>NC_133527.1:112722636-115320136 GCF_048544455.1 Silene latifolia | reverse complement strand
GCAAATTGTAATAATTGAGGATCAACAATAAGATAAACCAAACAATTCTCAATGTGATTGATTTATTAACTAGTGAAGATCCCGTGCTACAGCACATTATTTTTAGTTTTGTTTTATAAAGAGACATTCTCATTAAATTAATTATATAAATTAATTGTACCTTTAATGTTATAATGTACTAATATAATCTTAGTAAAAGGTAGAAAAGGAAAGTTTATTACCATCAAAAGACATTTTAAGTTAAGTTATTTTTGTCTTAAACCATTTTTATTTTATTATAAAAGTTAACTTTATAATATTATATCATTGTATGAAAGTAATTTATGACATTAAATTACAACGAAGTGATGTAAAAATGTAAAATCTAATTAAAACGCGTATAAACCTTATAACAAAAACAGGTAAAAACAGTATACCACGCACTTAAAAAGACTATTTACGAATAATTAAACTAATATTTTTTTTATTTTTAATTAAAACAATACATAAAAATTGTTACGTCCTTTAAAATATACACCATATTTAGAGTGTAACTAATGAAGGATAATATAAGAAACAGATTTACGTAATTTTAGGGTGTAAGTGATGCCAATAATTATGTAAAAGACTGCATAAGAAGTAGGTTTCCGTAATTTTAGAGTGTAACTGATGAAGAATAATATCTATGGAAATGATTGCATAATAAATTATGGATTTAATGAAAAGGTCATAAATATGAATTTTAATTAAAAAGATTAGAGTTTAATTATAAGAATATATTAATTGAAAATATAATAATGTAATAAATTTTTTTTTACTTGTTACCTTATTTAGCTAGATGTTTTTTGGAGAGAAAAGTAAGAGAATTTTTATTCTCTTAGTAGTAGGGGGGATGAAACATTTACATTCATTTTCATTACCTATTTAAACCAGCCATCAAATTCGTGGTACGAGTGATTAATATTATGTGTGAAGGATCACTCATAAGTAATAACTCAAAAGTCAAAACCAAGTGTGTATTAAAAAAATTGCAGTACAATAACATTTCTTAAACTCAACTATCATCACCCAAAAAACTGACACCTATCCGTACGCATGACGAACGACAATTAACCCTCTTCCTCAACCTAAGCCGCTTTGGCATAGTAAAAACGAATAGATGCTGACATCTAAGTCCATATTTTATAAAATAAAAAAAGTCTTCGTTTGTCCTATGATGAAGATTGTGGTGTGAAATGCATAAACTCGGCTACATCATGATAAAAGAAGCATACATGGTTTAGTGTGTCGTTTTGCATACCAGGCAAAGCAATGGCAGGGCTGCTACTTGATGTCGTTTACTTCCTCCTAAATTAATTGTATTCATTAACCATCCGTCAATGAGGCTAGTATGATTGAAGAGACTGATAATTCAAAGTGTCCATTATGTAAACTAATCTAAGAGAAAGAGATTTCATTATTGTGAAACTACAGACCTTTCAAGTATCCCATCATTCAGTCTCTATCATGATATCGGAATAATCAACTATTGATGTAGTTTTGCCAGCATTGCCATAGAATGACTTAATATTTGATTTTTAAATGATAACCCCCTTCTCTTTGCAAATGTAGAACTCAAATGTGCTAACAACTACATTCAATGGTTAATAGATACATGTTGCTCTAACAAACCAAGACAATTTTCTTAAACCAACAATATCTGCAGGAAAATATGGCGGAAATATACTACAAGTTCTAATGATAAATTTCTACACTTGTTTCTTGTTCCAAAATGCAACTCAGGACATCAAAACAATATACCAGTAAAATATTAACGTTTCAACTCTACTGCACAGCCTAAAATCTTACTCCAAAATAACACTCATTTTAAACAGCAATCAATAGAGTCAATTAAACAAGATGGCGAGAGTTCATCAGTGCTCACAGATGGCTATAAAACCATCGTCATACTCCCAAAGTTTCATCTTTTTCCGGAGCCGAAAGTCAAGTAAAGGATCCTATCAACCAATTCTTTAGTCATGTCATACCTTGGTCTCCTCACAATATTGTTAATGTATCTGTTACTTATAAAATGTCATTTAGAATAAAAGGTTGGTCCAAGAAGAACTTGGCATGAAATTCAACTTAAAAATTATTGTTTTAACGATTTACATAAAATCTAATAAATTTAGAAATTAAAAATTAAATTTCATAAATCAAATAAATCAATGACATTGGAAAATTGCGGGTGTTACACAACAGCTTACATAGGCTATCTTTCATCAATTAAATCAAACTCTCGCACCATTAAGGCAGTAATTGTAAATCCGTCTCACAAATTAATACAATTAAGAATAAAAATAAATAATTACTAGTACGCATAATATTATACCCGCAACAATTAATCAATATTATCATCCAAAGTCATATAATTGCACATATATACACACAACCCCGAACAATAACATTAATAATAGGATCGGTAAAATCATGTTACCTTAAAATAATACGTACGATGCAAACAAAGTGGTGTGGTATTATTTTAAAGAACCATGATTGTTGATGATGTGGTGCAGAGTAGGTTGATGATTTTTAGTGGGTTGATAAATCAATGTGTGTGTGTGTATATATATATATATATATATATATATATATATATATATATATATATATATATATATAAGAGAGTTTTTTTGAGACACGTGAGAGACTCCAACTATTTAAAAACACTTAAATTAAAAATTAAAATAAAATTTCATAAGATGAAAAAAATATATTATTTATTGATTATAAGAAATTTCATATGATAAAATAAAGAGAATAATTACGTGTGTATATATATATATATATATATATATATATATATATATATATATATATATATATATATATATATATATATATATATATATATATATATATATATATATATATAGAGAGAGAGAGAGAGAGAGAGAGAGAGAGAGAGAGAGAGAAGAGATCAACTAAGGCCATTATATCATATTAAGTCCATAAGGCCTAATGTGGGCTGTTGGATCAAGCAAACCAATGGCCAAGATTGTGCAGTAAAACCCCACTCAAATAATGCTTTAGAATTACCTCTCTCCTCTAACCACTAACCCATGCATGCTATAGTGAAATTTCCATCAGTCTGTCATAATTTCCCTCCTCAATTTCCACGTTATTCAAATCAACTTGCGTTTTTTTTCCCTCTATTTCCTGTCATTTCGTCTTCCTTTTGTTTTCTTCACATTGCTGATAAACTCCATCTTCCACTACCAATTAATCCCAGCTCAAACGCCCCCATTTTTCATCACTACCAATTAATTCCAACTGATCAGACGCCATTTTCAACACTATAAATTAATTCCAAGTTGCCTGCAAACTCGTCTGTCTCCATTTTTCTATAAGGTATTTTTTGCATTCCTTATTTACTGATTTGTACTTTGTTTTTTGTTAATTTGATTATAAAAAGAGTTCATTTGATTTTTCAATTATCATAAAAAGAGTTCATTTGATTTTTCAATTTTCAATTATGGGTTTGCTCATGTTGATTTGTTCAATTGTTAATTATGGTTGTGCAGATCAAATACGAGTTCATTTGATAATTAACAATGGTTTTTGCCAAGAAAAATGCCAAGAAAACTCCCAAGAAATCTGAATCAAAGGTAAAAAATCTCGTCTTGTTGGTACAACTCTTATATAATGATGTATAACTTCAATTAAATATATGCATAATTCTAATCCCAATTGTTTTGTCATCTACAGATGGATGTAGAAACTATTGACAAGGGACTTGATATCCAGGTTAAAAGTTTCGATTTTTATTTTTACGTTACTAGTTGTATAACTCTGGTTACACGATGTATAACTTTAGTACTCAATATGTATAACTCTGGTTAGTAGATGTATAACTCTGGTTAGTAGATGTATAGCTTTAGTACTCAATATGTATAACTCTGGTTACTAGATGTATAACTCTGGTTACTAGATGTATAGCTCTTCTGAGTCTGTGACCAACTCTTCTTTCATAACGTCAAACTCTAATTGTTATATGTATAACTCTACTTCTAATTAGTTTCTATGCCTAGAGTTATACAATAAATGCGTAGAGTTATACATTTTATACCTGGATTTATACAATATATAGCTAGAGTTATACAGTATATGACTAGAATTATACAATATATGCTTTGGAGTTATACATTAGATTCCTGGAGTTATACCTAGAGTTTTACCTGGAGTTATTCCTGGAGTTATACATTATACTGTATATGCTTACAGTTATACATTTTATGGCCATAGTTATACATTCTATGGCTAGAGTTATACATTATATGACTTTAGTTTTCAGAATGTCTAACTTTTGTTATTATATGTATAACTATACTGTTACTCTTTATAGCTAACTTTCCTGATTATCTCTTCTTTCGAATGGTTAAGAGTTATACATTATATGGACTTTAAAAAGTTTGACTTTTTGTTATAACTGCAGTCATTTGTTGTACAACTCTGATTACATGTTGAATAACTTCTGCTATCATAATGTATAACTGGAGTTATACAATATATGCCTAGAGTTGTACATTTTATTCCTGGAGTTATACAATATATGCCTAGAGTTATACAGAATATGCCTAGAGTTATACAGTATATACTTGAAGTTATACATTTTAATAATAGAGTTATACATTCATGGCTAGAGTTACACATTATATAACTTTAGTTTCAGATTGTCTTACTTTTGTTATTATATGTATAACTCTACTGTTATTCTTTATAACTCTCCTGATTATCTCTTCTTTTGAATGGTGAAAAGAATTCTGGATTTTATAGAAATTTGATATAACAGAATTTTGGTTATACATAATCTGAATCCCTATTTGTTTGTCAGCTACAGATGGATGATGCACCAAGTACTGAGAAGGGAGCTGATTCCCAGGTTCAAAGTTTAACCTTTTTATAACTGTTGTCATTTGTTGTATAACTCTGATTACATTTTGAATAACTTTTGCTGTCAGAATGTATAACTCTTGATATTTTCTGATTAACTCTATTATCAGAATGTATAACTTTACTTATATTTTGTATAACTCGACTATCTATTGTATAACTTTAATTCACAAGTATGTCTATTTCTTTGTTCCAAATATCTCTAATTGCAACTACAGCATGTCTAATTTTGTGTGTTGTCCTTGCTTTTCCCCAGATGGTTGAGGCCAAGCCAAGGGTAAAGAGAGTGCATGAAATCACGGTTTCGTGTCGACCTCAAAGACTTGTCTCTCTCATTGAAAAGCTTAATAAGGATCAGGTGTCCGCTGTTAAGAAAATTGGGTTTGGTGGCCTTTTGGAGCTTAAGATTAGCAGCTTCCCACTTGCACACGTTCGCCTCTTCTTGGAGTCCTTCTCTGATGGGTCATATGTGTTCAGGGCTTCTCGGAAGAAGGAGTTTATGATCAGTAAGCATGACGTGCATGACTGTTTCTTGATACCTCTTGGACCCAACCGTCTCCCGTTGGTACCTACTGGTTCGCAGAAGGGGTCCAACGATCCCGAAAATAAGGAGCTGAAGGACAAATGGCGGCAAGCTTACGGGGTGGGCAAAGCAAATAGTTCAATAAATTTAGGGAAAGTTCACAAGCAACTTATGGAGTACGAGGAGGCGGACGATCATTTCTGCCGGCTATTTGTTTTGTTCTCTATGTCTTTATTCCTCACACCCACCCCAAACAACGGGATAGATTTGAAGCTGTTAAGGGCTGTAGAAGATCCTAAAGCCATTCCGCATTTTGACTGGTGCTCTTATATTTTGGAAATGATGGTGAAAGCGGGGACAGACTATAAAAAGGGGGTAACAATGTTGGGTGGATGTATCTCCTTCCTCATGATAAGCTACTTTCAGCGATATGATTACAAGGGTAAGCCTTGCCTCCACGATCTACCTTTGATTAAGCATTGGGATGAAGCTTCGCTTGTAGATAGGGTAAAATTTGAGGTGGCTCAAGGGGGTTTGGGTACTTTAACTTTGTCTATGACCAGGTATCCGAAGTGCCTTCAAGATCCCTCTTATATTAAGAGTTTGGACAGTATCAGCCTCAGCGACCCTCGTGAACCCAAACTATGTTGCTATCAGCCCCCCCCCCCCCCCCCCCCTCTCTCCCCGCTCTACTTCGAGAAGAAGTTCATTGATTGAACTACCGGCAGTGTTGAGGATGACCAGGAATTGAAAGCTGAAATTTTGTCGATGTAAGTTCAAACTATTATATTTTTGCGAGATTGATTCTGTTTCAAATTTGAACGTACCCATCTATTATAATATAACTAACTTATCTGTACTTCTTCAATGCAGCGTACTCACGAGCTTTATCTAAAGATGCAAAGGAACGCTATTGTGTTCTATTCATGGTACGCAGATGCAACCGCAAGGATCAAAGTCAGAACTAGTGATCCGACGGGCCTAAATCCTAGTCGGGCCTCTCAAGAATTCTTTGAGGGTGAAAATATTCAAAAGTACGTCGCTGAAGCGAAGCAGTTGAAGAAAGGTGAAGGTTTCGTTGGTAACGCTCCTGCATTTGGAGAGGTAGTTAGTGAGCCCCCCAAAAAATATGACGGAATCGATGCATCTACGCGTCAAATAAGTGAAGTTCTGTGTAGTCTCGCCAATGATGGGGGTGGCAGGTGTGGTAACCCTCGTGTTGAGCCGCGTCAAGAGTCGGTCAAAGCCGGCACGCCAACGAAATCAGTTGAAGTTTCATGGTCAAAGATTATGGAGGAAGTGGGAGGTGATACAGTAGTTTTTAATCCGTTGTCAGATGCTAGCCCAGGGTTAGAGGATCAAGTTATGTGCACCCCCGTCCAAACTGTCAGAGAACTGTTGTTGGAGGCGAATTACACCGAGGAGGAAATTGACCAAGCTTACGGACGGTCAGAGGACGCTGAGATTCGGCCCGGGGCAGGTGATGAGGTGCATGAGCACGTTCATGGGGAGGGATTGAAAGAAAATGTTGAAAATGTTGAAAGATTGTCAGACATTGACCATGAAAGATTATCAGACATTGTAGACCAAGCTGACGGACGGTCAGAGGATGCTGAAACTCGGCCCGTGGTAGGTGATGAGGTGCATGAGCAAGTTCATGGGGAGGGATTGAATGAAAATGTTGAAAGATTGTCAGACAATCAACATTCAGATAAGGAGATGGAAAAATCTACCATTCGGTGCAATCAACCGTCAGATAAGGAGGTGGGATCCGGTGCAAACAACCATTCGGTGCAAAAAGTGAGAACAAGCTAATTAACCCATTATATATAACTCCCTGCTATCTACCATCCAATTTTCACAAAACCCCGACATCCCATATCATAAAGCCCACCTAATTGTTAAACAACAGTACCCAAAGTCCTCCTTACTCATTTCCATCCACCATGCACCACCACCTAACGCCGGCGACAAACACCAACCGCTGCCGCCACCAAAAACGCAGACGACGCCGACGAACACCCATGTCCTTGTCTCTCTCTCTCTCTCTCTCTCTCTCTCTCTCTCTCACTTTTATCACATTTTTCTCTTCGCTGCTGTGAAGATAGCTGTAACACCCCTAATTTCCATAATATAATTCTTTAATTTTATTTTCCCATATTTTATATTTTATTTTCGGGAAAATATCCATTTGTCGTCTTTTGGGCTCGTTGGGCTCGAAAAACGGTGAAGACCCGTTTCTCTCTTGGGTCTCACGTGTGGTCTAGTGTGTATGGGTGAGTTTTGGGCCTAAACCTAGAATAAACCCATGAGCTTCTCTATAAATATGAAGGGAAACCAAACCCTTGCTCTTCTTTTCTCATAATCTCACAAAAACCCTAAACCTAATTCTCTCCTCCTCTCTTCCTCCTCGTGCCGCGCGCCACCCTCACCTAGGGTTTCGTGCCGTCTTTCTTCCTCCTTCGTTCTTCATCGTTCTTTCGTGCTTAGATCGATCCTACTTCTTGGATTTATCTATCTTCTTCGTAAGTTTTACGTTTTCGCATAGTTTTATAGTTTTTATAGTTTTTATATATATGGTTAGTATATTTATTAGATTCGTTATCTTTGGCACGTGGATGATTCAATGAAGGCGTGGAAGTTGCTCCTGGAGAAGACGTTTATATCGTTGAAGACGATCTCTAGGGTTTTAATTGCTTGATAAGGTAACTAGATGTTTTCTTTTAATTGTGTTTATGCCAATTGATGTAATTAATATGATTTAATGCTTGCCTTGTATGATTGGTACATGTTTGGTTATTTATTATCATGTTAATTATATGTTTCGCATGTTGGTATATGTTTTAACGCATTAATCATATATCGTATGTTGTTTATGTGTTTATTATGGGTGTCATGAGCGTAATTAGGGTTTACGAATAAACCCTAGTGGCGGCATGATAGGCGGCCAAGGGTTCTTTCCAAAGTTATAGCTAAAGCTAGTATAACATTGATGATGATTCAAGTGTTGTAGCTTAAGTTAATACAACTTTGGGTAGCTACTCTAGTTATGGCTGGGCCTACTATAACATTGAAGTGCGAGTCAAGGTTATAGTCAGTAACTAATGTAACTTTGGGATTATGGCTCAAGGTTATGGTTAATGCTAGTATAACTTTGTATTTCGTGTCAAGGTTATGGTTGAGGTAGTATAACTTCCGAGCTATATTTACTGAAGTTATAGTAGAGGTTACTATAACCTCGCATCCAGAGTTTATGTTATGGTTAAGGTTACTATAACATTGGTTGCTTATACTT
The DNA here is from genome assembly GCF_048544455.1 of Silene latifolia. Taxonomy (NCBI): domain Eukaryota; kingdom Viridiplantae; phylum Streptophyta; class Magnoliopsida; order Caryophyllales; family Caryophyllaceae; genus Silene; species Silene latifolia. The sequence continues at coordinate 115,311,407 of NC_133527.1, read as the reverse complement.
GTTTCATATGTTGTATTGTGCTCGACATGTTATGTCCTTGTGTTTGCCTATATATTTTGGGTCTATGTTCGGAACTAGCGAGGCGTGGTTATACGCTCGGTTCCCGAGTGTCGTTCGGTGTACGATTATTGCACCGAGAGTCCGGCCAGGTCTTAGACATATAGGCGGTGGTTATACGCTATACATAGTACCGTGGAGGCGGTGGTTATACGCTCCATCGTTAGAGGCGTGGTTATACGCTCTAACGGGCGTTCGCTCTATTCGCTATGCTTTTTTGCTAGCTTTGTGCCTTTGTTTCTTTGTGGATTGTGTGTCACCATGTTTGCTATGCTTTAATGCTAGCTTTATGCCTTAGGTTGTTGTGGGTCGTTTGTCATTACTAGTCTTGTAAGTGTTCATGGTCTAGTGGTTGCATATGGTCTAGGTTTGCATGAATGCATTCGTTTAAGATTGATTACGTCATGATAAGCTGTGTTGGGTCTTTCATGAGTGTAGATGATCTCGCATGTTTACTGGTTTTACATTTCATTCGTTAATGATTGTTGGTTATATTCAATTGTTGTAAACATGACTGGGGGAGCATCTAGTTACTCCCGACTGATTGTCGACCCCCTTTTCAGGTTGTTCAGTGTGATGCTGTTTGGATGATGCTTGCTTGGGGAATGTGCGAAGCGAGCTTAATAATAAATTAGGAGTTGCTTTATGTTTTAAGAACCTTGAATAATGTATTCGTTGTTTTGGATTTAGTAGCGAACCGGATTTGGGCTTGGTGTTTCCGCCACCTTGACCCTTTTATCAGTATCGTACTCTGATATTCATTTTTATATAAGTTTTTCCTTTGTTTTATAATCCGGGTTGTTACAGTTGGTATCTGAGCGAACACGCTCCCAACTCTCGCTTAGTTGATGACGAAAATAAGTGACCTAGTTAATGAGTGAGAGTAAATGGGGTAGAAACCAATAGGATTCGTTGGTTTTCTTATGTTTGTAGAGTGTTTGAGTAGTTGTTTGGAGTGGTACTTAGGTTCTACCACTTATAACAAGATTTCGTTCTTGCAGATGGTACGCAACGGAAATGGTGAGTCCGATGCGGATCGCATCGGAGACTTGAGGCCGCTTTGGCATCTATGGCGAAGGTTTCACAAATCACCTCAACAACAACAACAACAACAACAACAACAACCATCCGCAGAGATCGTGTTTGATCGCTTTGCTCGTCATCGTCCTCCGACTTATGATGGTGCGAATGATCCTACTGCTTTGGAGGCTTGGATTCGAGAGATCGAGAAGTTGTTCCTCGCTCTTTGGATGTCCCGAGGATCGAAGGTGGATATCGCCACCTATTATCCGAAGGACGAGGCCGACAATTGGTGGGCTCTTGCTAGAGTGGTTTGGAAGTTCACCAGGTTATGGTTGGGCTTTTTCTGAAGCTACGAAGAAGAGGTTCTATCCCGAGGAGATGCTTGCGTGAAGGAGCGGGGAGTTCCTTCGTCTACAAAGAAGGTTCCATGACCGTTGAGGAGTACACCAACAAGTTCGTGAAGTGAAGTCACGTTTCGTTATCGTAGCTATGGACGAGGTTTCGAGGACTCGTCGCTACGAGAAGAATCTAGCTCCTAAGGTCCGGATCGCTATGTCTGGCATTCCTTCAACTTCTTTCCAACAGGCTTATGATCGTGCTCTTAGCATCTATGATTCTGTCCTTGCTACCGAGGCTGAGGAGAGTGCGAAGAATAAGTTCATGAAGAGGCCTTATGTTGCTCCCAGTTCTTCCCAGAAGAAACCGAAGTATGAGGCTCGTCCTTATACCCCGCGTGATCAGAGTCAAGCTAGGGAGGGTATGACCTGTTTCAGATGCCGGAAGCCTTACCATCCGGGAAAGAGTTGTGCTCCTGATACTCCGATCACATGTTACACGTGTAAAGCTCAGGGACACAAGGCCGTTGATTGTCCCTTAAACCGAAGGTGGAGACGCCGAAGGTTGAAGCTCCAAAGGCTGGACGAGTGTTCGTTATGAGTCGTGCTGAAGCAGATGCTAATCCAGATGTGGTTACGGGTACCTTTCTCGTTCCTCTTTATCGCTTTTGTTCTTTTTGATACGGGTGCATCGATGTCTTTCGTATCCGAATCCTTTTCCGTCCGTCTTTGGACTCTCTTCTTCTTCATCCGTTCATACCTCTATATCCCTTCCTACGGGTGAGATTGTTTCTTGCTCCGTTCTTTTCAAGGACGTACTGTCGAAGATCGCAGGGCGATCCTTCCCGCCGATCTCGTTCAATTCAAACTCGGAGAGTTTGATGTGATTTTGGGTATGGATTGGTTATCTCGCTATGACGCTAGGTTCCTATGTCGTGATCAGAAGATCGTGCTTAAGAGTCCTACAGGTTCGAGGGTTTCTTATCAGGGTGTTAGGGTTACACCTACGGTCAAGTGGGTTTCTGCTATGAAGATGGTTAACATGGGTAGAAAGGGTCATCAGATCTATCTGTGCAGTGTTCATGGTGTTTCAGTTGAGCCTAAGTTAGAGGAGATCCTGTGGTTAGGGAGTTTCCGATGTCTTTCCGAGGATCTACCCGGTATTCCTCCCGAGCGAGATGTAGAGTTCTCGATTGAGTTGCTACCGGAATCTGGTCCCATTTCAAAGCTCCTTATCGTATGGCGCCGGTGAGTTCTGAGGAACTTAAGAAGCAACTTGAGGAGATGATCGATAAGGGTTTTTTATCCACCGAGTGCTTCGCCGTGGGGTGCTCTGTTTTGTTCGTCAAAAAGAAAGATGGTAGTATGCGTTTGTGCATTGACTACCGTGAGCTGAACAAGGTTACTATCAAGAATAAGTATCCTTTGCCGAGGATCGAGGATTTGTTTGATCAGCTCCGTGGTGCTAGTGTGTTCTCGAAGATCGACCTGAGGTCAGGTTACCATCAGATTCCAGTTAGGAACGAGGATATTCCTAAGACTGCCTTTCGTTCGAGGTATGGCCACTATGAGTTCGTGGTGATGCCGTTTGGGTGACGAATGCACCGCCATTTTCATGGATCGGATGAACGCACTTTCAGCGAGTATTTGGATAAGTGTGTCGTGGTGTTCATAGACGACATACTGATCTACTCGAGAGATGAGGCTGAACACGAGAATCACCTTCGTGTTATCTTGGAGACTCTGCGTAAGCAGAAGGGGTATGCTAAGTTCTCAAAGTGCGAGTTTTGGTTAAAGGAAGTTACCTTCTTGGGTCATGTGATGTCTGGCGATGGAGTTATGGTTGATCCGTCGAAGATTCGAGCCGTGGTCGATTGGGAAAGTCCAAGGAATGTAAACGAAGTTCGGAGTTTCCTTGGTCTAGCTGGGTATTATCGTCGGTTTGTTCATGACTTCTCTAAGATTGCGAGACCGATGACTCAGTTAATGAAGAAGGAATCCAAGTTCATTTGGACTGAGGCTTGTGAAGCTGCTTTTCAAGAGTTGAAGAAGAGGTTGACTACCGCTCCTGTGTTGACTCTACCAGAAGAGGGTGTTGAGTTCGATGTCTTTTGTGATGCGTCGAAGTTTGGGTTGGGTTGTGTCTTGATGCAGAAGGGTAAGGTTGTGGCTTATGCTTCCCGTCAGTTGAAAGTTCACGAGACGAACTATCCGACTCACGATATTGAGTTAGCAGCAGTGGTGTTTGCACTTAAGCTGTGGCGACACTACTTGTATGGAGTCTCTTGCAACTTTTATACGGATCATAAGAGCTTGAAGTATATCTTCACTCAGAAAGATCTTAACATGAGGCAGAGACGTTGGTTGGAGCTGCTTAACGACTACAAGATTGAGCTGCAGTATCATGAGGGTAAGGCAAACGTGGTTGCCGATGCTTTGAGTCGCAAGGTGTGCCATAGTATGAGATCCGTGTTGGTGTTACCTGATGACTTGAGTCGAGAGTTCCAGAAGATGAGCCTTGAGGTAGTTCTTCCTGGTACTTTAGATTTGAGTGCGATGGTTGCTGAACCCGAGATCCTGCATGAGATCCGAGTTAAGCAAAGAGAGGATGAATACTTAGAAGGAGTTCGAGTCGCTATAAGCGAAGGACGTGCCAAAGACTTCGACGTTGGACCTGATGATGGTCTACGATTCCATGGTCGTTGGTGTGTGCCTAGCTGTGAGGTCTTAAAATGTAAGATTCTCAAAGAGGCTCATAGTACTCCCTATTCAGTTCATCCTGGTGGTGATAAGATGTACAAGGATCTGAAGCTAAAGTTTTGGTGGCCGGGTATGAAGAAAGAGATCGCCGAGTTTGTGAGCCGTTGTTTGGTTTGTCAGAAGGTCAAGTTTGAACATCAGAGACCGGTGGTCTCTCGCAACCCTTGGAGATTCCCACGTGGAAATGGGATTCGATTTCGATGGACTTCGTCATGGGTTTGCCGAGGTCGCCGAGAGGAATGAATGCGATTTGGGTCGTGGTTGATCGTTTGACTAAGGTTGCGCATTTCATTCCGATGAAGGAGACTTGGAGTCTCGAGGAACTAGCGAATGCTTATCAGCGTGAGATCATTCGTCTTCATGGAGTCCCTAAGGATATCATCTCCGACCGTGATCCGAGGTTTTGTTCTCGGTTTGGAAGAAGCTTGATTGTCTTTGGGTAGTGAGCTTAAGATGAGTATGACTTTTCATGCCGCAATCGATGGTCGACGAGCGTACGATTGAGGACGCTTGAGGATATGTTGCGAGCTTGTGCTTTGGAGTTCCAAGTTAGTTGGGAGAAGAGTTTACCGCTTGTGGAGTTCTCCTACAACAACGATTTACCAAGCGAGTATTCGGATGGCTCCGTTTGAGGCACTTTATGGAAGAAAGTGTCGTAGTCCTTTGTGTTGGGACGATTCTAGTGAGGTCATCGTTCTTGGCCCGAGTTGGTTCAAGAGTCGATTGAGCAAGTGAGGTTGATCCGCGAGAAGCTTAAGGCAGCCCAGGATCGACAGAAGACGTATGCAGACTTGCGGCGTAGACCGATTGAGTTTGAGGTTGGCGATAAGGTTTTTCTTAAGGTTTCGCCGATGAAAGGTGTTAAGAGATTTGGACTTAAGGGCAAGCTTAGTCCTAAGTACATTGGGCCGTATGAGGTGCTCGAGAGAGTTGGCGAGGTAGCCTATAGGTTGGCTTTACCTCCGAATCTGTCGAAGGTTCACGATGTGTTTCATGTGTCACAGTTGCGTCGTTATCGCAGTGATCCTTCTCATGTTCTACAGGCTGATGTTATCGAGGTTGAACCTAACCGACTTATGAGGAACGTCTGTTCGCATTTTGGAACGTCGGAGAAAAGGTTAAGGAATAAGGTTGTACCTTTGGTCGGGTTACGTGGAGAAGTCGGAAGTTTGAACAGGAGACTTGGGAAACCGAAGCGTCTATGCGAGAGAAGCATCCACATCTTTTCGAGTGAGGTAGTTCTCTTATCAAGTTTCGAGGACGAAACTTCTTTTTAGGGGGTTGGATTGTAACACCCCTAATTTCCATAATATAATTCTTTAATTTTATTTTCCCATATTTTATATTTTATTTTCGGGAAAATATCCGTTTGTCGTCTTTTGGGCTCGTTGGGCTCGAAAAACGGTGAAGACCCGTTTCTCTCTTGGGTCTCACGTGTGGTCTAGTGTGTATGGGTGAGTTTTGGGCCTAAACCTAGAATAAACCCATGAGCTTCTCTATAAATATGAAGGGAAACCAAACCCTTGCTCTTCTTTTCTCATAATCTCACAAAAACCCTAAACCTAATTCTCTCCTCCTCTCTTCCTCCTCGTGCCGCGCGCCACCCTCACCTAGGGTTTCGTGCCGTCTTTCTTCCTCCTTCGTTCTTCATCGTTCTTTCGTGCTTAGATCGATCCTACTTCTTGGATTTATCTATCTTCTTCGTAAGTTTTACGTTTTCGCATAGTTTTATAGTTTTTATAGTTTTTATATATATGGTTAGTATATTTATTAGATTCGTTATCTTTGGCACGTGGATGATTCAATGAAGGCGTGGAAGTTGCTCCTGGAGAAGACGTTTATATCGTTGAAGACGATCTCTAGGGTTTTAATTGCTTGATAAGGTAACTAGATGTTTTCTTTTAATTGTGTTTATGCCAATTGATGTAATTAATATGATTTAATGCTTGCCTTGTATGATTGGTACATGTTTGGTTATTTATTATCATGTTAATTATATGTTTCGCATGTTGGTATATGTTTTAACGCATTAATCATATATCGTATGTTGTTTATGTGTTTATTATGGGTGTCATGAGCGTAATTAGGGTTTACGAATAAACCCTAGTGGCGGCATGATAGGCGGCCAAGGGTTCTTTCCAAAGTTATAGCTAAAGCTAGTATAACATTGATGATGATTCAAGTGTTGTAGCTTAAGTTAATACAACTTTGGGTAGCTACTCTAGTTATGGCTGGGCCTACTATAACATTGAAGTGCGAGTCAAGGTTATAGCTGTAACTAATGTAACTTTGGGATTATGGCTCAAGGTTATGGTTAATGCTAGTATAACTTTGTATTTCGTGTCAAGGTTATGGTTGAGGTAGTATAACTTCCGAGCTATATTTACTGAAGTTATAGTAGAGGTTACTATAACCTCGCATCCAGAGTTTATGTTATGGTTAAGGTTACTATAACATTGGTTGCTTATACTTGTTTCATATGTTGTATTGTGCTCGACATGTTATGTCCTTGTGTTTGCCTATATATTTTGGGTCTATGTTCGGAACTAGCCAGAGGCAGTGGTTATACGCTCTGGTTCCCGAGTGTCGTTCGGTGTACAGTTATTGCACCGAGAGTCTGGCCAGGTCTTAGACATATAGGCAGTGGTTATACGCTATACATAGTACCGGTGGAGGCAGTGGTTATACGCTCCATCAGTTAGAGGCAGTGGTTATACGCTCTAACGGGCGTTCGCTCTATTCGCTATGCTTTGCTGCTAGCTTTGTGCCTTCTGTTGCTGTGGATTGTGTGTCACCATGTTTGCTATGCTTTAATGCTAGCTTTATGCCTTAGGTTGTTGTGGGTCGTTTGTCATTACTAGTCTTGTAAGTGTTCATGGTCTAGTGGTTGCATATGGTCTAGGTTTGCATGAATGCATTCGTTTAAGATTGATTACGTCATGATAAGCTGTGTTGGGTCTTTCATGAGTGTAGATGATCTCGCATGTTTACTGGTTTTACATTTCATTCGTTAATGATTGTTGGTTATATTCAATTGTTGTAAACATGACTGGGGGAGCATCTAGTTACTCCCGACTGATTGTCGACCCCCTTTTCAGGTTGTTCAGTGTGATGCTGTTTGGATGATGCTTGCTTGGGGAATGTGCGAAGCGAGCTTAATAATAAATTAGGAGTTGCTTTATGTTTTAAGAACCTTGAATAATGTATTCGTTGTTTTGGATTTAGTAGCGAACCGGATTTGGGCTTGGTGTTTCCGCCACCTTGACCCTTTTATCAGTATCGTACTCTGATATTCATTTTTATATAAGTTTTTCCTTTGTTTTATAATCCGGGTTGTTACAATAGCCATCGTCTGCTGCCGTTCTTAGTGTCAATTCGACGTCGTCGCCTCTGCTTTCACATTGCAACCATCATCAACGGCATAACTCCAATCAAATATCCAATCGCCGGCGAGATGTCTACCTTAAAAACCAGCGAGATCTTCTTCCCGTCATCACATTTGCTTCCTCCGTCCAACTATCATCAAATCCATCATTATCTGAGCTAATCGAAATTAAAGAATCTGGTTTATAGATTGATGTATCTCAAACCGATTTTGATGTACCTAATAACTAATTTTGTGTATCTATGTTAAGATACATTAAAATAGTTGTTGGATACATCAAAGATTAGGGTAGATACATAAAAAAAAATAGTATAGATTAGATGTCTTCAACAACTTGTCTGATCCTTGCCGGTGGTGAGAGATTCGTCGACAACCGTTATGGAGGCATCAGGGCTGTTGATGGTGGGAGAGGAAGGTTAGAATTTGTTGAAATTTGGGTGGGTTAAATAACTGGGTCGAGTTTCAGTGGAGGTGCTGAAATCAGGAATGTCGATGATCATGATGTCTGTTAATTAAATTGATGGGTTGATTATTAGCTATTATTTGAATGATTTCGAAAATTTGTGTGATAATTGAGTGATTGTCTTTTCCATTTGTTGTTAGAAAATTGGTGTGATAACTAAGCGCAGGACTTACGGGATAATCAGATGATTCTTCAGGCTTTCTCTGGTTGCCGGTGGAATTTGTGGTACACGAAATTGATGTATCTAGTTTCTAAATGAATGTATCTCAGACTCATTTTAATGTACCTAGCAAGTAATTTTGTGTATCTATGATTAGATACATTAAAATAGTGGTTAGGTACATAAAAAATTAGAGTACATTGAAACAGTCGATCGACAGTGAAGGGGAGAAGCTCGGAGACGGAAGGCTGCTGACAAATGGAAGCGAGATGGAGGATTCCTTCGATTTAATTTCTTCGCCATTTTGTCTAAAGCTTGCATCATGTGTTTCAATGGAGATGTAGAAAAAGAGAGGGAAGGGAGTGGTTTCCGTCAGATGTAAACCACCAATAATGGCCGACCAGATTTGGGGAGAGTACACCGGAGATGACGCCTGAGATGACAAGTGAAGGCCGAAGCTCCGACAATACGCATGGAGATCCACAAAGAGAAAAAAAAGAAGAAGGGGCGAGAAAAGACCACTTTTAGTGGTGGTCGGAGTAAATCTTTGGTGGCGTCGGTGCGATGCGAATCTTTGGGTGGCAACGGCGAACGACGGTGACGGAGTTGGTGATGGGGGTCAGGGGTGTGTGAGGGAGTTCGTGTGGCAGGTGTGAATGGAGGTGAAATTGTTAATCGTGGGTGAGGGAGTTTGTGTGAGTTGTGCGTGGATTATACTTTGTACTTACTTATTATTATATACTTAATAATTAAGTTGTTCTCACCGTTCTCACCGAGTGTTCGTTCTCACCGGATCCTAAATCTATATATATATATATATATATATATATATATATATATATATATATATATATAGTTTGACATGTCTACAACTTCTTAATCTAGCCAAGTGTTAGCTCATGCAATTCATTATATATACATACACCATGACACTACATTCACGTGAAAAAATTGTTGTGCTGAGATTATTTTTTTGGCCATGTTATTTTTGTTTATGATGATGAATTAATGATTGAAGCTAATTTTTTAATTATAACTCAATTTTCTTTTTACCTTGCAGTATATGTAATCTTATGAACTAATTTAATTATTAATTATATCTGACGCAAACAGTTTTTTCCGTCTATATGCAGGTTATAGTGAATAAGATTTGTTGATGCTCGTGATAATTATTCTTAAGGTTCGTATTTGCTCCAATAAATTCATGTATCATTGAGAGTTCCTTTAATTCAGTCATTGTTTCTCGGAATTCATCAATTTTAATCATCCGTAATTTCAATGATTATTGAATCAGTAAGTTAATATTTGTCATCCATTTTTTTTGTGGCGCCAATCTTAACATTGATCATTTGCATAATGATCATTTTACCGATGATTTAAGAGTTTGGTCTTTTATAAACATTTTTGTGTTAACTCTATTTTCGATGGCCTTTGATGATTAGACTAATTAACTAGATTTCGTTTGTCTGGTTGCAGATTAGTTGTATAATGGATGATATCAAAACCAAAGTCTTACAAAGTTATTGTGGTGTTTACATGAGTCAACTTTTCAATGAAAAATCATACGAATTGGTAATTGGATAATATAGTAAACATAAAAAGAAAACACAAAAATATTAATCATAACCATAAAACATTGAAAGTAATACTATTATCAAGAGTAACCCACAAACATTAAAACTTAAAAGTTTTCGTCGAATTTCAAATGTAAACCCAGTAAAGTAACCAAATTTAGTATGATTAACGAGAATTAAGATAACCTTCAAAATAAAACATTAAAAAAAATTAAAAGAGAACCCACAAATAATTATCCCCAAAAACGCAATTGAAAGCAATGCTATTATCAAAATTAACGCTCAAAAATTAAAAATCAAATATTTAAGTAGAAATTAAAATGTAACTAAGAACCCAAAATTTAATAACAAAACTTACAATTTCAACAACAATATTGTTTGTTTGATTCACATAGCAAAGGTTTCTTGAAGCGAATGGAACAGTCAAATGCAGAGAGTCCATATAATTTTAGATTATTGAACCCCAATCTCTTGTCAGGCCAATGAACAATGATATCACAGCCTTCTTCATTCATTTCCATGAAAACTCGGATTTTAAGGTTAAAATTAGGATCAGAGAGAGCATTTACCCAATTTTTACGAACTTGGTAGGGATCTAGCGTCATCGAGAAACCAGTTTCCGCCAATTTTCTTCGTCTTATTTTTCTTATTTTATTTTCTACGTTGAAAGGAATGAGTACGATTTTTTGTGTGTTTTTTCTGGGTTTGAAAGGAATCAGTAAGACGGTGAGAAATAAATACAAAGTGCGTCCGTCATATGGGAGATTCTTTGGAGATATATACCATTTCAAAGAAATACAATGTCGGTTGTCGTCACTTATAAGCATTGATTTCTCACGATCGGCTTTACCTCACTTAAAATACTAGCTTGTAATTTTTTTTTTCGTTTAATCTAAACATTAAAAATAGTTTATTTAGGGAGAGTATATTTTTCAAGAATGATTTTTTTAATGCCACTAAATTAGTGTAGTGATGGAAATATTCTTTACTATTCATACTCTAATTAAATTCGTGGCACTAACATAACAACTCGTGGTATTATGGCACCTCTTTATTTACCCAGTTTGTCTGCCTTGCCATAGGATTACTTAAGATTTCCTTTTTAAAGTGATAACTCCCTTCTCTTTGCAAATGCGGAACTGAAATGGGCTAACAGCTACATTCAATAGTTAATAGATAGATGTTGCTCTAACAAACCAAGTCAATTTTATTAAACCAACAATATATGCAGGAACATATGGCGGATATATACTACAAGTTCTAATGGTAATGTTATACACTTGTTTCTTATTACAAAATGCAACTCAGGACATCAAAATAGTATACAAGTAAAATATAGACATTTTACTCTACTGCACAGCCTAAAATCTTACTCCAATGTAACATTCAATTTAAACAACAAAACCCAGAGTCAATAAAACAGAATGGTGAGAGTTCATCAATGCTCAAAGATGGCTATAAAACCATGGTTATACTGCCAAAGTTTCATCTTTTCCCGGAGCCGAAAGTCAAGTCAAGGATCATGTCAACCAATTCTTCATCCCATTTAGTCATGTCACCATATTGCCAATGTATCTATTAGTTTTCCAAGAAGGAGTAAAACCTTCACCACATGTTCAGTTACCCAAGTCTTTGATTCTTCAAATGTTTCAAAATCTTAGCATATATCTACCCCGGTGTTATAATCCGAGTAATTCCCAAGCACGACAACTTCAAAAATTCGCCTACAGTGAAAAATTAAGAATAAAACAAGCTATATAATAGAAAATTTAGCGTAATTTAAAAATTTAAGGTAAATATCAAGAAAAAATAAGACACGTAAAAAGCCATGGAAATTAACACATAAGTAAACATAAAAGAAAAAGACAAAAATATTGATCATAACCATAAAACGCAATTGGAAGCAATAATATTATCACGAGTAACCCACAAACATTAAAATTTAAAAGTTTTCGTTGATTTTCGAATGTAAACCCAGTAAAGTAACAAAATTTAGTATGATTAACAAGAATTAAGGTAACCTTCAAAAATAAAACATAAAAAAAAATGAAAAGAGAACCCACAAATAATTATCATAAACCAAAAACGCAATTGGAAGCAATGCTATTATCAAAATTAACGCACAAAAACTAAAAATCAAATATTTAAGTAGAAATTAAAATGTAACTATCAACCCAAAATTTAATACCAAAACTTGCAATTTCAACAACAATATTGTTTGTTCGATTCACATAGCAAAGGTTGACAATATCACTGTATTCAACCTATTTAATTAAGAGTTTAATTTATTTTTCTAATGGCAGTACGTTTCTTGAATCGAATGGAACGGTCAAATGCAGAGAGTCCATAGAATTTTAGATTATTGAACCCTAATCTCTTGTCAGACCCATTAACAATAATATCACAGCCTTCTTTATTCATTTCCATGAAACCTCAGAGTTTAAGGTTAAAATTAGGATGAGGGAGAGCATTTACCCAATTTTTAGGAACTTTGTAGGGATCTAGCGTCATCGAGAAACCAGTTTCCGCCAATTTTCTTCGTCTTTTTTTTTAATTATATTTTCTAGGTTTAAAAGGAATGAGTACTATTTTTTGTTTGTTTTTCTGGGTTTAAAAGGAATCAGTAAGACGGTGAGAGAGAAATACAAAGTGCGTCTATCTTATGGGAGATTCTTTGGAGATATATACATTTTCAAAAAAGTACAATGTTGGCTGTCGTCATTTATAAGCATTGATTTCTCATTATTGGTTTTACCTCGCTTAAAACACTAGCTTGTAATTTTATTTTTGTTTATTCTAAACATTAAAAATAGTTTATTTAAGGAGTTTATATTTTTCAAGAATGGTTTTTTAATGCCACGAAATTAGTGTAGTGATGGAAAGATTCTTTACTATTCATACTCTAATTAAATTCGTGGCACTAACATAACAACCTGTGGCATTATGACACCTCTTTATTTAACCCAGTTGTCTGCCTTGCCATAGGATTACTTAAGATTTCCTTTTTAAAGTGATAACTCCCTTCTCTTTGCAAATGCGGAACTGAAATGGGCAAACAGCTACATTCAATAGTTGATAGATAGATGTTGCTCTAACAAACCAAGTCAATTTTATTAAACCAACAATATATGCAGGTACATATGGCGAAAATATACTACAAGTTCTAATGGTAAATTTATACACTTGTTTCTTGTTGCAAAATGCAACTCAGGACATCAAAATAGTATACAAGTAAAATATAGACATTTTACTCTACTACACAGCCTAAAATCTTACTCCAATGTAATATCCAATTTAAACAACAAAACCAGAGTCAATAAAACAGAATGGTGAGAGTTAATCAGTGTCATAGATGATTATAAAACCATGGTTATACTGCCAAAGTTTCATCTTTTCCCGGAGCCGAAAGTCAAGTCAAGGATCATGTCAAACAATTCTTCATCCCATTTAGTCATGTCATACCTTGGTCTCATCACCATATTGCCAATGTATCTGTTAGTTTTCCAAGAAGGAGTAAAACCTTCATTACATGCTCAGTTACCCAAGTCTTTAATTCTTCAACTGTTCCAAAATCATAGCATACATCTACCCCGGTTTTATAATCCGGGTAATTACCAAGCACGACAACTTCAAAACATTCGCCTACGGTGAAAAATTAAGAATAAAACAAGCTATATAATAGAAAATTTAGCGTAATTTAAAAAATTAAGGCAAATATCAAGAAAAAATAAGACACATAAAAAGCCATGAAAATTAACACATAAGTAAACATAAAACTAAAACACAAAAATATTGATCATATCCATAAAACGCAATTGAAAGCAATACTATTATCACGAGTAACCCACAAACATAAAAAATTAAAAGTTTTCGTCGATTTTTGAATGTAAACCTAGTAAAGTAACAAAATTTAGTATGATTAACAAGAATTAAGGTAACCTTCAAAAATAAACATAAAAAAAATGAAAAGAGAACCCACAAATAATTATCATAACCCAAAAACGCAATTGGAAACAATGTTATTATCAAGATTAACGCACAAAAACCAAAAACCAAATATCTAAGTAGAAATTAAAATGTAACTATGAACCCAAAATTTAATACCAAAACTTGCAATTTCAACAACAATATTGTTTGTTCGATTCACATAGCAAAGGTGACAATATCACTGTATTCAGCCTATTTAATTAAGAGTTTAATTTATTTTTCCAATGGCAGTACGTGTCTTGAATCGAATGGAACAGTCAACTGCAGAGAGTCCATAGAATTTTAGATTATTGTAATATGTTGAGTTAGTTGTTCTATATATGATGTTTTTACAAAATTATTGTAACGTTATACGTCGGTTATTGTATTACTTTAACCTAGTTATTGTTTTATGAAAACTCAGTTATTGTATCTGGTAGTGACTTATTGGGTGTTGTGTACATTAGTTGTTCTATATAGATGTTATTACAAATGCAGTTGTTGTAACGTTATATATCGATTATTGTATTGATTTAATCTAGTTATTGTATTATGAAAACTCAGTTATTGTATCTGGTAGTGACTTATTGGGTGTTGTGTACTTTAGTTGTTCTATATATGATGTTCTTCCAAATGCAGTTATTGTAACGTTATATGTCGATTATTGTATTACTTTAATCGAGTTATTGTATTATTTAAACTTAATTATTTTATAATTACTTCTTGTTCGTTGCGTTAAAATATAATCTGCTATGTCCTCTTTCAGTGTTATTTATTTTCTGAAGTTGTATTTTGTGTTTTATATAATTTCAATTTCTTTGTTTGTGGATGTGGTAGGTTGATTGCTCCTCTTTCAGTGTTATTTATTTTCTGAAATTGTATTTTGTGTTTTATATAATTTCAATTTCTTTGTTTGTTGATGTGGTAGGTTGATTGCTTCTCTGACTTTTGAAAACAGAGTAAACAGTAAAGAAGGGATCATCATTTCTACATTCAACATTGTTGATGTTAGTTTTGAACGGAAAAAAAAAACAATTGAACTATAATGAATCTGAATTTTTTACCATGTATCACATGCTCACATATGAGGGGAAGATCTTTCCGTCGATGATAAAGCGGAAATTGGACAGGATCCTTATATGGCTTGAGATGCAGGGTATTATGATGATGTCAGACGTAAATGATGGAAGAGCATGATTTTGCAAAACGTGAAGGATCTCAGGAAGGACACATTGGAGGTTGAGGATCGTATTTTAAAATCGAGAAGAGCTAGTGGGAAAAGAGTTAAACAAGTTGCGAGAAAAAGTGTTGTTCAAGCAGAGAACTAGAGTAATTAGTGATGTGTTTTTATTATTAGATGTAATGTTGGATACTGATTTGTATATGTAATACAATGTTTTTTAAACATGGTTATTTTATCGAATCAAGCCAGTTATTTCAATGTATACGAGCAGTTATTGAATTCAATTTGTTAATTTCTTTCGATGCACATAACCAGTTATTCGAATACATACAAGTATCGTATTCAGCTTAGTGGTCATTCAATAACCAGTCATGTTATTTTTAGTTATGGCAATTATTATAGGACTCTGATGTAATTACTCTATTTTTACGTTGTAAATCAATGTTGCTCGTGTCCAATTCAGATTCCAATTCATCTCCATCCTCTTTTTATCATCCAGCTTCTTAGCCATGTTCCTCGCTTTCTTATTCTAAAGCACACTTAACATATCGGGAAAGGGGTATATTAGCTTTCATATTGATTTAATGAAAATGATTAGTTATTTAATTAAGCAAGATGAAAACAAGCACAAGATAGAAATTTGAATATATTTGAGTTTCATCTCAATAAAATAACACGATTTACTCATTACAATAACCGAGTTTCTACATTACAATAACTACAAATACCAGATTTTTACTTTGCAATAACTGAGTTTCTACATTATAATAGCTGCGTTTCTACATTATAATAACTGGGTTTTTCTACATTACAATAACTGACTTTCTACATTACAATAACTGAGCTATTCAATTAAACAAAATGAAAACTAACAAAAAATGACCAAGTATATACATCAAATTTTCCATTGAACGTCAATTATCCGTGTCTATCGTTCTTCAACCTGCAAATCACCAAAAAGCAGAATATAACTTAACTGAACACCCAAGAAATAACTGGATTGTAAAATAACTAGATTGTAAAATAACTATAACTGATTTTAATCAACTAATGAGTGAATAACTGAATCGCATATAGAATAACTGACTTTATTCATTACAATATCCGAGTTTCTACTTTAACATAACTACAAATACCAGAGTTTCTACATTACAATAATTGAGTTTATACATTACAATAACTGAGTTCCTACATTATAATAACTGAGTTTCTGCATTTGAATAACTATTAAATAACCACGTTTGTTCATTACAATAACTGAATTTCTACATTCAACTAGACATTTGAACAAACAGTTGGTGTGCTAATTTAGATTACCAATAATTTTTCAGAATTATCATAGTAAATCATCAATAGAATGTCAACGGTATGATAAACAAACATACCAACGGAATAGCAAATGAAATAACTCGCAAAATAACATATATTGACTTATAATCTACGCTTACCTTCGTTTTGTCAATTCACGCTAGGGTTTCAACAAATTTTGGGCAAAAAATGGCGATTAATGCGTGTATCAATCAAATAGAATGAAGATAATGAATTAACTTATGTTTTCGACTTGAATTACTCTAGTTTTTGTGAAAATTAGATTGAATAAGGTTATGAAATTGAAGAAAATAGGAAAAATAGGTAAAGAATGAAGAAAACAGGGAAGAAAAAGAATGAAGATAAAGAATACAGCTAACTAGGGGCAACGTCAATTTTTTTTACGCTGGACAACTATTTTGGTCTAATCTTAGCCCTTGATCTTGTTAGATCCAATGGTATATAAATGCCGGGGTAACTCACGAAAAGTGGCAAACTAACCGGATCTTGCTTATATATATATATATATATATGTAGAGAGAGAGAGAGAGAGAGAAGGGATCTCATAAGTCCCTCATATCTAAAGAGTCTCCAAGTCTTTCTAAGGGCCTTTGGATGAAGGGATGGGATTACATCTCAATGGATGGCCACAAATCAATCTCCTCTAATTAGCTCCTCATTGCAATTAAGTGTCTCACTAATCCATTCTTCACTCATTATCAGTAACTCCTTCCTCACTAAACATTCATCCCTCATTATCACAAACTCCTCCTCTCTCTCTCTCTCTCTCTCTCTCTCTACATTCTCTCCCATTCTCCTCTCTCATTTTTCTCTCAATAAACAAAATCAAAACAAAAGCAAATCAAACAAAAATAAATCTGAGAAAAAAAAATCTCCCTCCTTCCACCCATTGTCCTACCTGCCGCCCTCACGCAACACAACCGCCTTCTGCCGCCACCGCCAACTTGCACCCCACCACCACTCACCCTCCCGTCCCACGACAGCAACAACAACAACAACAACAACAATAACAACCAACAACAACACCGACTTCTGCCACCACCGCCAACTCGCACCCTACCACCGCCATCACCTTCTGCCGCCTCGCTCCTGTCTCCCCTCCTCCTTTTTGTCACGGCTGCCACCCCTTTTTCTTCTCATTTTGTTTTTATTGTTTTCAGATCTATTTGGTTTTGTTTTTTATTTTTTTTATTTTTTGGTTAAAATGGTAGGTGTATGTTTGTTGCGTTGTTGTTCTTGTTGTTGATGTTTTAGTTTTTAATTTTTAATTTTTTTTTTTAAAGATTTACATTTATTTGTTAGGTTTTGTTGGTTTTTTTTTTAGTTGTTGTGAGACAGTGTGTTGGTTTTTTTAGTTGTTGTGAGATAATTTAGTTGTTGTAAGACAATTTACATTTAGTTGGTGTGAGACAGTGTGTGGTGGTTGGTTTTTTTCATTTCTCTTTTATTTTCTTCAGATTTCTTATATTTATTTGTTAGGTTTTGTTGATAAATTATGTTTTTAATTTTTCAGATTTATATATGAATACGACTAAAGTTATACTCCCTCCAATTTCATTTATTGTTCCCCTTTCTATTTGGCATAAGAAATAAGGTAATCAATTTGGACCACACAATATACATGACCCCACATCAAATTGATTTTGGACCACACAAAGTTGTCCAAAAAAGGAAAGAGGGAACAATAAGAAAAATGGATGGAAAGGGAAAGAGGAACAATAAATGAAATTGGAGGGAGTACTATTTACTACTAAAGTTACACTATTTACGACTAAAGTTATACCCTTGAAACATTAAAGTTATACTATTTACGACTAAAGTTATAACCTTGAAACATTAAAGTTATACTATGTACGACTAAAGTTATACCCTTCAAAAATTAAAGTTATATTATTTACGACTAAAGTTATACCCTTGAACTAGACGAAAAAATGAGTTGGTGCTCCGATTGCTTGTGATTTAAAATCTTGTCTCGTTTTATATTTTTATATTTTAAATATCGTCTTATTTTATATTTTTCTTTACATCTATTAGTTTTTTTAGTTTAGATTTTTTTTTTCAGATTTTGTATTAATTTTGTGTGTTGTTGTTGGTGGTTTTTAGATCTATTAATTTTTCAGATCTAAATTCGTCCTATTATTTATTTTTCAATTTTTTAGATCTATTTTATTTTTGAATAAAGTTATACCCTTTAAGTATTAAAATTGCACTAAAAATGAAGTATACAAAAAATGTCCATTATGCACAACTTCAGTGGCATTATGTGCAACTTCAATGGCAATATGTGCAACTTCAGTGTCATTATGTGCAACTTCAATAGCATTATGTGCAACTTCAATGCTCATTATGCGCAACTTCATTGGAATTATGTGCAACTTCAGTGTCATTATGTGAAACTTCAATGCCCATTATCAACAACTTTCGTGACATTATGTGCAACTTCAATGGCAATATGTGGAACTTCAATCTCGTCTTCTTATTGTGTTGGTTTCAAATCTAAATTTAAATTTGGACTAAACTTACATGATTTTGGACTTACGAAATTTTGGACTAAAGTTACACGATTTTGGACTAAAGTTACAGTAGGACAAATTATATAAACTTGTCTTAAAATTAAATAAATTCCAAGTATTTTTTGACTAAAGTTACACAAATTTGGACTAAAGTTACACGATTTTGAACAAAAGTTATACAAAAATGACTAAAAATACAATTGGACTAAATTATATAAACTTGACTTAAAATTACAAAAGTAAAAAAATATCCGTCAAAATCACTTTTTAGTATAAAGTTGCACTATTTTGGATTAAAGTTATACTCGTAAAACACAAAAGTTGCACTCTAGAAATACTGAAATGTCGTAAACTTGTCTTAAAATTACAAAAAGTCAAAAAAATATATTTCAAATTCACTTTTTAATATAAAGTTGCACTATTTTGGATTAAAGTTATACTCGTAAAACACAGAAGTTGCACTCTAAAAAATACTAAAATGTCGTCAATTTGTCTTAAAATTACAAAAAGTCAAAAAATATCCGTCAAAATGACTTTTTGGTATAAAGTTACACAAATTTGGACTAAAGTTATACTTGTAAAACACAAAAGTTGCATTCTAAAAAATACTGAAATTGTCGTAAACTTGTCTTAAAATTGCAAAAACTCAAAAAATATCCGTCAAAATCACCTTTTAGTATAAAGTTGCACTATTTTGGATTAAAGTTATACTCATAAAATACAGAAGTTACACTCAAAAAAATACTGAAATGTCGTAAACTTGTCGTAAAATTACAAAAAGTCGAAAAAATATACTTCAAATTCACTTTTTAATATAAAGTTGCACTATTTTGAATTAAAGTTATACTTGTAAAACACTGATGTTATACTCTAAAAACTACTGAAATGTCGTAAACTTGTCTTAAAATTACAAAAAGTCAAAAAATATCCGTCAAAATCACTTTTTTTGTATAAAGTTGCACTATTTTGAATGTTCGTCAATATCCGTAAAAAAATATCCGTCAAAATACTGAAATGTCGTAAACTTGTCTTAAAATTACAAAAACTCAAAAAATATCCGTGAAACTCACCTTTTAGTATAAAGTTGCATTATTTTGTATTAAAGTTATACTCGTGAAACACAGAAGTTACACTCTAAAAAATACTGAAATGTCGTAAATTTGTCTTAAAATTACGAAAAGTCAAAAAAATATATTTCAAATTCACTTTTTAATATAAATTTGCACTATTTTGAATTAAAGTTATACTTGTAAAACACTGAAATTATACTCTAAAAACTACTGAAATGTCGTAAACTTGTCTTAAAATTACAAAAGTAAAAAAAATCTGTCAAAATCACTTTTTTTGTATAAAGTTGCACTACTTTGGATTAAAGTTATACTCATAAAACACAAAAGTTGCACTCTAAAAAATACTGAAAAATTTATTAGTGTTTTTGAGAGAGGAGGGATGTGATATGTGTGATATGTGAGAGAAGTGGATTAGAGGAAAAGAAGTTATACTGAATTAGTGATTAATTATGATGGATTAGTGAGGGAGGAGAGAGTGTGTGAGATTAGCCATTAAACACCCTTTTTGTGGGTTGATCTTGCCCATTCATTTTCATCATCCAAGAGCCCTTAATAGAACTTACGGACTTATAACTATATAGTGGACTCACCTTATATATATATATATATATATATATATATATATATATATATATATATATATATATATAAGATCCTATAAGTCCACCATTTTAGGTTGAGTCCATGAGTCCTCATCTAAGCCATTGAATCTTAAAAAATGGATGGTTGAGATTAAAAGATAAAAGACACACAATTCACACTACCTATGCGTAATTAATTGTTGGTCTCTTTTGCACCAATTTCCCATACACTAATTAATTATTTCTCTTATAATTTCATTTACCTCTCATTTTTATTTCATTTTCAAAACAAATCAAAAATTTTATTTCCGCATAAAATGAAAGCCACTTCTTAAAAAGCTCAGTAAATCTTCATTCGGACTCCGATTAGGGCGAAATAAAAGCCTAAATTTATTATTTTATCGAGCCCGTCATAATGGATATTTTTATATACCATTGAGTTTTCAAAATAATCAGTATTGATCGATTGTGCTCGAAATATAATAGTTTGTGTTTGTTTCTTATTAATTTTTGTTGGATTTTGTTGAAATCGTTGTTAGGTATTTAAAATGGTTTGATAATGTTAAATATAGTGATTTATATGATTGTTTTTTTGATGAATTATATCTACATTTTTTAGTTATTAATTGCAATTTTTTTATGAAGATGGAGATGATGATGATGATGATGATGATGATGATGATGATGATGATGATGATAAGTCGTTGGCGATATTGATTGATGATGAAGATGTTAATATGTCTTTGGTGTTATAGATTGATCGGTTGCTTGGAATATAATGGTTTGTGTTTGTTTCTTATTAATTTTTGTTGGATTTTGTTGTAATCGTTGCTTAGGTATTTAAAATGGCTTGATAATTTTAAATATAGTGATTTGTATGATTGTTTTTTTTTTTGATGAATTATATCTAAATTTTTTAATTATTAATTGTAGTCTTTTTATGAAGATGGAGATGATGATGATGATGAAGATGATGATGATGATGATAAGTCGGTTGGCGATATTGATTGATGATGAAGATGTTGATATGTATAGATTGACGATGAAGATGTGAGATTTAGATTGATGATTGTTGATGAATGTTGTAACTTCAATTATATAGTGTGTAACTTTATTCTTGTAAGGGTGTAACTTCAAGTAGTGTGTAACTTCAGTTGTATTTCATGTAATTTCAGTTTTGTAAGGGTGTAGCTTTAGTACTTTACGAGTGTAACTTTAATCTTGTAAATATACAAGTTTGAATATTACTAATTTGAATATTTGTAATTTTAGTACAAGTTATGTAACTTTAGTGCTTCATGAGTGTAACTTTAGTGCTTTTTGAGTATAACTTTAATTTTTCACGAGTGTAACATTAATCTTTTACGGTCATTTTGTATATAAAATTTTGAATTTATTAATTTGAATTTTTTTAATTTTAGCACAAGTTTATGTAACTTTATTAATTTACGAGTGTAACTTTAGTGTTTTGCGAGTGTAACTTTTATCCTTGACGGGTGTAATTTTAGTCCTTTGGTAATTTTGTATATGTAAAATTTGAATTTGTGTAACTTCATCACATGTCTATCTAATTTGAATTGTTGAAAGTGTAACTTTAATATGTGGCGTGTATAACTTTAACAAAGCAAGTGTGTAACTTTAGTTCGTTCCACCACCCTCGCCTCTTCATTCGGAATCCAATCCAATTAATTATATGAGTAAATTAATTAATTAAGTTCAAGTAAAACAGTGTAACTTCAAGTGGGCATGGTGTAATTTCAAGCAAATAGGGTGTAACTTTCTAGTAATTAGCCGTACTAAAAATTTTGAAAACTCAATGGTATTCAAAAATATTACCATTTTGTCGGACTCGAAAAAATAATAAATATAGGATTTTTTTCGCCTTAATCGGAGTCCGTATGAAGATTTACGGAGTCTTTTACGAACCCGCTTTTATTTTACGCGGGTATGAAATTTCGTTATAATATTTTGGTAATTGAAATATAGATGATAGTATATTAATTTAATAAACTAGTTTTAAACCCGTGCAAAATTGCACGGGTTTGTATTTAGGACGGTATGAATGTTTTTTGATAAATATTTTATTTTTACATTTCTATTGTAATTATCTAATTGTTTTATATCAGTGATCAGTGATCTAACTGGAAATGAACATTCTCCACGTAAATAGATGCGTTAAAACCACAACTACCGGGTGAATGTTCATTTCCAATTACAGACGGATTAACATCAGTAAGAGTTTCACCTTCTTCGGCATATAGATCTCTCACTAAGCGCTCAACAACATCGTACTATCTAGTTTTAAAAAATATTTAAGTTATTTAATTTATTCGACTTACCTTATCGTGTTTTTATTATTTAAACAATATTTGTTATAACAATTGTGAATTATTTATTAAAAAATTTATTAAAAAAAATTTACTAAAACTTTTTTAATCACTTGTAAATTAAAATAAAATTTATTTATTTGTTTTTTTAGAGTAAAAAAAAATTAAAAATAGCTTTAAATGCTTGTTGAAGACAGTATTAACTCGGTTTCCTATCATTGTCACCTACCAATTTCCGTGCGCTCGACTGATAATTAAGATGCCGAGTTTTATATTCCAAGTACATATGCTGTCATTATTGTTTTTTGAAAAAAAAAATTGTACCCTGTAGTTTTAAAAAATTATGTTGTGAATTTGGGGTACAATAATATTAACAAAAATACATGTAATTCATTTTTGTAATTCATTTCCGTTGTAGGTTCGATTCCGTATATAACTGTAATTCCTTCTTGAAATTATGTAATTTTATTGTGTAATTTTGTTTTAAAAATTATGTAATTTAATCACATTTACTCGCATTTGTAATTAATTATGCGTAAATGTTATGCATTTTCTTTACACGGAATGTATAAAATTTTATCATAATATTAATTCGAAGAAGTATTCCATAAGATTATTTTATATAATCTGTTGCGACACGGAATTTAGCGCATGTTCGAAAAGACGAATATCTGAATAATTAAATACGTTGCACACTCATGGGTCCTACCATAACCTGGATTTTCCAAAAAAAAAAAATGCATTTATGACGTGGCGCGTTGTACAATGAGTATTGTCTTCTGAATTTATATAGATAAGATTAGTTAATAGGAAAGAGAAAATTAGTTGATTAGAAAAATTGGCAATTGAAATTATGGGAGACAAAGCATTAATTGCATGTTGGGTGAGTGTTTTTTTTTTAATCTCAACCATTCATCTTGTAAGATCAAATGGTAGAGATATGGACTTATGGACTCAACCAAATTTGTGGACTCATCTGAACCTAACACTCTCTCTCTCTCTCTCTCTCTCTCTCTCTCTCTCTCTCTCTATCTATATATATATATATATATATATATATATATATATATATATATATATATATATATATATATATATATATATAAATGAGATCTAATGAGTCCACCAAATCTGCAAGTCGACATCCCCTACAACGCCGCCACACACCACGCTCCAGCCTTGCCGCACCCTCGCCGCATCCACGACCATGGGCCACGGGCTGTTATCTCGGCCTTCATTTTTATTTTTCTTTATTTTTCTTTTTTTATAGTTTTCGGGTGTTGGGGTGTTATTCAGATTTGAAGGAGTTTTTATTTATTTATTTATTTATTTATTTTTTCAAGATGGGAGTTTGTTGTTTTTAATTTGTCACAAATCTCGTTTACTTTTCATATTTCCTTTGTATTGTACATGATTTTGTTTCTTTTTTATTGTTTTTCAATGTTTGATATTTGTTTTTACTTTTTAAAATTTTCAGATCTGTTTTTTTTTTTTTTTAATTGGAAAGTTGTGGTGGTGTTATTGTTGATTGAGAAATGGGTTATTGTTACCCCTTTCTAATTTCGTATTCTAATCATTTTTTCATGATTTGTCTGGTAGATCTAATAAATATATGGTAGATTTTTGAAAAAAAAAAATTGTATTATCATGATTTTTATTCTTAGATATAATAAATATATTTATTATACTCAGATTTTTTTACATTTACAATCGTACTTCTTCACATTTACACTCATATTTCTTTACATTTACACGCATTTTTCAGATTTACACTCATATTTCTTTACGTTTACACTCATAATTCTTTACATTTACACTCGTAAATCATTACATTTACTCTCGTATTTTCTCACATTTACACTCATATTTCTTTAAATTTACACTTATATTTCCTCACATTTACACTAATGTTTCTTTAAATTTACACTTGTATTTTCTCACATTTACACTCATATTTCTTTTTGTTTTTTTACACTTGTATTTTTTTACAGTTACAATCGTTTTTCTCTAAATTTACACTTTTACTTCCTCACATTTACGCTTTTTTTTTCAGATCTATACACTGGTTTTTATACATTTACACATTTACAAATCATATTATAATAATTTTTATTCTTAAATCTAATAAATATATTTATTATACTAATATTTTTTACATTTACACTCGTATTTCTTTACATTTACACTCATATATTTGTACATTTACACTTGTTAAATTTATATAGATTTGCACTAATATATTTTTGTGGATATGAGTTGGTGGTGGAGGACGACGGTGGTGGTGTTTGTTGGTAGTCGGACTAAAGTTTTACTCGTAAAGGACCAAAGTTACACTTATAAAGGACCAAAGTCACACTCAAAGGACCAAATTTACACTCTTAAACCTTCAAATTTACACTTAAAATACTACATTTACACTCGGAAAACATCACATTTACACTTGTAAAATGTTAAAATTATATAAATTCAAAATTTCCGTCACAAAAAATCAAATTTACACTCTTAAAATGTTACATTTACACTCGGAAAACATCACATTTACACTTGTAAAATGTTAAAATTATATAAATTCAAAATTTCCGTCACAAATGTTACATTTACACTCGTAAAACATCACATTTACACTTGTAATATGTTAAAATTATATAAATTCAAAATTTCCGTCACAAAAAATCAAATTTACACTCTTAAAATGTTACATTTACACTCGTAAAACATCACATTTACACTTGTAAAATGTTAAAATTATATAAATTCAAAATTTCCGTCACAAAAAATCAAATTTACACTCTTAAAATGTTATATTTACACTCGTAAAACATCACATTTACACTTGTAAAATGTTAAAATTATATAAATTCAAAATTTCCGTCACAAAAAATCAAATTTACACTCTTAAAATGTTACATTTACACTCGTAAAACATCACATTTACACTTGTAAAATGTTAAAATTATAGGCCGACTTCTTTAGCTACTTCCGCATTTGATTTGTCGTAATTCAAAATTTCCGTCACAAAAAATCAAATTTACACTCTTAAAATGTTACATTTACACTCGTAAAACATCAAATTTACACTTGTAAAATGTTAAAATTATATAAATTCAAAATTTCCGTCACAAAAAATCAAATTTACACTCTTAAAATGTTACATTTACACTCGTAAAACATCACATTTACACTTGTAAAATGTTAAAATTATATAAATTCAAAATTTCCGTCACAAAAAATCAAATTTACACTCTTAAAATGTTACATTTACACTCGTAAAACATCACATTTACACTTGTAAAACTCATACAACATTACATTTACACTTCTGAAATCTGAAACTCAAAACTGATTAATTAGGGGCTAGAGAGAGAAAGAAAAATTAATTAGTGTATAGAAATTTGATTAGTGGTATTTTTTTTTGGTAAATTTCAATCTCAACCACCCATCTCAATCCAACCATCCACATTTTTTACCTTTTCTTTTTAATAGCTCTTAATCAAATTCATCTCAACCATCCATTGAGTCCATCCAATGGCCCTTAGAGGGACTTATGGACTCAATCACACATGTTGGACTCATTAGAACTCTCTCTCTCTCTCTCTCTCTCTCTCTCTCTCTCTCTCTCTCTCTCTCTATATATATATATATATATATATATATATATATATATATATATATATATATATATATATATATATATATATATATAGACCGAATCCGGTGAGGCGGTTAATTATGGCGAGGCGGCCGACCTCACCAAATTACTTCATTGGACTGATTTTCAATTGTTGATTGGGTTGAAAATTTAGGGTCATTTTTACATTTGACCCAAATACTTCCTCTCTCTAAAATAAAACACACAAAAAACCTCTATCTAAAATATAACACACGTAATAATGATACACACGGTTTCACGACAGTAACAAAATCACACTTTTCCAAATTTTTTCGTTTTCCAAAAATCAAATCAGAATCATCAATTGAAGCGATTTCCATACAAATTGTGTGTAGAATTCATCAAAACAACACACAACAAACGTGAGTGAATCGATTTTCAGAAGAAGATTTCAATTAATTTTCAAGTAATTTCATAATTTTGATCAAAATTGAGCATATTCATAAAATTCTATTAATTCACTCATAAATTGATGATATAAGGCTCGATTTTGATGAACATTGAGCGATTTCCTTAACTTCACGGTTTCCTACTAATTACTACATTGTTTTGAGGACTTTGCAGCTCTGATTGTTATGCAAATTGTAGATATCAAAATACTTGATGATAATAGTGCTATTGAAACACGTATTGCGTTTTTTTTTTTGTGTAGTTATTGTATAATCTGATGTTTAAATTATTTTTTCTATTTAAGTTTTAATTTGTTAAACTTGTGATCGATTTTGTGGAATATATGGCTCGATTTTGTATTTCAATTTTTTTTTGCGAGGTTTAGTTTATGATTTTAGTCGATTTTGTTAATAGGTTACCTAATTTTGTGAATGTAGGACTTGGTTGATTTAATCATAAAGACGACATTGTAATAGTCACAAAATGCTTTGAAAACTGACGGTGAGCTCTACTAAAGTTTGTTGATGATGCTGATAATGTCTTCTCTGATATGGCTTCTTTTTAGCCGATAAGTGTGTATGCTGCTATTGATTTTGTTAGGATGTTTTTTTTTATCAAGGAACTATTGGATTAGAGTGAAGGGAAATGTTACTAGAGAAAGTAGATACTCTCGATTTTGTGAATATTACAATGTATGATGCACAAATGTTTGTTTTGTTGTGAATCTAAGACCTGATTTTGTGAAACTTAGACAAGATTTTGTGAACCTTTTAATAGTCACCCTGTCACGATGAAAATTTAATCATATGATGCATATATATTTGTTTAGTTGTGAATCTTGGACTTGATAGACATGATTTTGTGAACCTTATATAATAATCGATCCGTCACGGTGAAAAATTAATCATATGATAATGCATTATGTTTGTTTAGTTGTGAATCTAGGACCTGATTTTGTGAAACTTATACATAATTTTGTGAATCTTATAATAGTCACCCCGTCACGGTGAAAAGTTAAATTATATATTGTATATATGTTTTTTGTTTAGTTGTGAATTTAGGACATGATTTTGTGAAACTTGAACATGATTTTGTTAATCTTGTGATAGTCGCTCCGTCATGCTGAAAATTTAATCCTATGATGCATATATCTTTATTTAGTTTTTAATCTAGGACTTCATTTTAATTATATCCATAAATTATCAGAGGCATTTTTTTATGCTATCTTCATTTTCAGTCAGTTGAGAACATACTTTATCTAATTATCATTTTCTTGCATTATGTTTGTTGCAGGTAGGCAAGTCCATTCAGTATATGGCAATAATTGTTGGTGGATTTGTCGTAGGGTTCGCAAGAGGGCGGCGTTTAGCCGTGGTTATATTAATATGCATTCATGCCCATTTAATAGCTGGTGGTGTTATGGCAATGTTAATGACGAAAATGGCTAGTCGCACCCAAACAGCATATGCAGATGCGGGTGACATTGTCTACCAGACCGTTACTACTATCAGGATGGTTAGTCGCTATTGATTCGTACATGAACTTACCTGATACTCTATTTGTCTTATTTTTCTATTGGCCTCATCATGTGACAACCAATTATCATTGATAAAATAGTTTGAAACAACAAATATTACCTTTCAACATAAACTTTCATATAGGAATATTTGTTTTAAGTACTATGTAAGATAAGAATTCGGTTAACTACTTAACATAGGAATTTCAAATATCTCACTTAACAAACCAAAGAACATTGGGTAAATTTTATTAATGTACTTGCTACAACCATCAATAAACCAAAAAAAATTCTGATTAGCTTACTTTATGTGCCCTAGGTTGCATCATTTAGCGGAGAAAAGGATGCAATAAAAAAATATGATGACAAGCTTAAAGTTGCATACAATGTTACTGTAACTCAAGGACTGGCCTCAGGCATAGGGCGGGGTGTATTATTGTTGATAGTTTCAATCAGATAACTGTAGTTGTATGGTATGGAAGCAAATTGATTATCCGGAATGGTTACACTGGTGATCAAGTCATCAATGTACTTTCAAGAAGAGGAAGAAGCAAGAGAATAGAGAATGATGTACATGTGAGGATGATGACGATTGAAGCATCACAAGTTTTAGCTATTTTTTATTGTCTTATATGTTTGATTTATTTTGGTTTTGAACTCAAGCATTTGGTTAATTAGTTGGTTTTGTTTTAGCAAAAAGGAATATTCTTTAGTGAACCTTGAAAATGATTTTGTGAAGCTTGGCAATGGGTAATATCTTTGATTTATGGAGTTTCTTTTTCTTATTTTGTGAATGCTAGACCTTGTTTTGTGAACCTTGAAAGTGATTTTGTGAAACTTGGTCATTAATGGTGGAAATCACCTTTGTTTTTTTTAAAAAAAATAAAATAAAATTGTGAATCCTAGAGCTTATATTGTGAAACTAGAAGGTGATTTTGTGAAACTTGGTCATAAATGGTTGAAATCACCTATTTTACTCTTTTTCTTATTTCGTGAATCATAAACTTTATTTTGTGAAACCTGGAGCTTATATTGTGAAACTACAAAGTGATTTTGTGAAACATAATTATAAATGGTTGGTTGAAATCACTTATTTTACTCATTTTCTTATTTCGTGAATCCTTGACCTTGTTTTGTGAATCCTAGAGCTTACTTATATTGTGAAACTAAAAGGTGGTTTTATGAAACTTGGCCATAAATGTGTGATATCAAGTTTTTTTTCCTTATTTTGTAAATCCTAGAACTTATATTGTGAAACTAGAAGGTGATTTTGTGAAACTTGGTCATAAATGGTTGAAATCACCTATTTTACTCTTTTTCTTATTTCGTGAATCATAGACCTTATTTTGTGAACCCTAGAGCTTATATTGTGAAACTACAAAGTGATTTTGTGAAACTTAATTATAAATGGTTGAAATCACCTATTTTACTTATTTTCTTATTTCGTGAATCCTACACCTTGTTTTGTGAATCCTAGAGCTTATATTGTGGAACTAGAAGGTGATTTTGTGAAACTTGATCATAAATGGTTGAAATCACCTCTTTTGCTCTTTTTCTTATTTCGTGAATCATAGACCTTATTTTGTGAATCCTAGAGCTTATATTGTGAAACTAAAAAGTGCTTTTGTGAAACTTGGTGATAAATGGTTGAAATCACCTATTTTACTCCTATTCTTATTTCGTGAACCCTAAACCTTGTTTTGTGAATCATAGAGCTATATTGTGGAACTAAAAGGCGATTTTGTGAAACTTCGTCATAAATGATTGAAATGACCTATTTTGCTCTTTTTCTTATTCTGTGAATCCTAGACCTTGTTTTGTGAATCCTTGAATTTATATTGTGAAACTAAAAGGTGGTTTTGTGAAACTTGGCCATAAATGTGTGATATGAAGTTTTTTTTCCTTATTTTGTGAATCATAGAGCTTATATTATGAAACGTAGACCTAATTGTCTGAAACTTGGCCCTCAATTTGTGAAATTGTTTAGTTAGGACGGAGATTATGGCGGTTTATATCTCTAATTTCGTGAAACGCAATGATTATATGTGAAACTGAAAGGT
The DNA here is from genome assembly GCF_048544455.1 of Silene latifolia. Taxonomy (NCBI): domain Eukaryota; kingdom Viridiplantae; phylum Streptophyta; class Magnoliopsida; order Caryophyllales; family Caryophyllaceae; genus Silene; species Silene latifolia. The sequence continues at coordinate 115,281,045 of NC_133527.1, read as the reverse complement.
GACATTGTGAAACTATTGTTATCATTTACTAGAATGTTGCCCTTATTGCGCCTTCTCTCAATCAGTAATCAAACAAAGGGCACGTACGTTCGAAAAAAGGATGAAGAAATATATGTACTAATATAACCCATGCATACATTTCAAGTTGGGCACCTAATTATGGCGAGGCAGCTGTACTCATTTCAACTGACATGGTTTTGTGAACCCTTGACCTAATTTTGTGAACCCTAGACCCGATTTTGTGAATCTAACACATGAACAGGTGACATTGGACATATATTAGCATTGATAAATTATATAATAATCGTTTATTTATAGTTGTTCATCAATGTGGGACTCGAACCCAACCCATACCTTGCGCAATAGCACAATGCTCTACCTTTTGAGCTAATAGATGATATAGTACAAATAGTAAATTATGCATCAACAAGTAACAAACACATGAAACATGATACATAAACCTGATCATATAGTTATTTCTTACTATGAAATTAACCAATTTAAGTCCTAAGTTCATATAACCAGGTCCAAGCTTCACAAAATCAAGTCTAGGTTTCACAAAAGCAAGCCTAAGTTTGACAAAATCAGGTTTCACAAAGTCATGTCTAGGGTTCACATAATCTAGTCCAAGCTTCACCAAATCAAGTCCAGGTTTCACAAAATCAGGTCTATGATTAACAAAATCAGGTTTCACAAAGTCAAGTCTAGGGTTCACATAACCAGGTCGAAGCTTCACAAAATCAAGTCCAGGTTTCGCATAATCAGATACAAAGTTCACAAAACTAGCTCCAAGGTTCACAATATTAGCTCCAACATTCACAAAATCTGGTCCAAAGTCAAATATAGTCACAAACAAAGTGGGACCTATTTCTATGAACCTTGAACAGGATCTTATGAAACATGGTCATGATCTTATGAACCTTAAATGTCAAACGCAACAACACTGGACTCTTAAGAAAACGAGTCCAATCATTCCATCAACATTTCAAGATATCACCTTTTACTTTCATAATATCACCATCTAGTTTCACAATAGAAGCTTTAGAGTTCACAAAAGCAATAATAAAAACTCTTAAGAAAGACAACCCCAAAATTGGTTAGCATGATACAGTGTGCATTAAATACAAGAGCTAAACACTATAACTTGGGTATTGCTGACAATCCTAGCTGCTATTTATGCCACACAAATCTGTTTTTCCAATGTGAATATAGTTCTAAGCTTTTGAATTACATTGAGGAATGGATTAGGATCAAAATGAATAGAAATGATTACCTATCTTGCTTAATGAACTGTTGGAAAACAAAATTGCAAAAGAAATATATTGTTGCTGTGATCAGTGATTGTTTATTTGTGTCTATGCTCTTTGGATGCAACACAATAAATGGAAATTTGAGGACAGTATACCCAGGCCTACTGTGGTTGGTGATCAGATCAAAAGGAAAACAAGGCTAAGAGGTGAACAAATGATGGAACACCCCCTGTAAAAAAGGAAAAACATCATGATATCAGTCTATCTGCGTTAAACACAGAGCCACGACTATATACATCTAGCTCATATTACCCCCGTCATAGGCGTGAGTGTTGATGCAATGGGGTAACGCTAGGAGAAATAATCGGGTCGTGGAAGTGTGACTATTTTTTTGTGTTCTTAGGTCATCTAGCCCGAGCTTGGCTTGAACAATCCTGAGTGTTATTTGCTCGTGATGTACGCTGAGCTCCATAAGTGACAATGTTATTGCTATGGGATGATAACTTGCAGCAGTCTCTAGAAGACATTGCCAAAACATGCGTATTAATCCACATCAATACTTAACCATCGACAAACAGCAAATAGAAAGTCATATGAAGACAGAGAGAAAGAAGGGGGTATATAGACCTGAATATGATCCTAACAATCTCTTATTGCATTTCAACGCTTCATGTAGATAGCGTAGAACAAGGTTTACATTGCCCATTCCCTCTTCTATCATTGCCACGTAAATGTAAGTTGCAGCGCTGTTTGGATGCGACAGTCCACAGGTGAAATGAAGGAGAAATAGAGTCCGATTGACATACCTGTAAAAAAGTACAGTGAAATCGGTTATGTCAGGAAATCACAAAAGAACATGAAGTATTGCATTTGAAAATAAACTTACTTCAATGCGAGTTCGATTTGCTGGAGACGATAGTAGAACACTGAAACATCCGTATAGATCTTCATAGTATCTAGATGATCATACCCGAGTTCCCTTTCATTAATATCAAGTGCCTTTTGCTGATATATGGTAGCATGTAGACGAAAACAATAACTCAACATAGTTACTCTAGTTTTATTGACTTAACAATAAAAACTAATTACAGTTGTAACATGGTGCAACAAAACATCGTAATTCTTAAATCGTAATTGACATAAAAGGAGGTTAATATTAAATGTTAATTAAAATCATGAATTACTGAAAAATTTGAGCATCTGGCCACACAATTCTATGTTCAATACACTGCCTTTCTTAACTCTCTAAACTGAATGTCCACATACAAAACCTAGCTATAACCGAAACAATCACTCAATATAATCACTCTAGTTTGATTGATCAATATTTTTCATAATAGTTACTAGTTATACATGTTATATGTTATATAAAATGTTGTAATTAACCAAGGAAAACTGATTAAAATCATAATAATAAAATAACAGATTGAAATTAACTGACTTTACCACACTGGCAGACCACCATTGTTGCAAAGAGGAGTGATGTAACGCCTCGAGAATTGCTACGGATTATGGAGTTATGGATTTATTAACTGGCGAATGATGATGATCGGTAAATTAGAAGGGAATATGAGAGGAATTGGGGAAAATTGAAGAATTAGGTCATAATCGTATAATTGCAAGTACGACAATAATTAAGATCAAGGAGCAAGAGAAGGATAACTTACTGTACTTTCGGGGGGTAATGGAGGTCGAAAAGCTCTGTGATAATGGCGGATGGAAGCTCAGCGAGAAAATGGTGAAGACGGAGCTGGCGAGATGAAGAGAGAGAAAGTGAACTGAGTAATGTGATGGAGTAAACGATTGATTATGATTGGAAATGTGCAGTTTGTTGGTTTATACAAGGGGACACGTGTCAACATCTGAGACATTTGTAATTTTTTAATCTGACGGTTTTGGGATGGGTACAGCTACCTCACCCTAAGAAGGGTGCCTCACATGATTCAATTTCAATATATATATATATATATATATATATATATATAGTGGAATGAATTTATAATTCGTGTATGTTGTGTCCTTTCATATGCCAAGAGTTTTTTAATTAATACTCTATGTTTTGGAAAATGACAATGTGTGTCCTTTAAATTAATATATCTTCGTTTCATATGTCAAGTATTAATGAATTAAATTAAATTAAATTATTAAATTAAATTAAATACTATACGACACCTTGTTGTTGTTACGTTCATGTCATGCTGCTGGTATATGCTACTCTAACATATATGTTTTTGTTAATGTCTTTGTTTTCGGTATGTCATCAACGAGCCACATGACTTCGAGTACAAAAAGCAACAAGTATTTCCTTGAACATTGCAATGAAGACTAAAGAGGTATATATATATATATATATATATATATATATATATATATATATATATATATATATATATATATATATATATATATATATATATATATATATATATATATATATATATATATATATATATATATATATATATATATATATATATGGGTCAATTTTGTTCTAATTTTATTGATTTAGAGCTTTAGACTCGGAGCTTTAGGAGAATTTTATTGAACATTGCAATAAGACTACGATATTGTTGTTGCATATTATAATGGAGAATGTTTTAGTAATATCATTATTGTAATGGTGATCTTTCTTTGTTAATTGATGCGAGGATTTTGGCAAGAATAATACATCTTTGAATTTGTAATTTTTTTTAAAAAAAAAACTCCAATAATAACGGTTATAAAACAAAAAAAAACGTTGTCATTAGTAATAACAACAGTTATCCTACAAAATTCCATTGTTATTACTTTCCCACCAATAAACTATCAAAAGCGCGCATTACTATCAACAACGGTTTTATGTCATGAAACCGTTGTTATTACTTTCCCACCAAAAAATTATTTAATACAGGGACTTCTTTTCATAGCGGATAGTTAATAACGACAACTGTTATTAGTAAAAAACAAAACCGTTGTTAAAACTTTTAACAACGGCCCGAACAACAACGCCCGCTTTTTTCTATAACAACGGTTATTAGTCCGTTGTTATACACCATATTTGTAGTAGTGTACTCATCTAATAAAAGTATGAAAATATACCACAAGCAGTGATTAAGTATGAGGATGTGGATATATTCATGAGTTGTGTGTTTCTTTTAAAACACTGGTATTCTCACCAAAAGTGGACATTACTGTTGGAATATGTGTCCTCCGACAATAATGCGATCACGACTGTTGATCATGATGATCACATGTTTAAATCTCATTATAAAGAATACAATTGGTAAGTAATATTGTTACTGTCAACTGGTCAACATATATCGGTAATGATTGGCTGACTAGAGTTTGACATTACTGTCGTGCGACGGTGGTGATCAGTTGACCCCCTAGGTCATACCTATAGGGCAACACTCTTAATTGATTATTTAATTAATCGTATAATGTTACGAGTTAATTAAATTACTTGAAAATTGACGGATGATTTTGGAAGCAAAATTTACGTATCATATTGAAATGTGATTAAATGAGATACGGTCTGAGTAATTGAATCGTATCATTACTCGGATGAAATTATTGTTTACAGAAACAATTAAATTTGAATGAATTATTATAAATACGATTTATAAATGGAAAAATATTTTGGTGCAAGTAATTATGAAATTACTAAGTCAATTATTGTATATGACGTATTTTTATTAATACGTTGATTTTTAATATGTTAAAAATACATAACAAATTTATGTGACATATGACATGTTACATATTGACAAATTGACAAAAATAATATGGACTCCATATTATCCATTGTACCGAAATTAAGGGGTGGTGGAAGCTAATATTGTGTTTGTTTAATTATTATAAGAACACAATGATTACCTACATTCCTAGCCATGCAACCCTAATATTCATTGTGAAGACAAATGTGTGCATGCATTGGCTCCCCTAAAAAGCCCCCTTCCACCCGGTTTTTGATGAGAAAACCATTATGGTTTTTCATCTCATTTTTACCTAATATTACACTAAAATGTGTTAGTGATTATTCATTCTCATTATCATCCAAAATTAGAATTCTAGAGAGATAAAAAAAGCTCTCTTTTTCTTCCTTCATAAAACCGAAATATTATAAGTGTTACATAATATTTTTGGTTCAATTTTCTTCAAATTAATATTGTACTAGCTTCTATAATATTGATTTTATTAAGGGTTAGCTTTGGGTATTAATCCTAAGGAGAGATCCTACACTTGGATCTTGGTTCTTCCATTAAGGGAAAGCTCAAGAACAAAAGAAAAGGAGATTTCTTTTGTGCCCAATAAAACCGAAATCACCAATGTAAGGACATGATTTCTCCTCTATTTTATCATTTGTTTGCATGCATAAAATCCATATTTAATTTTATGACAAATTAATTTATAACATATATGAGTATGTTTATATATAAAGATCTACATTTCCTTCAATCGGTATCAAGAGCCATGGTTGTTTGCATGCAAATCGGTTAAAAGTTTTTCCGAGTTATAAGAATAACATATAAAACTTGTAAAATTTGTGTTATTATGATATATCACGAAATTAATTCATGCATGTTAATATTTCTGGTCCTAAAATGTTTTAGGATATTTTGGTTAATTTTACGGATTTTTATTGTTCATATTATACAATAATGGCATTTAAATATGATTTTATGAGTAAAAATGTCATTTTCGGTCTAAAATTAGCTATACTTCGAATTTTCCATTGATTTTTGGATATGTTGTCACATATATTATTTTGAGAAAACCTGTAAATTTTCATAATTTTTGGACTTGTTATGCTCGAAAAATGAATTTTTCATTATTAAATTCGGATTTAAGTGAAAAATAGGTTAATATGAGTTAAATTTCGAATCTGGTCATAGAAAATTAATATGTTGTCACATGAAATTTTACAAGATGTGTGTAAAATAATTGGCTATAAACAAGTCATTTTGCATGATTTATGGATTTTTGAAGAAAAATAGCATAAATAGTGACATTATTAGTGAAAAATTAATAAAACATAATCTATGACTTAGGAAAAACGTCTAATGTTGCATTTTATTATCTTTTTCAGATCTAAAATTGAAAAGTTAGTGAATATAATTTTTCCATGTTTTTATGATTATTTTATTAAAAATCGATAAACCGCAACATTGTTTTTCCGGAAAATTTCGAAATTTTTAACCTAAGATTTTGAACATTATGAGTGTCATCCTATTTTTCCAGAATGTTCATGAATTTAAATTTCAAATTTCAAATTTATTTGAAATTTTGTGATTTATTTGAAGTTTATAGCTTATTTTTGTAATTTTTGGTCCATTTATGAACAATTTTATAAATATGGGTTAATTATGGTCAAATTATTAGTGAAGACTAAATTTTGAGTCCTAAGAGGTTAGGGTAATTAACTTATGCATAAATATGAGTTTATGTATTTTTGTGATTATAAAAATGTTGAAATCACGCAAATCCGTAAAAACCGAGTAATATACGATATTGGCTAATTAAAGGCGATTAAGCATAAAATTGAGCATGTTCATACATATTATAATGCTGCATTTTTCTTTATGATTGTCATAATTTTAATTTATGTAATTTTGAATTATGTAATTTTTACTTAGTATGGCCTTAGTTTTAATTGGTATTTCCCGAAATGTATGGGAATATCGATTCGGTTGTAATTTTATTGTGATCTCGTATCACCGTTTTGTAATTTAATAGATTTATTTTATTTTAGTTACAAATGTATAATAGGAAATTATGTAATTTATTATGTAATTTTATATTCATTCCGGAGTTCCCAAAGACAGATTTCTTCAAGAATGGCGATACATAAAGACGGTGTTACCTCGAGATGCGTGCCGCAACCGAAGTTCAAGGGACCAATGGAGTTGGTTTCCGAATATGTAATAGTTAAATAGTTTTTCTATTTTAGGAAAGGCCATACTAGGATTTATTTATTTTTATGCTTGCATTTTATTTTATGTCACATGCATCGCTAAATCGCCATAACTAAAACATGCATCCTTATTTTATCGAGTTTATCGACCGTGTCAATTAAAATTATCGTAGTTCACCGCTTTAGTTCACTTGAAACGTGATAGATAATAAATTGACATGACCTCTCGCTAAAACAATCAATTGAGACATAGCCTTACCAAATTGTAGAAACCATGAAAACTTATTTCGTGAGGGAGTGCACTCGGCCACACCGGGGTACAAACCTTGTTACGTAGGGGAAGTGGGTGATAAATGTCTATCCACCGAATTCATGTTGATAAGGGTTTCATCGGCCACACCGTGCCCAAGTTAAATATGGGTTTGGATCATGGACACATTTATTCGAAATTTGGATTGAACTCAACAAAAGTTTTTCGATAAAGGTTTTATCGGCCACACCGTCCCCTTGTTGAATATGTTTTGGGCTAAAGATATATGTTAAATGTAATATTATCGACCAAGAGTTCTAAAAGTAGAATCGATTAAACGTTAATCCACCGAGTTATATTGATAAGGGTTTCATCGGCCACACCGTGCCCAAGTTAATATGAATTTGGGTCTTGGAATCATTTATCTAGTTGGGTAGAGGTCACTAGAAAAATGCATAAAACTTGTTTAAATCATACATTTTTACGAGTATTATTATTAAAACGACAATTGTTTTACTCCTTATATTTTGTTTTGTAGACCACTTCTTTTTCATAACAAATGGCAACACCAACACCAACTCCTAATGCTACGCCTCTCGCTAGTTCATCTTGGCTCCGATCCTTTATGGATCGATGTAAACTTGAAAAGAATGGGTCAAATTTCTCCGATTGGGATGCCCAACTCAAATTAGCCGCCGAAGGTGACGACAAGCTTCGTTACCTTACCAAGGCCTCTCCACCCGAACCCTCCACTAGGTCCACCGCGGCCACTAGGGAAGCATATGAGGCTTACCAAAAGGAGTCCGCCGCAATGAAAAATGTCTTAATATTTGCGATGGAGGCGGACCTCCAAAGGAGAGCCTTTAAAATGGGCAATGCTAATGAGATTTACTCCAAACTTGTGACCATGTTTTCACCAACTCCGCGGATCGTCCAATATGAGGCGGCCGCGGCATTCTTTGATCTCGACTTCAAAGAGGGCCAAAAGGTTAGCCCTCATGTGCTCAAACTATTGGAGCTTGTCGAGACCTTGAAAATTCAAAAGGTTGAAATCCCCAAAGAACTCATCGTAGATAGGATTCTACACTCCTTGTCCAAAGTCAAGGCATATGTGCAATCCCGGGTGAATTTTAACATGCAAGACAAGGATGTGTCTCTTGAAGAGTTGCACAAGTTACTTGTGCAAGCCGAGAGGGACATGGGGTTAAATGTGAACCCTCCCAAGGATGTGCTTAACATAAGCACTAAGAGTAAGGGGAAGTTCAAGAAGAATGGGAGAAAGGGCAAGAAGCAAGCTCCCACATTCACCAAAGCTAAGACTTGTGAAGCTAGCACCTCAAAAGTCAAGAAGGGTCCTCTTGATAAATGCCATTATTGTAATGGCATGGGACATTGGAAAAGAAATTGTTCCAAATACCTTGGTGATATCAAAGCTGGAAAGATCACTCCAGTAGGTAAATGACTAACCTTCTTTTATGTTTCTAATTCAACTATGGTATTATGATGCAAAGTTGTGATAATGTATCTCCCTTTTTATTGTAAATAGGGCCTCCACCAAGCAAAGACAAGGGAAAGGAAAATCAAGCATAAGAAACCATCAAGAAGCTAGGGATAGCTTTCATGGAGCTTTGCTTTTCATTGTCTTATTTTAAGTTATGTTTTGGATTTTAGAACTTTAAGTTTCCGTGTTCGACATGGAAAAGTATTTTGGATAATGGTTTATATTTTGGATAATGGTGACTTGGTTTGCAACCCAAGTCACCCGTTTTATCATTTATCCTTTTATGTTCTAAAATTCATCTTTAAATGCTTGCACCATGAAACATAAGATTATTCACTTAAAGTGATCTAATAGACAAATATAATGACGGGTTTCATTATATGTCCACATGCTTAAGGCGTGTGTATGATCATTTATAAAGTGATTTTGAGTCTATGAACTCTCTTAAAGGAATGTCAATCACCAAGTACACATATGAAATCAATAACTATTAGTCTATCTATGAGATAGTTTTCCTTATACTTCAACATCATTAATTTGTGTCTCATATGCTATCTTTGAATCTATAGTGTATTTATTCTAAAGATAGAGTGGGAGAAAAATGAGGACACAACACACAAGGCAAGATAAAATTGTGTACTTGTGTAAATGAAGATCTACGCAAGAGAACACACAAGGCAAGATAAAATTGTGTACTTGTGTAAATGAAGATCTACGCAAGAGAGAATGATTTGAATGAAGGTATATCTATTTACATAGTATACCGAATAGATGAGATCTATGGTCTCAAGTTAGTTCTATATGACTAAAGAGACCAAGTGAAGTAATCATAAGAGTATATTCTCAAGATAACTACACGAGGAGACCAAAAGAAAGTTTTGGAAGAAAAATGACTAATGAAAAGTCTTAACAAGTTTTTGACTAAGTTTATGAAACATATGACCAATAGTTTCAACCTTGAGATTTACTTAAGAGCCTAAATGAATCAAAGTAACATACTAGTTATGATCGAGTTGCAAGGATTGATATACCGATATCTTCAATGGCCAAAGTTTTAACCACGCAAATGTCATTGCTTAACCTCCCTATGAAATGGTTAAACCTCCTTCCAAAAGGGTATTTGTGAAGGACGTATTCTAGATATTGTTTATATTTGAATAATGACATTACTACACATCATTATGACATGAGTGTGTTGGAGATTTAAAAATCTCTTTACGTAAGGTTAAGATGAGACCACTTCAAAATAGGTATTTTGAAAGGATATGATGGGAACATATATGGTTTTATCCTAATAACTTGGCAATGCAATTTATATTTCAATTCTTGATAAAGTTTCGATTGAGAAGTCAATTTCGAAATGTGTGAAATTGAGTGGGAGTTAGGAAGTTCTCATGTGAAGACATGGAATTTAGTGGGAGCTATCATCCTTTGAATGTTTACGACTCATCACTCATTAAAGAATGACGAGCTAATGCCTTCTTTCATAAAGAAGCATTTGAGTTTTCAATTCTGGATGAAAATGGACAATGATGAATCCAATTACATCAAGGGATGTCGGATTAGTATTAAGAGATACACATCGTATCAACATTCACATAGGTTATTCATGTAGATGAAAATGGAATTGCCATTAGCAGTCATGGTCGTTCATTGAATCTATGAACGGTTGATCTCATGATTATTAGCAACTAATGTTTCCGCCATTAGAATGATCATGTACATGTCCAATTATGAATCATATGCATAAGAGCATGATGATTGATTGGTAAGCCATAATAGAAACGTCATGAATTCTCAAGTAGAATCCGATGAGCGATTTCGGTGTTTGACGGAATACTCCATTATGTGATAAGAGGTTGCACATATTATAGAAAGTCCGAGCACATGTAAGGATTTATGAGAATCCCAAATCTTTCAAGCCTAGAAAGAGAAATAAGAAGTTTTTGGAAAGATGCTTGGTCGAATAAGAAGTTATTCAAAAATTAATCTTTCCTAGTTAAGCTAGGACTTGTGAGAAGTGCTAAGCTGATAATCTTGGCAATTGTTACAAGATTCTACAAAACATATACCTGGTGCATTGTGTGCGGATGGAATACTTGATCAGTACAAGTTATATCATTCATCACAAATTCGTTCGTTATGTGATAGTCGATAAGAAAGTTCTTTCAAGATAAAGAACCGAAACCAAGGTCGGGAACCTTGATGTGTACTTGGTAAGATTCATGTTATGAGAGAGAACATGAATGTAAAGGAGATTGCAAGTGTAAGAAGTTTGAACACATGGACACATGGGATGTTAAACTTCTATTGCAATCAATAAGTGTTTACACTAATGATATACATCACAAGGTTGTAATATGATATTGACTACCCGAGTGTGATGTCGACATTTGTCGTTTGAGTTATTATTAACTCACCTTGTACATTGTTATATCCAAACGGGTTGTGGAGACAATTGAACCCCGTTAAAGTGAACATGGATTAACATTGTATTTAGCCATAGTTACTTATATGAGGTGACGTCTCGAAGTGACTAGAGTGTGATGCGATTGATGGCAAGTTCAAGTGCCATAGAGTCATGTGAGATGACTAGTCGATCACATAGGCAGACTGTTAGGAACATTTTGTCGGGCCTAATGACCGCTTATAGAGTTCTGGCAAATTTATATAGCCTGGTCGTGGCGAGAGCTACTATAGTATTCAAATGAGTCGATTATTTTGACTAAAGACTATTCGCCTAAGATGGCACGGTTTCAGATTAACTTTGATTTGTGTTACTACGACCTTCGTAAATGGGGTCAAATGGGCATATTTTAGGTTATGATGGCTGTGGCTAGTCGAAGGGAATGAGTGCGATAGGAATTGTCCACCCCTAGTCAGGGTTATAACAATATCTCAGGGCCACTCGAGGAGTAATGAACTGAAAACGCGTGACCACGCTCGGAAAGTATCTATGATAGATAAGTCCGGTCAATCAGTTATTTTCCAGATCGAGGAAACCACTCTCGATATGATCACTTGCAAGTACGACCTGAAAGACACCTTGCATTGAGTGGGAGATAGTAATAGGACAAGAGAATTGGTGACGCACACTTGTCGAGGACAAGTGGGAGATTGTTGGAATATGTGTCCTCCGACAATAATGCGATCACGACTGTTGATCATGATGATCACATGTTTAAATCTCATTATAAAGAATACAATTGGTAAGTAATATTGTTACTGTCAACTGGTCAACATATATCGGTAATGATTGGCTGACTAGAGTTTGACATTACTGTCGTGCGACGGTGATGATCAGTTGACCCCCTAGGTCATACCTATAGGGCAACACTCTTAATTGATTATTTAATTAATCGTATAATGTTACGAGTTAATTAAATAACTTGAAAATTGACGGATGATTTTGGAAGCAAAATTTACGTATCATATTGAAATGTGATTAAATGAGATACGGTCTGAGTAATTGAATCGTATCATTACTCGGATGAAATTATTGTTTACAGAAACAATTAAATTTGAATGAATTATTATAAATACGATTTATAAATGGAAAAATATTTTGGTGCAAGTAATTATGAAATTACTAAGTCAATTATTGTATATGACGTATTTTTATTAATACGTTGATTTTTAATATGTTAAAAATACATAACAAATTTATGTGACATATGACATGTTACATATTGACAAATTGACAAAAATAATATGGACTCCATATTATCCATTGTACCGAAATTAAGGGGTGGTGTAAGCTAATATTGTGTTTGTTTAATTATTATAAGAACACAATGATTACCTACATTCCTAGCCATGCAACCCTAATATTCATTGTGAAGACAAATGTGTGCATGCATTGGCTCCCCTAAAAAGCCCCCTTCCACCCGGTTTTTGCTGAGAAAACCATTATGGTTTTTCATCTTATTTTTACCTAATATTACACTAAAATGTGTTAGTGATTATTCATTCTCATTATCATCCAAAATTAGAATTCTAGAGAGATAAAAAAGCTCTCTTTTTCTTCCTTCATAAAACCGAAATATTATAAGTGTTACATAATATTTTTGGTTCAATTTTCTTCAAATTAATATTGTACTAGCTTCTATAATATTGATTTCATTAAGGGTTAGCTTTGGGTATTAATCCTAAGGAGAGATCCTACACTTGGATCTTGGTTCTTCCATTAAGGGAAAGCTCAAGAACAAAAGAAAAGGAGATTTCTTTTGTGCCCAATAAAACCGAAATCACCAATGTAAGGACATGATTTCTCCTCTATTTTATCATTTGTTTGCATGCATAAAATCCATATTTAATTTTATGACAAATTAATTTATAACATATATGAGTATGTTTATGTATAAAGATCTACATTTCCTTCAATTACTTCACATTTGAAATAATAGTGATAATGTGACCAAAATATAATTTATTGTAAAGTAAATGGTCCAAAAATACAACTAATTTGAAAGTTGTTTAATTATCTCTGATCGTTAAAGGGAATAATTGATTCGTAAGTTGAATGTGATCAACTTACATGTATTATCATGCTATATAGCACATTGAAACGTGTGTTATGATAAACATGTGTACGTCATCATTGTATATATTGACAATTATAATTATTGGTCATATGAAAATACTCAAAGAGTAATATATTTCCTATTTAAATATTGACGAGTCTTGCTTACATATATGAGACACTTATTGTGTCTTATGTCATATGTCACATCATTTATCTGGCTGGAAATAAAAAACTTATTTGAGATTTAATGATACAAGTATTGCTAGAAGATTAGCATGATGAATATAGTCAACTAAATTATGGCATGTGATAGGTGAAATTATTGAAATACATCCAATTCTTATTAAAGATTGCCGTGTATTTTTGGCAAACTAAGAAAGTTGACATAAAATGATTCAGATGTGACAAATGAAAGCCATCCGGGTTCTTACTATACCCGTTTTGATAAACCTTTTTATCTTCAAGAAAAGATAAGTGCTGAAATTCTCTCGTGTAGAAATTTTATTAAAGGCAAGACACTACACTGCGATTGAGTATATATGATGTTGGAGATCAAAACTACTCGATATTGAATAAAGAACTTAAATGTTCATGTATGGATTGACACTATATTGTGTGACTTGTAGTTACATAATGATTTTTCTGAGTAGTTCCCATGATTAAAAATCACATTCAGATTTTTATATAAAATCGTTAATCTTTTAAACTGGGCATTGTGAATCAGCACATTAAAAATCCAACTGCATTATACATTTCTTCCAGAAATATTTTGTTATTGTACAAAGATTCCCATATAAATTTTCATCGATGATATGAGAAATTGAGATCTAAGATGGTTATGATAAATATTTAGACTATATATTGGTTATAGTTTTTACCACCTTATGTGGAGAAAAGTGAGTTAAAGCTGGTAAAAAAAATATGATCATATACTGAACCAGAAGTTCAAAGAAATGTTATACATTAAATTCATTGACTAGAGGTTTTGAATTTGATATAACAAAATGTTTTACCAGAAAATAATACAAGTACACATGAAGTGTAGTGTAAGGAAAGTCAAGATGAATTGACGGTTCCAATGAATAAATGTGAAACAGAAAGTTCAAGCAGTGCGTATGACATATAATTGCTATATTTGAAGTGTCCCCGAAGTGACATGATATCTGAAGGATAATAAATGGCTTAAATGAATATAATGGTACCACATACGTATTCAAATTCATATATCATTAAACAGTACTAATATCATCAAGAGGTGATGAAATTATATCGATATATTTATGGAACCTACATACATTTGCGCACAATATTTTATGGACTTTATAAATGCGGATCATAAATTTAACTTCATTTTGATTGTCGAGATATAATAAATGATTATAAATGAGCTCATGGACTAGAAGTCCGCTTATTGACCTGAAGTCAATCCAAATTATGAATATTGGAAAAGAAAACTGTACAATTTGCATTTTGAGTCATCATCATGTGCATATAGAGAGTAAGTTCATCATTGCATCTTAGTTTTAATTTATACATTATTATTATTGCATATTTATTAGAATATGTTAGTTAGAACTTATTTTCATATCATATGCATGCACATGTTTCATAATATAATTTTGAATGGATAATGTTGAAAAGGAGAAATATATTATGATCTACTCCTTTGAGGATAACTCTCTATAGGAGCCTCTTATAAATGATCATCAATTGCTAGTTGATCAATTGAGTTATTGAAAATTCTTGATAAAATATATAAACCTCTACAATACGATTGAAAGATATCGTGATTAGTTCCAAAATGGAACATCAAAACTCCTATAGAGTTTATTTGAAAAGTTATTGTCTCAATTTGAAGTTTCAGCATATTGGGATTTAGATTTGAATGAGCTTTTTGCTAAACATGTGAAATTAATTTATGGTCCAGTTACCACAACGATAAGAATAATGTAGTGAATATCTACGATGAAAAATGGCAATCCATGCATAAATGGTTTAGTAAAGATAATCGCTCAAAGGTATTGGATGAATTATTCAATAATGATCGGATTGATTCTCTTGAAGAAAATGAATTCAGGAAGGAAAGCTACACTCATTTTCCTTCGACCAGGGTTTTTCCTAGCAAAGTTTTTAATGAGGTATCACTATAAGCGCATTATTATGCTATAGTCATGTCATCGTGATTGTTGAGATGACAATTGTTTTAGACATATAATGTTATGTCGTTTATTGAGGAGAAACTATATCACTATTACGGAAATATTATTTTGAAATGAAAATCCAAGAGTTATTATGAAATGATTATATCCAGATTGTGAGTTCTCAAAGAAATATGATATCAAAACTGTTATGGATTTCTATTTATTGAAGATTCAAGTTTATTAACCACAATGGGTACTAATTCAACGATCGAAAAGTTATATCAGATCATGAATCATTTAAAGATTTATCAAGTTTTGTAATCATTAGGGGGAGTAGCACGCGCTGTACTCTTTTTCCTTAGCCATGGTTTTGTCCCACTTGGTTTTCCATGAAAAGGTTTTAACGAGGCTTCTTGTTATGCGTGTTTGAATATTAGTGTACTCTTTTCCTTTACTGGTATTTTTCCCACTAGGTTTTCTAGGAAGGTTTTTAACGAGGCATCTTCTTCAGTTGTAGAAAGACTAACAAATCAGTAGTGCAAAAGCAATACTCAAGTCTAAAAAGAAGAAAGAAGGATCCTACATAAGCAAGTACATTCAACTTAATATGACCTTGCATAAAGTAGGATAGTTTTGTTGGATAATAGGCAAATAGAGTCAGCTACTACTTTTTTCACATGTGTCTAGTTCATGCTTTTGTCCAGAGGTCCTTACCCTCACTCTTAGCTGTATAAGTGTACTACTGCACTCTTTGTTATTCAAAAACAACAACATATAAATTCACCATTAATGAACTTCAACTGCATTAATCTCATTCTCTTGCAAATCGTCTTCTGCTTCATGTTGGTTCATTATACTCAACATGGTATCAGAGCCTCATATATGAGGAGACTGATAACCACTCAAGAGGAGCATTCACTAATGCACACCCAACTTTGTACGAAACATTCAAGGCACTTGCTTATTTAAAGAGCAGTGCTCATCACCCAAAATCATTCAAACAATCTAACCTGCAAAACACAACAAAAATCTCTCAACAAAAATGAAAAATCCTATTACCAACATTGTCATCACAAACACTGAGACCTCTGCCTCAACCACACCCACACCAGAAAATGATCCTTTCTTCATGGATCCCACAGATCCACTGTATTTGCATCCTGCAGAAAGTACTTATCATGTGATGGTTGATACGAAACTGTCTGGTATTGAGAACTATCTTGAATGTAAGAGACAAATGGAGATTGTTATTTGTACCAAGAGGAAGGTAGGGTTTCTCACTGGTGTGGTGAAGAGGCCTGTCAATGATCCACTCAAGAAAGCAGCCTGGGACACCTGCAACTGTCTGCTAATTACTTGAATCATGCACAATGTTGAGCAGCCAATCAAGAGATTTGTCATGTGCACCAAGACTGCAAAGGAGATTTGGGACTACCTTCAAAGTCAATTCTCTGTGAGCAATGGAACAAGGAAGTTCAGACTCAACAGGGAACTTGATGACCTCTCACAAGGTGACAAGTCCATCTGTGAGTATTTTACTGAACTCAGAATCCTGTGGCAAAGTCTTGAGATGATGTCAAACTAGCCACCAGTGACACATGTCACTGCTGAGGTCAATGCCTGGCTTGATGCTCAACTTAAGGAGCAAAATGAAAGAAAATTATTCCAGTTCCTGAATGGCTTGCATCCTTTCTATGGTACCATAAGAAGTCATGTTCTCATGATGTCACCACTTCCCTATGTGGAGGAAGCTTCTGCCATTTTCCAGCATAAGGAAGCTCAGAGGAAGAACTACAAGGTTCTTGAAAAATTGAACAGTGATAGCTCTGCCTTCCTTGCTGAACAGAAGGAATCTGAGCCTGCTCCCACTTATCATGGATGTGGAAAAAAGGGTCATACCAGGAATGGGTGTTGGAGAATCATTGGATATCCAAATGACCATCCAGTGTCTAAGAGATTCCCAGAAAAATATTAGGAGTACAAGTCCAAGATAAGACAACAAGGATCAAGTTCAAGAGGCTTTAAGCCACGAATGAGCAAAGGGAAACACCACACCTACCCTACGCATGGAAAGGCTACTAATGCTATGATGGGTGATGGTCATGATGATATGGGAGGTTCTATAACTCTCACCACTCTACAGTTTCAACAGTTGATGGGCAGAGGAAAAGGAGCAAGCAGTTATCCTGAGACGGAGGATGAAATGGAGGTAAACTTCGCAGGCATAGCTTACCTCAACTGTAACTATGTCAGTGTTAGAAAATAAGGATTAACCTTTATGCGGAAGCGATCGGATCGTTGTGTCGCTAACTGCCCACTATCGTATATTCGTACCTCTGGCGGCTACTAGAGTCCCGTAATATGTTCACACCCCAAATCCCAAGTCCCATATTGATGGTGGACTTAGCAACTAGAAAAGTATGTTTATATGTGTATTTTGTGTATACGATACATACCATTCACATCAATTTCCTCAACTTATATATACCCACATATGGGAATTATAAGGAGGATTAAATCACATTTTAATGACTAATTAATAGTGATTTATTAGTATGTTAATGAGGGCAATTAATGGGATTGAATGTGACTGTTACATTGTAATACTACGGATTTATGAGTCTCTGGGTACTCTATCGAGTAGGCCTTACTCTGTCGAGTAAGGGTGAGTTACAGTTTAAAATAGTTTTTGACCTGTTGGGTACTCGATCGAGTAACGTAGATACTCGATCGAGTAAGGGGGCACTCGATCGAGTACCTCAGCTCCTCGATCGAGTAGCCGGTTTATGGGGGATGAGTTATCGGGTTTTGTTAATAATGCGATTAAGTATATAATAACTTCCGTCACTTTTCTTTAAACACTTTTAAAACCTAATTACTTTCAAAGAGAGAAATCAAACTACGTTCTTCGCATCAATCACATTGTTGGCAAATCCCGGAGCTTAGAAGGTCGGATTTTACCTTTCTTTGTACCGTTGTGATCCTTGCGTCGAGGGTAAGATCTATGTACCATTTTTATAGTATTTCATTAAAGTTGGTTAAACCCTAATGTTGGGAATTGGGGGTTTTGTTGTATTTTGTGTTTGGTAGTGATTATATGTTTGTATGTTAGGAGGAGGATTCGTAGAGGAAGCGTTTTGATATCAGCTGTGAGATCGTCTGATTGTGTTGTGCTTTCCAGGTAGGGTTTCCCTACTCAGTATTCGTCCCATAATGTGTTGTGGTGTTTTGTGGTTGTTGAATGTTATCATACTCGTATTGTGACGATTCTTTGTATTTGGTTCTTTGATAGTAGTTGTGATTGATTGTATCTGTCTGTGTTCTTCGGGGTGCGTCCCTGGCTGAGTGGAGTCACTTGCGGGAGTGGCTTCACGCCCATGATTCGCCTTCTGTGGAACCCACCACAGAAGGTATGTGCACATTAATGGATTTGGGTTTATCGCTCGATGGAGATGAGCGGGGCTTAGGAGGGAACGGCTGCGGTCCCCCATTGGCGGCGAGGAGTGACCGGTTGCGATGGGCACTCTGGCAGGGCTACACAATTTAGTGTGTAGTCAGGATTGTGGAGTTGGGTTTGGAGTTCGGAGAATATTTGTGATGATTGAGCTATTTGTTTTATTGTATTGTTGGTTTATATAAATTGTGTGATTAGTACTGACCTCGTTTAATGTTTTAAAAACTGTGGTGATCCATTCGGGGATGGTGAGCAGTTATTGAGCAGGTATGAGTAGAGTTCTTTGGGATAGCTGGGATGTGCCACCGTCGATGATAGAAGTCTTCCTTTGTAGCTTAGTAGTTTAATAAACATTTCGATTAATTCGATGAGACGAGTTGGTTTTGAGAACATGTATTCGTATTTTGGATTTGGTTTTGAGATTGTAACCTTTCGCTAAAGTATTTATATTTAAATGTTGTTTCGTTATTGTCTATTTGACTATCATTGCCTCGGGTAACCGAGATGGTAGTATCTTTATACCTGAGTGGTCCTGGTAAGGCACTTGGAGTATGGGGGTGTTACAAAATGGTATCAGAGCGACGATCCTGAAACCTGTAACCAATGAATCCAATGAATATAGGGAGTCAATTAAAATGAACCCGGGGTAAAGGTTGTAGAAGCTAATGCAAAGGCTTGGGAGACGTCCTAAAGTCGCGAACTCGCCCTACAATTTTGAACCTGTCACATGGGGGGTATATGTCAAGGTCGTATGTGATATTTGTTAGTTTGCATGTGAATGTGGTGATGTATGCTGTAATTGTTGGATGTTTGGAGTAGGAGGTTGAGTTTGTGAATGAAAGGATGATGCAGTATATAGAACTGTTGTTTGAACATGAAGCATGTTGGATGTTTACTATGTGGCGTTTGATAACATGATATAATTGTTTTACTGATCATATGAAAAGTTTGGTAGAATCGCATGCTTAACTATAGTATAATGTTGAGTTTATAAAGTTGTGTAATATGTTGGGATATGATATAGCATGCGGGTAGCATATTCGAGTTAGCATGACTCGATCGAGTGGGTCTGACTCGATCGAGTGGGTATTTGACGATTTTGCAACCAGAATCGTGTTTTTGGGCACTCGATCGAGTGCCTCGGGCACTCGATCGAGTAGGGGGTCACTCGATCGAGTAGCTGCTACTCGGTCGAGTATGTTAGAGATCAGAAGGTCTGTTTGGGGTCTGATGTCGAGGCACTCGATCGAGTATGGTGGGCACTCGATCGAGTAGCCTCTTACTCGATCGAGTAGCCTCTTACTCGATCGAGTATGTTTAGGCACTCGATCGAGTGTGTTCTGGGCAGTCCGCTTTCGTGTTTTGAGGTTTTAGTGCGTATGTTTATGTCTACCCTTTCTTATATAGTTTCAAGATGCCGCCCAAGAGAAACGCTTTTTATGCGAGAGCTGAGACCATGAACATAGATGATATCGTTAAGATGTTGGAGCATCAGGATGCTCTTACGGAGGCCTTAAAGAAAGTGGGAAAAGATAAGGATAAAGAGGTTGATCACTCTAAGATCAGTCTCTATATAGCGAGGTTTAACCCAAAAGAGTACAAGGGGACCGGGGAACCAAACCTCCTTGACAACTGGCATCGTGAGATGGAGAATATACTAGACCTGGTTCACTATCCTGATGAGATGAGAGTAGAACAAGCTGCGTTCTACCTGAGGGAAGCAGCTGGCGAGTGGTGGGATAAGGTGAAGGTGAGTTCTAGGGAGATGTATGCGAACCAGGGCTTACCTGCTATACCCTGGGAAGAGTTTCCGAGGGCTATGAGGAAAGAGTTTGTACCGGAACATGTGAGGAGTAAGATGAGAGAGGAGTTTGATGGGTTTAAGATGACATCTGATATGTCAGTTGCTGAGTACTACAAGCAGTTTAATGAGAAGTCTAGGTATGCTGAGGATATGGGTTTGAGTGAGGAGAACCTGGCGCTGAGGTTTGAGAGGGGGTTGACCCCTAAGATCATGGATAAGCTACCTGTGGGAGTCCTTACTGATGTTAAGGAAGCTTATGAGAGGGCTGGGAGAGCTGAGAGGTTGGTGGAGATGACTTAGGAGAGAGTGGGTGTTGAGAAAAGAAAGGCTGAGAGTGAGGGTGGTGGCCAATCTAGTCACAAGAAAGGCAACCACAATCAAGCTAGAGGGTTTTCTATTTGGGTCGGGGGTTGATCTTTGGGGCTTCCTTTGGGCGTGGCCATGTGAGTAGTAGTGGTAGTTGGGGAATGACTTGTTTTGGCTGTGGCGGTGTATGCCACAAGAGACATGAGTGCACGAGTGCACCGGGAGCTTTTCAGGGATCGGCTTGGGGGAGCTATTCTCAGAGACCTGCACAGAGTTATGCGAGCAATAGACCGTCTGGGTCATGGTCTAACTGGGGAAGTCAGAGCTATCAGGGTGGAGGTAACCGCAATGGCGGTAATTCTTATCAGAAACCAGCTACAAACAACAACAACAACCAGGGGTCGGGTGCTAAGCCGACCACATCACCAAGATCGATCTTGTCCGGGGAGGTGGACGAGAAGACCGTGGAAAGTCTGTTCATGATGGACAAGAAAGCAACTTAGGATGATGCACATGTTATCACTGGTACTTTTCTTGTTAACGGTAATCATACCTTTGTTTTGTTTGATTCGGGGGCGTCTCAGTCGTTTGTATCTTCGAGTCATGTTAAACGGTTGGGTTTGAGGGTATATGAGTCTGTAAGTGAGAAATTTTTTATACCTTCGGGTGAGTCTGTATCATGTGGGAGGTTGTTTAGAGATGTGTCTATGATAGTTGGGCAAGTTGACCTACCTGTAGACTTGCTAGAGTTTCCTTTTAACGGTTTTGAGATGATAGTCGGGATGGATTGGTTGGGAAAGTATAAAGCTAAGATAGACTGTCATCAAAATAAAGTGTCTTTGAGAGGGCCTAAGGGTGTTAGTGTGTCTTATCGTGGGTTTCTAGTCAAACCCAAAGTTAAGTTGATTCGGTATTGTCACCTTGAAGTCTTATCTGAGGAAGGGATGCCCTTTGATCTTATGCCATGTGAGAGATGACCGGATAGAGAGTCCGACAGTTGATAAGATACCAGTGGTGGAAGAGTTTGCAGATGTTTTTCTAGAGGAGATTCCGGGGTTGCCACCGAAGAGGGAGATAGATTTCACAGTTGAGTTAAAACCGGGGACGGGGCCAATCTATAAGGCACCGTACCGGATGGGTCCTAAAGAGATGGAGGGTCTCAGGAAACAGTTAGATGATCTGATAGAGAAGGGATACATTAGACCTAGTGTATCGCCGTGGGGAGCACCAGTTCTTTTCGTGAAGAAGAAGGATGGGAGTTTGAGGTTGTGCATAGACTACAGGGAGCTGAACCAAGTGACGGTGAAGAACAAGTATCCTTTGCCAAGGATAGATGACCTGTTTGATCAGTTGAGTGGTGCATCAGACTTTTCTAAGATTGATTTGAGGTCGGGGTACCATCAGGTGAAGATTAGAGAGGTGGACATACCAAAGACAACTTTCACGTCGAGGTATGGCCATTATGAGTATGTGGTGATGCCGTTTGGGTTGTCTAATGCACCGGCTGTGTTTATGGATTTGATGAACAGAATCTTCAGACAGTTTTTGGACAAGTTTGTGGTGGTGTTTATCGATGACATCTTAGTCTACTCTAAGACTAAGGAGGAGCATGAGGAGCATCTGAGGATTGTGTTGCAGACTTTGAGGGAGCATGAGTTGTATGCTAAGCTATCCAAGTGTGAGTTAAGTTAGAGAAGTTGCTTTTCCGGGGCATGTGATCTCTAAGGAGGGAGTAGCTGTGGATCCGGCAAAGACCGAGGCAAGGCGGTGACAAAGTAGGAAGCACCAAAGAATGTTCTTTGAGATCGGGAGTTTCTTGGGTTTAGCTGGATACTACAGACGGTTCGTGAAATATTTCTCCAAGATAGCTAGACCTATGACAGCTTTGATGAGGAAAGAGAACATGTTTCGTTGGGATGAGAGTTGTGAGAAGGCGTTCCAAACATTAAAGGAGCATTTGACCACATCTGCTATCTTAGCATTGCCTGAAGGGATCGAGAACTTTGAGGTTTATACAGATGCCTCAAAGAATGGGTTGGGATGTGTGGTTATGCAGAACGGTAAGGTGATTGCCTATGCTTCTAGGCAATTAAAGCCGTATGAGGAGAACTACCCTACACATGATCTAGAGTTGGGTGCAGTGGTGTTTTCTCTCAAGATTTGGAGACATTACCTTTATGGGGTGACCTTTAAGGTATTTTCGGATCACAAGAATCTCAAGTACATCTTCACTCAAAATGAGTTGAACATGAGACAGAGGAGGTGGATGGAGCTGATTGGCGATTATGACATGGATATTATCTACCATGAAGGGAAAGCCAACGTTGTTGTAGATGCTTTGAGTAGGAAGAGTGTACATTCTTTGTGTACATCTCTATCTTTGATGAGGTTGAGAGATGAGGTGGGGAAGTTTGGGATACATATGATGCAGAGAGGGGATGCTGTGGGAGATTTGACAGTACAGCCTGATCTTTATGATGATATTCGAGGTAAACAGGCTTTAGATCCTAAGATGGTTGAGTGGAGAGCTGGAGTAGAGAAAGGGACAGTGTCTCGATTTTTTATTCATACAGATGGTAGTTTGAGGTTCGATGGTAGGTGGTGTGTCCCTAATGATGAGGAGCTGAAAAAGACTATCATGACAGAGGCACATTGCACACCATATTCAGTACATCCAGGTGGTGACAAACTGTACAGGGACTTGAAGAACACGTTTTGGTGGCCTAGGATGAAGAAAGAAACAGCTGAGTTTGTGGCCCGTTGTTTGACATGCCAGAGAGTTAAAGGGGAACAGCGACGACCACAAGGTAAGATTCAGTCTTTAGAGGTACCTGAGTGGAAGTGGGAATCCATTTCTATGGATTTTATCATGGGTTTGCCAAAGAGTCAACAGGGTAACAACATGATATGGGTAATAGTGGATCGACTGACCAAGTCGGCTCACTTTGTGCCAATGAAAGATACATGGACTAAAGGACAATTAGCTATGGCTTATCGAAAGAATGTGCTAAAGTTACATGGAGTCCCTATGGACATAGTGTCTGACAGAGATGCGAGGTTTATCTCATGGTTTTGGAAAGAGTTGCAGGAATCTTTGGGAACAACTTTGAAGATGAGTACAGCATTTCATCCTGCGACAGACGGTCAGACTGAGAGAACAATCAAAACTCTTGAGGATATGTTACGAGCTTGTGTGATGGATTTTGGTGGTAGCTGGGAACAGAGGTTGGATTTGATAGAGTTTTCTTACAACAACAGCTATCACACTAGTATTGGCATGGCACCGTTCGAGGCTTTATATGGGAGGAGATGCAGGAGTCCGATTTGTTGGGACGACAGTGCTGAGGCAGTGGTTCTAGGACCAGATATGGTACATGAGATGGTTGAACAGATTAAGATGATCAGGAAATGGATGAGAGCAGCTCAGGATAGGCAAAAGAGTTACGCAGATCTACATCGCCGGGATATAGAGTTTCAGGTTGGGGATAAGGTTCTTCTGAAAATGTCTCCTATGCGTGGGGTTATGAGATTTGGGAAGAAGGGCAAGCTAAGTCAGAAGTTCATCGGGCCTTATGAGATCTTAGAGTGGGTTGGAGAGGTTGCATATCGTCTGGCTTTACCAGCTGCGTTAGAGAGAGTGCATAATGTGTTTCATGTATCGCAGCTGCGGAAGTATGTGAGTGACCCATCACATGTGTTAGAGGCAGTGAGCTTAGAGCTAGATGAGTCCTTATCATATCTTGAGGTACCTAAGCAGATTCTTGACCGGAAGGTTAGGAAAACTAGGAGTGGTGAGACAGTTTTGCTTAAGATCCTTTGGTCTAACCACGAGACTAGGGAAGCTACATGGGAGGCAGAGAAGGCCATGAGAGAGCGTTACCCTTTCCTTTTTGATCAGGTATGTATGGTTACGGGGACGTAACCTTGTTTCTTTTAGGGGGGTAGGAGATGATCGCAAAGAGTTTTTAAGAGTTTTTATACCCTTTTTATGTTGTGTCGGTATGGTTGTTGTCGTTGAGTCGGGTTGAGTTTGGGTTAGTAACATGTTTTATGTTGAGTTTGTTTTGGTTGTTGAGTCGGGAGTGTTGTAGTGTGAGTCTTTGTTATCTTGTTGTTTTGACTTCTGGGACGAAGTTCTTTTTAAGGAGGGAAGACTATAATACTACGGATTTATGAGTCTCTGGGTACTCTATCGAGTAGGCCTTACTCTGTCGAGTAAGGGTGAGTTGCAGTTTAAAATAGTTTCTGACCTGTTGGGTACTCGATCGAGTAACGTAGATACTCGATCGAGTAAGGGGGCACTCGATCGAGTACCTCAGCTACTCGATCGAGTAGCCGGTTTATGGGGGATGAGTTGTCGGGTTTTGTTAATAATGCGATTAAGTATATAATAACTTCCGTCACTTTTCTTTAAACACTTTTAAAACCTAATTACTTTCAAAGAGAGAAATCAAACTACGTTCTTCGCATCAATCGCATTGTTGGCAAATCCCGGAGCTTGGAAGGTCGGATTTTACCTTTCTTTGTACCGTTGTGATCCTTGCGTCGAGGGTAAGATCTATGTACCGTTTTTATAGTATTTCATTAAAGTTGGTTAACCCTAATGTTGGGAATTGGGGGTTTTGTTGTATTTTGTGTTTGGTAGTGATTATATGTTTGTATGTTAGGAGGAGGATTCGTAGAGGAAGCGTTTTGATATCAGCTGTGAGATCGTCTGATTGTGTTGTGCTTTCCAGGTAGGGTTTCCCTACTCAGTATTAAGTCCCATAATGCGTTGTGGTGTTTTGTGGTTGTTGAATATTATCATACTCGTATTGTGGCGATTGCTGGATTTGGTTGCTGATAGTAGTTGTGATTGATTGTATCTGTCTGTGTTCTTTGGGGTGCGTTCCTGGCTGAGTGGAGTCACTTGTGGGAGTGGCTTCACGCCCATGATTCGCCTTCTGTGGAACCCGCCACAGAAGGTATGTGCACATTAATGGATTTGGGTTTATCGCTCGATGGAGATGAGCGGGGCTTAGGTGGGAACGGATGCGGTCCTCCACTGGCGGCGAGGAGTGACCTGTTGCGATGGGCACTCTGGCAGGGCTACACACTTTAGTGTGTAGTCAGGATTGTGGAGTTGGGTTTGGAGTTCGGAGAATATCTGTGATGATTGAGCTGTTTGTTTTATTGTATTGTTGGTTTATATAAATTGTGTGATTAGTACTAATCCAATTTAATGTTTTAAAAACTGTGGTGATCCATTCGGGGATGGTGAGCAGTTATTGAGCAGGTATGAGTCGAGTTACTGGGATAGTTGGGATGTGCCACCGTCTGATGATAGAAGTCTTCCGCTGTAGCTTAGTAGTTTAATAAACATTTCAGTTAATTCAGTAGACAGTTGGTTTTGAGAACATGTATTCGTATTTTGGATTTGGTTTTGAGATTGTAACCTTTCGCTAAAGTATTTATATTTAAATGTTGTTTCGTTATTGTCTATTTGACTATCATTGCCTCGGGTAACCGAGATGGTAGCATCCTTATACCTGAGTGGTCCTGGTAAGGCACTTGGAGTATGGGGGTGTTACATACGTGGCCGGACAAAATTCAGAAATCAGGTACCTGAAATGACTTATTTTCTATTTTGTACCTCTTTATTCTATAATATTAAATAATTTTCATATCCTTTTACGTCATTTTACCAAAATCAGCTACCTTTCCACCTAGTTTGCCAAACACATTTTTATATAATCAGTTACCTTATCAGCTCTCAATTTTCAGCTATCTTATCAGTTACCTTTTCAATTTTCAGCTATCTTTTCACGTAATTTTGCCAAATAAAGCTTAAGAAAAAAAAAACACTTGTGAGTTGTGAGTTTGATTATACAACATTACCATAACTTTTTTTTTTTGAGGATATTATATACCCATAATTGAGCATATATTGGAAGAGGAATAAAATTAAAAATGTCGATAAAATCCAAACACACAATAACAACCAAGATACCCACATAACGTTGGACTGTTTATAGCGACTTTATTGGACCATACATTATCGGCATTGATGCAAAGTACTACCTTGCTTCTATTGGATACAACCCCTAAAAGTAATGCAACTATCTCATCAATTATCATGCAAAATAACAAATTTTCTAAAAGATATAACCAATTATATCAGAGATTCCGTTAGTATAAATACCACAATAAACCTCATTAGATTTTACCTATCCCAACTCATCACAACAACAAAGTTTCATCAATGGGGATTCTTTCAATACATTTTTGTTTTTTCCTTTGCCTTCTCCCATTCATAGCTTCATCTTCCCAAAATCAGGTCAGTTATGGTCCATTTCCGTGTTTTTGATTTTACTTTTTGACGAAAATACAGACGATTTAAATTGTTTATACATGATTTTCACTCGGAACTGAAAAGGGTAAGTCTGTGCACATAGATGATCAATATTAGTACTTGGATGGGAATTATATATTAGACTATTTTGTTCTTTAATCGTGGACAGTTTGTAACAAATTATGTGATTTATTTATATGAGCATGGGCGCATGGTACGTATGATTTTGTGACAGGTTTATGTAGTATACTTTGGGGAGCATAGTGGAGAAAAAGCAGTGCATGAGATTGAAGAGACACATCACAAATACATAGCCTCGGTTAAGGAAACAGAGGAAGAAGCCAGAGCATCTTTACTCTACAGTTACAAACACTCTATTAATGGCTTTGCTGCCCTTCTTACCCCCCATCAGGCCTCCAAATTATCGGGTTCGTATCCATTATTCACTTTGTTTCAAATAACTCCCTCTATTGACGGTCACCGTCATTTTTATTTATTTATTATTATCATTTAAATAAATGATTAAGATAGAAGTTTGTAGATTTCAACTACAGAATATTACTCCGTATATACAAACGGAGTGATAAAATGAGTAAATATATAATCGAAAATGAAAATGATGAACAGAAATGGAAGAAGTAGTGACAGTATTTAGAAGTCACCCAAGGAAGCATAGGGCGCATACAACAAGATCATGGGAATTTGTAGGGTTAGAAGAGCAAATAAAGCCACAGTTGGAATTGGATCCAAAGAGTAATACTTTATTGGCGAGAGCTAAGTATGGCCGTAACGTCATCGTTGGGGTCTTTGATAGTGGTAACTATTTTTCCTTCCTTTAACTTAATTTTACGTATTTCTTTTTCTCTTTTTCTCTTTTTGTTCGTTTTTTCTGTTGTTGTTATACATATAATATTGTTTTCTGCACACGGTCATTAATGATGATTGTTTAAGAATTGTCATATATAAATATACTTATATAGGTTTAGAGTTGATATAAAACTGAAACATGAAAACAACTAAAAAGCTACTGTATCAAAGTTACACTCTAATAACTTTATGGATTCCTTGAAACTAAGAGGGTGTTTAGTAACGGTTGATTGAAAAGATTTTGGCATATTAATCCCTTCTTTTAGCATATTTGACCAATTAATATATTGTTTAAGGTGTTTGGTAAACAGAATATTAAAATAGTAGAATAATGTGTTTCCATCCACTAGTTCAAATAGTATATTACAAAAGATATAAAAAGAAAATACCATATTATAGTTATTAATAATTTATTCATGTCCATATTAGTCATTTTACAAAATAAATAATCAATCTTTTAATATAAAACTGCTAATTTTCAAACACCACTAACAAACTCTATTAATTATATATTTTAGTCAAACCCGCCGCTTAAGTCAAAATTATGGTTTGAATTAGCTTTAGATTTGATTCGCCGGTCACATATTTTTAGGTTTAATTTATTTCAAATTATCACGAAGATAAATACCCTAGCATAAAGCTAGGGACTACTCCATATTATTTTATTAATTAATCCATATAAGTATATTATCATGTTTAAATTAACTAATCCAGATTTACTAGACTATAATTCCAAAATAAGATTCGCAAAATGAAAATGACACTAGAACGAGTTTTCTTATCATATAACCTTACCCGTCTCAACTTTCGACATAACCACAAAATTTATAACTTTTACTAAGAAGTTTTAGTAATATTGTCAAATCTCTAATAACCTT
This sequence comes from Silene latifolia, assembly GCF_048544455.1. Taxonomy (NCBI): domain Eukaryota; kingdom Viridiplantae; phylum Streptophyta; class Magnoliopsida; order Caryophyllales; family Caryophyllaceae; genus Silene; species Silene latifolia. The sequence continues at coordinate 115,251,845 of NC_133527.1, read as the reverse complement.
ACCTAATACTTCCTTCATTCAACTCCACTCTACCAATATCTATTTTCTACACTGTTCACAAGTTCACATACATTCTCGATTTTCTCTCAATACATAAGTGAAAAAATATTCATCTGGGATCTTGTTTGATTCGTCTTTACGAGTACATTAAAAATATCTAACTTTTATAATTTTTGTAAATACGTAGCTAACGATATTTACCGCGTAAAACACACGTTGGCAAACGTGAAAAAGCAAAGTGGTAGAGTGGAGTTGAATGAAGGAAGTACTAATAGGGCATCAAATTTATACATTACCTTTTGACCAGATTTATTATATTTGGAAGAAAAGGGACTTGTATTGTGAGAGTTGGAAAGTGGAACTTTAACTAACAAAGAGTAGGAGATCAATATTCTGTTAAACTTTTCAACAAACGATAAACTTTAAACCTTTTCGGCCCAATTTTGGCGGCGGCCTGGGCGCTGATTTCCAAGTTCCAACCATCTATTTTATCCTTTCATTTTAAGCTGAAAATAATGAAGATAATTACATTTTAAAATTAATCTCCTTATTGCTTCAAAATACTAGTTTTACTAGTTTTATTCCCGTGCAAAAATTGCACGGGATTGAATTATCCAATATTTAACGAAATGCATAAATATAAAATTAAAGTTGCACATAACTATAATTTAAAATAAGATTAATATAACTCAAATATAATATTAAAAATAAATAATAACACATTAGATAGTGATGCACTCATATGATATAATGCAAGACACGAAGTATATTATTTATGTTTTACAATAAATATAAACGGAAGTGAAAATAGATATACTCCGTATAACATTTTCTAACATTAAAAAATATAAGGCCCAAATATTTAAAAAGAGTTCAGAAAAATAACCATCCATCTTGATAAATCCATTTTAGTAAATGATCCAATAATTTAATAGCCCAAAATTTATATAAAATCATAGTAAACCTACACCCATAAATTAACTCATCAACTCCCTCCGTAAACCTAAAGAATTTCAATTGTCCCTCTTTTTTTCTTTCCAGCAACAAACAAAATGATACATTTTCCACAACAAAAACTCTAATCTGAGTTCTTTAAACAATATAACTCATTTTCCCCAAATCAATTGGCCCCAAATTTAATCTAAGTTGTTAAAACACCTTTTTAATCTTTTTGTCTTTCATTTTTCACTCCTTTTTCTCATTTTCTTTAACTTAAGTTTCTGGTGGATTTTTTATCCTTTAAATCTTTAATGCAAAAGAGGGGTAAAAAGAAATGGAGGAAGCTGTTGTTTGATGATCATCAGTGAAAACCCAATAAAAGTGTTGATCTTTCTCATATTTTTGTTATTTTTATGTTAATTAAATAATGTAGAGAACGATTCATTCGTGAATTTATTGTAATTTTGTTTTTTAAATCGATTCATTCGTGAAATTTTGGTAGGGGTCGACATAACTTATAATTTCTAATCTTTTGTCAAGCTATCATAGAAATTTATTGTAATTTTGTTTTTTAAATCGATTTTGTATGTAGATTTTTTTAGTCGGTAGAATATTTACACGGAATAAATAACAACTATTGTTCAAGACGGAAATAATAACAACTATTGTTCAAGACGGAAATTAAACACCAAAATATCAGCAAATGTGGAGAGAGGGTAATTAATTCCCAAAATTTTAGTAGGGCCCCACCAATGCTGAATTTAAGCAACCAATATGAATCCAGGAAAGAACCTAGCTTTTATACTAGATAGATTGTATGTCCTTGAGTAAAGAAATAAGCTTTTTATTATCAATTAGTCTTACTATAGACGGATATATCCGTCTAAAGTGAAAGACGGGTCAAATATGCTTAAAGTGGTTACATTTTTTTCCTCCACCATACAACTTGTTGCTTATCTTATGCTTAAAGTGCGTAGATATTTGAACCGTTAATAGTTATAAACGGATATCTCCCGTTTATAATGAGAATTTGTGTTTTATTATTATCCTTGAAGAAATATTTTGTGGAGTTGAAATACCTTATTACTTAGTACATAATTAATTCGAAACTAACATGCATTAGGTTATACTCCATTTGGATGAATTATTAGACCCAAAAATGAAAAGTTAGGGTTTAATATGTATTACTAACCTACCTTTGTCACAACAAAATATATATATTTCCCCAATTCTATTGAATTGTTTACGTTTTAAAAGTTGGGATTTAAGAAGATGGTCACAGTAAATGTCGTGTTTTAAAATTAATAAGCCTATGTCTTAGTTCTTACTTAGCACTTATTGAAAACATAACTTTACTCTGTATCTTTTAAAGGAATAGTTAAAAAAACTGAAAATATTGACATATACTCGCAGTATCAGTTAACTGATTTTTGTTAATCTATCTTCTAATCAAACTAGCCTAAGTTTACAATGAATAGTTTATACTTGTTTTATTTTGTGAGAGAAAGATAAAGTAAATAGTGTAAGCTATTGATTGAGACGGAAGGAGTAGTTAAGAGGATAATAGATGCATAATAATGGTGGTGTTGTTAAACAACAGGGTTTTGGCCAGAAGCAAGGAGTTATAGAGATGAAGAAATGGGTCCAATCCCTAAAAGATGGAAAGGAATGTGCCAAACGGGTGACGCTTTCAACTCATCACATTGTAATAGGTTAGTGTGCCTTCTTTTACTTAATAAACCACCATATATACAATTATTCATTCATAATACTCCATATATATAGTAGTTTACTATACACAACAATAATGCAATCATCTATAGTTCTGGAATTTCTGATCATACAATTTTAGAGACTCTCGTGACACTAATTTGTTGTTTTATGTTCAAATTCTAGCCCGCATATTATAAATTTACACTATTATTGGTAAATAGCTTTTGGATTTTCCTTTAGTTGCGTCTGTGATAGGTTCATTTGCTTATTGGGTGTGTTTGGTTTTCCTATATACTCATCTCCATGTTCTCTGTGATTACTGTTAGGCCCAGATTTCAGTATTACATGCATAAAGGAAAGAAAAATTCTTAAGTCTTTCACGAGGATCATTAATATGTCCTCCCTAACAAATAAGAATTTTTCCAATGAAAATGTGTGTATACAATATATGAGTCATTTTCTTGTAGTTGTAAATATTGATCACAAATTCTCACTTTATATGGACAATATCCATTTAAAGTTGTAGACGGGTCAAATATTACACCATTTTCATAATAAGACAAACAATAAGTGGATATCACCACTTTATCTTATTATATAAGTGGTGACATATTTGACCCGTCTACACTTTAGATGGATGTAGCCGTCTAAAGTGAGACTAATTGAATATTGCTTAACTTGGTTGCTCCGAGTAATATATTTAAAAATACACACATATTCTAGAATAATAAAGTGAGATGACCATTTTATAAAAAGCCTACTTATTTATTAGTACTAATAAATGATTATCTTTTTTATATAATAGAACCGCCTTACTTATAAAGTACTCCATTCGTCTCGGTTTCATTTTAAATTATCTCATTTATTTGTTTATCTTTTTATATTAGGCATGTGTTTAATGGGTTATTTGATCGATCATCCAATTTCATTATAGTTCACTACTTGTATAATAACAAATAACAATACCCTCAAATAATCCCCTCCCTCTTTCTTGATCTTAGTGGCAAAATTAAAAGTAAAAAAATAATCGGAAGTATATAGTATACAACTTGAAGTGTTATGGTGGATGGTGCATTGGTGCATGTCCATTTCTAAACAGCAAACAAACTAGTCGACCCTTATGCCAAGCTTGCTTAGCTTGGATAGTGGTTATTTTAGTGTCCTTTTCGTTTATTTTGTATTCTTCGTCGAAAATAAACGAGTCCACTAACAAAGGATTCTACTTGTTTCTCTTGATTCATCCTATGTTATGTTGCCAAGTTGAGTACCAAATTATTACTACTTGACTCACTCGTGAACCTTTGATTTTTAGACGATTATTCAGCATCAATGCAACACCCTTTTCTTTTGGCAATTTAGGGAATCTTAGATATACTGTCTTCTAGCTTTGTGTTGTGCCTTTGTAGGCTACCTTTAAGTTTGTTAAAGAATCCTACATGCATAATATATACTCCCTCCAATCCATACCAAATTCCCTATTCACTTTTTGAAGGTCAAACTTCGAAAAATTTGACCGTTAATTCACTCAAAACTACTCCCTTCTATTCATAATAACTCCCCCATTTTAAAAGGGCACGCAAATTAAGGGGAGAGTTATTTTATTGTAAAGTATTGTGGTGGTGTAAGGTAATTGGAGAAAGGGGAGGTATTATTATGGGGTAAGATGATTAAAATAAGTATTGTTGTGGGGTAAGGTGATTAAAATAAGATAAAGTATGGGTATTGTGGGGTATTGTTGTGATTAAAATAAGTATAAAATTTTACTAAATAAGGAAAAGGAGAGAGTTATATGAATAGATAAAAAAAGAAAGGGGGAGAGTTATCAATACTATATATTAATTCCAGAAACCAAGGGACTTTAATGTAATTAAAGAAAGTTATACAAATTAATTATACTATATAGTTTTAAATCATTAGCACCGTGTGATGGACCCGATTAAGGGATCTCAATGCAAATATTATATAGTAACATGGTCAATTTCCTTAAAATAAAATAATTAACTAACATGGTCAATTTCCTTAAAATCAATACATATATATAAAGCAGAAACTTTTCAAGCGATATTAGAGAGTCCAACTTTTTTAGAATTCCTAATAAGAGTAGATTTCAAAACATATTTAATAAAATTAATCCTAATAAAAGTAGATTTCTTAATATTTAAAACAAATTTTAATAAAATTATCCTAATATAAGTAGATCAAACATATTTTAATCAAATTATCATAATAAAAGTAGATTAAAATTATCAAATACTCCTTTCGTCCGTGCATTTGTTTACCATTTTCATTTTATGTTGTTTAATTCATTTCTTTACTTTTCTATATTGGGGGTGATTTTTATAAGTATTTGATCACCCATATCCACAATGATCCACTTGTCATTTAACAACACTAACCACAATTGGTCCCTTCCCTTTTCCTTAATAATAATTGTGCCAAAATCAAAGATAAACAAATTGTCGGGACGGAGGGATTAGATAATAGGCACTCGTAACAGTTTAAGTTATTGTTTTTGTTTTTCCCCCTCTTATGGTCTCATATAATTGTAGTTTGCATTCTTGCATCAAATTTCTAGAAGCTGATGGATAAAAAATGAATTTATTAGATTAAAAGTTTATGTACGTTAAGATGATGCATGTAGTGTAATCTTACATGGTTACATGAACTATAAAAACTACGGTTCCAACAAAATATAATCACTAAATAATCATTGGAGTGTTATAAATCATAAATGCCTCCATAGACATTCAAGCAATCAATACATAAAAAAACAATTCACCGATCTATATACTCCCTCCCATCCACTCTTTTCTTCCTCTTTGAGGTGGGCACGGAGATTAAGGGTGGGGAGTATAATATTGATAAAGTTATGAGTGGGGTTTGGTAATTGGAGAGAGGTATGAATAATTAGGATTAAATATTAATAAAGGAAATGGGTGGGGTTTGGTTATTGGAGAGAAGTAGGAATAATTAGAATTAAATATTAATAAAGGATATGGTGGGGTTTGATGAGTGGAAAGAGGTAGGAGTATAATATTAATAAAAACTTTCTCAAAAAGGAAAGGGGAAGAAAACCTGAATAATCCGTTTTAGAAAATAAGGAAGAAAAGAGTGAATGGGAGGGAGTATATGTTACCTATTTTTGTTTCGTTAATTTACTCTGTATAAGAATGTGTAGATCATTTAATTTGGTGGTGTATCGAAACCGAGAAGCACTGAAGTAGAATTTCATTAGTTCATACTAAAATATATCTCAGATTTCATTAGTTCATACTAAAATCGAAAAGTTAACTAAAACCTAAAAATGTAGCTTTAAATGTAATTGAAAATTAGGAGCCGATAAGTCAACTGATTAAATAAAAAATGTTTGGCAAACTAACCGAAAGGTTACTGTTTTCTTTCGGTAATATGACATAAAAGGACATAATAAGTACTCCATAATTAATATTTTAAATTGAAGGATTAAAAAAAACAAATAAGTTATTTCTCACATGCTACTCTTATTTTGGTAAAAAAATTATCTACCAAATACTTATAAAAATTTAAGAAAAATGAAAATTTGGTCAAATAGTCTTAATTGTAGATAGTCAGGATTATTTCGGTTAAAAAGCGATAGTGCGTGAGACAAAGAAGAATGGTAACTCTATAATCCGACTATATCTTTGAATGTTATGCAATCGATATTGTTAATACCAAATGCTACAACGTTTTCGTTTAATTTTTGTTATGGGAACCGATGATTAATCAATCCTCATCTAAATCCCCTCTAAATTTTGTTTGCCCCCACTTTCAAAGATGGTTTGACTTTCGTTAAATTTAGTAGTTTTCTACCACCAGACCATGGTAATGTAAACCAACGTTATCGGTTGGTAACAAATAATTTTAATAATGTCATAAATTACTAACTAATGTTGTCACATGATACTACTATGTTCCCTATGCATTCTATGTAATAGAATCAGATATATTTTTTATCGTTGTTTAAAGACTAATAATTCTATTGGATTTCGTTTTGATTTGATTTTACAGGGGGTTTATAAAGAGTTAATACTCTTAATTGTAGATAGTCAAAGTAAAATTATGTTGCAAGAGATCTAGCATTTTATCTGAACACACTAAATATATATAATTATGATGCCCCCGTTGTTTTGTGTAACATCATTTAGTTTTACGTAGTTGTTGTAGGTTAAATTAATTTGCAAGACTCATAAAAACATGTTTATGTCATTAAGGGTTCATTTTGATGAACTGCATCATGCTTATAGAGACAGCGTTTTATATTTAATTAAAAGTCGGTTGTGTCTGTAACAATAAAAAAAAATTACATACTATAACTATGTCACTTTATGTTATACTACTGAATGACAAAAATTTTATGCTAAAAACACTAATAATTCATCAGTGGTCAACTGCACCAACCACAAATTTTTTTTCCATCAATGATTCAACATAGTTTGACTTTTTTATCAACTTAAGAATATACTCCCTCTCATTCACTATAATGTTCCATCTTTCCAGAAACGGATTATTCAAGTAATGTTCCCCTTTCCTTTTTTTGCAACTTTTACTCTTATTTTATTCATCCCCATGTCCTATCACCAAACCCCACACAACTCTTTTACTCTTATTTTATTACTTTCTTTAATGTTTTGGCCCCACAATTCTTTATTTAACTTCTAAGAGCATCCACATTGAAGAGGATGGTGCATCCTCTTAGCACTATCTCTCTTCTAAGAGGATATCCTCTTCAATGTGGAACCAATTTGGACATCCTCTTTGGAAGAGGAAGAGGAAGACTTCCTCTATTTTTAGAGGAAGTTAATCCTAGGCCCTTGTGCCCATTCTCCCATAAAGTTAGACCATGTGGATTATAATTTATGTTTATAAATTTATCAACTATTATAAAAATAATTAAAATATAAAAGAGGAAGAAGAGAGGATCCTCTTTGATATGGGGAAAAAATGGAAGAAAAGTTAGAAGGAGGATGATGATAGTGGAAAATGAGGTTTCAAAAAAATAGAGGGAAAAAGAGGAAAAAAGAGGAAATAAGAGGAAGAAGAGATACTCTTCAATGTGCATGCTCTAATTATTCATCCCTCTCTCCTATCACCAAACCCCACCCAACCCTTTCCTTATTTTTATATAGTTTTCCTAAAGTATTGTGCCCATATGATATGTGAACATTATAGTGATTGGGAGGGAGTATTTTACAGATAATCCTAATAGGTGCCCCGTGCAACGCACGGGCTTTCCAACTAGTAAAATAATTAATTAAGATGGACAATTTCTAAAAGAAAGAAGATTCTTGGTAATTTTCCTAAATATTTATAGAAGACTAGAAGATGGTCAGTTTCCTTAAAATAAAATAATTATTTAGTATAAACATGCACACTTATGGTATTAATTATTGTAATCATAAAATTATATATTAAATTTAAAATTTATGCAATTTTATTAAACTTTATAGTTTATTAGATGTATAGAAATGTTAATTATTTAACATACACAAATATAATATAAGTAGGTTATAAATAATTCAAGTTAGATTCCATAATATGTAATATTGTATAATTCTTTCGATTTGATTTAATGCATACATGAAATATGATTATATAAATATATAACCCTCTTAAAATTGCATGCCTAAGTAGTAAAAGTAATTCCATCAATAAAGAAAAGAATTGTAGTAACATTGAATATAGTTATATAATAGTAATCACTCATTTGAATAATAAAAGTAACAATATTATCAGCGAGATTAATGAAAGTGGTAGAAAGAACAACGGGAGTAGTGAAATAATCAATATTAATGCGGCAATAGTGAAAGTAACAATAATTACGACTGAATTAGTGAAATTATCAATATTAATGCGGCAGTAACAATAATTACGACGAGAGTACTGAAAGTAACAATGGTTACAGGCAAGTAGTGAAATGTTATTGCTATTGTTTCATTAATAAGTGTAAAATATTAATGGCGGGAGTAGTTAATTCTTCTCAAAATTTATTTCATCGTAATTTTAGGATATGTCATAGAAAAATATATTAGTGATAAATTTATGGGTTATGCAACTTTAAGTAATTTTATTTAACGAAAAAAAATTAATGGTAAATAGAGGTAGCCCGAGCGAAGCCGGGCACAAATACTAGTTATGAATAAGAGGGAGTATAAATCATTGAAAAATAAAAATTACATATTTAGTTTTGTTATGGAAATATCTTTCACAAAATTATATTTTTTTGTGAAAAATTTCTATGTTTAAAGGACGAAAACTACGGCCAAAACATCACCTCGAAGACCACCCAAAAGCAAATGGGGAGTTTGGTGTGAATTGGACACAAATTATATTGTAATAAGGAAAGAATACTCTTCTACTAAAAACAAACTTATTAGAATTATAAGCTCGAGTATTTTTTAGTGTTATTGTGGCAAATTATATTGTTATATATGCCTTCTCATTATCTATTTACCTTTGGTTAAAATATTTCTAGTAAAAAGTTCCATATCTTAATTATAAGGAACTCATTATCCATTACTCTACCTAATAAAAAGTTTCTTATATAAAACCGGTTCCTAAAGTAAAAAAACTTTTTCATGTTAGAAGAAGGAGAGGAGAAGGGGGAACCACATAGAAAATATGGAACTTTTACCATTGAGAATAATTAAAAAGTTTCATAATTAATTATTTAGGTTGGCGTGTCAACTTAAAAATTAAGTTTGGAACTTTAACCATTGCTATTGCCCTATGTATAATAAAACATGGTCTAAGTAGCGTCTCGGAGACCATGAAAAAATAAATGAGAAAATCATAGTGGTAGAAAAAGTACCTTTAGTAAGAAATTGAAAGAGGTATAGCTTTTAACAATGTGTGCACTTACAAGAATTTGGGAGTATTTGAAAAGTTTTTTTTTGGTATAAATCGAGGTGTTTACTGTTGACAACCGTGTATAATCCTCTCATCACAGATGCTCTTTAACCAGGAGTATTTAGAAAGCAATAAGTGTGTATTTAGTCTAAATTTTCAAAGTGTTTTTAGACTTCAAAACATCTTTTAGTCAAACACCTCATTATTTAAAGTTAAAAGTAATTTTCAAAAGCTCAAAAACCATCTTTTTGCTCATAAAAATAGAAAAACTAAAATGAGTGCTTCTAAATTTTGATTGAAAAAAACTACTTTTAAGAAATTAAACTTAAAAAATAGAAACCTTTTTTTAACAAATTAAGCCAAAAATGCTCTTGATAGGGTGCAACTTGCAGAAGGTGATGCGACGAAGATTAATAGATGACATTTTGATAACATGTATGGTGTAGTTAAAACTTAAAACTACATTGTTAGTTGGGTTGGTTTGATTTATAATGCTACCCACCTATTGTAGATGGGTATTGTTAGTTGTGTTATTATTTATTGTTGTCTGAGTATTTCTACTTGAGTTTCTTATTGTATTTAACTGACTTTTACTTAATAAAAAAAAAATTCTCAAAGTTTTTAATTAATTAGCCTCGTAATTACATAATCTTGTTTTATTGGCCTTAAGAATATTACCTGTACTACGTATATGTTACTAATTTATTTCAGTAGGTCTTGGTATAGACGGGTGGGGCGAACAGACGGGTAAAGACCTCTAATAAAATGGGTAGGGGGACAAGGTGGGGCAACCCCCATGTGCTTCACACTTTATGACAAATGGGTATTTTGTGAGGACAAATGGTATTCGTCTATACGTATAGACGGATAGTGTCCGTCTATAATGAGAATTTGTGAATTTATTTATGTGATTTTCTTACAAACTGAGCTTGATTACCTTACTACAGGAAGGTTATTGGAGCCCGACACTACATAAAGGCCTACGAGAGCCAGTACGGCCCACTAAATCGATCCATAGACTATTTGTCCCCAAGGGATAAGGACGGTCATGGGACACACACGTCCTCCACTATAGGAGGCCGGTCTGTCCCAGCAGCGTCCTTCCTTGGGGACTTGGCAAATGGCACCGCTTCAGGCGGTGCTCCACTAGTACACCTGGCAATATACAAGGTCTGTTGGGCCATGCCAAACCAAGAGAAAGTGGTTGGGAACACTTGCTTTGATGCTGACATGCTAGCGGCCATGGATGACGCCATCCACGAGGGTGTCAACATCATGAGCCTTTCCATTGGGACTCATGTACCCACCCCATATAGTGATGATGGGATCGCCATTGGTGCATTGCATGCTACAAAGAGGAACATTGTGGTGTCGGCCAGTGCTGGTAATGACGGACCCCAACCGAGTACGTTGTCCAATCAAGCACCGTGGATTATTACCGTTGGTGCTAGTAGCTTGGATAGAAAGTTTTCTTCCCCCGTTGTGCTGGGAAATGGAGTGACGCTTGAGGTAATCGAATTTAAACTTTATTACTTAAAAAAATTTATGACGTCGCGCATTTTAATGATGAATTAATGTTTATTTTTTTAACACCCAAATTTCGACCTTTGATGTTTATTTTGATAAATGGTGCAGGGTGAAAGTACGACGAATTACAAGATGGACAACTTCACATATCCATTAGTGTATGCAGGAGATGTAGTTCTGCCAAATGTGACTAAAGATCTTGCTGGGTAAGAAGAAAATGTACATTGTCATATTTGCTGAGGATAACTAATTTAGTTGACAATTTTAAAAAATGATGGTAAACAGATTATGATTGTATACTGTGCTAAATACGATTGAGAATTGAGTTAAATATATGAAATTGTGCAGGCAATGCCTTCCAAACAGCCTGTCAGCGAAGAAAGCAAGCGGGAAAGTAGTATTGTGTTTAAGGGGAAATGGCACAAGGGTTGGAAAAGGCATGGAAGTGAATAGAGCAGGTGGTATTGGTTTCATCCTCGGTAATTCTCCTGCCAACGGTCAAGAAACTGTCGCAGATCCACATGTTCTTCCGGCCACTGCTGTTGGGGCAATCGAGGCTGCCCAAATCTTCAAGTATATCAAGTCTACTAAACACCCAATGGCCAAAATTATCCCCGCAACAACTGTGGTTCACACAACTCCAGCCCCATTCATGGCCTCTTTCACTAGTAGAGGACCCAATACCGTTGACCCCAACATTCTCAAGGTACATTCACTACCCTTGACCTATTCATCATGGCCTCTTTTCTAGTGTCGTGTTTATGATGTTTTGTTACAAAGTAGTTATTTCAGACCCTTTAGGAATTGCATAAATTCACGTGCGGAATTTTACAGCCTGATATAACAGCACCAGGATTGAACATATTGGCAGCATGGTCACAGGCGGATGGACCCACTAAATTATCATCAGATGACAGGAGTGTTGAGTGGAACATCTATTCAGGAACGTCAATGTCATGCCCTCATGTTTCTGCTGCTGCCGCACTCCTCAAAGCTGTCTATCCTACTTGGTCATCTGCCGCCATTCGATCTGCCCTCATCACTACTGGTAACCTCTAATCTTCTCTTTAATGATAATTAGTAGATAGGCTGATTCAAATAAATTATTACTGTTGTGCTTTAACTTAACTTAGTAGTTACTGCTTTACCTTGCAGCCGGTCTCATCAACAACAAAGGATCCTTAATAACTGATTCGAAAGGCAACCCGGCAGATCCCTTCCAGTTTGGAGCAGGTCATCTTCGACCCACAAAGGCTTCAGATCCTGGACTCGTCTATGATGCCTCCTACACTGACTACTTGACCTACCTATGTGGTATGGGGTATAAAAGTTTGGACCCATCTTTCAAGTGTCCGAAAAATCCACCCAAGTCAAATGACCTAAACCACCCTTCTGTTGCCATTTCCAAGCTCAATGGAACAGTGACTGTTAAAAGGACAGTAACCAATGTCGGTAAAGGAAAAAGTACATACATTGCTTTGGTAAAGCCACCAATGGGGTACAGTGTTAAAATCTCGCCGAGTAGTTTGGTTTTCAAGCATAGTGGGCAAAAGAAGAGGTTTAGCATCAGAGTTAAGAAGGAGAAACACATAAGCAATGTTACAGGAAGTAATGAGTATGAATTTGGGTGGATTACTTGGTTGGATGGAGTTCATTCTGTGAGAAGTCCTATGGTTGTGTCTTTTGCATGAAAGGTTGTGTTATAATATATAGATAGATAGATAGGTGATATCAAGAAAGAAAGAAAGAAAGTAGTCAAGATGAAAGTATTTAGAGCTCTTGATGACTGAAGGGTTATCAAGTGACCATGTTACATTTGCATTATTAAGAAACTTGGTTAACATATTATGAATGGTAAGTTGGTAACATCATATTTTACTTCGAAATTTTCACATGCAGCAACTTCAATTTTGTTCGATTTCCTCAACTATCTCACAATGGTGTCACTTGCCACCAAAATGGCTCAACCCGATGCCCGAACCAGACAGAATATAACGTGGTTATGACCCGATTCAACCCTCGTCCACCCGGATTTTTTTTTTTGGTGCAAATGAGGGGCAAGCCCCGAAAACTAATAAGCTATTACACGGGGAATAGCTACCCTAAGAATGTCTTCACGCAAAATCGTACGTAGTTGTACCCGGAATTTTGTATAGAAACAGTAAGCGTCTCTTAATACGAGAGTTTATATCTTAAGATTAAGATTAAAACGGGTCAAATTTACATCTACTTGCAATCATAGGATGAAACTTTGTATAGAAACAGTAAGTGTCTCTTAATACGAGAGTTTCTATATTAAGATTAAGATTAAAACGGGTCAAATTTACATCTACTTGCAATTATAGGACGAACATTCCCCTATGCATAAATTTTTTTTGTCTCGTCTTAAATAAGAATTTTTGGTATAGAAATGACACAAACTACTCTGTACATGTTTTTATAAAACAATAGTTCAAAGACAAATCTTTATTTGTGACGTACTACCCGTCACAAGCTTGCGACATGTCAGTTTAATACTATATTTCATACCATAAACCCATGTAAATAAAAGGATTATTTTATGTAAATACTCCAAACTATAGACGGTCTTCTCATAATATTACAAACTACATTTTAACTCAAAATAAACCTAACTTTAGGTACCATCTTCTTAAAATAGACTCGGATGACCGTCTACTTGTTTAGAAGGTCATCATTGCCATTTTAATATATATTTCTATGAATAATACCACCCCTACTCATTCATCAATCACATCCTTCAACCTACATCACAGCCATTCCATCCGGCAACTAACTACTCAATTCAAGCCATCCATAGCTGTCTGGAATCAGCCATTGTGGAGCTACCTGCACTTCCTCATTCTCACCCAGAAGCAACCACAACAACCGCCAATACCGTTGCTCACCTCCTTTCCCCACCAAATTCGTCCTCCATTTACCACCATAAAGCCCGCCTCTGCTCCACCTTATCACCACATGCTCGCTCTCCTCGACCACCTCCGGGCAGCCCGCCTCAAGCCGCACCTTGATCCATCAGTACACTTGCAAAATCGGAACTTTAGAAAGTGTAAATTCAAGATCCTTATTAGAATCAAAGAAAACAAATCATCACCTATAACAAATTAATTCGTCAGTAATTAGTAATTTTTGGAGGTGACTATGGAGTTCCTTAGAGTAAGTTTCAAGTTCAGAAGCTAATACTGTAACACCCCCTCTTACCCGGCCAAGGTAGTCATGGGTGTCACCATCTCGGTTTCACGAGGTAGTGAATCACAACTCTAATTAAGTAACATTATTTTTTTGGTGAAATGTGAGCTTTTATATATATTAATTAATCAGAAAAACATTACAACATTGTCCAAATTCCGCATCAATAAGACCATTACATAACATCTACACTAAACACTAATGTCAATGCTAGTTAGCCACTGTCTGTCTCTTGATTGCACAATCTCCTTCAGTTTCTGCTTAACTCTTCCCTGGACCTGCTGCTGTATTAGTCTGATCACCTGAGCAGGGCACTTGAGCTTGAGTTCCAGTCTGCACTGGTTCCTTTCCATCCAAATAGTATACTAGTATATCGTTCTGGTAAGGCTGACCACTTGAGTCTGCAATTTTGAACAATTACCTGTACTGATTAGTAGCTTCTTTTGAAGCCAATTTTCTAAGCCTGTAAGAATTTGCTGACTATAGGCACAATTAGCAAATAAATGACAATGAGTTTCAGGTCCCCCTTCACACAGAACACAGTTATCATTAGCAGCAACTCCCAACTGAGACAATTTAACTCTTGTATTCAAAGCTTGTCTGCAAATCAACCAAGCAATGAAAGCCTGTTTGGGAACATTCCAATCATTCCATACATCCTTGTACCAAGGTACAGAGGGGTGTGAACCCTGCAACCATTGGTACCCAGAGCTTATAGAGTAGCCCTTAGGGTCAGCTACCCATTGATTACCTTGAAAACCACCTGAGAGAAGTCCACGAACCTTGCAAATATTCCTCCAATTCCAGTTGGAATCTTGAGGAGGGTGATAATTTTCCCAATCAAGGCCTTTCATATACACATGGTCTATCCATAAAACCCAAAGTCTGTCTGCTTTTGTGTATATCCAATTAACTAACTTGCCAACAGTGGACACATTCCACACCCCAGCTTCTTTGATTCCCAATCCCCTCTCTTTTTTGCTGCAACAAACATCATGCCAGGCCACAAGAAGAGATCTGTGGTATTCAGTGTCCCCATTCCATAAATAATTCCGACAGATTGCCTCAATCCTCTTAATCACTCCTTTGGGGATCAAAAAAATAGAACACCAGTAGTTATGTAAAGTATTAAAAACTGAGTTAATCAAAACCAGCCTCCCTGCATAACTCAATTTCCTGGCACCAATACTCCTGACCCTTGAAACAATCTTCTCAATCAGCACATTGCAGTCATCCCTAGTTAGTCTCCCAGCCTGGATAGGAACACCCAAGTATTTAAAAGGGAGCTTACCTTCAGTGAAACCAGAAATCTCAGTAATATCCTGCTCCAGACCTGATGTAACACCATTAAACACTACCTCAGACTTAGCTACATTAACCCTAAGTCCTGAAGTAGCAGAAAATGTAGCCAAAGCCCTTAGCAGCAGCATAATTGATTGAACCTCTCCTTTGAAAACATCAATAAATCATCAGCAAATAGCAAGTGGGTCAGCTTGAGGCTCTTACAGAGTGGGTGGTATCGGAAAAACCACTTATCAGTTGCATACATCAGAACCCTAGAGAGATATTCCATGCAAATACAAAAGACAAGAGGAGACATAGGGCCTCCTTGTCTCAACCCTCTTCTTCCTTTAAAATATCCAAAGCTTGCCCAATTAAGATTAAGAGAATAAGAAGTAGTAGAAATGCAAGTCATCACCATAGTCCTAAACTTAATAGGGAAGTTTAAGGCCTCCAACATCTGATCCACAAAAGGCCATTCAATAGTATCATAGACTTTTTGCAAGTCTAGTTTGAACATGCACCTAGGAGAAGCCATTCCTCTAGAATAAAGTCTCACAAGGTCCTGACAAATAAGAATATTTTCAAGTATACTCCTCCCTTTAACAAAGGCACCTTGGTTTTTACTAATGATATCTGGCAAAATTAAGGCAAGTCTAGAACAAAGAATCTTAGAAATTGACTTGTAAATCACATTGCAGCAAGAAATTGGCCTGAAGTGCTTAACACTTGTTGGTCTATCTACCTTAGGGATCAATGTGATCACAGTAGAATTAATCTGATTCAAAAGCTTTCCAGTTGAGAAGAAATCAGCAATAGCTACACAGACCTCCTCACCCACAATATCCCAAGCATCCCTATAAAATTGGCTATTAAAGCCATCAGGCCCTGGTGATTTACTCTTGGGTATGCTAAAAATACTCTGTTTGATTTCCTCAACTGTAACTGGCCTATTCAAGATATTCCAGTGTTCAGCTGTACAGCATGAACCCCTTCTAACCACAAACATACTAACCGGTTCAGTGGCAGTATTAGTACCCAACAGATCCTGATAATAAGATAAGAAAGCACTCTGGATATCATCACCCAACACACATAACTTTCCATGCATATCCTCTATCTGCAAAACTTTATTCATCATTATCCTCTTTCTGATAGCTTGATAGAAATAAGAAGTATTCAGGTCACCTTCTATGGACCACTGAATTTTAGCTTTCTGAGTCAAGAAGCTATCCCTAGCTGAGATAAGTTCCTTTAATTCAGTGGCCAGTTCCATTTCCTGTTGAATAATCTCCAAATTTCCAGGCTCATCCACAATCCGTTTCTGAAGGTTTTCCAACAAAGTACTTGCTATACTGGTGCTATTCTCAATATCAGAGAAACAGGACCTGTTCAAACCCTTGAGCACTGGTTTTAAAGCTTTCAATTTCTTAATGAGGCAAAACATTTTAGTCCCACTGTAAGACCTACCCCAAACAGTAGCTACTTCACTAATAAAAGTTTCAGCTTTACCCCACATATTAAAGTACTTAAAACTTCTCCTCCCACCAATTTCAATATTTCTATCCACTACAGTACATGGACAGTGATCAAACATGCCTTCAGGGTAGAAATGGGCCACATAATCACCATATAACTCAATCCATTCCTGGTTGCCCATGGCCCTATCAAGCCTACTATATACCCTATCAGCAGGAGCTTGCTTGTTAGACCAAGTATATAGGGCACGTGTAGCTTGTATATCCTCCATGCCACACAATGAGACACACTCCTGAAAAAACTACATCTCTTCTTCAGTTGTATTACTCCCCAGCCGTTCAATAGGAGACAAAACAGCATTGAAGTCTCCCATCCATAACCAAGGATCATTACAAAAATTAGCAGTCTCCTTCAAAAAATCCCAAAGAGCATTTCTATCATATAAATCATTGAAGGCATATATCATTGTTAAGTAAAATTTCTTCTGATCAACTCTAGACTGAACAAACATATGAATGTGTTGAGGGCCATAAGATAAAAAAGTAATGTCAAACCAATGAGGCTTCCAAAACACCCAAATTCTCCCCCCTTTATGCTTACTACAATTAGTAGAAACACTCTATCCTTCACATATAAAGGTATCTTTCTTAAGTAAAGTACTTGGCTTAAGTTTAGTTTCCAATAAACCAAACAAACCCACTCCATGATTATGCATAAACCACTTTACTACCTTCTGTTTATTCAGGTCATTGAGACCCCGGACATTCCAAAATCCTAAACTATGCAAGAGCAACAGTTGGGGGATCCTTACCACTTTCAATTACACTTCCACCAGGCGTAGTAGATTGTATCAATGCATCCTTGAAGGTATAAGGGCTAAATTTGCTTGATAATCTAACTCCTTCAATACCCTCCTACCTAGTCATTCTCATAATAATCTTTGCTGGGGTAGCTTTAACAGGCGTTGCCCTAACCTGTGACAAAGGAGGAAACACAGCAGGTGTGACTATAATTGGTGAAGGTACAGTCTCCCTGGTAACAGGTGGAGCCTTCTGTTTAGGTCTCCACACTTTCTTCTGTTGCTGTTTAGAATCCTGTGTCTGCCTCTTCCCCTCAAATTTCCCTGGTTTTCTGCAGTGTTCAGCATCATGACCCAACCCTTTGCAACTAGCACAAGAGACAGGTCTCCATTCGTAATCCACTGAAACACTCACCACAGACCCATTCTCATCCACAAATTTCACTTTGTCAGGCAAAGTTTGATCCATTTTGAAATCTACCAGAACACGAGCATAAGACAGACGAACCTTATCAAACGTATCCCTATCAGTTTGGACAAACTTTCCAACTAGACCTGCTATAGATGGCAAGCACTTCCCCCAAAATTTCAAAGGAATGCCAGACAACTTGACCCACACAGGAACAATATCTACCTTTTCTTTAACTAACTCCATATCCACAGACCAGGGTTTTATAATGAGTGGCTTGTTATCAAAGAGATAATAGCCAGCCTTCAATAACGCATCCCTACCCGCAGACTTCTGAAACCGAACAATAAACATTCCATTATCCAGAAAAGACACTCTATCAATACCAAACTCCTCCCATACACGATAAACATAGCCTTCAATAATCTCCCACGGAGGGTTAGCCCCCATAATAAAGCAAACAACAGCATTATTCCAGAATTCTACCTCAGTTTGGACATCCTCAGGTGTGAACTGAAGCAGACCAGTAAGATCCTCCTCTTCCTCTATGGTAGACAAAACTGGGATGCTCTTGCCTCCTTTTCGCAGCGTCCACCCTTCATCTTCAAGTTCCTCAGCCTCAGCACTCAAATCAAGTACAGGGATACCATTCATCTCCCTAAGAGATTTTGTTTTACGAGCATCCTCTGTAACAGGACCCTGAAAGGTTCCACCTTTACTACTGCTGGTTGAGGTAGAAGCATGATTAGGATTTATTAGGATAGTTTTAGGATTATTTTGTGAATTTTTTACAGCTGACGATAATGGCGAGAAACGATTTGGTGTGAACTTCATGATGGCCATGCTGAAACCTAGGTAAAGCTATATTTTAGAGCTTTTCTCTCTCTTCATTCTCTCTCTCTATAATTAAGTAACATTTTACTTAAAGTACATGTTCAATAAATTACATACAATGAATTATACAATATGAAAAGTTTAAAACTACTACAACCACTCTGACACTACTACAAAACTCGTTATGGACATCAGACATTTTGGTATATGGACATCGGATACACACCCGATGTAGAGTTTGGTCATGTCCATTGTGGATTAATGTACATCGGATTTTAAACTGATGTCCACTAAAATTTACACAGCGGATTTCTATTTATCTGATCTCCATATATATTAATATACATCAGTGTTTAGTTATAATCCGATGTCTTTTAGTGTTATGTACATCAATGTTTAGTTGTAATATGATGTCTGTTGCTGTTATGTACATCAGTTTACATAGAACTCTGATGTCATTATGTACCTATATTCATCAGTGTTTTACCTAAACCTCATGTGTATTATAAATGATATTACATCCGTCTACTAATAAAACTGTTGTCCTTTTTCTTGCCATTTTTTTTTAAATTGGAATTGTTAATTCTAAAACAGGCCATTTATAGATCTGGCTTATCAAAACATAGGCCATTCATAATAAAAAACACCATCCACAATTCAACAACTAACCAACAAAGGTCGTTCGTCATACTTTCATACAACGACCAAAACATAGATTCATACAACGCCGTCCAAATTCAACAACCAAGAAAGGTTGTTCGTCATAGTTTCTTACAACGACCTTACCAAAACATAGTTTATACAAATGCCGTCTAAATTCAACAACCTACAAAGGTCCAAAACATAGTTTAAAAAATCTAGCTAACACATTACTATGACTAGACATTAAGAAAATAGTTCGCCCATAAGTCCCGAACCTCAATGATTTCTTCTTCTGAATAAGCCATTTTGTCTTGAAAAAGCTGTAAATCATGCACATAAAGGTTTCAAATTAGATAATAACACACATAATAAAATATATAATAGGTCTCAGCTAGCTGGAGAGTTTAATTCTAGCTATAATAATGGGATTGTATGGGGAAAAAATTTGCAAGGCAACACCAAGATTTGTAGGACAACAGGCGAGTGGGATAATCTGACCTCATTGATAGTTGTTGTCGGATTAGGACGAGTGACGATTTCCAGCACATACCTCATGATGTAGTGACCGCATTCTATAGCACCTGCCTGACGAGCACACTAATAAAACAACATGATGACGAATTAAACAAACACACTTTGTAAATTAAACGTAATAAATGAGTCTACTATTGCATATCAACAATTTACATCAACTTTCACCCATTGCGGTGCTTGAGAACTCTTCCTTAACCTACCAGTGTAGCCGTATGCTCTTATAGATCTAATATAAGGTTTCCAACAAAAAATTGTCAGCCAAGTTGAAAAATGTTCTTTCAATGAACATCTTGCATATCAAGAATAACTATTAAGTCGAACTTACGTATTAATTAAAGTTCTCAACGTTGAAGGCACTGAATTCCCGATTGAATCGAACCAATATACTTGATTATGCTCAATAATGTCAATTACAGCGAGCATCCAGTGATCCCTATAAATAATTTGTCACTTAAGTAATCAAAATAATCAAACTGTTGACAATTTTATTTTATATAAGGGTGAGTACTTACTCTTTATAGTATGGAGCGATGTAAATATGGCTTTGCTTCTTTTTCATCCAGCATGTACTTAAAATCAATATTTACCAATGTAAAACTAGCTATGAGATGCTAATTTTGAATCTGGAGTCAATACATACCCAACAAAAGTTTCAATGACTGAAAGGGAGATCTTTCCCATGTTCAACAATGCAGTAATGTCCTCCTTGGCGAGTCGCAGCCTTCGCTTAGATCCTAGAACATCCTTGCTCAAATGCACATCTGTTACTTGATTTTCGCCCATCATACTAACTACCTTGGACAAGAATCGTCTAGAATCACATTTCTGGTCCAAAAGTGTTTTAAAAGTATTGTTTGAACTAGCCACTGGATCATTTGTTTTACTTTTAGCACTTTCTACTTTTTTGGAATTAGTACTCTCATCAGCTCTCTTCCGCTTTCTGCATTTAGTCTTACTCCTTGACTTTTCTCCTGCTTCTAATTCATGATCTTTCTGAGATTCCTGGAAAAAAAAAGGCACAAACTGATCACTCACTGACTTTTCTACTTAATTTACTACCAAAACAGAATTGTTTTTTTATGGACAGAAGCAGTGCATATTTAAATGTTAGCCAAACGGACATCCACAATATATGAATGGTTTATCCTACTAATGACATTATATTGTGTGAAGTCTCGAGGGTCGAGGCATTTTATAATGCAATTTTCAGTATGGTTCATTCAGAACCAACTTTTATGTGTTGAACACGGGGTAAGGCTGGCCATATCTGACCCCTTACTTCGCCACCAGCAGAGGCCGTTGAATCCTAGAATAATATTGTCGTGGTGCCATTGTATTACGATTCAAGATAGAAGGGTTTATTAAATGTAACTTCCAACTTTAAAATGACATCGATACCTCTAAGTAGTGCAAACTGATTAAGTTTCTCGACCAGGGAACCAAATGAGCCAATTGCCTCACCAACAGTAAAAAATTCTTTAGTTGGTAGAGGTAATGGTGTGTCCTCCATATATTCTATGACAGTGTCAATGCATACCCTGAACTCATCTGCTCCAAGGCTCGACCATGACATCTTGATGCCTGAGTTGGGGCCTTGAATACTCGTCCAAGTGCCACCTTCTTCAACTGCGTATCTTTCACAGCTAGCTCACATTCAACTACTTGAGGAGCAACATCACAGCCAACATAAAAAAACAAGCTAAGGTCTGCCATTGCTTAATTAGTTTACCTCATAAAAAATGAGATAATTATGTCCACACAATACACATGAAATCAACATCAGTAATTACTGAACATCAGGAATTACTGAACAAAGGACCAGAAGTAATTTACCTTGTCAGGTATGTCAACAAATGGGTTAGGGTCATGGTAAACATTATCATAACTACCATTCCCACTTTTGCAATTCATCTTAACCTCAGCATCTTTTTCTTTTTCAACGGAATAACTAACATTCCCATTTGTCCGTTGCTCCACCATCACTTCTATATCTTTAGACATTTCTGCCCTCACTTGCTCTGTGACTTGCTCTGTGATCTGCTGGGTAAGCTTTTCCACAAACTCCTTTGACATTATTCCCTCACTTCGACGTTTTTTGCACTTGCCAAAATATTGCTTATGCCCCACTCAACCCCCAACACCTCTTACACGACCATAATGCACATCAGTTCCAAGTGTTTTTGTTAATTCATCAACTTTTCCACTAGGTACAAACTCCCCTTTCTTGACCATTTCATTCACCATTTTCTGCAAATACAATATTGTTATTAGCAGAAAAAAAATTTACCAACAGTATATGATGAAATTAGTTGTAACCTTCCTTCAAAAAAAAAAAAAAATTAGCTGTAAACAAAAAACTCACAAGGTCTTCTATTTTTTTTAGTCTCATAATTTAAACATTCCCTATCTTTGTCTACTCTTCCCTCTATCTATAAGTCACCTCATTTTAAAGTAGTTGGGGATTTGACTACTTTTCCCTGAGTCGTCGACCTCAGCATCTTTGTCTTTTTCTTTCTCTTTCAGTTTTTTTCCAATTTCCGCCTTGTGTTCCTATATCCTCCACGAGACATCCTGTGTGGGGTATTTGTTCTTCAACTGCCTCTCTGCTGTTGGGAAATGTGTCCTCAACAATAGTGCGATCATGTGATTTAAATATCATTATTAAATCTCATTTTAAAGAATACAATTGGGAAGTAATTTTTGTTACTGTCAATCGGTCAACATATATCGGTAATGATTGGTCGACTAGAGTTTGACATTCGTCGTGTGACGGTGGTGATCGTTGACCCCTAGGTCATACCTATAGGGCAATACTCTTAATTGATTATTTAATTAATCGTATAATGTTACGAGTTAATTAAATTACTTGAAAAATTGACGGACGATTTTGGAAGTAAAATTTACGTATCAAATTGAAATGTGATTAAATGAGATACGGTCTGAGTAATCGAATTGTATCATTACTCGGATAAAATTATTGTTTAAGGAAACAATTAAATTTGAATGAATTATTATAAATGCGATTTATAAACGATAAATTATTTTGGTACAAGTAATTATGAATTACTAAGTCGATTTTGTATATGACGTATTTTTACTAATACGTTGATTTTTAATACGTTAAAAATGCATAACAAATTTGTGTGACATATGACATGTGACATAAGACAAAATTGACAAAAATAAAATGGATACCATATTATCCATGTGCCGAAAATTGGAGGAGAAATAAGCTAAATATTGTGTTTGTATTATTAGTGGAAAACACAATAATTACTTACTTTAGTAGCATGCAACCCTAGTTTGCATTGTGAAGGCAAACAAGGGCATGCATTGGATCTTTTTCTTCCTCCTCTCCCCTTCTACACGGCTCCACAAAAGAAAAGGCAAAAAGGATTTTTGTCTTAGTTTTTGAACACCATATGCTAATGTGTGTTTTTAATTCATTCATTCAACTCATCAAAAATAAGATTTTAGAAAGATAAAAATACTTCCTCTCCTATTCTCTCCCAACCGGTTTTTGGGGATCAAAATACCAAATTATTTTGGGTCATTTTTCTACTAAATTAATATTGTACTAGATCTTATGATATTAATTTTAATTAAGAGTAAGCCTTGGGTATAAAGCTTAGGGAGAGATCTTATACTTAGATCTTTGTTCTTCCATTTGGAAAGCTCAAGAACAAAAGAGAAGGAGATCTCTTTTGTGCCCATAAAACCGAAATACCATTGTAAGAATAATGATTTCTTCTCTATTTTATTATATTGTTTGCATGCATAAGATCCGTTTTAATTTTATGACAAATTATTTAGACATATATGAGTATGTTAATATGTATAAAGATCTACATTTCTTTCAATTGGTATCAGAGCCACGGTTGTTTGCATGCAAATTGGTTAAAAGTTTTTCCGAGTTATATGAATAACAAAATAAAACTTGTAAAATTTGTGTTATTATGATATATCACGAAATAATTACATGCATGTTAATATTTCTGGTCCTAAAGTGTTTTAGGATTTTTTGGTTAATTTTTCGGATTTTTATTGTTCATATTTAATAATAATGACATTTAAATGTGATTTTATGAGTAAAAATGTCATTTTTGGTCGAAAATTAGCTATACTTCGAATTTTAAGTTGGTTTTTGGATATGTTGTTACATATATTATTTTGAGATAACCTGTAAATTTTCATAATTTTTGCACTTGTTATGCTCGAAAAATGAATTTTTCATTATTAAATTCGGATTTAAGAGAAAAATAGGTTAATATGAGTTAAATTTCGAATCTGGTCATAGAAAATTTATATGTTGTCACATGCAATTTTACAAGATGTGTGTAAAATAATTGGCTATAAAGAAGTCTTTTAGCATGATTTATGAATTTTTGAAGAAAAATGGCATAAATAGTGACATTATTAGTTGAAAATTAATAAAACATATTCTATGACTTAGGAAAAACGTTTAATGTTGCATTTTATTATATTTTTCAGATCTAAAATTGAAAAGTTAATGAAAATAATTTTTCCATGTTTTTATGATTATTTTATTAAAAATCAATTAACCGCAACATTGTTTTTCCGGAAAAATTTCGAAATTTTTAACCTAAGATTTTGAACATTATGAGTGTCATGGAATTTTTCCAGAATTTTCATAAATTTAAATTTCAAATTTTGAATTTATTTGAAATTTTTGGATTTATTTGAAGTTTAATAGCTTATTTTTGTAATTTTTGTCCATTTATGAACAATTTTGTAAATAAAAGTTAATTATGGTCAAATTATCAGTGAAGACTATATTTTGAGTCCTAAGAGGTTAGGGTAATTAACTTATGCATAAATATGAGTTTATGTATTTTTGTGATTATAAAATGTTGAAATCACGCAAATCCGTAAAAACCGAGTAATATACGATATTGGCTAATTAAAGGCGATTTAGCATAAAATTGAGCATGTTCATACATATTATAATGCTGCATTTTTCTTTATGATTGTCATAATTTTAATTTATGTAATTTTGAATTATGTAATTTTACTTAGTATGGCCTTAGATTTTAATTGGTATTTCCCGAAATGTATGGGAATATCGATTCGGTTGTAATTTTTATTGTGATCTCGTATCACCGTTTTGTAATTTAATAGATTTATTTTATTTTAGTTACAAATGTATAATAGGAAATTATGTAATTTATTATGTAATTTTTATTCATTCCGGAGTTCCAAAAGACGGATTTCTTCAAGAATGGCGATACATAAAGACGGTGTTACCTCGAGATGCGTGCCACAACCGAAGTTCAAGGGACCAATGGAGTTGGTTTCCGAATATGTAATAGATTAAGAGTTTTTCTATTTTAGGAAAGGCCATACTAGGATTCATTTATTTTTATGCTTGCATTTTATTTTATGTCACATGCATTGCTAAATCGCCATAACTAAACATGCATTGTCTTATCGAGTTTATCGACCGTGTCAATTAGAATTATCGTAGTTCACCGCTTTAGTTCACTTAAAACGTGATAGATAATAAATTGACATGACCTCTCGCTAAAACAATCAATTGAGACATAGCCTTACCAAATAGTAGAAACCATGAAAACCTATTTCGCGAGGGAGTGCACTCGGCTACCCCGGGGTACAAACCTTGTTACGTAGGGGAAGTGGGTGATAAATGTCTAATCCACCGAATTCATGTTGATGAGGGTTTCATCGGCTACCCCGTGCCTAAATTGATGTGGGTTTGGATAATGGACACATTTATTCGAAATTTGGATTGAACTCAACAAAAGTAATTGATAAGGGTTTCATCGGCTACCCCGTGCCCTTGTTGATGTGTTTTGGGCTATAGATAAACATTAGAGTAATTTTATCGACCAAGAGTTCTAAAAGTAGAATCGATTAAAGAGTTAATCCACCGAGTTATATTGATAAGGGTTTCATCGGCTACCCCGTGCCCAAGTTAATATGAATTTGGATCTTGGAATCATTTATCATAGTTGGGTAGAGGTCACTATGTAAATGCTATACTTGTTATTTACAAGTATTTATAAAACGATGAATGTTAAGTTTTCCATTATTCCGTTATCATATTGTTCTATTTCTTTACCACAATTAATATACGATATCATTTCGATTTTTGATTCAAATCTCCATTAAAATATCGTAACTAAAGACAAAATATGAATTTGCTTCTAAAACCTCAAATGAACCATTGCTAAGGATCTCTTGTAAAGAGTATAGATTAAAGTTATTCATTATCAAACAGGTTTTTGATTCTTGACTAACACATCTACTTGCAATGCATTGTTATTCATATACTTAATTGAATTAAGTATCTTGAAGCGATAAATTGTTTTGGTAATTAGATTTGTTGGAATTCGTAATTGACCAAAATAACGCAACCACTTCAATGAAAGTTTTTAAGACTAAAACGAACAAATGAAGAGTAATCTTCATAAGATTCAACTTTGCTTCTCTAAGTAAAGACTCATTGAATTGAGTGGGAGCATTCTCTTAAACCGTTAAGACGAGGACGAGGTTCAAGAAGTAAAGATTATAATGGAATTGATACAAGGTAAAGTTGTTGAGAATGACAATGCTAAACCTATCAATCCCGACCGTTATAGTTTCCATTGTCTTAAATGTTGGACACGAGAAAGGAAACTACCCCAAATCATTGAAGAATCAACAAGTTAGTTGTGGGACATCTAATGGGACCTTCTTCTTTAAATGTTTATTTGATTAAACATAAAATTTTGCTAATACTACTTCGTCGATATTAGAAACCAGTGGTGGTTTTCATCATTATGTTTGATACATAGGATGATTAGAATATGACGACTAGCAACAATGAAGTCGAGAGATAGAGTAATTGTGTACTCAATCTAGTTTTTGGATTTAAAGTAGTACTTAATTGTGATTATTAAGTGCATAAACTCTAAATAAGAATATAAACTTGTTACGAAACAAAAGAGGTTCCACTTTTGTGACCCTATACACCACGATTTGATGAATGGCTAGCCCATTATCAAGGTGATTATATTCTAAACCAAACTAGAATGACATATCATGAAGATGATGTAAGATTCAAATTGGTAACCCAAGATTAAACCTTAAAAGATGGAATAATGAACGCAAAGAGTTATCGAGTACTCTTGAAACCATTAGATTGTTAATGGTATATGCGTATCTTGTATTCAAAGCAAGATGTCTCGTGCCTTTTGGTTGAAAAGGAAATCGAGGTTGTAAATCATTGATCCAAAATAGGTTGATCATTTTCTTTTACCAACGATTTAAGTTGACACTAGTGTGTTCACTTAATAAGGTAAATAGAGAAATCTTTGAAGAAGTTCAAGAGTTCAAGGAATCACGATATAGTCGTGATGGGATTATCAAAGTGAAGACTTTGATATAAGCCAAAGGAAATGTGATATAGTATCACAAATTAATCTCTCTTAGCACGCATTATGAAATAATGTGTGGATGGATAAGAAATCAAACGCTATTCGATATGGTTTGGACTTCAATCAAGTTACCTTGAGTTACTTGATCCTTTTGGGGATTTTATCATTTTTGTCTAAATTATTTTTCCACTAAAACGAATCATATGAGATATGAAATGGTAAAGGTACCATGTTTGTAAGTTTTCACAAGAAACAGATGCTCATTTTTCCCTTTTCAATTATCACGAGTACGACGGGTTTGCGGCTCGTGAAGCTGTCTTTCTAAAATACAAGTTTATTTCTAGAAGACAGAGTGGGAGAATTTATTCAAGAGCCACAAAAAGAATGTTATATCGCAAGAAACTGGTCTTTCTTGACTACATGAGACGTTTTGTGTAAGATAAGAGCCACAAAGAATGTTATGTCGCAAGAAACTGGTCTTTCTTGGCTACATGAGACATTTTGTGTAAGAAGTTGTTTCTTTAAAACCTAGGAGGTTAAATTCGTCAAATTGTTGAAAATGATGGATTCATGCTACTTTTAAGAAAGTAAAGAGCTTATAACTTACAAAGAAATCGTTTGATTCAAATTAATTACTTCTAGAAAGTAATGAACATTTGACTTACATAAGAGTGTTTAAGTCACAACTCAATATAAGGCTTAGAGCCATGAAAATCCGAAATTAAAAGGCTTGATTAGTTGCAAAGGGTTTTGCACTAATAAAGAGAGATTTCAAGACTTGATTAGTGACAAAGGGTTTTGCGCTAATAAAGAGATATTTCAAAGCAAGATTGGTTGCAAAGGGTTTTGCACTAATTGAAATGATTAAGTCTATTTGGATCTTCTTAGGGATTGTGTTTCATTATGAGGTTATGAAATACATAGCAAGTGAATCTAAAACCCACTTCTTCAATTAGAAGGAATGTATTCAATACATGTCTTGAGTTTTGAAGATTCTTGCAATCCTAAGATAATGTGAAACTTAAGAGAGGGTCTTAAGTAGGACATCAATGAGTTAGAATCAACATTTTGATCATGTGATAAAACATTTCTCGATAAGTCGAGAAGTTGTGTTTATACATGGAGTTTAGTGAAAGTTACGGAAATTTTAATTAGTCCGATATGTGGATGACATATTGATCATTGAGAATGATTTAAGACTTTTGGAGTATTATAATACATCTTTAATATCCAGATTTATGAAGATAAATCCACATGATACTAGCGTCAGTAAGAAGTCTTATGTTGATAAGATTCATGACTAGTTCAATTAAATTGAACATATTTGATTGATTCCATTTGCTTCCGCTGCCGGATCAATTAAAAGAGTAATGATGTATAACACTTCATATACTTTGAGTATGATGAATTGTTTCAAAATCGAATTTAAGTAATCTTTACCAAGTAAGTGATAAAGATTACCCTTAAGTGCTTGCAGAAGTATTAAGGAAGTAAAGCAAAGTGTTTATGATGCAATTTTGTGTAAGTGTGTTACACAAGTGACAATTGACAATTGAGGTTGCGCATGGTTTCCGACAAAACCATAATCAAAACACATTAGGATGGTTAAGATACCATTGTGGATATGATAATTAAGAAGTAGATTTTCTAGAATCGTTCTAGGCAATAAAGAACAATGAGAGATATTTATAACGGAAATTGAGTACACTTGCAATCATGAGATGTGCAAGAGGATGAGTCCCGCACACTGTGAAAACAGTGGGAGCTATTCTTAGGCTAGAGGACCTATGTCTTGATTGGATCTCGACACGTACTCAGAAAGTGTTGTGATGCAAATGTATACATTACAAAGGAAAACGAATATGTAGTAAGGTTGAGTAAGGTACAAGAAGTTGATAAAACCTACTAACCAAAGCCTTCTCATAGGCTAAACATGATGAGTCATGTCATTTCAATTGAATTGAAATGAACAACTACATGCAAGATCAAATTAGATTATAGAACATGAAATAGTAATCAGGCATTGACTATACATGTGTGATAATCGCATTTGTCGTTCGAGTTTTATTTTTAAAACTCTTTTATTATACTTTGTTACATCCAAACGGGTTGTGGAGACAATTGAACCCCGTTAAAGTGAACACGGATTAACATTGTATTCGCCCATAGTCACTTATATGAGGTGACGTCTCGAAGTGACTAGAGTGTGATGCGATTGATGGCAAGTTCAAGTGCCATACAGTCATGTGAGATGACTAGTCGATCACATAGGCAGATGTTAGGAACACCTTGTCGGGCCTTATGACCGCTTATAGAGTTCTGGCAAATTTATATAGCCTGGTCGTGGCGAGAGCTGCTATAGTATTCTAATGAGTCGATTCTTTTGACTAAAGACTATTCACCTAAGATGGCTCGATTCTGATTAACTTTGATTTGTGTTACTACGACCTTCGTAAATGGGGTCAAATGGGCATATTTTGGGTTATGATGGCTGTGGCTAGTCGAAGGGAATGAGTGCGATAGGAATTGTCCATCCCCTTGTCAGGGTTATAACAATATCTCAGGGCCACTCGAGGAGTAATGAACTGGAAATGCGTGGCCACGCTCGGAAGGTATCCAGAGTGGATAAATCCGGTCAATCAGTTATTCTCCAGATCGAGGAAACCACTCTCGATATGATCACTTGCAAGTACGACTGAAAGAGACCTTGCATTGAGTGGGAGATAGTAATAGGACAAGAGAATTGGTGACGCACACTTGTCGAGGACAAGTGGGAGATTGTTGGGAAATGTGTCCTCAACAATAGTGCGATCATGTGATTTAAATATCATTATTAAATCTCATTTTAAAGAATACAATTGGGAAGTAATTTTGTTATGTCAATGGTCAACATATATCGGTAATGATTGGTCGACTAGAGTTTGACATTCTTGTCGTGTGACGGTGGTGATCAGTTGACCCCTAGGTCATACCTATAGGGCAATACTCTTAATTGATTATTTAATTAATCGTATAATGTTACGAGTTAATTAAATTACTTGAAAAATTGACGGACGATTTTGGAAGTAAAATTTACGTATCAAATTGAAATGTGATTAAATGAGATACGGTCTGAGTAATCGAATTGTATCATTACTCGGATAAAATTATTGTTTAAGGAAACAATTAAATTTGAATGAATTATTATAAATGCGATTTATAAACGATAAATTATTTTGGTACAAGTAATTATGAATTACTAAGTCGATTTTGTATATGACGTATTTTTACTAATACGTTGATTTTTAATACGTTAAAAATGCATAACAAATTTGTGTGACATATGACATGTGACATAAGACAAAATTGACAAAAATAAAATGGATACCATATTATCCATGTGCCGAAAATTGGAGGAGAAATAAGCTAAATATTGTGTTTGTATTATTAGTGGAAAACACAATAATTACTTACTTTAGTAGCATGCAACCCTAGTTTGCATTGTGAAGGCAAACAAGGGCATGCATTGGATCTTTTTCTTCCTCCTCTCCCCTTCTACACGGCTCCACAAAAGAAAAGGCAAAAAGGATTTTTGTCTTAGTTTTTGAACACCATATGCTAATGTGTGTTTTTAATTCATTCATTCAACTCATCAAAAATAAGATTTTAGAAAGATAAAAATACTTCCTCTCCTATTCTCTCCCAACCGGTTTTTGGGGATCAAAATACCAAATTATTTTGGGTCATTTTTCTACTAAATTAATATTGTACTAGATCTTATGATATTAATTTTAATTAAGAGTAAGCCTTGGGTATAAAGCTTAGGGAGAGATCTTATACTTAGATCTTTGTTCTTCCATTTGGAAAGCTCAAGAACAAAAGAGAAGGAGATCTCTTTTGTGCCCATAAAACCGAAATACCATTGTAAGAATAATGATTTCTTCTCTATTTTATTATATTGTTTGCATGCATAAGATCCGTTTTAATTTTATGACAAATTATTTAGACATATATGAGTATGTTAATATGTATAAAGATCTACATTTCTTTCATCTGCAGCTCTCTTACTTATAGGCTGAAAAAATAAAATTACTTATCAAATATTATAATATTGTTAACTAAAAAATTAAAATATATACTAAATGTTAACTACTCACTTGAAATTTTGCCGTCATACGCTTCTCTTAAAACCTTTTCCATTCCTCAGATGTAATGTAAGGATACTTCTTTGTCGGATCAGTCTCAACAGACAACTTTATTTTCTTAGGATGTTTTCTATACACATACAACGAAGTCAACTTTGACTTAAAGTTTGTCCATGTAGTATTGGCAATGCTGATAACTTGCTTCTTCTTTGTATCTAGAACGTTAAAAATTGACTACAAAAAGCAAATGGTTATTAATAGTCGTATATATATATATATATATATATATATATATATATATATATATATATATATATATATATATATATATATATATATATATATATATATATATATATATATATATATATATATATGTGTGTGTGTGTGTGTGTGTGTATGTGTTAATAAACAGGTCATAAGCAGGGAGTTCTTACCAAAACATCTTCCCAAATCTTCAGCTTAAGATCCTCACCTACATGCTTCCATGTAGGAATATCAATCGGCACTTTTGCGTGTCCCATTAGACCAGCGTAACTCGTATACTTAGCACCAATTTTTTCAATTGGCTCACCAGCTTCATCAAATTCAACATCAAGTTTTATCCCTTGATCACGTAATGCTGTCAATTCCTTCATAAGCACTACGCTTTTGCTCTTTCTTTTAGGGGCAGTAGTGTCAGTTGGGGAAGAAGACATGCTGACCTACATCAAAATTTATTTCTATTGAGACTAGCAACAAATCAGATATAAGAGTAAAACAATGCAGGATACTTGCTCTGATATTATTTAAATAAAAATAAACTAAGCAGGATAATGTACATTTAAATGATGGAGGAAACTATGAACAAAAGACAAAGAAGTAGACCAATGAAATAGTAATCATGTTAAAATGATGGAGGAAACTATGAAGGAAAGATCATTCGATAAATTAACGTCAATGGTGTCCTTGCTAAACAGAATGGAACAAGCAAAACGATGAGGTTGCAAAAAAACATAAGCAGGTCTATTATTTTTACTAAACAGACTGGAAAAAAGTAACTAGCTACTGTTTTTTGGAATAAAAATCATCTCATATATAAAAAAACATAAGCAGGTTTATTATTCCCATAACCCTTCTTCATGATCATCTCGTAGATAAAAATCATCTACATCGTCAGTAGTGGTAGAAGACGACAATCCAGAAGAAAAAGGAGGCAATTCGTCATCCACTTCATCCATGACTTCCTTACCCACAAACTTCTTCTTACTATGAAGAACAATCGACCACTTTTCATCCGCTGGATCTTTAATATAAAATATTTGTTTGGCCTGATTAGCCATAATGAATGGCTCCAATTTGTATCCTTCACGTGCTAAATCTACCAATGTGAATCTCATCTCATCTACTTGAACACCCTTATTACGATCAACCCACATACAACGGAAAATAGGTATCTTAAACTGAACACAGTCTAGCTCCCAAATTTCATTAATGACCCTAAAATATGGCTGGTGTATTATCTTTAGCACTAGCAACACTCATTGACATGACCATCAAAGCTATTCCACTATTTTGCATAGTACTTCTATCATCTTGAGCCTTAGTGTAAAATGAATACCCATTGATGTCATAACCTTGATAAGATAAGACGTGCAAACCAGGTCCATGGGCTAACCACCTTACTTCCTCGGATACTTTCCCACGGTCGTTTTCCAGCTCAATATCTACTTCATTAGTAAACCATTTAAGAAATGATCGATTATGCTCCATTGCTAACCACCTTTCTCCCTTGAAGGATTTTGTGCACTTAGAAGGGTTTGATGCTTCTCTAAATACGGATGTACATCGACCATGTGTTGGAGAATATAGAAGTGTGCCTGATCAAGGGCATCTCGATTAATAGTGACTACGGCTTTTCCCAGCGTACCTTGTCACTCTATTCTTCCTTCGTGTCGAGATGTCGGAAGGCCAATAGATTCAACAATTGACAGGTAGTCAGTTACAAACTCTAGCGCCTCTTCCGCTGTGGGTTAATATCCGTATACTACCCCTTTAATTGTAGGACTATAACGTAAAATTTACATGTGAATATAGTCATAAAACATAAAAACAGTAGAGAAACGATAAGAAGCAAGTAACAACCTCGGGTCCTTTAAGTTGCGGCGTAAAGAACAGAAATCAAAGCAGATTTCCTCCTAATCGTTGCACCCAAGACTTGTCCGAGATATGCCCTTGTGCTAGAACAGTGTTCTCCGATTGCCTTGCAATATTGGGAGAACTGATGTGAGTTTTTCACTGGATGAGAGATCCGAATTTCGAGAGGCACTGTTCTCGAAACCCTAATAATTTTTAGCAAAATGAAATTAGGTTCGACAAGAGGAGAGAACTCCCCTTTTTGTCTTTGTGATTCTCGGCCAAACCGAGTGAGAGGAGCCCTTATGGGCTTTTCATTTTCTCTTCACTTAAACTCGCGGTCCAGTCCATCACTCGCTAAGTGTATATGACGTGGTCTGATTATAAACTGTTATTGGTTATCGGAAGTTAAGGCATCAGCTAATAATACGGGTTAGCTGAATTATTAATACGTGTCCGACAAAACAGTATTGTATAATTATATTCAATATACAATTAAATATAAATCGCTTATATTTAATTTTACGAATTAACTGGTTAATTCGCCTTAGCCCATGATATTTAATCCGTATTAAATATAATATCTCAACATCACATATTTGACTAATTACTAGTCAAATAACTCGGACTAACTGGTTAGTCAATTTTGGCATCTACATGACAGTATTTTCATACCGTCACATCTCTCGAACGTATCCTATAGGTGTGACTTTTAGGGACCAGTTGATCACCGCCATCTGTATGACAATAACGTCAAACTTATCTAGCAAGCCAACCGTTATTGATAAACGTGGATCAACTGATTATAATACCAAAAGTATGCCCTTTGATCCTTTTAGAGGTTTATAAGTCCTTGCACTAACTGTTAAGGACACCAACCCCAACAAGCTCCCACTTGTCCGTACAAGTGTATGTGCAATGACGTTATCCGCACTAACTGGAGGACACAAGCTCCAACAAACTCCCACTTGTCCGAACAAGTGTATGTGCGATAACCGATTCTCATATTCATTTAAAATTTCTCCCACTCAATGTAAAACAATTTGCAGATCCGGATCCGCAAAGGTCGTATTTTACAATCGATCTGTATCTAGAGTGGTTTCCCCGACTAGAGAGTAACTTAACTGATAAAACGAATCCGTATCCGAGCATGGCCATGCATTTCGATTCTGACTCCTCGAGTGGCCCCGAGAAATATCGAGTACCGATAAAGGCTGAATATTTCCTTCAACTCGACTCCTTCCGATCTAAGCACAGCATGAAATGACCCAGAAAAAATCTACTTGGCCCCCTGTTACGGATGACCGTGAGAAAGAAACCAAAGTCACCCAAAATCTGCCGTAGTCTCTAGAGACAGTCGATAGTCAAAGAATCGACTCTTAGGATCACCATGGAAGTCCTATCCACGACCGGGCAGCGAATGTTATAAAACATTTAGGACTCCACGTCGATGTCACAATGGTGTCCTACGAAATATCCGTATAAATCGCCTCTGTGATTGGTCAGTCAACCGGTTGACTTATGGCTCGTTGAACCCACCATCAACCAACGTCACGAGAATAATTGCCGAGTTATCGGCTCATGTGGGCAATTAAGGACTAACAAGATATGATGTTTGTTCAGTTCACTTTGTGGTGTTCAAAATCGTCGTACAATTCCACATGAAAAACAAAATATATATATAAAATATCAAAACGATGATGTCGTATAGAGTACAAAAGAGAATGAATCTAATCCATAAAAGAGTACTACAACTCAGGAACACGTTTGATTCCCAT
The DNA here is from genome assembly GCF_048544455.1 of Silene latifolia. Taxonomy (NCBI): domain Eukaryota; kingdom Viridiplantae; phylum Streptophyta; class Magnoliopsida; order Caryophyllales; family Caryophyllaceae; genus Silene; species Silene latifolia. Next base: position 115,216,200 of record NC_133527.1, on the reverse strand, counting down.
GGAATTTACGTGCCCTTCATGCTTGTCTTGTCGTAATGCTTTAGTGAGAGGATCTGCTATGTTATCATCTGTAGCAATCTTTTCTATCACTACTTCCTTTTGCTTCACGTAATCCCGGATTAGATGAGCTTTCCGTTGTACATGTCTAGACTTGTTGCTAGACTTAGGCTCCTTAGCTTGGAAGATGGCACCACTATTGTCGCAATAGATGGTGATCGGGTCATTCGAACTAGGCACTACGGATAGTCCATGTAAGAATTGACGCATCCATATCGCTTCCTTTGTAGCTTCAGACGCGGCATAGTACTCGGATTGGTCGTAGAATCTGCTGTAACAGTTTGTTTCGAACTCTTCCGGTGATGCAGCGCCATTAAGAGTAAAAACGAATCCAGATCGAGATTTCGAGTCATCTCGATCCGTTTGGAAGCTAGCATCTGCAGAATCGGTTGCGCATAGCTTTTGATCGCCTCCATAAGTCAATGCCCAATCTTTAGTCCTCCGGAGGTACTTAAGAATGTTCTTGACAACCAACCAATGTGGTTCACCTGGTTCTTTGTTGGAATCGACTTGTCATACTCAATGCATATGCCACGTCCGGACGTGTGCATATAATGGCATACATGATTGATCCTATTGCCGAAGCATAAGGAATCCGTGTCATGCGCTCTTTCTCTTCCGGTGTCTCTGGTGCCTGAGACTTGCTCAAATGCACCCCTGGAGCCATAGGAAGGAACCCCTTCTTGGAGTTAGTCATCTTTGAATCTCTCTAGGACTTTGTCTATGTAAGACTCTGATCGAGAGATAACATTCGTCGTGATCTATCTCGATAGATACGAATGCCTAGAATTCTCTCGTGCCTCTCCCGGATCTTTCATCCGGAAATGGTTCTTCAACCATACTTTCACCGAAGTTAAGAGAGGTATGTCATTCCCAATCAGAGTATGTCGTCAACATACAATATTAGGAAGACAATCTTGCTCCCACTCGACTTGATATATAGACATGGTTCCTCGACCGATCGAGTAAATCCATTGTCTTTTATCACTTGGTCGAAGCGATGATTCCAACTCCTTGATGCTTGCTTAAGTCCATAAATGGAACGCTTAAGCTTGCACACTTTCTTAGGATGTACTGGATCGATGAAACCTTCGGGTTGTACCATGTACAACTCTTCCTCCAAAAAGCCGTTTAAGAAGGCGGTTTTCACGTCCATTTGCCAAATTTCATAGTCATGAAAAGCGGCAATCGCTAAGATAATCCGAATGGAACGCAGCATGACTACGGGTGCAAAAATCTCATCGTAGTGCAAACCTGGCACTTGGGTGAAACCTTTAGCAACTAGTCGTGCTTTGTAGATATCTTGTTGACCTTCCACAGAATGCTTTATCTTGTAAAGCCATTTGCATTGAAGGGGACGAACCTTAGCAGGTAAGTCAACAAGATCCCACACGTTGTTCTCGTACATGGAGTCCATCTCGGATTGCATGGCCTCAAGCCATAGCTTTGAGTCAGAACTAGTCATGGCACCTTTATAGGTTGCGGGTTCACTACTCGTTAAGAGTAGAATGTCATCTATGTCATGTTCCTCGACCATACCAATGTATCTGTCCGGAGGAATAGAGACTCTTCCCGACCTCCTAGGTTCCTCAGGAATGTTAACCGCAGCCGGGATTGAAGGAATAGGTTCCTCCAATAGTTGCTCGGTATTTGGTTCTGGAACCTCCGACAGGTCGAAGGTTCTATCACTTTTTGCATTCTCGAGAAATTCCTTCTCTAAGAATGTCGCACTAGCCGTAACAAAAACACGTTGTTCGGTTGGCGAATAAAAGTAACGACCAAGCGTTCCTTTAGGATAACCTATAAATTATGTCTTGACCGATCGCGGGCCGAGCTTATCCTCGTGTCTCCACTTGACATAAGCCTCGCAGCCCCAAACCCGTATAAAGGACAAGTTAGGGACCGTTCCCTTCCATAGTTCATATGGAGTCTTGTCAACAGCTTTAGACGGACTTCGGTTTAGTATTAGAGCGGCTGACATAAGAGCATAACCCCATAATGAATCAGGTAAAATCGTGTGACTCATCATGGATCGAACCATATCAAGTAGTGTTCGATTTCTCCGTTCGGACACACCATTCAACTGAGGTGTTCCAGGTGGAGTTAACTGTAGGGCAATCCCACAGTCTTTGAGGTGATGATCAAACTCGTGAGAAAGATACTCGCCACCACGATCCGAACGCAGTGTTTTTATCTTTCTACCCAATAGGTTCTGTACCCTATTTTGGTATTCCTTGAATTTCTCAAAGGATTCACTTTTGTGCTTCATTAAGTAGACATAGCCATATCTACTCAAATCGTCCGTGAAAGTGATGAAATACCTATAGCCTTCTCGTGCGGTGATTGACATTGGACCACATACATCCGTGTGTATGAGCCCTAATAGGTCAGCAGCGCGCATTCCAACACCTTTGAAGGAAATCCGAGTCATCTTACCGATGAGACATGATTCACACGTGCCAAAAGATTGAAAATCAAAGGCCGAGATAGCTCCATTCTTGATGAGCTGTTTTACGCGTTTCTCATTAATGTGTCCCATGCGGCAGTGCCATAGATACGTTTGATCTTTGTCACCAACCTTTAACTTTTTATTCATTACGTGTAATATTTCCGTGGTCGGATCTAAAACATAAATTCCGTTCATGGAGACGCCTTCTTGTAGAATCATATCGTGTAATGAGAAAATGCAAGTATTATTTTCTATTACAAATGAAAAACCAAGTTTATCAAGCGCAGAAACTGAAATAATGTTTTTGGAAAGACTGGGTACATAATAGCAATCATATAATGATAACTCAAATCCGCTAGGAAGCTGGATCACATATGTCCCCTTGGAGATGGCAGCTACTCTTGCTCCATTCCCAACACGCAGGTCCACCTCACCCTTTACGAGGGGTTCGATGTTTCGAGCCCCCGCACATGATTACACGAGATGAGAACCACAACAAGTATCAAGTACCCAAGTTCCGTAACTTGCGTGGTTAATCTCAATCATATGAATAAAAGTAGAAGAGAGAGAAGACATACCAACAGGTTTAACACGACCTGCCTTTAAGTCCTCATGATAAACAGGACATGTGCGTCTCCAATGCCCAGTCTTGTGGCAATGATGGCATTCCATGTTTTCACTCTTGCTCTTTGTCGCGCCTGATGAGTTGCTCGACTCACCAGGACCACTCTTACCTGAACCTGGCTTTTTAAACTTCGCCTTACCTACTGTTAGGTCTGCTTTAGCTTTGCCCTTACCCTTTCCTTTGTTTGACACAACGAGAACATCCTGTTTCAAGCTCCCACTGAACTTCATGTCCTTCTCGGTCTGTACGAGAAGGGAGTGCAGTTCATGTGGGGTTTTCTTCAAATCATTCATATAGTAATTCGCTCTAAATTGCGAAAAACCATCGTGGAGTGAGTGAAGCATGCGGTCGATAACAATGTTCTCGCTGATGTTACAGTTAAAGGTCTCCAGCTTCTCGACATTCTCAATCATGCTGAGAATGTGTGGGCTAACCGGTTGGCCCTTCTGGAGTCTCGCATCAAAGAAGCGAGTGGTATGCTCATAAGTCACGATCCTCGGAGCTTTCGAGAATTCCTTGGTGAGCGTGGTGAAAATCTTGTTTGCACCATGGGCTATGAAGCGCTTCTGCAAATTGGATTCCATTGCAAAAATGAGTACGTTTTTAATCGCACCCGCTTCCATACAGAAATCGTTAAACTTGGCGATTTCGGTAGCTCTAGCCGTGGGACCTGGGTTTGCCGGGAGGGGCTCTAACAAAAATTTGAGCTTCTCGTCAGCAGTGGCAGCATTCCGTAATGCCGCCTCCCAGTCCGCGAAGTTGGATCCATCATTCTTCAGTCGAGTAGACTGATTCATCTGATTCATGAAGATCCTAAGCCAGGACTCACGGTCCAATGTGGCACTTGGCATTGGGTTATCACTTGAACCAGCCATTTGTTGTTTAGCAGTTTAAAAACGTGATCTACACTGAAAAGAAAGAAAAACAAAACGAAATAAGCAACTCATCGAGGTGATTTAAGTCTATTTTAAAATTCATTTTAAACATGTAGACTCTCGCACTTGCATAATTGATCTCCCTCAAGAATGATACAAGTGATCCCAAGACTCAATTTCTGTAAATTGATAAGCCAACTGTTTAGCTAATTCTTCCGGAAGAACTCTTGGTCGATAGATTTCCGTAAATCCTATCTATAGTCCACCATGATCACAGGATCGTACGAGTGACCATAGTGTTGAGATAAAATAGGTCAATCGGTTCCAACTTACCCGACGTAGAAGGGGTCATAGTATGCCTACCGACGAAGAAGGGACTCATTGGAGTTTGACCTATAAAGACCGTTCTCAATTTTTGTTTATACGAGGAAGATCCCATCAACTAAATTATAATTCATTTTAAGTGAACGAATAACTAGCGTTTGTCGTGAATGAATTTATCTGGATGATGGCTTTAAAACGTGTGACATGAGAATGTCAATGAAAACTAACTCGTGACCTCTATATGTGTCAGTTTTCATGCAATAATTAGGTGGTTTGGTTTTTAGGCGGAATATGATGCATATTATCGTAACGATAAATAAATAAGGGAATGCAATACGTAAATAAAATTATCCTAGTGTGGCCTATCCTAGTAAAATAAAACATAAAACAACTTTGGAATCCACCGTTGGACCCGAGAAGCTTGTCTTGATGTTCCATCTTGATCCAAGTAGCGGGAGTGAGCATCCGGTCTCCATCTTTGGTCTTCTCAAAAATTACAATTTAAAATTACAAAAAAAAACTTATTTACATTCTAATTAAAAACTGTAATTACAAGTGAAAAATCCAAAACGGAGATACAAGATCTCAAAATACAACCAAGACCGTGTTCCATCATTACGGTAACACGTTCTACTAAGGCCACACTAAGTTACAATCGTTTGCAAAAAATAAATACGTAATAAAAGGGCATTCACGGCATTCAAGATAAACGATAAATAAAATGCATCAACTAAAAACAAATTCATTCGTGACATAATTCCGTAATTATGTTAAATTTATCCAAACCACCTTTTAATGATTAAAATTCGTGTGATAAAACCGCTTCTATCATATAATTTTAATCTATTATAATCCGTCATTTTAAAGACGCTTTAAAACAACTATATGGTACGTGAGTGAACCGATTCACTATTAAGCGAGTGTACTATATCCGTATAAAGTACATATTGAAGCCAAAAGAAAATTTAAATCAAAAGAAACAAATTTTCAAAGTCTGTTAAAGATTTAAATCCCTCGATCCAGGGACACAAGTGCTCGATCGAGGAACTAAAAGGGCTCGATCGATCAATCGCAAGTCGATCGAGGGGTATGCTAATCAGAGTACTCGATCGACTAAACCGGAGGTCGATCGAGAACTTATATCAGCAAATCTACTCGATCGAGTACGAGGACAACTCGATCGAGCAGAGGGGTTTTGAAAGGGGTCGATCGAGTACAACAGGGACTCGATCGAGCAAAAGGTTTTGGAACAGGGTCGATCGAGTACAGCAGGGACTCGATCGAGCAAAAATTATACAGAAAAGCCACTCGATCGATTAAAAACTTGGTCGATCGAGTGCAAAAGTCTCTGGAAAATTCAAAACCCTCGTGAAAACACATTTCGAGACAAAAACAATTGCAAATTCGATCAAAATTGCATTAAAACAAATTTGACAATTGACAAAACATGACATATTGTTATAATCTCTGTATAAAACAACAATATGCATAAAAACAAATCGAAAAAGATGAAATTACCGTGTAATACATGACACGGTTTCAAAAATTTTCGCCGTGTATACTAGGCACGGTTTTCGAGAGACATAATGATCGTTTCAAAATCGTTTTTTATGAAAAACACATATAAAAATTTACGTGGCCTCGCTCTGATACCACTTGTGGGTTAATATCCGTATACTACCCCTTTAATTGTAGGACTATAACGTAAAATTTACATGTGAATATAGTCATAAAACATAAAAAAAAGAGAGAAACGATAAGAAGCAAGTAACAACCTCGGGTCCTTTAAGTTGCGGCGAAAGAACGAGAAATCAAAGCAGATTTCCTCCTAATCGTTGCACCCAAGACTTGTCCGAGATATGCCCTTGTGCTAGAACAATGTTCTCCGATTGCCTTGCAATATTGGGAGAACGATGTGAGTTTTTCATTGGATGAGAGATCCGAATTTCGAGAGGCACTGTTCTCGAAACCCTAATAATTTTTAGCAAAATGAAATTAGGTTCGACAAGAGGAGAGAACTCCCCTTTTTGTCTTTGTGATTCTCGGCCAAACCGAGTGAGAGGAGCCCTTATGGGCTTTTCATTTTCTCTTCACTTAAACTCGCGGTCCGGTCCATCACTCGCTAAGTGTATATGACGTGGTCCGATTATAAATCGTTATCGGTTATCGGAAATTAAGGCATCGCTAATAATACGGGTTAGTGAATTATTAATACGTGTCCGACAAAAAAAAGTATTGTATAATTATATTCAATATACAATTAAATATAAATCGCTTATATTTAATTTTACGAATTAACTGGTTAATTCGCCTTAGCCCATGATATTTAATCCGTATTAAATATAATATCTCAACATCACATATTTGACTAATTACTAGTCAAATAACTCGGACTAACTGGTTAGTCAATTTTGGCATCTACATGACAGTATTTTCATACCGTCACATCTCTCGAACGTATCCTATAGGTGTGACTTTTAGGGACCAGTTGATCACCGCCATCTGTATGACAATAACGTCAAACTTATCTAGCAAGCCAACCGTTATTGATAAACGTGGATCAACTGATTATAATACCAAAAGTATGCCCTTTGATCCTTTTAGAGGTTTATAAGTCCTTGCACTAACTGTTAAGGACACCAACCCCAACATCCGCCACATACCCCTGAATCATGCACCCTTCTGGCCTATTTTGGTTTCTTACGTAGCTGCCTAAGGGTTTCATATATCGCTCAAATGGATACATATTTATTAAAAATACTGGTCCACAAACTTTAATTTCTCTCACCAAATGTACTACTAGATGCTGCATTATATCGAAAAAGGAAGGAGGAAAAAACATCTCAAGTTCACACATAGTTATAATAACATTTCGTTGTAATGTATTCAAGGTATCTGAGTCAACAACTTTGCTAAATATTGCATTGAAAAAATAGCAAGTCTAGTAATAGCTCCTAGAACATGATTAGGAAGAACTCCACGAAGCGCTACTGGAAGTAATTGTTGCATTAAAGTGTGACAATCATGTTGTAACACCCCTAATTTCCGTAATATAATTCTATAATTTTATTTTCCCATATTTTATATTTTTTTTCGGGAAAATATCCGTTTGTTGTCTTTTGGGCTCGTTGGGCTCGAAAAACGATGAAGACCCGCTCCTTCCTTGGGTCGCACGTGATTTTGGTGTAGATGGGTGAGTTTTGGGCCTAAACCTAGAATAAACCCATGAGCTTCTCTATAAATATAAGGGGAAACCAAACCCTTGCTCTTCTTTTCTCATAATTCTCAAAACCCTAAACCTAAATTCTCTCCTCCTCTCTTCCTCCTTGTGCCGCGCGCCCCTTCCTAGGGTTTCGTGCCGTTCTTCCTTTCTTCCTCCTTCCTTCATCATCTTTCGTGCTTAGATCGATCCTACTTCTTGGATTTATCTATCCTCTTCGTAAGTTTTATGTTTTTCGCGTAGTTTTTATAGTCTATAGTTTATATATATATATATATATATATATATATATATATATATATATATATATATATATATATATATATATATACTAGTATATTTATTAGATTCGTTGTCTTTGGCACGTGGGTGATTCAATAAAGGCGTGGAGACTGCACCTAGAGAAGACGTTTATATCGTTGAAGACGATCTTTAGGATTATTTGCTTAATAAGGTAACTAGGTGTTTTCCTTTAATTGTGTTTATGCCAATTGATGTAATTAATATGATTTAATGGTTGTTTTGCATGATTGGTACATGTTTGATTATTTGTTATCATGATTAAATATGTTTCGCATGTTTGTATATGTTTTAATGTATTAATTATATAACATATGTTGGTTATGTGTTTATTATAGGTGTCATGAGCGCAATTAGGGTTTACGAATAAACCCTAGTGGCGGCATGATAAGCGGCCAAGGGTGCTCTTCAAAGTTATAGCTATGGCTAGTATAACCTTGATGATGATTCAAGTGTTATAGCTGAAGTTAGTACAACTTTGGGTAGTTACTCTAGTTATGGTCAAGCTCTTTGTAACATTGAAGTACGAGATAAGGTTATAGCTGGAACTAACGTACCCTAAGATTTATGGCTCAAGGTTATGGTTGGAACTAGTATAACTTTGTGTTTCGTGTCAAGGTTATAGTTGAGGTAAGTGTAACTTCAAGTCGTGTATGTTGAAGTTATGGTAGAGGTTACTATAACCTCGCATCTAGAGTTTATGTTATGGTTAAGGTTACTATAACATTGAATGGTTAATGTTAAAGTTATAGCTAAAGTTACTATAACATTGGTTGCTTATACTTGTTTCATATGTTGTATTGTGTTCAACGTGTGATGTCCTTGTGTTTGCATATATTTTTGGTTACTCTTATTCATATGATAAGTAGGGTAGTCAGTTATACTATCCTATGAGATGAGTCGTGATGTTGTTCACGCATGTTAGTACAATCAGTTATACTGTGCATTTGTTTTGTTAGCTGGTGTATAGATGACGATAGTATCAGTTATATACTATCGGAATGAGCCAAGGCTACCCTTCGGGGATTTGTTATGGTCTATGTTCGGGATTGGTCAGAGGCAGTTCGTTAATCGCTCTGGTCCCCGTGTGTCGTTCGGTGTACAGTTATTGTACCGAGAGGTCTGGCCAGGTCTTAGGCATGTAGGCAATGGTTATACGCTACACATAGTGTGGATGCAGTTCGTTAATCGGTCCACTGTGGGTGTAGTTCGTTAATCGGCCCATACCATTGAATGGAGGCAGTTCGTTAATCGCTCCATTAGTTAGAGGCAGTTCGTTAATCGCTCTAACGACGTTCATTCTATACATTGTGCTGGTGGTTTGGATTGGTCACATGTTTTTGTGGCTGTGTTGGTTTATACGTGGTCATGATATGGTTTACGTTGGCACGTGTCGTCACATGTTTCCTTTGGAGTCGTCATCATATCATAAGATTGTCCTAGTATGTTATCGTTTAATGGCATGTTATGTCGGATTTTCATGAGTATAGATGGTCTCATATGTTTACTAGTTTTGCATTTCAATTGTTAATGATTGTTGGTTATATTCAATTGTTGTAAACATGACTGGGAGAGCATCTAGTTACTCCCGACTGATTGTCGACCCCCTTTTCAGGTTGTTCAGTTTGATGCTGTTTGGTTGATGCTTGCTTGGGGAATGTGTGAAGCGAGCTTAATAATAAATTAGGAGTTTGTTTTTATGTTTCAAGAACCTTCGAATACTGTATTAGTTGTTTTGGATTTAGTAGCGAACCGGATTGGTCAGGTGTTTCCGCCACCTTGACCCTTTTATCACTATCGTACTCTGATATTTACTTTATTATGGTTTTTCCTTTGTTTTATAATCCAGGTTGTTACACATGTGATTTCAATCCCACCAGTTTTAACTCTTTCAAAGACACAAGATTTTTTATGTTCGATGAATATCCTTGCGGAACCTTCACCCCATATAAACATTCACACATGACACGGCTGTCGCAACCCTATCAAAAATAAAACCAATCGGTCTCTATAAAATGTAGTAGAGGCAGTCGGGTATCGAATCCACAGGGAGATGGGAATATTGTACGCTAAACTAAGTCTGTCTAAGTAACCGTTTTTTTGAGGGTTGATTGTTGATTCTAAACTACGGAGATAAAGAGAAGAGAAACGATAAAGGAACAAGCAATGAATTCTAATGAAATTACCAGAAAGAGAGAAACAGCTAGGACAGTCGGTTCAGCATGGTCTTCTAGGGATCCAAACTAAGGTCAAAGGTCAGCACAAACTCGGTCTTCAGGGTAGTAAAAAGGTCCTTCCGGTCCGCTATTCGCTCTAAAACATCACTAACTTAGCTTCCGCCCTCATTAGAATGTCCCAATGTTCATTGCAGGTCTTACCCCTTCCAATCTTCCGATCTAGGTCAAGGCGTACCGAATCAACTAGCTAAATGCGTCGACTCAAGCAGCTAGTTGCTAATAATTGCGGTGATTAACAACACAAACCTAATTCTAGCCAAGCCTAATCACCTAATCTTATCTTCCCTAATTACCATGGCTCCCCTTATGTCCTAGCATAAAGAAATTAGCTATGCATAATGAAAGTTGAGAAATCAATAATAACAAACGAAATAATTAACTTGAACATGATAATAAATTACTAAATCAAACAAGAATTGAAGAAATAGAGTTATGAGATGATAGGAACAAGAACAATTGCAATAATTAATAAACAAAATTAAAGATCGAAAAATACCTATACAATCAATCGGAGAGAAAAGTGTTTTAGGTCTAAAGAGTAAAGTGTCAGAGAGATAGATGAGTGATCCATCGTTCTATCTGCCTCGCCCGATTATTTCTAAGATAGAACTAAAAATTTCCAAAAGGTAAATCTAAAAGATTGCGTAAAAATATTCTAAATGTCAAAACTACTCGATCGAGCAGAATAAAGGTCAAACCTCTTGATCGAATGAATCAAGTACTCGATCGAGGAACTCATCAAACACCCTTCTCGATCGAGCAAAGGAAAGTACTCGATCAAGGGTTCTCAACATCAGGGAGTGCTCGATCGACCTGTTTTAGCAGCCAACTTAATCCATCAAGTTAGCTAGCAATGAATTAGCATGGGTGAACTCAAAACACCTTCCAAAGCCACATCACGCATCCCTAGGTGATAGATTCTGGGCTCCGATTCTTCTATCTTCAAAATGCATGCAAACGGGACAGGTTCAGGCTTGATTAGCTCCTTTCCAGTTCATACCTGCAAATAATACAAGACAAACCAAAGTAGACTATTCGGGGGACATTTGTACCTAGATGCAACATAAATAACACAGAAATCCGTGTAAATATAAGGTGAAAACCTTATATAAAAGGCACGCATCAAATCTTCCCAAACCAAACTTTTGTTTGTCCCCAAGCAAACTATAAATGCAATTAAAACAACTAGTGGAACGGGACCAGCTTACCAGCTACAAATTGTCCACCCAAGCTGAAGAGTCTATCCAAGTCGAAATACTCGAGAGGGGGCGGGGGGTGAATTAAGTATTTAAAAACTTATGCCCACTTTTTATTTTATATCTAAATAATTAATTATTTAAAGTTTATTGATTAAACTTTAACTAATTAACTAAACGAACATAAACGTAATGAAATGAACGATAAAGAAAATTGCAAGGACACACGATATTTAAAGTGGTTCAGCTTCACACGTTCAAGCCTACGTCCACTATTCTTGATTAATAATTTTAGTACCTTTCTCCGGATTACAAAATTATCAACCCACTCGTATAAATAACTCTAGCTATAACTCGATTTGAATATCACTAGATATTCGATTTTGACTATCTTAAGTTACTAAGAAAGCACTTGATTGTTCCTCTAGGCGTTCACACAATTGAACGAGTAGAAACAATATGAAGTACTATTATCTTATAACGTAACCTTAAGAATTAAGACGCAAATTAAAGAGCACGACTTTTCGTAAAAGATTTTCAATTGCAAAACAATAAAAATACTCGATTATAATTTAAACTCAAATTGTTTGCAATGAATTTTTATATTTCGAAAAGCTTGTTTGAATTAAGGAACATCATGCGTATATATATATAGTAGAAGAGAGAAACTAGGTTTTTGGTCGAAACCCTAGTGTGCCGTGAGGCATGGTAGTTTGTTTCATAAGAAACAAATCTTATCTCTTCTTAATTTAATCTTCTAAATATTTTGATTAAGTAAATAAGGTATATCTAATATAGTTTATAAGATATGAAAATATCTTATAGCAATATATTATGGATTTGACCTAATATAATTTACTTGCATAGGGAGTTGATTCGGCCTCCACACGGCTCATAAGCTCATCTTAGCCGAAACTCTAGGTCAAAATATCAAGGAGTAGATTACGGTTAGGTTTAGATAATTTAGCAAACCCTAGGTAGCATGATGACTCATAAGTCGTTTTACTAACCAATAGGATAACGTAAATTATTCATTCTAAACAAACTGTATTTCATCTCTATCATAAACACACATGATTTCGAAACATATTTGAAGAATTTTATCTTTTTAAAATTGATTTTAAAATTATTAAAATCGTGCCTTAAAATGCAACCCAAAGTTATAGTAGAAATAGCTATAACCTTAAGTTTGATAAGTAAAGTTATGGGTGAAATAGCTATAACTTTACCTTCCCAATATTACTTCTTAAGATATCGTTATTAGACGAATTCCTATACTAGCTAATCTTCCTGGAGATCTTCAGTGATATGATCATCATTTTATCTTGATCATGAGCCCTTCATCTTGAGCTTGTTATAGACTTGATCGAGCCTTTTGCTTGAGTGATCATCATACTTGAAACTTGTTACAGTTACTATGACGCTTTAAGAATCTTCAATGTTATAGCTCAAGCTGCTATAACATTACTTGAACGATGCTTCACAAATCCTCAATGTTATAGCCAAGATTGCTATAACATTACTTGCTCAAATTGTAAACTTTATTCAATCTATTAAAGACTAAACAAACGATTACAAGCAAGAGTATATATAACATAAAGTACATACTTGTCATTATCAAAACTAATCATATATCTATATGGTCCAACAACTTCCCCTTTTTGATAATGACAAGTCTCTTACGATTTGTGACTAAGTGTAAGTTCCCCCCTCAACAGAATACTATAAAAGTCATAGTCGGTTGAACGCAAGAACAATCCACTTATATACAAAGTATAGCATCTAAGGACCTTAAGAGATTGAAGGTTCTGACAAGAAGCAAGCTTAGGCAAATACTTAAGTCACGGTCATTTTCTTCTCCCTCTTGACATCATCGAAAAGACGAGAAAAGACATAAAACAACTAGAATAATATAGACCGAGACACATATTAATCATGCAAAGAAAGATTATAATACGAGAAAGTAATCTACGATAAGCATGAAAAATATAAAATATGTCTAATACAAACCAAGTAGTTTAATGCCAAAGGGCCGAATATGATAAAAAGTATTAATGCCTAATGGGCCGAATAGAGTTTAAAGCCAAAATGGGCCGAATTAGACAAATATGCAAAATAAAGTTTAAGGCAAAGCAAGGATAAAAATGGTCTAGGGTATGTTGTGGTTGACACGGTGGGGGTTCACATAACCAGGACGGGTACGAAATTCAAGAGAGGTAAGACGATCAAGACACGAGCCCACTTGAGTTGCTTGGGCCGTAAGACATCGATCGAAATTGAGCACCTTCATAGACAAGGCTTTAGTAGCCTCAAAGATTTGTCCCATCTCGGCTCTCATAGCTCGTCCCGCCATCATCATTGCTCCTCTTTGACTACACAAATTAGCCAACGAAGTTGATTGACGAATAGCCTCATGCATACACGAATCAGCAACCCTTTCCACAACCATGAGACGTGCTTCAAACTCCTTCAATCGAGCTAGCACCTCGTCATAACCACGGCCCAAATCCATAGGAGCCACAGCCGGTTATTTACCAATACCCCCAACCAATTGCTCCAACAACTTGGTTTGAACATCCATCTTAACATCCACACTCGCCATAAACGAGTCCAACTTCTTTTCCAAAGCCACGACAACATCGGATGATTTATCCACCACAACCCCTTTTGACAAAAACACCAAGTCGGGTCCTATCGCCCCTATTTTCATCAATCGCAACACCGAGTCATTCATTTCATCCTTAATTAAAACACCATAACTGTCACCATTAATGACACCCTTGTGCTCCAACAACCGAAAGATCCAAACACCATAGGGAAAGTCCAAGGTAGAGTAGAACTTGTCCTCGGTAACTAGGACACTCGTTTGAAGGATACGATGACAAACAAGCATAAAAAGATTAACTTTTTGCCCTTCCAACCACCGATACACAAGTACCATCTCATAACATGACTATTTATCACGACCACCACGGTAAAGAACCACCGTATTCCATAAAAAGTTCAAGAAAAATTTAATTTTTGGCGAGAAGAGTCCCGCGAGCATGTTTCTTGTCCCGGTGGCACCATCATTGAAAGACTTTTTGATTAACAACTTTTCCTCATCCGACACATCTCCCCATTCAGCACTCGGATTAATTTCGATCCCATCATTAGGGACCGAAAACAGAGTACAAAAATCAATGGCGGAGATTGTCACTTCTAACCCATTCACAACCGCATGCAGGACACCCTTTCTAACTTAAACTGAAGCGAAAAACTGGATTACCTCAATCGGATAAATAGGACCGGTCAAAGTGCTTATCTTGCTCCATTCTTAAAAGTTCAAGATGTTGGAGTAGTGTCCTCCACAATAAGTGCGTTTACATAATAAATCTCGTAAAAGGAATATCAGGGAATTTATTTATTTATTTGTCAGTTGGTCATCGTTAATCGGTAATGATTGGCTGACTAGAGTTTGACATTATTGTCGTGTGACGGCGATGATCAGCTGATCCCTTTAGGTCACACCTATAGGATGATGCCCAAATGGAAAAACTAATTATTTGTATGAGATACAAAATAATTAAATCCTTGTATTATTTGACTTTTAGTTAGTTAATAAATGTATTATTTGATGACGGGTTACGAACTCGGGACAAGGAGATTTATTATTTAATTATGTGATGTTTAAATAATAAATGATTAGAATTTATTTATTAATTATTAATTAATTAATTTTATACGATATGTGTATATGTTTTGAGGTGGAATTAATTAGCTATTAAATTTTACAAGAGGTTGTAAAATTAGCTAAGTGGATTAATATTGATACATTTTATGTTGATAAAATGGTCTTTTGATTACTTAATGGTTAAGTAGTCATTGGTAGTTAATTTGTATTATTTAAGTGTTAAATAATTAAATTAATATTTAATTATATAAGATAATTAAATATAACTTATAAGCATTTGTGGGGCAAATGTCGAAAACCGAAATGGACCCATATAAGTCCATTTGGCTGATTTTTTAGAGGACACCAAGTGTCCTTTTATGTGGCCACTTAGATTTGTCTCCCATATTTGGGTATAAATACCCAACTATTCACATCATTTTACAAGTTGGAAAATTTTGAAGAAAATTGTGTCTTTGTTTGAGCACTTTATCAAGAGACCATATTTCTTCTCATTTGTTCATCTTAAAAACACATATATAAATTAACTAGTAATATTATCAAGGTAATAATATTATTTAGTACATCAAATATACAATAAACAAGGTTTACTACTACATATACCTAGTTAGTATTTTAGTAGTATTTTGGTTTGATTCTTGGGTGCTTCCTTAGGAGACCATCTATTTTGGTGGTTTGTTGTCTTGGAGGATCATCCATTTTCATAGCTCAAGAACAACATCAAGGAAGGAGTCCTTGAGTTGTGCCCAAAACTTGCCTTTTACAATGTAAGGAACTTTTGTCTTAAGATGGTTTAATACCATCTTTTATACTTTTAGTTGCATGCATGTAGATTTAGACCACTGTAAATTAATTTGTAATTTTAATATCATAAGATGAGTATTAATATGGTCTAAATAACTAATAAGTGGTATCAGAGCATTGTTAAATACATGCTTGTTGTTTTAAGACGATTTTAGTAATTTATGAGATAAATTAATAAAATTGATATTATGTTACTAAAATTAGTTTTATCACAAAATATGGTCTTTCATGTAAGTAATATGGTCTTAGGATGATATGGGATGAAATTTTGATTCTTGTTAAATTTTTCCACTTCTTATAACTTAAAATGGCATAAAATTGAGTAAAAATGCATTAAAATTAATTAAGAGTTAATTAAATTTGGTTGCATGTTAATTTTTTGCATATTTATTTAGAAATAACCACATGCATGTTCTATTTATGAAATAAGTAGATACTTTAGATTAATGTGATTAATTTAGGTAGTTTATTGATTTTTATTTGATAAAATTTGGTAAATAATAGTTATTTTTTAAATAAATATTGATTTAATTTTTGGGCTCGAACTTTTTGAATTTTTAGCTCCCGGAAATTGTTCCAAAATTTAAAATTTTTTATTTTAAGTCATTTCAATTTTTTATGGTTTGATTTAGAATTAAATCGTAAAAATTGTCGCTTTACCGATTAAATTGTGAAATCGTTTTAAATAAATTTTAATAAAAAAAATTTTCACTTGCATGGCATTTTTGGTGTAAGACCAGAATGTTCATGGCTTTGAAATTTATTTTTCCATAAATTTTTAAATTAAATGGAATTTTTGTATGATAATTGAGAATTATTATATCATTTTTGTCATAATTGTGTTTTAATTCCCATATAAATTCAAGATAATTGTTGAAAATAATTATTTTGATATTAGACCAGATTAGTATGATGATTAAGTCTTAAAATTGTTTTAAGAATTGATTATGAATTTTTATTGGTAAAAATTCCGTCAAAGCAACCTCAAATGATGGTTGTTGGTAAGTTAGACGATTTGGCATGTCATTTTCCATAATGCATTTGATTATTCATTTGGATGAATGTTTTTTTTAGCATTATAATTATGTAATTTTTTTCCTAATATGGCCATAGGTAGAAGTTGGTATTTCCCGTAATGTAAGGGAATATCGACTTGTTTTGTAATTAATTGCGATTTCGTATCGCCTAATTTGTAATTAATTAATAGTTTTTATTTTGATTTTATTTCAAATTGTATAATAGGGTATTGTTATGTAATTTAATTATTAGTAATTAGATGAAGCATCTAAAGACGGAGTTTTCATGAAGACGGTGTTTTCGAAAAGGCGTTCCGAAATCCTAAAGAAGGAGGCCAATTTATGAAGACTCAAGGGACCAAGGAGTTGGTTTCCGATATGTAATAATTTTAGTTAATTAGATTAACTAGGTGGCCATATTAGGACTTACTTGTTTACATTTATGCATTCACGCCAAATCGTCACTACATGTTTTATTTTTTTTGTTATCGATTTAATTGTCTAGCATTCAACAATTTAGTTCACTTAAAAGTGATAGACAATTAAATTGATAAGATCTCTCACATTTGTTTAAAACTGAGATTAAGCCTTGCCAAATAATAGCACCTATGAATCCCTTCTTCATTAGAGGTAGGTTCAGATCACCGAGGTACACTCTTTTTACGTTGGGTAAGTAGGGTAATAAAACTTATTACGCGTGAAAATTGGTTGGACTCAACGGGATAAATATTGGTTGAATCGGTCCACCGTGCCCATATTTATTCTGGGGCTAAAAGATAGATTTTAAGAAAATCCGTCAACCAAGAGTTCTAGTAGTAGAATCAGTCAAAATGTTGACTCACCAAATTTATATAAATATGGGTTGAATCGGTCCACCGTGCCCGTGTTTATATAAAATTGGATCTTGGAATCATTTATATAATTCAGTGGGAGATCATTATATAAATGAGAACTTGTTAAATAGTTTCACAAGTTAAATATTTCTAGACGATAAATGTTAATCTTTCCTTTATGTCCTTTGTAGTAATCACGATGACTTCTACTAGTGAAACCGTCACCATAGCTAGAGATTCATGGCTACGTTCTTTTATGGACAAATATGTTTTAAAAGCCGACGGTAGTAATTTTAAAGATTAGGAGGAACAACTTCGATTAGCTGCCGCAGGTGATGGCAAATTACGCTACCTTGTCGATCCCTCTCCCTCTTCGCCTAGTACTAGGGCCACTGCCGATGTAAGGGAGGCTTTTTCAAATTATTAAAAGGAATCCGCCGCAATTAAAAATGTTTTGATTTTTTCAATGGCTCCTGCTTTACAAAGACAATGTGTCAAGTTTCGCGATGCACATGAAGTATTCTCGAGGCTTTCTACTATGTTTTCTCAAGCCCCGAGGATAATTCAATATGACACTGCAGTTCGGTTCTTTGAGGCTAACCTCAAAGATTGACAACCTGTAAGTTCACACGTACTTAAAATTATTGAGTACGTGGAAACTTTAGAGGGGTTAGGATGTAAGATCCCCGGCGAACTAGTGGTGGACCGAGTGCTCCACTCTCTCTCTCACGTCAAAGGATTTACCCAATTTAGGGTAAATTATAATATGACAAACATGAGAAAGAGTTTACATGAGCTCCATTCTCTGCTTGTGCAAGCAGAGAAGGACATGGGATTGAGTGGGAGTACAAGGAAAGCTAGGCTTGCGATTAACGTGAAAGGGAAGAAGCAGTTTAAGAGGAACGCAGGTAAGAAGTCCGTTCAGGTGGAGGGCAAAGGTAAAGCAATTGCGAATTGCTCTACCAAGCCTAAACCTATAAAGGCTAATCCTCTTAAAGGTACTTGTAATTATTGTAATAACAAGGGACATTGGAGACGTAATTGTACAAAGTACCTGGATGACATAAAAGCTGGCATTGTGAAGTCGACATGTAATTTCTCAACCGAATATTTTATGATAGACATAAATTATGCTTCAAATACAACTTGAGTATTAGATACTGATTGTGGTTCTCACTTGTGTAATCATTTGCAGGGCCTAAAAAGTATAAGAAAGCTAAACAAGGGTGATGTCGATCTCCGAATGGGAAACGGGTCTAAAGTAGCTGCCGTCTCAGTATGAACTTATGTACTTAGTTTAGCTTCGGGGTTGGAATTGCATCTTAATAATTTTTATTTTGTACCAATGTTATCTAGAAATATAATATCCGTATCCGTGTTAGACACTGAAGGGTTTTCTTTTGTAATTAAAGACAAGTGTTGTACTTTTTCCCTTAATGGGATTGTATATAGCCAAGCTATTTCGATCAATAAAATTTATATTCTAGATACCTGCAACGATGTTTATCGTTTAGATAATAAAAGACTCAAAACAGGTGATCCCGATCGATCTTATTTATGGCATTGTCGATTAGGACACATTAACGAGAAGCGCATTAAAAGACTAGTGTCGACTGGTATAATTAAACCTTTTGATTTCGAATTATTTGGTACATGCGAATCTTGTCTTCTTGGCAAGATGACTCGTTCACCTTTTCTAGGAAAAGGATCTCGAGCTAGTGAGTTTGTGGGTTTAATACATACTGATGTATGTGGTCCAATGACAGTCACTGCTAGAGGTAATTATGACTATTTCATTACTTTTACCGATGACATGAGTAGATATGGGTATATCTACTTAATGAGGTATAAAAGTGAAGCTTTTCATAAGTTCAAAGAGTTTCAGAATGAAGTAGAAAACCAATTAAATAAGAAGATTAAAGCATTACGATCAGATCGTGGTGGGGAGTATTTAAGCAATGACTTTAGAGATCACCTTAAAGACTTTGGTATTGTATCTCAGTTAACTCCTCCTGGCACATCACAATTAAATGGCGTGGCTGAAAGGAGGAATCGAACTTTATTAGATATGGTTCGATCGATAATGAGTCAAACAGAGTTACCTAAGTCATTCTGGGATTTTGCCATTTTATCTGCTGTACAATCACTTAATAAAAGTCCCACTAAGGCAATTGACAAAACTCCATATGAGATATGGAAAGGGAAAGTCCCGAATCTGCGATACATGAAAGTATGGGGTTGTGATGCTTATGTCAAGAGCAAGTCTGACGATAAGCTTGCACCTCATTCTGAAAAATGTATTTTTGTAGGCTACCCTAAGGAAACTTGTGGATATTACTTCTACAATAGTAACGAGAATAAAGTGTTTGTTGCTCGTGAAGCTGTATTTCTAGAAAAGGAGTTTATTTCTAGAAGACAGAGTGGGAGAAAATTTGAACTTGATGAAGTTCAAGAGCCACAAACTGATGTGACAGTGCAGGAAGATGTTCCTTCTACGTCAGAATCGGTTATTGTTCCTGTTGAACCTAGGAGGTCAGAAAAGGGTTAGTCGCCAGCCTGATAGATGCCTTGGTATTATCGAGGAAGATGGTGACTATGAGGATTTACTTTTAGAAAGTGATGAACCCAAGACCTATAAAGCAACTATTACGAGTTCTGACTCTAAGCTATGGCTCAAGGCCATGCAATCCGAAATGGATTCCATGTACGATAATCAGGTATGGGACCTGGTTGACTTACCTAAAGATGTTCGACCTCTTCAGTGTAAGTGGATATTCACGATTAAAATCGGCATGGATGGACATAAGGATGTCTACAAAGCTAGATTGGTGGCAAAAGGTAAGGTTTCACTCAGGTTCATGGTTTACACTATGATGAAACTTTTGCACCAGTTGCTATGCTTAGATCTGTTCGGATAATGTTAGCGATTGTTGCATTTCATGATTATGAGATATGGCAAATTGATGTCAAAACCGCTTTCCTGAACGGGTTTCTGGAAGAGGAAGTGTTCATGACACAACCTGAGGGTTTTGTGAATCCTAAAAATCCTAAAAAAGTATGCAAACTTAAAAGATCCATTTATGGTCTTAAGTAAGCGTCAAGGAGTTGGAATCATCGTTTTGATCATGTTATTAAACAAAATGGTTTTTCTCGAAGTGTTGAGGACCGATGTTTATACATGAAGTTTAGTGGGAGTAAAGTTGTTTTCTTACTTCTTTATGTGGACGACATATTACTCATTGGGAATGACGTAGATATGCTTGCTTCTGTTAAGAAGTGGTTCGGAAATCACTTTCAAATGAAAGATTTGGGAGAAGCTCAGCGCATCTTGGGTATCCGGATCTATAGGGATAGATCCAAAAGGATATTAGCATTGAGTCAAGAAGCCTATATCGATAAGATTCTTGACCGATTCAATATGAAAAACTCCAAGAGAGGTTTTCTACCTATGGGCAGTGGGATCACTTTGAGTAAGTCACAGTGTCCTACTGAGCCTAAGGATATTGAACGCATGAAATCGGTTCCCTATGCTTCCGTTGTTGGATCGATCATATATGCTATGATGTGTTCTCGTCCTGACGTCTCGTATGCTTTGAGTATGACGAGTCGTTTTCAGAAAACTCCAGGTGAGAGTCACTGGATAGCCGTAAAGAATATTCTAAAGTACTTGAAAAGGACTAAAGATTCATTCTTAGTATTTGGAGGAGAATCTGAATTACGTATAAGAGGTTATATGGATGCCAGTTTCCAAACCGATAGGGATGAATCGAAATCCCAGGCTGGTTTTGTCTTTTTGTTGAACGGAGGGGCGGTTTGCTGGAGAAGTTTCAAGGAGTCTGTGACTGCTTGATTCTACAACGGAAGCTGAGTACGTTGTAGCCTCTGAAGCTGCAAAGGAAACCTTTTGGATTAGGCAATTTTTAGAGGGACTGAAGGTAGTTCCTACCGCCGAGGATCCTATCACTTTGTATTGTGATAACAGTGGGGCAATTTTTCAAGCAAAAGAGCCCAAGTCTAGTAACAAGTCTAGACATGTACTTAGGAAATTTCATGTAATTAGAGATTTACTCGAAAGGAAAGAAATTACAGTTTGTAAGGTAGGGACAGCTGACAACATCGCTGATCCTTTAACTAAGCCTTTGTCTCAAGCTAAACATGATAGTCATGTAGTTTTGATGGGGTTGAGACGAATGCCAGAACTGTTGTAAATTATATGATATGTAATAATCAAAATATTGTATTTATTATTTCATATAAGATAAGTTGCATTTATCGTTATATTAAGTTTTATGTCTGAATTTATATACTTTGTTTTATCCAAATAGGTTGTAAAGACAATGTCGAACCCTATTAAGTGAACTGGATTAACATTGTATTTTGTCCCTAGTTACTTAATGAGGTGACGTCTCAGAGTGACTAGATTGTAAGGCGATAGATGGCAGGTTCGATAGTTATATGGTCATAGTAATGACTGGTCGATTACATAGGCAGATTGTGAGACAATTTGTCGGACATTGACCGTTTATAGAGTCCTTTTGTTGCTAGGTCGTGGCAAGGATTTCTATTTATTCCTTTGAGTCAATTCTTTAGACTGGTGACTATTTATCTGAGTTGGTACGGTTTTCCGGTGGCTTTGGTTTTTGTTCTAGGTCGCACCGTAAAAGGAGGCCGATGAGCATTTACTGGGTCATTGTGATCTGTATCGAATGAAGAAAATAGGTCAACAGGATTGTCCTTTTAAGTCATATTTTATCTCAAGGCCACTCGAGGAGTGATGACTGTGAATGCGTGGCCACGCTCGGATGAGATCTATAGTAGATTATCCGGTCAGACAGTCATTCTCCTGATCGAGGAAACCACTTTATGATATGATCACGTGAAAGAACGACCTGAAAAACATCTTGCATTGAGTGGGAGATATTATTGGACAAGAGAATTGATAACGCAAACTCGTGTCAGACAAGTGGGAGATTGTTGGAGTAGTGTCCTCCACAATAAGTGCGTTTACATAATAAATCTCGTAAAAGGAATATCAGGGATTTATTTATTTATTTGTCAGCTGGTCATCGTTAATTGGTAATGATTGGCTGACTAGAGTTTGAGTCGTGTGACGACGATGATCAGCTGAGCCCTTTAGGTCACACCTATAAGATGATGCCCAAATGGAAAAACTAATTATTTGTATCAGATACAAAATAATTAAATCCTTGTATTATTTGACTTTTAGTTAGTCACATAAATGTATTATTTGATGACGGGTTACGAACTCGGGACAAGGAGATTTATTATTTAATTATGTGATGTTTAAATAATAAATGATTAGAATTTATTAATTAATTTTATACGATATGTGTATATGTTTTGAGGTGGAATTAATTAGCTATTACATTTTACAAGAGGTTGTAAAATTAGCTAAGTGGGTTAATATTGATACATTGTATGTTGATAAAATGGTCTTATGATTACTTAATGGTTAAGTAGTCATTGGTAGTTAATTTGTATTATTTAAGTGCTAAATAATTAAATTAATATTTAATTATGTAAGATAATTAAATATAAGACTTAGGCTAAGATTATCCACGTCTCAAGTTGGGTCTTAGCTCAGATTTTCACAAGTCCCAAGCTAAGATTTGGGATAAAGTGGTATGAGCTTGAGACTTGTCTTAAGTTGGGTCTTGGGTTTCCAAGACTCAACTTGAGACCCATGAATAGTAATTGTGAATGGAAAATGTGGATCCCACATGTAGAAAAGATAAGTTTTTCAGTCTTAGGGATGAAGTAGAAAAATAGTTGAGTCTTAATCGAGTCTTATAAATAAAATAGTAAGATATTTACTGTTGTTGAGACTCAAACCGGGTCTTGGGATAAACATAGTCTTATAAGCATTTGTGGGGCAAATGTCGAAAATCGAAATGGACCCATATAAGTCCATTTGGCTGATTTTTTAGAGGACACCAAGTGTCCTTTTAAGTGGCAAATTCCACTTAGATTTGTCTCCCATATTTGGCTATAAATACCCAACTATTCACATCATTTTACAAGTTGGAAAATTTTGAAGAAAATTGTGTCTTTGTTTGAGCACTTTATCAAGAGACCATTTTTCTTCTCATTTGTTCATCTTAAAAACACATATATAAATTAACTAGTAATATTGTCAAAGTAATAATATTATTTAGTACATCAAATATACAATAAACAAGGTTTACTACTACATATACCTAGTTAGTATTTTAGTAGTATTTTGGGTTGATTCTTGGGTACTTCCTTAGGAGACCATCTATTTGGTGGTTTGTTGTCTTGGAGGATCATCCATTTTCATAGCTCAAGAACAACATCAAGGAAGGAGTCCTCGAGTTGTGCCCAAAACTTGCCTTTTACAATGTAAGGAACTTTTGTCTTAAGATGGTTTAATACCATCTTTTATACTTTTATTTGCATGCATGTTGATTTAGACCACTTTAAATTAATTTGTAATTTTAATATCATAAGATGAGTATAAATATGGTCTAAATAACTAACACAAGAAATCCTTGAAAAATCCTAAAGCCTCGATTTTTTCGTACCATTCCGGTGGATAAGAACGGCCTCCATGAATGTGATACCGAAGAACGTTATTAATTCGTTGTCTCTCAAGTGTTGTGAGACGAAGCTTATCCAACCCGACCATCGTAGCATTCAGCATAGGAGATTTGAACAAGGTTCTTTGTTGACCGTCTCTACTCATCACCACCTCCACGTTTTCCTTCGGCTCCTCCGTTACTACCATCTTTTTCTTTCCCTTATTTAGCTTGCGTCGCTTTCCCTCGACTCTCGTATCCTTCTGGTTATGTTCAGGATATATTGGTTTTAGGTTTGATGGAGGTAAGGGAGTGTTTTCAGGTCGATTGGAGAGATTGCATGTGGGTTTTGAGGTCTCGGTCTTACGGTATGACCGAGTTGTGGGTGTATGAAGACGGGTTTGTGGTTTGATGGTCATGGTGATGAAGGTTGAGAGGTTTGAGGAGAAAAGAAATTTTTAGAAAGTGGTTAGGGTGATGGAGACGTGAGAATGGTGGGGCTTTTAATGAGTGGTAGATTTTATATTATGGTAATATTAGCCTAGGGTATAGACGACTATAGATATGATCAGGATTCTTTCTTTTTTTTTTTGTTTTTTTATCATATATGCATAAAAGATTAGGAAAGATTGTTAGGTAAATCTTTTTGGAAAATATGGTAAGATAAAATTAGGTAAAAGGATAGAGTTTAGGTAACAAGTTTGGTAAAGGATATATGATAAAAATAATTTATTACCGAAATTATGGTTCGTAAAAAGACACAAGATATACGTGACTAGCAGACGGAATATTCTCGTAATATAATATAACATTTAACACAAATAAACTTGTAACGAAAAATACGGACACAATCATACAATCTCGTCAAATCTAGTCATTCATATGGGAAATAAAATATTTGTGACAAGTTTAGTTGCCACCAATTAAACCAATTTCCAACAGTAAAATCTCAAAACGTTCTCTAGCCAACGCTTTGGTAAAAATGTCAGCCCATTGTTTTTCTGTACTACAAAATTCCAGTCTTATGTTGCCCTTATCTACATGGTCACGTAGAAAATTGTGTCTAATGTCTATATGCTTAGTACGCGAGTGCTGCGCAGGGTTCTTAGAAATAATTATAGCACTCGTGTTATCACATAAAATAGAAATACACCCAACACTAACACCGTAATCACATAACTGTTGCTTAAGCCATAAAAGTTGAGAACATACCAACCCAGCTGCAATATACTCAGCTTCAGCTGTAGACAACGCAGCGGAATTTTGCTTATTTGACCCCCATGTAATAATGCATGGTCCGACAAACATAGCTATGCCAGAAGTACTTTTTTTATCAAGTGAACAACCTGCATAGTCTGCATCTGAATACCCTATGAGATCGAAATTACACTCAAGAGGATACCACAAATATAATTTCGATGTACCAACTAAATACTTCAAAATTCTCTTAACTGCAATCATATACGATTCTTTAGGGCACGATTGAAATCGAGCACATACGCATACACTAAACATTATATCAGGACGACTTGCAGTTAAATAAAGAAGTGAGCCAATCATACCTCGATAAGTTGTCTCATCGACAGACTTACCGTCTTCATCCTTAGTCAACTTCTTATCTGTAACCATAGGAGTTGGATTAGAATTAGAACTTTCCATACCAAATTTCTTGATCAACTCTTTCATGTATTTATGATGGTGTATCATTATTCCTTCACTTGTTTGTTGAATTTGAAGCCCAAGGAAGAATTTGAGTTCTCCCATCATACTCATCTCGAATTCAGAGGTCATCAATTCTAAAGAATACTTACACAAACGATTATTAGTTGAACCAAAAATAATATCGTCAACATAAATTTGTACAACTAATAGATCAGAATTTTCAGATTTCAAGAATAGGGTTTTATCGACAGATCCTCTTTTAAAACTACTTTCAAGAAGATATTTTGATAATCTGTCGTACCAAGGCCTAGGAGCTTGTTTCAAACCATACAAAGCTTTATCTAATTTGAAAACATGGTTTTGAAACTTGCTATCGAGAAATCCTGGAGGTTGCTCAACAAAAACCTCTTCATTCAAATAACCATTAAGAAATGCTGTCTTAACGTCCATTTGATATATTTTAATTCCTTTGTGAGTTGCAAAAGCTATTAATAGCCTAATAGCCTCAAGTCTGGCTACGGGAGCGAAGGTCTCATCATAGTCAATTCTTTCTTGTTGATTTTACCCTTGTACGACCAATCTGGCTTTATTTCGTACAATAACTCCCATACCGTCCAACTTGTTTCTAAAAACCCATCTTGTACCAATGATAGTTCGGTCTTTAGGTCTCGGAACTAAATGCCAAACTTTGTTCCGTTCGAACTGTTGAAGCTCTTCTTGCATGACCACGATCAAATATGGTTCTGCAAGTGCTTCTTTGATATTTTTTTGGCTCAATGGTGGAGAGGAATGAGTAAAATGAGCAAAACTTGTTAAGCTTTCTACGAGTTCGAACCCCTTCATTTAAACTGCCTAGAATAGTTTCCACTGGATGAGAGTTCTTATATCTCCATTTCTTAGAAATAGGAGGCACATCGTCAACTGAACTTGGCTCACCTTCTTCGAATGATTGAGGTTCAAGCCTCGTTCCCCCTGAATCCAATCTTGTGGTTATTGATGCGTGTCTTTTATATGATGTTTTACATCCCATTTTACACGCATTTCAGAGCTCATTCATGTAGTTTATGCTACATTTCTCCCTATTTCCGTCTACTTCCGTATTTTTGTACGTTATTGCAGAAATGTGAAGAATCCAGGGGAAATCGAGCTAAATCCGTCCCCGAGTATCCTGCATTACATGTGACGTGAAGTATTCACCCGAGGAACGAGCTTGGTGCGCAATTCAAGGCCCAAAAGACAAGTCCACGAGTTTATAGAAGTCTAGTAGCAGCTTAATCAGTCTATCGACCACCTCCATCAGTCGATTGACCAACCATCGGGTTCCAAAAGTTTCTTGTTTCTTTGAAGACGTCGATCGACCGATCCTATCGATCGATCGACCCAACCGCTATTCCAGCACGAGAATTAAAAGATCGAGGAAGCGCAAGCCCATGATGCTAGGTTTAAGAAATAAGAAGTTACGTTAATTGCTATATAACGTAACCTAAAAACATTCAGTTAGGCATCTAGTTTTTATTCAGAAATTCATCAGTTTTACATTAGCCTTAATAGTTAGGGTTTGGGATATCGTTTGCATCAGATTTTATTCATACTTCTAATCATTCCGTTACTGTTCTCCTGCGATTTTTGGTATACCTCTGCCCTAATTTCAGTTCATCTTATTTCGTTATCAGATTCGAATTGCTAGATAGATTCCCGAAACCATCTTTATTGTTGCATGTTAATTGTTCATTCTACCGCTTTAATTATGAATTCAACGCTTTTATGCCCTAGTATTATTGTTGTTATCACTTCTAGCATGAGTAGCTAAATAGTTTGTGCTAGGATGTAGGCGATTTTTAGCGTAGGCGGCAAAATCGAACACGGACTGATTCGCGCGTCGATCGATCGATCGACATTCTCGTCGATCGATCGACCTCGTGAGGTTACCCTTCGTTTTAATTGATTTTAATGTTGTATTTAACGAATCGAATGCATGCGACCAGTTAGATGCTTAATTTATGACTACCCATTAGATCGAAAGATAGGGTAAGTTATTTGACCACCAATTAAAATGACTAAACTGTGCTGAGATCGAAAGATAGGTATAGTTTAGACCGTTAGTCACTTTTCAGGACGAGAGTCAGTATTAGTGATATTAGGGACCTATAGCGAGATCGAAAGATGCTATTTGTTAAGAGTGGACCGAGAGGACCTCTTGTTTCCCGCCTCACTTGTGTTCGATTTAGACCTGTTTAGTATGCTGCCGCCGAAGCTTTAATGAACCGACCATCCTAGTACCCTTCTTTATCTGTTTAAGCCATCTTTTTAGTTTACTGTTTTTACTCTTAGCTTTAGACCAAATCAAATCAACCCCCACAATTGTTACTTTAGACTGGATTTAAGACAACTAGAATTTACATCTGCCTCTCTGTGGTTCGACCCGACTGCCACTAGCTATATTTGTAGTTGGAAATTATAAATCTTATTTTTGACACCTCACGACGGGTATCAAATTTTGGCGCCGTTGCCGGGGAGGCAATAGTTCTAATTTTAGTTGTTTTATTTTTTGTCTTTCTTAGTTTAAGGGACTTCTGTTCCTTAAACTTTTCTTATACTCTTTTTGTAGTTTCTTCTTATGCGTAGGTCACAGGGTGGTGAACTAATACCATTTGATCCTGAGATAGAGAAATCTTTGCGCGAGTTGAGACGAACACAAAGGGTATTACCGACAGAGGAAGAGCTGAGTACTCTGTCAAGCTATTACGAGAACGACCTGTTCGAAGAAGACCCACATTCTTCACCCGTTTCCACTTCTTCAGCCGAGACAGTTACTTCTCCAGAAATTCCAGTCATGGCCGAGGAAGCGAGTATAGCTAGTCATTCTGAGCCGACAGCTGAAAACTTATATAAGGGGTTCGAATTACCAGGAGATGCCAAGAAGTTCGAACCAAAGCCTTCATACATTAACATGGTTGAGAGAAACCAATTCGGGGGAGCTGCAAATGAAGATGCAGCTAAGCATATGGAGACCTTTATTGACTACTGCTGTTCCATACCCCCACCAGCTGGCGTGACCCAAGACCAGATCAAGGAGACCATGTTTATCTTCTCCCTTCGTAATGCTGCAAGGGAGTGGTATAGAGATCTGGACCGAGCCGTTCATGGGATTACTGATTGAAATTCCTTGGCATTGGCATTCTACAAGAAGTACTTTTCTGCTTCTAAGACGATTGCTATTAGAGCCCAAATCACAAGTTTCAAACAAGGGCCGGATGAGAACTTCCACGAGGCATGGGTTCGATTTAAGAAGCTGGTACGAACCATACCGCACCATGGGTTCGAAAAATGGAGCTTGTGCAATCATTTCTATAATGGGTTGTACGACGATCAGAGGGCCATTTTGGATGCTGCAGCCAATGGCCGATTTCTTCGAGAATTTGGGAGCAACCAAGGGGTGGAAGATCATTGACGATCTAGCTACCCACAAGGCCGAGTATGGTAATTCCAGAGGGAACCAGAGGAGAGGCTGCTTTGAATCTTCCTCTGTTCTTTGCGCTTGAAGCTCTTCTTCGAGAGATTTGACAAGTATGAACTAGGAGGAGCTTCTAAAGGTGGGA
Source organism: Silene latifolia (assembly GCF_048544455.1). Taxonomy (NCBI): domain Eukaryota; kingdom Viridiplantae; phylum Streptophyta; class Magnoliopsida; order Caryophyllales; family Caryophyllaceae; genus Silene; species Silene latifolia. The sequence goes on along the minus strand of NC_133527.1, from coordinate 115,186,773 downwards.
TGTACCAAGTAAATGTTGTGTCAGACGGTCCTTTCGTCTGTGAAAGGTGTGGAGCTGAGGGACACGTTTCGAAGAACTGCCCTAGTCCCTTTGAGTCTTGTGCTGCCTTTCAACACTATAGGCAGACCAACACCTACTATGAGCCGAATACCCATCCAAACTTGAGTTGGAGGAGCCAAAATGTCCTGAACCCAACTCAAGCTCCGCCGCAAAGACAAGAACCCTATGTGCCCCCTCATCAAAAGCAACAACAATATCAGAAACCTCCCTATGTGCCGCAGCAGTAACAATCGCAGAATTCTGAATTTTCCGAGCTTAAGAACTTGTTGCTAAAGGAGTCCCAAGCAAGAGAGGCCGGGATGAAGCTACTAGAGAGCCAAATTGCTCAATTGGCTAGCAAAAGTAACACTCGAGCTCCCGGACACTTGCGGACCCAAACTGACCAAAAGGAGACCTTAAATGCCATCACTTTGAGGAGTGGGTCCACCCTTGATGGTCCTGCCATGGTCGAGGACGCTGTTGAAAAAGATCAGCCGGAAACAAGTTAAAAGAAAGCTTCAACGAATAAATCAAAGAAACAGGCATTTACCAGGTATATCAGTCGATCGACTGATACACCCGGTCGATCGACTAATACACGGGTTACAGGAGCTTCTGGAACTGTTCACTTCAGTCGATCGACTGAGCAAGGTGGTCGATCGACTGAAGTCACTGCTGATGTCGAGGAATTTTGTCCTTCAATGCCCGACAATTTGAGAGACCATTTGTTCCGGGGTTCAACAGTCCCGAAGACATTAGGACAAGACCCGAGTGCTGATGGGTCAGTCCCGGCCCCGAAGTTCGATCCGACGACGGTTAATGGCTCACATTTGAGACGGTCTGAAGAGGGGTCAAGCTTCAACAAAGAGAAGGTGACGGACTTTCAGCCTAAGTCCACGGATACCGGCACGCGCAATTTAGAGGAGAGGGCTAAGGTACTTCTTACCGCCCCATATCCGGAGAGACTAGTGCCGACAAAGGAACAGGTATCTTTTAGTAAGTTTAAGAAAGTTATTCGTAGCTTGAATGTTCAGGTACCCTTCCTTGAGTTAGTAAATCAAGTGCCTGCATACACTAAGTTTATGAAACAACTTCTGTCTAAGAAAAAGTCGCTTGAACATGTGCACACGGTCGCTTTAACCAAAGAGTCTTGCTCTTACCTGTCTCACACTGCACCCCATAAGTTAGAGGACCCGGGCAGCTTTTCTGTTCCATGCAATATAGGTACCTTCTCCATTGAGAAAGCATTATGTGACTTAGGAGCTAGTATAAGCATCATGCCTTTGAGTCTAGCTAGGAAGCTTAAATTGACTAGGTTCGCAGTGACAGACATAACCGTCCAGATGGCCGATCGCTCCGCGGTCCAACCCATAGGAGTCCTAGAGGACATCCCTGTCCAAATAGGGAAGTTTTTCTTCCCTGTTGACTTTGTTGTACTTGACATACCTGAGGATGCTCATATACCCATTATTTTGGGTAGGCCATTTCTGCACACTGCTGGTGCAGTCATAGATGTCGGTCTAGGAACCTTGACTTTCAAAGTAGGCAAGCATCTATTGTTTTTGCCCACCCTGCTAAGAAAAAGGACCCCATGTGGCCGGTGACTTGTAACACGGTTTCTGAAAAGAAATCGTACTTTGTGCTTCCTGAATTGCATGTCTCTATTACTACTTCTGTGTTAACCCCTCCGCCCCAGACTGGGAGCAAATTGGAGGAAGATTTGTCTATTTCTGATAATGCAGAGGCTGGTTTGGGGAAGAAAGTACCGCAAGTTGCTCCAACTGTAAACAAGCCGATCATTCAAAGAGGAGGTCTTGGTTGCCTAAGCTATGGAATTGATGAGGTAGTTGATGACGAGCCGGTCAAAGCCAGAGAGTCTGATTTGGATTCTGACAAGCCCGAAGAGATCCTTGACTGGGGAGATGATGAGAGTGTTGATCCGTTGAGCCATACGGACGTGGAGGCTAGGAAGTGTGCAGCCGCTCAGATAAGCACCGTTGAGGCTACCTCTAGTAGCCAGAAGCCGACAAAGTGGGCCATACCGTGGTCCTTCTTGATCAACTATTAGTTGATCGAGCTCTTTATAAACTTCATTTTATTTGCTTTTGTTAAGACAATTTTTATTGCTTTTGTGTGCGCGAAAACTTCGCATTTTATTTCGCTTGCTTAGGAATTTTAAGTACTTTAGACTTTATTCTGGGTTTTGCGCAATTTTGGGCGCGTATTATTGTGCACTTGCAGGTTTTTAGACCTCATTAGCTCAAGTTATTGAGCAAATACGAAGAAATAAGGAGTACAGTAGTATTCTCAGTCGATCGACTGGCCATCTTGGTCGATCGACTGAGTTGCACTTTCCAGGAGCTTCTGTTCCTGTTCATCTGGTCGATCGACTGCCCCTTTTGGTCGATCGACCAAAGACGCTGCTGTACCTGTTCACGACCTCTCCCCTGCTGTGTTTGGTCGATATGCGGACTTAAGTGAGTTTTCTACTCCACTTTACTTTCCGTCTAATTATTTATTTCTTCTATTGTCTCATTTGTGCACAATTTTACCGCTTCAAAAATTGTTTTCTTGGTTTTATGCGTGGTTTTGTTCGTCTTTCAGGTAACTTTTAGTAGCATCGCTAGCTCTTTGAAACCTCCTAGCTCACGCGGTTTGGGAGGTTTCCTTTTTCGCGCTTAAAGTCTTGTGAGTCTCCTTGTCTTCACTTCATGTCTTATTTATTTTCTCGCAAATTCCCATTTCTCTTTTCTTCATTACATGATTTTGCACAATGGGGACATTGTGCGATTTGGTTTGGGGAAGGGTTTTGCGTCGCATATCATTTGCTTGCATTCACGTTTAATTTTGTTTTGCATTTTTTATTTCATTTCTCTTATATATACAGGAAACATCAAAAAAATTGAAAATTTTCAAAAATTTCCATAAAATGCACGTTTATTTTAGCATATAGGTCGAGTCGGAACGGTAGTATTTCAAGGATGAAATAGCATTTGCACCTGTTTTTGCCTAAGCCTTGCTAGATTCACATGTTATTAGTAGAATCATATATGCATAGTCTACGAGTTCTTGTTAAATTATTTGCTGAACTTGAGACTTGACTTTGAAAATTGGCAAACTACATCATATTTCTGAGATTTAGAGCCTATAACTGGTGACATCTATGACCGGTTTATTTAGGAATGTGAGTAGTACTCCTTATGAGACATGTCATATCAATGTGCATAAATATGAACTTAATCTGCTTAATACCTGTACGCATTCGGTCTGTGGTTAGTTGACACATGTGGTAGAGGTTTCCTTTTCTCATTTTACCCATAAGCTTCACACTGCCAAAAATATCTTTTTTGTCCTATTTACTACATCCTACATTTAGCGTGCCTTTGTCAAGCTAGTAGTTTAGTTCTTGGGATTGTTACTCATTTTTGGTGGCATATGCTCATGTTTGAGATAATATTGGGAAGATGAAATGAAGGAGGAAAGAAAGAAACAGAAAAAGAAAAAAGAAGATGAAAAATGATTTGAAAAAGAAAAAAAAAGAGTTCTGTACTGTTTAATCAGTCGATCGACTGCCCCCATAGGTCGATCGACTGATGTTCGAGAAAGAGAAAAAATCAAATTCGCATAAATCAATCTTTATCTTTTGGCGATTTTTTCTCCCATGTTTTATTCTTACTTCATGGGGAGTTAGTTGATTACTTGTATCTCTGGGAATTGTGAGATTTGTGCTTGCTATAGCACCGTTTCGTTTGATTATGAGCAAGAAGTTGCATGTTGCCATTTGGTTCCGTTTTGGTACTAGCTTGATCACCTGTACCTCCACTTTACCATAAATGTTTTGCCTCTTCTTACCCATACCTCACATATCCCATATATACCTCAGCATGTGTCATGGTCTCTTGTTGGTTGGAATGCGTATGTACGGTTGTAGAGATTATTTTCATATTAGATTGCAGGCATGTTCTTATAGGTCGTAGCTAGGTGAGAGTCTTTACAAAATGAATTCTTTCTATTCTCTTATATATTCACCTGTGCTTATGTGTGATATGAGCGACCCGTGAGAGTCCAATTTGACAAGTCTCTATGGTCGACGGTTCAGCAATATTTCTAACGACTCCATAACCCGTTTGCATGATTCATGTTACTAATTGATTGTTAGTTGTGCATTAAAATGGTTTAGGCTCTGCAGCTTGTAATTCGCTCTGAGATTGAGTCTAGCTCTTGCTTGGGGACAAGTAAGGGTTTGGTTTGGGAAAGTTTGATGCGTGTCTTTTATATGATGTTTTATATCCCATTTTACACGCATTTCAGAGCTCATTCATGTAGTTTATGCTACATTTCTCCCTATTTCCATCTACTTCCGTATTTTTGTACGTTATTGCAGAAATGTGAAGAATCCAGCGGAAATCGAGCTAAATCCGTCCCCGAGTATCCTGCATTACATGTGACGTGAAGTATTAACCCGAGGAACGAGCTTGGTGCGCAATTCAAGGCCCAAAAGACAAGTCCACGAGTTTATAGAAGTCTAGTAGCAGCTTAATCAGTCGATCGACCACCTCCATCAGTCGATCGACCAACCATCGGGTTCCAGAAGTTACTGTTTGCTGAAGACCAGTCGATCGACCAGTCCTATCAGTCGATCGACCCAACTGCTATTCCAGACGAGAATTAAAAGACTGAGGAAGCGCAAGCCCATGATGCTAGGTTTAAGAAATAAGAAGTTACGTTAATTAGTATATAACGTAACCTAAAAACATTCAGTTAGGCATCTAGTTTTTATTCAAAAATTCATCAGTTTTACATTAGCTTTAATAGTTAGGGTTTGGGATATCGTTTCATCAGATTTTATTCATACTTCAAATCATTCCGTTACTGTTCTCCTGCGATTTTTGGTATTCCTCTGCCCTAATTTCAGTTCATCTTATTTCGTTATCAGATTCGAATTGCTAGATAGATTCCCTAAACCATCTTTATTGTTGCATGTTAATTGTTCATTCTACCGCTTTAATTATGAATTCAACGCTTTTATGCCCTAGTATTATTGTTGTTATCACTTCTAGCATGAGTAGCTAAATAGTTTGTGCTAGGATGTAGACGAGTTTTAGCGTAGGCGGCAAAATCGAACACGGATCTGATTCGCGCGTCGATCGATCGACTGACATTCTCGGTCGATCGACTGACCTCGTGAGGTTACCCTTCGTTTTAATTGATTTTAATGTTGTATTTAACGAATCGAATGCATGCGACCAGTTAGATGCTTAATTTATGACTACCCATTAGATCGAAAGATAGGGTAAGTTATTTGACCACCAATTAAAATGACTAAACTGTGCTGAGATCAAAAGATAGGTATAGTTTAGACCGTTAGTCACTTTTCAGGACGAGAGTCAGTATTAGTGATATTAGGGACCTATAGCGAGATCGAAAGATGCTATTTGTTAAGAGTGGACCGAGAGGACCTCTTGTTTCCCGCCTCACTTGTGTTCGATTTAGACCTGTTTAGTATGCTGCCGCCGAAGCTTTAATGAACCGACCATCCTAGTACCCTTCTTTATCTGTTTAAGCCATCTTTTTAGTTTACTGTTTTTACTCTTAGCTTTAGACCAAATCAAATCAACCCCCACAATTGTTACTTTAGACTGGATTTAAGACAACTAGGATTTACATCTACCTCTTTGTGGTTCGACCCGACTGCCACTAGCTATAGTTGTAGTTGGAAATTATAAATCTTATTTTTGACACCTCACGACGGGTATCAGTTATAACAGAATTAGGTGTAACTCTATATCTTGTTCTTTGATTTGGATTTGATGTTATAGCATCATCAGCTATAACTTCAGTTTCTAATTGCTTGGATTGAGAAGAGGTTATAGTATCATCAACTATATTCTTCGTTCTCTTTCCTTTATCATTCGAAGGGTTTCCTTGTTCATTATTTGTGCCCTCAATTTCTTTATCTGCCTCATCCAATTCTGGAAGATCATCTCTAGATAGTTGAAAATCTGGTTCGTTCAAATCTTCTTCCTCATCCTGTTCAGCTTTATCGAACATATTATTCTCATCAAAAATAACATGGACACTTTCTTTGATGCATAAGGTTCTTTTATTAAAAACCTTATATATTTTGCTGTGATTAGAATAACCGACAAATACAACTTCGTCACTTCTGGGATCAAAGTTGCTTAATCTATTTTTACCGTTATTATGGACAAAACATTTACTCCCGAAGTAATGTAGATATGATATGTTGGGTTTACGTCCCCTAAGAAGCTCATAAGGAGTCTTCTTGAGAATTGGTATAATCAAAGCACGATTATGTACATAGCATGCAGTACTAATAGCTCAACCCAAAAATTACGAGGTAGACCACTACATAACAATATAGTGCGAGCCATGTCCTCCAATGTTCTATTCATACGCTCAACAACACCATTTTGTTGTGAGGTTCGTGGTGCTGAGAAGTTATGCCCAGCACCATTTTCCCTATAATATTCTATAAAGGCATGGTTATCAAATTCGGTGCCATGATCCGTACGAATAGAAATTAATTTTGATTTATACTTATTTTGGGCAAGCTTCATTAGAACTGCAAACTCTTCGAAAGTTTCATCTTTCGAATTGAGAAAGATTGGCCAAACATATCTAGAGTAATCATCAACTAGAACGAAGATATACCTGGATCCGCCTTTACTTCTTACCTTCATTGGGCTACATAGATCCATATGCACGAGTTCTAGTGGTTCATTGGTGCTTACCATTCTCTTAGGTTTGAACGATGATCTCACATGCTTGCAGCGAGCACACGAGTCACATAGCATTTCTTGATCAAATTTGATTGAGGGAAGTCCTTCAACCAAATCCCATCTCTTTAATTTATTCAAAGTAGTTGAACTATTGTGAGCAAATCTTTTGTGCCAAAGACAAGGATCATCTGTTGTAGCTTTCATGCACGTGAACGAGTTAGTAGGAATATTATTTAAATCAATAATATAAACATTCCTTTTACGCTCTCCTTTAAGCACAACACTACTTGTTCCTTCAATTATTATTCGACATGAATCTGAATGAAAAACAACTTTATTTCCCTTGTCACATAATTGAGAGATACTCAGTAAATTATGCTTGGGATCACTAACAAGATAAACATCACTGATAGCATGAGAAGAGGATATGCCAACTTTACCAATACCAATAACCTTACCCTTCTTACTGTCACCAAATATAACTTTACCTCCGTCGAAGGGCTCAAGTGAAAGAAATAAATTTACATCTCCAGTCATGTGCCTTGAGCATCCACTATCAAGGTACCATAGATTATTTTCTTTCACCACAACCTGCAAAATGATTAGGTACAGTTTTTAGGTACCCAAACTAAGTTGGGTCCTTTGACGTTAGTCACTCTAAAAACTAAATCTTTTCTAACCCAAACTTGTCTAAAAATCTTTCATTTTGGAAACGAATAAGCTTGTCTGGGAAGCGTCTTTGGTTATGTTTTGGGTTCTTCATGATGTGGTCTTTCAGGTTGTTTTGGGGGAGCTTTAGTTTTGAAAGACTCTTTAGGCTTAGGTGATTGTTTTGATTCGGTAGCCTTCTTAAAGTCAAAGCTCATATCATAGAACCAACGGTGATTATTTTTACATTCTTCACTTATACTAGGTTCAGATGGGGAGAAGTCATTATCCTCTAAAACAGTGTCAGTTGTTTTAACAAAGTTGATTCCTTTTCTTAAATCCTGAACGTATTTGACACGGTTTTCTTGAATATGACCCGTATGACCACATTAATTGCAAATCAAATATTCTGGTAGATTGACATATTCTCTCTTCCTGAAATCTCGTTCGGAAGGATTTGATTTGCATTTAGGGTGGTCTCTACGACCATAGCACACAGGTCCTTATCCCATTTTCATATTATTGTCTGATTGCTTAGTTAGAAAATTTAGGACACGTGTGCTACCTTCCCACTTATCGTGGACCTTTCTAGCATGTAAGAGTAAGTCTTTTAAAGACCGGATCTCTTTATTGCATTTGGAATGGTCTAACTCAACAACATTAGGAGGATGAGACTCTTCATAATTGTCACGAAAGTTTTGGAATCTCTCGTTAAGGACTTGTACCATCTCAGTATGCATTCTTTTTGTATTTAATAGTAAGGTTTCGGAATCCTTCAATTATTGAGTTAGAGAGTCAATTTCCTTCTTTTGATATGAGATCATAGCTTCTCTAGCTGTAGCCTTTGATTCAAGAAGCTCTTTGACTTTCCTCAATTATAAGGTTATAGCTTCACTAGCAGTAACATTGGCTTGAAGATGCTTAATGTTGAGTTTTAGATCTGAGGTTATAGCTTCATTAGCTATAACTTTAGACTCAAGAACCTTTTTCTCAGCATTTGTCACATCTGAAGTTATAGCTACATTGGCTGTAACTTTAGATTTGAGCTTCTTGGCATTGGCTTTAAGGAGATGATTTTCTTCCGTAATATCAAGAATTTGTTCTTTTAAATCTTTCAACTCCAGATATTGTTCATGACATTTATCAAGAGATTTCTCAAAGTATTCGATTAAGGCATTTTTAGACAATTTCTTAACTCTTTTCTTAAGTTCAAGATAGCTTACCTCTTCTTCTTCTTCTGAATCTGAATCTCCTAGGAGGCAGCAATAGGAGTCCATGCTATCTTTATCATCGTCTGAAAATAAGTCAAGGCTTATGTTGCTTAGGCATAGATTATCAACTTCTTCTTCTTCAGATCCTTCGTCGTCCTCTGTGTCAAGATCTCCCCAGCATGATGCCATCATTACTTGCTTGAACTCTTTCTTAGTCTTCTCACGTTTTGCTTTGTCTTTAATTTTCTCCTATGTAGGACAATCCTTAATCATATGACTGGATTCTCCGCACTTGAAGCATCCTCTATTAGCACTCATAAGTTTTCTTATTATAGGACTTGTTGTTATTAAACGATTTTGCTTGCTTATTTCTAAAAATTCTTTTATTGAATCATTTAGCAAACAAAACCGTTTCGTCCTCTATTTCAGCATTGACATCTTCCTTATCAGAAGCTTGTAGAGCCATGCTCTTACTGTTACTGGACTCGGCCTCATCGTCATCCAGGACGAGTTCATGAGCCATAAGAGCTCCAATAAGTTCTGCATAAGGTAGAGAGGTGAGATCTCTAACTTCCTCCATAACCCTGACCTTGTGTGGACATGTGCCCACCTGCATATGCCCAGCCAATCTGTGGACAATGGCAGTGGTCTTTTGAAAGCCACGCTCGGCGGCGTAAAAATGCTTTCGACCGGATCGTTTTAGATCGGTCGGTTTCGTTTCGGCAAGGGTCTCGAAAAGATTAGAGATGTTCGGAGTCGCCACCAAGCATTTTTGGGATGCTTGGAACCCGTTTGAATCCACTTTATACCTCGTTCAAACGAAGCACAAAGCAGTGTTTGACATAGGTACTAAAGATAAGGAATCGTCCCTCTTTAGCATCCTATCTCTAGAATGACTCTCGTACGCCTTGGATAAGGTCGCCCACTATCCAAAGTTTCTGAGTAAGAGGTGAAGGTACGTATTGGGAAGCCCTTTAATCAGACACCCAATCCCGCCCACGGTAGCGGCCTCTACTGATCGATCTTGGTTGGTTGAATGTAAAAGTTGATAAAACGGTTTAAATGCATGAATGCGCATCCAATATTAAACCTAACATGTGGGAGCTTTCTAAGTCGGTTGATTTAATCCAAGTATCAAGTATAAGATATCGAGTTGGATTTATGGTTGATTTGCATGCAAGACGGAAATTAAACATCCATTTACCAAATTAGGTTTATGGTGCATAACGTGATCCATTTGTCTTAATAAGACGTTTTGCAAATACGATTTTTAAATGAGCAAATTAGTCATCTGATCCATCCTATATCCGGGTTAACCGGAGTCGGAGTCATCCTAGACTAATGCTGGAAGGGGAACAAACCCTGCACCAGGCAGCCATATGAGGCGCGAGCCTGTTGGCGGTGTAAGGGGGTCTCCCGTGGTTTGAAAATAGAAAAGAAATGGCCTGTTTAGGTGCGGGTCAGTTAACGGTTTAAGATGCATTCTAACCATTTGAAAAACGTTGCAAAACGTATTGAAAATGGGTATTTGAACCCGTCTTGGTTTAAAAGGGTCGTTTAGACCGTATTTGTTGATTTGAGGAACGAGACTCGAATAATCATCATTATTTTGATGATATTCGGTGTCGGGTTCGACTTGACAAGGTTGACATGAATAGTTTTGAAAATAATTATGAACTAATTGTTTTAAGTTCATTTGAATATAATTAGTCAATACTCATCATCGTACTCGGGTTAAAATCCGACATGGTATGTAGAACCAAGGATGACTTTGTGTTGGTGACTAATACATTTATTTTGGAAATATAAAGAAATGATGAAAGGCTTTAAAACACCTTCCAAAATGTAAAGAAATGAAATAAAAGGTTTTAAAATACCTTTTAAATGTAATTAACCAAATATTATCACCGAAACACGGATTAAACCGTCATGGTATTAAGAACCAAGGGTGAAAAATGTTTTATGGTTAAAAACTTCTAAAAATAAATAAAAGGGTTTGAAAATATTTGAAATGGTAAAAAACCGATTACAAATATGAGAATGAAAAATAGAGAAAAAGAAGAGACCAAACACGGATTGGACTCAAGGCTGGGCAGGCTGCTTTAGGCGCGAGCCTGCGTGCTATGTAAGTAGCCTCTGCCTCAACCAAAAAGTCCGGTTTTGGCTCATTCTTCCCATGTTTTGGACCATGTTATACATGATTTAGCATGTTATAGTCATGAAACAAGTAAAGACATGATAAAAGAAGGATTTTTACACCCTCATACTTACATGCTTGGTTTATGGCGAGAAACCGACGTAAGTGTATCAACTCGTTTGGTCGAAAAAGACTCGGTTTAAAACCGTTTTAGCAAGTAAAAAGAGTGTTTTATTTAGATTAGTGACGGTGTAGTGGTCGAAATGGTCGGTCAAGTGATTTAATGCACGATGACGGTACCAAACAATGTGTAAGGATTGCATTTACGATCGGTAGGTCGTAAATACGCGTCGGATTGTGACTTAGGAAGTCGAGTCTAGAATTTTAAGGGAGAAAGAGGGGGAGGACACTCGCATAAATTCTCAAATGGGGGCATTTGAGGGGTATTTATAGGAAAATGAGTGGTTGTGTGAGTTTTAAGCGACGTGGCCACCTGGGCGCGAGCCACGTCGCGGGTCTTCGAGGTGTCTTGTCGCTTTCACACAAATGCAATCATGATTTGTTCTATCCTAGGATTTGTATGCACATATTTGGTACTTGACCATACATGAATCCGGGAAATGTTAACATGGAAGCATTTGAATGGTTTGTTTTTTGTGTTTAACTCGGTTTGACTCGTTGTTGGAGTCGGGATTTGAATTTTTGAGTCGGTTTTTGGTCCGGTGTCGGTTTTGACTCTAGTTAGTGTCATTGCGACCCCGTCGTCATGCATTAAACACTCCAGGTACTTTTGAAAAGTTTTAAATGTTTTATTTTCGAAATCGTTTTAAGTTTTCCGACGTATAGTTGTACACGAACCGTCGATCAAACGCCGCGATTCCAAAGCATGTTATAGTCCGATAATCATCGGGTGTTTGTTGGAGTCTAAGCAGATACTGGGTATCTACAGAGTTCCCACTTTGACTAAGGCTTGGACAGGGCGAAAGTCAAAGTAGAGCCCCCAGGTCAATCGAAGATTACAACCTGGAGACCCAAGCGACGTCAAGGCGGCTCGAAAGGAATCGAGACAAGGACCTGCCATCGGGAAGGGCGACGCCAAGGCGAATCGAGGGTACGAGCCAAGGATTTTTCGTCGAGAACAGTTTAGAGTCTATCGACTATCCGTAAGGGTCGTTTAAAGCCCGTTAGACTACGTATAAAGGCTCGCCAACCATAAGAAGGAGTCATACCCGAGGTATCTTCGGATATGTCCGTGTGTGTTTGCATACAAAGGCTCGCCAGCTATAGTGCGTACATGATGAGGGCTAGCCAGCCGCGAAGCGTAGTAAGTCTCGCCAACCATGAGGCGTATATGAGGAGGGCTCGCCAGCCGCGGTGTGTAGTAAGGCTCGCCAGCCATGGGGCGTATATGAGGAGGGCTCGCTAGTCGCAGTGCGTTTTAAGGCTCGCCAGCCATGGGGCGTATATGAGGAGGGCTCGCCAGCGCGGTGCGTTGTGAGGCTCGCCATCCATGGGGCGTATATGAGGAGGGCTCGCCAGGCGCAGTGCGTTGTAAGGCTCGCCAGCCATGGGGCGTATATGAAGAGGGCTAGCCAGCCGCGGTGCGTTGTAAGGCTCGCCAAATGGGGCGTATATGAGTAGGGCTCGCTAGCCGCGGTGCGTTGTAAGGCTCGCCAGCCATGGGACGTATATGAGGAGGGCTTGCGAGCCGCGATTCGTTGTAAGGCTCGCCCGCCATGGGGTGTATATGAGGAGGGCTCGCCAGCCGCGGTGCGTTGTAAGGCTCGCAAGCTATGGGGCGTATATGAGGAGGGCTCGCCAGCCGCGGTGCGTTGTAAGGCTCGCCAGCTATGGGGCGTATATGAGGAGGGCTCGCTAGTTGCGATGCGTTGTAAGGCTCGCCAACCATGGGGCGTAAATGAGGAGGGCTCGCCAGTCGCGGTGCGTTGTAAGGCTCGCCAGCCATGGGGTGTATATGAGGAGGGCTCGCTAGCCGCGATGCATTGTAAGGCTCGCCAGCCATGGGGGTGTTGGTTGATCAACCGTGAGAATAACTGCTTTGGATGGGCTTGTTTTGGAAATAGCGGACTCTTGATGCCGCCGTGGAAATAGTGAATTCTGTATTTCACTATTATTGATTTTGACATAAGCGGGTTCCGCGAGGAAGTCCCCTGTTGACATTTGAAGGAATAACGAATTTTAAATCTTCACTACTCGTTTTTGAATTTAAAGTGGCTGTTTTAATCGCCGTTTGTTTGAGTTTTGAAGGAAATAGCGAATTTTGAATTTTCGCTATTACGTTTGAAGTGACGGTTTATGTTGCCGCCGTTGACATGTGAAGGAAATAGTGAATTTTGAATCTTCACTATTACTTTTGAAGTGACGGTTTATGTTGCCGCCGTTGACATGTGAAGGAAATAGTGAATTTTGAATCTTCACTATTACTTTTGAAGTGACGGTTTATGTTGCCGCCGTTGACATGTGACACGTCTGTCGCGTACCTGTCAAAAATAAAACCTAACGGTCTCAACTAAAAATGTAGCAGAGGCAGTCGAGTATCGAATCCACAGGGAGGTAATGCAACTACAGCTATCTATTTCTAATCCTATGGTAACAATTGGTGTTGGATTGAATTTGGTTCCTAAACTACGGAGTTGAAAGGGAAGAGAAATAAAGCAGAGAGCAGTAAAGCAGGAAAGATGATTTAAAACTATCAATAAGAGAGGGACATGTCGGGAATTCGGTTCACTACGGTAGTCCTGCGACTCAGCTGTAAATGATTCAGACGAACTAGGTGTGAGACGGATGTTAAAAGGTCCTTTCGGTCCACTTTCTATCTTAAAATACCACTAACTTAACTTTCGTCCTCATTAGGGTAGTCTACTGTTTATAGCAGGCCTATTTAGTCCAATCTTTCGATCCAGGATCAAATTTAGCCAGATTAATGGGTGACATAGAAGCGTGCACTCAACTAGGTCGGGAATTACAGTTAAATTGCTATAGTGACAGAATCTCGTGATTAATCCGTCTAATTCATTTACTACGTCGTCGCATTTCTACCGTAGATCCCCTAATCCCAACATGAAGGGGTTTAGCTACTCATATTCGTAATTAATCTAACAGCAAATAAGTTTCCAGCAGAAGACATAACGAAATAATAATAAAAAGCAATAATGATAAATTAGGGCAAGAGAATAAATAAGCAAACAAGGAATTAACGCAACAAGAAGGTTAATTATTATTAAAGGAAGAGAGGAGATTACAATCTAAGCGATTCCGGCGTAAAGAACAACCGAGTCCGAGAGAAATAATCCCACAATGAAAGTAACAGTAGAGAAAGTTCAAAGCAACGTAGCAAAAGTTCTACTGTGGAAACTTAGAGAGTAAAAAGTGAATAATAGATAATAAGATCCCCCTTAACCTAATTCACTTAGGTTTAAATAGAAAGTAAAACTAAAAGCTTGCGAAATAAAACATCCACGGACTAATTAAAAGTCCACGCCCGTGAAAACCTCTCGATCGAGTGAATTAAACCACTCGATCGACCAACATCTCAGCAGAAGTCCCTCGATCGACCATCAGGGTACTCGATCGAGGACTTGGTCATGTGCGGCTTACTCGATCGACTAAGGAGTAGCTCGATCGAGCCTCAGGGAGCCTAGAAACCACTCGATCGACCAGCAAACAACTCGATCGAGCACTTGTATCTTCAATTCAGCTCACGTCTTCACCCAAATGCCTCGTAATGCGTGCAACGACACTTCCAAGTGCAATATCTTACTCTGGGACAATCCCGTCTCCCCTAAATGCATGCAAAAAGGACGAAAAGGAGTATGGTTCCGCTACTTCCGCGATCATTCCTACAAAAAGGACCAAATACACCAAAGTAGCCAATTCGGGGCAAAATACTATAAAAACAGTATAGAAATGCATAGAAATACGTGCTGAAATAGGCCAAAAAGACTATATATTAGGCACGTATCAAATCTCCCCAAACCAAACCTTTACTCGCCCTCGAGTAAACTCAAAACTAAACTAATGGAACGGAAATGATAACTCAGAGCTAGCTTAACTTGTCTACTTGAACCGATTTAATGCAGCAAAAATCAACAGTTAAAGCCAAGCAGTCAATACGCAAACGAATTATAAGCTGTTCAGAAATAAAGCTGACCTATCGACCTTGCAAGACCAACAAAACCGGACTCTCACGTGGTCACTCTTCTCTCATGAAGCAAAGGGCAAATGTTATATGTAAAAGAGAGAAGAAAAGGCAGTCACTCACCTAACTGCGACCTACATAGCATGCATGCAACAAAAATGAAAGACAATTCAAGTACTAATGCACACACTCCAACCAATAATGTCCGTCACAGCCGAGGATTTGCAAATAATATGGGAATAGTGAGGTTCAGGTGAGAAAAAGGCAAAACAAGTTATGGAAATGTCGAGGTAAAAGCGTCAAGCTAGTTCCTAACAGGACCATAATAAACCATCCGGATCTCAACTGACTGAAAGACTGAACACAGGTGCCCTTCTTTGGCACAAAACTCACTAGACTCAAAGCACAATCTCCTCAAAAAATATAGAATAAGAGTGGAGGAGTCAGACGGTCACAAAGTTCCCTTTTTAAAGACACCGTTCTGAAACAACTAACTGAAAAACAACTCTTGTCGATTGTACATCTTCGAACATCTTCTCAACTCTGACAAGAGGGTACAACTTTTTACACAATTTCTCTTTCTTTCTTTTTCATATCAGCTCTCTCTTTTTTTTTTTTTTTTTTTTTTTCATTTTTTCATTTTCTTTTTTCTTTCACGTTTTCCTTCTTTTTTTTTTCTTTTTTTCAATACTTTTTTTCTTTCCTCCTTCCTTAATACAGACACCAACTCCAAACGAGAATTACGGACCAAACTGCAATGGAAAACATACCACAAAAGGACAGACTAACTAGCTTGACTAGGCAGGCTTTGTTTGGAATGTAGCTAATGGGTCAAAAAGGCAAGTATGGCTAAAGTGGAGCTAAATGGGTGAAAGATGTAAAGAAAGGGGAATTTGCAAGACCCTCCCTGCATGTGACACCAACCACAAACCCGAATATGTGCATTTGACGAGAAATTGAATGTCATAAATATGCAAATGAGATGAACATGCTATGCAAGGAGTACTACTCTCAAAATTCCTAATGAACTGGTCATGAATGGCACCAGTTATGGCTCTAAAAACTCAGAATTTTTAAGTAGTTTGCCGATTTATAGGTCAAGTCTAAAACGATCGGCTATTATTTGAACAGAAATTCGTAGATTATGCGTATGACAAGGCTAAAAACCATCAATAAAGTGCAAGGCTCAAGTAAATTGACAAGTTATAGTGCATTGTCATCATGGGAATCTACCGTTCCGACTCAACCTAAATGCAAAAATAAACGTGAAATTTTTTGAATGTTTGGAATTTTCTACTTTTTTTTTGGATTTTTGATTTTTATGAAAATAAACAACAAATGCAAACTGAAAAATTAAACGTGAATGCAAAACAAATGCAGATGCAGACTCAAAAGGATGCAGTACCCTCCCCAAACCAAAACGGACAACGCCCTCGTTGTCCTCCAAAGATACACCACACCAGCGAGAAAAATGGGGGATGGGAGTATACAACCAATAAAAGAAAAATAAAGGAGACGAAATAAAAAGAGTAAGAGAACATACAAAACACGAACTTCCCCAAACCCGCGTAAAATCGGGAAGTGAGTAGACCGAAGAGCTACTCGTCGTCGGCACCGCCGTCTCCCTGTGTACTCCGACTCAACAAAACGGTCTCCCCAAACCAAAGCAACAAATAAGGGGGACCTCTAGTCGTCACCTCCAACCAAGTCCTCCGCAGTCGGTGTAAACGGGGATCCCTCTCTCTCTCTCTCGGCGGCTCGTTGTGCCGCCCGCTCACCCCGCAACCGCATCTCTCGTGCTACCATTGTCTCCTCCTCCTCCTCCTCCTCGTGTCGAAGGAAGTGGAGGGTACCCGTCCGCTGGGTATCGGTAGAAGGAGGGATGCGGCCACCCCTCTGGAATCGGTCGGCCGGCTCGGATATGGTACTCGTAGAGCGGGAATACGGCCAAAGCCATATCCCGTCGCATCTCAGTAATGTACCTGCACATATCCAAAAGCAGGGGATCACGACGCCCTTGGTCCATGACCTCGGGCGCCCCTAAAACAGGAGGGCAAACAAAATTGGCCGGCAAAGCCGAACCAGAGGGAGGGTCAAGTGGAGGAAGAGTAGGAGTCTGTGTGGGTGTAGGCGTAGGCGTGGGGGTCGGTCCGGCTGGACCGAGTCCGAGCCGAGAGCTAGAAGATGCTCGGCCTCCCGCTTCCTCTTCCTAGAAGAAGAAGAAGGAGGGGTGAAGGTAAGGTGGTAGGTAGGTGGAGGTGGCCTCGCTCCCTCAGCAGCAGATGGGAGCGGTAAAAGTGGAGGAAGGGTAGAGCACGGTAAGGTAACAGACGTGGAGCCACAGATCTTCCACGTCCTCGCGCTCCCCTTCGCCTTTGGGAACCAGGCGAAGTCAGCCATGGCACCCAGGTCAAGGTGAGCCATCTCATCAGGTGCAGTGAGTCCAGGCTCAGTGGGGTAAACGTGGCGGGCAATCCTAGTCACTAGCCCGCCGCGGACAAACGGTCTTGACCGAGTCCCAATTCCGTTCCAATCTTTGAGCTACTAGATAGGCAATGTTTAGAACAAACGGTACCGTAGTCAATGTTGAGGTACCCCGCGAGAATCGCTAGCTCAGTGTTGGTCACGTTATTGGGCTCAGGTCGCCCAAAAATGGTCTCTCCTATCAGACGCAAGTAGTAACGGGGGGCAGGTAAGTGAACGTGAGCTCCCTTCCGTGAGGGGAAGGGGGTGTGAGTAAGTGCAGCCCAAAGTGGCTGAAGGAGGTCTCGAGGTGGGTCGGTGGGACCGTCGCTAACTAGGCCTAAAACCTGCCCAAACCGGGCCAAAGTCCAGTGGTGCGACTCATTGCGGAGTCAAAAGTGAATGCAAGAACTGGAGTGGTCAGCATCGTAAGAGTCGGTGTCAAAAGAATAGGAGCTGAAAAACTCGTATGTAGAGGTACGAATAGTAGCCTCCTGCATGGTAATCAGACCCGACATACCCGTCCCGTTCAACAAACTACAGACCTCCTCATAAATGCCTAAGGTCTCTAGGTCAGTCCGCGCAAGGAAACGGGTGGGGGAGAGAGGGCAACGAAGTAAAGCGCCTAACCGAGTCCGGTGAGCCTCTGAAGTGAAACGTACCGTGGGCATCTTCGGTAAAGGTGTGAGAGCGCCCTCTCCCGTAACAGCAGCCTCAGAAGGGCTGGAGGTGATGGCTAACTGGCTAGCCTGCTGGTTCGGCCTCGGTGGCACCATACCTGGCTGCGGGAAACGAGGGGTGAATCCGCAGTCCCACAAGGAGAAGGGCCTGGTAGGAGTGGTGGCTGGTGTAGCCTGGTCTGAGCTCCCGGCTGAGCTAGCTGAGGCGTAAACTGTCCCTGCAGCTGAAACAAGGAGAACCGGTGCTGCAGTGGTGACTAGGGCGGAGCTAGTGGCAACAGCAGGGACCACTGGCTCGCTCGAAGAAGGGCTGGAGGTGGTACTAGTAGAAGGTAGAGAACTAGTATCCATCCTGCAATCAAATAAAGGGCTTAATAAGGAAGAATGGCTGCTAACCGTGGCTAAAATGAAGCGTTAACCAGCATGTGACAACAAATAATGGCCCTATTAGTCGAAAAAAAATCGACTTACAGCAAGCAAAACCCAATAATTCCTCAAAAAAAATTCGAAAAGCAGCATGTGAGTGGTGATAAAGTGACAGAATAATGACTGCGAAAGGAGACTAAGAGGCATGAAAGCCGCATATGGAAGCATGTGGGACTCCTAGCAGACGAAAAAAGATGGTAAAATGCAACTAAAGGAACGGAAAAAGATAACTCAGAGCTAGCTACAAATGCCCACTTAAGCCAATTTAATGCAAGCAAACTAACACTTATAGCTAGACAGTCAAATGCAAACGAGTTATAGGATGTTTATAATAAAGCTGAACCGTCGACCTTGCAAGACCTTTAAAATCGGACTCTCACGGGTCACTCTTCTCTCATGAAGCAAAGGGTAAGCAAAGGGTGAACATATATATGTAAGAGAGAAAGAAAAATAGTCGCTCACCTAAACTACGACCCACATAACATGCATGCAACTAATATGATAGACAATTCTAGCTACCGTACATACATTCCAACCAACAAGGTCTTGTCACAGCCGAGGGCTTACAAAAATATGGTAAAGTGAGGCAATGGGTAAGAAAAGGCAAAACATTTATGGGAATGTGGAGGTATAGGCGGCCAAGCTAGTACCTAAACAAAACCATATATCAACATCCATTTCCAACTCAATTATGAATTAAGCACATGCCCTTCAATTGGCACAAAATCTCACCAAACCAAACTGATAATACTCCTCATATGATATAAGATAGAACATAGGAGCAGAAACCGCCTAATCAACAAACAACATTTCTTTTTTTTTTTTTTTTTTTGCTTCTTTTTTTTTTTCTTTCTATTTTTTCGGTTTCTTCTTTTCTGATTTTTTCGAATTCTTCTTTTTCAACTTCTCTTTTTTTTTCTTTTTCTTTCTTTTTCACGTCTTTTTTTTCTCATCAACCTCCTTTTCTTCATAAATTACCAACTCCAAATCAATATGATATGAACCAAAATTTGATACAATAGACAATATACCGCAAAAACAATCTAAACTAGCTTGACAAGGCAGGCTAAATTTGGAATGTAGTTAAGGGTCAATAGGCAAATTTGGCTAATGTGGAGTTAAATGGGTAAAAATGAAAGAAAAGGGAATATGTAAGCACCTCCCTGCATGTGACACCAACCACTAACCCGAATGTATGACGGCAAAAAGCAATTGAATTTCATATACGTGCAAATTGATGAACATGCTATGCAAGGAGTAACTACTCACAATCCTACATGAAACTGGTCATAAATGTCACCAGTTTATAAGGCTCTAATTCCTTAGAAATTATAAGTAGGTTGCCAAAATTTCAGGTCAAGTCTATTCGTTCAGCTAAATTTTAACATTAACTCGTAGATATGCAATAAGACAAAGCTAAAAGATAAAAGTTCAATGCAAGTCTTAAGCAAAAAGACAAATGCAGTGCAATTTCATCATGGAAATCCACCGTTCCGACTCAACCTATATGCTAAATTAAACGTGAATTTTTTGAAATTTCTAATTTTTCAATTTTTTATGGAATTTTAAATTTTTATGAAATAAATAACAATGCAAACAGAAAATTAAACGTGATAACTGAAATGCAGTAAAAACAACATGCAGACACAGATATGGATGCATAACCTCCCCAAACCAAACCGTACAATGCCCTCATTGTACCAAAACATGGAAAGGAAACGCAAACTAAAAGAGAAGGAGAGTAAAAGCGAAAAAAACTCACAAAATGCGCGAATAAGGGGACCTCCCCAAACCGACCATGAAATGGGAGGTTGCTAAGGCCCGGAAAACCATCTCAGGAAGCTAATCCAAGTCAAATACACTCGATGTCCGTCCAACAGTGGTCGATCGAGTGAGTGGGCATCCAAGAACTGCTCGATCGAATGGTGATGTGGTCGATCGAGTGGTTTTCTTTTTTGCAGGTAGTCGATCGAGTGGAATATCTGCTCGATCGAGAGGATTTGGCAGCACAAGTGCTCGATCGAGTACAAAAAGTACTCGATCGAGTACTTCTCATCGTATTTCCTGCAAAAACGCAATGTAAACAGCCCATAAACCAACTAGACAAGTAAACTGAGATAGTCTATGGTATAAAAACCATTTATTACAACTTAAGGTAAATAAAAATGTAGAAGTAAATCGCCGGGTTGCCTCCCGGGTAGCGCTAGCTTCAGTCAGGTCCCAGCTCGACCTTCTTTTTCTTCGAGCCTCTATAATTAATCACAATCAAAACAGCTCAAAGCGCGCAGCAACCTGTCAAATAGCTGCGCATGTGCTACACAACAGCATAAGTAGCACCAAAGTGGAATAGCAAAATAGGAAATAAAAATGTTTAACTTCTTAAGCCGAACAAATTTCCTATGAGCGCTCCTAAATTTATCCACAAAATAAAGGAGCGCGGGAGCAATTGTCAATATATAAGGGTCCCGATTCAGATTAGCAAACTTGAAATGATAAGGACGGTGAAAATTCGTTAAACTATGCGTCCACATATGAGAGGGTGTAGCATTAAAAGAAGGAGCACAAATTAAACGAGGCAATATACTGTTAAAACAAACAATAATGAAATTATCGCTTACTACCTCGGGTTGGTCGCTCTCAACGACGGAATCACTGACAAAGGAATGGATTACCTCATCCGTGCTAGGAGCAATTACCGTCTCAGCTGCTTCTTCATCAACCTCTCAAAGTGGAATCCACCCCGTAAATCGCAGACTTCAAGTGTATCCGACTTATTTGTGAATAAGGGAGGTTCACCGTAACCTTCATCATCGTCAAACTCGTCATCCAATATGAACCCAAGTGACGAATTAAAGCTCCCAATGGCCAAATCAGTCGATCGAGCAAAATAATCACTCGATCGACCACTTTCCTCCCGCGTCTCACTCGATCGAGTAACAAAATCACTCGATCGAGAACTATCCTCCTGCATGTCACTCGATCGAGTAACAAAATCACTCGATCGAGAACTATCCTCCTGCATGTCACTCGATCGAGAAGAGATATTACTCGATCGAGGACTTTCTTCCTGTACTGCGCGATATCCTCGCATACACTGCGGAAATACGATAGAAAGTCGTCATCCGAAATATAGAAATCATTTTCAGCATTGGGCAACGCGGCTTCTTCATGGGAAAAACTGCTCTTGGTCAAGTACACCTCTTCTGGTTGCCGATCCTCCAACCCAGCTGTTAACCGAGCAATTTCAGACTGCAGCTCAGTGACTTGAGCACCCATATATCTATCATATTCTAGAATTAAGGATTTCAGCTCCGCGATTTCTTTTTTCTGTATATCACGAGGATCTTGTTGCGGTGGCCATTGATGGGGTGGATGTGGCGGCACAACTACGGTTGCATTGTGCTCAAGAACACCACATCCCCAAGATTTGTTCCTTTCCCAACTAGCAGGTTTCTCAGCTTGGGCTTCAAACTGAGCAATTAGTCGGGAGACAGATGTCATCTTGGCAAGAGGGGTCGAAGGTACTCAAGCCTTCCCTTCGGTAATCTCCCTCAGTAGCCTGTCTAATAAACCTGTAAGCCTATCAAAACAGCACTAAAGAAAAAGATAAGAACGGCCTCAAGGTACTTAGTCTTCCCTTGAGGCGAAAAGACAAACAAAATAAAACAGATAAAAAGCGTCGCCTCCCCGACAACGGCGCCAAAATTTGATACGGTCGTTTTGTACCAAAAATAAATACCTAAGTTACTACTAACAGAAGTCAGCGGTAAGTAGGGTCGATCTCCACAGGGAGACTAAGTTGCTATTTATCTGTCTAATTCGGTCTGTCAGGGTGTCACAAAAATGGGGGTTTTGAATTGATTGTGATTAAACTACTGAGGCTAAGGCAAAAAGGAAATAAAAGCAAGAGAAATTAACAGAAGAGAAGGGAAGTATGCTACGAGTCGGTCTACCGTGGCAGCTATCAGATCTTATACTATCGGGAATACTAAGGCGATTAGACTATTGATAAGAAGAGCTATGGTCGTCACCTTTCGGTCCTTAAACCGCCCTAGAGCGTAAACAGCTTAACTTTCGCCCTCACTGCAATACCCTATTGTAATTAAGCAAGCCTTCCCTTCCAATCTTTCGATCAAGGTCGGGGTTAACTAAATTTATGGTCTCCTGCATGCATTCATTCGACCGGATAACAATTAAATTGCCTAATACAATTCCAATCGCAAGACTAATCTATATAAGTCAATTAAAACATTGCTACCACGACTTTCCTAATCCTAACGTACTACGGGGAATTAGCTACTCATAATAAAATAAGCAATGACAATAATTAAAGAAGAAATAAGCATTAAAAGAGAATAAGGGAAGAAATTACTGAATTAAGTGATCCGGAAAAGAAAGAGCAAAGTAACAGTGTAAAAGTGACAGAGTATTGAGAGTAATTAGAGCGGAGAAGCCCCCAAATTATGTCGACCTCCTATCCTATTTATAAGAAAAATAGGATTATTAACCTAATTGCGGAAAATAAAGCTAAAAAGCCCAGCCCGTCAAGGATTGTTGCTCGATCGAGCACTTAAGGCTCTCGATCGAGTAATATTCCTTAGCATTCCTCTCGATCGAGAACAATTCCTCTCGATCGAAGACTTCTTTCCCTTTAATCACTCGATCGAGAAGAAGTAGCTCTCGATCGAGCAAATGGGCTCTCGATCGAACAGAAATAGTTCTCGATCGAGCACTTCTCAGCGCGTAATTCCTGCTTCGCGCACTGAATTTCAAACGGCTGCCATTCCTTCGTTACTTGGACAAATAGGGCGTGGTTGGTGGCGTTGGAAAGCTAAGAGGATAAGCTTTCACCTCCAACTGGAATAACCGTAATAACTGTTGTATAACTCTAGACATGGCTCTTACAAGCAGGAACTAGCAAATTGAAGCACTCTCTTGGCTCGCCTAACTTCCTTACTCCAATGCGCATCTCAAAATAGCTTCATTCCCGCTCCAAATTCACTCTTCCTCCAAATGCATGCTAAAAGGATGGTAAAAGGCTTGATTTCACTACTTTTGGGTTCATTCCTGCAAATAAGACTCAGAGATGCTGCAGCCAAGTTGTCACGTCGGGAACGGCGCCAAACTGTCGATTAACCTTGGTATTCTGCAGCCGCCTCGGGAAGGGAACCGTGATTGGTATCTCGAGCCCCTTGTTTCTCGCTTCCAAAGTGTCTTCCGGAGCAAGTTCGGTATCCTTTGGACGCTTCTTACCTCTCGAACGAGGCCTTTCTGGTAATTCCTCGCTTAAACGAGCACTAGCAGGCTCTCGAATAAGCTTCCCGTCATCAATATCACTCGATCGAGCAATGTGCTCACTCGATCGAGCAGTTTCTTCATCAACATCAGTCGATCGAGCAAACTTACCACTCGATCGACCAACCTCATCATTTGCTTCACTCGATCGAGCAGGAATTCTACTCGATCGACCAGCTTCTTCACCATTTCCACTCGATCGAGCATCAAGAGGCTCTCGATCGAGCTGTTTCTTGTCTGACAACTCCTTATTCACGCTGCATCTTGTTCAAAGATCGTGTGACTTCCTCGGGTCTGATTTCTGTACTTCCGGTCCCTCATAAGAAAGACCGCTTCTCAATTCTATCAAATTTACCGTCTCATTTGGGTTCTTCTCGTTTTGAGTCGGTAAATGACCCGGCTTCCTCGAAGATTGATTTGCAGCAAGTTGGGCAACTTGAGTCTCAAGTGCCTTGAATGCCGTGTCCTTCTGTTGTAATTGCTTTGCAATGGACTGCATCATGGACTTTAACTCACCCATCTCACTCACCCCACTAGATGACGAAGCACCTTGGTTAGGAGGGTTGAAAGACGGAGGCTTCTGATAGCCTTGTTGCTTCTGGTGTGGAGGAATATATGGCTGTTGCGGCTGATTTGGAGGGGCGGTGGGGTTGAGTACGTTCTGGTTACTCCACCTCAAATTGGGGTGGATATTCGGCTCGTAATGAGTGTTGTTTTGCCTGTAATGTTGAAAGCAAAGACATTGCTCATAAGGACTAGGACAATAATCAGCGACATGTCCATCTACCCCACACCTTGTACAGACGAAAGGACCGTCTGTCATAGCATTAACCTGGTACATCCCTCCCTTGAGAGCTCCCCCTAGTTCATACTTGTCAAACCTCGCGGTAAGGGCTTCTAATGCGGCTACTGAAGAGGATTCAACGGCTCTCCTTTGGTTTCCCCTTGAATTCCCATATTCAGCCCTATGAGTGGCTAAATTATCTATGATCTTCCACCCTTTGGTTGCTCCCAAGTTGTCAGCAAATCGACCATTGGCTGCAGCATCTAAGATAGCCCTCTGATCATCATATAAACCATTGTAAAAATGGTTGCACAAACTCCATTTTTCGAAACCATGATGCGGTATGGTCCGCACTAGTTTCTTAAATCGAAGCCATGCCTCATGGAAGTTCTCGTCGGGCCCTTGTTTGAAACTTGTTATCTGAGCTCTGATGGCGATGGTTCTCGAAGCAGAGAAGTACTTCTTATAGAACGCCAATGCTAGCGAATTCCAATCCGTTATGTTGTGGGCAGCTCGGTCCAAATCCCTATACCACTCCCTTGCAGCATCGCAGAGTGAGAAGATGAACATGGTTTCTTTTATCTGATCCGCTTTCACGCCAGCGGGAGGAGGTATGGAGCAGCAGTAATCAATGAAGGTCTCCATATGCTGAGCTGCGTCTTCAGTTGCAGCTCCCCCGAACTGATTTTTCTCGACCATATTAATGTATGCAGGCTTTGGCTCGAACTTCCTAGCATCTCCCGGTAATTCGAACCCCTTATAAAGATTGTCAGCCGTGGGCTCGGAGTGACTAGCAATGGTTGCTTCCTCAGCCATTTCGGGAAAATCTGGGAAAGTAATAGATTCAACTAATGAATTGGAAACTGGAGAAGACGGTGGATTGTCCTCGAAAAGCTCGTTCTCGTAAAAACTACCACGAGAACTAGGCTCTTCCTCTGCCTGTTGTTCTTGAAATAGTCTCCTCTTTACGTGCAGAGATCTCTCAATCTCGGGATCAAAAGGTAGTAGTGGACCACCTTGCGACCTGCGCATAAGAAGAAACTACAGACAAGATCTAAGAATAGTCTAAGGAACGATGTTCCTTAAACTAAAAGAAGAATTAAAAATAAAACAGCTAGTAAATTGAACAATTGCCTCCCAAGAACGGCGCCAAAATTTGACACGTACGCATTGCGTACTGTCAAAAATAAAACCTAACGGTCTCAACTAAAAATGTAACAGAGGCAGTCGAGTATCGAATCCACAGGGAGGTAATGCAACTAGAGCTATCTATTTCTAATCCTATGGTAACAATTGGTGTTGGATTGAATTTGGTTCCTAAACTACGGAGTTGAAAGGGAAGAGAAATAAAGCAGAGAGCAGTAAAGCAGGAAAGATGATTTAAAACTATCAATAAGAGAGGGACATGTCGGAAATTCGGTTCACTACGGTAGTCCTGCGACTCATTTGTAAATGATTGATTTAACTAGGTGTGAGACGGATGTTAAAAGGTCCTTTCGGTCCACTTTCTATCTTAAAATACCACTAACTTAACTTTCGTCCTCATTAGGGTAGTCTACTGTTTATAGCAGGCCTATTTAGTCCAATCTTTCGATCCAGGATCAAATTTAGCCAGATTAATGGGTGACATAGAAGCGTGCACTCAACTAGGTCGGGAATTACAGTTAAATTGCTATAGTGACAGAATCTCGTGATTAATCCGTCTAATTCATTTACTACGTCGTCGCATTTCTACCGTAGATCCCCTAATCCCAACATGAAGGGGTTTAGCTACTCATATTCGTAATTAATCTAACAAACAAATAAGTTTCAAGAGAAGACATAACGAAATAATAATAAAAAGCAATAATGATAAATTAGGGCAAGAGAATAAATAAGCAAACAAGGAATTAACGCAACAAGAAGGTTAATTATTATTAAAGGAAGAGAGGAGATTACAATCTAAGCGATTCTGGCGTAAAGAACAACCGAGTCCGAGAGAAATAATCCCACAATGAAAGTAACAGTAGAGAAAGTTCAAAGCAACGTAGCAAAAGTTCTACTGTGGAAACTTAGAGAGTAAAAAGTTAATAATAGATAATAAGATCCCCCTTAACCTAATTCACTTAGGTTTAAATAGAAAGTAAAACTAAAAGCTTGCGAAATAAAACATCCACGGACTAATTAAAAGCCCACGCCCGTGAAAACCTCTCGATCGAGTGAATTAAACCACTCGATCGACCAACATCTCAGCAGAAGTCCCTCGATCGACCATCAGGGTACTCGATCGAGGACTTGGTCATGTGCGGCTTACTCGATCGACTAAGGAGTAGCTCGATCGAGCCTCAGGGAGCCTAGAAACCACTCGATCGACCAGCAAACAACTCGATCGAGCACTTGTATCTTCAATTCAGCTCACGTCTTCACCCAAATGCCTCGTAATGCGTGCAACGACACTTCCAAGTGCAATATCTTACTCTGGGACAATCCCGTCTCCCCTAAATGCATGCAAAAAGGACGAAAAGGAGTATGGTTCCGCTACTTCCGCGATCATTCCTACAAAAAGGACCAAATTGAAGGAAATGTAGATCTATATATACTAACATACTCTTATATGTTTCAAATTTATTTGGTCATAAAATAAATTCTAGATCTTATGCATGCAAACTAAAATAAATAAGAGAAGAAATCATTTTCTCACCATAATTATTTCGGTCATATTGGGCACTAACAAGATCTCCTTCTTGTTAGTTCTTGAGCTTTCCATTAATGGATGAACATTCTTGACTTCAAATTAGAAGCCCTCCAATTAGTTGCACCCAAGACAATCCCTTAAACCCACAAATAAACATGTACTAGATGTTTGCAATGTAGTTTACCTTAAAATCTATTACTAATACTCATATACTACTTCTAGTAATCTTAGTAATTCATGTGAACAATTTAGATTGAGATCTCATCCTTTTTAATGAAGATGGAAGAGAGAGAAGAGAGGAAATTATCCATGAACATTTTTCATGTGTTATACTTGAATGAATGATAAAAGGAAAAATAAAATCCTCTTAATGGTGGAGTGTTTCACGGTTGGAGTGTAGAAAATGGGGCATCTACTTTTTACTTTTTGTCTTCACAAGAAGTAGATGTGTAAGAGTAGGTGTAAGGCTAGTGTAGTGTAGACTTATTATTTAATTCTATCACATAAAATAATATAAGCACAACCCACTACATACTCCTCCTAATTCGGTCCACCCTCCATAATATGGACTACCATTTTATTTTGTCAATTTGTCAATTGTCACACAATATGTCACATGTAGTATGATACATGTTATTAATTAACTAAATGCATATTTATCACATAAATATCATTTTATAAATTAATTAAATTACATTCAACAAATTGACTAGTGATACTTGATCACATAAATAAAATGGGTCATATAGTTATAATTTACAACTTCTTGTAATCATAATTAACCATTCATTCTTATCTTTATTGTTTCTCAAACAATAAATAATTTTAGCAACAAGGCATTTTATTACTAAAATAAATCTTATTTAATCCCATTACAATAAGATATCAATATTCTCTCTCACAAATCAAATTGTTCAATTTTAAGGAATTAATTAATCAGACGGTATACAACTAATTAACCTTTTCAATTTAAGGGAATCGTCCTTTAGGTGTGACCTCAAGGGATCAACTGATCACCACCGTCGCACGACAGTAATGTCAAACTCTAGCCAGCCAATCATTACCGATATGTGTGGACCAGTTGACTATATATGTAATGTATCATCCCTTTCGTATTCTTGGCATGAGATTTAATAATGATATTTAAATCATGTGATCGCACTATTGTTGAGGACACATTTCCCAACAATCTCCCACTTGTCCTCGACAAGTGTGCGTCACCAATTCTCTTGTCCTATTACTATCTCCCACTCAATGCAAGGTGTCTTTCGGGTCGTACTTGCAAGTGATCATATCGAGAGTGGTTTCCTCGATCTGGAGAATAACTGATTGACCGGAATTTATCCACCATGGATACCTTCCGAGCGTGGCCACGCATTTCCAGTTCATTACTCCTCGAGTGGCCCTGAGATATTGTTTTAACCCTGACAAGGGGGTGGACAATTCCTATCGCACTTATTCCCTTCGACTAGCCACAGCCATCATAACCCAAAATATGCCCATTTGACCCCATTTACGAAGGTCGTAGTAACACAAATCAAAGTTAATCTGAAACTGTGCCATCTTAGGTGAACAGTCTTTAGTCAAAAGAATCGACTCATTAGAATACTATAGTAGCTCTCGCCACGACCAGGCTTTATAAATTTGCCAGAACTCTATAAGCGGTCACTGGGCCCGACAAAACGTTCCTAACAGTTTGCCTATGTGATCGACTAGTCATCTCACATGACTCTATGGCACTTGAACTTGCCATCAATCGCATCACACTCTAGTCACTTCGAGACGTCACCTCATACAAGTGACTATGGGCGAATACAATGTTAATCCGTGTTCACTTTAACGGGGTTCAATTGTCACTACAACCCGTCTGGATGTAACAAAGTATAAAAGGAGTTTTTAAAGAAAAACTCGAACGACAAATGCGATTATCACATATGAATAGTCAATGCCTGATTACTATTCCATATTCTATAATCTAATTTGATCTTGTATGTAGTTGTTCATTTCAAGACATGACTCATCATGTTTAGCCTTTGAGAAGGCTTTGGTTAGTAGGTTTTATCAACTTCTTGTACCTTACTCAACCTTACTACATATTCGTTTTCCTTTGTAATGTATACATTTGCATCACAAAACTTTCTGAGTATGTGTCGAGATCCAATCAAGACATAGGCTTTCTCAGCCTAAGAATAGCTCCCACTGTTTTCTCAGTGTGCGGGGCTCATCCTCTTGCACATCTCATGATTGCAAGTGTACTCAATTTCCGTTATAAGTATCTCTCATTGTTCTTTATTGCCTAGAACGATTCTAGAAAATCTACTTCTTAATTAACATTGCCACAATGGTATCTTAACCATCCTAGTGTGTTTTGACTATGGTTTTGTCGGAAACCATGCGCAATCTCAATTGTCAATTGTCACTTGTGTAACACCCTTACACAATATTGCATCATAAACACTTTGCTTTACTTCCTTAATGCTTCTGCAAGCACTTAAGGGTAATCTTTATAGCTTACTTGGTAAAGATTACTTAAATTCGTTTTTTTTTTGAAAAACAATTCATCATACTCAAAGCATATGAAGTGTTATACATCATTTCTTTTAAATTGATTCGGCAGCGGAAGCAAATGAAATCAATCAAATATGTTCAATTTAATTGAACTAGTCATGAATCTTATCAACATAAGACTTCTTACTGACGCTAATATCATGTGGATTTATCTTCATAAATCCGGATATTCAAGATGTATTATAATACTCCAAAAGTCTTAAATCATTCTCGATGATCAATATGTCATCCACATATCGGACTAATTAAAATTTCCGTAACTCCCACTAAACTCCATGTATAAACACAATTTCTCGACTTATCGAAAAAGTTTTATCACATGATCCATAATGTTGATTCCAACTCATTGATGTCCTTCTTAAGACCCTCTCTTAAGTTTCACATTATCTTAGGATTGCAAGAATCTGTAAAACTCATGACATGTATTGAATACATTCCTTCTATTTAAGAAGTGGGTTTTAGATTCACTTGCTATGTATTTCATAACCTCATAATGAACCACAATCCCTAAGAAGATCCAAATAGACTCAAGCATTTTAATTAGTGCAAAACCCTTTGCAACCAATCTTGTATTGAAATATCTCTTTATTAGTGCAAAAACCCTTTGTCACTAATCAAGCCTTTTATTTTGGATTCGCATGGCTCTAAGCCTTGTATTGAGTTGTGACTTAAACACTCTTATGTAAGTCATTTGTTCATTACTTTCTAGAAGTAATTAACTTGAATCAAACAATTTCTTTTGTAAGTTATAAGCTCTTTACTTTCTTAAAAGTAGCATGAATTCATCATTTTTAACAAGTGACGAATTTAACATTCTTTGTGGCTCTTTGAATAATTTCTCCCACTCTGTCTTCTAGAAATAAACTTGTATTTCAGAAAGACAGCTTCATGAGCCGCAAACCCGTCGTACTCGTGATAATTGAAAAGGGAAAATGAGCATTTGTTTCTTGTGAAAACTTACAAACATGGTACCCTTGCCATTTCATATCTCATATGATTCGATTTAGTGGAAAAATAATTTAGACAAAAATGATAATGTCCCCAAAAGGATCAAGTAACTCAAAGTAACTTGATTGAAGTTCAAACCATATCGAATAGTGTTTGATTTCTTATGCAACCATACATTATTCCATAATGCGTGCTAAGAGAGATTAACTTGTGATACTATATCACATTTCCTTTGGCTTATATCAAAGTCTTTACTTTGATAATCCCCTCACGACTTAATCGTGATTCCTTGAACTCTTTAAACTTCTTCAAAGATTTTTCTATTTACCTTATTAAGTGAACATATTAGCGTCAACTTAAATCGTTGGTAAAAGAAAATGATCAACCTATTTTGGATCAATGATTTACAACCTCGATCTCCTTTTCATCCAAAAGGCATGAGACATCTTGCTTTGAATACAAGATACGCATATACCATTAACAATCTAATGGTTTCAAGAGTACTCGATAACTCTTTGCGTTCATCATTCCAAAATTTAAGGTTTAATCTTGGGTTACCAATTTTGAGTTTTGCATCATCTTCATGATATATCATTCTAGTTTGGTTTAGAATATAATCACCTTGATAATGGGCTAGCCATACATCAATTCGTGGTGTATAGGATCACAAAAGTGAAACCTCTTTTGTATCTTAACAATTTTATATTCTCATTTAGAGTTTATGTACTTAATAGTCACAATTAAGTATAACTCCAAACCCAAAAACTAGATTTAGTACACAATGACTCTTTCTCTCAACTTCATTGTTGCTAGTCGTCATATTCTAATCATCCTATGTATCAAACATAATGATGAAAACCTCCATTGGTTTCTAATATTGACGAAGTAGTACTAGAAAAATTTATGTTTAATCAAATAAACATTTTTAAAGAAGAATGTCCCATTAGATGTCCCACAACTAACTTGTTGAATCTTCAATAATTTGGGGTAGTTTCCTTTCTCGTGTCCAACATTTTAAGACAATGGAAACTTTATCGGTCGGGATTGACAGGTTTAGTATCGTTATTCTCAACAACTTTACCTTTAACATTACCTTGCATCAATTCCATTATAATCTTTACTTTCTTGAACCTCGTCCTCATCTTAACGGTTTAAGAGAATGCTCCCACTAAATTCAATGAGTCTTTACTTAGAGAAGCAAAGTTGAATCTTATGAAGATTACTCTTCATTTGTTCGTTTTAGTCTTAAAACTTTCATTGAAGTGGTTGCGTTATTTTGGTCAATTACGAATTCCAACAAATCTAATTACCAAAACAATTTATCGCTTCAAGATACTTAATTCAATTAAGTGTATGAATAACAATCCATTGCAAGTAGATGTTAGTCAAGAATCAAAAACCTGTTTGATAATGAATAACTTTAATCTATACTCTTTACAAGAGATCCTTAGCAATGGTCCATTTGAGGTTTTAGAAGCAAATTCATATTTGTCTTTAGTTACGATATTTTAATGGAGATTTGAATCAAAAACGAAATGATATCGTATATGAATTGTGGTAAAGAAATAGAACAAAATGATAACGGAATAATGGAAAACTTAACATTTATCGTTTTATTAAAACTTGTAGATAACAAGTTTTATGCATTTTTCTAGTGACCTCTACCCAACTAGAATAAATGATTCCAAGATCCAAATTCATATTAACTTGGGCACGGGGTAGCCGATGAAACCCTTATCAATATAACTCGGTGGATTAACTCTTTAATCGATTCTACTTTTAGAACTCTCGGTCGATAAAATTACTCTAATATTTATCTATAGCCCAAAACACATCAACAAGGGCACGGGGTAGCCGATGAAACCCTTATTAATTACTTTTGTTGAGTTCAATCCAAATTTCGAATAAATGTGTCCATTATCCAAACCCACATTAACTTAGGCACGGGGTAGCCGATGAAACCCTCATCAACATGAATTCGGTGGATTAACATTTATCACCCACTTCCCCTACGTAACAAGGTTTGTACCCCGGGGTAGCCGAGTGCACTCCCTCGCGAAATAGGTTTTCATGGTTTCTACTATTTGGTAAGGCTATGTCTCAATTAATTGTTTTAGCGAGAGGTCATGTCAATTTATTATCTATCACGTTTTAAGTGAACTAAAGCGGTGAACTACGATAATTCTAATTGACACGGTCGATAAACTCGATGAAATAACAATGCATGTTTAGTTATGGCGATTTAGCAATGCATGTGACATAAAATAAAATGCAAGCATAAATAAATAAATCCTAGTATGGCCTTTCCTAAAATAGAAAAACTCTTTAACTATTACATATTCGGAAACCAACTCCATTGGTCCCTTGAACTTCGGTTGTGGCACGCATCTCGAGGTAACACCGTCTTTATGTATCGCCATTCTTGAAGAATCCGTCTTTGGGAACTCCGGAATGAATAAAATTACATAATAAATTACATAATTTCCTATTATACATTTGTAACTAAATAAAATAAATCTATTAAATTACAAAAACGGTGATACGAGATCACAATAAAATTACAACCGAATCGATATTCCCATACATTTCGGGAAATACCAATTAAAATCTAAGGCCATACTAGGTAAACTTACATAATTCAAAATTACATAAACTAAAATTATGACAATCATAAAGAAAATGCAGCATTAAAATATGTATGAACATGCTTCATTTTATGCTAAATCGCCTTTAAATTGCCAATATCGTATATTACTTGGTTTTTACGAATTTGCGTGATTTCAACATTTTATAATCACAAAAATACATAAACTCATATTTATGCATAAGTTAATTACCCTAACCTCTTAGGACTCAAAATTTAGTCTTCACTAATAATTTGACCATAATTAACCTTTATTTACAAAATTGTTCATAAATGGACCAAAAATTACAAAAATAAGCTATTAAACTTCAAATAAATCCAAAAATTTCAAAAAAATTCAAAATTTGAAATTTAAATTCATGAACATTCTGGAAAAATTCCATGACACTCATAATGTTCAAAATCTTAGGTTAAAAATTTCGAAATTTTTCCGGAAAAACAATGTTGCGGTTTATCGATTTTTAATAAAATAATCATGAAAACATGGAAAAATTATTTTTATTGACTTTTCAATTTTTAGATCTGAAAAATATGATAAGATGCAACATTAGACGTTTTTCCTAAGTCATAGATTATGTTTTATTAATTTTCCATTAATAATGTCACCATTTATGCTATTTTTCTTCAAAAATTCATAAATCATGCAAAAAGACTTCTTTATAGCCAATTCTTTTACACACATCTTGTAAAATTGCATGTGATAACATATTAATTTTCTATGACCAGATTCGAAATTTAACTCATATTAACCTATTTTTCACTTAAATCCGAATTTAATAATGAAAAAATCATTTTTCGAGCATAACAAGTCCAAAAATTATGAAAATTTACAGGTTATCTCAAAATAATATATGTGACAACATATCCAAAAATCAACTTAAAATTCGAAGTATAGCTAATTTTCGACCAAAAATGACATTTTTACTCATAAAATCACATTTAAATGCCATTATTGTAAAATATGAACAATAAAAATCCGAAAAATTAACCAAAATATCCTAAAACATTTTAGGACCAGAAATATTAACATGCATGTAATAATTTCGTGATATATCATAATAACACAAATTTTACAAGTTTTATTTTGTTATTCATATAACTCGGAAAAACTTTTAACCAATTTGCATGCAAACAACCGTGGCTCTTGATACCGATTGAAGGAAATGTAGATCTATATATACTAACATACTCTTATATGTTTCAAATTTATTTGGTCATAAAATAAATTCTAGATCTTATGCATGCAAACTAAAATAAATAAGAGAAGAAATCATTTTCTCACCATAATTATTTCGGTCATATTGGGCACTAACAAGATCTCCTTCTTGTTAGTTCTTGAGCTTTCCATTAATGGATGAACATTCTTGACTTCAAATTAGAAGCCCTCCAATTAGTTGCACCCAAGACAATCCCTTAAACCCACAAATAAACATGTACTAGATGTTTGCAATGTAGTTTACCTTAAAATCTATTACTAATACTCATATACTACTTCTAGTAATCTTAGTAATTCATGTGAACAATTTAGATTGAGATCTCATCCTTTTTAATGAAGATGGAAGAGAGAGAAGAGAGGAAATTATCCATGAACATTTTTCATGTGTTATACTTGAATGAATGATAAAAGGAAAAATAAAATCCTCTTAATGGTGGAGTGTTTCACGGTTGGAGTGTAGAAAATGGGGCATCTACTTTTTACTTTTTGTCTTCACAAGAAGTAGATGTGTAAGAGTAGGTGTAAGGCTAGTGTAGTGTAGACTTATTATTTAATTCTATCACATAAAATAATATAAGCACAACCCACTACATACTCCTCCTAATTCGGTCCACCCTCCATAATATGGACTACCATTTTATTTTGTCAATTTGTCAATTGTCACACAATATGTCACATGTAGTATGATACATGTTATTAATTAACTAAATGCATATTTATCACATAAATATCATTTTATAAATTAATTAAATTACATTCAACAAATTGACTAGTGATACTTGATCACATAAATAAAATGGGTCATATAGTTATAATTTACAACTTCTTGTAATCATAATTAACCATTCATTCTTATCTTTATTGTTTCTCAAACAATAAATAATTTTAGCAACAAGGCATTTTATTACTAAAATAAATCTTATTTAATCCCATTACAATAAGATATCAATATTCTCTCTCACAAATCAAATTGTTCAATTTTAAGGAATTAATTAATCTGTATCGGTATACAACTAATTAACCTTTTCAATTAAGGGAATCGTCCTTTAGGTGTGACCTCGAGGATCAATGATCACCACCGTCGCACGACAGTAATGTCAAACTCTAGCCTTGACAATCATTACCGATATGTGTGGACCAGTTGACTATATATGTAATGTATCATCCCTTTCGTATTCTTGGCATGAGATTTAATAATGATATTTAAATCATGTGATCGCACTATTGTTGAGGACACATTTCCCAACACAAATACACCAAAGTAGCCAATTCGGGGCAAAATACTATAAAAACAGTATAGAAATGCATAGAAATACGTGCTGAAATAGGCCAAAAAGACTATATATTAGGCACGTATCAACATGTGTGGTGAAAATAGTGAAATTTAATTTCCAACCATGATTTTGAAAATGACAGTTTTAATTGCCTTCGTTTGAAATTTGAAGAAACAGTGAATTTGAATTTTCACTATTATTTTTCTTTGAAAAATGACGGTTTTAATTACCGTCGTTTGAAATTTGGAGGAATAGTTAATTTGAATTTTCACTATTATTTTTGAAAATGACTGTTTTAACTGCCGTCGTTTGAAATTTGAGGAAATAGTGAATTTTAAATTTTCACTATTATTTTTGTATTTAAAAAATGACGGTCCTTAATGTCGTCATTGAAAATTTGAAGTTTGTTATAGGAAATTGGGCGAAAGCCCAAAATTTCGCTGAATAGAGCAGGGAGCACCCCATTGAGGCGCGAGCAACCTGGCGAGATAAGGGTGCTTCCCTATTTTCCTATAAAAGACGCGAGAATGGTTTGCATACCATTCTCATTCCATCGTCTTCAACCTTTCGACAACCTAAAAACCGCCATTGTTGGTCTCTAGCTTGCTTCCATTCGTGCCATTATCAACATGTCATCTCAAGGTATGTATTTCCTCTTGAATCCATTTGAATTTGTTGGTCTTTTTGATAGATTGAATTAGGGCGAAATGTTTACCCTAGAAAATCGATTAGGGCATTTTTTATTGAGCCCATTTCGAGTGAAATTGATGATTGCATTAGGTTAGAAACCTGTTTAGGAGTATAGGGGTGCTTTTAGTTTGCATTTTGGTCCCCGTTCCCGCTCCCTATGCTCGAAAAACGTGAGTGAGGCGAAGAAACCGTCTCATTTCACAATGCCAAGTTTATTTGCTTGGATAGTGGGTCCCACTAGGCTGCATTGTAGTCGGGAAAGACCGTATTTGCCATTGTGGACCTTTGTTGGGTATTGTGGGCAAAATTGGAATTTTTGCCTTTTGTGACGGTCTTATGTCTGACAGAATAAGCTCCTGTTTTGGCTTGAATTGAGTCAGTTTGCCTTGGAATGGACCTTATTGGTAGTTTAGGTCGCTTTGAGGCGTGATAAAATCACGTTGCCTTTTTGCGGTCGTATTTTGGAATTTTGACCGGTTTGTGCTCAAATTGGCGTAGGAATTGCCTTTTCGAGCCTTAGAAAAATACCCCATTGCATCGGGAATGTATTTTGGTTTGTTGGCGGACCTTGTATGGGTCTTGGGGTGCCGTTTTTGTGTTGTGGTTGTTTTGACTCGTCTTTTGCTTGAAAAGAAGGGCGAGTCGTTTTTTGTGCATTTTTTTGTATTGTCTTTGTTTGGTTGGGTTTGGGCGGGATTGCCCTTGTTCTGCTTTGCAGGTTTTTTTTTGGGGTTTGTCCATTTTACGCCGTCGTAATGCTGAAATTTCGGCTGACGTTCTTTGTTTACCTTTGGCTGCAGGGGATCATTTGGGGCCTACGGGATCTGTTGTTGAGGCTTTGGAAGAGGAGGATGATCCAGGAGGAGCAGAAGTGACCGGGGAGGCTGCTGGAGCCGAGGTGGTGGTAGAGGATGCTTCCGTAGAGGAGGGGAGGAGGTTGTCGCAGCCGGCTTGTCCTTTTCGTTGCGGCTCATAGACAGGACAGCTGATGATTGGAGGTCAACACCGGGGTGGTGCGTCGCATCATGGTCCTTAGCCTCCTTATTATCCAAAGTCTGCCAGACAATGTCTTCTTTTTGTCGTGGATCAGGAACGAGGTATTACCGTCAGGATAACCACCTCTGCTTCCGTTGTTGCTCCTCTGTTTCCCGTGTTGCTCCTTTTCTTTTCCATTTGGGAGGATAGGGAGTGCTTAGTTCGGTAGGTGGCGGATAGCCCCCAGTTAGTAGTCTTAGGCCAGTGTCTGTATGATAGATGTCTGTACTAGCTCTTGTTTGTATGGTCAGCCATTTGTATCAAACATGTGTCGATGTATTTTGCGTGAGGCGGTTTATATACATGTGTTTTTGGATTGTGGTTCATTTTGTAATTTTTGGCTTTTTGCGTTGTGTTGCGGAGGAGCGCTATAGGCTGTCAATTCTCCTTTTGATTCGCACTAGTTCCTACATCGTTAGTGCAGAAAACAGGCAACGGGTAGCACATATGCATAAACGTAAACACGTAACAAGCAATTGATTGAAAACAAAATTTAACCATGACGACTCGAAGTTAAAAATTGAAAATTGAAATTTGAAAGGGTATTTTGAAAATTTGCGAAAAGTCGTCACGTTTGGACTCCAAAAGGAATTGATTTGAAAATTGAGCAATTAACTCGTGTCTTGAATTAAATTGCATCGAAATTGTTGAAATTGATTTGTGACTCGATAAAAAAAATTCAAACTCAAACCGTCAGGGATGAATTTTAGAAAAGATTTTTGCGAGTGTATTTGATTTGATTTTTTTGTGAAATCAAGACTCGAATTTGTGAGTGCTTGAATTTTGAGGAAAATTGATGTCGTTTTATCAATTTTCGATTTTATTTTTGGCAAAATCGCGAAAAAAAGCGAATAAATTTCGGAATTTCGACTGACATGGAAACGATTTGTCTGACATGAAAATGATCCGTCGCGGATCGGGGCGACTAGCCCTCCCCCCCCCCCCCCCCCTTAAAAAAGAAATAAAAATATGTATACTTAAAGCTGCGTCATGGGAACCGTGTTGGATTTCGTAAAACGTGAAAACAAGAAAATGTGAGTGTAAGGAAACACAAAATGTCTTGGACCATCCCGAAGAGGCGCGAGCATTCCGGCGGGAGGTTTGAGGTGTCAGGAGAAAACACAACTTGAAAGGGATCATTTAAGGCGAGAATCCTGGGAATAGGCCTAAAGAGGCGCGAGCTATTGGGCGATAGAAGCCAGCTCTCCCTTTTTCTAAAAAAACGCGCTGATTGTTTTTGTATAAATAGTGATGTTTGTGCTTCATTGTTTCATCATCCGAAACACAAAATCATCTCTACAAAACCTCTTCTTCTTCTTCCACAAAAAAAATATTTCATGGATGCCTTTGAGAATACGTTGCGACAGTGGTGCCGGGATTTGTCGCCTCCCAAAAAGTATCAACTCATTTGCATGGGAGTTGGTAAATTGTTGGTGCTCCGTCAAGTCAAGGTGCAATCCTCATTTCTCGAAGCATGCTCTCGGTTTTGGGATTCAAAACACCATGTTTTCGTTTTCCCGAAAGGTGAAATTTGTCCGCTTGCCGAAGAAATTGGAGCCATTGGTGGGTGGCCGGGTTATGTTCCGGTGCTTCCTCCGTCTCGGTTGTGCTACAAGGAGAAATTCCGTTCAATGTTGGGCTTATCGACAAGTCAAATCAACTTCCTTCTTGCTCCACATGGTGTGGATATGTTGGCTCTTATCAACATCTTTTCAAACCGATTAGATGCCAATGTTTCAGAGGTGGCTAGGAGAAGGGCTCTTGCCTTTTGCCTTGTCCATGTATACCTATTTGTTGATGCTTTGAAGAAGGAGGGGCCAAAATGCTATGGTAGCATGACCCTCGTGCATGTGGTTGAGCAAATGGAGCATGGTAGAGATCCATCATGGTTGGTGCTTGGCGAGATCATCCATGCTTTGGACAAGGAAGGCTCTTATGGAGAAGCTCCTTCATTTGGATCTCCAAGGATTCTCCAAGTGTGGCTATTGGAGAGGCTAAGGTATGTAGTGTAATACTCCGTATTTATGAGTCTTTGGGTACTCTATGGAGTAGGCCTTACTCTGTCGAGTAAGGGTAAGTTGCGTTTTAAAATAGTTTCTGACCTGTTGGGTACTCGATTGAGTAACTAGGATACTCGATCGAGTAAGGGGGTACTCGATCGAGTACCTTGGGTACTCGATCGAGTAGCCGGTTTACGGGGAGTTTTTCTCGGGTTTTGTTAATTATGCGATTAAGATATATAACCTTCTTCGTCATTATACTAAACACTTTTGCAAAACCTAATTTACTGTCAAAGAGAGAAAGCAAGTACGTTCATCATCTTAATCGCATTGTTAGCAAATCCCGGAGTTTGGAAGGTCGGTTTTCATCGTTTGTTATACCATTGAGATCCTTGCGTCAAGGGTAAGATCTATGTACCCTTTTTGCTGTATTTCCTTTAAGTTGGTTAAACCCTAATCTAGGGATTTGGGGGTTTTTGAGTAGTTTGTGATTTGGTAGCATTTGTATGTTGTATGATAGGAGGAGGTTTCGTAGAAGAAGCTTTTGATACGGTTTGTAGAGACCGTCTCGATAGTTGTGCTTTCCGGTAGGATTTCCTACTCGGTATTAGTCCCATAATGGGATGATTGTTGATGTGTTGTGGTTGATTGAATAATATAGTAATTGTATTGTGACGGTTTGTTGATTGTGATTGTTTGTCTCTGGTTCTCGAGGCGTGTCCTCGACTGAGTGGGGTCACTTGCGGGAGTGGCTTCACGCCCTAGTTTTGCCCTTCGTGGAACCCGCCACGGAAGGGGATGTGCACATTAAAGGACAGGGTTATCGCTCATTATGAGGAGCGGGGATTTGGTGGGTACGGTTGCGGTCCCCCCCTGGGTAATGGGTCCAGTGGACGATCGGTGATTGAGATTGTTGGAATTGGTGTGGTTGTGTGTGTGACGGTTAAGTTTGTTTGTTTATCTTATTGTTGATATATATTGAGTTGTGTGATTAGTACTGACCCCGATTGTTGTTTTGTAAACCTGCGGTGATCCATTCGGGGATGGTGAGCAGTAATTGAGCAGGTTTGAGTTGAGTACTGGGATAGCTGGGAGGTGCCACCGTATGACGATAGAAGTCTTCCGCTGTAGTCTTTTAGTTTTATGACATTTCCGTATTTCAGTAGACAATTGGTTTTAAGAACTTGTACCCGTATTTTGGGATTTGGTTTCAGTTGTACTTTTCACTAAAGTTATATTATTTAAGTTGTTTTATTATTGTCTTATGAATATCATGCCTCGGGTAACCGAGATGGTAATATCTTTATACCTGAGTGGTTCTGGTAAGGCACTTGGAGTATGGGGGTGTTACAAATGGTATCAGAGCGACGATCCTGAAACCTGTAACCAATGAACCTAATGAACATAGGGAGTTAATTAAAATGAACCCGGGGTAAAGGTTGTAGGAGCTAATGCAAAGGCTTGGGAGACGTCCTGAAGTCGCGAACTCGCCCTACAATTTTGAACCGGTCACATGGGGGGTGTATATCAAGGTCGTATGCGTTGTTTGGTTAGCTTGTGTGTGAATGTGATGAAGTGTGTGTAACTGTTGGATGTATGCAGTAGAAGGTTGAGAATATAAAAGAAAGGTTGATGATATATATGTAGAACTGTTGTTGGAATGAAAACATGATGGATGTTTACAATGTGGCGTTTAATAACATGATATAATGATTTCGTAGATCGTATGAAAAGATGCGTAGTATTATATGCTTAGTTATGATATAATGTTGGTTTTATAAAGTTTTTAGCATGTTAGAATATGATATAGCATGCGGGTAGCGTTTCTGAGTTAGCATGACTCGATCGAGTGGGACTGACTTGATCGGGTGGGTTTTTGAGGATTTTGAGTCCAGAATCGTGTTTTGGGCACTCGATCGAGTACCTCGGGCACTCGATCGAGTAGGGGGTCACTCGACTCGGTCGAGTATGTTAGAGATCAGAAGGTCCGTTTGGGGTCTGATGTTGGGGCACTCGATCGAGTATAGTGGGCACTCGATCGAGTAGCCTGGTACTCGATCGAGTATGTTTGGGAACTCGATCGAGTAGGGTCTGGGCAGCTTGTTTTCATGTTTTGTGGTTTTGGCGCGTATGTTTATATCCACCCCTTTTTTCGTTATAGTTTCAAGATGCCGCCCAAGAAGAATGCGTTGTATGCGAGAGCTGAGC
This sequence comes from Silene latifolia, assembly GCF_048544455.1. Taxonomy (NCBI): domain Eukaryota; kingdom Viridiplantae; phylum Streptophyta; class Magnoliopsida; order Caryophyllales; family Caryophyllaceae; genus Silene; species Silene latifolia. The sequence goes on along the minus strand of NC_133527.1, from coordinate 115,144,931 downwards.
TTATGAACATAGATGACATTGTTAAGATGTTGGAGCATTAGGATGCTCTTACTGAGGCTTTAAAGAATGTGGGGAAAGATAAGGATAAGGATAAGGAGAAAGAGGTTGATCACTCTAAAATCAGCCTCTATATAGCGAGGTTTAACCCGAAAGAGTACAAGGGAGTTGGGGAGCCGAACCTTCTTGATAGTGGCTTACGAGAGATGGAGAACATATTAGATTTGGTTCACTTGTCCGATGAGATGAGAGTGGAACAGCTGCGTTCTATCCGAGGGAGGCGGTGGTAAGTGGTGGGATACGGTGAAAGTGAGAGCTAAGGAGTTATATGTGAACCAAGGTTTACCTGCTATACCTTGGGAAGAGTTTCGTAGGGCTATGAGAAAAGAGTTTGTCTTTGGAGCATGTGAGGAGTAAGTTGAGGGAAGAGTTTGTGAGTTTTAAGATGACCATTTGAGATGTTTGTGGTGAGTACTACGGGAAGTTCAATGACAAGTCTAGGTATCTTTGAGGATATGGGTTTGAGTGAGGATAATTTGGCGAGGTTTGAGAGGGGTTGACCCCTAAGATTATGGATAAGTTACCCGTGGGAGTCCTTGCGATGTTAAGGAAGCTTATGAGAGAGGGGCGGGAGAGAGCGAGAGGTTGGTGGAGATTGCTCGGGAGAGGTCGGGTGGTGAGAAAAGGAAGTCGAGAGCGCGGGTGGTGGCCAATCTAATAAAAGAAAGGCAACCACAATCAGTCTAAAGGGTATTATTCTGGGTCAGGGTTCAGTGCTGGGGCTTCCTTTGGGCGTGGCCGTGGAAGTGTTAGTGGTAGTTGGGGAGTGACCTGCTATAGCTGTGGTGGTGTAGGCCACAAGAGACATGAGTGCACAAGTGCAGGAACTTTCCGAGAGACTGCGCAGAGCTATGCGAGCAATAGACCGGCCGGGTCGTGGCCAAACCGGGGAAGTCGAGCTACCGAGTGGAGGCAACCGCAACGGCAGTAATTCTTATCGAAACCACCAACGAACAACAACAACAACCAAGGGTCGGGTGCTAAGCCGACCCACATCAGCCAAGATCTTGTCCGGGGAGGTGGACGGAAGACCGTGGAAAGTTATTCATGATGGAGAAGAAAGCGGTGAGGAGGATGCACACGTTATCACCGGTACTTTTCTTGTTAATGGTATTCATACCTTTGTTTTGTTTGATTCGGGGGCTTCTCAGTCGTTTGTATCTTTGAGTCATGTTAAACGGTTGGGTTTGAGGGTGTATGAGTCTGTTAGTGAGAAAGTTTTTATACCTTCGGGTGAGTCTGTATCTTGTGGGAGGTTATATAGGGATGTACCTATGATAGTTGGGCAATTTGATTTCCCTGTAGACTTGCTAGAGTTTCCTTTTGACGGTTTTGAGATGATAGTTGGGATGGATTGGCTGGGAAAGTATAAAGCTAAGATAGACTTTCATCAGAAGAAAGTGTCTTTAAGAGGTCCTATGGGTGTTAGTGTGTCTTATCGTGGGTTTCTAGTCAAACCCAAAGTTAAGTTGATCTCAGCTGTCACTTTGAAGTCATATCTGAGGAAGGGATGTCCTTTGATATTGTTCCATGTGAGAGATGACCGGGTAGAGGGTCCGACAGTTGATCAGATACCCGTGGTGGGAGAGTTTGAGGATGTGTTTCCAGAGGAGATTCCGGTGTTGCCGCCGAGAAGAGAGATAGATTTCACAGTAGAGTTGAAACCAGGGACGGGGCCAATCTCTAAGGCACCGTACCGTATGGGTCCTAAGGAGATGGAGGAGCTTAGGAAACAGTTGGATGATCTGATAAAGAAGGGATACATTAGACCTAGTGTATCGCCGTGGGGTGCACCAGTTCTTTTCGTGAAGAAGAAGGATGGGAGTTTGAGGTTGTGCATAGATTACAGGAAGCTGAACCGAGTGACGGTGAAGAACAAGTATCCTTTGCCATGGATAGATGACTTGTTTGATCAGTTGAGTGGTGCATCAGTCTTTTCTAAGATTGATTTGAGATCGGGGTACCATCAAGTGAAGATTAGAGAGGTGGACATACCAAAGACAACTTTCACGTCGAGGTATGGCCATTATGAGTATGTGGTGATGCCGTTTGGATTGTCTAATGCACCGACAGTGTTTATAGATTTGATGAATAGGATCTTTAAACAGTTTTTGGACAAGTTTATAGTGGTGTTTATCGATGATATCTTTGTCTACTCCAAGACTAAGGAGGAGCATGAGGAGCATCTGAGGGTTGTGTTGCAGACTTTGAGGGAGCATGAGCTATATGCTAAGCTATCTAAGTGTGAGTTCTGGTTAGAGAAAGTTGCTTTTCTGGGGCATGTGATCTCTAAGGAGGGAGTAGCTGTGGATCCGGCGAAGATTGAGGCAGTGACAAAGTGGGAAGCACCAAATAATGTTGCTGAGATCAGGAGTTTTCTGGGTTTAGCTGGGTACTACAGATGGTTCGTGAAAGATTTATCAAAGATAGCTAGACCTATGACAGCGTTGATGAGGAAAGAGAACATGTTTCGTTGGGATGAGAGTTGTGAGACGGCGTTCCAAACATTAAAGGATCATTAGACCACAGCTCCTGTCTTAGCATTGCCTGAAGGGATCGAGAACTTTGAGGTTTATACAAATGCCTCAAAGAACGGGTTGGGATGTGTGTTGATGCAGAACGGTAAAGTGATTGCCTATGCTTATTGGCAATTGAAGTCTTATGAGGAGAACTACCCTACTCATGATCTGGAGTTGGGTGCGGTGGTGTTCGCTCTCAAGATATGGAGACATTACCTTTATGGAGCAATTTTTAAGGTATTTTCTGATCACAAGAGTCTCAAGTATATTTTCACTCAAAAGGAGTTGAACATGAGACAGAGGAGGTGGATGGAGCTGATTGGCGATTATGACATGGAAATTATCTACCATGAAGGGAAGGTTAATGTAGTTGCTGATGCTTTGAGTATGAAGAGTGTACATTCTCTGTGTACAGCTCTATCTTTGATGAGGTTGAGAGATGAGGTAGCGAGATTTGGGATACATATGATGCAGAAAGGAGATGCCATGGGTGATATGACAGTGCAGCTTGAGTTTTATGATGACATTCGAGGTAAGCAGGCGTTGGATCCTAAGATAGTGGAGTGGAGAGCTGGAGTAGAAAAAGGGACAGTGTCTCGATTCTCCATTCACACAGATGGTAGTTTGAGGTTTGACGGTAGGTGGTGTGTTCCTAATGATGAGGAGTTGAAAAAGACTATCATGACAGAGGCACATTGCACACCGTATTCAGTACATCCAGGTGGTGACAAGCTATATAAGGATTTGAAGAACATGTTTTGGTGGCCTGGAATGAAGAAAGAGACAGCTGAGTTTGTGGCCCGTTGTTTGACATGCCAGAGAGTTAAGGGGGAACAGCGACGACCACAAGGTAAGATTCAGTCTTTAACGGTACCTGAGTGGAAGTCGGAATCCATTTCCATGGATTTTATCGTGGGTTTGCCAAAGAGTCAACAAGGTAATAACATGATTTGGGTTATAGTGGATCGACTGACCAAGTCAGCTCACTTTGTTCCAATGAAAGATACATGGACCAAAGCACAATTGGCTATGGCCTATCGAAAGAACGTGCTTAAGTTACATGGAGTCCCTAAGGACATAGTGTCTGACAGAGATGCGAGATTTATATCAAGGTTTTGGAAAGAGTTGCAGGAATCGTTGGGAACAACTTTGAAGATGAATACTGACATTTCATATGCTGATGCATGCAGACAACCGAGAGAATAATCAAGACTCTTGAGGATATGTTGCGAGCTTGTGTGATGGACTTTGGTGGTAGCTGGGAACAAAGGTTGGACTTGATAGAATTTTCTTATAATAACAACTATCACACTAGTATTGGTATGACACCGATTTGTTGGGACGATAGTGCTGAGGCAGTGGTTTTAGGACCAGAGATGGTGCATGAGACGGTGGAACAGATTAAGATGATCAGGGAACGGATGAGGGCAGCTCAGGATAGGCAAAAGAGTTATGCAGATCTACATCGCCGGGACATAGAGTTTCAAGTTGGGGACAAGGTTCTTTTGAAAGTGTCTCCTATGCGTGGGGTTATGAGATTTGGGAAGAAAGGCAAGCTAAGTCAGAAGTTTATCGGGCCTTATGAGATCTTAGAGCGAGTTGGAGAAGTTGCATATCATCTGGTTTTACCAGCTGCGCTAGAGAGAGTGCATAATGTGTTTCATGTATCACAGCTGCGGAAGTATGTGAGTGACCCGTCACATGTGTTGGAGGCAGAGAGCTTACAGCTAGATGAGTCCTTATCATATCTTGAGGTGCCTAAGCAGATTCTTGACCGAAAGGTTAGGAAGACTAGGAGTGGCGAGACAGTTTTGCTTAAGATCCTTTGGTCTAACCACGAGACTGAGGAAGCTACATGGGAGCCAGAGGAAGCTATGAAAGAGCGTTACCCTTTTCTCTTTGATCAGGTATGTATGGTTACGGGGACGTAACCTTGTTTCTTTTAGGGGGGTAGGAGATGATCGCGAAGAGTTTTTTTAAGAGTTTTATACCCCTTTTTGTATGTTGTGTCGGTATGTTTGTCGGGATGAGTTGGGTTAGTAACATGTTTTATGTTGAGTTTTGTTTTGGTTGTTGAGTCGGAAGTGTTCAGGGAGTACCTTTGTTTAGTAGTGGTTTGAACTTCGGGGACGAAGTTCTTTTTAAGGAGGGAAGACTGTAATAATCCGTATTTATGAGTCTTTAGGTACTCTATCGAGTAGGCCTTACTCTGTCGAGTAAGGGTAAGTTGCATTTTAAAATAGTTTCTGACCTGTTGGGTACTCGATCGAGTAACTAGGATACTCGATCGAGTAAGGGGGTACTCGATCGAGTACATTGGGTACTCGATCGAGTACCCGGTTTACGGGGAGTTTTTCTCGGGTTTTATTAATTATGCGATTAAGATATATAACCTTCTTCGTCATTATACTAAACACTTTTGCAAAACCTAATTTACTGTCAAAGAGAGAAAGCAAGTACGTTCATCATCTTAATCGCATTGTTAGCAAATCCCGGAGTTTGGAAGGTCGGTTTTCATCGTTTGTTATACCGTTGAGATCCTTGCCTCAAGGGTAAGATCTATGTACCCTTTTTGTTGTATTTCCTTTAAGTTGGTTAAACCCTAATCTAGGGATTTGGGGGTTTTTGAGTAGTTTGTGATTTGGTAGCATTTGTATGTTGTATGATAGGAGGAGGTTTCGTAGAAGAAGCTTTTTGATACAATTTTGTAGAGACCGTCGATAGTTGTGCTTTCGGGTAGGATTTCCTACTCGTATTAGTCCCATAATGGGATGATTGTTGATGTGTTGTGGTTGATTGAATAATATAGTAATTGTATTGTGACGGTTTGTTGATTGTGATTGTTTGTCTCTGGTTCTCGAGGCGTGTCCTCGGCTGAGTGGGGTCACTTGCGGGAGTGGCTTCACGCCCTAGTTTCGCCCTTCGTGGAACCCGCCACGGAAGGGGATGTGCACATTAAAGGACACGGTTATCGCTCATTATGAGGAGCGGGGATTTGGTGGGTACGGCTGCGGTCCCCCACTGGCAGGGCTGGTCAAGTGGACAGTCGGTGATTGAGATTGTTGGGATTGGTGTGGTTGTGTGTGTGACGGTTAAGCTGTTTGTTTATCTTATTGTTGATATATATTGAGTTGTGTTATATTATTTAAGTTGTTTCGTTATTGTCTTATGAATATCATGCCTCGGGTAACCGAGATGGTAATATCTTCATACCTGAGTGGTCCTGGTAAGGCACTTGGAGTATGGGGGTGTTACATGTAGAGCCTCCGGTTGATTCTGTAATACTACGGATTTTCATAAGCTAAGTACTCGACCGAGTAGAGCCTACTCGGCCGAGTAGTGCTAGTTGTGTATTCTGTTTTGGTTCTGCCGAGGAATACTAGGTCGAGTATGAGGAATACTCGACCGAGTAGAGGATACTTCGCCGAGTATACTCTTTACTCGACCGAGTATCCGGTCTGGCGAGTGATATTTCAGCGGTTTGATGCGGGAGTGTTTAGGGTTATTTAATATTAAGAATCAGGTTCTAAACGTCATTTCAACCCTAATCATTTTACGATTTCTTTAATCACTCTCTAATCACTCCCTAATCATTCCTTAATCCTCCATTGTGTGTGTGCAATCGACGTAGTTCTTGCGTTTAATCCTTCACTCTACTGTTGGTAAGTCCTTGTTCTTCATGTCATTTATGTTCTTGTGGGGTTACTGTATACATATGGATTGGGAAAAGGGGGATTGTGCAATGTGTAATTGTGCTATGTGGTTATTGTATAGGAGAAGACTTCATAGAGGAGCCTTTTTGATTGCTCGGTTTCCGTATTGCTGTTGATTACTAAGGTAGGGTTTCTCCTACTAAGTACTGCTAATTGATTGAGATTGCATATGTTTTATAATTGTTGTTATCTGCTGATCATCGGAGGTTGGGTGTTGTGGTGACGATGTTGGTGTGGTTATGTTGTGGCGGTTGTGGTGTTGTGCCAGCTGTGATGCTGTGTGTGTGATTGCGGTGGAGTCACTTGCGGGAGTGGCTTCAAACCCTAGTTCGCCCTCCATGGAACCCGTCACGGGAGAGGATGTGCACATTAAGGGACAGGGATTGTTAGTCGCTCGTTGATGAGCTGGACTAGGTAGGGATGGGCTGCGATCACCCACTGGCGGCGAGGATTACCTGTTGCGATAGGTAATCTGGCAGGGCTACACACTTCGGTGTGTAGTCGGTTACTGTGTTAGATCGGGAGTCCGGGAGTGGAGGATGATCAGCTGGTTGCATTGTCTGTTGTCTTATATTGATTGAGTAGTACTGACCCCGTGTTGTTGTTTTGTAAAACTTGCGGTGATCCATTCGGGGATGGTGAGCAGGCTTGACAGGTATTGCTAGTGGTGAGCTTGGGCAGTCATGGGGGAGTTGTCATCACCAGTCGTAGCATCACAACTTGAGTCTTAGTTATAATTTTGTTGTCAGACATTAGATTTATTTATTTGTTCAGTTTTGGATTTGGTTTGATGTAAACATTTATACTTTATTGTACTTTTAATAAATGTGCTCAGTTCAGACGCTTTTGATATTTACTAACCTCGGGCAACCGAGATGGTAACACGCTTTCATGGTAGGGTGGTCCTGGTAAGGCACCTAGGTATGAGGGGGTGTTACAAAGTGGTATCAGAGCCGAAGATTCCGGCACCTAAACAAATGAATCTAATGAACTTAGGGAGTCTAAATAAAATGAACCCGGGGAGAGTTGTTTGGAGCTACCGCAAAGACTTGAGAGACGTCCCGGATTCGCAATTTGGCCCTCACTAACTCGAGCCAGTCACATGGGGAAGTGTGTTGAGAGTTGTGTCGTATATGTGCATGTATGTTAAGGTTCATGGTTGGAACGTATGGTGATAAGGAATGTGTATGTGGAATTCGAAAAGTATGTTGTGCATGGAAAAGTATTGGCAGAGATGAATATGTGAAATTTCGTGTATCGGTTTTCATATATGAGTGTTTGGCATGGTTATGTGTTTACTATATGGCATTAGAATTTCTGTCGTTGTATGTATGGATGTGGGAATAGAAAGCATGATAGGGACCCTGTACTATTTTGACCGTCTTTGGCATTACTCGACCGAGTCGGGAGTACTCGGCCGAGTAACCAGGCACTCGGCCGAGTGTTATTTGGCAGTAGGCAGCGGTTGCTACTGGATGTGTTTACTCGACCGAGTATTTAGGCATACTCGACCGAGTAGAGCATACTCGGCCGAGTGTTGTTTATACTCGACCGAGTATGCGTTTTGTGAATTTGAGGTCGGCTACTGGAGTCGACTACTCGACCGAGTATCAGGGATACTCGACCGAGTAGCCGTTACTCGACCGAGTATTGCTTGGTACTCGGCCGAGTGTTCCTTTGGCGGAATATCGTTACATTTTGAGTCGTAGGCTTTTGTGTTTACATTTCCTTGTTTCTTATCAGCTCAAAATGCCGCCCAAAAGAACTGCCGCACAAATTCAAGCTTCTGAGATGTCGCTTGACGAGGTTGCTCGTATGATTGAGCAACAAGATGCTCTTCTCGAGGCTCTTAAGAATGTGGGAAAGGGGAAAGAGAAGCCGGTGGATGCTACTCAGCTTAGCATCAAAATTGCTCGCTTTAACCCTCCCACATATGAGGGTGTTGGGGAACCAAAGCTGCTCGAAAAGTGGCACCGTGAGATGGAAAGTCTCATGGAAGTGGTTAAGTGTCCCGATGATATGATCGTTGAGCAGGTAGTGTACTACCTGATAGGTGAGGCCGCCGTGTGGTGGCTAAATGTCAAGGAAGATGCTAGAGCCTACTACCAGGCCGAGGGTCGGGGAGCTATCCCGTGGTCAGGGTTGAAGAGCGCTATGAGAGAGCAGTTTGTGCCGGAGCATATCCGACACAAGATGAGATCTGAGTTTGATTCTTTCTCCATGTCATAGGAGATGACAGTCACTGAGTACTATTATCGGTTCCTAGAGCTATCTTGCTATGTTGAGGATATGTAGTTGGGACAAAGGGGTTTGGCTCTCCGTTTTGAGAGGGGTTTATCTGCCAAGATCGTGAGCCGTCTACCAGCTGGGATTGCTTCTAACCTTAAGGAAGTGTACCTAAGAGCAGGCTAAGCTGAGAGAATGGTAGATCTCTCAAGAGAGATCAATGAGAGGACTCTTCTTTGAAAAAGAGGAAGGCCGACAAGTGGAAGCAAATCGTCGGGCAACAAGAAGGACAACTTCAACCATGCAAAAGCTTTTTCTGGTGGAGCTGGTTTCTCAGGGGGATCTCGTGGCTGGGGAAAGACTGGAGGTCGGAGTCTGAGTGATAACTCAAACCTTACATGCTTCAACTGTGGTGGTGTAGGCCACAGAAGGCGGGAATGCACGAGTTACAGGCCCGACACTGGTTCAGGAGCTCATCAGGGGAATTTCTCTCAGGGGCCGACTCAGAGCTTTGCTAGTAATCGACCGGGTGGATCATGGGGCAACAGAGAGGGACAGAGCAACCAGGGTAGTTATAACCGCAATGGTGGTGGATCTTATCAGCGTCAGAACAACAGCGCCACCCAGGATTCGACAGCCAAGCCGAGCACCTCCAATGCTTCAGTTCAGGGAGGAGGGCAGAAAAGCAGTGGGAAGCTCTTCATGATGGACAAGCAGGAAGCGCAGGATGATGCACATGTAGTCACCGGTACCTTTCTCGTTCATAATGTACCGTCCTTTGTTTTGTTTGATTCAGGGGCAACACATTCTTTTGTGTCTAGGAGTCATGCCTTGTCTATGGGTTTGGGGAAGTTTGAGGTTTTAAAGGATGACGTGTTCATACCTTCTGGGGAGTCTGTGTCGTGTCTCAAGTTGTATAAGGGAGTGTCTATGGTTGTTGGAGGGGTAGATTTACCGGTAGACCTGATAGAGTTTCCCACGGATGGGTTTGAGGTGATTGTCGGGATGGATTGGCTGGGTAAGTATGATGCCAAGATAGATTATCGACAAAAGAAAGTGTCTTTGAGGGGTCCAAAGGGTGTTAGGGTGTCCTATAGAGGATTTTTGGTAAAAACTAAGTGTAAGTTCATAGCTGTGATGACTTTAAAGTCATGTTTGAGGAAAAAGTGCCCTTTGATCCTCTGTCATGTGATAGATCGCCGAGTAGAGCCGCAGACAGCTGCTGAGATACCTGTGGTAGGGGAGTTTGATGATGTCTTTCCTAAGGAGATACCGAGTTTGCCGCTAAAGAGGGATGTTAATTTCAATATGGAGCTTAAACTAGGAACAGGTCCGATATCCAAAGCACCTTACTGTATGGCACCTAAAGAGTTAGCTGAGTTGAAGAAGCAGATTCATGAGTTGCTAAGCAAGGGTTATATCCGGCCTAGTGTATCACCGTGGGGAGCCCCAGTTCTGTTTGTGAAGAAGAAAGATGGGAGTATGAGGCTGTGCATTGATTACCGGGAGTTAAATCGCGTCACAGTGAAGAACAAGTATCCTCTGCTTAGGATTGATGACTTGTTTGATCAGCTAAGTGAGGCGGGCGTGTTTTCCAAGATTGACCTAAGATCAGGCTATCATCAACTGAGGATAGCAGATGAGGATATTCCAAAGACAGCATTCCGATCTCGATATGGTCATTATGAGTATGTGGTGATGCCTTTTGGGTTGACTAATGCACCAACAGCTTTCATGGATTTGATGAACCGGATCTTTACACCGTTGTTGGACAGGTTTGTGGTTGTTTTCATCGATGACATCTTAGTTTATTCCAAGACTAAGGAAGAACATGAGGAGCATTTGAGGATGGTTTTGCAGACTCTGAGAGAGAATCAACTCTATGCCAAGCTATCTAAGTGTGAGTTCTGGTTGGAAGAGGTGGCTTTTCTGGGTCATGTGATATCTAAGAAGGGCGTGTCTGTGGATCCTAGCAAGATTGAGGCCGTGACCAAGTGGGAATCACCGAAAAATGTTGCCGAGATCCGGAGTTTCTTAGGCCTTGCTGGCAATTACAGGAGATTTGTAAAAGACTTCTCTACCATAGCGCGGCCTATGACAGCCTTGATGAGGAAAAAGACCAGATTTGTTTGGGATGAGAGTTAAGAGATGGCGTTTCAGACCTTAAAGGAACGCTTGACCACAACTCCTATTCTAGCTTTGCTAGAGGGATGTGAAAAATTTGAGGTATATACCGATGCTTCAAAGAATGGTCTTAGTTGTGTTCTAATGCAGGCAGGGAAGGTCATAACTTATGCTTCGAGGCAGCTAAAGCCATATGAGGATAATTACCCTACTCATGATCTGGAGCTGGGTGCAGTTTTTTACGCTCTTAAGATTTGGAGGCACTACCTTTATGGAGCAACCTTTAAGGTGTTCTCTGATCATAAGAGCCTAAAGTACATCTACACTCAGAAGGAGCTGAACATGCGACAGATACGGTGGATGGAGCTGATCGGAGATTATGATATGGAGATCATCTATCACGAGGGTAAGGCTAACGGTGTTGTAGATACTTAGAGTAGAAAGAGCGTTCATTCGCTATGTACGACCATGTCCTTGCTGAAGCTGAGGGATGAGATATCTAGGATGGGGATCTTTATGATAAGGAAGGAGGATACCATCGGGGATTTGACGATCGAGCCAGATTTATATGAGAACATCAAGAGTAAACAGGAGCTGGATCCTAAGATTCAGGAATGGAAGTCAAGAGTGGAAAGTGGGACATTTTCCAGGTTTTCTGTCCATACAGATGGGAGTGTTCATTTTGATGGGAGATGGTGTGTCCCTGAGGATGCAGAGTTGAGGAGTGTGATCTTATCGAAGGCTCATTGTACTCCTTATTCGGTTCACCCGGGGGGTGACAAGCTTTATGAAGAGGGATGTAGCTGAGTTCGTGGCTAGATGTTTGATCTGCCAGAGGGTCAAGGGTTAGCAAAGGAGACCACAGGGTAAGATTCAGTCTTTGGAGGTACCCGAGTGGAAGCGGGAGTCCATCTCTATGGACTTTATTGTGGGATTACCTAGGTCACAACAAGGTAATAACATGATATGGGTGATTGTTGATCGGTTAACCAAGGCAGCTCTCTTTGTTCCTATGAAAGATACCCGGTCTAAGATGCAGCTGGCATTGGGTTACAGGAGGCATGTGGTACGGTTACATGGTATACCCAAGGATATCGTTTCTAATCGTGATGCGAGGTTCATATCCAAGTTTTGGCAAGAGCTACAAGAGTTGATGGGTACCACCTTGAAGATGAGTACAGCTTTTCAAGCAACCGATGGTCAGACAGAGAGAACCATCAAGACCTTAGAGGACATGTTGAGGGCATGTGTCATGGAGTTTGGGGGCAGCTGGGAGGACAGGCTTGACCTGATTGTGTTTTGGCCGGGATTTACTAAATCTTTCGGTTACTTGTCGTTAGGAGCACCTAGACCAAAACACAATTTATAACTTCACAAACAACTCTACAATTAGTAAAGAGGCAAGTAAAGGTCGGATCCCAAGGGATGGGAATTGAGATGAGATTTCTATTGCAACTAGAGGTGTCTTAGGGGTGTCACAATTGGGGTTTGATGTAGAAGATCACTAAACTAAATAGAAATTAAAGTAAACAAGCAAGATGAATTAAAAGGGATGTAAACAATTGATAAAAAGTACTAGGGTGTCATGGGGTCATAGGGGATTCATGGTAATTGATCATACAAACATGTTCTCAATTATAAGCAAGCAATTATTGTTGTGATGGATCGAGTTGGTTTATATCTTACAATCCTAGGAAAGTTTGGGTCCCGGAGCCGAATCGATTAGATTGTACAACACCTACAAGTCGACTTAGTCTTCCCTACTCAACAACATGCATGGTCTAATGAGACTCGAGTTGGTTTATGTCTTACAAGTCTCATTGAAAAGATAGGTGATGGGTAAAAATGCAAGGATTCATAGGCTCACATTTCATCAAACATAACATGTGCATGAGTTGAGATCACAACAAGCAAGCAAATAAACTATGAAAGTGTTAGGCCCATATTAGCCTGGCCTGACTCTTACCTGGCCTGACCCAACTAGGCTGACTAAGGCATCCAGAGACCGGACAAATCTAACTACTATTTAGCTGTTGAAGAATATTATAGCAAGCAGGCTACTAAATCCTGGAAGAGAAGCCTAATGGTCGTCAGAATAGCCTGGCGAGTATTAAAGCAGGTGGATTAAGAAGATGAACAAGAAATGCGATTTGTATAAGTCAATAACCGTGTCCTATTCTCAAGGAAGACCAAGTCTAATTATGAGACTATATCATCCATGAACCTAGACGTGCAAGAGGGGAAAAGGCTAAGAAGCAATCAAAGAAGAGCGAGTCAACCGAATTAATAGGGAATGTGCCCTATTAATCCGGCAACAACCCCGACAAAAGAGAAGAACGTTGAAGATCAATACAACGTTCATGTCTATGACTATAAATATTGTAAACTGACATTTCTAAATTCATTCACCATTCATCAGTGTTGAACTACGTCACTATTTATTTTTTATTTTACGAGCATCCAATTACTAAAACAAATATGTATTCAGCTTATCTAAATAATATAAACATTATTCTTTATACATAGTATTTCCTTGTTATTCATTAATAATATTCCAAACTTATAGAGCTAGATACCCATATTATTCTTTAATCAAGCCGGACCTGTTCAGGGAAAATCCTGCTAAAACAATTGGCGCCCACCGTGGGGCATCTAGTTCTTCAATCAATAAAATTCCCTTTATCATTTTCCATTTAACATTTACACACAAAAATGGTAGAACTAACCCCAGAACAACAACTAGCCGCTGCCTTGGCCTAGATCAAGGAATTGGAGACAATCCAGGAGAAGGCAAAGCGAAGCGTAAATCAATAGGCTGAAGGAATCTGAGTCTAGCCTGAGGAAAAAATTGGAAAATCAGGCTTCAGGCTCCAAGACCAGATTCGAACCAGGAACCCCATTTTCATCCATTATCAAAAACATTGATTTCTCCAATTTTGGAACCCCGGAGAAGGATACATTATCCGGTACCCCAATCATTTCCAATGATGAAACAAACAAGACTGAAGCAGCAATAATGATGGCTATGCTTCAGGAAATTCAAAAACTCCACAACAAAATAGAAAATATACCCGGAGTACGGACTCGTGGTGAAGTAGAAATTGATGACTTTTGGCGACTCACCCTTTGCAAGATGAAATTGCAAAGATTGACCTCCCCAAGAAATTCACCGTCCCATCCATGAGAACTTATGATGGAACCTCTGATTCACAAAATCACGTTGCTATATTCAAGCAGAAGATGCTAGCTGCCTCAATACCCAGTGAACTCAGGCAGGCCTGCATGTGTAAAGGCTTTGGTACAACCCTGACCGGAGCAGCATTACAATGGTTCATTAATCTCCCAAATGGAAGCATCAAGAATTTTGCAGAATTGATCAATGCCTTCAATCAACAATTCGCAAGCAGCAGAGATATGGCCAAGAGACCTAGTAACCTGTTCAGGGTAAAACAACTTCCTGAAGAAACTCTCAAAGAATTCCTGGCAAGATTTGTCAAAGAGAAGGTGGCCATTCCCAGGTGTGATGAAGAAACAGCGGTAGAAGCCTTCAGGCAAGGAGTCCTGCTTGACAGTAACATCTATGCAGACTTGACCAAGAAAGCATGCCCAACCTTTGCCACTGTTCAATCCATCGCCTTAGAGCATGTCAGATTGGAGGAAGATCTCAACTTCAGGACGAACTCATCCGGAGGAAAGCAAGGCTATGGACACACTAACAGGAAAACCTCCTACCAGAAAGGAGGCAACCTCAGATCAAAGACCCTATTCCGGGCCCGAACGATCCGAAGTCAACATGGCATAAGAGCACAAAGGTAACCTTTCTAGCCTTCCAACTATTCCCGAATATAACTTCTCTATTAATACTGCAGGATTAATCAAACGCCGGAAAGCCGGGAGATACAAATCGGGTGGCCCAAGAAATCGACAACCCCAGGAAAGACCCAACAAGATGGTGTGACTTCCATCAGGACATCGGGCACACCACAGAAGAATGTATCCAACTCAGGAAACAGGTGGCATATCTCCTAAAGAAAGGCTTTTTGAAGGACTTAATCCAGCAGTCAAAGAACAAAGATGAAGGACAAAACAAGAGAGATCCTCCTCCTCCTCCCCCCATCTATGAAGTAAAGTTCATAAATGGAGGATCAGAAACTTGTGGTCTGACCAGCTCAGCTGCCAAAACAATATCCAGGGAATCCAGACTGCAGCCACCTTCAAGGTCCAAGTCATTTCCTGCTATCACTTTTGATGACTCGGACCTGCAGGGAGTATCGGATCTACACCATGATAGCTTGGTAATCACCATGCAAATTGGCACAGCTAAGGTATCAAGAATCCTGATAGACGGAGGCAGTTCAATCAATCTGGTGATGCTTGACGTCCTCAAAGCTATGAAGATAGATGAAGGAAAGATCATCAAGAAATCCAGCGTCCTGGTTGGATTCAGCGGAGAAACAAAGAACACCCTGGGAGAAATCAGTCTGCCAACCTATGTGGAAGGCGTGGCTTCATATGAAAGATTTGGATTAATGGATTGCCTATCCTCATATAATGTAATCCTGGGCAGACCATGGATCCACAATGTCAAAGCAATCCCATCAACATACCATCAATGTGTGAAGATACCAACCGAATGGGGGATAACCACCATCAGGGGAGAATAGAGGACGGCTCAGGAATGTTACACTCAGGCTTTGAAACCCTCAAAGTCAGGTAAGTCCCTTGCATGGCAATTAAAGTCACCTGTCAGGGAAGAGTATATTGCACAATCACAGATGGAAACAGGAGAGGTGTCATGGGGTCATAGGGGATTCATGGTAATTGATCATACAAACATGTTCTCAAATTATAAGCAAGCAATTATTGTTGTGATGGATCGAGTTGGTTTATATCTAACAATCTTAGGAAAGTTTGGGTCGGGGAGCCGAATCGATTATATTGTACAACACCTACAAGTCGACTTAGTCTTCCCTACTCAACAACATGCATGGTCTAATGAGACTCGAGTTGGTTTATGTCTTACAAGTCTCATTGAAAAGATAGGTGATGGGTAAAAATGCAAGGATTCATAGGCTCATATTTCATCAAACATAACATGTGCATGAGTTGAGATCACAACAAGCAAGCAAATAAACTATGAAAGCATATTAATTTAAGCATGAATCATTCCCCATGTTGGTTTCCCCTAATTACCCATTAACCCTAGCTAAGTAACTACTCACTCATTATCATATTGAAGATGCTAGCAAGGTTGTCAATCATACCAACAAAGTGAAACATGATGAATAAATGAAAGTGATTAACAATAATTAAAGAGGGATTAAGATAATTAATATATGATTCCAATAATAAAGCAAAGAATAAAAGAAGTACTTGATACTTGATTGAGAGGTTGTCAATCTCCCAATAATAACCCAAATAATCTTCAATTACCCAAAATAAAGGATGAACAAGAGAGAGATTAAGGAAATAAAACTTGTATTAAAACTTGATTAATTGTTGATTAAAAGATTAAAGAGAGATTTGATTGATATTAACTACACTAAAGATTGCTAAGAAGAACATGCTCTTCTAATTAGACTAATGGGGTATTTATAGTGGGGATTAGGTGGATGAATTAGGGTTAACTAAGGGCTTAAATGACGATTAAGTCCCTACTTAAGGAAACGCCAGTCTTTTTGGAAAGACTCCGGTCTCTAGAAAAAGATGTGCATCCTTCCTTGAAGCTTGAAGAAGGCGAAATGGGTCTGCCTGAGAATCCGGGCGTCTTTAGCACGGGACGGGCGGTTTTGGTGGTTTCTGCCCGAGCGTCTTGTAAGGAAGACGGGCGTCTTCTGGAATCTTTGCCCGGGCGTCTTGGGGAGAAGACGCACGGATTGTGGTGGTGGAGACGGGCGTCTTCTGGGGAAGACGCACGGATTGCTGGGCAGTCTTGTTTCTTTTTCTTTTCTTCCTTTTTCTTCATAAAATCCTTGGGGATTTCCTCGGGGATGCAAGGATCTTTTCTCATCATTGCCCATCTACTATAGTATGTATAAAGGCCTTCTAATCTTGTCTCTCCTTGATGCTTGGTCATTGAATTCAATAAATTTAGCCTCATTTTGCCATGAAAATGCAAGGTTTGCACTCCTTTCCTACCAAGGGATCAAAACCTCAAAGAATATGCAAAACAAAGGACTAAAGACAATAAATGACCCAAATATGCACTAAAAAGCATGGGAACAAGGCTAATTCGGGGACTAAATATGCTCTAATTATGGCACATCATGTTTTCATACAACAACAGTTATCATACGAGTATCGGGATGGCACCTTTTGAGGCTTTGTATGGTCGGAAGTGCCGAAGTCCAGTCTGTTGGGATGATAGTTCTGAGGCTGTGGTTTTAGGACCACAGCTGGTACAGGGATATAGTTGAGCAAGTCCAAATGATTCGGCAAAAGATGAAAGCAGCTCAAGATCGTCAGAAGAGTTATGCCGATTTACACTGCAGGGACATAGAGTTCGCAGTAGGTGACAAGGTCCTTTTGAAAGTGTCACCTATGCGTGGGGTAATGCGGTTTGGGAAGAAAGGTAAGCTAAGTCATAAGTTTATAGGTCCTTATTAGATTTTGGACAGCATAGGCGAGGTAGCCTACAGATTAGCTTTGCCGCCAGCTTTGGACAGAGTCCACAATGTTTTCCATGTTTCCCAGCTTCGGAAGTATGTGAGTGATCCGTCGCATATCCTTGAGGTGGAGAACATCAAGCTTGATGAGTCCTTGTCCTATGCCGAGGTTCCTAAAGAGATTCTTGACCGCAAGGTTCGTAAGACCATGAATGGTGAGACGGCCTTACTTAGGGTACTTTGGTCTAATCACAATGTGGAAGAGGCCACATGGAACCCGAGGAAGCTATGCGAGAACGTTTTCCTAGCCTTTTGATCAGGTATGTTTGGTTACGGGGACGTAACCATTGTCTTTTTAGGGTGGTAGGAGATGGTCGCGTGTGTGTTTTGTCTTATTTTTGAGTCGGGGTAGTGAGTCTTGTGGTGTCTTGTGTGGTTCTTTGGTTTTGATAAATGTTTGTTTGGGAAGTCTGTTTGTGTTTTGTGGTGTCTTGTTTAGGGTGGAGTATGAACTTCGGGACGAAGTTCTTGTTAAGGGGGGAAGACTGTAATACTATGGATTTTCATAAGCTAAGTACTCGACCGAGTAGAGCCTACTTGGTCGAGTAGTGCTAGTTGTGTATTCTGTTTTGGTTCTGCCGAGGAATACTCGGCCGAGTATGAATGAGGAATACTCGACCGAGTAGAGGATACTCGGCCGAATATACTCTTTACTCGACCGAGTATCCGGTCTGGCGAATGATATTTTAGCGGTTTGATGCGGGAGTGTTTAGGGTTATTTAATATTAAGAATCAATTTCTAAACGTCATTTTGTGGACATGGGCCACGTCTCGGTCTGTGGATTTGGGCCACCTACCGATCTGCGGTCGCGGGCCACCTGCAAGCCCACTTCGATCTGTGGACGCACAACGGTCTTTTTGAAACCCACGCTCGGCGGCGTAAAAATACTTTCGACCAGATCGTTTTAGATCGGTCGATTTCGTCTCGGTAAGGGTCTCGAAACGATTAGAGATGTTCAGAGTCACCACCAAGCATTTGTGGGATGCCTGGAACTCATTCGAAATCCACTTTATACCTCGGTCAAATCGAAGCACAAAGCAGCGTTTGACATAGGTACTAAAGATAAGGAAATCGTCCCTCTTTAGCATCCTATTTCTAGGATGACTCTCGTACTTCCTGGATAAGGTCGTCCACTATCCAAAGTTTCTGAGTAAGAGGTGAAGGTACGTATTGGGAAGCCCTTTAATCAGACACCCAATCCTGCCCGCGTTTAGCGGCCTCTACTGATCGATCTTGGTTGGTTGAATGCAAAAGTTGATAAAACGGTTTAAATGCATGAATGCGCATCCAATAATTTAAACCTAACATGTGAGAGCTTTCTAATTCGGTTGATTTAATCCAAGTATCAAGTATAATATGTCGAGTTGGATTAATGGTTGATTTGCATGCAAGACGGAAATTAAACATCCATTTACCGTATTAGGTTTAGGGTGCATAACATGATCCATTCGCTTAGTAAGGCATTTTGCAAATGTGGTTTTGAATGTTCATCTGATCCCTCCTATATCCGGGTTAACCGGAGTCGGAATCGTCATAGACTAATACTGGAAGGGAAGAGGCCCTGTACCAGACGGCTATATGAGGCGCAAGCCAGCCGGCGGTGTAAGGGGCCTCCCTCTGGTTTTGAAAATGAGAAATGGAGAGCCTGTTTAGGAACGGGTTAGCCCACGGTTTATGTGCCGTGTTCTGACCTTTTAGAAAACGTTATAAAACGTGTTGAAAAATGGGTATTTGAACCCGGTTTGATTTGAAGGGGTCGTTTAGACCGCGTTTGTTGATTTGAAGAACTAGACTCGAATAATCATCATTATTTTGATAACATTCGGTGTCGAGTTCGATTTGACAAACTTGACATGAATAGTTTTGAAAATGATTATGGACTAATTGTCTTAAGTCCATTTGAATGTAATTAGCCGATACTCATCATCGTACCTGGGTTAAAATCCGGCATGGTATGTAGAACCAAGGATGACTTTGTGCTGGGGACTAATATGTTTGTTTGAAAATGTAAAGAAATGAAGTAAAAGGCTTTAAAATACCTTTTAAATGTCATTAACCAATATTATCACCGAAACACGGATTTAACCGTCATGGTACGAGGAACCAAGGGTGAAAAATGCTTTATGGTAAAAACAAGTGAAATAAAATAAAAAGGGTTCGAAAATACTTGAAATGGTGAAAACCGATTACAAATATGCAGATGGATTAAAAGGAAATGACGAGAACAAACACGGTTGATCTCTGGTCTAAGCACCCCATTTAGGCGCGGGCTAGTTGGCGACCTAAGGGGCTTCTGCCTCAGACCAAAAATCAGTTTTGGCTCGTTTATTCCATGTTTTGGTTCATGTTATGCATGTTTTAGCATGTTGTAGTCATGAAACAAATGAAAACATAATAAAAGAGGATTTTTACACCCTCATACTTACATGTTTGGTTATGGCGAGTGACCGACGTAAGTGTAGTGGTGGTAAAAAAGACTGTTTTAATGTTAGTGATGGTGTAGTGGTCGAAATGGTCGGTCAAGTGATTTAATGCACGATGACGGTACCAAAAAATGTGTAAGGCTCGTGTTTACGATCGGTAGGTCGTAAATACGCGTCGGGTTGTGACTTAAAAAGTCGAGTCGAGAATTTTAAGGGAGAAAAGAGGGGGCGGACACTCGCGTAAGTCTCAAATGGGTGGCATTTGAGGGGTATTTATAGGAGAATGAGTGGTTGTGTGAGTTTTGAGCGACGTGGCCACTTGGGTCGCTCAAAGAGGCGCAAGCCCCGTCGCGGTTCTTCGAGTTGTGTTGTCACTTTCACAACAAACGCAATCATGATTTGTTCTATCCTAGGTTTTGTAGTCACATGTTTGGTACTTGACCAACATGAATCCGGGAAAACTTAAGGTAGAAGGTTTGAAATGTTTGGTTTTTTGTGGTTGACTCGGTTTGACTCGTTGTTGGAGTCGGGATTTGAATTTTTGAGTCGGTTTTTGGTCCGGTGCCGATTTTGACTCTAGTTAGTTTCATTGCGACCCCGTCGCCGTGCATTAAACACTCCAGGTATTTTTGAAATGTTTTGAAATGTTTTATTTTCGAAATCGTTTTAAGTTTTCCGACGTAAAGTTGTACACAAACTGTCGATCAAACACCGCGATTCCAAAACATGTTGTAGTCCGATAATCATCGGGTGTTTGTTGGAGTCTCAGCAGATACTGGGTATCTACAGAGCCCCCACTTTGACTGAGGCTTGGACAGGGCGAAAGTCAAAGTAGAGCCCCCAGGTCAATCGAAGATTACAACCTGGAGACCCAAGCGACGTCGAGGCGGCTCGAAAGGATTCGGGCCAAGGACCTGCCGTCGGGAAGGGCGACACCAAGGCGACTCGAGGGTACGAGCCAAGGAAATGCCGTCGGGAACAGTTTAGAGTCTGTCGACTATCCGTGCGGGTCGTTTAAAGTCCATTAGACAACGTACAAAGGCTCGCCAGCCATAAGAAGGAGTCATACCTGAGGCATCTTCGGATATGTCTTCGCATGTTTGCGGATAAAGGCTTGCCCGCCATTTGGCAAGGAAATGTACCCGAGGCATCTTCGGGATCTGTCCTTGGACGGTTGCGGACAAAGGCTCGCCGGCCATTGGTAAGGAAATGTACCCGAGGCATTTTCGAGATTTGTCCTTGAAGTGTTGCGGACAAAGGCTCGCCAGCCAATGGTAAGGAAATGTACCCGAGGCATCTTCGGGATGTGTCCTTGAAGGGTTGCGGACAAAGGCTCGCCAGCCGTTGTAAGGAAATGTACCTGATGCATCTTCGGGATCTGTCCTTGATGTGTTTGCGGACAAAGGCTCCCCAGCCATGGGGCGGTCGGTTAATGGAAAATGGAAATAGCCGCATCGAATGGGCTTGTTTGAACGTAGCGAACTCGTGATGCCGCCGTGAATTTGAATGAGAATAGCCGCGAGGAAGCCCCCTGCTGGTATTTGAAAGAGTAGTGAATTTGGAATGTTCACCATTCGTCCTTCCTCTTTGAATTTGAAGTGGCGGTTTCGATCGCCGTTTGTTTTAATTTTGAAGGAAAATAGAAAATTTGAGTTTACTATTGCGTTTGAAGTGACGGTTTATATGCCGCCGTTGACATTTGTAAGAAATAGTGAATTTGGATTCTTCACTATTGATTGAAGTGACGGTTTATGTGCCGCCGTTGACATTTGATGGAAATAGCGAATTTGGAATCTTCACTATTAATTGAAGTGACGGTTTATGTGCCGCCGTTGACATTTGATGGAAATAGCGAATTTGGAATCTTCACTATTAATTGAAGTGACGGTTTATGTGCCGCCGTTGACATATGTAGTGAAAATAGTTGAATTCAATTTCCAACTATTATTTTGAAAATGACGGTTTTAATTGCCGTCGTTTAAAATTTGGAGAAATAGCGGTTGTTTTGTATGGATTTTGCGCAAGGCGAAATCAGGTCAGGGTGAAACTGTGTAGGGTTAACTAGCTCTAGATAGTCTGTAGATCAGGTCGTCAGGGTACAATAATAAGCTTTAAATTAAATAACAACAATAACAATAAGACAAGTAATTTTGTACGTGGAAAACCCTTGAATGGGAAAAAACCACGGGCACCAAGCCAGGAGAGGATTTCACTATGTAATTTGGGAGAATAATTGTATGATAATAACAATGCTTATATTTCTCTATGTATAGTGTATGCTTCTTCTTGCGTATGAATGAGATGCCCCCTAGTATCTTCAAAGTGTCCTTTATATAAGCTTCCATCTTGAACGGTTGCTTGATCTGGCATTAAAGGCAGATTATTCTCCATTATTACCAGTAGTAATTGCCAATTATTTCTCCCTTAATTACTGCATTTACTGCATAATCTTCACACTTAATGCTGCGTGTATAATCCCTTTATAACACGCGTATATGGTCTAATATCGTCCTGATATTTTGACCGTTGTCCTCTCCATGACCTGGCGCCTATCTTCATGTGCCCTGATAGCCTGACAGCCTGGCAGTCAGGTTTAGGTGAGATACTGATCAGGAAGGTCTACGGATTTCCAGGCCTAACAATTGCCCCTTATCTCCTCATTTGTAGTGTGCCAGGACGAAAAAATGAGGAGATAACTTTATTATTGGTAAGATTACCCAACGATTAAGTTTTTCCTGATAAATTTCTGTAACGGCTATTTTCTGCGATTCTTGTGACGCGTGTTTATTTCCGCAACTTCCTTAATGATTATCCACTTCCTTTGCGGCTGAAACCCTAATCCTCTTCATTATAAATACCTGTGTGCTTCATTAAGTTGAACTCACCAACGCAATTTTTTCTCATCTTCTCTCTTTAACAATCTTTTTCTTCAGTTTTCTTAATTTCCAACTTCCTCAATCTTAAATCAATTCTCCATAATCTTTCAAATAATGGCTGCAAAGAAAAAATCTATTAGGGCAGCGGTTCCTGCAACTCCTCCTCCTCAGAATCCTGAGGAAACTTCTTCTGAAAATCTGCCTACTTCTTCTGCTGCTCCATCTCCCACAATCAATAAGCCGGGTGATTCTCCATTGGAGATGATCTCAATATTTCATGGTGATTTCCAATTCAAGCCTACGAAGGCTTTAAATGAGGATCGATCTCCGCAAACCGTTTGAAGCCCGAGTTTGAGAAGATTTTGAAGGATAAGAGGATCATCCTGCGATCGATGTCAAGTCCTGGATCCCGAGAATTCTCTTATCGGGCCGATCGGGCTTGTCTGGTTGGTTCTACATCCATGATGGGCTTTCAGGCGGTGTAAGCTTCCTTTTACTCCTCTTATGGCTGAGGTTATTAAGGAGATCGGTGTTCCATCTTATCAGTTAATGCCAATGGTGTGGAAGGTTGTATGTTCCATTGAGAATCTCTGTAAAAAACACAATATCTCTTTTTCTCTTGACGATTTGAAGACATGTTATGCTATTAAAACAAACAGGCCTGGCCGTATAAGTTTTAAGGTCAGGGCGTCTACTACTCCTCTTCTGAGTAATTTGGACAGTGGCCATGATAAAGGGTGGGCTGCTGGGTACATGTTTGTCAGGACCAATTCTGTGGGTCCTGACTTGGCGTATTTGAAACATGAGGCATGCGTTGCTGGTGAGTCTTTTGGTTTCTTTCTTTGCCCTGCATGTTTTATTTGTTAGTGAAAAATAAAAATTATAATAAGTCATACCTCTTATGTGTGTAGTTGATGACTGGGTTACTAAAACTGAGTATCCCACTCCCAATGTTTCTGCTTTCCTCGCTATTCCTCCTTTGGAGAGGTCCTGGCCTCTCTGTTGTGGGGTTGGTCACCTTCCTCGCTGTTTGAAGGCTGACGGTGCTCGCAGGGCGGCTGAAGCTTCAGGGGCTGCTAGTGCCACTACCTCAGGCTGTAAGTCTATCTTAATCTTTCCATTCTTTTTACTTAGGCTTTCTGATGATGTCTGGTTTATATTGCGATCTGAGTATTTCGTGTGTTGCGACCACCGGTCGTTTATTCGCCTTGCCAGGTTTGGTATGGTGACCTTTCAAAGCAAGGTGGCTAAGATTAAGGAGGAAGGGTCCCAGGGGAAGCGGGGATCTTGAGCCTGTTATTGACTTGACTGAACAGTCCGATCTTTCGCCAAGATCATCGATGTACCTTTGAAACAAGTTCGGCAGACCCAAAAAAGGAAAATTGAAGATGTCGATGTTTGTCCGGTCGGGAGGTGAGAGCCAGGTTGGACAATATGGAGGTGCTAGGTGAAGATCGGGGATTATCGCTTCTAAATCGATGTCATGCTTACCCTTGACCCAGTTGAGACTGCTACTCGGCGTTGTTCGTGGATCATTCGGTCGACCTCTTGGCCGGTGCCTTGGGCCGTAAGGGAGGTAGGTTGGAACAATTTCTATGTGTATTTTGTTTTGGTAGTTTTCTATTATTAGGGTAAGTTACTCATTCTTTTCTCTCTGTTTTTGATCGTGTCTGCGACTGTCTCCATAATGCCTATCAGGCTACTTCTTTGGTAGCTGAATTGATCCGATGAGATCAGATTATGATAGGCTAAAGCCTGAGCTGGATTTTGCACGAGTGACCGGTCGCTAAAGCCGACTTGACAAGGGTGCGGTGAGAGGGATCTTTGCTAAGATCGAGGCGATTTCGAGCAAGCGTGTCTGCAGGAGGCCTTGGACAGAAATGAGGAGCTCACCCAAGAGAGGGATGACTTGGAGTTTAAGTTGGATGATGCTTCCCTCTACTTCTATATCAAGGGAAGGGCGGCTGCTATGTCGGAGACTGTCGAGGCTAGGGCCAAATGGGACCCTGCAACTGAGATGGCTTTCGCTGCTTTAAATTATCCTGACCTGCATAATTTGGAGAATGAACAGGAGGTCCACTCTCCAGGGGAGCAGGATGTTGAGGCTGATTCGGCTAAGAGTGGGGAGCAGGTTGTTGATGCTGCTGCTGTTTCTAAGGAGAAACAGTAATATATTTTTTCAGTTGGTATTTTGGCCCATCCAGAGGGGATGTCCCTGGACAAACAATATTTTTTTTTCCTGTCTTGGGTCATGGAGACTATCCCTGGCCTTTATGAATATTTTGGCATCTTTGCCCCAGGGGGTAAAGGTTTTTATTGATATAGGCATGATGGCCTTCTTTTGGTTTAGTCTGCTTTTGATATTCCTTTGTGAGTTTCATCCTGTTGGGCCTGTCAAACATTCTGTTTGAATAACCTGCACATTATTTTCGTTTTATTTTGTTATTCATGAGTAATTCAACCAAGTATAGTTTTTTGCTATAATGGTTGAAGGGGTAGGAAAACCGCCTGTCGGGAGGGCTTATGTCCCCCGCCTAGCCGGGAGGGCTTGGTATTCGGCCCTGTCAAGAGGGCATTTTAGACTAAGTGTTTGGGAGAGAACACTCTTACACTGTCTTCTTTGCGTCCAACCGGTTGTAATCCGTGGCGATAAACCTAGTCAGTCGTGCAATTATTTCATGCCCGATTGGTCCTGACTCTTTACTGTATCTGGTGGCGGTTACCAACTCGTCAGGCACAGTTAAGTGCAAAATTTTTGTTTCAGGAATGTATAGTAGAGTAGCCCTCAATCCTGAATATTTATGCATATAGTCTTTTATCATGTGTAATTGTTCAGGATTCAAAAAGTAAACAGATGGGTTAGTTTGAACAGATATAAAATACAGACAGGGCATGTAAAACATGTAGTTCATCACATAACATGTTAGGTTGAGTAGTGATTGAATTTATACCTGGTTGTAGCCTGATCTTTACATATGGAATAATTTTAAATGAGTTACATTCCAGGATCTCGGGATCATTTCCCCTTCTAGCGTTTGGAGCCTGTATGCTCCTTGTCCAACAATTGAATCAATTAAGTAAAGGCCTTCCCATGTGGGAGCCAGTTTGCCTGATGATTTTTCTTTTTTATTTGGAAATACTTTGCGTAGGACAAGGTCTCCTTCTTTAAAGACCCTGACCCTAACGTTTTTATTGTAAGTCCTGGCGACTGCTTGTTGATATGATGCCATCATGATTTTGGCAGCGTCTCTTAATTCTTCTGTCATGACCAAGTTGTCTTGCATCAGGTCTTTGTTTGGTTCAACGTTGTTCAGGCTGCATCTGGATGTTGGTACTCGTACTTCCGCATGAATGACAGCTTCACAGCCATATACCAGGGAGTAAGGTGTTTGGCCTGTTGCCGTTTTTGGAGTTGTCCTGTCTGCCCATAGTACTAATGGAAGTTCTTGACCCATCCGCCCGTCTTCTTTTCGGACTTTTTTTTAGGCAAAGCTTATGACTACCTTGTTGCTTGACTCCGCCTGCCCATTAGCCTTTGGGTATCCAGGGGTTGATGTTACCAGGTTGATATTCCATTCTTGGCAAAATGCTTGGGTCCTTTTCCCTACGAACTGAGTTACGTTGTCGCATACTATTTCTGATGGGACTCCATATCTGCAAATGATGTTTGTCCTGATGAAGGATATTACTTCTTTTTCAGTTACTTGCCTGAAAGAGTCAGCCTCAATCCATTTGGAGAAGTAATCAGTCATAGCTAACATGAAGACTTTTTGTCCTGGAGCTACAGGCAGTTTTCCCACAATATCAATGCCACACTTTATGAATGGCCAGGGTGCGGAAATTGAATGAAGGAGTTCAGATGGCTGATGTATGATTGGTGCATGAATTTGGCAGGGTTCGCATTTTGAAGAGTATTCCAGGCAGTCAGCCCTCAGTGCATGATTGGTCCTGAGAACTTTGCTTTCCAGGCTCTTTCCTCCTTTGTGGTTGCCACAATGTCCATCATGTATTTCTTGAAGTACTAGGTAGTCTGTAGATTAGGTCGTCAGGGTACAATAATAAGCTATAAATGAAATAACAACAATAACAATAAGACAAGTAATTTTGTACGAGGAAAACCCTTGAATGGGAAAAAACCACGGGCACCAAGCCAGGAGAGGATTTCACTATGTAATTTGGGAGAATAATTGTATGATAATAACAATGCTTATATTTCTCTATGTATAGTGTATGCTTCTTCTTGCGTATGAATGAGATGCCCCCTAGTATCTTCAAAGTGTCCTTTATATA
This sequence comes from Silene latifolia, assembly GCF_048544455.1. Taxonomy (NCBI): domain Eukaryota; kingdom Viridiplantae; phylum Streptophyta; class Magnoliopsida; order Caryophyllales; family Caryophyllaceae; genus Silene; species Silene latifolia. The sequence goes on along the minus strand of NC_133527.1, from coordinate 115,118,037 downwards.
AGCTTCCATCTTGAACGGCTGCTTGATCTGGCATTAAAGGCAGATTATTCTCCATTATTACCAGTAGTATTTGCCAATTATTTCTCCCTTAATTACTGCATTTACTGCATAATCTTCACACTTAATGCTGCGTATATAATCCCTTTATAACACGCGTATATGGTCTAATATCGTCCTGATATTTTGACCGTTGTCCTCTCCATGGCCTGGCGCCTATCTTCATGTGCCCTGATAGCCTGACAGCCTGGCAGTCAGGTTCAGGTGAGATACTGATCAGGAAGGTCTGCGGATTTCCAGGCCTAACAGCGGTTTTTCGAATTTTCGCTATTTAGTGAAGGAAAATAGTGAATTTGATTTCACCATTATTTTTGAAATTGGCGGTTTTGATCGCCATTTGCTTGAAATTTTTGAAGGAAAATAGTGAATTTAGATTTTCACTATTTGTGTTTTCGTATTTGAGGAAATGACGATTTCCAATATCGTCAATGAAAGCTCGAAGTTTATCACGGGAAATTGGGCTAAAGCCCAAAATTCGCTAAATAGAGCAACGGGAGGCCTGCTTTAGGCGCGAGCCACCTGGCAAACCAAAGGGGCTTCCCTATTTTTCTGTAAAAGACGCGAGGTTGGTCCGCATATCAACCTCACTTCATCTTCAACCTTTTTCCGACAAAACAAAGCCAAATTCGCCATTGTTGGACCTTCTAGCTTGTTCAAATTCTTGCCCTCATCAACAATGTCATCTCAAGGTATGTATTTCCTTTTGAATCCATTTAAATTTGTTGATCCTTAGCTTGAATGAATTAGGACGAATTTTACCCTAGAAAATCGAATTGGGCGTTTTTGATTGAGCCCATTTCGAGTGAAATTGATGTTTGCATTAGGTTAGAAACCTGTTTAGGAGTATAGGGGTGCTTTTAGTTTGCCTTTTGGTCCCCGTTCCCGCTCCCTATGCTCGAAAAACGTGAGTGAGGCGAGAAACCGTCTCATTTCACAATGCCAAGTTTATTTGCTTGGGTAGTGGGTCCCACTAGGTTGCATTGTAGTTGGGAAAACCCGTATTCGCCATTTATGGACCTTCGTTGGGTATCGTGGGCAAAATTGGATTTTTTTCCTTTTGTGACGGTCTTATGTCTGACAAAATAAACGTCTGTTTGAGCTTGAATTGAGTCAGTTTGCCTTGAAATGGACCTCATTGGTAATTTAGGTTACCTTGAGGCGTGATGGAATCACGTTTGCCTTTTTGCCGTTGTTTTTGAATTTTTGACTGGTTTGGGCTCAAATTAGTGTATGAATTGCCTTTTTGAGCCGTAGAAAAATACCCCATTGTGTTGGGAATGTATTTTGGTTTGTTGGCGGACCTTGTATGGGTCTTGAAATGCCATTTTTGTGGTTTTGACTCGTCTTTTGCTTGAAAAGAGGGGCGAGTCGTTTTTGTGTTTGTTTTTTGTGAACTTTGTTTGGTTGGATTTTGGGCGGGATTGCCCTTCTTTGCCTTGCAGGTTGTTTTTTTTTTTGGATTTATCCATTTCATGCCGTCGTAATGCCGAAATTTTGGCTGAAGTTTTTTTTGTTTGTTTTTTTTATCGTAGGGTATCGTTTGGGACCTATGGGGTCCGTCGTTGAGGCTTTGGAGGAGGAAGTCGATCCTGGAGGGGCTGTAGTGACCGAGGAGGCTGCCGTACTCGAGGCGGTGGTGGAGGATGCTTCCGTAGAGAAGGAGAGGCGGCTGATGCGGTTGGCTTGTCCTTTTCATTGTGGCTCATAGACAGGATGGCTGATGATTGGGGGTCAGCACCGGGGTGGTGCGTCGCATCATGGTTCTTGTCCTCCTCATCATCCGAAGTCTGCAAGACACTGTCTTCATTTTTGTCGTGGAGCAGGAACGGGGTATTACCATAATGGTAATCACCCCTGCTTCCGTTGTTGCTCCTTTGTTCCTTGTGTTGCTCTCTTTCTTTTCCGTTTGAGAGGATAGAGAGTGTTTAGTTCGGTAGGTGGCGGATAGCCCCCAATTCGTTGTCTTAGGCCAGTGTCTGTATGATAGATGTCCGCGTTGGATCCTTATTTGTACGGTCAGTTGCTCGTATCAAACGCATGTCAGTGTATTTTGCGTGAGGCGGTTTGTATATATGTGTTTTTGGATTGTGGTTTATTTTGTGATTTTTGGCCTTTTGTGTTGTGTTTCGGAGGAGCCCTGTCGGCTGTTGATTCTCCTTTTGCTTTGCACTAGTTCCTGCGCCGTTAGTGTAGAAAACAAGCAACAGATAGCACATAGGCATAAACGTAAACACGTAGAAGCATTTGATTGAAAACCAAAATTAACCAAGATGACTTGAAGTTAAAATTGAATTTTGAAAATTCCGTGACAAATCGTCATGTTCGGAATTCAAAAGGTGATTTGAAAATTTGAGCAATTAACTCGTGTTGTGAATTAAATTGCATCGAAATTATTGAAATTGACTCAAAAAAATCAAACTCAAACCATCAGGAAAGAATTTTTTAAAAGGATTTTGCGAGTATATTTGATTTTTGATTTTTGAGGTCAAGACTCGAATTTGTGAGTGCTTGAATTTTTGAGGAAAATTGATGTCGTGTTATCAATCTTCGATTTTGATTTTTGCCGGAAAATTGCGAAAAAGCGAAAAAAAAATTCGGAATTTCGACTGACATGGAAACGATCCATCGCGGATCGGGGCGACTAGCCCTTCCCCCCTTAAAAAAATAAAGAAAAAATCCGTATGTTTAAAGCTGCGTCATGAAAACCGTGTCGGATTTCGTAAAATGCAAAAACAAAGAAATGTGAGTGTGAGGAAACACAAAATATCCTGAATCATCCCGAAGAGGCGCGAGCTTCCCGGCGGAAGGTTTGAGGTGTCACGAGAAAGCACAAGTTGAAAGAGACAAGTCAACAGCGGGAATCTTGGGGAAGCCTCAAAGAGGCGCGAGCAGCCTGGCGATGGAAGCCAGCTCTCCCCTTTTCCTGAAAAATGCGCTGATCATTTTGTATAAATAGAGATGTTTGCGCTTCATTGTTTCATCATCCGAAACACAAAAACATCTCTACAAAACCTCTTCTTCTTCCACAAAAATATTTCATGGATGCTTTCGAGAACGCATTGCAACAATGGTGCCGGGATTTGTCGCCTCCCGAAAAGTATCAACTCGCTTGCATGGGAGTTGGTCAATTGTTGGTGCTTCGTCAAGTCAAGTTGCAACCTTCATTTCTTGAAGCATGTTCTCGGTTTTGGGATTCGAAACATCATGTTTTCGTGTTCCCGAAAGGCGAAATTTGTCCTTTTGCCGAAGAAGTTGGAGCCATTGGTGGATGGCCAGGTTGTGTTCCGGTGCTTCCTCCGACTCGGTTGTGCTACAAGGAGAAATTCCGTTCCATGTTGGGCTTATCAACAAGCCAAATCAACTTTCTTCTTGCTCCACATGGTGTGGATATGTTGGCTCTTATCAACATCTTTTCAAACCGATTAGATGTTAATGTCTCGGAGGTGGCTAGGAGAAGGGCTCTTGCATTTTGCCTTGTCCATGTGTACCTCTTTGTTGATGTCTTGAAGAAGGAGGGGCCAAGATGCCATGGTAGCATGACCCTTATCCATGTGATTGAGCAAATGGAGCATGGTAGAGATCCATCATGGTTGGTGCTTGGAGAGATTATCCAAGGTTTGGACAAGGAAGGCTCTTGTGGACAAGCTCCCTCTTTCGGGTCCCCGAGGATCCTTCAAGTGTGGCTATTGGAGAGGCTAAGGTATGTAGAGCCTCCGGTTAATCCTTCTTCTTATTCCTTCCGTCACCTTACCATGAGGAAGAAGTTGTACCCGGATAGTTTCGCTTCCGCCGAGGCCTATTGGGCCGCAAGATTAGCGGAGGAGGGTGGTCCTCATATCCGTTGGGTGGTGTCGTGGTGGCACTTGAGGCCCTTCACGGGGTTGCCCGCTTCAGGTGCTAGTCCTCGTTCTTTGATGGTGGTGGGTTTGAAGGTTGTTTCCTTCATATATCCCGAAAGGCTCATGAGGCAAATGGGGCGTCAACAAAAGGTGCCCGCTCAAGATACTCTTGTCCAACAGAATGTTTTCCGGAACTCCGAGCTCGTGGAATTCTTCGAAAGGTGGTGGGCTCTCGGTCGCTTTGGGAGGCACCAAACCCCGCTGCCACGACATGGGTGACTCCCGCTTATGTCAAGTGGTCCCGTGCTCCGTCCTTGGAAGAGAGATCCAAATTTCGTAAGGACGAGGTTGTTGACTTGAAGTATCGAGAGGTTGGCAAGGCCAACCGTGCCTTATTCGAGGAGTATGTTGACGGAGCTACTCCCGATGTGATGAGACCACCGAAGAGGAGGAGTTCCGGGCCCAAGAATATGGTGGGCCGTGCATTGGCTCGTCTTGGGTCAAATATGGTGTCTTGTGCTAGACCGGAGGCCGTTGCCGTCTTAGATCCGTTGAGGATCCGTTCCGAGGAGGAAATCCATGCTAGGCGGGCCAACAAGAAGAACAAGGGGAAGATGTACCCCGAAGGAAAAGGCAAGGGTAGAATGGAAGAGTGAAGACCTCCATTACCCGTTTTATTATTATGTTGTATTATTGTTGTGAGTTTTTATTATGTTGTACTAGCTAGTTATTGTGTGTGTTGTGCTAGTTTCATTATGTGAGGTGTTTTAGTTGACACCTTAGCTTTGATAAGTTGTAGACTCGTCGAGCTTTATTTGTTGAGATTGTAATCCCTCCCATTATTAATTAAATAAGAGGATTGCTCGTGTCGAAAATTGTGAATGCTTGTTTCTTTCATCCATTTGGTGAAGGCAATTTAATTTGAATCGTCCTAAACAATTGCACTTAGGAAAGTGGTATTTTGTGGAAAGGGAGAAAGGCTCATTTTTGTATTTTTGTGGGAAAGGGAATGGTTTTCCTTTTTCTCTTTTTTTGATAGGGATTTTTTGTATGTGGGGATGGTTGTTTTTTGATTGTGGGAATGGTTGTATCCTTCTTGTGTAAGAAAGGACTGCCTACGTATTCACCGGGAGAGGTGAAATCAAACCATGATCGTAGTTCGAAATGCTTTGTGAATTTGAATTGGGTTTTGTGGTTGTATCCCTCAGGCGTAAGAGGGATTGCCTACGTATTCACCTGAAGAGGTGAAATCAAACCATGCTCGTAGTTCAGGGGGTTTGTTTTAGTGCAAATAGACGTTGCCTTTGACAGATCAAAGGACATTCGAAACGGGCAAGGTGCCGCAGGTTAGACTCGATAAAACATACAATTTCAAATCAGAATACGTTGAGGAACTTGACTTGAAAAGGGTTGAGGTCGTTGCTAGTTGTAAAACTAGGCTAGGTCGTTGGTTGTTATGGTTCAAGGGTAGTATTTCTTGAGCTGGTCTAGGTTGGTTGGGTTTGTAAAATCCTCCCCATCTAGGTCACTCAGTCTCACTGCGCCCCCTGAAAGTATTTTCTTGACCAGGTATGGCCCGGCCCAGTTGGGTTTGAATTTTCTCCTCGGATCGACGGGTAATGGTGCTCGAACTGACTTGAGGACCAAGTCGCCCTCCTGGATGTTTATGGGTTTGACTTTCTTGTTGAATGCCCGTTGTATACGTCGTTGGTATAGCTGGACGTTGTGCAAGGCATTGAGTCGTCGTTCGTCTAGAAGAGTGAGTTGTTCGTACCTTCGACGGGTCCATTCCGCCTCAGGGACTTGACTCTCCAGTAGGATGCGTAGAGATGGGACCTCTAACTCTACCGGTTGAACCGCCTCCATACCGTATGCTAGGTAGAATGGTGTGGCGCATGTCGGTGTTCGAATGGAGGTTCGGTATCCCTAGAGTGCGAATGGGAGTTTGCTCGGTCAATCGCGGTAGTTGTCTTGCATTTTCTTGATAATGGTAACAAGAGTTTTGTTCGCTGCCTCCACCGCTCCGTTGGTTTGGGGACGGTAGGGGGATGATCAATGTCGCTTGATTTTGTACTTGTCCAGCAAAGCTTGAGTTTCCGCCCGGAAGTGAGAGCCTTGATCGCTGATGATTTCATGGGGTACCCCATATCGGCAAATGATGTTGTTTTGAATGAACTTCGCCACTTGTTTGGCGGTCAAGACTGCATATGACTGCGCTTCCACCCATTTGGTGAAGTAGTCGATGGCGACGAGGACGAAGTAATGCCCCTTGGTGCCTATCGGGTTGACTTTCCCGATGATGTCGATGCCCCAGGTTGAGAAAGGCCATGGTGATGTCATGGTGTACAAAAGGGATGGTGGTATATGTTGTATGTTGGCGAAGATTTGCCAATTGTGGCAATGTTTGACGTAGTTACGGCAATCGGCTTCCATGGTGGTCCAATAGTAACCTAGCCGCATGATTTTCCGTGTAAGCATCATTGCACTATTGTGAGGGCCACATTCTCCGTCGTGAACCTCTCCCATGACTTTCTTAGCTTTGTGATGGTCAATGTAAAGGAGGAGAATTCCTTAGGGTGTTCTTTTGTAGAGTTGATTTTGGTTTATCACGAATTGTGATGCAAGTAAACGGATGGCTCTTTGTCCTCTTTGATCAGAGTTGGGAGGGAATTCGTTTCTGGTTTTGTAATTGAGGATGGCTTGGTACCAAGGTTCATCATGGCTTTCCTCGTCGTTGATAATGGCACAAATGTGGGTTGGCTCGCTCCTTCTCTCGACACATAGGGGCATTGATGTCATGTCGTCAGTTATGTTGAGGAGCGTGGCAAGTTTTGCCAGGGCATCAACAAATTGATTTTCCGCTCGTGGCAGGTAGAAGTAGTCGACTTGGTCGAAGAATTCGGCCTCTTGACTGATCTTCGCTTGGTAGGGAGCTAAGCTGTCAGATCGGATTTTCCATGATCCGGATACCTGATTGATGACGAGTGAGGAATCGCCGTGGACCCTCAGTCTCTTGATACCAAGTGTGATGGCTGCTTGTAGGCCGATGAGGCATGCTTCATATTCAGCGGCATTGTTGGTGACGGCGAAGTCTAGCTTGACCGAGATCGGAACATGTTCTCCCTCTGGTGATATTAGAAGGATTCCTACCCCCGAAGCCTCTCAGATTAGATGCACCATCGAAGTATAGGTCCCATGCGTCGGAGTCGGCGCAAAGGATGTCCTCGTCAGGAAGTGACCATGTGTCGGTCGTTAGATCCTCGTTGACGCGATTTTCTGCTAGGAAGTCGGCAACTGTTCTTCCCTTGATAACCTTGAGGGGTACAAACTTGAGGTCAAATTCGGACAGCATGAGTGTCCATCTAGACAGCCTTCCGTTTAGTACGGTTTTTCGAAGATGTATTTGACCGGGTCCATCTTGGAGTAGATGTGGACCGTATAGCTGAGCATGTAATGCCGCAGCTTCTTAGTTGACCATACTAGGGCAAGGCATGTCTTTTCCAGTTGGGTATACCTCGTCTCGTACTCAATGAACTTTTTGCTGATGTAGTAGATAGCTCGTTCTTCGTTGCCAACTGTTTGTGCTAACATTGCTCCCCATTGTGTTGGTAATAATCGAGGTATAGGGATAGAGGAATCCCCGGTTGAGGTGGCATGAGGACAGGAGGTTTGGATAAGATTTCCTTTATCCTGTCGAAGGCTTTCTAACAGTCGTTGTCCCAATCGGTGTGATCGGAGGCACGAAGCTTCTTGAATATTGGTTCACAAATCATAGTGAGCTTGCCAATGAACCGGCTGATGTATTGGACCTGACCGAGAAATCCCCGAATCTCCTTCTCCTTCCTAGGCCGAGGCATTTGTTGAAGGGCTTTGATTTTGGTTGGATCAATCTCAATGCCTCTCTTGCTGACGACATGTCCCAAGAGTTTTCCGGAGGTGACCCCGAATGCACACTTCTGAGGATTTAGTCTCATGTTGTATTTTCGCAGACGAGCGAAGAATTTTCGGAGGGCATTGATGTGGCCGTCCCGTTCTTTTGATTTGACAATCATGTCATCGACATATACCTCTACCTCCTTGTGCATCATATCATGTAGGAGAGTAGTAGCGGTTCTCTGATAGGTTGCTCTGGCGTTGATGAGGCCGAAAGGCATGACCGTGTAGCAATATTACCCCACTGTATAGTGAACGCAATCTTGTGCATGTCTTCTTCAGCCATTTTAATCTGGTTGTACCCAGCATACCTGTCCATGAATGATAGGAGAGCATGTTCGGCAGTGTTGTCCACCAGAATGTCAACATGTGGCAAAGGGAAGTTGTCTTTTGGACTCGCCTTGTTCAGATCCTTGAATTCGACGCAAACCCGAATTCTTCCGTCTTTCTTTGGTACGGGCACAATGTTGGCCACCCAGTCAGAGTATTCAGACACTTTTATGAACCCAACCTTGAAATGTTTGTCCACTTCTTCCTTGATTTTTAGGGCCTACTCAGGACGCATCCGGCGTAGCTTCTATTTCACAGGTTTAGCCCTGGGTTTAATGGGTATCCGGTGCTCTGCGATTTCTCTGTCAATCCCAGGCATGTCTCTGTAAGACCAGGCGAACACGTCCTTGTATTCGTGGAGGAGGTCAATGAACTGTTGTCTTTCAGAGGGGTCCAGGGTTGTCCCTATCCTAAGTTCTTGAGGTGTATTGTCGGTTCCTACGTTAATAGGTTCGGTTTCCTCAATGATGGGGGTTCTGGTTTCCTGTTTATCAAGTTCTTTAGCTAGGTGAGGTGGGTAGTCACTCAAGTCAAATTCCTCATAGTCATTCAGAATGGCATTGCAGTTAAAATGAGACGAGTCATAAGCAAACTTAACGTTCATTAAGTTGACATGAGCGAAAATCTCGGAAAGGACAAACATCTCGTGGTCAGTTAGAGGCGATACAACAGAGGAAGTGGCCCCTGGAACAGGCTCCAGGTTGTCATCTTTCATGGGAATGGGGGTGACCCTAGTAGACTCAGCCTCTGAATCAGCCACGACTTTGTGATAAAACAGTAGGAAGGGGACCTTGACTGGGACATCAGGAGCGTTAGGAGCTACGACAAACTCTGACTCTGACTCAGACTCAGACCCAGATCCTTCTTCAATTCCCTCCTTGAACATAGGGCCTTCTCCAGTTGTTATCTTGAGAATGCGGCTTTGGCGATCGGTCCACTTGACTGTCTTCCTCCAGCCTTGGGTGACTTTCTCCGGGTCAGTATCGGAGATCAAGGCGGTTGGATTAAATTGATTGTCCTTCAGGGCGATGTTGATGATGTCCTCATAGTCGAGGTGTTTGACGTTATCTTCCCCAAAGAGGAGTGTGACAGCTTGTCCGTCAAGGCATGGTAATGGTTTGGACTCAGTCGATGCGGCTTCGATGTTGTCGGGGATAAAGTAGCAGTCCTGGAAGAGTTCCACTCCCGGGCACCTAGCCTTGGCCACAGAGTCATAAATTGGTTCCGGAAAACCATGGTAGAGCTCGGGCTCTCCCTCGGGGACAAAGTATCCGTTGAGAGTCAGGTGGTAGGGACGGAGGATGACTCCGTGCTTCTTGCGTTTTCGGACTAGGAGGTTCATCTCCCGGATATTTTCGTTAGTAGGCTCGTATCCCAGCCCAAAGGGAATGTTGGGGACCTTAGCCTGTTTCAAGGGAGGCAACAGGTCCTTCAGTGGATTGAGCGGCAAACCCAGGACATAACCCTGATGCATCATAATACGGTTGACCGTGAGGTTGGTGAACGGGTCACAATCAGAGGGCGTCAATTCATCAGTTATGGCGTTCATGGCTTGCAAACCCCACATTTCATTGTCGTCCTCCTCAATAGCTTGGAAGGCTATCCCCTTTCTCATAACTGCTTTGATTGGGGAAGCGGGAATCGTGATCGTTTTCTCGTTTAAGGGGACCCTGATCTTCTGGTGGAGAGTTGAGGTGACCGCTTTAACGGCGTGAATCCAGGGATGCCCCAGGAGCATGTTGAAGGACGCGTCGATGTCGACCACTTGAAAACTGGTTTGTCTTTCCAGTGCCCCGGTTGCGACGGTCAAAGTGACTAGCCCAGCGACCTTGCGATGAGTGCCGTCGTAGGCGCGTACTCCTTGGTTTGTTGGGACCAAGTCAGCTTCCTTGAAACCCAGCCTGTGGGCAGTTTTAAGAGGAATGACATTCACCGCGGAACCATCATCCACGAGGACCATAGGTATATTTTTCTGGAGGCATTGTACGGTGATATACAGGGCCAAGTTATGATTGGCTCCGAATGGAGGGATGTCCTCGTCAGAGAAGAGGACCGGGTTATTCAGATCAGGGGCGTCCCTCGTCATGTGCGCCACTAATTCTTCTGGGGAAGAGGTGGAGGGCACGGTTAATTTTCCCAAGGCCTGCAGCAAGGCCTATCGATGCTCAAAAGACGTTGCGATCAGTTGCCAAATTGAGATTTCGGCTTTCGCTTTCTGGAGCTGTTTCAGAATTGAGTGTTCGGGGGCCTTTGGTTGAGTGTCCACCTCTGGGACGATTTGGTCATTCGTTGTTGGAACGACCGTTGGATTGTTCGGATTCTGATAGCGACGTCCGGACCGGGTGAGATGTCCGATTTCTTTCGCCCGTTTCTCCTTCCCTGGGATGATATAGACATCCTCAACATCATCTCTCCATATGCCGTTAATTTCGAAGTCTCGAGGATACCTTGGAGGGGTATTCCTCGGTAGGTAGTTCTTGTGGGGAATATTCTTGTGAGGATGGTTTTTGTGGGGGTAGTTATTTTGAGGGTAGTTACTTTGAGGGTAGTTATTTTGAGGGTGATTTTTGTGAGGTCTATGCCAGAATGGTCGCGGGAGCAATCCATCCTGGGGTGGGTAGTTTTGAATGCTTGGGGAATTCTCCCTTGGGCGCAGTGTTGGTGGATTGAAGATGAGTCGACGGTAGGCGTCATCGAGTCGGGTGATTCTCTCAGAGAGGCTGGCTATGGCCTCCTCAACTTGCTGAAACATAATGTGCATAGTGGCAGCACTAAACACGAACACTCCGTCTGAAGGATCTTTTTCCAAAGAATTCACCTCGTCATCAACTGGCAGGATGAGGTGAGAGCAGTCTAGGGTCGGCTCATCATCAGAGATAGCATGGATTCCCAAAGGATTCGTCTTGTTATACGGTTTAGTTGGTGGGGGCAAAGGCAAATCTCCTTTCTCGATCATGTCTTGAATAAGGTGCTTGAGCTTGAAGCAATTTTCAGTATCATGCCCTTTCCCTCGATGATACTGATAGTAGGCGTTGGAGTTCCAAAACCGGGACTTCTTGGCATCGGTCGGATCCGGGGTGGGTCCGATCGGTTGTAACTTCCCCTGGTCCATGAGTCTTTTCAGGGTACTTGCATAAGTCGACCCTATGTTGGTAAACACTCTCTGGGGGCGTTCAGTTTTTTTCATAGATGGTTTAACAAGGTTAACCTCATCAATCTTGTTCGCCTGGCCGTAAGGGCGAGATCCAGTTGAGGTGGATCCCTGGTAACCTCTGCCAGTAGTCTTGGCTAAGACACCCTTTCGGAGGTCGTCCTCAATGCGCGTTCCCAGAATCTGCAAATCTTGGAAGGTCTTGATATTCTGATACCTCAGTAGGTTGGCATAAACTGGGCGGAGATTGTTGAAAAACTTTTCCACCAAAGTTGATTCACTTGGCTTACTAACCAATTGAGTACTCACCCTCCTCCAACGGGTTAGGAACTCAGTGAACCCTTCCTTGTCTTTCTGGGTTAGCACTTCGAGAGTACGGGTGTTGGCCTGGATCTCGACATTGTCGGCATACTGTTTGGCAAACTCAACTGCGATCTCATCCCAAGTAGTAAGGTTTTTCGGATCAAGGGAGTAGTACCATTGGCGAGGAATTGGCTCCAAAGAGGATGGGAAGATCCGGGTAAAAAGTTCCTGTTTGACCCCCTTAATGGCCATGTAGTCCTTGAAAGCATGGATATGGTTGAGTGGGTCCTCCACTCCCTTGAACTTAGGCACATCGGTCAGGGTGAAGTTGTTAGGTAACTGGTCCCCAACAGGTTCGAACCTTCGGTTGTTCTCAAGATGGATATTGTTACCCCTGGCTAGGAGTTGTTCTTCCAAGAGTTTTAGCCTCTTCTCAGTTTCAGTCAGAGGTGGGGTATTATGTTCCCCAGTTTCCTTGTTCTCCAGGGCGTCGATACGGGTCTCGACGCGATCCAGGGTGACCTTAAGAGCGGTTAGCAGGCTGGCTAGTTGATCAGTTGTGACATCTCTGTTGTTATCATTGTTGTTGTTGGACGAAGCTGAAGACGGGGCCATAGCTCTGAGGCAGAAAAATGGCTCACATTACAACTCAATCCGACACGGTTCCAAGACTGAACGCAGACAACGTAAAGGACGAGACAAAGATCAGACTCAACAAGACGGGGTGACCGTGTGTGGTCCCTCGGTGCTGACTCGATTTATGACGTGACGGTGCTTGACCGAACTTTTGACACGAGTCCAACATGACGGCGTGACGCCGTTGGACAGGTCTCGTGGTGAGACGACTCATAAGTAAAGACCCATAAGTACGTTTGCTTTGACTCGATAGAAACGAGGCGGAATTGGAATGGTGGACTGAAATTTTCGAAATTAGAAATTTTCAAAAAGATTCATTTGTCGCTTAAATGGACGACTTCCGAAGATAGAAATCTCCGCAAGTCGATCAGTTGAAAAGGTTTGTCTTAAGTTTGTTTTCGAAAGACGGTTTTAGTTTGAGTCGGCTCGGAAAACAGTACATTGTTTCCCAAGACGGTTTTTGAAATTCAAAATTGTATGTTTTGAAAATCGAGTTTGAAATGTTTGAAGAGGTCTCGGGGACGGTGTATGGTCCTTGGGATCTCGAAAGTGTCTCGAGAAAAGGGTGTGTGCTTTTCTCGGGTTTTGAAAGAGCCATTGTCGACGCGAAACGGGTTAAAATCCAGGTCTAGAAGCGGCGATTATAACGGCGTAAAAAGGTGATTTGAAATGGTTATACAAAACCGGGTTTGAAAATCGTCATTACGACGGCCTAGAAAAGCGTGTTGAAATGGTTATACAAAACCAAGTTTGAAAATCGTCATTACGACGGCCTAGAAAGGCGTGTTGAAATGGTTATAAAAAACCGGGTTTGAAAATCGTCATTACAACGGCCTAGAAAGGCGTGTAACGGTCGGCGAAAGACCGAGGTTTGAAGTGGCCATTATAACGGCGCGAAAAGGGTGATTTTGAAAATGACACGGAAGGACTTATGATCAAGTAGCACATAAGCACTCACAGTTTCATTGTATTATGCATTATGCTGACACGGGTTTTGGCTTAAAAGGGTGGGTTACACACCAAGCAATCAAACCCCGATTTGCGAGAGGGATAGCAATCCAAACAAAATGTGTAAGGAGGGTGCCCTAGCCTCGTGCTCGAAAGTGATGAAAGCTCTTTGACGAAACAGAAATGTGTAACGTCAATGGTATGCTTGACTCAATCGGGATTCGAAACGCGGGGATGAGAAAACTCACGCCGACGAGACGAGCCAATTGGTCGAAAAGGGTTAGGTTGTGGGCCCGGACAAGGAACCTGACCGTGACCGTAATGTCAATTAATGCATTCCAACCAAGACCTCGTTCGAGTCTCACCATCTAGGCATCACAAAGACGTAAGTGTCCTAGTTCTCCCCAGCGGAGTCGCCAATTTGTGGACATGGGCCACGTCTCGGTCTGTGGATTTCGGCCACCTACCGATCTGCGGTCGTGGGCCACCTGCAAGCCCACTTCGATCTGTGGACGCACAGCGGTCTTTTTGAAAGCCACGCTCGGCGGCGTAAAAATGCTTTCGACCGGATCGTTTTAGATCGGTCGGTTTCGTCTCGGTAAGGGTCTCGAAACGATTAGAGATGTTCGGAGTCGCCACCAAGCATTTGTGGGATGCCTGGAACCCGTTCGAAATCCACTTTATACCTCGGTCAAATCGTAGCACAAAGCAGCGTTTGACATAGGTACTAAAGATAAGGAAATCGTCCCTCTTTAGCATCCTATCTCTAGGATGACTCTCGTATGCCCTGGATAAGGTCGTCCTCTATCCAAAGTTTCTGAGTAAGAGCTGAAGGTACGTATTGGGAAGCCCTTTAATCAGAACCCAATCCCGCCCCCGTTTAGCGGCCTCTACTGATCGATCTTGGTTGGTTGAATGCAAAAGTTGATAAAACGGTTTAAATGCATGAATGCGCATCCAATAACTTAAACCTAACATGTGAGAGCTTTCTAAGTCGGTTGATTTAATCCAAGTATCAAGTATAAGATGTCGAGTTGGATTAATGGCTGATTTGCATGCAAGACGGAAATTAAACATCCATTTACCGTATTAGGTTTAGGGTGCATAACATGATCCATTTGTCTTAGTAAGGCATTTTGCAAATGTGGTTTTGAATAGTCATCTGATCCATCCTATATCTGGGTTAACCGGAGTCGGGATCGTCCTAGACTAATGCTGGAAGGGAACAGGCCCTGTACCAAACGGCTATATGAGGCGCGAGCCAGCCGGCGGTGTAAGGGGCCTCCCTCTGGTTTTGAAAATGAGAAATGGAGAGCGTGTTTAGGCGCGGATTAGCCCACGGTTTATGTGCCGTGTTCTGACCTTTTAGAAAACGTTATAAAACGTGTTGAAAAATGGGTATTTGAACCCGGTTTGATTTGAAGGGGTCGTTTAGACCGCGTTTTTTGATTTGAAGAACTAGACTCGAATAATCATCATTATTTTGATAATATTCGGTGTCGGGTTCGATTTGACAAACTTGACATGAATAGTTTTGAAAATGATTATGGACAAATTGTCTTAAGTCCATTTGAATGTAATTAGCCGATACTCATCATCGTACCCGGGTTAAAATCCGGCATGATATGTAGAACCAAGGATGACTTTGTGTTGGGGACTAATATGTTTGTTTGAAAATGTAAATAAATGAAGTAAAATGCTTTAAAATACCTTTTAAATGTCATTAACCAAATATTATCACCGAAACACGGATTTAATCGTCATGGTACGAGGAACCAAGGGTGAAAAATGCTTTATGGTTAAAACAAGTGAAATAAAATAAAAAGGGTTCAAAAATACTTGAAATGGTGAAAACCGATTACAAATATGAAGATGGATTAAAGGGAAATGACGAGAACAAACACGGTTGATCTCTGTTCTGAGCACCCCATTTAGGCGCGGGCCAGTTGGCGACCTAAGGGGCTTCTGCCTCAGGCCAAAAATCAGTTTTGGCTCGTTTATTCCATGTTTTGGTTCATGTTATGCATGTTTTAGCATGTTGTAGTCATGAAACAAACAAAAACATAATAAAAGAGGATTTTTACACCCTCATAGTTACATGTTTGGTTATGGCGAGTGACCAACGTAAGTGTAACAACTCGTTTGATCGGAAAAAACTCGGTTTAAAACCGTTTTGGTAAGTAAAAAAGAGTGTTTTAATGTTACTGATGGTGTAGTGGTCGAAATGGTCGGTCAAGTGATTTAATGCACGATGACGGTACGAAACAATGTGTAAGGCTCGTGTTTACGATCGGTAGGTCGTAAATACGCGTCGGGTTGTGACTTAAGAAGTCGAGTCGAGAATTTTAAGAGAGAAAAGAGGGGGCAGACACTCGCGTAAGTCTCAAATGGGTGGCATTTGAGGGGTATTTATAGGAGAATGAGTGGTTGTGTGAGTTTTGAGCGACGTAGCCACTTGGGCTGCTCAAAGAGGCGCCAGCCACGTCGCGGTTCTTCGAGTTGTGTTGTCACTTTCACAACAAACGCAATCATGATTTGTTCTATCCTAGGTTTTGTAGTCACATGTTTGGTACTTGACCTACATGAATCCGGGAAAACTTAAGGTAGAAGGTTTGAAATGTTTGGTTTTTTGTGGTTGACTCGGTTTGACTCGTTGTTGGAGTCGGGATTTGAATTTTTGAGTCGGTTTTTGGTCTGGTGCCGGTTTTGACTCTAGTTAGTATCATTGCGACCCCGTCGCCGTGCATTAAACACTCTAGGTATTTTTGAAATATTTTGAAATGTTTTATTTTCGAAATCGTTTTAAGTTTTCCGACGTAAAGTTGTACACAAACTGTCGATCAAACGCCGCGATTCCAAAACATGTTGTAGTCCGATAATCATCGGGTGTTTATTGCAGTCTCAGCAGATACTGGGTATCTACACATTTCAACCCTAATCATTTTACGATTTTTTTAATAACTCTCTAATCACTCCCTAATCATTCCTTAATCCTCCATTGTGTGTGTGCAATCGTCGTAGTTCTTGCGTTTAATCCTTCACTCTACTGTTGGTAAGTCCTTGTTCTTCATGTCATTTATATTCTTGTGGGGTTACTGTATACATATGGATTGGGGAAAGGGGGATTGTGCAATGTATAATTGTGCTATGTGGTTATTGTATAGGAGAAGACTTCATAGAGGAGCCTTTTTGATTGCTCGGTTTCCGTATTGCTGTTGATTACTAAGGTAGGGTTTCTCCTACTCAGTACTGCTAATTGATTGAGATTGCATAGTTTTATAATTGTTGTTATCTGATGATCATCAGAGGTTGGGTATTGTGGTGACGATGTTGGTGTGGTTGTGTTGTGACAGCTGTGATGCTGTGTGTGTGATTGTGGTGGAGTCACTTGCGGGAGTGGCTTCACACCCTAGTTCGCCCTCCGTGGAACCCGTCACGGGAGGGGATGTGCACATTGCTTATTGGGATTGTTAGTCGCTCGTTGATGAGCTGGACTAGGTGGGGATGGGCTGCGGTCACCCACTGGCGGCGAGGATTACCTGTTGCGATAGGTAATCTGGAAGGGCTACACACTTCGGTGTGTAGTCGGTTACTGTGTGAGATCGGGAGTCCGGGAGTGGAGGATGATCAGCTGGTTGCATTGTCTGTTATCTTATATTGATTGAGTAGTACTGACCCCGTGTTGTTGTTTTGTAAAACCTGCAGTGATCCATTCGGGGATGGTGAGCAGGCTTGACAGGTATTGCTAGTGGTGAGCTTGGGCAGTCATGGGGGAGTTGTCATCACCAGTCGTAGCATCACAGCTCAAGTCTTATTTATGATTTTGTTGTCAGACATTGGATTTATTTATTGGTTCAGTTTTGGATTCGGTTTGATGTAAACATTTATACTTTATTGTACTTTTAATAAATGTGCTCAGTTCAAACGCTTTTGATATTTACTAACCTCGGGCAACCGAGATGGTAACACACTTTCATGCTAGGGTGGTCCTGGTAAGGCACCTTGGTATGAGGGTTTGTTACAGATTCTTCTTCTTATTCCTTCCGTCACCTTACCATGAGGAAGAAGTTGTACTCGGATAGTTTTGCTTCCACCGAGGCTTATTGGGCCGCAAGATTGTCAGAGGAGGGTGGTCCTCACATCCGTTGGGTGGTGCCATGGTGGCACTTGAGGTCCTTCACGAGGTTGCCCGCTTCGGGTGCTAGTCCTCGTTCTTTGATGGTGGTGGGTTTGAAGGTTGCTTCCTTCATTTATCCCGAAAAGCTCATGAGGAAAATGGGGCGTCAATAAAAGGTGCCCGCTCAAGATACCCTTGTCCAAGAGAATGTTTTCCGGAACTCCAAGCTCGTGGAGGTCTTCGAAAGATGGTGGGCCACTCGGCCTCTTTATGAGGTACCAAACCCCGTTGCCATGACATGGGTGACTCCCGCTTATGTCAAGCGGTCAAGAGCTTCGTCCTTGGATGATACGTCCAAATATCGTGCCTTCTTTAAGGACTATGTTGATGGAGTTAGCCTGGATGTGATGAGACCACCAAAGAGGAGAAGCTCGGGTCCCAAAAATGTAGTGGGCCGTGCATGGGCTCGTTTCGGGCCGAACATGGGTTCCTGCACTAGACCGGAGGCCGTTGCCGTTGTAGATCCGTTGAGGAGCCGTTCCGAAGAGGGGGCTCAAGCTAGGTGGTCCAACAAGAAGAACAAAGGGAAAATGTACCCCGAGGGAAAAGGCAAGTGTAGAATGGAAGGTGAAGACCTCCATTACCCACTTTATTATTATGTTGTATTAGTGTTGTGAGTTTTTATTATGTTGTACTAGCTATGTTTTGTGTGTTTTGTGCTAGTTTTATTATGTGAGGTGTTTTAGTCGACACCTTAGTTTTGACAAGTTGTACACTCGTCGAGCTTTATTTGTTGTTGAATTTTTAATCCCTCCCATTATTAATTAAATAAGAGGATTTCTCGTGTCAAAAATTGTGAACGCTTGTTTCTTCCATCCATTTTGTAAAGGCAATTCGGTTTGAATCATCCTAAACGTTTGCACTTGGGAAAGTGGGATTTTTGTAGGAAGGGAGAAAGGCCTATTTTTTGTATTTTGTGGGGAAAAAGGAATGTAGTTCCCTTTCCCTTTTTTGATGGGGATGTTTTTTGTATGTGGGTTTATTTTTTGATTATGGGGATGGTTGTATCCTTCTTGTGTAAGAAAGGACTGCCTACGTATCCACCTGAAGAGGTGAAATCAAACCATGATCGTAGTTCGAAATGTTTTGTAAATTTGATCAGGTTTTGTGGTTGTATCCCTCATGTATAAGAGGGACTGCTTATGTATCCACCTGAAGAGGTGAAATCAAACCATGCTCGTAGTTCAAGGTGTTTTTGTTTTAGTGCAAATGGATGTTGCCTTTGACAGATCAAAGAACATTCAAAACGGGCAAGGTGCCGCAACTTAGACTCGATAAAACATGCAATTTCAAATCAGAATGCGTTGAGGAACTTGACTTGAAAAGGGTTAAGGTGGACGCTAGTTGTAAAACTAAGGTTAGGTCGTTGGCTGGTACGGTTCAAGGGTAGTATTTCTTGAGTTGGTCCAGGTTGGTCGGGTTTGTAAAATACTCCCCATCTAGGTCGCTCAGTCTCACTGCGCCCCCCGAAAGTATTTTCTTGACCAGGTATGGCCCGACCCAGTTGGGTTTGAATTTTCCCCTCGGATCGACGGGTAATGGTGCTCGGACTGATTTGAGGACCAAGTCGCCTTCTCTGATATTCCTGGGTTTAACCTTCTTGTTGAATGCCCATTGTATACGTCGTTGGTATAACTGGACGTTGTGCAAGGCGTTGAGCCGCCGCTCGTCTAGAAGAGTGAGTTGCTCGTACCTTCGACGGGTCCATTCCGCCTCTGGGACCTGACTCTCCAGTAGGATGTGTAGAGAAGGGACCTCTAACTCTACCGGTTGAACCGCCTCCATATCGTATGCTAGGTAGAAGGGTGTGGCGCCTGTCGGTGTTCGAATGGAGGTTCGGTATCCCCAGAGTGCGAATGGGAGTTTGCTCGGCCAATCGCGGTAGTTGTCTTGCATTTTCTTGATAATGGTGACAAGAGTTTTGTTAGCTGCCTTCACCGCTTCGTTGGTTTGGGGACGGTAGGGGGATGATCGATGTCGTTTAATCTTGTATTTGTCCAGCAAGGCCTGAATTTCCGCCCGGAAGTGAGAGCCTTGGTCGTTGATGATTTCATGGGGTACCCCATATCGGCAGATGATGTTGATTTGGATGAACTTGGCCACTTGTTTGGCGGTCAAGACTGCATATGACTGCGCTTCCACCCATTTAGTGAAATAGTCGATGGCGACGAGGACGAAGTAATGCCCCTTAGTGCCTATCGGGTTAACCTTCCCGATGATGTCGATGCCCTAGGTTGAGAAAGGCCAGTGATGTCATGGTGTATAAAAGGGATGGTGGCATGTGTTGTATGTTGGCGAAGATTTGGCAATTGTGGCAATGTTTGACGTAGTTACGGCAATCGGCTTCTATGGTGGTCCAGTAGTAGCCTAACCGCATGATCTTTCGGGTAAGCATCATTGCGCTCACGTGAGGGCCAAATTCTCCGTCGTGGACCTCTCCCATAACTTTTTTGGCTTTGTGATGGTGAATGCAAAGGAGGAGAATCCCTTGGGGTGTTCTTTTGTATAATTGGTCTTGGTTCATCACGAATTGTGATGCAATTAAACGGATGCCTCTTTGTCATCTTGGGTCAGAGTTAGGAGGGAATTCGTTTTTGGTTTTGTAGTTGAGGATGGCTTGGTACCAGGGTTCATCATGGCTTTCCTCGTCGTTGTTGATGGCACAAATGTGAGCTGACTCGCTCCTTCTCTCGACACATAGGGGCATCGATGTCATGTCGTCAGGTATGTTGACGAGCGCGACAAGTTTTGCCAGGGCGTCATCAAATTGATTTTCCTCTGGTGGCAAGTGGAAGTAGTCGACTTGGTTGAAGAACTTGGCCTCTTAATTGATCTTTGCTCGGTAGGGAGCTAAGCTGTCACTTCGGATTTTCCATGATCCGAACACCTGATTGATGATGAGTGAGGAATCGCCGTGGACCCTCAGTCTCTTGATGCCAAGTGTGATGGCTTCTTGTAGGCCGATGAGGCGTGGTTCATATTCGGCGGCATTTTTGGTGACGGCGAAGTCTAGTTTAAACGAGATCGGAACATGTTCTCCCTCTGGTGATATTAGAAGGATTCCTACCCCGAAACCTCTCAGATTAGATGCACCATCGAAGTATAGGTCCCATGCGTCGGAGTCAGTACAAAGGATGTCTTCGTCTGGAAGTGACCATGTGTCGGTCGTTGGATCCTCGTTGACGGGATTCTCTGCAAGGAAATCGGCGACTGCTCTCCCTTGATAACCTTGAGGGGTACAAACTTGAGATCAAACTCGGACAGCATAAGTGTCCACCTAGACAGCTTTCCGTTTAGTATGGGTTTTTCGAAGATGTATTTGACCGGGTCCATCTTGGAGTAGCTGAGCATGTAATGTCGCAGCTTCTTTGTTGACCATACTAAGGCAAGGCATGTCTTCTCCAGTTGGGTGTACCTTGTTTCGTACTCAATGAACTTTTTGCTGATGTAGTAGATGGCTCGTTCTTCGCCGTCGACTGTTTGTGCTAGCATTGCTCCCATGACTGTGTCGGTAACAGCCAGGTATAGGGATAGAGGGATCCCCGGTTGAGGTGGCATGAGGACAGGAGATTTGGATAGGATTTCCTTTATCCTGTCGAAGGCCTTTTGACAATCGTCGTCCCAATCGGTGTGATCGGAGGCGCAAAGTTTCTTGAATATTGGTTTGCAAACCATGGTGAGCTTGGCAATGAAGCGGCTGACGTATTAAACCTGCCCGAGAAATCCCCGACTCTCCTTCTCGTTCTAAGGTCGTGGCATTTGGTGAAGAGCTTTGATTTTGGTTGGATCAATCTCATTGCCTCTCTTGCTGACGACATGTCCCAAGAGTTTTCCGGAGGTGACCCCGAATGCACACTTATGAGGATTTAGCCTCATGTTATATTTCCTTAGACGAGCGAAAAATTTCCGAAGGGCGCTGATGTGGCCGTCCCATTCTCTTGACTTGACAATCATGTCATCAACATATACCTCTACCTCCTTGTGCATCATATCATGTAGGAGAGTGGTAGCGGTTCTTTGATAGGTTGCTCCGGCGTTGATGAGACCGAAAGGCATGACCGTGTAGCAATAGGTACCTCACTGTGTAGTGAATGCAGTCTTGTGCATGTCCTCCTCAGCCATTTTGATCTGGTTGTACCCAGCATACCCGTCCATGAATGATAGGAGAGCATGTTCGGCAGTATTATCCACCAGAATGTCAACATGTGGCAAAGGGAAGTCGTCCTTTGGACTCGCCTTGTTCAGATCCCTGAAGTCGACGCAAACCTGAATTCTTCCGTCCTTCTTTGGTACAGGAACAATGTTGGCGACCCAGCCGGAGTACTCAAACACTTTGATGAAACCAGCCTTGAACTGTTTATCCACTTCTTCCTTGATTTTCAGGGCTCATTCAGGATGCATCCGACGCATCTTTTGCTTCATGAGTTTAGCTCCGGGCTTAATGGGTATCCGGTGCTCTGCAATATCCCTGTCAATCCCAGGCATATCTTTGTAGGACTAGGCGAACACGTCCTTGTAATCATGGAGGAGGTTAATGAACTGTTGTCTCTCCGAGGGTCAAGGGTTGTCCCTATCCTAAGTTCTAGAGGTGTGTTGTCGGTTCCTACGTTAATAGGTTCGGTCTCCTCAATGATGGGGGTTTTGATTTCGCGTTTGTCAAGTTCTTTGGCTACGTGTGGTGGGTAGTCACTCAAGTCAAATTCCTCATAATCATTCAGAATTGCATTGCAGTTAAATTGAGACGAGTCATAAGCAAACTTAGCGTTCATTAAGTTAACACGAGCGAAAAGCTCGGAGAGGACAGACATCTCATGGTCAGTCAGAGGCGACACAGCTGAGGAGGTGGCCCCTAGAACAGGCTCCAGGTTGTCACCTTTCATGGGATTGGAGGTGACCCTAGTAGGCTCAGCCTCTGAATCAGCCACAAGCTTATGATATAACAGTGGGAAGGGGACCTTGACTGGGACATCAGGAGTGTTAGGAGCTATGACAGACTCTGACTGCGACTCAGACTCAGATTCTTCTTCACTTCCCTCTTTGAACATAGGGCCTTCTCCAGTTGTGATCTTGAGAATCGGCCTTGGAGATCGGTCCACTTGACGGTTTTCCTCTAGCCCTGCGTAGCTTTCTCCGGGTCAGTGTCGGAGATCAAGGCGGTTGGGTCAAATTGGTTGTCCTTCAGAGCGATGTTGATGATGTCCTCATAGTCGAGGTGCTTGATGTTATCCTCTCCAAAGAGGAAAGTGACAGCTTGTCCGTCGAGGCATGAGAACGGCTTAGACTCGGTTGATGCATCTTCGGTGTTTTCGGGGATAAAGTAGCAGTCCTGGAAGACTTCCACACCCGGGTATTTGACCTTGGCCACAGAGTCATAGATCGGCTCCGGAAAGCCAAGGTAAAGCTCGGACTCTCCCTCGGGGACAAAGTATCAATTGAGGGTTAGATGATAGGGACGGAGGATAACTCCGTGCTTCTTGCGCTTCCGAACTAGAAGGTTCATCTTCTAGATATCTTCACCGGTAGGTTCATAGCCCAGTCCGAAGGGGATGTAGGGGACCTTAACCTGTTTCAAGGGAGGTAAGGTGCTCTTCAGCGGATTGAGGGGTAAACCCGGGAAGTAACCCTGGCGCATCAGAATGCGGTTGACTGTGAGGTTAGCAAACGGGTCACAATCAGAGGATGCTGATTCATGAGTTATGGCATTCACGGCTTGGAATCCCCACATTTCATTGTCATCTTCCTCGATGGCTTGGGAGGTTATTCCCTTTTTCATGACAGCTTTGATCGGGAAAGCAGGAATTGTGATTGTTTTCCCTTGAAGGGGACCCTGATTTTCTGGTGGAGAGTATAAGTAACTGCCTTGACGGCGTGAATCCAGGGGCGCCCTAGGAGCATATTAAAGGAGGCGTCAATGTCGACTACCTGAAAACCGGTTTGTCTTTCCAGTGGTCCGGTTGCGACGGTTAGAGTGATAAGCCCTACGACTTTACGACGAGTGCCATCATAAGCGCGTACTCCTTGATTGGTTGGGACCAAATCAGCTTCTTTGATACCCAGTTTGTGAGCCGTCTTGTGGGGAATGACATTCACCGCGGATTCGTCATCCACAAGAACCATAGGCACATTCTTTTTGAGGCATTGTACGGTGATGTATAGGGCCAGGTTGTGGTTGACTCCGAAGGGAGGGATATCCTCGTCAGATAAGATGATTAGGTTGCTCAAATCAGGGATATCCCTTGTCATATGTGCCACCACTTCTTCCGGGGAGGAGGTAGAAGGCACAATCAGTTTTCCCAAGGCTTGTAGTAGAGCTTGCCGATGCTCGAAGGATGTAGCAATCAGTTGCCAAATTGAGATTTCAGCTTTTGCTTTCTGCAGCTGTTTGAGGATCGAATTCTCGGGAGCCTTGGTTTGAGTGTCCGTGTCCAAGATAACCTGGTTGTTCGTTGTTGGAGCGACCTTGAATTGTTCGGGTTTTGATAGGGGCGTCCGGACCGGGTAAGATGACCGATCTCTTTCACCTGTTTCACTTTCCCTGGGACAATATAGACATCTTCAACATCATCTCTCCAGATGCCATTGATTTTGGGATCTCGAAGGCACCTTGGAGGGGTATTCCTCGCTGGGCAGTTTTTGTGAGGGACATTTTTGTGAGGGTAGTTTTTGTGAGGGTGATTATTATGGGAGGATTATTGTGAGGTGCGTGCCAGAATGGTCGCGGGAGCAATCCATCCTGGTGAGAGTAGTTTTGGGTGTTTGGGGGACCTTCCCTTGGGCGTGGTGTTGGAGGATTGAAAATCAATCGGCGGTAGGCGTCGTCAAGTCGGGTGATCCTTTCGGAGAGAGTGGCTATAGCTTCCTCAACTTGTTGGAACATGGCAAGCATAGTTATGGCACTGAACACAAATACCCCGTCCGAGGCATCCTTCTCCACGGCATTCACCTCGTCATCGACTGGCAGGATTTGGTGTGAGCAGTCCAAGGTCGGCTCATCACTGGAGATGGCATGGATTCCCAAAGGGTTCGTTTTGTTGTTAGGTTTAGTTGGTGGACGTAAAGGCAATTCTCCCTTCTCGATCATGTCTTGGATGATGTGTTTGAGTTTGAAGCATGTTTCTGTATCATGCCCTTTCCCTTAGTGGTATTGACAGTAGGCATTAGGGTTCCAGAAGCGGGATTTCTTAGCATCAGACGGATCCGGGGTGGGTCCGATCGGTTGTAGTTTCCCTTGGTCCATGAGCCTCTTCAGGGCGCTTGCATAAGTTGACCCTATATTGGTGTACACTCTCTGAGGGCGCTCAGCTCTCTTGGTGGTTGGTTCAAGGAGGTTGACCTCATCAATCTTGTTCGTTAGACCATAAGAGCGAGATCCGGTTGATGTGGATCCCTGGTAGCCTCTACCGGTGGTTTTGGCAAGGACACCCTTTCGGAGGTCGTCTTCAATGCGTGTCCCAAGGATTTGCAGATCCTGGAAGGTCTTAATGTTTTGGTACCTCAGTAAGTTGGCATATACTGAGCGGATATTGTTGACAAATTTTTCCACCAAGGTTGACTCACTCGGCTTGTTGACCAACTAAGTGCTTACCCTCCTCCAACGGAATAAGAACTCGGTGAATCTCTCCTTGTCATTCCGAGTTAGGACCTCAAGAGTACGGGTATTAGCTTGGATTTCGACGTTGTCGGCATATTGCTTAGCAAATTCAACTGCGACCTCATCCCAGGTAGTAAGGTTCTTCGGGTCAAGGGAGTAGTACCATTGGCAAGGTATCGGTTCCAAGGATGATGGAAAGATCTGGGTGAAAAGTTCTTGTTTGACCCCTTTTACGGCCATGTAGTCTTTGAAGGCTCGGATATGGTTGAGCGGGTCCTCCACTCCCTTGAACTTGGGTACATCAGTTAGGGTAAAGTTGTCGGGTAGTTGATCCCCAACAGGTTCAAATCATCGGTTGTTCTCAAGATGGATATTGTTACCCCGGGCTAGGAGTTGTTCTTCCAAGAGCTTGAGCCTTTTCTCAGTTTCAGTCAAAGGCGGAGTGTTGTGTTCTCCAGCTTCCTTGTTTTCCAGGGTGTCGATACGGGTCTCGACACGATCCAGAGTGACCTTAAGAGCAGTGAGTAGGCTGGCTAGCTGAGCAGTTGTGACATCTCTGTTGTTATCATTGTTGTTGTTGTTGACGGACGAAGTCGAAGACGGGGCCATGACTCTAAGGCAGAAAAACGACTCACATTACAACTCAATCCGACACGGTTCAACGACTGAACGCAGACGATGCAAAGGACGAGACAAAGATCAGACTCAACAAGACGAGGATGACCGTGTGTGGTACCTCGGTGCTGACTCGATTTATGACGTGACGGTGTTGACCGAACTTTTGACACGAGTCCAATGTAACGGCATGACGCCATTGGACGAGTCTCGTGGTGAGACGACTCATAAGTAAAGATCCATAAGTACGTTTGCTTTGACTTGATAGACACGAGGCGGAATTGGAATGGTAGACTGAAGTTTTCGAAAATAGAAATTTTCAAAAAGATTCATTTGTCGCTTTAGGGACGGCTTTCGAAGATAGAGATCTCCGCAAGTCGGTCAGTTGAAATGGTTCTTAAGTTTGTTTGCAACAGACGGTTTTGAGTTTGAGTCAGCTCGGAAAACAATGTACTATTTCCCAAGACGGTTTTTGAAGTTCAAAATTTTATGTTTTGAAAATCGGGTTTGAAATGTTTGAAGAGGTCTCGGGGACGGTGTATGGTCCTCGGGATCTCGAAAGTGTCTCGAGAAAAGGGTGTGTGCTTTTCTCAGGTTTTGAAAGAGCCATTGTCGACGCAAAACGGGTTAAAATCCGTGTCTAGACGCGACGATTATAACGGGGTTAAAAGATGATTTGAAATGGTTGTAAAAACTGAGTTTGAAAATCGTCATTACGACGGCCTAGAAAGGCGTGTTGAAATGGTTATAAAAAACCAGGTTTGAATATCGTCATTACGACGGCCTAGAAAGGCGTGCAACGGTCGGCAAAATACCGAGGTTTGAAACGGCCATTATAATGGTGTAAAAAGGTGATTTGAAAGTTTGAAAATGACACGGAAGGACTTATGATCAAGTAGCACATAAGCACTCACAGTTCATTATATTATGCATAATGCTGACACGGGTTTTGGCTTAAAAGGGTGGGTTACACACCAAGCAATCAAACCTCGATTTGCGAGAGAGATACCAATCCAAACAAAATGTGTAAGGAGGGTGCCCTAGCCTCGTGCTCGAAAGTGATGGAAGCTCTTTGACGAAACAGAAATGTGTAACGTCAATGGTATGCTTGACGCAATCGGGATTCGAAACGCGGGGATGAGAAAACTCACGCCGACGAGACAAACCAATTGGTCGAAAAGGGTTAGCTTATGGGCCCGGACAAGGAACCCGACCGTGACCGTAATATCAATTAATGCATTCCAACTAAGACCTCATTCGAGTCTCACCATCTAGGGATCACAAAGACACAAGTGTCCTAGTTTTCCCCGGTGGAGTCGCCAATCTGTGGACATGTGCCCACCTGCATATGCCCATCCGATCTGTGGACAATGGCAGCGGTCTTTTGAAAGCCACGTTCGACGGCGTAAAAATGCTTTCGACGGGATCGTTTTAGATCGGTCGGT
This sequence comes from Silene latifolia, assembly GCF_048544455.1. NCBI lineage: Eukaryota > Viridiplantae > Streptophyta > Magnoliopsida > Caryophyllales > Caryophyllaceae > Silene > Silene latifolia. The sequence goes on along the minus strand of NC_133527.1, from coordinate 115,091,012 downwards.
TTCGTCTCGGTAAGGGTCTCGAAACGATTAGAGATGTTCGGAGTCGCCACCAAGCATTTGTGGGATGCTTGGAACCCGTTCGAATCCACTTTATACCTCGGTCAAACGAAGCACAAAGCAGGGTTTGACATAGGTACTAAAGATAAGGAATCGTCCCTCTTTAGCATCCTATCTCTAGAATGACTCTCGTACGCCCTGGATAAGGTCGTCCACTATCCAAAGTTTCTGAGTAAGAGGTGAAGGTACGTATTGGGAAGCCCTTTAATTAGAAACCCAATCCCGCGCGCGATAGCGGCCTCTACTGATCGATCTTGGTTGGTTGAATGCAAAAGTTGATAAAACAGTTTAAATGCATGAATGCGCATCCAATAATTTAAACCTAACATGTAAGAGCTTTCTATGTCGGTTGATTTAATCCAAGTATCAAGTATAAGATGTCGAGTTGGATTTATGGTTGATTTGCATGCAAGACGGAAATTAAACATCCATTTACCAAATTAGGTTTATGGTGCATAACGTGATCCATTTGTCTTAATAAGACGTTTTGCAAATACGGTTTTTAAATGACCAAATTAGTCATATGATCCGTCCTATATCCGGGTTAACCAGAGGCGGGGTCGTCCTAGACTAATGCTGGAAGGGGAACAGATTCTGCACCAGGCAGCCATATGAGGCGCGAGCCTATTGGCGGTATAAGGGGGTCTCCTGTGGTTTGAAAATAGAAAAGAAATGGCATGTTTAGGCGCGGGTCAGTCAACGGTTTAAGACGCATTCTGACCATTTGAAAAACGTATTGAAAATGGTATTTGAACCCGTCTTGGTTTAAAAGGGTCGTTTAGACCGTATTTGTTGATTTGAGGAACGAGACTCGAATAATCATCATTATTTTGATGATATTCGGTGTCGGGTTCGACTTGACAAGCTTGACATGAATAGTTTTGAAAATAATTATGAACTAATTGTTTTAAGTTCATTTGAATATAATTCGTCAATACTCATCATCGTACTCGGGTTAAAATCCGACATGGTATGTAGAACCAAGGATGACTTTGTTTTGGTGACTAATACATTTATTTTGGAAATATAAAGAAATGATGAAAGGCTTTAAAATACCTTCCAAAATGTAAAGAAATGAAATAAAAGGTTTTAAAATACCTTTTAAATGTAATTAACCAAATATTATCACCGAAACACGGATTAAACCGTCATGGTATTAAGAACCAAGGGTGAAAAATGTTTTATGGTTAAAACTTGTAAAAATAAATAAAAGGGTTTGAAAATATTTGGAATGGTAAAAAACCGATTACAAATTTGAGAATGAAAAATAGAGGAAAAGAAGAGACCAAACACGGATTGGACTCAAGGCTGGGCAGGCTGCTTTAGGCGCGAGCCTGCGTGCTACGTAAGTAGCCTCTGCCTCAACCAAAAAGTCCGGTTTTGGCTCATTCTTCCCATGTTTTGGACCATGTTATGCATGATTTAGCATGTTATAGCGATGAAACAAGTAAAGACATGATAAAAAAAGGATTTTTACACCCTCATACTTACATGCTTGGTTTATGGCGAGAAACCGACGTAAGTGTATCAACTCGTTTGGTCGGAAAAGACTCGGTTTAAAACCGTTTTAGCAAGTAAAAAGAGTGTTTTATTTAGATTAGTGACGGTTTAGTGGTCGATATGGTCGGTCAAGTGATTTAATGCAGGATGACGGTACCAAACAATGTGTAAGGCTTGTATTTACGATCGGTAGGTCGTAAATACGCGTCGGATTGTAACTTAGGAAGTCGAGTCTAGAATTTTAAGGGAGAAAGAGGGGCAGACACTCGCGCAAGTTCCCAAATGGGGGCATTTGAGGGGTATTTATAGGAAAATGAGTGGTTGTGTGAGTTTTGAGCGACGTGGCCACCTGGGCTGCTCAAACAGGCGTGAGCCACGTCGCGGGTCTTCGAGGTCTCTTGTCGTATTCACACAAATGCAATCATGATTTGTTCTATCCTAGGATTTGTATGCACATGTTTGGTACTTGACCATACATGAATCCGGGAAATCTTAACATGGAAGCATTTGAATGGTTTGTTTTTTGTGTTTGACTCAGTTTGACTCGTTGTTGGAGTCGGGATTTGAATTTTTGAGTCGGTTTTTAGTCCGGTGTCGGTTTTGACTCTAGTTAGTGTCATTGCGACCCCGTCGTCATGCATTAAACACTCCAGGTACTTTTGAAAAGTTTTGAAATGTTTTATTTTCGAAATCGTTTTAAGTTTTCCGACGTAAAGTTGTACACGAACTATCGATCAAACGCCGCGATTCCAAAGCATGTTATAGTCCGATAATCATCTTGTGTTTGTTGGAGTCTCAGCAGATACTGGGTATCTACACCTTGGGACGCCATTTCTTGGTCAAACTCCTAAGTACTTTCCTAGCAATATCTTCAGAGTTAAACGTTCTATCAAGATTTTAGAGCTCATTAATGATAGTAGAAAATCGTGCTGACATGCTATCGAGTGATTCATTTTTTTCCATTTTAAAAAATTCGTATTTTTGAATCAGCAAGTCAATACGATATTTTCTAACAGCTAACGTGCCTTCATAGGCCAATTCAAGACCATCCCATATTTCCTTGGCTGAGGTGCAAGAAGAAAAACGATCAAATTCAGTCGATGTCATGCCGCTTTGCAACAGTCTTATCGCTTTTGAGTTTTTCTCTGCCTTCTTGTAATCAGCCTCAATATAGTCTTCTTCCTTTTTCTCATAGATAGTGCCTTCCGAAGATGCGACCAAAATTTTGTGTGGTCCATTCTTAATAATCGTCCAGCACTCCCAATCATGTCCTTTTATGTAGTGTGTCATCATGTTTTTTCATAGTCCATAATTCTTCCCATCAAAGATAGGACACTTAAGATACTTGGAATCCATTTCACACGTGTAAGGCAGCGGAAATAAAATAAAATAAAATAAAAAGATAGTAAGATAGACGGACCAGCCTCTTTGCAGTTAGGAAATCAAGAGCACGAGGCTCTGATACCAATTAAAGAGTCTATCCAAGTCGAAATACTTGAGGGGGGAGGGGGGTGAATTGAGTATTTAAAAACTTATGCCCACTTTTTATTTTATATCTAAATAATTAATTATTTAAATTTTATTGATTAAACTTTAACTAATTAACTAAACGAACATAAACGTAATGAAATGAACAATAAAGAAAATTGCAAGGACACACGATATTTGAAGTGGTTCAGCTTCACACGTCGAAGCCTACGTCCACTATTCTCGATTAATAATTTTAGTAACTTTCTCCGGATTACAAAATTATCAACCCACTCGTATAACTAACTCTAGCTATAACTCGATTTAAATATCACTAGATATTTGATTTTGACTATCTTAAGTTACTAAGAAAGCACTTGATTGTTCCTCTAGGTGTTCACACAATTGAACGAGTAGAAACAATATGAAGTATTATTATCTTATAACGTAACCTTAAGAATTAATACGCAAATTAAAGAGCACGACTTTTCGTAAAAGATTTTCAATTGCAAAACAATAAAAATAGTCGATTAGAATTTTAACTCAAATTGTTTGCAAGGAATTTTTATATTTCGAAAAGCTTGTTTGAATTAATGAACATCATGCGTATATATAGTAGAAGAGAGAAACTAGGTTTTTGGTCGAAACCCTAGTATGCCGTGAGGCATGGTAGTTTGTTTCATAAGAAACAAATCTTATCTCTTCTTAATTTCATCTACTAAATATTTTGATTAAGTAAATAAGGTAAATCTAATATAATTGATAAGATATGAAAATATCTTATAGCAACATATTATAGATTTGACCTAATATAATTTACTTGCATTGGGAGTTAATTCGGCCTCCACACGGCTCATAAGCCCATCTTAGCCGAAACCTAGGTCAAAATATCAAATAGTAGATTAGGGTTAGGTTTAGATAATTTAGCAAACCCTAGGTACCATGACGACTCATAAGTCGTTTTACTAACCAATTGGATAACATAAATTATTCATTCTAAACAAATCGTATTTCATCTCTATCATATACACACAAGATTTCGAAACAGATTTGAAGAATTTTATCTTTTGAAAATCGATTTTAAAACTATTAAAATCGTGCCTTAAAATGCAACCCAAAGTTATAGTAGAAATAGCTATAACCTTAAGTTTGATAAGTAAAGTTATAGGTGAAATAGCTATAACTTTACCTTCCAAATATTACTTCTTAAGTTATCGTTATTAGACGAAGTCCTATACTAGCTAATCTTCCTGGAGATCTTCAGTGATAGGATCATCATTTTATCTTGATCATAAGCCCTTCATCTTGAGCTTGTTATAGACTTGATCGAGCCTTTTGCCTGAGTGATCATCATACTTAAAACTTGTTACAGTTACTATGACGCTTTAAGAATCTTCAATGTTATAGCTCAAGCTGCTATAACATTACTTGAACGATGCTTCACAAATCCTCAATGTTATAGCCAAGATCGCTATAACATTACTTGCTCAAATTGTAAACTTTAATCAATCTATTAAAGACTAAACAAACAATTACAAGAAAGAGTATATATAACATAAAGTACATACTTGTCATTATCAAAACTAATCATAAATCTATATGGTCCAGCACAAGCCAATTTAATGCAACAAATTAACAAAGTGGCAATGGGTCAAATGCAAACGAGTTAAATCAATGTTTCAAAACTACTGAACCGTCGACCTTGCAAGACTCATATATATCGGACTCTCACGGGTCGCTCATCAGTCATCACACAAATCAAGCACAAGGTGAGTATAGTTTTGTGAGATAGAAAGAAATAAAGCTGCTCACCTAACTCGGCCTATAGGAACATGCATGCAAACTAACATGAAACCGATTTCTACCGACCGTACATATGCACTCCAACCAATCAAGACTAAGACACATACTGAGGACTTACATATAATGTGAGGTGAGGTAATTGGGTAAGAAGGGACAAAACAAATTTGGATAAGTGGAGGTAAAGCCAAGCTAGTACAACCATAACCAAATAATAAACTCATTCTGCTTCACTACTCAATACAAAACGTAAAATCGTGCCATTGTGGCAAAACATCACTCACACCATCAAAAGACTCCCCATGAAAAATAATGATAAGCATGGGAGTCATAATCAGCAGCCTTTTTCATATGATTTATTTTTCTTCTTCTTTCAACTTTCTTTCATCATTTTTTTTATATTTTTCTTCAATCTTTTCCATTTCACTTCTTTTTTCTTTTTCATTCTCCTCATCTTCTTAATTCAAGACGGAATACCAAATTGATAATCACAACATACCCAAAATAACTGCTAAACTAGCTTGACTAGGGTAGCCTAATTTCAGGGTAGTAGTTAAATAATGGGTCAAAACATGTCAATTTGGCTATGTGAGGCTTATTGGTATAAATGAAAGAAGGGGTCGTAAGTTACCTCTCCACATGTGTCACCGCCACGAACCCGAATGCATACAGGTACTAAGAAAAGCGTGTCATGCACGTGCAAATTGATGTTACACGTCTTATAAGGAGTACTACTCACATCTTAAATAAAACCGGTCATGAATGTCACCGGTTTATCAAGCTCTAACTCTTAGAATGTATATGTAGTTTGCCAATATTAGAGTCAAGTCTATTCGTTCAGCTAAGTTTAAACAAAAACTCGTAGATTATACAAATAACTATGCCACTAAAATTGTTAAAAATGTGCAAGGCAAAGGTAAAAGGACTCAATGTAGCATAAAAGTCTCAACGTTCCGACTCAACCTATATGCAAAAAAATAAACGTGGAATTTTTTGATATTTTGATATTTTTATATTTTTTTTATTTTTAAAATTGAAATAAACAATGCATCCAAAATTAAACGTGCAAACTGAAATGTAGTAAAAACATCATGCAGACGCAGATATGGATGCATATACCCTCCCCAAACCAAACGTACAATGCCCTCATTGTACTCAAAAATAGGGAAAGGAAATGCAAACTGAAAAGAAGAGTAAAGCCTCAGAAAACTTACAAGATAACGCGAAGTAGGGACCTCCCCAAATCAGCCAGAACCAAGGGAAGTCGTAAACAGCCCCATAATAACATCGCAAGACGCGAGTCAAGATAAGTGAACTCGATCGAGGAAAAAAAGTGCTCGATCGAGGGGAATGGGACAACGGAAGTGCTCGATCGAGGGAAGAAAGTACTCGATCGAGATGTCAGCTTCTGAGGGTGCTCGATCGAGAAGGTGAAGTACTCGATCGAGAGAGTAAGTACTCGATCGAGAGATTAAGTACTAGATCGAGCTCCTTAAGCCTGAACTCCTAGGCATAATTTGAAGCACCTGCAAACACGCAACAAACGACCCATAGAAATAACGAAACTTATTCAAACGTTCCAGTCTATCGCCCGTAAAGTTACCAACTAAAGCACACGAAACTAGCTAAAAGTTTTAAGCAAAGTCCAAATAAATTACATGTCGGGTTGCCTCCCGGATAACGCGGGTTTAAGAGGTCATGCACGACCTTTTGCTTCAGTTTTCTTGCTCATCTAGATGGTCGAAGTAGAATAGTTCGATGTTGCCAACAAAATCATCTGCTCCATAGTAATGCTTCACATGATGGCCATTCACTTTAAATCTTCTGCCCTCGGGATGTTCTAACTCAACGGACCCAAACTTGGTGACAGCAGTCACTGTATAAGGACCACTCCACCTGGACTTCAGTTTACTAGGAAATAAGCGCAGTCGGGCATTAAACAGTAGGACCTTCTGCCCGTTATGGAATTCTCGTGGTATGATTATTTTATCGTGTCATCTCTTCGTTTTCTCCTTGTAGATGCACGCGCTGTGGTAGGCATTTAACCTAAATTCTTCTAGCTCATATAGCCGCAATAAACGGTTCTCACCACACAACTTAGAATCATAATTCAATTCACGTATTGCCCACCAAGCCTTACATTCTAGTTCAACAGGTAAATGACAAGACTTACCATAAACCAACGGATATGGTGATGCACAAATCAGTGTTTTAAAGGCAGTCCGATATGCCCATAATGTGTCATCCAATTTTAGACTTCAATCCTTCCGTGATTTAGAAACAACTTTATCCAAAATCTCCTTTAGTTCCCTATTAGAGACCTCAACCTCCTCACTGTAAGTTACTTTTCTTTAAAATGCATACCCCCATCACTAATGACAACCCAAGGGACACCAAATCGGGGGAAAATAATCTTCTTAAACAATTTAATCATAGTCTTGGCATCACAGTTAGGTGAAGCAATGGCCTCTACCCACTTAGACACATAGTCTACAGCTACCAAAATATACTTGTTACCTTTACTAGACGGAAAGGGTCCTTGGAAATCAATGCCCCAAACATAAATAACCTCGACCTCTATAATGCCGTTTTGGGGCATTTCATGTCTCCTAGAAATATTTTCCGAGCGCTGGCAAGCATCACAAGCTGAAACAAACACTTTAGCATCGGCAAATAAAGTAGGCCAGAAAAAACCAGACTGAAGTACCTTGGCCGCGGTTCGCAACGGACCGTGGTGACCACCTGTGGACATGGCCCACCTGCAAGCCTATTCGATCTGTGGACATACAGCGGTCTCTTGAAAGCCACGCTCGGCGGCGTAAAAAATGCTTTCGACCGGATCGTTTTAGATCGGTCGGTTTCGTCTCGGTAAGGGTCTCCAAACGATTAGAGATGTTCGGAGTCGCCACCAAGCATTTGTGGGATGCCTGGAACCCGTTCGAAATCCACTTTATACCTCGGTCAAATTGAAGCACAAAGCAGCGTTTGACATAGGTACTAAAGATAAGGAAATCGTCTCTCTTTAGCATCATATCTCTAGAATGACTCTCGTACACCCTGGATAAGGTCGTCCACTATCCAAAGTTTCTGAGTAAGAGGTGAAGGTACGTATTGGGAAGCCCTTTAATCAGACACCCAATCTCGCCCGGGTTAGCGGCCTCTACTGATCGATCTTGGTTGGTTGAATGCAGAAGTTGATAAAACGGTTTGAATGCATAAATGCGCATCCAATAATTTAAACCTAACATGTGAGAGATTTCTAAGTCGGTTTATTTAATCCAAGTATCAAGTATAAGATGTCGAGTTGGATTAATGATTGATTTGCAAGCAAGACGGAAATTAAACATCCATTTACCGTATTAGGTTTAGGGTGCATAACATGATCCATTTGTCTTAGTAAGGCATTTTACAAATATGGTTTTGAATAGTCATCTGATCCGTCCTATATCCGGGTTAACCGGAGTCGGGATCGTCCTAGACTAATGCTGGAAAGAAACAGGCCCTGTACCAGACGACTATATGAGGCGCGAGCGAGCCGGTGGTGTAAGGGGCCTCCCTCTGGTTTTGAAAATGAGAAATGGAGAGCCTGTTTAGGCGCGGGTTAGCACACGGTTTATGTGCCGTGTTCTGACCTTTTAGAAAACGTTATAAAACGTATTGAAAATGGGTATTTGAACCCGGTTTGATTTGAAAGGGTCGTTTAGACCGTATTTGTTGATTTGAAGAACTAGACTCGAATAATCATCATTATTTTGATAATATTCGGTGTCGGGTTCGATTTGACAAACTTGACATGAATTGTTTTGAAAGTAATTATGGACTAATTGTTTTAAGTCCATTTGAATGTAATTAGTCGATACTCATCATCGTACCCGGGTTCAAATCCGGCATGGTATGTAGAACCAAGGATGACTTTGTGTTGGTGACTAATATGTTTGTTTGAAAATGTAAAGAAATGAAATAAAAGGCTTTAAAATACCTTTTAAATGTCATTAACCAAATATTATCACCGAAACACGGATTTAATGCACGATGACGGTACCAAACAATGTGTAAGGCTCGTGTTTACGATCGGTAGGTCGTAAATACGCGTCGGGTTGTGACTTAAGAAGTCGAGTCGAGAATTTTAAGGGAGAAAAGAGGGGGCAGACACTCGCGTAAGTCTCAAATGGGTGGCATTTGAGGGGTATTTATAGGAGAATGAGTGGTTGTGTGAGTTTTGAGCTACGTGGCCACTTGGGCTGCTCAAAGAGGCGCGAGCCACGTCGTGGTTCTTCGAGTTGTGTTGCCACTTTCACAACAAACGCAATCATGATTTGTTCTATCCTAGGTTTTTTAGTCACATGTTTGGTACTTGACCATTCATGAATCCGGGAAAACTTAAGGTAGAAGGTTTGAAATGTTTTGTTTTTGGTGGTTGACTCGGTTTGACTCGTTGTTGGAGTCGGGATTTGAATTTTTGAGTCGGTTTTTGGTCCGGTGTCGGTTTTGACTCTAGATAGTATCATTGCGACCCCGTCGTCATGCATTAAACACTCCATGTATTTTTGAAATGTTTTGAAATGTTTTAGTTTCGAAATCGTTTTAAGTTTTCTGACGTAAAGTTGTACACAAACTGTCGATCAAACGCCGTGATTCCAAAGCATGTTGTAATCCGATAATCATCGGGTGTCTGTTGGAGTATCAGCAGATACTGGGTATCTACAGAGCCCCCACTTTGATTGAGGCTTGGACAGGGCGAAAGTCAAAGTAGAACCCCCAGGTCAATCGAAGATTACAACCTGGAGACCCAAGCGACGTCGAGGCAGCTCGAAAGGATTCGGGCCAAGGGCCTGCCGTCAGGAATGGCGGCGTCAAGGTGACTCGAGGGTACGAGCCAAGGACCTATCATCGGGAACAGTTTAGAGTCTGTCGACTGTCCGTGCGGGTCGTTTAAAGTCCATTAGACTACGTACAAAGGCTCGCCAGCCATAAGAATGAGTCATACCTGAGGCATCTTCGGATATGTCCTTGCACTTTTGCTGACAAAGGCTCGCTAGCTGTGGTAAGGAAATGTACCCGAGGCATTTTCGGGATCTGTCCTTAGAAGGTTGCGGACAAAGGCTCGCCAGCCAGGGTGAGGAAATGTACCCGAGGCATTTTCGGGATCTGTCCTTGGAAGGTTGCGGACAAAGGCTCGCCAGCCAATGGTAAGGAAATGTACCCGAGGCATTTTCAGGATCTGTCCTTGGATGGTTGCGGACAAAGGCTCGCCAGCCATGGTAAGGAAATGTACCCGAGGCATCTTCGGGATCTATCCTTGAAAGGTTGCGGACAAAGGCTCGCCAGCCATGGTGAGGAAATGTACCCGAAGCATCTTCGGGATGTGTCCTTGAGGTGTTTGCGGACAAAGGCTCGCCAGCCAATCGTAGTCGATTAATGGATCAAGGGAATAGCCGCGTCAAAAAGGCTTGTCTTGAAAGTAGCGAACTCGTGATGCCGCCGTGAAAACAGTGAATTTGGATTTTCATTATCACTGTTTTTGGAATGAGCGGGTTCCGCGAGGGAGCCCCCTGCTGGTAGTGAATTTGGAATTTTCACTATTTAACTGAAGTGACGGTTTATGTGCCGCCGTTGACTTTTGATGGAAATAGTGAATTTGGAATCTTCACTATTGATTGAAGTGACGGTTTATGTGCCGCCGTTAACATTTGATGGAAATAGTGAATTTGGAATCTTCACTATTGATTGAAGTGACGTTTTATGTGCCGCCGTTGACATTTGATGGAAATAGTGAATTTGGAATCTTCACTATTGATTGAAGTGACGGTTTATGTGCCGCCGTTGTCATTCGTGGTGAGAATAGTGGAATTCAATTCCAACTATTATTTTGAGCGTAACGGTTTTAATTGTCGTCGCTTAAAATTTGAAGAAATAGCGGTTTTTGAATCTTCGCTATTACTTCTGAAATTGAAAGAAAATAGTGAATTTGATTTCACTATTATTTTTGAAATTAGCGGTTCTGATCGCCGTTTGCTTGAAATTTTTGAAAATAGCGAATTTAAATTTTCACTATTCGCTTTTCTTTGTCTTTGAGGAAATGACGATTTTCAATATCGTCAATGAAAATCCGAATTTGTTATGTGGAAATTGGGCTAAAGCCCAAATTTCGGTGAAAAAGCAAGTGGACACCTGATTGAGGCGCGAGCCACCTGGCGAATCAAAGGGGCTTCCCTTTTTTTCTGTAAAAGACGCGAGTTCAGGCATCATACCATTCATCATCTCGTCTTCTTCCTTTCGACACAAAAACCCGCAAAAATCGCCATTGAAGGACCTTTGCTAGCTTCCACTCGTGCCATAATCCACAATGTCATCTCAAGGTAAGTATTTCCTCTTGAATCCATTCAAATTTGTTGATCTTTAGCTTGATTGAATTAGGGCGAATTTTACCCTAAAAAAAATCGAATTGGGCGTTTTTGATTGAGCCCATTTCGAGTGAAATTGATGGTTGCATTAGGTTAGAAACCTGTTTAGGAGTATAGGGGTGCTTTTAGTTTGCATTTTGGTCCTCGTTCCCGCTCCCAATGCTTGAAAAACGCGAGTGAGGTGAGACACCGTCTCACTTCGCAATGCCAAGTTTATTTGCTTGGGTAGTGGGTCCCACTAGGTTGCATTGTAGTTGGGAAAACCCGTATTTGCCATTATGGACCTTCGTTGGGTATTGTGGGCAAAATTGGATTTTTCCCTTTTGTGACGGTCTTACGTCTGACAAAATAAGCGTCTGTTTGGGCTTGAATTGAGTCAGTTTGCCTTGAAATGGACCTCATTGGTAATTTAGGTTACCTTGAGGCGTGATAAAATCACGTTTGCCTTTTTGCGGTCGTTTTTGAATTTTGACCGGTTTGGGCTCAAATTAGCGTATGAATTGCCTTTTTGAACCGTAGAAAAATACCCCATTGTGTCGGGAATGTATTTTCGTTTGTTGGCGGACCTTGTATGGGTCTTGAAATGCCGTTTTTTTTTTACTCGTCTTTTGCTTGAAAAGATGGGCGAGTCGTTTTTGTTTGTTGTGAATGGTTTTGTTTGGTTGGATTTTGGGCGGGGTTGCCCTTGTTTTGTATTGCAGGTTGTTGTTGTTTGGATATATCCATTTCATGCCGTCGTAATGCCGAAATTTCGGCTGACGTTTTTTGTTTGTAGAAGAGTGTTCGGGACAGACCGGGTCTGTTGCTGCGACTCTAGAGGAGTTGTTCGGGGTGGGGCCGGTTAGTACTCCGGCTAGTACACCCGCCGTGGTTGTGGAGGACGTCACTGAGGAGGAGAGACCTTCTGAGCAGACTGTTGGGGCCACCGGGGACGTCAAGGAGCGTGAGGTGCCCGTTGTTAGGGCTACTGTCACTGGGAGAACTCAGACGGGGTCTAAGGCTGGTACCTCCGAGAGGAGGGTTTCTTCGAGGGAGCGTCGTCCTCGGGCGACCAGACGGTCGTTGCAGGACGTCACCAGGGTCGTTGAGTTGGGCCGCACCCACCACGTTGAGTCTCGTGGCCATAAGAGGCGGAGAGCGGAGATAGCCGAGGACGATGCTGATGTCGCGAGTTGGAGAGCCAGGCGAGTTACGGCCTCGCAGAGGTTGCTTTTACAGGCGGCGCCTGACTGGGCCGAGGGTTTTGACGGCAGCCAGTTGTTGCTTCGACTGGACAGACACCTCTCTTACCGTACTCACGAGGGCTTGGTGAGTCGTGTTCCCCGATTGAATTTTGTCATTTTTGAAGTTTCAGGCCTGAATAGGCGTTCTGACACTGTTTGTTTTTTATTTCAGGAGATTGGCGCCATGAGTACTTTCTCGGGCTTTTCTACCTGTTTGGGTTTCTACGACGTTCTCCGAGCCGGGACGAGGGCGTTGATAGAGAGGTCGGCTTTTGGGCCGTTGGTGGCCGCCTGGCGGGACATTCACAGGTCTTCGATTAGGGCGAACCTGTGTCTGATCCGCGCCATGTTGGATCGGTACTGGGATATGACGTCGTCATTCCACATGGAGTTCGGGGAGGTCGGCGTCACCTTAGAGGACTTTGCCATGGTATCCGGCCTTCCCTGTGGCGAGTTGCCCATTGAGTTTACCGAGACGCCGGAGAGAGTGTCTTCTCCTGCGGTCACTGCTTTGATCGGTACTGCTTTGCCGGAGCCTTCCGACGTTACTCCGTACTTCACTGGGAGGCTGGCAGGTGTCACTCCGGCGCCGTTGGAGAGTCCGGAGGCAGAGATTGAGGCCGACGCGAAGGAGGCGCGGCTGTGGTTGTGGTACTTCTTGGGTGCCACGTACTTTGGCGACAAGGGTGAGCGCTTGTCGACCAAGGTGCTTCCTCTCCTCACCGACCTTGACACTTTGGGTCGGTTTGACTGGGTTACGCCGGCTTTGGCGAGTTTCACCCGGTACTTGCACGTGGCGGTGCGTCCGGAGACAGTGGGAGCGGGTAGTGCTCCTGCTTTGGTTGGTCCCGGCCTCATCTTTGAGGTACGAGTTTTTTTTTGCGGTAGTTTTTTGAGTTTGATTTTGATTTTGATTTTGGCAATTTTTTGAGAAATTGGCTGATTTTTGTTTGCTGTGTTTGATTACAGGCTTGGTTGTATTCTTACTTCACTCCCCTGCGTACAGGGACCACGGACGGTGTTCCCTCGACTTACCCTGCTGTGAGGGGTTGGACGGTGGCTCGGAAGAAGTCGATTAAGTCGACTTACGAGGACTGTAGGCGTCGCGTGAACAAGCTTCGGGTTGCTGATGTAAGTTCTTGCTCTTTTCCCCTTCTCCTTTATAGAAATAGATAGAGATAGGATGATTAGGTAGCTTATGAAGCCCCAAGTTAGCTGAATAGCTTTGTTTTGAATGCAGTTTGTTGGGCGGCCTTGGGAGCACTACTTGGGTGTACCGGCTGCCATCAGGGAGCATTTGCAGCCTCGCAGCTCCCTGCGTCTGTACTTGGAGACGGCGATTGAGCCGGTTTGGTACTTGGGCGAGCGTTTAGTTCGCCAGTGCTTTACCGAGACTTTCGTCGTGCCGGTTGACCCGCCTAGGGTGTTGTTCCAGGAGTTGACCCCTGATGAGGTTGAGGAGTACCTTCACGGTCAGGAAGGTAAGGAGTTGTTGCTGCGGGACGTTGACTACGACACCTTCCGGTTGTCGAGCCTTGCTTGGTACCCGATCGAGGTATGTTTTCCTCTTTTTTGTTTTCATTGCCTCTCTTAACAGGAGGGTTCGTCATCTTTGATGTGGATACAAATGGTAGGGAGTCGACCTGCTGATAAGGACTCAGCCCCCAGCTTTCCCGACGGAGACCACTTTTCAGGGGCCGGGTGGCGAGGAGATTCAGTTGCGCTTACCGGAGTCCGCGGCGGCCGAGGTGACCGATGCTGGTATGGAGTGCAGGTTGATCATTCTGAGGGTGAGTTCTTGACTTGAACATTTTCCTCAATTACACTTTGCCTTACGTTGTATTGAAGGACATTTTGTTTTGTAGGTGACGACTGTTAGTCACCAGGACTTCTAGCGGATGGCTAACCGCTGGAGGGCGCTTGCTGGTGACCTGGCTGCGAGGGAGGCTCGACTTTCTCAGGTACGTTTTGTGTGATGTTTTTGTGTGTTTTGTGTTGTATTTCGTGTTTTTAGATCTTGAGGATCTGTTATTGTGTTTTGTAGGGCATCGCGGATCCGGCGGAGTTTGCTCGGGTTCGTGCTGAGTTGGAGGCAGCTAGGTCGATGATCGAGGCCCAGGGGTTGGGGATCACTCGTCGGGACCAGGAGTTGAGGCGTCGTGAGGACGAGGTGCGAAGCCGGGACGCGGAGATTGCTTCTCTCAGGGCCCAGTTGGCTGCGGCGGAGGAGCTTCATGTCGTGATGGAGTAGGAGACGCTGGAGAGTTCTCCGGAGAGCGAGTCTGAGCAGGTGGTGGTGTCTGCGTTAGCGGCGACTCCTAGTAAGACGAGGACTGGTCCGACGGGAGACGTTGAGTAGTTGTTGTAGTTTGTCCGTGTCTTGGACTCTTGTCTGTACATATTTACATTTTGCGTGAGGCGGTTTGTATATATGTGTGTTTGGATTGTAGCTCATTTTGTGATTTTTGGGTTTTTTGTGTTGTGTTTCGGAGGAGCGCTGTCGGCTGTCGATTCTCCTTTTGCTTCGCACTAGTTCCTGCATCGTTAGTGTAGAAAACAGGCGATAGATAGCACATATGCGTAAACAAAAACACGTAAAAGCATTTGATTGAAAACAAAATTAACCAAGATGACTTGAAGTTAAAATTGAAATTTTGAAATGAAATTTGAAATTTCCGTGATAAATCGTCACGTTCGGAATTCAAAAGGAAATGATTTGGAAATTTGAGCAATTAACTCGTGTCGTGAATTAAAATGCGTCGAAGTTATTGAAATCGACTCGAAAAAATTCAAACTCAAACCGTCAGGGAAGAATTTTTAGAAAGGATTTTTGCGAGTATATTTGATTTTTGAGGTCAAGACCCGAATTTGTGAGTGCTTGAATTTTGAGGAAAATTGACGTCGTGTTAATAACGCACTCACAAATTGATAACACGACGTCAATTGACGTCGTTGTTGTGAAATTTGGCACAAAATTTTGGCATAAAATGAAATTTTTCGCTTTTTTCTGAAAAACGCGCTGATCATTTTGTATAAATAGGGATGTTTGCACTTCATTGTTTCATCATCCGAAACACAAAAACATCTCTACAAAACCTCTTCTTCTTCCACAAAAATATTTCATGGATGCTTTTAAGAACGCATTGCGACAATGGTGCCGGGATTTGTCGCCTCCCGAAAAGTATCAACTCGCTTGCATGGGAGTTGGTCAATTGTTGGTGCTCCGTCAAGTCAAGGTACAATCCTCATTTCTAGAAGCATGTTCTCGGTTTTGGGATTCGAAACACCATGTTTTCGTTTTCCCGAAAGGTGAAATTTGTCCACTTGCCGAAGAAGTTGGAGCCATTGGTGGGTGGCCGGGTTGTGTTTCGGTGCTTCCTCCGACTCGGTTGTGCTACAAGGAGAAATTCCGTTCCATGTTGGGTTTGTCGACAAGTCAAGTCAACTTTCTTCTTGCCCCACATGGTGTGGATATGTTGGCTCTTATCAACATCTTTTCAAACCGATTAGATGTTAATGTCTCGGAGGTGGCTAGGAGAAGGGCTCTTGCATTTTGCCTTGTCCATGTGTACCTCTTTGTAGATGTCTTAAACAAGGAGTGGCCGAGATGCCATGGTAGCATGAGCCTTATCCATGTGATTGAGCAAATGGAGCATGGTAGAGATCCATCATGGTTGGTGCTTGGAGAGATTATCCAAGCTTTGGACAAGGAAGGCTCTTGTGGAGAAGCTCCCTCTTTCGGATCCCCAAGGATCCTACAAGTGTGGCTATTGGAGAGGCTAAGGTATGTAGAGCCTCCGGTTGATTCTTCTTCTTACTCTTTCCGTCACCTTACCATGACGAAGAAGTTGTACCCGGATAGTTTCGCTTCCACCGAGGCCTATTGGGCCGCAAGATTGGCGGAGGAGGATAGTCCTTATATCCGTTGGGTGGTGCCGTGGTGGCACTTGAGGTCCTTCACGGGGTTGCCCGCTTCGGGTGCTAGTCCTGGTTCTTTGATGGTGGTGGGTTTGAAGGTTGTTTCCTTCATATATCCCGAAAGGCTCATGAGGCAAATGGGGCGTCAACAAAAGGTGCCCGCTCAAGATACTCTTGTCCAAGAGAATATTTTCTGTAACTCCGGGCTTGTGGAGTTCTTCGAAAGGTGGTGGGCCACTCGGCCATTTTGGGAGGTGCCAAACCCCGCTGCCACGACATGGGTGACTCCCGCTTATGTCAAGTGGTCACGTGCTCCGTCCTTGGTAGAGAGATCCAAATTTCGTAAGGACGAAGTTGTCGACTTGAAGTACCGAGAGGTTGGCAAGGCCAACCGTGCCTTCTTTGAGGAGTATGTTGATGGAGCTACCCCCAATGTGATGAGACCACCGAAGAGGAGGAGTTCGGCCCCAAGAATATGGTGGGCCGTGCATTGGCTCGTCTTGGGTCTAATATGGGGTCTTGTGCTAGACCGGAGGCCGTCGCCGTCTTAGATCCGTTTAGGATCCGTTCCGAGGAAGAAGTCCAAGCTAGGCGGGCCAACAAGAAGAACAAGGGGAAGATGTACCCCGAAGGAAAAGGCAAGGGTAGAATGGAAGAGTGAAGACCTCCATTACCCACTTTATTATTATGTTGTATTATTGTTGTGAGTTTTTATTATGTTGTACTAGCTAGTTATTGTGTGTTTTGTGCTAGTTTCATTATGTGAGGTGTTTTAGTTGACACCTTAGCTTTGACAAGTTGTAGACTCGTCGAGCTTTATTTGTTGAAATTGTAATCCCTCCCATTATTAAATAAATAAGAGGATTGCTCGTGTCGAAAATTGTGAACGCTTGTTTCTTCCATCCATTTGGTGAAGGCAATTCAATTTGAATCGTCCTAAACAATTGCACTTGGGAAAGTGGTATTTTGTGGAAAGGGAGAAAGGCTTATTTTGTGTTTTTGTGGGAAAGGGAATGGTTTTCTCTTTTCCTCTTTTTTGAAATGTTTTTTCTTTTTTATGTGGGGATGGTTGTTTTTTTGATTGTGGGAATGGTTGTATCCTTCTTGTGTAAGAAAGGACTGCCTACGTATTCACCTTAAGAGGTGAAATCAAACCATGATCGTAGTTTGAAAAGTTTTGTAAATTTGATTGGGTTTTGTGGTTGTATCCCTCAGGCATAAGAGGGACTGCCTACATATCCACCTGAAGAGGTGAAATCAAACCATGCTCGTAGTTCAGGGGTTTGTTTTGTTTTAGTGCAAATGGGCGTTGCCTTTGACAGATCAAAGGACATTCAAAACGGGCAAGGTGTCGTAGCTTAGACTCGATAAAACATGCAATTTCAAATCAGAACGCGTTGAGGAACTTGATTTGAAAAGGGTTGAGGTCGTTGCTAGTTGTAAAACTAGGCTAGGTCGTTGGTTGTTATGGTTCAAGGGTAGTATTTCTTGACCTGGTCTAGGTTGGTTGGGTTTGTAAAGTCCTCCCCATATAGGTCACTCAGTCTCACTGCGCCCCCCGAAAGTATTTTCTTGACCAGGTATGGCCCGGCCCAGTTGGGTTTGAATTTTCCCCTCGGATCGACGGGCAATGGTGCTCGAACTGACTTGAGGACCAAGTCGCCCACCTGGATGTTTCTGGGTCCATTCCGCCTCAGAGACTTGACTCTCCAGTAGGATGCGTAGAGAAGGGACCTCTAACTCTACCGGTTGAACCGCCTCTATACCGTATGCTAGGTAGAAGGGTGTGGCGCCTGTCGGTGTTCGAATGGAGGTTCAGTATCCACAGAGTGCGAATTGGAGTTTGCTCGGCCAATCGCGGTAGTTGTCTTGCATTTTCTTGATAATGGTGACAAGAGTTTTGTTCGCTGCCTCCACCGTTCCGTTGGTTTGGGGACGGTAGGGGGATGACCGATGTCGTTTGATCTTGTACTTGTCCAAAGAAAGCTTGAGTTTCGCCGGAAGTGAGAGCCTTGATCGCTGATGATTTCATGGGGTACCCCATATCGGCAGATGATGTTGTTTTGAATGAACTTGGCCACTTGTTTGGCGGTCAAGACTGCATATGACTGCGCTTCCACCCATTTGGTGAAGTAGTCGATGGCGACGAGGACGAAGCAATGCCCCTTGGTGCCTATCGGGTTGACTTTCCCGATGATGTCAATGCCCCAGGTTGAGAAAGGCCAAGGTGATGTCATGGTGTATAAAAGGGATGGTGGTATGTGTTGTATGTTGGCGAATATTTGGCAATTGTGGCAATGTTTGACGTAGTTACGGCAATCAGCTTCCATGGTGGTCCAGTAGTAACCTAGCCGCATGATTTTCCGTGTAAGCATCATTGCACTCATGTGAGGGCCACAATCTCCGCCGTGAACCTCTCCTATGACTTTTTTGGCTTTGTGATGGTCAATGCAAAGGAGGAGAATTCCTTGGGGTGTTCTTTTGTAGAGTTGATTCTGGTTTATCACGAATTATGATAAAAGTGAACGGATGGCTCTTTGTCCTCTTTGATCAGAGTTGGGAGAGAATTTGTTTTTGGTTTTGTAATTGAGGATGGCTTGGTACCAAGGTTCGTCATGGCTTTCCTCGTCGTCGATAATAGCACAAATGTGGGCTGGCCCGCTCCTTCTCTCGACACATAGGGGCATTGATGTCATATTGTCAGGTATGTTGACGAGCGCGGCAAGTTTTGCCAAGGCATCAGCAAATTAATTTTCCTCTCGTGGCAAGTGGAAGTAGTCGACTTAGTCGAAGAATTCGGCCTCTTGATTGATCTTCGTTCGGTAGGGAGCTAAGCTGACAGATCGGATTTTCCATGATCCGGACATCTGATTGATGATGAGTGAGGAATCTCCATGGACCCTCAATCTCTTGATGCCAAGTGTGATGGCTGCTTGTAGGCCGATGAGGCATGCTTCATATTCAGCGGCATTGTTGGTGACGGCAAAGTCCAGCTTGACCGAGATCGGGATGTGTTCTCCCTCTGGTGATATTAGAAGGATTCCTACCCCGAAGCCTCTCAGATTAGATGCACCATCGAAGTATAGGTCCCATGCGTCGGAGTCGGCACAAAGGATGTCCTCGTCAGGAAGTGACCATGTGTCGGTCGTTAGATCCTCGTTGACGGGATTTTCTGCAAGGAAATCGGCGACTTCTCTTCCCTTGATAACCTTGAGGGGTACAAACTTGAGGTCAAATTCGGACAGCATGAGTGTCCACCTAGACAGCCTTCCGTTTAGTACGGGTTTTTCGAAGATGTATTTAACCGGGTCCATCTTGGAGTAGATGTGGACCGTGTTGCTGAGCATGTAATGCCGCAGCTTTTTTGTTGACCATACTAGGGCAAGGCATGTCTTTTCCAGTTGGGTATACCTCGTCTCGTACTCAATGAACTTTTTGCTGATGTAGTAGATGGCTCGTTCTTCGTTGCCAACTGTTTGTGCTAGCATTGCTCCCATGGTTTGTGTTGGTATGATCGGGTATAGGGATAGAGGAATCCCCGGTTGATGTGGCATGAGGACAGGAGGTTTGGATAGGATTTCCTTTATCCTGTCGAAGGCCTTCTGACAGTCGTCGTCCCAATCGGTATGATCGGAGGCACGAAGCTTTTTGAATATCGGTTCACAAATTATAGCGAGCTTGGCAATGAAGCGGCTGATGTATTGGACCTGACCGAGAAATCCCCGAATCTCCTTTTCGTTCCTAGGCCGAGGCATTTGTTGAAGGGCTTTGATTTTGGTTGGATCAATCTCAATGCCTCTTTTGCTGACGACATGTCCCAAGAGTTTTCCGGAGGTAACCCCGAATGCACACTTCTGAGGATTTAGTCTCATGTTGTATTTCCGCAGACGAGCGAAGAATTTCCGAAGGGCACTGATGTGGCCGTCCCGTTCTTTTGATTTGACGATCATGTCATCGACATATACCTCCATCTCCTTGTACATCATGTCATGTAGGAGAGTAGTAGCGGTTCTTTGATAGGTTGCCCCGGCGTTGATGAGACCGAAAGGCATGACCGTGTAGCAATATGTACCCCGTTGTGTAGTGAATGTTGTCTTGTGCATGTCTTCCTCAGCCATTTTAATCTAGTTGTACCCAGCATACCCGTCCATGAATGATAGGAGATCATGTTCGGCAGTATTGTCCACCAGAATGTCAACATGTGGCAAAGGAAAGTCGTCCTTAGGACTTGCCATGTTCAGATCCTTGAAGTCGACGCAAACCCAAATTCTTCCGTCTTTCTTTGGTACTGGCACAATGTTGGCCACCCAGTCAGAGTATTCAGACACTTTGATGAACCCAGCCTTGAACTGTTTGTCCACTTCTTCCTTGATTTTTAGGGCCCCTTCAGGACGCATCCGGCGTAGATTCTGCTTCACAGGTTTAGCCCCGGGTTTAATGGGTATCCGGTGCTCTGCAATTTCTCTGTCAATCCCAGGCATGTCTTTGTAAGACCAGGCGAACACGTCCTTGTATTCGTGGAGGAGGTCAATGAACTGTTGTCTTTCCGAGGGGTCCAGGGTTGTCCCTATCCTAAGTTCTTGAGGTGTATTGTCGGTTCCTACGTTAATAGGTTCGGTCTCCTCAATGATGGGGGTTCTGGTTTCCCGTTTGTCAAGTTCTTTGGCTAGGTGAGGTGGGTAGTCACTCAAGTCAAATTCCTCGTAGTCATTCAGAATTGCATTGCAGTTAAAATGAGACGAGTCATAAGCAAACTTAGCGTTCATTAAGTTGACACGAGCGAAAAGCTCGGAAAGGACAGACATCTCGTGGTCAGTCAGAGGCGACACAACAGAGGAAGTGGCCCCTGGAACAGGCTCCAGGTTGTCACCTTTCATGGGAGTGGGGGTGACCCTAGTAGACTCAGCCTCTGAATCAGCCACGACTTTGTGATAAAACAGTGGGAAGGGGACCTTGACTGGGACATCAGGAGTGTTAGGAGCTATGACAGACTCTGACTCCGACTCAGACTCAGATCCTTCTTCACTTCCCTCCTTGAACATAGGGCCTTCTCCAGTTGTTATCTTGAGAATGCGGCCTTGGCGATCGGTCCACTTGACGGTCTTCCTCCAGCCTTGGGTAGCTTTCTCCGGGTCAGTATCGGAGATCAAGGCGGTTGGATCAAATTGATTGTCCTTCAGGGCAATGTTGATGATGTCCTCATAGTCGAGGTGTTTGACGTTATCTTCCCCAAAAAGGAGTGTGACAGCTTGTCAGTCAAGGCATGGCGATGGCTTGGACTCAGTTGATGCAGCTTCGATGTTGTCGGGGATAAAGTAGCTGTCCTGGAAGACTTCCACTCCCGGGTACCTAGCCCTGGCCACAGAGTCATAGATTGGCTCCGGAAAGCCATGGTAGAGCTCGGACTCTCCCTCGGGGACAAAGTATCCGTTGAGAGTCAGATGGTAGGGACGGAGGATAACCCCGTGCTTCTTGCGTTTTCGGATTAGGAGGTTCATCTCCTGGATATCTTCGTCGGTAGGTTCGTATCCCAGCCCAAAGGGAATGTTGGGGACCTTAGCCTGTTTCAAGGGAGGCAATGGGTCCTTTAGTGGATTGAGCGGCAAACCCGGGAAATAACCCTGACGCATCATAATACGGTTGACCGTGAGATTGGTGAGCGGGTCGCAATCAGAGGGCGCCGATTCATCAGTTATGGCGTTTACGGCTTGGAAACCCAACATTTTGTCGTCGTCCTCCTCAATGGCTTGGGAGGCTACTCCCCTTCTCATGACAGCTTTGATTGGGGAAGCGGGAATTGTGATCGTTTTCCCGTTGAAGGGGACCCTGATCTTCTGGTGGAGAGTTGAGGTGACCGCCTTGACGGCGTGAATCCAGGGACGTCCCAGGAGCATGTTGAAGGAAGCGTCAATGTCGACCACTTGAAAACTGGTTTGTCTTTCCAGTGCTCCGGTTGCGACGGTCAAAGTGATAAGCCCGGCGACCTTACGACGAGTGCCGTCGTAGGCGCGTACTCCTTGATTCGTTGGGACCAAGTCAGCTTCCTTGATACCCAGCTTGTGGGCAGTCTTAAGAGGAATGTCATTTACCGCGGAACCGTCATCCACGAGGACTATGGGTATATTTTTCTGGAGACATTGTACGGTGATATACAGGGTCAGGTTATGATTGGCTCCGAACGGAGGGATATCCTCGTCGGAGAAGACGACCGGGTTGTTTAGATCAGGGGCGTCCCTTATCATGTGTGCCACTATTTCTTCTAGGGAAGAGGTGGAGGGCACGGTTAATTTTCCCAAGGCCTGCAGCAAGGCCTGTCGATGCTCCAAAGACATTGCGATCAGTTGCCAAATTAAGATTTCGGCTTTTGCTTTCTGGAGCTGTTTCAGGATTGAGTTCTCGGGAGCCTTTGGTTGAGTGTCCACCTCTGGGACGATTTGGTCATTCGTTGTTGGAACGACCGTTGGATTGTTCGGATTCTGATAGGGACGTCCGGACCGGGTGAGATGTCCGATTTCTTTCGCCCGCTTCTCCTTCCCTGGGATGATATAGACATCCTCAACATCATCTCTCCATATGCCGTTAATTTCGGAGTCTCGAGGATACCTTGGAGGGGTGTTCCTCGGTGGGTAGTTCTTGTGAGGGATATTTTTGTGAGGATGGTTTTTGTGAGGGTGATTTTTATGGGGGTAGTTATTTTGAGGGTAATTTTCGTGAGGTCTATGCCAGAATGGTCGCGGGAGCAATCCATCCTGGGATGGGTAGTTTTGAATGCTTGGGGAATTCTTCCTTGGGCGTGGTGGCGGTGGATTGAAAATGAGTCGACGGCAGGCGTCGTCGAGTCGGGTGATTCTCTGAGAGAGGCTGGCTATGGCCTCTTCAACTTGTTGAAATATAGTGAGCATAGTGGCAGCACTAAACACAAACACTCCGTCTGAAGGATCCTTTCCCAAAGCATTCACCTCATCGTCAATCGGCAGGATGAGGTGAGAGGAGTCTAGGGTCGGCTCATCGTCAGAGATGGTGTGGATTCCCAAAGGATTCGTCTTGTTATTCGGCTTAGTTGGTGGGGGTAAAGGCAAATCTCCCTTCTTAATCATGTCTTGAATGAGGTGCTTGAGCTTGAAGCAAGTTTCGGTGTCATGCCCTTTCCCTCGATGATAGTGACAGTAGGCGTTGGGGTTCCAGAACCGGGACTTCTTGGCATCGGTCGGATCCGGGGTGGGTCCGATCGATTGTAGCTTCCCCTGGTCCATGAGCCTTTTCAGGGCACTTGCATAAGTCGACCCTATGTTGGTAAACACTCTATGGGGGCGTTCAGTTTTCTTAGCAGATGGTTCGACGAGGTTGACCTCATCAATCTTGTTCGTCTGACCGTAAGGGCGAGATCCGGTTGAGGTGGATCCCTGGTAACCTCTGCCAGTGGTCTTGGCCAAGACACCCTTTCAGAGGTCGTCCTCAATGCGTGTCCCAAGAATCTGCAGATCTTGGAAGGTCTTGATGTTCTGATATCTCAGTAGGTTGGCATAAACTGGGCGGAGATTGTTGACAAACTTTTCCACCAAAGTCGATTCACTTGGCTTACTGACCAATTGAGTACTCACCCTCCTCCAACGGGTTAGGAACTCAGTGAACCCCTCTTTGTCGTTCTGGGTTAGCACTTCAAGAGTACGGGTATTGGCCTGGATCTCGACATTGTCGGCATACTGTTTGGCAAACTCAACTGCGATCTCATCCCAAGTAGTAAGGTTTTTCGGATCAAGGGAGTAGTACCATTGGCGAGGGATCGGTTCCAAAGAGGATGGGAAGATCCGGGTAAAAAGCTCCTGTTTGACCCCTTTAATGGCCATGTAGTCCTTGAAAGCACGGATATGGCTGAGTGGGTCCTCCACTCCCTTGAACTTAGGCACATCGGTCAGGGTGAAGTTGTCAGGTAACTGGTCCCCAACAGGTTCGTACCTTTGGTTGTTCTCAAGATGGATATTGTTACCCCGGGCTAGGAGCTGTTCTTCCAAGAGTTTCAGCCTCTTCTCAGTTTCAGCCAGAGGTGGAGTATTATGTTCCCCAGTTTCCTTGTTCTCCAGAGCGTCGATACGGGTCTCGACGCGATCCAGGGTGACCTTAAGAGCGGTACACAGGCTGGCTAGTTGATCAGTTGTGACATCTCTGTTGTTATCATTGTTGTTGGACGAAGCTGAAGACGGGGCCATGGCTCTGAGGCAGAAAAACGGCTCACATTACAACTCAATTCGACACAGTTCCAAGACTGAACGCAGACAACGCAAAGGACGAGACAAAGATCAGACTCAACAAGACGGGGTGACCGTGTGTGGTCCCTCGGTGCTGACTCGATTTATGACGTGACGGTGTTTGACCGAACTTTTGACACGAGTCCAACATGACGGCATGACGCCGTTGGACGGGTCTCGTGGTGAGACGACCCATAAGTAAAGACACATAAGTACGTTTGCTTTGACTCGATAGACACGAGGCGGAATTGGAATGGTGGACTGAAGTTTTCGAAAATAGAAATTTTCAAAAAGATTCGTTTGCCGCTTAAATGGACGGCTTCCGAAGATAGAAATCTCCCCAAGTCGATCAGTTGAAAGGGTTGTCTTAAGTTTATTTTCAAAAGACGGTTTGAGTTTGAGTCGGCTCGGAAAACAGTGCATTGTTTCCCAAGACGGTTTTGAAATTCAAAATCGTATGTTTTGAAAATCGGGTTTGAAAATGTTTGAAGAGGTCTCGGGGACGGTGTATGGTCCTCGGGTTCTCAAAAGTGTCTCGAGAAAAAGGGTGTTTGCTTTTCTCGGGTTTTGAAAGAGCCATTGTCTGCGCAAAACGGGTTAAAATCCGTGTCTAGACGCGGCGATTATAACGGCGTAAAAAGGTGATTTGAAATGGTTATACAAAACCGGTTTTGAAAATCGTCATTATAACGGCCTAGAAAGGCGTGTTGAAATGGTTATACGAAACCGGGTTTGAAAATCGTCATTACAACAGCCTAGAAAGGCGTGTTGAAATGGTTTATAAAAACCGGGTTTGAAAATTGTCATTACGACGGCCTAGAAAGGCGTGTTGAAATGGTTATATAAAACCGGGTTTGAAAATCGTCATTACGACGGCCTAGAAAGGCGTGCAACGGTCGGCGAAAGACCAAGGTTTGAAACGACCATTATAACGGCGCGAAAATGGTGATTTTGAAAATGACACGGCAGGACTTATGATCAAGTAGCACATAAGCGCTCACAGTTTCATTATATTATGCATTATGCTGACACGGGTTTTGGCTTAAAAGGGTAGGTTACACACCAAGCGATCAAACCCCGATTTGCGAGAGGGATACCAATCCAAACAAAATGTGTAAGGAGGGTGCCCTAGCCTCGTGCTCGAAAGTGATGAAAGCTCTTTGACGAAACAGAAATGTGTAACGTCAACAGTATGCTTGACTCAATCGGGATTCAAAACGCGGGGATGAGAAAACTCACGCCGACGAGATGAGCCAATTGATCGAAAAAGGTTAGGTTGTGGGCCCGGACAAGGAACCCGACCGTGACCGTAATATCAATTAATGCATTCCAACGAAGACCTCGTTCGAGTCGCCAATCTGTGGACATGGCCCACCTGCAAGCCTAGTCGATCTTTGGACATACAGCGGTATCTTGAAAGCCACGCTCGGCGGCGTAAAAAATGCTTTCGACCGGATCGTTTTAGATCGGTCGGTTTCGTCTCGGTAAGGGTCTCGAAACGATTAGAGATGTTCGGAGTCGCCACCAAGCATTTGTGGGATGCCTGGAACCCGTTCGAAATCCACTTTATACCTCGGTCAAATCGAAGCACAAAGCAGCGTTTGGCATAGGTACTAAAGATAAGGAAATCGTCTCTCTTTAGCATCCTATCTCTAGAATGACTCTCGTACGCCCTGGATAAGGTCGTCCACTATCCAAAGTTTCTGAGTAAGAGGTGAAGGTACGTATTGGGAAGCCCTTTAATCAGACACCCAATCCCGCCCGCGTTAGCGGCCTCTACTAATCGATCTTGGTTGGTTGAATGCAGAAGTTGATAAAACGGTTTAAATGCATGAATGTGCATCCAATAATTTAAACCTAACATGTGAGAGCTTTCTAAGTCACATGATTTAATCCAAGTATCAAGTATAAGATGTCGAGTTGGATTAATGATTGATTTGCAAGCAAGACGGAAATTAAACATCCATTTACCGTATTAGGTTTAGGGTGCATAACATGATCCATTTGTCTTAGTAAGGCATTTTACAAATATGGTTTTGAATAGTCATCTGATCCGTCCTATATCCGGGTTAACCGGAGTCGGGATCGTCCTAGACTAATGCTGGAAAGAAACAGGCCCTGTACCAGACGACTATATGAGGCGCGAGCCAGCCGGCGGTGTAAGGGGCCTCCCTCTGGTTTTGAAAATGAGAAATGGAGAGCCTGTTTAGGCGCGGGTTAGCACACGGTTTATGTGCCGTGTTCTGACCTTTTAGAAAACGTTATAAAACGTATTGAAAATGGGTATTTGAACCCGGTTTGATTTGAAAGGGTCGTTTAGACCGTATTTGTTGATTTGAAGAACTAGACTCGAATAATCATCATTATTTTGATAATATTCGGTGTCGGGTTCGATTTGACAAACTTGACATGAATTGTTTTGAAAGTAATTATGGACTAATTGTTTTAAGTCCATTTGAATGTAATTAGTCGATACTCATCATCGTACCCGGGTTAAAATCCGGCATGGTATGTAGAACCAAGGATGACTTTGTGTTGGTGACTAATATGTTTGTTTGAAAATGTAAAGAAATGAAATAAAAGGCTTTAAAATACCTTTTAAATGTCATTAACCAAATATTATCACCGAAACACGGATTTAACCGTCATGGTATGAGGAACCAAGGGTGAAAAATGTTTTATGGTTAAAACAAATGAAATAAAGGGTTCGAAAATACTTGAAATGGTGAAAACCGATTACAAATATGAAAGTGGATTAAAAGGAAGTGACGAGAACAAACACGGTTGATCTCTGGTCTGAACACCCCATTTAGGCGCGGGCAAGTAGGCGACCTAAGGGGCTTCTGCCTCAGACCAAAAATCAGTTTTGGCTCGTTTACTCCATATTTTGATTCATGTTATGCATGTTTTAGCATGTTATAGTCATGAAACAAATGAAAACATAATAAAAGAGGATTTTTACACCCTCATACTTACATGTTTGGTTATGGCGAGTGACCGACGTAAGTGTAACAACTCGTTTGATCGGAAAAAACTCGGTTTAAAACCGTTTTGGTAAGTAAAAAGAGTGTTTTAGATGTTTGGTGATTGTGTAGTGGTCGAAGTGGTCGGTCAAGTGATTTAATGCACGATGACGGTACCAAACAATGTGTAAGGCTCGTGTTTACGATCGGTAGGTCGTAAATACGCGTCGGGTTGTGACTTAAGAAGTCGAGTCGAGAATTTTAAGGGAGAAAAGAGGGGGCGGACACTCGCGTAAGTCTCAAATGGGTGGCATTTGAGGGGTATTTATAGGAGAATGAGTGGTTGTATGAGTTTTGAGCGACGTGGCCACTTGGGCTGCTCAAAGAGACGCGAGCCACGTCGCGGTTCTTCGAGTTGTGTTGTCACTTTCACAACAAACGCAATCATGATTTGTTCTATCCTAGGTTTTGTAGTCACATGTTTGGTATTTGACCATTCATGAATCCAGGAAAACTTAAGGTAGAAGGTTTGAAATGTTTTGTTTTTGGTGGTTGACTCGGTTTGACTCTTTGTTGGAGTCGGGATTTGAATTTTTGAGTCGGTTTTTGGTCCGGTGTCGGTTTTGATTCTAGTTAGTGTCATTGCGACCCCGTCGTCGTGCATTAAACACTCTAGGTATTTTTGAAATGTTTTGAAATCTTTTATTTTCGAAATCGTTTTAAGTTTTCCGACGTAAAGTTGTACACAAACTGTCGATCAAACGCCGCGATTCCAAAGCATATTGTAGTCCGATAATCATCGGGTATTTGTTGGAGTCTCAGAAAATACTGGGTATCTACACCACCATAAGGGGAGGAATGACATCCCTCTAGGATTGCTCTGGTCTCCCACTGCGGAATAAACCGTCTGTAAAGACCGTCGGCACATTCCTTAAATAAATAAGGATCATCCCAGAAGTATCGCCTCACATCATGAAGAAATCGCTTCTTCTGCTGATAGGACAGATTAGGTGGCACCTCACCACCTACAATGTAGTTAGCAAAATCTTCATACCACGGATCAACACCTGTGTTAGTGGCAACCGCAAATAAAGAATCATCGGGAAAAGAATCATCAATAGGCAAAGGATCCTCTCCCTCCTGGTGCGATAAACGCGACAGGTGATCAGCTACGATATTCTCGGCGCCCGTCTTGTCTTTGATTTGCAGATCAAATTCCTGGAGGAGGAGTATCCACCTTAACAATCGTGGCTTAGCTTCCATCTTAGTAAGAAGGTGTCTCGGCGCTGCATGGTCAGTAAAAACAGTAACCTGTGAACCTATCAAATAAGAACGAAATTTCTCCAGCGCATAAACCACAGCTAACAACTCCTTCTCAGTGGTAGTGTACTTCACTTGAGCCTCATCCAGAGTTTGGCTCGCATGGTAAATCGCACTCAAAGCTTTGTCTTTCCGCTGGCCCAACACCGCTCCTAGTGCATAATCACTAGCATCACACATAATCTCAAACAGAAGCTGGATAATCGGTGCTGAGATCAAGGCCTGTTTTAACTTGTTAAAAGCAGAAAGACACTCATTAGTAAAAACAAATGGGCCATCCTTTAGTAACAAATGTGTAAGTGGTTTAGCAATTTTTGAAAAGTCCTTGATGAACCGGCGATAAAAGCCAGCATGTTCAAGGAAACTCCTCACACCTTTAACATTAACAGGAGGAGGTAATTACTTAATCACTTGCACTTTTGCTTTATCAACCTCGATGCCCCTGTTAGAAACTAAGTGCCCTAATACAAATCCCTCGTTGACCATAAAGTGACACTTTTCCCAGTTAAGCACAAGATTAACCTTAATGCAGCGCTGTAACACTATATCAAGGTTAGACAAACAGTTATCAAAATCACTCCCACAGACGCTGAAATCATCCATAAAGACCTCCATAATTGACTCTATATACTCAAAAAATATCCCTATCATGCACCTTTGAAAGGTAGCTAGGGCATTGCACAGACCAAAAGGCATTCTACGATAAGCTAAAACACCTTGAGGGCAAGTAAAAGTAGTCTTTTCCTAATCATCCGGATGAATAGGGATCTGAAAGAAACCCTGAGCATCCATCTAAATAACATAAAAACTTATGAGAGGCTAACCTTTCTACCATTTGATCAATAAAGGGAAGGGGGAAGTGATCTTTCTTTGTGGCGGCATTCAGCTGTCTATAGTCTATACACATCCGCCAAGCAGTCACAACTCTAGTAGGTATCAACTTATTTTTATCATTCTTAACCACGGTAGTTCCTCCTTTCTTAGGAACTACTTGAACTGGACTCACCCATTTAGAATGACCAACAGAATATTAGGGCTGATGGCCGGAATATCATCCTGCATCTTTTAATTCAGCCTGCGCTGACCTTATCTACAAGGCTTTTGACCTTCATCTAGCTCAATCTTGTGCATACAAATATTAGGGTTGATGCCCTGAATATCATCCAACGAATAACCCATTGCTTTCCTATTTTTCTTAAGAACAGCTAACAAAGTAGTTAGCTGCTTATCATCAAGCTTAGTACTAATAATGACTGGATACTGCTCAGTGTCATCTAAAAATGCATATTTAATATGAGAAGGAAGAGGCTTACGCTCAGGTACTTTTACCTCAATAGCGCAAGAAGTGTTTACTAATTGTTTTACCTTCTCTCCATCAGCGTTGGTGAGTTCACACTCATCTATCGCAGCTTCAAGCATATCCAACACAGCGTCATTGTTCCTAGGGTTATCTGCACACTCATCTAGCAACATCAAAACTTCCAGTGGATCCCTTATCAAGGAATCCGACCAGACCTCATAAACAGACTCATCAATGATATCAACTGAATAGCAAGTATCCTCTATCATCGGTCTAGAAAGTGTACCAGGCAAACTGAAAGTGATAGCGTCATCCCCCACCGCAAGAGTCAAACGCCCTTGTTTGACATCTATAATAGCCCTAGCTTTACACAAGAATGGTCTTCCCAATATAATTGGGGTTCGGGCATCCTCAGCTATGTCTAAGACAATAAAATCTACTGGGATAAAGAACTTGCCTACCTTGACAGGCACGTCTTCTAGGATGCCTAAAGGTCGTCTAACCGATCTATCAGCCATCTGGAGGGTGATATTAGTCATTTTAAGGTGACCCATATTAAGTTTCTTGCAAACAGAGTAAGGCATGACACTGACACTGGCTCCTAGATCACAAAGAGCCTTTTGTATCACTTCGTTTCCTATTACACAGGTAATAGAAAAACTACCAGGGTCTTTCAATTTGGGCGGAGCTTTATTAAGAATTAAGTTGCTAGACTCTTCCATGAAGGCAACAGTCTCAAATTCACTAAGCTCTCTGTTACGCGTCAAAATATATTTCATAAATTTCGCATAAGAAGGTACCTGGGTAATTAGTTCGGTAAAAGGAACGGTTACCTGAAGGTTCTTGACCACTTCCACAAACTTACCGAACTGTCGCTCAACCTTAGCATCCTTCAGTCGTCCCGGATAAGAAATTCTGGTAACAGTAAGCGGGTCTGCGACTTTCTCTTTACCTTTGTCTAAACTTGGCATCTCCGCAGCAGGGGAAGATAATCCATCAACGTGTTTAGACTTCGAAACAACGTCTACGTCATTGCATGTGTTCGATCGACTACTTTTACCACTCGATCGAACACTTTTCTCCTGGGATATGGTCGATCGAGGAGACTGACTTGCTCGATTGAATGCACCAATTTCAGCAGTTACTCGATCGGGCACTTTCAGAGGGAGAACTGCTCGATCGAGTACCCATATCACTCGATCGAGCGCTTTGATGCTATTCAGCAGCATCAACGTCAATTTGCTCTTCCAAAACAGTTTCCGCA
Source organism: Silene latifolia (assembly GCF_048544455.1). NCBI lineage: Eukaryota > Viridiplantae > Streptophyta > Magnoliopsida > Caryophyllales > Caryophyllaceae > Silene > Silene latifolia. The sequence continues at coordinate 115,059,550 of NC_133527.1, read as the reverse complement.
TTTCCATCAATAGGTAAATCGGCATTATCCGGCAGTATTGGTCTGTCATAAGTAAGACCACTTCAGAGATTAATTGCATTAATTGGGTCGCAAGAAGGTGATCGATTTGCTTGATTCATTTGCTCGGATGCAAATTGTTTAAATTGATCTTTCAGCTTCTCTATAGAATTCTCATTGTCTTCCGCATTTTTCTGGAGTTGAAGTGCCAAAGATAGCACCAAGGATTTCAACTCCGCAATCTCTGTATTTGTAGAAGAAGAATTATCTTGCTGCGGCATCGAATTAGTAGGACTAGAGATACTTGGTATGGCTAAATCTTCATAAAGTTTAGAGAACGGAATTCCTTGCGTATATTGTTGGTAAGCATGGACTCGCTCTACTTCTGCCATACAAGTAATAGGATCATGTCCTTCTGCACCACATCTACCATATAACACCTCTTGCTTAATCATAGCATGGACCTGCTCCTGATCACCCAAAATTGGCGGACTTTCTGATTTGTCACACCTAGCATTAGGAATTTCTACCTCGACTACAAGGGATTCACCATCTTTTTCGCTCACTCGCCTACCTCCTCTGGGATTCCCATATTCAGCTACATGAATGGCCATATCTTCAATAAGATGCCATCCCTTATTGTCTTCAGTATTTTTCTGAAATCTTCCTTTAGCTGCAACATCCAAAATGGCTCTCTGATCGGCATACAACCCATTCTAAAATTGGTTATACAAGAACCATTGTTGGAAGCCATGATGAGGCACATAGCGAACTAGCTTCTTGAACCTAGCCCAAGCTTCACTCAAACCTTCAGTGGCCAATTGTGTGAAATTAGGGATTTGACCTCTTAATGCGTTGGTGCGCTGTGGTGGAAAGTACCTTCTGTAGAAGCCTAATGCTAGAGAATTCCAGTCAGTTACACCAGCAGCTTCCCTATCCAGATCTCTCAACCACTCCCGGGCGTCATCAGTCAAGGAGAAAGGAAAAAGAATTTCTTTGACCTTATCTTGTGTCACCCCAGCAACTAAAGGAATGGCGGGGCAGTAATCAGTGAACAACTCCATATGCTTGCCCGGATCGTCACCGGCTACTCCCTTGAAAAGATTCCTCTCAACCAACTGAATGTAGGATGGATGAATTCCAAAGGTACCAGCATCGTAGTAGGAAGTAGGAAACCTTTGGGTAGAGAATCTACAGTAGGTTCCGAGTGACTAGCGATGTTAGGCATTTTAGCAAACGAAGTTGTAAGAACAGCAGATATTTTAGTGCCCTCTTCTAGGACGGATCACCTGCAAGACAACTATAACACTAGAGAAAAAATATGAGAACTGTCTCAAGGAATAAATTTATTGAGACTTGAGACAAACTTAATATAAAGAAAATAAAATAACACCGTCTCCCCGGCAACGGCGCCAAAATTTGACACGGCTGTCGCAACCCTATCAAAAAAAACCAACTGGTCTCTATAAAATGTAGTAGAGGCAGTCGGGTATCGAATCCACAGGGAGATAGGAATATTATACCCTAAACTAAGTCTGTCTAAGTAACCGTTTCTTTGTGGGTTGATTGTTGATTCTAAACTACATACGGAGATAAAAAGAAGAGAAACGATAAAGGAACAAGCAATGAATTCTAATGAAATTACCAGAAAGAGAGAAACAGCTAGGCCAGTCGGTTCACCATGAGTTTCTAGGGATCCAAACTAGGGTCAAAGGTTAGCACAAACTCGGTCTTCAGGGTAGTGAAAAGGTCCTTCCGTTCCGCTATTCGCCCTAAAACATCACTAACTTAGCCTCCGCCCTTATTAGAATGTCCCAATGTTCACTGCAGGTCTTACCCCTTCCAATCTTCCGATCTAGGTCAAGGCGTACCGAATCAACTAGCTAAATGCGTCGACTCAAGCAGCTAGTTGCTAATAATTGCGGTGATTAACAACACAAACTTAATTCTAGCCAAGCCTAATCACCTAATCTTATCTTCCCTAATTACCATGACTCCCCTTATGTCCTAGCATAAAGAAATTAGCTATGCATAATGAAAGTTGAGAAATCAATAATAACAAATGAAATAATAAACTTGAACATGATAATAAATTACTAAAGAAAACAAGAATTGAAGAAATAAAGTAAAGAGATGATAGGAACAAGAACAATTGCGATAATTAATAAACAAAATTAAAGATCGAAAAATACCAATACAATCAATCGGAGAGAAAAGAGTTTTAGGTCTAACAAGTAAAGTGCCAGAGAGATAGATGAGAGATCCATCGTTCTATCTGTCTCGCCCTATTTATTCTAAGATAGAACTAAAAATATCCAAAAGGTAAATCTAAAAGATTGCGTAAAAATATTCTAAACGTCAAAACTACTCGATCGAGTGAAAACAAACTACTCGATCGAGCAGAATAAAGGTCAAACCTCTCGATCAAGTGAATCAAGTACTCGATCGAGGAACTCAGCAAACACCATTCTCGATCGAGCAAAGGAAAGTACTCGATCGAGGGTTCTCAGCATCAGGGGGTGCTCGATCGACCAGTTTTAGTAGCCAACGTAGTCGATCGAGTTAGCTAGCAATGAATCAGCATGGGTGAACTCAAAACACCTTCTGAAGCCACTTCACGCATCCCTATGTGACATATTCCGGGCTCCGATTCTTCTATCTTCAAAATGCATGCAAACGGGACAATTTCAGGCTTGATTATGCTCTTTTCCGGTTCATACCTGTAAATAATACAAGACAAACCAAAGTAGACTATTCGGGGGATATTTGTAGCTAGATGCCACATAAACAACACCGAAATACGTGTAAATATAGGGTAAAAACCTTATATAAAATGCACGCATCAACACACACACTTTTTCTCATTTCGTGACAAAGTAAAACAAGCTGGGGGTAAATAGGTTCTTGAACCTCTAATTTGTGGTGCTAATTCTGGTCATATATTTTGTGCGACCATATCTTGTCTAGCTTTGACACCATCCTTACTTTTACCAGGGATGTTGAGAAGTGTGCCAATGAGGCTATCGCACACATTTTTCTCCACGTGCATTACATCAATACAATGTCTCACGAACAAATATTTCCAATATGGTAAATCCCTAAATATTGACTTCTTTTTGTATAAGGTCCCATTACTTGTCTTCTTATATGGTTTTCCAAAATTATATTCAATGTTTTTCACTTTTTCATAAACCTCTCTCCCACTTAAAATCTTTGGAGGATTTCTAAGTTCTTGTTTCCCATTAAAAGGCTTCATTTTTTTCTATAAGGGTGTGACCGGCGGAGCAATCTTTGATTACGAAGGTACACATTCTTTCCACCATAAACTAAACGATCAGAAATTGTATCCTCCTCACAAATTGGACAGGCTTTAGCCCCTTTCACAGTATAAGCAGAGAGGTTGACGTAAACCGGGAAATCATTAATGGTGCAAAATATCATGGCACGTAAGTTAAAAGTCTCACCATGATAAGCATGATATACCTCTACCCCTTCATCCCATAACAACTTCAAATCATCGATCAATGGTTCTAGGTAAACATCTATATCATTTCCAGGTTACTTAGGCCCCGAAATCAGTAGTGACAACATAAGATATTTACGCTTCATGCATAACCAAGGAAGGAGATTATAAATTGCTAGCAAAACCGTCCATGTGCTCCACTGACTACTTAGACTACCAAACGGATTCATACCATCAGTACAAAGTCCAAGCCTTAAATTTCTAGCCTCGGAACCAAATTCAGGAAACAAATGATCTATTGTTTTCCACTATGTTGAATCAGCTGGATGACGAATTTTGTCATCTGAAATTCTACCTTCAGCATGCCAAATTAAGTTTTTTGCATCTTTTACATTTGCAAAAATTCGTTTAAATCTTGGGATAATAGGAAGATACCACAAGACTTTAGCTGGGACCCCTATATTTTTTTTCGAATTTTTTGTCGGTAACTTGTAACGTGAAGCCCCACACTTTGGACATTTGTTTAAATCTTTATAATCTTTTCGATACAAAATGCAATCCTTAGGACATGCATGTATCTTTACATAATCAACTCCCATTGGACAAAATTTCCTTAGCATCATACGTACGCTTAGGGAGTTTATTGCCATCTGGTAAAATCTCACTCAACAACTGAAGCAAACTTGTGAAACTTTTATCACTCCATCCATTTTTCGCCTTTAAACTATACAATTTTAAAGTTGCAGATAAGAGTGTAAAACTTGAACCTGGGTATAGGGGCTTAATTGCATCACCAGCTAGCCTATCAAACATCTCTACTTGTGTTGGGTCTTCAGTGGATTATTTCAAATCATTAATCAGATCGTCTACTCGATCGAAATTTTCATCAAAATCATCTCCCTCAAAGTCGCTATCATCCTCTAAATTACTACACAAGGTAGGCAACACATCCCCCCTATGCCAAATCCACCTTGTATAACTTTTGTCAATACCATTAGATAAGAGGTGACTTTTCAATTCTTCATAATCAAGATACACATTATTCCCACATTTAACACATGGACAATAAATTTCTTCAACAATCTCCGCATTATTAATAGCATGTTTAACCAAATGTTCAACCCCTTTCCTATATCTAGGGTCTAAACAATCAACAAACATCCATTCACGATCCATATTCCCAATCTTCATATATATTCAAGATCCACTGCAATAGTTTATAAGGTTAAAAGGTTATTATTGTAAAGTTCGGGACGAACAACTCGAAACTCAGGCATTAATCAGCTACATACTTAACATCTACTCCATAATTAACAATCTACTGAAGACCCAACTACATACTGCATACGGTAACAGCTCACCCAAACCAATGAGGTTTTCAACAGATGCAACCTCATCCTCAAGCTCCAAGCAATGAGATGGCCGAGATGAAAGCTCTTTTGCAACAAAGTTTGTTGACTCAACAAAAGCAAACGGCTCAGATTTCCAAACTTATGGCTCACATTAAGATGTTGGATACTCAAGTTGCACAAATGGCGGCTCAAAATCCTTCAAAATAGTCCGATCTTCCTCCTCAAGGTAAACAAGCACATGAGTAAGTTAATGCTATTTCTTTGAGGAGCGGTACTACCTATCAAAGTCCGGACGTGCCCATTAATGATGATGAAGTCCCTTATATGCATCCTAAGATATTGGGTATTCTCGAGTTGAGTGATGACGAGGAAGAAATTTGCAAAGATCAAACACGAGATAAGCGAAAAAACGAGGACTGCAGAGGATCCTCGATCGAGTAGCACAAGGCTTGATCAAGGAACCAAGCTACTCGATCGAGTTCACCACTGGCTCGATCGAGGCACCCCCCATGTTGATGATTTTTCGCGTGTTTCAGCTACGGCATTGGACAAAAATAGGTTCCTCGATCAAGTGACTACTTGACTCGATCGAGTCACCATCGAAACTGACGATGATGCTTCCAAACATACTTCTACAGCTAAAGAAGTCGCGCCGATAAAAATTCAACTACCTTTTCCTCAAATATTGCAGAAATCTAAGCTTGAACAACAATTTGGGAGGTTCATAGAGGTAGTAAAGAATCTTCAAGTGACAGTGCCATTTACTGAATTGGTAACTCAAGCGACGGCTTATGCTAAGTTTTTGAAAGAGATATTGTCAAAGAAGCGGTCTTTTGATGAAGTGGAGACTATTGCATTCACTCATGAATGCAATGCCGCATTGCAAGCCAACTCTCCACCAAAGCTTAAGGATCCAGGGAGTTTTTCTATTCCTTCTACTATAGGCCCTTTAACTATTGACAATGCCTTATGTGATTTAGGAGCGAGCGTCAGTGTTATGCCATATAAAATTTGCAATAAATTAAACATGACTAAGCTTAAATGTACTAACATGACTCTACAAATGGCTGACATGTCTATTTAGCTCCCTATGGGTATCTTAGAAGATGTGCCAGTTAGAATAGGGAAATTTTTCATTCGAGTCGACTTTGTAGTGATAGATATAGCTGAAGACTCTCTTGTTCCTATTATTCTAGGACGACCATTCTTGCATACAGCAGGGGCGGTTATAGATGTTAGACATGGGAGTCTTACGTTCAATATTGGAGATGATACTATCACTTTTGGTCTTGACAAAGCATCACGTCCTCCTGATTCAAAAGCTTCTTGTCATATGATTAATGTTCTTGATCCTACTTTTGATGATTACCTTACTTATTGTTTTGTTAGGAATCACTCTGACGCCCCTGATGTTGCGTCATATCCATGGAGCAAGGAAGTGGATGAGATAGAGAAGTTGATATATAGAGATGAGCCTCATCCTGAGCCAGTTTATGACTGTGATGAGAATGTTGACTTGGAGGCCGAGTTGGATGCTTTGGAAGCTGAGATTTTCAGAGAGGAGTCAGTCAAAGTTTTTGATGAAGCTCCTATGACGGATGCGGTGCCCTATTTCCTACCAAGGGATGACGACTTAAAGAGCAATGATCATACTTGCTCATATTTTACATTAGACTTAGAGTTTGATGAGCAAGAACGTTATTTGTCATTTATTTTCTCTTGGACTATTTATTGGTGCTACTTATGCTTGTGTGTAGCACATGCGCTACTTTTTTATTACTATTACGTGCTTTAAGTTGTATTGATTGTGATTTGTGTGGGCATTGGTTATAAATGCAGGAAATGCTCGCCAGAAGAGTAATCGATCGAGTGCTGGCAGGCTCGATCGAGTACCCAAGTGTTTTGGGTAAGAAACGTAGCCAGACGATGAAAGGAATTGCGCGGTTGATTATTTTCCCTATTTTTGCAGCTGGTTTGGGGGAACTCCTACGCTCTTACCCGGTATTCTCTTCCCTTGTACCTACTTTTATTGTATTATCTCTAGTTATTTCTCATTCCTCTTGTTAGATGTGTCCTTTAGGTTGCTGGAAATTTTTGTGTGATTGCTATGTTGTAGGCATCACAATTAGGACACTGTGACATTTAGGTTTGGGGGAGGAGTCTTTATTTATGTTGTGTGCCTTTACTTATTGTTGTGTGCATTTATATCAAAAATCCATAAAAATTCAAAAAAAAATCAAAATACAAAAACATGTTTTTTCCTTTGTTTTGAGTTGAGTCTTGGTGAGTTTAATAACAATGATGTTAAATTGCATTATTTTTGCATTTGAATCCCATATAGTTGTCCATGTACAATGTTTTGACCCGTTACTTATGAAAACAAAGCTCATAACTCGAGTCTTGACCGTATTGACATGCCTTATGCTAATTAGATTTGACATAATTATGTTGGTAAACTACTTAAATTCTGAGGTCTATAGAGCTTCCTAGGCCAAGAACATCAATAAACTGGTCTTATTTGTCAATTAGGCTTGAGTGTGGTTTCTCCTTGTGGAATATGTAATATCAAACTGCATAAGTGTGACATTGATTTCTTGATACTTTTATTGCTTTCATTTGACTAAGTACATGTGGATAGGCGGTATTTACCGTTCAAATAAGCCTTACATTACCTTTTGTTTAGCCCGTTTGAACCCTTGTAGCCAGTTCATATCCTAACTAGGTTTGTGACCCGTGAAATTCACGGGTTTATCTGTTTTAGTTTTGTTATTTTTATCGTATTGTTTATATTTGTCCGAGCAATTAGTTCATCCATTTAAAAAATGTAGTCTTGAAATACATAAAATTTAGTTAGTTAACGCCTTATTTCTTTGACAACTAAAATATATATTGTACTTTAGTTGTTGTTTTGATTAATATACTAATAACATGTGGTTTTAAAAAAACAAAAAAATACCTTCAAATCATCAATGAGTTTAGTAATTCATGACACCCATGTAAAAAAAATGGTTAAGGTTGCCTTTTAATTTGATTGTATAGATTTTGTACTAAAATTTCTATGTGAAAGTTTGAACGTCCCTTTGTCATTTAGGATAAATAAAGTTAGTAAGTGAATATGAAAGGGCAAATTAATGCATAATGTTGAATTATTTTCTCTTTTTTTTTCTTTTTTTGAGAATGATAAATCTCACAATGTAAGGAGCTTAAAACATATATGATTATAGGGTTTCTTATCTTCTCAATATTTTAATTCTCATAAATTATATTTTTTTTTATAGTAACATAGTTATGAAGTTTAATAAATGCTAGTCTTAGTATATCATCCATATCAATTTGTCAAAAATCCTAAATTTTAAATTTTTGCATAAATGATAAAATGAGTTAAATATATAGTAGCCTACAACAAATTTCATTGCAATCTCATTATATGTTTTGTATATATACATAAATATATATATATATATATATATATATATATATATATATATATATATATATATTAGATAGATAATGTGACATGTACGCATAAATATTAGATAATAATTTACATTTAGCCATTATCCATGTCAACAGGATTTTTTTGTCTAACTTGTTAATAAGATTGAGATCCTCGCAACTCCAATTTCATTCTATGAGAGCTATTATTCAAAGGAAAAATGATGAATAAAAAAGCAACACATACCCAAATAAATCATACTTTTGAAAGTTTCTGAAATCCTAAAAAAATTTATGAACCTAAAAACAATTAGTCATTCATATTCAATTCGTGTTTTCAATCTTGTAGTTAGTTTATAATATAGTATTGAGTGGAATGGAGGGAGTATTTATTTATGCAATTCTAGTATTTTCTTCTTTATATAGTCTTATTTCCCCAATGAAATATCCCTACAAAAACAAAAAAAAACCATTGAGTGATTAATAACAAACAAAATGGTGGAATTTGATTTATGTAATATTAACCTTATCGTTATTAATTTAAGTTTTCCCGTAAATAATGAAAAAAGAGGGCATTGAATCATAAAGATGTAAGTGTATTTACCTTTGAATACCACAACTCTACAAATCTTGATAGCCCCTAAATAGAACAAAACAACATATATGAGAAGGTTAAAAATGTGTAGAATACTTCATAACCAATGAAACTTAAAAATAAATAAATAAATTATTAATTTAAAACCTTAATACACTTACCTTGATGCTGATAAAATGATAAGAAAGATTATTGACACATATTTGCAATTCTTTTGGCGGTGGGGGGAAAAAGATATTGGCTTATTTTGGCTCACAAATGTTGTCTTCCATCAAAAATTTATAGCCAAATGAGGATGCGTTTTATGACATTTGGCATCTTTTTTTATTTTTATTATCAAATTTAATATATACATAAATATGTAGCAAAGTTTTATGACTTTTTATGACTTTTGAGCATTCTTTTTCGTTATTAGCAAATTTAATATGGACATAAATATAGAGCAAGGAGAATAAAATGTAAAGGGTTTGCTTTAATATTTCTTTTTTTTTTTTTACAAAATCCACATTGTATGAGAATTGTTTAAGGAGTTATCTTATGAAACTTAAAGATGGTAGATATTTTTCCTTGTTTTTTATTTATAAATTATATTTATAGATTTATATATGTATCAAATTAATGAAATTGAGCAAGTTTATTACAATACGATTTAAGAGGGAATTGCACATATAAACAGTTTAAAATTAGAGTAATGTAAATTTTTATTTGTCATTTAACCTATTCTAGTTTAAAAAATTAAAAGGTCAATGTTTAATGTTAAGTATTTTATTATTTGCCATTAATCTTTACAAAAATTTTACTATTTTATAAACGGCGTAAAATTAGAATTATGTGATATTTATCTGTTGCTTAGAATATCCTAACAATAAAGTAGAAATTTAAAATTTAGTATGAATTTTATTTGATTTTTAATTGTTGTTTAATTTATCTAGAAATTAAAAAGGCCAAATTTAATGTTTGTTATACTATTTGCATTTAATGTTTTAGTATTTTTCTTTGTCTCATAGATTTTGTCATCCATCAAAAATATATAAAAAAATCGAGGAAATTTTTTATGATTTTTGAACATCCTTTTTCATTATTATCAAATTTAATATAGGCATAAATATGGAGCAAAGTTCATGACTTTTGAGCATCCTTTTTTTCATTATTATGAAATAAATATTATAATAAATATTTGTATTGATTATGTTCTAAATTCTACATAAAGATAATTTTTTTATGAGACCGTTCTTTTGTATGACCGCAATATTTTCTCAATTTTTAAGTCACAAATACTTGAACTATTTTTAAGTTGATACCAAAAATTTGTAAATATTACTTTGTAGGGTAATTTAGTTATTTATATTGGTCTCATTCAAAATAAACAGTGTTTTATTATAAATAGTCAAAGTTTCGGTGTTCATGTGGTATTTTTCTTATTATAGAAAATTATTTATAATTGATATACACCTCCCCAAATAGGCTTTTACTTTTTTTTGGCGGGGCACTAACTCAATTATCATTCAATGTGTGTTTTTTTAGTAAGAATTATCCGTCAAGACGTCAATATTGTATTGTAATTTGTCACTAAGCAAATATTATATAATCAAATACAAATTACAAATTAATTGTAAAAATGGCTCATGGAATAAAATTTAATATTTTATGTAGTCTTTTAAACTATATTGTATAAATTGATAATATGTGGATTATGATATTGTCATGTCACATTTAATTTACCATGTCACATTTAACTTTGCCTTGTCACATTTAATTTGCCATGCCACATTAGCCTTTTAATTATATTGTATAGATATCATAGCTACAATCCAAGAATTTGCCTACCTTATCTGGACAGTCGCAGTTGCTTGTTTATCATGTCTATTTTGCTATTATGGTTGGGTTGGGACTTATTGTTGTCATGTGGGTATAGCAGAGTACTTTTTTAGCAATTGTGTTGTATCCTTGTGTTGGAAAAAGAATAAATATGAAAAATATAAAAAAATAAAAAAAAAAGAGAGAAAAAATCGAAAAGAAGAGAAAAGGAAAAGAAAATTGATTGCTTCATTTAGTTTGTCAAGGATCAAAAGAATGGTCGTTAGAGTCTAATGCAAAATTGGAGAGTACTTCATTCACTCTCATGTGTTGTAAAGTTAAAATTATTTCTCTAAGTTGGGTTCATTTGTTATCGTAGATTTGGTGTTGGTTTTGGTTTTGGTTTTGGTTTTAGCTTAGCGCTGCGACTACCGTCTTAGCTCCACATATCCATAACGTGCTTTGGCACAAACCATTTCTATCCCTTTAACCCATTTGTCACCCTTATTGTCCTTGATACATGTACTTTTGTCTACATTGTGAATGCATATTAGTTGGGGAATCTCTATCACATTAGATTGCATGCATGTTTCATAATTCGAGTGAGTGTTTCTACTTCTTTCTATCTTCACATATAACTAGCCCTTACATACTTATGAGTGCATGAGTGAAATCCGCGAGAATCCGACTAATTTGTCTTGCAAGATCGAAAGGTATTTGGCATTTGTCTATAGTATGGTGACATGAGACTTAAGCTGCGTTTTCTATTTCCCGTACCTTTGAATTTGTTTTATTGGTACACTTTGGTCATTGCTTTGTTACAGATATGGATAGCTTGGGATTTGTATGTGCATCAACATTAACTCTGAGTTATTTATTCGTCATTTGTATGATTGCCTTTTGTAATGTGTGATGCTTTGCTTGAGGACAAGCAAAGAGATGGTTTGGGGGAGTTTGATGAGTCATAATTATATACATATTTATGCCTCCCCTTAATTGATTTTGATATGGTTTTCGTGGTAAATTATATTATTTACATGCCTTTTATGTTAGAATGTCGATACTTCCGCTATTTGATGTTTAATGCAAGAATGATGCATTTGAGGAACAAAGGAATGAAATGGGCATCGCGGAGTAGGTATGAAGGAATACACGAAGCATGGGGAATCCATAAGAATGAAGGAAGAGAAGTTAAGAAGACAACACGAAGAAAGGAGTTGAACCAGGATGGTTCCTCGATCAACTAGGCCAAGGATCGATCGAGGAAGTTGGTGACTCGATCGAGTACATAGAGGCTCAATCGAGGAACCACTTATCTCCATATTTTCCGCAAATTTTCTTAAGTCGGTTATGTTTTATTATAAATACCTAAATCGTACCCTAGTTTATTCTACGCCTTATTTACGCTTTATCTTTACTTCGAAAACCCTAAAACTCTTAGTTTAGTTTATTGTTCGGATCTTCTAAGCTTGTTCTTCATTATTATGGTACTCGTTAATCTTTCCTCAGTTATTATTATTATTCAATCGTTATTCATCTTTTATTATTGTTCATCATGTTTCTTATTATTGCTATTTGATGGGGAATATTCTGCACCCTCTGACCAAGTCAACACATTGAGCAAGGTCAAAGATATCCACAACAAGTCAACGGCTTAGACAGCTTAACCGACGCAGCCTGTCGGCCTGTCTCTTGGGTCCCGGTGGGCAATCGCCAGCCGAGGCACACATCCGCGAACTCATATCCAAGACCCCTCGGCGGTGAGTCAACAGGGCCCGCCGGCCTGCCATGGGTCCCTCGGCTGAGGGGTAGATCAGTCTTTCCACCTGCTAGCCACTTGGCCACTTGGCCACTACGTGACAAAAGGTGAAAGTCTATAAATACTCCTCAACTCTCATTGAGGAGGGGATCCACAATTTAACCTAAGAATCACTATTCATCTGGTAATATCTTCCTTATCTCTCTACAACACGTACTTCGCCAAGTAACAACAACTTATCCCTTTAAAGTTTACTGACTTGAGCGTCGGAGTGAGTTCGCTCGGTCCAAAGCCGAGCCCTCAGTTTGTTCATCGTTTCAGGAGACCGCAAGGAGGATTCAACCAAAGACGTCATTCTACAAGCATGGGTGGTAACAAATAACTGCTCTAGAATTACACCAGGAACAATTGGCGCCGTCTGTGGGGAGAGATACTAGAAGCTAGTCACATTCATTCCCAAACAAAAAAACAAAAACCCACTCAAATAGCTAAGAAGATGTCAAAACAACAAGAGGTATTCGTAACTGACGAAACCGAATTCTGCCAAGATGATACCGTCCATAATTCTGGAGTTGCGCAGCCCTCCACCGGCCGGGTAATTCAACCGGAGTACGGGATGCCAATAATACCAGATACGCCGCTGCCCGCCAACCAGGTCACCATCATGGGACATGTGGTTGATGTAGCAAAACTGAAGCTACTCCTGGACCTCATTGGTAGTACGTCGGCTCACACTGTCACACCGACAAGAGCGGCGGAACCCGTCCAGGAGACCAGGGCCCAGAATGTGACTCCAAGAGACTTGAATGGAGCGCTGGAAGAAGCTGGCCCTGTCAAGACGCCGGAGGAGCCCAGAATGCTAGTGGTAGACCTGAGTCCTTCCCGCACTCGCGGGAGGACGGCGTCGCCGCAGCACCGACGAGGCACCCCCCAGAGGAGTGAAAGAAGTCCGACTCACCAGAGTCGGAGAAGAAGCCCGACTCGCCAGAATCGGAGAAGGAGCCCTTCCCGCCACGGGGAGAGGAGCCGGACTAGGGATGTGAGGAGCCGATCGCCGCGTGTCATTCGACACGTGGTCGACACCCCTCGGCGCCACGTCCTAGATACCCCGGTCGACTAAGTGAAGTTGCCACCTATAGCATACAAAGGAGTAGGCGACCCAACCGACCACGTCGAGGCTTACGAGTCTCACATGTCAGTATGGGAGCAACCCGATGAGGTTTGGTGCCGAGTCTTCCCAACGACACTGCATGGGATGGCACAAAGTTGGTACAAGGGGCTACCCGACGGGTCGGTATCTTTGTTACGCCGACCTAAAGGACACATTCCTAGCCCAAGTATTCTTGCAACAAGACGAGGGCCGTGGAGACCTCGGACCTCCCGACTATCGACGGGGAAGGAGGCGAATCTCTCCGAAGTTATGTGAAGAGGTTCGACGCCAAGGTTCAGCAGATTCGTGAGTGAAGCAATGAACCGGGCGACCTTGCGGCGATGAAAGGCCTCCCGAGAGGAGACCTAAAAAATGAGCTCATCAAGTGCGGCGGCTGAACACGGAGTCCGCCAGGAAGATGGCCGATCAAGCCATAAAAGTGGAGGACTACCACAAAACCACGGGTAGGCCCAGCGAGGCCGAGCACTCGAAAGAAAAAGCCGCCGAGAGGACAACCCGGATGAAAGACGCCGTGACAATAATAGGTCACGGTCGACAGTCCACCGGGAGCGAGCTCGGCGGGCGCGGGGAGTTCGGGAACGTACCACCAAAGGCGGTACAATGATCACACCCCCTGGTTGTATCTCGCGCCGAGGTCTTCGCCCGAGCAAGGGCGAGGGCCGAAGTGGGAAAGGCCCCCAAGCCGAAGGGAGACGGTGACACGAGCCGATCGTGAGTACCACGGCCACACCGGTCACCTTATTGATAAAGCGCCGGCATCGAAGAATGCCATTGAAGAGCTAATCCGGAAGGGGAGCCTCGGCAAGTATGTTGCCAAAGGCCAAAAGAGCGAGGCGGCGGTTCAAATAAGAAATCCGTCTTTGAACGGATAGGAGTGATCCATGTTGTCATCGGGGGCAACGAGAACGGTGGGTCCGCTCATGGGCACAAGCGGCACCTGAACGAGCTGTATCAGGCCATCAACTTTGTGCCCAAAACAGCGGTCCCCGCTTCCAACATCCCCGACATGACTATTGGAAAGAAGGACTACGAGGGAGTCATCGCCCCTCACAGCGACCCACTTGTAGTCCACTTGGACATATCCAACCACCTGGTCAAGAGGTGCCGATTGACACAGCGCCTACACGAACATCATGTTCGGGGAGTGCTTTCTCAACCTCGGTCTCAAGGTTGAAAACCTGAGCCCCTTCACTAATCCGTTGTACAGTTTTTCCGGAGCCGGCCTGGTACCCCTGGGGTCGATCAGACTGCCAGTGATGTTCGGCGAGGGGGATGCGGCAAAGAACGTCCTAGCTGAGTTCGTGGTCATTGACGGCTCGTCCGCCTACAACGTCCTCATAGGCCGAGTCACTCTTAGCGAGGCCGACGCAGTGATGTCCATCCGGGCCCTGACACTAATGTATGTCTCGGACCGGGGGAAGCGCATAAGCTCGTCTCCAAGGACGAGAAGGACGAGGTGGTCAACACCCAGATATCCGCCAGAGGGTGCAACATGCAGTCCCTCAAAGTGGCAAAGAAGTCAGAAAAGGGGAAGAGCCTATCCTTGCAGCAGGAGAGCGACCCGATGGATACCAACGTCGGCATGGTTGAAGGAACCCCGACCGACCAACAAGAGCCGCATCCCGCCGTATGGGAAATAACTACTGACGGGTCCCACACGGCGAACAGCCCAGGAGCCGGCATCCGTATCACCAGCCCAAGCGAGGACGTGTTTGAGCACGCCTTGAAATTTACCTTCTCAACCTCGAACAACGAATCCGAATACGAGGCGGTGATAAATGGAGTCGAATTAGCTAGGTGATACGTGCGTTTTATATAGTCTTTTTAGCCTATTTTATGCACGTATTTCTATGCTTTTATCGTGGTTTTATGCTACGAAATGCCCCGAATATGCTACTTTGGTTTGTTTTGTCCTAATTGCAGGAATGAACCGGAAAGTAGTGAAATCAAGCCTTTTACCGTCCTTTTAGCATGCATTTGGAGGAAGAGTGAATTTGGAGCGGGAATGTAGCTATTTTGAGATGCGCAAAGAAGAAAGTTAGCTAGGCGAGCAAAGGAAGAACTTCAAATTGCTAGTGCCTACTTTGAAGAGCTATATCTCGAGTTCTACAACTTATATTCAGGTGATTCCAATTGGAGATGAAAGTTTGTCCTCTTAGCTTTCCAACGCCACTGGAATCGCCCTATTTGCCCAAGTAACGAAGAAATGGCAGCCGTTTTAAGTTCAGTGCGCGAAGCAGGAATTACGCGCTGAGAAGTGCTCGATCGAGAACTATTTCTATTCGATCGAGAGCCCCTTTGCTCGATCAAGAGCTACTTCTTCTCGATCGAGTGATTAAAGGGAAAGAAGTCTTCGATCGAGAGGAATTGTTCTCGATCGAGGGGAATGCTAAGGAATGTCACTCGATCGAGAGACTACATGATCGATCGAGCAACAATTTTTGACGGGTTTGGGCTTTAATTAGCCGCGTGATATTTTATTTCGCTAAACTCTTTTGCTTTGCTATTTAAGCATGCTTTACTAGGTTTATTAGGATCATCCTTTATATTATCAAACATTCTCATCGTAAACTTTAGTACGTTGCTTTATTCCTCTTCACTGTTACTTTATTTGGGGATTATTTTCACTCGGATTTTGTATTCTTTACGCCGGTTTCGCTTGGATCGTAATTCCTTTCTCTTCCTTTATTAATAACTAATCTTTTATTGCTTTAATTCTTCGCTTTCGTTACAATTAATTTCTGCCCTAATTTTCCTTATTGCACTTTATTGTTTATTTATAATGTTTTTTCTTTGGGAAATTAATTGTTGTTAGTCTAATTAGTAATATGAGTGGCTAATTCCCCTCTGCTAAGACTATAGGGGATCCATAATTATGAAGGGAGAGTAATTGATTTATTTGGTTAATGCTAATATAGTCTTTGTTGGTTAAATGCTACATTTAATTGTATCTTTCTAATTGAGTCGACGCAATTAGACCTATAATTCCTAGTGATCCTTGACCTGGACCGAAAGGTTGGAAAAGGCGAGACTAGTAGCGAACAATAGAGTATTGCAGTGAGGGCGAAAGTTAAGTCATTTTACACTTTAGGGTGAATTAAGGACCGAAAGGTGACGTTTGTTACCCCTTAGACCGTATTTGCATTGACCTGAGACCTAGATTACTTGACCGGATGATTATGGTGAACCGTTTGTCTTAGCTGTTTCTCTATATCTGTTTAATCCCTTTCTCTTATTCTCTTTTCCTTACTCTTATTAGTTTAGAAAATCACATTTAAACCCCCATTTCGTGACATCCCGACAGATTGAGTTAAACAGGATAATTAGCAAAATAGCCTCCCCTGTGGAGATCGACCCCCTACTTGCCGCTAGCTTCTCGTTAGTTGTTTTTAGGTTTATTTTTGGTACAGAAACGACCGTATGAAATTTTGGCGCCGTTGCCGGGGAGGCGACGCTTTTTATCTGTTTTAATTTTGTCTGTTTTTCGCCTCAAGGGAAGACTGAGTACCTTGAGGCCGTTCTTATCTTTTTCTTTAGTGCTGTTTTGATAGGTCTTACAGGTCTATTAGACAGATTTTAGAAGGAGATTGTCGAAGGGAAGGCTTGAGTACCTTCGACCCTTTTGCCAAGATGACGTCCGTCTCTCGACTTATTGCTCAGTTTGAAGCTCAAAGTGAAAGATCTACTAATGGGGAGAGGAAAGAATCTTGGGGTTGTGGTAATCACTATGATGTTGCTCCTCCACCGAGGCCTAGACCACAACCGTTCTTTGCCGCAACAAGGCTACCCACCGCCTTGTTATTCCTTCTCACCGCAACCAATTCCCCCACTTGCTCGGAATGATGAGGCTGAAAAAGTTAAGTCAATGATAAGGGCACTTGGTGAGGAATTTTCCATCCGTATATCTGAAGCTAGAGGCTTGGGTGAACCAACTAGTGTCGAGCAAACCCAAGAGCAATATGAGACGGTGTATGCTATCAACACCGACATCATTCCGTCTTATGAAGTGCCCAAATCGCCTATTATTGCTAATGTTGATGACTCGAGCTTCACGGCATCATTCACGTAGCCCACAAGATCGATATGCACGCTGATTTAAGAGCTCCGTTGGGTGATCAATTCGATCGAGTAACACAAGATACTCGATCGAATAGGTTGGAGGACAGGCCACTCGATCGAGCTACGCCCTTTGTTCGATCGAGCGGAATCGATCTTTGTAACCCTCGATCGAGAGGATGTAAATACTCGATCGAGGACTCTTGAGGAAGAAATGCTCATTCATCTACTCACTGATCCTCAACCGATTATAGATGATGAGGAAATTGCTCGATCAAGTAATATTATTGTTCGGTCGATCCCGTATCCACAACGATTCTTTGCCACACCGTAGATTTTGGACCGCATACGGGCTCTCAATGTCATTTGCTCACTACGACGAGATGATCACTCGGTACCTACTTATGCTAATTTTATTTCTCAAATTGATTGGTCCGAGAGGGATCTTTGGTGAGACGATAATGAATGTAGCTATGATGAAGAGTGTAGCACACTTCTTCGGAATGGGACCCCCTAATATGTCCGGTCCAAGTCGTTTTCCTACTCCGTGTTCTATAGGGACCCATTCGTTTGATAATGCTTTATGTGACCTCGATTCTAGTGTCAATATTTTACCTTTGTCGTTGGCGTTGAAATTGAGATTGACTAAGTTTACGCGCGCTAGAACGACTATACAGTTGGCTGATTACTCTTATGTACGGATCAAAGGAGCTTTACATGACGTACCTGTTAGGGTCGGGAATTTCTATATTCCCGCAGATTTCATTGTCTTAAACATACCCGAAGACCGCAATGTTCCCATTATTTTGGGACGACCATTTTTTTGTGCTTCTTTGGCGCAATTATTGATGTCGGGGTTGGGACACTTACCTTTCAGGTCGGAGGAGAGGACTTGGTTTTTACTAAGTCCGATGACCCTAGGGAATCCATACCTATCATACCTTGCATTGATATTCCCCTTGTAGACTCCGTTGACATTCCGTCTGAGCCGTATTTTGAGTCACATATTGTCATTGCTTTGTTGTAACACCTCCGCCCATTTCGGGGGAGCGAATTGGAGGAACGTGTCTTTGTTTCTCTTTCTACAGGTCTTGACAAGTTCAAAGACCCGGGAGGTGAGATGGGTGCTCTTAGCATGAAGTCTGGAACTGCCTGGATAGACGACCCAGGAGGAGGTGTTGACAAAGCTACACCGTCTAGGAAAAAGCTGCGTGATGAGGTGATAGATTGGGACCCGGATGATATGGGAAGCTGCTGTTCTTACGTTGCCAACCTGTGGAGGCCGGATGTCCGCTTGACGATTGCTGAAGCTACCGCGTCCAGTCAGAGGCCTAGTAGTGGGCCAAAGATTTGTCTTTGTTGGATGATCGGGAAGAAGGTCGAGCTGGGACCTATCTGAAACTAGCGCTACCGGGAGGCAGCCCGGAATTTTAGAACTCTTTATTTATTTTTGAACATTCTATCTAGTTTTGTTGTGTGCCATAATAAATAGCCTATTTGGCTATAGACTGTGAACAATTTAGCCCTCTTTGCTTTAGCAGTCCTTTGTGCGGTTGCTATTTGCGAATTTGTAGGTACTCTTGCATTCTGTTCGCAACTTAGCTGTTTGTGACCTCCCATGTTGCTGGCTGGTTTGGGGAGGTCCCTACTTCGCGTATTCTTGTAAGTTTTTCCGCGTTTCACTCTCTTCTTTTCTAGTTTGCATTTCCTTTCCTTATTTCTGGGTACAATGAGGGCATTGTACGGTTTGGTTTGGGGAGGTTATGCATCCATATCTGTGTCTGCATCTTGTTTTTATTGCATTTCCGTTATCACATTTAATTTCAGTATGCATTGTTGTTTATTTTAATAAAAATAAAAAAATCTCATAAAAATTGAAAATTTTCAAAACTGACAAAAAATATTCACGTTTATTTTTGCATGTAGGTTGAGTCGGAACGGTAGATTTCCGTGATGAAATTGCACTTTAACTTGTCTTTTTTTTACTTGAGCCTTGCACTTTATTGACAGTTATTAGCTGAGTCTTGCGCATATCTACGAGTTTTTGTTCAAATTTAGCTGACTGTTTAGACTTGACCTGATAAATTGGCAACCTACTCTACAATTTCTGAGTTTTAGAGACTTATAACTGGTGACATTCATGACCGGTTCATATAGGAATTGAGAGTAGTACTCCTTGCATAGCATGGTCAATATTTTTGCACTTTTATGACATTCGATTTCTTGTCAAACGCATACATTCGGGTTTGTGGTCGGTGTCACATGCAGGGAGGTGCTTATAATTTTTCCCCTTTTCTTATATTTTTCACCCATATAGCTCCACTTAAGCCAAATCTTGCCTTTTTGACCCATTAGCTACATCCAAAACTCAGCCTGCCTAGTCAAGCTAGTTTAGTTTGCCTTTGTGGTATATTTTTCCGTCTGTAGTTTGGCCGTGTGTACTTTGATTGGAGTTGGTGAAGGTTGAAGGAAAGGAGAATGAGAATGAAAAAAAAAACACGTGAAAATGAAAAAATTAGACGTGGAACAAAAAAAAAATTGAAAAAAAAAAGAAATGAAAAATGAACTACACGTGAAATAGGAAAAAGAAGAAAAAAATGAAAAAAATGTTGATTCACGTGACAACCAGAGGCATGAACATCAAAGAAAGCTTAGCTGGTTTGAATATTGAGTCCGTCTGTGCCTATTTCTATCTTGTGACGGTCTCACTCCTCCATTTTATTCATATCTTTTTGAGGAGATAGTGTTTTGGGTAGTGAGATGTGTGCCAATGGAGGGCACTTGTACTTTATCTTCTAGTCAGCTGAGATTCGGATGGTCTTATGTGGCCTTGTTTAGGAACTAGCTTGACGCTTTACCTTCACATTTCCATAATTTGTTTTGCCTTTTCTCACCTGCATCTCACTTTCCCATATCTTTTGTAAGCCCTCAGCTGTGACGGACATTGTTGGTTGGAATGTATGTGTAGTACTTGAATCGTCTATCATTTTTGTTGCATGCATGTTATGTAGGTCGTGATCTAGGTGAGTGACTGTTTTCTCTTTCTCTCTTATACATATACTCTCACCCTTTGCTTCATGAGAGAAGAGTGACCACGTGAGAGTCCGATTTTGTTGGTCTTGCAGGGTTGATAGGTCAGCTTTATTTATGGACATCTTACAATTCGTTTGCGTATTAACCATTGTAGCTGTAACTGTTGATTTTAGTTTGCATTAAACTGGTTTAAGTAGACAAGTTAAGCTAGCTCTGAGTTATCATTTCCGTTCCATTAGTTGCATTTTAGTTTACTCGAGGACGAGTAAAGGTTTGGTTTGGGGAGATTTGATACGTGCGTTTTATATAGTCTTTTTAGCCTATTTTATGCACGTATTTCTATGCTTTTATCGTGGTTTTATGCTACGAAATGCCCCGAATATGCTACTTTGGTTTGTTTTGTCCTAATTGCAGGAATGAACTGGAAAGTAGTGAAATCAAGCCTTTTACCGTCCTTTTAGCATGCATTTGGAGGAAGAGTGAATTTGGAGCGGGAATGTAGCTATTTTGAGATGCGCAAAGAAGAAAGTTAGCTAGGCGAGCAAAGGAAGAACTTCAAATTGCTAGTGCCTACTTTGAAGAGCTATATCTCGAGTTCTACAACTTATATTCAGGTGATTCTAATTGGAGATGAAAGTTTGTCCTCTTAGCTTTCCAACGCCACTGGAATCGCCCTATTTGCCCAAGTAACGAAGAAATGGCAGCCGTTTTAAGTTCAGTGCGCGAAGCAGGAATTACGCGCTGAGAAGTGCTCGATCGAGAACTATTTCTATTCGATCGAGAGCCCCTTTGCTCGATCGAGAGCTACTTCTTCTCGATCGAGTGATTAAAGGGAAAGAAGTCTTCGATCGAGAGGAATTGTTCTCGATCGAGGGGAATGCTAAGGAATGTCACTCGATCGAGAGACTACATGATCGATCGAGCAACAATTTTTGACGGGTTTGGGCTTTAATTAGCCGCGTGATATTTTATTTCGCTAAACTCTTTTGCTTTGCTATTTAAGCATGCTTTACTAGGTTTATTAGGATCATCCTTTATATTATCAAACATTCTACTGTAAACTTTAGTACGTTGCTTTATTCCTCTTCACTGTTACTTTATTTGGGGATTATTTTCACTCGGATTTTGTATTCTTTACGCCGGTTTCGCTTGGATCGTAATTCCTTTCTCTTCCTTTATTAATAATTAATCTTTTATTGCTTTAATTCTTCGCTTTCGTTACAATTAATTTCTGCCCTAATTTTCCTTATTGCACTTTATTGTTTATTTATAATGTTCTTTGGGAAATTAATTGTTGTTAGTCTAATTAGTAATATGAGTGGCTAATTCCCCTCTGCTAAGACTATAGGGGATCCATAATTATGAAGGGAGAGTAATTGATTTATTTGGTTAATGCTAATATAGTCTTTGTTGGTTAAATGCTACATTTAATTGTATCTTTCTAATTGAGTCGACGCAATTAGACCTATAATTCCTAGTGATCCTTGACCTGGACCGAAAGGTTGGAAAAGGCGAGACTAGTAGCGAACAATAGAGTATTGCAGTGAGGGCGAAAGTTAAGCTGTTTACACTTTAGGGTGAATTAAGGACCGAAAGGTGACGTTTGTTACCCCTTAGACCGTATTTGCATTGACCTGAGACCTAGATTACTTGACCGGATGATTATGGTGAACCGTTTGTCTTAGTTTGTTTCTCTATATCTGTTTAATCCCTTTCTCTTATTCTCTTTTCCTTACTCTTATTAGTTTAGAAAATCACATTTAAACCCCCATTTCTGTGACATCCTGACAGATTGAGTTAAACAGATAATTAGCAAAATAGCCTCCCTGTGGAGATCGACCCTACTTGCTGCTAGCTTCTGTTAGTTGTTTTTAGGTTTATTTTTGGTACAGAAACGACCGTATCACTAGGGCTGCCGGGGCGGAGCACGTCGTGGTTAAAACATGCTCACTATTGGTGGCCAACCAAATCAGCGGAGAGTATGAGGCTCAAGATGACGGGATGGTAAGATACCTGGAAAGGGTGAAAGCCGACACCGCCAAATTGAAGTCCTTCCGGATAAGATACATTCCTGTGTCCGACGGTCCCTCAAGACACACCGGCTGACAGACATGGAGGGTGCACCTTTGATGAGCCATTAGGACACTGACAATCTCGGGAAAATTTTGTATAAGCGGCGGAGGTTCCCAAGACAACTGTGGGCACCCCGACGCATGTTTATATCTAATGAAGAATCGTCCAAGTTTTCCATCAAAGTATTCATTTCCCCCCATAGTCACTATCAAGAAGAAGACGCGTCGTTGATCACCCCAAGAAGTAGACGCTACGGCGAGTCACCCCAAGAGGTAGACGCCGCAGCGATCACTCCAAGAGGTAGACGCCACGGCGATCACCATCAAGAAATAGGCGCCGTCGCAGATCACCCCAAGAAGTAGACGCTACGGCGATCACCCCAAGAGGTAGACGACGCGTTAGATCACTCCAAGAGGTAGACGCCACGGCAGTCACCATCAAGAAATAGGCACCGTCGCAGTCACCCCAAGAAGTAGACGCTACGGCAGTCACCCCAAGAGGTAGACGCCGCAGCAGTCACTCCAAGAGGTAGACGCCACGGCAGTCACCATCAAGAAATAGGCGCCGTCGCAGTCACCCCAAGAAGTAGACGCTACGGCAGTCACCCCAAGAGGTAGACGCCGCAGCAGTCACTCCAAGAGGTAGACGCCACGGCAATCACTATAAGGAAGCAGATGTCATGACAGTCACTACCAGCGCGGTTGATACTCGCGAAAGCGATCAGCACGCCCTAGGAACGTTAAACACAGTTGAGATACGCATTCTAACTGCCTCGGCCAGACCGAGGTAGAAACAAAAGAAGCGCTCAATTAATAACGTAAGAAGACAACTCAGACGAAGACAAGAAAAGACCTCGGCCAAGCCAGAGGCAAAATAAGCAAACTCTTATTAAAAATGATAACAGGTTACAAGTGAGGAAAATACAGACGACGGCCGTCCCCATAGGGATAAGCCAAAACACAACCTACCAAAGTTGTACAAAATACAAGGAAAAGAAAAGCAAAAGGTTACAAACGTATCATTTAAGCACCAAAAGATGGCAGGGAGGAAAGGCCTAATAATTGGCTCCCGAACAGCTACAGCTATCCGAGACGCCGGGTGAGCCTGGTGACGACCGCCCGTCTCCCTATGCCTGTTGCTGCTTGCCATCAGCAGCGGTAGCAGCACCATCTTTGATGGGCGACCCAGAAGCTTTCTCAGCAGCCTCAGCTTTCTTGGCAGCCTCAGCCTCAGCAGCCTCAGCTGCCCTTGCCCTCTCATCTTCCTCCTTGGCCGCCTTAGTCTTCTCAGCAAGGACTGCCTTCTCCGCGGCCACCTCTTCTTCCTTCTTCACCCTTACCTCCTCCTTGGCCTTCTCCTTTGCGGCTTCCTCTTTAGCTTCGAGCTTGTCATCAAACAGCTCGTCAAATCTATCCCACGGAAAGAAGCCATCAATAGGGAAGAGCTCCTCAATCACTTCCCTGGCAGCTTCTTCGGCCAGGTCCCGGTATTGGGTGCACATGTTAGGGAGGAGAACGGTTTGGAGTGTCTCAATGTCCTCTTCCCTTTGGGCGATGATAGCATCCTTGTTCCGGACCACCTTCCCCTGGGCCTGGAACAAGCCCCTAAATTCGTTCCTCTGCGTAAGGTAAAGGTCGGCGTGCTTCTGAACGAGGTCACGCATCTCCCGCGACTTAGCGGCCGGCCCGCCGCGGCCTCGGCCTTGGCTCTCTCAAAGAAGGACCTCTTTTTCAGCGTCCTCCCTGAGTTTTCTCTCGGCACGGACTGCCTCCTCTGCCTCAGCCTTGGCCCTCTTAGCCTCCTTGTTAGCCGCGTCGAGTTCAAGCCTTAGCCTCTCAAGCTGTGGGGCAGCTTCAGCCATGGTCTTCTCTTGCTCCATAATAAGAGCACCGGCCGTATCAGCCCACTTCGCCAGTAACCTGATCAAACCTAGGCCCTCGACTTAAACGGAGGGGGTAGGCTTCGGGAAGGAGGTGACAATGGTGGCATCTTGACCACTTGCTTGCGCAGACTTTCCCTCGCACGCCGTTCAACATTGTGTCCGGTGGACGGCAGCGGTTGATCTACAAAAAATTCAATCAAATCATCCATGTCAACATTCATGGACAAACCAGAAAGCCTGTCATCAGGAACGCCTAATGAGCCGGCTAAGTCTGAGCCATAGGATAGATCAGTACCAGGCTTGGACTTCTTGGTCGGAGGGCCCATTTCCTTGCCGCCCTCGGTAACACCCGCAGTAGCAGGAGTAGACTTCTTCCTCTTAAGGACAAGGGGAGATACCTCCGCATCGGAGTCCTCCCCATTGGTAATGTCAACAATCACCACCGTCTCCTTCTGGACTGAAGGGATAGGAGGTGGAACTGATGTCGACGCCGTCGCCGCCGAAGACTTCGCTTTCCGCGTCCGGCGCGGCATGTTACTAGCGACCTTCGCCTGGGCCACCTCCACATTCAAGCCTTTCAGCTGCTGATCCATGAGATCATTCGGCGACGTTCTGCGATCACGGACCAGAGCCTTAGGATGCAAATCAGCAACGGTCTTGTCCTTGTGCAGCCCCATTCTCCGGAGGATATCCTCAGACAGGTCCGGTCCAAAATGGTCTGCGAAGGAAACACAGCAAGAGTTAAGTATAAGAACTAAATCAAAATTCAAAGAAACAGAAACATTGAGAGCAGAGATGGGCCCCACACCGACCCCACTCACCCTGTGCTAGGGCCGGTATGAGGCCGACATGGCGAGAAAGCGACTCATCTCGAAGAATGATCTGCGTTGGGGGAATCCATCTTTTCGCAACCCACTCTTGTCCACCTCAAAAGCCTCATCGTGACCTCTCATCCGCATTAAGAGGGACCTTGTCGGCGTCCATCTTAAGCTTATTCTGGGTGACCCATCTGTCATGCTCCGCCTTAGTCTCGCACCGCAAATTAACTTGGTGCTGAAAGGACCGGGGCAGCGGATAGTCATCCGGCACCTCAACGTACACCCACCGATCTTTCCAGTCTTTGCAGGAAGTGAGCTTATCAACGGAGACGTAACCCGGCTCCATCTGCACGCTGTACCATCCGACGCGACCAGGAAATGACGGCCGAAGGTGGTGAAGCCGACGGAATAAATTAACCGTTGGGACCTCCCCCTTGAAGAGACAGAGCCAGACAAAGCCGACTATGGTCCTGATAGCCAAGGGGTGCAGTTGGGCCACGGCGACGTTCATGGCTCTAATAATGGCCATAACATATTCGTTCAACGGAAACCGGAGCCCGTACTCCAAGTGTCGGATGTATACGCCGATGCAACCCGGTGGAGGGCAACAGACGGCCTGACCCTCCTCAGGGACAACAATTTTGTATCCCTTGCCGAAATAGAAATGGCCTTCGAAGAATGTTTCACCGGAGCAACTGGCGAATTTGTGGGTCCAAGCACGGTCAGGGCCGGCCTTACAGGCGTCGCCATGGTCCATGATGAGTTGCCTCCCCTCATTAGGACGAATCCTTCCAACATCCTCGCCGACATCACCAGAATCCTCATCAGTTTCGGCGTCATCCTCCCAATCCTCCAAAACTTTTGGGTCAACTTCGGGAGAAGGGGACCTAGGGCCCCCAGACCTTAGCGGGACGGCGGCCAGAGCCTCCTCCTCGTCAAGACGCGACGGGGAACCCCCCGGCGCGCAGTTACTAGGACCGGCATCAGCGGAAGACATGTTTACAACGAAGCTTAAAAAGTAAAGAAGTTGGAGAATTGGTTTGTTTACCTCGAAGAAAAGTGCTACGCCGGAGTAACAATTCTGAAAGCTAGAGAGAAGTTTCGTCAAAAAGGGCTAGAGAGAGGAAAATTTTATAAAATGAAATTGGTGGTCAATTTCAGGGACTAACTGCCCTATTTATAGGGGAAAGCCCATAAAGAAGGACCAATCAGGGCACAGCCCGTGAAACGTCAGCCAATCAGCGAACAGACACGTGTCAGACATGCAACCACGGAATGTCAATCGTTGCAACAGTTGAACGTCAATCAATGCAACAGTGACCAAGCGTCTTCAACACGCCCCTTCAAATCTCTCTGCCCATTCATCTTCCTCAACAAACTCCTAAGTATCTGTTCTCCGCCGGCCACATGATCAACCAAGCTTGTCAACACCGGCTGGGGGCAATCAAAAGCACCCGGCGCTCACAACCTCGGTCTCGGCCAGCACCACTTTCTTTTCCACATCTGATGTCCATTACACATTCATGTGGAGGGGGGATATGGTACGGCCTAAGCAGAGCCACGCCGAGGTGGAAGAAGCCGGGGCAGAAAAATTTTTTCTTACGCAGAATATACGCTCAACATACATCGGAGCCCATACCACGGCATAGACTACGCTGGGGGCAAATTGATGGGGCATATTCTGCACCCTCTGACCAAGTCAACACATTGAGCAAGGTCAAAGATATCCACAACAAGTCAACGGCTTAGACAGCTTAACCGACGCAGCCTGTCGGCCTGTCTCTTGGGTCCCATTTGGGCAACGGCCAGCCGAGGCACACATCCGCGAACTCATATCCAAGACCCCTCGGCGGTGAGTCAACAGGGCCCGCCGGCCTGCCATGGGTCCCTCGGCTGAGGGGTAGATCAGTCTTTCCACCTGCTAGCCACTTGGCCACTTGGCCACTACGTGACAAAAGGTGAAAGTCTATAAATACTCCTCAACTCTCATTGAGGAGGGGATCCACAATTTAACCTAAGAATCACTATTCATCTGGTAATATCTTCCTTATCTCTCTACAACACGTACTTCGCCAAGTAACAACAACTTATCCCTTTAAAGTTTACTGACTTGAGCGTCGGAGTGAGTTCGCTCGGTCCAAAGTCGAGCCCTCAGTTTGTTCATCATTTCAGGAGACCGCAAGGAGGATTCAACCAAAGACGTCATTCTACAAGCACGGGTGGTAACAAATAACTGCTCTGGAATTACACCCGGAACACTATTGTTGTTCTTCCCTTTATTATGAGTAGCTAAATATTTTATCTAGGGTGAAAGGGGATCTAGGTTGTTAGAAAAGGGTTAACTTATGAATTGATTGTTAAATTGCTTTGGATTGTTATTCAATTATTGTCTTACTTCTAATTAGTTAATTACTGATCAGAATTGATTAATTAGTCTTGCATAAACTAGGATTATCACTGACCGGGTTAAGACTAGTATAGGCCACGATAATTGAATTAGACCGACTTAATAATAGCGATTGCATGTTAAGTTTAGATCTAAAAAGACATATTAGAATCAACCGATATATGACTTTCAACAATATAAATTGCTCAATCAATGAATTAAACATTACCCTTTGATGACTACCTAGTGAACCCGATCCCTAGACTTTTAATATATTTGAATTCATCTTTTATTTACATTGCAATTAGTTGTTAAATATCACACAAACAAAACCTCCATAAAATTGGTTACTTTAAGACAACCTAAATATAAACAAACTAGATTAATTACCTCGCCTCCCTGTGGATACGATACCCTACTTACCGCTAGCTATTTATTAGTAGTATTATAGGATTTACTTTGATTAAGATGATACGACTTTAGCCTTATTATACTTCTGGCCCATTTTCACATGTACCATAACTCTAGCATAACCCAGAAAACGCTTGTCCTGAGTATCCACATCAGTTCTAACTGGTTTATCCACCAACCCAGCTATCTTCATCAACGCTGGACCCCAGAATTTCAATTGTAATCCATAGAATCTAATCCAGACTGGGACTAAATCTATATCTTCCATAACTAACTTTTCCTCAGGAGTCCATTCCTTAACAATAAGAGGTTTGTTGTCAAAGAAATAAGGGCCTCCCTATAAGACAGTGGTCTTCCTAGCCGGATTTTTAAAACGGACTAAGAACACCCCATTTGGTTGGAAAGATATTTTATCAATTTCATTATAATCCCACAGACGTCGCACAAAACCATCAATTACTAGACAAAGAGGGTTAGCTCCCAAAATATAACAGTAAACAGCATTCTTCCAATAATCTAACTCAGATTGAACATCTTCTGAAGTAATTTGAAGCTTACCACCAGTAGATGAACTACCATCGTCAGATCCCTTCTTTCGCCCCGAGACTTCAGTCCATTCACCCTCCGAGTCATCTTCTAATTCAGAGCAATCCTCATCAATTGGGCCCATTTCATTCATATCATAGGGTTGGACCACCTCAACCACCGACTCTTCAGAAAGTGCAGCAAACTGATTATCATCAACAGAAACCCCATCCATTGTAGTCTCAATGGATTTTGACTTTGGCATACTAGAATTACGATTAAGCTTATGTAATATTGTAAATTTAGTAGGTTTTTCTTTATAATTACTAGATTTATGTAGAGATCGTTTGTTTTTAGAAGAATTTTGCTTGGATACAGCCATTGCTAGATATCGCAGACAAAGAACCCTAAAATCACCTTCTCTCTACCTTTCTATCTCATCTTTTTGTAACTTGTTTTAAAAATATAATTAATAACGATAGTCATTATTAAAAAACCGGAAACTTACAAAATGTATAAAACCCTTCTTTTTAGATTTGTGAAACTCGAAAGAACTCAAGAACTCAAGAGTAAGTTCGGGAAAGGTTTTATAATTCATGGTGTAACAAGCCTTCATATCAACGTTCTTAAACAAGGTCTTAACATTTTTCTCAATACCAATGTTTTTTAAAGAAGCTTGATTGATAAATTTAGTGGCCTTCATACCTTTGGCTCGTAAGATGACCCAATTATCCCATTGTTTTTTACTATTGAATATGACTCGGGGAAATGTAGGATCATGCCACTCCGGTGTGTCTTGCATTTCTACATCCTCCATAGCTCGTGAGGACTCCGCATCACCTCTCCTTTTCTTTGTAGCACCTTGGTTAGTAGCTTTTCTAGGTGCCATTTCTGAAATTTTAAGACAAAAATTCATCTTAAGACAAACAAAAATCCATCCAAACAAGTATAATAGAATAAATTAGTGAATTAATTCATCCTATAAACATTAATAGAACACAATATAATCAATTTCTAGCATAAACAAGCACAAAATCAATTTCCTCCAATTTGAGTTAGGGTTTGAGAAAGTTGATTAAATTGATTAAAATGGATGAAATCAAAGAGAAATGAGATGAATACTTACTTGGTGATGTTAATGGATGAATGAATCTTGCAAAATGATGATGTAAATGGTGTTTCTATGTGATTTAAGGTGAAGAAAATGAAGAAAAAATGATAGAGAGAGGAGGAGTGTCTACCGTCGTTTATGTTGAAGATGATAGAATGATTGTAGCTTCTTACCTGTATCATCAAAAAGGGCAAAAAATAAAAATACACGACCCCAATCGGGGCTTGGCCACCCCGATCGGAGTTGACCAACTCTAGTCCACTTTTTGACTTTTCTCCGTATTTCTTAATTTCGTCCCGTTTTTTAAAGTTACGTCCCCGAACGGGGTTTTTTGCATGGGGAAACTTGAATATCCTCCTTGAGCTTTCTTTTCTTCCTTTTTCACCTAAAAATCACAAAAATAAACACCGTCAAGTCTAGTAATTTTATTTCTAATTCTACGAAAAAACATTAAATTGCGGAAAATTAAAACAAAAACAAATAAAAGCTTGGGTTGCCTCCCAAGAAGCGCTAGTTTAACGTCCCGCACGACGTAAGATGCTTGAGTTGGCATAAGCTTCCATAAGTAGAGGATGAACGGTCACTTCCTCTATTACTCCAACGATCATATTCTCATGGTAGACCTTCAAACGATGGCCATTAACATTAAATTTTTCGCCATTGGTGGTCATCACTTCAACGGAACCGAACTTGTTGACATTTGTGATGGTAAACGGACCGGACCACCGTGATCGTAACTTTCCCGGAAATAGCTTGTAGCGGGAATTGAAAAGCAACACCTTATCACCGATTTGAAATTATTTCTTCAAAATCTTCTTGTCATGCCATCTCTTTCTTCTCTCCTTGTAAAGACGGGAGCTCTCATAAGCTTGTAAACGGAACTCATCAAGCTCATTTAATTGCAACAACCGTTTTTCTCCCCTCAACTTTGCATCCACGTTGAGCTCGTTGACCGCCCAATAAGCTTTGTGTTCCATCTCAACGGGGAGATGACACGCCTTTCCATAGACCAACCTATATGGTGAGGTACCAATAGGTGTCTTATATGCGGTACGGTATGCCCACAAGGTATCATCGAGCTTCATACTCCAATCCTTTCGTGATTTGGCAACAACTTTCTCAAGTATGGACTTGAGCTCGTGGTTAGAAATCACCACTTGTCCACTAGTTTGTGGATGGTAAGCCAAGCCTCTTCTATGGTAAACCCCATATTTTTCCAATAAAACATCAATTTGTTTCTTACCAAAGTGAGTACCACAATCACTAATGACCGCTCTTGGAACACCAAACCCCGGAAATATGATCTTCTTGAATAAGTTGATCATGGCACGG
Source organism: Silene latifolia (assembly GCF_048544455.1). NCBI lineage: Eukaryota > Viridiplantae > Streptophyta > Magnoliopsida > Caryophyllales > Caryophyllaceae > Silene > Silene latifolia. Next base: position 115,028,354 of record NC_133527.1, on the reverse strand, counting down.
ACATCGTTTGTTGGAGTAGCAATTGCCTCTACCCATTTAGAGACATAGTCAACGGCAACCAAAATATACCGATTCCCTTTTGATGAAGGAAACGGTCCTTGATAATCAATTCCCCAAACATCGAATACCTCTACTTCCAAGATACCATTTAAAGGCATCTCATGCCTCCTTGATATAGAACTCGTCCTTTGGCAAACATCGCAAGCCATCACGAAATCTTTAACATCTTGGAACATGGTTAGCCAATAGAAGCCGGATTGCAACACCTTTGCAACGGTCTTGGATGGTGATGTGTCCATTTTATATATGTTTTTATCCCCATTTTAGCTCTATTTTTACATGTCATTTGCACTAATATTAGTGATTATGTGAGCTAATTTCGTGTTCTAGTTGTATTTGCTTGTTTCATTGTGTTTTGTAGAAAATTAAGCTTTCAGTACCTTTTTCCCGCCAAATAGCAAGCATTCGAGTTCACGAGGCTAACAAGACCAAGCATGACCGTGGAAGGGTGTTTTGGTAATTTCCAAGCCCGAGCAAGAAGTATGAAGCATGGGTTAATAATGCAAAATGATCTTACAAAGAGCCCAAAAGAGAAGTCCAAATTCATGTGGAAAATATCAAGCTTAGGATGCTCTTTGGATGCTCTAAAGTTGTGTTATTAAGCAATTAACCGGAGGCTTAAATATGGGATTAATAGCTCACATTGGATCCTTTTGAGCATTTAATCAAGAATTGAAGAAGAATAGACGGATTCACTCGGCCCCGATCGGGGTTTGCTTGCTCTTGGTTTTTTACGTTATGCCCCTATTTCACTATAAATAGGGGCCTTAATCCGTCATTGTAGGATATCTTTTTCTTACATAATTTTACTCTCCTTTAGCCTTAAGCACACAAATTCTCTCTTAGTTTTCATATTAGTTTTAATATTGTTAAGCATTTGGTTCTTGTTAAACAATTTGGTTCAAGCATTTGGTTCTTATTTCAATACAATCTTTCTTTTGTCATTTGGGTTTGTTATTCTTGTTCAAGTTCCAAGTTCTTTTGTTACGTTAATTTCAATCCTTGTTCATTTCGTTATTGCATTTTTCGTTATTGTTATTACATAGTTATCGTCATTGTCTTTAGCATTATAATTTTAGTTCGTCATCACATTTTATTATCAAGTTTATCATTAGCATTCCTTACTACATTTATCATCATTAGTAATCTCACTTTTCATTTAGTTTATTTATAATTTCTACAAATTCATTTAGTTATATATATATTATTATCATGTTTATCATTTCATACATTTTGTTAGTTTCATTTCCGATATGAGTGAGTAGTTCCTTTTTGTCTAGGGATTATGGAAGCCATGCGTGATTAATATTTGTAAATGTTAAATTAAGTTGATGTAATATTGTCCATTTGTTTCTATCACATGTTTGCATCGTCATGATTAATCTTTGTTTAGTGGCCATATTCATCGATTAAGTTTGTTATTCGTTCTATAAGTCGAGATGCACGGAATTGAATTAGACTAAGCAAGTGTAGTAGGATGACCTAGTCATAACGAGAGTTCTCTAGGACCCAGTCTATGGTTGACAATAAGGCCGAGAGGTGGTTGTCTTTAGCCTAAACAATTGACAATGTTATTTATTCCAAGTTTAACATGAACATCTATATACAATTGCATGTGTGACCCGACTCCCCTAGACTCTTTTAATCATATATATTTTCATCATTTAAATTACAAGTTATCAAACCAACAAACCAAACCAATCGTAATCGACCTTGATAGGAGTCTTTTCATAGCTTTTCATAACACAATTCCCGTCTCCTTGTGTTCAACCCCTCATACTACATTAATTTGCGTCAAGGGAAATTTATCTTTGATTAGGTGTGCGACAAAGCCTATCAGATTTTGGCGTCGTTGCTGGAGACCACGGTTTTATTGCGTTTAGAATTGTTGATTTCTACCTTGTTTTCATTTGTCTTGAGGAACACTTGTTCCTTGAGACCGTTACTTACGAATTTCTTGAGATTTTTGTCTTATGCCCAGGTCTTCTCGTATTGGAGATTTGCTTTCACCGGATTTCGAGCCCAAGAAAACTTTGCGTAGAAGACGACGCTTTTTGAAAGAAATGAAAGAAGTCGCTTCTCCCATGCATATTGAAAGTGCAAGAAAGTCTTACTTAGACGATCTTACAGCTTTTGAAGAGGAGGAGGTTTCTAGTTCTTCATCTCCACCACCACCACCATCTCCAACTAAAAAGATGGTGAAACTTTCCGATCATTCCAAGCCCACCACGGCTATGCTTCCGGCCGGTATTACTACACTACTTCAAAAGCAGACAAAGAGGATGGTTTAAAACCGTTCTTAAATATTAAAACAACCGTCCCTAATTTACCCGTCCTCGTTGCCTAAGAGGACGGTTGTAGATTTGAACCGTCTTCTTTTTATTTACAAAGAGGATGGTTGCGCCTCTCAACCGTGTTGTTTTAAATTCATGGTGCGCGTAATTTTGGCGCCAACTTCGGCACGCTTTCTCTTGGAACCGTCTTCTACACAATTTTTTTGAAATGAAATTAGCGCAAATTTATGAATATTTACCGCACAATTGTGGCGCGCATCCATGCTCTTTGACAACTAGATTTTTGAAATAGAAATTGTTTCATTCATACGCTATACAACAAAAGTCGTATAGCTAAAATATTATATCCGGCTACATTTCAACAGTTCTTACATTTATACTCTAAATCCAACCAAACAAAAAGGAATAAGCTTTGAACCTCCAAAATACAAACTATCAAGAATTGATTTTTTAACACAAGCACATTAGTTGAGCCTAAATACTTTAGACGCTGCCATCAAATACTTGCGCCTTAAACCCCAATGCATATTTAGCCCAAATTGACCGCACCTCATTAATTTGCTCAACCGAGTATGTCTTTGGGGATTTAATCATGAACTACATGAAAAGTAACCAAAAAAACGCAATTATAATTATTTACATATCAACACGTCTAATATAATCTAATACTAGATAAGAAAAGAAGCCTCGCCCCATGGACGTATTCGTTACTCCATGCTGCAAATAAACTGCCTTCCTTGAATCACGTCTGAAGAAACATGGATTTCAGCAATCAAAACGGTGACATTCATTATAAAAACTTTGCCAGCCAATCCTTTTATCCACAAAAAAAGAGGATAATGGGGAAAAAAATTGAACATGATAAAAGCTGAGCAACCAATAAACATAAATCAATACCTAGGAATTCTTTCAAGAACAAGAATATAACCATCATCTGTAACCACATGAATAGCTTCATAAGGATACCTGGATGGTTTGAACATTAGAAAATTAAGTACATATTTCAAAGCACTCTATTAGCTCAGAAAGCATCTAACTAGCAAAAACTAGCAAAATAGAACCAGAAACGCCTAAGTTAAGTGCTTTAGATATGAGCATCATCAAAACTCAATCTTACCCAAGCTCCGTTATGACATCTTAACATGTTCGAGTATCTGTATTCAACGGATGATAAGTAATCTTTCTCTCAATCGGTCCAGCCTAACTCTCTCCCAGTACAGTTATAGGAACTGTCTCAACAGACTCACAAGTCATGTGATCAGGATAGCTTTGAGAAGGAAAAGCCCATCCTGACAGAATGTCGAAAGCTTCTGAAGGCGAAAGAAGAAAATGGGCCACCTTATGCACCGCATCGAACATTGCTTCAATGAAAATTTCAGTACCAAGATGAAGATCCTAAGAGAGACAAGAAAAAAATGAAATTTTTGCTATATAAAGCAATGTTTTCTAAGTTATACATGAACATTAACTTGACAAATAATAATTATTTAAGAGAAATGCAAAGTAGAAACCTCTATAACTCCTCGCCTACGATCTATAGCACGATGAACAAAGTGTTCCCTTAAGCTTTGCAATTTTCTTGGAGGCTGAAGACCCCAAGGGAACTAAATAGGAGACAAGTTATTCCACCTTAATAAAAGAAAATGAAAGAAGCAAAGGGCAAACCATAAAAAAGATTTATAGGAAAGATAATCCATGAACAAGAATACCCAACCATTGTCCACTGCTTATCATGTTCCATCAAAGTGATAGCACAAACTTATTTGAACTTCGAGATTTAGGAGACGCAGGCGAAGAGTATCCATCATCATCCCCTCCAGAAGAGTAAACTACACTTGATGTATTAGTGTCTACAGGCAGCTCGTGAATCAACTGGCCTGGTTAAATGAAGAAACACCACTGCCAAATAACAAGTGATATGAATAAATCATTATATGTTGAGCATGGAGTTATAAATAATTTAGTTTAAAACATGGAGTCAAGTGGGGCTGCTGTCTTTTAATCACTGCGACTTAGTAACCACTTATGAAGCTTTTTAGATATTGATATCTTCCTCATTGATTCAGTTCTACTATATACTACTACTATATAGGGCTGTTGTCTTTTAAACTCGCAGAATCGTTGACAATCATAATATTTGATAACTAGTATCATGTGTTGCACTGTGTTTCTGGTAAATAACCACAACGGATGAGATTCGAGTAGAGAAACTAATATAAGGTCTACGATAACTGAGCATTAACTTTAGCTACTATGCTTCCTCATAAGTACACAACGAGAACATTTTAAGCTCAGGTTCCTTAATTGTAACACCTTGCTTTGTAATTGCCATTAGTTTACTTCAGTTAAGGAAGCTAGCCGAACATATGCACCGTCAGCTGGAGTATAATCTTTATCAGAGTAACTGCACAATATCGGAACTATTAGACTTTCAGGTTAACAAAGGCAATTTTTTTTTGTTTAGAACATAATTTCGAGAAAAACAACAAGGATATAGTAATTATCCATTGTACCAACCTATCGTAAACCAGTAATCTACCAGAGAGATTTCCCCGTTGATTTGATGTTGGAAAATCTTCTGAAGCAGGAAAAGAGTAAGGCCAGCTTTCTGTTTCAGACTTTCATTAAACAACTGCAGCATTATCTTTGTCAGTATTGTACAATTAAAAAAACAACTGCTCCATACTAAAATATCAGTGCCTTAGAAAGCCAAAAAATCGAGAGAAGATATATTAACCTTCTCTTTAGCATCCTTCCACAACCAATTCCAATCAAATCCCTTAGGCAAACCGTTTAAGTAGATGAAAACTAGGCCAAAAACCCTTTTTCACGGCTCACCATCCGTGAATTTCACCAACATGTCTTCCCCGACATAATGAGCACTGATGAACATCTGAAAGCGAAACATCCATCTTGATCACAAAGATTGAATTATTCGTAGGATACCAAGCTATTAACACTGAACAAGTTTGATACCCGTCGTTGTGAGTACCAAAGATAAAATTTATAATTCCTATTAAGAATAACCTAGGCTAGTGGTAACAGGGTCGAACCACAAGGAGGCAGATGTAAATTTTAGTTGATTTATGTTCAGTCTAAGGTAACTATTGTGGGGGGTTGGATTGAATTGGTCTACAGCTAACAGTAAACAAAGGTAATAAACTAAATAGACGATTTAAACAGATAAAAGAAGGGTACTAGGATGTTCGGTTCATCATAGCTTCTACAAGGCAAAGACAAACTAAGTCGATGCAGAAACAAACACGGGTAAGGCGGGAGATAAAGAGGTCCTCTCGGTCCACTCTTAACAAATAGCATCTTTCGATCTCGCTATAGGTCCCTAATGTCACTAATACTAACTTTCGTCCTGAAAAGTGACTAACGGTCTAAACTATACCTATCCTTCGATCTTAGCACAGTTTAGTCGATTTAATTGATGGTCAAATAACTTTCCCTATCTTTCGATCTAATGGGTCAGTCATAAATTAGGTATCTAACTGGTCGCATGCATTCGATTCGTTAAATACAACATTAAAACAATTAAAACGAATATAAAACCCTACGAGGTCAGTCGATCGACCTACAATGGCAGTCGATCGACCAACACGCGAGACAGTCCGTGTCTAATCTAATGTCGCCTATGCTACAACTCGCCTACATCCTAGCACAAACTATTTAGCTACTCATGATGAAAGTGATAACAACAATAATACTAGGGCAATAAGGTACTGAATTCATGATTAAAGCGGTAAAACAAATAATTAACATGCAATAATAAAGATGGTTTCGGGAATCTATCTAGCAATTCTAATCTAACAACGAAAGAGATGAATTGAATTAGGGCAGAAGAATACCAAGAATAGCAGAAGGATGATTAAGAACAAGAGCCAAAATTCCAATGCTTACAATATTCCAAACCCTAATAAACTTAATGTAAAACTGAATATGAACTTCGGTAAAAACTGAGATAACTAAACTGAATGTTTGTGTTACGTTATATAGCAAAATAAGCGTAACAATTATTCCAAAACCTAAACTTCACGGGCTTCAAGATTCACGGTCTTTCAATTCACGTCTGAAATAGAAGTTGGGTCGATCGACTGATAGGACTCGTCGATCGACTGCTCCTCAGCAAACAGTAGCTTCTGGAACCCGAGCATTGGTCGATCGACTGAGGGTGATGGTCGATCGACTACTTGAGCTGCTACTTGACTTCTATAGACTCGTGGATTCGTCTTTTGGGCCTTGGATTGCGCACCAAGCTCGTTCCTTAAGTGATTCCTTTACGTCATTTGCAATGCAGATTACTCGGGGACGGATTTGGCTTGATTTCCCGTTGAATTCTTCACATTTCTGCAATAATGTACAAAATACGGAAGTAGACGGAAATAGGGAGAAATTTAGCATAAACTACAAGAATGAGCTCTGAAATGCGTGTAAAAAGGGATGTAAAACATCATATAAAAGACACGCATCAAACTTCCCCAAACCGAGCCCTTGCTTGTCCCCAAGCAAGAACTAGACTCGATCTAATGACCTAATGGAACGAGTTCAATCTCAGAGCGAAATGCAAACTGTTAAGCCTAAACCGAATTTAATGCACAACCAACAATCAACTAGCAAATGAATCATGCAAACGAGTTATGCAGCCGTCAAAAACTGCTGAACCGTCAACTGTAGAGACTTATCAAATTGGACTCTCACGGGTCGCTCAAATCACTCAATAAGTACGGGTGAATATTTGTAAGATAGAAAGAATTAATTTTGTAGTGACTCTCACCTAACTACGACCTATAAGAACATGCCTGCAATAAAATATGAAAAGGATCTCTATGACCGTACATATGCATTCCAACCAAACAGATGACCAATGACACACGCCGAGGTATATATGGATATGTGAGGTATGGGTAAGAAGAGGCAAAACATTTCATGGTAAAGTGGAGGTACAGGTGATCAAGCTAGTACCAAAACGGAACCAAATGGCAACATCCAACTTCTTGCTCATAATCAATCGACACGGTGCTATAGCAAGCACAAAACTCACAATCTCCAAACTAACAAATCAATAGACACCCCATAGGATATAAATGAAACATGGGAGCAAAAATCGCCAAAAGATATAAGGATTAAATTATGCGAATTGACTTTTTCTTTCTCTTTCTCTCGAACCTCAGTCGATCGACCAAAAGGGGCAGTCGATCGACTGCTTTGAACAGTACAGAACTCTTTTTTTCTTTCTTTTTTCGAATCATTTTTCATCTTTTCTATTTTCTTTTTTCAATTCTTTTTTTTCTTCCTTCATTTCATTTTTCCAACAACATCTCAAAAGAGCATATGCCACCAAAAACGAGGTAACAATCCCAACAACAAAACTACTAGCTTGACAAGGGCAGGCTAAATGTAGGATGTAGTAATGGGACAAAAAGGCTATTTTTGGCAGTGTGGAGCTTATGGGCAAAATAAATAAAGGAAAACCTCTACCACATGTGTCAACAAACCACAGACCGAATGCATACAGGTATTAAGTAGATCAAGTTCATAATTATGCAAATTAAGGAAACATGTCTCATAAGGAGTACTACTCACATTCCTAGATAAACCGGTCATGAATGTCACCAGTTATAGGCTCTAAATCTCAGAATGTATCATGTAGGTTGCCAATTTTCTAAGTCAAATCTCAAATTCAGCAAATAATTTAACGAAAACTCGTAGATATGCATTTACGATTCTACTAATAACATGTTAATCTAGCAAGGCTCAGGCAAAACAGGTGCAAATGCAAAATCATCATGGAAATACTACCGTTCCGACTCGACTATATGCTAAAATAAACGTGCATTTTTTGAAATTTTTTTGAAATTTTTCAATTTTTTTGATTTTTGATGAATATGAAGAAATAGACAACAATGCAAGACATAAAGTAAACGTGAATGCAAGCAAATGATATGCGACGCAAAACCCTTCCCCAAACAAAATCACACAATGTCCTCATTGTGCAAAATCAGGTAGTGAAGAAAAGAGAAATGGGAATTTGCGAGAAAATAAAACAAACAAAACATGAAGGAAAGATATGGAACTCACAAGACTTTAAGCACAGCAAAAGGAAACCTCCCCAAACCAGCGTGAGCTAGGAGGTTTCAGTAGCTAGCAGTGCTACTAACAAGAGTGCCTGAAAGACAGAAAACACCACGCATAAGACTGAGAAAACAATTTTGAAGCGGTAAAATTGTGCGTAAATGAGAGAACAGAAGAAATAAGTAATATGACGGAAAGTAAAGCGGAGTAGAAAACTCCCTTAGATCCGCATATCAACCAAACATAGCAGGAGAGAGGTCGTGAACAAATACAGCAGTAGCAGCGGTCGATCGACCACGGATATCAGTCGATCGACCAGGTGGGCGTGAACAGTAGCTCCTGTAAACCTGCAGATCAGTCGATCGACCATATAGGCCGGTCGATCGACTGAAAATACTGCTGCAACGTCTTATTTCTTCGTATTAGCTCAATAACTCGAGCTACCGAGGTCTAAAAACCTACAAATGCACAATAATACGCGCCCAAAATTGCGCAAAACCCAGAATAAAGCCTAAAGTGCATAAAAATCCTAAACAAAACGAAATAAAGGCGAAGTTTTTGCGCACACAAAAAGCAATAAAATGTCTTAACAAAGCAAATAAAATGAAGTTTATAACAAGCTCGATCAACTAATAGTTGATCAAGAAGGACCACGGTATGGCCCACTTCGTCGGCTTCTGGCTACTAGAGGTAGCCTCAATGGTGCTCATCTCGTCAGCCGCACCCTTCTTAGCTTCGACAGTCGGGGAGCTCAACGGATCAACTTCGTCATCTCCCCAATCAAGGACTTCCTTGGAATCGTCGGAATCCAAGTCGGCCCATCTCACCTTGGTTGGCTCATCTTCCACTTCCTCATCAGTCGCATAGCTAAGGCATCCAAGACCTCCTCTTGAAATAGTTTGCTCTGTCGCGGCGGAATTATCATGCAGCTTTTCCTTCCCCAAACCAGCTCCTGCAATGTCTGAAACAACAAGTTTGTCCTCCTTATTGCTCCCAATCTGGGGCGGAGGGGTCAAGACACGGGAGCGATAATAGAGACAGTAACTCAGGAAGCACAAAGTACGATTTCTTTTCAGAGACCGTATTACAAGTAACAGGCCACATGGGGTCCTTCTTCTTAGCAGGTTGGGCAAAAATGATATAATGTTTCCCAACTTTGAAGGTCAAAGTTCCAGAGCCTACGTCAATAACTGCACCAGCAGTGTGCAGAAACGGCCTACCAAGGATGATCGGTATATGGGCATCCTCAGGCATGTCAAGGACGACAAAGTCAACAGGGAAGAAAAACTTCCCTATTTGGACGGGTATGTCCTCTAGGACTCCTATAGGCTCGACCGCCGATCGGTCAGCCATCTGAACTGTCATGTCTGTGATAGCAAACCGGGTCAACTTAAGCTTCCTAGCTAGACTCAAGGGCATGACACTTATACTAGCCCCTAAATCACACAATGCCTTCTCAATAGAGAAGGTACCTATTTTGCAAGGAACAGAAAAGCTACCCGGGTCCTCTAACTTAAGGGGTGCAGTGTGAGACAGATAGGAGCAAGACTCCTTAGTAAGTGCGACAGTGTGCACTGTTTCAAGTGACCGCTTTTTGGACAAAAGTTGTTTCATAAATTTAGTATAAGCGGGCACTTGGTTTACTAACTCAAGGAAGGAGACTTGTACATTCACACTACGAATAACTTTCTCAAACTTACTGAAAGATACCTGTTCCTTCGTTGGCACGAGCCTCTCCGGGTAAGGGGCTGTAAGAAGTACCTTAGCCCTCTCCTCCAATTCACGCGCGCCGGCATCCTTGGACTTAGGCTGAAAGTCCGTCACCTTCTCTTTGTTGAAGCTAGACCCCTCTTCAGACCGTCTCAAATGAGAACCATTAACCGTCATTGGATAGAACTTCGGGACCGGGACTGACCCATCAGCACTCGGGTCTGCCCCCAAAATTTTCGGGACCGTGGTACCCCGAAACAAGTGATCTCGCAGATTATTTGGCATTAAAGGACGAAATTCTTCAAGATCGCAGCGATCTCGTCGATCGACCACTTGTCCTCGTCGATCGACCGAGATGTCTGATTCGAAGCTCAGTAACCCGTGCTTGATCGATCGACTAGGTATATCGGTCGATCGATCGATATCCCCTGGTAGACGGCTGTTTCTTTGATTTATTCGTTGAAGCTTTCTTTTGACTTGTTTCCGGCTCATCTTTTTCAACAACGTCCTCAATCATGGCAGGACCATCAAGGGTGGACCCGCTCCTCAAATTGATGGCATTTAGGGTCTCCTTTTGTTCAGGTTGAGTCGGTAAGTGTCCGGGAGCTCGAGTGTTACTTTTGCTAGCCAATTGAGCTATTTGGCTCTCTAGTAACTTCATCCCGGCCTCTCTTGCTTGGGACTCCTTTAGCAACAGGTTCTTAAGCTCGAAAAATTCAGAATTCTGCGATTGTTGCTGCTGCGGCACATAAGGAGGTTTCTGATATTGTTGTTGCTTTTGATGAGGGGGCACACACGGGGGTTCTTCTTTGCGGCGGAGCTTGAGTTGGATTTAGGACATTTTGGCTTCTCCAACTCAAGTTTGGGTGGTTTGGCTCGTAGTAAGTGTTGGTCTGCCTATAGTGTTGAAAGGCAGCACAAGATTCAAAGGGACTAGGGCAGTTTTTCGAGACATGGCCCTCACCTCCACACCTTTCACGAGCACGAAGGGACCGTCGACACGGCATTGACTTGGTACATCCCACCTTTAGAAGCTCCTCCTAGCTCATACTTGTCAAATCTCGCAGTGAGAGCCTCAAGTGCAGCAACAGAGGAGGATTCAGTAGCTCTCCTCTGGTTCCCTCTAGAATTTCCATACTCGGCCTTGTGGGTAGCTAGATCGTCAATGATCTTCCACCCCTTGGTTGCTCCCAAATTTTCAGCGAATCTTCCATTGGCTGCAGCATCCAAAATGGCCCTCTGGTCGTCGTACAACCCATTGTAGAAATGATTACACAAGCTCCACTTTTCGAACCCATGGTGCGGTATGGTTCGCACCAACTTCTTAAATCGGACCCATGCTTCGTGGAAATTCTCATCTGGCCCTTGTTTAAAGCCCGTGATTTGAGCTCTAATAGCAATCGTCCTTGAAGCAGAAAAGTACTTCTTGTAGAATGCCAATGCCAATGTATTCCAATCAGTGATCCCCTGAACGGTTCGGTCCAGATCTCTATACCACTCCCTTGCCACATCACGAAGGGAGAAGATGAACATGGTCTCCTTGATCTGATCTTGGGTCACGCCAGCTGGTGGGGGTATGGAACAGCAGTAGTCAATAAAGGTCTCCATATGCTTAGCCGCATCTTCGTTTCATAGCTCCCCGAATCGGTTCTTCTCAACCATGCTAATGTATGAAGGCTTTGGTTCGAACTTCCTGGCATCTCCTGGTAGTTCAAACCCCTTATATAAGTTTTCAGCTGTCGGCTCAGAATGACTAGCTATACTCGCTTCCTCGGCCATGACTGGAATTTATGGAGAAGTAACTGTCTCGGCTGAAGAAGTGGAAACGGGTGAAGACTGTGGGTCTTCTTCGAACGGATCGTTCTCGTAATAGCTTGACAGAGTACTCAGCTCTTCCTCTGTCGGTAGTACCCTTTGTGTTCGTCTTAACTCGCGCAAGGATCTTTCAAGCTCAGGGTTCAACGGTACTAATTCCCCACCCTGTGACCTGTGCATAAGAAGAAACTACAAAAAGAATATAAGAAAAGTTTAAGGAACGGATGTCCCTTAAACTAAGAAAGACTAAAAATAAAAACAACTAAAATTAGGACTATTGCCTCCCCGGCAACGGCGCCAAAATTTGATACCCGTCGTTGTGAGTACCAAAGATAAAATTTATAATTCCTATTAAGACTAACCTAGGCTAGTGGTAACAGGGTTGAACCACAAGGAGGCAGATGTAAATTTTAGTTGATTTATGTTCAGTCTAAGGTAACTATTGTGGGGGTTGGATTGAATTGGTCTACAGCTAACAGTAAACAAAGGTAATAAACTAAATAGACGCTTTAAACAGATAAAAGAAGGGTACTAGGATGTTCGGTTCATCATAGCTTCGGCGGCAGCAAACTAATTCGGTCTGAAACAAACACAGGTAAGGCGGGAGATAAAGAGGTCCTCTCGGTCCACTCTTAACAAATAGCATCTTTTGATCTCGCTATAGGTCCCTAATGTCACTAATACTAACTTTTGTCCTGAAAAGTGACTAACGGTCTAAACTATACCTATCCTTCGATCTTAGCACAGTTTAGTCGATTTAATTGATGGTCAAATAACTTTCCCTATCTTTCGATCTAATGGGTCAGTCATAAATTAGGTATCTAACTGGTCGCATGCATTCGATTCATTAAATACAACATTAAAACAATTAAAACGAATATAAAACCCTACGAGGTCAGTCGATCGACCTACAATGGCAGTCGATCGACCAACACGCGAGACAGTCCGTGTCTAATCTAATGCCGCCTATGCTACAACTCGCCTACATCCTAGCACAAACTATTTAGCTACTCATGATGAAAGTGATAACAACAATAATACTAGGGCAATAAGGTACTGAATTCATGATTAAAGCGGTAAAACAAATAATTAACATGCAATAATAAAGATGGTTTCGGGAATCTATCTAGCAATTCTAATCTAATAACGAAAGAGATGAATTGAATTAGGGCAGAAGAATACCAAGAATAGCAGAAGGATGATTAAGAACAAGAGCCAAAATTCCAATGCTTACAATATTCCAAACCTAATAAACTTAATGTAAAACTGAATATGAACTTCGGTAAAAACTGAGATACCTAAACTGAATGTTTGTGTTACGTTATATAGCAAAATAAGCGTAACAATTATTCCAAAACCTAAACTTCACGGGCTTCAAGATTCACGGTCTTTCAATTCACGTCTGAAATAGAAGTTGGGTCGATCGACTGATAGGACTAGTCGATCGACTGCTCCTCAGCAAACAGTAGCTTCTGGAACCCGAGCATTGGTCGATCGACTGAGGGTGATGGTCGATCGACTACTTGAGCTGCTACTTGACTTCTATAGACTCGTGGATTCGTCTTTTGGGCCTTGGATTGCGCACCAAGCTCGTTCCTTAAGTGATTCCTTTACGTCATTTGCAATGCAGATTACTCGGGGACGGATTTGGCTTGATTTCCCGTTGAATTCTTCACATTTCTGCAATAATGTACAAAATACGGAAGTAGACGGAAATAGGGAGAAATGTAGCATAAACTACAAGAATGAGCTCTGAAATGCGTGTAAAAAGGGATGTAAAACATCATATAAAAGACACGCATCAAAGTTCAACACACAAAAATAACATTCTAGTACTTGCAGCAAGGTTTGTTGGTCTAAGATGAGAGGTCAGATTCCGCTTAAGCGGCCAACCAGATCGAAACTCATCACTAGGCGTAATTTGCTAGAATCCTGTTGGTGGATCCTTACATATTCATTCTTGTACTTGAAGATCCTTGTTCTCACATGAATACTGATAATTGTCATCCACCTGTTTCATCAACCGATATTAAGTGTACTTAACAAATCATTATTTTCATATGCTTTCACAAGTCTAAATATCTCATTTTCTAATGTTTCAGTACAAGCACACACGTACTGATCAACTGAAAACAAAAGGAGATAGAGAAATTGATGCAGAATACTGAAAAATTGTATACGTTGACAGTGTGAAATACAAAGTAAATGAAAAAAATGTGTTTAATACTGATCAGCTGAAAACAGCAAAAGAAGTAAAAATTTTTTAGTGGAAACAAGAACTAATCATCATTGGGTTTACTGGGTTTGCAATAATTTTGTTCAATGAGACGACCCACAAAGAAAACAATAGGCATCCCCAGATTATATTGAAATTGAAATAGTCCAACAATTTTCCATTATAAGGGTCCGTCTCATGAAAATCTTCCTATAAAACCATCTTACGAAACAGCGCACAGTTAGAAAGCTTGATAAATTAAGCAAGATAGATCAACAATTTCACACATATGCAGGAGCAAATTAAGGGGATTGGAGATAGCAGCAATATGTATTCTATGAAGAATTGATATGCAGTTGATATGATTGTTCAATTTAATGAAATCAATTGGCATGAAATAATATATAAACACACAATACCTCGGTAAGGAGATGAAAAAAGGCAATCATCGGTGTTGCGGTAGGCGATGATGAAGGAGAACATGGTGGCGGTGGTTGGCGAGGCGCGGTGGTGGTAGCGTTAGTATAGGTGACGGTGGTAACGAAAAGCGGTGATGGTGGTTATATGCTAGGGTAGATTGTGTGTGAATAAAATGGGAAAACAAACAAGCAATAAGAGGGAATACGCGAGAATTTGATTATCACTATTAAATAATAAGACGGTTATAGTAAATAACCGTCTTGTAAATTACAAAGAGGACGGTTTTATTGACCAACCGTCCTTGTTACTTTTACAATGAGGGCGAGTCTAGTTATTAACTATCTTATTGATGTGATTACTTATGGCGCCATATTATTTGGCTGATATAAGACGGTCTTGTCTGCAACTGTACTCTAAGGGGCGTCCTCTTAGCCTAAAATTGTAGTAGTGCTACTACTCAAATTACCGCCCCCGAATTCGAGATCAAACCGGGTTTTAATAGCCTTGTGGAAAGGAAGCAATTTGGGAGAAGTCCTTTGGAGAATCCCAATTTGCATATTCAAACTTTTTCTGACTATTGCTCCGTGATTCGGCAAACGGGAATCACCCAAGATCTAATTAGGGAAATACTTTTCCCTTTCTCTTTGAAGGAAAAGGCAAAGCTATGGATCAATAGCCTTGATCGCACCACCATGGGAATCACCAATTGGGAAACATTGGCTCTTGCTTTCTATCAAAAGTTTTTTCCGCCGGAGAAAACTCAAACTTTGAGGGGCCAAATCACGGGATTCCATCAACAAGCTCTTGAGAGCTTATATGAAGCTTGGGAAAGGTACAAGGAGTTGCAAAGGCAATGCCCATATCATGGGTTAGATGCTTGGTTCCTAGCTGTAACATTCTATAATGGATGTTGTTCCGGGTCCCGAAGGATTCTTGATTCCGCCAACAATGGGCGGTTTGATCAAATTGACAAGGATATTTCTCATGCCAGGATTGAATCCATGGCGATTCATGATGCTCAATATATCAATTCTCGGAGTACGCCCATCAAAGGTAAAGATGAAGCTTCTGACACTACCTTTTTGAAAGCTCAACTCTTATTACTCCAACAACAATTGGCGGACCGAGATGCAAGTGCTTCTCTTCAACAACTCAATGTCATGTCCTCTACTAGTCAAATTATTGTTTGTGAAGGTTGCGGAGGTGCGGGTCATTACGCCGCTCTTTGCCAAGCTACTATGGAGGAGGTATGTGCTTTTCAAACTTTTAGACAAAGTTCATATCCACCGGGTACATTTTCAAATACTTATAACCCGAACTCAAAATTTCACCCGAACATGTCTTACAAAAGTAACAATGTGTTTAATCCTCAACCTCAACCTCAACCTCAACCTGAACAACAACAACAAAATGCCTATGTTCCACCACAATAAAGGTACAATTGCCCACCAGGCTATCAAAGTCAAAACCAACAACAAAGGCTACCTCAACAAAATTTGCAACCTAACCAAGGTTCACCACCCCAAAATTTTCTACAAAACAACCAAGGAGGGGGTAAACTGGAGGGCTTGGTAGTACAAATGTAAAGGGAATTGTTGGCTCAAATACAAAAGAGCGATCAACCTCATAACGCTGCCATCAAGATGCTAGAGCAACAAATGGTTCAACTAGCCGCTTCTAGCTCTCAAAGGAAGACGGGTCAACTACCACCGTAAGGTGAGCAACCACATGAAAAAGTTAATGCCATTCAATTGCGGAGTGGTACGAGCTATGATGGGTCGTCCATGACTTTGGATGATGAGGTGGTGATAAGTAAAAAGTCCAAGCTTGGGGGAAATGACAAAAAGAAGGCTAGTGAAGAGCCTCTTATTAAGGTTCGTGTACCATTTCCTCACCGCTTATTGATGCTTAAGAGAAAGAGTAAGCGTGGTACCAAGGATGATGATCCCCCTATACCTAAAGAAAGTGAAGAGGTGCTTGTTGGGAAGGAGATCTCTCCTATTGCTAAGGAGAATGATGCCGTTTCAAAGAAGGTGGATGATCATATTGTGGTCGAGCAAGAGAAAGATGTGGAGGATGCTCCTTCAAAGGAAGTTATTCAAGTGTCGTTTTCTCACCGTCTGGCAAAGCACAAGGAAGAGAGTAAATTTGATAAGCTATTGGAAGTTGTTTAGAATTTACAAGTTACCATCCCATTTGTTTAATTGCTTACCCAAGTCCCTTCCTACTCAAAGTTTAGGAAAGAAATCCTCTCAAACAAGCGATCCTTCAAAGAGGTTGAGACCATTGCTTTCACCGAAGAGTACAGTGCACTCTTACAAAACAAGTCTCCCCCAAAACTTAAGGAACCCGATAGCTATTCTATTCCTTGCACTATAAGCACAAACACAATTGATAAGGCCCTTTGCAACCTAGGTGTTATGCTGTGAAAATTATTTGCGCACATTTATTCCCCTAATTGAGCCTATTTTTCATACTATTATAGCATTTCATGACCATTTTATCCGTCAAATCCTTCCTATTTCGTTTTCCTATTGCATTGTGCATGTTTTGTAGGAAAGAAGATAATTAGGCGGAAATTCCCATCTCCTGTGCATATTTAGAAGGTTATTGATGATATTGGATGGACTAGTATAAAGAGGAGGCAATAATGATGACCAAGTATGTAGGAATAAAGAGTATATAGAAAAATCATAGGCTTAAAAGCAAGGATGACGAGAAGGAAGACATTGCAAGAAGAAATTGCTCTAAAGCCAAACCAAAGGTTGCTCCTTTGGCTCTTAAAGTATGCTATATGAAACGGCATCGAAAAATCAAGTGATCTAGGCTTTTGAATCACTCCAATAGGAGTCCAGATGAGAAAATGACGTCCGTTTTACAATCCCAGCTCAAACAAAGAAGCTATCCGCCAATCCGCTCGTCCCGAGACTAAGACGCTCGTCCCCTGAGACAAGACACTCAACACCCCCCCCCAACGCTCGACTTGAAGCCTAGTAATCCGAGCGTCCCGTGCTCAAGACGCTCGTCTTGAGGCCTTGTTATCCGAGCGTCCCGAGACCAATCCGCTCGGATTCCTTTCCAGTGCAACCGTCTCTCCTCCAGCCCACTCGGGATGCGCATATTTCTGAAAGACTAGCAAAAAGAAGACTAGCATCTTTCTTTGAGAGGAGCATTTCCCTACTCAACAATTAGCATTGTTAATTACTAATTTACCCTTACTTAACCTAATGATCCACTACTATAAATACCTCATTTGTAATAATCAAACCACCAAGTTCCCATATTAGAAATTCCTCTTAGATTAGATTAGGAGTAGATTAGAATAGATTACTCTTTAATCTTTCCACAAATTACACATTAATCTTTCCTGAATTATTGTTCAAGTTTATTATTCAAGTTTATTATTGGGTAATTGAAGATTATTGGGTTATTATTGGAGAATTGACAACTCTTCATCAATCAATCAAGTTTCTTCTATTATTCTTTGCTTTATTATTTGGATCATCTTAAGTTGGTATAATTCTTTTACCCTTTACTCTTTATTGTTTATTTCCTCATTCTCTTATCATGGTTACACTTGTTGTGATGATTGACACCATTAATGACATGTTTACCATGATAATAAGTGAGTAGTCTCTTAACTAAGATTAGTGGGTAATTAGGGGAAACCAACATGGGATTAATCATGCTTAATCTAATATGTTTTCATAATTAAATTGCTTGCTTGTTGTGATGTCAACCTATGCACATGTTATGTTTGATGAAATGCTAAGCCTATGAATCCTTGCATTTTTACCCATCTCTTATCTACTCAACAAGACTTGTAAGATATAAACCAACTCGAGTCTTGTTAGACCATGCATAGAAGTTGAATAGGAAGAAACTAAGTCGACTTGTAGGTGTTGTACAATCTAATCGATTCGGCCCCGGGACCCAACTCTTCCTATGAACCGTACGACATAAACCAACTCGGTTCCTTTACAACATTAATTGCTTGCAACTTTGTAAATATGTTTGTATGATCAACACCATGAATCCCCTATGAACCCATGATATCCTAGCACTTTTAATCATTTGTTTACATCTTTCCTTTTATTGCTTGTTTTACTTTATTGCTTGCATTAGTCTAGAACACAACTACAAACCCAACCAAATTGTGACACTAGCATAAATTGAGATAGATAGACTTAGAACCTAAAGCACACCGTCCCATGGATCGACCTCGACCTACCGCTAACTAGTTGTTTGTTGAGAATTATAAATGTGTTTTGATTGGGTGTACAACGACACACTCACGTTCAAAAATGGCGCCGTTGCCGGGGATGGTGCTATGTGATTAAGTTCTTACTTGTTTGTCTATTTTAATTTTGCTCTAACCTTAAGGAACTTGTTCCTCAAGGATTGTTCTTACCGTTTTTGTGTAGTTTCTATGCTTGTAGTTGTTTCCTTGTCTTAGCTATGATGGCTCAAGACTTGACATATGGAGTATGTGGTTGATTCTTTGAGTATGACTATGGGTATGGGGAGTTTGAGAAGCAAGTTAACACAAACCTACCTTACTATTCGTATAATGAAAATCCTATCCACTTCCCCAAGTTTTCTCACCAAAATCACCACATCCAATATCAACAACAACCACCCACCCAATACCCACTTCATAATGAGCTTCAATTGCCACAATACAACCACTTTCACACCCACCCACAACAAGAAGATGAACCCATTCAAAATATGATTCTCCAAATGATGGAAGATCAACAAAACTTCTTCGAACGAATGCTAGAGGAGAGCCAAAAGAGGGACAATGTTCTTCAAGGCATTGTTGCCCAAGGTGAGGAGTTGGAGATTCAAATTACCCAAATGAAAGAATCCCAAGCAACCACTCCCCACCAATCCTTGAGCATTGACCATGAATGTGAGTTTGAAGGAGTAACCTTTAATGTGGAAGATGAGAAGTGGGAAGAGCCAATCTCTTTGAGCTCTTGTGAGTATGAAAGTGTGGTATTTGATGAGGACTTTGAGATGGTGGAGGAATAATTATTGAGGAGAAGTAAAGCCTCTATTTATGATTCATATGGAGAAAGCGATGATGACGCATCTATGGAAGAAGATGATGAGAGAAAGATGGACTCAAATGATGAATGGAGTTATGGGATTAGCTTTCTTGAGGAACCCATCCTTGAGAAGTTTGAAGATTGCTTCGATGAGAAGGAGGAATGCCTTCATGAGAACCTTTTCAAACCCACTATGGAGCCCATGATACTTGGAGATGACATTATGGACCTTCTCACGAAAGTCAAATCATCATACAAGAATTACTTAGTGGAGAAGCTTAAAGAAAGGGCTAAGAAGGAGCCTACATGTGGAAATTTGGCATCCACTATCCCAACTCCTAACACATCCCATCATCAATGCCATGAAAGTTCGCCGTCTATCCTTGGAGAATTGACTAGTGATACGTGCATTTTATATAGTCTTTTTAGCCTATTTTATGCACGTATTTCTATGCTTTTATCATGGTTTTATGCTACGAAATGCCCCGAATAGGCTACTTTGGTGTATTTTGTCCTTTTTGTAGGGATGATCGCGAAAGTAGTGGAACCACACTCCTTCTTGTCCTTTTTGCATGCATTTAGAGGAGACGGGATTGTCCCAGAGTGAGACACTGCACTTGGAAGCGTCATGGCACGCATTACGAGACACTTAGGTGAAGACGTGAGCTGAAATGAAGACAAAATTACTCGATCGAGCTGTTTGCTAGTCGATCGAGTGGTTTCCACACCCCCTGTTACTCGATCGAGAGGTTTACCAGTCGATCGAGTAAGCTGCACCAAGACCAAGTCCTCGATCGAGTAACCTGTTGGTCGATCGAGTAACCTGTTGGTCGATTGAGTAACCTGTTGGTCGATCGAGTAACCTTTGCTGAGAAGTTGGTCGATCGAGTGGTTTAATCCACTCGATCGAGTGGTTTTCGTCATTATGGGCTTTTAATCAGTCTGTGTTTTGTTTTATCTCGCTAAACATTATTTCCTTTTGCTATTTAAGCACATTACTAGGTTAATTAAGATTTTATCTCATATACTATCAAACTCTCTACTGTAACCTTAGTACGTTGCTTTTGCCTTTCCCTACTGTTACTTTACTTTGGGTTATTATTGCTCGGATTCAGTTGTTCTTTACGCCGGATTCGCACTGATTGTAATCCTTTCTCTCTCTTTATTAATAATAATCATTTGTTTGCTTTAATTTCTCATTGCGTTCTTACTTCTCTCTGCCCTAATTTTCATTATTGCAAGTTTTAGTTTATTTATAATGTTCACTGCTGGTAGTTTGTTTGCTGTTAGTTTAATCGCCGATATGAGTAGCTAAACTCCCTTCATGTTGGGATTAGGGAATCTACGGTAGAAAGATGACAATTTAGTAGATGAATTAGACGAATTAATCACGAGACTCTGTCACTATAGCAATTTAACTGTAATTCCCGACCTATTTGAGTGCACGCTTCTATGTCACCCATTAAACTGGCTAAAATTAATCCTGGATCGAAAGATTGGACTAAATAGGCCTGCTATAAACAGTAGACTACCCTAATGAGGACGAAAGTTAAGTTAGTGGTATTTTAGGATAGAAAGTGGACCGAAAGGACCTTTTAACATCCGTCTCATATTAGTTCGTCTGAATCATTTACAGTTGAGTTATCGGACTACCGTAGTGAATCGAAATCCCGACATGTCCCTCTCTTCTTGATAGTTTAATCATATTTTATTGCTTTTATTACTCTTTGCCTTATTTCTCTTCCCTTCAGACTTCGTAGTTTAGAACCAATTTCAACCAAACCCCCAATTGTTACCATAGGATTAGAAATAGACAGCTATAATTACGTTACCTCCCTGTGGATTCGATACTCGACTGCCTCTGCTACATTTTAGTTGAGACCGTTAGGTTTTATCTTTGATAGGGTTGCGATAGCCGTGTCAAATTTTGGCGCCGTTGCCGGGGAGGCAATTTGTCAAATTATTAGTTGCTTTATTTTTAGTCCTTTTCAGTCTAAGGGACACCCGTTCCTTGGACTATTCTTATTTTCTGTTGTAGTTTCTTCTTATGCACAGGTCGCAAGGTGGTCCACTACTACCATTCGATCCTGAGATTGAAAGATCTCTGCACGTAAAGAGGAGATTGTTTCAAGATCAACAGTTAGAGGAAGAGTCTAGTTCTCGTTCCAACTTTTACGAGAACGAACTGTTCGAGGACAACCCACCGTCTTCTCCAGTTTCTAATTCATCAGTTGAAACCGTTATTTTTCCAGACTTTCCCGAAATGGCCGAAGAAGCGACCATTGCCAGTCATTCTGAACCCACAGCTGAGGATCTTTACAAAGGGTTCGAGCTACCAGGGGAAGCTCGGAAATTCGAGCCGAAACCTTCTTACCTTAATATGGTTGAGAAGAATCGATTCGGTGGGGCGCAAACGAGGATGCGGCGAAGCACATGGAGACTTTTATTGATTACTGTTGCTCCATACCCCCACCTACTGGCGTGACAGCTGATCAGATAAAAGAAACCTTGTTCATTTTCTCACTCCGCGATGCTGCAAGGGAGTGGTATAGAGATTTGGACCGAGCTGCTCACGGCATAACTGATTGGAATTCATTGGTTTTAGCGTTCTATAAGAAGTACTTTTCTGCATCGAGGACTATTGCCATTAGAGCTCAGATAACGAGCTTCAAACAAGGGCCTGACGAGAACTTTCACGAGGCATGGACTCGATTTAAGAAGCTAGTGTGAACCATACCGCACCATGGTTTCGAAAAGTGGAGTCTATGCAATCATTTCTATAATGGATTGTATGACGATCGAGAGAGTCATTCGGATGTCTGCACCAATGGCCGGTTTCTTTGAAAACTTAGGAGCAACCAAGGGGTGGAAGATCATAGATGATTTGGCCATCCATAAGGCTGAATATGGGAACTCGAGAGGAAATCAAAGAAGAGCTGCTGAGTCTTCTTCTGTCGCTGCACTTGAAGCTCTTACTACAAGGTTTGACAAGTATGAGCTAGGAGGAGTTTCCAAGGGAGGGATGTATCAAGTTAATGCTATGACAGACGGTCCTTTCGTCTGTAGAAGATGTGGGGGAGAGGGACATGTTTCAGATCATTGTCCCAATTCCTATGAGTCATGCGCTGCCTTTCAACATTACGGGTAAGAACAACGATTATTACGAGCCGAATGTCCACCCCAATTTGAGGTGGAGCAATCAGAACGTGCTCAACCCCACTTTGCTCCTCCAACCCAAAGAACCGTACATTCCTCCACACAAGAATCAACAGGGCTATCAGAAGCCTCCTTCTTTTAACCCTCCTAATCAAGGTACATCATCTCCAAGTGGGGTGAGTGAAATGAGCGAGTTAAAGTCTATGATGCAGTCCATTTCAAAGCAATTACAACAAAAGGACGCGTCATTCAAGGCACTTGAGACTCAAGTTGCCCAACTTGCTGCAAATCAATCCTCGAGAAAGTCGGGTCAATTACCGACTCAAAATGAGAAGAATCCAAACGAGACGGTAAACCTGATAGAATTGAGAAGCGGTCTTTCTTATGAAGGACCAGAAGTGAAGAAATCAGACCCTAAGGAAGCCATTACTGATGGTGAACAGTGTACTGTCGAGAAAAGAGGACTCACGACAAAGCAGTTACTCGATCGACTGAAGGCTGGTGTTCGATCGAGTGGAAATGGTGAAGAAACAGGTCGATCGAGTAGTTTCCCCGCTCGATCGAGTGAACAGGAAGGTGAAGTTGGTCGATCGAGTGGCTATGTTACTCGATCGACTGACAACGATGAAGAAACAACTCGATCGAGTGAGGAAGTTGGTCGATCGAGTAGTATTGATGACGGGAAGCTTATTTGAGAGCCTGCTAGTGCTCGTTTAAGCGGGATATCACCGGAAAGACCTCGTTCGAGAGGTAAGAAGCGTCCAAAGGATACTGAACTTGCTCCGGAAGACACTTTGGAAGCGAGAAACAAGGGACTCGAGATACCAATCACAGTTCCCTTCCCGAGGCGGCTGCAGAATACCAAAGTTAATCAACAGTTTGGCAAATTTGTCGAACTTTTGAAGAGCTTGGAAGTCTCCATACCGTTCACTGAATTGCTGACTAAGGTACCCTCTTATTTAAAGTTTATGAAAGAAATTTTAGCACGTAAGAGGACTATTAATGACAGTGAGACCGTAGCTTTGACTGAGGTGGGGTCAGCCCTATTTCAAAATAAGTTACCCCTAAGCAATCGGACCGGGTAGTTTTTCGATTCCGTGTCATATCGGTATGCAGTTGATTGATAATGCGCTATGCGATTTAGGCGCTAGCGTAAGTGTCTTACCTTTGTCTCTGGCTAAGAGACTTGGTTTGACAAAACTAAGTTGCACCAACATGATTGTCCAGATGGCCGACCGTAGTCTATCACGGCCATTAGGTATAGTAGAAGACGTACCTGTTCAGATCGGGAAGTTCTTTATTCCCGTTGATTTCGTTGTCTTAGACATCCCCGAAGATGCACACACCCCTATCATTTTAGGGAGACCATTTTTGTCCACCGCCCGTGCGATTATAGACGTCGGGGAAAGACTTTGACCTTTCAGGTGGGGGATGAGGAGCTGATTTTTCATCAGTCCAAGTTCCGGAGAGCTCCCATGCAAGCCCAGCCTTGCAATGCTCTTTCTTCTATTAGTCCTATAGTTGACACTCCAGGTGAAAATTTGGAGAATATTGCTGTTATTGTTAACCCTCCGCCTCGATTGAGAGCAAGAAGGAGGAAAATTGTCTGCATTTTCCTTGCTGCAGGTACAGATGAAAGCAACAAAGGAGTTATCGAAGGACGTTGTGCAACTGTTGTCAATCAAACTGGAGCCAAGGGTGCCGAAGAAGATGACAGAGGAGCGAGAACGAAGAAAGTTCGAACCTACGTGGATTGGAACTACATTCCTCCCGCTGTTGCAAATAGTAATTCAAGCTCATGGAAATTAAAGAGGTCGGTCAAGTATTCTTTGAGGTGACATCCTCCAGTCAGAAGCCCACGAAGGGGCTACTGAAATTTGATGAGAATTAAACGGGGAAATGCCCCGTGTAACACCTTGTAATAGATATTTTTGAATTTCTTTTGAATTTACTTTATTACGTTTTAATTAGGACAATTAGTTTAGACAGTTTTTTAGCATAGACGTAAGACTATAGACTGTGTTTTTTGCGTATTTGGTATTTTGGGAAACTCTTGGACGTGTTTTTATGCAGGTTTGGGGAAGTCTCACGCATTTCAAGGAAGAAAGGACGAAATTCAAAGAGCCTACGAGAGGAAGCCCTCGATCGAGTACTTTTTGTACTCGATCGAGTGAGTTTATGGTCGATCGAGTAGTCCATGTACTCGATCGAGAAAAGCCAAGGGAACAACTGATCGATCGAGTGGATGCTTGTCGATCGAGTAAGGGGAACATCAAAAGTCCTCGATCGAGTGATTAAAAACCACTCGATCGAGTGGTATGAACAGTGGACACGGGAGTTTTCTATCTTAAACTCTTTATTTCCTAATTCTATTTCATTTCACCCTAATTTCCGTCTAACAAAACCCCTAATTGCGATCTAAACTTCCCCAAACCCCCATTTTCTTGCCCAAAATCACCAAATCCGTCACCTACAATTCATTGCTAGCACTTTAATCTTCAATAGCCCCTTGATTTCCCCTCTATTTGTGTCCATTTTCACTGTTTTAAAAGGGATTTAGGGTTTGCGGTTTTAAGCTTGTTAAATCGCCATTTTTGCTTGTTTATTTGGAGTTTAATTGCAATTGTAGGATCATTCTCACCAAGTAAGCATTCCTTTTATCTTCTTTGCATTTTAATATCAATTACCTTGATTATTATGAGGTAAAAATCGAATTAGGGTTTGAATATCCATGTTTAGTCGAATTTTTTCGACTTAATTGTGTTTGTGTGCCCTTATTTAGCTTGCTTGATGATCACATCTCAATTCCTCACTGTTTTCACATGTTTGGTTCGAAATTTGCGCGAGTTCCCGCGATTAGGGCTTCTAAGTCAAACTTTTCGACTGTCAGACGGTCTATATGCTTTCTTGCTTGTTTAACTTCAGCCCTTGCATACTTGTTGCTGTAGTTAACTGTTTTTTTCCGTCTCCTATTGCCTTTACATGATGTACATTGTTGGGATTCCAGCACTGTGAGTCGAAATTTTTCGACTGCTAGGGAACTTACATGCTATCATGCAATTTTTCATGCTGTTTTTAGTCTCCATTAGCAGTCATTACATTGTCATTTTATCATCACTCACGCATCGTACTTGAACTTATTGAGGATTTGTTGGTTTTTATATCTGCCGAGAGTCGATTATCTTTCGATGATAGGGCCTTTATGTCTTTGTCACATTTGGTTAACGTGTTATTTTAGCCACGGTTAGCGGCCGTTTTTCTTATCATGCCCTTTACCATGTTGCAGGATGGATACCGGTTCTTTACCTTCTACTAGTATCGCCTCCAGTCCATCCTCGAGCGAGTCAGTGGCCCCTGCTGTTGCCACTGGCTCCACCTTAGTCACCTGCAGCCTTCACAAGCTGCTTTGTTCTCGCCCCTACCAGGCCTTTGTCTATCTTTGGACGGAGGATTCACGCCTCGTTTCCCGACGCTGGTATCGCCACCTAGGCGAATCGGCCTGGCTAGCCGATTAGCCCTTACTTCCACCCTTCTAAGGTCAGCTAGCATTACGAGGAGGCCGTTCTCACCCCTTTACCAGGGATGCCCACGGTACGTTTTGCTTCCGCGGATCACCGGACTCGGTTATCCGCTCTGCTTCGTTGTCCCCTCTCCTCCACCCGTTTCCTTGCACGGACTGACCTAGAGACCTTAGGGATTTATGAGGAGGTCTATAGTTTGTTGAACGGGACGGGTATGTCGGGTCTGATTACCATGCAGGAAGCTGCTATTCGTATCCCTACATACGAGTTTTTTAACTCCTACTCTTTTGACACCGACTCTTATGATTCCAACCCCTCTAGTCCTTGCATTCACTTCCGACTCCGCAATGAGTCGCACCATTGGACTTTGGCCAGGTTTGGGGAGGTTCTTGGCCTCGTTAGTGATGGTCCCACCGACCCACCTCGGGATCTCCTTCAGCCACTCTGGGCTGCACTTTCTCACACTCCTTACGCCACGCGGAAGGGAGCTCACGTTCACTTACCTACCCCCCGTTACTTTTTGCGACTGATAGGAGAGACCATCTTTGGGCGACCTGAGCCCAATAACGTGACCAACACTGAGCTAGCGATTCTCGCGGGGTACCTTAACATTGACTCCGGTACCCTGTTTGTTCTAAACATTGCTTACTTGGTAGCTCAGCATTGGAACGGGATTGGGACAAGGGTCAAGACCTCTGTTGTCTGCGGCGGGTTAGTGACTAGGATTGCCCGCCATCTTTACCCCACTGAGCCTGGATTTACTGCGCCTCAAAAGCAGGCTTACCTTGACTTGGCTGCCATGGTTGACTTCGCCTGGTTCCCGAAGAAGGGCGCGAGGACGTGGAAGATTTGTGGTTCCACGTCTGTTACCTTGTCGTGCCCTACCCTTCCTCCACTTTTACCGCTCCCGACTGCTGCTGAGGGAGCGAGGCCACCTCCACCCACTTACCACCTTACCTTCACCCCTCCTTCTTCTTCTAGGAAGAGGAAGCGGGAGGCCGGAGAGTCATCTACCCCTCAGGTTCAGACTCCGGCTCAGACTCAGACTGGACCCACACAGACTCCCACGCCTGCACCTCCATTTACCCCTCCTCCTTCTGGCTCGGCCTTGCCGGCCAATTTTGTTTGCCCTCCTGTTTTAGGGGCGCCCGAGGTCTTGGACCAAGGGCGTCGTGATGCCCTGCTTCTGGATATGTGCAGGTACCTTACTGAGATGAGACGGGATATGGCCTTGGCTGTATTCCCGCTCTACGAGTTCCATATCCGAGCACGGCGACCGGTTCAGAGAGGTGGCCGCACCCCTCCTTCTACCGATACCCAGAGGGTGGGTACCCTCCACTCCTTTCTGACTCATAGGACGAGGCGGAGGAGACACCGGTAGCACGAGAGGTGCGGTTGCGGGCTGAGCAGGCGGCACAGCGAGCTGTCAGAGAGGAGGCGGCGGCGACGACGAGTAGCTACTGGTCTACTCACTTCCCCAGTTTTCTGGCTGGTTTGGGGAAGTTCGTGTTTTGTATGTTCTCTTACTCTTTTTATTCGTCTCCTTTATTTATTGCTTTTATTTTATTCGTTCGTTGATATTCCCGATCCCCCATTTTTCTACTGGTGTATGCTGGAGGACAACGAGGGCGTTGTCCGTTTTGGTTTGGGGAGGGTATTGCATCCTTTTGAGTCTGCATCTGCATTTGTTTTGCATTCACGTTTAATTTTTCAGCTTGCATTGTTGTTTATCTTCAATAAAAAAATAAAAAAATCCAAAAAAATTAGAAAAATTTCAAAAATTCAAAAACATTTCACGTTTACTTTTGCATATAGGTTGAGTCGGAACGGTAGATTCCCGTGATGAAATTGCACTATAACTTGTCATTTTACTTGAGCCTTGCACTTTTATTGATAGTTTTTGGCCTTGTCATATGCATAATCTACGAATTTCTATTCAAATATAAGCTGACTGTTTAGACTTGACCTATAAACTGGCAAACTACTTAAAAATTCTGAGTTTTAGAGCCATAACTGGTGACATTCATGACCAGTTCATTAGGAATTTTGAGAGTAGTACTCCTTGCATAGCATGTTCATCTCATTTGCACATTTATGACATTCAATTTCTCGTCAAATGCACATATTCGGGTTTGTGGTTGGTGTCACATGCAGGGAGGGTCTTGCAATTTCCCCTTTCTTTATATCTTTCACCCACTTAGCTCCACATTAGCCAAAACTTGCCTTTTTGACCCATTAGCTACATTCCAAACTAAGCCTGCCTAGTCAAGCTAGATTAGTATGTTCTTTTGTGGTATGTTTTCCATTGCAGTTTGGTCCGTAATTCTTGTTTGAAGTTGGTGTTTGTATTAAGGAAGGAGGAAAGAAAAAAAAAGTATTGAAAAGAAAAAAAAGAAAGAAAACGTGAAAGATAGAAAAAGAAAAAAAAAAGAAAAAAAATATGAAAAAAAAAAGAGCTGAAACGAAAAAAAAAAGAAAGAAAGAAAAATCATGAAAATAGTTGTGCCCTCTTGTCAGAGTTGAGAAGATGTTTGAAGATGTACAATCGACAAGGGTTGTTGTTTCAGTTAGTTATTTCAGACGGTGTCTTTAAAAGGAAAGTTTGTGACCGTCTGACTCCTCCGTTCTATCCCATATTTTTTGAGGAGATTGTGCTTTGAGTCTAGTGAGTTTTGTGCCAAGTGAAGGGCACTTGTACTTAGTTTTCAGTCAGTTGAGATCCGGATGGTTTCATTATGGTCCTGTTAGGAACTAGCTTGACGCTTTTACCTCCACTTTTCCATTAACTTGTTTTGCCTTTCTCACCTGAACCTCACTATTCCCATATTATTTGCAAACCCTCGGCTGTGACGGACATTATCGGTTGGAATTTGTGCATTAGTACTTGAATTGTCTTTCATTTTTGTTGCATGCATGTTATGTAGGTCGCAGTTAGGTGAGTGACTGTCTTTTCTTCTCTCTTTTACATACTACATTTGCCCTTTGCTTCATGAGAGAAGAGTGACCACGTGAGAGTCCAGTTTTGTTTGTCATGCAAGGTCGATAGGTCAGCTTTATTTCTGAACAGCTTATAATTCGTTTGCGTATTGATCGCTTGGCTTTAATGTTGAATTTTGTTGCATTAAACTGGTTCAAGTAGACAAGTTAAGCTAGCTCTGAGTTATCATTTCCGTTCCATTAGTTTAGTTTTGAATTTACTCGAGGGCGAGTAAAGGTTTGGTTTGGGGAGATTTGATACGTGCATTTTATATAGTCTTTTTAGCCTATTTTATGCACGTATTTCTATGCTTTTATCATGGTTTTATGCTACGAAATGCCCCGAATAGGCTACTTTGGTGTATTTTGTCCTTTTTGTAGGGATGATCGCGAAAGTAGTGGAACCACACTCCTTCTTGTCCTTTTTGCATGCATTTAGAGGAGACGGGATTGTCCCAGTGAGACACTTTGCACTTGGAAGCGTCATGGCACGCATTACGAGACACTTAGGTGAAGACGTGAGCTGAAATGAAGACAAAATTACTCGATCGAGCTGTTTGCTAGTCGATCGAGTGGTTTCCACACCCCCTGTTACTCGATCGAGAGGTTTACCAGTCGATCGAGTAAGCTGCACCAAGACCAAGTCCTCGATCGAGTAACCTGTTGGTCGATCGAGTAACCTGTTGGTCGATCGAGTAACCTTTGCTGAGAAGTTGGTCGATCGAGTGGTTTAATCCACTCGATCGAGTGGTTTTCGTCATTATGGGCTTTTAATCAGTCTGTGTTTTGTTTTATCTCGCTAAACATTATTTCCTTTTGCTATTTAAGCACATTACTAGGTTAATTAAGATTTTATCTCATATACTATCAAACTCTCTCTCGTAACCTTAGTACGTTGCTTTTGCCTTTCCCTCTTTGTTACTTTACTTTGGGTTATTATTGCTCGGATTCAGTTGTTCTTTACGCCGGATTCGCACTGATTGTAATCCTTTCTCTCTCTTTATTAATAATAATCATTTGTTTGCTTTAATTTCTCGTTGTGTTCTTACTTCTCTCTGCCCTAATTTTCATTATTGCAAGTTTTAGTTTATTTATAATGTTCACTGCTGGTAGTTTGTTTGCTGTTAGTTTAATCGCCGATATGAGTAGCTAAACTCCCTTCATGTTGGGATTAGGGAATCTACGATAGAAAGATGACAATTTAGTAGATGAATTAGATGAATTAATCACGAGACTCTGTCACTATAGCAATTTAACTGTAATTCCCGACCTAGTTGAGTGCACGCTTCTATGTCACCCATTAAACTGGCTAAAATTAATCTTGGATCGAAAGATTGGACTAAATAGGCCTGCTATAAACAGTAGACTACCCTAATGAGGACGAAAGTTAAGTTAGTGGTATTTTAGGATAGAAAGTGGACCGAAAGGACCTTTTAACATCCGTCTCACATTAGTTCGTCTGAATCATTTACAGTTGAGTTATCGGACTACCGTAGTGAACCGAAATCCCGACATGTCCCTCTCTTCTTGATAGTTTAATCATATTTTATTGCTTTTATTACTCTTTGCCTTATTTCTCTTCCCATCAGACTTCGTAGTTTAGAACCAATTTCAACCAAACCCCCAATTGTTACCATAGGATTAGAAATAGACAGCTATAATTACGTTACCTCCCTGTGGATTCGATACTCGACTGCCTCTGCTACATTTTAGTTGAGACCGTTAGGTTTTATCTTTGATAGGGTTGCGATAGCCGTGTCAACTAGTCCAAGCATTTGCGTCATCAACTATGGAAGAAATAGGAGCAACCGGAAAAGCCCCCATGACAAGAATCTCAAGTTTGCTAGTTTCAAGAGCCGGGAAGGCCATCATCACAAAGCAAAAGAGAAGGGGAAGGAGTTCAAAGGGAGGTCCTTCATGGATTGGCCCTACTCTATTTTTCAATGGTTCAAGACTTATTCATGCTTATTTGAGGACCATTCACAAACCTTTGACCAACTATTGAGAGCATTGAGCTCCATGGATAATGGAATTCGAATGAGTTTGGTGGAGTCCTACCTCAAATCACCATTTATAAGATACCATTTCCTTTAACTTTGCATTACATTTACACTTGCATTTAGTTATATACATATACATTTAGCTTGCATTTGTATTATATTTCATATTGCATTCACATTAGTTATTTCATATAGATTAGTTTGCATTGTAATATATCTCACATGTCTCATATAGTTAGTTGCATTCATGTATAGCCACTAATGACCAAACCTATTCCTCTCTACACTAGAAATAGTGTTTAAATCGGTTTGGGGAGGTTTGATCATCGGTGACGAACATGCATCATATAATATAGTTTAGATTGAATTCATTTGTTACTATGTCATATAGAATTGCATTTAGTTAGAGCATGCATTCATTCATATCATTGCATTTATTCAAAAATCTAAAAACATGTACTTTCTTTTTCATTCCTACTCCTACATGTACATTGAGGACAATGTCCAAAATAAAGTGGGGGATGGGAATTTATATTCCAAAATACATAAAAATTGAAAATTTTCAAAAAATCTCAAAAATATGTCCTTTAATTTCATAAAAATAAAATCCATAAAAATTTAAAAAAAATTTAAAAATTCCAAAAACATGTTCTTTCCTTTTTAGTGTAGAATTATATATATTGTATATACTTGTTTGCTTGTTTGTTTATCCTTTTTCACATTGATCGACTATGCCACATCCGAGACATGAGGATATTGAAGACTGCATGGCATGATCTTTCCAATCTCCGTTTTCCTCTTTATGTTGATGACTATGTGGCTTTATTTTAATTGATGCGGTATAAACAATGTGATTATAGGACTTGCATTTAGTTTATAGGCATACTAGTTGGTAGAAGCATCTGCATTAGGTTGTATATATGATAGTTGCATCATGGCATGTAGTTGCATGTTAGAAAAACTTTGTGAAAGCATCTATTTGGGAAGCTTGACAAGTGTATATAAGGCCCTTGTAGATACTTTTTCTTCTTAAGACTTTGCTTGTTAGAATACTTGTAAAACACCCTAGGATGTGTTATGCTAGTATCCTTTGACCCATAGATTAAGGCCTAGTCAAGAGTACCTTGTGGTGTGATAACTCCTTGGCTACCATTTATTCCAAGGTGACCCTTGAAACCATGCAACCATCATCCATATTCTACCATATTTTGTCATCAAAGGGAATGGGCACAAAAATTGTTCAAAATTTGAGTTCAAAATTGAAATGAAAAGTCAAGAAAGTTTGCAAATTGCATCAAAAGAAAAGAGGAGTAACAAAAATGAAAACTCCTATGCTTCAAATATAAGCACCCTCACTACAAATGGGGTGACTTTGAAAATGTTCAAAAGAAAATGCAAAAAGTTGAAAATTGTCAAGTATTGAAATGCCAAACATCAAAAGAAATGGCAAAAGAAAGTGTTCTCAAATGTTATATGCCACAAGAAATTGGGGGGGGAAAACAACAACAAAAGCAAACTCCCATATGAAACTCAAAATCTATTGATCCCTTTTCCATCATATCCACTTTTGTGCATGGTAGAAAGGGGACGACCCTTCTTCTTGTCTAAGCAAGAAGGGGAATTTCGCGATCCTCCAGTGTTTCTAACACCATAGGGAGTCTACTCTTGACGAAAGCATTTAACGATTGAGGACAAAGGTATCCTAGCTTGACACAACTCGGAGGTGATTTATTGGTATCCTTCTAGCCTTAGTAGCTTGAAGAAACCATATCTACGATGGAATGTGTACCCTTAGATTGTTTCCCTTAAAAATAATTTCCGCCACTTAGATGAGGAAAGTGGCTATTCTTTTGTTGATGCATCCATTACTTGTTTTGTGTGCTTAAATGCTTGGATGTGTCGCCATTTTGGCAAGCCCCACCTTGCCTTGCAAGAAGGCATCCTACCTCATGGTTGTCTTGTTGTGAGTTGAAGGGGAGAAGTTGTTGGAATATGTGTCCTCCGACAATAATACGATCACAACTGTCAATCATGATGATCACATGTTTAAGTCTCATTTTAAGAATACATGTGGGATGTAATTTTTACAGTCAACTGGTCCACACATATCGGTAATGATTGGCTGACTTGAGTTTGACATTAATGTCGTGCGACGGTGGTGATCAGTTGATCCCCTTAGGTCATACCTAAAGGGTAACACTCTTAATTGAATATTTGATTGACCGCATGACGATACGAGTCAATTAAATTGCTTAAAATTGACGGACGATTTTGGGAGTAATATTTACGTTTCTCGTTGTAATTTGATTAAATTAGACACGGTCTAAGTAATCGAATTGTTTTATTGCTTAGATGAAATTATTGTTTACGGAAACAATTGGACTGAATGAATAATTTGTTATAAATACAAGATGTTGTAATTTATAATTGGTAAAGTGTTTTGGTACAAGTAATTGTGAATTACTAAGTCGATTTTGTACATGACGTATTTTATTAATACGTTGATTTTTAATACGTTAAAAATACATGACAATTTTACATGTCTTATAACATGTGACAAATTGACAAATTGACAAAGATAAAATGGAATCCATTTTATCCCATTTGGACCGAAATTAGGAGGGAGTATGGTGTTTAAATTATGTTTAATTTATTGAGTGGAAACAACATGATTACACTACCAACACCTAGCCTTGCATGCCTATTTCTTGATTAGAGAATTATGCCCATGCATTGGCTCCCCAATCCCTCCTCCCACCGGTTTTCTAAGACCAATTTAGAGAGTTTTTACTCTCTAATTTTCATTCATTCCATACACAATTATTTCTAGAGTAAGAAATAAAATTTCCTCTCTACATCTCATAAAATTAGAGAGATAAAAACTCCAAAATTCTTTCCTCTATTTACCGAAATAATAGAGTACAAAATAAATATTTTGGGTCAATTTTAGTAAGATTATTATTATTCTAGATCAAGTAATATTAATCTATTAAGGGGTTATCTTGGGTATTCATCTTTGGGAGAGATTCTACCTTTGAATCTTTGTTCATCCATATAAGGAAAGCTCAAGAACAAGTAAGAAGGAGATCTTACTTGTGCCCTTTGATCCAATTTTTGATGTGAGGAAAACGATTTCTTCTCTTTATTTACTTATGTTTGCATGCATAAGATCAATATTTAATTTTATGACTAAATTAATTCATCACATATGTGAATATGTAAAGTAATGAGATATATTTTAAAAAAGTCTCTCTAGGGTTTCTATGGGAGTCTCTGTCAAAGTTTAATTCTTTGATCTTCTCCTTCTAGTTCAAGGTTTATTTGCAGATCTAATACGTAGGGTTGGGGTTCTTTTCTTTCGTTCTTCCTTGTGTTTCAAGACTGGAGCTCCGTTTAGTGGTTTCTAGGGTTTGAGTGTGATTGCACGTTTTTTCGGTATATAGCTACCGG
The DNA here is from genome assembly GCF_048544455.1 of Silene latifolia. NCBI lineage: Eukaryota > Viridiplantae > Streptophyta > Magnoliopsida > Caryophyllales > Caryophyllaceae > Silene > Silene latifolia. The sequence goes on along the minus strand of NC_133527.1, from coordinate 114,993,605 downwards.
ATGGAAAAGGGAGATTGCAGCAAGGGGAAGGGAGTATTGCAGGAGAGGGAGAGAGGAGGGAAGGAGGTTTTTGAGTGGGATGTCGAAGGCGAGGAGTCACGGACAGATAGCGTGGGGAAGGTGATCGTAGGGAAGCTTTGGACTTCGAAGTCAGTTAACAGTCGTGCTGCCATAGACACGATGTTGCGACTATGGAATTCTAAAGGGAAGGTGATGGGTAATGTTTTGGATGCTAGGGCAAAGATCTTTATTTTTCGGTTTGATGAGGAAAGGGATATGATGAAGGTACTTGAGGGGCAACCATGGCACTTTGACAAGTTCGCGTGGTGTTTTAATGAACCAATTACTGAAGGAAAGATGACAGATACTCCATTATATTCGCTTCCTTTATGGGCTCGCATATATGACCTTCCCATCAAGGGACGTACGAATGAGGATAATCTGCGAAGGCTGGGCGCGCAATTGGGCACGTATGTAATGAAGGATGAGGTCCCTTTGCCGGAGTTGGAGAGGGCGGTTCGGATACGGATATTGCATGATATACGTAAACCTCTTCAGGCGTCTACTGAAGTTCGGATGCCCACGGGTAAGGTAACCTCTTTCGAGGTTAAATATGAGCGTTTGCCGCTGTTTTGTTATGGATGTGGGGTGCTGGGGCATGGTGAGAAGGATTGCGAGGAGGGACCGTATGAGGAAGATGAGCTCAAATATGGGGAGGGATTAAGAGCATCACCACGGAAGGTAGGAAAGGTTGGGGTTGCGGAGGGGAGTCGTGTAAAGAGGGATTTGAGACCGGACTTTGAAGCTGAATATAAAAGGAGCGAGGAGGAGATGATTGCTAAGTTGCAGCAGATAGCACTATCATATAAAGCTAAGGGGAATGTGGGGCAGGCGAGGGTCGTGGTAAGGAGTGTGTTGGATGATGATGTTGAGGTGGCCGAGAAGGAGGGGGGAGGTCAATTTCGGGGAGCACGTTGAGGTGGGGGCTGATTAATGTGCCTAATGTGGATGGGAGTGGCCAAGTTCTGGAAGGCGAGGGGGGTGTTTGCCGAGATGAGGGTGTTGTGTTGGAGGAGGGAACGGTTGAAGAACAGGGACGAGTGGGAGGGGTAAGGGAAGTAGGGTTGGAGGAGCAATGGGGGGTTGGACAGATAGGTGATGGGCATAAATGGGTGCCGAGGCAGAGAGCTGTAGAGTGTAGGATGGTGGATGATGAGCTAGTGCGAGAAAGTGTGCATATAAATGTGAATGGGAAAAGAGTAGCGGAGGAGGATGTGCAGGAATTCTCTTCTTTAACAAAAAAGGCTGCAACTCACAGGGATGTGAATATGGTAATATCCGAGGCGGAGGTTGATCTTGATCAACCCCGCCGGCCCAATGAATTGCTTGAGCCTTAAGCTGCAGGGGGTGGGCAACCTCGATGCGATGGCGGTCTTCGGAACCTTATCCGACGGGAGGCCCCGCTATCGTATTTTTATGTGAAACAAAACTTGGTAGTCGTGATATGAATAAAATTATTTCTAAGTTGGTTGGATATAAGGGAGTTAGTGTGGACTGTGTTGGAAGATCGGGGGGACTAGCTTTTCTTTGGAGGGAGGAGGTGTCGTGTACTTTTAGGGCATCGACGGTTCATTTTATGGATTTCGATGTTGAACATGAGGGTATGACGTGGAGGTGTACGGGATTTTATGGATGGCCTGCGGTCCAAGACCGTCACCTATCTTGGCGACAGTTGAGGTTGTTGGCGGCGGAGGGAGGTGGACCATGGTTATGTTTGGGTGACTTTAATGAGGTATTATTTTCGACTGAAATGAAAGGAGGGACTAGGGCGCAATGGCAGATGAATAACTTTCGTGATGCTGTGGATGAGATTGGGCTGGGGGATTTGCCATTCGAAGGGTATATGTATACGTTTGACAATGGGCAGGAGGGTCTGGACAATCGGCAATGTAGGCTTGACAGGGCTATGGTTAATGAGGGGTGGAGGGATCTTTTTCCATATGCGAAACTTATACACCTTGATAGGGAGTGGTCAGATCATGCTCCGATTAAGGTGGTTATTGATGGACGAAATGGCGCTGAGTTGAGAGGGACTAAGAAGTTTCGGTTTGAACATATATGGGTAGGGGAGGACGGTTGTGAGGAGGCGGTAAGGGCAGGGTGGGGAAAGGGGGATGGTGAGTTGCTTGGGTCTATCGAGGGGTGTGCTAAGGAGTTGGTTGAGTGGAAGGGAATTAGTATAGGGAGAATTCTTCGAGAGCTGAACAAGAAGCGGAGGTATTTGAAGAAGCTGAATGAAGGTGATAGGGGGCCGTGGCAGGTAAAGGAGAGGAGACGGGTTGTGGGGGAGATAAGTCAGCTGTTGAGGAAAGAGGAGAGGTTTTGGAGGCAGCGGTCTAGGGCGATTTGGCTTAAAGATGGAGACCGCAACACTGCTTTCTTTCATAGGAAGGCGGGGCAGAGGAAGCGAAAGAATTTTATAGCGAAGTTAGTGGATAGTAGCGGACGGGTGGTTGATAATACAGCGGCAATATCAGCGTGTGCTGTGGAGTATTTTCGCAATTTGTTCTCTACTGACTCGCCATCGGGAATTGAGGAGGCTCTGTGCGGGGTTGAGGGGCGAGTTACAGGTGCTATGAATGAAATTCTGGCCGAGGAGTATAGGGGGGCTGAAGTTTTGGAGGCTTTAAATCAGATGCATCCTCTTAAGGCTCCGGGGCCGGATGGGATGAATGGTCTGTTCTATCAAACATATTGGCATATAGTTGGTCCTGCGGTGATACGAGCTGTTCTAAATATTCTTAATGGAGCTGATATTCCGACGGGGTTGAATTTAACTAATATTGTTCTAATTCCAAAGAAAAAGGCTCCTGATAAGATGACTGAATTCCGACCTATTAGCTTATGTAATGTAGTTTATAAATTGGTATCTAAAGTTTTAGCAAATCGAGTGAAGAGGTTTCTGGGGGAGATTGTATCTGAGAATCAGAGCGCTTTTACCCCGGGTCGGTACATTACCGATAATATTCTTGTCGCCTTTGAGTTATTTCATCATATGAAAAATTCGAGGAGTGGCGGTGGACACATGGCTCTTAAATTGGATATGGAAAAGGCTTATGATCGTGTAGAATGGAATTTCTTAGAGGCAGTGTTGCATAAAATGGGTTTTGATGCTAGATGGACCAATTGCGTTATGAAGTGTGTCCGGTCGGTCGAGTATTCAGTGCTGGTTAATGGGTCGAGCTCGGATGTCTTTGCGCCTCAGCGTGGTATAAGACAAGGTGACCCTCTTTCTCCCTACTTATTTATAATTTGTGCGGAGGTTCTGTCGAGCCTTATGAGACGTGCTGTCGAGAATGGTTCTATTCATGGAATTCGAGTGGCTCCTGCTGCTCCTGCTATTTCTCATCTTTTATTTGCGGACGATAGCATTTTCTTTGTTAAGGCAAATGAGAGGGAGGCGAGAGTGGTGCGAGATGTGTTGAGAAAGTATGAGTCGATTTCAAGGCAAAGGGTTAGCATGGAAAAGACTACGGTATCTTTTAGTCATGGCACTACTGTGAGGCGGCGAGAGGCTGTGGCGGCTGTTCTTGGGGTTCGACAAGTGACGGGTCATGATAGGTATCTTGGATTACCTACGGTAGTGGGGAGGTCCAAGAAGGTGATAACGGCAGTAATTAGAGACAAGATAAGCAAGAAGTTGCAGTGTTGGCGAGGGATGCTGCTCAGTAAGGCGGGTAAGGAAGTGTTGTTAAAGGCTATTGCCCAATCTATTCCTAACTATGCGATGAGCGTTTTTAAGCTACCTGTTAATTTTTGTGACGATTTGCGATCTCTTGTTTCGAAATATTGGTGGGGTTCCGAGAATGGTAAGAGGAAGATTTCGTGGGTTGCGTGGTCACGAATGTGTCGGCCAAGTGTAGGGGTGGTATGGGATTTAGGGACTTTGAACAGTTTAATATGGCGCTATTGGGAAAGCAGGCTTGGAGGCTTATGACGGATACTGATAGTCTAATGGTGCGTGTAATGAAGGGGAAGTACTTCCCGACCGCATCGTTCATGGAGGCAGAGCTAGGGGGTAATCCAAGTTACACATGGCGTAGTATTTGGGAGGCTCGGTCCGTGTTACACCTTGCGGTACGAAAGAGGATTGGAGATGGGGTATCAACGCGGGTTTGGAAGGACCCTTGGCTGCCTGGGACGCAGACACGGCGGGCCATCTCGCCTAGGGGTGTGCAGTCGGAGGGGATGTGCGTGGTGGAGCTTATGAATGGGGAGGGGAATGGATGGGATGAGGAGAAGGTCAGGGAGTGTTTCCTTCCGTTTGAATGTGACCGTGTGTTGGGTATTAGAATTAGTGAGGATCGACCTTTGGACGAATGGTGTTGGGATGCTGAGAGGGATGGGGTATATTCGGTTCGCTCTGCTTATAAGTTATTGGTAGCGGATGGGGTGGACATGGCTGGTCAGTCGGATAGTGCTCGAGATATGATGCTATGGAATCGTATTTGGAATGCTCCAGTTCTGCCTAGGATAAAAGTGTTTTTTTGGCAATTATGTAACTATGCTTTAGCAACTAAGATGAATATTGCTAAGCGAGTGGGCTTGATTGATGAAGTGTGTGCACAGTGCAAGTCGAGAGCGGAAACGTGTCTCCATGTTGTCCGAGGGTGCGGTTGGGTGGATGCTGTCTGGGAGGGGCTAGGAATCGAGGTACGAGGGGCGGAGGGGTTTGAAATGGTAAGGGATTGGGTGGAGGAAGCTGGACGCGAGATGGATGCGAAGACTTGGGAGATGTTTATGGTTGGGAGTTGGGCCTTATGGGAAAGGCGTAATAGGACTTTGTTTGAGGAGGAGGTTTGGAGGGCGGACTTGGTGATTCAGAGAGCGAGAGAGGTGTTGTGGGAGATGTCGGATGGGGCAGTGCCATTGGCTGAACCGAGGGAGTATGTGGCCGCGGGTTGGGCGAGGCCGGAGAGGGGTAGGGTGAAGGTCAATGTTGATGCGGGGGTTAAGGAGGGAGTCGGGACGAGTTGGGGCGTCGTATGCAGGGGCGAGGATGGGATGATGTTATGGGGTGCAACAATCCAGGCTCGTGTTCTTTACCACCCTACTTTGGCGGAAGCAGTGGCTATTCTATCCGGGTTAAAGGAAGCTGAATCAAGAGGCATTCGGAGGTTGATAGTTGAAGGGGATTGTGAAGTGGTCATAGAAGATTTGAAGAAGAGACGGACAGGGCGCAATGATATTTTTCTTGTTTATAACGATATTTTGAAACTTTGTCGTAGGTTTGATGATGTTAGTTTTTCTTGTGTGCGTAGAAGTTGGAATAAGGTGGCACATGAGTATGCTCATGTTTTGCCGTGGGTGGAGGGGCGTCGTAGTTGGGAGGGTGTATTTCCTCCCTATATAGCGGCGCTGGCAGAAGCAGATTTAATTTATACTTAGTGTTCCCCAATAGGGGATTCAAAAAAAAAAAAAAAAAAAAAAAAAAAAAAAAAAAAAAAAAAAGTAATGAGATATAGATTTCTAACAAGTGGTATCAGAGCCTTAGGTTGTTTGCATGCAAATCGGTTATAGTTTTTCCGAGTTATACGATTAACATATAAAACTTGTAAATTTGTGTTTATTATGATATATCACGAAATCAATTATGCATGTTAAAGTTTCTGATCCTAAAATGTATTTAGGATATTTTGGTTAATTTATGGATTTTATTGTTCATTTTACATAATAATGGCATTAAAAATGTGATTTTCTGATAAAAATGTCATTTTTGGACTAAAATTAGCTAAACTTTGATTTTTCCAGTGGTTTTTGGATATGTTTTCACATATATTATTTTTAGATGACCTGTAAATTTTCATAATTTTATGAGTTTTTATGCTCGAAATATGGATTTTTCATGATAAAATCGAATTTAAATGATTAAATAGGTTAATATGAGAAATATTTCGAATCTGGTCATAGAAATTTAGTATGTTGTCACATACAATTTTACAAGATGTGTGTAAATAATAGGCTATAATAAAGTCTTTATGCATGATTTATAAATTTTTGATGAAAAATAGCATAAATAGTGACTTTAATTAGTGAATAATTGCTAAAACATACTTCATGACTAAGGAAAAATGTCACATATTGCATTTTATCATATATTTCAGATCTAAAATTGAAAAGTTGATAAATATAATTTTTCTCATGTTTTTATGATTATAATTGATAAATCCGATAAACCGCAACATTGTTTTTCCCGATAATTTTCAAAATTTTTAACCTAAGTTTTTTGAACTTTATGAGTGTCATGGTATTTTTCCAGAATGTTCATGAGTTTAAAATTTCAAATTTTGAATTTATTTGAAATTTTTGTGATTTATTTGGAGTTTATGGCTATTTATTGTAATTTTGAGTCCATTAATGAACAATTTTAAGAAATATAAGTTAATTATTGTCAATATGTTAGTGGAGACTAATTTTGAGTCCTAAGTTGGTTAGGGTAATTAACTTGTGCATAAACATGATTTTATGTAATTTTTGTGATTTTAAAAGGTTGAATCACGCAAATCCGTAAAAATCGTTTAATATACGATATTGGCTCCTTAAAGGCGATTTAGCATAAAATTGGACATGTTCATACATATTATAATGCTGCATTTTATTTATGATTGTCATAATTTTATTTTATGTAATTTTTTGAATTATGTAATTTTACTTAGTATGGCCTTAGTTTTTAATTGGTATTACCCGAAATGTATGGGAATATCGATTCGGTTGTAATTTATTGTGATCTTGTATCACCGTTTTGTAATTTAATAGATTTATTTTTATTTTAATTACAAATGTATAATAGGAAATTATGTAATTTGTTATATAATTTATTTATTCCGGAGTTCCTTGAAGACAATGCCACTCAAGAAGGCGATCCATTAAAGACGGTGTTACCTCGAGATACGTGCCAAAACCGAACTTCAAGGGACCAATGGAGTTGGTTTCCGAATTTGTAATAGTTTATTAGATTTACTATTTTTAGGAAGGCCATACTAGGATTTATTTTTATGCTTTGCATTTTATTTATATGTCGCATGCATCGCTAAATCGACATAACTAAAACATGCATCCTCATTTTAATCGAGTATATCGACCGTGTCAATTATAATTATCGTAGTTCACCGCTTTAGTTCACTTAAAACGTGATAGATAATAAATTGACATGACCTCTCGCTAAAATTAAACAATTGAGACTTAGCCTTACCAAAAAGTAGAAACCATGAAAACCTATTTCGCGAGGGAGTGCACTCGGCCCTACCGGGGTACAAACCTTGTTATGTAGGGGAAGTGGGTGATAAATGTCTATCCACCGAATTCATGTTGATAAGGGATGAATCGGCCCTACCGTGCCCAAGTTGATGTTGATTTGGATCATGGACACATTTATTCGAAATTTGGATTGAGCTCAACGGAAGTATTCGTGACCGTAGTCGCATGTGTTCCGGGCTAAAGATAAAAATTAATGTAATTTTATCGACCAAGAGTTCTAAAAGTAGAATAGATTAAAGCGTTAATCCACCGAGTTATATTGATAAGGGATGAATCGGCCCTACCGTGCCCAAGTTAATATGAATTTGGATCTTGGAATCATTTATAATAGTTGGGTAGAGGTCACTATATAAATGCTCATATCTTGTTTAAATTTTATTTACAAGTATGACTAAAAAAAGACAAATGTTAATATTTCCTTTTCCTCCATACTTGTAGTTCATTACAATGAATCCATCAAACGCTACTACACCGATAACTATTGAGTCTTGCCACAATGTTTTTGACGACGTTTGCTCCAACAATGATTTCGACACTACTAGAGAACTTCATTTTGGAATTGGTTCGGATGGAAACCTAAACTTCATCACTTCTTCTAAACCTCCTACAAGATCTCTTGTGAGCCGGTCTCAGGAAGACCGCCTCATAAAATCTATAGGATCTTTGTCCTTGGAAGATAAAGATGCCAAAACTAATGGGAGCTCAAGCAATCAAGTTCTTGCTTCAAAGGGCAAAAGGTTCAAGAAGAAGGGAAAGAAAGGGAAAAACTTGAAGCAAGTTGAAGATGAGTGCCATTATTGCTATGGCATGGGACATTGGCTTAGGAATTATCCCGTATATTTGCGAAATATAAGGGAAGGAATCATCGTTCCAAAAGGTAAAATTCCTAAGGAAATTTATGTTATTGATATAAATTATACTTCCACTACGACATGGGTACTGGATACTGGTTGTGGTTCTCACCTTTGTAATCATTTACAGGGTTTAACAGACGTGAAGAGGCTTAGCAAAGGAGATGTGGATCTACGCCTTGGAAATGGAGCTCGAGTAGCGGCCGAATCCAAGGGAACTTATGTATTAGCTTTGCCTAATGGGTTTGAGTTGTATTTACATAATTGTTTTTATGTGCCTACACTCTCTAAAAACATTATTTCAATCGCTATGTTAGACATGGACGGTTTTTGTTTTGTCATTAAGAACAATCGTTGTTCTATTTCTAGGAACGAATTAGTTATAGGCCAAGCTTCTTCTATTATTGGAATTTACAATTTAGAAACCTCGAATCCGACTAATGATATCTATAACATTCAATCAAAGAAACTCAAATCAAGTGACCCAAATAAACCGTTCATTTGGCATTGTCGATTAGGTCACATAAACGAGAATCGCATCAAAAGATTAATTTCGACTAATGTGATTACACCATTTGATTTTCAATCATATGGAACATGCGAATATTGTCTTCTTGGCAAAATGACTCGAAATCCTTTTAGTGGTAAAGGGACACGAGCTAGTGAACTATTGGGACTCATACACACCGATATATGTGGACCAATGAGTATCACCGCTCGAGGAAATTATGACTACTTCATAACCTTCACCGATGACTTGAGTAGACATGGGCATGTCTATTTAATAAAATATAAGAGTGAAGCTTTTGAGAAATTCAAGGAATTTCAAAATGAAGTAGAGAACCAATTGAACAAAAAGATAAAAGCACTACGATCCGATCGTGGTGGATAATATCTTAGCCTTGAATTCGATTCACACTTGAAAGGTTGTGGTATTATATCACAACTTTCTCCACCCGGAACACCACAACTCAATGGTGTTGCCGAAAGGAGAAATCAAACCCTACTTGATATGGTTCGATCAATGATGAGTCAAACCGAGCTACCAAACTCGTTTTGGGGATTTGCGATTCAACCCGCAATTAGATCCTTGAACAATAGTCCCACAAAGACAACCGAAAAGACTCCATATGAGATGTGGACGGGAAGGGTTCCCAATATATCCTATATGAAGATTTGGGGATGTGATGCTTACGTCAAGGCAAAGACCGACAACAAGCTTGCCCCAAGATCCGAAAAATGCATCTTTATAGGTTATCCTCGACCTCTCGAGGATACTACTTCTACAAACCTCAAGAAAACAAAGTGTTTGTGTCTTGCGAGGCTGTCTTTTTAGAAAGAGAATTTATTTCTGAGAGATAGAGTGGGAGAAATTTTGAACTTGATGAAGTTCAAGAGCCACAAACCGAAGTAGAGACGCAAGAAGATGTTTGATGAGAACATTATATGCGCACATTTAGTCCCCTAATTGAGCCTATTTTGCATACTAGTATAGCATTTTATGACCATTTTATCCATCAATTCCTTCCTATTTCGTTTTCCTGTTGCATTGTGCATGTTTTGTAGGAAAGAAGATAATTAGGCGGAAATTCCCGTCTCCCGTGCATATTTAGAAGGTTATTGATGATATTGGATGGACTAGTATGAATAGGAGGCAAGAATGATGACCAAGTATGTAGGAATAAAGAGTATATAGAAGGATCATAGGCTTAAAAGCAAGGATGACGAGAAGGAAGACATTGCAAGAAGAAATTGCTCTAAAACTAAACCAAGGGTGGCTCCTTTGGCTCTGAAAGTATGCTAGATGAAACGGCATCGAAAAATAAAGTGATCTAGGCTTTTAAATCACTCCAATAGGAGTCCGGATGAGAAAATGACGTCCGTTTTACAATCCGAGCTCAAACAAAGAAGCTGTCCGCCAATCCGCTCGTCCCGAGACTAAGACGTTCGTCCCCTGAGACAAGACGCTCGTCTCCCCCCCCCCCCCTCGACGCTCGACTTGAAGCCTAGTAATCCGAGCGTCCCGTGCTCAAGACGCTCGTCTTGAGGCCTTGTGATCCGAGCGTCCCGAGACAAATCCGCTCGGATTCCTTTCCAGTGCAACCGTCTCTCCTCCAGCCCACTCGGGATGCGCATGTTTCTGAAAGACTAGCAAAAAGGAGACTAGCATCTTTCTTTGAGAGGAGCATTTCCCTACTCAACAATTAGCATTGTTAATTACTAATTTACCCTTACTTAACCTAATGATCCACTACTATAAATACCCCATTTGTAATAATCAAACCACCAAGTTCCCATATTAGAAATTCCTCTTAGATTAGATTAGGAGTAGATTAGAATAGATTACTCTTTAATCTTTCCACAAATTACACATTAATCTTTCCTTAATTATTGTTCAAGTTTATTATTCAAGTTTATTATTGGGTAATTGAAGATTATTGGGTTATTATTGGAGAACTGACAACTCTTCATCAATCAATCAAGTTTCTTCTATTATTCTTTGCTTTATTATTTGGATCATCTTAAGTTGGTATAATTCTTTTACCCTTTACTCTTTATTGTTTATTTCCTCATTCTCTTATCATGGTTACACTTGTTGTGATGATTGACACCATTAATGACATGTTTACCATGATAATAAGTGAGTAGTCTCTTAACTAGGATTAGTGGGTAATTAGGGAAACCCAACATGGGATTAATCATGCTTAATCTAATATGTTTTCATAATTAAATTGCTTGCTTGTTGTAATGTCAACCTATGCACATGTTATGTTTGATGAAATGCTAAACCTATGAATCCTTGCATTTTTACCCATCTCTTATCTACTCAACAAGACTTGTAAGATATAAAACAACTCGAGTCTTGTTAGACCATGCATAGAAGTTGAATAGGAAGAAACTAAGTCGACTTGTAGGTGTTGTACAATCTAATCGATTCGGCCCCGGGACCCAACTCTTCCTATGAACCGTAAGACATAAACCAACTCGGTTCCTTTACAACATTAATTGCTTGCAACTTTGTAAACATGTTTGTATGATCAACACCATGAATCCCCTATGAACCCATGATATCCTAGCACTTTTAATCATTTGTTTACATCTTTCCTTTTATTGCTTGTTTTACTTTATTGCTTGCATTAGTCTAGAACACAACTACAAACCCAACCAAATTGTGACACTAGCATAAATTGAGATAGATAGACTTAGAACCCAAAGCACATCGTCCCATGGATCGACCTCGACCTACCGCTAACTAGTTGTTTGTTGAGAATTATAAATGTGTTTTGATTGGGTGTACAACGACACGCTCACGTTCAAAAATGGCGCCGTTGCCGGAGATGGTGCTATGTGATTAAGTTCTTACTTGTTTGTCTATTTTAATTTTGCTCTATCCTTGAGGAACTTGTTCCTCAAGGATTGTTCTTACCGTTTTTGTGTAGTTTCCATGCTTGTAGTTGTTTTCTTGTCTTAGCTATGATGGCTCAAGACTTGACATATGGAGTATGTGGTAGATTCTTTGAGTATGACTATGGGTATGGGGAGTTTGAGAAGCAAGTCAACACAAACCTACCTTACTATTCGTACAATGAAAATCCTAACCACTTCCCCAAGTTTTCCCACCAAAATTACCACATCCAATATCAACAACCACCACCCACCCAATACCCACTTCATAATGAGCTTCAATTGCCACAATACAACCACTTTCACACCCACCCACAACAAGAAGATGAACCCATTCAAAATATGATTTTCCAAATGATGGAAGATCAACAAAACTTCTTCGAACGAATGCTAGAGGAGAGCTAAAAGAGGGACAATGTTCTTCAAGGCATTGTTGCCCAAGGTGAGGAGTTGGAGATTCAAATTACCCAAATGAAAGAATCCCAAGCAACCACTCCCCACCAATCCTTGAGCATTGGCCATGAATGTGAGTTTGAAGGAGTAACCTTTGATGTGGAAGATGAGAAGTGGGAAGAGCCAATCTCTTTGAGCTTTTGTGAGTATGAAAGTGTGGTATTTGATGAGGACTTTGAGATGGTGGAGGAAGAATTATTGAGGAGAAGTAAAGCCTCTATTTATGATTCATATGGAGAAAGCGATGATGACGCATCTATGGAAGAAGATGATGAGGGAAAGATGGACTCAAATGATGAATGGAGTTATGGGATTAGCTTTCTTGAGGAACCCATCCTTGAGAAGTTTGAAGATTGCTTCGATGAAGAGGAGGAATGCCTTCATGAGAACCTTTTCAAACCCACTATGGAGCCCATGATACTTGGAGATGACATTATGGACCTTCTCACGAAAGTCAAATCATCATACAAGAATTACTTAGTGGAGAAGCTTAAAGAAAGGGCTAAGAAGGAGCCTACATGTAGAAATTTGGCATCCACTATCCCAACTCCTAACACATACCATCATCAATGCCATGAAAGTTCGCCGTCTATCCTTGGAGAATTGACTAGTCCAAGCATTTGCGTCATCAACTATGGAAGAATTAGGAGCAACCGGAAAAGCACCCATGACAAGAATCTCAAGTTTGCTAGTTTCAAGAGCCGGGAAGGCCATCATCACAAAGCAAAAGAGAAGGGGAAGGAGTTCAAAGGGAGATCCCTCATGGATTGGCCCTACTCTATTTTTCAATGGTTCAAGACTTATTCATGCTTACTTGAGGACCATTCACAAACCTTTGACCAACTATTGAGAGCATTGAGCTCCATGGATAATGGAATTCGAATGAGTTTGGTGGAGTCCTCCCTCAAACCACCATTTGTAAGATACCCTTTCCTTTAACTTTGCATTACATTTACACTTGCATTTAGTTATATACATATACATTTAGCTTGTATTTGTATTATATTTCATATTGCATTCACATTAGTTATTTCATATAGATTAGTTTGCATTGTAATATATCTCACATGTCTCATATAGTTAGTTGCATTCATGTATAGCCACTAATGACCAAACCTATTCCTCTCTACACTAGAAATAGTGTTTAAATCGGTTTGACGAGGTTTGATCATCGGTGACGAACATGCATCATATAATATAGTTTAGATTGAATTCATTTGTTATATATGTCATATAGAATTGCATTTAGTTAGAGCATGCATTCATTCATATTATTGCATTTATTCAAAAATCCAAAAACATGTACTTTCTTTTTCATTCCTACTCCTACATGTACATTGAGGACAATGTCCAAAATAAAGTGGGGGATGGGAATTTATATTCCAAAATACATAAAAATTGATTCGAAAAATCTCAAAAATATGTCCTTTAATTTCACAAAAATAAAATCCATAAAAATTTAAAAAAAAAAAAAATTCAAAAACATGTTCTTTCCTTTTTAGTGTAGAATTATATATATTATATATACTTGTTTACTTGTTTGTTTATCCTTTTTCACATTGATCGACTATGCCACATCCGAGACATGAGGATATTGAAGACCGCATGGTATGATCTTTTCAATCTCCTTTTTCCTCTTTATGTTGATGACTATGTGGCTTTATTTTGATTGATGCGGTATAAACAATATGATTATAGGACTTGCATTTAGTTTATATGGCATACTAGTTGGTAGAAGCATCTGCATTAGGTTGTATATATGATAGTTGCATCATGGCATGTAGTTGCATGTTAGAAAAACTTTGTGAAAGCATTTATTTGGGAAGCTTGACAAGTGTATATAAGGCCCTTGTAGATACTTTTTCTTCTTAAGACTTTGCTTGTTAGAATACTTGTAAAACACCCTAGGATGTGTTATGCTAGTATCCTTTGACCCATAGATTAAGGCCTAGTCAAGAGTACCTGTGGTGTGATAACTTCTTGGCTACCGTTTCTTCCAAGGTGACCCTTGAAACCATGCAACCATCATCCATATTCTACCATATTTTGTCATCAAAGGGAACAGGCACAAAAATTGTTCAAAATTTGAGTTCAAAATTGAAATGAAAAGTCAAGAAAGTTTGCAAATTGCATCAAAAGAAAAGAGGAGTAACAAAAATGAAAACTACTATGCTTTAAATATAAACAACCTCACTACAAATGGGGTGACTTTAAAAATGTTCAAAAGAAAATGCAAAAAGTTGAAAATTGTCAAGTATTGAAATGCCAAACATCAAAAGAAATGGCAAAAGAAAGTGTTCTCAAATGTTATATGCCACAAGAAATTGGGGGGAAAAACAACAATAAAAGCAAACTCCCATATGAAACTCAAAATCTATTGATCCCTTTTCCAGTATATCCACTTTTGTGCATGGTAGAGAGGGGACGACCTTTCTTCTTGTCTAAGCAAGAAGGGGAATTCCGCGATCCTCCAGTGTTTCTAACACCATAGGGAGTCTACTCTTGACGAAAGCATTTAACGATTGAGGACAAAGGTACCCTAGCTTGACACAACTCGAAGGTGATTTATTGGTATCCTTTTAGGCTTAGTAGCTTGAAGAAACCATATCTACGATGGAATGTGTACCCTTAGATTGCTTCCCTTAAAGATCCGCCACTTAGATGAGAAAAGTGGTTATTCTTTTATTGATGCATCCATTACTTGTGTGCTTAAATGCTTGGATGTGTCGCCATTTTGGCAAGCCCCACCTTGCCTTGCAAGAAGGCATCCTACCTCATGGTTGTCTTGTTGTGAGTTGAAGGGGCGGAGTGAGACCCGCTAATTGTCTCACATCGGTTTTATTATTAGGATAGTTTAAATAAAGGTCTAACTTTTGTCACCTCTTTACTCGGGACGAGTAAAGGTTCGGTTTGGGGATATTTGATGTGAACATTATTTGCGCACATTTAGTCCCCTAATTGAGCTTATTTTGCATACTATTATAGCATTTCATGACCATTTTATCTGTCAATTCCTTCCTATTTCGTTTTCCTATTGCATTGTGCATGTTTTGTAGGAAAGAAGATAATTAGGCGGAAATTCCCGTCTACCGTGCATATTTAGAAGGTTATTGATGATATTGGATGGACTATTATGAAGAGGAGGCAATAATGATGACCAAGTATGTAAGAAATAAAGAGTATATAGAAGGATCATAGGCTTAAAAGCAAGGATGACGAGAAGGAAGACATTGCAAGAACAAATTGCTCGAAAACCAAACCAAGGGTTGCTCCTTTGGCTCTAAACGTATTATAGATGAAACTTCGTCGAAAAATCAAGTGATATAGGCTTTTGAATCACTCCAATAGGAGTCCGGATGAGAAATTGACGTCCGTTTTACAATCCGAGTTCAAACAAAGAAGCTGTCCGCCAATCCGCTCGTCCCGAGACTAAGACGCTCGTCCCCTGAAACAAGACGCTCGTCCCGCCTCCCCCTTCCCCCCCCCCCCCCCCTGGACGCTCGACTTGAAGCCTAGTAATCCGAGCGTCCCGTGCTCAAGACGCTCGTCTTGAGGCCTTGTGATCCGAGCGTCCCGAGACCAATCTGCTCAGATTCCTTTCCAGTGCAACCGTCTCTCCTCCAGCCCACTCAGGATGCGCATATTTCTGAAAGACTAGCAAAAAGGAGACTAGCATCTTTCTTTGAGAGGAGCATTTCCCTACTCAACAATTAGCATTGTTAATTACTAATTTACCCTTACTTAACCTAATGATCCACTACTGTAAATACCCCATTTGTAATAATCAAACCACCAAGTTCCCATATTAGAAATTCCTCTTAGATTAGATTAGGAGTAGATTAGAATAGATTACTGTTTAATCTTTCCACAAATTACACATTAATCTTTCCTTAATTATTGTTCAAGTTTATTATACAAGATTATTATTGGGTAATTGAAGATTATTGGGTTATTATTGGAGAATTGACAACTCTTCAGCAATCAATCAAGTTTCTTCTATTATTCTTTGCTTTATTATTTGGATCATCTTAAGTTGGTATAATTCTTTTACCCTTTACTCTTTATTGTTTATTTCCTCATTCTCTTATCATGGTTACACTTGTTGTGATGATTGACACCATTAATGACATGTTTACCATGATAATAAGTGAGTAGTCTCTTAATTAGGATTAGTGGGTAATTAGGGGAAACCAACATGAGATTAATCATGCTTAATCTAATATGTTTTCATAATTAAATTGCTTGCTTGTTGTGATGTCAACCTATGCACGTGTTATGTTTGATGAAATGCTAAGCCTATGAATCCTTGCATTTTTACCCATCTCTTATCTACTCAACAAGACTTGTAAGATATAAACCAACTCGAGTCTTGTTAGACCATGCATAGAAGTTGAATAAGAGGAAACTAAGTCGACTTGTAGGTGTTATACAATCTAATCGATTCGGCTCCGGGACCCAACTCTTCCTATGAACCGTAAGACAAAAACCAACTCGGTTCCTTTACAACATTAATTGCTTGCAACTTTGTAAACATGTTTGTATGATCAACACCATGAATCCCCTATGAACCCATGATATCCTAGAACTTTTAATCATTTGTTTACATCTTTCCTTTTATTGCTTGTTTTACTTTATTGCTTGCATTAGTCTAGAACACAACTACAAACCCAACCAAATTGTGACACAAGCATAAATTGAGATAGATAGACTTAGAAACCAAAGCACACCGTCCCATGGATCGACCTCGACCTACCGCTAACTAGTTGTTTGTTGAGAATTATAAATGTGTTTTGATTGGGTGTACAACGACACACTCATGTTCATGCTAATGTAAGCGTCATGCCCTATTCCATTTGTGAGAAACTTAACATGGGTGCTTTAAAATGCACTAATATTTCTTTGCAAATGGCGGACCGTTCTATAAAGCAACCCTTAAGTGTCTTAGAAGATGTGTCCGTCAAAGTTGGCAAGTTTTTCATACCCGTTGACTTCCTCATACTTGATATGGCCGAGGATTCACAAACCCCAATTATATTGGGTAGTTTATTTTTGCACACCGCAAGCGCGTTAATAGATGTGGAAATGGGAAGTTGACCTTAGAAGTGAGCGATGACCGGGTTACCTTTAGCAAGAACAACACCATTAAGAGCCCAATGTTACAAGAGTCTTGTTATTTATTTAGCACTATGGACTCTCATAATGCCTCTACTATACCTCAATCCTAACTGATGGATCCGTTGAAGGAAGATATTGGTGTTTATTGTTTTGTAGGTGATGATTCTAAGGGCACTAATGCTAAGAGTGCCAAAAGGAATGGGGAATTTTCTTGGAAAGGCTTGAAATGGATGCGGAACGTAAAAGGAGCTATTAAAGGAAGCTCGGAAGGTGGCAAGCTCAAGGACGAAAATTGATCAAATGAGCTTCTTACGTCGTGCGGGACGTTAAACCAGCGCTTCTTAGGAGCCAACCCAAGCTTTTATTTATTTTTGTTTTTAATTTTTCACAAATTAAATGTTTTCATAGATTTATAAATAAAATTACTAGACTTGACGGTGTTTTGTTTTGTGATTTATAGGTGAAAGAAGAAGAAAAGGAGGCTCAAAGAAGAATAGCACGCTTCCCCATGCCAGAAACCCCGTTCGGGGTCGTAACTTTCAACAACGGGGAAGCTAAGAGAAATACGGAGGAAAAGTCAAAATCGGGCTAAAGTTGGTCAATCTCGATCGGGGTAGGCTGGCCCCGATTGGGGTGGGCTGGCCCCGATCGGGGACGCAACTTTTTCCGGAAAATAATAATAACAATATAATAATTTTAAAAAAAAATCGTAGAAAATTGATAAATCACTTGCAAACATCATTCCTTCATCAAACTTTCCAGGTTTGGAAGGAAGGGCTTCTACTTTTGGCCCTTTTCTTAAATTGTTGATGATTGGAAGAGTCCTTTATATACATACTAGCTTGGGGGAGGCTAACTAGTCTAGTAAGTGTTCTTTCCTTTGAATTTTAGTTTAATTTCTCACAACCCATTAAATATGACCTCTTGTCTTTCTTGTTTATGTGCTTTGAGCTATTTTTATGGTTTAGTTGGGTGATTTACATGTTGGCACATTGAGGACAATGTTGTGTTTAGCTTGGGGGGGGGGGATTGCATTTGCATTGTAGTGTAGTTTGCATTTAGGAAAATCTGAAAAATTTTAGAGAATTGTGTTGTTTTTTGCTTGCTTCTTAGCCTACTTTTGTCATGGAAATTGTGTTTTATGCCCTCTTGCTTATCCTAATGATAGCTTATGGCTAATGATTTATTCTTATTTGATGGGATAATTGCTACATGGGGATATCTTGACAAAGTGGGTGGATGATGAAATTGAACATTAGGTTTGATCTTGACTTTTGGCAAGCCACAATATGGTAAGGTAGAGCCTCCTAGACCGGTACATTCTATTTCCGGTCTCACTTAGGTGAGTGTAGGTCTCCTTATGGTGTGTGTTACATCAATAACGCAAAAATATGGTCTTAATTTCATCTCTTTATAAGCATTGCATTCATTTGTTGACAGCATTTTGGAGCCATTCACATGATTACAATTGCCTTTTTGAACCCTTTTTCACAAAATTTATCCTTAACTACATATAAAAATTGCATACCTTGTTGAGCTAGTAGCTTTGATTAGTTGTGTTTGGGTGCTCATTTGGGATTTGTTCTATCTTTAAATATTATTGTGAGCTTGGTCTTAATGCTCTTGGAGAAAAGAAGTGAAAAAAGAAAAAAAAAAATGAATTGGAAAAAAAAATGATGAATGAAAAAAATGATGGAAGAAGAAAAGAAAAGAAAAAAAAAGAAGGAAAAGCATGAAAAAAAAAAAAAAAAACATGGTTTGTATTATGAAAAAAAAAAAGAAGAAGAAGTTGATGTAAGAAGCTCTCATGTTTTTTCATATAATTTGGAGAGCATTCTTATGATTTGTATCGAAATTTTTGGGATTAGTTTTGGGATTGAGCATCCTTGCATATGGTTATTGCTAGCTTGACTTAGCTCCACATACCATAAATCATTTGTTCCCCTTTCTTACCCATTACAAAATTGCCTTCTTCTTACCCTTGGCTTCCTTTACGTGCTTGCATTTGAATGTTTTTAGCTTGTAGTTTTGAAATGATTACCATATTAGATTGCGGGCACACTCTCATGAGTCCAGGATAGGTGAGTGCTATTTACACAAAAATCCTTTTACATATAAATGAGTGATTAGTGAATCATGAGAGTCCAAAGTCAAAAAGATCATGCAAGAGCCGAAAAGTTCATACATAGTCATTCATGCTACGCCGTCATGTAAATCTTGTCCATATTTTTGAATTATTCCTTATGCCCATATTATTTCCGGTTTTGAATCATTATGCTTAGCTTGTTTTAGGATATTGCAATTGATGGGATATGATTTCTTGCTTGGGGACAAGCAAGAGTTTAACTTGGGCGAGTTTGATGTGTCCATTTTATATATGTTTTTACCCCCATTTTAGCTCTATTATTACATGTCATTTGCACTAATATTAGTGATTATGTGAGCTAATTCCGTGTTCTAGTTATATTTGCTTGTTTCATTGTGTTTTGTAGGAAATTAAGCTTTTAATAGCTTTTTCCCGTCAAATAGCAAGCATACGAGTTCACGAGGCTAACAAGACCAAGCATGACCGCGGAAGGGTGTTTTGGTAATTTCCAAGCCCGAGCAAGAAGTATGAAGCATGGGTTGATAATGCAAAATGATCATACAAAGATCCCAAAAGAGAAGTCCAAATTCATGTGGAAAATATCAAGCTTAGGATGCACTTTGCATGCTCTTAAGTTGTGTTATTAAGCAATTAACCGGAGGCTTAAAGATGGGATTAATGGCTCACATTGGATCCCTTTGACTATTTAATCAAGAATTGAAGAAGAATAGACGGATTCACTTGGCCCCGATCGGGGTGGCCTGTCCCCGATCGGAGTTTGCTTGCTCTTGGTTTTTTACGTTATGTCACTATAAATAGGGGCGTTAATCCGTCATTGTAGGATATCTTTTTCTTACATAATTTTACTCTCCTTTAGCCTTAAACACACAAATTCTCTCTTAGTTTTCATATTAGTTTTAATATTGTTAAGCATTTGATTCTTGTTAAACAATTTGGTTCAAGCATTTGGTTCTTATTTCAATACAATCTTTCTTTTGTCATTTGGGTTTGTTATTCTTGTTCAAGTTCCAAGTTATTTTGGTACGGTAATTTCAATCCTTGTTCATTTCGTTATCGATTTTTCGTTATTGTTATTACATAGTTATCGTCATTATCTTTAGCATTACAATTTTAGTTCGTCATCACATTTCATTATCAAGTTTATCATTAGCTTTCCTTACTACATTTCTCATCATTAGTTATCTCACTTTTCATTTAGTTTATTTATAATTTCTACAAATTCATTTAGTTATATTTATATTATTATCATGTTTATCATTTCATACATTGTTGTTAGTTTCATTTCCGATATGAGTGAGTAGTTCCTTTTTGTCTAGGGATTAGGGAAGCCACGCATGATTAATATTTGTAAATGTTAAATTAGGTTGATGTAGTTGTTTCTATCACATGTTTGCATCGTCATGATTAATCTTTGTTTAATAGCCATATTCATCGATTAAGTTTGTTAATTCGCTATATAAGTCGAGATGCACGGAATAGAATTAGACTAAGCAAGTGTAATAGGACGACCTAGTCATAAAGAGAGTTCTCTAGGACCCGGTCTATGGTTGACAATAAGGCCGAGAGGTGGCTGTATTTAGCCTAAACAATTGACAATGTTATTTATTCCAAGTTTAACATGAACATCTATATACAATTGCATGTGTGACCCGACTCCCCTAGACTCTTTTAATCATATACATTTGCATCGTTTAAATTACAAGTTATCAAACCAACAAACCAAACCAATCGTAATCAACCTTGATAGAAGTCTTTTCATAGCTTTTTATAACGCAATTCCCGTCTCCTAGTGTTCGACCCCTCGCACTACATTAATTTGTGTCAAGGAAAATTTATCTTTGATTAGGTGTGCGACAAAGCCTAGTAGATGGTCCATGATAACCACCATAAGGAGAAGAATGGCATCCTTCTAGCACCCCTTTCATATCCCAATGTAGAACACATCTCCGGAATAGCCCATCGGAGCAATGTTTGAACAAATATGGATTATCCCATAGGAAGAACTTTACATCATGTAAGAACTTATTCCTTTGTTGATATGAAAGATTAGGTGGCAACTCTCTTCCAACTAGATAGTTGGCTCATCATCGGCGAAGGAATTATCAATAGGTATATCAATACCTCCATCATTAAACCTCAAACGGGATAGGTGACCGGCAACAACATTTCGGCCCCCCTTCTTGTCTTTAATCTCATGATCAAATTCTTGCAAGAGCAACATCCATCTTATCAATCTTGGCTTAGCTTCTTGCTTGGCTAGGAGATGCTTTAGTGCGGCATGATCGATATGAACAATGATTTTTGAACCGATCAAGTAAGAGCGGAATTTGTCTAAGGCTTAGACAATGACAAGTAGCTCTTTCTCTGTGGTGGCATAATTGATTTGGGCCGCATCCAAGGTTTTTCTAGCATAGCAGATAGCATGGAGAATCTTGTCCTTTCTTTGTCCTAGCACGGCACCTACCGCATAGTCACTTGCATCACACATGAGCTCGAATGGTAAGTTCTAATCCGGTAATTGGATGATAGGTGCATAAATTAAAGCCTTCTTGGTCCTAAGAAAAGACTCAAGACAATCATTAGTAAATACAAATGGAGCATCTTTTAAAAGAAGCTCCGTAAGGGGTTTCGCAATTTTATAAAAGTCTAATAAAACGGCGGTAGAATCCCACATGGCCTAAGAAACTCCTTACACTCTTCACATTTACCGGTGGGGGTAGTTGTTCGATTACTTGGACCTTAGCATGGTCCACTTCAATTCCTCTTTCCGAGACAATATGACCAAGTACCACTCCTTCATTCACCATAAAGTGGCACTTTTCTCAATTTAATACCAAGTCAACCTCTTCATAACACTTCAACACTTTAGACAAGTAAGCCAAACATGCATCAAATGAAGAACCATAGACACTAAAATCATCCATAAACACCTTTATGACAGACTCGATATAGTCGGAAAAAATGCTTATCATGCAACGTTGGAAAGTGGCGGGGGCATTATAAAGACCAAAAGGCATTCTACGGTAAGCAAAGGTACCATAGGGACATGTAAATATTATATTCTCTTGGTCATCCGGGTGAATTGGTATTTGAAAGAACCCGGAATAACCATCTAGGTAGCAAAAATATTTGTGACATGTCAACCGCTCCAACATTTGGTCAGTAAAAGGCAATGGGTAGTGGTCTTTCTTGGTGGCTAAATTTAGCCTCCTATAGTCAATACACATTTTCCATCCCGTCACAATTCTAGTCGGAATGAGTTCTTTTTTATCATTTTTTACTACGGTGGTTCCTTCTTTCTTAGGAACCACTTGGACCGGACTTATCCATTTAGAATCGGAAATTGCATAAATAATTCTCGCATCCAACAATTTAATCACTTCCTTTTTTACCACTTCTTGCATGTTAGGATTTAGTTGTCTTTGACCTTGGACACATGGTTTATGGTCTTCTTCAAGATGGATTCTATGCATGCAAAATTCTGGGCTTATGCCCTTTAAATCATCAAGTTTGTATCCAATGGCTTTCTTGTGAGATTTTAAAACATGAAGCAATGAAGACAATTGACTCTCACTTAATTTAGCACTAACAATTACCGGACACATCTCCTCATTATCTAGAAAAGCATACTTCAAATTAGAAGGGAGGGTTTTAAGTTAGGGTTTTTGTACCTCAAGGTGTAGAAACCAAACCTACAAAATGTGAGATTTCCTCCAATGATATCTCTTCTCCATCCAATTCATGCTCCAAAGCATCCATCTCCTCATTTCCAATCTCATCATCACCTGCAAATGATTCCAATAGCAAGAGTGCCTCCAAAGGATCTTTAGCCAAAGATCGAGGTATAGAGTCTTCTATGACAATGTCAACAACATCCAAAACATCAATAGAATAACAAGATTCTTTTATCATTGGACTCTTCATGGCACTATTTAAGTTGTATGTGACCTTATCGTCACCCAATTCCAATGTTATTTTACCATTCTTGACATCAATTACTGCACCCGCGGTATATAAAAAGGGTCTTCCCAAAATATTTGGGATTTGGGCATCTTCGTCCATGTCAAGAACAATAAAATCAATTGGAATGAAAAACTTACCAACTTTCACGGGAACATCCTCCAAAACTCCTAAAGGGCGTTTTATGGAACGATCCGCCATTTGCAATGTGACACTAGTACATTTTAAGCCTCCTATATTAAGCTTAGGACATATAGATTAAGGAATTACACTTACACTAGCACCTAAATCGCATAGAGCTTTATCAATTTGATAGGTGTCAATTGTGCATGAAATGGAAAAGCTACTGGGATCTTTTAACTTAGGAGGGGACTTGATTTGCAAAAAACACTACACTCGACGGTGAAGGCATTTGCTTCAACTTCGTCAAAAGTCCTCTTCTTAGTTAAAATGTCTTTCATGAACTTAGTGTAAGAAGGAATTTAAGTAATTAATTCGGTAAAAGGAACGGTTACCTGGAGATTCTTCACAATTTCTGTGAACTTACCGAATTGAGTATTCTTTTGATGCTTTGCCAACCTATGAGGGAAAGGCACTTTTGTAACACCCCCATACTTCAAGTGCCTTACCAGGACCACTCAGGTATAAATATGCTACCATCTCGGTTGCCCGAGGTAATGATAATCATAAGACAATAACGAAACAACATTTAAATAGTATAACTTTAGTGAAAGGTTACAATCCAAAACCAAATATCAAAATACGGTTACATGTTCTCAAAACCAACAACTAAAAGAAATGTTTGATAAACTAATCATGCTACAGCAGAAGACTCTATCATCAGACGATGGCACATCCCAGCTATCCCATGTAACTCAACTCATACCTGCTCAACAACTGCTCACCATCCCCAAATGGATCACCACAGGTTTTAAAACAATAAACGGGGTCAGTACTAATCACACAATTTATATAAACCAACAACACAGTAAACAAACAGCTCAATCATCACAGATATACTCCGAACTCCAATCTCAACTCCACAATCCTGACTACACACTAAAGTGTGTAGCCCTGCCAGAGTGCCCATCGCAACAGGTCACTCCACGCTGCCAGTGGGGGACCGCAATCGTACCCACCAAATCCCCGCTCATCTCCGTCGAGCGATAAACCCAAATTCCTTAATGTGCACATCCCTTCTGTGGCGGGTTCCATAGAAGGCGAATAATGGGCGTGAAGCCACTCCCGCAAGTGACTCCACTCGGCCCGGGGACGCGCCCAAGAAGAACACAGACAGATACAAACAATCACAACTACTATCAACAACCAAATCCAGCAATCGTCACAATACGAGTATGATAATATTCAACAACCACAAAACACCAACAACACATTATGGGACTAATACTGAGTAGGAAAACCCTACCTGGAAAGCAACACAGTCAGACGGTCTCAATAGCTGATATCAAAAGGCTTCTTCTACGAATCCTCCTCCTAACATACAAACATATAATCACTACCGATCACGAAATACAACAAAACCCCCAAATCCCCAAATTAGGGTTTAACTAACTTTAACGAAATACTATAGAAACGGTACGTAGATCTTACCCTCGACGCAAGGATCACAAAGGTATAAAAAAAGGTGAAATCCGACCTTCCAAGCTCCGGGATTTGCCAACAATGCGATTAATGCGAAGAACGTAGTTTGTTTTCTCTTTGAAAGTGATTAGGTTTATAAAAGTGTTTAAAGAAAGTGACGGAAGTAATTATATACCAAATCGCATTATTAACAAAACCCGACAAATCATCCCCCCGTAAACCGGCTACTCGATCGAGTAGCTGAGATACTCGATCGAGTGCCCCCTACTCGATCGAGTACCCAACAGGTCAGAAACTATTTTAAAATGCAACACACCCTTACTCAACAGAGTAAGGCCCACTCGATAGAGTACCCAGAGACTCATACAACCGTAGTATTACAGTCTTCCCTCCTTAAAAAGAACTTCGTCCCCAAAGTTCAAACCACAACAAAACAAAGACACACACTACAACACTCCCGACTCAATAATGAAAACAAAACTCAACATAAAACATGTTACTAACCCGAACTCAACCCGACTCAACCACAACAAACATACCCACACAACATAAAAAGATATCAAAAGCTCTTAAAAACACTTCGCGATCATCTCCTACCCTCCTAAAAGAAATAAGGTTACGTCCCCGTAACCATACATACCTGATCAAAAAGGAAAGGGTAACGCTCTCTCATGGCCTCCTCTGCCTCCCATGTAGCTTCCTCAGACTCGTGGTTAGACCAAAGGATCTTAAGCAAAACTGTCTCACCACTCCTAGTCTTCCTAACCTTCCGGTCAAGAATCTGCTTAGGCACCTCAAGATATGACAAGGACTCATCTAGCTCTAAGCTCTCTGCCTCTAAAACATGTGACGGATCACTCACATACTTCCGCAACTGAGATACATGAAACACATTATGCACTCTCTCTAACGCAGCTGGTAAAGCCAGACGATATGCAACCTCTCCAACCCGCTCTAAGATCTCATAAGGCCCTATGAACTTCTGACTCAGCTTGCCTTTCTTACCAAATCTCATAACCCCACGCATAGGAGACACTTTCAGAAGAACCTTGTCCCCAACCTGAAACTCTGTATCCCGGCGATGTAGATCTGCATAACTCTTTTGCCTATCCTTTTGCTCTCATCCTTTCCCCGATCATCTTAATCGCTCAACCATCTCATGCACCATCTCTGGTCCTAGAACCCTTTGCCTCGCACTTTGTCGTCCCAACAAATCGGACTCCTACATCTCCTCCCATATAAGGCCTCGAACGGTGTCATACCAATACTAGTGTGATAGCTGTTGTTGTAAGAAAACTCTATCAAATCCAACCTCTGTTCCCAACTACCACCAAAGTCCATCACACAAGCTCGTAACATATCCTCAAGAGTCTTGATCGTTCTCTCAGTCTGACCGTCTGTCGCAGGATGAAATGCTGTACTCATCTTCAAAGTTGTTCCCAAAGATTCCTGCAACTCTTTCCAAAACCTTGAGATAAATCCCGCATCTTTGTCATATACTATGTCCTTAGGGACTCCATGTAACTTTAGCACATTCTTCCGATAAGCCATAGCCAATTGTGCTTTAGTCCATGTATCTTTCATTGGCACAAAGTGAGCTGACTTGGTAAGTCGATCCACTATTACCCATATCATGTTGTTACCCTGTTGACTCTTTGGCAAACCCACGATAAAATCCATAGAAATAGATTCCCACTACCACTCAGGTACCTCTAAAGACTGAATCTTACCTTGTGGTCGTCGCTGTTCCCCTTTAACTCTCTGGCATGTCAAACAACGGGCCACAAACTCAGCTGTTTCTTTCTTCATCCCAGGCCACCAAAACGTGTTCTTTAAATCCTTGTACAGCTTGTCACCACCTGGATGTACTGAATACGGTGTACAATGTGCCTCTGTCATGATTGTCTTTTTCAGCTCCTCATCATTAGGGACACACCACCTACCGTCAAACCTCAAACTACCATCTGTATGAATAGAGAATCGAGACACTGTCCCTTTCTCTATTCCAACTCTCCACTCAACCATCTTAGGATCCAACGCATGTTTTCCTCGAATATCATCATAAAGATCAGGTTGCACTGTCAAATCTCTCATGGCATCCCCTCTCTGCATCATATGTATCCCAAACCTCCCCACCTCATCTCTCAACCTCATCAAAGATAGAGCTGTACACAAAGAATGTACACTCTTCCTACTCAAAGCATCTGCAACAACATTGGCTTTCCCTTTATGGTAGATAATATCCATATCATAATCGCCAATCAGCTCCATCCACCTCCTTTGTCTCATGTTCAACTCCTTTTGAGTGAAGATGTACTTGAGACTCTTGTGATCCGAAAATACCTTAAAGGTCGCCCCATAAAGGTAATGTCTCCATATCTTGAGAGCAAACACCACTGCACCCAACTCAAAATCATGTGTAGGGTAGTTCTCCTCATACGGCTTCAATTGCCTAGAAGCATAGGCAATCACCTTACCGTTCTGCATTAACACACATCCCAATCCGTTCTTTGAGGCATCTGTATACACCTCAAAGTTCTCGATCCCTTCAGGCAATGCTATGATAGGAGCTGTGGTCAAACGCTCCTTTAGTGTTTAGAACGCCGTCTCATAACTCTCATCCCAACGAAACCTGTTCTCTTTCCTCATCAACGTTGTCATAGGTCTAGCAATCTTGGAGAAATCTTTCACGAACCGTCTGTAGTATCCAGCTAAACCCAAGAAACTCCTGATCTCAGCAACGTTCTTTGGTGCTTTCCACTTTGTCACTGCCTCAATCTTTTTAGGATCCTGACTACCCCATCCTTAGAGATCACATGCCCCGGAAAAGCAACTTTCTCCAACCAGAACTCACACTTGGACGACTTTTAGCATATAACTCATGCTCCCTCAAAGTCCGCAACACAATCCTCAGATGCTCCTCATGCTCCTCCTTAGTCTTGGAGTAGACTAAGATGTCATCGATAAACACCACTACAAACTTGTCCAAAAGCGTCGAAGATTCTGTTCATCAAATCCATAAACACGGTAGGTGCATTAGATAACCCAAACGGCATCACCACATACTCATAATGGCCATACCTCGACGTGAAAGTTGTCTTTGGTATGTCCACCTCTCTAATCTTCACCGATGGTACCCCGACCTCAAATCAATCTTGGAAAAGGCGATGCACCACTCAACTAATCAAACAGGTCATCTATCCTTGGCAAAGGATACTTGTTCTTCTTGTCACTCGGTTCGACTCTCGTAGTCTATGCACAACCTCAAACTCCCATCTTTCTTCTTCACAAAAAGAACTGGTGCTCCCCACGGCGATACACTAGGTCTAATATATCCCTTCTCTATCAGATCATCTAACTGCTTCCTAAGCTCCTCCATCTCCTTAGGACCCATCCGGTACGGCGCCTTAGAGATTGGCTCCGTCCCCGGTTTCAACTCAACCGTGAAATCTATCTCCCTCTTCGGTGGCTACCCCGGAATCTCCTCGGGAAAAATATCTGCAAACTCTCCCACAACTGGTATCTGATCAACTGTCGGACTCTCTATCCGGTCATCTCTCACATGGCACAAGATCAAAGGGCATCCCCTCCTCAGATAGGACTTCAAGGTAACAGCTGCAATCAACTTGACTTTGGGTTTGACCACAAACCCACGATAAGACACACTAACACCCTTAGGACCTATCAAAGACACTTTCTTTTGATGACAGTCTATCTTAGCTTTATACTTTCCCAACCAATCCATCCCGACTATCATCTCAAATCCGTCAAAAGGAAACTCTAGCAAGTCTACAGGTAGATCAACTTGCCCAACTATCATAGGTACATCCCTATACAACCTCCCACAAGATACAGACTCACCCGAAGGTATAAACTTTCTCACTTACAGACTCATATACCCTCAAACCCAACCGTTTAACATGACTCAAAGATACAAACAACTGAGACGCCCCCGAATCAAACAAAACAAAGGTATGAATACCGTTAACAAGAAAAGTACCAGTGATAACATGTGCATCATCCTCAGCTGCTTTCTTGTCCATCATGAAAACTTGACTTTTCCATTGGTCTTGTCCACCTCCTGGACAAGATCTTGGTGATGTGGTCGGTTTAGCACCCGACCCCTGATTGTTGTTGTTGTTCGTAGCAGGTTTCTGATAGGAATTACCGCCATTGCGGTTACCTCCACCCTGATAGCTCTGACTTCTCCGGTTAGACCATGACCCAGACGGTCTGTTGCTCGCATAACTCTGTGCCGGCCCCTGACAATAGCTCCCCTGAGCCGATCTCTGAAAAGCTCAAGGTAAACTCGTACACTCATGTCTCTTATGGCCTACACCGCCACGGCCATAACAGGTCATCCCCCAACTACCACTACCACTCGCACGGCCACGCCCAAAGGAAGCCCCAAAGATCGAACCCCGACCGGAAGAAAACGCTCTAGCTGATTGTGGTTGCCTTTCTTATGGCTAGATTGGCCACCACCTTCACTCTCAGCCTTTCTTTTCTCAACTGCTCTCTCCTGAGCCATCTCCACCAACCTCTCAGCTCTCCCAGCCCTCTCATAAGCTTTCTTAACATCAGTAAGGACTCCCACGGGTAACTTATCCATGATCTTAGGGGTCAACCCCCTCTCAAACCTCAGCGCTAGGTTCTCCTCACTCAAACCCATGTCCTCAGCATACCTAGACTTCTCATTAAACTGCTTGTAGTACTCAACCACTGACATGTCAGATGTCATCCTAAACCCATCAAACTCCTCCCTCAGCTTACTCCTCACATGCTCAGGTACAAACTCCTTCCTCATAGCTCTCTGAAACTCTTCCCAAGGTATAGCAGGTAAGCCCTGCTTCGCGTACATCTCCCTAGCACTCACCTTCACCTTATCCCACCACTCACCAGCTGCTTCCCTCAGGTAGAACGCAGCTTGCTCTACTCTCATCTCATCAGGACAGTGTACCAAGTCCAGTATGTTCTCCATCTCGCGATGCCAGTTGTCAAGAAGATTAGGCTTCCCGGTCCCCTTGTACTCTTTTGGGTTAAACCTCGCTATATAAAGGCTGATCTTGGAGTGGTCAAACTCCTTATCCTTTCCCACTCTCTTTAGGGCCTCAGTAAGAGCATCTTGGTGCTCCAACATCTTAACTACATCGTCGATGTTCATGCTCTCAGCTCTCGCATATAAGGCGTTTCTCTTGGGCGGCATCTTGAAACTATATAAGAAAGGGTAGATATAAACATACACACTAAAACCTCAAAACACGAAAGCAGATTGCCCAGAACACACTCGATCGAGTGCCTAAACCTACTCGATCGAGTAGAGGCTACTCGATCGAGTGCCCACTATACTCGATCAAGCGCCCCGACATCAGACCCAAAACAGACCTTCTGATCTCTAACATACTCGATCGAGTAGCACAGCTACTCGATCGAGTGACCCCCTACTCGATCGAGTGCCCTATGTACTCGATCGAGTGCCCAAAAACACGATTCTGGTTATAAAAACGTCAAATACCCACTCGATCGAGTCAGACCCACTCGACCGAGTACCTCACCTACTCGATCGAGTACCCCTTACTCGATCGAGTCATGCTGACTCGTATATACTACCCGCATGTTATCTCACATATCCCAACATACTATACAACTTTATAAACTCAACATTATAATATAGTTAGGCATACAATTCTACACAACTCTTCATATGATCAACAAAATAACTTTTTCATGTTATCAAATGTCATATAATAAACATCCAACATGCCTCTTATTCAAACAACATTTTCATATACTTCACCAACCTTTCATTCACAATTTCAATCTTCTACTCCCAACATCCAACAATTCACAACATATATCGTCACATCCGCATACAAACTAGCAAACATCACATACGACCTTGACATATACCCCCCATGTGACCGGTTCAAAATTGTAGGGCGAGTTCGCGACTTTAGGACGTCTCCCAAGTCTTTGCATTAGCTCCTACAACCTTTACCCCGGGTTCATTTTAATTTACTCCCTATATTCATTAGATTCATTGGTTACAGGTTTCAGGATCGTCGCTCTGATACCATTTTGTAACACCACCATACTCCAAGTGCCTTACCAGGACCACTCAGGTATAAAGATGCTACCATCTCGGTTGCCCGAGGCAATGATAATCATAAGACAATAACGAAACAACATTTAAATAGTAAAACTTTAGTGAAAGGTTACAATCCAAAACCAAATATCAAAATACGGTTACATGTTCTCAAAACCAACAACTAAAAGAAATGTTTGATAAACTAATCATGCTACAGCGGAATGGAAGACTCTATCATCGACGGTGGCACATCCCGGCTATCCCATGTAACTCGACTCATACCTGCTCAACAACTGCTCACCATCCCGAATGGATCACCACGATTTTTAAAACAATAAACGGGGTCGTACTAATCATACAATTTATATAAACCAACAATACAAGAAACAAACAAGCAACTCAATCATCACGGATATACTCCAAACTCCAATCCCAACTCCACAATCCCGACTACACTAAAGTGTATAGCCCTGCCCGAGTGCCCATCGCAACAGTCACTCCACGCCGCCGATGGGGACCGCGGCCGTACCCACCAAATCCCCGCTCATCTCCGTCGAGCGATAAACCCAAATTCCTTAATGTGCACATCCCTTCTGTGGCGGGTTCCACAGAAGGCGAATAATGGGCGTGAAGCCACTCCCGCAAGTAACTCCACTCAGCCAGGGACGCGCCCCGAAGAACACAGACAGATACAAACAATCACAGCTACTATCAACAACCAAATCCAGCAATCGTCACAATACAAGTATGATAATATTCAACAACCACAAAACACCAACAACACATTATGGGACTAATACTGAGTAGGGAAACCCTACCTGGAAAGCAACACAGTCAGACGGTCTCAATAGCTGATATCAAAAGGCTTCTTCTACGAATCCTCCTCCTAACATACAAACATATAATCACTACCAATCACGAAATACAACAAAACTCCCAAATCCCCAAATTAGGCTTTAACTAACTTTAACGAAATACTATAAAAATGGTACGTAATATTACCCTCGACGCAAGGATCACAAAGGTATAAAGAAAGGTGAAATCCGACCTTCCAAGCTCCGGGATTTGCCAACAATGCGATTGATGCG
This sequence comes from Silene latifolia, assembly GCF_048544455.1. Classification (NCBI taxonomy): domain Eukaryota; kingdom Viridiplantae; phylum Streptophyta; class Magnoliopsida; order Caryophyllales; family Caryophyllaceae; genus Silene; species Silene latifolia. The sequence goes on along the minus strand of NC_133527.1, from coordinate 114,961,619 downwards.
AAGAACGTAGTTTGTTTTCTCTTTGAAAGTGATTAGGTTTATAAAAGTGTTTAAAGAAAGTGACAGAAGTAATTATATACCAAATCGCATTATTAAAAAAACCCGACAAATCATCCCCCCGTAAACCGGCTACTCGATCGAGTAGCTGAGATACTCGATCGAGTGCCCCCTACTCGATCGAGTATCAAGGTTACTCGATCGAGTACCCAACAGGTCAGAAACTATTTTAAAACGCAACACACCCTTACTCGACAGAATAAGGCCCACTCGATAGAGTACCCAGAGACTCATAAAACCGTAGTATTACAACTTTTACCTTTTCCGGCACTTTTGTTTCGACATCCTTCTTTGGAAGAGCATCCTCCACATCTTTGACTTCTTCAACCACAATTGAATCATCCACTTTCTTTGGAATATCCTCACCTTTCTTATCATTAGGAGAAACCTCCAACTCAACAAGTACCTCCTCATTTTCCTTGAGCATGGGTGGCTCATCATATTTCGTACCACTCCTCAAAGTGATAGCATTGATGATAGCATGTGGTTGTTCACCTTGAGGTGGTAATTGACCCGTTTTTCTTTGAGAGCTAGATGTGGCAAGTTGAGTCATTTGTTGCTCTAGAATCTTGATGGCGGCATTGTGAGTTTGATCGCTCTTTTGTATTCGAGCTAATAATTCCCTTTGCATTTGTACTACCAAGGCCTCAAGATTACCCCCCCCCCCCCTTCTTGGTTGTTTTGTTGGACATTTTGGGGTGGTGGACCTTGGTTTGGTTGGAAATTTTGTTGACGTGGCATTTGTTGTTGGTTTTAACTTTGATAGCCCGGTGGTTAATTATACCTTTGTTGCGGTGGAACATAGGCATTTTGTTGTTGAGGTTGAGGTTGAGGGTCAAGCGCATTGGTACTTTTGTAAGACATTTTCGGGTGAAATTTTGAGTTTGGGTTATAAGTATTTGAAAATGTCCCTGGTGGATATGAACTTTGTCTAAAAGTTTGATAAACACATACCTCCTCCATAGTAGCTTGGCAAAGAGCGGCGTAATGACCCGCACCTCCGCAACCTTCGCAAACAATAATGTGACTAATAGAGGACACGACATTGAGTTGTTGAAGAAAAATATTTGCATCTCGGTCCACCAATTATTGTTGGAGTAAGGCAATTTGAGCGTACGAAACGGAGTTATCGGAAGATTCCTCCTTACCCTTAAGTGGCACACTTCAGGAATTGACATATTTGGCATCATGAATCGTCATGGATTCAATCGTGGCATGAGAAATATCCGTGTCAATTTGATCAAACCGCCCAATGTTGGCGGAATCAAGAATTCGTCGGGACTCGGCACAACATCCATTGTAGAATGTTATAGCTAAGAACCAAGCATCCAACCCATGATGTGGGCATTGCCTTTGAAACTCCATGTACCTTTACCAAACTTCATATAAGCTCTCAAGGGCTTGTTGACGCAATCCCATGATTTGGCTCCTCAAAGTTTGAGTTTTCTCCGGTGGAAAAAACTTTTGATAGAAAGAGCCAATGTTTCCCAATTGGTGATTCCCATGGCAGTGCGATCAAGGCTATTGATCCATAGCTTTGCTTTGTCCTTAAAGAGAAAGGGAAAAGTATTTCCCTAATTTGATCTTGAGTGACTCTCGTTTGCCGAATCATGGAGCAATAGTCACAAAAATTTTGAATATGCAAATTGAGATCCTCCAAATTGCTTCCTCTCCACAAGGCTAATAAAAGCCGGTTTGATCTCGAATTTTGGGGCGGTAATTTGAGTAGTTGTAATATCGACCGGAAGCATAGCCGCGGTGGACTTGGAATAATCAGAAAGTTTCACCATCTTTTTAGTTGGAGATGGTGGTGGTGGTGGATATGAAGAATTAGAAACCTCCTCCTCTTCAAAAGCTTTAAGATCGTCTAAGTAAGACTTTCTTGCACTTTCAATTTGCACGGGAGAAACGGCTTCTTTAATTTCTTTCAAAAAACGTCGTCTTCTACGCAAAGTTTTCTCGGGCTCGGAATCCGGCGAAAGCAAATCTCCAATACGAGAAGACCTGGGCATAAGACAACAATCTCAAGAAATTCGTGAGTAACGGTCTCAAGGAACAAGTGTTCCTCAAGACAAATGAAAACAAGATAGAAATCAATAATTCTAAACGCAATAAAACCGTGCTCCCCTGCAACGGCGCCAAAATTTGATAGGCTTTGTCGCACACCTAATCAAAGATAATGTTTCTAGACACAAATTAATGTAGTACAAGGGGTCGAACACAAGGAGACGGGAATTGCGTTATGAAAAGCTATGAATAGACTTTTATCAAGGTCGAATACGATTGATTGGTTTGTTTGGTTTGGTGATTAGCAAATAAAAGGGGAGTCGAGTCACACATGCAATTGTATATATATGTTCATGTTAAACTCGGAATAAATAACATTGTCAATTGTTTAGGCTTAAAGACAACCATCTATCGGCCTTATTGTCAACCATAGACCGGGTCCTAAAGAACTCTAGTTATGACTAGGTCGTCCTACTAACACATGCTTAGTCTAATTCGATTTCGTGTCTCTCGACTTATAGAACGAATTAACAAACTTAATCGATGAATATGGCCACTAAACAAAGATTAATTATGACGATGCAAACGTGTGATAGAAACAAATAGACAATATTACATCAACCTAATTTAACATTTACAAATATTAATCATGCATGGCTTCCCTAGTCCCTAGACAAAAGAAACTACTCACTCATATTCGGAATGAAACTAATAATGAATAAAATGATAAACATGATAATAGTATAAATATAACTAAATGAAATTGTAGAAATTATAAATAAACTAAGTAATGATAACATATGAAAAGTGAGATTACTAATGATGAGAAATGTAGTAAGGAATGCTAATGATAAACTTGATAATAAAATGTGATAATAAACTAATATTGTAATGCTAAAGACAATGACGATAACTATGAAATAACAATAACAAAGAATACGATAACGAAATGAACTAGGATTGAAATTACCGTAACAAAAGGAACTCGGAACTTGAACAATAATAACAAACCCAAATGACAATGGAAAGATTGTATTAGAATAAGAACCAAATGCTTAAACCAAATTGTTTAACAAGAAGCAAACTAGTTCTAATGCCCGTGAAACTCACGGGGTGTTTTTGGCCTCTTACTTTGATGGTTGGTTTTTTCGTTTTGGTATTTGTAGTTTATTGATTCTCGTTAGGCGAAAATAGGATTGATTTGTGTAAATGCAGGTTGGTTGTTTCTTTGTATAGTAAGCCATTATTTGTACTAAATGCGGAATAAGAATTTGCTCAATAGGTTTCTTTCTATAGTAAACCATTATTTATAATAAGTACGGAGTAGTAAGTTGCTCAATAGGCCATTAGGGGATTAAGCACTGGAAAGACTCAACTTTGAAAAGGAAATGAAACTATTTTTTTTTTTTTGAGGAAAAGGAAATGAAACTATTGATTAAGCTCTTAGCTTGTAAAATACTTGGGAGTTTCAGACGAAGGCAAGACATTTGTATGGTCCTTGTTTCTACTGGGTTTTTTTCTACTCATAATATTCTTCATTACTCATAATATTCTTCATATGCGCTTCAGATGTTGTCGTTGTTACTTGTTATAGTTGTCTTCGTTGCTTTTGCCCTCTTTATGCTTGTACTGCACCCTGCCATGTCGGACTCTTGTTTTGGTACCTTAGACCTGCAAGGTTTGTTATATAATTGTTAACCAATGCTTCTTTAACCAATGCTTCTCACTTTTTCATTTGTTAAATTGTTTGATGTATACTTACGCTTCCGTGTTTTCTTTTTTCTTTGCCTTCTTGTTTTGTTGTAGTCAGCGGCGTGCCAGAATGTGTATCGGAATATATTTACGTATGACTTTCTGGTTGGATCGGATATAATCCAGCCGTGTCTCTTCTACATACGTAAAACAATCTACCATAAATTGTTGTCGTAACCTCCCACATAAAACACAAAGGCCGTCAATGATTTCACCATCCTTTCTTCTTTCTTGGAACCGGTAAGCATAATACTCTCTCATCGTAACGGTTTTTCTTTTCTTCCTTTTAGTCGTCTCAGCGTCCCTGTGTAAGATTCCAGTTTTGTAGCCATCTTCCCCATATGGGAATATCAAAGGATATTGCATTGCCATGAAGCTTGGATGTAACTCTGATATTCTTTTAACCCCTTTGGCACGATCATATATTACTATATCCCGACAACTCTTCTCGATTCCGTCACTTCCCACAGTTAATGCAGCCAGCTCATCTGCGGTTGGTTGATTGTATTGTCTAGCATCCTTTTTTCGGCTCCCTAGGAGCCTTAGTTGCACAGGTTGTAGGTCGGTGGGGTCAAGTCTTTCTCTTGTCATCTTACATACTTTTGCTATTACATTGTGTTCTTGCATCATTTTCGCAAGTCCGTCCACAATGTCGGGGTCTAGCTGATGTTGCCCCGTTGCATTTAATGAATTAATTCTTGCAGCCACTTCTTCTTCATTGTCGTAGAAGTATAACTGCATGAACCTAGGTTGTTTGCCTTCTGGAGGCAATAAAGAACCAATTTTGTGGTGGTTTTGTCCTCCCAATCGAAAGCAATATGGTCCAGATCCTTTGTTAATAGCATGATCGACTTTCCCTCCCATTGATGTGAATGCGTAAATGGAGTTGTAGGATCTTATCAGCCGCCTAAATTCCTTGGACCGTGGCCCCCCGGCCGGGTCAATCAGCCGTTGTAAATATTCTGGTGGATCTTTAAGTAAAGGCGCAATTCGACTTTTCCTTTTTGGCAACAAATGTTAAATTTTGGTCGGGTGATGCTTTTGCCTACGGATTCCTCAATCCATGCCACTGCGTCACAAAACTCACACACTTCAGTGGGTCCGCCGAAATTCCAAGGCTCTGTATACACTCCTGTTCAAAATATATTAATTAGAAACTGGTTTATTCGGCCTTTTTTTGGTATTTTTTTTTATACTTACTTTCAGTGTTTGACAAAGTTGGCATGGGGACCATCTCCGTGGGTGCGCTTCGGGGACCTCATTCTCTGCATGGGCATTTGGGACAAAATTAGGAATAACTGATAGATATATTGCGTGTTTTACATTATGTACATTTGATAGAGGAAATTGCAAATTTATAGTAGAGCAACTAACAAAATACATACCTAGTGCTCCTTGTGGGCGTGTTGGCCTTGACATTATATTCTGCAGTTGTGGCTTTACATTTTTATTTCTCTTTCAAAAAAATCAGAAACGGCCGGCGAAAAGTAAAGTCGTTTCAGCGAGCTTGCAAATTAAAGGGTATTATTTAAACTTTCACAGTTTCATTGTCTCACACACAGCCAACACATGTTCTTTATTTTCAAATGAAAAAACCAGTCAGCAAACTCCACAACTTTTAGTGACTATTTGCAGTTGAAGCTCTCCATGTAAATTGTTGTAAGGTGTACATATTAAATATACAAGGTTTCATTTGTAGAGAATAACATACAAGGTGGACATGAGTATGTACGAATTAACACAAATGTGAAGAAGAATTTGAGACACGAAATTCCATAATGTTAGGATTTGGGGCTGCTTAAATTTAATAGGGGAAATTGTAGGTTCGGGCACATACCGTGTTTTTTTTGCGTCCTTTGTGGAGTAGCTGGCAACGGTACTTTAAATCATCAGTTGCTTACTCCAGTGAACAAACTTGATCAATGATAACAGATTAACCGGTATATTGTCAATAACAGGAGGAAATAGGCTATCATATTACACAAATTCTTGTTTAAGACGATGTTACCCTCTTTAACTTAAGACATAAGTAGTAACTCCTAACTAATAATATTACAAAATTGCTAGTCTAGTCGACATTCTGGAGGAATGAAGCACCCCAATCGTATCTATCATATTTTTCCACCGACGTTCTTACTTATGTCGGTAGAAAAACACCAGTTGTTGACAATGGTGATTGGCAAATTAGTCGGACAGTAAGTAAGAATGTCGTTAATATATCCCGAAAATTACACATAAATGGCGTTTTTTGTAGCAAAACATACGCAGTTTCGCCTACGCAATTACTAAGCCAAGTATTATCTTAAGCGATTGACGACCAACCTATGTATCTATATAAAACGTATACATTCTGGCGACGGCAATAACAACCTAAAAAGGAAATAGAAATGCAAGTTTCAAGGTGGAAGATGAAGTTATCGGTAGGAAAGATAATCAGAGCAGCGACCAGAAATAGCGGTGAAAGTCGAATACGGAAGTTGTAACAAAACATTCATTCATAAATATTGATAGCAATTTTGGATGTGAAATGTATGAATTTCATAAGCTAAGTAATAATTGATATAGTTATTGGTTTAGTAATTGAATCATGAACAATTAATCGATTTATTCATGATAATTGGTTTGTGAATATTGATTTACATTGAATTAGATTTGCATTGAATTAAGGTTGGTATAGGTTTGGGGAGAAAACGTTTGAGTTAGGGAAGATGAATTGTTTTTTTTTTTTTAAAAATTCTTTTTTGCCTACTCATCTAGAGTTGGGTGGATTGTTTGAGAATTTGTGATTTTTGTGTTTTAGAAGGCATATAGGCATGCCACATAGGATTGACTAATTACCTCTCAGCTTACCTTTTTATATTATTGTATAGATGCTTAACAATATCAAAACTAATATGAAAACTAAGAGAAAATTTGTGTGCTTAGGGCTAAAGGAGTGTAAAATGATTTAAGAAAAAGATATCCTACAATGACGGATTAAGGCCCCTATTTATAATGAAATAGGGGTATAACGTAAAAACCAAGAGCAAGAAAACCCCAATCGGGGACAGGCCACCCCGATCGGGGCCGAGTGAATCCGGCTATTTTTCTTTAAATCTTGATTAAATTCTCAAAGGGATCCAATGTATGTGATTAATGTCCCTTAATTCACCCGGGTAAATGCTTAATAACACAACTTAAGAGCATCCAAAGAGCATCCTAAGCTTGATATTTTCCACATGAATTTGGACTTTTCTTTTGAGCTCTTTGTATGATAATTTTGCATTATCAACCCATGCTTCATACTTCTTGCTCGGGCTTGGAAATTACCAAAACACCCTTTCACGGTCATGCTTGGTCTTGTTAGCCTCGTGAACTCGTATGCTTGCTATTTGACGGGAAAAGGCTACTAAAAGCTTAATTTCCTACAAAACATAATGAAACAAGCAAATACAACTAGAACACGGAATTAGCTCACATAATCACTAATATTAGTACAAATGACATGTAAAAATAGAGCTAAAATGGGGGTAAAATCACACACACACACACACACACACACACACACACACACACACACACACACACACACACACACACACACACACACACACACACACACACACACACACACACACACACACACACACACACACACACACACACACACACACACATATATATAATGGACACATCACATTTATATGTCGTTATTTTTAGAATGTCGATACTTCCGCCTTTTGGTGTTTTAATGCAGATTTGATGCATTCGAGGAACAAATGATTGATAATGAGCACTGCGGAGTCGGCAAGATGAAGTATAAGAAGGATGGCACAAGAATCAAGAAGAATGAAAGGAAAGAAAAGGAGAAAACACGAAAAGAAGCTGGTCTTCCAGCACTTGATCAAGTGTGTAGTGTGTACTTGATCGAGTGCAATTGCACTTGATTGGGTATCCTACGTGCTGAAGACTTTTCACGCAATTTCCTAAAGTCGGTTTATGTTTTGTATAAATACTAAACTCGTGCCCTATTATTATTTTACGCCTCTTTTACATTAAAAACTCCTATAAACTCTTAGATTAGTGGAGCTATTGTTATTGATGCGGATCTACATAATTTAATTACAGTATTACTAATCTTTCTTCAGTTATTGTTAATTCAAAGTTCTATCTTATTCAATTGCTCTCTTAATCATCATATCATGTTTTTAATTATGTTTTCCCTTCATCCTATTGTTGTAGTTCTTATTAATATGAGTAGTTAATCTTATAATCTAGGGTGAATGGGGATCTAGGTTGTTAGAAGGGGGTTTAATTAATGAATTGATAGTTAAACTGCTTCTTTGTTGTTGTTCAGTTATTGTTTTGAATATAGTTGATTGATTACTGCAGGATTGATTAATTAGTATTGCAAACTAGGATTTTCACCGATCGAGTTAAGACTAGTATAGGCTGCGATAACTGAATAGAACTAATTTAATGATAGCGATCACATGTTAAGTTAGATCCAAAGGGCATATTAGAATCGACCGATCGTATGGCCTTAAAAAGCATAAATTGCTCTGTTAATGAATTAAATCTTACCCCCGGGTGACTACCTAGTGAACTCGATCCCTAGACTCTTTCATCTTATTGAATTTTTCTTATTCACTTTTGCAATTAGTTTTAGAAATCAAACTTACAAAACCTCAAAAATTGTCACCTTAAGACGGTCTTAAACATTAACAAACTAGAAGAATTATCTCGCCTCCCTGTGGATTCGACCCTTCTTACCGCTAGCTGTTAGTTAGTAGTAATTTAGGTTTACTTTGATACACGTGATAGTCTAGACCTGTCAAACGGGTCGGGTCCCGGGTCGGGTCAGAATACGGGTCGGGTTGGATACGGGTCGGGTTAGGGTCAGAATACGGGTCAAGAAATAGTTTTTAACGTCTTTTTTAAACGACTTTTTTAATTTAAAAAATATTTTTTTAAAAAGTAAGAACATATTTAAAATTAATATTTTAATCATATTCAATGTTTACATTAATTATATAGATATAATTATTAAAATAAAGTTTTTCTAATAATTATTTTATTATTAAATATTATAAAAGATATAAAATTGACATTTTAGTTGAGTTTGTAATTTTAAGTAATAAAAAAATATTTTTTTAACTATTTTTTTAAATATAATATATAAATATTAATATTTTAGTAAAATTCATGATTTACCTTTGACCCAACGGGTCGACCCGTTCGTGCCGGGTCTCGACCCTAAAATAACGGGTCATTTCGAGTTCGGGTCAAACGGGTCGCGGGTCGAAAAAACCGGGTTTGTAACCCTAAGAAAAACGGGCCGGGCAGGTCAGGTTTTCGGGTCGGGTCGAGTTTTGACAGGTCTACGTGATACAACTAAATCCGTATCACACATCTCATGTAACACCCCGACCCTGACCTTGGACCGGATCGGAAGCAATTATTCACGATAGCTTGCAAGGCTGTGTGCTCGGCCCACAGATCAACATGTGTCTTTCTCAGAGAATTTTGGCCTTACTCATACGCATCATGAAACGTTCATAGAAGGTCACCCATCCAATGTGAAGTTCTTATAATGGGGTTCTAGAAAAGAAAGTGGACTTTGTTGATTTGAGTAATACTTTCAATTAAGCACTGATCATTTAAACTTATCAATAATGAATGTCTTTAATTGGATGCCCAGTCGAACAATGTATTCAGTTAACACAGAGTATTACACACCTTACTTGAAGAACGCAATGCCCTCATTGCAACTGACATCATAACCGCTAATCTAGAATTCTCCATTGGGTGTAAACACACGGTCATAAGGTTGTTGTGATACCATTTTTAACATCCCAACCCTAACCTTGAACCAAAAGCAGTTACTCACGATAGTTCGCCAGGTTGTTTGTCCGCAAATCAATACGGGTCTTTTTTAGAGCATTTTGGTCTCACTTATACGTATCCTGTAAACCTTCTCAGGAGGTCACCCATCCTAACATTATTCCCCAACAAAAAAACGTTTAAATGTGGAGTTCTTATCATGGCTCATGGAAAGAAAGTGCATTTTATTGATATGAATTTCAAATTAGTTTTTTCGAGATCACTTCGAGTCATTACACATTGATCCAATTTGGGGCTTACAGGCTCAACAAGTTTGGGTTGACAGGAAAAATTCACCACTTCGGGTCTATAATTTAAGTCAATTTTGGTTCTCAGATGTAGACATAAAAAAAATTGACCGGCCAATAACCCGAGCCGCACCCGAATTCAATACCTGAGTTTGACCCCGAACCAGAATTAACCAGACCAAATGTTTATTGTTGCATACTAATTATCCACAATATAGTTGATCCAGAAATGACCCGAAATCAAACCCTACCCAAAGCCTATAAACCCGAAATTGGCCTGAATTAATCCGACTGAATCAAACCCGGTTGACCCTTTGCCAGGTGTAAAACCCTTTTTACGTTTCGGTTTAGGCCCATATTTTTGTCTTGTAAAATTAAAATTAAAAATTAAAAATTAAAAATTGAGCAAAGACAGATGAAAAAGAAAGTTAGGCCTTGTTCTTTTGGAGTGAAATTGCCTGAACTTAACTGAACTTATCTAAATTGAACTGAACGAAAATAATAATAAAAAGATTGTACTAATAATAATAACAATAATACCAATATAATAATAATAAATATTATAATAACAATATTCATTAATAATAATAATAACAGTATATTAATATAATAATAATAATAATAATCTAATAAGATATATAAAACATAAAATAGTAATATAATAATAAATATAATAAATATAATATATTAGTAATATAAATGATAACATTATTATAATAAATAATATAATAATAATAATAATAATAGGTCTAATATAATAACTTATTAATATTGTAATATTAAATATAATAATATTAATAAATATGTTATGAATAATATTAATAATAATGAATATAATAATAATAATAATAACAATAACAATAATAATAATAATAATAATAATAATAATAATAATAATAATAAATATCAATACTACTAATATTCTCATTAATCATAATAATATAATAAATATATTAAATATAAATATAATAATAGAAAAAATACGAATTAATTAATAATAGATATAATAGTAAAATAATAAATATAAAAATAATATAATAATATAATAATAACAATAACAATAGTAAATAAATTAATGTAATAATAATGATATCAATAAGAATATAAAATAAGAATAAGAATATTAATGTTGAAATAAACTAATCTGAACTGATTTGAAAAGAATTGAACTAAACTAAACTAAATTGAACTGAACTGAACTCAACTGAATTTAATGGAGCCGAACTAAACTGAACTGAACTTATTAGAACTTCAAAAGTAGGGATGTCATTGGGGCGAGGCGGTGCTGGATATAGGCTCCCCCGTACCCGTACCCACCAAGATAAACTCGTACCCATCCCTGCCCCACCACCTGTGGCGGGTACAAATTTCCAAAACCTCCCCGCCCCAACGGGTAAAAATATAAAACCGTACCCGCCCGGCTTACCTATTAACCCACTACACCATAATTTTATTCAATAATTTTTTTCGTAAAAGTTGGTTTAATCACTATTAATATCCGTTTTTTTGAATTTTTCTTTATAATTTTTCACCAAATAAATTAGTAAAAGCCTTTATAAAATAGCTATTATTATCATTATATCTTAATTATAACTAAATAAGATTTATAAAATTATCATAATCCTACTAATTGTTTTAATGATTGGTGGGTAGGCGGGTATTAGGTGGGTAAGATGCGAAATCCATCCCCGCCCCATGACCCATGATGGATACAATTTTTGTACCCGCACCCGCCTCACCACTCGCCAAAGCTCTATCCATCCCCCTCCCCAACTGAGGCGGGTGCGGGGCGGTACCCACTTGTACCCATCCCGCTGACATCCCTATTCAAAAGAACAGGGCCTTAGAAGCGAAATGAGAAATACTCCGCAAGTGAGAGTGAGTCCTTGACTCCTTGAGTTGTTGAGTTTGATATAGGGTTTTGTGCCAGAATACCGCAGATTGAATCTCTCCTTCTCCTCCTCCTTCTCTTTCTCTTTTCTTTTCACATATATAATAATAATTCAAATTCATATATATCGGTAACCCTAAAACCCTAAATCAGTAAAACTTGACTTAACCTGTAGGGTTTTACTACCCTGTGTTCCATAATCATGTATGGTGGAGGTAATTTTCCACACTAATTCCTTGTTCTTTTTTTCAATTAAATTATTATTATTATTATGATATTTAATTTTGGTGGTGAAACCGAACAGATGAAGTATCGGCAATTGTAATTGACTTGGGTTCTCACACTTGTAAGGCTGGCTATGCCGGTGAAGATGCTCCTAAGGCCGTCTTTCCTTCGGTATTCTTCTTCCTTTAATTCATCGATTATAATGCTGTCTTTTTAATTCACATACCAGATTCTGTTTTGTTATCATGTCGTGCCACCGCGCTTTATAATCAGCGCCTCTTTCTGTTATATGGGTTGCTCCAGGTCAGGCGGTTTTGACAGAATACCAATGCTATTACGTTGTTGAATCACGTCTCGTTTACTCTGAATTCGAGAAAATTAGTTGAATTTCCGGCAGTGGTTGCTCTGTTTGATTGGTTTGTGATGAAATTGTTGCTAGTTTTGTGAATTTATGTAGGCTCAAACCGCTCAGTTACCTTTTATAAATAGCAAAAGCTGTCTTTATAGAATTTGGGAGCATCCCAGATGTTCGGCTCTCATTTCGGTTACCTCTGCTTTTGCTATTCTTAAATGCGCTCTTGTATAAAGTCTTCCATATTCCGATGTAGTAGCAACACGTAGTAATTTAGCTTCTTTTACAACAATTTTGGTTCTATCTTGTTTAGTATGCTTTTCTTAATCTTCCATACATATGCATGCAACTTATTATATTATTTATAATTTCATTACTTCGTATTTCATTACGTGTAGACCTATTTTTTTTTGTTCCTGCTTGTTGTCTCTATGTAGGCTAAACTTTTGATCTTCTATTTAATAACACTTTTCATATGATTCATTAAGGTCGTTGGATCAATTGACCAAATGGACGTTGATGAGCCTGAAAATCCTGAAAAGAACTTGGGTTCAGCTCCCGAATCTAACAATACAGTGAAAACCTTGGATTCAGAGAAAGGAAAAAGCAGGCGCAAGTTATATGTTGGATCACAATCATTAGGATTCCGTCGTGATAATATGGAGGTAATGGACGACCTCGTAAATCTTTGCCTGTAGTTAACAATACTGATATTTGGATGGCACAAAAAGAAATGAGACAAAATATGGAGTACTAACGCGGTAGAATGAGTTCATCTGTCGTTTTCTTTCCATTTGACGCCATTCGTTAATTTTATAACATGAGGAAAAACATGGATTTTTCGGTGTGTATCATCTACCATGTTGTGCCTCTCTTTTTCTCACTCATATATTTATATAGTTAAGAGAGGTTTCAAATTGTCAATTACCATTCATGTGGCTTATATTTTTATTTTATTACTCTTCAGGTCTTGTCTCCGTTTAAAGATGGAGCTGTTGCAGACTGGGATATTGTTGACAGTATATGGCACCATGCTTTCAGGTTATCCTATTATCTAGCATATTTTTCATGCCTTCTACTTACGATAGGTACCTCACCTCGCATTGTTTATCACAATTTGAAAATAGGAAGGAGTGCTGAGTTATGACTTATAATAGGTACCTCACCTCACATTGTGTGCTTAGTTTAAAAAAGCGCCTAAGCGCAAGGCGCAGTGAGGCGCCAACCAGATCGCCAGACACTCTGAGGCGCATGGAGTGCAAAAGGCGCATCTAAGGGCTAAGGCGCATGAGGCGCACAAGGCGCAACTAGTGAGGCGCACCCAAGGCGCACATGAGGCGCATTAGTGTGCAATTCCATATTTTTTTTCAAAATTCTTTTATTTTACCCTTCTTTTCTTCCCCTTATCCTTAATTTTCACTTTTAAAAACATGTTGGCCCTCTTCAAAACAAAAAAAAGGACTATTCTCGCACAAAATTTGATTGTCAAATATGGACGTTCTTTTGAAAAATCAGTGCGCCTCGTGTGCAAAAGCGTGCGCCTTCGCCTCGCGCTTTGCGCCCTAGCCCCTTGGGACCCCATCGCCTCAGTGCGCCTTGCGCCTTCTCAAACTAAGATTGTGTGTGTGTTGAAAATAAGAGTTTTAAAGGGGAGAGAGAGGCACGACAAGAGTTTAACTTACATCCAGCTTATGTAGTTTATTGGATTGTGTAACTGTTAATTACGACAACAAATTCTTTGTAATTCAAATATTTGTCGTGGCCTTAATCGTCTGAGCTCTTTTGAAAATCCTGTATATTTTTCCATACGGCATACTCTTTAACAATGATCGTTATAATAAAACCTCTCTAATTTAGTGTGTAGACATATGTCAAGCCTTCAAGGAATTTAATGCCATTTCATATATTTATGTGAGAAGTGAAGGGTTTGTGGACCACCCATGTTGTTATAGATACTTTAGCATGTCAAGAACAGTGGTATCTGTTACTAGAGCTCACTCTTCTTTCATGTAAACACAGTATTTTTCATTTCGTCATCTCCTGCCCCCTATTTACTTCGGAACCAAGGTGATTAGTAAAGCCTCTTAGAGATTTATTTGATCTACCTCTTTCAGGGAGTGCCTATTGGTTGATCCGAAAGAGCATCCCATGTTACTTGCAGAGCCGTCTTTCAATACTCAACAACAAAGAGAAAGGTGACCTTGACTTTGCCATTATAGTATTAACTAATATACCTGTTACTGATTGCAAACATCTTGAACTGTAAGAAACTGTTAATAGAAAAGGAAGAATATAAAAGCAAACTAAACACTTGCAGCGCAACAGTGTACGTTCCCTGACATTTGACAATAACTTCAAGAAAACAAATTTTTTTATCACAAAAATAATACTTGCCCTGTTCCATGTGATTGTATATGCTTTTCAAAATATGTGAGCGGGATTTTGAAAAATGTTAGCAATCAAATGAAACAAAGGAAGTACTTTTTGTTTGGTGATCTTAGTAAAAGAATCTTTTAGATAAGAAAGTGTAGTAACAGTGTAAGGTGTGTTTATATATTCTGGGTTACTTTTCTTTTTCCGTGTTGTCCAATCATCTTTGTTTGTGATGATGGTAACTTCTGCTTGCTTTTACACCCCAATACTTTGTTTTCTAGAATAACCTTTATATGTTTGTACACTTTGTTTTCTGGAATAACCTTTATTTGCAATTAAGGTGACATCCTTGAGCTCTGTTATCTGATTAAAGCCTCTGTATATGTTGAATATAATGTGAAATTAAGGTTCTAACTTGGCATGAGTTGGCAGGGCTGCAGAGCTGATGTTTGAAAAATACAAAGTGCCAGCATTGTTTCTAGCCAAAAATGCAGTATGTCTCTTACAGTCAGAAACCTTTCTATAAGGATTGTGTAACAATCTTTGTGAGAATATAGTCTGCTTGATGTAATTATAATTTTGTTTCTAGGTTCTTACTTCATTTGCGTCAGGACGCGCGACCTCTTTAGTGGTTGACAGGTAGGGACATCCCTATTACTGTCAAAAGGTTCCTCATGTTTTCGTCAAATTGCTTACACCGTAGGATGCTTGTTACATTACTTCAGTTCACACTAGTTGTAGTCAATAGCTAATTATTTCCTTTTCAGTGGAGGAGGTTCAACCACTGTAGCCCCAGTACATGATGGTTATGTTCTCCAAAAGGTATATCATTACTTTTTGAAGTTCTTACTAAATACATGTTTTATATTGTTTTTAAGTTACCTAGAGACTGCAGTATGGTCTACAATGACAACTTCTTGTCATTTGATTTCCTTTCATGTTAGTGACAACGGAGTCTTACTGTCCTCGATCGTGTACAATTTAATTTTTTATTTCCGAGCCTGGATGTTCTGCTTTTTAAAATTACTATAATTATTATCGTATAGATTTAAAATTTATACACTGCCTTCTCTTCTATAGAAAAATATCAAATTTTTAAAAAATATGATAGAGTTGGAGAACAAGGAGTCAATTGTATCTTTAAAGAGAGCTCAAGTGATTAGATAATCCTTTGAAAGCACCGGAGCCCTCGGTTCAATCTTTAAAGAGAAACTAAAAAGGCAACCAGGCCCCAAACATATTCAAACAATGAATATGTCCATAAAATGTATGGGACGAAAAATATAGCTAATGTCGCTTAGTTTCAGCGTGTGGACAGAAACATTGCTCCTCATGCAACAGTAAACAGGCTACCTGATGATGGAGAGATAAAGTGACCCACGCTCACTTTCTCTCCAATGCTGATAATTGTTCTGCTGCTTTATAATGTTGTTGTACTGCTTGATAACCTCAAAAAGTAATAAAAATTCTGAAACACAAAATTGCCACACTCAAGATTTTTTTTCATTTAGAACTATATTTCATTGAAGAAGTCCAACAAGGAGTTGTATTGCTTTTCGTTTTATGGTGTCGTCGATCACATGTTTCAGGCGGTCTTGTCTTCACCAATTGGGGGTGAATTTCTGACTGATTGTTTAACCAAAAGCTTGGAAAGTAAAGGCATCACTGTAAGTTACAAAGCAATTGAGTTTGTTCTCTTATGTGCTTCAAGTGCTGCTGTTTGCTGATCTTTTGTTTAATTTCACAGATTAAACCCAGGTATTCCTTTAAAAGAAAGGAGATAGGGTCCGGACAATTTCAGGTATGGCATATTATATATTATGGCTGATCAATATCTTGTTCTGCCTTGAAGAATCTCCTAGTGCATTTTGCATCTAAGTGCTTATTTAATATGTTGCTCTTAGCCCTCCATCCACTTAAATTCACTACTTCTCTCAAAATCCCCACAGATTTTTGAAATTGAATTAAATCCATGTGAGTTAATATGGGTTCAATTAACTTACCTCTAAATGGCTACTGTAACTTTCCGATTACATTGTTAGCATGCGTGCTTGATAGCTTCACGTATACTGTAGTGTATTAGCTGATTGACAAAGCCAATTTCTTAATGGCAGGTTCATTTTATATTTCCTTAGCTACAACAACCTCATTACTGTTTATACTCGCAGAGGCAATCACTTTTTCTAGAGTTTCGCAGATATGATGCAAATTACTTGCATGTTATCTTTTACTGCTAGATCTTTTCGATAGTGGAAGAACAGGCATTCAATTTTCAAGCTATGATATGTCTTTGCTTCTGAAGAGATTAACTGTGGCAAATTGAATATTTTTCTGTTAACAGTATCCCTTTTTTCCTTCCTCATATAGTTAATAGTTTTCCCTCTTTAATACTCTCGTAGACTGTTGATCTTGACTTTCCAAACACCACGGAGAGTTACAGGCTGTACTGTCAGGTATACTGAAGATATACTTTATTTTTTGTTCGTTGTCAAAATTTGAACCATGTTAAGCTCTCTCCCTTTGTACAGAGAGTTATTGCTAGTGACATCAAGGAATGCGTATGCCGAGCACCTGATATACCATACGATGGTTTGTGTTTCTTGAAATGTCTCTAACTGTTTCTGCTTATTTTGAGAATCATGAGATGTATTCATGCAGTATAGACATTGTATTCCATGTGGTAGGTGGGAATTTGCAATAATTGCTGTCTGATTTCTATTGTACATTTTTTTATTCCTCCCCAATATTAAGTCACCTGTGTTCTCTGTGATTAGGATTAAAAAAAGAGGATGAATTCACATAATTTTTTGTCAGTATAAAAAAAGATTGACATTACTTTGTCGCTTATGCTGTCATGTTCTCTATTTAGGGCTACTCTTCTTTTGCTCTGGAGAATCGAACCATTGAGAAATAACCGTGTATTATCCTCTGATCTATCTATGTGATGATTGGCATGTTCCTCATATTCCATTTTCACATCTGTCTTGGATTTCAATTTTCAATGAAGCTAAAGACACTTTTCTTTGCTTTTAGATTATGATGAAATAAAGCAAAATGGCTTGCTTAACTTGCAGCATTTTTTTTTGTTCTAATTTGAAGTAGCAGTCTTTTGATGCAAATCACGAAGCAATTAGTTTTCCAGAAACAACCTTTATGTGTAATTAACACAGGGGCAAGAGCGATTATAGACCCCTCCCTTTCCACGCCATCTGCAGGCGGCAAGATCACTTGAGGTGCTGGCCTAATGTTTTCTTTATCTTCTGTGCTTTCAAATGATAATTGTTTTGGTTGGTCAAGCCTTTTCTCTAAATTTTTTCCCTCTTCTTTTCCTTTTCGGATCTTTCTTTGGAGGTGTCTGTTTTGTCTTTCATCGGAAGCACCTAGAATATGTGGGTGGCTTGTGGCTACATGGGCATCGTAAACATACTGATTTTCTTCATCCATTTTACTCATTTAGCTCCATTTCCTTCTTTTTTACTAGGAGGATTTTGAAGATTGGGGGTATAAAATGAAATTGAGGGAGTAATATATAATTATATACTGTAATAGAAATTGCTTCTCTAGTGCGCTGATTACTGAGCTGTAAGATTTACATGTAATATAGACATTATCCAATTGGGATATTATAGTGTAAAAGGGCCAAGATACGTTCCGGATAAACTTTTTGTTGATCTATCATACTGTATGAAGCTATATCTATGTACTGATGTTTTGTTCAAATATTGGTGACTCATCAGATAGAAATCAGTCCTAACACAAGTTTTATAGGGCTCATCAGATATAAATCAGTCCTTACACAGAGTGAGTAGACATTCATAAATATCAAATAATCATGGTTGATATTAGATTATTTTTCTTTTCCAGAGTCAAGACACTTATTTTATCCTTTTGGTTGCAATTGTACAATTTTTTCCAAATTCCGATGGAATCAAAGAGTTGTTATTCTTTGGTTCCAGATTATGATGGAATAAAGCAAATGGCTCACTAAATTGGCTTGCTTCTCCTCCTCCTCTTTCTCCCTTTTTTATCTTTATTTTTATTTTTATTGTAAATAAATAATTGTTTGATACAGTTCTTGACGCAGTTTCCATCTTGGGTAGTTCTTAACAAAATAGTCTCTCTGTGTTGCTAGCACTGGGTAAGGCTGCGCGACCTCTCCCCCTTTACTACTCAATTTGCGGGAGCCCTTGAGGCACTGGGTTAATGTTGCACACATTTTTCCAATGTTTTTTTCTTCCAAGATTCAATAAAAAAGCTCATACAATGTAATGTATAAGAAACCCTTTATCCTTTTCCTCTCGTTACAGTTTTGCCGAGACATTGCGAACCATGTTGCCCGCCTTCTGTAAGCCCGCGTTCTGTAAAAGCGTCCTTCGCTGACAGTTAAGCTATATGTTTGCAGTCTTTTGTGTAATTGTGTTATTGGAAAGCTTTATCTATGTTGCTCGGACTCGGTTAGAAGTATCCGACACGGGTGCGTGTCCAAGTGTCGGATTTGTCTATATTATGGAAAAAAAATCACGTTTTCGGTCTAAAATGAAGTGTCTGAGTGTCCTACCCACGTCCGAGTAACATAGTTTATTACCCCTATTCTGGCTGTTTTTATGATTTGGATACGTGTTTTTTTGTTCAATTTCACTTCGGTTTGGTATCCATGCTGCATAAACGAGGGAGACTCTCTTTCATCGTTGCTGTCAAATACTCGTACTAATGAGGATATATTTAACAATAAATATATTTTTTTTTTAATTATTATTTGACAGAAACTTCGTATTCCAACATTCCTATGACAGCATATGAACTTCCTGATGGACAGTAAGTACTTGGTTCTGTATCATTAAATTTTTTTCTCTTCCTCTAATTGTGAAAGAGCTGTCAGTCAATGTGATTCTCGACAACATTTTCATCATGGGTCATCCGAAAACAACCTCTAAATGTTTATTAGCTCTAGGTAGCATTACATACATCCGCCCCCCTACCTACTACCTAGAACTGGCAAAACCAACCCGACCCGAGACCCGAAATTGACCCCACCCGAATGACACCCGAAACCCGAATTAACCCGACCCGACCCTAAAATGACCCGAGCTTTCATAGACCCGTATTAACCCGACTCGAAATGACTGGACCCGAAACTACCCAACCCGAAAATGACCCGACAAAACATAACTTTAATTGGCCCCAAAAGACTTGAAATGCCTTTTCCTTCTTAATCATTGACCCGAAAATGACCCGACCTGAAATGACCCGATCCGCTTGACCCGAAACAACCCGACCAACAAACCCGTAAACCCGAAATGACCCGACCCTACCTGAACTAACCCGAATATTTCAGAAACCCGAAATGGCCGACCCGAATTGGCCCAACCCGAACCAGACCCGTTGACCCGATTTGCCAGGTCTACGGCCCTACCTCACTATGCTTAAAATGTTGTTGTACCAAGTACCAACTCGTCTTTTACTGTGCACTGGTACATTCAGAAAAGTTGTCACATGCATCAGCTAGGCCGATTAACGAAGTTAAAACCAGGACCACGGAGTGTTAAAATGCGAAAGAGAAATAATGTTAGTTAAACGTTGCCTTCTCTTTTCCAAATTACATCTGAGCATAGGAAAAAGTCTCTGATACATTACATGATCACTGCTACGTTATTTTCAATACATAGGCCCACATGGCGATATTTCTAATACTATCTATATTTCTGTGACTTATTTTATACTTTTATGTTTGTTTTCGAAAGAAAGGTTGGTAAATGGGAAGATTTGCAAACAGTGTATCATGTATTGTGAAAAAATAGGTCATGAGAAAGAAGATAGAACTGCTGATATTAAGAGGTGAACTAATAACATGTTTAGTAAATCTTCCAGAAATTTCTGGCCCTATGGCCATGACCTTTAACATCTTATCCGGATCCCAATACTGTGTCCACAGTCCACACAACTGGTACTGCAACATTTCTATACCATTCTTCTCAGCTATGTTACTTTAACATTTGACTTTGGTTGCACATCACATGTCTAATAAGTGAATAAGTAACACATTTCATGAAGTTTCTAAAGTTATGGCTGCAGCGTGTTGCGGCTGTGACCAGTTATAATGCTTTTATTTAGTGCATCACTAATCGCAGCCTTGCAACTTTTATTGTTACTGATAGAACAATTTTGTACCATTTCTTTGGGCACCGAGGCTTCTGTCTGGGATAAATACTTTGGTGTTAATTTCTGTGTAATTGTTCTTTGATTTGTAAATTGCATACTCCCTCGATCTTTTGATAAATAACAATTGTCGTTCATTCTAATTAGTTGTAAATAATGCCCCAGAACAATTGAAATTGGAGCTGACAGGTTCAAGACTCCCGATGTTTTATTCAACCCCTCACTGGTTCAAGTGAGTTCACTTTTAGTTAGTTTATTTCTATCTCTAAAGCTCTTCTGCACTTTCATTTATGATCAGCTCTATTTTTATGTGTGCACTGTTGCCTTATTCCTTAATTGTTTTTTTATGCTTTCATGCTCTATTAGGGGTGTTCATATTCGGTTCGATGAACCGAACTGGAAAAATAAACCGGTTTACTGGTTTGAGTAAATGCTGAACCGTCACCGAACCATTCTTATTGGTTTTTCACGGTTCGTTCACCCGGTTGAACTGGGTCTCCTAGAACCGTTTTAGCAAAGACACCTCGGCTATATTATTGCTAAAACAACACAGAATACCTAATTTTCCATTCATTTGTACAAACATCCATGGATTTGAGAGTAAAAAAGATAAAGTGATACAACAAATGTAGAAATTTCTAAAAGATGATATTTATATACATACTTTGAAGTTATTAGCCAGATCTATTTGAAGGGAAACAACATTTTGAGTGCCTTGCCCACTTCAATAAGTGCTTAGATTGATTATCGGTGGTTGATGTAAACGGAACCCATCAAAATTTGCAATTAAGGTGTGGCCCAACAGCGAGCTGAATGGTCGGAGGATGGTTGACGGTAGAACCCATCAGCGGGCAGGGAATAACGAAAAAGAAAACAAACACTTGATGGAGGGTCCAGAGGGTGGCGGTTGCGGCAGCAGGAAGGGCGAAATGACAGCCACAAGGAGACTGGAGGCCGGAGTTTGTGAGTTGTGGGTGAGATGAGCATGAGGGAAATATGAGTATTGTGTGAGGGACCGAGGGATAATTGATGAACAAGGAGATAAGTTAGGGCTTTTAATCTCATTTTATCTTGGACAAACCCAAATTTTTAACGGGCCTCAAATTTTAGGTTCAGTTCGGTTCACTGAATTTTTATAAGTGTGAACCGAATAGGTTCAGGCTTAGAAAAATCGGTTCGGTTAACCGAACCGGATTGACTTTTCGATTCGGTTAATTGGACCTTAAAAATATGGGCTTTTTAGTTTTTCGGTCCGGTTAACCATGAACACCCCTATGCTCTACCCACTATCACAACAGTAGACCCTCATGGATTGGTGGATTTGAAGGGAAAGGGAGGGGAGGGATTTGGATAGCAATGTGGAGGTGGAGGGATTTGGAAGGGAGGGAAAATGGATCCCTCTATTTCCCTCCTCCAAGCCAAATTATTTTCCCTCCAACAATTGAAAGAATTGGAGGGACAACTCTGCTCCCTATTCTCCCTCCCCTCCCCTTCCTTTTTTCCCTCTTTCCCCCTCCCTTTCCTTTCCCTCCATTTTTGGTATTCAAACAAGGCCACAGTCACAAAACAAAATGGGGTTGTCCTACTCAAATTGTCATATATCATATGTACTATAGGAAACTTAAAACAGTTTAAACCATATAAAATGTAGAGTAGAATGACAGAATGATAAGAAGATAGAGTTCTATCTTTAGACACTTGGGTGGCAGGGCCTTGCAAATTGACTCTATCTTTAGACACCGGGGCCTTACAAATTGTTAAGGGTAATAGATAGTGTGTTACTATAAACTTATTTATTTTTGACATGTTTTCTAACTTTAAACTAAATGTTTGTGGTGTTAAATACCCAAGGTCACTTTGTGATAGCTAAGCTCTTTAATTACTCTCCTCTTTCGCTCACTTTCTTTTATTAACTGTACTTTCCCTATTGAATAATAGTTCAGTACTTAATTTTTGTGCAATTCTCTAAGTGTAAACTGTCCTCTGATTAGCACGTCTGATTAAAGTGATCCCTTAGATGTAAACTTCTATTTTTTAGGTAATGAAGTTAAAAGCATGTAACTTAAACTCCCCTCTTTTGAGGAGTTGTTTCTAGGTAAAAAAGATACTGTTAATGAGTCTTTATTATATAGTGACTCATGAGTCATGCGATAGAACTCACTTTCGTATTTGTAGATTAGATTCCTTTCTCTGATTGGAAGATGAGAGAGCTATCTGGAAACTAAATAGGCATAAATAGGCTTGCATTGACATCAAATTAACAGATCCAGTAAAAAGTTAGAAGTCCGTGTTTGCTTGGATAAAAATCATTGCCATTTGTCTAGAAATCTCTTTTCGTCTGTACTTTTCTCATGCAAATTTACAATGTTTTGAATTCTGTAGAGGATGTCCTATAGACCTTCTTGATGCTCTTGTGCTATATGTTTCTGTGATGCTGTAATCATCATCAGTAACTGTCTTTTCACCTGTTTCTATTTATATCTCGGCAGACTATTCCAGGCATGGAAAGCTACATTGATATTGCTGCATCAGCTCGTGGACTGCCACAGATGGTAGTGTTTATCTCTTGAGGCCCATTTCTTGTTACTATATCTTCACTGATGTTATAAACAAGTATATGACAGCAAGAAAACCTTGTCGGCTAACATAGAGAAATAGGAAAACGACAGGACATCTTTTGTGGAACCATCATTGTAAATTTTTTACTTGTATAATTGTATTATCACCTGAAGTTGCATGACAGTTCCCTAATATTCTATTAAGAGGTTTTGTCTTTAGCGGGGTGTTAGAAGTTATAGGCTTTACGCTTTATGTTTTGTTAAACAATAGACATTAAATAGAGGCGTTGTTAAAAAACAGTTGATTTATCTTTGCTAGGTTTACCTCTGTTGAGTCTTCATTAATTGTTTTCATTCCATACTTGATGTAGGTTATTGAAAGCATCAATAAGTGTGATCCTGACATACGAAGAGAACTCTTTAGTAGCATACTGGTAAAGCTCTGTTTCCCTTTTTTCTTTACTAGGTATCAGAATCGAACAGCTTACATGCAAGTGTAGTTCTAGTTCGATGTTGAATCCCTTTATAGTTTTGCATTTGGATCTACTTGCTTGAATGAGCAAGTATTTATGGAAGTAATTGTTTTAATTTCAATCTGCGAGGCTACTTCCCATTCTGTTTTAATGAGGAATCACTACTGAAAAACGAAAGCACTAGTCATATATAGGCTACACCATGTTTTCCGGCGTGGTACTTTACGTACTTGTAAGCAAAACAGCTAAGTCATTTTGACCTGCGTTTACCTGGTTTACTTTCAAGAGGAAAAGAGGAAGTGTCCTGCTGTTGATATATAATTTCTGGTTAGTTATCCTTGTAGTGAAGGTATCATTTCGTTTTATGCAAATAAAGTAGTTATCCATACTCTTTCTATGAATCTAACGACTTAATTGGGTATAAATGCTCTGAAGATATGTTTTCGATAGAAGTTACGAGTTTCAAAAGATGCAGAGTTTTAATATGAAAAAGTGTATTCAGAATCCTCTAAAAGCATATGGATAAAATGTGTTAGAAATCGAAAAAGGTGACAAAGTATTCATGAAATTGCGTGATGGGCGAATCTGATTCTTTTGGTCAAAACGACAAAGATGAACTGGTTATCGTAGGAGCTATCGTTGAGACTGCTTACTTGGACGTCTGCTTTGTCTTAGTTGATTGATTTGTGGTTGTCTTCTTTGTCTTAGTTGCTTGATGTATGGTCGTCTTTTTAGCTCAACCTTGTAATCAGCCTACCCCAAATCATTTTGGGATTAAGGCTCTGATGTTGATGTTGTTTTGCCGTCTGGCTTGGTTTACTGCCGTTTGGAGCAATCATGTTATCCGTTCTCGGTGGCTTTTGCTAACTTTATCGGGAAAAGAGACATTCTAGTAGCAAGTGCATAATTTTTGTATCGGTCAAAGGTGCTGATACGAGATATCCCAATTCCCAAGATGTATCGAGTATATTAAAAATAGGAAAATACCGTGGCGACTGATATATAACGTGTGTCGGCCAACTCAGCCCCGATA
This sequence comes from Silene latifolia, assembly GCF_048544455.1. NCBI lineage: Eukaryota > Viridiplantae > Streptophyta > Magnoliopsida > Caryophyllales > Caryophyllaceae > Silene > Silene latifolia. The sequence goes on along the minus strand of NC_133527.1, from coordinate 114,936,632 downwards.
CGACCTCTCGATGAACCCGAGATGAACGAAGCATAATTTATAGTTATACTGACCGCACTTTGGAATGAAAAGCTCTTGAAAATTGTATAACATTGGTCAAATTAATTATTCTAAATAGAATTTATCCTAACTTTATATGAAGTAATCAATAAATGATAAATTATCTACAAAAGCTTGTAAAATAAACATCACCGCGATAACCGCGACTTGGAGCGCGACGGCTGAGTCGAGGACGATTCTAGGACACCGTTAATCACGATTTTAAACCATGGCTCTATCCATGGCCATGAACTGGATTGTGTTTGTTTGGCCTACACATTTATGAGTTGCATTTATATGATCGTCAATTGTATGGCACTATCTCTACATAAGCAACAGGTGAAAGAATTTGGACTTCATATGTGCTTACCTTTCTTTCACAATTCGTAGCTTGCTGGTGGTACAGCATCGATGCAGCAATTGAAAGAACGTCTTGAAAAAGATCTTCTCGAGGTAGGCTTACTTTGAATTATTCTTCGTTCATCTTTTGCATTGCCTTGTATGTATCATCTAGTATCCCTATATGCTGATATATTAAAACCCATCAGTGTGTTATCCCATGACAGTTTTAGTAAAGCTCAGACTGCCAATGAAGTTAGCAAGATGGGCACTGATGACTATAGCTAGTAGCCTCACCATAAGCGTTATTGGGAGCTAACAATAGATCGATACTCATTTTCCTGTGTATATTATTGGTACTCTCCCTTAGGCATACAATTTTTTAGGCCGCTGCACAATTGAGCGGCTGCTGCCACTGCCACAACTCATATTTACACGTGTGACTGTGTGAGGCTTACTTTCACATTTTGAGGAAGGGCGTAGTAACGTTAACAAAGTCAATGATGGTGGTAACTCCTTGCCAAAAAAGGAAATAAATGTTTCAGTTGTTTTGAAGTCATTTGGTGTAAATACTCTCAATCACATCTATATTGTCCCCAATCGACTTTAGTCGTCAAATGATGTCAACTTTGACCGCTATTTTTACGTAGTTATAATAATTACAACTTCTTAAAAATATTGATATAGCAATAGTTGTTTTTGGATTTTCTTTGTCAGAAATGCGCATCATTTCTCAATTTATGCGGATAATCCTTGCGTAGCGTAGGGGCCATGCTACTCTTCTATTGTACTGTTCCAATTTTTTCTGATGTCCCGTTAGAAAAGGTTTGATAAACTAAACATGGCAAATTTTCTTTGTATTGTTGTATATATTTGGTGAAATCAATGATGAAAGTTGACGTCAGATGAGATCAGTGCCAGTTTTGATAAAAGCGGTTCTATACCTTGAGTCTTTGACTAGTAATCTGATTTCACTGGTGTCTTATAAGTAGTCCAGTAAGTAGTCACATCTCTGTCTAGCCATACTGTTTCATCAAATTTCTCATGTTCTCAAGTGTTCTTTTTGCGGTTTAGAACATGAAACCTTACACACATGGTGACTGGAAAATTATTGGAAGGATTTCTGTTGCAGAATTTTATTGGTACTACTTTGGTTCTTTCATCTGTTTTTTGGATGATTTATCCTCTAAAATAATAAGCGGGTTAACACATACCTCTTATCACTGTCCTGACTCTAATTGCATGTCCTTGGTGACAAATGGTATAATAATGGCATCAATTTATCACAGTTTGTCACTTTTAAGATGATGGATGGTCAACAATAATGTTATATAGAGCCTTTGTGTTAAGCTTACATTGTCCTTAACCCACTTTTACCTTGCAGGAGTCTCCTCAAGCTGCTAGGGTTAAAGTTTTGGCTAGTGGAAATGCTACAGAGAGACGATTCAGGTGAGTTTGATTTCTTCCTAAATCTTCGACTCCTTGCTGCTCCTGCAACTACTTACACCTTGTTACCCTGGTTATGTCTGTGTCTTGCTGTCCTGCTTGTTCTGTTTGTATGTCTCGATAAATTACGAGTTAAACTGTCTGGAAGTCATTATTTCTTTCGAAAATAATGATGATGATGATCCAATTGTAAGTCATTTCCCATTAGTGGGCCTGCTGGACAACTTCATATTATCACGCTAGTGATAAGAGGCCTCTGGTTCCCATGGTGAATATGGCTCTAAGAATGATCCACAATTCCACACGAAACCAGCAACTTGGAAGATCATCCTCATTTATTGTAGCAAGTTTCTGCCTAAAAAAAAAGAGGATCACATTTTTTTTATCATCAAAGTTGTTTGGCGCAATACACTGCCAAGGGGTGTCGCAGACCCACTTCATCACTTTTGAAGGAATTATAGCTCACCATCCTTCCTATCCTCTCCACTCCACTTTTAAGATTTTTTTCCCTTGTGAACTGGCACAAAGGTCCCACAACTTAATCGGGTGGGTGATTTGAACAGGTGACCTATCGTCCTCAAGACCTTTTTAAGAGCTTGTCCATTCCTGTACAAATGTGGTACAGACAGCACATTAAAAAGAATACAGGAGTTTGTTGGACGTTCTGTTTGTAACAGAACCTCCTTAAATTTTGCTTTGAAATGTGCTGAACAAAGTCCTTAGTTCTCCAAAACCATAGGTGTAAAATCTTAAAATCTTAAAACCAAAACTAAAACAGACCACAATCAGAAGGTGCAGCGAGTGAGATGAAGGATAAATCGTCGGTCAGTAATGGAGTTTCTTTGAGAGGAAAATCTAGGAAGGCAGAGCATGAAAATGGAGGAACTGGATACGAGCATTAGTAAAGATTGAACTACTTGTCTACTTGTATAGCTGTGCACTTGTACCGAGGTTGGGATGAGCTGCCATATGGTTGCAAGTAGCTTGTGGGGGTAACTGCTATATAAGTTCAGCATATTCATTTGAATTGTTTTACTCATGCCTGGCTGTCGAATATCGGACATAAGAACTACAGAAAATTTGTCAATTCTTATTGTTGTTTTATGATTGAATAGTTCACACAGACTATGTTAACCTACTAGGGTGACATAGGTGCTTTATTCTGTAAACTGAATCTGTTCCATAAACTGAATCGAGCCAGAATCATGCAAAACTGCAAGAAACCAGGAAGCAAACATCAGCCTCCATTTCTAATAGCGTTGAAAGCAAGCTGTTAGTAATTGAAGCACTATGTCTACAATAAAATTTATTTCCTGTTAGTGTTTGCCTAATCTTATGACGGAAAACTTGTGGCAGTGTTTGGATTGGAGGAAGCATATTGGCATCTCTTGGTTCTTTCCAGCAGATGTGGTTCTCCAAGTCTGAGTAAGAGACTCTTTTGCTCTTCCTCTTGCAGATTTTGTTTCTTGTCTAGTTTCCAAGCTTTACCCAAATACTTCCTCTGTTCAGTTTATATTTTCATAACTCGCACACAAAAATTTGACAAAATATTGTGGTGGAAAATTAAAGTTGAGGAGAGGAATGTGTGTGTTTGGAAATGATAATGACCACAATAATAAAAGACAAGAGGAAAGATTCCCAACTAGGAACTCAAGCCTAAAAGGAAAACTAAGAAGTGTAAAGATGAGTGGAGGGAGTATTATTTAGCGAGTCTTCTAACCCAAATCCGAATGTATCCTCCTTTAGTCATAGTGTTCAAACTTTCAAGGGCCAAGTCTCCTCCTGTAAGGCCATCCCTTTAAAGCAATGTGAATAATCAGTTTCAACCTTCGCTTCCCTGTTGCAGGTATGAAGAACATGGTGCTTCATATATTCAGAGGAAATGTCCTTGATGAACCCCATCCCCTCCCTTGGGGATAGTGTATCAGTGTATCATGGCAAGATAATTCTTAGGTGATGTATTTGGTAACAATTTCCTTGTAATTCGATAATTATTAGGGTACTTTTGTTGCTGATGATTGACGGGTTTCAAACTCAGTAGTATTTCGCTGTTTCTATGACCTTATCACTTACTGTAATGGACAATTGTGGAACGAGTTTGTAAACTCACCGACTTAGGAACTCTCGAAAAATGTAGCAGCCGGCAAGTCGTCTCATGAGTGACTGTCAAGAAACTTGTTTGATCGTTTTGTAAGAGTGCCATTCGTACGATATTTACATCTACATACAACTGCTACAAGAATTTCTAGTAGGCAGGTCTAACAGTACCGTGATCAAAGTGATTGTGACGAAAGTGAGTGGCAACATCAATACGTTCAGTGATGTAGGCTTTTCACCTATGGTGAATGTGCGGTTATCAAACATCGTCAAAGAGAAAGATGAATGCAGGAGATACAACATATATGATTGAAAATCTGGAATACTTCAAAACTCTGGAAACAAAGAGATTCGAGAATGGCCGGGGGAACGACTGGGATGTAACGTTTTTGAAAATTCTCATTTTTGGCTTGGGTCGAAGTAAGCGTGTAATCACTCCTAATTCATTATATTATGCTTAATGTTGGGAATATGGGATTTGGCTCAATTGTTTTGGTTACGGTTTATGAAATCAGATTTGCTGAAATAAAATAAGAAAAACTAAAATAGTATGGAAATCAACCCTAAACCACCTAATATCGATTATTAGGGATCTAATTTTAATTTAAAAAAAATGATTTGAAAATTCAAAATAGGGAATAAAACTAAAGTTTAATTGGAAAATACTGATTTTAAACTCAAGAACTCAATTCACATCATCTAATACTTAGTTATGAACGATTTAAAGTAAGAAAATTGAAATTAATCAAAATAAATCATCTAATATTGAATTATTATAGATTTAAGATGATTTAAGATAAATAAAGAAAAAAACTTTAAAAGAATTAAAACCAAAATTTAAAATAATGTTTGAAAGTAAAAAAAAAAAGTTTTTGAAAACAGGGCTTCAAATCTATGAAGCTCCTTGATTAATCTAAGATCAAGGAGGAAAACAAAAACAAAAGACAACATCTTAGAATAGGTGCATCAGAAACTGTGTTTCTTCAGGTGTCTAGTTTACTTTAAAAGGCTAATTAAAGCTCGCGTCTTATCGGTGACGGCTTAGACCAAGTGCAGGCTGAGTCGTGGAACAGGGCCTCCACATTATAAGGGCCCAAACATGACTTTCAGACATGATTATTTGGTGTTGAGGCTTATTGCTTCAAATGGTTATGTGGCCTTTGTGGTCTTGTACTCTTGTTAATTTCCTTCGAATTAACATTTGAGTTTATTTTTGGGAATTTATTTTTATTGGTTGGACAAGATTTACCGCTTATTTTTCATACTCCTTGGTTTCCTATCCGTTGTCACTGTTCATGGTTTTCTTTCGTTCAGGTTCATTTTATAGCGGCTAATTCTAAATCCCCTCTACAAAATCAATCGGCATCTTAAGAAGGATATAAGATTAAAATGGGTTAAATAACCCTTGTGAAAAGATAAGACAAATAGTTTGTTAATACCTGACCATTATGCTTTTGTCTTTTACATCTACATTCTTCAATTTCTCAAGTCATTTTTCAAATTCTTTTTAATTATGGATATAAGTTTTTAACTATTATTCCCTTAATTTTAATATAAGGGTGAATTTTGAGAAGGGTGGAAGAACGAAAAATCATGACGATACACTTTCTATTACAATAACGTAGTTGTTCTTCTATGGACAAACATTACTCTTTTATAAACTTTTTGTCATTACTTTTCCATGTCTTACCCTTACCTAAAAACAAAATAAACAAATTCTGATCTCTAATTCTCTTCCTCACAAAATTATTCAAATCTGTCAAATTACTCAATTATGGATATTATTTCTCATGCCGATCAAGTAGTAATTCTAATTTATTAACTTTTTTAAGTATATTATATCAAATGAGCGAATTTAAATTAATTTACATTAAAGAAATTAGGGTTTGAAGAAATTCTTATCAATAAAAGTGTTAATAACGGAATTGTTCATGTTCTATGGCTATATTTCTGAATTGTTACGAAATTTGAGTTTGTTAGAGTTTATTTTTATTAGTGTTCGGTTGTCATTGGTATAATCTGTTAATTTTAGATATTTGTTGATGCGGTAGATGAAAATTTGTCAAATATATTATATGTTTATAAAAGATTCCACCCACGACTTAGTAACAAGCATTGTACTTTTGGGCTTAAGTGATGACAAAATAATGGCCCAAAGGTTCATATAATATTTTATTGGGGTTGTGTTATGATGGTGGTGAGTCGGATTGTTATAAATGGTATCAAAGCAAACCTGCGACCGTGTGGTGAGCATGTGGCGGAAGTACCCATGCCACACGTCTAGCGGGGGAGGATTCTGGGCTTGGTTGCGGCCAGCTTTAAGGCACAACGAAGACGTTGACAGGCTGATCGTATGTCCATCAAAGATAACCAACAAATCTCTAACTAATATAACTAGGGAAGTCGGGATCGAAATATGGGAGTAGAAATAAGTCTAATGAATAGGGAGAAGGGATTAGGATTGTCAGTTCATCATGGAATAAACAATGGTCAAAGGTAGGTCATAGATCGGTCTTAATTATCAGTCTAAGGAGTTTGTTAAGATCCTCTCGGATCGCTAACGACCTCTCACAACCTATTAGGGCACTCTAATGTTTGTGACAAGTCCAACCCACCAGGCTCTCGATCTTAGGTCGGGGTTTACAAAATCAATTAAGTCAATTATACGCATTAACTAACCAATTGAAATTATATGTCACAATTAACAATAGAGATCATGTTCGCATCGACCAATCAAAAACCTAATTAGTGACCGCTACACATCCGTGGATCCTCTAAATACTAGCGATATGATTTACACATACTGAAATTAACAATAATAATAACAACGATGATGATGATGATAAGAGAATTCATAGGTAAAGGATGATAAGAACGATTAAGCATAAACAAGAAGCAATAAAAAAAAAAAAAAAACTCTAAATAACAAGGAGAACTAAGAAGGAACAAGAAAGATTAAATTCTAGAGTAATATTTTACAGCAACTCTTCTATAGGACCGTTCTATAGCATATGACGGACCCAATAAGAGAGATTAGCCCATCAAGAGAATTAAAATGAAAAAAAAAAACGCTCTAAAAATCAGAGAAATAGAAGCAGGTAAAGTAAACCCTTGATCTCCATTACCATCATCCTCGTCTCCACCACTTCCTTAGTCCCAGCCTCACCACCTACAACCGTCGACGCCACCACCGTTGCAACCACGCTCAAGCTTTACATTTGCCCAACCACCTTTCCTTCCACCACTCAATTCACACCAAAATAATAAAATCAATCGACGCAAAAGTAATAAAACGGCGGCAACCACGATGACGGCGATGTACCAATAACCAGGTTTGGAATTAAGATCAAAACTTGAACCGCGAACTTTTAATAATCTATTATTTTAACTTGACAATTCATGTTTTTAAATTGAAAGTTTTCACTTATGATGCTTTTGTTATTGGCCAATACACCTTGTTTGATAACTAATGATTTTAGTTTCAATACATATAATTTTAATTTCAAAATTTGTAAAATCTGATAAAAAACAAATGTTTGGATTTGTGCCATATTTTTGCAAAGTTAGATTTTAAGTTAATAACTAGTTAATTCAGTTTGATAACTCAATCTTCAAGCTTGCTCTACCTTAATAAATAAACTGAGATTTTTAGTTTAAAAAACAATTAGTTTGATAACTTCTTTTTTTAATTTCAAAACCTACAACTTTGAGATGGTGAGGGGCCAGGTGGTGTGGATTCATTCTTGAGTGGCGAGCTACATGGTCACACCAACATGAGATGGGTGTTTAGAGGTAGAGCCGCAAACGTTTAGTGTAATTTTGAAGATGAAAAAACGAAAACAGTGAACAAAGAAGAGAGAGATAGCAGTTTAGTGATTTTTTTAAATATGGATTGGGCTTTTAATTAATAAAATGGTCTTATGCTAAGAGACTGTCTTATCTAACAATTTGTGAATATTTTACATAGAAGAAGTTTTAATAGTAGAAAGAGATATTACCCAATTAAATGAGATTACAAGTCTTGTATATCAAGTCCAAAACAAGAACAAAAATAAGTAGCAATTGGGCCTAAGCCACGATTAAAAATAGTCCAAAAACTAGCTTTAGTCGATCGACCAAGTGATCTAGTCGATCGACAAAACAAAGCTGTTGAGATGAATTTACTCGATCGACCAAAAAAGACTAATCGATCGACTTTTTGTCGTCGCGCATTTCATGCAACGCGCACTAAACTTTAAAAGGTCGCCATTTCTTCGCTACTTGGTCAAATCGAGCGTTTTGGGTGGCGTTGGAAAGCTAAGAGAATAACCTTTCACCTCCAATTTGAATCACTTAATTGTTATCAATTGTAGAACTCAAGTTATGGCTCTTCAAAGTAAGCACTAGTAATGTGATGGAGCTCTTCTTTTGCTCAATAAGTTTCTTTACTTCATTAAGGACTCCAAAAATGATGGTTTCCGAGCTTATTTCGTACCAAAGGCCGATATTACAACTTTAGCGATGAGTTTTAGCTTGTTTGCATGTACTTGGGTCCATATGCCGCATGGAATGCGACACAACCCAAAGTAGCCAAAACATGGGAAAATAATAGCTAATCGCTACATAATATGGATAGAAATGCGTGTCTAATGATAGAATAAATATATGTTAAAGGCACAAATGCGTGCCTAATGATAGAATAAATATATGTTAAAGGCACGCATCATACGTTATGTTATTTAAGCGGAGACGTTTGTAACACCCCATGAGATTATGAGATTAAGTTGTCTCACATCGGAAAAATAAGAGGCTTGTGATATGTTTATATAGGATTCCACTCATCACTTAGTAACAAGGCCTTGTACTTTTGGGCGTACGTGAGGACAAAATAATGGCTCAAAGGTATACATCCCATCTTATTGTGGTTGTGTTATAACGGTGGTGAGTCGGATTGTTATATTAACCCTCGTAATATGTTGTTGTACTTGATTATTAAAAGGCATTTAGATACTTAATTAGTTATGATTGTGATGATCATTGTTTCTTTGCAGTTCTGTTGATGATGAATTAAAGGTTTGGGAATTAGGACACAATTCACACTGAACACTCTCTTCTTCATGCTATACATACAGAACATTGTATTTTTTCATTTCTACATTGTTCTCAAGGTTCATTTGATCCACTTATTCCGGCATTGAGGTGGTCGTCCAGCGCTGGTTTGGGTGGTGCGGTAGGTAGTTTGGCCGGCGGTTGGTTGGTGTGAGTAATTGAGATATTTATTGGATTGAAATAAGACGTAAATTATGAAATCAAGGTGTAGAAATTACAAGAGTATAATGGTCATTCATGTCCATAATTGGGTAAATCATGTCCATGAAAGAGTATAACTCTAAAATAAACTATTGAAACAAGTATATAAGGTGCAAGTATGTAACCAAACATGTCGTTGTTCCTATGTAAAATTTCTAATTTTTCCGAAAATATTAGACATATACTCATCATTTAGATATCATAATTTTATTTAATTCTCATCATCAGGCTTATAATTTAGCTCATTTAGTAATCTTGTCATCAAATTCACGGCCTTAGTTTTACTTTTGCACAAGGCCATTGTTGGAATATGTGTCCTCAACAATAGTGCGGTCACATGATTTAATATCATAATTAAATCTCATAATAAGAATAAGAAAGGGATGATAAATTAAATAGTCAACTGATCAACATTAATCGGTAACGATTGGCTTGCTAGAGTTTGACGTTACTGTCGTAGGACGGTGGTGGTCAGTTGATCCCTTAAGGTCACACCTAAAGGATAATGCCCTTATCTGAAAAGATGATTAATTGTATGACGATACAAGTTAATCAATTCCTTAAAATTGAACAATTCAATTGTGAGAGAGAATGTTTATATCTTATTGTAATGAGATTAAATAAGATTTATTTTAGTAATTGAAATACTTTATTACTAAAATTGATTATTATTTGTGAAACAATTGAGGTAAGAATGAATGGTTAATTATAATTACAATATGTTGTGAATTATAATTAAATGACCCATTTTATTTATGTGATCAAGTATCACTAGTCAATTTGTTATATGTAATTTAATTAATTTATAAAATGATATTTATTTGATAAATATGCATTAAATTAATTAATAACATGTAACATACTACATGTGACATATTGTGTGACAAATGACAAATTGACAAAATAAAATGGTGGTCCATTTTATGTGAATGAACCGAATTGGAGGGAGTAGTAGTGGGTTGTGATTATATTATTTTATGTGATAAGAATATATTAATCAAGCCTACACTACCTATTCTTACACACCTACAATTTTGAGAAGAGTAAAAAGAAAAGGTAAGATGCCATTTGGCTTTACCTTACCCGGCCACACTCCTCTTTTTGTTGGGTTTTTGGTTCATATTTTTACTCATATATACATTCATATATTCATTCATTCATTCATGCATATACCTCTCTCTTACATTGTTCATTTTCTCTAAAACTTGAGAAATGATGATCCAAATTGTTCAACAACATTACTAATATTATTAATGTAATATATGAGTATTAGTAATCATTTTTAAGGTAGATTACTAAATAAATATCTAGCAAATATTATTTAGTAGTGATAAGGGTTAAATCTTGGGTGCAATCAAGAGGAGAGCTCTTAATATAGAGTTTTGGAGGATCATCCTAATACTCATTATAGCTCAAGAACAAGTGAAGGTAGGAGACCTTACTTGTGCCCATAAATCCGAAAATAATAATGTAGGGACATTATTTTTCTTATTAATCTCTTATTTTGTTATGCATGCACTAGATCTAAAGAACACAAATTAAGAAGTTAATTAGTTCACTATTAGAAGAGTCTAATAATAGGTATATGAACCTAATAAGTGTTATCAGAGCATAGGATGTTGCATGCATAATCGGTTATTGTTTTTCCGAGTTAATTTGTTAACATATAAAACTAAAAATTTGTGATTTATAAGAGTAAGTCATGAAATCATGATCCATGTTATATATTCTGATCCTAAAATATTTTTAGCTCATTGTTATGATTTATGGTAATTTATTGCTCATTTTTATGATTTTTAGTGAATCAATTACATTTTTATGAGTAAAATGAACTTTTATTCACTAAAATATGTTAACCTTCACTACTGGCGTGATTTTTTAGTATGACCTCACATGAATATTTTATATATTGTATCTAAAATTTTATATTAATGTGATTAATAATTCATGATTTATGATTTTTATGTGATAAAAATGACATAAATGGAGGTTAAATGACTAAAAATGGTTAAACTTACTCTCTGATGTTGAAACTTTTATATGACCTCACATGAATATTTTACAAGTTGTGTGTAAAATCTCGTATTAATTTGATTAATATTGCATGATTTATGATTTTTATGAGATAAAAATGGATTAAAAGAGGTAAAATGGTTAAAAATAGTTAAACTTCGAACCAGGCCATGAAATTTTAATATGTTGTCACATGCATGCTTTACACAGTGTATGTAAATTTTGAGATGAAATGATCTCATTTAGCATGATTTATGAATTTTTAGTGTAAAAATGGTATAAATAGTGATTTTAGCATAAATAGCTAAAATGAATTTTTAGTGTAAAAATGGCATAAATCGAGTCATCGACCGTGTCAATTGTAATTATCGTAGTTCACCGCTTTAGTTCACTTAAAACGTGATAGATAATAAATTGACAAGACCTCTCACTTATAATAATTGAGAATTAGCCTTACCAAATAGTAGAAACCATGAGTCCCAATTTCATGAGGAAGTAGGCTCGGCTCACCAGGGTACTAAACTTGTTACGTTGGGTAAGTGGGTAATAAGTTGTTATTACATCGAAATTTGGATTGAGCTCAACGGAAGTATTCGTGACTGTAGTCGCATGTGTTCCAGGCTAAAGATAAATATTAGAGTAATTTTTATCGACCGAGAGTTCTAGAAGTAGAATCGATTAAAGAGTTAATCCACCAAGTTATATTAATAAGGGATGAATCGGCTCACCGTGCCCGAGTTAATATGAATTTGGATCTCGGAATCATTTATAATAGTTGGGTAGAGGTCACTATATAAATGCAATACTTGTTTACAAGTATTATTAAAACGATAGATGTTAATTATTTCCTTCATTTTCGTTTTTATATTTATTTATTCGCAATGGATTCATCTAATACTCTTACACCATTCACCACTAATTCATGGCTCCAATCATACGATGAAAAGTGCTCCGAGTATGACAATGATACGATTAGAGAATTACGCTTTGGCATTGGTAAGGATGGAAATCTTTGCTATTTTACCACTTCTACACCTTCCACTCCCATACTCATGCCCACCACCTTGGCAAGAGGATCATATGAGGAGAATCTCGCAAATTACAAGGTATCCTTGTTTGATGAAGCAAGGAAAAGTATCAAATTGAGTGGGATTTCTAGCAAGAATGTTCTTGCAACTGAAAGGGGTAATGTTATTAATAAAGGAAAGGCAAAGAAGGGTAAGAAACCCAAATCCGATTGTGAATTGGAAGTTGATAGTGAGACTACCACCACCAAAACCAAAAAGGGTACCCAATCCTACGACGAATGTCATTATTGTAATGTCATGGACCATTGGAAGCGTAATTGCCCCAAGTATTTGGAAGATATCAATGTTGGACTTATCACTCCAAGTGGGACTTGGGAATGTGGAAAGGCTAAACAAGGGTGATGTACATCTCCGACAAAGAAATGGAGCTAGGGTAGCCGCCACTTCAGAGGGACTTGTGTACTTGTTTTAGCTAACAGCTTTGAGTTGTAATCTACATAAGTGTTATTATGTATCCACTTTGTCTAAAACATTATTTTCATGTTAGACATGGAAGGATTGTTCTTTTACAATAAAAAACAATTGTTGTATTTTGTTGAAATGACTTGGCCATGAGCCAAGCCACTTCTATAAATGGTATTTTTTAGACATCTCCAACTCAACCAAGATATCTATAACATATAATCCAAAAGACTCATAATAAGTGATTCAAATGATTTGTGCATTTAGCCTTTTTCGATTAGGTTACATAAATGAGAAACGCATTAAAAGGCTAGTGTCGACTAGATCTATTGAACCATTTGATTTTTTCAATCATATGGAATATGCGAATCTTGTCTCCTTCGCAAAATGATTCGTACTCCCTTTAGTGGTAAAGGAACACGAGCAAGTGATTTGTTAGGACTAATACATGCCGATGTATGTGGTCAAATGAGCATCACCGCAAGGGAAAATTATGACTACTTCGTCACTTTTACCGATGATTTAAGTAGATATGGGTATGTTTACTTAATCTAATATAAAAGTGAAGTATTTGAGAAATTGAAGAATTTCTAAATATAGTAGAGAACCAATTGATCAAGAGAACTAAAGCATTACGATCCGATCATAGTGGCAAAGATCTAAGTAATGAATTTGATTTATTATATATGGATTATGACCTTGTGTCACTACCCATAAGATCAAACTAACATGAGTCAAGTTGAGTTGTTGAACTCACTTTTGGGGATTTCTTATATTAATATGGAGGGTCAACCTGGAGATACCTAAAATAGAGAGTCTATTCAACAGATGACATGGATAAGACTCGCATATCACATGAATCAAGCTGCCATGATAGGGCTGGTCTTTTTTGAGCTAGTCTAGAAAAACTTCGAATACTTTGCCACATGAATGTTTGTGACTCACAAAGCTATCTCTCAAGAAGATAGATGTATTTCTGAGAGATAGAGTGGGAGTAGATTAGATCGTCACAAACATGTCTTATAGTTAATGTGTTACTTTGTGAAAGTAATGGAACTATAGTCTATAAAGATAGAATGGGAGTATAGTTCAGTGGGAGTTTTGCACACATGTCTTGTTGTTAAAATGTTACTTTGCGAAAGTAATGGTATTGTCCTAAATCGACTTTGTTACATACGAGCCATAGCATTACAATCCAAAGATTGTTACTCAAAGAGTAGATTTACTTAAAGGCGAGGGTCTCCTTAAAGTGAATAGAGCTTTAGAGTACTTAAAAGCATAGAATGACATGAAGATGTTGATAAAGATAAATCATGTTAGGAATTGCCACATTTCATTTGATAATGAATGGCAAATGATAATTAAAATTCGCTTTTCTAAAATGGGAATTTAGAAATGGAATGTGTTCTGAACACAAAACCTTAGATAAAGATCTAATAATCCTAACATATTATGCGTAGCTTTCTTAAGTGATCCCAAAATGGTCTTAAGCAAGCATTAAAGGATTATACTTTTCGTTCATGTGATAATTGAGAATGGGTTCATTCACATGATTGAAGAATCATGATTATACATGAAGTTAAGTGGGAGCTAGAATTATTTTTCTCTGTCTTATATGTTGATAACATATTACTTATTGAGAATAATGTACCAATGCTCTCTTCTGTGAAAGAGTGATTTGGAGACTAGGAAAAGGTGCGATATATTCTAAGATTTGTGAATCTATGTGAGAGAATATTGGCATAGAGTTAAGTGTCTTATGATGATAAGATCTTTCAAATTTATTTGAAATCAACAAGGTTGAATAGGTTATTCATGGTGATGAAAGTGGAATTACTATGATGTAGTCATGGTCATTCACTGAACCTATTAAGTTGTTGATCACATGAAATCATTTGCTGATGATTCCGCCATTAGAATGATCATGTATGCCAACAAACACACACGCTGTGATGAAGTATATGCTAGGAGCATAATAAGTCAATAACAGGTTAATTCATAAGATGGTCTTGTGAAAGCCTTAAAGAACAATTGAGGATTTGTTCGATTGTTTGGATGATAAACTAAGTTATGTGTTGAAGGGTTGCACAAACTTTAGTTTCCAAACTGAAAAGGATTTGTCGAAATCCTGGCCTGATTTTATTGACTAAGAAGTCAGAAACTAGAAAGGTGTTTTAGTTTTGAACATTGCAAATTCTACAAAAAGAATCTAAGTAAATTGTGATAAAATGGTCAACGAAGGGAATGAGAGTAGATTCCTCTACCAATGACTTTATCATAAGTTATGTGATAACAGTGGGAGCATCTTTCAAGTTAAAGAGCCCAAGTCTAGTAAGAAGACTAGACATAAACTTAGATAAATTCATGTCATTAGAGATGACATTGAATAGAAGGAAATGGCAATAATAAAGTTGGAATACATGGATATATGGTATATCCACTTGCCAAGCTTTTATTGTATTTCAACAAGTGTAAAAGGTACACTATAGATTATAAGATATGAAGTAGTAATAGAGTATTGACTATTCATATATGATAATCGCATTTATCGTTTGAGTTTTATTAAACTCACCCATTACTTTGTTAAATCCAAATGGATTGTAGAGACAAATTGAACCCCATTAAAGTGAACTGGATTGACATGGTATTCGCCCCTAGTTACTTATATGAGGTGACGTCTCGAAGTGACTAGAGTGTGATACGATTGATGACAAGTTCAAGTGCCATAGAGTCATATGGGATGACTAGTCGATCACATAGACAGACTGTATGGGACACTCTGTCGGGCAGTGACCGCTTATAGACTTCTGGTAATTCATAAAGCCTGGTCGTGGCAAGAGATGCTATAGTATTCTTATGAGTCAATTCTTTTGACTAGAGACTATTCGCCCAAGTTGGCACAAATTTCTGATTGGCTTTGATATATGCTCTACGACTGTCGTAACTGAGGTCAAATGAGTATATTTTGGGTTATGATGAACTGTGGCTATACAAAGGGAATAATGCAATAGGAATTGTCCACCCCCATGTCAGGGTTATTTGAAATCTCAAGGCCACTCGAGGAGTAGTGAACTGAAAATGCGTGGCCACGCTCAGAGAGTATCTATGGTAGATAATTCCGGTCAGACAGTTGCACTCCAGATCGAGAAAACCACTCAAGATATGATCAAGTGCAAGTAAGACCTGCGAGACACCTTGCATTGAGTGGGAATTTTAATAGGAAAAGAGAATTGGTGACGCACACTTGTCTCGGACAAGTGGGAGATTGTTGGAATATGTGTCCTCAACAATAGTGCGATCACATGATTTAATATCATAATTAAATCTCATAATAAGAATACGAAAGGGATGATAAATTAAATAGTCAACTGATCAACATTAATCGGTAACGATTGGCTTGCTAGAGTTTGACGTTACTGTCGTAGGACGGTGGTGGTCAGTTGATCCCTTAAGGTCACACCTAAAGGATGATGCCCTTATCTGAAAAGATGATTAATTGTATGACGATACAAGTTAATCAATTCCTTAAAATTGAACAATTCAATTGTGAGAGAGAATGTTTATATCTTATTATAATGGGCCGGGATTAAATAAGATTTATTTTAGTAATTGAAATACTTTATTACTAAAATTGATTATTGTTTGTGAAAAAATTGAGATAAGAATGAATGGTTAATTATAATTACAATATGTTGTGAATTATAATTAAATGACCCATTTTATTTATGTGATCAAGTATCACTAGTCAATTTGTTATATGTAATTTAATTAATTTATAAAATGATATTTATTTGATAAATATGCATTAAATTAATAAATAACATGTAACATACTACATGTGACATATTGTGTGACAAATGACAAATTGACAAAATAAAATGGTGGTCCATTTTATGTGAATGAACCGAATTGGAGGGAGTAGTAGTGGGTTGTGATTATATTATTTTATGTGATAAGAATATATTAATCAAGCCTACACTACCTATTCTTACACACCTACAATTTTGAGAAGAGTAAAAAGAAAAGGTAAGATGCCATTTTAGCTTTACCTTACCCGGCCACACTCCTCTTTTTGTGGGGGTTTTGGTTCTTATTTTTACTCATATATACATTCATATATTCATTCATTCATTCATGCATATACCTCTCTCTTACATTGTTCATTTTCTCTAAAACTTGAGAAATGATGATCCAAATTGTTCAACAACATTAATAATATTATTAATGTAATATATGAGTATTAGTAATCAATTTTAAGGTAGATTACTAAATAAATATATAACAAATGTTATTTAGTAGTGATAAGGGTTAAATCTTGGGTGCAATCAAGAGGAGAGCTCTTAATATAGAGTTTTGGAGGATAATCCTAATACTCATTATAGCTCAAGAACAAGTGAAGGTAGGAGACCTTACTTGTGCCCATAAATCCGAAAATGATAATGTAAGGGACATTATTTTTCTTATTAATCTCTTATTTTGTTATGCATGCACTAGATCTAAAGAACACAAATTAAGAAGTTAATTAGTTCACTATTAGAAGAGTCTAATAATAGGTATATGAACCTAAACCAATGAACCCATTGAACGCAGGGTGTCTAATAAAATGAACCGGGTAGAGATTGTTTGGAGCTACTGCAAAGATTTGGGAGACGTCCTAAAATTGTACTATAGGCCTTACGATCTCGAGCCGGTCACTGCGGGGTAAATGCGAGAGTGGGGTACAATGTATGTTATGTGCTTTATGTTTTGCAAGTTGTAAATATGTTAGTTCATGTGGATGGATGTATATATATATATATATATATATATATATATATATATATATATATATATATATATATATATATATATATATATATATATATATATATAGAGAGAGAGAGAGAGAGAGAGAGAGTGGTTCTTCTAAGGTCCTTACATCCATTGAGTCCCTAAGTCCTTATAAGGGCCTTTGGATGGAAGGGATGGAGGGATGAGATTACATCTCATTCAAGGGTCACAAATGAACCTCCCTAATCTCCCTCCCTAATTGTGTATAACTCTACCTAATTGTGTATAACTCTACCACCATTCTAATCTCCCAACTCACTTCCTCATTCACTCATCCTCTCTCATTTCTCACATTCACTCTTTCTCTCTCATTCTCTCAAAAAAAAAACCAAACCAAAAAAAACCAAAAACCTAAATAAATCAAAATCTAAACAAACCAAAAAAAAAAAAAAAGAACAACTTCATTCATCTTCTTCCCTCACCGCACAATCACCCGCACCCCCTCCCGGCCGCACTACCGCCACTCCTCCTCTCGAACCAGTCCCTCCGTCACCAACCGTTCCGGATCTACTTTTCTTTTTTTTTTTCAATTTTTTTTCCTTATTTCAATTGTTGTTGGTTGTTGCGGCTGGTGGTGGTGTTTGTGGCGGTTGGTGTCAATGTTGTTGTGGTTGTTATTGTTGTAGCTCCGTTGTGGCGGTTGTTAGTGTTGTTGTTGGTGTCAATTTTTTTTTTTTAAAAGATGCAGTGCATCACCTTTCTCCCTTCCCTGTTGTTTCGTCTTTTTTTTTTTTTTTTTTTTTTTTTTTTTTTTTTTTTTTTTTTAAAAAATTTGTTTATGGAAATCCTTGTCTTATTATATGTTTGTTTTCATCTCGTCTTAGTACTTATTTTTTCAAACTTCGTCTTGTAAATTCGTCTTGTTATTATGTATTTATTTTAGATCTAATAATTTTTTGTTATTGATGGTTGTTAATTTTTTGTTGGTTATTTTAGATCTAATAACTTCAATGCCCTTATGTACAACTTCAGTGATCATTGTTATTTTTGTTTTTTGTTTTATTTACGGTTTTTGTTAGATTTACGGGTTTTTTGTTAGATTTATGCATAAAATTTGTTATTCTCATGAGTCATTCACCAACATTTTATTTTTGTATATAATTTGTTAATTTAATTGGGTTATACGACTAAAGTTATACAATTTACGACTTAAAACACCAAAGTATTTTTGGACTAAAGTTATACATTTTGTCTATTAAAGTTATACACTGCGTGCATTAGAGTTATACACACGATATTTAAATTTGGTTTTTTTTTTTTATTGTTATTTGGTTTATTTCAGATTTCGGGTTTGGTTGGGTTGTTGGTTTTTTGGTTTTATTATTCTTATTTGGTTTTTTGTTTTTGTTATTATGAGTTTTTTTGGTTTTTGTTATTATTTTTTTTTTCTTCATATTTTTCATATTTATTGTTTGATTTTTTTACTATTTACGACTAAAGTTATACATTTTATGACTAAAGTTATACATTTTATGACTAAAGTTATACATTTTATGACCAAAGTTATACAAAAAAAGACTAAAGTTATACAAAAATTGGACTAAAGTTATACAAAAAATTGGACTAAAATTATACAAAAGTGAACCAAAGTTATACAAAAATGGACCAAAGTTATACAAAAATGGACTAAAGTTATACAAATATGGATTAAAGTTATACAAAAAAGGACTGAAGTTATACAAAAATAGACCAAAGTTATACAAAAAAAGACTAAAGTTATACAAAAATTGGACTAAAGTGATACAACAATGGACTAAAGTTATACAAAAATGATCCAAAGTTATACAAATATGGACTAAAGTTATACAAAAAAGGACTGAAGTTATACAAAAATAGACCAAAGTTATACAAAAAAAGACCAAAGTTATTCAAAAATCGACCAGAGTTATACAAAAATGAACCAGAGTTATACAAAAATGAACCAAAGTTATACAACAATGGACTAAAGTTATACAAAAATGCACCAAAGTTATACAAAAATTGGACTAAAGTCATACAACAATGGACTAAAGTTATACAAAAAATTGGACTAAAGTTATACAAAAATGAACCAAAGTTATACAAAAATGGACCAGAGTTATACAAAAATGCACCAGAGTTATACAAAAAATTAGACTAAAGTTATACAAAAAATGAACCAAAGTTATACAAAAATGAACCAAAGTTATACAAAAATGAACCAGAGTTATACAAAAAATGCACCAGAGTTATACAAAAAATTGGACTAAAGTTATACAAAAAATGAACCAAAGTTATACAAAAATGAACCAAAGTTATACAAAAATGGACCAGAGTTATACAAAAATGCACCAGAGTGATACAAAAATGCACCAGAGTTATACAAAAGTTAGTCCATTTTTGTATAACTTTAGTCCATTTTTGTATAACTTTGGTTCATTTTTGTATAACTCTGGTTCATTTTTGTATAACTTTGGTTCATTTTTGTATAACTTTAGTCCATTTTTTGTATAACTTTGGTGCATTTTTGTATAACTCTGGTCGATTTTTGTATAACTTTGGTTCATTTTTTGTACAACTTTGGTTCTTTTTTGTATAACTTTGGTTCATTTTTGTATAACTCTGGTGCATTTTTGTATAACTCTGGTGCATTTTTGTATAACTCTGGTCCATTTTTGTATAACTTTGGTTCATTTTTGTATAACTTTGGTTCATTTTTTGTATAACTTTAGTCCAATTTTTTGTATAACTTTAGTCCAATTTTTGTATAACTTTAGTCTTTTTTTTGTATAACTTTGGTCTATTTTTGTATAACTTTGGTTCATTTTTGTATAACTTTAGTCCATTATTGTCTTAGATGAAAAAAAGTATCTCAAAAAAAAAAACGAGATTTAAAACACGAAATCTTAAAAAAAACGTATACCAAAAAGAGATTTAAGAAAATGAATAATAAATGAGAACTAACAAAATAAAAGACAACTAAAATAAAATAAAAGCCAAA
The DNA here is from genome assembly GCF_048544455.1 of Silene latifolia. Taxonomy (NCBI): domain Eukaryota; kingdom Viridiplantae; phylum Streptophyta; class Magnoliopsida; order Caryophyllales; family Caryophyllaceae; genus Silene; species Silene latifolia. The sequence continues at coordinate 114,916,130 of NC_133527.1, read as the reverse complement.
AAAAATAATGAATGGAAAAAACAACTCAAAACATACAAATTAACACAAAACGAAAAAAAAAAAAAAAAAAAAACGAGTTGAAAAAAAAAAAAAAAAAAAAACGCATCAGCGGCGGTGGGGCGGCGACGGTGGGGCGGCGGCGGCGGGGGTGGGGGTGGTGGGTGGTTAGTTGGTGACGGGTGGGGTGGTGGTGGGTGGTGGTGAATGAGGAAGAGAGGAGTGGGTGATTTATTTGGGTTTTTTGATTTATTTGGATTTTTTGGGTATTTTTATTTATTTGGATTTTTTGGGGGTTTTTTTTTTATTTGGGTTTTTTTTTTAGAGTTTAAGAGAAGAGAGAAATGAAATGTGTAAGATGAAAGAGAAATGGATGAGTGAAAAAGAAATATAAAGCAAATTAGTGATTAATTAGAGTGGATTAGTGAATGAGGAGAGAGATGGTGAGATTAGTTTATGAACACACTTTTTGGGGGTTGATCTCATCCCTCCATCTCCTTCCATCCAATGGCTCATAATAGAACTTATGGACTTTATATTTCTATGGACCTTAGTTGATCCCTTCTCTCTCTCTCTCTCTATATATATATATATAGATGTAAATATGTGTGGTAATGTATGATTTCGTGAGCAATATGGTTGGTAAGAGTATGTTGATTAATATGGCAAATAGTATCAATTGTGATGTGTTTGTGTTTCAAATGTGCAAGATGTGATGAGTATTATTGGTGGGAAAGTGTGAGCATAAATTGGTAAAAGTGGTGATACGAGTTGTGGAAGCATCGAATATGTGAAGTGAGGTGGCTTTTGTCATGTATATTGAATGTTTTCTTTAAAATATATGTTTAAGTTGTTTTATTAAGAAAATTTGATTTGTATGAAGACCGATTGTGGAAGGGTTGTCTTAAAACTGTCATAAGTATAGTTTCAGAAGTGATATTGATTTGATTCCAATTGAGGGTGATACTTGTTCTCTTACGATGCTAACGGTAGGTCACACGCCCAAAATGACCATAAAACGAATGAGATATGAGTGTTTTACAAACACTGGACATTTCGGAGAACCACGTAGGGCACTGGACCGAGTGGACCTTTGTACTCGATCGAGTACCCTGTAATCGATCGAGTAGAACCTATACTCAACAGAGTGCCCCGTACTCGATCGAGTGAACCTTTTTACTCGACCTAGTAACCCTAATATCTACTTTACGTGCTTCTGATCTCCCATACTCGGTCGAGTAGATTTAGCACTCGACCTAGTGACCCTTGTTATGGTCTTATGCTTACCTTTTGACCTCCTTGTATGTCATAATGTTTACAAAGATGTTCTTTTGCTTTTTAATGTTTTATTTACATATGTATTGGTCTAAATGCATGAGTTAGTGGTGTGCTTTAAACTTGTCGTCAAAAGCTACTAACCAAAACAATATTTATAACTTCACAAACTACTCTTAGTAAAGAGGTAAGTAAAGGTCGGATCCCAAGGGACGGGTATTGATGTAGGATTTTCAATTACAAGTAGCTATGTCTTAGGGTGTCACAAATTGGGTTTGAGATGAGATGTGGTCTAAACTAATCAACAAGATGAATGTAAATTAAGTAAAGCAAATAAAGGGGTTGTAAACAATTGATTAAAAGTACTAGGGTGTCATGGGTTCATAGGTGGTTCATGGAAATAGATTATACAAACATGTTCTCAAATAGATGCAAGCACTTATTGTTGTGATGAGATCGAGTTAGTGTATATCTTACAATCCCTAGGAGAATTTGGGTCCCGGAGCCGAGTCATCTAGACTGTACAACACCTACAAGTCGACTTTGTCTCCTCCTATTCAACTCTTATGCATGGTCTAATGAGGCTCGAGTTGGTTTATGTCTTACAAGCCTCATTGAAAAGATAGGAGATGGGTAAAAAATGCAAGGATTCATAGGCTCGCATTTCATCAAATATAACATGTGCATAGGTTGAAATCACAACAAGCAAGCAAATTAATTATGAAAACATATTAGATTAAGCATAGATCAATTCCCATGTTTCTTTCCCCTAATTCCCCATTAACCCTAGCTAAAGAACTACTCACTCATGATCAAGTTTAGCATGCTAATAAGGTTGTCAATCATACTAACAAAGCAAAACATGATGAATAAATGATGTGATTAACAATAATTAAGCAAGGGTAAAAAGGAATTATACCTATGGAGATGATCCAAATAATAAAGTAAAGAATAATAGAAGTACTTGATGATTGATGAAAGGTTGTCAATCCTCCAATAAACCCCAATAATCTTCTAATTACCCAAATAAAACTAAGAACAATTGAGAGAATTAAGTAAAGATTAAGATGTGATTAATATTGAAGTGTGTATTACAACTAGATTAAGACTAAATTAAGAGAGGATTAAGATGATATTAAGAATTGATTAAGAATGGATTAAAACTTGATGATAATCTAGGTAGTACAAAGGGGTATTTATACTAAAATTAAGTACAAAGATTAGGGTTACTAAAGGCTTAAATGAATATTAAGACCCTAAGAGAAGCATCAGGAAATGCAACTCCCGAGGGACATGTGCGGATCATGCTTGCAACTCCCACCAGGATCCGCTCGTCCTCACCTGAAGCACGGCCTGTCTTGTAAGGATATCCGCTCGGGCCGGCAGTCGGGACGCCCAGATTATGCTTTGGTACGCTCGGATCATGCTCAGGGACGCTCGGATCATTGCTCTGATCCACTCGTCCTGAGCTCGGGCCTCTCGGATCGTGGCACATGATTCTTCTCTTGTTTGGCTCCTTAACAATCTGCGGGGATTGTGTTGGGGATGCAAGGATCTTTTCATCATTGCCCATTTTACTCTATTTATTTGCTTAGGCCTCTAGTATCGGTCTCCTCTTCGATGCTTGGTCATTAGATGCAATCCATTTAGCTCCATTTCGCTCCATAAATGCAAGGTTAGCAATCCTCTCCTACCAAGTACACAAAACCTCAAAGAATATGCAAAATTGGAAACTAAAGATAAGAAATGACCCTAATATATTCTAGAAAGCATGGGAACGAGGTTAATTCGGGGACTAAACGTGCTCAAATATGAGTCACATCAAACATCCCCAAACCGAACCTTTGCTCGTCTCGAGTAAAGAGGTGACTAAATCTATGACCTTTATTTAAACTAACCTACTAATATAGCCAATATGAGACAGTTAGCGGGTCTCACTCCGCCCCTTCAACTCACAACAAGACATCTATGAGGTAAGATGCCTTCTTGAAAGGCAAGGCGGGGCTTGCCAAAATGGCTATACATCCAATCATTAAGCACACAAAAGAAGGTAATGGATGTATCTACAAAAGAATATCCGCTTTCCTCATCTAAGTGGCGGAAATTATCTAAGGGGGAAGCAATCTAAGGGTACACACTCCATTATAAATATGGTTTCTTCAAGTTACAAAGCCTAGAAGGATACCAATAAATCACCTCCAAGTTGTGTCAAGCTAGGGTACCTTCGTCCTCAATTGCTAAATGCTTTCATCAAGAGTAGACTCCCTATGATGTTAGAAACACTGTAGGATCGCGGAATTCCCCCTCTTGCCTAGACAAGAAGAAGGGTCGTCCCCTCTCTACCATGCACAAAAGTGGGTTTAATGGAAAAAAGGGATCAATAGATTTTGAGTTTCATAGTGGGAGTTTGCTTTTGGTTTTGTTATCCCCCCCCCCCCAATTTCTTGTGGCATTTGACATTTTTTTGAGAACAATTTTCTTTGCCATTTCTTTGATGTTTGGCAATTTGATGCTTGACAATTTTCAACTTTTGCATTTTTTGAACATTTTCAAAGTCTCCCAATTTGTAACAAGGGTGCTTTTATTTGAAGCATATGAGTTCTTATTTTTGTACTCCTCTTTTCTTTGATGCAAATTTGTGCAAACTTCTTGTTTTTCATTTTGGTACTTGAACTCAATTTGATAATTTTTGTGCCCATTCCCTTTTTGTTGACAAAATTGATGATAGAAGTGGAAGATGGTCGCATGGTTTCAAGGGTCACCTTGGAATAAACGGTAGCCAAGGAGTCATCACATCATAAGGTACTCTTGACTAGGCCTTAGTCCATGGGTCAAAGGATACTAGCATGACACATCCTAAGGTGTTTTAGAGGTATTCTAATGAGCAAAGTCTCAAGAAGAAAAAGTATCTACAAGGGCCTTATATACACTTGTCAAGTTTCCCAAATAGATGTTTTCACAAAATTTTTCCTAAAATACAACTACATGCCATGATGCAACTAACATTTATACAACCTAATGCATATGCTTCTATCAACTAGTATGCCATATAAACTACATGCAACTCCTAAGATCACATTGGTTTGTACCGCATCAATCAAAATAAAGCCACATAGTCATTAACATAGAGAGGAAAAAGGAAATTAGAAAGATCATACCATGCAATCTTCATATTCCTCATGCCTCGGATGGGGCGTAGTCGATCCAATGTGATAAGAGGACAAACAAACACAAGTATATACACAATATACAATTCTACACTATAAAGGAAAGGACATGTTTTTGAGTTTTTTAAAATTTTCAAATTTTATGGTTTTTGAAATTTTTCAATTTTTATCATTTTTGACTTTAAAAGTTAAGTTAGAATTTTCCATCCCCACACTAGTATGGACATTGTGCTCAATGACCAAAGCGATAGGAAATTATGCAATGCAAGCTAAATGAATATGCATGATTTCTACAATAATATGCAAACTATATGACATATATACATAAGTGATGCATTCTAATCTATTCTATATGATGCATGCTTTCTATTGTTCGGAGAGCTAATTTGAATTAACTCGCATCCCTTGTGTTTGAACTTCCCCAAACCAAGTAAGACACTATTTCTAGTGTAAAAATAGGGGGAGTTTATGCACAAGGAAATGATGCAATGCATGAATCCTAATTGTCATTTTGGATTTTTAAAGTGGGAACAATAAATGAGTCACCTCAATGGAACCGAGGTGGGAGTCCTTTAAATGTTGCTAGGACTCAAAACAAATACTCAAGATAAAGATTAAAAACATGATAAAGAGACAAAGCTAAAGGAGGTGTAGGAAATTCACAATGGAATAGGTTGAAGTTAAGTAATCAACCTCGCATGTGTGGTATCTTCCAAATAGCCTTGTCAACCCTTAATTATCGCTCATTGCGACATCCTCATCACCGACATCATTGCCGTTATCATCATCATCACTTGAATCATCAATTTCTTCATTATCTTCTTCATCATCTACCTCCATTGACTCGGAGGATTCACCATTTCCATCATCAACTTTGGAACTTGAGCCTTGCTCTTCTTCTTCTTGGTATGAATCATTACCTTCCCCGTCTTCATAAACAACAACCTCCTTTCCATTAGCCAACCGACTATCCATTTCGGCATCTTGAGGAGCGCTTGGGAAGAATACCTCCCTATCCGCCCAACTAGGCAAAGGACATGAAGGATCAAGGAGTCCTTGCCTAGCTAGATGTAGAAGGGGTGGATATTGGGCACGGTAGGCATTTACCCGATCTTCATGAGCTTCTTTATGTATTTGTTGCATTAGTTGGGTCAAATAGTCGTTGCCTACCATGACATTAGAGCCACTCGGTTTGAATTCCTGGTAAGCAAAGGGATATGGTGGAGTCACAATGGTGGAGAAGGAGGGCTTTGCAATTGGTTCCCTATGTTGTTTAATTATCACTTTGGCTTCCTCGGAGACGGGTAGTAGGTAGTTTGGGCTACGGACGGAGATGCGGCAAATCTTTCTAGGCAAGATAAAGGACTTAGCTTCTTTGATGAGCCACTCATATTTGTTGTCAAGATTGTCATTCTTGACCCAATGGAATTTGTTGATCATAGTGCTCATATGAAGGAGGTTGCTCCCTTTAACCGGTTTATAGGTGTTATCTTTGTTGAAATTCAGGTTAAAGTGCTTAGCTAGCTTCGTTACCAAGCCGCCGTTTACAATGAAGGCCGCCCCATCTTTCCCATTATCAATCTCAAGCCACCGATCAAGCAATAGTTGAAGAATGTTGTACTTTTTGGTGAACTTTCCATTGATATTCATGAAGGACTCAAGGTAGACAAAATCAAGTTCAGTGAAGTGATTGGTGCCTTTTCTAGCAATCAAGGTCTTGCCCACAAACTTGTGCCATACTCTTATGCCTGGATGATGAACATATAAAGCATGACATTCCCCGAAAGAGTCAAATTTTCGACCGGTAATAGCTTTCCAAAGGGGTGCGGCATCATATTTTAAAGGCTTCTTCTCATTATGATGATATTGTAAAAGACCAAACACTTCACCAAAATCGGTCAAAGCCATTCTTCTACTCTTGTTCTCAAGACGGAATTCAACATAATATCGAGTCTCTATATTAGACACCTTCAAGGAGCTTATGAACTCCATGGTCAATGAAGGGTAGGTCAATTCTTCCATTTCGAAGAGGGCTAACAACCTCATGGACTCGAAAAATGCTCTAGTTCTTTCAAGCACGTCCAATTTTTCCAAAGTGTCTTGACATATAAACTTGGTAGCCACAATAATCTTTCTAGTAAGGGATAAAAATGCATTCCTATGAGCATCGGTTAAGAAATTTACCTCCGGAAAATTTGACAATTGTTCTTTAACCGGAGTAGGTGTGGTAGCTTCCTCAATAGGAGTTGTGATTTCTTGGATTTCCACCCTTGGTTGTGTCACTACCAAAGCCTTAGATGCAAGAAGAGCTTGTTGTCTTTTTGATAAATTTGAAGTCTTTGGTGCCTTGGTTCCGCCGTTGGTCCTTGCCATTGTGTTCTCCTTCTCAAATTGGTATCAACAAACCAAGATTTTGCTTGAATGTTCCTTGCTTCCTTAAACTTCAATCAATTCCTCAATCAATTTAGGATTTTCGAATTTTTGCCCAAACCCTAGAAAATTGATTCGATTTGTGAGGAATTTGATGTTTAGATGGTCTTTATTTGATAAAGGAGTGATTTAATCTTATTTTGAGCAAGTTTTGTTTGAATGGTGGTGAAATTTGTTGATAAATTGGTGTTTTTGAATGAGGGGATTGAGGGTTTAAGTGGGAGAAAAGGTGTGTGTTTGTGTTTGTGGAAGATAGAAATGAATTGGGAATAAGGAAGGGAAGTCCCGTGTTTTGCTTAAGTAGCAGCTAGGGACGCTCATATCCTTCACAGGACGCGCTGATCATCTTACAGGACATCCTGAATTTGCAAACCAGTGCCAGGACGCGCGGATCTTCTTCAGCTCGAGCAATTTCTTTCTGGGACGCTCGGATTCGCCTAGGGACGTGCGGATTTCCTTACAGTGTAATTTCATAGACTGGGAGTCTTCCCAGGATGCGCGGATTGATGCCAAGACGAGCGTCCTAAGGATGGAGACGAGCGTCCTGAGGATGATCTGCTCAGATTTTCTTACAAGGCATTTTTTTTTCAATTCAAACTTTCCCAGGACCCGCGTCCCAAGGCCAGGATGCTCGGATGTAAGCTGGGGACGCTCGGATCCTCTCCAGCTCCCACGAGCTCAGATTCGCTCGTGGGAATTCCTTTTCCCATGTCATTCTCCCTTCTTTTCCTTTGTTTAAATGTCGTGGGTGCACTACAAAGGCTTGGTTAGCCTAGGCATTTGCCATCCCCACACTTGATCAAACACTACACATCAAAACATGTTAAAATACCTCCCTCACTTGCTCTCATTTCAAAAATCTTCATCAAAGCACAAAAATGCAAATCTAAAAATGACAAAAATGCAATAGAGGAAATAAAATGCGAGTTAAGGGGTTACAATATTTACAAATGATGGTTTAGGGAGGACTCCACGAAACTCTCATTCTTGGATGATATGTCAAGGGGGCAAAGCCAAGGTGTCGTTGATGTTGCTCAACACCTTGTAGAAGTAGTCGAAGGCTTGCTCATTTTCATGATAGAGGTCTTTGGTAGACTTTTGCACATTGTTCTCTTTATTGTTGCATTCCAAGTCAAAGTGATGAAAAGGATCAACAAAGCCTTGGTCTAAGGTCATAGCATTTCCAATATAAGGATTGGCCAATCCTTCAAATTCATCGTCCTATAGACCGCAAACTTCACTAGCTTGTTCCCCAACGATGTCATGAGTTGATAAGGGCAACTCCTCTTTCTTGTTATCTTGGCCAATGAGGCCTTTTTCATTACTTGTCATAATGGGTGAGCTATTCAAGCTCTCATTGTTGTCGAAAATTCCTTGCTCTCCGAATAGAGCTACTTGAAGGTCATCCACTTTCTTCTTCCATATGGGTGGTGTTTCTTTACCCATGGCTTGATATTTGCATAAAGATTCTAACTTCTTTCTATCACTTTCTCGGCTATAGTGATCGACCATGAAGCATGGCTCATGTAGTCGGGGAGCTCTCATTGTTTTGTCAAGATTGAAAGTGATTGTCTCGTCCCCTACCTCAAGTGTGAGTTCTCCATGTTTCACATCGATTACCGCTCCGGCGGTATGCAAGAAAGGTCTTCCTACAATGATAGGAATGTTGGAATCCTCTTCCATGTCTACAATGACAAAGTCTACCGGGATGAAGAATTTGCCAATTCTCACGGGCACATCCTCCCATACCTCTAAAGGTACCTTTGTTGATCGATCCGCTATTTGAAGAGTGATGTTGGTGCATTTGAGCTCTCTCATTCCTCGCCTCTTACATACCGAGTATGGCATGACACTTACACTTACTCCAAGGTCACATAATGCTTTGTTGATTGTAGTGTCGCCAATGGTACATGGAATAGAAAAACTTCCCGGATCTTTGAGCTTTGGAAGGGAACTCCCTTGGAGAATAGCACTACTCACTTTGGTGAAGGCAATAGTCTCCAACTTTCAGATGGATTTATTCTTGGTAAGAATATATTTCATGTATTTTGCATAAGCCGGAACATGATTGATCAATTCCGTGAATGGGATTGAGATTTCTAACTTCTTCACAATTTCCATGAACTTTCCAAGTTGGTCATCAAGCTTAGGCTTAGCTTGACGACTTGGGAATGGAAGTCTAATCACAATAGGCTCTTTTTCCTTAGCCTTCTCTTCATTCTTCTTGTTTGAAATTTCATTGGTGGTAGGATCTACCTCCTTAGAGTTCTCCACAACTCTTTGCTTGTTACTAACATCCACAATATCTTCATCAATCGGCCTCTTCAGTCCCTCATATCTTGTACCACTCCTCAAATGGATGGCACTAACCGTCTCATGTCTTGGGGGATTACCTTGAGGCGGTAATTGCCCCTTTTGTCTTTGAGAGCTAGAAGATGCTAACTGAGTCATTTGAGTCTCTAACATTTTGGTGTGGGCAAGAATGCTGTTAATGGTGATCTCTTTAGCTTGGCTATCTTTTTGCATTTGGGTGAAAAATTCTTGTTGGTTCTGCATTTGGAGGACCGCTTTTTGAACTTCAAAGCTTTGGTCATTTGATTGGTTGTAGGAAGGTTGATTTTGGTAACCTTGACTTTGGTTGAAAAAGGGTCTTTGAGCTTGGTTTCTCATTGGAGATGAGGTGTGGGTTTGTTGGGGGTTTTGGACATTTTGGCTTTTGTATGAAAGATTTGGATGGAATTTGGTATTCTCATTACAGTAGTGGGAATAAGGGGTGCCATTTTTGTATGCTTGGAAAGCATTAACTTGTTCATTTGTTCCCCTACATTCATTTTGATCATGTGCCAAGGTTCCACAACTTTCACATACTCCACTTGGGATTGAGGATGATGCCACCATAGCATTAACATGTTGTTTGGATTATTTGGAAGCTTTATCAAGCTTAGCCATGGCCTTCTCAAACTTCAAATTGATGGTGTCGATATGAGCACTTAGTTGAGCACCCAATTGAGTGATGGAATCTACCTCATGCTTTCCTCCTCTTGTGGCCTTTCGAGGCCTACTATATTGGAAATTATGAACCGCCATCTCTTCGATTTTGGCCCATGTTTGATTGTCATCAACTTCGGTAAACATCCCATTGGATCCCATATTAAGAACATTGCGGGAGTCTTCATATAGGCCATTCCCAAATTGTTGCACAAGGAACCACTCACTAAGTCCATGGTGTGGACAAGAACGACAAGTGTCCTTAAATCTCTCCCATGCTTCATATAATGATTGCTCATCCCTTTGCAACAATTCTTATCATTATTAAATCTCATATTTGGGCTCATCCCTTTGCTTGAACCCGGTAATTTGGGCTCTCAACATATTTGTTAGGAAATGTGTCCTTAACAATAGTGCGATCACATGATTTAAATATCATTATTAAATCTCATATAAAGAATACGTAAGGGATGATTCAATTATATAGTCAACTGATCAACATTAATCGGTAACGATTGGCTTGCTAGAGTTTGACGTTACTGTCGTGGGACGGTGGTGGTCAGTTGATCCCTTAAGGTCACACCTAAAGGATGATGCCCTTATCTATAAAGTTGATTAATTGTATGACGATACAAGTTGATCAATTCCTTAATTTTGAACAATTCGATTTGTGAGAGAGAATAAATATCTTATTGTAATGGGATTAAATAAGATTTATTTTAGTAATAAAATGCTTTGTTACTAAAATTGTTTATTGTTTGAGAAACAATAGAGATAAGAATGAATGGTTAATTATAATTACAAGATATTGTGAATTATAATTACATGACCCATTTTATTTATGTGATCAAGTATCACTAGTCAATTTATTGGACATAACTTAGTTAATTCATGAAATGATATTTATGTGATAAATATGCATTAAATTAATTAATAAACATGTATCATACTACATGTGACATATTGTGTGACAAATGACAAATTGACAAAAATAAAATGGTGGTCCATTTTATGTATAAACCGAAATGGAGGTGGTGTTAGTGGGTTGTGGTTGTTTTATTTTATGTGTTAAAAAATAAAACAATGATGCCTATACCTACTAGCCTTACATGCCTATGGTTTTGAGAAGACCAAAAAGTAAAAGGGAAGGACCATATGTTGGTCCATTTTCACTCCCAAAATCGTGACACCCTTACATACAAGGGGACTTTGGTTTTTGTTTTACTAATTCATTCTCTTCATGCATGTGGAATATATTCATATGCATTCTTCTCTCTACTCTTTCTTTTTCTCTAAAAAAAAACCATGAGATTTTGATTGAAATTGTTCCAAAAGGATTACTAAAATTATTAATGTAATATATGAGTGTTAGTAATCATTTTTAAGGTAAACTACTAAACTAATATCTAGTTAATATTATTTAGTGGGGATAAGGGATAGTCTTGAGTGCAATCAAGAGGAGAATCTCTACTTTGGGATTTTTGAATGTTCATCAATTATTGGAAAGCTCAAGAACTAACAAGAAGGAGATCTTGTTGGTGCCCATATGATGACCGAAATTTATATGGTGAGAAAACGATTTCTTCTCTAATTTTATTATTGTTTGCATGCATAAGATTTGTAATTACTTTTATGACTAAATTAATTAGAACATATATGAATATGTTACATAATGAGATATAGATTTCCAACAAGTGGTATCAGAGCCTTGGTTGTTTGCATGCAAATCGGTTAAAAGTTTTTCCGAGTTATACGATTAACATATAAAACTTGTTAAATTTGTGTTATTATGATATATTACGAAAATAATAATGCATGTTAAAGTTTCTGGTCCTAAAATGTTTTAGGATATTTTGGTTTAATTTATGGATTTTATTGTTCATTTTATATGATATTGGCATTAAAATGTGATTTTTATGATAAAAATGTCATTTTTGGACGAAAATTAGCTAAACTTCGAATTTTCCAGTGGTTGTTGGATATGTTTTCACATATATTATTGTTAGATGATCTGGAAATTTTCATAATTTTATGAGTTTTTATGCTCGAAATATAGATTTTTCATGTTAAAAATCGAATTTAAATGATAAATAGGTTAATATGAGAAATATTTCGAATCTGGTCATAGAAATTTAGTATGTTGTCACATGAAATTTTACAAGATGTGTGTAAAATAATAGGCTATAATGAAGTCTTCATGCATGATTTATGGATTTTTGATAAAAAAAATAGCATAAATAGTGGCTTAATTAGTGAAAAATTGCTAAAACATACTTCATGACTAAGGAAAAACGTCACATGTTGCATTTTATTATCTTTTTCAGATCTAAAATTGAAAAGTTGGTATATATATTTTTCTCATGTTTTTATGATTTTTATTGATAAATCCGATAAACCGCAACATTGTTTTTCCCGATAACTTTCGAAATTTTAACCTAAGTTTTTGAACATTATGAGTGTCATGGTATTTTTCCAGAATGTTCATGAGTTTAAATTTCAAATTTCAAATTTATTTGAAATTTTTGTGATTTATTTGAAGTTTATAACATTTTATTGTAATTTTGAGTCCATTAATGAACAATTTTTAGAAATATAATTTAATTATAGTCAAATAGTTAGTGGAGACTAATTTTGAGTCCTAAGTAGGTTAGGGTAATTAACTTGTGCATAAATATGAATTTATGTAATTTATTGTGATTTTAAAAGTTTTTTTTTTTTTTTTTTTTTTGCTAAATGGTAAGCTTTCATTAAAAGAACAAGCATTACAATATGAATTTTTAGGACAGTAGCATGTTGACACTCTAGTGCTAATTAGACTCTAATTGCACTCTAATCAACCAAACTCTATCCTTACTCGACACATTACAAGATTTATAAAGACAATAACGACTTCTAATAGCCTGTTGAACTTGAGCAATAACTACAGCAGACACCACTATGCATTGATTAATTTTGGCCTGATTCCTCTGCATCCAGACCGCATACCAGCAATGAAACACAGCAGCACATCATATACTCTTCATGAGTCTTCCCCATCTTCTTCTTGTAACTTTCAACAAAATATCTGACTGAGTAAGATCAGAATGAAGCCACTGACCAACCCCCTGCAGAATCTGAGCACTAAACACACATTGATGAAATAAATGCGCATGATTTTCTTCCTGTAGCTGACAGATACAACAGAGATTATCTGGAACAATGTGCAGCTGAAACAGCCTACTCTTAAGCATTAAGGCATTGTTGGTGATAAGCCAAGCAATAAAAGCGTGCTTGGGGGCACCCATATTACTCCAAATGATCTTATACCACCAGACATCCTCCTGCTTATTTCTTAACCAATTATAACAACTCTTAACCGTGAAACCCTCAGGCCTTATCTTCCAAACAGTATCCTCAAAACAGTCTAGCAACATCTCTTTTACCTTGCAAATTTTCTTCCAATACCAACTAGTATCAGAATGAGAGGTATAAGAAAGAAAAGACTGCCCTTTTAAACAAACATGATGTACCCATTGGACCCAAAGTGTATCTTGCTTAACAACATTCCACCACACAAGCTTCCCTACCAAGGAAGCATTCCAAATCACACTTTGCTTAAGGCCTAACCCTCCTTCCTTCTTTGGCATACAAACATTTGTCCAAGCAATTCTAGGAGCTTTGGAATATTCTGTACTCCCTTCCCATAGAAAATTCCTGCAGATTGCATCAACGCTATCCAACACCCCTTTTGGCAATATGAACATAGCTGCCCAGTAATTATATAAGGTAGAAAGAACAGAGGTGACTAAAACCAACCTGTCTGCATAAGAAAGCTTCTTAGCTCCTAAACTTCTTATCCTTTCAACAATTTTATCAATAAGCACAGTACAATCTCTCTTCTTTAATCTTCCTGCGGTGATAGGCACTCCTAAATATTTAAATGGAAGAGTGCCTTTCTGAAAACCTGAAACACTCAGAATTTCTCTCTTGAGCTGATTACCTACCCCATTAAAGTAGGCATTAGATTTTTGAGCATTCATCTTTAATCCAGATGCAGCAGAAAAAGAAGCATAAGCTCTTAGTAACACCATGATAGAAGCAGCATCCCCTTTACAAAAGAGCAGCAAGTCGTCTGCAAACATGAGATGAGTGAGCTTCATTTGTTTGCATAAAGGATGATAGCTGAACTTCATCTTCTCAGTAGCCACTCTCAGAATTCTGGTTAGATACTCCATACAGAGAGTAAACAGAAGAGGAGAAATTGGATCTCCTTGCCTCAGTCCTCTCTTACCAGGAAAGAACCCAAAAACTTCACCATTCACTGCAATAGAGAAGGTGGGACTGCTGATACACTCCATAACCAGGTTACTGAACTGAGGGGGAAATAAAAAGGCATCCAGGATCTCCTTAACATACTGCCAACTGACTGAGTCATAAGCTTTCATCAGATCCATCTTAAACATACATCTGGGAGTGCAAGCTTGTCTATTATAGAGCCTAACAAGATCTTGACACACCAGAATATTCTCAATGATGCTTCTGCCTTTAATAAACCCACCTTGATTCATACTCACTAGTTCAGGCAAAACTCCAGCGAGCCTATTGCACAAGATCTTGGAAATGCATTTATAAAGGACATTGCAACATGCAATGGGCCTAAACTGGGTGACATGAGTAGGTACAGTGCATTTAGGTATGAGAGTTAGAATAGTAGAATTCAATTGCTTGAGAATTTTGTCCGACCTAAAAACATCCAAGACAGCTTCACAAACTTCATCTCCTATTATGCTCCAGGAATCTTTATAAAAACCACTGGAAAACCCATCAGGGCCAGCTGCCTTATGTTCAGGGATAGAAAATATAGCTTCTTTGATTTCCAGCTTAGTAACAGGCTTCATTAAAATATCCCTATGATTCTCTGAGTAAACAGTACCCTTCCTTATGATGAGTGAGTTGACAGGAGTAGTTTTCACTTCAGTACCCAACAGGTGCTTATAATAATACAGGAAAGCATCATGTATGCTCTGAGGGTCATCACACTCCTCACCCTTCATGTTTTTAATATAGAGGACTTGATTTCTCAAAAATTTACTCTTAATCACCCCATGGAAATATTTAGAATTGCATTCCCCATCCTTAACCCAAGCTGTCTTAGCCTTTTGACTTAAAAACTGATTAGTAGCATCCAAAAGCTCTTTGTATTACAGGCTAGCAGCTTGCTCCTTTTCCATCCAGAAGACATCCCCAGGATTGCTTGCAATTTGCATTTGGATGTATTCAAGGTTCTTTAAAGCAATCCCAGTACTATTCTCAATATCAGAAAAATGCTCTCTATTGTATCTTCTGAAATGATGCTTGAGATTTTTAAGCTTGCTAACTAATTTATACATTTTAGTACCCTGAGTTTGAAACTCCCACCATTCAGCTAAGTGAGTGGGGTAAGTTGGTGCTTTACCCCACATATTAAAATACTTGAATGGCTTCCTAGACCTCAGACCCTGACTCTTGCTTTTTATAATACAAGGGGTATGATCAAATATACCTTCAGGAAGGAAGTTAGCATAAACATCAGGCATACTCTGACTCCATTCAGCATTAATAAGAGCCCTATCCAATCTGCTATATCTCCTAGACTCTATTCCTTGCTTGTTGTTCCAAGTGAAAAAGGAGCCCATTGCTGGGGCATCAGTCAGACCACAACAATTTATACAGTTCTGAAAATCATCAATCTCCTGATCACAAGTAATACCCTCTAGTCTCTCTGCATAAGACAAAACACAATTGAAGTCTCCACAAACCATCCAAGGCTCATGGACAGTGGCAGCAAATTGAGCTAGTTGATCCCAAAGACTCTTCCTTCCATTCAAATCATTGAAGGCATACACCATTGAAACACAAAAGGTAGTACTTGTGGCTAATTCAGTAACTTTCATATTTATGCATTGAGGAGAGTAGTCATAAAAGTCTACATTAAAAACAACAGGATTCCACAAGACCCACACTCTCCCCCCCTTATGGCAACTATTATTTGTTGTTAAGCTCCAACCATCCATAAGAATGCTATTTAAACTATTCTGAGACAAGGATTTCACCTTAGTCTCAAGGAGTCCAAACAAACCAACCAACCTGGTTACTATGCATAAACCATTTGACATATCTTTGCTTGGTTGGTTTGTTAAGACCCCTAACGATTTTAAAAGGTTGAATCACGCAAATCCATAAAAATCGTTAAATATACGATATTGGCTCCTTAAAGGCGATTTAGCATAAAATTGGGCATGTTCATACATATTATAATGCTGCATTTTATTTATGATTGTCATAATTTTATTTTATGTAATTTTGAATTATGTAATTTTTACTTAGTATGGCCTTAGTTTTTAATTGATATTACCCGAAATGTATGGGAATATCGATTCGGTTGTAATTTATTGTGATCTCGTATCACCGTTTTGTAATTTAATAGATTTATTTTATTTTAATTACAAATGTATAATAGGAAATTATGTAATTTATTATGTAATTTATTTATTCCGGAGTTCCATAAAGACGGATTTCTTCAAGAAGGCGATACATAAAGACGGTGTTACCTCGAGATGCGTGCCTCAACCGAAGTTCAAGGGACCAATGGAGTTGGTTTCCGAATGTGTAATAGTTAAATAGTTTTTCTATTTTAGGAAGGCCATACTAGGATTTTATTTTTATGCTTTGCATTTTATTTATATGTTGCATGCATCGCTAAATCGCCATAACTAAAACATGCATCATCTTTTAATCGAGTATATCGACCGTGTCAATTATAATTATCGTAGTTCACCGCTTTAGTTCACTTAAAACGTGATAGATAATAAATTGACATGACCTCTCGCTAAAATAAACAATTGAGACTTAGACTTACCAAATAGTAGAAGCCATGAAAACCTATTTCGTGAGGGAGTGCACTCGGCCACACCGGGGTACAAACCTTGTTACGTAGGGGAAGTGGGTGATAAATGTCTATCCACCGAATTCATGTTGATGAGGGTTTTATCGGCCACACCGTGCCCAAGTTAATGTGGGTTTGGATCATGGACACATTTATTCGAAATTTGGATTGAACTCAACAAAAGTTTTTCGATAAGGGTTTTATCGGCCACACCGTGCCTTTGTTGAATGTGTTTTGGGCTAAAGATAAATGTTAATGTAATATTATCGACCAAGAGTTCTAAAAGTAGAATCGATTAAAGCGTTAATCCACCGAGTTATATTCATAAGGGTTTTATCGGCCACACCGTGCCCAAGTTAATATGAATTTGGGTCTTGGAATCATTTATCATAGTTGGGTAGAGGTCACTATGTAAATGCTTTACTTGTTATTTACAAGTATTATTAAAACGATAAATGTTAAGTTTTTCACTATTCCGTTATCATATTGTTCTATTTCTTTACCACAATGCATATACGATATCATTTCGATTTTTGATTCAAATCTTCATTAAAACATCGTAACTAAAGACAAAATTTGAATTTTCTTCTAAAACCTCAAATGAACCATTGCTAAGGATCTCTTGTAAAGAGTATAGATTAAAGTTATTCATTATCAAACAGGTTTTTGATTCTTGACTAACACATCTACTTACAATGAATTGTTTCTAATTTTGGTAACTAGATTTGTTGGAAATCAAAATTGACCAAAATAACGCAACCACTTCAATGAAAGTTTTAAGACTAAAACGAACAAATGAAGAGTAATCTTCATGAATTCAACTTTGCTTCTCAAAGCAAAGACTCATTGAAATGAGTGGGAGCATTCTCTTAAACCGTTAAGATGAGGACGAGGTTCAAGAAGTAAAGATAATAATGGAATTGATACAAGGTAATGTTAAAAGTAAAGTTATTGAGAAATGACGATACTAAACCTATCAATCCCGACCAATAAAGTTTCCACTGTCTTAAATGTTGGACACAAGAAAAGAAACTACCCCAAATTATTGAAGAATCAACAAGTTAGTTGTGGGACATCTAATGGGACCTTCTTCTTTAAATGTTTATTTGATTAAACATAAATTTTGCTAGTGCTACTTCGTCAATATTAGAAACCAGTGGAGGTTTTCATCATTGTATTCGACACATACGATGATTAGAATATGACGACTAGCAACAATAATGTCGAGAGATAGAGTAATTGTGTACTCAATCTAGTTTTTGGATTTAAAGTTGTACTTAATTGTGACTATTAAGTGCATAAACTCTAAATAAGAATATAAACTTGTTAAGATACAAAAGAGGTTTTCACTTTTGTGACCCTATACACCACGATTTGATGTATGGCTAGCCCATTATCAAGGTGATTATATTCTAAACCAAACTAGAATGACATATCATGTAGATGATGTAAGATTCAAATTGGTAACCCAAGATTAAACCTTAAATTTTGGAATGATGAACGCAAAGAGTTATCGAGTACTCTTGAAACCATTAGATTGTTAATGGTATATGCGTATCTTGTATTCAAAACAAGATGTCTCGTGCCTTTTGGTTGAAAAGGAGATCGAGGTTGTAAATCATCGATCCAAAATAGGTTGATCATTTTCTTTTACCAACGATTTAAGTTGACGCTAATGTGTTCACTTAATAAGGTAAATAGAAACATCTTTGAAGAAGTTTAAAGAGTTCAAGGAATCACGACTTAGTCGTGATGGGATTATCAAAGTGAAGACTTTGATATAAGCCAAAGGAAATGTGATATAGTATCACAAGTTAATCTCTCTTAGCACGCATTATGGAATAATGTGTGGTTGGATAAGAAATCAAACGCTATTCGATATGGTTTGGACTTCAATCAAGTTACTTTGAGTTACTTGATCCTTTTGGGGATTTTATCATTTTGTCTAAATTATTTTTCCACTAAATCTAAAACGAATCATATGAGATATGAAATGGTAGGTTACCATGTTTGTAAGTTTTCAAAAGAAACAAATGCTCATTTTTCCTTATTATAATCAAGAGCCACAAAATACACCGGGTTTGTGGCTCGTGAAGCTGTCTTTTTAAAATACAAGTTTATTTCTAGAAGACAGAGTGGGAGAAAATTATTCAAGAGCCACAAAGAATGTTATGTCGCAAGAAACTGGTCTTTCTTGGCTACATGAGACGTTTTGTAAGATGTTGTTTCTTTAAAACCTAGGAGGTTAAAATTCGTCTTTCTTGGCTACATGAGACGTTTTGTAAGATGTTGTTTCTTTAAAACCTAGGAGGTTAAAATTCGTCACTTGTTGAAAATGATGAATTCATGCTACTTTTAAGAAAGTAAAGAGCTTATAACTTACAAAGAAATTGTTTGATTCAAGTTGATTACTTCTGGAAAGTAATGAACATATGACTTACATAAGACATGAGAGTGTTTAAGTCACAACTCAATACAAGGCTTAGAGCCATGAAAATCCGAAATAAAAAGGCTTGATTAGTGACAAAGGGTTTTGCACTAATAAAGAGAGATTTCAAAGCAAGATTGGTTGTAAAGGGTTTTGCACTAATTGAAATGCTTAAGTCTATTTGGATCTTCTTAGGGACTGTGTTTCATTATGAGGATATGCATATAGCAAGTGAATATAAAACTCCCTTCTTCAAAAGAAGGAATGTATTCAATACATGAATGTATTCAATACATATCATGAGTTTTATATATTCTAACAATCCTAAGATAATGTGAAACTTAAGAGAGGATCTTAAGTAGGACATCAATGAGTTGGAATCAATGTTTTGATCATGTTATAAAACGTTTCTCGATAAGTCGAGAAGTTGTGTTTATACATGGAGTTTAGTGGGAGTTACGGAAATTTTTTATTAGTCTTATATGTGGATGACATATTGATCATTGCGAATGATTTAAGACTTTTGGAGTATTATAATACATCTTGAATATCCGGTTTTATGAAGATAAATCCACATGATATTAGCGTCAATAAGAAGTCTTATGTTGATAAGATTCATGACTAGTTCAATTAAATTGAACATATTTGATTGATTTCATTTTGCTTCCGCTGCCGGATAAATCAATTAAATAAGTTATGATGTATAACACTTCATATACCTTGAGTATGATGAATTGTTTTCAAAATCGAATTTAAGTAATCTTTACCAAGTAAGCCATAAAGATTACCCTTAAGTGCTTGCAGAAGCATTAAGAAAATAATGCAAAGTGTTTTTGATGCAATTTTGTGTAAAGGGGTTACACAAGTGACAATTGACAATTGAGATTGTGCATGGTTTCCGACAAAAC
Source organism: Silene latifolia (assembly GCF_048544455.1). NCBI lineage: Eukaryota > Viridiplantae > Streptophyta > Magnoliopsida > Caryophyllales > Caryophyllaceae > Silene > Silene latifolia. The sequence continues at coordinate 114,896,033 of NC_133527.1, read as the reverse complement.
CATAATCAAAACACATTAGGATGGTTAAGATACCATTGTGGCTATGTTAATTAAGAAGTAGATTTTCTAGAATCGTTCTAGGCAATAAAGAACAATGAGAAATGTTTACAACGGAAATTGAGTACACTTGCAATCATGGGATGTGCAAGAAGGATGAGTCCCGCTCACTATGAAAACAGTGGGAGCTATTCTAAGGCTAGAGGACCTATGTCTTGATTGGATCTCGACACGTACTCAGAAAGTTTTGTAATTCAAATGTATACATTACAAAGGAAAACGAGTATGTAGTAAGGTTGAGTAAGGTACAAGAAGTTGATAAAACCTACTAACCAAAGCCTTCTCATAGGCTAAACATGATGAGTCATGTCATTTCAATTGAATTGAAATGAACAACTACATACAAGATCAAATTATATTATAGAACATGAAATAGTAATCAGGCATTGACTATTCATATGTGATAATCGCATTTGTCGTTCGAGTTTTACTTTAAAACTCTTTTATTATACTTCGTTACATCCAAACGGGTTGTAGAGACAACATTGAACCCCGTTAAAGTGAACCTGGATTAACATAGTATTAGCCCATAGTCACTTGTATGAGGTGACGTCTCGAAGTGACTAGAGTGTGATGCGATTGATGGCAAGTTCAAGTGCCATAGAGTCATGTGAGATGACTAGTCGATCACATAGGCAGACTGTTAGGAACACTTTGTCGGGCAGTGACCGCTTATAGAGTTCTGGCAAATTTATATAGCCTGGTCGTGGCGAGAGCTACTATAGTATTCTAATGAGTCGATTCTTTTGACTAAAGACTGTTCACCTAAGATGGCACAGTTTCAGATTAGCTTTGATTTATGTTACTACGACCTTCGTAAATGGGGTCAAATGGGCATATTTTGGGTTATGATGGCTGTGGCTGGTCGAAGGGAATAAGTTCGATAGGAATTGTCCACCCGCTTGTCAGGGTTAAAACAATATCTCATGGCCAATCGAGGAGTAATGAACTGGAAATGCGTGGCCACGCTCGGAAGGTATCTATGACAGATATATCCGGTCAATCAGTTATTCTCCAGATCAAGGAAACCACTCTCGATATGATCACTTGCAAGTACGACCCGAAAGACACCTTGCATTGAGTGGGAGATAGTAATAGGACAAGAGAATTGGTGACGCACACTTGTCGAGGACAAGTGGGAGATTGTTGGGAAATGTGTCCTCAACAAAAGTGCGATCACCTGATTTAAATATCATTATTAAATCTCATATAAAGAATACGTAAGGGATGATTCAATTATATAGTCAACTGATCAACATTAATCAGTAACGATTGGCTTGCTAGAGTTTGACGTTACTGTCGTGGGACGGTGGTGGTCGGTTGATCCCTTAAGGTCACACCTAAAGGATGATGCCCTTATCTATAAAGTTGATTAATTGTATGACGATACAAGTTGATCAATTCCTTAAAATTGAACAATTCGATTTGTGAGAGAGAATAAATATCTTATTGTAATGGGATTAAATAAGATTTATTTTAGTAATAAAATGCTTTGTTACTAAAATTGTTTATTGTTTGAGAAACAATAGAGATAAGAATGAATGGTTAATTATAATTACAAGATATTGTGAATTATAATTACATGACCCATTTTATTTATGTGATCAAGTATCACTAGTCAATTTATTGGACATAACTTAGTTAATTCATGAAATGATATTTATGTGATAAATATGCATTAAATTAATTAATAAACATGTATCATACTACATGTGACATATTGTGTGACAAATGACAAATTTATATGGTGAGAAAACGATTTCTTCTCTAATTTTATTATTGTTTGCATGCATAAGATTTGTAATTACTTTTATGACTAAATTAATTAGAACATATATGAATATGTTACGTAATGAGATATAGATTTCCAACAATATTAGTCTTCTCCAGAGGATAGAATTTCTTATAGAAGGCAAGTGCTAACTTCTTCCATGAATCAATACCAAGGGTAGCCTTGTCTAGGCTCTTTAACCATTGCTTTGCGGTACCGATCAAAGAAAAAGGAAACAATACCCATCAGATTTGGTCTTGAGTAACTCCGGTTTGAGAAATTGCATCACAATAGTCACAAAAAGTCTCCATATGTGAATGAGGGTCTTCACTAGGCATCCCTCCAAATTGACTTCTCTCAACTAATTGTATGAATGCGGAATTGACAATTAAATTACCGGTTAAATGTGGTGGTGTAGGAGTACCGTTTGGTAGGTTCTCCTCGGTTGGTACGAAATGTGATGAAAATTTAGGCATTGTAGGTTGATTTTGTGGTGGGTTTTGAATTGGGTTATGATGAGTAGTATTTTAGTCGCTTTTTACCCCGCATTTATATCTTATTCCGACTCGATTTTGCGTGCTTAATTGATCAAGAAGCTCATTTTAATTAACTAATTTATAATCATTAGTCGTTTTAGTTAAATTTAATAATTAGTCGGTTTTTATATAATATTAATAAAATTATTATTTTATTTATACATTTATATAATGTGTAGGTGAGATGGAATAAACAAGGAGGATTGAGGAGTAAGATGATTCAATAAGCAACGCGGGTCAAGGTGAAACAAGCAAGGAATTGTCAAAGTCAAAGGTTGACCTTTGATATACACTTCTCCATCAACAATTAAACAAGCAACGACACCCTACACCCCATACAACCAGTTCAACCTTCATCACCATCAAGCAACAACAACCACCACGCCCCTGCACCTCCGTCTTGTAGCAGAACCGACACCATTTCAACACCACCAGTGCGTGAATTCACCAAAGCAGCCCACGACGAGTCCAGACGACGGTGCCGAGTTCCCGTTCCTGCACACACAACAACCCCAACCATCACTGATCACGACCTTGCTCACTAGTCGTGCATCACCAGTATTCGTACACCAGAGTCGTGCACCTTCTCCTTCTCACGACAAGTACAACCAGCAGTAGTGCAGCACCAATCCTTCACCATTACCATTCGACACCATCATCATCCCACCATTTTCATCACCAGCCCGTGTCCTCCATCTCCTATGTTCACACTACCATTAATCGACAACATTCATCACCCCTCTGCATTTCCTATTCCATCTGCCACAATCACCAGCAACAATTTCCTTTCACCATTACTCGCACATCATCATCATCACCATTTTCATTTAACTTCCACCACCAACCCGACACCCATTCATGCACCATTTAACTAATCAGATCACATCACCACGGCGACACTAACCACCCTTCTCTGTCCACGACACCAAGCAACAACAGCAAACCCGACATCCATCTCGCATACACTCAACTTTATCACCATTCATCCCCATGCCGGTTTACCGGTATCCGACTCCCTATACCGGTAGCCACACACCCAATTATCCTCCTTCTTGTGAAGATATCGCTACCGGTCATGTCACCAGTAGCCGGGCTACCGGCACACAACACCGCATTCCTAATCTCGCACAAATTATGTTCCTATGCCGGTGCCCCGGCAGCCGACTACCCGGCAACCACCACACCCATTCAATTTCTGCTCCATTTTTCAGATGTCTTGCTGCCGGTCCCTACTCCGGCTGCCGCCTCACCGGCTGGCACTCCCTTGGCTGCACGATTGTCTTCTCCTTCCCTTTTTGCCCCTTTGTTTTGTTTGTTTTGTTTTTGAGTCAAAAAGTGTCGATTAGGATTGTTAGGAGTATTAAGATTATTATTATTAATATTATTATTATTATTATTATTAGAATTATTATTATTATTAGATTATTATTATTATTATTATTATTATTATTATTATTATTATTATTAGTCTAATTAGACTTGTAATTAGAGGATGCTATATTGCTATATAAGGCTCCTCTCTCATTTATTTTTACTACACCTTAGAATTATTCTAGCAATTAGATTATAAATTAGTCTCTCCTGCTCTCTCATTATTGTAACAAGAACCCTAAATTATTTTCCTGTCTTATTAATCTTCCTTAATCAAAGTTGTAATCTTTCTTCATTATTAATTTAATTTCTCTATAGTTAATTCGAGTTCTACAATTCTCAATAGTTTACACTTGTTATTAGGTTGTGATTGGAAGACAAGAAGAGATTCATCTTCCATTTTATCAATCCAAGTTTCAATCTTTATTTATTGTTGGTATAATCCTTTTTCTTATTTCTCTTCTTTTCATTTGTTTACATCTTTATTGTTTGATTAATTACTTGTCTTTATATTATGCTTGTTCTTCCTATTTACATGACAAGTCCTCATCTTTTATTCTCATTTCTATTAGTATGTTTGAGTAGTGTATTACTAAGGTAGATGGGGGATCTTGTGTAGAAAATATGGTTTGATTATGGTTATTGATACATTTATTGAGTCTTTTGAGTTGTAGCAATGCTTTGTGCATACCACATATTTGATGAAGGGCTTTAATGAGTAATTTAGGTTCTTTCTATTTTCATTGCCATGTTTGAGCGAGAGCTTGAACTTATGTGAGGTTTGTGTGACCATTGCATGCTTGGGGGTGGTTAGGGAGATATCTCGACCAAACTTAGACCAAGGACCGTCTCGCACCGAGAGGTGGAGACCTACCTTAATCTCACCGTTAGACTTACCTTAGTTGCGACCATAATCGACCTTGACCTACACTTGTGAACCTGGTTACCTTAGTCTTTAATTATCATCTTAAATCGCTTTAGCAATCATTAGTCTATTTACTTGTTTGTAGTTTTAGTTTTGATAGTTAATTTATCATTTAATTCAACATTCGCTAGAACTAAACTAGAAAACAAACGATCAATTTAAGAACCATAATCCCGTCTCTGTGGATCGACCTCCTTACCCTACTACATTCATTAGTTTGGTATTGAGCTTTACAAATATTGTTTGCATACCGAGGAGTACGACAAACTCGGTATAAGGTTATCCTCTCCTTCTCTTGCAAAAGGGTTGACAAACTCAATGTTATTTGGGTCAATGTCCACAATCTCACCAATACCTACAACTCTTGAAGTACCTCTAGCAACTCTTCTATTGTTGGTTAAGGTCCTTTCAATCTCGAAATCAATAGGTAATAAATTACCTTGTGATATCCTAGTCATGAAAAATATCAAACAACTCGAAAACAATTAGAACAACCTTGAGGAGATTGACTTCCCCAAGGTAAATACAGACACAACTAAAAACAATTAACGAAAATCAAATCAATTGAACTCCGTCCCCGGCAACGACGCCATTTTTGGTGTGGTTTAAACACGTCGTCAAAAGCTACCAACCAAAATAATATTTATAACTTCACAAACTACTCTTAGTGAAGAGGTAAGTAAAGGTCGGATCCCAAGGGATGGGTATTGATGTAGGATTTTCAATTGCAAGTAGCTATGTCTTAGGGTGTCACAAATTGGGTTTGAGATGAGATGTGGTCTAAACTAATCAACAAGATGAATGTAAATTAAGTAAACCAAATAAAGGGGTTGTAAACAATTGATTAAAAGTACTAGGGTGTCATGGGTTCATAGGGGGTTCATGGAAATAGATTATACAAACATGTTCTCAAATAGATGCAAACACTTATTGTTGTGATGGGATCGAGTTAGTGTATATCTTACAATCCTTAGGAGAATTTGGTGTTGGAAAATGTGTCCTCAACAATAGTGCGATCACATAATTTAATATCATAATTAAATCTCATATTAAGAATACGTGAGGGATGATTTATTATATAATCAACTGATCATCATTAATCGGTAATGATTGGCTGACTAGAGTTTGACATTACTGTCGTGTGACGGTGGTGTTCAGTTGATCCCTTAAGGTCACACCTAAAGGACAATTCTCTTAATGGATAAATTGATTAATTGTATGATGATACGAGGTAATCAATTCCTTAAAAGTGAACAATTTACTTGTGAGAGAGAATATTGATATCCTATTGTAATGGGATTAAATAAGATTTATTTTAGTAATAAAAATGCTTTTACTAAAATTGCTTATTGTTTGAGAAACAATAGAGATAAGAATGAATGGTTAATTATAATTACAAGATGTTGTGAATTATAATTATATGACCCATTTCATTTGTATGATCAAGTATCACTAGTCAATTTGTTGTATGTAATTTAATTAATTTGTAAAATGATATTTATGTGATAAATATGCATTAAATTAATTAATAACATGTAAAATACTACATGTGACATATTGTGTGACAAATGACAAATTGACAAAATAAAATGGTAGTCCATTTTATGGTACATGGACCGAAATGGAGGGAGTGTAAGTGGGTGTGATTATTTTATTATATGTGATAAAATATAAACAATTGCACCTAGCCTAATATAGCTTACACTACCTACATTTTGATAAGATAAAAAGCAAAAAGGAGATTCCATTTTGGCTCTTTCTCCTTGCCTCCCACCGGTTGCATGCTTAAAAGATGAGAACATTTTGTTCTCATTTTACTTGTTCATTCATTCACTTATCATCTTGCATGCAGAACTCTCATATGCTCATCCTTCTCTCTAGTTTTCTCAAACAAGATTTTGAGATACACAAGCATTTGTTCATCCATTCTAATATCACAATAACATTACTAGTGTAGTAATAGTAATAATATTAGAATCATTTTATGGGCACTAGTATAATAATGTAGTTAATTAGTATACTAGTTTAAGGGTAAGTTTTGGGTGCAATCTAAGGAGGATTTCTATACTTGGGATCTTGGAGGATCATCCATCACATTAAGCTCAAGAACAAGTGAAGGAAGGTGACCTTACTTGTGCCCTATATTTCGAACCATATAGCAATGTAAGGGACATTGTTTTTCCTTATAAATCTTTTATTTTGTTATGCATGCACTAGATCTAAAGAACATATAATTAAGAAGTTAATTAGTTCATCATTAGAGGAGTCTAATAATAGGTATATAAACCTAATAAGTGGTATCACAGCATAAGGATGTTGCATGCATAATCGGTTATTGTTTTTCCGAGTTAAAAAGTTAACATATAAAACTAAAAATTTGTGATTTATAAGTATAAGCCACGAAATCATCATGCATGTTATATATTCTGGTCCTAAAATGTTTTTAGGTCATTTTTATGATTTATGGAAATTATTTGCTCATTTTAAGGATTTTTGGTCATTTTATTACATATTTATGACTAAAATGGGAATTAAAATGCTAAAAATAGTTAAACTAAGTTTCTGAACTTGAACATTTTATATGACCTTACATGCATATTTTTCAAGTTGTGTGTAAAATTTCGTATTAATTGGATTAATATTGCATGATTTATGATTTTTATGAGATAAAAATTGATTAAAAGAGGTTAAATGGTTAAAAATAGTTATACTTCGAATTGGGCCATGGAATTTTAATATGTTGTCACATGCATAACTTACAGAGTGTATGTAAATTTCGAGAATAAATTATCTCATTTATCATGACTTATGAATTTTTAGAGTAAAAATGACATAAATAGTGACTATTTTAACATAAATAGCTAAAACGATTTGAATGGCATGAGAAAATTATTTTAGATTAGATAAATATCCCACTTATCAGATCTAAAGTTGTAAAATTAATGGGAATAATTTTTGGATACTTTAGATGTTTTATGAGATAAAACCGATAAATTGCAACTATATTTTCTCAAAAATTAATTCGAAAATTTTAACCATGATTTTTGACATTATGAGTGTCATGGAATTATTCCAGAATGTTCAAAAATTTAAAATTCAAATTTTGAAATTTTTATAATTTAATTTGTATTTATTTCATAAATATTATGATTTTAAGGTAAAAAATGAGCATAAAATTAAATCAAGTTGAATTATTGTCAAAAATTGAGTGATGACTAATTTTTGAGTCCTAAAAAGTGTTAGGATAATTAACTTGAGCTTAGATGTGATTTACGTGTTAATTAGTGATTTTAAAAGGTTATTATGACGCATTTCCATAAAACCGGGTTATATATATACGACATAAGTTAAATAGGGGGATTTGGCACATCATTTGGCATGATAGGTACATATTATAATGCTGCATATTTAAATTTTTGAATGTCTTTTATTTATATAACTTTGAATTATGTAATTTTATCTTAATATGGCCTTAGTTTTAATCGATATTACCCGTAATGAAAGGGAATATTGATTCGGTTGTAATTTAATGTGATCTCGTATCACTTTTATTTTTATTAGTTTTTCCATTTTACAAATGTATAAAAGGAATAGCTTTGTATTTTTATTATTATTTGTAATTATGGAGTATCTTCAAAGACGGTGCCATTCGGAAAGGTGATTCGACGAAGACGGTGTCTTGGCAAGCGTGCCACTTGAAGATTAAAGGGACCAAAGGAGTTGGTTTATAAATATGTAATAGATTATTAGATTTTCTATTTAGGAAGGCCACACTAGGAAATTTTATTTATTGCTTTGCATTTCTCTTAATATGTTACATGCATTGCCAAATCGCCATAACAACAACATGCATATTATATCGAGTCATCGACCGTTTCAATTATAATTATCGTAGTTCACCGCTTTAGTTCACTTAAAACGTGATAGATAATAAATTGACAAGACCTCTCACATATAATAATTGAGAAATAGCCTTACCAAATAGTAGAAACCATGAATCCCAATTTCATAAGGGAGTTGAGCCGACTTTACCGTAATACAAACCTTGTTACGTTGGGTAATAAAATGTTATTACATCGAAATTTGGATTGAGCTCAACGGAAGTATTCGTGACCGTAGTCGCATGTGTTCCGGGCTAAACATGAGAATTAGAGTAATTTTTATGAACCGAGAGTTCTAAAAGTAGAATCGATTAAGAGGTTAATCCACCGAGTTATATTAATAAGGGATGACTCGGCTTACCGTACCTGTATTAATATGAATTTGGATCTCGGAATCACTTATGTTAGTTGGGTGGAGGTCATTACATAGATGCTTAAATACTTGTATTAAAATATACGAGTACTATAAAACGATATATGTTAATTAATTCCTTCATTTCCTATTTTGTAGTCAAATTTGTTTTATCAACCGCAATGGCAACTCCAATCACATCCGCATCCACTATTTCCACCACGCTTACCAATGTGTCATGGCTCCGATCCTTCATGGATCGATGTAAGTTAGAAAAGAATGGGTCTAATTTCGCCGATTGGGACGCGCAACTACGCTTGGCCGCGGAAGGTGACGACAAGCTTCATTACCTTACCGAGGCATCTCCCACCGAACCTAATGCTAGGTCCACCGCCGCCGCTAGGTTAGCCTATGAGGTTTACCAAAAGGAGTCGGCCACGATCAAAAATGTGTTGATCTTTGCTATGGAGGCCGAACTCCGAAAAAGTGCTATAAAGATTAGCACTGCTCATGAGATCTACATGAAGCTAGTGAACATGTTTTCAAGAGCTCCTAGGGTCATACAATATGAAGCGGCTTCCGCATTCTTTGATCTCAACATTAAGGAGGGCAAAAAAGTTAGCCCTCATGTGCTCAAGTTGATGTAGCATGTTGAGACCTTGAAAATGCATAAGGTGGAAATTCCCGATGAACTCGTAATTGATCGAATTCTTCATTCCCTCAACAAAATCAAAGCATACGTTCAATTCCGGGTGAATTTTAATATGCAAGATAAGAAAGTTTCCCTTGATGAGTTGCACAAAATGCTTGTGCAAGCCGAAAGGGACATGTAGCTAAGTGTTAGCACCACCAAAGTGTTGGGAAATGTGTCCTCAACAATAGTGCGATCACATGATAATATCATTATTAAATCTCATTACAAGAATACGCTTGGGATGATTCTATTATATATAGTCAACTGACCAACATTTATCGGTAATGATTGGCTGACTAGAGTTTGACATTACTGTCGTTTGACGGTGGTGGTCAGTTGATCCCTTGAGGTCACACCTAAAGGACGATTCCCATAATAGAAAAGATTAATTAATTGTATGACAATACGAGTTAATTAATTCCTTAAAATTGACTAAAAGGTAGTCGAACAAATTATTTAGAGAGAGTTCGAGTTTTGAACTCAAGGCACGGAAATTATTATTTTTATTATGCGATAATTGAATAATAAATTATTTCAGACAGGAATTAATAATTAAGCGGTTAATTATTAAATTTGTACTAATCGATTAATGTGATTAATATTGGTACGTAAAATATATGTGCAGTTGTACACGTATATTTGCGGACTGACGTTAGACGAAATTAATTGGGAATTATTTAAAACATGAGACGATGTTTAAAATAAAATTACACGTATTTGTGCGACAAATATAAGAACCAAAATGGACCCGTAAATGGGTCATTTTGGACCGTGTAAAATGTGCCTTGAATTGTGTGCACAAGACACAATTAGGCACACATGAGACAAGCCATTGTTTTTCATTGGCTCTTATCTTTCCCATAAATTTTTCTCTAATCCGTGCCAAAAGCCATTGGGCATAAATAACATCAAAAATTCACTCCCCATGCTCTCCTCTTTTGACCGTCCTCCCTCATCACCTTTGGTGATTGTATTCTCCATTTTTTCATACATTGAAAAGAAAATACTCCAACTTCTCTCTAAACATAAAATTGTTTTTATGGAATTTTGTTCCTAATTTCTAATATATTCTCAAGATTACAAATGTAGTAATCATAAAATATTAGAATATTTTTAAGGTTACTTATATTATTATCTAGTTAATAATAGTGTAAGGATTATGGGATTAGTCTTGGGTGCAACTAATTGGAGGCATTCTACTTTGAGTGCTTGGAGGATCATCCTAACATATGGAAAGCTCAAGATCAAGTGGAGGAAGGAGTTCTCCACTTGTGCCCTTTATGATCCGATTTTTATGGTGAGAAAATTATTTTTCTTCCTTAAATTGTTTAAAAGTTTGCATGAATAAGATCACTTTTAATTTTATGACAAATTAAAATAAAACATATATGAATATGTTAAGTATATAGATCTACTTTTCCTTCAATGGTATCAAGAGCCATGGTTGTTTGCATGCAAATCGGTTAAAAGTTTTTCCGAGTTATAAAGATTAACATATAAAACTTGTAAAATATGTGTTATTATGATATATCACGAAATTATTTCATGCATGTTCAAATTTCTGGTCCTAAAATGTTTTAGGATTTTTTGGTTAAATTTACGGATTTTTATTGTTCATATAATACAATAATGGCATTTAAATGTGATTTTATGAGTAAAAATGTCATTTTTGGTCTAAAATTAGCTATACTTCGAATTTTCGAGTGATTTTTGGATATGTTGTCACACATATTATTTTGAGATAACCTGTAAATTTTCATAATTTTTGGACTTGTTATGCTCGAAAAATGGATTTTTCATTATTAAATTCGGATTTAGGTGAAAAATAGGTTAATATGATTTAAATTTCGAATCTGGTCATAGAAATTTAATATGTTGTCACATGCAATTTTACAAGATGTGTGTAAAATAATGGGCTATAGTGAAGTCTTTTTGCATGATTTATGGTTTTTTGAAGAAAAATAGCATAAATAGTGACATTATTAGTGAAAAATTAATAAAACATAATCTATGACTAAGGAAAAACGTCAAATGTTGCATTTTATTATATTTTTCAGATCTAAAATTGAAAAGTTGATGAATATAATTTTTCTCATGTTTTTATGATTATTTTATTAAAAACCGATAAACCGCAACATTGTTTATCCGGAAAATTTTCAAAAATTTTAACCTAAGTTTTTGAACATTATGAGTGTCATGGTATTTTTCCAGAATGTTCATGAGTTTAAATTTCAAATTTTGAATTTATTTGAAATTTTGTGATTTATTTGAAGTTTATAGCTTATTTTTGTAATTTTTGTTCCATTAATGAACAATTTTAGAAATATGAGTTAATTATGGTCAAATTATTAGTGAAGACTAAATTTTGAGTCCTAAAAGGTTAGGGTAATTAACTTTTGCATAAATATGAATTTATGTAATTTTAGTGATTATAAAAATGTTGAAATCACGCAAATCCGTAAAAACCGAGTAATATATGATATTGGCTAATTAAAGGCGATTTAGCATAAAATTGGGCATGTTCATACATATTATAATGCTGCATTTTCTTTATGATTGTCATAATTTTAATTTATGTAATTTTTGAATTATGTAATTTTACTTAGTATGGCCTTAGATTTTAATTGGTATTTCCCGAAATGTATGGGAATATCGATTCAGTTGTAATTTCATTGTGATCTCGTATCACCGTTTTGTAATTTAATAGATTTATTTTATTTTAGTTACAAATGTATAATAGGAAATTATGTAATTTATTATGTAATTTAAATTCATCTCGGAGTTCCCAAAGACGGATTTCTTCAAGATGGCGATACATAAAGACGGTGTTACCTCGAGATACGTGCCACAACCGAAGTTCAAGGGACCAATGGAGTTGGTTTCCGAATATGTAATAGTTAAATAGTTTTTCTATTTTAGGAAAGGCCATACTAGGATTTATTTATTTTTATGATTGCATTTTATTTTATGTCGCATGCATCGCTAAATCGCCATAACTAAAACATGCATCTTCTTTTATCGAGTTTATCGACCGTGTCAATTAGAATTATCGTAGTTCACCGCTTTAGTTCACTTAAAACGTGATAGATAATAAATTGACATGACCTCTCGCTAAAACAATTAATTGAGACATAGCCTTACCAAATAGTAGAAACCATGAAAACCTATTTCGCGAGGGAGTGCGCTCGGCCCCACCGGGGTACAAACCTTGTTACGTAGGGGAAGTGGGTGATAAATGTCTATCCACCGAATTTATGTTGATAAGGGATGTATCGGCCACACCGTGCCCAAGTTAATGTGGGTTTGGATCATGGACACATTTATTCGAAATTTGGATTGAACTCAACAAAAGTTTTTGATAAGGGATGTATCGGCCCCACCGTGCCCTTGTCGGATGTGTTTTGGGCTAAAGATAAATGTTAATGTAATATTATCGACCAAGAGTTCTAAAAGTAGAATCGATTAAACGTTAATCCACCGAGTTATATTGATAAAGGATGTATCGGCCCCACCGTGCCTAAGTCAATATGAATTTGGGTCTTGGAATCATTTATCATAGTTGGGTAGAGGTCACTATGTAAATGCTATACTTGTTTTTCAAGTATTAATAAAACGATAAATGTTAAGTTTTCCACTATTCCGTTTTTATATTGTTCTATTTCTTTACCACAATTCATATACGATATCATTTCGATTTTGATACAAAACTCCATTAAAACATCGTAACTAAAGACAAAATTTGAATTTGCTTCTAAAACCTCAAACGAACCATTGCTAAGGATCTCTTGTAAAGAGTATAGATTAAAGTTATTCATTATCAAACAGGTTTTTGATTCTAGACTAACACATCTACTTACAATGGATTGTTTTTCATGTACTTAAATGAATTAAGTACCTTGAAGCGATAAATTGTTTTGGTAATTAGTTTTGTCAAGAATTCGTAATTGACCAAAATAACGCAACCACTTCAATGAAAGTTTTAAGACTAAAACGAACAAATGAAGAGTAATCTTCATGAATTCAATTTTGCTTCTCAAAGCAAAGACTCATTGAAATGAGTGGGAGCATTCTCTTAAACCGTTAAGATGAGGACGAGGTTCAAGAAGTAAAGATTATAATGGAATTGATACAAGGTAATGTTAAAGGTAAAGTTGTTGAGAATGACGATACTAAACCTATCAATCCCAACCGATAAAGTTTCCATTGTCTTAAATGTTGGACACAAGAAAGGAAACTACCCCAAATTATTGAAGAATCAACAAGTTAGTTGTGGGACATCTAATGGGACCTTCTTCTTTAAATGTTTATTTGATTAAACATAAATTTTGCTAGTACCACTTCGTCAATATTAGAAACCAGTGGAGGTTTTCATCATTGTACTTGATACATAGGATGATTAGAATATGACGACTAGCAACAATAAATGTCGAGAGATAGAGTAATTGTGTACTCAATCTAGTTTTTGGATTTAAAGTTGTACTTAATTGTGACTATTAAGTGCATAAACTCTAAATAAGAATATAAACTTGTTAAGTGACAAAAGAGGTTTCACTTTTGTGACCCTATACACCACGATTTGATGTATGGCTAGCCCATTATCAAGGTGATTATATTCTAAACCAAACTAGAAAGATATATCATGTAGATGATGTAAGACTCTAATTGGTAACCCAAGATTAAACCTTAAATTTTGGAATGATGAACGCAAAGAGTTATCGAGTACTCTTGAAACCATTAGATTGTTAATGGTATATGCGTATCTTGTATTCAAAGCAAGATGTCTCGTGCCTTTTGGTTGAAAAGGAGATCGAGGTTGTAAATCATCGATCCAAAATAGGTTGATCATTATCTTTACCGACGAGTTAAGTTGACACTAATATGTTCACTTAATAAGGTAAATAGAGAAATCTTTGAAGAATTTCAAAGAGTTCAAGGAATTACGATTTAGTCGTGATGGGATTATCAAAGTGAAGACTTTGATATAAGCCAAATAAATTGTGATATAGTATCACAAATTAATCTCTCTTAGCACGCATTATGGAATAATGTGTGGTTGGATAAGAATTCAAACGCTATTCGATATGGTTTGGACTTCAATCAAGTTACTTTGTGTTACTTGATCCTTTTGGGGAATTTATCATTTTGTCTAAATTATTTTTCCACTAAATCATATGAGATATGAAATAGTAATGTACCATGTTTGTAAGTTTTCACAAGAAACAAATGCTCATTTTTCCCTTACAATTATAACGAGTACGACGGGTTTGCGGCTCGTGAAGCTGTCTTTCTAAAATACAAGTTTATTTCTAGAAGACAGAGTGGGAGAAATTATTCAAGAGCCACAAAGAATGTTATGTTGCAAGAAACTGGTCTTTCTTGGCTACATGAGATGTTTAGTGTAAGACATTGTTTCTTCAAAACCTAGGAGGTTAAATTCGTCACTTGTTAAAAATGATGAATTCATGCTACTTTTAAGAAAGTAAAGAGCTTATAACTTACAAAAGAAATTGTTTGATTCAAGTTGATTACTTCTAGAAAGTAATGAACATATGACTTACATAAGAGTGTTTAAGTCACAACTCAATACAAGGCTTAGAGCCATGAAAATCCGAAACAAAAGGGCTTGATTAGTGACAAAGGGTTTTGAACTAATAAAGAGATATTTCCAAGCAAGATTGGTTGCAAAAGGTTTTGCACTAATTGAAATGATTAAGTCTATTTGGATCTTCTTAGGGATTGTATTTCATTATGAGGATATGCATACAACAAGTGAATCTAAAACCCACTTCTTCAATAGAAGGAATGTATTCAATACATGTCATGAGTTTTATAGATTCTTGCAATCCTAAGATAATGTGAAACATAAGAGAGGATCTTAAGTAGGACATCAATGAGTTGGAATCAACATTTTGATCATGTGATAAAACATTTCTCGATAAGTCGAGAAGTTGTGTTTATACATGGAGTTTAGTGGGAGTTACGGAATTTTTAATTAGTCCGATATGTGGATGACATATTGATCATTGAGAATGATTTAAGACTTTTGGAGTATTATAATACATCTTGAATATCCGGATTTATGAAGATAAATCCACATGATATTAGCGTCAGTAAGAAGTCTTATGTTGATAAAATTCATGACTAGTTCAATTAAATTGAACATATTTGATTGATTTCATTTGCTTCCGCTGCCGAATCAATTAAAAAGAAATGATGTATAACACTTCATATGCTTTGAGTATGATGAATTATTTTCAAAATCGAATTTAAGTAATCTTTACCAAGTAAGCTATAAATATTACCCTTAAGTGCTTGCAGAAGCATTAAGGAAGTAAAGCAAAGTGTTTATGATGCAATATTGTGTAAGGGTGTTACACAAGTGACAATTGACAATTGAGATTGCGCATGGTTTCCGACAAAACCATAATCAAAACACATTAGGATGGTTAAGATACCATTGTGGCAATGTTAATTAAGAAGTAGATTTTCTAGAATGGTTCTAGGCAATAAAGAATAATGAGAGATATTTATAACGGAAATAGAGTACACTTGCAATCATGAGATGTGCAAGAGGATGAGTCCCGCACACTGTGAAAACAGTGGGAGCTATTCTTAGGCTAGAGGGCCTATGTCTTGATTGGATCTCGACACGTACTCAGAAAGTTTTGTAATGCAAATGTATACATTACAAAGGAAAACGAGTATGTAGTGAGGTTGAGTAAGGTACAAGAAATTGATAAAACCCACTAACCAAAGCCTTCTCAAAGGCTAAACATGATGAGTCATGTCATTTCAATTGAATTGAAATGAACAACTACGTACAAGATCAAATTAGATTATAGAACATGAAATAGTAATCAGGCATTGACTATTCATATGTGATAATCGCATTTGTCGTTCGAGTTTTACTTTAAAACTCTTTTATTATACTTTGTTACATCCAAACGGGTTGTAGAGACAACATTGAACCCCGTTAAAGTGAACCTGGATTAACATAGTATTAGCCCATAGTCACTTGTATGAGGTGACGTCTCGAAGTGACTAGAGTGTGATGCGATTGATGGCAAGTTCAAGTGCCATATAGTCATGTGAGATGACTAGTCGATCACATAGGCAGACTGTTAGGAACACTTTGTCGGGCGTTAAGACCGCTTATAGAGTTCTGGCAAATTTATATAGCCTGGTCGTGGCGAGAGCTACTATAGTATTCTAATGAGTCAATTCTTTTGACTAAAGACATTCACCTAAGATGGCACGATTTCAGATTAGCTTTGATTTATGTTACTACGACCTTCGTAAATGGGGTCAAATGGGCATATTTTGGGTTATGATGGCTGTGGCTAGTCGAAGGGAATAAGTGCGATAGGAATTGTCCACCCCCTTGTCAGGGTTAAAACAATATCTCAGGGCCACTCGAGGAGTAATGAACTGGAAATGCGTGGCCACGCTCGGAAGGTATCTATGATAGATAAATCCGGTCAATCAGTTATTCTCCAGATCGAGGAAACCACTCTCGATATGATCACTTGCAAGTACGACCCGAAAGACACCTTGCATTGAGTGGGAGATAGTAATAGGACAAGAGAATTGGTGACGCACACTTGTCGAGGACAAGTGGGAGATTGTTGGGAAATGTGTCCTCAACAATAGTGCGATCACATGATTTAAATATCATTATTAAATCTCATTACAAGAATACGCTTGGGATGATTCTATTATATATAGTCAACTGACCAACATTTATCGGTAATGATTGACTGACTAGAGTTTGACATTACTGTCGTTTGACGGTGGTGGTCAGTTAATCCCTTGAGGTCACACCTATAGGACGATTCCCATAATAGAAAAGATTAATTAATTGTATGACAATACGAGTTAATTAATTCCTTAAAATTGACTAAAAGGTAGTCGAACAAATTATTTAGAGAGAGTTCGAGTTTTGAACTCAAGGCACGGAAATTATTATTTTTATTATGCGATAATTGAATAATAAATTATTTGAGACAGGAATTAATAATTAAGCGGTTAATTATTAAATTTGTACTAATCGATTAATGTGATTAATATTGCTACGTAAAATATATGTGCAGTTGTACACGTATATTTGCGGAGTGACGTTAGACGAAATTAATTGGGAATTATTTAAAACATGAGACGATGTTTAAAATAAAATTACACGTATTTGTGCGACAAATATAAGAACCAAAATGGACCCGTAAATGGGTCATTTTGGACCGTGTAAAATGTGCCTTGAATTGTGTGCACAAGACACAATTAGACACACATGAGACAAGCCATTGTTTTTCATTGGCTCTTGTCTTTCCCATAAATTTTTCTCTAATCCATGCCAAAAGCCATTGGGCATAAATAACATCAAAAATTCACTCCCCATGCTCTCCTCTTTTGACCGTCCTCCCTCATCACCTTTGGTGATTGTATTCTCCATTTTTTCATACATTGAAAAGAAAATACTCCAACTTCTCTCTAAACATAAAATTGTTTTTATGGAATTTTATTCCTAATTTCTAATATATTCTCAAGATTACAAATGTAGTAATCATAAAATATTAGAATATTTTTAAGGTTACTTATATTATTATCTAGTTAATAATAGTGTAAGGATTATGGGATTAGTCTTGGGTGCAACTAATTGGAGGCATTCTACTTTGAGTGCTTGGAGGATCATCCTAATATATGGAAAGCTCAAGATCAAGTGGAGGAAGGAGTTCTCCACTTGTGCCCTTTATGATCCGATTTTTATGGTGAGAAAATTATTTTTCTTCCTTAAATTGTTTAAAAGTTTGCATGAATAAGATCACTTTTAATTTTATGACAAATTAAAATAAAACATATATGAATATGTTAAGTATATAGATATACTTTTCCTTCACAAAGATGTGCTCAATGTCAATCATAAGAGCAAGGGAACCTTCAAGAAAGGCGGGAAAAAGGAAAAGAAGTGAACCCCCAACAGGAACAAAGCTAAGACTTATGAAGCAAGCTCCTCCAAGCCCAAGTACAGTGCCTCCTCTGGGGACAAGTGCCACTACTATCGTGGTGTTGGGCATTGGAAGAGAAACTGTTCCAAATATCTTGGCGACATCAAAGCTGGAAAGGTTATTCCAGTAGGTATATGACTATCCCTATCTTTTATGTTTCAATCTCAAACTTTGGTATGTTGATACAAGTTGTGATGATTACCCTTTTTTTATTGTAAATAGGGCCTCCTAGCAAGGACAAAGGCAAGGAGAAGCAAGCCTAGAGGATCATGTGGGAAGCTAGAGTAACCGACCGTGGTGATGGTTCAATGGAAGCTTCGCTTTAATTTTCTTTGTTTTTAATTTTATGATGTATTTGAAGTTTTTAGAACTATTTTGATTTCCTTGTGTGACTTGGAAATTGGTTTGTAATCCTTTAAACAATTGTTGTGCTTTGGATATTTGTGGTTTGGTTTTCAACCCAAATCACTTGTTTTATCACTTGCTCTAAAATCATCATCATAAATTACTTGCATAGTGAAACATTAGATAGACAACTTAAATTGATAAAATAGACGATTATGATGATTATATCATTATATGTCCATAAGCTATGAATTTGATTCTCCTTATGTCATTGTTACAAAATATAACAACTTACTTATGTAAGATCAATTATAAAGTTGTGATAAGCTATTGAACTCATAAAGTAGGGAATTTACGATACCATACAGACACATTATTCTAAACGGATGGTCAACCATGAGATACCTAGAATAGAGAGTCTATTAAACAGTTGACATGGATAAGACTCGTATATTACATGAATCAAACTGCCATGTTAGGGATGGCCTTTTGATAGCTAATACATAGTCTAGATAGACTCCTTATATTCCACCATATATATGTTTGTAACTCACAAAGCTATCTCTCAAGAAGATATATGTATTTCTGAGAGATAGAGTGGGAGTAGATTGGATCGTTACAAACATGTTTTAAAATGTTACTTTGTGAAAGTAATAGAATTATAGAGTGAGAGTGTAGTTGAACTATAGTCTATGAAGATAGAATGGGAGCATAGTTCAGTGGGAGTTTATCGCACATGCCTTATTGGTTAAAATATTAATTTGTGAAAGTAATAGTATCATGACCTTGTTAGATACGAGCCACAGCATTACAATCCGAAAATGGTTACTCATGAGTATATTTACTTTAAAGTGAGGGTCTCTTTATAAGTAAATAGAGCTTCAGAGTATACTAATGCATAAGATTTACATGAAGATGTTGATCAAGATAAATTGTGTTAGGAATTGCCGCATTTCATTCTAATGAAGAATGGCAAATAAAATCCGCTTTTCTAAAATGGGAATTTAGAGAAGGAAGTGTTTGAAACGCAAAACCTTAGATAAAGATTTAAGTGTCCTAACACCTTATGCGTAGCTTTCTTAAGTGAACCTAGGATGGTCTTAAGCAAGCACTAAAGGATTATACTTTTCATGTGATAATAGTGAATGGTTTCATTCACGTGATTGAAGAATCATGATTATACATGAAGTTAAGTGGGAGCCAGAATCATGTTTCCATATATTGAAGACATATTACTTATTGAGAATATGTACCAATGCTCTCTTCTGGCAAGAGTGATTGGGAGACTTGGAATGGGATGCAAAGTATTCTAGATTTTTGAATCTATGTGAGAGAATATTGGCATAGAGTAGAGAGTCTTATGACGATAAGATCTTTCATACCTGCTGTACATCAACAAGGTCAAGTAGGCTATTCATGTTGATGGAAGTGGAAATACTATGATGGAGTCATAGTCATTCACTAAACCTATTAAGTTGTTGATTACATGAAATCGATTGCTAATGTTTTCGCCATTAGAACGATCATGTATGCCAACAGACGCACGTGCTGTGATGAACCATATGCTAGAAGCATGATACGTCAATAATAAGTTAATTCATAAGATGGTCTTGTAAAAGTCTTAAAGGACAATTGAAGACTTGTTCATATGTTTGGATGACAAACTAAGTTAAGTGCTGAAGGGTTGCACAAATTTTAGTTTCCAAACTGAAAGGGATTTGTCGAAATCCTAGGCTGCTTTATTGACTAGGGAGTAAGAGACTAGAAAAGTGTTTTAGTTTCGCACATTGCAAATTCTACAAAAGGAATCTAAGTAAATTGTGATAAAATCGTCAATGTAGGGATTAAGGGTGAATCCCTCTACAAATGATTTTGTCACAAGTTATGCGATAACAGTGGGAGCATCTTTCAAGTTAAAGAGCCCAAGTCTAGTAAGAAGTCTAGACATATACTTAGATAAATTCATGTCATTGGAGATGACATTGAATGGAAGGAAAAAGCAATTGAAATTTTGGAATATATGGATATAGGGTATATTCACTTTCCAAGCTTTTATTGCATCTAAACTAGTGTTAATAATACACTAAAGATTATAAGATATGAATTAGTAATAGTGTATTGACTTTTCATATGTGATAATCGCATTTATCGTTTGAGTTTCATTAAACTCACCCGCTACCTTGTCGTATCCGAATGGGTTGTAGAGACAAATTGAACCCCATTAAAGTGAACTGGATTGACATGGTACTCGCCCCTAGTTACTTATATGAGGTGACGTCTCGAAGTGACTAGAGTGTGATGCGATTGATGGCAAGTTCAAGTGCCATAGAGTCATATGGGATGACTAGTCGATCACATAGGCAGACTGTATGGGACACTCTGTCGGGCAGTGACCGCTTATAGAGTTTTGGTAATTCATAAAGCCTGGTCGTGGCAAGAGCTACTATAGTATTCTTATGAGTCAATTTTTTTGACTAGAGACTATTCGCCCAAGTTGGCACAACTTCTGATTAGCTTTGGTTTATACTCTACGACTTCGTAAATGAGGTCAAACTGGGTATATTTTGGGTTATGATGGACTGTGGCTGAACGAAGGGAATAGGGCGATAGGAATTGTCCACTCCTTGTCAGGGTTGTTTGAAATCTCAACGACACTCGAGGAGTAGTTAACTGGAAATGCGTGGCCACGCTCGGAAGGTATCTATGGTAGATAATTTCGGTCAGACAGTTACTCTCCTAATCGAGGAAACCACTCAAGATATGATCAAATGTAAGTTCGACCTCCAAGACACCTTGCATTGAGTGGGAGATTGTAATAGGACAAGAGAATTGGTGACGCACACTTGTCTCGGACAAGTGGGAGATTGTTGGAAAATGTGTCCTCAAAAATAGTGCGACCAGATTATTTAATATCATAATTAAATCTCATATTAAGAGGGATGATTTATTATATAATCAACTGATCGTCATTAATCGGTAATGATTGGCTGACTAGAGTTTGACATTACTGTCGTGTGACGGTGGTGGTCAGTTGATCCCTTAAGGTCACACCTAAAGGACAATTCTCTTAATGGATAAATTGATTAATTGTATGACGATACGAGGTAATCAATTCCTTAAAAGTGAACAATTTACTTGTGAGAGAGAATATTGATATCTTATTGTAATGGGATTAAATAAGATTTATTTTAGTAATAAAAATGCTTTTTTTACTAAAATTGCTTATTGTTTGAGAAACAATAGAGATAAGAATGAATGGTTAATTATAATTACAAGATGTTGTGAATTATAATTATATGACCCATTTTATTTGTATGATCAAGTATCACTAGTCAATTTGTTGTATGTAATTTACTTAATTTGTAAAATGATATTTATGTGATAAATATGCATTAAATTAATTAATAACATGTAGAATACTACATGTGACATATTGTGTGACAAATGACAAATTGACAAAATAAAATGGTAGTCCATTTTATGGTACATGGACCGGAATGGAGGGAGTGTAAGTGTGGGTGTGATTATTTTATTATATGTGATAAAATATAAACAATTGCACCTAGCCTTATATAGCTTACACTACCTACATTTTGATAAGATAAAAAGCAAAAAGGAGATTCCATTTTGGCTCTTTCTCCTTGCCTCCCACCGGTTGCATGCTTAAAAGATGAGAACATTTTGTTCTCATTTTACTTGTTCATTTATTCACTTATCATCTTGCATGCAAAACTCTCATATGGTCATCCTTCTCTCTAGTTTTCTCAAACAAGATTTTGAGATACACAAGCATTTGTTCATCCATTCTAATATCACAATAACATTACTAGTGTAGTAATAGTAATAATATTAGAATCATTTTAAGGGCACTAGTATAATAATCTAGTTAATTAGTATACTAGTTTAAGGGTAAGTCTTGGGTGCAATCTAAGGAGGATTTCTATACTTGGGATCTTGGAGGATCATTCATCACATTAAGCTCAAGAACAAGTGAAGGAAGGTGACCTTACTTGTGCCCTATATTTCGAACCATATAGCAATGTAAGGGACATTGGTTTTCATTATAAATCTTTTATTTTGTTATGCATGCACTAGATCTAAAGAAAATATAATTAAGAAGTTAATTAGTTCATCATTAGAGGAGTCTAATAATAGGTATATAAACGTAACATTTGGGTCCCTGAGCCGAGTCGTCTAGACTGTACAACACCTACAAGTCGACTTAGTCTCCTCCTATTCAACTCTTATGCATGGTCTAATGAGGCTCGAGTTGGTTTATGTCTTACAAGCCTCATTGAAAAGATAGGAGATGGGTAAAAAATGCAAGGATTCATAGGCTCGCATTTCATCAAACATAACATGTGCATAGGTTGAAATCACAACAAGCAAGCAAATTAATTATGAAAACATATTAGATTAAGCTTAAATCAATTCCCATGTTTGTTTTCCCTAATTCCCCATTAACCCTAGCTAAAGAACTACTCACTCATAATCAAGTTTAGCATGCTAATAAGGTTGTCAATCATACTAACAAAGTAAAATATGATGAATAAATGATGTGATTAACAATAATTAAGCAAGGGTAAAAAGGAATTATACCTATGGAGATGATCCAAATAATAAAGTAAAGAATAATAGAAGTACTTGATGATTGATGGAAGGTTGCCAATACTCCAATAAACCCCAATAATCTTCTAATTACCCAAATAAAACTAAGAACAATTGAGAGAATTAAGGAAAGATTAAGATGTGATTAATATTGAAATGTGTATTACAACTAGATTAAGACTAAATTAAGAGAGGACTAAGATGATATTAAGAATTGATTAAGAATGGATTAAAACTTGATGATAATCTAGGTAGTACAAAAGGGTATTTATACTAAAATTAAGTACAAGGATTAGGGTTACTAAGGGCTTAAATGACTATTAAGACCCTAAGAGAAGCTTGAGGAAATGCAACTCCCGAGGGACATGCGCGAATCATGCTTGCAACTCTCACCAGGATCCGCTCGCCCTCACCTGAAGCATGGCCTGTCCTGTAAGGAGATCCGCTTGGGCTGGCAGTCGGGACGCCCAGATTGTGCTTTGGTACGCTCGGATCATGCTCAGGGACGCTCGGATCGTTGCTCTGATCCGTTCGTCCTGAGCTCGGGCCGCTCGGATCGTGGCACAGGATTCTTCTCTTGTTTGGCTCCTTAACAATCTGCGGGGATTATGTTGGGGATGCAAGGATCTTTTCATCATTGCCCATTTTACTCTATTTATTTGCTTAGGCCTCTAGTATCGGTCTCCTCTTTGATGCTTGGTCATTAGATGCAATCCATTTAGCTTCATTCCGCTCCATAAATTCAAGGTTAACAATCCTCTCCTACCAAGGACACAAAACCTCAAAGAATATGCAAAATAGGAAACTAAAGATAAGAAATGACCCTAATATTTGCTAGAAAGCATGGGAATGAGGTTAATTCGGGGACTAAATATGCTCAAATATGAGTCACATCAGTTAGACGGATCTTATAATGCGGAGAGTACCACATTGTGATTAGTATGGTTTGTGAGAGAGATGCTTGGTCATGGGTGATCGTGATGGATAGAGGTGAAGTCGATGAGTTATTGAGGCAAGGAGCATGTTTATAATGATTGGTTTACTGAACATAATGCTAATTGTTAGGAAAGTGATTTTGTGTAAGTATGAGATGTTGTATCATAAGATAATATGTATGAATGATTCAAGTATTTTGCATAATGAGTTAATGACATTGTTAGTATGTGAATTGGAGTAATTATACAATATGTTAGAAATATGTTGACATGGAATAATTATGTGATTTAATGAATTTAGTATGACATGTCTAGAGATATGAACACACTTGAATGATAGCATGAATTAGTGGCCTACAGGATGACATGAGTAGCTAACAGTGAATTTATTAGCAACTATATTCGTGTTTATAATGGGAAGATCAGATTTGAATGAAACATGATTACTAAAATGTGAGAATTTATGCATATAAATGAAAATTTTAATTTGTATAGATTAATACCAAACATGTTATTAATTATGATGCAAATGACAGTTGTGCTAGAATGTATTAAGGCGTTGTAAGCAAATTGGCTTCTATGTTATAAATTGTTTGGTATATTGTATGTTAGCTCATGAAAAATTGTAACTTTTGCATAAGAACTATTGTAGTATAGAAAATTTCGGATTAACGCATGTTGGGAGGTCCAGGTCGATCGACTTGGGTCGATCGACCAACCTAGATTTGGGTCGACCGACCTCAGGCGTGGGTCAATCGACTTAGGCCGAATTTTGCTTCATTTCCTTTCGCAATTTGTATACAAGTGTAATATTCCTTCCTAGCAATATGGGGATATGTTTAATCTGGTCGATGAGTGCAATACATGATTCTATGAATAATTTACGTTTAGTTTTAAGCACGTATATAAGTAATATTGGTGAGTTTGAGATTCTTAGACGGTGTAAGCATAATGTGAATTGTGAATTTCATGATTAGAACGGCATACCTAGCGACATGTTGGATGGTTTATATTTTTTAACTTGCTTGAGCATGATGATAATCGTGACAATAATAGTGCTTGTGTTTAAAATGGATTTATGTATTGTTGACAAGTTATTTGTGAAGTATGAGATTTACCTATAATTTACAACTCATGTCTATTGACATGAATGAGTTTTTTTTTATGGATGATATTGGTTGTTTACATTATGTTAAGTATAATCTATGCTGATATAAGAAGATATATAAAGGCCGACAATGGTAAGTTTGGATGTTATCGAGCTTACTCTGGATACGTTATATAACGAGCTAATAATGGTATTGCCATGGGAATGGAAATGATTGAATTACTATGACGTGGAACATGTGTAAGTGGTTACATGCATTTGATAAATTCATATTAGCAACATGAGGAAGTGAAAATAGTAGCATGATAAACTGGCTTGCATTGGATTTAAGATGAAGTATGCCCATGTTGAAATTTATCGGGTTTTTTTACTCTTAATTGTTTGAGCTTTATTAATCGAGGTAATGGAGAAAAGAACTTGTGTTACATGAAAAGCCAAGTATGTATTACTAATTTGAACCAATAAGGTTTTGATTTGTACATTGGCGAAAGCGACTATATATAATATGATAAATATGTTAAGGTGAGAGAATATGAAATCTAGTTGTAATTGGTATCTTATGTCTGATGATGTGTACGAATTTCTACATAGTGGGAGAACTGATGACCTATGCTAATTATATATACAGTTTAGGGATAGTCAGTGAGAATGAATAATACGATTGGATGGCTTTGTTGTTTAAATTACTTGTGAATGTTTGATAGGCGCGATAGAAATAGTAACTGTGTTAAAAGTAGGTTTGTTTCATAACGAGTCCAATATGTATGGTTTATCTGAGTTAGTAATAACATCGATATGTAAATTGACAGAATGGAATGAATGAAATATGATTATGCTAAAGAGAAGGTGATATGCAATTGTATGTAAATTTTATCTTATACTAGCTAATACGTAAATGGTATGGTACTTAATGACGTGATTTGGCGGTTTGTAGTGTATTATGCATGTAATTTGGCGTGGCTAAAAGAATATGATGTGAAGGGTGTTAAAGGAATAGAAACCCTTAGCTTGCATTATGTAACTTTGTATGAATAGAAGTATGAGTAAATCGTGGTTAACGACGCAATGAATAGTTTATGTGATGGTATTAATGGGTAAGTATTCTCTAAAACACTTCAGGACGAAGTTGCTTTTACGGGAGTAGAGTGTGCTGGTTGTTTCCGTTATTTTACAGTTTCGTTAACAATGTAACTTTATATTACCTGAATATTTTCTTATGTCCATTGTTGACATAATATCTATTCATCGTATTTGGGTGTTGATTTATCACATGGTTTTATCTTGTTTATTACTATGCATTTGTTAAGTTGTTATTTTAAGATTAAATTTATTATGTTATAATTGTAAAGATAAAGTCTATATTAGTATAACGTTGGCTTGTGGTGTTTTGAAGGTTCTTGCAGCATGGTTGTGTGGAAGTAACCTTGTTTAGTTGGTATTCTCCTTTATGGTTGTATAATTGGTATTTAGTTGTTCAGATATAAGTTCGGTTACGAGGACGTAACCTTGTTTTTAAGGGTGGTAGAATGTAACATTTAATTCCGGTAGTGTTCTTGCTTGGTGAATTGTTTTGGTATTGGATTTATTAAAGGCGATATGATAAGTAAGACAGTGTTAGATCTGCATGATTGGTGCTAGTGTTGTTGGTATTTGATAGTATTATGAAGGTTAGGTGAGTTGGTGTTGGGATTAGAGGAAGAGGGTTGTGTGGTGCATGTATGAGTATGAACTTCGAGGACGAAGTTCGTTTTTATGGAGAGAATACTGTAATACTACGTATTCTGATAGCTGGGTACTCGGTTGAGTGGGTTGTACTCGACCGAGTAAAGTAGACGTGTGTCTGGTCAGACTTTTGCCTAGGGGTCTCTTGACCGAGTCAGTGAGGTACTCGGTAGAGGATTGCGTACTCAGCTGAGTGTGTTGGGTACTCGGCCGAGTGCCCGTTATGGGGTCGTATTTTGCGCGGTTTGATTAGAATGATTTGGGAGTTATATAATCACATAATCAGTTTTCGTTAATCATTTCTAACCCTAAAACATTTCTCTAAACTCTCCCTAATCACTCTAATCTTCAACCTAGCAAGGATCTACCTTTTGTTGTCGGATTTCACCTTACGTCGCGTCAATCGTTGTTGTGAGTCTCGATCTCTATTCTTATGTTTATACTAGACCTAACCCTAATTTTGGGGAATTTGGGGGAATTGCTAACTGGGCACTAGATTGATTATTGAGGGGTAGTAGTGATTTTATGTGATTATTTGTAGGTGACGGTTTCATGGAGAGCATTGCTCTTGCGATTACATGTGTGCACTTGGATTGCGAAAAGGTAGGATTTCCTTACTAAATATGATTTTACCATTGTAACATCCCCACTTATCCAAGATCCTTAGGCTAGGCATCTCAGATAAAAGACGGTGTTACCATCTCAGTTGTTTGAGATAAATAGTACAAAAACTACGAATCAAAGGTACTTTAAATAAAAATTTAAACAGTGAAAGGAACTGTCCAATGTGGACTACAACCTCACGGCGAAACACGACCAACCAACCGTTATGCCAAATAAAATTTAAATCACAATCGGACAAATTAAGTGAAAAATAAATAGTAAAGTCTAACTACTAAACATAAATTAAAGTGATGACTCAGGTCCAGCTAACGCGTCCCAGCCAAGCCATAATCATCAACTATACCTGCTTATTATCTGCTCCATGACGGAAACAGTAATTAAAAGACACATAAACAAACATAAGTCAACCTCATGCTAGATAATAATAGAAGGACAATATGTGAATAATATAAAATAAACAATGCAATGATTACGAAGTCATAATGCCACTGCCTCAACCATAAGTCACAAGTAGTCTGTTGCCGAGGCTCTCAGCCCAAGCTCAACCACACCATGTGGACTAGCCACGCCAGGTCCAGGGCCAACTCCGAACACCATGTCCTTCCTATCCTATACAAAACGAGGTCCACGGCTCTTCCACATCCCCGTGCCTGGCCTATCCATATCACAACCAATCTCGCAACTTCGTTGCCAAAACAGAATAAACCAAGGCTCACACAGTTCAACCACTATGATAAATAAATGACAAGTATTTTAATAGCCAACAATGCTAAGTTCTCTTTACGTGAATTATATTAACATGTTAATGCCAAATGCAATACGATAAAATGCCAAGCAAATAATGGTCATGCCAATATGATACCATCAACTAGTGAAATAGGCAACAACCACTCCAAGGCCCGACCATAAGACAACACGCCATACATATTCGGCCAAAGGCCAATTACACAAACCAATTAGCAAATTCCGTCATATAAGATTATAATCATGCCAATGACAATTAATTAAGACACATAAACACGTAAGGAAGCCTCGCAGTTAAATGTTGAGTAGCTAGCCTACCTTTTAGAAATTCCACTTAAGCAATCCAAGCAAAGCAACTCAAAAAGCTTCTTCAAACAAACAGTCACCTAATTCAAACAATGATACGAAATAATTACTAACTAGTTTAAGTTCAAGACGGTATTAAGTTTCTTAATTAAAACCAACACCCACAACATGTCTCGGCTAACTAACGCCACCCACCCATCGCCTGGTAAGCCACCTATTAACCACCACAATAGCAACCCGACAACACCGTATACCACCCTCACCAACACCACATGCTCTCGGCCTTACCCAAGCCCTAAACAAACCCGTGTCCTTGCCCTAATGCCAACACACACACCCATTCTCTAATACTCATCCTCGGCATCACCACCGATAGCACCACCCTTGGTCACCACCGTGTCAGCCACCAGCCCAGTAAACCACCCCCTTAACCAGTGTCCTATAGTCTGCCCTATCATACGGTACAACCACACCCACAACACATGTACACCGTTTAAGCCACCACCACAGACCCCACGGTCAAACTGCCATGGTCAGGTCAACGGTGGTCAAATAGGTAGTCTACGGTGGTCATGGTCAGAGGCGTCCCTCGGTGGTCAAAGACGAGACAACTATAATACGTAAACAATTGCTATTAGGGTTTAGTTACTTACCACGAATAAGATTAGCGCGAGGTAAAAACGTTTCACAATCTCTCTCAAATGTCCTCTTAAATTTCTCTTTGACCTCTCTTATAAGGTGAGTTGTGCTTTTGTGAAATAAAGATCTAGGTGGTATATGATGTAAGTATATATACTAGTCATAAAGAAGTTTCTAGGTAGTTTTATTATAAGATTAAATTAATAAAATATGTAAGACTAACCCAACTACCCTTTTGTACTACCCTACTCGTGTCCTACTTTGCCTTTTTCTTTTCTTCTTATTCTTATTACGATAATAAAACTCATAAAATATAAAATGCCTTATAAAATATAAAATAGATCTTTAAAATGTCTTATAAAAGCTTAAAAAAATACTGGGTATTACAACCGTTGTTGTATTGATTGATATTGTGGTTGATTATTTGTGATATCGTATTTGTGATTTATGAAGGTGTTGGTTGGATATTGTGAGCCATGTCGGGAGATGGTTTTGGTATTTTTGCGTTTTATGCAGGTTTTGGGATATCTATGATCATTGGGAAGCATGCCAAGAGGAAAGCACTCGATCGAGCACTTTTTGTGTTCGATCGAGTAACTGTGCAAGAAAAAGTTTTCGATCGAGTGGATTAAAGCTTTCGATCGAGTAGGTGAATTTGGGGTCTTCGATCGAGTAATAGAAGCTCTAGATCGAGCAAATGAGAAGAAAAGCTCTCGATCGAGTGGTTTCAAATCACTCGATCGAGCACACTGAGCTGATATGAGCACGAGGGAGTATCTCTTTCCCTCTTTCTATTTCATTTGCTCAATCTTTTTTCCCCCAAATCCCTCGACACTCCCAATCAATCCCTCACCAAATCCCTAATTTTTCCCTTAAATTACAAATTAATTACCCAAATACCTTCCCATTCATCAATTAAATCAATCCCCCTTAATTGCTTCATTGATTTTTGAGTAATTTGGGCCTTTTTGAAGAATTAGGGTTTCGAAAATCGGAATTTATTTCGATTAAATTGC
This sequence comes from Silene latifolia, assembly GCF_048544455.1. Lineage (NCBI taxonomy): Eukaryota > Viridiplantae > Streptophyta > Magnoliopsida > Caryophyllales > Caryophyllaceae > Silene > Silene latifolia. The sequence goes on along the minus strand of NC_133527.1, from coordinate 114,865,400 downwards.
GAATTTGTTGATTTTAATTGATTATTGTGTTGGGTAATCAATTCAAGTAAGTTCCCCCCCTCTCTTTAATGTTCAATCGCGATTTACCTTGATTTTGTGCAAAATTAGGGTTTTAAGAAATCGAATTGGGAAAAAATCGAATATGATTGATTGTATGTTGATTAGGAACTTGTCTTTTGTTTAATTGGATGGATAGTAGTATGTCAACTGTTTCCGCTTCTACCTCAGCTACTAGTCCGTCTATTTCTGAGACGGTGGTCCCTGCTGGTACCACCGTCACCACTGCCGCACCCGTTACCACACCTGCCACCACGGCTGAGGTGGTTACTCATGCTGCCACGGGTCCCATGGTGTCGACCCCTGCTGTGTCGACACCAACTGCTGTCACAACCACTGCTCTCGTCACTTCGACCACTGCTGCTGGTCTTGCCACTGCTGCTGCAGCTGCTTCGGGTTCACGTGCGGGGAAGGCTACGGGGTTTAGAGCTGCCGCTTTACGTACCGCTTCTAGGTACGCCACTGACACTTCCACGAAGACTCTGCCTGAGTTTCCGCATGTACGCTTTATAAACCGCTCCATCACACTCGTTTCTTACATTTGCTAGAATGTGACGTGACATCGATCTGTTTCTTGTGTCGACCATCCTTGGAGAAGTTGGGGATTTTTGAGCCCATTGTTGAGCTGCTCAACGGGACAGGCATGTCGGGTTTGGCCACCATGAAAGAGCTCACTTATAGACAGTCGACTTTAGAATTTTTTAGCTCTTTCACCTTTTCACCTGCGGCCTATGCGACTGACCCCGGGAGCAAGTGTATTACCTTTAGACTGTTCAACATGACCTACACCTGGACCTTAGGTGAGTTCGGGGGGCGGTTGGGTTTATTTAGCGACGGTCTTCAGGAGCCTCCTAGGAAGCTCCTGGCTCTACTTTGGCCCACACTTGCACAGACTCCCTTCGGTCTGTGACGTGTCGCTCACTTCCACCTACCCCCGGCCCGTTACTTTCTCTGTCTGCTGGGAGAGACCATTTTTGGTCGTCACGAGCCCAACAATGTTAACAATGTCGAGCTATCCATTTTAGCGGGTTACCTGTACATCGATAGCGGTGACCCGTTTGTCCTTAATATAGCTTACTTGATTGCTCAACATTTTAACACTGTCGGGCAGAAAGTGATGGGCACGATAGCTTGTGGCGGGTTGGTGACTCGCATTGCCCGCAGCCTTTTTCCTGACTTTCCCCGTGGCCTTAGATTTTTAGATAAGTTTAACGTCGTCGACATTCTAGTCATGTCTTCTATGCATTGGCTGACAGCTGACCATCGGACGTGGAAGATAGGCTCTTTCACGTCCATGACTTTACCTTCACCTAACCTACCCCGTATTTTACCCTTGACTACTGTGTCGGGTAGGTTAGCACCACCTCTTCCTTCCTACCTCTTAGACCTTACCCCCGATTCTTAGAGGCCTCCCACTATTGTTAGGGAGACCGATGAGGGGTCTACACAGACACAGGCTAGGCAGACGTCCACGCCCACGCCCACGCCTATCCCTACCCCTACAACTACACCCTCTGTCCCTCAACCGGCATTACCGTCTAATTTTGTTGCTCCTCCTATTTTTGAGGCGCCTAAGGTCATGGACCAAAGGCGTCGTGACGCTTTACTTTTAGAGATGTGCAGTAAAGTGGCTCGTATAGAGCGGGATCAGGCACTTGCCTTATTCCCTCTATATGAGTACCACATGATGAGAATGTTGGAGTATGTGTCCTCAACAATAGTGCGATCACATTAATAAAACTCATGATAAGAATACATAAAGGGATGATTTATTTTATACATCAACTGATCAACATTAATTGGTAATGATTGGCTGACTAGAGTTTGACATTACTGTTGTTTGACGGTGGTGATCAGTTGATCCCTTAAGGTCACACCTAAAGGACAATTCCCTTAATAGATAAATTAATTAATTGTATGATGATACAGATTAATTAATTCCTTAAAATAGAACAATTCACGAATGTGAGTAAGAATATGAATCTTATTGTAATTCGATTAAATGAGATTCGTTTTAGTAATTAAGATGTTATATTACTAAAATTTTGTTTGTGAAACATTTAAATTAAGAACGAACAGTTAATTATAATTGCAATATGTTGTAAATTATATTAACATGTATCATTTTATTTATATATAATTGGGAATTACTAGTCAATTATTGTATATAGTTAAATTAATATATGTAATGATATTTAATGGTTAAATATGCATTAGTATTAGTAATAACATGTTACATGTTACACATTATATGACAAAGTGACAATTGGCAAAAATAAAATGGATTCCATATTATAAGGGCCACCGGTTTTTAAAAGGGAAATGGGTGATTTGGTTAAGTTGTTTTAATTAGTGGAAAACATAATCATTACAATACTTAACCTAATCTACACACTAGTTGATATTGAGAAGAACAATCTAAAAAGAAAAGGAGCATGCATTGGCTCCCCCTTTTCTCCCTCCTAAACCGGTTTTCCCTCTTCTTTTCATTATAAGAATTGTTCTTATTATTCACTTATTCATTCTCACACAATTCACTTCTTACTCTTCTCTCCTTTTCTCTCTAAAATAAAGTTTTAGAAAAGAAAAATTAAATTGTTCAAAAATCTTATATTTAGATTACTAAAAGTAGTAATAGAAATAATAATAAGATTAATTTTTAAGGTCACTAATTTAATATATCTAGTTAATATATATAAATTAGTATTAAGGGTTTGTCTTGGTGCAATTGAAAGGAGATTCTCACATAATTGAGACAAGGAGGATTATCCATTTATTTTAAGCTCATGAACAAGTAAGAAACGTGTTCTTACTTGTGCCCTTATAAACCGATTTTCGCATTGTAAGAAGCTTTCTTTTTAATCTTTGTTTTAATTTTGTTATGCATGCATAAGATCAGTATCTAGTTTAATGAGCAAATTATCTATAATTAAAATACTTTAATTAGAGGGTTATAGAATCATTTTAAGTGGTATTAAGAGCTTTGGTTGTTGCATGCATAATCAGCTTAGTTTTTCCGACTAAATTAAAATTTAAAATTTGTGATTTATTTGATTAAGCCATGAAATTATTTTGCATGTCATATATTCTGGTCCTAAAATGAATTTAGGTCATTTTGATGATTTATGGTATTTTTAGCTCATTTTAATGATTTTTAGTAGTTTTATTACATTTTCTTGTTTTAAATGGTGTTTAAAATGCTAAAAATAGTTAAACTTTGTCTCTGACCTTGAATTTTTTATATGACCTCACATGCATATTTTACTTATTGTATGTAAAAGTTCGTATAAATTTGATTTTGGCGCATGATTTATGATTTTTATGAGATAAAAATAGAATAAATGGAGGTAAAATGATTAAAATTAGTTAAATTTCGTAACAGGCCATGAAATTTTAGTATGTTGTCACATGCATGTTTTTCTCACTGTGTGTAAAATTTGAGATGAAGATGATTCATTTTGCATGATTTATGAATTTTTAGATTAAAAATGACATAAATAGTGACTATTTTAGTAAAAATAGCTAAAACGAGTTACATGGCATGAGAAAATTATTTTAGGTTGTATAATTATCCCAGTTTTCAGATCTAAAGTTGGAACTTTGATTAGATTAATTTTCATACACTTTAGATGTTTTATTTGATAAAATCGATAAATAGCAACCATATTTTCTCGAAATAAATTTGAAAAATTTAACCTTGATTTTTGACATTATGAGTGTCATGGAATTTTTCTAAAATTTTCAAAAATTTAAAATTCAAATTTTGAAATTATAGTAATTTAATTTGGATTTATATCATAAAAGGTTATTATTTTAAGGTAAAAAATGAGCATAAATGTTAAAACAAGTTGAATTATTGTCAAAAATTGAGTAATGACTAATTTTTGAGTCCTAAGATATTAGAGTGATTAACTTGGACTAAAATTAGATTTTAGTATTATTTTGCGATTTTAATAAGTTAAAAATCGCAAATTTTCCATAAAACCGGATTATATACGATATAAGATTTAAGTAGGGCGATTTGGCACATTAATTTGGCATGTTATATACATATTATAATGCTGCATATTTCATTGATGAATGTCATATTTTATTTATGTAATTTTGGAATTATGTAATTTTATCTTAGTATGACCTTAGTTTTTAATTGGTATTACCCGTAATGAAAGGGAATATCGATTTGGTTGTAATTTTAATGTGAACTTGCATCACCGTCTTGTAATTTAATATATTTAATTTTTTTTATTACAAATGTATAATAGGAATAGCTACATATTTTTATTATTATTTTGTAATTACGGAGATTCCTAAAGACGGAGCCATTCGGAAAGGAGTTCCTATCAAGATGGTATTTCCTTGGGAGGCATGTCACTTGAAGTTCAAGGGACCAATGGAGTTGGTTTCCGAATTTGTAATAGAATATTAGATTTTCTATTTTAGGAAGGCCATACTAAGAAATTTATTTATTGCTTTGCATTTTTCTTTATATGTTTGCATGCATTGCAAAATCGCCATAACATCATATGCATTTATATATATATATATATATATATATATATATATATATATATATATATATATATATATATTGTTTTTCGACCGTGTCGATTATAATTATCGTAGTTCACTAATATAGTTCACAGAAAAGGTGATAGAAATAAATCGATAAGACCTCACACATATTTAAAATTGAGATTAGCCTTACCAAATAGTAGGACTCATGAATCTCTTTGACATTTGGGGTAGATTCGGTTCCTCGTGGTACTTTTATTTTTTATTGGGTAAGTGGGGGTAATAAAACGTTATTACACGCGAAATTTGGTTGGTCTCAACGGGACATGAAGACTAGTCTAATGTTCCGAGGCTAGAGATGAACTTAACGTAATTTCATCGACCGAGAGTTCTAATTGTAGAATCGGTTAAAAAGTTAACCCACCGAGTCATATTAGTGAGGGATGTATCGGTTTCCCGTGCCCGAGTTAATATGAATTTGGATCTCGGAATCATTTATATAATTGGGTGGAGGTCATTATATAAATGCTAAAACATGCTAAAATGTTTTTCATATTTTAACGATGAATGTTGTTTTTCCCATTATTTTGTTGTTTAATATTGTTCTTTATTATCGCTCCTACTAATATATGATATCAATTCGATTGTAACACGAGTCTCCGCTAAACCACTATTACTATCGACAAATAGAATCTCTTTCTAAATCCTCGAATGAACCATATCATAGGTTGTGGACTAGATACATAGGAATCGTTCTATTCCAAAGAACTCGATAGGAATCGTCCTATGCAAATATAAGATTAGCATCTTAAAATTCCTTACATACCTATGATTTCTTATGAAGAATATGAATAGAAGTAGTACTTAGTCAAAATATGTTTTGATAATTTCTTCTATGCATCCATGATTCAAAAGTCTTATTGCTCAACCTAAACACTTGTCATCAAGCACTTAAGTTGTTAAGAACATGACATTGTAAAATTGGTAAATTGATTTGTTAGAAATTTTGATTAACCAAATACCACAATAAAGGTAACCCTTGTGAAGGATTAACTAGGAATTTATATGAAGATAAGTCTTCATCAAATGGAAATTTTAAAGTTAGTGGGAGCAATAAGAAGTAAGTACCTATCTTAATTGTTAAGGATAGAACTAGGCTCGAAAGAGAAAGTGTTGGACACTAAATTAGATACAAACCCCAAATAAGTAAAGATCAAGGAAGTTGGTTGTGTGACTCCAACATACTCCTTCTTGAATATCTATGACATCGACATTGCATTCTTGCAAATTATCACGTCATGAGTATTTGATACAAATCTATGAATCATGTTAGAAATTGCCACATTTCATTTCATATGGCAAAAGGATGACAAAACCACCTTTCTAAATGGGTATTTAGAGGAGGATGTGTTCATAACACAATCCGAGGGTTTTGTAAATCCTTAGAATCCTAACATTGAATAATCGTATGACGACTAGCAAGAATAAATTTAGAAATTTACATGAATGGAACTAGGGTAGTTTCCATTTCATCCATGAACATATAAGTGTTATAGTGTACTCATTTTAGTTTTGTATTTAGAAATGTACCTCAATAATTATTATGATGTACACCAACTCTAAATAAGAATATAATTCAAGTTTAGCATTGTGCCCTATCACACCACGATTAAGATTATGGTGAGCCTACAAATCAAGGTAATTATATTCAAACTAAAATAAATGTCATATATATATATATTTATTACATAAGACTCAAGTTGGCGACCCCAATCATTTCTTAATTCTTGATTGAAAGTTGTATTTAGAAACTAGTTTTGACTAGTGTCCCAAACCATTTGATTGGGAATCTCTTGGTATGTACAAATCTTGTATTCAAAGCAAGATTAATTCATGACTTCTTTCTTGAAAAGGATTATGAATAGAGCAAGATATTCGCCCTATTTTCACGTTAAAGTGTATGATCGAATACAATTTCAATCAGAAAAGGTTATTACTTTTTCATCTCTTTTACCAACGAACTAAGTAGATACTTGGTATCCACTTAATGAGGTAAGACGAGAAATTCTTTGAATAAGTTCAATGAATGATTAAAAGTATCAAAACCTAGAGATTATAAAACCAAAGTATTAGTATTTTGTTAAAACAGGGAACAATAAAGTGAAGACTTTTATATGCACCAAAAGGAGTGTGATATGGTATCACAAGTTCACCTTCATAATATTAGAAGGTGACAAAGAATCCTATACGATATGATTGAATCTTTACTATAAAGTTGGAAGTAGTTTCTATCACAATTTGTCTAGTATTTATTTATTCCACTAAACCAAAACATAATTAAAGCAATCATCTACATTTCATATGAGATATGATTAGTGATCGGAGCCATTTCGTGTTCACAATTAAGCATATGTGGTCGTTGGTCAATGGTCGATACAAAACACAATTTATACTTTACAAACAACTCTACAATTAGTAAAGAGGCAAGTAAAGGTCGGATCCCAAGGGACGGGTATTGAAATGAAGATTCTATTGTAACTAGTGGTGTCTAGGGGTGTCACAAATTGGGTTGATGTAGAAGGTTACTAAACTAAGATAGCAATGAAAATAAACTAACAAGATAAATGAAATAAGGGGTGTAAACAATTGATTAAAAGCACTAGGGTGTCATGGGTTCATAGGGGAATCATGGGATATGATCATACAAACATGTTCTCAAATTATAAGCAAGCAATTATTGTTGTGATGGATTGAGTTGGGTTATATCTTACAATCCTAGGAAAGTTTGGGTCCCGGAGCCGAATCTCTTGGATTGTACAACACCTACAAGTCGACTTAATCTTCCCTACTTAACACATGCATGGTCTAACAAGACTCGAGTTGGGTTATGTCTTACAAGTCAAGTTGAAAGGATAGAAGATGATAGTAAATGCAGGGATTCATAGGCTTAGCATTTCATCAAATATAACATGTGCATGTATTAAGATCAAAACAAGCAAGCAAATAAGATATGAAAGCATATTAATTTAAGCATGAATCATTCCCCATGTTGGTTTCCCTAATCACCCATTAAACCCTAGCTAAGAGACTACTCACTCATTATCATATTGATCATGCTAGAAAGGTTGTCAATCATACTAACATAATGAAACATGATGAATAAATGAAAGTAATTAGCAATAATTAAAAAGGGATTAAGAGATTATACCTACTAATGATTCCAATAATAAAGCAAGAATAATAGAAGTACTTGAATCCTAGATTGAGAGGTTGTCAATCTCCCAATAATAACCCAAATAATCTTCAATTACCCAAAATAAAGTAAGAACAAGAGAGAGATTAAAGAACTAAAACTTGGATTAAAACTTGATTAATATTTGATTACAATATTGAAGAGAGATTTGATTGATATTAACTACACTAATTATTGATAAGAAGAACATGCCCCTCTAATTAGACTAATGGGGTATTTATAGTGAAAATTAGGGAGGATGCATTAGGGTTAACTAAGGGCTAAACTAGTAATTACACTTTTTAAGTTGAGCAAGGAGCCTCCGGGATTATCCGAGAGAAGGGCTTCTCTTATCGATGCTTGAGGAATGAAAACGTGCTGTGCTGCGATCCGTGCGGATGGGAGTCGGGACGACCGGATCTGGGCTGAGGAATCCGAGCGGATTCTTGGGCAAGACGCTCGGATGGCGAGGGGGAATCCGAGCGGATTCCTTTGCGGGGACGCTCGGATTGGCGAGGACGGACGGATTCTCTACAATCCGTTCGGATTGTAGTTCAACAACTTTCCTTCTTCTTTTTCTTCCCTTTTCTTCATGAATTCCTTGGGGATTTCCTTGGGGACTCAAGGATCCTTTTCTCAACAATGCTCTTCTACTATGCTATGTACAAAGGCCTTCTAGTCTTGTCTCTCCTTGATGCTTGGTCATTGAATATGATCAATTTAGCCTTGTTTTGCCATGAAAATGCAAGATTCTTACTCCTTTCCTACCAAGGGATCAAAATCTCAAAGAATATGCAAAACAAAGAACTAAAGATAAGAAATGACCCAAATAGGCACTAAAAAGCATGGAAACAATGGTAATTCGGGGGCTAAATATGCGCCAATTATGGTCACATCAAATATCCCCAAACCGAACCTTTGCTCGTCCCGAGCAAAGAGGTGACAAAGACTAGGACCAATACTAACCTAACCTAATAATAATAGCCGATATGAGACAATTAGCGGGTCTCACTCCGCCCCTTCAACTCACAACAAGACAACCATGAGGTAGGATGCCTTCTTGCAAGGCAAGGTGGGTCTTGCCAAAATGGCGACACATCCAAACATTAAGCACACAAAAACACATAATGGATGCATCTACAAAAAGAATAGCCACTTTCATCATCTAAGTGGCGGAAATTATCTACAAGGGAAGCAATTCAAGGGTACACAATTCTTCATAGATGCAATTTGTTCAAACTACTAAGCCTAGAAGGATACCAATAAATCACCTCCAAAAGGTGTCAAGCTAGGGTACCTTTGTCCTCAATCGTTAAATGCTTTTGTCAAGAATAGACTCCCTATGGTGTTAGAAACACTGGAGGATCGCGGAATTCCCCCTCTTGCCTAGACAAGAAGAAGGGTCGTCCCCTCTCTACCATGCACAAAAATGGATATGATGGATAAAGGGATCAATAGATATTTGAGTTTCATTTTGGGAGTTTGCTTTCATTTTTGTTTTCCCCCCAAATTTCTTTGGCATTTGACTTTTTGAGAACACTTTCTTTGCCATTCTTTTTGATTTTTGGCATTTCAATACTTGACAACTTTTTGCATTTCTTTTGAACATTTTCAAAGTCACCCCAATTAGTAACGAGGGTGCTTTGTATTTGAAGCTTAGGAGTTCTATTTTTTTTTTGCTCCTCTTTTCATTTGATGCATTTTTGCAAACTTTCTTTCACTTTTCATTTCATTGAACTCAAATTGATTTCTTTTTGTTTTGTGCCCATTACCTTTGATGACAAAAATATGGTAGAACATGGATGAATGATAGAAGTATGCATGGTTTCAAGGGTCACCTTGGAATAAACGGTAGCCAAGGAGTTATCACACCACAAGGTACTCTTGACTAGGCCTTAAACCATGGGTCAAAGGATACTAGCATGACACATCCTAGGGTGTTTTACAAGTATTCTAACAAGCAAAGTCTTAAGAATAAAAAGCATCTACTAGGGCCTATATACACTTGTCAAGCTTCCCAAATAGACGGTTTCACAAAATTTTTCTAACATGCAACTACATGCCATGATGCAACTAGCATATACACATCCTAATGCAAATGATTCTACCAACTAATATGACATATAAACTAAATGCAATCCTAAGTTCACATTGTTTTTACCGCATCAATCAAAATAAAGCCACATAGTCATTAACATAAAGAGGAAAAAGGAGATTGGAAAGATCATACCATGCGGTCTTCAATATCCTCATGTCTCGGATGTGGCGTAGTCAATCAAAGTGAACAAGGATAAACAAACACAATATATACAAAACAATATATACAAAGGAAATGAACTTGTTTTTGGTTTTTCAATTTTTAAATTTTTATGATTTTTGAAATTTTTCAATTTTTATGGTTTTTTTGAATAAAAGTTAAGTGTTAGAATTCCCATCCCCACACTAATATGGGCATTGTCCTCAATGGCCAAAATGATGGAAATTATGCAAAGATGATGCATGATTTCTATACTAAATGCAATTCTATACTAAGCTATACTACATGATGCATGGTTTTTGTTATGACGGAGAGGATAATTTAGATTACCTCCCGTTGCGTATGCATTAACTTCCCCAAACCAAGTAAGACACTATTGCTAATGTCAAAGCATGGGGGAGTTCATGCACATGCTATGCTATGCATGAAACTAGATTGTCATTTTGGATTTTCAAAAATGGGAACAATAAAGAACACCTCAAAGGAACCGAGGTGTGAGTCCTTTGATGTTGCTAGGACTAAACCAACAATGATCAAAGTTAAATAAAATACAAACAAACAAGATGCAAAGTTCTTTTCATGAAAAATAAAGATAAAGAGGAGGGTTGAGAAAACTTCACTTGAACTAAGGTGGGTGCCTCTTGCCCGCTCCACCTAGTGATGAAGTAATCTCCTAGATATCGGCATCATCTCCTTCAATATCGGTATCCCAAATATCCCTAGAAGCATCACTTAAACTTGGATCCATGAATTCATCTTCTTCACTCTCAAGCTTCACCGTATCACCTCCACAAGAGTCGCCGCTCTCCTCCCCTTTGCGACCGTTTGCCCCTTCATTGGCTTTGTCCGAGTTAGGAAAGAGCAACTCCATTTGAGCCCATGAAGGAAAAGCTCCTTCTTCACTTATCCGTCCCTTTTGAACCATGTCGTGGTATTGAGGGTAAAGAGCATAATAGTTGTCCACCTTGGTTTCATATTGACGGTAGTGCAAGTCTTGCAAGATTCCCGTGACAAAGTCGTCACGGGGGAGGATGAAGGGATTCGGATGGTTGTAAGGTTGGTAGGGAAAGGGGTAGGGAGACACCTTTATCTTTTCACCTTGAGTTTGTTGTTCTTGTTGTTGTGGTGGAGGAGCTTGTGGGGGTGGAGCTTGCCTTTCTTGACTTTGAATGAGGTAAGAGGGTATTGGGGACAAGCTTCCTCTCCTTGGGGAGACTCGAGGTAGGTCGGCCATCGGAAGGTAGATAGGATCACTTCCTTTCGTCAACCATTTGATCCTTTTATCAACCCCCTCAAGGGTTATCCAATGGTGTTGGACAACAAGGAGGTCTTCATTAATTCTCATCCCTCCCGAGAGTGGAGTGTACTCATTGTTCTCATTGAACCTAGGATTAAAGTGCTTTGCAAGTCTTGTTATGAGTCCACCATTCACTATATGCTTCTTCCCATCATCATCACCATTTCGGAATTTCGCCCACTTTTCTAGCAAGACTAGAGGTGCATTGAGATGATACCCGTCTCTTCCTTGAATGTTTAGATAGGATTCCATGAACATGAGGTCCATTTGATTCACAATAGCCGGGTCTCGGCGGGCGAAGAGGGTACCCGAAAGAAATCGGTATGTGAGCCTCAAGATTGGGTTTTGGATGTGAAAAGCAAGACACTCTTTGGTAAGAATGAAGTCCCGACCCGTCATGGCCCTCCACAAAGGTGCGACACTATACTTCTTGGGTCTTGATGTTCGGGTAGGCGAGACATCAAGACCGAACACACTCGCAAATTCCACAAGGGTCATTGTTCTAGAGACATTCTCCAACCTAAACTCTATGCTAATCACTTTGTTTGAAGTTGTAATCTTTAAGCAACTCAAGAATTCGAGCACAAGAGACCGATAAGTGGGTTCAAACATGCGAAAGAGTGTTGAAAGACCAAAAACCTCAAATAAAGCCTCCACTTGGTGGAAAATTCCAAGCTTTCTTAAGGTATCATGACAAAGAAATTTAGTGGGAAGAATATTCTTACTTAAGAGTCGATGGAAGACCAATCGCTGCACATCATCAAGGAATTCCACATTCGAGAAATCGTCGAGCCTTGTGAGGTCTACAATTTCTACATGCTCTCTTCTAATGGTGTTGAGATGTGAGGTAGAGGAACTTCCCACCATCCTAGGTCTTCTTGCACTTCTAAAGGAGGATCTTCTAGGTGCCATCCTTGAGTTCTTTTGATTTGTGAAAGAGTAAGGTTGCTATTTGTTGATTGAGTGTTGAAAACCCTAGAAAATTTGGGGGTTTTTGATTTTGTGGGTGAAGAGAGTGATTTGGATATGTATGGGAGTTACAAGGGGGTGAGTTTTATAGGGTGAGTGGAAGGAGTAGTGATGTGTCATTATATGGGTGGTGGGGTGTAATTTAATTGAGAAAAGTCGGGTCGAGAAACGGGCAGGGAGACGAGCGGATTCGAAGCTGAGACGCTCGGATTCTCCTCTCACGGGACGGGCGGATTCTGGGCAAGACGCCCGGATTCTGCCACAGAGTATAATCCCAGAATTTTTCTCGCCTCAAGACGGGCGTCCCGAGCATAAGACGCTCGGATTCATCAGGGTCAGGACGGGCGTCTTCTTGAGAAGACGGGCGGATTCTTCGACAGAGATTTTTCTTTGAAATGCTCAGGGGAAAAGACGAGCGTCTTTCCACTAATCCGGCCGGATTCTCTCAGACGGGCGTCTTCTTCCTTAGGACGCTCGGATTCTTCTTGATCCGAAACCTTCAATTTCTCAACACGGTGGACGCGCGCGGTTTTTCCCTTGGACGTCCGTATTCTCGCCGGGGACGTCCGGATTTCCAGAGAGACGCACGGATTCTTGCTGCGAGTGTTGACTTTTTCTCCTTTCTTTCAATGCATCCCCACACTTAGGAATTTTCTCCTTCCTTCATTCAAAAACTCATTAGTAACCCTCCCTCACTTGCGCTCATGAAAAGAATTTATGCTTATTAAACAAATGCAATTAAATAATAAATACAAGTTAGAGGGTTAGTATATTTACAAATGGTGGTTTAGGGAGGACTCCACCAAACTCTCATTCTTGATGAGATGTCAAGGAGGAGGGGGACCGAGGTAGGTAGCCTCGACCTCTCCAACAAATGCTCCTTCATAGTATGGCTTCAATCTTTGACCATTTACCTTGAACTTGCTTCCATCTTCCGCCTTGAGTTCGAAATCTCCATACTTCCCAACTTCGGTTATCACATAGGGACCCATCCATCTAGAGTTCAATTTTCCGGGAAAGAGTCGGTAGCGGGAATTGAATAGAAGGACTTTGTCTCCCTTGTGCAAGGCCTTTTGTCGAATCCTCTTATCATGAAGCAATTTTGTTCTTTCTTTGTAAATCTTTGCATTCTCATAAGATTGTAGTCGGAATTCCTCCAACTCTTGGATTTGGATCATCCTCTTTTGACCGCTCAATTTGAGATCAAGATTGAGTGCTCGGATTGCCCAATAAGCTTTGTATTCCAATTCGATTGGTAAATGACATGCTTTTCCATATACAAGCTTGTAGGGGGAGGCACCTATGGGAGTCTTATAGGCCGTCCTATAAGCCCAAAGAGCATCATCAAGCTTTGTGCTCCAATCTTTCCGAGTCTTGTTCACAACTTTTTCAAGAATTTGCTTGATCTCTCTATTTGAAATTTCCACTTGACCGCTTGTTTGAGGATGATATCCCAAGCCGGTTCGATGTTGAACACCATATTTGGTCAAAAGGGATGCAAGCTTCTTTTCATGGAAATGTGTTCCTCCATCACTAATGATAGCTCTAGGAACTCCGAATCTTGGAAAAATTATCTTCTTGAAGAGCTTGGTGACCGTTTTTGCATCATCATTCGGGGTAGCAATTGCCTCTACCCACTTTGAAACGTAATCTACGGCCACAAGGATGTACTTGTTCCCGTTAGATGTCACAAAGGGTCCTTGGTAGTCGATTCCCCAAACATCGAAAATGTCTACCTCTAGGATGCCCCTTTGTGGCATTTCGTTCCTCCAAGATATATTGCCCGTTCTTTGACAAGCATCGCAATGAATGATGAATTCTCTTGTATCTTGAAACATTGTGGGCCAATAGAAACCCGATTGGAGGATTTTTGCAACGGTTCTTCTTGCTCCATGGTGGCCACCGTAGGGTGATGAATGACATCCTTCCAAGATTCCTTGGATTTCCCATTGAGGGATGCATCTCCGGTAGAGCCCATCACTACACTCCTTATAGAGGTTTGGATCATCCCAAAAGTACCTCTTCACTTCGAATAGGAATCTCTTCCTTTGGTTGTGGTTCAAGTTAGGAGGGAGCACTTTTCCAACAATAAAGTTAGCATAATCGGCAAACCATGGGGTGATGTGCCTTTCAAGTTGAGTTTGAATAGCCATCAAGATATCGTCGGGGAATGAGTCATTGATCGGGGTTTCTCCATTTTCATCATGAAACCGGATCCTTGACAAATGATCCGCCACTACATTCTCGGCTCCTTTCTTGTCTCTTATTTCCAAGTCAAATTCTTGAAGTAGCAAAATCCATCTCAACAACCTTGGTTTTGCCTCCTTCTTTATCAAGAGATGTCGAAGAGCACGGTGATCCGAAAATACAATCACCTTGGATCCAAGTAAGTAGGACCGAAATTTATCCAAAGCATATACAATGGCAAGAAGCTCCTTTTCGGTTGTGTCATAATTCACTTGAGAAGGGTCAAGGGTCTTGCTTATGTAATAGATGGCATGAAGAGCTCTCCCTACCCGTTGGCCAAGTACCGCTCCAACGGCGTAGTTGCTAGCGTCGCACATAATCTCAAAAGGTAACTCCCAATTTGGGGGTTGGATGATTGGTGCCGAGATTAATGCTTCTTTGATTCTATTGAAAGCTTCAACACATTCGTCAGTAAATTGGAATTGGGCATCCTTAAGCAAAAGTTGAGTGAGGGGTTTTGCTATTTTAGAAAAATCTTTTATGAAACGACGGTAAAAACCCGCGTGACCGAGAAAACTTCTCACCCCTCTAACATTCACGGGGGGTGGGAGTTTCTCTATCACCTCAACTTTAGCTTTATCGACCTCGATGCCTTTTTCCGAAATCAAATGACCCAAAACAATTCCTTCATTAACCATGAAATGACACTTTTCCCAATTTAAAACAAGACTAACATCTTCACATTTTTGCAATACAAGAGAAAGATTATGCAAGCATGAGTCAAAGTCCTTTCCATAAACACTAAAATCATCCATAAAAACTTCCATTATGGTCTCTAGATAATCGGAGAAGACACTCATCATGCATCTTTGGAAAGTAGCGGGGGCATTACATAATCCAAAAGGCATCCGTCTATATGCAAAAGTGCCATAGGGGCACGTGAAGGTGGTCTTATGTTGGTCATCCGGGTGTATAGGGATTTGGAAGAATCCCGAATACCCGTCAAGGTAACAAAAGAATTTGTTAGAGGCTAACCTTTCAAGCATTTGGTCAATGAATGGTAAGGGGAAGTGATCTTTCCTTGTTGCGGAGTTCAATTTACGGTAGTCAATGCACATACGCCAACCGGTGATCATTCTTGTGGGTATTAATTCATTCTTTTCATTTGTCACTACCGTAGTACCTCCATTCTTAGGTACCACTTGGACGGGGCTAACCCACAAAGAATCCGATATGGGATATATGATTCCCGCATCAAGTAATTTCATGACTTCTCCTTTGACAACTTCTTGCATGTGGGGGTTCAATCTTCTTTGGGGTTGAATGGTAGGTCTATGGTCGTCCTCTAGATGAATCCTATGCATGCAAAAGTTGGGACTAATCCCCTTAAGGTCATCTAGACTATAACCTATAGCCTTTTCATGTTGTTTCAACACATTAAGCAATTTACGCAATTGGTCATCATCAAGTCTATCATTAACAATCACGGGTTTGGTCTTTGATTCATCAAGGTAAGCATATTTCAAATTTGGGGGAAGGGGTTTTAAAGTAGGAGTTTGTACCTCACTTTCCTCCTTTGGAGTGTCATTGAGAATTTGCTCCATCTCCATTAGACATTCCATTCTCATAGCATACTCAACTTCACTTTCATTAACCTCATCATATTCAAATTCCATGATGGGTTCCTCTTGCTCTTGAGTTTGTAGAATATCCTCTAGGATAGATTGCTCATCCTCTATGGGTTGACATGCTTCTACTAGAATATTATGCACCAACTCGGATTGTGCATGGGTGAGTTCTTTGTTAGCTAGAGCGGCCTCAAAGAGATCCACCTCCAACTCCCAATACATGCTCTTAGCCTTACTTGCTTCTAAGGCCTCTAATGCTTGCATGGGATCCTTGAAGTAAGGGATACTCAAATGGTCCTCTACAAAACAATCTATGAAATCCATTCTCGCAAAATACCAAACAACTTGAAAACGATTAGAGCAAACCTCGAGGGGTTTTACTTCCCCAAGGTGAAAAAGACACAACTAAAAACAATAAAAGAAATCTTAAATCAATTAAACACCGTCCCCGGCAACGGCGCCATTTTTGATCGGAGCCATTTCGTGTTCACAATTAAGCATATGTGGTCGTTGGTCAATGGTCGATACAAAACACAATTTATACTTCACAAACAACTCTACAATTAGTAAAGAGGCAAGTAAAGGTCGGATCCCAAGGGACGGGTATTGAAATGAAGATTCTATTGTAACTAGTGGTGTCTAGGGGTGTCACAAATTGGGTTGATGTAGAAGGTTACTAAACTAAGATAGCAATGAAAATAAACTAACAAGATAAATGAAATAAGGGGTGTAAACAATTGATTAAAAGCACTAGGGTGTCATGGGTTCATAGGGGAATCATGGGATATGATCATACAAACATGTTCTCAAATTATAAGCAAGCAATTATTGTTGTGATGGATTGAGTTGGGTTATATCTTACAATCCTAGGAAAGTTTGGGTCCGGAGCCGAATCTCTTGGATTGTACAACACCTACAAGTCGACTTAATCTTCCCTACTTAACACATGCATGGTCTAACAAGACTCGAGTTGGGTTATGTCTTACAAGTCAAGTTGAAAGGATAGAAGATGATAGTAAATGCAGGGATTCATAGGCTTAGCATTTCATCAAATATAACATGTGCATGTATTAAGATCAAAACAAGCAAGCAAATAAGATATGAAAGCATATTAATTTAAGCATGAATCATTCCCCATGTTGGTTTCCCCTAATCACCCATTAAACCCTAGCTAAGAGACTACTCACTCATTATCATATTGATCATGCTAGAAAGGTTGTCAATCATACTAACATAATGAAACATGATGAATAAATGAAAGTAATTAGCAATAATTAAAAAGGGATTAAGAGATTATACCTACTAATGATTCCAATAATAAAGCAAGAATAATAGAAGTACTTGAATCCTAGATTGAGAGGTTGTCAATCTCCCAATAATAACCCAAATAATCTTCAATTACCCAAAATAAAGTAAGAACAAGAGAGAGATTAAAGAACTAAAACTTGGATTAAAACTTGATTAATATTTGATTACAATATTGAAGAGAGATTTGATTGATATTAACTACACTAATTATTGATAAGAAGAACATGCCCCTCTAATTAGACTAATGGGGTATTTATAGTGAAAATTAGGGAGGATGCATTAGGGTTAACTAAGGGCTAAACTAGTAATTACACTTTTTAAGTTGAGCAAGGAGCCTCCGGGATTATCCGAGAGAAGGGCTTCTCTTATCGATGCTTGAGGAATGAAAACGTGTTGTGCTGCGATCCGTGCGGATGGGAGTCGGGACGGCCGGATCTGGGCTGAGGAATCCGAGCGGATTCTTGGGCAAGACGCTCGGACTGGCGAGGGGGAATCCGAGCGGATTCCTTTGCGGGACGCTCGGATTGGCGAGGACGGACGGATTCTCTACAATCCGTTCGGATTGTAGTTCAGCAACTTTCCTTCTTCTTTTTCTTCCCTTTTCTTCATGAATTCCTTGGGGATTTCCTTGGGGACTCAAGGATCCTTTTCTCAACAATGCTCTTCTACTATGCTATGTACAAAGGCCTTCTAGTCTTGTCTCTCCTTGATGCTTAGTCATTGAATATGATCAATTTAGCCTTGTTTTGCCATGAAAATGCAAGATTCTTACTCCTTTCCTACCAAGGGATCAAAATCTCAAAGAATATGCAAAACAAAGAACTAAAGATAAGAAATGACCCAAATAGGCACTAAAAAGCATGGAAACAATGGTAATTCGGGGGCTAAATATGCGCCAATTATGGTCACATCAATTAGGCATGGTGCCTGAATTGTAACTTGTTTCGATAATAAATATGTGCTCTCTCTTCCTACATGATCACGAGAACAAAGGGTTTGTGGCTCGTGATGATGTGTATTAGAGAAAAGAGGATCATTTCTTATAGACAGAGTGGAAGAAAATGTTCAAGAGCCACAAACTGAGAATAAGATGTGGGAAGATGTTCCTTCTTGAGTACTAATGATTAGTAAATATTTCTTTGAAATCTAAGTAGACAGGAATCATGTTATTTTTGAAAATAACAAACATGTAACTTATTAAGATACTCTATCTAGTTTCAACTCCGCGAAAGTCCGAAGCAAACATAAACATGAAAATGTTTATTTAGCTTGGTTGGTTGGTGGCAAAGGGTTTTGCACGCAACAACAACGTTTCATTGTATTCGGATATGATTTGATATAGTTGGATTTTAAAATCATCTTGCATGAGTTTTGTAAATCGCAACTATCCTAAGGTAGGATACAAACTTAAGAAGAATTATTAAGTAGATGGTAAGGAGTTGAATTGTATGTTTTGATCATGTGCTAAACTTTTCTCGAATTGTCGAGTAGTTCTGTTTATACATGGAGTTTAGTGGGAGTACGGTGGTACTATTAGTCTTATATGTGAATGACATATTGATCACTGTGAATGATGAAAGCCTTAGGAGAGGAATAATACATTTCCAAGGTATCCAGACCTATAAAGATAGTTCTAAGAGGATATTAGCGTTAAATGAATATTCTTATATTGGTGAGAGTCTAGACAAGTTCAAAAGTATTGAACATGTAGAAATTGAATCCACATGCTTCCGCTGCGGGATTAATTCATTATGCTATAATGTATCGCCATTCTTAAAATTCGTATACTTAGAGTATCACGAAAGGTTATAAATCGAATTTATGTGAAAGTCACTATATAGCCATATAGTCTGATCTATTCATTAGTACTCAAGAAGCACTAATGATTTGTCTTCTATGTCTCATATGTAGATAACATATTATTCATTGAGAATGACAGGCCAATACTCTCTTCCGTCAATAAGTGATTGGGAGACTAGGAAGAGATGCAAGACATCTTTAGTATCCGAATCTATAGTGATAGATAAGAGAGGATAAGTGTGTAGAAATAATTAATGGATTTGTATGCAAGGAGTTACACAAATACTATACTCTAAAACACATAAGGATGGTTAGAGAACCGTCTTGGCTATATTATTTAAGGAGGATATCTGCTAGAAACATCCTAGGCAGTTGAACAATGAGATATACACAACGGAAATTGAGTACACTTGCAGTAATGAGGTATGCCAGAAGGAAGGGATGATATTAGGATTCAGTTTTGTGAATTGGAGGAACTATGGTAGTTCGTTCCAATAACCGAAGGTCCTATCCCTGCTCACTGTGAGATCAGTGGGAGCTATTCAAGGCTCGAAAGCCTATGTCTAGATTGAATTTAGACACGTACTCAAAAGTTTTATAATAAAGATTATACATAACAAAGGGAAAAAGTATACAGTAAGGTTAGGAAAGTGTAATGTGTTGCTAAGACTACAAACCAAAGCCTTCTCATAGGCTTAGCATGATAAGTCATGCCATTTCAATTAAGTTGAGATGTATGGATGTATACAATATTAAGATTGGATTATAGATTATGTTGTAGTTGATATAGTATCAATTTTACATAAGTGATAATATATTTATCGTTTGAGTTTTATTCAAAACTTTTTACTTATAATACTTTATTTTCTAAATAGGTTGTCGAGACAATAGTGAACCCTATTTAAGTGAACTGGATTAACATAGTAGTGGCCCCTAGTCACTTATATGAGGTGACGTCTCCAAGTGACTAGGGTGTGATGCGATTGATGTCAAGTTCAAGTGCCATAGGGTCATGAGAGATAACTAGTCGATCACATAGGTAGACTGTAAGGGACACTCTGTCGGGCAGTGACCGCTTATAGAGTTCTGGTAATTCATATACAGCCTGGTCGTGGCGAGAGCTACTATAGTATTCTTTGAGTCAATTCTTTAACTAAAGACTATTCGCCCAAGTTGGCACAGATTCTGAGTGACTTTGAGTTATGCTCTACGACTTTCGTAAATGGGGTTAAATGGGCAACTCTTGGGTCATGATGAGCTGTGGCTAAACAATGGGAATAGTGCGATAGGAATTGTCCATCCCCTTGTCAGGGTTATTTAAAATCTCAGGGCCACTCGAGGAGTAGTGAACTGGAAATGCGTGGCCACGCTCGGAAGGTATCTACGGTAGATAATTCCGGTCAGACAGTTACTCTCCAGATCGAGGAAACCACTCTAGATATTATCACTTGCAAGAACGACCTGCAAGACACCTTGCGTTGAGTGAGAGATAGTAATAGGACAAGAGAATTGGTGACGCACACTTGTCTCGGACAAGTGGGAGATTGTTGGAGTATGTGTTCTCAACAATAGTGCGATCACATTAATAAAACTCATGATAAAAATACATAAAGGGATGATTCATTTTATACATCAACTGATCAACATTAATCGGTAATGATTGACTGACTAGAGTTTGACATTACTGTCGTTTGACGGTGGTGATCAGTTGATCCCTTAAGGTCACACCTAAATGACAATTCCCTTAATAGATAAATTAATTAATTGTATGATGATACAGATTAATTAATTCCTTAAAATAGAACAATTCACGAATGTGAGTAAGAATATGAATCTTATTGTAATTCGATTAAATGAGATTCGTTTTAGTAATTAAGATGTTATATTACTAAAATTTTGTTTGTGAAACAATTAAATTAAGAATGAACAGTTAATTATAATTGCAATATGTCGTAGATTATATTAACATGGACCATTTTATTTACATATAATTGAGAATTACTAGTCAATTATTGTATATAGTTAAATTAATATATGTAATGATATTTAATTGTTAAATATGCATTAATATTATTAATAACATGTTACATGTTACATGTTACACATTATATGACAAAGTGACAATTGACAAAAATAAAATGGACTCCATATTATAAGGGCCACCGGTTTTTAGAAGGGAAATGGGTGATTTGGTTAAGTTGTTTTAATTAGTGGAAAACATAATCATTACAATACTTAACCTAATCTACACCCTAGTTGATATTGAGAAGAACAATCTAAAAAGAAAAGGAGCATGCATTGGCTCCCCTTTTTCTCCCTCCTAAACCGATTTTCCCCCTTCTTTTCATTATAAGAATTGTTCTTATTATTCACTTATTCATTCTCACACAATTCACTTATTACTCTTCTCTCCTTTTCTCTCTAAAATAAAGTTTTCGAAAAGAAAAATTAAATTGTTCAAAAATCTTATATTTAGATTACTAAAAGTAGTAATAGAAATAATAATAAGATTAATTTTTAAGGTCACTAATTTAATATATCTAGTTAATATATATAAATTAGTATTAAGGGTTTGTCTTGGTGCAACTGAAAGGTGGTTCTCACATAATTGAGACAAGGAGGATCATCCATTTATTTTAAGCTCAAGAACAAATAAGAAAGGTGTTCTTACTTATGCCCTTATAAACCAATTTTTGCATTGTAAGAAGCTTTCTTATTAATCTTTGTTTTAATTTTGTTATGCATGCATAAGATCAATATCTAGTTTAATGAGCAAATTAGATCTATAATTAAAATAGTTTAATTAGAGGGTTATAGAATCCTTTCAGAGAGGACGTCCTATCCCAGCTGACTGGCCACACCCTTCTTTCTACCGGTTCCCGGCGGAGGGTACCCACAGTCAGCGAGCGAGGAGGACACAGCTGAGAGGGAGGAGCGGTACAGAGCTGAGCTTGCTGCAGGAGGTCGTCAGAGAAGGAGAGGAGAAGTGGAGGAGGACCTCACCTACGAGGTGGTTGACGAGGAGGAGGCTGACGAGTAGCTACTGGTCTACTCACTTCCCCAGTTTATTGACTGGTTTGGGGAAGTTCGTATATATTGTAAGTATTTCTTGCTTTTTATTCTTTTTTATCTCCATTTTATTTATTTCATTTGTTTACATATTATTGGTTGTATTTTTCCCGTTCCCCATTTATTCTGTTGGTGTATGTTGGAGGGTAATGCATCCTTTGAGTCCGCATTTGCATTTGTTTTGCATTCACGTTTATTGCATTTCTGTTTGCATTGTATTTTATTTCAAAAAAATGAAAAAATCAAAAAAATCAAAAAGTTCGAAAAGTTCAAAAATATTTCACGTTTATTTTTGCATATAGGTTGAGTCGGAACGGTGAATGTCAATGATGAAATTGCACTACATTTAGTCATTTCACTTAAGCCTTGTGAAAAATTGATGTCTTATTAGCTTTGTCTTATTAGCTTTGTCTTATTGCATATCTACGAGTTAATGTTAAAATATAACTGAACAAATAGACTTGACCTGATAATTTTGGCAAACTACTTATAATTTCTAAGGAAATAAAGCCGTATAAACTGGTGTCATTTGTGACCAGTTCATGTAGGATTGTGAGTGGTATACTCCTTACATAGCATGTATCATTAATTTGCACATATATTAAATTCAATTGCTTTTTGCCTACATACATTCGGGTTAGTGGTTGGTGTCACATGCAGGGAGGTGCTTATATTCCCTTTTTCTATCATTTTTACCCATTAAACTTCACATTTAGCCAAATTTGCCTTTGACCCTTAACTACATCCAAATTTAGCCTACCTTGTCAAGCTAGTTTAGTGTATGTTTTGCGGTATTTTGTCTATTGATCCGAGTTTGGTTTATATTGTATTGTTTTGGAGTTGGTATATGAAAAAGAAGGAGGATGATATGATGAAAAAGTTGAAAGTGAAAGAAAAAAAAAGAAGAATTCGAAAAAAAAAGAAAAAAAAAAAAGAAAAACCGTGGAAAAGAAAGAGAAGAAGAAAAAAAAAGAGTTTGATTGTTGACGGTCTTCCTCCTATGCATTATTTTCATCCTATGAGGAGTATTTATTTGGTTAGTGAGTTTGTATGCCGAAATAAGGAGCACTTGTGCTTATTTCTAATGATTCAGAATCGGATATTGTTTAGTTTGGTTTTGATTAGGTTGCTAGCTTGACTATTACCTCACATTTCCAATTTTTTTTTTTTTTGCCTTTTCTTACCCATTGCCTCTTGTTCCCATAACTTTTGTAAGCCCTCGGCTGTGATAGACTCTATTTGGTTGGAATGTATGTACAGTAGTTAGAATTGTCTATCATATTAACTGCATGCATGTCTATGTCGGTCGTAGTTTAGGTGAGCGACTATTTTTCTTCCTCTCTTACATTCATATGCTTACCCTTTGCTTCATGAAAGAAGACTGACCCGTGAGAGTCCATTTTTAAAGGTCTTGCAAGGTCGACAGTTCAGCTTATTTATAAACATCTTGCAACTCGTTTACACTTGACTGTTTTGGCTATTAGTGTCAGTTTGTTTGCATTAAACCGGTTTAAGTGGACAATTTGTAGCTAGCTCTGAGTTTTCTTTTCCGTTCCATTAGTTAGTTTTGCATATAGTTTGCTTGGGGACAAGCAAATGTTTGGTTTGGGAAGGTTTGATACATGCATTTCATATAGTCTTTTTGAGCCTTTATTGCACGTATTTCTAAGTAATTTACGCAGTGTTATTGTAATACTACGGTTTTATGAGTCTCTGGGTACTCTATCGAGTGGGCCTTACTCTGTCGAGTAAGTGTGTTTTGCGTTTTAAAATAGTTTCTAACCTGTTGGGTACTCGATCGAGTAGCCTTGGTACTCGATCGAGTAGGCGACACTCGATCGAGTACGTCAGTTACTCGATCGAGTTGCCGTTTTACGGGGGGATGATTTGTCGGGTTTTTTTAATAATGCAAATTAATATATAAACACTTTCGTCACTTTCATAATACACTTTTACGAACCTAATTACTTTCAAAAGAGAAATCAATCTACGTACTTCGCATTCATCGCATTATTGACAAATCCCGGAGCTTGGAAGGTCGGAATTCATCTTCCTTTACATCTTTGTGATCCTTGCATCGAGGGTAAGATCTACGTACTGTTTTTATAGTATTTTGTTTAAGTTGATTAAACCCTAATTTGGGGATTTGGGGGTTTTGTTGTCTCTCTTGATTGGTAGTAATTGTATGATCATATGTTAGGAGGAGGATTCGTAGAAGAGGCCTTTTGATAACAACTGTTGAGATCGTCTGACTGTATTGCATTCCAAGTAGGGTTTCCCTACTCAGTATTAGTCCCATAATGTGTTGTTGGTGTTTTGTGGTTGTTGAATATTATCATACTCGTATTGTGACGATTGCTGGATTTGGTTGTTGATAGTAGTTGTGATTGTTTGTATCTATCTGTGTTCTTCGGGGCGCGTCCCTGGCTGAGTGGAGTCACTTGCGGGAGTGGCTTCACGCCCATTATTCGCCTTCTGTGGAACCCGCCACAAAAGGGATGTGCACATTAATGGATTTGGGTTTATCGCTCGACGGAGATGAGCGGGGATTAGGTGGGAACGGCTGCGGTCCCCCACTGGCGGCGTGGAGTGACCTGTTGCGATGGGCACTCTAGCAGGGCTACACACTTTAGTGTGTTGTCAGTATTGTGGAGTTGGTGATGGAGTTCGGAGTATATCTGTGACGATTAAGCTGTGTTGTTTGCTGTGTTGTTGGATTATATAAATTGTGTGATTAGTACTGACCCCGTTTAAATGTTTTAAAAACTGTGGTGATCCATTCGGGGGTGGTGAGCAGTTGTTGAGAAGGTATGATTGATGCGCATGGGATAGCTGGGATGAGTCATCACGTGGCAGTTAGAAGTCTTCCGCTGTGTCAGACGATGTCTAATAGCTTTGATAGTTTTATCAGTAGACCGTTTGAGTATTTTGTATTTCATTTAACAGTTTTGTTTGAGACATGTAATCAATTTAATTATATTTACTTTTAAAGTACGTTTCTTTATTGTCTTATGATTATCATTGCCTCGGGTAACCGAGATGGTAGCACTTCCATGCCTTAAGTGGTCCTGGTAAGGCACTTGGAGTATGGGGGTGTTACAAAATGGTATCAGAGCGACGATCCTGAAACCTGTAACCAATGAACCTAATGAACATAGGGAGTCAAATTAAAATGAACCGGGGTATAAGTTGTAGGAGCTAATGCAAAGGCTTGGGAGACGTCCTAAAGTCGCGAACTCGCCCTACAATTTTGAACCGGTCACCATGGGATATGAGTCGTGATCGCTATGTGTTTATTTTATGAATTGTGTACCAATATAGTGATGTGTGGCATGAATCGGTGTGATTTTGTATGTTGTTGGTTGAAAGCATGTTGAATTATAGTTGGTTTACAATGTTGGTTGGAATTGTTAGAAAAGTGTATGAGAATGATGAGTAATGTGGTGGAAAAAGGAAGTAGTTCATATGTGATAACATGTGATTAATAATGATGTTGCAGGATGGATAATCTACAATGCGACTATATTAGTAACATGTGATTAGGGGATGTGATATGATTATACATAATTTTGTTTGTGTAATTTTATATAATGATTTCATATACATGTCTACTATTGTTCATATGTATATGTTGTATGAAGAATGTGGTTGAAATGGATGAAGTGATTGGAAAAGATGGAGTGTCAATTACATGAGAATATGAATTTTGTGATTATGAATACGTTTAGGTGACGAAGTGTATTTGTAATATTGTTGTATTAATGGAAATAGGATTTGTAATGTATGAGTATGTTTTGTGTTACGAAAAGTTATAAAATTAAAGCATGCGGGTAGTACATGATTGATAAGTTGAATGTTATATGAGCATGATAGATGTTAATGTCTGGCTTTTGAAGATAGTAACATGTAATTAGGGATACTTGTTTTATGAGCATCGAGTTGTTTTTGTTTACCTTGTTGTCGTTTAAGTTGTTTGGAAGTAAAATCAAGTAGTTGTGTTTTCGATTATAGAGAGGTTGTCTTTAAACTGTTATAACTTGATATGCATAAATGATTTTAATGTGATTCCAATTGGAGGTGATAGTTTGTTCTTTTACGATTCTAACGATAGGTCACACGCCCAAAACAACCAAGAAATGAGTGAGTTATGACCGTTTTACGAAAACTGGACAGTGCTGAGAAATGCGTAGGGTATCCGATCGAGTGGCCCTTACTCGATCGAGTGCACCTTGGTTGTAACACCCCGTAAATTTGAAGAACTTTATTATATTTTAAAAGTAATATTTTAATCTATTTTAATTTTATATTAATTTATTTGGAATAAAATTTACTTGATAAAATATAATCTTATTTTATTTTGAAGAAAGGTAATTATTTTTGATAGTTTAGAAATGTTTAAAAGTGATTTAAACTATATTTAAACCTTTTCCTTTGATAAAATAGATTTCGGACAAAAGTCGTAAAATTGGGATTTTCCCATTTCTTACGGTCGTTGGGTAAACGAGTTTGGATATTGGGCATATGAGTACTTAATCTTTTAGTAAAATCGTGTTTAAGAACTTTAATATTCTCGGAAATCGCCTTCCGACGAATATTTCTATTTATCGTCGAAGCGAACCCAAAACGTAAACAATTGACCACATTCCCACACCATTTGGATCGACCACCTACCCCCATTTGTCCCCTCTTTCAATTCTCATTTCCTCCATAATTCACTCTCTCTCTCTTCCTTTCATCAAACACCAAATTCATCTCAAAAATCCTCCTTACAATCCCTAAATCCACCATAAATCCTTCATTTCTCCACCAAATCTCATAAAAATTATATATTTGGAATCCTCTCTTCAATCCTCATCTCCTAGTAAGCTTTATTTTCATTTCCCCCAATTTTGTTTTAAGACTCATTTTTTCAGGGTTTCGAATTTAAGCTTAATAATTGTGTTTTTGTTGTTCTTATAGGTGAAGAATTTGAAGATGAGTTAGGTGACTCATATATTGTAGAAGATGATGAGTGATTTCGGTTTCTAGGGCTCTTTCTCAAGTGTTATTGTTCTCTTTTTCTAGCTTAAGGTAGCTATTCCGAGTCACTCGACGAATTAATGTCACATTAGTAGTTGTATTTGTTGTTTGTTGTTGTTTGTTGTCGTTTGTTGTTGTTTGTTGTTGTTTGAGATGATCTTGTTGATAAATGAATGAATGGAGTAAGATGAGTATGCTTATGTTTAATTTATGTTACCCATTTGTATATTATTGTTTGGAACAAATTTGGACGAGGAATTATGTGTTGTGACAAGTATGTGTTTTGGCTGGAACGCGTCAGTACCGAACCGAGACGGTTTCCAATGTTTCCAAAAATATGGCAGATTGAACGGCATCGAAAAATTAGGTGGTTTAGCCACTTGAATCACTCAATTCGGAGTCCGTATGAGTAAATGGCGTCGTTTTATCGATTAAAAATTTATAGAAAAGTTTACCCTTGTGTGAGACGGTTATTTATGCTATTTTATTATGCGAGAATTTAATTGAATTGGACACTTTGTAAGTTGGAATATATTTCCTTATGTTGATAGTTTTTTACATGATAGAAATTGGAAATGGCATGAGAATGATATTGTGAGGAATTTTGTGATTTGGGCCAAAGTAGGCCAAGACTCTGAGCTGGGCCAGATTGACCGAACGAGTTTGGTCAAACTAGGTTTAAACCGGTCAACCTTGATTTGACCGATGACCCGTCGCGGGACTCGGGTCGAGGGTTTGTCTTTGAGGTGAGATTGGTTGTTATTGGATGTTTTATGTTGATGCCTTGATATTTGTGATTATCATTTCACATGTTGGTTGTTGGATGCTTTGGAGGCCTTATGCATGAGTCTTGTTGCCTCTTTGCCATTTTAGCTTGTTCTCATGGATTATGGTACCGTTGGTTAGCTGGAATTTGGATTATTATTGATATTGGAGATATTGTTGGATTGTCAGCTGAATATGCTCTTGCGTAGCCATTCATATGCTAGGGTGTGTATGATCATTTGTATGTGCAAGTTTGGACTCTTTGCCCCTCTTATGGTTAATTGGGTGTCCTACTTGTCTTGTGTGGTGTGGGCTAAAGTATTCAAGCTGGGACTAGGTCCTAGGTGAGTATTTCGGCCTTCATCATAGATAGGCCATTATAGTCTTTGACGAGTCTATGTTCACCGCTTAATAGCCTTTGTGTCTTAGCTTGGTGGGTTTATATCCAAGTTAGGGCATGACCTCCTGACGTACTCTTAGAAGTATGTGGTCAGCTTAAGTACTAGCCAACCCTTTGGTGGACTCCTTAGGGGTACTCATGTGGTGTTATCATGAGTCTTGGATGCAGTAGTTTTTCCGCATGTCGCTAGGTCTGCGCAGGTTTAGGACTAGGGTGTTTACCTTACCTCGTGGTATAGACTTGATGTGACCATAATTGGCGCATATTTAGCCCCCGAGTTAGCCTTGTTTCCATGCTTTTTAGTGCTTATTTGGGTCATTTCTTATCTTTAGTTCTTTGTTTTGCATATTCTTTGAGATTTTGATCCCTTGGTAGGAAAGGAGTAAGAATCTTGCATTTTCATGGCAAAACGAGACTAAATTGATCGAATTCAATGACCAAGCATCAAGGAGAGACAAGATTAGAAGGCCTTTGTACATATCATAGTAGAAGAGCAATGTTGAGGAAAGATCCTTGAGTCCCCAAGGAAATCCCCAAGGAATTTATGAAGAAAAGGGAAGAAAAGAAGAAGTTACTATCTTTGATCGACAATCCGAGCGGATTGTCAACAATCCGTCCATCCAGCCCCAGCACAATCCGAGCGTCCTTGCCTGAATCCGTTCGGATTCCCCCTCAACAATCCGCCCGGATTTCCCAGAATCCGCTCGGATTCCAACGGTGCAATCCGCCCGTCCCGACCCTATTCCGCCCGGATTTCTTCACAGCACGGATTGTCTTCTTCAAGCTACGAAAGGAGAAGCCCTTCTCTCCAAAAATACCGGGTCCTCCTTGCTCAACTTAAAAAGTGTAATTACTAGTTTAGCCCTTAGTTAACCCTAATGCATCCTCCCTAATTTTCACTATAAATACCCCATTAGTCTAATTAGAGGAGCATGTTCCTCTTATCAATAATTAGTGTAGTTAATATCAATCAAATCTCTCTTTAATAATGTAATCAATTATTAATCAAGTTTTAATCCAAGTTTCGGTTCTTTAATCTCTCTTTTGTTCATCCTTTATTTTGGGTAATTGAAGATTATTTGGGTTATTATTGGGAGATTGACAACCTCTCAATCAAACATCAAGTACTTCTATTATTCTTGCTTTATTATTGGAATCATTAGTAGGTATAATCTCTTAATCCCTTTTTAATTATTGTTAATTACTTTCATTTATTCATCATGTTTCATATTGTTGGTATGATTGACAACCTTGCTAGCATGATCAACATGATAATGAGTGAGTAGTCTCTTAGCTAGGGTTAATGGGTGATTAGGGGAAACCAACATGGGGAATGATTCATGCTTAAATTAATATGCTTTCATGTTTTATTTACTTGCTTGTTTTGATCTCAACTCATGCACATGTTATATTTGATGGAATGCTAAGCCTATGAATCCTTGCATTTACTATCATCTTCTATCTTTTCAATGAGACTTGTAAGACATAACCCAACTCGAGTCTCATTAGACCATGCATGTTGTTGAGTAGGGAAGATTAAGTCGACTTGTAGGTGTTGTACAATCTAATCGATTCGGCTCCGGGACCCAAACTTTCCTTGGATTGTAAGATATAACCCAACCCAATCCATCACAACAATAATTGCTTGCTTATAATTTGAGAACATGTTTGTATGATCATATCCCATGATTCCCCTATGATCCCATGACACCCTAGTGCCTTTAATCAATTGTTTACACCCCTTTAATTCATCTTGCTTGTTTATTTTCATTGTTATTCTAGTTTAGTGACCTTCTACATCAACCCAATTTGTGACACCCCTTAGACACCACTAGTTACAATAGAAATCTCATTTCAACTCCCGTCCCTTGGGATCCGACCTTTACTTGCCTCTTTACTATTTGTAGAGTTGTTTGTGGAGCTATAAATTGTGTTTTGATTCGACCGTGACCAACGACCACATCTTAATTTGTGAACACTTAGCGGAGTCGCATCAAAAATGGCGCCGTTGCCGGGGACGGTGTTTGTTTGATTTAGATTTCTTTTTATTGTCATTAGTTGTGTCTTTCTTCGCCTTGAGGAAGTAAAACTCCTCAAGGTTTGTTCTAATCATTTTCGAGTTGTTTGATATTTTGCATGTCTAGAAGGTTACAAGGTGATTTGTTACCTTTTGACCGTGAAATCGAAAGAACCTTGACGAACAATAGGAGACTTGTTAGGAGGAATTTGAGAGGTGTTGGTGAAGTTGTTCAACCCACTAGTGAGTTTGTCAATCCTTTCGCAATAGAAGGAGAAGAAAACCCATTACACAATACCCCACAAAATCCACCTACAATGCCAAAATTCTCGTCAGACTCCGTACCCACCGAGGAGAATCTACCAAATGGTACTCCTACACCGCAACATCTCACCGGAAATTTTATTGCCAAGTCCGCCTTCATCCAACTAGTTGAGAGGAGCCAATTTGGGGGGATGCCTAGTGAGGACCCTCATTCTCATATGGAAACCTTTTGCGACTATTGTGATGTTATCTCTCAAACGGGCGTGACTCAAGACCAAATTAGATGGGTCTTATTTCCTTTTTCCTTAATCGGCACCGCAAAACAATGGTTGAAGGGCCTTGATAAGGCCACCCTTGGAATAGATTCTTGGAAGAAGTTGGCTCTAGCTTTCTACAAAAAATTCTACCCACCGGAAAAGACCAACATGCTAAGAGCTCAAATTACGGGTTTTAAGCAAAGGGATGAAGAGTCTTTGTATGAAGCTTGGGAGCGGTTTAAAGGTATTTGTCGCTCATGTCCTCACCATGGACTTAGCGAATGGTTTTTGGTGCAACAATTTTGGAATGGTTTATATGAAGATTCTAGGAACATTCTCAATATGGGATCAAATGGAATGTTCACCGAAGTTGATGACAATCAAACATGGAACAAGATTGAGGAAATGGCGGTCCATAACTCACAATATAGTAGACCTCGCAAGGCTACTAGAGGAGGAAAGCATGAAGTGGACTCCGTTACTCAATTGGGTGCTCAACTTAGTGCTCACATTGACACAATCAACTTGAAGTTTGAACAAGCTATGGCTAGACTTGAGGAAAACTCAAAATCATCGAAGCATCATGTTAATGCCATGACGGCATCCTCAT
Organism: Silene latifolia; assembly: GCF_048544455.1. Classification (NCBI taxonomy): domain Eukaryota; kingdom Viridiplantae; phylum Streptophyta; class Magnoliopsida; order Caryophyllales; family Caryophyllaceae; genus Silene; species Silene latifolia. The sequence goes on along the minus strand of NC_133527.1, from coordinate 114,833,752 downwards.
CAATCCCAAGTGGGATATGTGAGAATTGTGGAACTTTGGGACATGACCAAGGTGAATGTAGGGGAACAAATGAACAAGTGAATGCTTTCCAAGCATACAAGAGTGGTACCCCTTATTCCAACTTTTACAATGAAAACACCAAATTCCATCCAAATCTCTCATACAAAAGCCAAAATGTTCAAAACCCTCAAACAACATACACTCCACCACCCATGAGAAACCAAAATCAAAGACCCTTTTACAATCAAAACCAAGGTTACCAAAATCAAAATCCATACAATCACCAAAATGACAAAGGTTTTGATGTCCAAAAAGCGGTCCTCCAAATGCAAAAGAACCAACAAGAATTTTTCACTCAAATGCAAAAAGATAGCCAAGCAAAGGAAACCACCATCAACAACATTCTAGCTCACACCAAGATGTTGGAAACACAATTGACTCAACTAGCATCTTCAAGCTCACAAAGACAAAAGGGGCAATTACCACCTCAAAGTAATCCCCCTAGACATGAAACGGTTAGTGCCATTCACTTGAGAAGTGGTACAAGGTATGAAGCACCGAAGAAGCAAGTTGAGGATGAAGTTGTGGAAGCTAGTGAAAAGGAAGAAATTGTGCAAAACTCCAAAGATGGAGAATCATCAAAAGAAGAAAGTTCAAAGAAAAATGAAGACAAGGCCAAGGAGAAGGAGCCCATTGTGATTAGACTTCCTTTTTCAAGTCGTCAAGCCAAGCCCAAATTTGATGATCAACTTGGAAAGTTCATGGAAATTGTGAAGAATTTAGAAGTCTCAATTCCTTTCACGGAATTAATCAATCACGTTCTGGCCTATGCGAAGTACATGAAAGATATCCTCACAAAGAAGAAGTCGATCCGGAAACTTGAGACTATCGCCTTCACTAAGGTGAGTAGTGCAATACTTCAAGGTAGTTCACCTCCGAAGTTAAAGGATCCGGGAAGCTTCTCAATACCGTGTACCATTGGCGACACGACGATCAACAAAGCCTTATGTGATCTAGGGGCTAGTGTGAGTGTCATGCCATACTCGGTGAGTAAAAGGTTGGGGATGGGAGAGCTTAAATGCACCAACATCACACTCCAAATGGCCGATAGATCGACGAAGACACCGTTAGGGATATGGGAAGATGTCCCCGTGCGAATTGGGAAGTTTTTCATCCCGGTGGACTTTGTCATTGTTGATATGGAGGAAGATTCCAACATTCCAATCATCCTAGGAAGACCTTTCCTACACACCGCCGGTGCGGTGATTGATGTGAAACATGGTGAGCTCACTCTAGAAGTGGGAGATGAAAGCATAACTTTTAATTTTGACAAGACTATGAGAGCTGCTCGTTTGCATGAGCCATGTTTCATGATTGATCATTATAGCCGAAAAAATGAGAAGAAGAAATCGGAACTCCAATGGAAGAAGAAAATTGAAGATGCTCCATTCAAAGAGCAAGTGAATTGTGACAAGGAGAGCTTGCAAAGCTCATCAAAATCAACCAAGGAAGAAGAGGATGGCCTCATTGGCCAAGAGAAGAAATTGGGAGAGTTGTCTCCATCTAAGCAAGAGATTTTCAATGATCAACTCAATGAAGTTTGTGGTCTTTGGGACGACGAATTTGAAGGGATTTTTAATCCCTACATTGGGCATGCCATCGATCATGATCAACAACAAAGGCCACAGTCCATTGAGAACCTCTACCATGATAATGAACAAGCCTTTGATTACTTCTTCAAGGTGTTGAGCAACATCAACAACACCTTGGACATGCCCCCTTGACATCTCATCAAGAATGAGAGTTTGGTGGAGTCCTCCCTAAACCACCACTTGTAAATATTTCTAACTCCCTAACTTACATTTCAATTCTTGTATTGCATTTTTGTCATCTTTGGATTTTTATTTACTTTGATCAAAATAATTGTCATGTAAGAGAGAAGTGAGGGAGGGACTAACAATTTCAATTGATGTGTAGTGCTTTACCTTAGTGTGGGGATGACAATTGCCTAGGCTATCCATGCCTTAGTAGTGCCCCCACAATGAAGAACACAAGACTTGAAGAAAGAATGAAAGAATGATAAGGGAAATGCGCTGTGCACGGGTGGAATCGAATCCGTGTACACGAGAGGAAGAATCCGAGCGGATTCCCAAGAATTCGCCCGTCTTATGTAATCCGAGCGTCGCCCCGCAGAAAAGACGCCTGTCTTGAATCGAGCTGAATTTTGAAATTTTCTTGATGTTAAAGAATCCGAGCGGATTTCGAAAATCCCTGTCTTGAAGAATCCGTCCGTCCGAGAGAAAGACGTCCGTCTTTCTTTGCGGTGAGGAAAACAAGCAAATTTCTCGGACAGAAATCCGTCCGTCTTTGAGCAAATCCGCCCGTCCCGTGTTCAGCAAATCCGAGCGGATTGTCACAAATCCGCCCGTCTTTAGGCGAGCTTTGCAAAGCCCAGAAAGAGCAGAATCCGCACGGATTGGGAAGAATCCGCACGGATTGCCCCTGCAGATTCGAAATTTTCGGCCTCTTTAAAACCCCTCCCACCTTCATTCATTCATTCATTCATTCATAAACACTACCCACAACATCAAAACCCTCATCCTCTCCATCATAAAAACAAAAACCCTCAACAACATTCAACAAAAACAAATCAAACCATCCTTCCAACACCAAATTAATCACTCCTTCTTCAACAAAAATCAAAACCAAGAACAAAATCTTCAACCTTTGAGTCGATTTTTGTTTTCATAAAGGCAAAGCCTTTCACCTTCAAATCGATTTGGGCATACTACAAAGTGAAGATTTTTTCACTCTTTTATTGGTTAAGTTCATCAATGGCAAGGACTAAGGGAGCAACAAAGGCAACAAAGGCACCAAAGGCTAAGGCACTCTCACAAAGGCAAAAGGCTCTTCAAACAAAGAAAGCTTTGGCTATGGTGGTAGCAACACCAAACTTGGAAGTGCAACAACAACAACAACCTTCTATGGGAGCAACAACACCTTCTACTCCGGTAATTAATCAACTTTTGCATTATCCGGAGGTAACTTTTATTTCTGATACCCATAGAAATACCTTTGTCAAGTTTGCTATGAAGTCATTACAATCCACCAAATTCATATGTGAAGATACCTTACAAAAATTGGGTGTTCTTGAACAAACAAAAGCCTTTTTCAATGCCATGGGGTTAAAGAAATTGTTTGAAACAAGGGAATTGACATACCCCTCCCTTACCTTGGAATTTTTAAGTTCTTTGAAAGTCACCAAAGTTGAGAATAGAGAAAATCTCGAGTTTCGTCTAGCTAATGTTAGTAGACGCATTACCTTTAAGGAATTGGGTGAAATTTTGGGTCTTAGTGATGAATCGCGTTATCTTAAGCATTATGGAAAGTATGACCCCGAGCCTCTTTGGGAGGCAATCTCCGGGAAGAAATTCGAGGATTTTCATGCGAGTCGTGCTCTTTTGGTCCACCATCCGGGCATAAGAGTATGGCACAAGGTTGTGGGAAATACCATAATTGCTAGGAAAGACACCAATCATTTCACAAGACTTGATTTTATTCTCCTTGAATCGGCTTTGAATATCGGAAGAATTCATACCAAGCCTTACAATTCTTTGAGGCTCTTGGTAGATAGATGGCTCAACATCGATAGTGGGAAGAAGGGCACGACCGTTATTGTCAATGGCGGCCTAGTCACGGTCCTAGCTAAGCACTTTGATCCTAACTTCAACAAGGATAACAAGTACAAAGCAAAGGAGGGTGGCCATCTTGTTGATATGCATACTATGATTCACAAGTTCAAGTGGGTTGCCCAAAACCCCCTTGACACTAAGTATGGATGGCTAACTAGTGAAGCCAGATCGTTCACCTTGCCCTCGAAGATTTGTCGTCTAAGCGTCCACCGGACCAATTATCTACTTCCCCTTTCCGAAGAAGCCGAGTATATCATTCAACAACAAAAGGGTGATCTTGAAGCTCCCTCCTCTTCCATTGTCATACCACCTTACCCCTTTGAGTATGAAGAGTTCAAGCCGGCAGGAGTTGAAGTTGGGAAAGACTATGTGACTCTTCTCATGCAAACAATGCACAAGCAAGCCTATGAAGATCGGAAAAATGCTTATTTGGCTCAATATCCACCCTCCTACATTTAGCTAGGCAAGGACTCCTTGATCCATCTTGTCCTTTGCCTAGTTGGGCGGATAGAGAAGTCTTATTTCCGGGTGCATCTAGGGTCGTTTTGGGTGGCAATGAGGTTGTTGGAAATGATGAAGAAGTTGATGATAATATTGAGGAAGAAGCAAGTGACGGAGAAAATGATGGTGAAGATGAAGATGAGGAAGAAAGTGTAGAAGCAAATGACAAGGAAAGTGGCAATGTCACCACTTCTCATGAGGGAAGTGATGATGATAGCATGATGGAAGATTAGCAAGCCTTGGAGACTCCTACACTCTCATGGTTTGTCCATTTCTCTCTTTGTATTTTATTTAATTTTGATCATTGTTGGAGTAGTCCTAGCCCCATCAAAGGACTCACACCTCGGTACCATTGAGGTGTTCTTATTTTATTGTTCCCATTTGTAAAATCCAAAATGACAAATTAGTTTCATGCATAGCATAGTGTGTGCATGAACTATATCCATCCTTGGACATTAGCAATAGTGTCTCACTCGGTTTGGGGAAGTTAATGCATACGCAACGGGAGGTAATCTAAATTATCCTCTCCGTCATAACAAAAACCATGCATCATGTAGCATAGCTTAGTATAGATTGCATTTAGTATAGAAATCATGCATCATCTTTGCATAATTTCCATCATTTTGGCCATTGAGGACAATGCCCATATTAGTGTGGGGATGGGAATTCTAACATTTAACTCTTATTCAAAAATCCAAAAAAATTGAAAAATTTCAAAAATCATAAAAATTGAAAAAAATTGAAAACCCAAAAACAAGTTCATTTCCTTTGTATATATTGTCTTGTATATATTGTGTTTGTTCTATCCTTGTTCACATTGATTGACTACGCCACATCCGAGACATGAGGATATTGAAGACCGCATGGTATGATCTTTCCAATCTCCTTTTTCCTCTTTATGTTAATGACTATGTGGCTTTATTTTGATTGATGCGGTATAACAATGTGAATCTAGGACTTGCATTTAGTTTATATGGCATATTAGTTGGTATAATCATTTGCATTAGGATGTATATATGCTAGTTGCATCATGGCATGTAGTTGCATGTTAGAGAAATTTTGCGAAACCGTCTACTTGGGAAGCTTGACAAGTGTATATAGGCCCTAGTAGATGCTTTTTGTTCTTAAGACTTTGCTTGTTAGAATGCTTGTAAAACACCCTAGGATGTGTCATGCTAGTATCCTTTGACCTATGGTTCAAGGCCTAGTCAAGAGTACCTTGTGGTGTGATAACTCCTTGGCTACCGTTTATTCCAAGGTGACCCTTGAAACCATGCATCCATCTATCCATCTATCCATCATCCATGTTCTACCATACATTTTGTCATCAAAAGGGAATGGGCACAAAAAGAAATTGTTCAAAAATTTGAGTTCAATGAAATGAAAAGTGAAAGAAAGTTTGCAAAAATGCATCAAATGAAAAGAGGAGCAAAAATAGAACTCCTAAGCTTCAAATACAAGGCACCCTCGTTACTAATTGGGGTGACTTTGAAAATGTTCAAAAAGAAATGCAAAAAAGTTGTCAAGTATTGAAATGCCAAAAATCAAAAAGAAGTGGCAAGAAAGTGTTCTCAAATGTCAAATGCCACAAGAAATTGGGGGGGAAAAACAAGAGCAAAAGCAAACTCCCAAAGTGAAACTCAAATATCTATTGATCCCTTTATCCATCGTATCCATTTTTGTGCATGGTAGAGAGGGGACGACCCTTCTTCTTGTCTAGGCAAGAGGGGGAATTCCGCGATCCTCCAGTGTTTCTAACACCATAGGGAGTCTACTCTTGACAAAAGCATTTAACGATTGAGGACAAAGGTACCCTAGCTTGACACAACTTGGAGGTGATTTATTGGTATCCTTCTAGGCTTAGTAGTTTGAACAAATTGCATCTATGAAGGATTGTGTACCCTTGAATTGCTTCCCTTGTAGATAATTTCCGCCACTTGATGAGGGAGTGGCTATTCTTTTTGTAGATGCATCCATTATGTGCTTTTTGTGTGCTTAATGTTTGGATGTGTCGCCATTTTGGCAAGACCCACCTTGCCTTGCAAGAAGGCATCCTACCTCATGGTTGTCTTGTTGTGAGTTAAAGGGGCGGAGTGAGACCCGCTAATTGTCTCATATCGGCTATATTATTAGGATAGGTTAGTTTTGGTCCTAGTCTTTGTCACCTCTTTACTCGGGACGAGCAAAGGTTCGGTTTGGGGATATTTGATGTGACCATAATTGGCGCATATTTAGCCCCCGAATTAGCCTTGTTTCCATGCTTTTTAGTGCTTATTTGGGTCATTTCTTATCTTTAGTTCTTTGTTTTGCATATTCTTTGAGATTTTGATCCCTTGGTAGGAAAGGAGTAAGAATCTTGCATTTTCATGGCAAAACGAGACTAAATTGATCGAATTCAATGACCAAGCATCAAGGAGAGACAAGATTAGAAGGCCTTTGTACATATCATAGTAGAAGAGCAATGTTGAGGAAAGATCCTTGAGTCCCCAAGGAAATCCCCAAGGAATTTATGAAGAAAAGGGAAGAAAAGAAGAAGTTACTATCTTTGCCGATCGACAATCCGAGCGGATTGTCAACAATCCGTCCGTCGGCCCAGCCTCAAAGACAATCCGAGCGTCCTTGCTCGAATCCGCTCGGATTCCCCTCAACAATCCGCCCGGATTCCCCAGAATCCGCTCGGATTCCAACGGTGCAATCCACCCGTCCCGACCCTATTCCGCCCGGATTTCTTCACAGCACGGATTGTCTTCTTCAAGCTACGAAAGGAGAAGCCCTTCTCTCCAAAAATACCGGGTCCTCCTTGCTCAACTTAAAAAGTGTAATTACTAGTTTAGCCCTTAGTTAACCCTAATGCATCCTCCCTAATTTTCACTATAAATACCCCATTAGTCTAATTAGAGGAGCATGTTCCTCTTATCAATAATTAGTGTAGTTAATATCAATCAAATCTCTCTTTAATATTGTAATCAATTATTAATCAAGTTTTAATCCAAGTTTTGGTTCTTTAATCTCTCTTTTGTTCATCCTTTATTTTGGGTAATTGAAGATTATTTGGGTTATTATTGGGAGATTGACAACCTCTCAATCAAACATCAAGTACTTCTATTATTCTTGCTTTATTATTGGAATCATTAGTAGGTATAATCTCTTAATCCCTTTTTAATTATTGTTAATTACTTTCATTTATTCATCATGTTTCATATTGTTGGTATGATTGACAACCTTGCTAGCATGATCAACATGATAATGAGTGAGTAGTCTCTTAGCTAGGGTTAATGGGTGATTAGGGGAAACCAACATGGGGAATGATTCATGCTTAAATTAATATGCTTTCATGTTTTATTTACTTGCTTGTTTTGATCTCAACTCATGCACATGTTATATTTGATGAAATGCTAAGCCTATGAATCCTTGCATTTACTATCATCTTCTATCTTTTCAATGAGACTTGTAAGACATAACCCAACTCGAGTCTCATTAGACCATGCATGTTGTTGATTAGGGAAGATTAAGTCGACTTGTAGGTGTTGTACAATCTAATCGATTCGGCTCCGGGACCCAAACTTTCCTAGGATTGTAAGATATAACCCAACTCAATCCATCACAACAATAATTGCTTGCTTATAATTTGAGAACATGTTTGTATGATCATATCCCATGATTCCCCTATGATCCCATGACACCCTAGTGCCTTTAATCAATTGTTTACACCCCTTTAATTCATCTTGCTTGTTTATTTTCATTGTTATTCTAGTTTAGTGACCTTCTACATCAACCAAATTTGTGACACCCCTTAGACACCACTAGTTACAATAGAAATCTCATTTCAACTCCCGTCCCTTGGGATCCGACCTTTACTTGCCTCTTTACTAATTGTAGAGTTGTTTGTGGAGCTATAAATTGTGTTTTGATTCGACCGTGACCAACGACCACATCTTAATTTGTGAACACTTAGCGGAGTCGCATCAAGACTCGAGTTACAGAGTGACTATTGACTGTCCTAAGAACTTATGTCTGTCTCTAGATATATTGTTCTTTCTTGTTTGATGATTCTATGAATCATAGAAGGTGAGATGCAAGCCGGCTATGGTTGATAAGGTTTGGATTCCTGGATGTTATGTGATTCACATGATAGTGTAGTATGAGTCGGTCTAGTATTCACATGCTAGGACTATGTGTTGTTATATTGTTGTTCACATGATAAGCACGATTGTCTAGTATCTATATGCTAAGGCTATGTGTTATTCATATTCATATTCTTATATTTACATGATATATTAATTATGACATTTCGTGGCTGGGAGAACTCGGAGTTACTCCCCACTGACTGTGGCTTTTGTATTTGTATAAAATGCGATCCACAGGTATGGTGATGCTTATATGGGGTTCATGGACGAGCTAGAGAGCAAAGTAACCTTGGGACCTAGATTGGCTTTATTTTATTGTGACCCTTAAACACTTTTTATGTCATATACTTTTTAGGGACATATGTCTCCCTTTTTCATATTTGGGTTGTATAACTTCGTTTCGCGACTTTAACGATGTTTCATTTATGAGATTTACTTTAGACCTTGCATGTTTGACACCTTCCCATTTGGATATTTTTATGACAGGTTCAGGTTTTAGAAATTACAGGTTTTTACCCAAATGAACCTATTACAAACATATCCATGCAGTTTTTATCTAGAATTATGTGTTTACTTTTCCGCAATAAATTAGGGTGTCACAGTTGGTATCAGAGCATATTTGCTCCCGACGCACGTTTGTGCACCTCCAATATAAATAACTTGACCTTAAAATAATAAACTTGAGTGATGGGTAAGATGGGTAGACTTAGGACCTTATGTTGTAGTCCCTGTGTGTTTGCTCTTTGTTAGGTTCTAACATGTTTGTTGATTACCATGTAATATTTGTTGTGCCTTGTATCAATAACCGTAAACCTACCAACGTGAAGATCAAGATTTGATGCCTATTGCCGAGGACTGAAGATTTGTTTACCTTTGAAGAATGCTTCTACTTTCTCGAAGATGTTTCTCATTCTTCGTGTACCTTGTCTTATTCTTTATCTCTTGGTGCTTATTCTCCTTCTAAACTCTCTTTTCTCTTTCCTTGAAAGTTACTCTTGTACCCTCCTAAATTGTCCTTTGTTCCTTGGTTATCCTACCTTAACGCCTTTTTGATAGTACTCTTCCTTTTGAGAAACGTTGACCTTGGTTTGGAAAATTCAACTTTTGAGGAGATTGTTTGTGGTTAACCCATAACCCTGGTTTTAAGAGGTTGTGATGTTGGAAAGACTTAGGTGGAATTGAGTGGTGGAATCGAAGGTGTAAGATTGAGAGAGTAAGTAAGTTGAATTTACGATTGGCTTTCGTAATCACTTTGGATATGAGGGTTTATAAGGTATATGTTACCATATGAGAAATACTAATTTTAGGATTATTAGTTGGTCTAAGTGAGTGATCTTAATTACTACTTGAGGTATGGCATGAGAGTGAGACTAAGCTACATTGTTGGGAAATCTTAGCACTTGTTTTAGTAACTAGAAAGGATAATGGTATGGTTGACGCCAATTGTTAAGTTGAAGGACATAGTTTTAATTTATGGTGTTAGAATGTAGGAATTTAGAGATTGGAATTAGGACCCTTGATGGAAGATTTTATCATTTTGAGAAACCCATGGTTGACACTAGTTGGATATGAGTATAGCTTTGTTGGAAACCCTGACCTTGATCTTGTGGAAGTTGTTTGTGGATGTTTGAGGATTTGGAGTGATGAGATCACACTTATAGTGGAGTACCTTGTTTCACGGAATTGCTTAGGATGAAGTAACATGAGTGTTTTGAGGAAATCCTTGGGAGTGATGTGGTTATAAGTTTTGTTGCTAAGAAGTTTTCGGAACCGCTTAGGTTGATGTTGTTGTGTGAAATTTGAGTACCTGGCGTTTCCTTGTTGTCTAATTTCCTTTCTTCTTTGGCCATAAGCGTTACCGTTCATACCTCCTTTCCTCGCTTCATCTTGCTCATGATCTTGAATTAGCCACCTGGTACATGCCTTGAAGACATGGAGGCATTACCTTATTGGAGTTCATTGCCACATTTATACCGATCATAAGAGTTTGAGGTATATCTTTACCCAGAAAGAATTGAATATGAGACAAAGACCATGGCTAGAGTTGGTGAATGATTATGATGACAAGTTGATTTATCATGAAGGGAAAGCAAATGTGGTGGCCGATGCTTTGAGTAGGAAGACTAGTCACTCTTTGAGCACTATCCGTGTGTTACCTGATGAACTTACCACGGAATTTCAAAAGTTAGGGATAAGCCTTGTTGGGAAGGGCTTTGACTTTCTTAGTGCCTTGAGTGCAGAACCCGACTTTTACCGTGAGATCCGTACGTGCCTACCTAGGATGCTACTTTCAAGTCCATTCAAGCAAAAATCCAACTTGGGCAAGCTAAGGATTGTGTGGTGGATAGTGATGGATACCTTCGTTACCAAGGTAGGATGTATGTTCCGAGAGTAGCCGAGTTGAGGAAGAAGATCCTTGATGAAGCTCACCTTTCTCCTTACTCTATTCATCCTGGTGGTGACAAGATGTATAAAGACTTGAGATTACAGTTTTGGTGGCCTAGGATGAAGATTGATGTCCTAGAGTATGTTAGCAAGTGTCTTACCTGTCAGAAAGTGAAGATTGAGCATCAGAAACCCGAGGGTTTGCTACAACCTTTGGATGTTCCTCTTTGGAAATGGGAGTCCATCTCCATGGACTTTGTGATGGCTTTACCTAAGACTGCTAGCGGAAAAGATGCGGTTTGGGTGGTTGTAGATCGATTGACCAAATGTGCTAGGTTTATACCTATCAAGGAGACGTGGAGATTAGATGTCCTTGCTGAGGCCTATGTGAGGGAGATAGTACGCTACCATGGAGTGCCTAAGGATATAGTTTCAGAACGTGACCCTAGATTCTGTTCCCGTTTCTGGACTGCTTTGCAAGAAGCCATGGGTAGTAAACTACTGATGAGTACCGCTTTTCATGCCGCTACAGATGGGCAGACTGAGAGGACTATCCAGACTTTAGAGGACCTCCTCCGTGCTTGTGCTTTAGACTTCCACACTTCTTGGGAGAAATGTTTACCTCTTGTCGAATTCTCCTAGAACAATAGCTATCATTCCTCTATCAAGATGTCACCTTATGAAGCTTTGTACGGTAGGAAGTGCCGTAGTCCGGTTTGTTGGGACCAAGTCCAAGATGCTCATGTGTTGGGACCCAATTTGGTGACTGAGACCATCAATCAGGTTCAGATCATTCGAGAGCGTATAAAAGCCGCTCAAGACCGACAGAAATCTTATGCCGATGTCCGTCGTCGACCACTTGCCTTTGAAGTTGATGATCGGGTATTCCTTAAGCTGTCACCTATGAAAGGGGTGAAACGTTTTGGTGTGAAAGGAAAACTGAGTCCCAAATACATTGGACCTTTCCGTGTGCTTGAGAAGATTGGTCCCGTTGCTTACCGTCTAGAGTTGCCCCCTAATTTGAGCAAGGTTCATGATGTCTTCCATGTATCTCAGTTGAGGAAGTACATTAGTGATCCGAGCCATGTCATTCAAGAAGAAATCCCAGATTTGGAACCTAACTTGGCTTTGGAAGAAAGGCCGATCCGAATCCTCGAAAGAGCAAACAAGCAACTTAGAAACAAAGTTGTGCCCCTAGTTCGTATCCTTTGGCGTTGTGGAAATGTCGAAGAAGAAACTTGGGAGCCTGAATCTTCTATGTTAGCTAAATATCCCGAACTTTTCTCGTGAGGTAATTCTCTCTCCTTTATCTAATTCTTGTGAGTTTTAGCTATCCTTTCGAGTGTTCCTCTCCTTCTCTTAAATACTCTCCGCGTTAGTAGTCCTTGCTTAGTTGTTTAAAAGTCGTAGTTAGAGTTTGGTCATAGCTAGTGGAGTTATTATCCTTATTATAGAGTTTCGAACTAAAATTTTTTGAAAATGTTTTAATGTTTTCTACTGGTTTTAACGTCATTGAGTGGTAAAGCTCGTTATTGGAGACGTCTGATAATTGGTTTTCTCATTTGTTGGTGTAAAATATATATTTTTATGTCTTTGATTTGGAATGTTGATGTTCTTGAACGGCCGACGAGGATATTCCATTCCATTGAAAAGACACTTATATTTCATACGTTCACATTTTGAAGATTTTGTTCACTTCATTTTAAAGAGATAGACCTACATATATACAATGTTCCTTCTTCTAAGTTTCGGGGACGAAACTTCTTAAAAGGAGGGATGATTGTAACACCCCGTAAATTTGAAGACCTTTATTATATTTTAAAAGTAATATTTTAATCTATTTTAATTTTATATTAATTTATTTGGAATAAAATTTACTTGATAAAATATAATATTATTTTATTTTGAAGAAAGGTAATTATTTTTGATAGTTTAGAAATGTTTAAAAGTGATTTAAACTATATTTAAACCTTTTCCTTTGATAAAATAGATTTCGGACAAAAGTCATAAAATTGGGATTTTCCCATTTCTTACGGTCGTTGGGTAAACGAGTTTGGATATTGAGCATATGAGTACTTAATATTTTAGTAAAATCGTGTTTAAGAACTTTAATATTCTCGGAAATCGCGTTTGACGAATATTTCTATTTATCGTCGAAGCGAACCCAAAACGTAAACAATTGACCACATTCCCACACCATTTGGATCGACCACCTACCCCCATTTGTCCCCTCTTTCAATTCTCATTTCCTCCATAATTCACTCTCTCTCTTCCTTTCATCAAACACCAAATTCATCTCAAAAATCCTCCTTACAATCCCTAAATTCACCATAAATCCTTCATTTCTCCACCAAATCTCATAAAAATTATATATTTGGAATCCTCTCTTCAATCCTCATCTCCTAGTAAGCTTTATTTTCATTTCCCCTAATTTTGTTTTAAGACTCATTTTTTTAGGGTTTCGAATTTAAGCTTAATAATTGTGTTTTTGTTGTTCTTATAGGTGAAGAATTTGAAGATGAGTTAGGTGACTCATATATTGCAGAAGATGATGAGTGATTTCGGTTTCTAGGGCTCTTTCTCAAGTGTTATTGTTCTCTTTTTCTAGCTTAAGGTAACTATTCCGAGTCACTCGGCGAATTAATGTCACATTAGTAGTTGTATTTGTTGTTTGTTGTTGTTTGTTGTCGTTTGTTGTTGTTTGTTGTTGTTTGTTGTTGTTTGAGACGATCTTGTTGATAAATGAATGAATGGAGTAAGATGAGTATGCTTATGTTTAATTTATGTTACCCATTTGTATATTATTGTTTGGAACAAATTTGGACGAGGAATTATGTGTTGTGACAAGTCCGTGTTTTGGCTGGAACGCGTCAGTACCGGACCGAGATGGTTTCCAATGTTTCCAAAAATATGACAGATTCAACGGAATCGAAAAATTAGGTGGTTTAGCCACTTGAATCACTCAATTCGGAGTCCGTATGAGTAAATGGCGTCGTTTTATCGATTAAAAATTTATAGAAAAGTTTACCCTTGTGTGAGACGGTTATTTATGCTATTTTATTATGCGAGAATTTAATTGAATTGGACACTTTGTAAGTTGGAATATATTTCCTTATGTTGATAGTTTTTCACATGATAGAAATTGGAAATGGCATGAGAATGATATTGTGAGGAATTTTGTGATTTGGGCCAAAGTAGGCCAAGACTCTGAGCTGGGCCAGATTGACCGAACGAGTTTGGTCAAACTAGGTTTAAACCGGTCAGCCTCGATTTAACCGATGACCCGTCGCGGGACTCGGGTCGAGGGTTTGTCTTTGAGGTGAGATTGGTTGTTACTGGATGTTTTATGTTGATGCCTTGATATTTGTGATTATCATTTCACATGTTGGTTGTTGGATGCTTTGGATGCCTTATGCTTGAGTCTTGTTGCCTCTTTGCCATTTTAGCTTGTTCTCATGGATTATGGTACCGTTGGTTAGCTGGAATTTGGATTATTATTGATATTGGAGATATTGTTGGATTGTCAGCTGAATATGCTCTTGCGTAGCCTTTCATATGCTAGGGTGTGTATGATCATTTGTATGTGCAAGTTTGGACTCTTTGCCCCTCTTATGGTTAATTGGGTGTCCTACTTGTCTTGTGTGGTGTGGGCTAAAGTATTCAAGCTGGGACTAGGTCCTAGGTGAGTATTTCGGCCTTCATCATAGATAGGCCATTATAGTCTTTGACGAGTCTATGTTCACCGCTTAATAGCCTTTGTGTCTTAGCTTGGTGGGTTTATATCCAAGTTAGGGCATGACCTCCTGACGTACTCTTAGAAGTATGTGGCCAGCTTAAGTACTAGCCAACCCTTTGGTGGACTCCTTAGGGGTACTCATGTGGTGTTATCATGGGTCTTGGATGCGGTAGTTTTTCCGCATGTCGCTAGGTCTGCGCAGCTTTCGGACTAGGGTGTTTACCTTACCTCGTGGTATAGACTCGAGTTACATAGTGACTATTGACTGTCCTAAGAACTTATGCCTGTCTCTAGATATATTGTCCTTTCTTGTTTGATGATTCTATGAATCATAGAAGGTGAGATGCAAGCCGGCTATGGTTGATAGAGTTTGGATTCCTGGATGTTATGTGATTCACATGATACTGTAGTATGAGTCGGTCTAGTATTCACATGCTAGGACTATTTGTTGTTATATTGTTGTTCACATGATAAGCACTATTGTCTAGCATCTATATGCTAAGGCTATGTGTTATTCATATTCATATTCTTATATTTACATGTTATATTAATTATGACATTTCGTGGCTGGGAGAACTCGGAGTTACTCCCCACTGACTGTGGCTTTCGTATTTGTATAAAATGCGATCCACAGGTATGGTGATGCTTACATGGGGTTCATGGACGAGCTAGCGAGCAAAGTAACCTTGGGATCTAGATTGGCTTTATTTTATTATGACCCTTAAACACTTTTTATGTCATATACTTTTTAGGGACATATGTCTCCCTTTTTCATATTTGGGTTGTATAACTTCGTTTCGCGACTTTAGCGTTGTTTCATTTATGAGATTTACTTTAGACCTTGCATGTTTGACACCTTCCCATTTGGATATTTTTATGACAGGTTCAGGTTTTAAAAATTACAGGTTTTTACCCAAATGAACCCATTACAAACATATCCATGCAGTTTTTATCTAGAATTATGTGTTTACTTTTCCGCTATAAATGAGGGTGTCACATTGGTACTCGATCGAGTACCCCTTACTCGATCGAGTAGCCCTGGTAATTTTTATATACGTGTCTCTGACTTTCACCTACTCGATCGAGTAAGTTATTTACTCGATCGAGTGGCCTGTACTCGATCTAGTGACCCCTGTTTTGGGTCATATGCCTATATTTTGACTTTGTTGCATATCATGTTTAATTCAAAAGTGTTATTTTGCTTCTTTATGCATTGTTTTACATGTATGTTGGTCTTGATGCGTAAGTTACCCAATATTATGGAGTAGTGAGTGGCACCCTATGGTGGGTATAAATTCGGTGGGAGGACATGAGTTATATGTGGTTGTGATAGATAGAGGAAAAAGAAAAGGATGATTGGCAAGGCTTAATTGATAGAGCATGTTTTGTGAGACGGGAGGAGTGATATGATTGTGTGTTGAGTAATATAAAAGTAAGTAAATATGGGGAAATGATGATGTGAGTCTAAGGAGCGTTAGAATGAATAGATTGAAAGGAAGAATGTGACAGTAGCAACTTGAAATGTGTAAAGAATTATGGAGGGAGATGGTTAGGAATTGTGTTGGTTAAGAATATATATATATATATATATATATATATATATATATATATATATATATATATATATATATATATATATATATATATATATATATATATATATATATATATATATAATGAAAGGTCGTTTTAGAGGGATTGAGAAGAGTGGTATATAGTGAACTTAATGGAGACATGTCGCGTCGAAGATTTGCAGTTAGTAAGTGAGTTCGGGAATTTGTGATTCAAGATATGAAACTAATGCGTTATTTCCTTTGGCAATTAACGGTATAAAATGAATTTTGATTTCTAGAGATGTAAAAAGGGAGATGCAATTGTTTGAACAAGTAAACGTTGATTCCATGGATGGATTAGTGGCAAGGGTGAGTGATAGCATAATAAGAGAATATTTATGGTAAGAAAGAGTGAGATGATATCGATAAGAAATAATGGGATTTGAGTTTTGGAGCAATGAGAAGGTAATCGGAGCACTAAAGAGTTAGGAAGAAATAATAAGGAGTTTTATAGTTAACTGATTTTGTCGAGTGTAAAAGAAAAGAATGAGGGGAGTAAAACTAGGAAAATGTTGACCGGAGTTATGTGATATAGAGGTAAGGAGTCGTCGAGATGTGTGATACCAATCACGAGGATGTTAGTTAATGGTTATATAGGAGTTTCGGGACAACATGATTAATCTTGAGTTCTGAGGAATTAAGGAAAGTAAGAAGTTGGTAGAATATCTCCATGATATGAGATTTTGGTGGAGACTGGAGAGTTAGATGATGATACCATTAAGGATAGTGTCGGGAAGAATGTTGAGGTAATTTTGTTGATGGATTTGATGATCGTTAATTGAGATGTTAACCAAAGATAGGAAAGAAACTGTGATGTTTAGAGACGAGTGTAAGAGGCTTGATGTCGGAACGATGGTAGGGTTGAGGGGTTGTCACTAATGGTTAAGAGTGACGATAAATAGAAAAAAAATGGCCATTCTAAAGGGATTGATTTTATAGAGACCCGATTGATGAGTACGGTTGTGAGGAAGTATGAGGTGTGGTCTTAGAAGGCGGTTGCTAGTAGTTAAGTACTAGTTGAATGGTTATTCTTGACAGGAGGTGATGGTTATGCGAATGGGGAAATATGTTATGAGGGGCATATGAGTTAAGCTCGGGCGACATGTAACCTTTGTTGAGTGGTAACTTACGTGATCAGGATTGACTAGTTGGATGTGATTATGGGTCTAAGATGGATATAAATGTTTGTGTGAGGTTGTGACCTAACGAGAAGCGGTATGGTGTGATAGTTATAATGTTGTTATCTGAATGTTCTGTAATATATGTTGGATACGGTAACTTAATGGAATGATGACCAAAAGGGATAGTTTGGGTGGTCTGACAATACTGGTTATACTTGCATGTGTATTCATGATATATGTTTATTCCGTGAAAAGGTATGGATGGTATGCATGAGATTCTTGTCTGTTATTCCGTATGATATACGGTGTTGTGATCTAGTAAAGCAGTCTTGAGTAAGTTTTTCTTGTCCGAGATGTTATATTGAGTCAGTGTTTATGGGATTGTGTATGTTGTGATGTCTATCAGTGTGGTTGTGGTGCCTCGGGTGGTGATCCGGGCACGGTACTTAGTGTTGTGATGCGGGTATTTTCGCACCGCGGTGTGGCTGTTGGTGGCGGTGTTGCGATGTCGTCACCGGTTGTGGTGGAATAGGCGAGATGATTATGATACGAGTTTTCGAAAGTACATACCAGTTAAACATAGATTGTTGTTTTGTTTGCTGCTGTTCCTTGTGAGTTTTGGTTGAACATGTAGACTGTTGTTTGGTTTGTTGATGTTTCTTACCAGTTTCAGTTTGGGAATGAGGGTAGAGTATGATATGGAAGAGAGTTGTATATGTTTTCGTTGTTGTCATGGTATAGTGATATTCTTTTGATGGGACACAGTTGTGAGTAGTTGTTACAGTAATTTTGATCTTGTTTTAAGATGAGGCATCGGTAGTCATAGTCATGGCAAGTGATTCATGGAACATTTGTTGTAATGATCTGAAAGCGGCAGGTGGTTCATAATCTTTTGTTGAGATAGTGAGTGCAGGGTATTGGTAATTGGTGTCATGTTAAGTTATATATGAATTTTGCGGTAATAAAAGAAAAGAACTTGAGGATCTAGTGTGAGTGTACGTAACAAGTGTGGATTGTGAGTTATGCTTTTGGTGATGGGAGTTTTATATATTTTATATAGAGAGGTATGTCATGTTGCGGTAATGTGGAAGAGTTGAAGTTTTGGGTTAAGCTAAAGATTTTGAGGTATAGGTTATGTGGTGTGACGAGTGAATTGAAGTATGAGAATTGTTTAAGTAAGAGAGCCTTAGATTTATGCATGGCGAGTGTTCAGGTTATAGGTGGTTATCTTTGACATGCGGTGGTGATGGGGATAATGAGAAGATATAGCTAGGATTTAGTATTAGTGAGTTACGAGGACTTAACATTTATCTTAAGAGGAGTAGGATACGATAAAAGAGATTTTGATGATTGTACAAGTTGTAGTAGATTTGGAAGTTTGAGTCTTGATGTATAATAAAAGATTGATTCGTGTTGTGGTTGATTTTATTAAAGGTCATGACCGTGCTTGTAGTAGTGTAATGTTTAGGAATGGGAGAATATTTCAATAGTGTTGACAGTTGGATGATGATTTTATGAGTGTGAGTAAACTTCGAGGACGAAGTTCCTTTTAAGGGTGGTAGAATGTAACATTCCGTTTGATGTTAGTGGATGGTAGTTGGTAGTGTATGGAGTTAGTGTCGGGAGAGTCTATGATGTAGTTGATACGATATCGTGAGCCATGTTGGGGAGGTAGGAATAGTTGGTGGAGTTGGTGTTAAGAGTTCATGTTTTATAGGTTGGGGTTTTGTTTTGAGTTCTTAGTTGCGTTGTTGTGTCTTGGTCGAGTTAGTATGTTTGTTTTTATGTATGGGTTGAACTTCGGGGACGAAGTTCCTTTTAAGGAGGGAAGACTGTAATACTACGGTTTTATGAGTCTCTGGGTACTCTATCGAGTGGGCCTTACTCTGTCGAGTAAATGTGTTTTGCGTTTTAAAATAGTTTCTGACCTGTTGAGTACTTGATCGAGTAGTGATGGATGATGTGGAATGCGATGTCGTCGGGTCACATCCAATCAAACACATTTATAATACTCAACATACAACTAGTTAGCGGTAAGTCGAGGTCGATCCATGGGACGGTGTGCTTTGGATTCTAAGTCTATCTATCTCAATTTATTCTAGTGTCACAATTTGGTTGGGTTTGTAGTTGTGTCATAGGCTAATGCAAGCAATAAAGTAAAACAAGCAGTAAAAGAAGGATGTAAACAATTAATTAAAGATGCTAGGATATCATGGGGACATAGGGGGTTCATGGTTTTGATCATACAAACATGTTTACAATTATAAGCAAGCAATTAATGTTATGAAGGAACCGAGTTGGTTTATATCTTACGGTTCTTAGGAAGAGTTGGGTCCCGGAGCCGAATCGATTAGATTGTACAACACCTACAAGTCGACTTAATTTCCTCCTAATCAACTTCTATGCATGGTCTAACAAGACTCGAGTTGGTTTATATCTTACAAGTCAAGTTGAGTAGATAAGAGATGGTTGTAAATGCAAGGATTCATAGGCTTAGCATTTCATCAAACATAACATGTGCATAAAGTTGACATCACAACAAGCAAGCAATTTAATCATGTGAACATATTAGATTAAGCATGAATCAATCCCATGTTGCTTTCCCCTAGTTACCCACTAATCCTAGCTAAAAGACTACTCACTCATTATCAAGTTTGACATGCTAACAAGGTTGTCTGTAACACCCGCGAATTTCCCATTTTTAGCATTTATAATTTAATTAACCGTTCTATTGTTTTATTTATATTTTAAATTATTTAATTTAATAATTTCGTTTTAAACAAATTTTATAAAAGTTACATTATAAGCTTGTTTATATAAAAATAATTATATTAAGTCAGACAGTAATAATAGTGAGAATAATAATAATATATTTTCGTCTTAAGTTATAGACATATTTCCGTCTAGCAAAGATCGTCGCATTTCTCTTGTAAAGCTTTTTATTCGGACCAACCCGATTTCGACAACACATGACTCTCACCTACCCTCTTACACTCTACTTTTAAATAATTCTTTTATTATTATTATTATTATTATTATTATTATTATTATTATTATTATTATTATTATTATTATTATTATTATTATTATTTTTATTATTTTTATTATTATTATTATTATTATTATTATTATTATTTTTATTATTTTTATTATTATTATTATTATTATTATTATTATTATTATTATTATTATTATTATTATTATTATTATTATTATTATTATTATTATTATTATTATTATTATTATTATTATTATTATTATTATTATTATTATTATTATTATTATTATTATTATTATTATTATTATTATTATTATTATTATTATTATTATTATTATTATTATTATTATTATTATTATTATTATTATTATTATTGTTCCACTACCTCATCCCCACCCCGTCATTTCCCTTTCCCCTTTCATTTCTTCCTTTCCTCTTTCGATCTATCAGCCAACAACCAGTGAACCACAACACCCACCATTTTCGTCACCTCCAACCTCAGATCCCGCCTCCATTCTCAACCAAATTTGATAAGTTTTACACCAATAGCTTCATTTCCTCGTCCTCCTTCTTTATATGTAAAAAAGAGCCAAACTTTCGTCCTATTTCAATTCGGCCGCCTTACAAAGGATTCGGATTTTGGGTTAATTTCTTCTGTTTTTGGGTTTCATGTCATCCTTGGGCGATTCCTGTGGCGTTTAGGAGAGCAAAAAAAGGTAACGGTGATAGGTTACTCGACAAATGTCGAAATTCCATCTTATATGTCGATTTATATGCTCTTGTTTGATAAAGTTTGATCCTTTATGTTTTTCTCAATTGTGTGATAATTTCCGTCTCGAAATAATGTTTGAATTAAGCTGTTTTGTTTATGCGCTCTTCATTTAAATTGGTTTGGTATGAGTCGTGTGGTCTTCGGGACCGATTTAAAGTGTAAATTGGGACTGTTTGGTGGTCAATATGATACGGCTTACTTCTCTGTTTAGGGAATGGTTTCATGGAGGATTTGAGTGCTGATATTGAGCTGGTTTAAGAAGGAAGTGGGACTACTTTAGGGACGGTTGTATACAACATTTTGGGACTGTTTTGCGTCACTGTGTGCAGGTTACTCATGGACTGTATGATGCTATTGTGGGACTGTTTTTGTTTTTTTTTTAGGACGATTTCTCGCTGTTTTGAGGTAGTCTTTGCAGGTACTTCATGACAGTTTTGGGGACGAGTTGTATGCCTTTTTAGGATTGTCTTGGGACTGTTTTACATAGCTTAGTTCGGTCGCTTTCAGATTAAATTGGGACTGTTTTGGGATTGTTTTGGAGTCATATTGCAGGCCGGTTGGTCAGTGGGAATCTGTTTTGCAGAGGTCTGTCACGGCTGGATGTCTGGGGGCCTGTGTTGGCTCGGTTCGGGGACCGTTTGTGGGTTCTCGATTTCCGATCTGTCTTCGAGTCTTGGATGCGGACTGTTCTGCCGCATGTCGAATCGGGGACCGTTCTGCCCCGAGAGTCTGGCCAGATTTAGACTAGGACTGAGTCTTGGGAGTACCATTGTCGTCCTACCAGGGGAATTATATTTTGATATATGAGTAGTAAAGGTCTTGCTTGGTTATAGATATTGGTATTTGTTTTTCAAGGCAAGAGTTATGCCTTGTGTTGTTTGTCTTGGTCCTATCGGATACTAGAGGTGAGCTATAAGCCCTCTAGTTGCGATATGATCGTCGGGATTGATGCTCCCATCCGTTCTTATGGTGAGATGCAAGCCATAAGTATGAATGTGACATTAGTAGCCACGTCCCGTGCAATGTTTGCTAAGTGGTTTTCCAAATAATGGCTACGGTTTCTATTCTTGTATTTTGCATTGGTTGATCCCTTACTTAACTGCTTCACATGATTCGGATTCTAATCTCATATCTATTTCGTAATTCCTTGAAATGCGCACTTTTTCATAAATGACCGTATTCTTATCTTTCAAATTATTTAATGGTCTCACGTGAAAAGTTGAATCTTTAGTATGCTAATGTTGGCCTATCTTGTTCCATTTCAATTATCTGCCAGGTTTACATATAAACTTGATATTCTTATCTTTTGTATGTATCTTATATGACTTACATGTTTTAGTTCCTTATTATGTTCGTTTTGACATATTGTGGCTGGGAGAACCTTGAGTTACTCCCCACTGACTGTGGCGTTCATGTTTACATGAATGACAGGTATTAATTGGTGCATCTATGGGGTGAAGACATGTGTGAGCTAGCGAGCACTTTGGCCTAGTAATCGGTTTATTAGGATTGTTTAGACTCACCTTTTATTGTATTGTCATTCGAGGGATATATTTTCCCTCACCTTGACTATCGCGTTTGTATAATTTAAACTTTATTTCCGCATTCTTTATTTATGTTTTGGATTTTAATGAACCCGCGCTTTAATTTTTAAAAGTTTCAAAATTTCCTAATTTCCGCTTGAATTTATAACTTATATTTTCTGCTTTATCGCGGGGTGTCACAGTTGGTATCAGAGCCTAAGTTGCTCCCGACGCACACACGTGTACCCCAAACTTAAATTTGAACTTGACCTTGAATAATGAATGAGAGATGGGTAGAAATAAGGACCTAAGTTGGTAGTCTCTTTGTGTATGCTTCGTGGTAGGTTCTAACATGTTTGTTGATTGTCATCTGTTTTTGTGGCCTTGGATCGACAAACCATGAGCTTACCCGTGTTGCGATCAAGACTTGGTGCCTAATACCGGAAATTGAAGATTTGTTCAACTTTGAAGAATGCTTCTTCTTCCTCGAAGATATTCCTCCTTCTTTGTGTACCTTGCCTTATCCTTTACTTCTTGATGCGTAATTCTTCTTCTAAACTCTCTTTTATTTTCCCTTGGAAGTTACTCTTGTACTCTCTCAACTTGCCCTTTATCCCTTGCTTCTCCACCCTTGACGCCTTGTTTATAGTTCTTTTTATTTCGTGGGATGTTAACCTTGGTTGAAAAATTTGGTTTGGTAGAGTTTGTTTGTGGTTGACCCATAACCCTTGGTTTTGAGAGGTTGTGATGTTAGAAAGACTAGGTAGTGTGATGTGACATGCTTAGTGACTCTTATACGTAGTTCCTTGATAAAGTGAGTATAATTAATTGTTTGGTGGATTTTGTGTGTTAAGTGTGAATTGCCTATGATATTAAAATTTTGGAACTTAGCCCTGTTGTTTATACTTGGAATTTGAGAACTTGGTAACTCGAGTATTGTTGCTTGGGGTTTTGACATGGAGTAGAGTTTATGATGAGAGCTTGGAAGGAAACACCTCTAGGACGTTGTTGGCCATTGGTGATGAAAGTGTTACTTGGAAGTTTTTGATGAGCTAGAGGTTAGCATAGTCGGTATACTTTTGTGAGTGTTGTGATGGTTACATAGGGACCTTGTTAGGTGAGAGTTGCAGCTAGTTTTGAAATCTCATTTTGGTATCCACTTTGCGGTAATGAGGGTTAGTTACCAGAGTTCTTGAGATGTGATTATAGCTTGAGATCGATAGATGTTGAGCTGAGATGAGTTAGATGTCTTGGGTGGCTGTCTGATCATAAGCGTTACCGTTCATACCTCCCTTTCCTCGCTTCATCGTGCTCCTCCTTTAAGTTTGATTCTAGTAACTTATAAAAACTCTACCTCTGACATACTTGTTGACCTCACTTCGACTCCTACCCTTAGGAAGTTCATCTTAGTTCTTTTGTTAGTTAAGTTTGGACTCTCTAAGCGTACCTTGTACTTATGTTGTCTAGATTATTTTTCATTTCGTACAATTTCTAAACAATTCAAACTAGCATTTTTGGTTCATTGTTAAGAATTTATGTTACTTTTTCAAAACTTTACCTATTTTAAAGGTTCGAAAATGAAAATTTGATTTAGTTCCCCTTTTGTTCTTTGAGTGTAAACTTCTTTATCGTGAATTTTGATTGCTACACCCGAGTTGCTTTTGAATTTTGCTCAATTTCCAACTAACTTTGATCTACTTATGATTTCTTTGTCAAAATTTATTGTTATATTTTCGAGAACTTAACTCCTTTTAGGGTTTAAAAACGAAACATTTATTTTTATTTTGGCTTTTGCAAAAAGGAAATTTGAGTGGATTATCATTTTCATTGGGTTTTAACGTTGATGGGATGTTAGGACTCGTTATTAAAGGCGTCTAATAACCTGTCCTACGCTTGTCAACGGATAACTTTTGTTTCAGACTTGTCTTTTACTTGGAAAGTTAGTGCTCTTGTGTGCACGACAAGAGCAATTTCGTTCTATGAAGGAGACCTATCCTTTTGAAAACTCTCCATAATTGTTTTGGAAGTATTTTGATTTCGTATTTCTACAAATGATTTGGTATTTGGCCTTGTCTTTGATTTGGAATGTGATGTTCTTGAATG
Organism: Silene latifolia; assembly: GCF_048544455.1. Taxonomy (NCBI): domain Eukaryota; kingdom Viridiplantae; phylum Streptophyta; class Magnoliopsida; order Caryophyllales; family Caryophyllaceae; genus Silene; species Silene latifolia. The sequence continues at coordinate 114,809,181 of NC_133527.1, read as the reverse complement.
CGCAACGAGAACATTTTCGTTCCTTTGACGAGAACTTGGTGCTGTTGGAAAATTCTACTTGAAACTTTTGAAGGAATTTTAATTCTTACACTGAGTAACCTTTTAACGTTTTAGTTACCGGTTTCAAAGCCCAGTTTTACCTTTATAACCTTTCATTTTCTACTTTCAAGTTTCGAGGACGAAACTTTTTAAAAGATGGGGTGATTGTAACACCCGCGAATTTCCCATTTTTAGAATTTATAATTTAATTAACCGTTCTATTGTTTTATTTATATTTTAAATTATTTAATTTAATAATTTCGTTTTAAACAAATTTTATAAAAGTTACATTATAAGCTTGTTTATATAAAAATAATTATATTAAGTCAGACAGTAATAATAGTGAGAATAATAATAATATATTTTCGTCTTAAGTTATAGACATATTTCCGTCTAGCAAAGATCGTCGCATTTCTCTTGTAAAGCTTTTTATTCGGACCAACCCGATTTCGACAACACATGACTCTCACCTACCCTCTTACACTCTACTTTTAAATAATTCTTTTATTATTATTATTATTATTATTATTATTATTATTATTATTATTATTATTATTATTATTATTATTATTATTATTATTATTATTATTATTATTATTATTATTATTATTTATTATTATTATTATTATTATTATTATTATTATTATTATTATTATTATTATTATTATTATTATTATTATTATTATTATTATTATTATTATTATTATTATTATTATTATTATTATTATTATTATTATTATTATTATTATTATTATTATTATTATTATTATTATTATTATTATTATTATTATTATTATTATTATTATTATTATTATTGTTCCACTACCTCATCCCCACCCCGTCATTTCCCTTTCCCCTTTCATTTCTTCCTTTCCTCTTTCGATCTATCAGCCAACAACCAGTGAACCACAACACCCACCATTTTCGTCACCTCCAACCTCAGATCCCGCCTCCATTATCAACCAAATTTGATAAGTTTTACACCAATAGCTTCCTTTCCTCGTCCTCCTTCTTTATATGTAAAAAAGAGCCAAGCTTTCGTCCTATTTCAATTCGGCCGCCTTATAAAAGGATTCGGATTTTGGGTTAATTTCTTCTGTTTTTGGGTTTCATGTCATCCTTGGGCGATTCCTGTGGCGTTTAGGAGAGCAAAAAAAGGTAACGGTGATAGGTTACTCGACAAATGTCGAAATTCCATCTTATATGTCGATTTATATGCTCTTGTTTGATAAAGTTTGATCCTTTTTTTTTCTCAATTGTGTGATAATTTCCGTCTCGAAATAATGTTTGAATTAAGCTGTTTTGTTTATGCGCTCTTCATTTAGATTGGTTTGGTACGAGTCGTGTGGTCTTCGGGACCGATTTAAAGTGTAAATTGGGACTGTTTGGTGGTCAATATGATACGGCTTACTTATCTGTTTAGGGAATGGTTTCATGGAGGATTTGAGTGCTGATATTGAGCTGGTTTAAGAAGGAAGTGGGACTACTTTAGGGACGGTTGTATACAACATTTTGGGACTGTTTCGAGTCACTGTGTGCAGGTTACTCATGGACTGTATGATGCTATTGTGGGACTGTTTTTGTTTTTTTTTTTGGGGACGATTTCTCGCTGTTTTGAGGTAGTCTTTGCAGGTACTTCATGACAGTTTTGGGGACGAGTTGTATGCCTTTTTAGGATTGTCTTGGGACTGTTTTACATAGCTTAGTTCGGTCGCTTTCAGATTAAATTGGGACTGTTTTGGGATTGTTTTGGAGTCATATTGCAGGCCGGTTGGTCAGTGGGAATCTGTTTTGCAGAGGTCTGTCACGGCTGGATGTCTGGGGGCCTGTGTTGGCTCGGTTTTTGGAGCCGGGTTGCAAATTCGTTTTGTACCGTGGAGGTTCTGATGAGGGTTGTCGGGTAGCTGGTTTTGGTGGTTGATTTAGGTGGAATTTATAATTGATTTTGATGTTTATCCTGGGTGGGAGAAGAGTAAAGAGTATGGACATAAGCGGCAGATTAGTTGGACTTTGTAGTTGGACGATGCTTTATGTGTGGAATAAGTCATGGGTTGGTTAAATTGTTAAATAATTGGGATTTGGAAAATTGAAACGTAAGTAATTGTTTAAGGGATGTGTGACCTTCTTTAATCTTTGTCTCGGCATTAGAGTTGCAGGTCTTGAGGAGGGGTGTTGGTAGCCTAGGCAGGGACGGCCTGTGGCCTGTGCAGGGGCGACTTGTGGCCTGGTTAGGGGCTGCCTGTGGCTAGGGCTGGCCCGTTATGGCCCTAGTCACGAGTAGAGGCATGGCCATGATTTGAACTGTGGCCTAGCCTCGGGTTGTGTACCTTGATTGAGTCGATTTAAATTCGTGTTTGGTTTATTTAAATCTCGTCTCATGCTTTATGTAACTTAATTTGTTAAATACCGTTCATTTATATATTTTTCTCACATGAATCATAATTGTGGAATTCATTATTTGATTATCTCATTTACATATAAAATGACGTGCATGCCTTATAATACGCATCCAATTCGATTATTTACACTTTGTAAGTAGTAAATGGTCTATCTTACATTCGAGTCATTTATAATTAAATTCTTGTCTTTCTTATTATAAATTGTTCATTTTCGTTTATTTACTTTTTTTTTATTCAAGTGACGAGTATTTGAGAAATGAGTCACTAATCCATGTTTACGAGTATAACTGGACTTGGATTGTCTTACTTGAATTATCATTCGCTCATTATATGTAGTAGTCTCTTTCCAAGTTGATTCGTATCGCTTGGTTGAGTCGTATCCGTTTGATAATGCTTTTATGCTATACCGTATTGCTTGACTTATCTTTACGCCTCTTTCGGACTGTCCTGCCGATTGTGGGTTTAGCTCATATTTTCCGCCTCTTTCGGACTGTCCTGCCGATTGTGGGTTCTCGATTTCCGATCTGTCTTCGAGTCTTGGATGCGGACTGTTCTGCCGCATGTCGAATCGGGGACCGTTCGCCCGAGAGTCGGCGATTTAGACTAGGACCGAGTCTTGGGAGTACCATTGTCGTCCTACCAGGGGAATTATATTTTGATATATGAGTAGTAAAGGTCTTGCTTGGTTATAGATATTGGTATTTGTTTTTCAAGGCAAGAGTTATGCCTTGTGTTGTTTGTCTTGGTCCTATCGGATACTAGAGGTGAGCTATAAGCCCTCTAGTTGCGATATGATCGTCGGGATTGATGCTCCCATCCGTTCTTATGGTGAGATGCAAGCCATAAGTATGAATGTGACATTAGTAGCCACGTCCCGTGCAATGTTTGCTAAGTGGTTTTCCAAATAATGGCTACGGTTTCTATTCTTGTATTTTGCATTGGTTGATCCCTTACTTAACTGCTTCACATGATTCGGATTCTAATCTCATATCTATTTCGTTATTCCTTGAAATGCGCACTTTTTCATAAATGACCGTATTCTTATCTTTCAAATTATTTAATGGTCTCACGTGAAAAGTTGAATCTTTAGTATGCTAATGTTGGCCTATCTTGTTCCATTTCAATTATCTGCCAGGTTTACATATAAACTTGATATTCTTATCTTTTGTATGTATCTTATATGACTTACATGTTTTAGTTCCTTATTATGTTCGTTTTGACATATTGTGGCTGGGAGAACCTTGAGTTACTCCCCACTGACTGTGGCGTTCATGTTTACATGAATGACAGGTATTAATTGGTGCATCTATGGGGTGAAGACATGTGTGAGCTAGCGAGCACTTTGGCCTAGTAATCGGTTTATTAGGATTGTTTAGACTCACCTTTTATTGTATTGTCATTCGAGGGATATATTTTCCCTCACCTTGACTATCGCGTTTGTATAATTTAAACTTTATTTCCGCATTCTTTATTTATGTTTTGGATTTTAATGAACCCGCGCTTTAATTTTTAAAAGTTTCAAAATTTCCTAATTTCCGCTTGAATTTATAACTTATATTTTCCGCTTTATCGTGGGTTGTCACATTGTCAATCATATTAACAAGGCAAAACATGATGAACAAGTAAGAAAGATTAACAATAATTAAAACAATGATTAAAAGAATTATACCTATGGAGATTCCAAAATAATAATGCAAAGAATAATAGAAGAACTTGATGATTGATGGAAGGTTGTCAATCTCCCAATAAACCCAATAATCTTCAATTACCCAAAATTGATGAACTTGAAATAATAAACTTGAACAATAATTAAGGAGAGATTAATGTGAGATTTGTGGAAAGATTAAAGAGTAATCTATTCTAATCTACTCCTAATCTAATCTAGGAGGATTTCCTACTAAGAGAGCCTTCTTTCTAATCTAATAAAACTTGATAAAAGGATCCCCCCTTTGATTATTTACAAGTGGGGTATATATAGTAGGGATTCACTAGGTTAACTAAGGCTAAATTAGTAATTACACTTTTGAGATTTGAGCAGGGAGACGCCGATATTTTTTGAAGGAAGGGCTTCTTTCTTTGAAGCTTGAAGAAACGGATTAGTGCTGGACTGGAATCCGTGCGTCTTAGGCACGGGACGGGCGGATTCGGTGGTCTGGGCCCGGGCGTCTTGGGGTGAAGACGGGCGGATTTGGAGCAAGACGGGCGTCTTGTGGTTCACGTAGCAAGGAAAAGTTTCCTGTCCAGGAATACGCCCGTCCCGAGCGAAATATGGGCGTCCTGGTCTTCAACCCGAGCGGGTTGAATTTGACCCGAGCGGGTTGAGCTGCATCTTGAGCTCGGATTGTAAAACGGACGTCATTTCCTCATCCGGACTCCTATTGGAGTGATTCAAAAGCCTATATCACTTGATTTTTCGACGCCGTTACATGTAACATATTTTCAGAGCCAAAGGAGTAACCCTTGGTTCGGTTTTCGAGCGATTTCTTCTTGTAATGCCTTCCCTCTCGTCATTCTTACTTTTAACCCTTTAATCCTTCTATATACACTTTATTCCTACGTCTTTGGTCATAATTCTTGCCTCCTCTTCATACTAGTCCAGCTAATATCATCAATAAGCTTCCAAATATACACGAAAGACGGGAATTTCCGCCTTATTATCTCCTTTTCTACAAAACATATGAAATGCGATAGAAAAGGAAATATGAAGGTTTTGACGGATAAAATGGCCATGGAATGTTATAATAGTATGCAAAATAGGCTCAATTAGGGGACTAAATGTGCGCAAATAATGTTCACATCAAATATCCCCAAACCGAACCTTTACTCGTCCCGAGTAAAGAGGTGACAAAAACTAGACCTTTATTTAAACTAACCTCCTAATATAGCGATATGAGACAATTAGCGGGTCTCACTCCGCCCCTTCAACTCACAACAAGACAACCATGAGGTAGGATGCCTTCTTGAAAGGCAAGGTGGGTCTTGCCAAAATGGCGACACATCCAAACATTAAGCACACAAAATCAAATAATGGATGCATCTACAAAAGAATAGCCACTTTCCTCATCTAAGTGGCGGAAATTATCTACAAGGGAAGCAATTCAAGGGTACACACTCCTTCATAGATGCAATTTCTTCAAACTACTAAGCCTAGAAGGATACCAATAAATCACCTCCAAGTTGTTTCAAGCTAGGGTACCTTTGTCCTCAATCGTTAAATGCTTTTGTCAAGAATAGACTCCCTATGGTGTTAGAAACACTGGAGGATCGCGGAATTCCCCCTCTTGCCTAGACAAGAAGAAGGGTTGTCCCCTTTCTACCATGCACAAAAATGTATACGATGGATAAAGGGATCAATAGACATTTGAGTTTCATTTGGGAGTTTGCTTTTGTTGTTGTTTTTCCCCCCAATTTCTTGTGGCATATAACATTTGAGAACACTTTCTTTTTGCCATTTCTTTTGATTTTTGGCATTTCAATACTTGACAACTTTTCAACTTTTTGTATTTTCTTTTGAACATTTTCAAAGTCACCCCATATGTAGTGAAGGTGGTTTATAATTGAAGCTTTAGGAGTCTATTTTTGCTCCTCTTTTCATTTGATGCATTTTGCAAACTTTCTTTCACTTTTCATTTCATTGAACTCAAATCAATTTCTTTTTGTGCCCATTCCCTTTGATGACAAAAATGTGGTAGAACATGGATGAATGATGGATGGATGCATGGTTTCAAGGGTCACCTTGGAATAAACGGTAGCCAAGGAGTTATCACACCACAAGGTACTCTTGACTAGGCCTTAATACATGGGTCAAAGGATACTAGCATGACACATCCTAGGGTGTTTTACAAGTATTCTAACAAGCAAAGTCTTAAGAAGAAAAAGCATCTACTAGGGCCTATATACACTTGTCAAGTTTCCCAAGTAGACGGTTTCACAAAATTTTCTAACATGCAACTACATGCCATGATGCAACTACTATATAAACATCCTAATGCAAATGATTCTACCAACTAGTATGACATATAAACTAAATGCAAGTCCTAAGTTCATATTGTTATGCCGCATCAATCAAAATAAAGCCACATAGTCATTAACATAAAGAGGAAAAAGGAGATTGGAAAGATCATACCATGCGGTCTTCCATATCCTCATGTCTCGGATGTGGCGTAGTCGATCAATGTGAACAAGGATAAAACAAATACAATATATACAATATATACATGACTACACTACAAAGGAAATGAACTTGTTTTTTGATTTTTCAATTTTTCAAATTTTTATGGTTTTTGATTTTGTGAAATTAAAGAACATATTTTTGGGATTTTTCAAAATTTTTCGATTTTTATCATTTTTGGAATATAAATTCCCATCCCCCACTTTATTTTGGACATTGTCCTCAATGTACATGTAGGAGTAGGAATAAAAAGGAAAACATGTTTTTGAATTTTTGATTTTTTTGAAATAAAGTACAAATGCCATGATATGACATGAATGAATGCATGCTCTAACTAAATGCAATTCTATATGACATATATAACAAATGAATGCAATCTACATTACACTAAATGATGCATGATTTCTAGTAAACTATGGTCACCTATGATCAAACCTCCCCAAACCGATTTAAACACTATCTCTAGTGTAGAAATGAATAGGTTTGGCCAATAGTGTCTATGCATGAATTCTAGTCTATATGCAACTATCTACATGAATCATGTGAGATATATACAATGCAACTATACTATATAAACTAACTAATGTAAATGCAATATGAAATATAATACAAATGCAAGCTAAGTGTATATGTAAATAACTAAATGCAAGTGGAAATGTAATGCAAAGTGAAAGGAAATGATATCTTACAAATGGTGGTTTGAGGGAGGACTCCACCAAACTCATTCCTTGATGCCATGATTATTGATGTTGTCCATGTTGCTCAATGCTCTCAATAACCGGTCAAAGGCTTGAGCACAATCCTCAAATAAGCATGAATACGGTTTGTTCCAATTCAATATGAAGCTTGGCCAAGGTAGCTTGCCACTTACTCTCTCATTCACCTTGCCCTTGGCACTTGAGTCTCTGTAATGCTTCAAACCGATAAGCCCATGATTCTTGCTAACATAAGGTATGAAGTATGGCTTATTTTCATCCGAAGATTTCCACTTACCACCTTCTCCTCTAAGTTTGGTGATGATGATAGCACTTTGATTTGTCAATCCTTCCAAAGTAGAAGGAGAATTCTCATAACATTGATGATCGGATACCTTAGGAGTTGAGATTGTGGGTGCCAAACCTCCACAAGCACGTTCATTTGCAATTTTGTTCTTGAGCTTCTCCACCAAGTACCCTTTATATGATGTTTTGACCTTTTGGAGAAGGTCCACCATATCATCTCCAACAATCATAGGTTCCATGGTGGGTGCGAAAAGGTCTTTATGGTCAATAGGAAAGAGGAATTCATCTTCTTCATGGAAGCATACCTCAAACTTCTCAAGGATGGGCTCCTCAAGTGAGACAATCTCACAACTCCATTCCTCTTCTTCAATGCAAGACACATATTCCACACAAGCTTATTCCATAGGCTTGTCATCGTCGCTATCTCCATAAGAATCATAAATGGGGGCTTCACTCCTCTTCATTAATTCTTCCTCCACCATCTCAACATTCACATCAAATGATACACCCTCATACTCACAAAGCTTAAGAGTATTTGGCTTACTCAACTTCATATCTTCCTCATCAAACACCACACTTTCATACTCACAAGAGCTTAATGAGGTTGGCTCTTCCCACTTCTCATCAAAGGTAACTCCTTCAAACTCACATTCATGGTCAATGTCTAAAGAGTGATGAGGGGTAGTTAGTTGGGTTTCTTTTATTTTGGCAATTTGAATTTCCAACTCCTCACCTTGAGTAACAATGCCTTGAAGAACAATGTCCCTTCTTTGGCTCTCTTCTAGCATTTGTTTGAAGAAGTTTTGTTGATCTCCCATCATTTGGAGAATCACATTTTGAATGGGTTCATCTTCTTGTTGTGGGTAGGTGTGAAAGTGGTTGTATTGTGGCATTTGGAATTGGTTGTATAGTGAGTTTTGGGTGGTTGGTTGTTGTGGGTATTGGATGTGGTGATTTTGGTGGGGAAAGTTGGGGTAGTGGTTAGGATTTTAATTGTACAAATAGTAAGGTAGGTTTATGTTAACTTGCTCCTCAAACTACCCATACCCATAGTCATACTAAAAAGATCCACCACATACTCCATATGTCAAGTCTTGAGTCATCATCATGGTTAAGACAAGGAAACAACTACAAGCATGAAAACTACAATAAAACGGTAAAAACAATCCTTGAGGAACAAGTTCCTCAAGGTGAAAGCAAAATCAAAATAGACAAACAAGTAAGAACTTAATCACATAGCACCATCCCCGGCAACGGCGCCATTTTTTTGGAATACGATGTCGTCGGGTCACATCCAATCAAACACATTTATAATACTCAACATACAACTAGTTAGCGGTAAGTCGAGGTCGATCCATGGGACGGTGTGCTTTGGGTTCTAAGTCTATCTATCTCAATTTATGCTAGTGTCACAATTTGGTTGGGTTTGTAGTTGTGTCCTAGGCTAATGCAAGCAATAAAGTAAAACAAGCAGTAAAAGAAGGATGTAAACAATTAATTAAAGATGCTAGGATATCATGGGGACATAGGGGGTTCATGGTTTTGATCATACAAACATGTTTACAATTATAAGCAAGCAATTAATGTTGTGAAGGAACCGAGTTGGTTTATATCTTACGGTTCTTAGGAAGAGTTGGGTCCCGGAGCCGAATCGATTAGATTGTACAACACCTACAAGTCAACTTACTTTCCTCCTAATCAACTTCTATGCATGGTCTAACAAGACTCGAGTTGTTTTATATCTTACAAGTCAAGTTGAGTAGGTAAGAGATGGTTGTAAATGCAAGGATTCATAGGCTTAGCATTTCATCAAACATAACATGTGCATAAAGTTGACATCACAACAAGCAAGCAATTTAATCATGTGAACATATTAGATTAAGCATGAATCAATCCCATGTTGCTTTCCCCTAGTTACCCACTAATCCTAGCTAAAAGACTACTCACTCATTATCAAGTTTGACATGCTAACAAGGTTGTCAATCATATTAATAAGGCAAAACATGATGAACAAGTAAGAAAGATTAACAATAATTAAAACAAGGATTAAAAGGATTATACCTATGGAGATTCCAAAATAATAATGCAAAGAATAATAGAAGAACTTGATGATTGATGGAAGGTTGTCAATCTCCCAATAAACCCAATAATCTTCAATTGCCCAAAAGTGATGAACTTGAAATAATAAACTTGAACAATAATTAAGGAGAGATTAATGTGAGATTTGTGGAAAGATTAAAGAGTAATCTATTCTAATCTACTCCTAATCTAATCTAGGAGGATTTCTGATGTGGAATGCGATGTCGTCGGGTCACATCCAATCAAACACATTTATAATACTCAACAAACAACTAGTTAGCGGTAAGTCGAGGTCGATCCATGGGACGGTGTGCTTTGGGTTCTAAGTCTATCTATCTCAATTTATGCTAGTGTCACAATTTGTTTGGGTTTGTAGTTGTGTCTAGACTAATGCAAACAATAAGGTAAAACAAGCAATAAAGGAAAGATGTAAACAAATGATTAAAAGTGCTAGGATATCATGGGGTCATAGGGGATTCATGGTGTTGATCATACAAACATGTTTACAAAGTTGCAAGCAATTAGTGTTGTGGAGGAACCGAGTTGGGTTATATCTTACGGTTCATAGGAAGAGTTGGGTCCCGGAGCCGAATCGATTAGATTGTACGACACCTACAAGTCGACTTACTTTCCTCCTATTCAACTTCTATGCATGGTTTAACAAGACTCGAGTTGGTTTATATCTTACAAGTCAAGTTGAGTAGATAAGAGATGGTAAAAATGCAAGGATTCATAGGCTTAGCATTTCATCAAACATAACATGTGCATAAAGTTGACATCACAACAAGCAAGCAATTTAATCATGTGAACATATTAGATTAAGCATGAATCAATCCCATGTTGGTTTCCCTTAATTACCCACTAATCCTAGCTAAGTAACTACTCACTCATCATTATGGGAAGCATGTCATTAATGGTGTCAATCATCACAACAAGTATAAACATGATAATAGAATGAAGAAATGAACAATAAAGATTAAAGAGTAAAGGAATTATACCAAACTTGAGGTGATCCAAATAATAATGCAAAGAATAATAGAAGAACTTGATGATTGATGGAAGGTTGTCAATCTCCCAATAATAACCCAATAATCTTCAATTACCCAATAATAAACTCGAATAATAAACTTGAACAATAATTAAGGAGAGATTAATGTGTAATTTGTGGAAAGATTGAAGAGTAATCTATTCTAATCTACTCCTAATCTAATCTAAAGAAGGATTTTCTACTCTAAAAACTTGATTATCTCTAATAAGACTTGATAAAAAGATCTCCCCCTTTTGATTATTTACAAGTGGGGTATTTATAGTGGAAATTAGGGGGATTCATTAGGGTTAACTAAGGGATAAACTAGTAATTACACTTTTTAAATGGAGCAGGGAGGAGCCGGTATCTTTTGAAGGAAGGGCTTCTTTCTTTGAAGCTTTGAAGAAGACGAAAATGTGCTGGGCTGGAATCCGAGCGTCTTTGGGAGAATCCGGGCGGATTGGTGAAGAGGAAAACGGGCGGATTGGGGAGAAGACGCACGGGTTCCGTGCATTGTGGACGGCCGGATTTCAGAGAATCCGCTCGGGTTGGACTTCAGTTTTCGTTTTCTCTTCTATTCTTCCTTTTCCTTCACTTCCATTTCATTCTTGTAGGCTTGGTTTTCAGTTCTTGCTTCCTCCTCATACTAATCCATCAAATGTCGTCAAATAGCTTCCGAATATGCACGAAAGACGGGAATTTTCGTCTTATTAACTCCTTTCCTACAAAACATATAGAATGCGATAGAAAAACAAATAGGAAGGTTTTGACGGATAAAATGGCCATGAAATGCTATAATAGTATGCAAAATAGGCTCAATTAGGGGACTAAATGTGCGCGAATAATGGTCACATCAAATATCCCCAAACCAAACCTTTACTCGTCCCGAGTAAAGAGGTGACAAAAACTAGACCTTTATTTAAACTATCCTAATAATATAGCTGATATGAGACAATTAGCGGGTCTCACTCCGCCCCTTCAACTCACAACAAGACAACCATGAGGTAGGATGCCTTCTTGCAAGGCAAGGTGGGGCTTGCCAAAATGGCGACACATCCAAGCATTAAGCACATAAAATCAAGTAATGGATGCATCTACAAAAGAATAGCCACTTTCCTCATCTAAGTGGCGGAAATTATCTACAAGGGAAGCAATTCAAGGGTACACACTCCTTCATAGATGCAATTTCTTCAAACTACTAAGCCTAGAAGGATACCAATAAATCACCTCCAAGTTGTGTCAAGCTAGGGTACCTTTGTCCTCAATCGTTAAATGCTTTTGTCAAGAGTAGACTCCTTATGGTGTTAGAAACACTGGAGGATCGCGGAATTCCCCCTCTTGCCTAGACAAGAAGAAGGGTCGTCCCCTCTCTACCATGCACAAAAATGGATACGATGGATAAAGGGATCGATAGATATTTGAGTTTCACTTTGGGAGTTTGCTTTTGTTTTTTTTTTCCCCCCAATTTCATGTGACATATAACATTTGAGAACACTTTCTTGCCATTTCTTTTGATTTTTGGCATTTCAACACTTGACAACTTTCTTTGCATTTCTTTTGAACATTTTCAAAGTCACCCCATATGTAGTGAGGGTGCCTTATATTTGAAGCATAGGAGTTCTATTTTTGCTCCTCTTTTCATTTGATGCATTTATGCAAACTTTCTTTCACTTTTCATTTTATTGAACTCAAATTGATTTCTTTTTGTGCCCATTCCCTTTGACGACAAAATGTATGGTAGAACATGGATGAATGATGGTTGGATGGATGCATGGTTTCAAGGGTCACCTTGGAATAAACGGTAGCCAAGGAGTTATCACACCACAAGGTACTCTTGACTAGGCCTTAATCCATGGGTCAAAGGATACTAGCATGACACATCCTAGGGTGTTTTACAAGTATTCTAATAAACAAAGTCTTAAGAAGAAAAAGCATCTACTAGGGCCTATATACACTTGTCAAGCTTCCCAAGTAGACGGTTTCGCAAAATTTTTCTAACATGCAAACTACATGCCATGATGCAACTACCATATAAACATCTTAATGCAAATGTTTCTACCAACTAATATGTCATATAAACTAAATGCAAGTCCTAAGTTCACATTGTTTATACCGCATCAATCAAAATAAAGCCACATAGTCATTTACATAAAGAGGAAAATGAGATTGGAAAGATCATACCATGCGGTCTTCAATATCCTCATGTCTCGGATGTGGCGTAGTCAATCAATGTGAACAAGGATAAAACAAACACAATATATACAAGACAATATATACAAGACCTCACTATAAAGGAAATGAACTTGTTTTTGGATTTTTCAATTTTTCAAATTTTTATGATTTTTCGAAAATTTTCAATTTTTATCATTTTTGGAATATAAATTCCCATCCCCCACTTTATTTTGGACATTGTCCTCAATGTACATGTAGGAATAGGAATAAAAAGGAAATACATGTTTTTGGATTTTTTTTTTTTTTGAAATAAAGTACAAATGCAATGATATGATATGAATGAATGTATGCTCTAACTAAATGCAATTCTATATGACATATATAACAAATGAATGCAATCTAAACTATACTATATGATGATTTCTAGTAAACTATGGTCACTTATGATCAAAACCTCCCCAAACCGGTTTAAACACTATTTCTAGTGTAGAAATGAATAGGTTTGGCCATTAGTGACTATGCAACTATCTACATGAATCATATGAAATATATTATAATGCAAACTAAACTATATGAAGTAACTAATGTAAATGCAATATGGGATATAATACGAATGCATGCGAAAACTACACTAAATGCAATGTATATACAAAAGAGAGAGGGAAAGATGGGTATCATACAAATGGAGGTGGTGAGGTAGGCCTCTTTCACTCGTCATCCTCATCTTGATCATAGCCATAACGATGAGAACTACCGGCTTGATCATACCCGCTTGCTTGACCCCAATACCCTCCTTGGTCAAATTCTCCCCCTTGACTCGAGTACCCTCCACCTTGGCTAGAATGCCCTCCGTCGCCTCGACCCCAAGCTTGGTCATACCCTTGATTTGGGAACAAGAGCTCCGGTTGTGCCCAAGAGGGCTTAGGACCATTAGGGTCAATATACCCTTGTTGAGCCATGTTATATTATTGGGGGTAGAGGGCCAAGTAGTTGTCTTCCCTCCCTTCATGTACCCCTAGGTCCACTCTATTCATGAGTGCCATCAAATCATTAATACCCGGGTTATTGGGGATTGCCGGCCTAAATTCGGTATATGGAGTAGGGTATGGCGGGATAGTTACGTAGGAAGGTGGGCGAATAGGCCTTCCCGGTGCTCCATGAGGTATTTGGCAGTGCGACTCTTCCCTTGGAGGGGGATTGTCAAGAATTTGGATATCAAGGAGGTAGCTTGGTGGAGGCGAGTATGGGCTCAATCTTGGGTCAATGCCTGGTATCTTCCAACCTTCAAGGATCATCGAAGTGCATCCTTTGGTGTGCCACTCTACACTCCCATCTCGAGTGTAGTTACACCATCGTATTTGATGGAAGATGGTGTGTTCATCAATCAAAGTCCTCCCCTCAAGAGGGACATAGGTTCCTCGGGCATTGAACCTGGGACAAAGGTGGTGGGCCAAAATGGTAATTAGACCTCCCATCACGAAGGTCTTGAGTTGGGTGGTTCCTTGAGCAAAATCATTGAACCTAGTAAGTATCTCAAGTGGCGTATTGAAGTTATAACGCCTCACCGCTCGAACATTCAAATAGGACTCAAGAAAAGTTAAGTCGATGAGAGTACACCTATCTTGTTCGTACCTCCCATTGATGGTACCGGCCACAAAGCGCTCGGTGAATCGAATCACCGGATGTTGGATGGCGAAGGTGTAGCAATGCTTTGGGTGGATAAAATTCCTCCCGGAGATAGCCTTCCAAAGAAGGTCCACACCAAAATTATCGGTCTTTTCGGTATAGTTGGTGGGTACTTCAAGACCGAAAACATAGGCGAATTCTTCAAGCGAAAGACAATGGTCTAGGTTGCATAACCTAAACTCCATGCCCACATTGGTTCGGGTATTTGTCACAATGCGAAGGCTACTCAAGAATTCAAGGGTGAGACTAAGGTAAGTCTCTTCATGGGCATGGAAAAGTTTCCCAATGCCAAGGCCCTTAAAGAATATCTCGGTAGGGTACCTTATCTTAAGGATTTCCAACACCCTAGTGTCTACAAATTGAGTGGGTTCGTAATTCTTACCTAGTAGCTTGACAAAGTTTGTGCGGTGGTCATCGGATTCAAAGAGCACCTCTTGAAAGTGGTCGAGTTGTTCAATTCCTCCCCTCATTAAGGGTTGGGAGTTCCTTGGTAGCACTATCTCTCGCGGTATTGAAGAGGTTGATCCCTTGCGCTTCTTCCCGATTGATTCAACCAATTTCTTAGCCTTTCCCTTGGTGTGCATCAATGGTACCATTTTGGTGTGGGTGATGGGAGTGTTTTTGAGGATGTGAGGGTGATTTTGAGGATTGAGATGAGTGTTTTAGGGTTTGATAAGGTGAGGAAATGAGGAAGAAAGGGGGGTGATTATATAGAAGAAAGAGGGAATCTGAACGGATAAGAGTGGGTCAAATCCGTTTTATCCGAAAGAACAGGGCAATCCGAGCGAATTTCCATCGGGACGGGCGGATTGTGAGAGAAGAAGACGGGCGTCTTTGCTTGAATCCGCACGGATTCTAACACAGCAATTTTCCTTGGCTGAGAGGTGGGAAAAGTCGGGCGTCTTGCGTCTGGGACGTGCGGCTTGATCGGGACGGGCGTCTTGTTCTGAATCCGCACGTCTTCTGGTGCAGCACAAAATTTTGCTTCTGGGTAATATACGGGACGGGCGTCTCGTGAGGAAAACGGACGGTTTGTCCAGGACTGGCGGTTTTGCTCAAATCCGCACGTCTTTCTCTACAGCTTTAATCATTTCTTCGCCGTGGGCCCTGGTCGGCCGTCTTCTACTCCTTTCTTTCTTTTTCGTGAAATAACACACCCTTTTCACCGATTTTCTCTTTTTCCTTATCTTTTTCTGAAATTTGCTCATGAAACATGTAAGATTACTCTCTCTCTCTCTCTCTCTCTCCTCTCTCATGCAAGAAATTAAATGCAAATGCAATAATGCACAATATGATACAAAGTAAAGGGTCCAAGAAATATCTTACAAATGGTGGTTTGAGGTAGGACTCCACCAAACTAGTTCAATTTGTAAAAATTCTTATCCATAGAGCTCAAGGCTCTTAATAAAAGATAAAAAGCTTGTGAACAAGCTCCAAATAAGCACAAGTATGGGTTGCTCAATTTGAATATGAAATTTGGCCAAGGAAGCTTGTAGAATGTTCTTTTCCTTGCTTTGTCCTTAGCTTTAGAGCTTTCCCGATGCTTCAAATAGATAAGCCCATGATTCTTGTCAACACTAAGCATGAAGTGTGGTTCATTTTCTTCCGTAGACTCCCACTTACCAACTTCTTCTTCAATTTCGGTGATGATGATAGCATTTTGATTTTTCAATCCTTCCAAGGTAGAAGGAGAATTTTCATAACATTGATGATCGGATACCTTAGGAGTTGAGATTGTGGGTGCCAAATCTTCATAAGTAGCCTCACGAGCAATTTTCTCTTTGAGCTTTTTCACCAAGTAGCTCTTGTAAGAAACTTTGGCCTTTTGAAGAAGGTCCATCATATCCTCTTCAATGATCATTGGCTCCATGATAGGTGTCAAGTGATTTTCATGAGGAATGAAGGAAGGACGTCCTTCTTTATGAAAGGGTATCTCAAATGTCTCAAGGATAGGCTCCTCAAGCAAGGTGATATTATGAGTCCATCCGTTAGGTTCATCATCATTGTTGCTATTTTCAAATGAATCATAGATGTGGGCTTTATGCAACTTTTTCTCCAACAACCCAACATTCACTTCAAAGGACACACCCTCATACTCACAAAGGTTAAGAGTATTTGGCTTATTCAACCTCATGTCTTCATCATCAAATACCACACTTTCATAGTCACAAGAGCTCAAAGAGATTGGCTCTTCCCATTTCTTATTTTCCATATCAAAGGTTACTACTTCAAATTCGCATTCGTGCTCAATGTCCAAAGAACGGTGGGGAGTGGTTGCTTGGGATTTTTTTAATTGGGCAATTTGAATCTCCAATTCTTCTCTTTGGACAACAATGTCTTGAAGAACATCATCCCTTCTTTGGTTCTCTTCTAGCATTTTTTTGAAGAAGTTTTGTTGATCTCCCATCATTTGGAGAATCACTCTTTGCATGGGTTCATTTTCTTGTTGTGGGTAGGTGTGAAAGTGGTGGTATTGTGGCATTTGGAATTGGTTGTAAAGTGAGTCTTGGGTGGTTGGTTGTTGTGGGTATTGGATGTGGTGATTTTGGTGGGTAAAATTGGGGTAGTGGTTAGGATTTTCATTGTACAAATAGTAAGGTAGATTTGTGTTGACTTGCTCCTCAAACTCCCCATACCCATAGTCATACTCAAAAGATCCACCACATACTCCATGAACCAAGTCTTGGGTCATCATCATAACCAAGATAAAGATGCAACTACAAACATGGAAACTACAAGAAAACGGTAAAAACGGACCTTGAGGAACAAGTTCCTCAAGGTTAAAGCATAAATAAAAATAGACAAACAAGTAAGAACTTAATCACATAGCACCGTCCCCGGCAACGGCGCCATTTTGATGTGGAATGCGATGTCGTCGGGTCACATCCAATCAAACACATTTATAATACTCAACAAACAACTAGTTAGCGGTAAGTCGAGGTCGATCCATGGGACGGTGTGCTTTGGGTTCTAAGTCTATCTATCTCAATTTATGCTAGTGTCACAATTTGTTTGGGTTTGTAGTTGTGTCTAGACTAATGCAAACAATAAGGTAAAACAAGCAATAAAGGAAAGATGTAAACAAATGATTAAAAGTGCTAGGATATCATGGGGTCATAGGGGATTCATGGTGTTGATCATACAAACATGTTTACAAAGTTGCAAGCAATTAGTGTTGTGGAGGAACCGAGTTGGGTTATATCTTACGGTTCATAGGAAGAGTTGGGTCCCGGAGCCGAATCGATTAGATTGTACGACACCTACAAGTCGACTTACTTTCCTCCTATTCAACTTCTATGCATGGTTTAACAAGACTCGAGTTGGTTTATATCTTACAAGTCAAGTTGAGTAGATAAGAGATGGTAAAAATGCAAGGATTCATAGGCTTAGCATTTCATCAAACATAACATGTGCATAAAGTTGACATCACAACAAGCAAGCAATTTAATCATGTGAACATATTAGTTTAAGCATGAATCAATCCCATGTTGGTTTCCTTTAATTACCCACTAATCCTAGCTAAGTAACTACTCACTCATCATCATGGGAAGCATGTCATTAATGGTGTCAATCATCACAACAAGTATAAACATGATAATAGAATGAAGAAATGAACAATAAAGATTAAAGAGTAAAGGAATTATACCAAACTTGAGGTGATCCAAATAATAATGCAAAGAATAATAGAAGAACTTGATGATTGATGGAAGGTTGTCAATCTCCCAATAATAACCCAATAATCTTCAATTACCCAATAATAAACTTGAATAATAAACTTGAACAATAATTAAGGAGAGATTAATGTGTAATTTGTGGAAAGATTGAAGAGTAATCTATTCTAATCTACTCCTAATCTAATCTAAAGAAGGATTTTCTACTCTAAAAACTTGATTATCTCTAATAAGACTTGATAAAAAGATCTCCCCCTTTTGATTATTTACAAGTGGGGTATTTATAGTGGAAATTAGGGGGATGCATTAGGGTTAACTAAGGGATAAACTAGTAATTACACTTTTTAAATGGAGCAGGGAGGAGCCGGTATCTTTTGAAGGAAGGGCTTCTTTCTTTGAAGCTTTGAAGAAGACGAAAATGTGCTGGGCTGGAATCCGAGCGTCTTTGGGAGAATCCGGGCGGATTGGTGAAGAGGAAAACGGGCGGATTGGGGAGAAGACGCACGGGTTCCGTGCATTGTGGACGGCCGGATTTCAGAGAATCCGCTCGGGTTGGACTTCAGTTTTCGTTTTCTCTTCTATTCTTCCCTTTCCTTCACTTCCATTTCATTCTTGTAGGCTTGGTTTTCAGTTCTTGCTTCCTCCTCATACTAATCCATCAAATGTCGTCAAATAGCTTCCGAATATGCACGAAAGACGGGAATTTTCGTCTTATTAACTCCTTTCCTACAAAACATATAGAATGCGATAGAAAAACAAATAGGAAGGTTTTGACGGATAAAATGGCCATGAAATGCTATAATAGTATGCAAAATAGGCTCAATTAGGGGACTAAATGTGCGCGAATAATGGTCACATCAATTTCCTACTAAGAGAGCCTTCTTTCTAATCTAATAAAACTTGATAAAAGGATCCCCCCTTTGATTATTTACAAGTGGGGTATATATAGTAGGGATTCACTAGGTTAACTAAGGCTAAATTAGTAATTACACTTTTGAGATTTGAGCAGGGAGACGCCGATATTTTTCGAAGGAAGGGCTTCTTTCTTTGAAGCTTGAAGAAACGGATTTGTGCTGGACTGGAATCCGTGCGTCTTAGGCACGGGACGGGCGGATTCGGTGGTCTGGGCCCGGGCGTCTTGGGGTGAAGACGGGCGGATTGGAGCAGGGGAAGACGGGCGGATTTGGAGCAAGACGGGCGTCTTGTGGTTCACGTAGCAAGGAAAAGTTTCCTGTCCAGGAATACGCCCATCCCGAGCGAAATATGGGCGTCCTGGGCTTCAACCCGAGCGGGTTGAATTTGACCCGAGCGGGTTGAGCTGTATCTTGAGCTCGGATTGTAAAACGGACGTCATTTCCTCATCCGGACTCCTATTGGAGGGATTCAAAAGTCTAGATCACTTGATTTTTCGACGCCGTTCCATCTAGCATATTTTCATAGCCAAAGGAGCAACCCTTGGTTCGGTTTTCGAGCGATTTCTTCTTGTAATGCCTTCCCTCTCGTCATTCTTACTTTTAACCCTTTAATCCTTCTATATACACTTTATTCCTACGTCTTTGGTCATCATTCTTGCCTCCTCTTCATACTAGTCCATCTAATATCATCAATAAGCTTCCAAATATGCACGAAAGACAGGAATTTCCGCCTTATTATCTCCTTTTCTACAAAACATATGAAATGCGATAGAAAAGCAAATAGGAAGGTTTTGATGGATAAAATGGCCATAGAATGTTATAATAGTATGCAAAATAGGCTCAACTAGGGGACTAAATGTGCGCAAATAATGTTCACATCAAGTAGCCTTGGTACTCGATCGAGTAGGCGGCACTCGATCGAGTACGTCAGTTACTCGATCGAGTAGCCGGTTTACGGGGGGATGATTTGTCGGGTTTTGTTAATAATGCGAATTAATATATAAACACTTCCGTCACTTTCATAATACACTTTTACAAACCTAATTACTTTCAAAAGAGAAATCAATCTACGTACTTCGCATTCATCGCATTATTGACAAATCCCGGAGCTTGGAAGGTCGGAATTCATCTTCCTTTACATCTTTGTGATCCTTGCGTCGAGGGAAAGATCTACGTACTGTTTTTATAGTATTTTGTTTAAGTTGGTTAAACCCTAATTTGGGGTTTTGAGGGTTTTGTTGTCTCTCTTGATTGATAGTAATTGTATGATCATATGTTAGGAGGAGGATTCGTAGAAGAGGCCTTTTGATAACAAATTTGTTGAGATCGATCATTGTATTGCATTCCGGTAGGGTTTCCCTACTCAGTATTAGTCCCATAATGTGTTGTTGGTGTTTTGTGGTTGTTGAATATTATCATACTCGTATTGTGACGATTGCTGGATTTGGTTGTTGATAGTAGTTGTGATTGTTTGTATCTGTCTGTGTTCTTCGGGGAGCGTCCCTGGCTGAGTGGAGTCACTTGCGGGAGTGGCTTCACACCCATTATTCGCCTTCTGTGGAACCCGCCACATAAGGGATGTGCACATTAATGGATTTGGGTTTATCGCTCGACGGAGATGAGCGGGGATTAGGTGGGAACGGTGCGGTCCCCCCGGCGGCATGGAGTGACTGTTGCGATGGGTACTGGCGGGGCTACACACTTTAGTGTGTTGTCGATATTGTGGAGTTGGTGATGGAGTTCGGAGTATATCGTGACGATTGAGCTGTGTTGTTGGATTATATAAATTGTGTGATTAGTACTGACCCCGTTTAAATGTTTTAAAAACTGTGGTGATCCATTCGGGGGTGGTGAGCAGTTGTTGAGCAGGTATGATTGATGTGCATGGGATAGCTGGGATGAGTCATCACGTGGCAGTTAGAAGTCTTCCGTTGTGTTAGACGATGTCTAGTAGCTTTGATAGTTTTATCAGTAGACCGTTTGAGTATTTTGTATTTCATTTAACAGTTTTGTTTGAGACATGTAATCAATTAAATTATATTTACTTTTAAAGTACGTTTTTTATTGTCTTATGATTATCATTGCCTCGGGTAACCGAGATGGTAGCACTTCCATGCCTTAAGTGGTCCTGGTAAGGCACTTGGAGTATGGGGGTGTTACAGTTATGCTACAAATGCCCCTGAATCGTATACTTTGGTTTGCTTTGTCTTATTGGTAGGAATGGACCCGAAAGTAGCGGAATCATGCCTTTTTGTTGCCCCTTAGCCTGCATTTATGGAGATGGAAGAATGAGAGCGGAATTACCCGTGCTTCGAGAAGCGTGAAGTCATCTCGGAAGCTAACCAACGATACAAGGAGCTGGTTCAGTGGCAGTGTACTCGATCGAAGCCTTTTGTTGGCTAATATGTTCGATCGAGTAACTATGGTGAAGAGAAGATCTCGATCGAAGGGTCTGTTGCCTTCGATCGAGAGGTTGTATTTTGAAGGTCCTCGATTGAGAGGTTTGGACAGAAGAAGTGTTCGATCGAGTAGTTCTATTGTACTCGATCGAGAACTTTTATTATCAAATGTAGGATTTAATATCCTAATTATGTTTTAGGTTAATAAAATATCTTCCCTATATAAAGAGAAGACGTGATTAGGTTTAATTATAATTCATTCAGCATACTTTACTCTTAATTAATCAGTAGACAATCTCGTTGAACATTGCGTTGTTCTCCTGCCGGATCTTAATACCTTGTAATCCTTCTTTCTCTATTATTCAAGTTTTAATTCTCTTTTGCATTCTTAATTCTTTGTTCTTAATTTCTGATTTTATTAGTGTTGTTAATTTGTTTATGCAATTCCTTTTTATTCATGTTTACATCATGTCTTCCTTTATTTCATTAATCGTTGTTAGTTTAATCATCGCCATGAGTAGCTAATTCTTCTGTTGCTAGGATTTGGGGAGCCATGGTAGTAAAGCAATGATTTTATAATTAGATTAGATGGTTTTGATTGTGAGAACTGATTCATAGCAATTTAATTGTAATCATTTAGTTGAGTGCACGCTTCTAAACTAGTTAATCCGGTTAAATTCAGACCTAGATCGAGAGATTGGAATGAACAGACCTGTTATGAACAGTAGACTACACTAATGAGGGTGAATGCTAAGTTAGTAGTATTTTAGGGCGGATAGCGGACCGAAAGGACCTTTCCTTTACCCTTCTCACATCAGACTGACTGACCTACTCTTATCAGAATTGTGTGATATCATGGTGAACCGACATCCTAGCATTTCTCTCTTTATTTGATCACATCTTATTTCATTTTACTATTGTTATTGTTCTCTCTCTTTTTGCCATTTAATTCAAGTTATTAGTTTAGAAATCAAATCAAAACACCCCCAATCTGTTACCGTGACGGACTAGATAACAAGTAGATATAATAGCCTCCTTGTGGAGTACGATATCCGACTTACCTCTACTATATTAGTTGAGCCGGTTGGTTTATTTTTGATAGGGTTGCGACAGCCGTGTCAGTCACCAATTTCGGGGTGACATTTGTTGATCCATATGATATTTCCGATCATATGGGGAGCTGGTTGTGTACAGGTTTTCTTGTTGACGTGATCAGGATTTGGGTCACGCCTTGGACTCGGAGTCGAGTAGCATAGCATAGATGACATCGATGGTAGTCGACTTGTAATTTGTATAATTCACTTTATTCATTAGTTTATATTTGTAATAACTAAACTTGTTATTTATAATAAATGTTTCTTGATTGTATATCCGATTTACTGCCTCGGGAAACCGAGATGGTAACATCTCCCAATTACCTTGGCCGGGTAAGAAGGGGGTGTTACAAAGTGGTATCAGAGCGCCAATTTTGGAACCTAAACCAATGAACCAAAATAAATCTAGGACTGTCTTATAAAATGAACCCGACACGAGTACAATAGGAGGTCGGTTTTGGGTGAGTAAAATTCCTCATTTCAAAACTAGATCCTATTGTTTCGGTTGGATACTACGTGGGTGGTTATGAGTCGGGAAACATGAAGTGCAATGTTGTGTGATGTCATGTGTGCAATGTTAAGTTGGCAAGTCATGAGGTGGTTTTGTATGTGTTGATACGAGTTTATAGATTTATTTTCTTGCTTGATATAACCTTTCATTGGCATATGATAATATGTGATAGTTGAAATGATGGAATAGAAATGTTTACTTGAATGAGGTATATGTGATATGAGTGGAGGATCGTTTTATGTGAAATGCATTTACTTGTATGAGTGTTGCAAGTTTAAATATGATGAGTTTTGAAGCTATGATTTGCATAGTTGATAGGATTCTTACATGATGTAGTTATTCATTTGGTACATGTTAATATGTGAAAATTGGATGAAAGGACAATGTGTATAACATGTTTTGAAAGTGGTTACTAAGAGTTGGTGTGTGAGGGGTAGTAGCCCCGTCTTTTGGCATGTTAATACCGCATATATGTTTGAATTTCACTAGTGCCATAGTAAGGTGTGATTAGTAATAATTGTTAGTAAAATAGTCGCGAGTAGTAGAAAAGTATTCCATAGTCGGAAATTGCAATCCATATGAGGCACCCAACCGAGTGCGAGCTAGTACTCGACCGAGTACTAGTCACTCGACCGAATGAACCCTACCAGTCGACCGAGTGGAGCAAGTTCCAGAAACTTGAAAATTTCTGGGAGTGAGTCACTCGACCGAGTAGAGAGGGCACGCAACCGAGTGGACGGGCACTCGACCGAGTGGACTCAGCACTCGACCGAGTGCCATTTTATGGGTTGTAAAATTCGCGAGATTTGTATCATTATCTTAATTCCTGCATTTCTTCATCATTTTTCATAACAAAAATACCAAAATACTTTTAAATTTTTTCCAAAACTCCATTGATGATGTTTGTTGCTTAGACTTAAAATTTCTACTCCATTTTATTCTCTTAATTATTGCTAATTAAACAATGTGAGTGGTTTTCTCATTGTTCTTAATTTTACCAATTTGGTTTCGTTAAATCCACGCTATTCCCTACAAAGTTTGTCAATTAATTCCATGTTTTGTTTAATTCAT
The DNA here is from genome assembly GCF_048544455.1 of Silene latifolia. Taxonomy (NCBI): domain Eukaryota; kingdom Viridiplantae; phylum Streptophyta; class Magnoliopsida; order Caryophyllales; family Caryophyllaceae; genus Silene; species Silene latifolia. The sequence continues at coordinate 114,784,947 of NC_133527.1, read as the reverse complement.
GATATTAATCTCCTTTTTCGTCATTTATGATGTCATGAAATTTTTATGTTGAATTTTTCCCAATTTTTTTTATGAACTCGAAAATATATGTTCTTGAGTCAATAATTTAATTTTGTATTTGTTGTTTAGTTAATGGTTTAACAAGGACCAAAGTTTGGTTTTTATTGCCAACTTTTGTCGTACATTTGGAAATTTGTCTTGAAAATTTGGTTCCAAAATTTTCGAAACTTTAATGTTCATTCCTAAATTTTGATTTTTCGTGTTTGAAACTTAGTTTAATTAACTAATGAGGCTACTATCCTTATTAGCAACGACATGTATCATCTTGAATCAAGATTTCATTTTCAAAATGTTGCCCAAAATCTTTTGAAATTTCATCTTAAAATGAATAATTTTGATTTTTCTCTCAAATGTGACTTAATTATTTCTTAGTACTTAGTCCTTGTTGATGTATTATTGTGTTGATCCTAATACTGTTTAATGATGCTAGGTATTATCTTCAAATTTGAAAAATTTTTGTTTTAAAATTTTCTTGATTTAATTAAGTAATAAGATTTTGATTTTGTATTTAGAAAATAGTTTCTTTGTTTCATAATGTTGTAATCTTTGTTAATGACATGTTGGTTTGCTTATATATGGGCCTCAATGCTTGTTTGCCTTATGGGTTGTATGGTTTTGATGAGTAAAGACGTGTAGACACATGTGATTGTGCTTGAGAGGATGTGAAATGGGAGTGAGTCGATGAGTTTATGAGGATAAAGGGGTGCTAATAATATGTGATGAAGAAATGTTACATCTTGAGAGTTATGAATGTGAAACAAATGTTTTATTGGGATTGAGGTAAGTTAGTTCGTTTTATGCGGATTTGAGCCATGTTGGTAGGTAGGTATATGATCTCGTGAAAGAGAGAAAGTTATTTGACGAATGAAGGTGCTCTTGTTCAAAATTTTGATTCGATAAAGTGGCGATGTATGTAGGTATTGTGAATGAGGAAATTGACTTTTGAGAAAGGAATCTTGTATGCTAATTAGTGATCCAAAGTTTTAGGAAGTATTATTTTCTGATCCAAAGTTATGGGTGTGTTTAGTAGATTAAAATGAGAAGTTGAGTTGTGATTTTGTATATGATTCATGTTTGGAGATTAGGAGTAGAAGAAATTGACTTTAGCTTGCGTAAGGTGTCTCGAATTAAGTAAGATAAGCATATGAGTTAAATTGTGGATAATGAGTGATGTGTAATCTAGGTTGAATATTTGTTAAGTGTTTGAACTTATGGATAGTGAACGAGGTTTGAGTTGCATGTTGAGGGATATTGTTATTGAAAATAACTTGGAAACTTTGGTTGATAAATAATTGAGGTATATGATGGTGGATTCAGTATTACCATGTTTGGATTTTTGAGGTCGTGAGAGTAAGAGTATGGCGTGCAATGCTTGAGGATTCAATCATGTTGTTGAGGTATTTGATCATTCGTGTTATAGAGTGTAACCGTTTAACTTGAGTGTGTATGCATGAAGTATGAAAGTGGTTATGTGGGAATCTGACCCTATGAGTGGTAGTATAGATGTTGTAGTAAAGTTGCCTCCCAATCGTCAGCTAAAGCGTCCATGGTATACATCGTGACCTTGTTGTAGTATTCCGTTGAGTTGAGATGTTATTATGGTTGTAGGTGATAGTAGTACCGCGTCCATGAGATTGCATAGATGCGATGAGTGTTAATGTGACTATGGTGTTTCGCACTACTGTGCGTTTGTTAGCGACGGTAGCGTGATACCGTCACCAGGTATAGGGGAATGAAATGCTTATGAAATGAATTTTGAAATGTCATGTTGTACCATGTTTTGTTTTAGTTGGGTTGTGATAAGGGCCATAGGGCCAAGAGTTTGTTTAAATTTGGTTATTTGATGGTGTATTAGTCACCATCGGAGTCTATTAGCATTGTGTGATGAAATAAGGAAGTTTGGAACCGAGTCGAGAATGAAAATATTCTGCCCAGGTGACACTCGGCCGAGTGCACCATGCACTCGACCGAGTGGCCGCCTACTCGGCCGAGTGGCCTTCTACACTCGACCGAGTGGTCTGCATCGACCTTTGTTTTGTTGATATTCGACCAAATATTGAGTGTATACCCTTAGTTTCACAGTTTATATTAGTTCGCTTGTGTTTGGATGAACATGTTGACCTTACATGGGTGATATTTTGTGAATTGTTTACGTTTGATTATATGGTGTGCTAAATTGCAAGTGAATGGAAATTGTTGATTCGACATAAGTGAATTGATGACATAAATGATGTGATAATCTTGTCGATGTGTGTGAATCGATGCGAGTTTATTTTGTTGTGTACAAGTAAGATGAAAAATGCAACTATGTGTTGCATAGTGATCTTTTGCATGATTGTGATTGTGGTCTTCCGTATGAGCGGAAGTATTGATGATGGATGAGAACGGATATGGGAAACACATGTGTGATCATGTGGTGGATTTGACGTGGTATATGCATGGCAAGATGTCCAGAAATGGGAATGTTGAACATGGTTGAGTCACATAACGAGATTTTTTTTATTATTTGATTGTTGCATGGAGTCCGCATATTCGTGATTGATGTTCATACATGTTAATGTATGAGATTTGACGTGATATAGATACGTAATAATAATTGAGTTATACCCCGTTATAGATACATAAACATATAACCAACATGAAATGAGAGATATTTCTGAAACTATAGATTGGAACCGTGGGTTTGACTTGGCGCTTGACCTTTGGGAGGCTCGTAGAGTGGGATTTGATCGATGGCTTCACGACAATATGAGATTTGATAATGGATTTGATATAGGCAAGCGAGAGTTGGTCATCTGTGGAATTTGTGAATGAACATATAAGAGCACACTATGAGGTTTGATAGTTGAACTTCGGGACAAAGTTCTCTTTTAGGGAGAGTAAATGTAACAATTCGGAAATTAAGGAAAGAGGAAGTACGGAATGTGAGAAAGCAATGAGAGTGGTGATAAGGTTAAAGTCGTATCATCTCAATCAAAATAATCCCAAACGGACACTAAAAATGCAGATAGTGAAGTCAGGGGTCGAACCACAAGGAAACGTGACAAACTGCTTATTACTTATGAGTAGATTCTAGACTATTGGGTCATAAAGTTGATTTATTTGGTTTGTAGTAACTAAACGATTGTAAATTAAGATGATATCAAATATAAAACAAGTCTAGGGATTCCGGTTCACAATGAATATCAATTAGGGTATTTAGGGTCAATTAACTAACATGGACTGACTATCTAAGGCTATATGTCTTGTCGGTACCATATATCCTTTAGATCTGCACTTAGCACGCAGTCGCTATTACTAAGTCGTTCTACCTAATTATTGTAAGCCTTTCTTAGCATTAATCCGGTCAGCAATAATACTAATTCGCGACACTAACTAATTAACCCCGGCCGGTAATTAATCAATCAGATTGATAAACAAATAATAGGCGATAATCGATCTAAGCAGCTAATAAATTAATTAACCCCAATTAATATTCATTGATCCCCTTCAACCCTAGATGGAGAATTAGCTACGCATAACAATAGAAAGAACGATAAACATAATTAAAGAAAACATAAGAATAGAGATTAGAAATACCGAACAATGATTAATTGGAAGATTAAAGGTGTGAACGATCTTCGTAGCCAATAACATAAAGGACTTTTTGAGAAAAAACTAAACTAAGCTAAACTAGGATTTTAGAATAGTGAAAAGCATAACCTAATTATTGTGTAGGAGTTTCCTATTTATACTATTACATAATAATTAATTAAACTAATTTAAGGAAAGTTTCGTAAATAATATGTCAGACTAGGATACTCGATCGAGTATCTTCGGCAACTTCAGCTTCGTGTCTTCTCCTCTTCTTTTTTTCGTCTTGCCGACTCTGCGGTGCTATCCATTTTACTCCTTTGCTCCACAAATGCATCCAATCTGCATTAAAACACCAGAAGGTGGAAGTATCGACATTTCTAATATAAACGGCATATAATTAACATATTATAACACAAAACCGTCTCAAAAGCAACTATGGGGAGGTATAAATGTGTATATAATTATGACTCATCAAGTGGAACAAAGAACTTTGATGTGAGAGTGATAATTAGAAAGAGCATATACGGTTGATAAGCATATGAGGCAAGAAAGAGTACTTGAGAATCAGTGATGAGACTTGAGGAAACTTAGGAAAGGAGAGAGTGGGAAGAACTTCGGGGACGAAGTTCATTTTAAGAGGAGAAGACTGTAATACCCCGTATTTTATTACCTTGGTCAAAAGCTAGTCAACGGTAAATGGGTAAATATATTTTATATAAATAATATTATATTATATTTCTACGAGTTATGTTACGAGACGAAATAATAAAATAATAATATTAATAATAATACGATACATGTACATATATAAGTATACCATACTAACTACCCATATATACATATCCCACTCACCTTATCCACCATCTTATCCACATACACAATCTCACAAAATCCACATAAAAGATAAGGGAAGAGAGAAAGAGGGGAAAAGATGGAGATTTTGTCCCTTCGCATCGAGATCGTAAGGTAAAACCGACTTAAACTTATTTATATATTATTAAATTAATATCCTTGACCCGCCTTGACCTTAACCTGCCTTAAGACCATCGTTGACCACCATAGGACCACCGTTGACCGTGTAATTAAGGGTTTGAACGAGACATTTTTGTGTATTTGTTGTTGTTGTGTGGCCGTCTTAAGATGGACTTTTGACCCACCTTTCGTGACTATCTTGGGCAGACGTGGGTGGGTCGTGTCAAGGGCTGATTGGGGGTTCTAGTGGTGGTAATGGGTGGTGTTAAGTGATGCGTGTCTTTTATATAAGGTTTTCACCTCATTTTTACACGCATTTCTATGCTTTTTATGTAGCATCTGGTTACAAATATCCCCGAATATTCTACTTTGGTCCGTTATTTGTAATTTGCAGGAATTGACCAAAGAGGAGCTAAATCGAGCCTTAATTGTCCCAATTGTATGCATTCATGGAAAATAAGGAGCCGGAGCTTGGAAATCTAATACTTGGAAGACGCATGAGCTGAATTTAGGAAGCAATTCAAGTCCTAACGTGCCTATATAGCTCGATCGAGTGATTCACTACTCGATCGAATGCTCTATATACTCAGGACTGGTCGATCGACCAGTTTAAGAAGCCATCGAGGAGTTTTTCCAAGAGCTGCTCGATCGAGTGACTTGTATCTCCTCGATCGAGTGGTTTGGTGATGATATTGCTCGATCGAGTAGATTATCCCTACTCGATCGAGTGGTTTCGTGTGCTTTAGCTAATTTCTGCCTAATCACATTATGGGCTTTTGTAATTAGTCCATAGATTAGGTTTTAGTAACTACGTTACTCATCACTTACACACACGTTAGTTTGACGCTGCTTTTGTCACTGTTCTTGGATTTTGCCCCTCTTTTACTTTTGCTACTCGGATTTGGGATACGATTGGTATTTTCGCTCTACTGTTATTCTTAATTTCATTGTTGCTTTTAATCCTTCCCTTCTTCTAAATTGTTATCATCGCTTCAATTGAATTGATCGTCAGTTTTATTATTATGTCTAGCTTTAATTATCTGTTCGTTGTTATTGATAATTCAATGGTTATGAGTAGCTAATTTTCTTATGCTAAGACTATAGGGGATCCGTAATATGAAGGGAGAGTAATCGATTTATTAGGTTAATCTTGCATCTTGTCTCTGTTGGTTAAATGCTACAATTAACTGTATCTTTCTAATTGAGTCGACGCAATTAGACCTATAATTCCTAGTGATCCTTGACCTGGACCGAAAGGTTGGAAAAGGTAGACTAGTAGCGAACAATAGAGTATTGCAGTGAGGACGAAAGTTAAGCTGTTTACACTTTAGGGTGAATTAAGGACCGAAAGGTGACGTTCGCTACCCCTTAGACCATATTTGCATTGACCTGAGACCTAGGTTACTCGACCGGATGATTATGGTGAACCGTTTGTCTTAGCTATTTTTTTCTCTATCTCTTATTACCTCTTATTTATTTCTCTTCTCCTTTCTCTTAGTTTAGAAATCACATTTATAAACCCCCAATTTGGTTACCTTGACGAACCTAGTTTTAGCCGACAATTTCCTACCTCTCTGTGGATTCGACCCGACTTCCCTAGCTATATTAGTTAGAGCCAGTTGGTATTTTTGACAGGTACGCGACAGACGTGTCATTAAGTGGTCGGAAAAGGGGCTGTAAAAGAGGGTGACGGGTTGGGTGTATGTGTCGTGTTTGTTGTTGTTGTTGTTGTTGTTGTTGTTGTTGTTGTTGTTGTTGTTGTTGTTGTTGTTGTTGTTGTTGTTGTTGTTGTTGTTGTTGTTGTTGTTGTTGTTGTTGTTGTTGTTGTTGTTGTTGTTGTTGTTGTTGTTGTTGTTGTTGTTGTTGTGTTGTTGGCTGCTGTGGAGGTTGCCATGGTTGTGGCCATGGGTTGCTGGGTCCAGCGTGGTCATGAGAGGCCACATTGGTGTTTGGTGTCGGCCGTGGTGGTCGGTGATGGCTAAGGGTGGTGAGTACGTGTATGGGTACGGTTGTGTGAGTGTGTTGTGTGTCTTATTGGGGTGGTTGTCGTGGGTTGTTGGGGGCTGGCCGTGAAGTGGTCGTGGTGGGTGAAGTGGTGGTCGTAGTGAGTCGGCGCAAGGTGGTAGAGTGACCAGGCTTGGTGTGATTTCGAATAGTTTTAAGATAGGTTTTTATTTACTTAATTAATACGTATTTAATGTAATTAGATTGATTAGTAATTAGATTAGTTAGTAATTATATTTAATTATCGTAATTAGGTGCTGACTTTATGGAGGAGCATATTTGTATCCGGTTGCTTTATTGTTTAGCGGGATTCGCTCAAAGGTAGGTTTATCCTGCTTAGTTTCAATATTGTGTTTATTTGCTAAATAGGTCATTTGTCATTAATTGCATTGAATGAGTCGGTAATTGGCATGCTATATGGTATCTTGCATATTTTTATTGTTTCTGTATGTCGGAGGACATGGTTGGTTATTTTTTGTTGACGAGACGTGAGGCAGTTGGGAAACCGTCTCACGCTCGGGTCGCCTCTTGAAGCTTCCGACTCTAAGAGGGATGTGCACATTAATGACTTGAGTTTGGAGGGACTTGTGTAGTTGAGACACGACGTCTGGCAGGGGATCCGGTTGGCTTTCGGACCCGGTACGTCTGGGCGTGTTCCGGTACCTATTTGTGGTTGTTGGTATGTCTGTGCGTGTCCCAGTACCGTGGTGTTTGTGGGTACGTTTGGGCGTGTTCGGGTACCGGAGTGGTTGTGGTTTGACAACGTCTCATTCATATTATAGTCATGTTGCATACTCACACATTTTGAGTTGTGTCGCACTTTATTTATTGAAACTGGCGTTTATGTGTCTGGGGAATTGTCACCTATTTTCGGGGTGGCCTGTGTCGATTCATATGATCTTTCCGATCATATGGGGGGCACATTGAGTACAAGTTTGCTTGTTGACGTGATCGAGATTTGGGCTGCGCCTTGGACTCGGAGTCGAGTAGCATAGCATTGATGACATAGATGGTAGTCGACTTTTAATTTGTATAATTCACTTTATTCATTAGTTTATGTTTGTAATAACTAAACTTGTTATTTATAATAAATGTTTCTTGATTGTATCTCCGATTTACCGCCTCGGGAAACCGAGATTATAACATCTCCCAATTACCTTGGTCGGGTAAGAAGGGAGTGTTACAAAGGTTGCGGTCTACCACTGGCGATGTGAGTACCTGTTGTGATGGGTAACCTGGAAGGGCTACTCGTTGCGATGAGAGCCATATGTGTATCTTGGAGTTTGGAGGTGGTGGATATTGTTGCGTTACCTTGTGTTGCTTATTCTTGTGATTGCTGTTATTGTTTATGTAATCATACTGACCCCTTCAATTGTTATCAAAACTGTGGTGATCCACTGGGGAATGGTGAGCAGTGAGTCTAGCAGGTGATGATGTTGAACTTGCATGCGGGATTGGACGGGGCACAGACGATACATATTAGTTTCATAGCTTCCGCTGAGTCTTAGATATTCTTATACTTTGGATTTACAGTTGTATTTCTTTGGTTTTGTATTATGTAATCGACTAAACTTTAATTATCTTAATAATTATTTCATTATAGTCTACTTGATATGTACTACCTCGGGCAACCGAGCTAGTATATAATACCCGAGATTTTATAGTAATTTTGTACTATTTTTAGCTGAGCATTGGTGTTGGGGGTCGGTCGACCTAGGCATGAGGTCGGTCAACCCGTCTGTTACTAAATAGACGAATTTTTGTGTGTGGTTCGATCGACCCAAGGACCTTATTTACCTTGCTTACTTTATTTAATGGTTTCTTAACATAGAAAGTTCATTTAGCTCTTATGTTCTATATTGTAAAGACGGTGGTTCTATTTGTGTCATGTTTAGCTCTCGGTCTGTTGTGACGGTTTTGGCTTAGTAGTTTTGTTGTAGTGGTTTTACGATATCCTCATTTATTTCTTCAGTATGAGTTGTGTGAGTTTGGTTACGCAGACGTAACCTTCATTTTACGGGGGTACAATGTAACAATGTCGAGTAAAAACCAAGTTATACAAGTATATACATGTTACATGCTGAGTTTAAGCTACGTCATAACAATATTGGAGTTGTGTTAGTTGAATTATGTTATTAACGCTAGTTATTCGAGTTGTTACATTAACATGTTCTTGTTGATTGTATGATTCGTAAGGGAGTGTTGTTTGTGTGGTATGTGCGAACTTTGGGACGAAGTTCCTTTTAAGGAGAAAAGACTGTAATACTTGAGATTTTATAGTAATTTTGTAGCGTTTTTAGCTGAGCATTGGGGTTGGGGGTCGGTCGACCTAGGCATAAGGTCGATCGACCTGTCTTTTACTTAATAGACGACTTTTTGTGTGTGGGTCGATCGACAGATTTTCTATTTTATAATAAATTTCCTAATTTAATTTTATTTCCTACTTAAACCTATATATACCCACCTAGACTAAACCCTAAACACTTTTTACAAATCTGAAAACTTACACCTACATCACGTAAGACCGAGAGAGCCGAGGGAAAGAAAAACATGACGCGAGTTTCGAGTCGGGACCAATTTCATTCATATATCTATCGTTTGTAAGTCATCTCTACATCATCATCGTTCTGGTAATCGTTTAATTATGCCCTAGGCTAATCGATTAAGGGAATTAAACGGTTTAATCGATTAAGGGAATTATGCCCTAGGCTAATCGATTGTGGAGAAGCGGTTGTAATCTGTCTCATTGCTGTTCGTGGAATCGCTACAGGTAGGGATTGTTGGAATATGTGTCCTCCGACAATAATGCGATCACAACTGTCGATCATGATGATCACATGTTTAAGTCTCATTTTAAGAATACATGTGGGAAGTAATATTTTACAGTCAACTGGTCCACACATATCGGTAATGATTGGCTGACTAGAGTTTGACATTACTGTCGTGCAACGGTGGTGAACAGTTGATCCCCTTAGGTCATACCTAAAGGGTAACACTCTTAATTGAATATTTAATTGATCGTATGACGATACGAGTCAATTAAATTACTTAAAATTGACGGACGATTTTGGAAGTAATATTTACGTGTCTCGTTGTAATTTGATTAAATTAGATACAATCTAAGTAATCGAATTGTTTTATTACTTGGATGAAATTATTGTTTACGGAAACAATTGAAACGGAATGAATATATTATTATAAATACAGAATGTTGTAATTTATGACTCGGGAACCCATTACGGTACAAGTAATTATGAATTACTAGGTTAACTTTATAAGTGATATATTTTAATAATATGTTGATTTTTAATTGTTAAAAATACATTTTATATACATAATGTCATGGAACATGTTACATATGACAAATTGACAAAATAATGTGTTAATTTGGACTTTCCATTTTACACAATATGTACCGAAATAATAGGGTGGATTAGGGTATTAAGTGTGCTTTATATTTTATTTAAAAGCATAATCATTAACCTAATTTATAGCCATGCACACCTAGTTGCTTTTGTGAAGAGCCTCTTGGTCATGCATTGGGCCTTGTCACCACCCCCTACCCGGCTTTGTCATAGAAAAAGACCAAGGGTTTTTCTCTATATTTTCCTAGTACACACTACAATAATGTGTGTGTATTCATTCATTCTTTTCAACATCTAAAACTTATATAAATTTTAGAGAGAAAATTACTCCTTCTTCCCTCCTCTCTTAACCGAAAAAAGCAAGATACCAAAATAATATTTTGAGTCAATTTTAGTAAGATTTATATTGTTCTAGTTCAAATAATATTTATCTTTTAAGAGGTTATCTTGGGTATACATCTTTGGGAGGGATTCTATCTTGAATCCTTGTTCTTCCATTTGTAAGAAAAGCTCAAGAACAAGTGAGAAGGAGAACTCACTTGTGCCCTAAATCCGAAATTACTATAGTAAAAATGACGATTTCTTCTCATTTCTAATTTTGTTTGCATGCATAAGATCTAGATTTAATTTTATGACTAAATTAAATGTAACATATATGAATATGTTTTATAATGAGATTAATGATTTCTAACAAGCGGTATCAGAGCCTTAGGTTATTTGCATGCAAATCGGTTATTGTTTTTCCGAGTTATATGATTAACAAACAAAACTTATAAATTTGGGTTTATTATGAAATATCACGATATTTATTATGCATGTTAAAGTTTCTGGTCCTAAAATGTTTTAGAATATTTTGGTTTAATTTATGGATTTTATTGTTCATTTTATATAATAATGGCATTAAAATGTGATTTTTATGATAAAAATGTCATTTTTGGATTAAAAATAGCTAAACTTCGATTTTTCCTGTGTTTTTTGGATATGTTTTCACATATATTATCTTCTGATGGCCTGTAAATGTTCATAATAAAATGAGTTGTTATGCTCGAAATATGGATTTTTCAAGTTAAAATCGTATTTAATTGGGAAAATAGGTTAATATGTGTTATATTCTGAATATGGTCATGGAAATTTAGTATGTTGTCACATGAAATTTTACAAGATGTGTGTAAAATAATTGGCTATAATGAAGTCTTTATGCATGATTTATGAATTTTTGATGAAAAATCACATAAATAGTGACTTTAATTAGTAAAAATCACATACTTCATGACTAAGGAAAAACGTCACATGTTGCATTTTATCTTATATTTCAGATCTAAAAGTGAAAATTTAATAAAAATATTTTTCTCATATTTTTATGGAAATAATTGATAAATCCGATAAACCGCAACATTGTTTTTCTCTATAAATTTTCGAAATTTTTAACCTAAGTTTTTGAACATTATGAGTGTCATGGTATTTTTACAGAATGTTCAAGAGTTTAAATTTCAAATTTTGAAATTATTTGAAATTTTATGATTTAATTTGAAGTTTATGACATAATTTTGTATTTTAAGTTCATTTATGAACAATATTAAGAAATATAAGTTAATTATTGTCAATATGTTAGTGTAGACTAATTTTGAGTCCTAAGTTGGTTAGGGTAATTAACTTGTACATAAATATGAATTTATGTAATTATTGTGATTTTAAAAGGTTAAATCACGCAAATCTGTAAAAACCGATTAATATACGATATTGGCTCCTTAAAGGCGATTTAGCATAAAATTGGGCATGTTCATACATATTATAATGCTGCATTTTATTTATGATTGTCATTTTTTAATTTTATGTAATTTTTGAATTATGTAATTTTACTTAGTATGGCCTTAGTTTTAATTGATATTACCCGAAATGTATGGGAATATCGATTCGGTTGTATTTTATTGTGATCTCGTATCACCATTTTGTAATTAAATAGATTTAAATTTTAATTACAAATGTATAATAGGAAATTATGTAATTCATTTACAATTTTATTTATTACTTTGTAATTTCCCGGAGTTTCCATGAAGACGGTGTTACCTCGAGATGCGTGCCAAGACCGAAGTTTAAGGGACCAAAGGAGTTGGTTTCCGAATATGTAATAGTTATTAGATTTACTATTTTAGGAAGGCCATACTGGGATTTTATTTATGCTTTGCATTTTATTTATATGTTGCATGCATCGCTAAATCGCCATAACTAAACATGCATTATCATTTTAATCGAGTTTATCAACCGTGTCAATTACAATTATCGTAGTTCACCGCTTTAATTCACTTAAAACGTGATAGATAATAAATTGACATGACCTCTCGCTAAAAATAAACAATTGAGACTTAGCCTTACCAAAAAGTAGAAACCATGAAAACCTATTTCGTGAGGGAGTGCTCGGCCACACCGGGGTACAAACCTTGTTACGTAGGGGAAGTGGGTGATAAATGTCTATCCACCGAATTCATGTTGATGAGGGATTTATCGGCTACACCGTGCCCAAGTTAATGTGGGTTTGGATCATGGACACATTTATTCGAAATTTGGATTGAGCTCAACGGAAGTATTCGTAACCGTAGTTGCATGTGTTCCGGGCTAAAGATAAAATTTAATGTAATTTTATCGACCAAGAGTTCTAAAAGTAGAATCGATTAAAGAGTTAATCCACCGAGTTATATTGATAAGGGATTTATCGGCGACACCATGCCCAAGTTAATATGAATTTGGATCTTAGAATCATTTATAATAGTTGGGTAGAGGTCACTATATAAATGCTCATATCTTGTTAATTTATTTACAAGTATGATATTAAAAACAACAAATGTTTTATTCCTTATATTTTGTTTTGTAGACCACTTTTATTTCTCATAACAAATGGCCGCACCAAACACCAACGCCGCACCTCTCACTAATGCTTCAAGGCTCCGATCCTTCATGGATCGTTGTAAACTTGAAAAGAATGGGTCAAATTTCTCCGATTGGGATGCCCAACTCAAATTAGCCGCCCAAGGTGACGACAAGCTTCGTTACCTCACCGAGGCCTCTCCACCTGAACCTAATGCTAGGTCGAGTGCCGCCACTAGGGAAGCATATGACGCTTACCACAAAGAGTCCGCCGCAATGAAAAATATGTTGATTTTTGCGATGGAGGCGGATCTCCAAAGGAGAGCCTTTAAAATGGGCACCGCTAATGAAATCTATTCCAAACTTGTGATAATGTTTTCACAAACTCCGAGGATCGTCCAATATGAGGTGGCCTCGGCATTCTTTGATCTCGATTTCAAGGAGGGTTAAAAGGTTAGCCCTCACGTGCTCAAATTGTTGGAGCTAGTCGAGACTTTGAAGATTCAAAAGGTTGAAATCCCCAAAGAGCTCACTGTAGATAGGATTCTACACTCCTTATCCAAAGTCAAAGCATATGTTCAATTCCGGGTCAATTTTAACATGCAAGACAAGGACGTGTCTCTTGAAGAGTTGCACAAGTTACTTGTGCAAGCCGAAAGAGACATGGGGTTAAATGTTAACCCACCTAAGGATGTGCTTAACATAAGCACCAAGAGCAAGGGGAAGTTCAAGAAGAATGGGAAAAAGGGTAAGAAGCAAGCTCCCATGTCCACAAAGGCTAAGACTTTTGAAGCTAGCACTTCCAAAACCAAGAAGGGTCCTCTTGACAAATGCCATTATTGTAATGGGGTTGGACATTGGAAGAGGAATTGTTCCAAGTACCTTGGTGACATCAAAGCTGGAAAAATCACTCCAGTAGGTAAATGACTATCCTTTCTTTTATGTTTCTAATTCAACTATGGTATTTTGATACAAAGTTGTGATAATGTATCCCCTTTTTATTGTAAATAGGGCCTCCTCCAAGCAAAGACAAAGGAAAGGAAAAGCAAGCTTGAGAAATCATCAAGGAGCTAGGAGTAGCTTCCAATGAAGCTTGGCTTTTTATTATTGTCTTATTTTAAGTTATGTTTCGGATTTTTAGAACTATTTTGATTTCCGTGTTTGACATAGAAACGGATTTTGGATCCTTTCTAAACAATGGTTGTATTTTGGATAATGGTGGCTTGGTTTGCAACCCAAGTCACCCCTTTTATCGTATTTCTTTGTTCTAAAAATTCGTCTTTATATGCTTGCACATAGAAACATATGATCATCTACTTAAAGTGATCCAAATAAACAATAATAATGATGGGATTCATTATATGTCCACAAGCTTGAGGCTTGTGTATGATCAATTATAAAGTGATGTTGAGTTGATGAACTCTCCTAAAGGAATGTCAATTACAAATTTAAAATCTATTAGTCAATCTATGAGATAGTCCTCCTTATACTTCAAAATCATTATTTGTGTCTCATAAGCTATCTTTGAATATCTAGTGTATTTATTTTAAAGATAGAGTGGGAGAAAAATGAAGACACAAAGAATACAAAGATAATTTGTATACTTGAGTAAATGAGATCTACGAAAGAAAGAATGATTTGTATATCTAAATAGATAGTGTACACGAATAGATGAGATCTATGGTCTCGAATAGATGAGATCTACATGACAAAAGAGACCAAGTGAAGTAATCAAAAGAATATATTCTCAAGATAACTACACGAGGAGACCAAAAGAAAGTTTTGGAAGAAAATGACTAAAGAAAAGTCTTAACAAGAGATTTGGCTAGTTTATGAACAACACTTGACCATGAGTTTCAATATTGATATTTACTTAAGAGCCTAAATGAAACAAAGTTGCATCCTTGAAAATAAATGAGATTTATGACTAAAAGTTGCAAAGGAAGATATGCCGATATCTACAAAAGCTAAGTTAATTGTTAACCACGCTAGTGTCATTACTTAACCTCATTATGAAAATGAAATGGTTAAACCTCCTTCCGGAAAAGGGTATTTTAAGAAGGACGTGTATTAAAAGAAATTCACATTTAAATAATGACATTGTTACGCATCATTATAAAATGAATGAGTTATAGATTAAAAATCTTTTTCCATAAGTTTAAGATTGAAACCTTTTCTAAATAGGTATTTTGAAAAGATATGTTGGGAACATATTTGGTTTTATCTTAATAACTTGGCAAAGCAAAATGTATTTCAATTCTTGAAATGTTTCGATTGAGTAGTCAATTGCGAAACATGTGGAATTGAGTGGGAGTTTGAAATTATGATGTGAAGACATGGAATTTAGTGGGAGCAATCATCTTGTAAAATTTATAACTCATTACTCATTGAGAATGACGAGCTAGTACTATCTTTCACAAGGATATGTTTGAGTTTTCAATTCTGGATGAAAATGGACTATGATGAATCCAATCACATCATGGGATGTTGGATAGGTATTGAGATATACACATCAAATCAACGAGAAACGTAGGTTATTCATATCGATGAAAACGGAATTACCATAAGCAGTCATGGTCATTCATTGAACCTAAGAATGGTTGATCACATGACTAAAAATTACTAATGTTTCCGCCATTAGAATAATCATGCACATGTCCAATAATGAATCATATGCTTAAGAGCATGATGGGTCATTGGCAAGCCATAGAAGAATCGTCATGAATTCTCGAGGAGAACTAATGAGCTATTCTAGTGTTTGACAGAACACTCTGTTATGTGACAAGAAGTTGCACATATTGAAGTTCGAAAACACGTAAGGATTTATGAAAATCCTAAGCTATTCAAGCTAAAAGGAGAAATAAGAAGTTGGAAAGATACTTAGTTATAGTAAGAAGTTACTCAAAATCAATATTTTCTAATATGCTAGGACTTATGAGAAGTGCTAAGCTAATCATCTTGACAATTGTTGCAAGACCCTACAAAACGTATACCTAGTGCATTGCGAGTTGGTGGAACACTTGACCGGTGCAAGTTATATCATCCACCACAATTCGTTGGTTATGTGATAAACAACAAGAAAGTTCTTTCAAGATAAAGAATCTAAACCTAGGTTGGGAACCTAGATGTGTACTTGGTAAGGTTCATGCTATGAGAGATAACATGAATATAAAGGATAGTGCAATACAAGAAGTATGAACACTTGGACACATGGTATGTTAAACTTCTATTGCAATCGACTAGTGTTTACACACTTATGATATACATCACAAGGTTGTAATATGGTATTGACTACCCGAATGTGATGTCGACATTCGTCGTTTGAGTTATTATTAACTCACCTTATACTTTGTTACATCCAAACGGGTTGTAGAGACAATTGAACCCCGTTAAAGTGAACACGGATTAGCATTGTATTCGCCCATAGACACTTACATGAGGTGACGTCTCGAAGTGACTAGAGTGTGATGCGATTGATGGCAAGTTCAAGTGCCATGAAGTCATGTGAGATGACTAGTCGATCACGTAGGCAGACTGTTAGGAACACTTTGTCGCGCCAATGACCGCTTATAGAGTTCAAGTAAATTTATATAGCCTGGTCGTGGCGAGAGCTACTATAGTATTCTAATGAGTCGATTCTTTTGACCAAAGACTGTTCGCCTAAGATGGCACAGTTTCAGATTAACTTTGATTTATGTTACTACGACCTTCGTAAATGGGGTCAAATGGGCAATATTTTGGGTTAAGATGGTTGTGGCTAGTCGAAGGGAATGAGTGCAATAGGAATTGTCCACCCCTTGTCAGGGTTATAACAGTATCTCAGGGCCACTCGAGGAGTAATGAACTGGAAATGCGTGGCCACGCTCGGAAGGTATCCATGGTGGATAATTCCGGTCAATCAGTTATTTTCCAGAGCGAGGAAACCACTCTAGATATGATCACTTGCAAGTACGACCTGAAAGACACCTTGCATTGAGTGGGAGATAGTAATAGGACAAGAGAATTGGTGACGCACACTTGTCGAGGACAAGTGGGTGATTGTTGGAATATGTGTCCTCCGACAATAATGCGATCACAACTGTCGATCATGATGATCACATGTTTAAGTCTCATTTTAAGAATACATGTGGGAAGTAATATTTTACAGTCAACTGGTCCACACATATCGGTAATGATTGGCTGACTAGAGTTTGACATTACTGTCGTGCGACGGTGGTGATCAGTTGATCCCCTTAGGTCATACCTAAAGGGTAACACTCTTAATTGAATATTTAATTGATCGTATGACGATACGAGTCAATTAAATTACGTAAAATTGACGGACGATTTTGGAAGTAATATTTACGTGCCTCGTTGTAATTTGATTAAATTAGACACGGTCTAAGTAATCGAATTGTTTTATTACTTGGATGAAATTATTGTTTACGGAAACAATTGAAACGGAATGAATATATTATTATAAATACAGAATGTTGTAATTTATGACTCGGGAACCCATTACGGTACAAGTAATTATGAATTACTAGGTTAACTTTATAAGTGACATATTTTATTAATATGTTGATTTTTAATTGTTAAAAATACATTTTATACACATAATGTCATGGAACATGTTACATGTGACAAATTGACAAAATAATGTGTAAAATGGACTTTCCATTTTACACAATATGTACCGAAATAATAGGGTGGATTAGGGTATTAAGTGTGCTTTATATTTTATTTAAAAGCATAATCATTAACCTAATTGATAGCCATGCACACCTAGTTGCTTTTGTGAAGAGCAACTTGGTCATGCATTGGGCCTTGTCACCACCCCCTACCCGGTTTTGTCATAGAAAAAGACCAAGGGTTTTTCTCTATATTTTCCTAATACACACTACAATAATGTGTGTGTATTCATTCATTCTTTTCAACATCTAAAACTTATAGAAATTTTAGAGAGAAAATTACTCCTTCTTCCCTCCTCTCTTAACCGAAAAAGCAAGAGACCAAAATAATATTTTGAGTCAATTTTAGTAAGATTTATATTGTTCTAGTTCAAATAATATTTATCTTTTAAGAGGAAATCTTGGGTATACATCTTTGGGAGGGATTCTATCTTTGAATCCTTGTTCTTCCATTTGTAAGGAAAGCTCAAGAACAAGTGAGAAGGAGAACTCACTTGTGCCCTAAATCCGAAATTACTATAGCAAGAATGACGATTTCTTCTCATTTCTAATTTTGTTTGCGTGCATAAGATCTAGATTTAATTTTATGACTAAATTAAATGTAACATATATGAATATGTTGTATAATGAGATTAATGATTTCTAACAAGATATCCTACTCAACTATATTCATATTATTATTATTTTTCAATGATGATGCAAGAGAGGTTGAAAAGTGATGTACAAGACGGTTTTTAGCCATGGGTCGGTCGACCTAGGGCAGTGTGCGAGCTGGTTATGTTTATTCGTTGTTGCGTTACTATCATTAGTTGGTTTGTTGCTATCGATGTTAATTACCATTGTTGTTATTGTTGCTATTAATGATGCTGCGAATTATCATTGATACGAGATTCGAGTATTGAGATGAGTTGTGCATGGCACGGAGAGTGCTACTGCCAGTTGTGCATGGTAAGAGAGGGCTACTGCGAGTTGGGCATAGTATGGAGGATACTACTGCTAGTTTAGCATGGTACGAAAGTACTACTGCCAGATAGTTGAGCATAGCACGGTGTCAAGGGGGATTGTGTTACTGCTAGATACAGAGTTGAGCATATCATGGTGTTCAGGGAGTTGTGTTATTGCTAGTAATATCAGTGATGTGTATTCAGTATGATTGGATGAGAGGATGAAAGTTTGAGTTCAGTTGATTGTGTTATTTCACCTGTTTAATTATATTGAGCTATGCTGTTGTTTGGTTTCTTTCTACTCAACCTTTGGTTGACTTGGTTTGTGTCTTGTGTCAAAATTTGCCACCTATTTCCGGGGTTGCCTGTGTTGATCCATTCAATAATTTCCAAATGAATGGGGGCGAAGTATGATATAGCAGGTTTAAGGTTGGCTTTGGATGTTGTTGTGCTATGGGACTTAGGATGTGGCATACA
Organism: Silene latifolia; assembly: GCF_048544455.1. NCBI lineage: Eukaryota > Viridiplantae > Streptophyta > Magnoliopsida > Caryophyllales > Caryophyllaceae > Silene > Silene latifolia. Next base: position 114,766,017 of record NC_133527.1, on the reverse strand, counting down.
TGAGTGCAAGCCGAATACTGTTGAGTCTAGTTATCACCTAGATCTAAATGCATACATTTAGTTTTGTAATGAGTTCCGATGTAACACATGTTTTTCTTCAGTTGGTTTCGGTTCATGTAATAAAGCAGTTAGGTTTTTAATTCAAGTTATTTATAAAGTATTTTTTTATTGTTTAATTTGATATTCATTGCCTCGGGAAACCGAGATGGTAACAGTTCCATTTAATCGAGAATGTCTTGTTAAAGGCTCCTGCTTAAATGGGGGTGTTACAAAGTTTATAAAACCCGGCCCCCCACCATCGTAACACAACCTAAATAAGATGGAATGTGTACCTTTGAGCCCATTATTTGTCCTCACTTAAACCTAAAAGCACAAGGCCTTGTTACTAAGTAGTGAGTGGAATCCTTTACCAACATATCACAAGCTCCATATTTTCTCGATGTGGGACAAATTTTTTCTCAATCTCTTGGGGTATTACATGGTAACACTTCCATTTGCTAAGGTAGGCCTTGGTAAGGCACTTTGATAGATGGGGGTGTTATAAGATTTAACAATTTTGTTCTTCAATCAAACCGAGGATATTGCACCGAACACCTACTCTTTCCTTATGGAACGTGGGTGAGGGGTACGTAATTCTAAAGAGTCAAATCTTGTGAACAAGGTCGTCATGAAATTACTGTTAGGTGGGTTATACCAGCGGCGAATTGGGTGGTGCTTAACATTGATGGGGTGTCTAAGGGAACCCGGGATTAACAGGAGCTGGTGGCTTATTTAGAGACTCGGTTGGACAAATTATTAAGGCTTTTGCGGAAAAGCTCAGGTTGGCAACTGTGACTCGAGCTGAAATCATGGCATTGAGCCGAGGTTGATCATGGCGCTGAAGCTTCTTATTTCTCATCTACTTATCCAGATGGATTTGATTATGGTGAGAACATAAATGGGTTCGGTATTTGATTTTCCAACAGCCAATTCCCATTTGATAAAAATTTTTCAAGCTTTCATTCGAAACATTCCATGGAAAGTCGAACTTCATCACATATATCGCGAGCCTAAATTGTGTGCGAATTGGTTAATCAATCAAGGAGTAACTCAAGCGCAGCAACTGGTTTCTTATGATTATGTTAATGTGTCGGATCCTATTTTCCGATTGATCGTGAACGACATTGGAGGCGTCTCGTGACCATGAGTAGGGCTGAGCTAAACCGATTATCCGCTCCGGTTTTGCAAACCAGTTCGGATAACCGGTTTTAAAAATTGCTTATTTTCGAAACCGAATCCGAGCCGGATTAATCCGGTTAACCGTTTTCTCTGAATATAAAAACCGGATATGTAAATCTGTTTACCCGCTCCGGTTTTCATAACCGGTTTCAAGAAAGATGCACAACCATATGCATAGAAAATTAGAAACCACATAGAAAAACTAGGTGGAATAAATCAACAACACTAATATATTTGACATCAACCCTCTATGGTTTATTCTTTCAAGAAGCATTACACCTAAAGTCAATAATTTATGTTACACCTAATACTTATTTTTGATTTTTAGTTTCTTTTAAAAAACCGGTTTAAAAACCTGTCTCCGGTTTTAAATTTTCTACAACCGAATCCGCTCCGTTTTCATAGTAAAAGAATCGGTTCGGTTACCCGCACTGGAAAAAACCGAATATTCGGATTCCGTAAATCGGTTTTTGTAATACTCGTCTTTTTAGAGACCCGTTGACTGTCGTTGACTAACCTTAGACACATGTCTAGACCTTTGGAAGCCTCACAAGTTAACCTTGTGACATAGTAACCCTTTAAGTTTAGGAAGCTCAATCTAGCGGAGGCTACTCGATCGAGTAGCTTAGGGACTCGATCGAGTAGAGGTCACTAGATCGAGTAAGTCCCATACTCGATCGAGTAACTAGAGTTCAGCGGTAAAATATATATCGTGATATAGTGAAACCAAAATCATTTCATTTCATTTCTCCTAAACTTAACTGCCGTCACACCTCTATCCTTCACCCATATTCATCCTTTTTGGAGCTTTTGTGAGTTGAGACACCATGGGAATGGGGAGCATGAGTCGGGTAGCGGTCTTCTCACCGGAACCCTATGTATAGGTATGTTGTCATCGTTATCATCATTTTCATTAGTTCTATTTATGGTTGTTGTAGTAGTAATAGATCGTCATACTGTTTGTAATAGGTAGTTATGGTGGTTGCTTGTCGTCTTCTGGTTGTTTGCGGTGTTGCTGCGGATTGCTAAAGGTAGGTTTTCATACTCAGTACTGTTGGTTGTCTAGTATGTTGTTTGTAGTAACTGATTGTATTGGTATTATGATTGGTAGTGTGGATTAATTGTAATTGGTGGTTGTGTGTTTGTCTCTGGTTCGCGAGGTGCGTCCTCGGCTGAGTGGAGTCACTTGTGGGAGTGGCATGATGCCCTTGATTCGCCCTCTGTGGAACCTGCCACGGGAGGAGATGTGCACATTAAGGAACTTGGATTTTCGCTCGGGATTGATGAGCGGGGATTTTGTGGGAACGGCTGCGGCCCCCGCTGGCGGCGTGGGATATCTGTTGTGATGGGTATTCTAGTTGGACTTGACCTTCGGGCAGTCAGAGGAGTATTGGAGATCGGAGGAGATGTTGGGTGTATGTTTATTGTACCTAATCTTTGTGTGTTCCTTCAATTACTGACCTTGTGTGGTGTTGTTGTGTTTTTCTTCTTGTGTTGTGTCTGTCGTGATCCATTATGGTGAGCAGTCAGTCTTGGCAGGATGATATGTGGATGTTAGCTGAGTGCCTTAGAGGGACGAGTCTATCACGAGTCATGGCAAAGATAGTTTCACATAGTTGATATATGTCACCAGTTGTACCTTCTCTTTTGTTGGTAACATGGAAATAACTTAATTGTTCTTTTATTGACATTTGATATTTACTATTCCTCAGGCAACCGAGATGGTGACGTCCTTATCTGATGGGGAAGGTCTTGTTAAGGCTCCTTGGTAGATGGGAGTGTTACAAAGTGGTATCAGAGCGACGATTTTGGAACCTGCAACCAATGAGCCTAATGAACATAGTGAGTTTAATAAAATCAACTAGGTGTATGTGTTTTGGGAGCCCCGGCAATTGCTTGATTTTGGGTGAGAAGGCGCCCTCATTCCAAAATCCTGGCTCTAATATACTTAAGCCAGTCACTTCAAATGGGAATGTTTAGTCGAGAATTGTGTGTGTTTAGTTGTGTGTGGTATATAGAGTGGATATAGCTATGTTTGAATTTGAGTTAATGTCATGTGTGTGCAAGTGGTAGTGCCATAACGTGCAAGTGTAGTGAATAGCTGGGAGTGCGTGTGTATATGATAGAGAATGGTGGATGTGTTGAAAGTTTGCATAAGGGTATCCGATAATGTGATAGTGGTAATGAATTGTAAATCTCCATGATGTGACTCATATTTGAGCACATTCAGTCCTCGAATTAACCTCGTTCCCATGCTTTAAAGCACATATTTGGGTCATTTATTATCTTTAGTTTCCCATTTTGCATATTCTTTGAGGTTTTGTGTCCTTGGTAGGAGAGGATTGCTAACCTTGCATTTATGAGGTGAAATGAAGCTAAATGGATCGCATCTAATGACCAAGCGTCAAAGAAAAGACCGACACTAGAGGCCTAAGTAGATAAATAAAGTGAAATGGGCAATGATGAAAAGAACCTTGTATCCCCAACACGATCCTTGCGGATTGTTAAGGAGCCAAACAAGGGCAAAACTCTTTCCAAGGATCCGAGGGGCCCGAGCATGATCCGAGCGTACCAAAGTGCCAGGATCCAAGCGGCTTGATCCCAGGACGAGCGGATTGAAGAGCTATGATCCGAGCGTCTCCTCCTTGATCCGAGCGGATCTTCTTACAGAATAGCCCGTGCCTCAGCACAGGACGAGCGAATCACAGTGGGACTAGCAGAGACGATCCGCGCATGTCCCTCGGGAGTTGCATTTCCTCAAGTTTTCTTAGGGTCTTGATAGTCATTTAAGCCCTTAGTAACCCTAATCCTTGTACTTAATTTTAGTATAAATACCCCTTTGTACTACCTGGATTATCATCAAGTTATAATCAACTCTTAATATTAGCTTAATCAATTATTAATCCTCTCTTAAATTAGTCTTAATTTAGTTGTAATACATTTTTCAACATTAATCACATCTTAATCTTTCCTTAATCTCTCAATTGTTCTTCCTTTTATTTGGGTAATTAGAAGATTATTTGGGTTTATTTAGAGGATTGACAACCTTCCATCAATCATCAAGTACTTCTATTATTCTTTGCTTTATTATTTGGATCATCTCCATAGGTATCATTCCTTTTTCCCTTGTTTAATTGTTGTTAATCACTTTACTTTATTGATCATGTTCTGCTTTGTTAGTATGATTGACAACCTTATTAGCATGCTAAACTTGATCATGAGTGAGTAGTTTCTCTAGATAGGGTTAATGGGGAATTAGGGAAAACAAACATGGGGATTGATCTATGCTTAATCTAATATGCTTTCATAATTAATTTGCTTGCTTGTTGTGATTTAAACCTATGCACATGTTATGTTTGATGAAATGCGAGCCTATGAATCCTTGCATTTTTTTACCATCCCTTATCTTTTCAATGAGGCTCGTAAGATATAAACCAATTCGAGCCTCATTAGACCATGCATAGAGTTGAATAGGAAGAATTAAGTCGACTTGTAGGTGTTGTACAGTCTAGACGACTCGGTTCCGGGACCCAAACCTTCCTAGGGATTGTAAGACATACACTAACTCGATCCCATCACAACAATAAGTGCTTGCATCTAATTGAGAACATGTTTGTATAATCTACTCCCATGAATCTCCTATGAACCCATGACACCCTAGTGCCTTTAATCAATTGTTTACAACCCCTTTATTTGTTTTACTTTGTTTTCATTAATTTACATTCATCTTGTTGATTAGTTTAGACTACATCTCATCTCAACCCAATTTGTGACACCCTTAGACATAGCTACTTACAATTGAAAATCCTACATCAATACCCGTCCCTTGGGATCCGACCTTTACTTACCTCTTTGATAAGAGTAGTTTGTGAAGTTATAAATATCGTTTTGGTTGGTAGCTTTTGACGACGAGTTTTAACTGAGCCATAAATGGCGACGTTGCCGGGGACGGTGTTAAATTGATTTGATTTTCATTAATTGTTTTTAGTTGTGTCTTTCTTTACCTTGGGGAAGTTAATCTCCTCAAGATTGTTCTAATTGTTTTCGAGTTGTTTGATATTTTGCATGACTAGGAGATCACAATGTAATTTATTAACTATTGATTTCGAGATTGAAAGGACCTTAACCAACAATAGAAGAGTTGCTAGAGGTGCTTCGAGAGTTATACGTATTGGTGAAATTGTGGACATTCAACCAAATAACATTGAGTTTACCAACCCTTTTGCAAGAGAAGGAGAGGATAACCCAATTCAAAACCCACCACAAAATCAAACCACAATGCCTAAATTTTCATCACATTCTGTACCAACCGAGGAGAACCTACCAAACGGTACTCTTACACCACTACATTTAACCGGTAATTTCATTGCCAAATCCGCATTCATACAATTAGTTAAGAGAAGTCAATTTGGAGGGATGCCTAGTGAAGACCCTCATTCACATATGAAGACTTTTTGTGACTATTGTGATGCAATTTCTCAAACCGGAGTTACTCAAGACCAAATCTGATGGGTATTGTTTGCTTTTTCTTTGATCGGTACCGCAAAGCAATGGTTAAAGAGCCTAGACAAGGCTACACTTGGTATTTATTCATGGAAGAAGTTAGCACTTGCCTTCTACAAGAAATTCTATCCTCCAGAGAAGACAAATATGTTGAGAGCCCAAATCACCGGGTTCAAGCAAAGGGATGAGGAATCATTATATGAAGCATGGGAGAGATTTAAGGACACTTGTCGTTCTTGTCCACACCATGGACTGAGTGAGTGGTTCCTTGTGAAACAATTTTGGAACGGCCTATATGAAGACTCCCGCAATATTCTTAATATGGGATCCAATGGGATGTTTACCGAAGTTGATGACAATCAAACGTGGGCCAAAATCGAAGAGATGGCGGTTCATAATTCCCAATATAGTAGGCCTCGAAAGGCCATAAGAGGAGGAAAGCATGAGGTAGATTACATCACTCAATTGGGTGCTCAATTAAGTGCTCATATTGACACCATCAATTTGAAGTTTGAGAAGGCCATGACTAAGCTTGATGAAGCCTCCAAATCACCTAAACAACATGTTAATGCTATGGTGGCATCATCCTCAATCCCAAGTGGAGTATGTGAAAGTTGTGGAACCTTGGGACATGATCAAAATGAATGTAGGGGAACAAATGAAGAAGTTAATGCTTTCCAAGCATACAAGAGTGGTACCCCTTATTCCAACTACAATAATGAGAATACCAAATTCCATCCAAATCTTTCATACAAGAGTCAAAATGTCCAAAATCCCCCAACAAACATACACCCCACCTCCAATGAGAAACCAAGCTCAAAGACCCTTTTTCAACCAAACTAAGGTTACCAAAATCAAACTTCCTACAACCAACCCAATGACTAAAGCTTTGATGTTCAAAAAGCGGTTCTCTAAATGCAAAAGAACCAATAAGAATTTTTCACCCAAATGCAAAAAGATAGCCAAGCTAAGAAAATCACCATCAACAACATTCTTGCCCACACCAAAATGTTAGAGACTCAAATGACTCAATTAGCATCTTCTAGCTTTCAAAGACAAAAGGGGAAACTACCTCCTCAAGGTAATCCCCCAAGACATGAGACAGTTAGTGCCATCCATTTGAAGAGTGGTACAAGATATGAAGGACCGAAGAGGCCAATTGAAGAAGATATTGTGGATGTTAGTGACAAGCAAGGAGTTGTGGAGAACTCTAAAGAGGTAGATCCTACTTCCCATGAAGTTTCAAAGAAGAAGAATGAAGAGAAGGCTAAGGAAAAAGAGCCTATTGTGATTAGACTTCCATTCCCAAGTCGATAAGCTAAGCCTAAGCTTGATAATCAACTTGGAAAGTTCATGGAAATTGTGAAGAACTTAGAAGTCTCAATCCCATTCATGGAATTGATCAATCATGTTCCGGCCTATGCAAAGTATATGATTGACATTCTTACCAAGAAGAAATCCATCCGAAAGCTAGAGACTATTGCCTTTACCAAAGTGAGTAGTGCTATTCTTCAAGGGAGTTCCCCTCCAAAGCTCAAAGATCCGGGAAGCTTTTCTATCCCATGTACCATTGGCGACACTACAATCAACAAAGCATTATGTGACCTTGGAGCAAGTGCAAGTGTCATGCCATACTCGCTATGTAAGAGGCTAGGAATGGGAGAGCTCAAATGCACCAACTGTTGGAGTTAGTGTCCTCCACAATAGTGCGTTTACGTATTAAATCTCATTAAAGGAATATCATCAGGATATTTATTGTTTGATCCTCGTTAGTTGATTAACGTAAATCGATAACGGTTGGCTGACTAGAGTTTGACGTTATTGTCGTGAGACGGCGGTGATCAACTGACCCCTTTCGGTCACACCTAAAGGAACGAACCCCAATTGATAACTAATTAATTGTATGAGATACAATTTATTTAGTCCCTTGATTTATTGACTAATAGGTTAGTCGATTATTTTTAGAGATATTTCGAGTTGCGAACTCGAGGCGCGGTTGTTATTATTTAATTATGCGATAATTGAATAATAAATTTTTGAGACTGGTTTTAGTAAATTAATTGTTAATTCACTAAAATTGCACTAATTGATTAATGTGATTAATATTAGTACGTAAATAATATGTGTAGCGATACGCGTATATTTACGGAGTGTTTTGGACAAAACTAATCGGAAAACATTTAAACATAAAACGATGTTTAAAGTAAAATTACACGTATTTGTGCGACAATTATAAGAACCGATTTCAACCCGTAAATGGGTCATGGAATTCGTGTAATTGGAATAGTGTGTTACCTTACACACAATAATTCCACTTACACAATTTATCTTCCCATAAAACTTTTGTTCTTATCAAAACCATTTTCTATTGGACATAAAAAAGAAAGGAAAAAAGCACACTCCACCTCCTCTATAGGAGCCGCCTCCCCTCCTCCTACACTCTATTCAATTGTTCATTTTTTCTCATACTTTGAACATTTGTATGTGAAAATCATCTCTCTCTCTCTCTCTCTATCTCTCTCTCTAAAAATAATAAAAACCATTTTTACTAAGAAGTTAGTAATCAAAAATAATTACTAAGAGTGTTAGTAATATTTACATATAATCAAGGGTATTTCTAGCATAATATCTAGTTAATATTTGTTAGGAATTTGGGTGTTGTTCTTGGGTGCTACTAGAAGGAGGTCTTCTCTTTGAAGATTTGGTTAAGGTGGATCTTCCACATTTCATTAGCACAAGAACTAACTAGATAGGTGATCTAGTTTGTGCCCATATTACCATCTAAATCTATGTAAGGAAATTGTATTTCCTTAATCTTTATTTTTATGCTTTTATATTAGCTTGCATGTTACATAGATCACTAAAATAACATATTATGAGATAATTTTTTTTAATTAGAGAGTCTAAATTAGGATCTATGATATTTTAAGTGGTATCATGAGCTAGGCTTGTAATTTGCATGTTGATTTTGAGCATACTTAATAAATTATGAGATAATTTTAAAAAACTCAAAAATTGTGTTAGAAGAGGTTTTAGCACGAAAATTTTTGGGCATGAATACCTACTAATTTCAAAAGGTTTGTGGTAAAATTTGGTGATTTGTGAAATTATTTTGCTATTTTTAATGTTTTTTGTAGAAAACCGAGTCAAAAATGCCGTATTTTGGTTAAGAGTTAACTAAAAATAGTTAAATGTTGATTCGGGTCATGAAATTTTTATGGTGTTTCATGCATATTTTCTACAGATTGTATGTAAAATTTCGAAGGTTGGTTTGAAGTTTTGCATGTTTATTGATTTTATGAGTTAAAAGTCGATAAAAGTGAAATAAATTAATCATATACTCGAAATATTTGTTCCTGCCCTTGATAAATTTATGTACATTTGAAAATATGATTTAGAAGTTAAAAGTGAAATTTAAAATGTTATTTCACCTTGTTTTGATGTTGATTGGTTTTAGTGGTTAAAAACCGATAAATATCGATCTTTTTCTTCATAAAATTTGTTCGAAATTTTTGGGCATTTTTTCTGTCATGTTGGTGTTCTTAGAAGTTTTCCAGAATACTAAAAATTTTTTGTTTCAATTTTTGGTAATATTTTCATTAATTTTGGATTTATTACTTAAAAGTTATGTTTTTTCCGATTAAATTAGCAAAATATCACCAAATCAAACTAATTATTCATCGTCAAATTAGTGAGGACTGATTTTTGAGGTTCAAAACAGATTGGACAATTATTTTGGATTTAAATGAGATTTAAGAGTTGATTATTGATTTTTACAAGTTAAAAATCGATTAAATCCACAAAACCGAGATGTATACCAACGTTTGTAAGATAGGGCGATTTTGGCATTTTTACAGCATTTTAAGTATATTTATTTAAGTTGAATGAATGATTGTCATTTATTTAAACTATTTATTTTATTGTACCTAGTATGACCTAGTTATTTTTTATCGTTATTATCCGAAATGAATGGGAATAGCGATTTGTTTGTAATTTAAATACGATCTCGTATCGTCGGTTTGTAATTAATTAATAGTTTTATTTATTTTATTAATTAATGTATAATAGGAATAGCTATGTAATTTGATTGTAATAGTTATTTTTCCCGGCGTTTCCAAAAGACGGATTTACATCGAGACGAAGTCTATTTTTGGAAAGGTGTTCCAAATCCCACTAGAAGAAGCCCCTTTGGAAGATGTTCCTATGAAGAGGCAAGGGACCAAGGAGTTGGTTTCCGATATGTAATAGTCTAGTTTTTATTAACTAGGAGGCCATACTAGGATTTTTCATATGCTTGCTTGCTTTTATTTTTCGTGCATGCCAAAATCGCCATTCACATGCATTTTATCATCAATTCACGTCATTTACATTCACCGACTTAGTTCACTTATAGGGAATTTATGACTAAATTAACAAGATCTCTCACATAACTAAAATTGAGATTAACCTTACCAATTAGTAACACCTATGAATCCCTTGTTCATTAGAGTCACGCTCGCCCAAGCAGGGTGTTTTCTTTTTACCTCGGGTAAGTAGGGTGGTAAACGGTTATCACGCACCGAAGTTGATTGGACTCAACGGGGTATAAGACGGTCTTGTATTCCGGGGCTAGTAGATGGATTTAAGGAAATTCGTCAACCAAGAGTTCTAGAGGTAGAATTAGTCAACCGTTGACTTACCGAATTTACACGATTATGGGATGTTTCGCCCAAGCGATGCTCCCTTTTGTTTAAAATTTGGGTCTTAGAATCATTTATATAATTAAGTGGGAGATCGTTATATAAATGTTAAACCTTGTTAAACATGTTTTCACAAGTAATTTTAAAACAATGAATGTTAATTTTTCCTTATTTTGTTGTAGCATTTTAATTCGCAATGGCAACTTCATCAACTCCATCGATTACTCCACTAGGAAAAGATTCATGGCTAAGGTCCGTAATGGACAAATGTATCCTAAAAGATGACGGTAGTAACTTTCTTGAATGGGAATCCAACATCAAAAGCGCCGCGTTGTGCGACAACGTGCTCACTTACTTGACCGATGCTCCTCCCATCGAGCCCGGTCCAAGGGCTTCATCGGCGCTGCGGACCGCCTATGATGACCATGTGAGGATGTCGAATGATATCAAAAATGTGTTGATATGGTCGATGTCCCCAAAGCTCAAGCTTTCATGCATTTCTTTAAATGCGTACGAGATATTCACTCGTATGACTACTATGTTTTCACAAACACCTAAAGTCCGCCAATACGATGCGGCGGCACGCTTCTTTGAAGCAAAGCTTGAGAGAGGCCAAAAGGTTGGTCCCCATGTGCTCAAAATGGTCGAATATGTCGACATCCTAGAGCGTCTAGGGTGTAACATTCCTAAGACTCTTGTGGTGGATCGAATCCTCCACTCACTTCCCACCAAGTTTGTCCACTTTAGGGTAAACTACAACATGAATGGCATGGATAAGAGTTATCATGAAATTCATGCACTCCTCACCCAAGCGGAGAGGGATATGGAAGCTAGTGGGAGTGAAAAGGGGATGTTCTAACCATGAAGTTAAAGAACGTGTCCCTTGGAGTTAAGAAGGGAAAGGGGAAGGAAAAGTCCCAATTCAAGAAATCGTCAAAGAAACAAACAAGGGAAAGGGGAAAGCCGTTTAGAATGGCAATCCCAAGGCAAAAAGTGTCAACTGTCCGAGGCCGAATGTTTCCATTGTAATGGGAAGGGGCATTATAGGAGAAGTTCCCCCAAATACTTGGAGGATCTCAAGGAAGGGCGTGTGACGCCTATTGGTATGATTTCCTCTCTCTATGTGATAGACGTTAATTATGCTTGCACTTCCACTTGGGTACTTGATACCGGATGTGGCTCTCACCTTTGTAATCATTTGCAGGGTTTAAGGGATGTGCAAGCACTAGCAAAAGGTGATGTGGATCTCCGCATGGGCAATGGAGCTAGAGTAGCGTCCGTTTTCGTGGGGACCTATGTGCTCACTTAAGCTAGTGGTTTAGAGTTGTTTTTAAATAAGTGTTATTTTGTACCAACTTTAACCAAGAACATCATCTCCATTTCCGCATTAGACGCGAAAGGCTTTTGTTTGATGATTAAGGACAATAGTTGTACTTTTTCATTGAATGATGTGGTTTATGGCAAGGCCATTTCAATTGGAGGCATTTATGTTTTAAATGATGTTAACGACGTTTATCATGTGGAAACTAAGAAGCTCAAAACGGGTGATCCAAATGAATCTTACCTTTGGCATTGTCGTTTAGGTCACATAAACGAAAGATGCATTAAGAGACTTGCTTCATCAAAAGTGCTCAAACCATTTGATTTCGAATCTTATGGTATATGCGAGTCTTGCATTTTAGGCAAGATGACTCGTGCACCTTTTGCGGGAAAAGGGACACGAGCTAGTAAGGTTTTGGCTCTCATACATACGGATGTGTGTGGACCATTAACCATCACCACTAGAGGAGGTTTTCACTATTTCATTACTTTTACTGATGACTTGAGTAGATATGGGTATGTCTACTTGATAAAGAACAAGAATGAAGCTTTTGACAAGTTCAAGGAGTTTCAGAATGAAGTAGAGAAACAATTGGATAAAAAGATTAAGACCCTACGATCCGATCGTGGTGGTGAATACCTAAATTCTAAATTTGATTCACACCTAAAAGATTGTGGTATAGTATCACTATGGACTCCTCCTGGCACACCACAACTAAATGGTGTGTCCGAAAGGAGAAACCGAACTTTACTAGATATGGTTCGGTCTATGATGAGTCTAACCGAGCTTCCTAGTTCATTTTGGGGTTTTGCCCTCTTGTCTGCAATATTTTCACTAAATCGAATCCCGATTAAAGCGGCCGATAAGACTCCATATGAGATATGGACAGGGAAAGTCCCTCATTTGTCATTCATGCGCATTTGGGGTTGCGAAGCGTATGTCAAGATCAAGTCTGACAATAAGCTTGCACCCAGATCTGACAAATGTTTATTTGTAGGATATCCAAGGGAAACACGTGGCTATTACTTCTACAATAAAAACCAGAACAAAGTGTTTGTGGCTCGTGATGCTGTCTTTCTAGAAAGAGAGTTTATTTCTAGAAGACAGAGTGGGAGAAAATTTGACTTGACGAAGTTCAAGAGCCACAAACCGAGAATGAGGTAGAGGAGAACGTGGCGGATAACGTTCCCTCCTCCTCTGAAACGGTAATTGTTCCTAGAAAGTCAAGTAGGATTTCTAATCCACCTGACCGCTACCTTGGTAACATCGAAGAGGATAATGTTTTGTTACTTTGGGAAAGTGATGAACCCAATACCTACAAATCGGCCATGTCTAGTCCCGACCCCTTGCATTGGCTAGAAGCCCTGCGGTCCGAAATGGATTCCATGTACGAGAACCAAGTATGGGACTTGGTGGATTTACCTGAGGGAGTGCGACCCCTTCAGTGTAAATGGATATATATGTTGGAGTATATGTCCTCAACAATAGTGCGATCACATGTTCAAATCATATTAAGAATACGTAAGGGATAATTCATTTATATAGTCAACTCATCAACATTAATCAGTAATGATTGGCTAACTAGAGTTTGACATTACTGTCGTTTGACGGTGGTGATCAGTTGATCCCTTAAGGTCACACCTATGGGACAATTCTTTTAATAAACAAATTGATTAATTGTATGACGATACAAGTTAATCAATTCCTTAAAATTGAACAATTCATTTGTGAGAGAGAATATTTATATCTTATTGTAATTGGATTAAATAAGATTTATTTTAGTAATTAAAATACTTTATTATTAAAATTGATTATTATTTGTGAAACAATTGAGATAGGAATGAATGGTTAATTATAATTACAATATGTTGTAAATTATAATTATATGACCCATTTTGTTTATGTGATCAAGAATCATTAGTCAATTTGTTGTATGTAAATTAATTAATTTATCAACTGATAATTATTTGATAAATATGCATTAAATTAATTAATAACATGTAACATACTACATGTGACATATTGTGTGACAAGTGACAAATTGACAAAATAAAATGGTAGTCCATTTTATATATATGGACCGAATTGGAGGGGGTTGTAGTGAATTATGGTTGATTTATTTTATGAGATAAAATAAATTTAATCATACCTAGTCTAACTAGCCTTACACACCTACCCTAACTAGTCTTACGCATGCTATTTCTTGTGAAGAACAAAAGCTAAAGCAAGAGCAATGCATTGGCTTGGGGTACCCTCCAAGACCGGCTCACCCTTAGTAAAATAGAGAAATTGTTTTCTCTATTTTGTCTATTCATTCATCCATTCATTTCACATGCATTTTTGCTCTTCTCTCCCACTTCTCTCTAAACTAGTTTTAGAAAATCAAAAGATTGTTCATCTAAAATTCTAATAATAATATAAGATTACTAGTGTAGTAATAAGAATATTATTAGAATCCTTTTAAGGATACTAGTGTATTAATCTAGTTAGTTAATATATTAGTTTAAGGGATTTGTCTTGGGTGAAATCAAAGGAGGATCTCTACATTGGGATTTTGGAGAATCATCCATTACATTTAAGCTCAAGAACAAATAAGGAAGGTGACCTTATTTGTGCCCTTTTTTTCGAGCCATATAACAATGTAAGGGACATTGTTTTTCTCATTTAATTACTTATTTAGTTATGCATGCACTAGATCTAATGAACTTATATTAAGTTGTTAATTAGTTCACTATTATAAGAGTCTAATAATAGGTATATGAACCTAACAGCTGGTATCAGAGCATAGGATGTTGCATGCATAATCGATTTATAGTTTTTTCGAGTTATTAGTAACTTAATTAAAACTAAAAATTTGTGATTAATTATATTAAATCACGAAACATGATGCATGTTATATTTTCTAGTCCCAAAATTTTTTTAGGTCATTTTTATGATTTATGGTATTTTATTGCTCATTTTAATGATTTTTAGTGAAATAATAACATTTTTATGAGTAAAATGAAGTTGTATTTACTAAAAATTGTTAAACTTTATTACTGGCCGTGATTTTTTAGTTTGACCTCACATGAATATTTTATGTATTGTATGTAAAATTTCGTATTAATGTGATTAATACTTCATGATTTATGATTTTTATGAGATAAAAATGGATTAAATGGAGGTAAAATGGTTAAATATAGTTAAACTACGAAATTAGCCATAAAATTTTAATATGTTGTTACATGCATATTTTACTCACTGTGTGTAAAATTTGAGATAAACTTGATTCATTTAGCATGATTTATGAATTTTTAGTGTAAAAATGACATAAATAGTGACTATTTTAGCACAAATAGCTAAAACGAATTGCATGGCATGAGAAAATTATTTTAGGTTGAATTTATATCCCACTTATCAGATCTAAAGTTATAAAATTTATTTGATTAATTTTTGTATACTTTAGATGTTTTATTTGATAAAACTGATAAATCGCAACAATATTTTTCTCGAAATAAATTCAAAAATTTTAACCATGATTTTTGACATTATGAGTGTCATGTATATATTCCAGAATGTTCAAAAATTTAAAATTCAAAATTCAAAATTATGGTAATTTAATTTGGATTTATTTCATAATAGTTATGATTTTAAGGTAAAAAATGAGCATAAAATTAAATCAAGTTGAATTATTGTCAAAAATTGAGCGATGACTAATTTTTGAGGCCTAAGAGTGTTAGGATAATTAACTTGAGCTTAAATTTGATTTAAGTATTGATTTATGATTTTAATAAGTTATTATTACACATTTCCATAAAACCGGCTTATATAATCGATATAAGTTAAATAGGGCGATTTGGCACTTAAGTTGGCATGATAGACACATATTATAATGCTGCATATTTCATTGTTAAATGTTATATTTTGTTTATATAATGTTGAATTATGTAATTTTATCTTAGTATGGCTTTAGTTTTAATCGATATTACCCGTAATGAAAGGGAATATTGATTCGGTTGTAATTTAATGTGATCTCGTATCACTTTTATTTTTATTAGTTTTTCCATTTTACAAATGTATAATAGGAATATCTTTGTATTTTTATTATTATTTGTAACTCCGGAATTTCTTCAAGACGGTGCCATTCGGAAAGGCGTTCCGACGAAGACAGTATTCTTGGGAGGCGTGCCACTTGAAGATTCAAGGGACTAAAGGAGTTGGTTTCCGATTATGTAATAGATTATTTGATTTTCTATTTTAGGAAGGTCATACTAGGGATTTATTATTGTTTTGCATTTCTTTTAATATGTTGCATGAATTGCCAAATCGCCATAACAACATATGCATATCATATCGAGTCCTCGACCGTGTCAATTATAATTATCGAGAATTCGACTTTTAGTTCACTTAAAATTGATAGATAATAAATTGACAAGACCTTTAGTTTTAAAAGATTGAGACTTAGCCTTACCAAATAGTAGGAGCCCATGAGTCTAAATTTCATAAGGGGTACAATACAATTTTTCGGGATGCTTCTATTGACGTTGGATAAACGGGGTAATAAGTAGTTATTACACTTCGAAAATTTGGTTGATCTCAACGAAGGTATTTGCGACCGTAGTCGCAAAAGGTTCGGGCTAAAGATGAATTTAATGTAAAATCATCGGCCGAAAGTTCTAGTTGTAGAATCGGTTAAAAGGGTTAACCCACCAAAGTTATATTAGTAAAAGATGTAGAGGGCCCGTTGGCTCACATCCAAGTTAATATGAATTTTGGGTCTCGGAATCATTTATAATAGTTGGGTAAAGGTCACTATATAAATGCTAAAACTTGCTTTAAAATATTTACAAGTTTTAAGACGATAAATGTTAATAATTCCTTCATTTTCTATTTTGTAGTCAAATTTGATTAGTTTGCAATGTCGACTCCAATTACATCCGCATCAACTAGCACAAACGCTCCACCACTCCCTAATGCTTCTTGGCTCCGATCCTTTATGGATCGTTGCAAACTTGAAAAAAAATGGTTCAAATTTCGCCGATTGGAATGCACAACTCCGTTTGGCCGCGGAAGGTGACGACAAGCTTCGTTACCTTACCGAAGCCGCTCCCACCGCACCTACTACTAGGTCAACCTCCGCCACTAGGGAAGTCTATGAGGCTTACCTAAAAGAGTCGACCGCAATCAAGAATGTCTTGATTTTCTCTATGGAGCCTGATCTCCAAAGGAGTGAAATCAAAATGAGCATGGCCTATGAGATCTATACTAAACTTGTGACCATGTTTTCGCAAGCTCCAAGGATAATCCAATATGAGGCGGCCTCCGCATTTTTCTAGATCAACATAAAAGAGAGCCAAAAGGTGAGCCCTCATGTGCTCAAATTTATTGAGCTTGTTGAGACTCTAAAAACCCAAGGGGTCAATATTCCCGAGCAACTCGTCATAGAACGAGTTTTGCATTCTTTGAACAAAGTGAAGGCATATGTGCAGTTTAGGGTAAACTACAATATGCAAAACATGAAGACTTCTCTCCATGAGTTGCACAAATTGCTTGTGCAAGCCGAGACGGACATGGGTCTTGATGTTAGTTCATCAAAGGATGTGCTTTCTATTAACAACAAAAGCAAAGGGAAATTCAAGCGGAGTACTAGTAAGGGTAAGAAACCCAACACGGGCAAAGGGAAAGTTAATAGGAATAACTCTTCCAATCCGAAAAAGGGTGCATCTTCTGAAGATAAGTGCCACTATTGTTGTGGTATAGGCCATTGGAAACGAAAATGCCCTAAGTATATTGGATATGTTAAAGCTGGACGTGTGACTTCAGTAGGTAATACAATCTCTAATCTATTATGTTATTGATAAAAATCTCAACTTTGGTATTTACATACAAGTTGTGATTCTCACCCCCTTTAAATGTGATATAGGGCATGTGAGTAAAGACAAGGGAAAGGATAAGCAAGCTTGAGCATGATCTTCAACAAGGGAAGCTAGTGTAGCCGCCCATAGAAGAATGCCTATAGAAGCTTGGCTTTTTATTTTATTGTCTATTTAAGTATTATTGTATTTTGACTTGTTCTTTTTAGAACTTATTTTGATTTCCATGTTGGACATGGAAGTTTGTTTCATTTCCATTTCGTAAACAATGGTTGTATGAATTTTAATGGCTTGGCTTTCAACCTAAGTCATTCGGTTATGAAATTTTTCTTTTTCGTTCTAAAAACTTTTCATTATACATCTTTCATATCATAACATAAATTATGTTGACTTAATCATAAAAGAATTACAACGATGGGATCATTGTAATTAAGTTCATAAGTCATGAATTTAATTCTCACTTATGCTTTTGCGACTTAAATGTCACGTCTTATCTGATATAAGAAAGAATGATTATAAAGTAAAAAAGAGTTGACTCTAAAAAAGGGGAAATTTGATAGACCAATTGGCTACACCAATTATAAGACTTCATACGAGCTATGGGAGAGCTTAAAGCCTCAAGTTTGTATATAATATGAACATATGTCGGTTTGAGTTATCGAACTCAATTTAGGGAATTTGCAATCCAAAACGGACACGTTATTAAAAACGAATGGTCAACCCATGAGATACCTGAAATAGAGAGTCTATTTAACAAATGACATGGATCAGATTCGCATATTACATGAATCAAGCTGCCATGAAAGAGCTAGTCTTTTTATGTGTTAATACGTTAGTCTAGACAAACTTCTAATACCTCACCATATATGTTTGTAACTCACAAAGCTATCTCTTAAGAAGATAGATGTATTTCTAAGATATAGAGTGGGAGTAGATCATTACAAACATGTCTTATAATTAATACGTTACTTTTTTGAAAGTAGTGGAACTATAATCTATTAAGATAGAGTGGGAGTATAGCTTAGTGGGAGTATAGCACACATGTCTTATTATTAATATGTTACTTTTCGAAAGTAATGGTATTATGACCTTGTCCCAAATCGACCTTGTTGCATACGAGCCATAGCATTACAATCCAAAAATTGTTACTCAAGAGTAGATTTACTTTAAGGCATGGTCTCTTTAAAGTAAATAAAGCTTTAGAGTACCTAAAAGCATAGATTGACATAAAGATATTAATCAAGAAAAGTCATGTTAGGAATTGCCACATTTCATTTTGTTTAAAAATGGCAAATGATATTAAGAATTCGCTTTTCTAAAATGGGAATTTAGAAAAGGATGTGTATGGAACACAAAACCTTAGATAAAGATCTAAGAATCCTAACATATTATGCAAAACTTTCTTAAGTGATCCTAGATTGGTCTTAAGCAAGCATTAAAGGATTATACTTTTCGTTCATGAGATAATTGAGAATGGTTTCATTCACATTGTTGAAGAATCATATTTATACATGAAGTTAAGTGGGAGCCAGAATTATTTTCCCATGTCTTATATGTTGATAACATATTACTTATTGAGAATAATGTATCAATGCTCTCTTCTGTGAAAGAGTGATTGAAAGACTATGAAAAGGAGCGATGTATTTTAGATTTCTGAATCTATGTAAGAAAATATTGGCATAGAATTGAGAGTCTTATGATGATAAGTTCTTTCATATCTGTTTAACATCAACAAGGTTGAGTAGGTTGTTCATATTGATGAAAGTGGAATTACTATGATAGAGTCATAGTGATTCACTGAACCTAAATAAGTTGTTGATCACATGAAATCGATTTCTAATGTTTTCGCCATTAGAACGATCATGTATGCCATCATATGCACATGCCGTGATGAATCATATCCTTGGAGCATAATAAGTCAATAACACGTTAATTCGAATGATGGTCTTTCGAAAGCCTTAAAGAACATCCTTTAAGATTCTTGAGAAGAATTGGGAATTCGTTCTTATGGTTGGATGATATACTGAGTAGTGTGTTGAAGAGTTACACAAACTTTAGTTTCCAAACCTATAAGGATTTATCGAAATCCTAGGCTGATTTTATTGACATAGGAGTAAGAGACTAGAGAAATGTTTTAGTTTCGACCATTGCAAATTCTAAAAACATAATCTAAGTAAATTGTGATAAGATGGTCAACGTAGGGAATAAGAATGAATCCCTCTACCAATAACTTTATCACAAGTTATGAGATAACAATGGGAGCATCTTCCAAGTACAAGAGCCCAAGTCTAGTTAGAAGACTAGACATATACTTAGATAAATTCATGTTATTATAAATAACATTAAATAGAAGGAATTAGCAATTCATAAAGTTGGAATGTATGGATACATGGTATATCCACTCACCAAGCTTTTATTGCATTTTAACTAGTGTAAAAGAGCACTATAGATGATAAGATATGAAGTAGTAATAGAGTATTGACTATTCATATATGATAATCGCATTTATCATTTGAGTTTCTTTAAACTCATCCATTACTTTGTTAAATCCAAATGGGTTGTTGAGACAAATTGAACCACATTGAAGTGAACTGGATTGACATAGTATGCGCCCCTGGTTACTTAAAGGAGGTGACGTCTCAAAGTGACTAGAGTGTGATGCGATTGATGGCAAGTTCAAGTGACATAGAGTCATATGGGATGACTAGTCGATCACATAGGCAGACTGTATGGAGCACTTTGTCAGGCAGTGACCGCTTATAGAGTTCTGGTAATTCATAAAGCCTAGTCGTGGCAAGAGCTGCTATAGTATTCTTATGAGTCAATTCTTTTGACTAGAGACTATTCGCCCAAGTTGGCACAAATTTCTGAATGGCTTTAATTTATTCTCTGCGACTGTCGTAACTGAGATCAAATGAGTATATTTTGGGTCATGATGAACCGTGGCTAGACGAAGGGAATAGTGCGATAGGAATTATCCACCCCCTTGTCAGGGTTCTTTGAAATCTCAGGGCCACTCGAGGAGTAGTGAGCTGAAAATGCGTGGCTACGCTCGGAAGGTATCTACGGTAGATAATTTCGGTCAGACAGTTACTCTTCAGATCGAGGAAACCACTCAAGATATGATCAAATGCAAGTACGACTTGCGAGACACCTTGCATTGAGTGTGAGATTGTAATAGGACAAGAGAATTGGTGACGCACACTTGTCTCGGACAAGTGGGAGATTGTTGGAGTATTTGTCCTCAACAATAGTGCGATCACATGTTCAAATCATATTAAGAATATGTAAGGGATGATTCATTTATATAGTCAACTCATCAACATTAATCAGTAATGATTGGCTAACTAGAGTTTGACATTACTGTCGTTTGACGGTGGTGATCAGTTAATCCCTTAAGGTCACACCTATAGAACAATTCCCTTAATAGACAAATTGATTAATTGTATGACGATACAAGTTAATCAATTCCTTAAAATTGAACAATTCATTTGTGAGAGAGAATATTTATATCTTATTGTAATTGGATTAAATAAGATTTATTTTAGTAATTGAAATACTTTATTACTAAAATTGATTATTGTTTGTGAAACAATTGAGATAAGAATGAATGGTTAATTATAATTACAATATGTTGTGAATTATAATTATATGACCTATTTTATTTATGTGATCAAGAACCATTAGTCAATTTGTTGTATGTAAATTAATTAATTTATAAAATGATATTTATTTGATAAATATGCATTAAATTAATTAATAACATGTAACATACTACATGTGACATATTGTGTGACAAGTGACATTTTATACATATGGACCGAATTGAAGGGGGTTGTAGTGGATTATGGTTGATTTATTTTATGAGATAAAATAAATATAAGGATTATTTAACAAGAATACTCCATATTATTGACAGCCTTCTCAAAATACTACGACCTTCGATTTAACTCACAATAAACTATAGTATTGCCCATATCTTCTCATATTACACTCGGGTAACCGGATACCTGTTTAGCAAGTTACTTCTCCTCATTTTCCTTGTAAACCCACCCTACCTTTTCCATCACCACATCATCAGCGGCTTAACGCCACAGCCAGAGTCTGCCATCATCCACCCACAACACGTCTATATATGAGGATGAACGAGGTTTAACAGAAGCTAAAACAAATTCATATTGTCAATATTTTGTAGTTCTTAACAATAGATCACTCATTTCTAAAGTTGGATTTACCAAAAATCATAAGAACCCCAGTTATTTCCGCTTAAATCTTCGGTAATCTGATCTGACCCAAACAAACACTTTCAAATCCCAACAACAAACTAAAAAAGCAAATAAAAGCGGTTAATTCTTTATCTCTCTCTTTGTGAAAATATCTCTCCCTCAGTTAATTAATTAAGTGGGAAAAAAAAGGAAGGAGAGGGATTCAGGTGAGAAGTTGTGATTTATTGTTTAATTAAAAAAATAAAGAGGGGAAATTGTGGGAGTATAAGTGAAGGAGTGATGACAGGAAGGCAAGTGAAAAAAAAAAGACAGGAATAGATAAAGGCAAATGAGAGAAAAAGGAAAGAAACGAAAAAGGTGGACGAGTCAAGAAGGTGAGGCATGGCCTGTCATCTTGTCCTCTGTTTTATAGACGAAACAATGGAGAAAATGAGGCGATGGTTAAGAATAGTGATGACGGCAGAAGTTGATGGCAATATTGGGTGGTTGTGGTGGTGAATGGTGTAAATGAGGATGGAATGAGCAAGATGTGGGGTTATGGTTGGTGAACGGCGGAGGATGAAATGATAGTGGATGGGGCCTAGGAGGGTAATGTATGAACGGGGTGGTAATGGGGCCTACTTAGCTTTTTAACCTGATTTTATAGGTAAAAAACGTCTAAGTATAATATGAGAAGAGGGGGTTAATAGTATAGTTTATTGCGAGTTAAATTAAAGTAGTTAGTATTTTGAGAAGGTGGGTAATAGTTTAGAGTATTTTTGTTAAATAACCCTAAATATAATACCTAGTCTAACTAGCCTTACACACCTACCCTAACTAGTCTTACACATGTTATTTCTTGTGAAGAACAAAAGCTAAGCAAGAGCCATGCAATGGCTTGGGGTACCCTCCAAGACCGGCCCCCCCTTAGTAAAATAGAGAAATAGTTTTCTCTATTTTGGCTATTCATTCATCCATTCATTTCACATGCATTTTTGCTCTTCTCTCCCACTTCTCTCTAAACTAATTTTAGAAAATCAAAAGATTGTTCATCTAAAATTCTAATAACAATATAAGATTACTAGTGTAGTAATAAGAATATTATTAGAATCATTTTAAGGATACTAGTGTATTAATCTAGTTAGTTAATATATTAGTTTAAGGGATTTGTCTTGGGTGCAATCAAAGGAGGATCTCTACATTGAGATTTTGGAGGATCATCCATTACATTTAAGCTCAAGAACAAATAAGGAAGGTGGCCTTATTTGTGCCCTTTTTTTCGAGCCATATAACAATGTAAGGGACATTGTTTTTCTCATTTAATCACTTATTTAGTTATGCACGCACTAGATCTAATGAACTTATATTAAGATGTTAATTAGTTCACTATTATAAGAGTCTAATAATAGATATATGAACCTAGCAATATAAAATTAAGCTCGGTGTGGATAAACATATAGATTTTTACAAAGCTAGATTGGTGGCAAAAGGTTTCACCCTAGTTCATGGTCTACACTATGACGAAACCTTCGCTTCAGTCGCAATGCTTCGGTCCATTAGGATAATCTTAGCGGTTGTCGCGTTTCATGATTATGAGATTTGGCAAATGGATGTTAAAACAGCCTTCTTGAATGGGATTCTAGAAGAGGAAGTGTACATGATACAACCTGAAGGTTTTGTGGATACATGAGATGCAATGCATGAAACTAAAATTTGTCATTTTGGATTTTAAAAGTTGGGAACAATAAAAATGAACACCTTAATGAAGCCAAGGTGTTAGTCCTCTAATGTTGCTAGGACTCCATAAAATGATCAAGATAAAATAAAAACATGAGAAGTGGACAAACCAAAAAGGAGGTGTAAGAATGTAGGAGCCTCCAAAAGTTTGCTAGTCCTCACCCATCGTGTCACCATCATCTTCTTCACTTGAGGCATCATCAACCTCCATGAATGTGGAGTCATGTCCACTCTCACTTTCACTTTCTTGTTCTTCCTCACTTTCCTCTTCTTCTTGAACTTCTTCATCTTCACCTTCTTGGTCACCACTCTCATCAACAACCATCTCCTCTCCACCCAGTCTACCACCACAAGACGTGCTAGGAAGGAATACCTCCATATCCGCCCAACCAGGCAAAGGACAAGATGGATCGAGAAGACCTTGCCTAGCAAGATGTACGAGGGGCGGATATTGGGCCTTCTAAGCATCAACTCTATCATTAAAAGCTTGTTTATGCATTTCCTTCATTAGTAGAGTCAAGTAATCATTTCCCGCCTTGGCATTTTCGGGGTTGAACTCGTGGTATTCAAATGGATAAGATGGGGTTATAATGGAGGAGGAGGGCTCGACAACTTCTTCCCCTGGTGTTGAATGATGTACTCGGTCTCTTCGGAGAGTGGGAGAAGGTAGTTCGGTCTATGAACATTCAATCAACAAATTTTGCTAGGCAAAGTGAAGGATCTAGCTTCATTTGTCAACCACCCAAATTTGTTGTCAAGAGTGTCGTTCTTGACCCATTTGAACTGTAGAATCATGGTGGGCAAATCGATAAGATGACCTTGTTTTACCGGTGAATTAGTGTTGTTCTTGTTGAAATCCCGGTTAAAATGCTTAGCCAAATAGGTAACTAATCCTCCATTGCCAATAAAGGCCGTGCCTTCTTTGCCACAATCAACATTAAGCCATCGATCAACCAAAAGTCGTAAAGCATTGTATGGCTTAGTAAATTCTCTCCCAATGTTCAAAGCCGACTCAATAAGGATAAAATCAAGTTTGGTATGATGGTTTGTGCTATTTCTAGCTATCAAAGTATTCCCAATGACCTTATGTCATACTCTAATGCCCGAATGGTGGACTAAGAGAACACGACAATCATGAAAACGTGTGAATTTCCTTCCGAAAATTGCCATCCAAAGAGAAGCGGGGTCATACTTGGTAGGCATCTTTGTAAATTTCGTACTATCACTAAGGCCAAATATCTTACCCAATTCGTCATAAGATAAGCATCTATCAACAGTTTCAAGACGAAACTCGATAATGGTTCGGGTCTCCACCTTTGTGACTTTCAAAGAGCTTAAAAATTCTAAGGTGAGGGAGGAGTATGTCAATTCTTGCATTGTAAACAATTTACTCAACCCCATAGACTCGAAAAAGGTCTTAGTTTGCTCAAGGACACCCAATTTTGACAATGCATCTTCACATATGAACTTAGTAGGCATGATAGTTTTCTTAGCAAAGGAAATAAATTTCTTCCTATGGGAGTCGGAAGTGAAGATTACCTCCGGATAGTCGGCTAATTGTTCAATGACCGGAGTGGTAGAAGTAGTAGCTTCCATAAGAGGATTTTGTTCTTGAATCTCCAACCTTGCATCATGGACTACCAATGCCTTTGATGTTTGCTTATCAAGAAGGGCTTGTTGACTCTTAGAAAGGGTATTCTTTTGGGGTGCCTTATTTCCACCTTTTGTTCTTGCCATACTCCTTTGCTTAATTACACCAATGAAAGATTGAAATCTTCAATTTCTAGTAATGCCCAAATCGATTTAGGATAAATGAAAGTTGCCTTGTATCCCAAAAATCGGTTCAAAACTTGAAGATTTTGGTGTTTGGATCACTTGTTGATGCTAAAGGAGTGATTAATTTTTGTTTTGAAGAAGTTTGGATTTGATTTGGTTGATTTTGGTTGAGGAATTTTATTTTTGTTGATGGAGAGGATGAGGGTTTTTGGGTTTTGGGTAGTGTTTATGTTTTGAAATAATGAAAATAAATGGGAAATAAGGGTTTAAAAGACCCGTTGGTTTTTGAAATGCAGAGTGGGACAGGCGGACCTAGTGTCGGGACGCTCGGATTCTTCAAAAATTGTGTTCAGGTAAAGATGCCATGGGACGAGCGGATTGCAGGAAAGACGAGCGGATTCCTTGGCTGAGACGAGCGTCTTTGGCTCAGGACGCTCAGATTCATATCCAGTGAAAAATCCCAAATTTTGGCAGTAAAAAGACGAGCGTCTTTCCTGTTGGATGACCGTCCTGACTGAGACGAGCGGTTTCCTGGCTTGGACGCTCGGATTCTCAGTCAGACCCAAAATATATTTTCTGGAGCTTCACAAGACGAGCGTCTTGTGACTTGGACGCTCGGGTTCTTTCAGGACGAGCGGATTGCCCCTCGGGCCGCTCGGATTCTTCCTTGACCACACGGATTCAGGTCCATCCGTGGGTGCTTCGTAACCCGTGTCAATTCATTCTTCAATTCGTGTGTTCTTCATTGTAGGGGCACTACAAAGGCATAAATAGCCTAGGCAATTGCTATCCCCACACTAAGGCAAAGCACTACACATCAATAAACTCATAAGTTCCTCCCTCACTTCTCTCAAAATGATGAAAATCTTGATCAAGGCATAAAAATGTAAATCCAAAGATGACTAAAATGCAATACAATAATTGAAATGCAAGTTAGGGAGTTAGAATATTTACAAATAGTGGTTTATGGAGGACTCCACCAAACTCTCATCCAATGTGAGATGTCAAGGGGGCATGTTCAAGGTGTTGTTGATGTTGCTCAACACCTTGAAGAAGTAGTCGAAAGCTTGCTCATTATCATGATAAAGATCCTCAATTAGACCTTTACACTTGTTGTTCTCCATGATGGTCTTGGGTCATAGCATTACCAATATAGGGATTGAATATCCCTTCGAACTCATCATCCCAAAGACCGCATACTTCGTCTACTTGATCACTAAAAATGTCTTGAGTTGATAAAGACAGCTCTCCTTCTTTCTTGTCTTGGCCAATCAGGCCTTCTTCTTCACTTGTCATGGGTGAGCTTTTCAAGCTCTCATTGTTGCAATTTCCTTGTTCTTTTGATGGAGCATCATCCACTTTCTTTTTCCATTGAAATTCCAACTTCTTCCCATCATCTTTCTGGCTATAGTGATCAACCATAAAACATGGCTCATGCAATCGGGGAGCTCTTATAGTCTTTTCAAGATTGAAAGTGATGGTTTCATCTCCCACTTCAAGGGTGAGCTCTCCATGCTTCACATCGATCACCGCTCCCGCGGTGTGCAAGAATGGTCTTCCTAAGATAATAGGAATGTTGGAGTCTTCTTCCATGTCAACAATAACGAAATGTACCGGGATGAAGAAATTTCCAATTCTCACGGGAACATCTTCCCATACCCCTAAAGGTGTCTTTTTTTATCTATCCGCCATTTGAAGCGTGATGTTGGTGCATTTGAGTGCTCCCATTCTTGGCCTCTTGCTAACCGAATATGGCATGACATTAACACTTGCCCCAAGGTCACATAAAGCTTTATTGATTGTAGTGTCACCAATAGTGCATGGAATGGAGAAACTTCCCGGATCCTTGAGCTTTGGAGGTGAACTCCCTTGAAGAATAACTCTACTTACTTTAGTGAAAGCAATAGTCTCAAGCTTCCGGATTGATTTCTTCTTTGTAAGAATATCCTTCATATACTTTGCATAGGCCGGAACGTGATTGATTAATTCCGTGAATGGAATCGAGACTTCTAAATTATTCACACTCTCCATGAATTTTCCAAGTTGGTCATCAAACTTAGGCTTAACTTTACGACTTGGAAAAGGAAGTCTAATCACAATGGGTTCCTTCTCTTTGGCCTTTTCTTCATTCTTCTTTGAAACTTCTTGATTGTTGGGTTCTTCTTCCCTAGAGTTTTGCACAACTCTTTCCTTGTCACTAGTCTCCACAATGTCATCCTCAACTTGCTTCTTTGGCTCTTCATATCTTGTACCACTCCTCAAGTGGATGGCACTAACCGATTCATGTCTTGGGGGATTACTTTGAGGTGGTAATTGCCCCTTTTGTCTTTGAGAGCTCGAAGATGCTAATTGAGTCATTTGGGTTTCCAACATTTTTGTGTGGGATAGGATGTTGTTGATGGTGATGTCTTTTGCTTGGCTATCTTTTTGCATTTGAGTGAAAAATTCTTGTTGATTCTTTTGCATTTGGAGGACCGCTTTTTGAACATCAAAACCTTGGTCATTTTGTTGATTGTATGGAGTTTGATTTTGGTAACCTTGGTTTTGGTTGTAAAAGGGTCTTTGATTTTCGTTTCTCATTGGAGGTGGGGTGTATGTTGGTTGAGGGTTTTGAATATTTTGGCTTTTGTATGAGAGATTTGGATGAAATTTGGTGTCTTCTTTGTAATAGTTGGAATAAGGGGTACCACTCTTGTATGCTTGAAAAGTATTCACTTGCTCACTTGATCCCCTACATTCACTCCGGTCATGTCCCAAAGTTCCACAATTCTCACATAATCCACTTGGAATTGATGAAGATGCCACCATGGCATTAACATGTTGCTTTGGTGATTTTGAGGCTTCTTCAAGTTTAGCCATAGCCTTCTCAAACTTTAAATTAATGGTATAAATATGAGCACTAAGTTGATCACCCAATTGAGTAATAGAGTCCACTTCATGCTTTCCTCCTCTAGTAGCCTTGCGAGGTCTACTATATTGTGAGTTATGGACCGCCATTTCCTCAATCTTGTTCCAAGCTTGATTATTGTCAACTTCGGTGAACATACCATTTGATCCCATGTTGCGAATGTTTCGGGAGTCTTCATAAAGACCATTCCAAAATTTTTGTACCAAGAACCACTCGCTAAGTCCATGATGAGGACATGAGCGACAAGTTCCTTTGAATCGCTCCCAAGCTTCATACAAAGATTCTTCGTCCCTTGCTTAAAACCCGTGATTTGAGCTCTTAGCATGTTAGTCTTCTCTGGAGGGTAGAACTTTTTGTAGAAAGCAAGAGCCAACTTCTTCCAAGAGTCGATTCCAAGAGTAGCCTTATTAAGGCTTTTTAACCATTGTTTCGCGGTACCAATTAGAGAAAAAGGAAATAAGACCCATCGAATTTGGTCTTGAGTCACTCCGTTTTGTGAAATCTCATCACAATAGTCACAACATGTCTCCATGTGAGAATGAGGGTCTTCACTAGGCATCCCCCCAAATTGGCTTCTTTCTACTAATTGGATAAATGCGGATTTTGCAAAGAAATTTCCAGTCATGTGTTGTGGTGTGGGAGTACCATTGGGTAGGTTCTCCTTGGTTGGTACGGAATGTGATAAAAACTTAGGCATTGTGGGTTGATTTTGTGGTTGATTTTGTGTTGGGTTCTCCTCACCTTCTCTTGCAAAAGGGTTGATGAACTCAATAGTATTTGGTTGAATATATACAACCTCACCAATAC
Organism: Silene latifolia; assembly: GCF_048544455.1. Classification (NCBI taxonomy): domain Eukaryota; kingdom Viridiplantae; phylum Streptophyta; class Magnoliopsida; order Caryophyllales; family Caryophyllaceae; genus Silene; species Silene latifolia. Next base: position 114,737,011 of record NC_133527.1, on the reverse strand, counting down.
CTCTCAAAGTATTTCTAGCAAGTCTTCTATTGGTTGTCAAAGTTCTCTCAATTTCGTGATCAATGGGTAACAAGTTACCTTGTGATCTTCTAGACATGCAAAATATCAAACAACTCGAAAACAATTAGAACAAACCTTGAGGAGTTTTACTCCCCAAGGCAAAGAAAGACACAATAAATAACAATCAAGTTAACACCGTCCCCGACAACGGCACCATTTTTGGTCGGACTATAGTTTTCGGTTACTTGTCGTTAGGAGCACCTAGACCAAAACAATATTTATAACTTCACAAACTACTCTACTATTAGTAAAGAGGTAAGTAAAGGTCGGGTCCCAAGCGACGGGTATTGATGTAGGATTTTCGATTGCAAGTAGTGGTGTCTAAGGGTGTCACAATTTGGGTTGAGATAAGATGATCACTAAACTAAATAACAATGTAAATAAATAAGCAAGATAACTAAAATGAGATGTAAACAATTGATTAAAAGCACTAGGGTGTCATGGGTTCATAGGGGATTCATGGGAATTGATCATACAAACATATTCTCAAATTATAAGCAAGCAATTATAGTTGTGATAGGATCGAGTTGGTTTATATCTTACAATCCTAGGAAGGTTTGGGTCCCGGAGCCGAATCGATTAGATTGTACAACACCTACAAGTCGACTTAATCCTCCCTACTCAACTATATGCATGGTCTAATGAGACTCGAGTTGGTTTATGTCTTACAAGTCTCATTGAAAAGGTAAGTGATGGGTAAAAAATGCAAGGATTCATAGGCTCGCATTTCTTCAAACATAACATGTGCATAAGTTGAGATCACAACAAGCAAGCAAATAAATTATGTGAACATATTAGATTAAGCATGAATCATCCCCCATGTTGGTTTCCCTTAATTCCCCATTAACCCTAGTTAAGGAAACTACTCACTCATTATCAAGTTTAACATGCTAACAAGGTTGTCAATCATATTAACAAAGCAAAACATGATGAATAAATGAAAATGATTAACAATAATTAAAAAGGGATTAAGAGAATTATACCTAATGATGATTCCAAAATAATAATCAAAGAATAATAAAACTACTTGATGAATGATTGGAAGGTTGTCAATCCTCCAAATAAACCTCAAATAATATTCAATTACCCAAAATAAATGATGAACAATAGAGAAATTAAGAAAATGAGATTTGTAATAATGCCTAATTAAAAGTTGATTACAAGATTAAAGAGACATTAGAGGAACATAAATTATATTAAGGATTCATGATAATCTAATTAGTACAATGGGGTATTTATATTGGGGATTAGGTACATGAATTAGGGTTAGTAAGGGCTTAAATGACGATTAAGACCCTTAAGAAAGTTGAGGAAATGCTCCTCTCGAAGAAAGATGCGAGTCTCCTTTTTGCTAGTCTTTCAGAAATATGCGCATCTCGAGTAGAACAAGGAGAAGGCGTGCTGTACTGGATGACAATCCGAGCGGCCAAGGGGTCGGGACGAGCGGATTGTGGGGGTTGGACGAGCGGGCTGGAAGGTGGGATTCTCGGATTGTGGAGGTTGGACGAGCGGGCAGGCTGGAGGGACGCTCAGATTGTGGAGGTTGGACGAGCGTCCCGATGCTGCGACGGGCGTATTCTAGCTCAGCAAGCTTTTTTCTTCTTTTCTTCTTCCAACAATCCTCAAGGATCTTGTCGGAGATGCAAGGATCGTCTTCATCATTGCCCATTATTTACAAAGGCCTTCTAGTCTTGTCTTCACTTTGATGCTTGTCATTAGATTCGATCAATTTGGCTCCATTTTGCCAATAAAATGCAAGGTTTGCACTCCTCTCCTACCAAGGAAACAAAACCTCAATGAATATGCAAAACAAAGGACTAAAGATAGTAAATGACCCAATTATGCACTAAAAAGCATAGGAACGAGGCTAATTCGGGCACTAAATATGCTCAAATATTGGTCACATCAAGGTTACACGGACGAAATTTTCCAAACTGATTAGGATGATATGAAATCCCAATCCGGCTATGTATTTATGCTAAATGGAGGAGCAGTTTGATGGAAGAGCTTCAAGCAAAGCGCTACCGCGGATTCTACAACAGAGGCTGAGTACCTTGCAGCGTCTGAGGCTGCAAAGGAAGCTGTTTGGATTTGGAAATTCATGGAGTGACTAGGAGTAGTCCATTCCGCCAAAGATCCGATCACTCTATATTGTGATAACAGTGGGGCTATTTGTCAAGCCAAAGTGCCGAAGTCTAGTAATAAATCTAGACACATTGAAAGGAAATATCATGTAATTAGAGATTATGTGGAAAGGAAGGAAATTAACATTTGTAAGGTTGAGACAGGTGATAATGTAGCTGATCCTTTAAGCAAGCCTTTATCAAAGGCTAAGCAAGATGGTCATGTCGTCACAATGGGATTGAGACGAGTACCAGATTTTCTTTAGATTATGGATATGTAATAATTGGATAGTGTATCACTTTTTATATATATATGATAATCGCATTCATTGTTTAAGCATTCATTTATGAATTCATTTATTTAGTGTGACTAAATTTATAATACCTTGTTTATCTGAATAAGTTGTGGAGACAATGTTGAACACTATTCAAGTGAATAAGAAGAACATTGTATTTTATCCCTAGTCACTTAATGAGGTGACGTCTCGGAGTGACTAGATTGTAAGTCGATTGATGGTTGTTCAACACCATGTGGTCATACGTGATGACTAGTCGATTACATAGGCAGAGTGTGTGACACTTTACCGGACAGTGACCATTTAGAGAGTCCCTAAGTTCTTTTATAGACGCCTGGTCGTGGCAGGGATCTCTAAGATGTTCCTATGAGTCGATTCTTTTGACTGGAGACTATTATCCAAGTCAGTGCAGTTTTTGAGTGACTTTGATTTTTGTCCTAGGTCGTACCGTGAAAGGAGGCCAGAGGGCATCTTCTGAGTCATGATGATCTGTTTTGAGCAAAGATAGATAGGGCATACATGAATTGTCCACCCACGTTGGGTAACTATATCCCAAGGCCACTCGAAGAGTTGTGACTATAAATGCGTGGCCACGCTCGAAAGTAATCTGTGGGAGATTTTTCCGGTCTAGTAGTCACACTCCCGATCGAGAAAACCGCTCGCGATATGTTCATGTGCAAGTGCGACCTGAAAGACACCTTGCATTGAGTGGGAGATCAAAAAGGACAAGAGAATTGGTAGCGCACACCTTGTGTCAGACAAGTGGGAGATTGTTGGAGTTAGTGTCCTCCACAATAGTGCGTTTACATATTAAATCTCATTAAAGTAATATCATCAGGATATTTATTGTTTGATCCTCATCAGTTGATTAACGTAAATCGATAACGGTTGGCTGACTAGAGTTTGACGTTATTGTCGTGAGACGACGGTGATCAACTGACCCCTTTCGGTCACACCTAAAGGAACGAACCCCAATTGACAACTAATTAATTGTATGAGATACAATTTATTTAGTCCCTTGATTTATTGACTAATAGGTTAGTCGATTTTTTTTAGAGAGTTTTTGAGTTGCGAACTCGAGGAGCGGTTGTTATTATTTAATTATGCGATAATTGAATAATAAATTTTTTAGACGAGTTTTAGTAAATTAATTGTCAATTCACTAAAATTGCACTAATTGATTAATGTGATTAATATTAGTACGTAAATAATATGTGTAGTGATACGCGTATATTTACGGAGTGTTTTGGACAAAATTAATCGGGAAGCATTTAAACATAAAACGATGTTTAAAGTAAAATTACACGTATTTGTGCGACAAATATAAGAACCGATTACAATCCGTAAATGGGTCATGGAAATCGTGTAATTGGAATAGTGTGTTACTTTAGACACAATGATTCTACTTACACAAATTTATCTTCCCATAAAACTTTTGTTCTTATCAAAACCATTTTCTATTGGACATAAAAAAGAAAGGGAAAAAGCACACTCCACCTCCTCTATAGGAGCCGATCTCCCCTCCTCCTACACTCTATTCAATTGTTCATTTTTTCTCATACTTTGAACATTTGCATGTGAAAATCATCTCTCTCTCTCTAAAAATAATAAAAACCATTTTTACTAAGAAGTTAATAGTCAAAAATAATTACTAAGAGTGTTAGTAATATTTACATATAATCAAGGGTATTTCTAGCATAATATCTAGTTAATATTTGTTAGGAATTTGGGTGTTGTTCTTGGGTGCTACTAGAAGGTCTTCTCTTTGAAGATTTGGTTAAGGAGGATCTTCCACATTTCATTAGCACAAGAACAAACTAGATAGGTGATCTAGTTTGTGCCCATATTACCATCTAAATCTATGTAAGGAAATTGTATTTCCTTAATCTTTGTTTTTATGCTTTTATATTAGCATGCATGTTGCATAGATCACTCAAATAACATATTATGAGATAATTTGTTTTTAATTAGAGAGTCTAATTTAGGATCTATTATCTTTCACCAACATCACTCTTCAAATGGCGGATCGATCAACAAAGGTACCTTTAGGGGTATGGGAGGATGTGCCCGTGAGAATTGGCAAATTCTTCATCCCGGTAGACTTTGTCATTGTAGACATGGAGGAGGATTCCAACATTCCTATCATTTTAGGAAGAACTTTCTTGCATACCGCGAGAACGGTAATTGATGTGAAACATGGAGAGCTCACACTTGAAGTGGGGGATGAGACAATCACTTTCAATCTTGACAAAACCATGAGAGCTCCCCGACTACTTCAGCCATGTTTAATGATTGATCATTATAGCCGATAAAGTGATAGGAAGAAGTTGAAATCTCTATGCAAGGATCAAGCCATGAGTAAAGAAACACCGCCCACATGGAAGAAGAAAGTGGATGACCTTCAAGTAGCTCTATCCGGAGAACAAGTAATTTTCAACAACAATGAGAGCTTGAATAGCTCACCCATCATGACAAGTAATGAAGAAGGCCTCATTGGACAAGACAACAAGAAAGAAGAGTTGCCCTTGTCAACTCATGATATCATTGGGGAACAAGCTAGTGAAGTTTATGGTCTATGGGACAATGAATTTGAAGGATTAGTCAATCCTTATATTGGAAATGCTATGACCTTAGATCAAGGCCTTGTGGATCTTTGTCATCACTTTGACTTGAATGACTACAACAATGAAGAGAATAATGTGCAAAGGTCTATCCAAGACCTCTATCATGAAAATGAGCAAGCTTTCGACTACTTCTACAAGGTGTTGAGCAACATCAATAACACCTTGGCTTAGCCCCCTTGACATCTCATCCAAGAATGAGAGTTTGGTGGAGGCCTCCCTAAACCACCATTTTTAAATATTCTAACCCCTTAACTCGTATTTTATTTCCTCCATTGCATTTTTATCATTTTTGGATTTGCATTTTTGTGTTTTGATCAAGATTTTTGACATGAGAGCAAGTGAGGGAGGTATTTTAACATGTTTTGATGTGTAGTGTTTGATCGAGTGTGGGGATAGCAAGTGCCTAGGCTAACCGAGCCTTTGTAGTGCACCCACAACAATGAACAAAGGAAAAGAAGAAAGAATGATATGGGAAAAGGAAACCCTTCGGGCAGACCTGAGCCCGTGGGAGCTGACGATGATTTGGGCGTCACTAGTATCAATCCGGGCGTCCCAGAGAAGGATCCGAGCGTCATGGCCTTAGGACGCGGGTCCTGGGAATGTTTGAATTGAATAAAATATGTTGTAACAAAATCTGCGCTGATCATCTCTAGGACGCTCGTCCCAGACTTCGAGCCGCTCGTCATGGCATCAGTCCGCGCGTCCTGGCATGCTTCAAAGTTTATAAAATTTCCCTATAAGGAAATCTGCACGTCCTCAGGAGAATCCGAGTGTCCCCAAAGGGTATCCGATCGAGCTTAGACTGATCTGAGCGTCCTGGCACGGGTTTACAATTTCTGGAAATGCTGTAAGACGATTCGAGCATCCCGTGTTGAATCCGCGCGTCCCGAGCTGCTATTTAGCAAAAACACGGGATGACTGCTTCCTTCCCAATTCATTTCTACCTTCTACAAACACAAACACATACCTTTTCTCCCTCAATCCCCTCATTCAAAAACACAAATTTCTCAACAAAATTTACGACCATTCAAACAAAACTTGCTCAAAACAAGATTAAATCACTCCTTTATCAACAAAAGACTATCTAAACATCAAATTCCTCACAAATTAAATCAATTTTCTAGGGTTTGGGTACAAATTCAAAAATCCTAAAATTGATTAAGAAATTGATTGAAGTTTGAGGAAACAAGGAGCATTCAAGCACAATATTGGTTTGTTGATACGAATTTGAGAAGGAGAACACAATAGCAAGAACAAAAGGAGGAAATAAGGCACCCAAAACCGCAAATTTATCAAAGAGACAACAAGCTCTTCTTTCATCTAAGGCTTTGGGAGTGACACAACTAAGGGTGGAAATCCAAGAAATTGTAACCCCTACTGAGGAAGCTACCACACCTACTCCGGTTATAGAATAATCGCCAAATTTTTCGGAGGTAACTTTCTTAAACGATGCTCATAGGAATGCATTTTTATCCCTTACTAGAAAGACTATTGTGGCTACCAAGTTTATATGTCAAGACTGTTGGAATATGTGTCCTCCGATAATAATGTGATCACAACTGTTGATCATGATGATCACATGTTTAAGTCTCATTATAAAGAATACAATTGGGAAGTAATAATTTACTGTCAACTGGTCCACACATATCGGTAATGATTGACTGACTAGAGTTTGACATTACTGTCGTGCGACGGTGGTGATCAGTTGATCCCCTAGGTCATACCTAAAGGGCAACACTCTTAATTGATCAATTAATTGACCGTATAACGTTACGAGTCAATTAAATTATTTAAAATTGACGGACGATTTTGGAAGTAATATTTACGTGTCTCATTGAAATTTGATTAAATGAGATACGGTCTGAGTAATCGAATTGTTTCATTACTCAGATGAAATTATTGTTTAAGGAAACAATTAAATTGAATGAATTATTATAAATACAAGTTATTCTGATTTATAATTGTTAAAATATTTTGGTACTAGTAATTATGAATTACTAGGTCAATTTTTGTATATGACGTATTTTTATTAATACGTTGATATGTTAAAAATACATGACAATTGTATGTGACATATGACATGTGACATATTGACAAATTGACAAAAATAAAATGGATTCCATTTTATAAAAGTGCCGAAATTAAGTGGAGGATTAAGCTAATATTGTGTTGATTATATTAGTGGAGAGCATGATGATTACCCTAATTGACTAGCCATGCAAACCTAGTGTTCATTGTGAAGAACAACTCAAGCATGCATTGGCTCCCTCTAATCCCCTCTTCCACCCGGTTTTTGAGAGGAAAAACCACTTTGGTTTTTCCTCTTATTTTACCTAATATACACAAAATGAGTTAGTTGTTCATTCATTCAATTTCATTCATCAAAAATATTTTAGAGAGATAAAATATTTTCTTCTTCTTCTTCTCCTCTTAACCGGTTTTAAGAGTCCAAAACCAAAGATTTTTGGGTCAATTTTATGCTAAATTAATATTGTACTAGTATTCATAATATTAATTTTATTAAGAGTGTGCCTTGGGTATTATACTTTGGGAGAGATCCTATACTTGGATCTTAGTTCTTCCATTAAGGAAAGCACAAGAACAAGAGAGAAGGAGATCTCTCTTGTGCCCTTATAAACCGAAATTCCAATGTAAGATAAAGATTTCTTCTTTATATTGTTTATAGTTTGCATGCATAAGATCACTATTTAATTTTATGAAAAATTAACATAAAACATATATGAATATGTTGAGTATATAGATCTACTTTTCCTTCAATCTGTATCAAGAGCCATGGTTGTTTGCATGCAAATCGGTTAAAAGTTTTTCCGAGTTATACGATTAGCATATAAAACTTGATTAATTTGTGTTATTATGATATATCACGAAAATCATTATGCATGTTAAAGTTTCTGGTCCTAAAATATGTTTAGGATATTTTGGTAAATTTATGGATTTTTATTGTTCATATTACATAATAATGGCATTAAAAATATGATTTTATGAATAAAATGTCATTTTCGGACTAAAATTAGCTAAACTTCGAATTTTTAAGTGATTTTTGGATATGTTGTCACATATATTATTTTGAGATGACCTGTAAATTTTCATAATTTTTGGACTTCTTATCCTCGAAAAATGGATTTTTCATTATTAAAATCGGATTTAGATGAAAAATAGGTTAATATGAGATAAATTTCGAATCTTGTCATAGAACTTTAGTATGTTGTCATATGAAATTTTATAAGATGTGTGTAAAATAACAGGCTATATTGAAGTCTTTATGCATGATTTATGATTTTTTGAAGAAAAATAGCATAAATAGTGACTTAATTAGTGAAATATTTATAAAACATACTCTATGACTAAGGAAAAACGTTACATGTTGAATTTTATTATCTTTTTCAGATCTAAAATTGAAAAGTTGATGGATATAATTTTTCTCATGTTTTTATGATTATTTTGTTAAAACCGATAAACCGCAACATTGTTTTTCCGGATAAAATTCGAAATTTTTAATCTAAGTTTTTGAACATTATGAGTGTCATGGTATTTATCCAGAATGTTCATGAGTTTAAATTTCAAATTTCAAATTTATTTGAAATTTTGTGATTTATTTGAAGTTTATAGCTTATTTTTATAATTTTAGGTCCATTAATGAACAAATTTTAGAAATATGAGTTAATTATGGTCAAATAATTAGTGAAGACTAAATTTTGAGTCCTAAGAGGTTAGGGTAATTAACTTATGCATAAATATGAATTTATGTAATTTTTTGTGATTATTAAATGTTGAATCACGCAAATCCGTAAAAACCGAGTAATATACGATATTGGCTATTTAAAGCGATTTAGCATAAAATTGGGCATGTTCATACATATTATAATGCTGCATTTTCTTTATGATTGTCATAATTTTATTTATGTAATTTTGAATTATGTAATTTTTACTTAGCATGGCCTTAGTTTTTAATTGGTATTACCCGAAATGTATGGGAATATCGATTCGGTTGTAATTTATTGTGATCTCGTATCACCGTTTTGTAATTTAATAGATTTATTTTATTTTAGTTACAAATGTATAATAGGAAATTATGTAATTTGTTATGTAATTTTATTTATTTCGGAGTTCCCAAAGACGGATCTCTTCAAGATGGCGATACATAAAGACGGTGTTACCTCGAGATGCGTGCCACAACCGAAGTTCAAGGAACCAATGGAGTTGGTTTCCGAATATGTAATAGTTAATTAGATTTTCTATTTTAGGAAGGCCATACTAGGATTTATTTTTATGCTTTGCATTTTATTTATATGTCGCATGCATCGCTAAATCGCCATAACTAAAACATGCATCATCTTTCATCGAGTTTATCGACCGTGTCAATTAGAATTATCGTAGTTCACCGCTTTAGTTCACTTAAAACGTGATAGATAATAAATTGACATGACCTCTCGCTAAAAATAAATAATTGAGACATAGCCTTACCAAATAGTAGAAACCATGAAAACCTATTTCGCGAGGAAGTGCACTCGGCCATCCCGGGGTACAAACCTTGTTACGTAGGGGAAGTGGGTGATAAATGTCTATCCACCGAATTCGTGTTGATGAGGGTTTCATCGGCCATCCCGTGCCCAAATTAATGTGAATTTGGATCATGGACACATTTATTCGAAATTTGGATTGACCTCAACGGAAGTATTCGTGACCGTAGTCGCATGTGTTCCAGGCTATAGATAAACATTAGAGTAAATTTATCGACCAAGAGTTCTAAAAGTAGAATCGATTAAGCGTTAATCCACCGAGTTATATTGATAAGGGTTTCATCGGCTATCCCGTGCCTAAGTTGATATGAATTTGGGTCTTGAAATCATTTATCTAGTTGGGTAGAGGTCACTAGAAAAATGCAATAAAACTTGTTTAAATTAGTTTTCACGAGTATTATTATTAAAACGACATTTGTTTTACTCCTTCTATTCTGTTTTGTAGACCACTTCTTTTCTCATAACAAATGGCAACACCAACCCCTAACGCCACGCCTCTCGCTAATTCATCATGGCTCCGATCCTTCATTGATCGATGTAAACTTGAAAAGAATGGGTCAAATTTCTCCGATTGGGATGCCCAACTCAAATTAGTCGCCCAAGGTGACGACAAGCTTCGTTACCTAACCGAGGCCTCTCCACCCGAACCTAATACTAAGTCGACCGCCGCTACTAGGGAAGCATATGAGGCTTACCATAAGGAGTCCGCCGCAATGAAAAACGTGTTGATCTTTGCGATAGAGGCGGATCTCCAAAGGAGAGCCTTTAAAATGGGCACCGCTAATGAGATTTACTCCAAGCTTGTGACAATGTTTTCACAAACTCCGCGGATCGTCCAATATGAGGCGGCCGCGGCATTCTTTGATCTCGACTTCAAAGAGGGCCAAAAGGTTAGCCCTCATGTACTCAAAATTATGGAGCTTGTCGAGACCTTGAAGATTCAAAAGGTTGAAATCCCCAAAGAACTCATTGTAGATAGGATTCTACACTCCTTATCCAAGTCAAGGCATATGTTCAATTCCGGGTGAATTTTAACATGCAAGACAAGGATGTGTCTCTTGAAGAATTGCACAAGTTACTTGTGCAAGCCGAAAGGGACATGGGGTTAAATGTGAACCAACCCAAGGATGTGCTTAACCTTAGCACCAAAAGCAAGGGGAAGTTCAAGAAGAATGGGAGGAAGCGTAAGAAGCAAGCTCCCACTTTCACCAAAGCTAAGACTTATGAAGCTAGCACTTCAAAAATCAAGAAGGGTCCTCTTGATAAATGCCATTATTGTAATGGTGTTGGACATTGGAAAAGAAATTGTTCCAAATACCTTGGTGATATTAAGGCTGGAAAGATTACTCCAGTAGGTAAATGACTATCCTTTCTTTTATGTTTCTATTTCAACTATGGTATTGTGATACAAAGTTGTGATAATGTATCTCCCTTTTTATTGTAAATAGGGCCTCCGCCAAGCAAAGACAAGGGAAAAGAAAAGCAAGCTTGAGAAACCATCAAGAAGCTAGGAATAGCTTTCATGGAGCTTCGCTTTTTATTGTCTTATTTTAATTATGTTTTGGATTTTAGAACCTTTAAGTTTCCGTGTTCGACATGGAAAGGTATTTTGGATAATTGGTTGTATTTTGGATAATGGTGGCTTGGTTTGCAACCCAAGTCACCCGTTTTATCATTTTATCCTTGTTCTAAAATTCGTATTTACATGCTTGCTCTTAGAAACATATGATTATTCACTTAAAGTGATCTAATAGACAACTATAATGATGGGATTCATTATACGTCCACATGATTAAGGCTTGTGTATGATCATTTATAAAGTGATATTGAGTCTATGAACTCTCTTAAAGGAATGTCAATCACCAAGTACACTTCAAAATCTAAAACTTTTAGTCAACCTATGAGATAGTTCTCCTTATACTTCAAAATCATTATTTGTGTCTCATATGCTATCTTTGAATCTCTAGTGTATTTATTCTAAAGATAGAGTGGGAGAAAAATGAGGACACAACACACACCAAGATAAATTTGTGTTACTTGTGTAAATGAGATCTATGCAAGGAAGAATGATTTGAATGAAGGTATATCTATGTATATAGTATACCCAATAGATGAGATCTATGGTCTCAAATAGTTCTATATGACTAAAGAGACCAAGTGAAGTAATCAAAGGAATATTTTCTCAAGATAACTACACGAGGAGACCAAAAGAAAGTTTTGGAAGAAAAATGACTAATGTAAAGTCTTAACAAGAGTTTTGACTAGTTTATGATAAATTTTGACCAATAGTTTCAATATTAATATTTACTTAAGAGCCTAAATGAATCAAAGTAACATCCTAGAAAATAAACAAGATTTATGACTAGAGGTTGCAAGGATTGATATACCGATATCTTCAATAGCCAAGTTTTAACCACGCAGATGTCATTACTTAACCTCATTATGAAAATGGAATGGTTAAACCTCCTTCCGAAAGGGTATTTCAAAGGACGTGTTCTAGATATTATTTATATTTGAATAATGACATTGCTTCACATCATTATGACATGTGTGAGTTAGAGATTAAAATCTCTTTTAATAAGGTTAAGATGAGACCACTTCAAAATAGGTATTTTGAATGGATATGATGGGAACATATATGGTTTTATCTTAATAACTTGGCAATGCAATTTATATTTCAATTCTTGAAATGTTTCAATTAAGAAGTAAATTTCGAAACATGTGGAATTGAGTGGGAGTTAGAATTTTTCATGTGAGGACATGAAATTTAGTGGAAGCAATCATCTTGTAAAAGTTTATAACTCATCACTCATTGAAGAATGACGAGCTAATACCTTCCTTCACAGAGGAAGATTTGAGTTTTCAATTCTGAATGAAAATGGACCATGATGAATCCAACTACATCATGAGATGTTGGATAAGTAATGTAAGATACACATCGAATCAACGAGATACGTAGGTTATTCATTTAAATGAAAATGGAATTGCCATTAGCAATCATGGTCGTTCCTTGAACCTAAATATAGTTGATGACATGATTAAAAGTTACTAATGTTTCCGCCATTATAATAATCATGCACATGTCCAATTATGAATCATATGCATAAGAGCATGATGAATCATTGGTAAGCCATAGTAGAAACGTCATGAATTCTCGAGAAGAATTCGATGAGCGATTTCGGTGTTTGATAAAATACTCTGTTATGTGTCAAGAGGTTGCACATATTATAGAAAATCCGAACACACGTAAAGATTTATGAAAATCCTAAACTTTACAAGCTAAAGGGAGAAATAGGAAGTTTGGAAAGATACTTAGTTGAATAAAGAAGTTGCTTAAAACTAATCTTTCCTAATATGCTAGGACTTGTGAGAAGTGCTAGGCTAATCATCTTGACAAATTGTTGCAAGACTCTACAAAACATATACCTAGTGCATTGTGTGTGGATGGAGCACTTGATCAGTACAAGTTATATCATTCACCACAAATTCGTTCGTTATGTGATAATCGATAAGGAAGTTCTTTCAAGATAAAGAACCGAAACCAAGGTCGGGAACCTTGATGTGTACTTGGTAAGGTTCATGCTATGAGTGATAACATGAATGTAAAGGATAATACGATTAAGAAGTTTGAACATATGGACACGTAACACGTTAAACTTCTATTGAAATCAACAAGTGTTTACACACTTACGATATGCATCACAAGGTTATAATCTTGTATTGACTACCCGAGTGTGATGTCGACATTTGTCGTTTGAGTTATTATTAACTCACCATATACTTTGTTATATCCAAACGGATTGTGGAGACAAATGAACCTCGTTAAAGTGAACATGGATTAGCATTGTATTTGCCCATAGTCACTTGTATGAGGTGACGTCTCGAAGTGACTAGAGTGTGATGCGATTGATGGCAAGTTCAAGTGCCATAGAGTCATGTGAGATGACTAGTCGATCACATAGGCAGACTGTTAGAAACTTTTTGTCGGGCCTAATGACCGCTTATAGAGTTCTGGCAAATTTATATAGCCTGGTCGTGGCGAGAGCTGCTATAGTATTCAAATGAGTCGATTCTTTTGACTAAAGACTATTCACCTAAGATGGCACAGTTTCAGATTAACTTTGATTTGTGTTACTACGACCTTCGTAAATGGGGTCAAATGGGCATATTTTGGGTTATGATGGCTGTGGCTAGTTGAAGGGAATGAGTGCGATAGGAATTGTCCACCCCTAGTCAGGGTTATAACAATATCTCAGGGCCACTCGAGGAGTAATGAACTGGAAATGCGTGGCCACGCTCGGAATTTATCCATGGTGGATAAATCCGGTCAATCAGTTATTCTCCAGATCGAGGAAACCACTCTCGATATGATCACTTGCAAGTACGACCAGAAAGAAACCTTGCATTGAGTGGGAGATAGTAATAGGACAAGAGAATTGGTCAATTAATTGATCGTATAACGTTACGAGTCAATTAAATTATTTAAAATTGACGGACGATTTTGGAAGTAATATTTACGTGTCTCATTGAAATTTGATTAAATGAGATACAGTCTGAGTAATCGAATTGTTTCATTACTCAGATGAAATTATTGTTTAAGGAAACAATTAAATTGAATGAATTATTATAAATACAAGTTATTGTGATTTATAATTGGTAAAATATTTTGGTACTAGTAATTATGAATTACTAGGTCAATTTTTGTATATGACGTATTTTTATTAATACGTTCATATGTTAAAAATACATGACAATTTTATGTGACATATGACATGTGACATATTGATAAATTGACAAAAATAAAATGGATTCCATTTTATAAAAGTGCCAAAATTAAGAAGAGGATTAAGCTAATATTGTGTTGATTATATTAGTGGAGAGCATGATGATTACCCTAATTGACTAGCCATGCAAACCTAGTGTTCATTGTGAAGAACAACTCAAGCATGCATTGGCTCCCTCTAATCCCCTCTTTCACCCGGTTTTTGAGAGGAAAAACCACTTTGGTTTTTCCTCTTATTTTACCTAATATACACAAAATGAGTTAGTTGTTCATTCATTCAATTTCATTCATCAAAAATATTTTAGAGAGATAAAATATTTTCTTCTTCTTCTTCTCCTCTTAACCGGTTTTAAGAGTCCAAAACCAAAGATTTTTGGGTCAATTTTATGCTAAATTAATATTGTACTAGTATTCATAATATTAATTTTATTAAGAGTGTGCCTTGGGTATTATACTTTGGGAGAGATCCTATACTTGGATATTAGTTCTTCCATTAAGGAAAGCACAAGAACAAGAGAGAAGGAGATCTCTCTTGTGCCCTTATAAACCGAAATTCCAATGTAAGATAAAGATTTCTTCTTTATATTGTTTATAGTTTGCATGCATAAGATCACTATTTAATTTTATGACAAATTAACATAAAACATATATGAATATGTTGAGTATATAGATCTACTTTTCTTTCAAAGACACTTTGGAAAAATTGGGTGTGCTTGGAAGAACTAGAACATTTTTCGAGTCCATGAGGTTGTTAGCCCTCTTTAAAATGGAATAATTAACCTACCCTTCATTAACCATGGAGTTCATAAGCTCCTTGAAGGAGTCTAAGGTAGAGACTCGACATTATGTTGATTTACGTCTTGAGAATAAGAGTAGAAGCATGACTTTGGATGAGTTTGGTGATTTGTTTGGTCTTTCACAATATCATCATTATGAGAAGAAGCCTTTAAAATATGATGCTACACCCCTTTGGAAAGCTATTACCAGCCGAAAGTTTGATTCTTTCCGGGAGTGTCATGCTCTATATGTTCATCATTCGTGCATAAGAGTATGGCACAAGTTTGTGGGCAATACCTTAATTGCTAGAACAGGCACCAATCACTTCACCGAACTTGATTTTGTCTACCTTGAGTCCTATATGAATATCAATGGAAAGTTCACCAAAAATTACAACATTCTTCAACTATTACTTGATCGGTGGCTTGATATTGATAATGGGATAGACGGAGCGGCTTTCATTGTAAACGACGGCTTGGTACGAAGCTAGCTAGGCACTTTAACCCAAATTTCAACAAAGATAACACCTAAAAATCGGTTAAAGGGAGCAACCTCCTTGATATGATCACTTTGATCAACAAATTCCATTGGGTCAAGAAGGACAATCTTGACAACAAATATGAGTGGCTCATCAAAGAAGTTAAGTCTTTTGTCTTGCCTAGCAAGATTTGCCGTCTCTCCGTTCGTAGGCTAAACTACCTATTATCCGTCTCCAAGGAAGCCGAAGTGATAATTAAGCAACATAGGGAACCAAATGCCAAGCCCTCCTCCTCCACCATTGTGACTCCACCCTATCCCTTTGCCTATCAAGAATTCAAACCGAGTGGCTCCAATGTCATGGTAGGCAACGACTATTTGACCCAACTAATGTAACAAATGTATAAAGAAGCTCATGAAGATCGGGTGAATGCTTACTGATACGTGCATTTTATATAGTCTTTTTAGCCTATTTTATGCACGTATTTCTATGCTTTTATCGTGGTTTTATGCTACGAAATGCCCCGACTTGCATACTTTGGAAGTTCTTGTCTTATTTGCAGGAATGAGCCATAAAGTAGCGAAATCAAGTCATTTACCGTCCGTTTTGCATGCATTTGGAGGAAGAGATAATTTGGAGCGGGAAATATTGCTGTCTTGGGATGCGTGAAGCTATTTCGAGAGCTAAGAGGACAAGTCAAAGACCAAACTACAAGACCAACACGAGCTGGAACCAGGAACCACTCGATCGAGCAGTTTCTCTTGGTCGATCGAGTGAACAGACGGAAGAACTGTTCGATCGAGTGGCCAACTGTTCGATCGAGCAGTTTCTCTTGGTCGATCGAGTAAACAGACGCAGGAACTGTTCGATCGAGTGGCCAACTGTTCGATCGAGCAGTTACAAGCTATTGGGCCTCTATTCACGTGAAGTTTAGATTAGGTTTTATGTTTGGAGGTTATATATAAATCAAAGGGGGAACACTTGTGACTTCTTCCTCTCTTCTTCCTCTCTTGTTCCGCGGCTCTCTTATCATTTTTCTCATATACTGTTACTTTTGTTCTACTTTGTTTTCCGGATCATTTATATCAGTAATTTCTTCTCTCCTTTCTCTCTTTTTATTTAATGTTTATTATTCCCTCTCCCTCTTTATTTATTGTTCTTATTTACTCTATGTCTAGCTAATTTCCTTAGTATATTAGGATTAGGGAAGCCGTGGTAGCAATGTTTTAACTGACTTATATAGATTAGTCTTGCGATAGGAATTGTATTAGGCAATTTAATTGTTATCCGGTCGAATGAATGCATGCAGGAGACCATAAATTTAGTTAACCCCGACCTAGATCGAAAGATTGGAAGGGAAGGCTTGCTTAATTACAATAGGGTATTGCAGTGAGGGCGAAAGTTAAGCTGTTTACGCTCTAGGGCGGTTTAAGGACCGAAAGGTGACGACCATAGCTCTTCTTATCAATAGTCTAATCGCTTTAGTATTCCCGATAGTATAAGATCTGATAGCTGCCACGGTAGACCGACTCCTAGCATACTTCTTTTCCCTTATTTTTAATTTCCTTTATTCCCTTCTCTTGCCTCTAGTTTCAGTAGTATAATCAAAACAACCAAAACCCCCTTAGTGACATTAGACAGATAGAATAGACAAGTAGATAGTACACCGCCTCCCTGTGGAGATCGACCCTACTTACCGCTGACTTCTGTTAGTTGTACTTAGGTATTTATTTTTGGTACGAAACGACAGTATCAAATTTTGGCGCCGTTGCCGGGGAGGCAATCTATTTATTTATTTGTTTAGTTTTATCTGTTTTTAGCCTCAGGGGATTTTTCCCTTGAGGCCGTTTTAATCTTTTTTCCTTGAGTGCTGTTTTGATAGGCCTTCCAGGTACTACCTAGACAGTTCTAGGTGAAAGACAGTCAAAGGGAAGGCTTGAGTACCTTTGACCCATCACCGATGTCCCATTATATGGAACAATAGGTGATCCGCTAACGTGGGAGATGTGGTTCTCACGAGCACAATGCGGCTGTAGTTGTGCCGCCACATCCACCCTATCAATGGCCACCGCAACAAGATCCTCCTGAGATACAAGAAGAAGAGATTGCGGAGCTGAAATCCTTGATGGAGACACTTGCATTCCAAGCGCAAGAATACTTCTCGCGAGTTGATAAGCTCGAGTCTGTAGTTGCTCAGGTAGCAGCTGAGATGGAGATAGAAGAGATCGCGGAGCTGACATATTCAATGGTAACGCTTGTATCACAAATGCAAGAGAGCATTAAAAATATGGACGCTCGATTCCATGAGCTCGAGGCTGTAGTTGCTCAGTTAGCAGCTGAGATGCAAGAAGAAGAGGTATACCTTGCTGAGAGCGGTTTCTCCCCTGAGAAAACCGTGCTGTCCAATGCCGAGGATGACCTCTATGACTCGGATGACGAGTTCCTATCATATTTCACTGTCCCACGCGAAGATTTCAGCGCTGTACAGGAGGAATCACTCGATCGAGTGACAATTATTGGTCGATCGAGTGATTTTCCAGGAGAAGGTGCTCGATCGAGTGGAATTTCTACTCGATCGAGTGGCACGCAGGAGGAAACTGCTCGATCGAATGGCAATTCTTCTCGATCGAGTAGTCAGGCCATTGGGAGCTTTGGTTCGTCATTTGGGCTTGATTTTGATGACGATTTTGACGATGATAACGGCTATGGTGAATCCCCCTTATTCAAAGCCGAGTTAGATGCGCTTGAGGCTGAGATTTACGGGACGAATTCCACTGAGGGCGACAAAAGGACAGCTGAGTCGGTAATTACTCCTAGCACGGAAGAGGTAATGCATTCTTTTATCTATGATTCCGTCATTAAGAGTGATCAACCTGAGGTAGTAAACGGTAATTTTATTATTGTTTGTAAATTGCCTCGTCTTATTCACGCTTCCTCTTTCAGAGCTATACCCCCTCATATGTGGACGCACAAATTAACGATTTTTCACCGTCCTTATCATTATAAAATTGTTAATCTGAATTGGAGCCCTATATTATTGACAATTGCTCCCGCGCTCCTTTATTTTGTGGATAAATTTAGGAGCGCTCATAGTAAATTTGTTAGACTTAAATGTTTACATATTTTTATTTCCTATTTCTGTATTCCACTTTGGTGCTATTTACTCTTTTGTGTAGCACATGCGCAGCTTTTTCACGGTTGCTGCGCGCTTTGAGCTGTTTTGATTGTGATTAGTTTGAAAGGAGCTTGAAGAAAAGAAGGTCGAGCTGGGACCTGTCTGAAGCTAGCGCTACCCGGGAGGCAACCCGGCGATTTTATTTTTGCATTTTAATTCATTTCAGTTGTAATAAATGGTTTTTATACCATAGACTATCTCAGTATGCTTGTTTTTGTCAGTTACGGGCTGTTTTTCATTGCATTTTGCAGGAATACGCTTGAGGATCACTCGATCGAGTACTTGTTGTACTCGATCGAGCACTTTTGCTGCCAAATCCATTCGATCGAGCATTTCCTCTACTCGATCGACCACCTGCAAAAGGAGAACCACTCGATCGACCTAGTTACCTTTCGATCGAGCAGTTTTTGAATGCCCAGTTCACTCGATCAGCTACTATTCCTCTTGATCGAGTGTTATTGACTTGGATTAGCTTCCTGAGACGGTTTTCCGGGCCTTAGCAACCTCCCATTTCATGGTCGGTTTGGGGAGGTCCCCTTATTCGCGCTATCTTGTGAGTTTTTCCGTATTTACTCTTTTCCTCCTTTAGTTTGCGTTTCCTTTCCATGTTTTGGTACAATGGGGACATTGTACGGTTTGGTTTGGGGAGGTTTTGCATCCATATCTGTGTCTGCATTTTGTTTTCATTGCATTTCAATTATCACGTTTAATTTATGTTTGCATTGTTGTTTATTTTTGTTAAAATTCAAAAATTCAATAAAAATTTGAAAATTGTTAAAAATTCAAAAAAATTCACGTTTATTTTAGCATATAGGTTGAGTCGGAACGGTAGATTTCAATGATGACATTGCACTGCGATTGTCTTTTTGCTTAAGCCTTGCATTTAACTGTTATCTTTTAGCTTTGTCTTTTGCATATCTACGAGTTAATGTTAAAATTTAGCTGAACGAATAGACTTGACCTGAAATTTTGGCAACCTACTTATAAATTCTAAGGAATTAGAGCCGTATAAACTGGTGTCATTCATGACCAGTTTCATGTAGGATTGTGAGTAGTTACTCCTTGCATAGCATGTTCATCAATTTGCACGTATATGAAATTCAATTGCTTTTTGCCTTCATACATTCGGGTTAGTGGTTGGTGTCACATGCAGGGAGGTGCTTACATTTTTCCCTTTCTTTCATTTTTACCCATCAAACTCCACATTAGCCAAATTTGCCTGTTGACCTTTAACTACATTCCAAATTTAGCCTGCCTTGTCAAGCTAGTTTAGATTGTTCTGCGGTATACTGTTTATTGTATCAAATCTTGGCTCATATCATATTGATTTGGAGTTGGTAATTTATGAAGAAAAGGAGGTTGATAAGAAGAAATGAAAAAAAAAATTGAAAAAGAAATAGAAAAAAAAGAAAACGAAAAAAAAAAGAAGAAAAAGAGAAGTTGAAATAAAAAAAGAAAAGAAAAATGAGAAAAAAAATGGTTGACGGTTTCTGCTCCTATGTTCTATCTTATATCATTTGAGGAGTGTTTGCAGTTTGGTTTGGTGAGATTTTATGCCAAATGAAGGGCATGTGCTTAATTTCAAAATTGAGTTGGAAATGGATATGTTTCATATGGTTCTGTTTAGGTACTAGCTTGGCCGCCTATACCTCCACATTCCCATAAATGTTTTGCCTTTTCCTACCCATTGCCTCACTTTACCATATTTTTGTAAGCCCCTCGGTGTGTGGGACCTTGTTTGGTTGGAATGTATGTACGGTAGCTAGAATTGTCTATCATATTAGTTGCATGCATGTTTATGTGGGTCGTAGTCTAGGTGAGCGACTATTTTTCTTCTTCTCTCTTACATTCATTTGCTTACCCTTTGCTTCATGAGAGAAGAGTGACCCGTGAGAGTCCATTATTAAAGGTCTTGCAAGGTCGACGGTTCAGCTACTTTTATAAACATCTTATAACTCGTTTGCATTTGACTGTCTTGCTATAAGTGTTAGTTTGCTTGCATTAAATTGGTTTAAGTGGGCATTTGTAGCTAGCTCTGAGTTATCTTTTCCGTTCCTTTAGTTGCATTTAGTTTACTCGGGGACGAGTAAAGGTTTGGTTTGGGGAGATTTGATACGTGCATTTTATATAGTCTTTTTAGCCTATTTTATGCACGTATTTCTATGCTTTTATCGTGGTTTTATGCTACGAAATGCCCCGACTTGCATACTTTGGAAGTTCTTGTCTTATTTGCAGGAATGAGCCATAAAGTAGCGAAATCAAGTCATTTACCGTCCGTTTTGCATGCATTTGGAGGAAGAGATAATTTGGAGCGGGAAATATTGCTGTCTTGGGATGCGTGAAGCTATTTCGGGAGCTAAGAGGACAAGTCAAAGACCAAACTACAAGACCAACACGAGCTGGAACCAGGAACCACTCGATCGAGCAGTTTCTCTTGGTCAATCGAGTGAACAGACGGAAGAACTGTTCGATCAAGTGGCCAACTGTTCGATCGAGCAGTTTCTCTTGGTCGATCGAGTAAACAGACGCAGGAACTGTTCGATCGAGTGGCCAACTGTTCGATCGAGCAGTTACAAGCTATTGGGCCTCTATTCACGTGAAGTTTAGATTAGGTTTTATGTTTGGAGGTTATATATAAATCAAAGGGGGAACACTTGTGACTTCTTCCTCTCTTCTTCCTCTCTTGTTCCGCGGCTCTCTTATCATTTTTCTCATATACTGTTACTTTTGTTCTACTTTGTTTTCCGGATCATTTATATCAGTAATTTCTTCTCTCCTTTCTCTCTTTTTATTTAATGTTTATTATTCCCTCTCCCTCTTTATTTATTGTTCTTATTTACTCCATGTCTAGCTAATTTCCTTAGTATGTTAGGATTAGGGAAGCCGTGGTAGCAATGTTTTAACTGACTTATATAGATTAGTCTTGCGATAGGAATTGTATTAGGCAATTTAATTGTTATCCGGTCGAATGAATGCATGCAGGAGACCATAAATTTAGTTAACCCCGACCTAGATCGAAAGATTGGAAGGGAAGGCTTGCTTAATTACAATAGGGTATTGCAGTGAGGGCGAAAGTTAAGCTGTTTACGCTCTAGGGCGGTTTAAGGACCGAAAGGTGACGACCATAGCTCTTCTTATCAATAGTCTAATCGCTTTAGTATTCCCGATAGTATAAGATCTGATAGCTGCCACGGTAGACCGACTCCTAGCATACTTCTTTTCCCTTATTTTTAATTTCCTTTATTCCCTTCTCTTGCCTCTAGTTTCAGTAGTATAATCAAAACAACCAAAACCCCCTTAGTGACATTAGACAGATAGAATAGACAAGTAGATAGTACACCGCCTCCCTGTGGAGATCGACCCTACTTACCGCTGACTTCTGTTAGTTGTACTTAGGTATTTATTTTTGGTACGAAACGACAGTATCACTTACCATGCTCAATATCCGCCCCTCCTACATCTAGCTAGGCAAGGACTTCTTGATCCTACATGTCCTTTGCCTAGATAGGCGGATAGGGCGGTATTCTTCCCAAGTGCTTATTAAGATGCCGAAATGGATAGTCGGGTGGGTAGTGGGAAGGAGGTTGTTGTTTATGAAGACGGGGAAGGTAACGATTCATGTCAAGAAGAAGAAGATCAAGGTTCAAGTTCCAATGATGGTGATGGAAATGGTGAAGCCTCCGGATCAATGGAGGTGGATGATGAGGATGATGAAGAAGCAATTGATAATAATGATGAGGATGTCGCCATGAGTGACAATTGAGGGTTAACAAGCTATTTGGAGGATGCCACATATGCGGGGTTGATCACTTAACTTCAACCTATTCCATTATGAGTTTCCTACACCTCATTTAGCTTTGTTTATATCTCTTGTTTTTAAAATTTTAATCTTGATTATTTGTTTTGAGTCCTAGCAACACTTAAAGGACTCCCACCTTGGTTCCATTGAGGTGTCTCATTTATTGTTCCCACTTGTACAATCCAAAATGACAATTAGTTTCATGCATTGCATACCTTCCTTGTGCATGAACTTTCCCTATTTTTACACTATAAATAGTGTCTTACTTGGTTTAGGGAAGTTCAAACACAAGAAATGCGAGTTAATTCAAATTAGCTATTCGAACAATAGAAATCATGCATCATATAGAATAGATTAGAATGAATCACTTTTGTACATATGTCATATAGTGTGCATATTAGTGTAGAAATCATGTATTCTTATTTAGCTTGCATAATTTCCTATCGTTTTTGCCATTTAGGACAATGCCCATACTAGTGTGGGGATGGGAAATTCTAACATAACTTTTAAAATCAAAAATGATAAAAATTTGATTTTTTTTGAAAAAATCAAAAACATGTTGTTTCATTTCACATAAACAAAAACCATAAAAATTTGAACAATTTAAAAATCCAAAAACATGTCCTTTCCTTTGTAGTGTAGAATTGTATATTGTGTATATACTTGTGTTTGTTTGTCCTCCTATTACATTGGATAGACTACGCCACATCCGAGGCATGAGGAATATGAAGACCGCATGGTATGATATTTCTAATCTCCTTTTTCCTCTCTATGTTAATGACTATGTGGCTTCATTTTGATTGATGCGGTACAAACCAATGTGATTTTAGGAGTTGCATGTAGTTTATATGGCATACTAGTTGATAGAAGCATATGCATTAGGTTGTATAAATGATAGTTGCATTATGGCATGTACTTGCATTTTAGGAAAAATTTGTGAAAACATCTATTTGGTAAGCTTGACAAGTGTATATAAGGCCCTTTTAGATACTTTTTGTTCTTGGGACTTTGCTCATTAGAATACCTCTAAAACACCCTAGGATGTGTCATGCTAGTATCCTTTTACCCATGGACTAAGGCCTAGTCAAGAGTACCTTGGGATGTGATGACTCCTTGGCTACCGTTTATTCCAAGGTGACCCTTGAAACCTTGCAACCATCTTCCACTTCTATCACATTTTGTCAACAAAAAGGGAATGGGCACAAAAATTATCAATTTGAGTTCAAATACCAAAAAGAAATTCAAAAAGTTTGCAAAATTGCATCAAAGAAAAGAAGAGTACAAAAACAAGAACTCTATGCTTCAAATATAAGCACCCTCGTTACAAATTAGGGTGACTTTGAAAATGTTCAAAAATGCAAAAGTTGAAAATTGTCAAGCATGAAAATTGCCAAACATAAAAGAAATAACAAAAGAAATTGTTCTCAAAAATGTTAAATACCACAAGAAATTGGGGGGAATAACAAAACCAAAAGCAAACTCCCATTATGAAACTCAAATACATTGATCCCTTTTTTCATTTGAACCCACTTCTGTGCATGGTGGAGAGGGGACGACCCTTCTTCTTGTCTAGGCAAGAGGGGGAATTCCGTGATCCTACAGTGTTTCTAACATCATAGGAAGTCTACTCTTGACGAAAGCATTTAGCAATTGAGGACAAAGGTACCATAGCTTGACACAACTTGGAGCTGATTTATTGGTATCCTCCTTGGCATAGTAACTTGAAGAAACCATATCTATGATGGAGTGTGTACCCTTAGATTGCTTCCCTTTTAGATAATTTCCACCACTTAGATGAGGAAAGTGGCTATTCATTTTTGTAGATGCAACCATTACTTGTTTTGTGTGCTTAATGCTTGGATGTATCGCCATTTTGGCAAGCCCCGCCTTGCCTTGCAAGAAGGCATCCTACCTCGTGTTTGTCTTGTTGTGAGTTGAAGGGGCGGAGTGAGACCCGCTAATTGTCTCATATCGGCTATATTAGTAGGCTAGTTTAAATAAAGGTCCTAGTTTTAGTCACCTCTTTACTCGGGACGAGCAAAGGTTCGGTTTGGGGATGTTTGATGTGACTCATATTTGAGCATATTTAGTCCCCGAATTAACCTCGTTCCCATGCTTTCTAGCACATATTTGGGTCCTTTATTATCTTTAGTTTCCCATTTTACATATTCTTTGAGGTTTTGTGTCCTTGGTAGGAGAGTATTGCTAACCTTGCATTTATGAGGCGAAATGGAGCTAAATGGATTGCATCTAATGACCAAGCATCAAAGAGAAGACCGACACTAGAGGCCTAAGTAGATAAATAAAGTGAAATGGGCAATGATGAAAAGATCCTTGCATCCCCAACACGATCCTTGCGGATTGTTAAGGAGCCAAACAAGGGAACAACTCTGTCCAAGGATCCGAGCGGCCCGAGCATGATCCGAGCGTACCAAAGTTCCAGGATCTGAGCGGCTTGATCCCAGGACGAGCGGATTGAAGAGCTATGAACCGAGCGTCTCCTCCTTAATCCGAGCGGATCTTCTTGCAGAACATCCCGTGCCTCAGACCAGGACGAGCGGATCATAGTGGGACTAGCAGAGACGATCCGCACATGTACCTCGGGAGTTGTATTTCCTCAAGTTTTCTTAGGGTCTTAATAGTCATTTAAGCCCTTAGTAACCCTAATCCTTGTACTTAATTTTAGTATAAATACCCCTTTGTACTACCTAGATTATCATCAAGTTATAATCAACTCTTAATATTAGCTTAATCAATTATTAGCCTCTCTTAAATTAGTCTTAATTTAGTTGTAATATATTTCTCAACATTAATCACATCTTAATCTTTCCTTAATCTCTCAATTGTTCTTCCTTTTATTTGGGTAATTAGAAGATTATTTGGATTTATTTGGAGGATTGACAACCTTCCATCAATCATCAAGTACTTCTATTATTCTTTGCTTTATTATTTGGATCATCTCCATAGGTATAATTCCTTTTTACCCTTGTTTAATTATTGTTAATCACTTTACTTTATTCATCATGTTTTGCTTTATTAGTATGATTGACAACCTTATTAGCATGCTAAACTTGATCATGAGTGAGCAGTTTCTCTAGCTAGGGTTAATGGGGAATTAGGGGAAACAAACAAGGGGATTGATCTATGCTTAATCTAATATGCTTTCATAATTAATTTGCTTGATTGTTGTGATTTCAACCTATGCACATGTTATGTTTGATGAAATGCGAGCCTATGATTCCTTGCATTTTTTGACCATCCCTTGTCTTTTCAATGAGGCTTGTAAGATATAAACCAACTCGAGCCTCATTAGACCATGCATAGAATTAAATAAGAAGAATTAAGTCGACTTGTAGGTGTTGTACAGTCTAGACGACTCGGCTCCGGGACCCAAACCTTCCTAGGGATTGTAAGACATACACTAACTCGATCCCATCACAACAATAAGTGCTTGCATCTAATTGAGAACGTGTTTGTATAATCTACTCCCATGAAACCCCTATGAACCCATGACACCCTAGTGCCTTTAATAAATTGTTTACAAACCCCGTTATTTCCTTTACTTTGTGTTCATTAATTTACATTCATCTTGTTGATTAGTTTAGACTACATCTCATTTCAACCCAATTTGTGACACCCTTAGACATAGCTGCTTACAATTGAAAATCCTACATCAATACCCATCCCTTGGGATCCGACCTTTACTTACCTCTTTGCTAAAAGTAGTTTGTGAAGTTATAAATATCGTTTTGGTTGGTAGCTTTTGACGACGAGTTTTAACTAAGCCATTCCATATGTGCTTTAGTTAGTATTAAATGTCATGTGATGCTGTGGAATTTGACAGGTAAATGACTTTGTATACTCTGTGAATAAGTGTAGCAATGCGAATCGTAATTTGTGATTTTTGGATTGTTGTGATGTGTCAAGCAATAGAGCAAGTATGGATAGTAAGTAATAGTTGATTTGCCGAATATGTTTAATATATCATAATCACGTGTTGAACGATCAAACCTGGATATGCGTAAATAAAAGTAGAATAATGTGGTTGTTATATATATGTACATATGAGTTGAATATGTCATAGTTGGATTAATTTGTAAAATGTTGGTATATGATGGGATAATATGCGTAGTGTTCAGTTGAGGTGATTGTGTTACATATGAGTTAGTGCTAATAGATAGTAATTGGATGGACATAATCAGTGACGAGTTCCAAGTACACCTTGGACTCGGAACGAGTTGTTGTTTTGCAGGAACTGTTAACCGAATTCGTAACCTTTGATCTTGTTCCTAGTCTTATTCAACCGAGTACGAGCGCCTACACGATCGAGTAGACCTTACTCGATCTAGTAGTTGGGTTATTGGATCGAAATCGTTGGATCTACCAGCGGAAACTCGATCGAGCAACTCCAACTCGATCGAGTAGAGGCCACTCGATCGAGTAACCAAGTCACTCGATCGAGTAAGTTGCTACAGTACCCGTACTTCAACGGGATTCATATACTCTATCTCTCTCATTCTCTTCTATTTCTTCTTCTTATTCAAACCCTTAAATCTCTTAAAACCTATTCTCTCAAAGTTCTTGGAGTAAATTCTGCTTAATCCTCTTAAAATCTTCTTGCTAATTCATTCTACTGATTTGCAACTCATTCAAGGTAAGATTGCTACTCTCTTTCTTTGCTTTTAATCAACTAGTAACATGTAAAAGTGTTAATATTTTTTTTTGAAAATTCGATTTGTACTCATGGATTATGGATTATAGTTGTTGTATTTTGGTAAAAATTGCTTTAATTCGTTGTTATTTATGCTAGAAGTTGCAAAATCAAACCGATTTGTGAGTATATTTGGGCCGAAATTTCTAGGGTTTGTCCTACAAATTTGATTTTTGTTTACCTTTTTCACACTAAAGAAGGAAAATAGACTAAAGGATGTTATTGGTATCATGTTTGGTGTTGAATTTGGCTAATTTCACTCAAAAATTTCATCTTAAAACTTCATCTTAAAAGTTCCCCAAAGTTGGTGATAATAATCTTTTGTGAAGCTATTTTTGAGGGATTAAGATCCCAACTTTCCTAGTAATGATTAAAAAAATTGGTGTTTTGAAAACTATGAAACCGTCTTTTATGAAGTATGAGAATAAGATGAATTGGAAATTTATGGTTATCTTATAAAAGTTTACTTTGAATTGTTGTTTCTCTATCCATGAGTATTCTTTGAAAAGTTCATTTTGATCAAGTAAGAATCCGTTTTGTGTGGCTAAAACATGTTGAAACAGGTGCCAAGAGCCGCGATTGTGACCCGTCAGAGCAAGAGATCGAGGGCCTCTAAGCCTGAGGTGGGAGAGGGGAGTCAGGGACCTACTGTCCCACCAGTTTCTGACTATCCTACCGTTGTCTTTGCTAACTTTAAGCAAAGATATGCCTTTATTGAGTTAATGAAACGTCGTATGAAACCCACTAGGTGCATCGACACGGCCATCCTTGATGACCTGAAGATAGAGGTGGATGTGAGACATATCTTTGAGAACTTGGGTTTGACGGGGTTGTATCGTCTTAGGAAGCACTCTTACCCTTTCTTGACCTTGGAGTTTATGAGTTCCTTTTCATATGATGCGTTAGCTAAGACTGTAGAGTTCCGTTTGATGAACACCAACTTTCTCTTGTCTATGGACCAGTTTGCTTCTCACCTTGGACTTGCTTGACCTGAGAAGGGATCTCTTAGAGATATCCTGACTGAGTGTGGGGCTAGCAGCTATATGCCATGTTTCACCGGTAAGCCTGCTCCTACTTCGAGTAACATGTTGATTAATGATGTTCAACATGTCACTTTGAAGATCTTCCTCCGAGCTTTGACCTGTTTGCTTTACGATAGAAAGGATGTGAGTAATTTAAACTCTCATGAGGTTATGTTGTTGGTCACCTATCTGATCCCCACCCGAGCACAGAGAGTCTCCTTTAGTGCCCTGGCCATCGTTTGTTCTAGCTTGGCCTTGATGGCCACCTCTTCGACCCGGTACTTGAGTTGTGCTGCTATTGCCACACGGTTAGCTGAGAGGTTGACTACCTTTGAGGCCTCCTCGGCTCTCACACCTATGGTTTAAGTTGTGCCCACCTTGGATAGAGCTTACTTCATCGACCAGAAATGGTTGAGGACTTTGGAGGGTGTTGGGTTAGCTTGGAGGGTGTGGGGCATAAGTTGGATGAAACTACCTGACCTAGAGCATCTTCCTGTGACTGAGCCTTCGACTGCGGTGGTGGTTGCATCGGACCTCGATGACGATGAGGCTGCCCCTACCCGGTAGTACTATATTATAGATGATGGTCTTTTGGAGGTGATGCCGGAGCCGACCAAGGGAGACCAGGCTAGACCCAGCCAGTGCAGCCCGAGCCTCCACAGTACCAGTATGCCAGTTACCCTTCTTCCTTAGTCGCGCGATGCAGGTGAGTGAGCTCACAGAGAGGGTATCCAACACGTTAATGCTCCAGAACCTTCATGAGATGGCATACGTGCAGAGCATTGGGACCAACCTGGCCCAACAAGTTTGGTGGAGAGGTGTCGGGGATGATAGTGGGGTCTTCCAGTCTTATGGAGTAGATCCGGCTACATGAGGGGAGCCTAGGAGTTACCCTTTCGGTTGTCTAGTGCCATGGCGTGCAGGAGGAGACTCAGGTACAGGAGTTACCACAGGAGGAAGCACAGCTGGAGCCGGCACATCCGATGGAGGAGGAGTAGATGAAGAGATGGAGGATCGAGTTGGCGACCTCGAATGATTGCTTCTTCTTCTTGTTGTCTAGTAGACTTATGACATTCGTTTTCTTTTAGTTTCTTCGTACATTGGATTTGTTTGGTTTGTAACTGGCCAAAAGGCCGTATTTTGTCAGATTGTTTGGACTCATTGTAGATACCCAGTATCTGCACCTTCCAAAAACCACCTGATGATGATCGGACTATAACGTGTTTTTGATATGCGTACGTGGATTGGCTATGCATGAGACGGTTTAATGCACTACTCGGATATGAAAAATGATTTCAAAAGTTCTCTAACTTCATTTGCATTAAAATAACAATATTTAGAGTTAAAACCGTCTTCGGACCCAAAACCGACTCAGAAACCCGCAACTCGAGTCAACCTGAGTCAACCCGAGTCAACCCAAATCTCGAATGTCAAAAATAATTCCATGAATGTCTTTATCATGTCTTTCCATTAAAATGACCATAATTAGAGTCAAAACCGTCTTCGGACCAAAAACCGACTCAGAAACCCGCAACTCGAGTCAACCCAAATCTCGAATGTCAAAAATCATGAATGGTTTTATCTTGCCATTTGCATTAAAATGACCCTAATTAGAGTCAAAACCGACACCGGGCCAAAAACCGACTCCAAATTCAAATCCCGACTCACACGGGTCAAACCCGAGTCAAGCACACAAAACACCTACCTCAAATAACACCCAAGATCAAGCTTACACGGATAAGTAACAATCAAAGACCACAAATCACAACCAACAAAACATTGGTTAAAACAAATGCAAAATTCAAATTTCTGAAAGGGACAGTACACCCTTTTCAGTCACTAGGTAGCTCGCGCCTCTTTAGGCATCCCCTTGGCCAGCAAGCAAACTTAACCGACTTGCTACCACCCCCATTTCTCTATAAATGCCAACCTTCACACACCACAAAACTCACGCGAGTGTCCGCCTGTAACACTCCGATTTATGAAGGAGCTTATAGCAAGACATTCCCTAATAAACCGGACTGTTACCATCTCGGTTTCCCGAGGTAGTGAATAACAAATTAAACTCCAAGGCAAATTATATAATTACTTTAACTTAATTATTACAAAACCTCTTTTACCTCAAATTACAAAGAACTAACATAAATGAAAGTGAAAGTCTTCTAAATGATGATATAGCTACTAAGTCTTCTGATCCAGTGTCTCACGCCCATCAAGCTCCCATCCCATCTCATAAACCTGTCAAGTCTGCTCCCCAATATTTGGATCATCACAGGTGTTCACGAATACACAGGGTCAACCACGAGGTTGAGTAGGGAATACAATGAAACAACAAAATATGATATGCATGCTCCCCCGTCACCTCCATCTCCATCTCAACTCATATCTCATAACCCGGAACGCCCGGCCATACCGATCCCCGGCAGGCACAACAATCGACCGTCGTCGATATACCAGCTCAACAGCTGAGGACACCAGGGCAAGTCCTGCAGAACCAGCCTGGGCCTTATCACAACATCACATCGTATCTCAACATCGTCACTACCACACCATCCTCCAACTCCAATGCATATGAAATGCTCAATAGTAATCAATGCAACACAATATGTATATCAATGAATGAAATCATGCCAGCTACCGAATGTTGTGATAACATACTCAACACGATCAATTCAGTCAACCACATTCTAGTATATGAATCATAACATAAATCAACAACCACGAAACAAGTCAACGTTCACAGCTTGGTCATACGAAACACAACAGTCAACCAATTTAACAACAATATGATAAGTCAAGTGTATTTCCCTACCTTTTCGCAATCCAAGCACGCACAAGCAATCAATTATGATCCTTCACATATCCATCACCTACATAACATAATTATGTATAATTACTACCTACTCAGTCAATTAATCATTCACATAACCTAGACTCATCGTAATTTAATAGGAATATCAACTTAAAGAACAAACACGACTTTTCCTGATTTTCCTGCACATGGCAGACTCGGTATAAAATGAATAACTAATTCCAGAAAATTCTAATTGATGCAAGGCCAATTGAATTGGAACCCCATGAGTCTTAGCTACAAATTATATCTAACGTGTTTTTCTCAAATTCCAAACTTATCAAGGGTTTTCAGACTGATTTCCAAAAACTGACAGAAACCGTCGCATAAAAAGTATTGATTCATAAAACGAGTTTAAAACATTATTTTCCAGAAATTCCAAATCCTATTATCATCTAGACTATACAAATATGATGTATGAATAAGCCTCATAACTGAATCGACATAAAAATTAGGGTTTCAAATCATTTTCCACAACCAAATCAGATTCGCGGACTTTTCAGCGACATGTTCATAAATAAATTACCTAGGACAAACCATAAAGAATTTGACTACAAGATTTTATATTCATAAACTAGACATAAAATAAATAGGACTCTCTTTTCAAACTTTTCGAAGACGACGAATTTAAAACAGTATAAACAATGGAATGAAATCGACTTACAAACAGGGAAATCGAATTAGGTTGAAATCGATGAGAAATCTTCAATCAAATGAAAGGCTCGACAATTCTTCTTCCTCTCCCACTCTCTAGGTTTAGAAATGGTTTTATGAATGATAAAATGAAATTAGAAATGACTCAACTGTTAAAAATAAAAACCTTGGCCAAAACATAAAAGAAACCGTCAACTCATTTGAAGGTTTACTAGGTCAAGTGCACTCGGCCGAGTAACACACACTCGACCGAGTACCAACCAAGTACTCGACCGAGTACTCCAACTAAAATACGGAGTATTACAATTGTAGATGGGTAAATGGGTGATACGATTCTTGACCCAAAAGACAAAATGTGATGTAACCCGACTCAACATATACGATATAAACCCGACTTAATAACATTCACGATATTACGATGCAACCAATATAAAATGTATAATAACTAATATATAATAATATCCGTTTAATCGATTATATAAAATACGGGGTATTACAGTCTCCCCCCCTTAGAAAGAACTTCGTCCCGAAGTTCGCTCCAGTACTCAAACATCAAAAGGGTATTGTATATCGTACATACGGACATCATGCATTCCTAACACAGTTAACACACACTTTTGACACATCAATTAAATATAACAGACACGAAATGTTACATTCTACCCTTCTAAAAATAAACTTCGTCCCGAAGTTTAACTCATCTTCACTTAACCCAACTAACTACAACTAATAACTACCTGAGAACACAAATGTATAACAACTAAATAACCACCTGAGAACACCGTCATCTTTCCATCTCAATATCGATTTCAACTCAAGTAACTCAATAACTCAACACTAGTAACCAATTTCCATCTCAAGTGCAACATAAACATTAAGATTTTACAATCCTACCCAACTAAAAACATGGTTACGTCCTCGTAACCTCTTTTCAACTTTCATATACATATACAACAACAACATCACTTTGTCAACAACATGGAACAGAAAAGAACACATGGTAAGAAATTGCGCATTAACATTAAGGTCGAAAACAAGGTTTTATTATGGAATTAACTGATTGTCAACAAATAACACTTATTACTTAGCTCATTCTTAACTTAAAAACACAACATCAAACTAAAAGATCAACAAGAAAAGAGCCAAAGGTTTACACGGTTTCATAACAGACCGATCATGGTGTTACTAGCTCTGACATAACAGTCCTTAGGTCGCGCTTAATCGACTCGGTGACTTAGTTTGGCGTTCCTTTCCCTGTGACTTCTATGTCATTCCCTTCTTGGTTCACCTCCTCCCCAATGTCTGGTTTGGGTGGTTCAGTCGTACTTTCGGCATCAGGTACATTAGCATAAAATTCGTACCTCAGGTCGCCTGATATAAAGTCAAAGGTATGCTCGGGCGGGTAACTGGCCCCGTCGCAGTAATTGGGGTCACGGCATAACCTCATGCAATGGGTGGACAACTCTCTCATATAGATGTGTTTGCTGTCCTTTAGTATGCCAGAGTCAGGGATAGTATCAATAAGGGTATACGCTCTTAACTGAGTATTAGTTAAGTACTCAGGGTGCTCATTATGGCCATACTTGTCCATGGTAGCACAAAGTTTTTCACAATGCTCATTGAAGTCAGCATCACGTGACATGTAGCAGTCCCGCGGGTGGTACATTTGTAGGGATCCGTCCTACAGAGTTGGAAGCTAAACAAATTAGGACACATGGGTGATACCGTAGAAGGGTGTTAAGATAAAGGATTCATTCACGAGGTTTAAGTGTGTGAAAGACATATAACAAGTTTTCAGAGTAGCTGTTGTAGTACCAAGGTTTTGGTCAACTCGAGATTATCATAGTTCGCCTACTATTGTCTCTCCTGAATTAGTTCATCCATCCCTTCACTTCGTACTCTCACCTCATCCTACCCCCACATTACATCTAAAGGAACCATCAGCCAAGGTATTCGGTTTCAGGTACATATAGGGGTTCATTAACTATCTTGTGCACATATATGGAAACACTTAACCATGCAATATATATATATATATATATATATATATATATATATATATATGGTTTGTACGGATAAACGCACTTCACTTAACTAAGGCAAGAAATCACCCATCAAGGACATAAACAACACACAACATCTTATGCCACCAGTTGTTTAACACACAAGAGGAACATCATACGTGTGGACATGTGAGCAAAAGATATTAACCATACCCTGCCGGACGACTTGATCAACAAGATATATTAACAAAGAGTTATGA
Organism: Silene latifolia; assembly: GCF_048544455.1. Lineage (NCBI taxonomy): Eukaryota > Viridiplantae > Streptophyta > Magnoliopsida > Caryophyllales > Caryophyllaceae > Silene > Silene latifolia. The sequence goes on along the minus strand of NC_133527.1, from coordinate 114,702,854 downwards.
TCCTTCACACAACACAGAACACCCGCATTATCTACTAGAGAACAACAACCTTAGAAAGATCAACCATAAGAATATACTTATACCAGCATATAATTTAACATTGACCCCACCAAATTCCTCTCCCAAGCCAAAATTATTACTAATTCTGAACAATTGATCCATATGCGCATTCATTCCGCCCTACTACTAACAATCACCAGGAGTATTAAAACATGTTGTGCATATGCACTACTTAAGCACTTTGAAACCACAGAAAACATAACATGTAATCAAAACCATTTGACTCATCAAATATGCAGCACGAATTAGTCAGTTTGCATGATATAAATTCTGAAAACATATTTCCCAATAAAAGTAACAACATATGATCCATGACAACATCAACATTACTTCCATATCACACATGTGTTTAACATTTTAGCAACCATATCGTTCAATGGTGTCCAGCAACTTAGTATAACTCATTTTCAGCAAAACAAAAGATATCGCATGATGAGCTTAAACATATACTTTTGCCATCATATACTTTGTAGAACATTATCTATGATAAAAGATTAGTAACTTGAAAAACTCCTCTGATTTGCATGATTTGAATAATTAGGCAACTCGTAGGCTCAATTAAATGTAACTATAACGACTATCATTTAAACCAACGCATATCATGTGAATCATCAAAGGGTTATCCCATTATAATTGTCAACATAGTTATCATAAACAATCTTCATTAGAATATAATTGATAGCAACGACTCGAGAATATAGATATGTCAAATGTCGTGCTACATCAAACAGTTTCCTTTATAACACGCCCATACAATTGCAAGAATCACTTTAGCATTTTATGATAATATAATAACGAGCATATCCAATAAGGAATAACAACACTGTTTATTATCATGTCATAGGTTTAGGTTCAATTGAAATAGTTTAATGCGATGAAGGTAATAAATATAGCTATAGGCACACAAACTCACGTGAAAGACATTAGAACTCAGATGGCATACTACCTGTGTGGACAGTTTAAAATAATCATTACTACCATACGTGTGTAAACATTTAAACATGATTAATATTATCATAAAACATTCATGCGGAAACAACAATAAATTGGCAACATCCAACTATCAAAGTGCGATTCCACTTTCTACCAACATCCGTAGCATGTATTATCTATGCAAGAGAAAATAACGATGGTAACAATCAAGAACATATATTAGAATATCTGGATTTAATGCTTACCTGCCACTAACTTTAATAAGATAAAACAACATAGGTATTTATGTACATATTCCGGCCATTACAGAGATTAGGAACAACAAGAGACATTACGACATGACAACATCTAAGGTACGCAAACAACTGAACTCGTATAAAACATGTCACCTTTGATTAAGAATCATATTCAGCTATTCAATTTCACACATACTATCATGCCAACAATTTTATAAACTAAACTTTAACAATAATTTTTTTTTTTATCACTTGTTAAGATACATAACCAATGAATATGCGTGCTACTATCATCATATAAGAACATTATAAATTCACATTAATAAGGCTCATGAAATAATCAAACAACTGTATGAAAACTCAACATAGAATTCACATTCTAAAAGTTATGATTCACGTTGTAACTTCCAAAAATCACGAATAAATAACCGTTCAACGAAAACTTGATTATATTAATTTTTATAACATACAGAGAGTTAATAATACGTGAGAAAAAGAATGAGGTCCAAAGCTCAAGAATTCAATTTTTAAAGCATTTTAAAACTCCGTTGGTCCAAACAGCATGTAACAACAATTGGTCCGAAACTTGGGTCAGTTTGCAAAACTCACCTTTTAATATAGATACATCAAGAATTTTCGTGGCTTATCAATTTGAAAACATATGCGAATCTTCTGATCGATAGAGTTGGAATTATGCAAAAATTATTAATACCATTTAAATGAGTATTTTTACAAAATCGTTGGTCAAAACATCACTGCACAGGAACTTCCTGACCACATCCCACCACTACTACAAATACAGGCAACCACAACGGCCCTTTAACAACGCTTATTCACGAAAATCATCAAAACACGTTGTAGAATTTATTCCGCGAATTTTACCAAACTTAATTACAACGGTTATGTGTTGTTAGCCGTTGTTATTTGTTTTAACAACGGGTCATACTTAAACAACGGGTATTAAACAAAGAACCGTTGTTACTAACAGTTTCAACAACGGGTATGTAACATAAACCCGTTGTCAAAAGACTTCATAATTTTGGAGGTAAAGTTACAACAACGGTTATACATACGACAACCGTTGTTATATTATTCCCTCCAAAATTTTGAGACACTTTCCACAACGGAGAACACCCAACAACAACGGCTTTTAACCGTGGTGAATACTTTAGACAACGGTTTCACTAAATAAGCAAACCGTTGTAAATACCTTCTACAACGGCCGCTTTAACAACGTCCGCTTTTTTATTTTACAACGGTTTTTACCCGTTGTTATAGGCTGTATCTGTAGTAGTGCACTAAAATATTTATTACTCCTAATTCGTATATCCTATAAGCATGAAACCAATGCCAAATGAACACTAACTCACGAGGCTATCTCTCATAAAATTTTCATCCATAGGAAATAAACAGAAAAGAAATGGCAGTAAGGTCAATTAAAGAGTAAAATCAAACAAAACGAGTTTCAGCACTAGGTCATTCTTTACTATGTTACAAGCTCTTGTGAACATACTATGTATACTAACCCATCCCAACTTAAATCTCACACTTTTTACTTACGTAGACATCTATCCCCTAGAATCCCTTCGCATCTCGATCTACTCCTTACATCTAAATCACGATTGCTATGACTAGAAAAATGCAATTCAATAGTGTTTCTGATTATTACCACAATACTATACTAGCATGGCTTCGGGATCACATAACCGCATATCACTAGACATAATAGCACTATCAACACGTCATTCAACATCCATCCAGATAAATATCATCAATTCGCAATTATTTTCACGCTCACGATTATCACAATCCAACACTTCATTGATTATCAACCTGAACACGAAAATTTATTTCTCATCTCCACAACATCATATGATTACGTCATCATTCATACAAAATACTTACCGTAACGTTGTTCTGCAGAATGGTTAGAATATATGGGTCTCAAGGTATACATCAACTCGATTATATCCAAGGTTTTCCTTCTAACTACCCCATTCACTCAATTTATCTCGGGTTACCTGGTTCAAAACTGAGAGGGCAAAAGAGCACGCATTAAGGGCGCCTTCTTAATCGCACTGTGAGCTCCTAACAGTTTATTCTCAGGGATTCATTTTATTTAGACACATCCTACGTTCATTGGGTTCATTGGTTTAGGCCTGAGGATCGTTCGCTCTGATACCACTTTGTAACACCCCGATTTATGAAGGAGCCTATAGCAAGACATTCCCTAATAAACCGGACTGTTACCATCTCGGTTTCCCGAGGTAGTGAATAACAAATTAAACTCCAAGGCAAATTATATAATTACTTTAACTTAATTATTACAAAACCTCTTTTACCTCAAATTACAAAGAACTAACATAAATGAAAGTGAAAGTCTTCTAAATGATGATCTAGCTACTAAGTCTTCTGATCCAGTGTCTCACGCCCATCAAGCTCCCATCCCATCTCATAAACCTGTCAAGTCTGCTCCCAATATTTGGATCATCACAGGTGTTCACGAATACACAGGGTCAACCACGAGGTTGAGTAGGGAATACAATGAAACAACAAAATATGATATGCATGCTCCTCCGTCACCTCCATCTCCATCTCAACTCATATCTCATAACCCGGAATGCCCGGCCATACCGAACCCCGGCAGGCACAACAATCGACCGTCGTCGATATACCAGCTCAACAGCTGAGGACACCAGGGCAAGTCCTGCAGAACCAGCCTGGGCCTTATCACAACATCACATCGTATCTCAACATCGTCACTACCACACCATCCTCCAACTCCAATGCATATAAAATGCTCAACAGTAATCAATGCAACACAATATGTATATCAATGAATGAAATCATGCCAGCTACCGAATGTTGTGATAACATACTCAACACGATCAATTCAGTCAACCACATTCCAGTATATGAATCATAACATAAATCAACAACCACGAAACAAGTCAACGTTCACAGCTTGGTCATACGAAAACACAACAGTCAACCCAATTTAACAACAAATAATGATAAGTCAAGTGTATTTCCCTACCTTTTCGCAATCCAAGCACGCACAAGCAATCAATTATGATCCTTCACATATCCATTACCTACATAACATAATTATGTATAATTACCACCTACTCAGTCAATTAATCATTCACATAACCTAGACTCATCGTAATTTAATAGGAATATCAACTTAAAGAACAAACACGACTTTTCCTGATTTTCCTGCACATGGCAAACTCGGTATAAAATGAATAACTAATTCCATAAAATTCGAATTGATGCAAGGCCAATTGAATTGGAACCCCATGAGTCTTAGCTACAACTTATATCTAACGTGTTTTTCTCAAATTCCAAACTTATCAAGGGTTTTCAGACTGATTTCCAAAAACTGACAGAAACCGTCGCATAAAAAGTATTGATTCATAAAACGAGTTTAAAACATTATTTTCCAGAAATTCCAAATCCTATTATCATCTAGACTATACGAATATGATGTATGAAGAAGCCTCATAACTGAATCGACATAAAAATTAGGGTTTCAAATCATTTTCCCCAACCAAATCAGATTCGCGGACTTTTCAGCGACATGTTCATAAATAAATTACCTAGGACAAACCATAAAGAATTTGACTACAAGATTTTATATGCATAAACTAGACATAAAATAAACAGGACTCTCTTTTCAAACTTTTCGAAGACGACGAATTTAAAACAGTATAAACAATGGAATGAAATCGACTTACAAACAGGGAAATCGAATTAGGTTGAAATTGATGAGAAATCTTCAATCAAATGAAAGGCTCGACAATTCTTCTTCCTCTCCCTCTCTCTAGGTTTAGAAATGGTTTTATGAATGATAAAATGAAATTAGAAATGACTCAACTGTTAAAAATAAAAACCTTGGCCAAAACATAAAAGAAACCGTCAACTCGCTGAACCGGTTTACTCGGTCAAGTGCACTCGGCCGAGTAACACACACTCGACCGAGTACCAACCAAGTACTCGACCGAGTACTACAACTAAAATACGGAGTATTACAATTGTAGATGGGTAAATGGGTGATACGATTCTTGACCCAAAAGACAAAATGTGATGTAACCCGACTCAACATATACGATATAAACCCGACTTAATAACATTCACGATATTACAATGCAACCAATATAAAATGTATAATAACTAATATATAATAATATCCGTTTAATCGATTATATAAAATACGGGGTATTACACCGCCCCCTCACCTCTCTCTTAAACTTCTAGACTCGACTTCCTAAGTCACAAAATTGACACGTGTTTACGACCTACCGATCGTAAACACAAGCCTTACACAATTTGTTTGGTACTATCGCCGTGCATTCGACCGACTCATTTGACCAACTCAATTCATCAATCAACATATTTTAATTAACATATTTTCACCATATTTTCAAAATAAAATCCTTTTTTAAGGCACTCTTTTAAACTTCTTTGATCGTGAGTAGTCGCTACGAGAAAACCGTCTCTAAAGTCGTCTACGTCGCAAACATCAGTATACATAAGTTTGAGGGTGTAAACAACTCATTTATTTCATGTCTCTACTGTTTTTATGAGTTTATGAGCATGAACAATGCATGACACGATTCAAACACAGGTTAGACGAGCCAAAATCGAGTTTTGGCCTGAGGCAGAAGCTCCTTGCTATGCAGGGAGGCTCGCGCCTCTTGTGGGTGTCCAGGTCAGACTCAAACATGTTTGAGTTCGTCTTTTCCTTCAACATTTTCTTTTATTTTTACTTCTTTCCTTTTACGGTTTTTACCATTTTAAATGTTTCAAATCATTTTTATGACAAACTTTTTAGCCATAAATTATAATCACCCTTGGTTCCCTATACCATAACGGTTTAATCCGTGACTCGGTGATATTAATTGGTTAATTATATTTTAAATTAAATTCTTTTCTTTTATTTACCATTGTAATTCATTTTTATGATAAACATATTTTGACCATTACAAAAATCATCCTTGGTTCTTTATACCATGACGGTTTATTCCGTGACTCGATGATACTATTGGTTAATTACAAATTAAAGGGTATTTTAACCCCTTTTTATTTTATTTACCATTTTTCTCATTTGTTTACATTTGTAAATATATTAGTCATAATTCATAATCATCCTTGGTTCTTTATACCATGCCGGTTTAATCCGACTACGATGACAAACTTGACTAATTACAAAGAAATGAACTTAAGTATTCAGTTCAAATCAAACATTTTACATTTTTATTTGTAAACTATGCTTTTCAAACTTGCAAATCCGACAACGAATATTACTAACACAATAGTAATTATTCCGAGTCATGCAAATCATATTTGCAATCATTCATCACAAATACGGTTTTAAATAACCTTTTCAACAATGTTTTAAACAACCTTTTTACAACCAGGAGACGCCACTTAGGTCATTGTCTGACTCGTGCCTCAAGAGGTCGTCTATCTTCTTATTTCAAAACCTGGACAGGCTGGTTCTCTCGCCTAATGGCTCACGCCCAATGGGGCTGCCTGGCACTGTTCTATTTCATTTTAGCACTTGTCTAGGACGATTCCGATTACGGTTAATCCCAATACATGACGAATCAGATTGACAAGCTTACGTTTTTACACTTTGTCATTTGACACCCTTTTTCAATAAATGGATCGTGTTAAGCATCATAACCCAAACTTGGTAAATGGATGTTTAATTTCCGTTTTTGCATGCAAATCAATCTAAATCCAACTTTGACACCAATTTCTTGGTACATGCATAAACAAGCGACTTAGGAAATATTCACATGTTAGGTTAAGACTTTTGGATGCGCATTTATGCATTTAAACCGTTTATCAACTTTTGCACTTAAACAACCAGGATCGATCAGTAGAAGCCGCTAACGCGGGCGGGATTGGGTGTTCGATTAAAGGGCTTCCCAATACGTACCCTCACCCCTTACTCAGAACCTTTGGATAGTGGATGGCCTTATCCAGGGCGCACGAGAGTCATTTTAGGCATAGAATACTAAAAGGGGGACGAGTCCTTATCTTTAGTACCTATGTCAAACACCGGTTTTTTGCCTTGATTGACCTAGGTATAAAGTGGATTCGAACGGGTTCCAAGCATCCCACAAATGCTTGGTGGCGACTTCGAACATCTCAAACATCATTTCGAGACCTTTGCCGAGACAAAACCGACCGATCTAAAGCGATCCGGTCGAAAGCATTTTTACGTCACCAAGCGTGGCTTTCAAACCGCTACATGTCCACAATTTGGCTTGGCGTGCAGGTGGCCCATGACTAAGGACCGGTAGGTGGCTCTCACCCGCAGACCGGCTTGTGGCCCATGTCCACAGATTGGCGACTCCGCTGGGGAAAACTAGGACACTTGTGTCTTTGTGATCCTTAGAGGTGAAACTCGAACGAGGTCGTGGTTAAAATGCATTAATTGATATTACGGTCATAAGTCAGGTTCCTTGTCCGGACCAACAACCTAACCCTTTTCGACCAATTAGCTCGTCTCGTCGGCGTGAGTTTTCTCATCCCCGGGTTTGGAATCCCGATTGAGTCAAGCATACCGTTGACGTTACACATTTTTGTTTCGTCAAAGAGCTTTCATCACCTTCGAGCACGAGGCTAGGGCACCCTCCTTACACATTTTGTTTGGATTGGTATCCCTCTCGGAAATCGGGGTTTGATTGCTTGGTGTGTAACCCACCCTTTTAAGCCAAAACCCGTGTCAGCATTATGCATAATATAATGAAACTGCGAGTGCTTATGTGTTATGTGATCATAAGTCATTCCGTGTCATTTCAAACTTTCAAAACACCCCTTTTGCGCCGTTATAATGGCCATTTCAAAACCTCGGTCTTTCTCCGACCAATGCATTTCAAACAACACGCCTTTCTAGGCCGTCGTAATGATGATTTTCAAAACCCGGTTTTTTCAGCCGTTTCAAAAACACCTTTTTAGGCCGTCGTAATGACGATTTTCAAATCCGGTTTTCTACAACCATTTCAACACGCCTTTCTAGGCCGTCGTAATGACGATTTTCAAATTCGGTTTTCACAACCGTTTCAAAAACACCTTTTTAGGCCGTCGTAATGATGATTTTCAAAACCAGGTTTTTTTCAACCCTTTCAAAAGCACCTTTTTAGGCCATCGTAATGACGATCTTCAAACTCGGTTTTTCACAACCGTTTCAAACCTCGGTCGTTCGCCGACCGTTGCACAGTTTTTTGTGTCGTCGTAATGACGATTTCAAACCTTGGTTTTCACAAACCATTTCAAAATACCCTTTTACTTCGTCATAATGGCCGTTTCAAACCTCGGTCCCTCGCCGACCATTGCATTCTCAAAGCACCCTTTTTACGCCGTCGTAATGACAAATTCTACTCACGAATTTTCAAAATTCGAAATCAATTTTCAAACAAAAATGTTTTTGAAACCATCGTAATGAAGATTTCAATCCATGCAACTTTCCAAATTTCAAATCTTGCTTTCAAATCAAATTTACCTTTTTTAAGCCGTCGTAATGACGATTTCAATTCTCACGATTTTCAATTTGCATACCTTCTTTGAAAGGTTAAAACGGTTTACTAACTCGTCGTAATGACGAATTCAATCCTCATAATATCCAGTTTTGAATCATTGAAAATAATTTAAACTGTTTCCAAATTTCCAGTCAAAACTTAAACCATTTGAAAGAAAATTTAACCGTTTTCAAACTTCAATTCAAAATCAAATCTTTGAAAACAAATTTAACCGTTTTCAAATTTCAATTCAAAATCAAATCTTTGAAAACAAATTTAACCGTTTTCAAATATCAATCCAATTTCAAACCATTTGAAAATAAATTTAACCGTTTTCAAATTTCAATTCAAAATCAAATCTTTGAAAACAAATTTAACCGTTTTCAAATTTCAATCCAATTTCAAACCATTTGAAAATAAATATAACCGTTTTCAAATTTCAATTCAAAATCAAATCTTTGAAAGAAAATTTAACTGTTTTCAAATTTCAATCCACTTTCAAACCATTTGAAAATAAATTTAACCGTTTTCAAATTTTAATTCAAAATCAAATCTTTGAAAGCAAATTTAACCGTTTTCAAATTTCAATTCAAAATCAAATATTTGAAAACAAATTTAACCGTTTTCAAATTTCAATTCAAAATCAAATCTTTGAAAACAAATTTAACCGTTTTCAAATTTCAATTTCAAACCATTTGAAAATAAATTCAACCGTTTTCAAATTTCAAATTCAAAATCAAATCTTTGAAAACTAATTTAACCGTTTTAAAATTTCAAATTCAATTTCAAATCATTTGAAAACAAATTTAACAGTTTTCAAATTTCAATTCAAAATCAAGTCTTTGAAAACAAATTTAACCGTTTTCAAATTTCAAATCAAAACTCAATATTTGAAAACAAATTTAACCGTTTTCAAATTTTCAACCCAATTTTAAATCCTTTGAAAACAAATTTAACCGTTTTCATAGCCATTGTGATGATGATTCCAAATACGATTTTCAAATCCGTGATTCGGAATTTCAAAAACCGTCTTCGGAAACAACACATTGTTTTTAGAGCCGCCACAATCTTAACTTAAACTGTCTTTTGAAAACAAACCTAAGACAACCCTTTCGACTGGCCGACCTTTTGAAGATCCCTACTCTTCAGAAGTCGTCCATAAAACGACAAATGAACCTTTTTGAAAATTTCTATTTGCGAAAATTTCAGTCCACCTTTCCGATTCAGCCTCGAGTCAATTAGAGTCCAGTTGATTTAAAGCCAAGTCGTCTAGATAACGTTGAGTCTCTGTCGAAGTTAGTACCTATCTTATAGTCTAGGTCGTGTCGCCTAATTGTCGAGACATCTTCAATGGCATTAGCAGAGTCAAAACCTCTCGGGTATTAAACTCGTCTTTCCCCTACATTACGGGTCAAAGGTCAAGTTTGTGTACATGTCTTGTCCAACGGCGTCACGCCAGCAGCACACATCCAAACTAAATCAAAAGTCGTATGTCTAGGCATCACTATGCCAAAGCCGACACTCGAGTCAAAGTTCAATGTCTTGCACCCTGAGTTCGAACACAAGAGGTCATTCACGATCTTTAATGAACTGATGACCTAGTCACACCATCGCGTCTTCACGACATAACTGCCTTTTGTACATATGTGTCGTACTTGCCTTTGTTTGTGCAATCCCTTGCCAAGACAAGTTATAACGCCTTTTGTTATGTCAATAGGAATCCCTTGGGTGTCATCAATCGCCAACCAGAAACTCAAGAAGCTGATTAATCCGCATCTGCCATGACTTCCGCTGAGACCAACAACATGGTCCTTCGACTCCTAGCTACCGTGGAAAACTTGAGCATACTCGTCTCTCCCAAGTTTAGGACAAAATGATAAACGGGAATTTTCCCTCTTCTGATATTGAGCAAAGGGTTAAGCTCCTTGAAAGCCGGCTTCTTGCCAACGACAAACCAACCCTAGTTGGAAGGCTGCCAAAACCACCGAAGCCAATTCCTTAGGTGCTCCACCAAACAAAACCAGGCGACCTCATAAGTCATTCCCTGATTTGGGTATGCCTTATGCCACAGCCTTGGAAAGGCTAATCTCCGAAGGAAAGCTCAAACCGATTGGTCCAACTCCAGACCCTCTACCAAACAAGCGAGGACGTAGATGGGATGGAAAACTGTTTTGTCAATATCACCAAGGTCGCGGACATGACACTGAAATGTGTCTCCCCCTAAAAGGTGTCATCAATGATATGATTGAAAAGGGCGAATTACCACAACCTCCCTCAACAAACAACAAAAACAACCCTCCAGAAAACCCTACTGGACACAGTCAGGAATCTTCCCTAGACTGCTCTTATCTTATCCCTCCTGACGATGAGAAAATTCATGCAATTGATGAGGATGGCATACAAAGCGGTATAATGATGCTCTCCGTCGCCATCAACAACATATTCTCAAAGCTGCAAGTGGCTATTGACGATTTGAACATCGGGTAGCTAATTTGGAGAAGAGGTTTGGTAGTACCAAAAATGAACCTGGCCTTCAAGGAGAAAACCAACCCTCCGTTCACCAACCAACAGCTGTTGAAAATGAGGAGTCATCCGATGGTTCCCACATCCACGAACCTACCAACAAAGAAATCACCTCACCGAAATCCCTTTAAAAATATCAATCAACATCCCAAAAACTTCCCATTGAAACGACCAAATCCTGCTTCCGCCCAGGATTGACAAAAATAAAAACAAAACTCACAAAAACATCCCAAAAAACACTAATGTTGGAACCTTGGGAAAACCTCAAAGGGTATTCACAAATCTGGGAATAACATATGGCACCGCTCTGGAGATACTTGCTTCAGAAGGAATGCTGCAACCCATTGGTCCGACTCTGGACAAACCTGAACACAAAAGAGCCCGATTCTGGGATGGTAATGCATATTGCCAATACCATCAAGGTAAGGGCCATGACACCGAAACCTGTTTCAAACTCAAGCATGCCATTCAAGATATGATTGAAACTGGAAAAATCATAATTGCATCTCTCAGTCAAGACAATCTTCCTGGATGTCTCAAGTCAGACAACAAGGTTGAACGTTCTTAAAGGACATTCACTAGACTCAACACAACCTACGCCGCAACTCTTCAAAAGCTCATGATTGAAGGGAAGCTACAACCAATCGGGCCCACTCCGGATCCGTCTGAAAGCAGAAAAACCCGTTTTTGGGACGGTAGTGCCTATTGCCAATATCATCAAGGAAAAGGTCATGACACTGAAATAAGCTTCAAACTGAAACATGTTATTCAAAATATGATCGACAACCATGAACTGATAACTTCATCCATATGCCAACCAAGTGATGAAAACAACCCTCATGAACATCTCTTTCTGCAAGGAGATGAAAGCCTCATGGACTATTGTCCTCATATCGTCCAAAACAATGAGAGTGAAGTGCTCAAGTGGGTCAATGCTCAAGACAAGACATTCAAGCCGTTGGATGCTGCGAAGGAGATCTTTGAGGAGGAAAGTGATGATTAGGAGTCCGTATCTACAATTGAGTCTGAGTCCGAGTCCGAGTCTTAGGCTTTCTCATATCTATCCTAGCGTCTGTCCTTTTATTCCTAAATGATAACTGGGGGTTGTCCCCATGAATCACATGTATTCATCGAGTCTGTGCTAACCTCTTATTTATCTAAATAAAAGCACTATTTTCAACTATCATATATTCTCCTTTTTACCATTTTCCGTTGACAACGAGAATTGATTTAAAACAAACAATATGTTCCAATTCAATGTGAGTACACTCGAGTGACGTTCCGTACCGAGTAAGCAAAGGACCCGAAACTCCGTGTCCATCTCTTTACCTATTCCATGTCTGGCAATAGAAACCTTTCATTAGCACTCAATCTAGAACGAGCTCTTATCAAAGGGATTCTACGACGAACCCAAATAACAAACCAGAACATCTCCTTGTTCATGATCAATGACGCAAGGCAAGCCCATTCCCCACAAAAACATCCCATCACCAAGTATCAACCTCTCACCAACTGGTACATCCCCATCAGCACCCTTCTTACCATCCTCGAACGAAGGACAGCAAAGAACGAGTAGATCTAGGTCTACCAATTTCCAAAAACACAAACAAATGTCTAAGAAAAATGTTAGTCTAGCCCAAACAAAAAAATCTCTAAAACCTGGAGCTCCATGACGTTCATGAATTCGACCATGACCCAGTCCATGAACGATGAATATCACCGACATGTCAAAACAACGACAACACATAAGGGAGAAGCCCCCTTCCCAAATATCCCAATTTCTCCAAAGCAAAGATCACATTCAAAAGGCCTTACATCCAAGCCAAAACAAAGGCGAAAACCAGAGTGAAAGTGAAAGCCAAAGTAAAAGGCCAAAACAAAAGGCCCAAACCAAAAGCCATTCATCCAAAGCCAAAGCAAAAGGCCCAAACCAAAAGCCATTCATCCAGAGCCAAAGCAAAAGGCAAAAACAAAAGGCCCAGGACAAAAGCCATTCGCCCAATCTCCAAACACAAAGCCAAAGCCAGAGCCAACGCTAAAGCCAAAACAAAAAAACAAAATAGTGAAATTCAAATTCGCTATTTCCCCAAATTTCAAACTACGGAATTAAAAACCGTCATTCTAAAATCACAAACACAAAATAGCGAAATTCAAATTCGCGATTTCCCCAAATTTCAAACGGCGGAATTAAAAACCGTCATTTTCAAAATAAAAACAAGATAGCGAAATTCAAATTCGTTATTTCCAAAAATTCCAAATGACGAGATTCAAAACCGTCACTTTTCAAAAAATGAAATAACGGAATTCAAAATTCGTTATTTTCCCACAATTTCAAATGACGGATTTAAAAACCGTCCTTTTCAAACAAAAACGAATTAGCGAAATTCAAATTCGTTATTTTCTCACAATTCCACACGACGAAATTAAAACCGTCCTTTTCAAACAAAAATGAAATAGTGAAACTCAAATTCGTTATTTTCCCACAATTCCAAACGACGGATTTAAAAACCGTCCTTTTCAAACAAATAGCGAAATAGCGAAATTCAAATTCGTTATTTTCTCTCAATTCCAAATGACAGAATTTAAAACCGTTCTTTTTCAAACAAAAACGAAATAGCGAAATTCAAATTCGTTATTTTCCCACAATTTCAAACGACGGAATTACAAACCGTCACTTTTTAAACTTCGGACCAACGAGTCCAACACCAAAATACAAAGTCCAGGACCAACAAGTCCAAAGCCCAGGACCCATGAGTCAAAAACACCATGTCCAGGACAAACAAGTCCAAAGCTCAGGACCAATACGTCCGAAACACCAAGTCCAGGACCAACAAGTCTAAAGCCTAGGACCCATGAGTCCAACACACCAAATCCCGGACCGACGAGTCCAAAACACCAAACACCAAAACCTCAACCAACACTACTTCACCCTTAAGTCCTTCAAGAGACTGTTACAAGGAGACTTATCTAGGATCCTGGGGATTTCCCTCAAGATCACAACCAACACTGCTCACATGATAAGGAACATTTTCACAAGTTACACCTCTTCGATTCATGATCAAGGACGGATTCTCTCAAATCAATTTTTTAAGTCACTAAACGGAATTTACCGTCGTGACCATCACACTTTAAGGTCCTAACAACTCACTTAGGCACATACATTCAGAACTACGATCTGGTTTGATTTCACTTCACGTGAATATGTAGGCAGTCCTTCAAGGACACAACCATACACATCAAAATCAATTATCAAAACACATTCAGAACTACGATCTAGTTTGATTTTACTTCACGTGAATACGTAGGCAGTCCATCAAGGACACAACCATACACATCAAAATCAATTATCAACATACATTCAGAACTACGATCTGGTTTGATTTCGCAAACACGCGAATACGTAGGCAGTCCTATTACAAGGACACAACCACACCCCCACACACATTCAATTTTCACACCTTCTGTAATACTTCGTATTTATAAGTCTTGGGGTACTCTATCGAGTAGCCCTTACTCTGTCGAGTAAGGGCAAGTTGCGAAATAAAATAGTTTCTGGCCTGTTGGGTACTCGATCGAGTAGCTGGGGTACTCGATCGAGTAAGGGGGTACTCGATCGAGTACCTTGGGTACTCGATCGAGTGTCCGGATTTACGGGGAGTTTTCTCGGGTTTTGTTAATTATGCGATTAAGGTATTTAAACATAATCGTCATTGTTTTAAATCACTTTTACAAAACCTAAAACCCTGTTTAAGAGAGAAAGCAGTCAGTTCATCTTCCTAATCGCATTCTTAGCAATTCCCGGAGTTCAGACGGTCGGTTCTTGTCGTTATTCGTATCGTTGAGTTCCTTGCATCGAGGGTAAGCTTTTAACATAATTTTTATAATGCTTTGTTAAGATTGGTTAAACCCTAATTTAGAGATTGGGGGTTTTGTGTGTAGTATGTGATGTGTAGTACCTATGTGTTATGTGATAGGAGGAGGATTCGTAGAAGAGGCGTTTTGATACAGCTGTAGATACCGTCTGCTTGTTGTGCTTTCCAGGTAGGATTTCCTACTCAGTATTAGTCCCATAATGGGATATTGGTGATGTGTTGTAGTTAGTTGTTTGATATGATGATTGTATTGTGTTTGTGGTTGTGATTGCTGTTGATGGTTCTCGAGATGCGTTCTCGGTTGAGTGGGGTCACTTGCGGGAGTGACTTCATGCCCTAGTTTCGCCCTTCGTGGAACCCGCCATGGAAGGGGATGTGCACATTAATGGGGAAAGGTTATCGCTCGTACGATGAGCGGGGCTTAGGTGGGAACGGCTGCGGTCCCCCACTGGCAGGGCTGGTCCAGTGGACAGTCAGTATTGAGACGATGGGAGTTGGTGGTGTGTGTGTGTGTGTGTGACAGTTCAGCTGTTTGTTTATCTTATTATTGTTATCTATATTGATTGTGTGATTAGTACTGACCCCGGTGTTGTTTTGTAAACCTGCGGTGATCCATTCGGGGATGGTGAGCAGATCTTGAGCAGGTATTGAGATGAGTATCTTTGGGATAGATTTGGGATGCCACGACATGATGATAGGAGTCTTCATTTCGTAGCCTTAGTTTATTTACATTTCAGTTAGACAGTCGTTTGAGAATAATGTATTGCGCTTTTAGTTGGTTTCATGGATTGTAACTGTTCGTTAAACTATTTATAATAAATGTTGTTTCGTTATTGTTGTTTGATTATCATTGCCTCGGGTAATCCGAGATGGTAATGTCTTCATACCTGAGTGGTCCTGGTAAGGCACTTGGAGTATGGGGGTGTTACAAATGGTATCAGAGCGACGATCCTGAAACCTGTAACCAATGAACTTAATGAACATAGGGAGTCAATTAAAATGAACCCGGGGTAAAAGTTGTAGGAGATAGTGCAAAGGCTTGGGAGACGTCCTAAAGTCGCGGGGGTCGCCCTACAACTTTGAACCGGTCACATGGGGGAAGTGTTTGTCGTATGTGTGTTTGGTTAACTTGTTTACAAATGTGATGGATGTGTTGATTGATGGATGTTCGAATTGGAAGTTGAGAGGTGAAGAAAAGTGATGATATATATATATAGAAACTGTTGATGAAATGATAGCATGTGGAATGTTTTACAACGTGGCAATTAATAGCATGATTGTTATGATATAATATGTGATTTATAAAGTTAGCATGTTAGTATATGACGTAATATGCGGGTAGCTCTTCCGTATTAGTGTTACTCGATCGAGTGGGACTGACTCGATCGGGTGGGTTTTTGGCGATTTTGAGTCCAGAATCGAGTTTTGGGGCACTCGATCGAGTAACTAGGGGTACTCGATCGAGTAGGGGGTCACTCGATCGAGTAGCCTAGATACTCGATCGAGTAGGTAAGAGATCAGAAGGTCTGTTTGGGTCTGGAGTTTGGGTACTCGATCGAGTACGTGAGGCACTCGATCGAGTAGCCTGTTACTCGATCGAGTGTGTTTGGGAACTCGATCGAGTGGGTTCTGGGCATCGTGATTTCGTGTTTTGAGGTTTAGTACGTGTGTTTATGTTTACCCTTTCTTATATAGCTTCAAGATGCCGCCCAAGAGAACTGCTTTGTACGCGAGAGCTGAGCTTATGACCGTGGATGACATCGTTAAGATGTTAGAGCACCGGGACGCTCTCCATCGAGACCCTGAAGAGAGTGAATGAGGACAAGGATAAGAGTAAGGAGAAGGAGGTTGATCATTCTAAAATCAGCCTCTATATTGCGAGGTTTAACCCGAAAGAGTACAAGGGAGTTGGGGAGCCTAATCTGCTTGATAGTTGGCTGAGAGAGATGGAGAACATCTTAGACTTGGTTCATTGTCCTGATGAGATGAGAGTGGAACAGGCTGCGTTCTATCTGAGGGAGGCAGCAGGCAAGTGGTGGGATTCAGTGAAGGTGAGTGCTAAGGAGATATACACCAACCAAGGCTTACCTGCTATACCTTGGGAGGAGTTTCGTAGGGCTGTGAGGAAGGAGTTCGTACCGGAGCATGTGAGGAGTAAGTTGAGGGAAGAGTTTGATAAGTTTAAGATGACCGCTGAGATGTCGGTAGCCGAGTACTACAGACAGTTCAATGAGAAGTCCAGGTATGCTGAGGATATGGGTTTGAGTGAGGAGAACCTGGCATTGAGGTTTGAAAGAGGGTTGACTACCACGATTATGGATAAGTTACCCGTGGGAATCCTTACCGATGTTAAGGAAGCTTATGAGAGGGCTGGAAGAGCTGAGAGGCTGGTGGAGATGGCTCAGAAGAGGTCTGGTGGTGAGAAGAGGAAGTCTGAGAGCGAGGGTGGTGGCCAATCTAATTACAAGAAAGGCAACCACAATCAGTCTAAGGGGTTTTCTTCTGGGTCAGGGTTCAGTGCTGGGGCTTCCTTTGGGCGTGGCCGTGGGAGTGTGAGTAATAGCTGGGGAGTGACCTGCTTTGGTTGTGGTGGTGTAGGCCACAAGAGTCATGAGTGCACGAGGGCACCGGGATCTTTTCAGAGACCGCACGAGCTTCGCGAGCAAAGCCTACTGGATCATGGCCAAACCGGGGAAGTCAGAGTTACCAGAGTGGAGGCAACCGCAACGGCGGTAATTCTTATCAGAAGACACCGACGAACAACAACAACAATCAAGGGTCGGGTGCTAAGCCGACCGCATCAGCCAGTACTGTCCAGGGAGGTGGGCGGAAGACATGTGGCAAGTTGTTCATGATGGAGAAGAAGGCAGCTGAGGAAGATGCGCAC
Source organism: Silene latifolia (assembly GCF_048544455.1). Lineage (NCBI taxonomy): Eukaryota > Viridiplantae > Streptophyta > Magnoliopsida > Caryophyllales > Caryophyllaceae > Silene > Silene latifolia. The sequence goes on along the minus strand of NC_133527.1, from coordinate 114,684,808 downwards.
GTTATCACCGGTACATTCCTTGTTAATGGTATTCCTACGTTTGTTTTGTTTGATTCGGGGGCTTCTCAGTCGTTTGTGTCTTCGAGTCATGTAAAACAGTTGGGTTTGAGAGTATATGAGTCTGTTAGTGAGCAAGTTTTCATACCTTCGGGTGAGTCTGTATCGTGTGGGAGATTGTTTAGAGATGTATCTTTGATAGTTGGGCAAGTTGATTTCCCTGTAGACTTGCTAGAGTTTCCTTTTAACGGTTTTGAGATGATAGTTGGGATGGATTGGTTAGGAAAGTATAAAGCTAAGATAGACTGTCATCAAAAGAAAGTGTCCTTACGAGGTCCAAAGGGCGTTAGTGTGTCTTATCGTGGGTTTCTAGTCAAACCCAAAGTTAAGTTGATTGCAGCTGTCACCTTGAAGTCTTATCTGAGGAAGGGATGTCCGTTGATCTTGTGCCATGTGAGAGATGACCGGATAGAGAGTCCGACGGTTGATGAGATACCAGTGGTGGGAGAGTTTGCAGATGTTTTTCCAGAGGAGATTCCGGGGTTGCCACCGAAGAGGGAGATAGATTTCACCGTAGAGTTGAAGCCAGGGACGGGGCCAATCTCTAAGGCACCGTACCGTATGGGTCCTAAGGAGATGGAGGAACTTAGGAAGCAGTTGGATGATTTGATAGAAAAGGGATACATTAGACCAAGTGTATCGCCTTAGGGAGCACCGATTCTTTTCGTGAAGAAGAAAGATGGGAGCTTGAATTTGTGTATAGATTACGGTGGAGCCGAACCGTGTGACGATAAAGAACAAGTATCCTTTGCCAAGGATAGATGACCTGTTTGATCGTTGAGCGGTGCAACAGTCTTTTCTAAGATTGATTTGAGGTCGGGGTACCATCAGGTGAAGATTAGAGAGGTGGACATACCAAAGACAGCTTTCACGTCAAGGTATGGTCATTATGAGTATGTGGTGATGCCGTTTGGGTTGTCTAATGCGCCGGCGGTGTTTATGGATTTGATGAATAGAATCTTGAGACAGTTCTGACCAGTTTGTAGTAGTGTTTATCGATGATATCTTAGTCTACTCTAAGACTAAGGAGGAGCATGAGGAGCATCTGAGGATCGTGTTGCAGACTTTGAGGGATCATGAGTTGTATGCTAAGCTGTCCAAGTGTGAGTTCTGGTTAGAGAAAGTTGCTTTTCTGGGGCATGTAATCTCTAAAGATGGGGTAGTTGTGGATCCGACGAAGATTGAGGCGGTGACAAAGTGGGAAGCACAGAAGAATGTTCTTTGAGGTTAGAAGTTTCTTGGGTTTATTTGGATACTACGGAGACGGTTCGTGAAAGATTTATCCAAGATAGCTAGACCGATGACAGCGTTGATGAGGAAAGAGAACAGGTTTCGTTGGGATGAGAGTTGTGAGACGGCGTTCCAAACATTAAAGGAGCGTTTGACCACAGCTCTTGTCCTCGCATTGCCTGAAGGGAGCGAGAATTTCGAGGTTTATACAGATGCCTCGAAGAATGGGTTGGGATGTGTGTTGATGCAGAATGGTAAAGTGATTGCCTATGCTTCTAGGCAGTTGAAGCCTTATGAGGAGAACTACCCTACTCATGATCTGGAGTTGGGTGCAGTGGTGTTTGCTCTCAAGATTTGGAGACATTACCTTTATGGAGCAATCTTTAAGGTATTTTATGATCACAAGAGTCTTAAGTACATCTTCACGCAGAAGGAGTTGAACATGAGACAGAGGAGGTGGATGGAGCTGATTGGCGATTACGACATGGAAATTATCTACCATGAAGGAAAGGCCAATGTTGTTGCTGATGCTTTGAGTAGGAAGAGTGTACATTCCTTATGTACAGCTCTATCTTTGATGAGGCTGAGAGATGAGGTAGCGAGCTTTGGGATACATATGATGCAGAAAGGAGATGCCATGGGTGATATGACAGTACATCTGGAGTTTTATGATGACATTCGGGATAAGCAGGCTTTGGATCCTAAGATAGTTGAGTGGAGAGAGCGGAGTAGAGAAAGGGACAGTGTCCGGTTTTCTATTCATACGAGATGGTAGTTTGAGGTTTGATGGTAGGTGGTGTGTTCCTAATGATGAGGAGTTGAAAAAGACGATCATGACAGAGGCGCATTGCACACCATATTCAGTTCATCCAGGTGGAGACAAGCTATACAAGGATTTGAAGAAAACGTTTTGGTGGCCTGGGATGAAGAAAGAGACAGCTGAGTTTGTGTCCCGTTGTTTGACATGCCAGAGAGTTAAAGGGGAACAGAGAAGACCACAAGGTAAGATTCAGTCTTTAGAGGTGCCTGAGTGGAAGTGGGAATCCATTTCCATGGATTTCATTGTGGGTTTGCCTAAGAGTCAACAAGGTAACAACATGATTTGGGTGATAATGGATCGTCGACCAAGTCACTCACTTTGTTCCAATGAAAGATACATGGACTAAGGCACAATTGGCTATGGCCTATCGAAAGAACGTGCTTAAGTTACATGGAGTCCCTAAGGACATAGTGTCTGACAGAGATGCGAGGTTTATATCGAGGTTTTGGAAAGAGTTGTAGGAATCGTTGGGAACAGCTTTGAAGATGAGTACAACATTTCATCCCGCGACAGATGGGCGGGGCAGATCGAGAGAACAATCAAGACTCTTGATGATATGTTGCGAGCTTGTGTGATGGATTTTGGTGGTAGCTGGGAGCAGAGGTTGGACTTGATAGAGTTTTCTTACAACAACAAACTATCACACCGTATTGGTATGGCACCGTTTGAGGCTTTGTATGGGAGGAGATGTAGGAGTCCAATCTGTTGGGACGATAGTCGAGGCAAAGTGGTTTTAGGACCAGAGATGGTGCATGAGATGGTGGAACAGATTAAGATGATCAGGGAAGGGATGAGAGCAGCCCAGGATCGACAAAAGAGTTATGCAGATCTACATCGTCGGGACATAGAGTTTCAAGTTGGGGACAAGGTTCTTCTTAAAGTGTCTCCGATGAGTGGAGTTATGAGATTTGGGAAGAAAGGCAAGCTAAGTCAGAAATTTATAGGGCCTTATGAGATCTTAGAGCGAGTTGGGGAAGTTGCTTATCGTTCGGCTTTACAATTGCTACTGGAGAGAGTGCATAATGTGTTTCATGTATCGCAGCTGCGGAAGTATGTGAGTGACCCGTCACATGTGTTGGAGGCAGAGAGCTTAGAGCTAGATGAGTCCTTATCATATCTTGAGGTGCCTAAGCAGATCCTAGACCGAAAGGTTAGAAAGACCAGGAGTGGTGAGACAGTTTTGCTTAAGATCCTTTGGTCTAACCACGAGACTGAGGAAGCTACATGGGAGCCAGAGGAAGCTATGAAAGAGCGTTACCCTTTCCTCTTTTATCAGGTATGTATGGTTACGGGGACGTAACCTTGTTTCTTTTAGGGGGGTAGGAGATGATCGCGAGAGTTTTTAAGAGTTTTATACACCTTTTATATGTTGTGTAGGGATGTTTGTCGGGATAAGTTGGGTTAGTATCATGTTTTATGTTCGGTTGCTGAGTCGGGAATGTTAGGGGAGTACCTTTGTTTGGTAGTGGTTTGAACTTCGGGGACGAAGTTCCTTTTAAGGAGGGAAGACTGTAATACTCCGTATTTATAAGTCTTGGGGTACTCTATCGAGTAGCCCTTACTCTGTCGAGTAAGGGCAAGTTGCGAAATAAAATAGTTTCGGACCTGTTGGGTACTCGATCGAGTAGCTGGGGTACTCGATCGAGTAAGGGGGTACTCGATCGAGTACCTTGGGTACTCGATCGAGTGTCCGATTTTACGGGGAGTTTTCTCGGGTTTTGTTAATTATGTGATTAAGGTATTTAAACATAATCGTCATTGTTTTAAATCACTTTTACAAAACCTAAAACCCTGTTTAAGAGAGAAAGCGATCGATTCATCTTCCTAATCGCATTCTTAGCAATTCCGGAGTTGACGGTCGGTTCTTGTCGTTATTCGTATCGTTGAGTTCCTTGCGTCAAGGGTAAGCTTTTAACATAATTTTTATAATGCTTTGTTAAGATTGGTTAAACCCTAATTTAGAGATTGGGGGTTTTGTGTGTAGTATGTGATGTGTAGTCCCTATGTGTTATGTGATAAGAGGAGGATTCGTAGAAGAGGCGTTTTGATACATTTTGTAGATACCGTCTCGCTTGTTGTGCTTTCCAGGTAGGATTTCCTACTCAAGTACTAGTCCCATAATGGGATATTGGTGATGTCTTTGTAGTTAGTTGTTTGATATGATGATTGTATTGTGTTTGTGGTTGTGATTCTTTGTTGATGGTTCTCGAGATGCGTTCTCGGCTGAGTGGGGTCACTTGCGGGAGTGACTTCACGCCCTAGTTTTGCCATTCGTGGAACCCGCCACGGAAGGGGATGTGCACATTAATGGGACAGGGTTATCGCTCGTACGATGAGCGGGAATTAGGTGGGAACGGCTGCGGTCCCCCATCGGGTGGTGGTCCGGTGGGACGGTCAAGATTGAGACGATGGGAGTTGGTGGTGTGTGTGTGTGTGTGTGAGGTTCAATTTGTCTGTTTATCTTATTATTGTTATCTATATTGATTGTGTGATTAGTGATGACCCGGTGTTGTTTTGTAAACTGCGGTGATCCATTCGGGGATGGTGAGCAGATCTTGAGCAGGTATTGAGATGAGATCTTGGGATAGCCGGGATGCCACGACATGATGATAGGAGTCTTCCGCTGTAGCCTTAGTTTATTTACATTTCAGTTAGACAGTCGTTTGAGAATAATGTATTGCGCTTTTAGTTGGTTTCATGGATTGTAACTGTTCGTTAAACTATTTCTAATAAATGTTGTTTCGTTATTGTTGTTTGATTATCATTGCCTCGGGTAATCCGAGATGGTAATGTCTTCATACCTGAGTGGTCCTGGTAAGGCACTTGGAGTATGGGGGTGTTACACCTTCAATTTGTAACCCATTGCACACACATGCAGAACTACGATCTGGTTTGATTTCGCAAACATGCAAATACTTAGGAAGTCCTATTACAAGGGCACAACCGCATACTCCTTTCACAACATTTCCAATTTTCAATCCTCAATAACACACGCAGAACTATGATTTGGTTTGATTTCGCACACACGCGAATACGTAGGCAGTCCCTCCAACAAGGACACAACCGCACATCCTTTTCAAAACAATTCCAATTTTCAACCCTCGAAAAAACAACTAAGAACTACGATCTGGTTAGATTTCGCAAACACGCGAATACGTAGGCAGTCCCCCAACAAGGACACAACCGCACACCCATTTCAATCTCAACCATCAACATCAATCCTCAAAAGCAGCCCACCCAGCTACAAAAACTAAACCTCTTTAATGGGGGGCTTCTTCCTTAAGACGTCACCCATTCCGTATTTTGTCAAATTCCCATCTTCTCACTTTTGGGGCTTCTCTTTCAAGACGCCGCCCGTCCTTTATCCTCAAACATCTCTTGAGTCTCAACCACAGTCCAAAATAAAACCGCTCATAGTCTAGTGCTCGGTTCGGACGATGACAAGGTCTTGGTTCCGCTCTCCGAATCATTAAAACTCGAGAAGGGATCACAAACGAGCAAATGGTGACAAGGATGTCTGGAGAAGATAATCAAATCGTGTTTCCTAGCAGAGCGAACCTTCTACCTCAGGGATTTGATACGCGTTGTCACCCTTTCTTGGCTAGGAGTTGCACTTACATGTGCAAAGTCTGTCAGAGTCACCCACGTGTCATGTCGATACCGAGTTTGTATCACGTTCACGACCGTCTGTTTGTCAGTCTGTCAGTATACGTCTGTGTGAGTCAATGTCGTAACGGTAACGTGTCTCCAATCTATAAAATCACGGATCTACGAGGAACAAATTCTAACTCTTAACAGCTTTTAAGCTTCACAACTTTCAAAACTCCTATCTCCCCTGACGCGAGATATTACATGCTAGTTGCTTATATGTTAACTGCTCACATGCTTATGTGCTTATATGCTTGCATGCCTACGTGCTTGTCTATGCAACCGTGGATTTGTGTGGTCACTAACCATGCAGGTAATCCTGAGAAGAAAAACGCACTCCGACTGAGTACTAGGTTCTTCCCAAGAAACGCCGACCCATCAAGTCCAAGGGCTTTAACCCCGTCGATTACATGGCATACGCTACCTCCCAACAAGCAGCAACTCATATCCCCGGCGAGTCCTTAGAAGTTTCTAACTCCCCAGAGAGTGCCGATTTTCAAATGGAAGTCACACAGTTCTTTCAAAGATCCTTGCAACATCATTCATGATCCTGACACAGAACTCTCCCTAAATGGTTTTCCACACAGCCTTGCTTACATTATTTATCCCCACGGAGCTCGTTTAGGGCACCCATCAAGTTGGAGTTCGTTGCTCCCTAGCCGAACCTATCAGCGTATTTCCCACTGTCGATCATTCGAACCTCAATGGCTGACGAGCCTCAAAACGCACCACCAACACGGACATATCCCGAAGATGCCTCAGGTATGACTCCTTCTTATGGCCGGCAAGCCTTTATACGTAGTCTAATGGACTTTAAACGAACCGCATCTAAGTCGACAGACTTTAAAATGTTCCCGACGGCAGGTCCTTGACTCGAATCCCCGAGTCGCCTCGACGTCGCCCTTCCCGACGGCAGGTCCTTGGCTCAAATGCTTTTGAGTCGCCTCGACGTTGCAATGGTCTTCAGGTTTTAATCTTCGATTGACCTGGAGGCCATACTTTGACTTTCGCCCCTTCCAAGCCTCAGTCAAAGTGGGGGCTCTGTAGATACCCAGTATCTGCACCTTCCAAAAACCACCCGATGATGATCGGACTATAACGTATTTATGGTATGCGTACGTGGATTGGCTATGTATGAGACGGTTTAATACACTAATCGGATATGAAAAATGATTTCAAAAGTTCTTAACTTCATTTGTATTAAAATAACATTATTTAGAGTTAAAACCGTCTTCGGACCCAAAACTGACTCAGAAACCCGCAACTCGAGTCAACCCGAGTCAACAAAAATCTCGAATGTCAAAAATAATGCCATGAATGTCTTTATCATGTCATTTCCATTAAAATGACCATAATTAGATTCAAAACCGTCTTCGGACCAAAAATCGACTCAAAAACCCGCAACTCGAGTCAACCTGAGTCAACCCGAGTCAACCCAAATATCGAATGTCGAAAATAATGCCATGAATGGTTTTATCTTGCCATTTTAATTAAAATGACCCTAATTAGAGTCAAAACCGACACCGGGCCAAAACCTGACTCCAAATTCAAATCCCGACTGACACCGGTCAAACCCGAGTCAAGCACACAAAACACCTACCTCAAATAACACCCAAGATCAAGCTTACACGGCTAAGCAACCATCAAAGACCACAAATCACAACCAACAAAACATTGGTTAGAACAAATGCAAAATCCAAATTTATGAAAGGGACAGTACACCCCTTTCAGTCACTAGGTAGCTCGCGCCTCTTTAGGCATGCCCTTGGCCAGCAAGCAAACTTAACCAACTTGCTACCACCCCCATTTCTCTATAAAAACCAAACCTCACACACCACAAAACTTATGCGAGTGTCCGCCCCCTCACCTCTCTCTTAAACTTCTAGACTCGACTTCCTAAGTCATAAAATCGACACGCGTTTACGACCTACCGATCGTAAACACAAGCCTTACACAATTTGTTTGGTACCGTCGCCGTGCATTCGACCGACCCATTTGAACAACTCAATTCATCAATCAACATGTTTTAATTAACATATTTTCAAAACAAAATCCTTTTTTAAGGCACTCTTTTAAACTTCTTTGATCGTGAGTAGTCGCTACGAGAAAACCGTCTATAAAGTCGTCTACGTTGCAAACATCAATACACGTAAGTTTGAGGGTGTAAAAAACTCATTTATTTCATGTCCCTACTGTTTTTATGAGTTTATGAGCATGAACAATGAATAACATGATTCAAACATAGGATAGACGAGCCAAAACCGAGTTTTGGCCTGAGACAGAAGCTCCTTGCTATGCAGGGAGGCTCCCGACTCTTGTGGGTGTCCAGGTCAGACTCAAACGTGTTTGAGTTCGTCTTTTCCTTCAACATTTTCTTTTATTTTTACTTCTTTCATTTACGGTTTTTACCATTTCAAATGTTTCAAATCATTTGTATCACAAACTTTTTAGCCATAAATTATAATCACCCTTGGTTCCATATACCATGCTGGTTTAATCCGTGACTCGGTGATATTAATTGGTTAATTACATTTTAAAGGAAATTCTTTTCTTTTATTTACCATTGTAATTTATTTTTATGATAAACATATTTTGACCATTACAAAAATCATCCTTGGTTCTTTATACCATGACGGTTTATTCCGTGACTCGATGATATTATTGGTTAATTACAAATTAAAGGGTATTTTAACCCCTTTTTATTTTATTTACCATTTTTCTCATTTGTTTACATTTGTAAATATATTAGTCATAATTCATAATCATCATTGGTTCTTTATACCATGTCGGTTTAATCCGAGTACGATAACAAACTTGACTAATTACAAAGAAATGAACTTAACGTATTTAGTTCAAATCAAACATTTTACATTTTTATTTGTAAACTATGCTTTTCAAACTTGCAAATCCGATAACGAATATTACTAACACAATAGTAATTATTCCGTGTCATGCAAATCATATTTGCAATCATTCATCACAAATACGGTTTTAAATAACGTTTTCAACAATGTTTTAAACAACCTTTTTACAACCAGGAGACGCCCCTCGGTCGTCGTCTGACTCGCGCCTCAAGAGGACGTCTATCTTCATATTTCAAAACCTGGACAGGCTGGTTCTCTCGCCTAATGGCTCGCGCCCCAATGGGGCTTCCTGGCACTGTTCTGTTTCATTTTAGAACTTTTCTAGGACGATCCCGATTACGGTTAATCCCAATACATGACGGATCAGATTGACAAGCTTACGTTTTTACACTTTGTCATTTGACACTCTTTTCAATAAATGGATCGTGTTAAGCATCATAACCCAAACTTGGTAAATGGATGTTTAATTTCCATTTTCACATGCAAATCAATCTAAATCTAACTTTGACACCAATTTCTTGGTACATGCATAAACAACCGACTTAGGAAATATTCACATGTTAGGTTAAGACTTTTGGATGCGCATTCATGCATTGAAACTGATTTATCAACTTTTGCATTTAAACAACCACGATCGATAAGTAGAGGCCGCTAATGCGGGCGGGATTGGGTGTCTGATTAAAGGGCTTCCCAACACGTACCCTCACACCCCTTACTCAGAACCTTTGGATAGTGGATGGCCTTATCCAGGGCACACGGGAGTCATTTTAGGCATAGAATGCTAAAAGGGGGACGAGTCCTTATTATTAGTACCTATGTCAAACACCGCTTTTTTGCCTTGATTGACCTAGGTATAAAGTGGATTCGAATGGGTTTCAAGCATCCCACAAATGCTTGGTGGCGACTCCGAACATCTCAAACATTGTTTCGAGACCTTTGCCGAGACGAAACCGACCGATATAAAGCGATCCGGTCGAAAGCATTTTTACGTCACCAAGCGTGGCTTTTAAACCGCTGCATGTCCATAATTTGGCTTGGCATGCAGCTGGCCCGTGACTACGGACCGGTAGGCGGCTCTCGCCCGCAGACCGGCTTGTGGCCCATGTCCACACTCGTGGTGCAGGTGAATGATGTCGGGGTGAAACCCTAGAGTTGGCTATGATTTATTCATTCTTTGGTTGACGTTGGAGTGTGACCTGACCAGTGGATACTCGATCGAGTGCGCTTTACTCGATCGAGTAACTGCTGAATGTAACCTAGGCAGTGTACTGATCTCTTGGTACTCGATCGAGTGCCCTCAACTCGATCGAGTAGCCCTGTTAACCCTATACCCCATTCTTTCGACCTTTATGAAAGAAGTTGGATACTCATATTTTGTGTCGTGTTTAAACAATTAAGTTTGTCTATACTTCGTATTGCATTCCATGTGTTATCAAGGTGGTTATGTTAATTTCATGAGATGCCATGTTCCTCGCTAATTGCTCGTGTTTCTAAATGATGGTTAAGTTGTATCATCGTGAATGTGATTTTGAACTAGATACATGTTGCGTATTCATGTTACAATACAAGTAAGCAATTTACACACACATTTGGTTTGATGCCGCTGCGTTTCATGAACTCATTTATCGTTTGTTTTCAGAAGTATATGCACATGTATGCATATTATCTAAGTAATGTCAATGAGGTGCTATGATAGTTGTTGGTCTCAACGTATGTTAAAATTGTTTCGTAATGTCAAGATTGTGCGGAGTTATCATTTCGTGTAATATTTGTAACTCATCTTGAAGGTGAACTTCGGGGACAAAGTTCCTTTTAAGAGGGGAAGAGTGATGTCGCATGAAGAAAAATGACAAATTAGGACAAAAATATCACATTTTGAGTAGATTGTTGGTAAAGTTCACCATATTGTTGTACTCCATTTTGGGTTGCTTAACCATTTTGTTTGCCTAAAATTTAAACTTTGAACGTTAACTATGTAAAGGTAATGCACGTGGACGTTAAGTGGAACTTGTTAAGTAAATTCAAATCGTTACATTGCTGAGTAATATAAATGCTGTGGAAATGATTTAAATGAATGTTAAGCTATTTGATACCCGTCGCTGTGAGTACCAAAGATAATATTTATAAACTCCTATTAAGACTAACCTAGGCTAGTGGTAACAGGGTCGATCCACAAGGAGGCAGTTGTAAACTTTGGTTGTTCTATGATCAGTCTAAGGTAACTATTGTGGGGGTTGGTTGAATTGGTCTATAACTAATAACAATAAGAAGAAAATAAACTAAAGATGTGGATTAAACAGATAAAAGAAAGGTACTAGGATGGTCGGGTCATTACAGCTTCGGCGGCAGCAAACTAAGTCGGTCTGAAATAAGCACAGGTAAGGCGGGAAATAAGAGGTCCTCTCGGTCCACTCCTATCAAATAGCATCTCTCGATCTCGCTATAGGTCCCTAATGTCACTAATACTAACTTTCGTCCTGAAAAGCGACTAATGGTCTAAACTATACCTATCTTTCGATCTTTAGCACAGTTTAGTCGAATTAATTGAGGGTCAAATAACTACCCTACCTCTCGGTCTAATGGGTCAGTCACAAAAGAGGTATCTAACTGGTCGCATGCATTCAACTCGTCAGATACAGGATTAAAAACAATTAAAACGAAAGTAACCTTACAAGGTCAGTCGATCGACCAACTATGTCAGTCGATCGACTGACACGCGGGTTCAGTCCGTGTCTAACCTATTGCCGCCTAGCCATAAATCGCCTACATCCTAGCACAAGCTATTTAGCTACTCATGGTGAATGTAAAAACAACAATAAGTCTAATGACAATTACGGAATTCATACTTAGGATAAATAACAACAATGATGAAGCGATAATTGGCTTGGGAATGCTAACTATCAATTCTATACTAACAATGGAAGTAAAATAAAGAAACTGAAATTAGGGCAGAACAATTACCAAGATTCAAAGGAAGATTAAGAATTAGAACTGAAAGATCCGATGCTCAATAATAACTCAAACCCTAATTATTCTAAAATTAAAACTTAATGTATTGTACTGTGAAACTTAATGTGTTCTCTGATAAAAATCCCCCCTCTATTCGAAATGCTGCTATTACGTTATATAAGAACTAACGCAACAACTTATTCCAAAACCTAAAACTTCACGGGCTTTCTAAATCTCGTCTGGAATCGAAGTCTGGTCGATCGACTGAAGAGGCTGGTCGATCGACTGAATATCAGAAAACAGTAGCTTCTGGGAACCGACCCTTGGTCGATCGACTGACTAGGTTGGTCGGTCGACTGGCTAAGCTGCTACTTGACTTCTTTTAACTCGTGGACTCGTCTTTCGGGCCTTGGATTGCGCACCAAGCTCGTTCCTTAAGCAACTCCTTTACGTCATTTGCAATGCAGCTTACTCGGAAACAGATTTGGCTTGATTTCCCGCTAAATTCTCCACATTTCTGCAATAAAGTGCAAAATACACGAAAGTAGAGGAAAATAGAGAAATATGGGCATATATAGCACAATTGAGCTCTGAAATGCGTGTAAAAAGAGATGTAAAACATCATATAAATGACACGCATCAAATCTCCCCAAACCAAACCTTGCTTGTCCCCAAGCAAGAACTAGACTCGATCTAATGACCTAATGGAACGAGTTCAAACTCAGAGCGAAATGCAAACTGTAAGGCCTAAACCAATTTAATGCATAACCAACAATCAACTAGTAATATGAATCATGCAAACGAATTATAAAGTCGTCAAAAAAAACTGCTGAACCGTTGACTATAGAGACTTATCAAATCGGACTCTCGCGGGTCGCTCAAATCACTCAATTAAGAACAGGTGATATATTCGTAAGATAGAAAGAATTAATTTTGTAGTGACTCTCACCTAACTACGACCTATGAAGACATGCCAGCAATAAATTATGAAGATGACCTCTATGACCGTGCATATGCATTCCAACCAAACAGATGACCATTGACACATGCCGAGGTATAATTATGGAAATGTGAGGTATGGGTAAGAAGAGGCAAAACATTTTATGGTAAAGTGGAGGTACAGGTGATCAAGCTAGTACCAAAACGGAACCAAGTGACAAAATCCAACTTCTTGCTCAATAACGAACGAAACGGTGCTATAACGAGCACAAAACTCACAATCTCCAACTATCAAATCAATAAAACTCCCCATAGGATATAAATGAATCATGGGAGCAAAAATCGCCAAAAGATAAGGATAAAGTATGCGAATTGATTTTCTTTTTCTTTTGTTTCACGCACGTCAGTCGATCGACCTGAATGAGCAATCGATCGATCGCTTTGAACAAATATAGAAACTTTCTTTTTTTTTCATTCTTATTTCTATTTTTTTTCTTTCTTTTTTCTTTCTTTCCTCTTTCATTTCTTCCAACTTCATCTCAAAAGAGCAATGGCTACCAAAAATGAGTAACAACCCCAAGAACACAGACTACTAGCTTGACAAAGGACAGGCTAAATGTAGGATGTAGTAAATGGGACAAAAAAAAGGGTATTTTTGGCAGATGTGGAGCTTATGGGTAAAATGAGAAAAGGAAACCTCTACCACATGTGTCAACTAACCACAAACCGAATGCATACAGGTATTAAGTAGATCAAATTCATAATTATGCAAATTAAGGAAACATGCCTCATAAGGAGTACTACTCACATTCCTAAATAAACTGGTCATGAATGACACCAGTTATAGGCTCTAATAACTCAGAAATATGATGTAGCTTGCCAATTATTAAAGTCAAGTCTCAGGCTCAGCAAATAAATTTAACGAAAACTCGTAGGTATGCACTTATGATTCTACTAGTAACATGTAAGTCAAGCAAGGCTCAGGCAAAACAGCTGCAAATGCTAAATCATCATAGAAATACTACCGTTCCGACTCGACCTATATGCTAAAATAGACGTGCATTTTACGGAAATTTTTGAAATTTTTCAATTTTTTTTTTGATTTTTCTGTATATATATGTGAAATGAAATAAACAATGCAAAACAAAAAGTAAACGTGAATGCAAACATATGATATGCGACGCAAAACCCTTCCCCAAACCAAATCGCACAATGTCCCCATTGTGCAAAATCATGTAATGAAGAAAAATGGAGAAACGGGAATTTGCGAGAAATGGGAAATAAAACACAATGACATAAAGGAAAGACTTGGGAACTCACAAGACTTTAAGCGCAGCAAAGGAAACCTCCCCAAACCAGCGTGAGCTAGGAGGTTTCAGTAGCCAGCAGTGCTACCGACAAGAGTGCCTGAAAGACAATCAAACCACGCATAAGACGGAAGAAAGCAATTTTGGAACGTAAATATTGTGCATAAATGAGACAAAAGAAGAAATAGACAATTCGACGGAAAATAAAGTGGAGTAGGAGACTCCCTTAAATCCGCATATCGACCAATCACAGCAGGGGAGAGGTCGTGGACGCATATAGCAGCAGCAGCAGTCGATCGACCTACAGAGGCAGTCGATCGACTAGATGGTCGTGAACAGTAGCTCCTGTAACCCGCAACGCAGTCGATCGACCAATGATGCCAGTCGATCGACTGAAAATACTGCTGCAGTGTCTTATTTCTTCCTAATTGCTCAATGATTTGAGCTTATAAGCTCTAATTACCTGCAAATACACAATAGTACGCGCCCAAAATTGCGCAAAACCCAGAACGAAGTCTATAGTACTTAAAAATCCTAAGCAAACGAAAATAAAAGCGAAGTTTTCGCGCACACAAAAGCAATAAAAAAATGGTTCGAAAGCAATAAAATGAAGTTTATAACGAATTTGATCAACTAGTAGTTGATCAAAAAGGACCACGGTATGGCCCACTTCGTCGGCTTTTGGCTACTAGAGGTAGCTTCAATGGTGCTCATCTTATCAGTTGCACCCTTCCCAGCTTCGACAGACGGAGAATTCAGCTGATCAGCGTCGTCATCTTCCCAATCAAGGACTCCCTCAGAACCATCGGAGTCCACATCAGCCCATCTCACCTTGGCTGGCTCATCCTCTACTTCTTCATCAGTCCCATAGCTTAGACAACCAAGACCTCCTCTTGAAACGATCTGCTCTGTCGCAGCTGGAGCATCCAGCGGCTCTTCCTTCCCCAAACCAGCTCCTGCGATGTCTAAAACAATGATTCTTCCTCCTTTTTGCTCCCGATGCTGGGGCGGAGGGGTTAACACGGCGAAGAGGAATAGGGACGGACAATTCGGGAAGCACAAAGTACGATCTCTTTTCAGAGACCGTATTACAAGTAACAGGCCACATGGCATCCTTCTTTTTAGTAGGTTGGGCAAAAACGATAGAATGTTTCCCAACCTTGAAGGTCAAGGTTCCTAAACCGACGTCAATAACTGCACCGGCAGTGTGCAGAAACGGCCTTCCTAAGATGATCGGTATATGTTCATCCTCAGGCATATCTAGGACTACAAAGTCGACAGGGAAGAAAAACTTCCCTATCTGGACGGGTATGTCCTCTAGGACTCCTATAGGCTCGACCGCAGATCGGTCAGCCATCTGAACTGTCATTTCTGTGATAGCAAACCGGGTCAACTTGAGTCTCCTAGCTAAACTCAAGGGCATGACACTTATACTGGCCCCTAAGTCACACAATGCCTTCTCAATTGAGAAGGTACCTACTTTGCAAGGGACAGAAAAGCTGCCCGGGTCCTCTAACTTGAGGGGCGCGGTGTGAGACAGATAAGAACAAGACTCCTTTGTGAGTGCGACAGTGTGCACTGTTTCAAGTGACCGCTTTTTTGACAACAGTTGTTTCATAAATTTGGTGTAAGCGGGTACTTGGTTAACTAACTCAAGGAAGGGGACTTGCACATTAAGACTACGGATAACTTTCTCAAACTTATTGAAAGATACATGTTCTTTGGTCGGTACGAGTCTCTCCGGATATGGGGCTGTAAGGAGCACCTTAGCCCTCTCTTCTAATTCGCGTGCGCCGGCGTCCTTGGACTTTGGCTGAAAGTCCGTCACCTTCTCCTTGTTGAAGCTAGACCCTTCCTCAGACCGTCTCAAATGAGACCCATTGACCGTCATTGGATCGAACTTCGGAGCCGGGACCGACCCATCAGCATTCGGGCCTGCCCCTAAAATCTTCGGGACTGTGGTACCCCGGAACAAGTGATCTCGTAAATTATTTGGCATTAAAGGACGAGATTCTTGAGATCGCGAGCGATATTGGTCGATCGACCAACCTCCTCGATCGATCGACCGGAAAGCACGATTCGAAGCTCCGTAACCCGCACCTCGGTCGATCGACTAGGTATATCAGTCGATCGACCGATTTTCTGTGACGTCTTTTTCTTTGAATTGTTCGTTGAAGCTTTCTCTTGGCTTGTTTCTGGCTCATCTTTCTCAACAGCATTCTCAACCATGGCGGGACCGTCAAGGGTAGACCCGCTCCTCAAGGTGATAGCATTTAGGGTCTCCTTTTGTTCGGGTTGAGTGGGTAAGTGTCCGGGAGTTCGAGTGTTGCTTTTGCTAGCTAGTTGAGCAATTTGGCTCTCAAGTAGCTTCATCCCGGCCTCTCTTGCTTGGGACTCCTTTAGCAGCAGATTCTTGAGCTCAGAAAACTCAGAATTTTGTGATTGTTGCTGCTGCGGCACATAAGGAGGCTTCGGTGCTCTTTGTTGCTTTTGATGAGGCGGAACATACGGCTGCTGCTGTGGCGGAGGTTGAGTTGGGTTTTGGACATTCTGGCTTCTCCAACTCAAGTTCGGATGCGGTGGCTCGTAGTAAGAGTTGTTCTGCCTATAGTGTTGAAAGGCAGCACATGATTCAAAAGGGCTAGGGCAGTTTTTCGAGACATGGCCCTCAACTCCACACCTTTCACAGACGAAGGGACCGTCCTGCACAGCATTGACTTGGTAGATCCCACCTTTAGATGCTCCCCCTAGCTCATATTTGTCGAATCTCGCGGTAAGAGCCTCAAGTGCAAAGAACAAAGGAGGATTCAACACTCTCCTCCGGTTCCCTCTCGAATTCCCATACTCGGCCTTGTGGGTAGCTAGATCGTCAATGATCTTCCACCCCTTGGTTGCTCCTAAATTTTCAGCAAATCTCCCATTAAAGAAAGCATCCAAAATGGCCCTCGATCGTCGTACAACCCATTGTAGAAATGATTGCACAAACTCCATTTTGCAATCCCATGGTGCGGTATGGTCCGCACCAATTTCTTGAATCGGACCCATGCCTCGTGGAAATTCTCATCTGGCCCTTGTTTAAAGCCCGTAATTTGAGCTCTAATGGCGATCGTCCTTGAAGCAGAAAAATACTTCTTGTAGAACGCCAATGCCGGTGTATTCCAATCGGTGATCTCCGTAACGGTCTTGTCCAAATCCCTATACCATTCCCTTGCGGCATCACGAAGGGAAAAGATGAACATGGTCTCCTTGATTTGATCCGGGTCACGCCACCTGGTGGGGGAATGGCGCTGCAAAGAGTCAATGAAAGTCTCCATGTGCTTAGCCGCATCTTCATTTGCAGCTCCCCAAACCGGTTTCTCTCGACCATAGTAATGTAGGCAGGCTTTGGTTCGAATTTCCTGGCTTCTCCTGGTAATTCGAACCCTTTGTACAAGTCGGCGGCTGTTGGCTCAGAAAAACTAGCTATACTCGCTTCCTCGGCCATGACCGAGATTTACGGAGAGGTAACTGTTTCAGTTAGAAGAGGTGGGTGAAGACTGTTGGTCTTCTTCAAACAGATCGTGCTCGAGATAGCTTGACAGAGTACTCAGCTCTTCCTCTGTCGACAATATCCTTTGTGCTCGTCTCAACCCGCGCAAAGATTTCTCTATCTCAGAGTCAAATGGTAGTAATTCTCCACCCTGTGACCTGCGCATAAGATGAAACTACAACAAGAATATAAGAAAAGTTTAAGGAACAAAAGTCCCTTAAACTGAGAAAGACTGAAAACAAAAACAACTAAAGTTAGGACTATTGCCTCCCTTGCAAGCAACGGCGCCAAAATTTGATACCCGTCATTTGTGAGTACCAAAGATAATATTTATAAACTCCTATTAAGACTAACCTAGGCTAGTGGTAACAGGGTCGATCCACAAGGAGGCAGTTGTAAACTTTGGTTGTTCTATGATCAGTCTAAGGTAACTATTGTGGGGGTTGGTTGAATTGGTCTATAACTAATAACAATAAGAAGAAAATAAACTAAAGATGTGGATTAAACAGATAAAAGAAAGGTACTAGGATGGTCGGGTCATTACGGCTTTCGGCAAAGCAAACTAAGTCGGTCCGAAATAAGCACGGGTAAGGCGGGAAATAAGAGGTCCTCTCGGTCCACTCCTATCAAATAGCATCTCTCGATCTCGCTATAGGTCCCTAATGTCACTAATACTAACTTTCGTCCTGAAAAGCGACTAATGGTCTAAACTATACCTATCTTTCGATCTTTAGCACAGTTTAGTCGAATTAATTGAGGGTCAAATAACTACCCTACCTCTCGGTCTAATGGGTCAGTCACAAAAGAGGTATCTAATCGGTCGCATGCATTCAACTCGTCAGATACAGGATTAAAAACAATTAAAACGAAAGTAACCTTACAAGGTCAGTCGATCGACCAACTATGTCAGTCGATCGACTGACACGCGGGTTCAGTCCGTGTCTAACCTATTGCCGCCTAGCCATAAATCGCCTACATCCTAGCACAAGCTATTTAGCTACTCATGGTGAATGTAAAAACAACAATAAGTCTAATGACAATTACGGAATTCATACTTAGGATAAATAACAACAATGATGAAGCGATAATTGGCTTGGGAATGCTAACTATCAATTCTATACTAACAATGGAAGTAAAATAAAGAAACTGAAATTAGGGCAGAACAATTACCAAGATTCAAAGGAAGATTAAGAATTAGAACTGAAAGATCCGATGCTCAATAATAACTCAAACCCTAATTATTCTAAAATTAAAACTTAATGTATTGTACTGTGAAACTTAATGTGTTCTCTGATAAAAATCCCCCCTCTATTCGAAATGCTGCTATTACGTTATATAAGAACTAACGCAACAACTTATTCCAAAACCTAAAACTTCACGGGCTTTCTAAATCTCGTCTGGAATCGAAGTCTGGTCGATCGACTGAAGAGGCTGGTCGATCGACTGAATATCAGAAAACAGTAGCTTCTGGGAACCGACCCTTGGTCGATCGACTGACTAGGTTGGTCGGTCGACTGGCTAAGCTGCTACTTGACTTCTTTTAACTCGTGGACTCGTCTTTCGGGCTTGGATTGCGCACCAAGCTCGTTCCTTAAGCAACTCCTTTACGTCATTTGCAATGCAGCTTACTCGGAAACAGATTTGGCTTGATTTCCCGCTAAATTCTCCACATTTCTGCAATAAAGTGCAAAATACACGAAAGTAGAGGAAAATAGAGAAATATGGGCATATATAGCACAATTGAGCTCTGAAATGCGTGTAAAAAGAGATGTAAAACATCATATAAATGACACGCATCACTATTATTGTACAAGTGACTGATAATTTACTATACTTTGGTGATTAGTAATTAATTTTGTTGGTAATTAATTGTTGGATGAGTAAATAATATAGTTGTATCAGATGAGTATGATGTGTATGATGTATGGAATGGTGCAAGGTCAAAATTCGGTTAGTAAGGTAGAAGTAACAGTTAGTATTAGTGTGTTCTCGCGTATAATGCATGGTGGATGACTCGGTTACTGGCCGTATTGGATGGTATGTTTGCGGAGGTAGATGATGATGATGATTGACAAGGCTGTCGCAACCCTATCAAAAATAAAACCAACTGGCTCTAACTTATACAGCACAGGTAAGTCGGGTATCATATCCATAGGGAGGCGGTCACTCTACTCGTCATTCAGTCTGTCTATGGTCACAAGATGAGGGGTTTGAGTTGTTTTCTAAACTAAAGCAGTTAAAATAACAAGAGTGAAAAGGATTGAGATCTAGTAGAGAGAAAGATTGTAATACTACGGTTTTACGAGTCTTTGGGTACTCTATCGAGTGGGGCTTACTCTGT
Organism: Silene latifolia; assembly: GCF_048544455.1. Classification (NCBI taxonomy): domain Eukaryota; kingdom Viridiplantae; phylum Streptophyta; class Magnoliopsida; order Caryophyllales; family Caryophyllaceae; genus Silene; species Silene latifolia. The sequence continues at coordinate 114,665,124 of NC_133527.1, read as the reverse complement.
CGAGTAAGTATGTTTTTATACGAAACAGTAGTCTGTCTGATGGGTACTCGATCGAGTATGTATGGCACTCGATCGAGTAAGGGGCACTCGATCGAGTAAGTTACTTACTCGATCGAGTAAGTTACTTTTACAGGTTGTTGTAGTCGGGTTTTGTTAGTAACGCGTGATAGATATATTAAGCTTTCCGTCACTTTCTTCATCATTTGTACTTTTTATAAAAACCTTTCAAAAGAGAAAAGAAGTTACGTTGTCTACGTCGTTGCGTTACCATCAAATCCCAAGGGCTATTGTTGTCGGATCATCACGTTCTTTACGCCGTTGAGTTTGTCGTGTCGAGGGTAAGATCCTTGTACAATTTTTATGTTGTTTCATTGATGTTAGTTGAAACCCTAATTGGGTAATTTGGGGGTTTTGGGAGTATTGTGTTTATTAGATGTTGATTGTATGATTGTGTGTTTGATAGGAGGTGATTGTATTGAAGAACGATTTTGATTAGCTGCTAGACCGTCTGTGGTGATTGCTTTTCCAGGTAGGGTTTCCCTACTCAGTGTTAGTTACATGATGTGTGTGGTGATTGTGCTGTAGATAGTAATTGATTGTTTCAGACGGTTGTGATATTGTATTGTTGATTGTTTCAGACGGTTGTGATATTGTATTGTTGAATGTTTCAGATGGTTGTTGAGGTTGTGTTGTGATTACTGTTTAACTATCTGTGATCTTCGGGGTGCGTCCCTGGCTGAGTGAAGTCACTTGCGGGAGTGGCTTCACGCCCTTGATTCGCCTTCTGTGGAACCCGCCACAGAAGGGATGTTCACATTAAGGAACATGAGTTTATCGCACGGATGAGATGAGTGGGGCTTAGGTGAGAACGGCTGCGGTCCCCCACTGGCAGTGTGGAGTATCTGTTGCGATGGGTACTCTGGCAGGGCTACACACTTTAGTGTGTAGTCAGTTGTGTGGAGATTGATGATGGAGACTGGGGATTGATGTGTTGATTGAGCTGCTTGGTATTTGCTTCATGTTGGTTTGTATCGTGTAATTAGTACTGACCCCGTTTAAATGTTTTAAAAACTGTGGTGATCCATTCGGGGGTGGTGAGCAGTTGTTTGACAGGTATATCTTAGATATGCGAGGGATTAAGCTGGGGATGGAGTCATCACATATCAGAGTCTTTAGTCTTCCGCTGTGTTTGTTAAGACAGTTTCATTAAGTTGGTTTATAGTTTGAGAATAGTTGTATTTTTACTTTACAGTTGGTTTTGTTATGTAATCACTTAAACTTATTTAATAAAGTACGTTTCGTTATTGTCATTTGGTTATCATTGCCTTGGGTAACCGAGATGCTGACGTTCTCATACCTTAAGTGGTCCTGGTAAGGCACTTGGAGTATGGGGGTGTTACGAAGTGGTATCAGAGCGACGATCCTGAAACCTATAACCAATGAATCTAATGAACATAGGGAGTCAATTAAAATGAACCTGGGGTAGAAGTTGTAGGAGCTAATGCAAAGGCTTGGGAGACGTCCTAAAGTCGCGAACTCGCCCTACAATTTTGAACCGGTCACATAGGATATGAGTCGGGATCGCTATGTGTTTACCTTGTGTGTTATGTATCTATATAGTAAGGTGTTGTATGAATCGATGGATGCATGCATGTGGAGGATGTGACATGTGTAGTGAAGGATAATGATGATATGATTATGTATGTTGTTGGTTGAATATATGAATGGCATGATGGATGATTTATGATCTCGTATAATAAGGAACATGTGATTAGGAATGTTGTGTCGTATACGTATATTGTGGTTGCGTAAAGTCATATAATGAAGTTATATAATTGGTTTCTGCTGTTTTATATCCACATGTTGGATGAATTGATTGGAAAAGATGAAGTAGCAATTGCATGAGAATATGAATTTCGTGATTATGAATCTAGGTTTAGGAGACAAAGTGGATTTATAATATATATAGTAACATGTAAATATGATTTGTAATGTATGAGTATGTTTTATTTGACGAAATGTTATAAAGTTAAAGTATGTGGTAGTACATGAATGATAAGTTGAATGTTATATGAGCATGATAGATGTCAATGTCTGGCTTTTGGTAGGTAGTAACATGTGGTTGGGGATAGTGGTTTTACAAGTATCGAGTCGCTTATGTTCACCTTGTTGATGTTTAAGTTGTTTGAAAGAAAAAATCAAATAGTTATGTCGTCTGATTACAACAAAGTTGTCTTTAAACTGTTATAACTTGAGATGCATAAATGATTTTAATGTGATTCTAATTGTAGGTGATATATTGTTCTTTTACGATTCTAACGATAGGTCACACACCCAAAACGACCAAGAAACGAGTGAGTTATGACCGTTCTACGAAAACTGGGCAGTGCTGAGAAATGCGTAGGGTACTCGATCAAGTGGCCCTCACTCGATCGAGCACCTCTTGGTACTCGATCGAGTAACCCTTACTCGATCGAGTAGCCCCGGTAAATTTTTTTACGTACTTATGACATTCACCTACTCGATCGAGTAAGTCACTTACACGATCGAGTGGCATGTACTCGATCTAGTGACCCCTGTTTTGGGTCATATGCTTATCTTTTGACTTCGTTGCATATTATGTTTAATTCAAAGGTGTTACTTTGCTTCTTTATGCATTGTTTTACATGTATGTTGGTCTTGATACGTAAGTTACCCAATCTTATGGTGTAGTGAGTGGCACCTGTGGTGAGTAGGAGTTCGGTGGGAGGACATGAGTTATATGTGTTGTGATAGATAGTGGAAAAAGAAAAGGAAGATTGGTATGGTTTATTGAGGCATAAAGCATATTTTGTGAGATGAGATGAGTGATATGATTGTGTGTTGAGTAATGTAAAAGTAAATGAATGTGGGCAAGGGATGAAGTGAGTTTATGGAACGTGAGAATGAAAAGATTGAAATGAGGGACGCAAATGGTGGTAACTTGAGATTCGCAAGGGATTATGGAGGGAGATGGTTAGGAATTATGTTGGTTAAGAATATATGTAATGAAAGATCATTTTAGAGGGATTGAGAAAAGTGGTATATAGTGAACTTAATGAAGATATGGCGCGACGTTGATTTGTAGATAGTGAGTGAGTTTGGGAATTTGTGTTATCAAGAGGTGAAACTAATGTGTGATTTCCTTGGGCAATTAACGGTATAAAATGAATTTTGATTTCTAGAGATGTAAAAAGGGACATGCAATTGTTTGAACATTAAACGTTGATTCTATGGACAGATTAGTGGCAAGGGTGAGTGATAGCATAATAAGAGAATATCTATGGTAAGAAAGAGGGAGATGATATCGATATAAAATAATGAGATGTGAGTTTTGGAGCAATGAGAAGGTAACCGGAACACTAGAGAGTTAGATAGAAATAATGAAGAGTTGAATTATTAAGGGATTTTTTCGAGGGTAAAAGAAAATAATGAGGGGAGTAAAACTAGGAACATGTTCACCGAGGTTATGTGATATAAAAGTAAGGAATCGTCGAGATGTATGATACTATCATGAGGATTTGAGTTTACAGTTATATAGAAGTTCCAGGACAACATGATAAACATGAGTTTCGAGGAATTAAAGAAAGTAAAAGTTGGGTAAAGAATTTGCACGATATGAGATTTTGGTGGTGAGTTGGGTGACGATACAATTAAGGATGGAATTGGAAATAGTGTTGAGGTGATTTTTGTTAATGTATTTGATGTTCGTTATTTGGGATGATAACCAAAGATACGAAAGAAACTGTGATGTTTATAGATGAGTGTAAGAGGCTTGATGTCCGAACGATGGTAGGGTTGAGGGGTTGTCACTAATGGTTAAGAGTGATGATAAATAGGAAAAATGGCCATTCTAAAGGGGTTGATTTTATAGAAACCCGATTGATGAGTACGGTTGTGTGGAAGTATGAGGTGTGGTCTTAGGCGGCGGTTGCTAGTAGTTGAGTATTAGTTGAATGGTTATTCTTGGCAGGAGGTGATGGTTATACGAATGGGGAAATATGTTATGAGGGGCATATGAGTTAAGCTCGGGCGACAGGTAACCTTTGTTGAGTGGTAACCTACGTGATCAAGATTGACTAGTTGGATGTGATTATGGGTCTATGATGTGTATAAACGTTTGTGTGAGATTCTGACCTCACGATAAGTGGTATGGTGTAATAGACATAAAGTTGTTATCTGAATGCTCTGTAATATATGTTGGATACGTTAACCTAATGGAATGATGTTTAAAAAGGTAATAATTTGAGTGATTTGGCATGGCTAGTTATACTTGTATGTATTCATGATATATTTTATTCCGTGATATGGTAAGGAGGATGATATTCATGAGGTTCTTATCTGTTTAAATTCATATAACATGTTGCGTTGTGATTTAGTAAAGTGGATTTGAGTAAGTCTTCTTGTCCGAAAAGTTATTTCCGAGTCATTGTTTATGGGATTGTGTAAGTTGCGATGGCTATCGATGTGGTTGTTGTGCCTCGGGTGGTAATCCGGGCACGGTGCTTCGTGTTGTGATACGGGTGTTTTTGCGCTGCGGTGCGGCTGTTGGTGGCGGTGTTGCGATGCCGTCACTGGTTATGGTGGAGTTTGCGGGATGATTATGATTCGAGTTTGGAAAGTATATACCAGTTATACATAGATTGTTGTTTTGTTTGCTGCTGTTCCTTGTGAGTTTTGGTTGAACATGTAGACTGTTGTTTTGTTTGTTGATGTTTCTTACCAGTTTCAGTTTGGGAATGAGGGTAGAGTATGATATGGAAGAGAGTTGTATATTTTTTCGTGTTGTCATGGTATAGTGATATTTTGCTGATGGGACACAGTTGTGAGAAGTTGTTATAGTAATTTTGATCTTGTTTTAAGATGAGGAATCGGTAGTCATAGTCATACCAAGTAATATGTGGAACATGTGTTGTACTGATATGGATGCTGCAGGTGGTCCATAATCATATTTTGGGACAGTGGGAGTAGGGTGTTAGGAATTAGTGTCATGTTAAATTATGTGTTAGTTTTGCGGTAATGAAAGAAAAAAACTTGAGGATCTAGTGTGAGTGTATGTAATAATTGTGGATCGTGAGTTATAAGTATGGAGGTAGGTGCAGGTATAGAGGATTATGTCGTTTTGGCAGTAATATGGAACAATTGAAGTTTTGGGTTAAGCTAAAGATTTTGAGGTATAGGTTAGGTGGTGTGACGAGTGAATTGAAGTATGAGAATTGTTTAAGTAAGAGAGCCTTAGACATATGCATGACGAGTGTTTAGATTATAGGTGGTTATCTTTGACATGCGGTGGTGATGAGGATAATGAGAAGACATAGCTAGGATGTAGTATTAGTGAGTTACGAGGACGTAACATTTATCTTAAGAGCAGAAGGATGCGGCAAAGAGAGTTTGATGGTTGTAGATGTTGTAGTATATTTGGAAGTTTGAGTCTTAATAATATAGAATAAAGGATGGTTTTCTATTGTGGTTGATTTTGTTAAAGGTCATGACTGTAGTTGTAGTAGTGTGATGTCTAGGAGTGCGAGAATATTTCAATAGTGTTGACAGTTGAATGATGATGATTATGAGTTCGATAGTTTTGACAGTTGGAAGATGATGTTATGAGTGTGAGTAAACTTCAAGGACGAAGTTTCTTTTAAGGGTGGTAGAATGTAACATTCCATTTGATGTCTATGAGTGTCTTGATATTGGATTTGCTAGTGGATGATATATTACGGAGCTAGCAGCGTTTGTGGACGGTAGTTGGTAGTATATGGAGTTAGTGTTTAGAGAGATATAATGGAGTTGATACGATATCGTTAGCCATGTTGTGGAGGTAGGAATAGTTAGTGGAGTTGGTGTTACGAGTTCATGTTTGGTTGGAGTTTTCTTTTGAGTTCTTAGTTACGTTGTTGTGTCTTGATGTAGATACCCATATCCGTCGATATTGGAATTTATAGAGAACCCGACAAACACCCGATGATGATAGGACACATGTATTCTATAGTTGTCATTGTCATTATTTGGAGCTCGTTTTACGATGTAGAATGGGTGTCGTCGATGAAGTATTTTATTAATTTAAATGATATTTAAATTAATGTTTTTTTTAGTGAGTTCATTTTATTAATTTAAATGATATTTAAATTATGGTTTTTTAGGTAAATTCAATTTATTTTATTTTATTTTGAATTTATTTTCCCAAGTTTATTTTATTGAAAATAAAGTAAATAATTGATTTGAAAAATCATTTTATGAGTATTTTTGATTTGAAAAGTCATTTGTTTTAATTTGTTAATTGATTTGAAAAATCGATTTTAAAAGCGAAGAAAACTCGTTTTTTAAGCATGTGTTTTTGAGCTCGTTTTTAGCTCGGTTTTTGAGCCCGTTTCCTTTGCGAATTGGCACGAATATCGAGTACACTAACCCACCTAGACCAATACCCATCCACCCTTGTTCGAACCCCCCATACCACAGCCCAAATCCTCGTCCCAAACCCCTCACAAGCAGCCCGCATAAACCGAGCCCCCCCTGTTTTGCGAGCCAATTCGCGAGCCCAAACCCGCTCCAAACACTACCAAGACCCGTACCCATTAACCCTAACCCATACCCTAGTATCCTACCCATATTATCCTAGCTTAATCACCAAGAAAACCCCCCTCAAACCCTCACAAAAACGGCTGGACAGCAGCCATCCGTGAGCAAGCCCGATTGCTCCTTCCTCCTTTTTAACCTATTTTAACTCCTTATAAATACCACCCCTTCACCATACATTCATTCCTCTAAGTTCTCCATACATCCTACCATCACCCACAAGCTTTAAACCTCAGAAACAAACCCTAAACATCCTTCAAAAACCCTAAACAAAACCGACACACAATCTGAACTGTTTGTGTGTCCTCTTCGAAAACCCTTTCGTTCCTCCATCAAACCTTCATAAAAACTCGAGTTTCTTGTTCCTAATTAACCACATAACATCCATCTACACATTAGACAAAGATTTACGAGCCAAATTGCCCTTGAGAGTACACGAAATCCCTCGAAAAACAGAGTGAAATAACACTCTGTTTTCGCGGTTTATTCTTGTCTGTCCAGTTCTGTTTGTGCTCGTTTTTTCGTGCCCAATAACCCAAAACGAGCAGGGGTTGCTTTAATATCCTTGTTCTCCTCTCTTTCTAGTTTTCAAAACATCTTTCAAATCGAATTTTCATCGTGAAACGAGGGAGATATCATCGTTTGAAAATCGCTGTCCAGAAAGTTTCCAAAACGCGTGTTTGCTTTATTCTTCGTCGACGACGGCCTCTCGAGATAAAATCTACCATCGATTACGACCCAAGACGGTGTCAACGATACATGTAGGTTGAGGGTGCATCAAATCCTCCTCTTCTCCCTTTTATTTCGTTTGTTTTATGCTCGTTTTTTATTGTCTTTTTTTGTTTGTTTTTTCGTTTGTTTATCGATTGTTTCAAATTAACTATGAAACTAGTTAGTCCGAGTATGAGTTAAAGTACCACCATGAACACCCGCGTTGACTTGATATGGGAAAAGAAACCGCTACATCAGTCGGTCGTACACCCCCGTCTCATTTACATATCCTCGTGTTCAAGGTAGGGCATAAATAAAACGAGTTTCTAACTTCGCTCTTCGCTTTTGACCCCTTTGTTATTTCGGCCAATTCGACATACCCTAGGACCCGTTGTATGTTAGTTTAACCTCTGATTGTTAACCTATGACGTATTTAGATGACATTAAATTAATTTAATAACCTAATTAGGCATATTAGGGTACATCGACGTAGCTTTAAAAATCAACTAACAATTCTGTAAATAATTGAACGCATCTTTCTCATCACTTGATTTCTCGCTAGCATAGGAGTGCGTGATTAGCACCTTCCTATTAACACTCGACGAGTAAGCATTAATCTTATGATATCTGACCTAATTGGACCCTTAGGCCGTGTAGAATAACACACTTGCGCGTTTCTTCTCAATCGATCAGTTTGTTTTATAACTTGTTTTCTAACTCGTTTTCTAATCCGTTTTGCAATCATTCGATCTAACTAATGAACCTAACTTAGGAACTAGGTTGGCCTTGTCTTGGCCGTGAGGGTGGCCGTTGGTTTGGGCCGTGAGTTGGGTCGTGTCTCCCGTCTTTCTCGTTTCGTTTTTTCTTTTCTTTTTTATCATTTGTTCTTTGTTGTTTTGTAGCTTGTAATTTATAGTTTGTTTATCGAGTTGTAATCTTTCGAGTTAGTTTTCTTTTTTACGGGTCAAAACCTATTCAAAAAAACCTTAGTCTTATTTGGTTAGACGGTTGTTCCCCAATGCTTGTAGGAGCGCAGTAAACCGCATGTTGTTTGAAGCAACATGGCCCGGTTTATGCTAATGCATGCTTTGGTGCGTAGCCCTATGTCTAATTCGATGGGATTAAGTGAAAGCACGCATTACGAGGAGTGACCCAAGGCCGTGTGTCATGTAGGCCGTGAGTCACCCCCCCTTGTGCACGGTTTTCTAGGCCAAACGGCCATGTATTGCGTCGTGTGTATAGCTTTGTATTTAGATCGAGTTGTATCTTTAATTTGTTGTTGCGTCGGCATGAAATGCCTGGTTTGTAATAGGTAGATCCCAACGGCTCCCCCATTCCCCATCAAGCCTTGTTTGCTTTCGTTTGAATGTTGCTAGATCAATCAACCCACATGCTAAATTACAACTTTGACAAAGTTAGTTTAGTTGCATCTAAAACGACATAGAAATTGTTGTCACATGATAGGGTTAAAACAACGTTTGCATATCATACATCGTACGTAGCTATGACCTTGTTTGAAATCCGACACTTGACTTAGTAGAGGCCGTTATTGACGGGCGGGGTTGGGTGTCCTTATGGGCTTCCCAACACGTACCCTCACCCCTTACTCAAGATCTATGGTTTGCGGATCCGTCTAAATACCATTGGATTTCGAGAGTCATTCAAATCGAGTGATATAGGGTACAAGTCTTTATCTTTAATCACTCGTAGTCGATTGGCTTTATGCTTTTCGATGAAAGGTGTAAAGTTGACTTGAACGGTTCCAAGTTCCCAAAAAACTTGGTGGCGACTCTAATTTGTCTTAATTCGATTCGAAAGAACCTCGAGTCGATTATGCCTAGTGTGGATCCTGCGGACGCAGTTCCCGAGGGCCTTGTCCACACTTGATCGAGTTTGTAATACTACGGATTTTCTTAAGTTGAATACTCGACCGAGTAGAGCCTACTCGGCCGAGTAGTGCTAGTTGTGTAGCCTGTTTTGGTTCTGCCGAGGAATACTCGGCCGAGTATGAAGAATACTCGACCGAGTAGAGGATACTCGGCCGAGTATACACTTTACTCGACCGAGTATCCGGTCTGGCGAGTATTATTTCAGCAGTTTGATGCGAGAGTGTTTAGGGTTATTTAATATTCAAAGTTAGTTTCTAAAACGTCATTTCAACCCTAATCATTTTACGATCACTCTAATCACTCCCTAATCATTCTCTAATCTCATTGTGTGTGCAACTGTCGTAATCTTTGCGTGTAGTCTCTCACCCTGCCGTTGGTAAGTTTCATTCCCCATGTCATTTATGTTCTTGTAGGGTTTACTGTATATGTGGAATTTGGGAATAGGGGGAATTGTGCAATGTGTAATTGTGCTATATGGTTATTGTATAGGAGAAGACTTCATAGAGGAGCCTTTCTGATTGTTCGGTTTCCGTACTACTATTGATTGCTAAGGTAGGGTTTCCCTACTCAATTTACTGTTCATTGATTTAAGACTTGATTGTATTGTGATTGTCGTTATATGCTGATCAACGGAGTACGGATGTTGTGGTGATGGTGTTGGTGTGGTTGTGTTGTGATGGTTGTGGTGTTGTGACAGCTGTGAGGCTGTGTATGTTGTGTTTGTGGTGGAGTCACTTACGGGATTGGCTTCACACCCTAGTTCTCTCTCCTTGGAACCCGTCACGGGAGGGGATGTGCACATTAAGGGACGGGGATTGTTAGTCGCTCGTTGATGAGCTGGACTAGGAGGGATGGGCTACGGTCACCCACTGGCGGCGAGGATTACCTGTTGTGATGAGTAATCTGGCAGGGCTACACACTTCGGTGTGTAGTCGGTTACTGTGTGAGATCGGGAGACTGGGGGTGGAGGATGATCAGCTGGTTACCTTGTTTGTTTGTCTTATATTGATTGAGTAATACTGACCCCGTTGTTGTTTGTGGAATCTACTGTGATCCATTCGGGGATGGTGAGCAGGCTTGACAGGTATTGCTATTGGTGAGCTTGGGGCAGTCATGGGAGAGTCGTCATCACCAGTCGTAGCATCACAGTCGAGTCTTAGTTAGGATCTCATAGTTGTCAGACATTGGATTTATTTTATTGAATCAGTTTTGGATTTGGTTTGATGTAAACTTTTACACTCTATGGTATTTTAATAAATGTGCTCAGTTCAGACGCTTTTGATATATACTAACCTCGGGCAACTGAGATGGTAACACACTTTCATGGTAGGGTGGTCCTGGTAAGGCACCTTGGTATAAGGGAGTGTTACAAAGTGGTATCAGAGCCGAAGATTCCGGCACCTAAAACAAATGAACATAATGAACATAAGGAGTCTAAATAAAATGAACACGGGGAGAGTTGTTTGGAGCTACCGCAAAGACTTGGGAGATGTCCCGGAGTCGCAATTTGGCCCTCACTAACTCGAGCCGGTCACATGGGGAAGTGTGTTGAGATTTATGTCGTATATGTGCATGTATGTTAAGGTTCATAGTTGGAACATGTGGTAGTAAGAAATGAGTATGTGGAATTCGAAAAGTATGCCGAGTATGGAAAAGTATCGGCAGAGATGAATATGTGAAAGTTGGTGTATCGGTTTTCATATGTGAGTGTTTGGCATGATTATGTGTTTACTATGTGGCATTAGAATTTTTGCTGTTGCATGTATGGATGTGGGAATAGAAAGCATGATAGAGACCCTGTACTGTTTTTTACCGTCTTTAGCATGACTCGGCCGAGCAGGGCGGGTACTCGACCGAGTAGGGAGTACTCGGCCGAGTAACCAGGCACTCGACCGAGTGTAGTTTGGCAGTAGGTAGTAGTTGCTACTGGATGTGTTTACTCGACCGAGTATTTGGGCGTACTCGACCGAGTAGAGCATACTCGGCCGAGTGTTGTTTATACTCGACCGAGCATGGGTTTTGTGAATTTGAGGTCGGCTACTGGAGTCGACTACTCGACCGAGTACCGGGGATACTCGACCGAGTAGTCGTTACTCGACCGAGTATATCCTGGTACTCGGCCGAGTGTTCCTTTGGCGGAGAATTTTTACATTTTGAGTCGTAGGCTTTTGTGCTTACGTTTCCTTGTCTCTTATTAGCTCAAAATGCCGCCCAAAAGAACTGCCGCACAGATTCAAGCTTCTGAGATGACAGTTGATGAGGTTGCTCGTATGATTGAGCAACAAGAGGCTCTCCTTGAGGCTCTTAGGAATGTGGGAAAAGGGAATGAGAAGTCGGTGGATGCTACTCAGCTTAGCATCATCATTGCTCGCTTCAACCCTCCCACATATGAAGGGGTTGGGGAACCAAAGCTGCTCGAGAAGTGGCACCGTGAGATTGAAAGTCTCATGGAAATAGTCAAGTGTTCCGATGACATGATCATTGAGCAGGTAGTATACTACCTGAGAGGTGAAGCCGTTGTGTGGTGGCAAAACGTCAAGGAAGATGCTAGAGCCTACTACCAGGCTGAGGGTCTGGGGGCTATTCCGTGGTCAGGGTTGAAGAGCGCTATGAGAGAGTAGTTTGTGTCGGAGCATATCCGACACAAGATGAGATCTGAGTTTGATTCCTTCACCATGTCAGAGGAGATGACAGTCACTGAGTACTATCATCGGTTCCCAGAGCTATCTCACTATGTTGAAGACATGCAGTTGGGACAGAGAGGTTTGGCTCTCCATTTTGAGAGGGGTTTATCTGCCAAGATCGTGAGCCGTATGTCAGCTGGGGTTGCTACTGACCTTAAATAAGTGTACCTAAGAGCGGGCCAAACTGAGAGAATGGTAGATCTCTCAAGAGTGATTAATGAGAGGACTGCTGCTGAAAAAAGGAAGGCTGACAATTGAGGCAACAGTTAGTCGGGCAACAAGAAGGGAAACTTCAACCATGCAAAGGCTTTTTCTGGTGGAGCTGGTTTCTCAGGGGGATCTGGTGGCTGGGGAAAGACTGGAGGCCAGAGTCTAAGTGACAACTCCAGCCTTACATGCTTCAACTGTGGTGGTGTAGGCCATAGGAGGCGGGAATGCACGAGTTACAGGCCCGACACTGGATCAGGCGCTCATCAAGGGAATTTCTCTTAGGGGGCGACTCAGAGCTTTGCTAGTAATCGACCGGGTGGATCGTGGGGCAACAGAGGGGGACAGAGCAACCAGGTCAGCTATAACCGCAGTGGTGGTGGATCTTATCAGCGTCAGAACAACAGCGCCACCCAGGATTCGGCAGTCAAGCCGAGCACCTCCAATGCTTCAGTTCAGGGAGGAGGGCAGAAAAGCAGTGGGAAGCTCTTCATGATGGACAAACAGGAAGCATAGGATGATGCACATGTAGTCACCGGTACCTTTATTGTTCATAATGTACCATCCTTTGTTTTGTTCGATTTGGGGACAACACATTCTTTTGTATCTAAGAGTCATGCCTTGTCCATGGGTTTGGGGATGTTTGAGGTTGTAAAGGATGATGTGTTCATACCTTCTGGGGAGTCTGTGTCATGTATCAAGTTGTATAAGGGTGTGTCTATGGTGGTTGGAGGGGTAGATTTACCGGTAGACCTGTTAGAGTTTCCTATGGACGGGTTTGAGGTGATTGTCGGGATGGATTGGCTCGGTAAGTATGATGCCAAGATAGATTGTCGACATAAGAAAGTGTCCTTAAAGGGTCCTAAGGGGGTTAGGGTGTCCTATAGAGGGTTTGTGGTGAAACCTAAGTGTAAGTTCATAGCTGTCATGACTTTAAAGTCATGTTTGAGGAAGAAGTGCCCCTTGATTCTTTGTCATGTGAGAGATCGCCGAGTAGAGCCGCAGACAGCTGCTTAGATACCTGTGGTGGGAGAGTTTGATGATGTCTTTCCTAAGGAGATACCGGGTTTGCCGCCCAAGAGGGATGTCGATTTCAGTGTGGAGCTTAAACCACGAAGGTCTAATATCCAAAGCACCTTACCGTATGGCACCTAAAGAGTTAGCTGAGTTGAAGAAGCAGATACATGAGTTGCTAAGCAAGGGTTATACCAGGCCTAGTGTGTCACCGTGGGGAGCCCCAGTGCTGTTTGTGAAGAAGAAAGATGGGAGTATGAGACTGTGCATTGATTACAGAGACCTCAATCGTGTCACAGTGAAGAACAACTATCCTTTGCCTAGGATCGATGACTTGTTTGATCAGTTAAGTGGAGCGGGTGTGTTTTCCAAGATTGACTTGAGGTCAGGCTATCATCAACTGAGGATAGCAGATGAGGATATTCCAAAGACAGCGTTCCGATCCCGTTATGGTCATTATGAGTATGTGGTGATGCCTTTTGGGTTGACCAATGCACCAACAGCTTTCATGGATTTGATGAACCGGATCTTTACACCGTTCTTGGACAGGTTTGTGGTTGTTTTCATCGATGACATCTTAGTTTACTCCAAGACTAAGGAAGAACATGAGGAGCACTTGAGGATGGTTTTGCAGACTCTGAGAGAGAATCAACTCTATGCCAAGCTATCTAAGTGTGAGTTCTGGTTGGAGGAGGTGGCTTTTCTGGGTCATGTGATATCTAAGAAGGGGGTGTCTGTGGATCCTAGCAAGATTGAGGTCGTGACCAAGTGGGAATCACCGAAGAATGTTGTTGAGATTCAGTGTTTCTTAGGTCTTGCCGGCTATTACAGGAGGTTTGTGAAAGACTTCTCAACTATAGCGCGGCCTATGACAGCCTTGATGCGGAAAGAGACCAGATTTGTTTGGGATGAGAGTTGTGAAAACTTTGAGGTATATACCGATGCTTCAAAGAATGGTCTTGGTTGTGTTTTGATGCAGACAGGGAAGGTCATAGCTTATGCTTCGAGACAACTAAAGTCGTATGAGGAGAACTATCCTACTCATGATCTGAAGCTGGGTGCAGTTGTTTTCGCTCTTAAGATTTGGAGGCACTACCTTTATGGAGCAACCTTTAAGGTGTTTTCTGATCATAAGAGCCTAAAGTATATCTACACTCAGAAGGAGCTGAACATGCGACAGAGACGGTGGATAGAGCTGATCGGATATTATGATATGGAGATCATCTATCACGAGGGAAAGACTAACGTTGTTGCAGATGCTTTGAGTAGGAAGAGCGTTCATTCGCTATTTACGGCCATGTCCCTGCTAAAGCTGAGGGATGAGATGTCTAGGATGGGAATCTTCATGACAAGGAAGGGGGATACCATCGGAGACTTGACGATCGAGCCAGATTTATATGAGAACATCAAGAGTAAACAGGAGCTTGATCCTAAGATTCAGACAAGAGTGGAGAGTGGGGCAGTTTCCCAGTTTTCTATCCATACAGATGGGAGTGTTTGTTTTGATGGGAGATGGTGTGTTCCTGAGGATGCAGAGTTGAGGAGAGTGATCTTGACGGAGGCTCATTGCACTCCTTATTCGGTTCACCCGGGTGGTGACAAGCTTTATAAACACCTTAAGAAGACTTTCTGGTGGCCAAACATGAAGAGGGATGTAGCTGAGTTTGTGGCTAGATGTTTGACCTGCCAGAGGGTCAAAGGTGAGCAGAGGAGACCACAAGGTAAGATTAAGTCCTTGGAAGTACCCGAGTGGAAGTGGGAGTCCATCTCCATGGACTTCATTGTGGGATTACCTAGGTCACAGCAAGGTAATAACATGATCTGGGTGGTTGTTGATCGGTTAACCAAGTCAGCTCACTTTGTTCCTATGAAAGATACCTGGTCTAAGATGCAGCTGCCATTGGGTTACAGGAGGCATGTGGTACGGTTACATGGTGTACCCAAGGATATCGTTTCTGATCGTGAAGCGAGGTTCATATCCAAGTTTTGGCAAGAACTACAGGAGTTAATGGGTACGACCTTGAAGATGAGTACAGCTTTTCATCCGGCAACCGATGGTCAGACAGAACGAACCATCAAGACCTTAGAGGACATGTTGAGAGCATGTGTCATGGAGTTTTGGGGCAGCTGGGAGGACAGACTTGACCTGATTGAGTTTTCATACAACAACAGATAACATACGAGTATCGGGATGGCACCTTTTGAGGCTTTGTATGGTCGGAAGTGCCGAAGTCCAGTTTGTTGGGATGGTGGTTCTGAGGCTGTGGTTTTAGGGCCACAACTGGTAAAGGATATGGTGGAGCAAGTCCATATGATTCGGCAAAATATGAGAGTATCTCAAGACCGTCAGAGGAGTTATGCCGATTTGCACCGCAGAGACATTGAGTTCGCAGTAGGTGACAAGGTCCTTTTGAAAGTGTCACCTATGCGAGGTGTAATGAGGTTTGGAAAGAAAGGTAAGCTAAGTCAGAAGTTTATAGGTCCTTATGATATTTTGGACCGGATAGGTGAGGTAGCCTACAGATTTGCTTTACCACCAGCTTTGGACAGAGTCCACAATGTTTTCCATGTTTCCCAGCTTCGGAAGTATGTGAGTGATCCGTCGCATATCCTTGAGGTGGAGAACATCAAGCTTGACGAGTCCTTGTCCTATGCCGAGGTTCCTAAAGAGATTCTTGATCGCAAAGTTCGTAAGACAAGAAATGGTGACACGGTCTTACTCAAAGTACTTTGGTCTAATCACAATGTGGACGAAGCCACATGGGAACCCAAGGAAGCCATGCGAGAACGTTTTCCTAGTCTTTTTGATCAGGTATGTTTGGTTACGAGGACGTAACCATTGTCTTTTTAGGGGGGTAGGAGATGGTCGCGTGTGTTTTTTTCTTATTTTGTCTTATTTTGAGTCGGGTTAGTGAGTCTTGTGTGGTTCTTTGGCATTGCTAAATGTTTGTTTGGGGAGGTCTTTTTGTGTTTTGTGGTGTCGTGTTTTAGGGTGGTGTGTGAACTTCGGGACGTAGTTCTTTTTAAGGGGGGAAGACTGTAATACTACGGATTTTCTTAAGTTGAATACTCGACCGAGTAGAGCCTACTCGGCCGAGTAGTGCTAGTTGTGTAGCCTGTTTAGGTTATGCCGAGGAATACTCGGCCGAGTATGAAGAATACTCGCCGAGTATACACTTTACTCGACCGAGTATCCGGTCTAGCGAGTATTATTTCAGCGGTTTGATGCGGGAGTGTTTAGGGTTATTTAATATTCAAAGTTAGTTTCTAAAACGTCATTTTAACCCTAATCATTTTACGATCACTCTAATCACTCCCTAATCATTCTCTAATCTCATTGTGTGTGCAACTGTCGTAATCTTTGCGTGTAGTCTCTCACCCTGCCGTTGGTAAGTTTCATTCCCCATGTCATTTATGTTCTTGTAGGGTTTATTGTATATGTGGAATTTGGGAATAGGGGGGAATTGTGCAATGTGTAATTGTGCTATATGGTTATTGTATAGGAGAAGACTTCATACAGGAGCCTTTCTGATTGTTCGGTTTCTGTACTGCTATTGATTGCTAAGGTAGGGTTTCCCTACTCAGTTTACTGTTCATTGATTTAAGACTTGATTGTATTGTGATTGTCGTTATATGCTCATCATCGGAGTACGGATGTTGTGGTGATGGTGTTGGTGTGGTTGTGTTGTGATGGTTGTGGTGTTGTGACAGCTGTGAGGCTGTGTATGTTGTGTTTGTGATGGAGTCACTTGCGGGTGTGGCTGCACACCCTAGTTCGCCCTCCATGGAACCCGTCACGGGAGGGGATGTGCACATTAAGGGACAGGGATTGTTAGTCGCTCGTTGATGAGCTGGACTAGGAGGGATGGGCTGCGGTCACCCACTGGCGGCGAGGATTACCTGTTGCGATGGGTAATCTGGCAGGACTACACACTTCGGTGTGTAGTCGGTTACTGTGTGAGATCGGGAGACTGGGGGTGGAGGATGATCAGCTGGTTACCTTGTTTGTTTGTCTTATATTGATTGAGTAATACTGACCCCATTGTTGTTTGTGGAATCTACTGTGATCCATTCGGGGATGGTGAGCAGGCTTGACAGGTATTGCTATTGGTGAGCTTGGGGCAGTCATGGGAGAGTCGTCATCACCAGTCGTAGCATCACAGTCGAGTCTTAGTTATGATCTCATAGTTGTCAGACATTGGATTTATTTTATTGAATCAGTTTTGGATTTGGTTTGATGTAAACTTTTACACTCTATGGTATTTTAATAAATGTGCTCAGTTCAGACGCTTTTCATATATACTAACCTCGAGCAACCGAGATGGTAACACACTTTCATGGTAGGGTGGTCCTGGTAAGGCACCTTGGTATGAGGGAGTGTTACAGAGTTAGTATGTTTGTTTTTGAGTATGGGTTGAACTTCGGGGACGAAGTTCTTTTTAAGGAGGAAAGACTGTAATACTACGGTTTTACGAGTCTTTGGGTACTCTATCGAGTGGGGCTTACTCTGTCGAGTAAGTATGTTTTTATACGAAACGGTAGTCTGTCTGATGGGTACTCGATCGAGTATGTATGGCACTCGATCGAGTAAGGGGCAATCGATCGAGTAAGTTACTTACTCGATCGAGTAAGTTACTTTTACGGGTTGTTGTAGTCGAGTTTCGTTAGTAACGCGTGATAGATATATTAAGCTTTCCGTCACTTTCTTCATCATTTGTACTTTTTATAAAAACCTTTCAAAAGAGAAAAGAAGTTATGTTGTCTACGTCGTTGCGTTACCATCAAATCCCAAGGGCTATTGTTGTCGGATTGTCACGTTCTTTACGCCATTGAGTTCGTCGTGTCGAGGGTAAGATCCTTGTACAATTTTTATGTTGTTTCATTGATGTTAGTTGAAACCCTAATTGGGTAATTTGGGGGTTTTGGGAGTATTGTGTTTATTAGATGTTGATTGTATGATTGTGTGTTTGATAGGAGGTGATTGTATTGAAGAACGATTTTGATTAGCTGTTAGACCGTCTGTGGTGATTGCTTTTCCAGGTAGGATTTCCCTACTCAGTATTAGTTACATGATGTGTGTGGTGATTATGCTGTAGATAGTAATTGTTGATTGCTTCAGACGGTTGTGATATTGTATTGTTGATTGTTTCAGACGGTTGTGATATTGTATTGTTGAATGTTTCAGACGGTTGTTGAGCTTGTGTTGTGATTACTGTTTAACTATCTGTGATCTTCGGGGTGCATCCCTAGCTGAGTGGAGTCAGTTGCGGGAGTGGCTTCACGCCCTTGATTCGCCTTCTGTGGAACCCGCCACAGAAGGGATGTGCACATTAAGGAACATGGGTTTATCGCTCGGATGAGATGAGTGGGGCTTACGTGGGAACGGCTGCGGTCCCCCACTGGCGGTGTGGAGTATCTGTTTCGATGGGTACTCTGGCAGAGCTACACACTTTAGTGTGTAGTCAGTTGTGTGGAGATTGATGATGGAGACTGGGGATTGATGTGTTGATTGAGCTGCTTGGTATTTGCTTCATGTTGGTTTGTATCGTGTAATTAGTACTGACCCCGTTTAAATGTTTTAAAAACTATGGTGATCCATTCGGGGGTGGTGAGCAGTTGTTTGACAGGTATATCTTGGATACGCGAGGGATTTAGCTGGGGATGGAGTCATCACATATCAGAGTCTTTATTCTTCCGTTGTGTTTGTTAATAAAGTTTCATTCAGTTGGTTTATAGTTTGAGAATAGTTGTATTTTTACTTTACAGTTGGTTTTGTTATGTAATCACTTAAACTTATTTAATAAAGTACGTTTCGTTATTGTCATTTGGTTATCATTGCCTCGGGTAACCGAGATGGTGACGTTCTCATACCTTAAGTGATCCTAGTAAGGCACTTGGAGTATGGGGGTGTTACAAAAATGCTAGGATGTCGGTTCACCATGATATCACACAAATCAGCTAAAGGTAGGTCAGTCGGTCTGAGGTGAGAAGGGTAAAGGAAAGGTCCTCTCGGTCCGTTATCCGCCCTAAAATACTACTAACTTAGCTTTCACCCTCATTAGTATAGTCTATTGTTCATAACAGGTCTATTCATTCCAATCTCTCGATCTAGGTCTGAATTTAACCAATTTAATTACTTCAATTGCATGTATTCAACCTAATAATTACAGTTATATTGCTATGAATCAATTCTCACAACAAGACCTCTGATACATGCATTTTATATAGCCTTTTTAAGCCTCTTTATGCACGTATTTCTATGCCATCCTCGTACTTTTATGCTACGAAATGCCCCGAATATTCTACTTTGGTTTGTTTTGCTTTATTTGCAGGAATTGACCTAAAAGTAGCGGAATCAAGCCTTTTATCGTCCGTTTTGCTTGCATTTAGAGGATGAGTGGATTTGGAGCGGAAACACTGCTGTCTTGGGACGTGTAAAGTCATTTCGGAAGCTAAATAAGCAAGTCAAGGCTGAAACTAACGACTAACGTTGCTGGCTGAGTCAAAGTCACGTGGTCGAAGCCCTTATTGGTCGATCGAGCACTTTTGGTGAGGAGAAGACCTCGATCGAGTACTTTATGTGTTCGATCGAGATGAGCTTTTTAATGGTTCCTCGATCGAGTGGTTTATCTACTCGATCGAGTGGTTTTTAATTGTTTTTATTCGATCGAGTATTTCTAAACGGTTTGATCGAGTAATTATCTTCCTTTGTTTATCAATATGTCTAGCTAAATCTTTTGCTAGGATTTAGGCGATTCGATGAACTGTTGTTAGTTGCTAATTAGGTTTACAAATCTTCCGTTGTTATTATGTCTATGTTGTTAATCACTGCAATTAACTATAACTAGCTACTTGAATCGATGCATTTAGCTTAATTAATCTTGGTAAGCCTTAACCTAGACCGGAAGGTTGGAAGGGGTGAGACCCGTAGTGAACAATAGGATGCTTTAGTGAGGGCGAAAGCTAAGCTATAGTATTTTAGGGTGAATTGAGACCGGAAGGACATATTCGTTGCCCCTTAGACCGATACAAGCGACCGATCTGTGACCTTAGCTGCAATTATCTGACATTCATTGATGACCCGACAATCCTAGTTCTCTCTCTTTTATTGTTAATCTCTCTTATTCTTTTCTCTTGCTTTAATCTCTTTTAGTTTAGTTTAAACAACTCAAACCCCCAATTGTGACCATAGACAGACTAGAATTTACAAGTTGATAGTGACCGCCTCCCTGTGGAGATCGACCCTATTTATTTTTGGTACTTGACGACGGTATCAACCTCCTAAACCAAATTATCGCATCATCGTTATACTACCATGGTTCCCCCAATCCTAGCAACAAGGGATCTAGCTACGCATAATAATGAATAAAGCAATAAAGAGAGATGAAGCAAGAACAAACATGGTAAAGAGATATAAGCAAAAGAGAAATAACATAAAAGAGAGAAAAGAAATTACAAAAGTTGAGATCCAGAGATATGAAGGGCAAAGTGTCGTCGAATAGGATAAAGAGCAGAGGAAAAGTGATAAAAAGCCCTCTAAACCTAATTTAGTCTCTCCTATTAATAGGAGAGATATTTATTAGACCTAAGACGATAACAAGATATTAAAAGCTTGCGTCAGATAGAAAAGTACTCGATCGAGGATATTAGAACTCCTCGATCGAGTAACTCCTAGCAAAAACCTCTCAATCGAGGAAAAAAAGTACTCGATCGAGGACCACCAAAAAGGCACCTCTCGATCGAGCACAAAAATTACTCGATCGAGGACTATATTACTCGATTGAGTGGTTTCCAGCGCGTAATTCCTGCTTCGCGCACTGAATTTCAAACAGCCGCCATTTGTTCGTTACTTGGGAAAATAGAGCGTTTTCGATGGTGTTGGATAGCTAACAGGACAAACTTTCATCTCCAATTTGAATCATTTGGTTATCATCTGTAGAACTAGAGTTATGGCTCTTCAAATCAGGCACTAGTAATTTAAAGCTCTTCCTTTACTCGCATAGCTACCTTACTTCTACACGCATCACAATTAGTAGTTTCCAAGCTCTGACTTAACTCATCTCCTAAATGCATGCATAGGGACATGTTCTAAGCTTGATTCCGCTTCTCTTTGGCTCATTCCTGCAAATAGGACAAGAGAAACCAAAGTAGACTATTCGGGGGACATTTATAGCTTAATACTACGAAATATGCGTAGAAATGCGTGCAAACAAGGCTTAGAAAGTCTGTATAAAATGCACGCATCAAACCTCCCCAAAAAAACCTTTGCTTTTCCCCAAGAAAACTATATGCAAAACTTAATGGAATAGAAAACAAAACTCAGAGCTAGCTACAAGTTGTCCACTTAAACCGGTTTAATGCAAACAAACTGACACTTATAGCCAAAACTGTCAAATGCAAACGAGTTGTAAGATGTTTAAAATTTCGTTGAACTGTCGACCTTGCAAGACCTTTAATGATGGACTCTCACGGGTCACTTTTCTCTCATGAAGCAAAGGGTAAGCGTATGAATGTAAGAGAGAAAGAAAAATAAATGTTCACCTAAACTACGACCCACATAAACATGCATGCAACTAATATGATAGACAATTCTAGCTACCGTACACATACATTCCAACCAAACAAGCTCCCGTCACAGCCGAGGGCTTACAAAAATATGGAAAAGTGAGGCAATGGGTAAGAAAAGGCAAAACATTTTTGTATATGTGAGGTAATAAGTCAAGCTAGCAACCTAACAAAACCAAACTAAACAATATCCGCTTCTAAACCATTAGAAATAAGCACAAGTGCCCCATATTTCGTCACACAAACTCACTTAAACCGAATAACCACAACTCCTCATAAAATAAAGATAATACATAGGAGCAAAACCGAAATTAACCAATTTTTTCCAATTTTTCTTTTTCTTTTTCTTCGGTTTTTTTCTTTCATTTTTCGAATTCTTTTTTTTCAACCTTTCATCTTTTTTCATCATTTCATCCTCTTTTTCCATATTATCAACTCCGACAATCAATACGAACCAAATCCGGCTCAATAGACAATATACCGCAAAACAATCACTAAACTAGCTTGACAAGGCAGGCTAAATTTGGATGCAGTTAAGGGTCAAAAGCCAATTTTGGCTAAATGTGGAGTTAAATGGGTAAAAATGAAAGAATAAGGGAATCTAAGCACCTCCCTGCATGTGGCATCAACCACTAACCCGAATGTATGCAGGCAAAAAGCAATTGAATTTCATACTTGTGCAAATTAATGATACATGCTATGCAAGGAGTAACTACTCACAATCCTATATGAAACTGGTCATAAATGACACCAGTTTTAAAGCTCTAAGACCTTAGAAAATATGAGTAGGTTGCCAAAATTTCAGGTCAAGTCTATTCGTTCAGCTAAATTTTAACATTAACTCGTAGACTATGCAATAAGACAATGCTAAAAAGATATCAGTTATATGCAAGACTTAAGCAAAAAGGACTGAAAGTAGTGCAATTTCATCATCGAAATACACCATTCCGACTCAACCTAAATGCAAAAATAAACGTGAATTTTTTGATTTTTTTTTGAATTTTTCTTTTTTATGAGATTTTTGAATTGCTGAAATTGAAATACTCAATGCATGCAAAAATTAAACGTGATAACAGAAATGCAATAAAAACAATATGCAGACACAGATATGGATGCATATACCTCCCCAAACCAAACCGTACAATGCCCTTATTGTACTTCAAAATAGGGAAAGAAATGCAAACTGAAAAGGAGAATGAAGCTCCATAACATCGTCACTGGAAGCGAATCAAAGCAAGCGAACTCGATCAAGAGGATATAATACTCGATCGAGTACAATAAGCTGCGAAAGTGTTCGATCGAGAAGATCAGGCACTCGATCGAGTGAAAAGAGTGCTCGATCGAGAGGTACCTGTAGACCACAAATGGCAACCAAAAACCAAGTCAAAATTGTTCACAGTTTATAGGCTAAAAACCAATTATTAGACACACAACGAAACTGAAATGTTCGAAAATCAACTAAAAAGTTTTAAACTCCGGGTTGCCTCCCGGTCAGCGCTAGTTTCAGATATGTCCCAGCTCGTCCTTCTTCTCTTCATCCACCCACGCAAATCAATGGCCCACAACAAGGCTTCTGACTGAATGAAGTCCCCTCGGCGTCCATAATTTTTACTTTTGGTAGCCACAGCAAAGAATTGGAAGAACAGCGGCTCTTTACAGGATCAACTACGTCGCGTCTTCTCTTGGCCTTATCCCACGCCTTCCTCTTATGTGGGATGGAATCTTGAAATCCCCCTCCCGGGTCTTCTAACCTGTCAAGACCTGTACAAGAAGAAACAAGACGATATTCCTCCAAATTGCTCCCAAACTGGGGCGGAGGCGTCAAATCAACAGCAGTATATGACTTAACGGAAGGAATAGAAGGAATCATGTTGAGTTCAACAGAAGGAATAACATTACCTCCAATTTGACAGGATTGGTCTTCAATTACCTTCTTATCGTCATCCGAAATAGGCGCAAATGACGAGTCAACATTGTCTACAGCCAAATCATTCGATCGAGAGAGAACATTACACGATCGAAGAGTTTCTTCACCAAAACTACTCGATCGACCATTACTGACCATTCGATCGAGGTCTTCTTGTTGAAGGATGTGTCCTCGACAATAATGCGATCACATGTTTAAATCTCCTAGTAAGAATATATGAGGGAAAGTAATATTTTATTGTCAACTGATCCACATTAATCGATAATGATTGGCTGACTAGAGTTTGACATTACTATCGTATGACGGTGGTGATCAGTTGATCCCTTAAGGTCATACCTCTAGGGTAACACTCTTAATTGATCTATTAATTAATTGTATAATGATACAAGTTAATTAATCCTTTAAAATCGAAAATGTGTTTTATTTCTGAAATTTTATTATTGTTTATTGAAACAATTATAAATAGAATGAATAATGTATTATAATTACAAGGTATTGTGAATTATAATTAAATGGTCCTTTTAAGTATAAGTAATCATGTATTGCTATTTGTATGATTGTATGTGATTTATTTTGTATGTAATAATTTTTAATAAGTTAAAAATGCATTACATGGTTACATGTCTAGTAACATGTCACATATGTCACTAAATACAATTGAAAAAATTCAAACTTAAAATGGAATCCCATTTTATGTATGGGGATCGAAATTTACATGGGTGGGGAACAATGGGTGCTTTTGGCATAAATGCTTAAGACAACATTATTAAGCTAAGTTAGGCATGCTCATCTATTATTCTTGTGCAGAACAATTGATAGAAAACATGAGCATGTATTGGCCTTCCTACTCCAATGCACCCGGCCCCTCTCCCCTGCCTTTAGATAAGAATTATTTTTCTTATTGTTCATTCAAGTGGTTTCTTTTTCTTATATCTCTTAACAAAACTAAAATTGTTTTGAGATAGAAAATAAAACATCATTGAAATACTAATATTAAAATCTAATTACTAGTAGTAGTAATATAATTATATTAGTCATTTTAAAGGAACATATACTAAATTTCTAGTAACTAAATTAGTATATGTATTAAGGGTGATTATCTTGGTACAATTCCTTGAGGAGTAGATCCTACCATTGAGTCTAAATTTATCCTTGGAGCACTCGGATTTTTCGAAGACTAATTTGGTAGGAGACCAATTAGTATAACCGTGTGGCACCTCTTTGTAAGTTGATTGATTTCTTCTTATTTTGTCCTTTTGTTATGCATGCATAAGATCTAGTTAGTTTATGACTAAACTAAATTCATATAGTTATTAGAAATATCTAATAAGAGGTTAATAAATCTTACAATTGGTATCAGAGCAATGGTTGTTGCATTCATAATCGGTCATTGTTTTTCCGAGTTAAAATGTTAACATATAAAACTAGAAATTTGTGATTTATGAGGATAAATACCAGGAAAATTTTGCATGAATAACATTCTGGTCCTGAATTAATTTTAGGTCATTTTTGATGATTATTGGTATTTTATTGCTCTTTAATATGTTTTTAGTATTTTTATTACATTTTATTGAATAAAATGACACTTAAATAACTAAAATTAGTTAGACTTCGTCTCTGCCCATGAAATTTTAGAATGTTGTCACATGCAATATTTACACACTGTATGTAAATTTTGAAATAAAATGGTTTTATTTTGCATGATTTATGATTTTTAGATGTAAAAATCACATAAATAGTGACTATTAGCATAAATTAGCTAAAATGAATTTTATGGCATAAAATTTTTTTCCAATGTTGTATATTTGATATGAACATCATATCTAAAGTTGCATGTCAAATTTTCACTTGATTTGGATGTTTATTGGTTTTTATATTGTAAAATTGATAAATAGCAACTTTAAATAGTCATAATTGTAAATTCGAATTTTGAACATAAAAATTTGTCTTTTCCAGGTTCTAGAAAATTATATAGAATATTCATAATTTAAATTTTGATTTATTGGATAATTTTGTGTTTAATTTGGAATTAAAGGGTTAAAATTATGTATTATGCGATTTATTGTGAAATAAATTAAAATATTCTATGGGCAAATTTTATTAAAATTTTGGAATGTTGGGAATTTTCCAGAATATACAAAATTATGATTTTTGAAATTTTCAAATTTTTATGACTTAATTGGGAATTATTTCTTTATTATTATGAATAAAAGTGTTTAAAGAGCAATAATAAAATATCAAGTTGAATTATTGTCAAATATTTAGTGAAGACTAAATTTTTGAGTCCTAAGAAGGTTGGGGTAATTAAATTGGACATAGATTTGATTTATGTAATATTGTGTGATTTTAACAAGTTAATAGTCACAATTATCCATAAAATTGGACCGAATATATGATATTAGCTTAAATAGGGCGATTTGGCACATCACATGGCATGTTTCATATATATATATATATTAATGCTGCATTTTTATGAACGTCATGTTTTATTTTATATAATTTTGAATTATGTAATTTGTACTTAGTATGGCCTTAGTTTTAATTGGTATTTCCCGAAATGAATGGGGATATCGATTCGGTTGTAATTATTTGTGATCTCGTATCACTTTTTATTTTTCTTTTTGTTTTTCTTTTTTATAATGTATAAAGTAGAAAAGCTATGTAATTTATATATCCCGAAGTTCCTTGAAGACGGTGCCATTCGGAAAGGCGTTCCGAAAAAGACGGTGTTGCCTGGGAGTGCGTGCCAAATGAAGTTCAGGGGACCAAAGGAGTTGGTTTCTGAATTTGTAAATAGTTTATTAGATTTACTATTTTAGGAAAGCCATACTAGGATTTCATCTTTTTGCTTTGCATTTGTTTTATATGTTTGCATGCATAGCCAAATCGCTATAACTAAACATGCATATTACTTTATCGAGTCATCGACCGTGTCAATTATAACTATCGTAGTTCACCACTTTAGTTCACTTAAAACATGATAGATAACAAATTGACAAGACCTCTCACTAAATATTAATTGAGAATTAGCCTTACCAAATTAGTAGAACCATGAATCCCAATTTCATAAGGAAGTAGGCTCGGCTCACCGGGATGCTAAACTTGTTGCGTTGGGTAAGTGGGTAGTAAATTGTTATTACATCGAAATTTGGATTGAGCTCAACGGAAGTATTGATCACGACCGTAGCCGCATGTGTTCCGGGCTTAAGATAAATATTAAAGTAATTTTATCGACCGAGAGTTTTAGAAGTAGAATCGATTAAAGAGTTAATCCACCAAGTTATATTGATAAGAGATGAATCGGCTCACCGTGCCCGAATTGATATGAATTTGGATCTCGGGATCATTTATAATAGTTGGGTAGAGGTCACTATATAAATGCATAAAACTTGTTTAAAGTGTTTACAAGTATGATTAAAACTACAAATGTTAATATTTCCTTTACCTCCATTTTGTAGTTTTTCAATGGATCCTATCAATCCGACAACACCTATTACCATTGAGTCTTGTCATAACTTATTTGACGTTATTTGCTCCAACAACAACCTCGATACAACTAGAGAGCTTTATTTTGGGATCGGTTCCGACGGAAACCTTAATTTCATTACTTCCTCCATACCTCCTACTATGACTAGATCTTTTGTGAATGTGTCTCGGGAAGACCATCTCGCTATATCTATGGGATCCTTATCTTTAGAAGAAAGGAATGCCGAAACTAGTGGGAGTCCTAGCAAGCAAGCTCTTGCAACTAAAGGGAAATGGTTCAAAAGGAAGGGGAAGAAAGGTAGAAAATTCAACAATGGAAACAAGATGGCTAGTGGGACTACCAAAGGAGCCAAAGTTGATGATGAATGCCATTATTGTCATGGCATGGGACATTGGATGATGAATTTCCCCATATATTTGGGAAATATTAGGGATGGACTTGTTATTCCACTCGGTAAAATTCCTTCTGAAATTTATGTTATTGATGTAAATTTTACTTCCACCACAACGTGGGTATTAGATACCGGTTGCGGTTCTCACCTTTCTAATCATTTACAGGGGCTAAGAAACGTGGAAAAGCTGAGCAAGGGCGATGTTGATCTCCGACTTGGGAATGGAGCTAGAGTAGCGGCCACATCCAAGGGAACTTATGTACTTGTTTTGGCAAATGGATTTGAGTTGTATTTGCATAATTGTTTTTATGTACCTTCTCTTTCTAAGAACATTATTTCAATTGATATGTTAGATATAGAGGGCTTTAATTTTGCCATTAAAAACAATTATTGTATCATTTCTAGAAATGACTTGGTCATAGACCGAGGCTCTTCTATAAATAGCATTTATGTTCTAGAAACTTCAAATCCATGTAAAGACATCTATAACATACAATCCAAGAGACTCAAATCAAGTGATCCAAATGAATCGTACGTTTGGCATTGTCGATTAGGCCATATTAATGAGAATCGCATAAAAAGATTAGTTTCAACTAATGTTATTAAACCATTTGATTTTCAATCATATGGTATATGCGAATCTTGCCTCCTAGGCAAAATGACTCGTTATCCTTTTAGTGGTAAAGGGACACGAGCTAGTGAATTATTGGGCCTTATATATATCGATGTATGTGGACCAATGACTATCACCGCTAGGGGTAATTATGACTACTTCATTACCTTCACCAATGATTTAAGTAGATATGGGTATATATACTTAATGAAATACAAGAGTGAGGCCTTTGAAAAATTTAAAGAATTTCAAAATGAAGTAGAAAACCAATTGAACAAGACGATAAAGGCACTACGATCTGATCGTGGTGAAGAGTATCTTAGTAATGAATTCGATTCACACTTGAAGGGTTGTGGCATTGTGTCACAACTTACTCCACCCGGTACACCACAACTTAATGGTGTTGCCGAGAGGAGAAATCGAACCTTACTAGATATGGTTCGATCTATAATGAGTCAAACCGAGTTACCCGACTCATTTTGGGGATTTGCAATCCAAACCGCAATCAAATTATTGAACAATAGTCCGGCAAAAGCAACCGAAAAGACTCCATATGAGATATGGAAAGGAAGGGTTCCTAATATATCATATATGAAGATTTGGGGATTTAATGCTTACGTCAAGGTAAAGACCAACAACAAGCTGGCCCCACGATCCGAAAAATGCATATTTGTAGGTTACCCCAATACCTCTCGAGGCTATTACTTCTACAAACCTCATGAAAACAAAGTGTTTGTGTCTAGTGAAGCTGTCTTCTTAGAAAGTGAGTTTATTTCTAAAATACGGAGTGGGAGAAATTTTGAACTTAATGAAGTTCAAGAGCCACAAACCGAAGTAGAGGCGCAAGAAGACGTTCCTTCGTCGTCTAATTATGTTGTTATTCCTCAACCGAGGAGGTCAGGTCGAGTTTCTCGCCATCCTGATAGATATGTTGGACTTATCCAAGAGGATGGGAGTCTTGATGTGTTACTTCTAGAAAGTGACGAGCCCGCCACCTACAAAGCTGCAATCTCTAGTCCCAATTCAGCTTTGTGGCTTGAAGCCATGAAATCCGAAATGATTTCTATGCATGAAAATCAAGTTTGGAACTTGGTGGATTTGCCTGAAGGAGGAAGACCTCTTAAATGCAAATGGATCTTTAAGGTAAATAATGGCATAGAAGGACATGATGATGTCTACAAAGCTAGGCTAGTGGCAAAAGGTTTTACCCAAGTTCATGGTCTTCATTATGATGAAACCTTTGCCCCCGTAGCCATGCCGAGATCCATTCGGATACTGTTAGCGATCGCCGCATTTCATGACTATGAAATATGGCAAATGGATGTCAAGACCACCTTTCTAAATGGGCATTTAGAAGAGGAGGTGTATATGATGAAACCTGAAGGTTTTGTAGATCCTAAAAATCCTAACAAAGTGTGCAAGCTTAAGAGATCCATTTATGGTCTTAACCAAGCATCAAGAAGTTGGAACCATCGATTTAATCATGTTATAAAAGAAAATGGTTTTACTCGAAGTGTTGAGGAACCATGTTTATACATGAAGTTCAGTGGGAGAAATGTTGTGTTCCTAATATTGTATGTGGATGACATACTGCTTATTGGAAATGACATTCCTATGTTGTCCTCCGTCAAAGAGTGGCTGGGAAATCATTTCTAAATGAAGGATTTAGGAGAAGCACAACGCATATTAGGTATCCGGATCTATAGAGATAGACCCAAAAGTATATTGGCATTAAGTCAAGAATGTTATATTGACAAGGTTCTTCTACGCTTCAACATGGACCAGTCTAAGAGAGGCTTAATTCCTATGGGTAGTGGGATAATTTTGAGCAAGTCTCAATCACCCACCGAACCCGAAGATGTTGAACGCATGAAGTTGATTCCCTATGCTTCCGTTGTTGGATCAATCATGTATGCCATGATATGCACTCGTCCAGATGTCTCGTATGCTTTAAGCATGACAAGTAGATATCAAGATAAACCAGGTGAGAGTCACTGGATAGCTGTTAAGAACATCCTTAAGTACTTACGAAGGACCAAGGATTCTATCTTAGTGTTTGGAGGAGACTTCGAGCTATGTGTTAAGGGTTACACAGACTCCAAGATTTCAAACAGATAGAGATGACATGAAATCCCAAGGTGGGTATGTCTTCATGCTCAATGGTGGTGTTGTAAGCTGGAGAAGCTTCAAGGAAGCTATGATTGCGGATTCTACTACGGAGGCTGAGTACGTTGCAGCATCAGAAGCTGCCAAAGAAGCTGTGTGGATTAGGCAATTCATGGAGGGGCTAAAAGTAGTTCCTATCACCAAAGATCCCATTACTCTCTATTGTGACAACAATGGGACTATCTTCCAAGCTAAGGAGCCCACGTCTAGTAATAGATTTAGACATGTACTCGGAAAATTTCATATTATTAGAGATTTTATTGAAAGAAAGGAAATTGCGATTTGTAAGGTAGGGACGGATGACAACTTAGCTGATCCTCTAACCAAGCCTTTATCGCAGGCTAAACACGATGGACATGTTGTTTCCATGGGGCTTAAACGTATGCCAAATTTGTACTAGATTATTTGATATGAAATAAAATGTTGTTTTATTTGTTCATATATGATAATCGCATTTGTCTTTTAATTTTTTATTACTTTGTCATATCCAAATGGATGGTTGAGACAATATTGAACCCCATTAAAGTGAACTATATTGACATAGTAATCGCCCATAGTTACTTACATGAGGTGACATCTGGAAGTAACTAGAGTGTGATGCGATTGATGGTAAGTTCAAATGCCATAGAGTCATGAGAGATGACTAGTCGATCACATAGGCAGACTGTATGGGACCCTCTGTCGGGCTTATGACCGCTTATAGAGTTCTGAAAATTTTTATAGCCTGGTCGTGGCGAGAGCTACTATTGTATTCTTATGAGTCGATTCTTTGACTAAAGACTATTCGCCTAAGATGGCACAATTTCAAAGTGACTTTGATTTGTGTTCTATGACCTTCGTAATTGGGGTCAAATGGGCACATTTTGGGTTATAATGAGTTGTGTCTATACGAAGGGAAAAGTGTAATAGGAATTGTCCACCCCTAGTAAGGGTTATCTTATATCTCAAGGTCACTCGAGGTGCAATGAACTGGAAATGCGTGGCCACGCTCGGAAGGTATACACGGTAGATAATTCCGGTCAAACAGTTATTCTGCAGATCGAGGAAACCACTTGTGATATGATCAAATGCAAGTACGACCTACAAGACACCTTGCATTGAGTGGGAGATAGTAATAGGACAAGAGAATTGGTGACGCACACATGTCGCGGCAAGTGGGAGATTGTTGGAGGATGTGTCCTCGACAATAATGCGATCACATGTTTAAATCTCATAGTAAGAATATATGAGGGAAAGTAATATTTTATTGTCAACTGATCCACATTAATCGATAATGATTGGCTGACTAGAGTTTGACATTACTATCGTATGACGGTGGTGATCAGTTGATCCCTTAAGGTCATACCTCTAGGGTAACACTCTTAATTGATCTATAAATTAAATTTATAACGATATAAGTTAATTAATCCTTTAAAATTGAAAATGTGTTTTATTACTGAAACTTTATTATTGTTTATTGAAACAATTATAAATAGAATGAATAATGTATTATAATTACAAGGTGTTGTGAATTATAATTAAATGGTCCTTTTAAGTATAAGTAATCATGTATTGCTATTTGTATTATTGTATGTGACTTATTTTTTATGTAATGATTTTTAATAAGTTAAAAATGCATTACATGGTCACATGTCTAGTAACATGTCACATATGTCACTAAATACAATTGACAAAATACAAACTTAAAATGGAATCCCATTTTATGTAAGGGGACCGAAATTTACATGGGTGGGGGACAATGGGTGCTTTTGGCTTAAATGCTTAAGGCAACATTATTAAGCTAAGTTAGGCGTGCTCATGTATTATTCTTGTGAAGAACAATTGATAGAAAACATGAGAATGCATTGGCCTTCCTACCCCAATGCACCCGGCCCCTCTCCCCTCCATTTAAATAAGAATTGTTTTTCTTATTGTTCATTCAAGTGGTTTCTTTTTCTTAGATCTCTTAACAAAACTAAAATTGTTTTGAGATAGAAAATAAAACATCATTGAAATACTAATATTAAAATCTAATTACTAGTAGTAGTAATATAATTATATTAGTCATTTTAAAGGAACATATACTAAATTTCTAGTAACTTAATTAGTATATGTATTAAGGGTGATTATCTTGGTACAATTCCTTGAGGAGTAGATCCTACCATTGGGTCTAAATTCATCCTTGGAGCACTCGGATTTTTCGAAGACTAATTTGGTAGGAGACCTATTAGTATAACCGTGTGGCACCTCTTTGTAAGTTGATTGATTTCTTCTTATTTTGTCCTTTTGTTATGCATGCATAAGATCTAATTAGTTTATGACTAAACTAAATTCATATAGTTATTAGAAATGTCTAATAAGAGGTTAATGAATCTTACACTTCTTCCTCAGCAGTGCTCGATCGAACAGCGTAGGGTGTTCGATCGAGGTCTTCCTCGTACAAATTGTTCGATCGAGTGGTGTAATCTGTTCGAATGAACACTTCCTTCTCATATAAGTCATTCGATCAAACATTGTAGGTTGTTCGATCGAATCTTTGTTGTTGTACAGTGCAGAAGTCTTCGTATGATGCGTCATTTTCAGCTAAATCTTCAAATTCCGAGTCATACGTATCATCATCGTCAATAGGCAAATCAGGCCTTTCATAAGAAAGACCGTTGTCGGTACAGATAGCATATACCGTCCCTGAGTGCCTAAAATCCAACTCGGTAGCTAATTGAGCTATTTGAGATTCAAATAGCTTGAAATAAGCCTCTCTAGCTTTATTATATTCTTGCTCTTGAAGTGCAAATTCCTTCACCAAAGACTTCAATTCAGCAATTTCTTCACTCTTTTTAGCGGGAAGAGGGGTTTGTTGTTGCGGTGGCCAGATAAATGGAGGCTTTTGACGGCCTTGTTGTTGAAACGGATATGGCGACACATATGTCGGTTGTTGCGGAGGTGGGGAAAGTTCGGGTAAGCCCCACTGTGGTTGCCATAGGAATGTCTACCTTGTGTACGCTGCTTAAACACATAGACTTCGTCAATCTCCGCCATACAAATAACATCATTGTGCCCCACAGCACCACATCTCTCACAGTAGACCACCTGTTGTGCCATATTATGGGATTGAGGTGGACCACCCCAAGATTGTTTACTCTCCAGCTCGTCAGATCTTGCGTTCTGAGCTTCAAATTGTGCTATAATTCTGGAAACGTTAGACATCTTGGTAGAAGAATCAAAGGTACTCAAGCCTTCACTTTGATGATCTTTCTTCTAGAATCTTGTCTAGGTAGGACCTGTAGTGTAATACTACGGTTTTATGAGTTTCTGGGTACTCTATCGAGTAGGCCTTACTCTGTCGAGTAAGGGTGTGTTGCGTTTTAAAAATAGTTTATGACCTGTTGGGTACTCGATCGAGTAACCTTGATACTCGATCGAGTAAGGGGGCACTCGATCGAGTACCTCAGCTACTCGATTGAGTAGCCGGTTTACGGGGGATGATTTGTAGAGTTTTGTTAATAATGCGATTAAGTATATAATTACTTCCGCCACTTTTCTTTAAACACTTTTAAAACCTAATTGCTTTCGAAAGAAAAAACAAACTACGTTCTTCGCATCAATCGCATTGTTGGCAAATCCCGGAGCTTGGAAGGTCGAATTTTACCTTTATTTATACCTTTGTGATCCTTGCGTCAAGGGTAAGATCTACGTACCGTTTTTATAGTGTTTCGTTAAAGTTGGTTAAACCCTAATATTGGGATTTGGGGATTTTGTTGTATTTCGTGATTGGTAGTGATTATATGTTTGTATGTTAGGAGGAGGATTCGTAGAAGAAGCCTTTTGATATCAGCTGTGAGACCGTCTGATTGTGTTGCTTTCCAGGTAGGGTTTCCCTACTCAGTATTAGTCCCATAATGCATTGTTGGTGTTTTGTGATTGTTGAATATTATTGTATTCGTATGGTGACGGTTGTTGGTTTTGATTGTTGTTTAATGGTTGTGATTATTTGTCTCTGGTTCTCGAGACGCGTTCTCGGCTGAGTGGAGTCACTTGCGGGAGTGGCTTCACGCCCTAGTTTCGTCCTCCGTGGAACCCGCCACGGGAGGGGATGTGCACATTAATGGGACAGGGTTATCGCTCGGTATGATGAGCGGGGATTTGGTGGGTACGGCTGCGGTCCCCCACTAGCGTGGTGGTCCGGTGGACGATCGGTGACGGAGATTGATTGGAGTGGGTGTGATTGTGTGTGTGGCCGTTTGAGCCGCTTGTTTCTTGTGTTGTTGGTTATATAAATTGTGTGATTAGTACTGACCCCGTTTAATGTTTTAAAAACGGTGGTGATCCATTCGGGGATGGTGAGCAGTTATTGAGCAGGTATGAGTCGAGTTACATGGGATAGCTGGGATGTGCCACCGTCCGATGATAGAAGTCTTTCGCTGTAGCTTTAGTAGTTTAATAAACATTTCATTTGGTTGATTAGACAAATGGTTTTGAGAACTTGTATTCGTATTTTGGTATTTGGTTTTGGATTGTAACCTTTCACTAAAGTTATACTATTTAAATGTTGTTTCGTTATTGTCTGATGATTATCATTGCTTTGGGTAACCGAGATGGTAGCATCCTTATACCTGAGTGGTCCTGGTAAGGCACTTGAAATATGGGGGTGTTACAAAATGTTATCAGAGCGACGATCCTGAAACCTGTAACCAATGAATCTAATGAATATAGGGAGTCAATTAAAATGAACCCGGGGTAAAGGTTGTAGGAGCTAATGCAAAGGCTTGGGAGACGTCCTAAAGTCGCGAACTCGCCCTACAATTTTAAACCGGTCACATGGGGGGTATATGTCAAGGTCGTATGCGATGCTTTTTAGCTTGTATGTGGATGTGATGATGTATATTGTAATTGTTGGATGTTTGGAGTAGAAGGTTGAGATTGTGAATGAAAGGTTGGTGAAACATATAGAACTGTTGTTTGAACAAGAAGCATGTTGGATGTTTACTATGTGGCGCTTGATAATATGATATAGTTGTTTTGTTGATCATAAGAGGAGTTGGTAGAATTGCATCTTAACTATATTATAATGTTGAGTTTATATAGTTGCATAGTGTGTTGGGATATGTGAGATAACATGCGGGTAGTATATACGAGTCAGCTTGACTCGATCGAGTAAGGGGGTACTCGATCGAGTAGGTGAGATACTCGATCGAGTGGGTCTGACTCGATCGAGTGGGTATTTGACATTTTTACAACCAGAATCGTGTATTTGGGCACTCGATCGAGTACATAGGGCACTCGATCGAGTAGGGGGTGCTACTCAGTCGAGTATGTTAGAGATCAGAAGGTCTGTTTTGGGTCTGATGTCGGGGCACTCGATCGAGTATGGTGGGCACTCGATCGAGTAGCCTCTACTCGATCGAGTAGGTTTAGGCACTCGATCGAGTGTGTGCAGGCGATCTGCTTTCGTGTTTTGAGGTTTTAGTGCGTATGTTTATATCTACCCTTTCTTATATAGTTTCAAGATGCCGCCCAAGAGAAACGCTTTGTATGCGAGAGCTGAGAGCATGAACATAGATGATATCGTTAAGATGTTGGAGCATCAGGATGCTCTTACGGAGGCCCTAAAGAAAGTGGGAAAGGATAAGGAGGTTGATCACACTAAGATCAGCCTTTATATAGCGAGGTTTAACCCAAAAGAGTACAAGGGAACCGGGGAACCAAACCTTCTTTACAACTGGCATCGTGACATGGAGAACATACTAGACCTGGTTCACTGTCCTGATGAGATGAGAGTAGAACAAGCTGCGTTCTACCTGAGGGAAGCAGCTGGCGAGTGGTGGGATAAGGTGAAGGTGAGTGCTAGGGAGATGTATGCGAACCAGGGCTTACCTGCTACACCATCGGAAGAGTTTCCGAGGGCTATGAGGAAAGAGTTTGTACCGGAGCATGTGAGGAGTAAGCTGAGAGAGGAGTTTGATGGGTTTAAGATGACATCTGACATGTCTGTGGCCGAGTACTACAAGCAGTTTAATGAGAAGTCTAGGTATGCTGAGGATATGGGTTTGAGTGAGGAGAACCTGTCGCTGAGGTTTGAGAGGGGGTTGACCCCTAAGATCATGGATAAGCTGCCCGTGGGAGTCCTTACTGATGTTAAGGAAGCTTATGAGAGGGCTGGGAGAGTTGAGAGGTTGGTGGAGATGGCTCAGGAGAGAGTGGTAGAGAAAAGAAAGGCTGAGAGTGAGTGTGGTGGCCAATCTAGTCACAAGAAAGGCAAGCACAATCAAGCTAGAGGGTTTTTTTCTGGGTCAGGGTTCAGTGCTAGGGCTTCCGTTGGGCGTGGCCGTATGAGTAGTAGTGGTAGTTGGGGGATGACCTACTATGGTTGTGGCGGTATAGGCCACAAGAGACATGAGTGCACGAGTATGCCTGGAGCTTTTCAGAGATCTGCTCAGGGGACCTATTCTCAGGGACCTGCACAGAGTTATGCGAGCAATAGACCGTCTGGGTCATGGTCTAACCGGGGAAGTCAGAGCTATCAGGGTGGAGGTAACCGCAATGGCGGTAATTCTTATCAGAAACCAGCTACGAACAACAACAACAATCAGGGGTCGGGTGCTAAGCCGACCACATCAGCCAATACTGTCCAGGAAGGTGGACAGAAGACCAGTGGAAAGCTATTCATGATGGACAAAAAAGCAGCTGAGGATGATGCACATGTTATCACTGGTACTTTTCTTGTTAACGGTATTCATACCTTTTTTTTGTTTGATTCAGAGGCGTCTCAGTCGTTTGTATCTTCGAGTCATGTTAAACGGTTGGGTTTGAGGGTATATGAGTCTTTAAGTGAGAAAGTTTTTATACCTTCGGGTGAGTCTGTATCATGTGGGAGGTTGTATAGAGATGTGTCTATGATAGTTGGGCAAGTTGATCTACCTGTAGACTTGCTAGAGTTTCCTTTTGACGGTTTTGAGATGATAGTCGGGATAGATTGGTTGGGAAAGTATAAAGCTAAGATAGACTGTCATCAAAAGAAAGTGTCTTTAAGAGGTCCTAAGGGTGTTAGTGTGTCTTATCGTGGGTTTGTGCTCAAACCCAAAGTCAAGTTGATTGCAGCTGTCACCTTGAAGTCCTATCTGAGAAAGGGATGCCCTTTGATCTTGTGCCATGTGAGAGATGACCAGATAGAGAGTCCGACAGTTGATCAGATATCAGTGGTGGGAGAGTTTGCAGATGTTTTTCCAGAGGAAATTCTGGGGTTGCCACCGAAGAGGGAGATAGATTTCACGGTTGAGTTGAAACCGGGGACGGGGCCAATCTCTAAGGCACCGTACCGGATGAGTCCTAAAGAGATGGAGAAGCTCAGGAAATAATTAGATGATCTGATAGAGAAGGGATATATTATACCTAGTGTATCACCGTGGGGAGCACCAGTTCTTTTTGTGAAGAAGAAAGATAGGGTTGAGGTTGTGCATAGACTACAGAGTGCTGAACCGAGTGACGGTGAAGAACAAGTATCCTTTGCCAAGGATAGATGACCTGTTTGATCATTTGAGTGGTGCATCAGTCTTTTCCAAGATTGATTTGAGGTCGGGGTACCATCAGGTGAAGATTAGAGAGGTGGACATACCAAAGACAGCTTTCACGTCGAGGTATGGCCATTATGAGTATGTGGTGATGCCGTTTGGGTTATCTAATGCACCGGCTGTGTTTATGGATTTGATGAACAGAATCTTCAGACAGTTTTTGGACAAGTTTGTGGTGGTGTTTATCGATGACATCTTAGTCTACTCTAAGACTAAGGAGGAGCATGAGGAGCATCTGAGGATTGTGTTGCAGACTTTGAGGGAGCATGAGCTATATGCTAAGCTGTCCAAGTGTGAGTTCTGGTTAGAGAAAGTTGCTTTTCTGGGGCATGTGATCTCTAAGGAGGGAGTAGCTGTGGATCCGGCAAAGATTGAGGCAGTGACAAAGTGGGAAGCACCAAAGAATGTTGCTGAGATCAGGAGTTTCTTGGGTTTAGCTAGATACTACAGATGGTTCGTGAAAGATTTCTCCAAGATAGCTAGACCTATGACACCTTTTATGAGGAAAGAAAACATGTTTCGTTGGGATGAGAGTTGTGAGACGGCGTTCCAAACATTAAAGGAGCGTTTGACCACAGCTCCTATCTTAGCATTGCCTAAAGGGATCGAGAACTTTGAGGTTTATACAGATGCCTCAAAGAATGGGTTGGGATGTGTGTTGATGCAGAACGGTAAAGTGATTGCCTATGCTTCTAGGCCGTTGAAGCCTTATGAGGACAACTATCCTACATATGATCTGTAGTTGGGTGCAGTGGTGTTTACTCTCAAGATTTGGAGACATTACCTTTATAGGACGACCTTGAAGGTATTTTCGGATCACAAGAGTCTCAAGTACATCTTCACTCAAAAGGAGTTGAACATGAGACAGAGGAGGTGGATGGAGCTGATTGGCGACTATGACATGGATATTATCTACCATGAAGGGAAAGCCAATATTGTCGCAGATGCTTTGAGTAGGAAGAGTGTACATTCTTTGTGTACAGCTTTATCTTTGATGAGGTTGAGAGATAAGGTGGGGAGGTTTGGGATACATATGATGCAGAGAAGGGATGTTGTGGGAGATTTGACAGTACAGCCTGATCTTTATGATGAGATTCGAGGTAAACAGGCGTTGGATCCTAAGATGGTTGAGTGGAGAGCTGGAGTAGAGAAAGGGACAGTGTCTCGATTCTCTATTCATACAGATGGTAGTTTGAGATTTGATGGGAGGTGGTGTGTCCCTAATGATGAGGAGCTGAAAAAGACTATCATGACAGAGGCACATTGTACACCATATTCAGTACATCCAAGTGGTGACAAGCTGTACAAGGATTTAAAGAACACGTTTTGGTGGCCTGGGATGAAGAAAGAAACAGTTGAGTTTGTGGCCCGTTGTTTGACATGCCAGAAAGTTAAAAGGGAACAGCGACGACCACAAGGTAAGATTCAGTCTCTAGAGGTACCTGAGTGGAAGTGGGAATCCATTTCTATGGATTTTATCGTGGGTTTGCCAAAGAGTCAACAGGGTAACAACATGATATGGGTAATAGTGGATCGACTGACCAAGTCAGCTCACTTTGTGCCAATGAAAGATACTTGGACTAAGGCACAATTAGCTATGGCTTATCGGAAGAATGTGCTTAAGTTACATGGAGTCCCTAAGAACATAGTATCTGACAGAGATGCGAGGTTTATCTCAAGGTTTTGGAAAGAGTTGCAGGAATCTTTGGGAACAACTTTGAACATGAGTACAGCATTTCATCCTGCGACAAACGGTCAGACTGAGAGAACAATCAAGACTCTTGAGGATATGTTACGAGCTTGTGTGATGGACTTTGGTGGTAGCTGGGAACAGAGGTTGGATTTGATAGAGTTTTCTTACAACAACAGCTATCACACTAGTATTGGTATGGCACCGTTTGAGGCTTTATATGGGAGGAGATTTAGGAGTCCAATTTGTTGGGACGACAGTGCTGAGGCAGTGGTTCTAGAACCAGAGATGGTACATGAGATGGTTGAACAGATTAAGATGATCAGGGAACGGATGAGAGCAACTCAGGATTGGCAAAGAAGTTATTCAGATCTACATCACCGGGATATAGAGTTTCAGGTTGGGGATAAGGTTCTTCTGAAAGTGTCCCATATGCGTGGGGTTATGAGGTTTGGGAAGAAAGGCAAGCTGAGTCAGAAGTTCATCGGGCCCTATGAGATCTTAGAGCGGGTTGGAGAGGTTGCATATCGTCTAGCTTTACCAACTGCATTAGAGAGAGTGCATAATGTGTTTCATGTATCTCAGCTGCGGAAGTATGTGAGTGACCCGTCACATGTGTTAGAGGCAGAGAGCTTAGAGCTAAATGAGTCCTTAACATATCTTGAGGTCCCTAAGCAGATTCTTGACCGGAAGGTTAGGAAGACTAGGAGTGGTGAGACAGTTTTGCTTAAGATCCTTTGGTCTAACCACGAGACTGAGGAAGCTACATGGGAGGCAGAGGAGGCCATGAGAGAGCGTTACCCTTTCCTTTTTGATCAGGTATGTATGGTTATGGGGACATAACCTTGTTTCTTTTAGGGGGGTAGGAGATGATCGCGAAGAGTTTTTAAGAGTTTTTATACCCTTTTTATGTTGTGTCGGTATGTTTGTTGTGGTTGAGTCGGGTTGAGTTTGGGTTAGTAACATGTTTTATGTTGAGTTTTGTTTTGGTTGTGAGTCGGGAGTGTTGTAATGTGTGTCTTTGTTTTGTTGTGGTTTGAACTTCGGGGACGAAGTTCTTTTTAAGGAGGGAAGACTGTAATACTACGGTTTTATGAGTCTCTGGGTACTCTATCGAGTAGGCCTTACTCTGTCGAGTAACGGTGTGTTGCGTTTTAAAAATAGTTTCTGACTTGTTGGGTACTCGATCGAGTAACCTTGATACTCGATCGAATAAGGGGGCACTCGATCGAGTACCTCAGCTACTCGATCGAGTAGCCGGTTTACGGGGGATGATTTGTCGGGTTTTGTTAATAATGCGATTAAGTATATAATTACTCCCGCCACTTTTCTTTTAAACACTTTTAAAACCTAATTGCTTTCAAAAGAGAAAACAAACTACGTTCTTCGCATCAATCGCATTGTTGGCAAATCCCGGAGCTTGGAAGGTCGGATTTTACCTTTCTTTATACCTTTGTGATCCTTGCGTCGAGGGTAAGATCTACGTACCGTTTTTAAAGTGTTTCGTTAAAGTTGGTTAAACCCTAATATTGGGATTTGGGGGTTTTGTTGTATTTCGTGATTGGTAGTGATTATGTGTTTGTATGTTAAAAGGAGGATTCGTAGAAGAAGCCTTTTGATATCAGCTGTGAGACCGTCTGATTGTGTTGCTTTCCAGGTAGGGTTTCCCTACTCAGTATTAGTCCCATAATGCATTGTTGGTGTTTTGTGATTGTTGAATATTATCGTATTCGTATGGTGACGGTTGTTGGTTTTGATTGCTGTTTAATGGTTGTGATTGTTTGTCTCTGGTTCTCGAGATGCGTTCTCGGCTGAGTGGAGTCACTTGCGGGAGTGGCTTCACGCCCTAGTTTCGCCCTCCGTGGAACCCGCCACGGGAGGGGATGTGCACATTAATGGGACAGGGTTATTGCTCGGTATGATGAGCGGGGATTTGGTGGGTACGGCTGCGGTCCCCCACTGGCAAGGCTGGTCCAGTGGACAGCCAGTGACGGAGATTGATTGAAGGGGGTGTGATTGTGTGTGTGACCGTTTGAGCTGCTTGTTTACTGTGTTGTTGGTTATATAAATTGTGTTATTAGTACTGACCCCGTTTAATGTTTTAAAAACTGTGGTGATCCATTCGGGGATGGTGAGCAGTTATTGAGCAGGTATGAGTCGAGTTACATGGGATAGCTGGGATGTGCCACCGTCCGATGATAGAAGTCTTCCACTGTAGCTTTAGTAGTTTAATAAACATTTCATTTGGTTGATTAGACAGATGGTTTTGAGAACTTGTATTTGTATTTTGGCATTTGGTTTTGGATTGTAACCTTTCACTAAAGTTATACTATTTAAATGTTGTTTCGTTATTGTCTGATGATTATCATTGCCTCGGGTAACCGAGATGGTAGCATCCTTATACCTGAGTGGTCCTGGTAAGGCACTTGGAATATGAGGGTGTTACATGTAGGACCTATCAAGATAACAGTAAAGGAAAAAGATAAGAACTGCCTCAAGGAATAAATTCCTTGAGGCTAAAGACATACTATAATAAAACCAGTAAATAAAATAATTGCCTCCTCGGCAACGGCGCCAAAATTTGACAAGGCTGTCACAACCCTATCAAAAATAAAACCAACTGGCTCTAACTTATGCAGCAGAGGTAAGTCGGGTATCGTATCCACAGGGAGGCGGTCACTATCTACTCGTCATTCAGTCTGCCTATGGTCACAAAATGGGGGGTTTGAGATATTTTCTAAACTAAAGCAATTAAAATAACAAGAGTGAAAAGGATTGAGATCTAGTAGAGAGAAAGATGCTAGGATGTCGGTTCACCATGATATCACACAAATCAGCTAAAGGTAGGTCAGTCGATCTGAGGTGAGAAGGGTAAAGGAAAGGTCCTCTCGGTCCGCTATCCGCCCTAAAATACTACGAACTTAGCTTTCACCCTCATTAGTGTAGTCTATTGTTCATAACAGGTCTATTCATTCCAATCTCTCGATCTAGGTCTGAATTTAACCAATTTAATCACTTCAGTTGCATGCATTCAACCTAATAATTACAGTTATATTGCTATGAATCAATTCTCACAACAAGACCTCCTAAACTAAATTATCGCATCATCGTTATACTACCATGGTTCCCCTAATTCGAGCAACAAGGGATCTAGCTACGCATAATAATGAATAAAGCAATAAAGAGAGATAAAGCAAGAACAAACATGGTAAAGAGATATAAGCAAAAGAGAAATAACATAAAAGAGATAAAAGAAATTACAAAAGTTGAGATCCAGAGATATGAAGGGCAAAGTATCGTCGAACAGGATAAAGGGCAGAGGAAAAGTGATAAAAAGCCCCCTAAACCTAATTTAATCTCTCCTATTTATAGGAGATATATTTATTGGACCTAAGACGATAACAAGATATTAAAATCTTGCGTCATATAGAAAAGTACTCGATCGAGGACATTAGAACTCCTCGATCGAGTAACTCCTAGCAAAAACCTCTCGATCGAGGACAAAAAGTACTCGATCGAGGACCACCAAAAAGGCACCTCTCGATCGAGCACAAAAAGTACTCGATCGAGGACTATAGTACTCGATCGAGTGGTTTCCAGCGCGTAATTCCTGCTTCACGCACTGAATTTCAAACGGCCGCCATTTCTTCGTTACTTGGGAAAATAGAGTGCTTTTGGTGGCGTTGGAAAGCTAACATGACAAGATTTCATCTCCAATTTGAATCACTTTGTTATCATCTGTAGAACTCGAGTTATGGCTCTTCAAAGCAGGCACTAGTAATTTGAAGCTCTTCCTTTGCTCGCTTAGCTACCTTACTTCTACGCGCATCACAATTAGTAGTTTCCAAGCTCCGACTTAACTCATCTCCTAAATGCATGCATCGGGACATGTTCTAAGCTTGATTCTGCTTCTCTTTGGCTCATTCCTGCAAATAGAACAAGAGAAACCAAAGTAGACTATTCGGGGGACATGTGGATCTTAGTTAGGTGCCTTGGAGGGACGATTCTACCACGAGTCATGGCAAAGATAGTTTCACATAGTTGATAGAGGTCACCAGTTGTACCTTCTCGTTTGTTGGTAACTTGTAAATTACTTAATTGTTCTTTTATTGACATTTGATATTTACTATTCCTCGGGCAACCGAGATGGTAATTAACGTCCTTATCTGTTGGGGAAGGTCTTGTTAAGGCGCCTTGATAGATGGGGGTGTTACAGTTTTCGGTTCGATTTCGGTTTAAAAATACGGTTCAGACTTTT
This sequence comes from Silene latifolia, assembly GCF_048544455.1. Classification (NCBI taxonomy): domain Eukaryota; kingdom Viridiplantae; phylum Streptophyta; class Magnoliopsida; order Caryophyllales; family Caryophyllaceae; genus Silene; species Silene latifolia. Next base: position 114,621,387 of record NC_133527.1, on the reverse strand, counting down.
TTACTCAACCCTAACCACGAGTACTCTCGTTTTACTCCTCTTAGTTTTTTGGTTTGTTTGTAGCTTAGTTGTTTTTTATTCCTCTGTTTTTATTTTTTCTTTTAATTTCTTTGGGTTGTAACTAGGCTTAAACACGTGAAGTTCACGGATCTGCATTCAAAATTTTAAATAAATGTAGTTAATCATAAAGAAGATATTATGATTTAATCATAGTGAAGATATTATGATTTAATTTATTTCAAACTATTAACTATATACATGAGCTATCATACATGAGCTATCAGCTATCATACATGAGCTATCAGACATTGTGTTCATTAACATGATTACGCCTTAATCGATGAATATTATTAAGTCACTATTACCGATTGAGATGGAAAATAGTTTACACTTCCTTATTTTGTGAGGAGAAAATAAAACAACTGGGACGAAGCAAGTATTTTCATAGGAGTTTTCTTACTAAAATGGACCGTCTCATAGTGCAAGACCGTCTTACACTATATTTATGTGAATCAAAATATATAAGGAAATGCATAACATGACGTAAAATAGATAAAGGAAAAAATGTATGCCGACATAAAAAAGGAAGAGGCACATTATAACCATTAAAGATAATAAAGCCAAAACAAAACAGAGTTATTCATGACTAACGAAACTCAACCTCGGTTACCTCACAAACATAATAATAATAAAACTCATCTAGTGTACTTAAAAGGGATAGATTATTGATTGTTGGCGACTATGGCGAGTATTAACCGTGATGCATGTTCGTTGCTCAATTAATCCGTCCCGGTGAGTAATACCTTGATTTTCAACTTGGTCTCATCTGTGAGCATGTATGCGACGATATGATAATAGGAGTGAAGTTGAAACCCATAGTAATTCTAAAATTGGTGTTTAGTTTTCATGAATTGTGACTGATGGAGGCTGATTGGAGTTGGTGTGGCAATGCATATTTATATTACTTTTTGTAGGCATTTTTCTTATCATAATGGTTATTCTTATCATTTTTTAGGCCAATTATTTTGTGGTTATGAAAAAGATAGTTTTCAAATATAATGGATTCATAACCAACTTATCTATAATCTATAAATATAATAAAAAGGCATTACATTTGATCGCATTGCACCCTTCCCTCTTTTACGAGTGTTTTAAAAAGCACATCATCTTCATTTTATAAAAAAAAAAAATATATATATATATATATATATATATATATAAGAAATTTGTAACATTAACTACAAATTAAAACACAAAGAACATTAAAATGTGTTTTTTTATTCCTAAAGCAAATCCCCTATTTATTAAATGAATAGGCGAAACTCCAAATTTTCCCGCCTAAAAATATTTTCTAGAATAATGTTTGGTATTTTAGCATATAATATATATATGGACATGATAAGTTATAAATGGATATAATCTTTTGTATTTAAATATTTATAACATTTAATATTTCACATTCTGCACAAATTTATCTCCGATCATTTTAGGATAAGGAAATTCTTTTTTTAAAGAAATTATTGATAAAAATTTATTGACTTTTTCTGATAAGAAGTTGCGGCTAAAAAATATGGTATTAGTAAATATTTGTTAAAATTCATTGACTTTTTATGATAAAAATTTACAGCTAACAAAAATATGTTGTATTAGTAAATATTTGTAAATTAACATCATTAATTTCTCGGTAAAAAACAAAAAAAAAATCAAAAACAATACTCATTTTATTACTTCTTACGATTTAAACTTTTATATTTCTCTAATCAAAATACATTAAGGAGAAACATGAAAAATAAGTGAATTGTCAACTTAAATTCTATAAATAATACACTAAAAAGTAAAACTCTATAAATACCGTGCATATATTGCACGAGGTCTATATTAGTAACTGTATAAATACCGCGCATTCATTGCGCGGGATCTAAACTAGTTAAACAACAATTAAATATGAGAGTAAATTTTACATTTTAGGTTTCTTTTCGTTAGAATAAGTTATATAATACAAATAAAAATCACGTCACATTATTCTAATTTTTACTTCATTTGTAAAAGTTACATACCCCTCAATTTAAAAAATTGCATACATAAAGAGACTACGAAAATAATGTAACTTATTTGTTCATATAATTTACCTCAAATATTTTATAGAGTAGTAAAATTAATAAATCCTACTGCAAGGATATCAGTGTTCCCCAAGGAAACTCATTTAAACCAAGTTATCCTAAGAAAAATGTACTGCGAGGAGAAAACAAATAAAATAAATAAAGCAAAAAATGAAAAAATCACATACTACGATAATAAAACAAATAAAAACAACAAAAAGAAAAATTAATTGACAAAACTTATAGGTGAGATAAAAAAACAAAATGATAAAATAGAGATAATCAAACTAAAATTTTATTATTTTTTTTAACAAATTAAATATACACAAAAATACTACTCCCCCCACCAACCCCCTTCCCCCTCCAGCACCAACCCATCAAGCGCGCCTAGCCCACCACCAAACCAACATGCCCCTCTCAATAAACTACACCCCGCGATAAAGCGGAAAATATAGCTAATAAATTAAAGCGGAAATTTATGAGGTTTTAAAAACTTTTTATCATTAGTTAAAGATTAACACGCGGGTGCCAAAAAGAAATGAAATAAATACAACAATAGGCAAACTTAGGTTATTACAACCCAAGTCTCAAAAGCGGGAAAAAGATATCCCACGAATAAACAGATAAGGGGTTTCTAAACTAGTAAACTAAGGTCCAAGGGTTTAGTTCTCGCTAGCCCACACGTCTTTCCCATGTAAGCATCTTCACCACCTGTCATTCATGTAAACATGAACGCCACAGTCAGTGGGGAGTAACTCAAGGTTCTGCCAGCCACAATATGTCAAAATGCAAGTAAAAAAACACCAATTAAACATATTGATCATGCAACAGGTTCGAACAACAAAGAAAATGGACTGTAATGGATAATCATGATGAGATAGGCATAATACTTTCTTAATGAAATAGGCATGATATATGAGAATAAACATGCAATCAAGGGAATAGAATAATCAAGTCAACCAACTCATATTAACATGACTCACAAGTGTAAGACCAACACAAAGTGTAGACGGAGTATCCGGCTCAGAGGCTACCTTTAAAGCATGTCCGAGATACTACACACAAGACTACATCCTAGACTCCAACCTCCTAGTAGGACGACGATAATAATACGGTCCTAGTCTAAACCTGGATCCAGACTCTCGGGATGGACGTCACCCGATTCGACATGCGGTGACCTATCCGCATCCAAGACTCGAAACATGGCACACAGACCGTATCCAAAGGTCGAGTAACCCCAAATCGGAAACATGGCACACAGTCCGTAACCAAAGGTCCGAAGAGGCGGAAGGATAACACAATCCGGAAACATGGCACACATATCTGTAAGCAAAGGTCCGAAAGGGTAAATAAGGAATGTCAAGTCGTCACACAATGTAAAACGTCACACTTGAGTCACAATAAGAGTAAGAATGATCATGTGAATATAAACACGATAGAATGTCATATATCACGGAATCACTAATGTCACATTCATACTTATGGCTTGCATCTCACCATAAGTGCGGATGGGAACATTAATCCCGACGATCATATCGCACCTAGAGGGCTTATAGCTCACCTCTAGTATCCGATAGGACCAAGACTCTCACAACCGAACAATACAAGACATTATCAAGGATATAACTCTTACAAGTACTTATAATAAATGTCTCATACTTGTATTATATTAATAAATATCCCATTTTATAATTTAACATGCCGGTTAATTAAAATATAACAAGCGATAATGAATAATTTACGTCATGTGAAATTTACGGGTTAAAATGGAAACTCACACAAGTGATTTATTCATGAACCTACTACAACATATGACATTGGCCCAGACCATTCAATCATATAAGTCCAACAAAAGAAATGAGGTAAGCCTAATAATTTAACCATGGTGAGTCCAAAAATCTTAAGGTAGTGAGCCCAACAAACAAAACCAAATGAGCCCAACTTTTAATCTCAAATGAGCCTAATTGAAATAATATGTAAACAAACGATATAAACGAATTACGTTATACTCCATCCATACCAGACCAATGGTAACACTTACCTAATACGGCCGTACCACACCAATGGTAACATTCCTTATTTGGCCCACAACATTACCAAGTTATCCTTATACCTTTTTTATATTTACACAAAATGCCATTACATACCTCACCTATCAACCCACAATTAAACCCACAATTATATACCCCACCTATTTTTTTCCCTCTTTACCCTTGCTTTTACCCTATTTTCTTAAAAACCTCATTTTTTACCACATTACCATTTGTCTGGTATGGAGGGAGTATAAAATATGAGACGGAAATTAAATAATTTCAAATAAACCAAACTAGCGCCAAAACCATGCGTAAATACGACTCAAAGACCATATGGGCAGCCCTAAACACGACCCAACAACCAGCCATACCCGGCCTCACAACCCGCCACTATAACCAACCAAGTCAGCCACCAAAATCGTACCTATCAAGGTCCATAAAGAGCTATTTGACACGAGATTATCGAGTATAAACAAGATGGAATTTAACTATTTCAAATGACCCGAACTTTGCGCCAAGGAACCTTTATTAAACACGACCCAAAACCACCACCTACGCACACTACCTTAGCCACCCTCGACATCCCAAAACAGTCCTAGCAACGCATACAACCTGTCTCCAAGTCTCGACATATATTCATCTCAAAACCTGCACAAAAGGGACTACTCACACCCGCACTCGAATACTCGTCCATACGGCCCAACTCAGACCCAACCAACCACCTAGCAAGCCACCAAAACCAAGCCAACAACAGTCCACCAACTACATGGAACCGTACCAAACACGGCTCCATCGAGATAGCCTGCACAACGGGTTTTCCAACAACAATGGACAGCCAAAATTGAGTCGAACTTAAGACAGATTTTCAAGCATGAAAAGACGGAAATTCACATGTAATAAGCAAGCTCAAAACGGTCCTGAAAGACTACATGAAATCAACTCCAAAAGCGTAGGACTGAACGGCACTAGTCGCTGTACCAAAACAGAGCACAAGCGGCACTAAAACGGGTCAAAACAGACCCGCTTCAAAACCATATTGAGGCGAAAACTACCATTAAAGAAAGGGAAGATAAAGAACCAAACTTTATTGAATAAGATCACATAAAACGATTCAATAAGACGGAATTTCGACATTTGTCGAGTAACCTATCACCGTTACCTTTAACTTCACGAATTTCCGAGTAAACGTCCAAAAGCATGAGCCTTTCTTCAGTCTTCGGCTAAAAGGAGGAAAAACGAGTCGATTAAGACAAGAAATCAAGTTGTCATTTAAGACGGCATTTTCAAAACCTCAACAAAGTCGAAGCTTTCTTACCTTAAAAGAATGAGGAAGGAAAGAGGAGGAGAATGGTATAAAAATTAGAGAGTTTGGTTGAGAAAAGGAGGAGGGATCTGAGCTTGAAGGTCGACTAAAATGGTGGTGTACGGGCTCTGTTTGTTCGCTATTGTTGTTGTTTTGTTTTCTCGAAAAGAAGGAGAAGAAGAAAAGAGGAGTGCAGGGTGTGGGGTTGGGGACACGGTAAAGTAACAACAACAATAATATAGTAATAATAATAGTACATATAGTATATATAATAATAATAATAATAATAATAATAATAATAATAATAATAATAATAATAATAATAATAATAATAATAATAATAAAAATAATAATAATAATAATAGTAATAATAATAATAATAATAATAATAATAATAATAATAATAATAATAAAAATAATAATAATAATAATAATAATAATAATAATAATAATAATAATAATAATAATAATAATAATAATAATAATAATAATAATAATAATAATAATAATAATAATAATAATAATATTAATAATAATAATAATAATGATATGTAATGATAATAGATGAATTATAATAATATATATAAAGGAGATATTTAGAGGTAGGGTGTAAGAGAGTAGGTGAGTGTGTTGTGAATATAGGACAGGTCGAGAAAAGATTAGTCTCACAAGTGGAAATGTGACGGTCTATAGCTAGACGGAAGTTAAGACGGGAATTATTATTTTTACAGTCATTATTATTGTCACTATTATTGTCCGACCAAAAAATATGTATACATATATTCTTATATAAATTATGTCTTAAAAATATAATTTAATAATACGTATTTTTATATAAATGAGCTTTTATATATTACTTTCATAAAAATCTTGTTTGACATAAAATTAATTAAATTGAATAATTCAAAAATATAAAATAAAGCAATCAAACGGTTTAATAAATTTTAAATGTCAAAATGGAAAATTCGCGGGTGTTACAATCACCCCACCTTTTAAAAAGTTTCGTCCTCGAAACTTGAAAGTAGAAATGAAAGGTTATATAAAAATAAAACTGAACTTTGGAATCGGTAACTAAAACATTTAAAAGGTTACTTATCGTAAGAATTAAAATTCCTTCAAAAGTTTCAAATAAAATTTTCCGACGAAACCAGATTGAAAGGTAAATCATTGGTATAAATCAAAAATCAAAATACTTTCAAAAACATTAATGAAGAGTTTTCCAAAAGTGTAAGTCTCATTCATGGAACGAAATTGCTCTTGTCGTGCACACAAGAACGCTAATTTTCCAAGTCAAAGACAAATTTAAAACAAAAATCTCTCGTCGACAAGCGTAGAACAAGTTATTAAACGTCTCTAATAACGAGTTCTAACATCCAATCAACGTCAAAATCAAAATAAAAAGATAATCCACTCAAGTTTTCTCTTGCAAAAGCCAAAATAGAAATGAAGATTTCACTTTTAAACTCAAAAGGGAGTCAAGTTTGTGAAAAGATGGCATCAAACTTTGACAAAGAAATCATAAACAGATCAAAGTTAACAGAAATTGGATAAAATTTAAAGAAATCTCGGGTTTAGCAATTAAAATCATGATAAAGAAGTCTATACTCAAGGAACAAATAGGGAATTAAATCAAATTTTCATTTTCAAATTTTTAAAATAGGTAAGGTTTTGCAAAAGTAACATCAACTTTTAACAACGAATCAAAACTGGTAGCTTGAAAGTTTAGAAGTTGGACAAAAGAAAAGTAACTTAGACATCATAGATACAATTATGCGAAGAGGATTCAACTTAACTAATCAAAATAGCTATGATGAATTTCATAGGGTAAGAATTGAAGTCAAAATTACAAGGATGTGAAAGATAGAGTTTCATAGGTTACCAACATCAAATTCAAGGAAGGAGCAAGATGAAGCGAGGAAAGGAGGTATGAACGGTAACACTTATGGTCAAAGAAGAAAGGAGATTAGACAACAAGGAAACGCCTGTTACTCAAGCCTTAAATAACCTCATCATCCTAAACGGTTCCGAAAACTTCCTAACAACAAAACTCATAACCACATCACTCTCAAATATTTCCTCACAGCACTTACGTTACTTCACTCTAAGCTATTCCATGAAGCAAGGTACTCCACTATAAGTGTGATCTCATCACCCCAAATCCTCAAACATCCACAAACAACTTCCACAAGATCAAGGTCAAGGTTTCCAACAAAGCTATACTCATATCCAACTAGTGTCAACCATGGGTCTCTCAAAATGGTAAAATCCTCAATCAAGGATCCTAATTCCAAGCTCTAAATTCCCAGAAAAGGTTTCTCAATTATTCCACAAGGTTCTCATATAGGGTAAGGTCGTAACAAGTCAACCTAAAACTCCTTTCATAAAAGTTTACTCTACTACACACTCTTTTGAGAAAGGTGCATAACCGCCCAAGTTTGAAAAATCAATAGGATCTCGAGTCCTTCTATCCTTTTACTTATTACGGATTCCCAAAAGCAGAACTACACTCATCTACAACATCATCCCATCATCTCAAGTACTCAATACAACCTCAAGGTTTATAAAACTATAGGGTTAACCAATACTTCTCATTACTAAGCCTCTCTCAACTCAAGAACTCTCAAGGGCTAACTAATATCAAATCACATCACCAATCCATTATGGTCATCAACATCCCAAGGTATATTCTTCCAAAGCCGATATCCTAGAACTTTACTTACCATCGAGTTCTCACGAAACAAGGTCTTAGTTGTAACGACGCTTTACCACCTCATATTTCCTCATCCTAACACCATACATTGAAACTATGTTCTTTAACTTAACAATTGGCGTCAACCATACCATTATCCTTTCTAGTTACTAAAACAAGCGCTAAGACTTCCCAACAATGTAGCTTAGTCTTACTCTCATACCATACCTCAAGTAGTAATCAAGATCACACACTTAGACCAACTAATAATCCCATAATTAGCATTTCTCATATGGTAACATCTACATTATCAAACTCTCATGCCCAAAGTGATTATGAAAGTCAATCATAAACTCGACTTACTCAGTTAATCCTACATCCTCAAATCCACCATTCAATTCCATCCATTTTAAGTCAAGTACTAAGCACTAGTATCCCAAGACACGTCTCGCTACACTTCCCAGGCCTTTCAAATCCCAAATATGAACAACAAAGCCAAGTTCTATAACCTTAGTAACAAATGCAACTCACACTTGACACACAGAATTCACCAATCAAATATGCTCACTTATCAAGGATCTAGGTATAAGAATCAGTAAGTATGTATCATCACACTACCTAAGCCTTAACATCACAACCTCTCAAAACCAGGATTAAGGGTCAAACACAAACAATCTCCTCAAAAGTCAAATTTTCCAACCAAGGTCAACATCTCTCAAAAGAAAGAGTACTATCAAAAGGCGTTAAGGGAGGATAAGCAAGGAACAAAGGACAAGTTAGGGAATACAAGAGTAACTTTCAAGGAAAAAGAAAAGAGGATTTAGAAGGAGGAATAAGCATCAAGAGATAAAGGATAAGGCAAGGTACACAAATAATGAGAAACATCTTCGAGGAAGTAGAATCATTCTTCAAAGGTTGAACAAATCTTCAATCCTCGACAATAGACACCAAATCTTGATCTTCACTTTGGTAGGTTTACGGTTATTGATCCAAGGGCACAACAATTATTAAATGACAATCAACAAACATGTTAGAACCTAACAAAGAGCAAACACACTACAGACTACCACCTTAGGTCCTTAAGTCTGTTAGTTATTTAGACCATATTAATATTCATCTTATGATATTAAAATTACAAATTAATTTCAAATGGTCTAAATCTACATGCATGCAAATAAAAGTATGAAAAGATGGTATTAAACCATCTTAAGACAAAAATCCTTACATTGTATAAGGCAAGTTTTGGGCACAACTCAAGGACTCCTTCCCTGATGTTGTTCTTGAGCTATGAAAATGGATGATCCTCCAAGACAACAAAAATCACCAAAGTAGATGATCTCCTAAGGAAGCACCCAAGAATCAACCCAAAATACAACTAGAATACTAACTAGGTAAATTTAGTAGTAGCCTTGTAATTTGTATTTGATGTACTAAATAATATTATTACTATGATAATATTATTAGTTGATAATTATATATGTTTTAGATGAATAAGATGAAGAAAATAAGAAGGAAAATTAGTCTTCTAAAAGGGATGAAGCAACCGGTTTTTAGAGCTAGAAATGGACCAATTTTACTTCAAATTTTTCCAACTTATGAAATGAGGTGAATAGTAGGGTATTTATAGGAAAATATGGGAACAATCCTTAGTGGAAAATCCACTACAAAGGACACTTGTATGTCCTAAAAAAACGGTCCATATAGACTACTTTTGGTCCATTTCGGTTTTCGACATTTGCCCCACAAATGCTTATAAGTCTTTTATTTAATTATCTTACATAATTAAATATTAATTTAATTATTTAACACTTAAATAATATAAATTAACTATCAATAATTACTTAACTATTAAGTAATCATAAGACCATTTTATCAGCATACAATGTGTCAATATTAACCCATTTAGCTAATTTTACAACCTCTTGTAAAATTTAATAGCTAATTGATTCTACCTCAAAACATATACACATATCGCATAAAATTAATTCATTAACAATTAATTAATAAATTTTAATTATTTATTATTTAAATATCACATAATTAAATAATAAATCTCCTTGTCCCGAGTTTGTAACCCGTCATCAAATAATACATTTACGTGACTAAATAAAAGTCAAATAATACAAGGAATTAATTATCTCGTATCTCATACAAAAAATTAATTTATTCTATTTGGGCGTCATCCTATAGGTGTGACCTAAAGGGATCAGCTGATAACCGCCGTCACACGACAGTAATGTCAAACTCTAGTCAGCCAATCATTACCGTTTAACGATGACCAGCTGACAAATAAAAACATAAATCCCTGATATTCCTTTTATGAGATTTAATATGTAAACGCACTCATTGTGGAGGACACTACTCCAACAATCTCCCACTTGTCTAACACAAGTGTGCGTTACCAATTCTCTTGTCCAATAATATCTCTCTTTCAATGCAAGATGTCTTTCAGGTCGTTCTTGTACGTGATCATATCATAAAGTGGTTTCCTCGATCAAGAGAATGACTGTCTGACCGGATAATCTACTATAGATCGCATCCGAGCGTGGCCACGCATTCACAGTCATCTCTCCTTGAGTGGCCTTGAGATAAAATATGACTTAAAAGGACAATCCTGTTGACCTGTTTTTTTCATTCGATACAGATCACAATGACCCAGTAAATGCTCATCGGCCTCCTTTTACGGTGCGACCTAGAACAAAAACCAAAGCCACCGGAAAACCGTACCAACTGAGACAAATAGTCACCAGTCTAAAGAATTGACTCAAAGGAATAAATAGAAATCTTTGCCACGACCTAGCAACAAAAGGACTCTATAAACGGTCACTGTCCAACAAATTGTCTCACAATATGCCTATGTAATCGACCAGTCATCACTATGACCATATGACAGTCGAACCTGTCATCTATCGCCTTACAATCTAGTCACTCTGAGATATCACCTCATTAAGTAACTAGGGACAAAATACAATGTTAATCCAGTTCACTTAATAGGGTTCGACATTGTCTTTACAACCTATTTGGAGAAAACAAAGTATATAAATTCAGACATAAAACTGAATATAACAATAAATGCAACTTATCATATATGAAATAATAAATACAATATTTTGATTATTACAAATCATAAAATTTATAACAGTTCTGGCATTTGTCTCAACCCCATCAAAACTACATGACTGTCATGTTTAGCTTGAGACAAAGGTTTGGTTAAAGGATCAGCGATGTTGTCAGTTGTCCCAACCTTACAAATTGTAATTTCTTTCCTTTCGATTAAATCTCTAATTACATGAAATTTCCTAAGTACATGTCTAGATTTGTTACTAGACTTGGGCTCTTTTGCTTGAAAAATTGCCCCACTGTTATCAAAATACAAAGTGATAGGATCCTCGGCGGTAGGAACTACCTTCAGTCCCTCTAAAAATTGCCTAATCCAAACAGCTTCCTTTGCAGCTTCAGAGGCAGCAATGTACTCAGTTTCCGTTGTAGAATTAGCAGTCACAGACTCCTTGAAACTTCTCCAGCAAACCGCCCCTCCGTTCAACAAAAAAGACAAAACCAGCCTGGGATTTCAAATCATCCTTATCAGTTTGGAAACTGGCATCCGTATAACCTCTTATACGTAATTCAGATTCTCCTCCAAACACTAAGAATGAATCTTTAGTCCTTCTCAAGTACTTTAGAATATTCTTGACGGTTATCCAGTGACTCTCACCTGGAGTTTTCAGAAAACGACTCGTCATACTCAAAGCATACGAGACGTCAGGACGAGAACACATCATAGCATACATGATCGATCCAACAGCGGAAGCATAGGTAATCGATTTCATGCGTTCAATATCCTTAGGCTCAGTAGGACACTGTGACTTACTCAAAGTGATCCCACTGCCCATAGGTAGAAAACCTCTCTTGGAGTTTTTCATATTAAATCGGTCAAGAATCTTATCGATATAGGCTTCTTGACTCAATGCTAATATCCTTTTGGATCTATCCCTATAGATCCGGATACCCAAGATGCGCTGAGCTTCTCCCAAATCTTTCATTTGGAAGTGATTCCCAACCACTTCTTAACAGAAGCAAGCATATCAACATCATTCCCAATGAGTAATATGTCGTCCACATAAAGAAGTAAGAAAACAACTCTACTCCCACTAAACTTCATGTATAAACATGGTTCCTCGACACTTCGAGAAAAACCATTTTGTTTAATAACATGATCAAAATGATGATTCCAACTCCTTGACGCTTGCTTAAGACCATAAATAGATCTCTTAAGTTTGCATACTTTGTTAGGATTTTTAGGATCCACAAAACCCTCAGCTTGTGTCATGAACACTTCCTCTTCCAGAAACCCGTTCAGGAAAGCGGTTTTGACATCCATTTACCATATCTCATAATCATGAAATGCAGCAATCGCTAACATTATCCGAACAGATCTAAGCATAGAAACTGGTGCAAAAGTTTCATCATAGTGTAAACCATGAACTTGAGTGAAACCTTTTGTAACCAATCTAGCTTTGTAGACATCTTTATGTCCATCCATGCCGATTTTAATCTCGAATATCCACTTACACTGAAGAAGTCGAACATCTTTAGGTAAGTCAACCAGGTCCCATACCTGATTATCGTACATGGAATCCATTTCGAATTGCATGGCCTCGAGCCATAGCTTAGAGTCAGAACTCGTAATAGCTGCTTTATAGGTCTTGGGTTCATCACTTTCTAAAAGTAATACCTCGTAATCACCATCTTCCTTGATAATACCAAGGTATCTATCAGGCTGGCGACTAACCCTTTCTGACCTCCTAGGTTCAACAGGAACAATAACCGATTCTGACGTAGAAGGAACATCTTCCTGCACTGTCACATCAGTTGGTGGCTCTTGAACTTCATCAAATTCAAATTTTCTCCCACTCTGTCTTCTAGAAATAAACTCCTTTTCTAGAAAGACAGCTTCACGAGCAACAAACACTTTATTCTCGTTACTATTGTAGAAGTAATATCCACAAGTTTCCTTAGGGTAGCCTACAAAAATACATTTTTGTAACGAGGTGCAAGCTTATCGTCAGACTTGCTCTTGACATAAGCATCACAACCCCATACTTTCATGTATCGCAGATTCGGGACTTTTCCTTTCCATATCTCATATGGAGTTTTGTCAGTTGCTTTAGTGGGACTTTTATTAAGTGATTGTACAGCAGATAAAATGGCAAAACCCCAGAATGACTTAGGTAACTCTGTTTGACTCATCATCAATCGAACCATATCTAATAAAGTTCGATTCCACCTTTCAGCCACACCATTTAATTGTGTTGTGCCAGGAGGAGTTAACTGAGATACAATAACACAGTTTTTAAGGTGATCTTTAAATTCATTGCTTAAATATTCCCCACCACGATCTGATCGTAATGCTTTAATCTTCTTATTTAATTGGTTTTCTACTTCATTCTGAAACTCTTTGAACTTATCAAAAGCTTCACTTTTATACCTTATTAAATAGATATTGTTGGAATATGTGTCCTCCGACAATAATGCGATCACAACTGTTGATCATGATGATCACATGTTTAAGTCTCATTTTAAAGAATACAATTGGGAAGTAATATTTATCGTCAATGGTCCACACATATCGGTAATGATTGGTGACTAGAGTTTGACATTCTTTGCGTGAGACGGTGGTGACCAGTTGATCCCCTTAGGTCATACCTAAAGGGTAACACTCTTAATTGATCATTTAATTGATCGTATGACGATACAGGTTAATTAAATTACTTAAAATTGACGGACGATTTTGGAAGTAATATTTACGTGTCTCATTGTAATTTGATTAAATAAGATACGGTCTAAGTAATCGAGTTGTTTTATTACTTAGATGAAATTATTGTTTAAGGAAACAATTGCATTTGAATGAATAAATTATTGTAAATACAAGATGTTGTGATTTATAATTGGTAAAATATTTTGGTACAAGTAATTATGAATTACTAAGTCGATTTTGTATATGATGTATTTTTATTAATGCGTTGATTTTTAATATGTTAAAAATACATAACAATTTTACATGACATGTGACATGTGACAAATTGACAAATTGACAAAGATAAAATGGAACCCATTTTATATCTAAATGACCGAAATTAGGGGTGATATTAGGAATATATTATGTTGATTATGTTAGTGGTAAACATAATCATTTCTTCCTAATCCTAGCCATGCAACCCTACTTGCTCTTGTGAAGACAACCTTGTGCATGCATTGGCCATCTCCCCTCCCCATTTCCACCCGGTTTTAAGAGGAGAAAACCATGGGTTTTTCTCCTTAATTTTTACCTAATATACACTATCAAAACATTAGTGTATTATTATTCATTCAACATCTAAAAATAAGAGTTTTTAGTGAGATAAAATCTTCCTCCTTCTCCCTTTCTCTCAACCGAAATTATTGAGAGAACAAAATAATTTTTGGTCAATTTTATACAAAATTAATATTGTTCTAATAATAATAATATTAATTTTATTAAGTTGTTACTTTGGGTATTAATCTTTGGGAGGGATTCTCTACTTGAATCTTTGTTCATCCACTTAAGGAAGCTCAAGAACAAGTGAGTAGGAGAACTCACTTGTGCCCATAAAATCCGAAATCTTCAATGTAAGATGATAATTTCTTCTTTAATTTTATTATTGTTTGCATTCATAAGATCATCATTTAATTTTATGACTAAATTAAATCATCACATATATGAATATGTATAGTAATGAGATATAGATTTCTAACAATTGGTATCAGATATGTGATGAATATGTATAGTAAGGAGTTTGTGGCTCTTGTGTTAGAAATCTATCTCTTTACTTAACATATTCATATATGTGATGATTTAATTTAGTCATAGAATTAAACATTGATCTTATGCATGCAAACAATAAAGAAAATAAGGAAGAAATCATCAACCCTTACATTGATATTTCGGATTATTGGGCACAAGTAAGATCTCCTTCTTACTTGTTCTTGAGCTCTCCTAAAATGGATGAACAAAGGATTCAAGTATAGAATCCCTCCCAATAAATAATACCCAAGATATACTCTTAACAAAATTAATATTATTATTACTAGAACAATATTAATTTAAATAAAATTGACCCAAAATCTTTATTTTTGTTCTCTTATTTTCGGTTAAGAGGAGGAAGAAAAAGGAAGATTTTATCTCACTAAAAACTCTTATTTTAGATGAAGAATGAATGAATGAATCACATAATCTTATGGTAGTATATAAGGTAAAAATAAAGAGAAAAACCTATAGCTTTTCTCTTCATAAAACCGGGTAGGAGGGGGAGGGAATGGCCAATGCATGCACAAGGTTGTCTTCACAAGATCAAGTAGGTATGCATGGCTAGTATTAGGCTAATATGATTATGTTTACCACTAACATAATTAACATAATATATTCCTAATACTCCCCATTATTTCGGTCCATTTAGTGTAAAATGGAAAATCCATTTTACACATTATTTTGTCAATTTGTCACATGTAACATGTCATGTAAAAATGTTATGTATTTTTAACATATTAAAAATCAACGCATTAATAAAATACGTCATATACAAAATTTACTTAGTAATTCATAATTACTTGTACCAAAATAATTTACCAATTATAAATCACAACATCTTGTATTTATAATAAATTATCATTCAAATGCAATTGTTTCCTTAAACAATAATTTCATCTAAGTAATAAAACAATTCGACCACTTAGACCGTATCTTATTTAATCAAATTATAATGAGATACGTAAATATTACTTCCAAAATCGTCCGTCAATTTTAAGCAATTTAATTAACCCGTATCGTCATACGATCAATTAAATGATCAATTAAGAGTATTATCCTTTAGGTATGACCTAAGGGGGTCAACTGATCACCACGTCGCACTACGACGACAAGAATGTCAAACTCTAGTCACCAATCATTACCGATATGTGTGGACCATTGACAAGTAAAAATACTTCCCAAATGTATTCTTTAAAATGAGACTTAAACATGTGATCATTATGATCGACAGTTGTGATCGCATTATTGTCGGAGGACACATATTCCAACAATCTCCCACTTGTCCTCGACAAGTGTGCGTCACCAATTCTCTTGTCCTATTACTATCTCCCACTCAATGCAAGGTGTCTTTCAGGTCGTACTTGCAAGTGATCATATCGAGAGTGGTTTCCTCGATCTGGAGAATAACTGATTGACCGGATTTATCTACCATAGATATCTTCCGAGCGTGGCCACGCATTTCCAGTTCATTACTCCTCGAGTGGCCCTGAGATATTGTTATAACCCTGACTAGGGGTGGACAATTCCTATCGCACGCATTCCCTTCGACTAGCCACAGCCATCATAACCCAAAATATGCCCATTTGACCCCATTTACGAAGGTCGTAGTAACACAAATCAAAGTTAATCTGAAACTGTGCCATCTTAGGCGAATAGTCTTTAGTCAAAAGAATCGACTCATTAGAATACTATAGTAGCTCTCGCCACGACCAGGCTATATAAATTTGCCAGAACTCTATAAGCGGTCATAAGGCCCGACAAAATGTTCCTAACAGTTTGCCTATGTGATCGACTAGTCATTCTCATATGACTCTATGGCACTTGAACTTGCCATCAATCGCATCACACTTTAGTCACTTCGAGATGTCACCTCATACAAGTGACTATGGGCAAATACTATGTTAATCCGTGTTCACTTTAATGGGGTTCAACTTGTCACTACAACCCGTTTGGATATAACAATGTATAAAGAAAAGATAAAAGACAAATTCGATTATGAACATGAACAAAAACAACACTTTTATTTCATTTCAAAATCTAACATAAACTTGATACACGTTTAAGCCCCATGGACGCAACATGTCCATCATGCTTGGCCTGCGATAAAGGTTTGGTGAGCGGATCGGCTATGTTGTCATCCGTTCCAACCTTACAAATCGCAATTTCCTTTCTTTCAATGAAATCTCTTATTACATGATATTTTCTAAGTACATGTCTAGATCTATTACTAGACTTTGGCTCTTTAGCTTGGAAGATCGTCCCACTATAATCACAATAGAGAGTGATGGGATCATTGGCGGTAGGTACTACTCTTAGACCTTCCGTGAATTGCCTGATCCACATGACTTCCTTGGCGCTTCCGATCGCAATGTACTCAGCCTCCGTTGTTGAATCTGCGGTCACAGCTTCCTTGAAGCTTCTCCAGCTAACGGCACCACCATTGAGCATGAAAACGAAACCAGCTTGTGATTTCATGTCATCTCTATCTGTTTGAAAACTTGAGTCCGTGTAACCATTAACACGGAGTTCGGTGTCTCCTCTAAACACTAAGATAGAATCCTTAGTCCTTCTCAAGTACTTAAGGATGTTCTTGACGACAATCCAGTGACTCTCACCTGGATTTCCTTGATATCTACTCGTCATGCTCAAGGCATACGAGACATCAGGACGTGTGCATATCATGGCGTACATGATTGATCCAACAGCGGAAGCATAAGGGATCATCTTCATGCGTTCAACATCATGGGGTTCGGAGGGAGATTGAGTCTTGCTCAATATAGTCCCAGTTATCATAGGTACCAAACCCCTTTTTGATTTGTCCATGCTGAACCGTCAAAGAATCTTATCAACATAAGACTCTTGACTTAGTGCCAATATCCTCTTGGATCTATCTCTATGGATCCGGATACCTAATATGCGTTGTGCCTCTCCTAAATCCTTCATTTGGAAGTGGTTACCTAACCACTTCTTAACAGAAGATAACATCGGAATATCATTTCCAATGAGTAGTATGTCATCGACATACAAGATTAGGAACACAACATTGCTTCCACTGAATTTCATGTATAAACATGGTTCCTCAACACTTCGTGTGAAACCATTCTCTTTTATAACATGATTGAATCGATGATTCCAACTTCTAGATGCTTGCTTAAGACCATAAATGGATCTCTTAAGTTTGCATACTTTGTTAGGATTCTTAGAATCAACAAAACCTTCGGGTTGTATCATGTACACCTCCTCTTCTAAATGCTCATTTAGAAAAGCGGTTTTGACATCCATTTGCCATATTTCATAATCATGAAATGCGGCAATCGCTAACAAAATCCGTATGGATCTTAGCATGGCTACGGGGGCGAAGGTCTCATCATAATGGAGACCTTGGACTTGGGTAAATCCTTTTACCACTAGCCTAGCTTTGTAGACATCATATTATTCTATGCCATTCTTGACTTTGAAAATCCATTTGCATTGAAGAGGTCTTACCCCTTTAGGCAAATCTACCAAGTCCCAAACTTGGTTTTCATGCATAGAATCCATTTCGGACTTCATGGCTTCAAGCCATAAGGAGGAATTAGGACTAGAGATTGCGGCCTTGTAGGTAGCGGGCTCGTCACTTTCTAAAATCAACACATCAAGTATTCCATCTTCTTCGATAAGTCCCACATATCGATCGGGATGGCGAATAACTCGACCCGTTCTTCTTAGTGGAGGAGGGACAACCACGTTAGACGACGAAGGAACATCTTCTTGCGTCTCTACCTCGGTTTGTGGCTCTTGAACTTCATCAAGTTCAAAATTTCTCCCACTCTGTCTCTTAGAAATAAAGTCTCTTTCTAAGAAGACAGCCTCGCAAGACACAAACACTTTGTTATCTTGAGGTTTGTAGAAGTAGTATCCTCGAAAATTCGAGGGGTAACCTACAAAGGTGCATTTTTCGGATCTTGGGGCAAGCTTGTTGTCGGTCTTAGCCTTGACGTAAGCATCACATCCCCAAATTTTCATGTAGGATAGATTAGGAACTCTTCCTTTCCACATTTAAAATGGAGTCTTTTCGGTGGCCTTTGTGGGACTATTATTCAAAGATATAATTGCCGTTTGGATTGCAAATCCCCAAAACGAGTTTGGTAACTCGGTTTGACTCATCATGGATCGAACCATATCAAGTAGGGTTCGATTTCTCC
Source organism: Silene latifolia (assembly GCF_048544455.1). Lineage (NCBI taxonomy): Eukaryota > Viridiplantae > Streptophyta > Magnoliopsida > Caryophyllales > Caryophyllaceae > Silene > Silene latifolia. The sequence goes on along the minus strand of NC_133527.1, from coordinate 114,602,253 downwards.
TTTCGGCAACACCATTGAGTTGTGGTGTTCCAGGTGGATAAAGTTGTGATATAATACCACAACCTTTCAAGTGTGAATCGAATTCAAGGCTAAGATATTCTCCACCACGATCGGAACGTAGTGCTTTTATCTTTTTGTCCAATTGGTTCTCTACTTTGTTTTGAAATTCCTTGAATTTCTCAAACGCTTCACTTTTATGCTTCATTAAATACATATACCCATATCTACTCAAGTCATCGGTGAAGGTTATGAAGTAGTCATAATTTCCACGAGCGGTGATACTCATTGGTCCACACACATCGGTATGTATGAGTCCCAATAGTTCACTTGCTCGTGTCCCTTTACCACTAAAAGGATTTCGAGTCATTTTTCCAAGAAGGCAAGATTCGCATGTTCCATATGATTGAAAATCAAATGGTGTAATCACATTAGTCGAAATTAATCTTTTGATGCGATTCTCGTTTATGTGACCTAATCGACAATGCCAAATGAACGCTTCATTTGGGTCACTTGATTTGAGTTTCTTTGATTGAATGTTATAGATATCATTAGTCGGATTCGAGGTTTCTAAAATGTAAATGCCATTAATAGAAGAAGCTTGGCCTATAACCAAGTCGTTCCTTGAAATAGTACAACGATTGTTCTTAATGACAAAACAAAAACCGTCCATGTCTAACATAGCGATTGAAATAATGTTTATAGAGAGTGTAGGCACATAAAAACAATTATGTAAATACAACTCAAATCCATTAGGCAAAGCTAATACATAAGTTCCTTTGGATTCGGCCGCTACTCGAGCTCCATTTCCAAGGCGTAGATCCACATCTCCTTTGCTAAGCCTCTTCACGTCTCTTAAACCCTGTAAATGATTACAAAGGTGAGAACCACAACCGGTATCCAGTACCCATGTCGTAGTGGAAGTATAATTTATATCAATAACATAAATTTCCTTAGGAATTTTACCTTTTGGAACGATGATTCCTTCCCTTATATTTCGCAAATATACGGGACAATTTCTAAGCCAATGTCTCATGCCATAGCAATAATGGCACTCATCATTAACTTGCTTGAAGTTTTTCACTTTCTTTCCCTTCTTCTTGAACTTTTTGCCCTTTGAAGCAAGAACTTGATTGCTTGAGCTCCCACTAGTTTTGGCATCTTTATCTTCCAGAGACAAAGATCCTATAGATTGTATGAGGCGGTCTTCCTGAGATGGGCTCACACGAGATCTAGTAGTAGTAGGTGGTCTAGTAGAAGTGATGAAGTTAAGGTTTCCATCCGAACCTATCCCAAAATGAAGTTCTCTAGTAGTGTCAAAATCATTGTTGGAGCAAACGTCGTCAAAAACATTGTGGTATGACTCAATAGTTATCGGTGCGGTAGCGTTTGATGGATTCATTGTAATGAACTACAAGTATGGAGGAAAAGGAAATATTAACATTTGTCTTTTTAATATCATACTTGTAAATAAACTAACAAGATATGAACATTTATATAGTGACCTCTACCCAACTATAATAAATGATTCCGAGATCCAAATTCATATTAACTTGGGCACGGGGTAGCCGATGAAACCCTTATCAATATAACTCCGTGGACTAAATCTTTAATCGATTCTAATTTTAGAACTCTCGGTCGATAAAATTACTCTAATATTTATCTATAGCCCGGAACACATGCGACTACGGTCACGAATACTTCCGTTGAGGTCAATCCAAATTTCGAATAAATGTGTCCATGATCCAAATTCACATTAACTTGGGCACGGGGTAGCCGATGAAACCCTCATCAACATGAATTCGGTGGATAGACATTTATCACCCACTTCCCCTACGTAACAAGGTTTGTACCCCGGGGTGGCCGAGTGCACTCCCTCGCGAAATAGGTTTTCATGGTTTCTACTATTTGGTAAGGCTATGTCTCAATTGATTGTTTTAGCGAGAGGTCATGTCAATTTATTATCTATCACGTTTTAAGTGAACTAAAGCGGTGAACTACGATAATTCTAATTGACACGGTCGATATACTCGATTAAATGATAATGTTTGTTTTAGTTATGGCGATTTAGCGATGCATGCGACATATAAATAAAATGCAAAACATAAAATAAATCCTAGTATGGCCTTCCTAAAATAGAAAAATCTAATTAACTATTACATATTCGGAAACCAACTCCATTGGTCCCTTGAACTTCGGTTTTGGCACGCATCTCGAGGTAACACCGTCTTTATGTATCGTCTTCCTTGAGTGACACCGTCTTCAAGGAACTCCGAAATAAATAAATTACATAACAAATTACATAATTTCCTATTAACATTTGTAATTAAAATAAAATAAATCTATTAAATTACAAAACGGTGATACGAGATCACAATAAATTACAACCGAATCGATATTCCCATACATTTCGGGTAATACCAATTAAAAACTAAGGCCATACTAAGTAAAATTAAATAATTCAAAATTACATAAAATAAAATTATGACAATCATAAAAAATGCAGCATTATAATATGTATGAACATGCCCAATTTTATGCTAAATCGCCTTTAAGGAGCCAATATCGTATATTAAACGGGTTTTACGGATTTGCGTGATTTAACGTTTTATAATCACAATAATTATATAAATTCATATTTATGTACAAGTTAATTACCCTAACCAACTTAGGACTCAAAATTAGTCTCTACTAACCATTTGACTATAATTAACTTATATTTCTTAAAATTGTTCATTAGTGGACTCAAAATTACTATAAAAAGTTATAAACTTCAAATAAATCACAAAAATTTCAAATAAATTTGAAATTTGAAATTTAAACTCATGAAAATTCTGGAAAAATACCATGACACTCATAATGTTCAAAACTTAGGTTAATAATTTCGAAATTTATCGGGAAAAACAATGTTGCGGTTTATCGGATTTATCAATTATAATCATAAAAACATGAGAAAAATTATATTCATCAACTTTTCAATTTTATATCTGAAAAAGATAATAAAATGCAACATGTGACATTTTTCCTTAGTCATGAAGTATGTTTTAGCAATTATTCACTAATTAAGTCACTATTTATGCTATTTTTCATCAAAAATTCATAAATCATGCATGAAGACTTCATTATTGCCTATTATTTTACACACATCTTGTAAAATTTCATGTGACAACATATTAAATTTATATGACCAGATTCGAAATTTATCTCATATTAACCTATTTTTCATTTAAATTCGATTTTTATCATGAAAACTCCATATTTCGAGCACAAAAATTCCAAAAATTATGAAAATTTACAGGTCATCTTAAAATAATATATGTGAAAACATATCCAAAAATCACTAGAAAATTCAAAGTTTAGCTAATTTTAGTCCGAAAATGACATTTTAATCATAAAATCACATTTTTAATGCCATTATTATATAGGATGAACAATAAAAATTCATAAATTAACCAAAATATCCTAAATACATTTTAGGACCATAAAATTTAACATGAATAATTTATTTCGTGATATATCATAATAACACAAATTTACAAGTTTTATATGTTAATCGTATAACTCGGAAAAACTATAACCGATTTGCATGCAAACAACCAAAAGCTCATGATACCGATTATTAGAAATCTATATCTCTTTAATTAACATATTCATATATGTTATGATTTAATTTAGTCATAAAATTAAACATTGATCTTATGCATGCAAACAATAAAGAAAATAAGGAAGAAATAATCAACCCTTACATTGATATTTCGGATTATTGGGCACAAGTAAGATCTCCTTCTTACTTGTTCTTGAGCTTTCCTAAAATGGATCAACAAAGGATTCAAGTATAGAATCCCTCCCAAGGAATAATACCCAATATATACTCTTAACAAAATTAATATTATTATTACTAGAACAATATTGATTTAAATAAAATTGACCTAAAATCTTTATTTTTGTTCTCTTATTTTCGGTTAAGAGGAGGAAGAAAAAGGAAGATTTTATCTCACTAAAAACTCTTATTTTAGATGAAGAATGAATGAATGAATCACATAATCTTATGGTAGTATATAAGGTAAAAATAAAGAGAAAAACCTATAGCTTTTCTCTTCATAAAACCGGGTAGGAGGGGGAGGGAATGGCCAATGCATACACAAGGTTGTCTTCACAAGATCAAGTAGGTATACATGGCTAGTATTAGGCTAATATGATTATGTTTACCACTAACATAATTAACATAATATATACCTAATACTCCCCATTATTTCGGTCCATTTAGTGTAAAATGGAAAATCCATTTTACACATTATTTTGTCAATTTGTCACATGTAACATGTCATGTAAAAATGTTATGTATTTTTAACATATTAAAAATCAACACATTAATAAAATACGTCATATACAAAATTTACTTAGTAATTCATAATTACTTGTACCAAAATAATTTACCAATTATAAATCACAACATCTTGTATTTATAATAAATTATTCATTCAAATGCAATTGTTTCCTTAAACAATAATTTCATCTAAGTAATAAAACAATTCTACCGCTTAGACCGTATCTTATTTAATCAAATTATAATGAGAGACGTAAATATTACTTCCAAAATCGTCCGTCAATTTTAAGCAATTTAATTAACCCGTATCGTCATACGATCAATTAAATGATCAATTAAGAGTATTATCCTTTAGGTGTGACCTAAGGGGGTCAACTGATCACCACCGTCGCACGACAGTAATGTCAAACTCTAGTCAGCCAATCATTTTCGATATGTGTGGACCAGTTGACAGTAAAAATACTTCCCAAATGTATTCTTTAAAATGAGACTTAATTAAACATGTGATCATTATGATCGACAGTTGTGATCGCATTATTGTCGGAGGACACATATTTCAACAATAAAATATTTTGCTCTTTTCTTATGGGAAAACCGAAAATGGGGAGAGGAGATAACCCAATACATGCTCACCTTTTCTTCCCAAGAGAAAGCTATGTATGCATCAGAAGCTAGTGTGTATTATTCATTCTAACATCATCTAAAATATAGAGTTTTAGAGAGATAAATTACTCCATCTTCTCCCTTCTCTTAACCGAAAATAAGAGACAAAATTCCATATTTTGGGTCAATTTTATTTAGATTAATATTATTTAGATTAAACAATCGGGATCATGAGCTTTTGGTTGTTTGCATGCAAATCGGTTATAGGTTTTCCGAGTTATACGATTAACATATAAAACTTGTAAATTTGTGTTATTATGATATATCACGAAATAATTTATGCATGTTAAAGTTTCTGATCCTAAAATGTATTTAGGATATTTTGGTTAATTTATGGATTTTTATTGTTCATCTTACATAATAATGGCATTAAAAATGTGATTTTATGATTAAAATGTCATTTTCGGACTAAAATTAGCTAAACTTCGAATTTTACAGTGGTTGTTGGATATGTTTTCACATATATTATTTTTAGATAACCTGTAATTTTTCAAAAATTTTGGAGTTCTTATGCTCGAAATATGGATTTTTCATGATAAAAATCGAATTTAAATGAAAAATGGGTTAATATGAGATAAATTTTGAATATGGTCATATAAATTTAGTATGTTGTCACATGCAATTTTACAAGATGTGTGTAAAATAATAGGCTATAATGAAGTCTTCATGCATGATTTATGAATTTTTGATGAAAAATAGCATAAATAGTGACTTAATTAGTGAATAATTGCTAAAACATACTTCATGACTAACGAAAAATGTCACATGTTGCATTTTATTATCTTTTTCAGATCTAAAATTGAAAAGTTGATAAATATAATTTTTCTCATGTTTTTATGATTATAATTGATAAATCCGATAAACTGCAGCATTGTTTTTCCCGATAAATTTCGAAATTATTAACCTAAGTTTTGAACATTATGAGTGTCATGGTATTTTTTTTCCAGAATGTTCATGAGTTTAAATTTCAAATTTTGAATTTATTTGAAATTTTTGTGATTTATTTGAAGTTTATAGCTTTTTATAGTAATTTTGAGTCCACTAATGAACAATTTTAAGAAATATAAGTTAATTATAGTCAAATGGTTAGTGGAGACTAATTTTGAGTCCTAAGTTGGTTAGGGTAATTAACTTGTACATAAATATGAATTTATGTAATTATTGTGATTATAAAACGTTAAATCACGCAAATCCGTAAAAACCGTTTAATATACGATATTGGCTCCTTAAAGGCGATTTAGCATAAAATTGGGCATGTTCATACATATTATAATGCTGCATTTTATTTATGATTGTCATAATTTTATTTTATGTAATTTTGAATTATGTAATTTCACTTAGTATGGCCTTAGTTTTTAATTGATATTACCCGAAATGTATGGGATTATCGATTCGGTTGTAATTTATTGTGATCTCGTATCACCGTTTTGTAATTTAATAGATTTATTTTATTTTAATTACAAATGTATAATAGGAAATTATGTAATTTGTTATGTAATTTATTTATTCCGGAGTTCCTTGAAGACGGTGTCACACAAGAAGGCGATACATAAAGACGGTGTTACCTCGAGATGCGTGCCAAAACCGAAGTTCAAGGGACCAATGGAGTTGGTTTCCGAATATGTAATAGTTAATTAGATTTTCTATTTTAGCAAGGTCATACTAGGATTTATTTTTATGTTTTGCATTTTATTTTTATGTCGCATGCATCGCTAAATCGCCATAACTAAAACATGCATCATCATTTTATCGAGTTTATCGACCGTGTCAATTAGAATTATCGTAGTTCACCGCTTTAGTTCACTTAAAACGTGAGAGATAATAATTTGACATGACCTCTCGCTAAAACAATCAATTGAGACATAGCCTTACCAAATAGTAGAAACCATGAAAACCTATTTCGCGAGGGAGTGCACTCGGCCACCCCGGAGTACAAACCTTGTTACGTAGGGGAAGTGGGTGATAAATGTCTATCCACCGAATTCATGTTGATGAGGGTTTCATCGGCTACCCCGTGCCCAAGTTAATGTGAATTTGGCTCATGGACACATTTATTCGAAATTTGGATTGACCTCAACGGAAGTATTCGTGACCGTAGTCGCATGTGTTCCGGGCTATAGATAAACATTAGAGTAATTTTATCGACCAAGAGTTCTAAAAGTAGAATCGATTAAAAGTTAATCCACCGAGTTATATTAATAAGGGTTTCATCGGCTACCCCGTGCCTAAGTTGATATGAATTTGGGTCTTGGAATCATTTATCTAAGTTGGGTAGAGGTCACTAGATAAATGCAATAAAACTTGTTTAAATTAATATTTTTACGAGTATTATTATTTTGAAAACGACATATGTTTTATTCCTTCTATATTTTGTTTTGTAGACCGCTTTAATTTCTCATAACAAATGGCCACTCCAAACATCAACGCCACACCTCTCACTAATACTTCATGGCTCCGATCCTTCATGGACCGATGTAAACTTGAAAAGAATGGGTCAAATTTCTCCGATTGGGATGCCCAACTCAAATTAGCCGCCCAAGGTGACGACAAGCTTCGTTACCTCACCGAGGCCTCTCCACCCGAACCTAATGCTAGGTCGAGTGCCGCTACTAGGGAAGCATATGAGGCTTACCACAAGGAGTCCGCCGCAATGAAAAATGTGTTGATCTTTGCGATGGAGGCGGATCTCCAAAGGAGAGCCTTTAAGATGGGCACCGCTAATGAAATCTATTCCAAGCTTGTGACAATGTTTTCACAAACTCCGCGGATCGTCCAATATGAGGCGGCCGCGGCATTCTTTGATCTCGACTTCAAAGAGGGCCAAAAGGTTACCCTCACGTGCTCAAATTAATGGAGCTAGTCGAGACTTTGAAGATTCAAAAAGTTGAAATCCCCAAAGAACTCATTGTAAATAGGATTCTACACTCCTTATCCAAAGTCAAAGCGTATGTTCAATTCCGGGTGAATTTTAACATGCAAGACAAGGACGTGTCTCTTGAAGACTTGCACAAGTTACTTGTGCAAGCCAAAAGAGACATGGGGTTAAATGTTAACCCACCTAAGGATGTGCTTAACCTTAGCACCAAAAGCAAGGGGAAGTTCAAGAAGAATGGGAATAAGGGTAAGAAGCAAGCTCCCACTTTCACCAAAGCTAAGTCTTATGAAGCTAGCACTTCCAAAATCAAGAAAGGTCCTCTTGATAAATGCCATTATTGTAATGGTGTTGGACATTGGAAAAGAAATTGTTCCAAATACCTTGGTGACATTAAGGCTGGAAAGATCACTCCAGTAGGTAAATGACTATCCTTTCTTTTATGTTTCTAATTCAACTATGGTATTGTGATATAAAGTTGTGATAATGTATCCCCTTTTTATTGTAAATAGGGCCTCCACCAAGCAAGGACAAGGGAAAAGAAAAGCAAGCTTGAGAAACCATCAAGAAGCTAAGAATAGCTTCAATGAAGCTTCGCTTTTTATTGTCTTATTTTAATTATGTTTCGGATTTTAGAACCTTTTGATTTCCGTGTTCGACATGGAAATGTATTTTGGATAATGGTTGTATTTTGGATAATGGTGGCTTGGTTTGCAACCCAAGTCACCCGTTTTATCGTATTTTATCCTTGTTCTAAAATTCGTCTTTATCCGCTTGCTCATAGAAACGTATGATCATTCACTTAAAGTGATCTAATAGACAACTATAATGATGGGATTCATTATATGTCCACAAGCTTAAGGCTTGTATATGATCAATTATAAAGTGATGATTGAGTTGATGAACTCTCCTAAAGGAATGTTAATTACCAAGTACACTTATCAAATCTAAAACAATTAGTCAACCTATGAGATAGTCCTCCTTATACTTCAAAAATCATTATTTGTGTCTCATAAGCTATCTTTGAATCTCTAGTGTATTCATTCTAAAGATAGAGTGGGAGAAAAATGAAGACACAAAGAACACCAAGATAAATTTGTGTACTTGTGTAAATGAGATCTACGCAAGGAAGAATGATTTGAATAAAGGTATATCTATTTATATAGTATACACGAATAGATGAGATCTATGGTCTCGAATAGATCTACATGAGAAAAGAGACCAAGTGAAGTAATCAAAAGAATATGTTCTCAAGATAACTACACGAGGAGACCAAAAGAAGGTTTTGGAATAAGAATGACTAATGTAAAGTCTCAACAAGATTTTTGACTAGTTTATGAATAACATTTGACCAATAGTTTCAATATTGATATTTACTTAAGAGCCTAAATGAATCAAAGTTACATCCTAGAAAATAAATGAGATTTATGACTAGAAGTTGCAAGGATTGATATACCGATATCCACAATAGCTAAGTTAAGTATTAACCACGCTAATGTCATTACTTAACCTCATTATGAAAATGAAATGGTTAAACCTCCTTCCGAAAAGGGTATTTTGAAGGACGTGTATTAGATATTATTCATATTTAAATAATGACATTGCTACGCATCATTATAAAATGAATGAGTTAGAGATTAAAATCTCTTTCCATAAGGTTAAGATGAGACCTCTTCAAAATAGGTATTTTGAAAGGATATGATGGGAACATATATGGTTTTATCTTAATAACTTAGCAAAGCAATATATATTTCAATTCTTGAAATGTTTCAATTGAGTAGTCAATTACGAAACATGTGGAATTAAGTGGGAGTTGGAAATTATCATGTGAAGACATAGAATTTAGTGGGAGCAATCATCTTGTAAAAGTTTATAACTCATTACTCATTGAGAATGACGAGCTAATACTTTCTTTCAAAGAAGGTATTTGAGTTTTCAATTCTGGATGAAAATGGACTATGATGAATCCAATTACATCATGAGATGTTGGATAAGTATTGAGATATACACATCGAATCAACGAGAAACGTAGGTTATTCATGTAAATGAAAATGGAATTGCCATTAGCAGTCATGGTCGTTCATTGAACCTAAGAATGGTTGATCACATGATTATTAGTTACTAATGTTTCCGCCATTAGAATAATCATGCACATGTCCAATAATGAATCATATGCATAAGAGCATGATGGATTATTGGCAAGCCATAGAAGAATCGTCATGAATTCTCGAGGAGAATCTGATGAGCGATTTCAGTTTTGGACAGAACACTCTGTTATGTGTCAAGAGGTTGCACATATTAAAGTTCGAACACACGTAAGGATTTATGAAAATCCTAAGCTTTTCAAGCTAAAAGGAGAAATAAAAGGTTAGGAAAGATACTTAGTTGAAGTAAGAAGTTACTCAAAACTAATATTTTCTAATATGCTAGGACTTGTGAGAAGTACTAGGCTAATCATCTTGACAATTGTTGCAAGACTCTACAAAACATTTACCTAGTGCATTGTGAGTGGGTGGAGTACTTGATCAGTGCAAGTTATATCATTCACCGCAAATTCATTGGTTATGTGATAATCGACAGGGAAGTTCTTTCAAGATAAAGAACCCAAATCAAGGTTGGGAACCTATATGTGTACTTGGTAAGGTTCATGCTATGAAAGATAACATGAATGTAAAGGAAAATGCGATTATAAGAAGTTTGAACACATGGACACATGGTATGTTAAACTTCTATTGCAATCAACTAGTGTTTACACACTTACGATATGCATCACAAGGTTGTAATACGGTATTGACTACCCGAATGTGATGTCAACATTTGTCGTTTGAGTTATTATTAACTCACCTTATACTTTGTTACATCCAAACGGGTTGTAGAGACAATTGAACCCCATTAAAGTGAACACGGATTAGCATTGTATTCGCCCATAGTTACTTATATGAGGTGACGTCTCGAAGTAACTAGAATGTGATGCGATTGATGGCAAGTTCAAGTGCCATGGAGTCATATGAGAATGACTAGTCGATCACATAGGCAGACTATTAGGAACACTTTGTCGGGCCTTATGACCGCTTATAGAGTTCTGGCAAATTTATATAGCCTGGTCGTGGCAAGAGCTACTATAGTATTCTAATGAGTCGATTCTTTTGACTAAAGACTATTTGCCTAAGATGGCACAGTTTCAGATTAACTTTGATTTGTGTTACTACGATCTTCGTAAATGGGGTCAAATGGGCATATTTTGGGTTATGATGGTTGTGTCTAGTCGAAGGGAATGAGTGCGATAGGAATTGTCCACCCCTAGTCAGGGTTATAAACAATATCTCAGGGCCACTCGAGGAGTAATGAACTGGAAATGCGTGGCCATGCTCGGAAGATATCTATGGTAGATAAATCCGGTCAATCAGTTATTCTCCAGATCGAGGAAACCACTCTCGATATGATCACTTGCAAGTACGACCTGAAAGACACCTTGCATTGAGTGGGGGATAGTAATAGGACAAGAGAATTGGTGACGCACACTTGTCGAGGACAAGTGGGAGATTGTTGGAATATGTGTCCTCCGACAATAATGCGATCACAACTGTTGATCATGATGATCACATGTTTAAGTCCCATTTTAAAGAATACAATTGGGAAGTAATATTTTACTGTCAACTGGTCCACACATATCGGTAATGATTGGTCGACTAGAGTTTGACATTCCGTCGTGAGACGGTGGTGACAGATTGATCCCCTTAGGTCATACCTAAAGGGTAACACTCTTAATTGATCATTTAATTGATCGTATGACAATACGGGTTAATTAAATTACTTAAAATTGACGGACGATTTTGGAAGTAATATTTACGTGTCTCATTGTAATTTGATTAAATAAGATACTGTAACACCCCCGTTTATTTAAGGGCCTGAACTAGGACTCCTCAGATAAATGACGGTGTTACCATCCCGGTTTCCCGAGGTAGTGAATAACAAATTAAACTCCAAGGCAACTTATATAAATCCTTTAACTTAATTACTACAACGTCTTTTACAACAACTATAAAGAACTACATAAATGGAAGTGGAAGTCTTCTAAATAATGATCTAACTACTATGTCTTCTGATCCAGTGTCTCACGCCCATCAAGCTCCCGTCCTATCTTTTAAACCCGTCAAGTCCGCTCCCCATAAAACGGTTCATCACGGTGTTCACGAATACATGTGGTCAACCACGAGGTTGAGTAGGGAAAACAATAAAACAAGAAAATATGATATGCATGATACTCCGTCACCTCCATCTCCATCTCAACTCATCACACACAACCCCAAGACGCCCAGACCATACCGATCCCCGGTAGACTATATATATATCGACCGTAGTCGATCCGCCCGCTCGTTAGCGGAGGACACCAGGGCAAGTCTGCAGAACCCGCCTGGCCTTATCACAACATCACATCGTATCTCAACATCGTCACCACCACATCATCCTCCAACTCCAATGCATATGCAATGCTCAACAATCAATGCAACATGATATGTATATCAATGAATGAAATCATGCCAGCTATCGAAATAACGAAATAACATAATCAACACGAACAGTTCAGTCAACCACACTCCAGTATATGAATCATAACATAAATTACAACCACGCACAAGTCATCGATCACAGCTCGGTCACATGTAACACAACAACTCAACACAATTTAACAACACCGGTAAGTCAAGTGTATTTCCCTACCTCGATCTGCGAGTCAAATAGTCGGGTGCTCAGTAATATTTCCACAACAATTCGCCCTCTGAAAGGTAAATAAATGATAATTGATTACTTAATTATTCTCGTTCCCAAAATAGAAATTTACCAAAAATAGAAACTTTCCCGATATAGAAACTTTTCTCTTTTAACAATCCCGACACAAAACCTGTTTCCAATTATTTAAACGACTCGGGAATTAAATTTAAATAGCTAATGTGATAATAAAATATTAAACGAATTAAACGTTTTAAGAAGACCCGAATCAAACATAAAACAATTCAAGCATCCCGACTCAAACCCGTCTTTAATCATTTTAATGCACTCGGGAATTAATTAATTAATTTAGAATACGACCCATAACGAAATATAACGATTAAATTATGAAAACCCGCTTCAAAACCAAAACAGCCCGGCATCCACACAACCCCCCTTCCCACGCTCTCACCCGCCACCACAGGCCACCACGAGGCCGTGGCAACCACCAGCCGTGGTCCCCACTTCAACCCAACCACCAACGGCCACCCCCACTGGGTCGATTGCCGCCGGCGGTTCAAACCAGGGCCGCCATTTGGCCTCGGTTCACCACCACGCATCACCAACCCCTCGTTCTCCACCGCCACCACCGTAACCATTAATCAACCACCGCCCAAACAACCACCCGTAAACTCGCCGCCAACCCACGCACCCAGACACCACAAAGACCACCGTTTCGACCTCCCCCTAGTCCACGGTGGTGCCACCCAAACCTTACCCCTCTAAAACCCGCCTGAAACCAAAACCAAACCCGTTTTGCCACCCCCTGTCGCTGCCGCCTTTTACCGTCCATATTACCACCTAAGACCACCCCAACAACCACCAGGACACTCGCCTCACACCACTCTACTCCTATACCCCTTCGACAACCACCATAAACGCCCCTGTAAGACACGAAACAACAGCCCAACAACTCGACGTAAAGAGGAGAAGGGTTGCGCTCTTACCTTTTCTCGCGCACGGCCGCCGCCGCCTGTGGTTGCCACCGGACGTCGACAACCACCCCTAGATCTTCCCTGCTGCGCTGCCAACACTCACACTCACTCTCCCTCTCTCGATTTGCGTGAAGGTGAGTTATGGGGGCCGAAAAGAGGTGGGCGGTTGAGGGAATAGGGTTTAGAAATGTTAGGGTAAAATTAGGTTAAATTTAGGTTAGATGATAAATGGGTCATGGGTATGGGTAACGTGATATGGGTCATGGGTATGGGTAACGTGATATGTAAATGGGTAAGTTATCGTTCAGCTAAACCCGTCTCAACAAGTTTACGAGTAACTTGGTCTTACGATATCAACACGACTACACAATTACTCGACTCGATAAACAATATAAAATACGGGGTATTACAGTCTTCCCCCCTTAAAATGGACTTCGTCCCGAAGTTCGCTCATCTACCAAACCTCCAAGTATCGCCGTGGTTACCAAAACAGATTTTTCTAGTACAAGAACTCATGATCTTAAGCGGGTGAAACGGAATGTTACATTCTACCCTCCTAAAAAGAAAGTTACGTCCCGGAACTTACTTCATGCACCTAACACCACTCATGAACTCATGCAAACTATCAGAGCACCATAACAGCAACAGTCTGATTACACAACATAGAGAACTCATTTATATGGGTACCACGCGGCGGAACATCAGCTTGAACAAACCTACGATCTACAACTTGATCAAAACCCCAATCTATAAACAAGTGGAGCATAAACATTAAGATTTTACAATCCTACCCAACTAAAAGCATGGTTACGTCCTCGTAACCCCTTTTCAATTTTCATATACATATGCAACAAAATCACTATCAACAACATGTAACAGAAAAGAACACATGATAAGAGATTTCGCAGTAACATTAAGTCGAAAACAAGGTTTTATTATGGAATTAACTGATTGTCAACAAGTAACACTTATTACTTAGCTCATGCTTGACTTAAAACACAACATCAAACTAAAAGAACAACAAGAAGGAACCAAAGGTTTACACTGTTTCATAACAGACCGACCATGGTGTTACTAGTCCTAACCTAACGGTCCTTAGGTCGCGCTTCCTCTGATTCTGGTGACTTCTATGCCATTCCCTTTCTCGGTTCACCTCTTCCCGAAGTCCGGCATGGGTGGTTGATCGTATTTTTCGGCATCAGATACATTAGCGTAAAATTCGTGTCTCAGGTTGCCTGATATAAAGTCGAAGGTATGTTCGGGCGGGTATTTGGCCCCGCCGCAGTAATTGGGGTCACGGAATAGCCTCATGCAGTGGGTGGACAACTCTCTTATGTAGAAGCGCTTGCTGTCCTTTAGTATACCAGAGTTAGGGATAGAATCGATAAGGGTATACGCTCTTAACTGAGTATTAGTTAAATACTCAGGGTGCCCATTATGGCCATACATGTCCATGGCAGCACAAAGTCTCTCACAATGTTCATTAAAGTCAGCATCAAGTGACATGTAACAGTCTTGCGGGTGTACATTGTAGGGATCCATCCTACAAAATGGGAAGTTAACAAATTAAGACACAAGGGTGTTAAGACAAAGGATTCATCCTCGAGGTTTAAGTGTGCGAAAGTTATAAAACAAGTTTTCAGGGTAACTGTTGTAATACCAGGGTTTTGGTCAACTCAAGATCATCACAGCTCGCATTATCTACCAGAGAACGACCATTTTAGAAATACCAACCGCAAGAATACACGTGAACCAGTATACAATCTAACATTGACTCCACCAATTCCTCTCCCAAATCGAAACTATTACCAATTCCGAACAATTGACCCGCCCTACCACTAATAAATCACCAGGAGTATTAAAACATGCGGTACATAAGCACTACTTAACACCTTGAAACCATAGAAAACTCAACACGTAATCAAAACCTTTTGACTCATCAGACATACAACACGAATTAGTCAATTTGTTTGATATAAATTCTGAAACATACTCGCTAATAAAAGTAACAACATATGATCCCTGACAACAACAACATTAATTCCATATCACACATGTGTTTGACATTTTAGCAACCATATCGTTCAATTGTGTCCAAAGAACTTAGTACAACTCATTTCAAAGAAAAACAAACGATATCGCATAACGAGTTTAAACATACGTTTGCCATAATATATTTTGTAGAATTCTAGCTATGGTAAAAGATTAGCAACTTGGACACTTCACTGATTTGCACGACTTAAATACTTGGGCAACTTGTAGACTCAATTAGATGTAACTATATCGACTATCATTTAAACCAAAGCATATCATGTGAATCATCAAAGGATTATCCTATTATAATTGTCAACATGGTTATCATAACAATCTTTATTTTAATATAATTGATAGTAACGACTCGAGAATATAAATATGCCAATTGTCGTGTTATATCAAACAGTTTCCTTTATATCACACTCATGCAATTGCAAGAATCACTTTAGTATTTTTACGATATTGTAATAACGAACATATTCAATAACAAAAATAACAACACTGTTTATTATCATGTTATAGGTTTAGGTTCAACCGAAATAATTTAATGCAATGGAAGCAATAGGTATAACTATAGACACACAGGCTCACAAAAAGGACCTTAGGACTCAGAGGACATCCTACATGTGGTAATATTTAGGCATAACCATTACTACCATTCATGTGTAGACATTTAGACCTAATTATTATAATTATTCATGCGTGTATGTTAGAACAGTCAATTAACTTTTAACGCTATCAACTTACCAAGATATGACAATATAGTTTTATATTTATATATATACCCGACCACTATGCAAATAAGATGCACACCCAGAGACATTACATCATGCCCAATGTATACAAAGTATGCAAACAACTGGACTCGTATAAACATTTCACCCTCGATTAAGAATCAAATTAAGCTATCCAATTTTACTCATGCTATCATGCCAACAATGTTATCAACTAAGTTTTAATTTTATCACTTGTTAAGATATATAACTACTGAACATGCGTGCTACTATCATCATATAAAACATTATAATTTCACCTTACTAAGGCTCATGAATTAATCAAACAAGCGTGTGAAAACTTAGCATAGAACGCACATTTTCTGTGTCATGATTCACGTTGTAACTTTCAAAAATCACGAATAAACAGCCGTTCAACGAAAACTTAAGTTATATTACTTTTCATAACATACAGAGAGTTAATAATTTGTGATAAAAAGAATGAGGTCGAAAGTTCAAGAATTCAATTTTTTTTTTAAAGAATTTTACAACTCAGTTGGTCCAACAAGTATGTGACAGCAATTGGTCCGAAACTTGGGTCAGTTTGAAAAACTTACCATTTAATATAGAGACATCAAGAATTTTCGTGGCTTATCAATTTGAAAACATATGCGAATCTTATGATCGATGGAGTTGGAATTATGCAAAAATTATTAATACAATTTAAATGAGGATTTTTACAAAATCGTTGGTCAAAACATCACTGCACAGGAACTTCCCGACCACAGCCCACTAAAACATTTATTACTCCTAATCTGTATATCCTATAAGCATGAAACCAACGCCAAATGGACACTAACTCGCGAGGCTATCTCTCATAAAATTTTCATCCATAGAAAATTAACAGAAAGGAAATGACAGCAAGATCAATTACAGAGTAAAATCAAACAAAACGGATTTCAACACTAAATCATTCATTTTCCATGTTCCAAACTCTTACAACCATACTATCGATACTAACTCATCCTAACTTAAATCTCACACTTTTGTATTTACGTAAACATCTATCCCATAGAAGTCCCTTCGCCTCCCGACCTACCCCTTACATCTAATCACGATTGCTACGACTAGAAACAAGCAATTCAATGGTGTCTCTCATTACTATCACGATACTATACTAGCATGGCTTTGGGTTCACATAACCACATATTACCAGACATAATAGCACTATCAACACGTCATTCACATCCATCCAGATAAATATCATAATTTCAGCACTAGGTCTCAAGGTATACATCAACTCGCTTATATCCAAGGTTTTCCTTCTAACTACCCCATTCACTCGTTTTCTCTTGGGTTGCCTGGTTCAAAACTGAGAGGGCAAAAGAGCACGCATTAAGGGCGCCTTCTTAACCGCACTGTGAGCTCCTAGCGAGTTTATTCCCAGGGGTTCATTTTTATTTAGACACATCCTACGTTCATTAGGTTCATTGGTTTAGGCCACGAGGATCGTTCGCTCTCGATACCACTTTGTAACACCCCGTTTATTTAAGGGCCGAACTAGGACTCCTCGGATAAATGACGGTGTTACCATCTCGGTTTCCCGAGGTAGTGAATAACAAATTAAACTCCAAGGCAACTTATATAAATCCTTTAACTTAATTACTACAACTTCTTTTACAACAACTATAAAGAACTACATAAATGGAAGTGGAAGTCTTCTAAATAATGATCTAACTACTATGTGTCTTCGATCCAGTGTCTCACGCCCATCAAGCTCCCGTCCTATCTTTTAAACCTGTCAAGTCTGCTCCCCATAAAACGGTTCATCACAGGTGTTCACGAATACACAGGGTCAACCACGAGGTTGAGTAGGGAAAACAATAAAACAGTAAATATGATATGCATGATACTCCGTCACCTCCATCTCCATCTCAACTCATCACACACACCCCAAGACGCCCACCATACCGATCCCGGTAGACTATATATATATCGACCGTAGTCGATCCGCCCGCCGTTAGCGGAGGACACCAGGGCAAGTCTGCAGAACCCGCCCGGGCCTTATCACAACATCACATCGTATCTCAACATCGTCACCACCACATCATCCTCCAACTCCAATGCATATGCAATGCTCAACAATAATCAATGCAACATGATATGTATATCAATGAATGAAATCATGCCGCCTATCGAAATAACGAAATAACATAATCAACACGAACAGTTCAGTCAACCACACTCCAAAGATATGAATCATAACATAAATTACAACCACGCACAAGTCATCGATCACCGCTCGGTCACATGTAACACAACAACTCAACACAATTTAACAACACCGGTAAGTCAAGTGTATTTCCCTACCTCGGATCCGAGTCAAATAGTCGGGTGCTCAGTAATATTTCCACAACAATTCGCCCTCCGAAAGGTAAATAAATGATAATTGATTACTTAATTATTCTCGTTCCCAAAATAGAAATTTACCAAAAATAGAAACTTTCCCGATATAGAAACTTTTCTCTTTTAACAATCCCGACACAAAAACTGTTTCCAATTATTTAAACGACTCGGGAATTAAATTTAAATAGCTAATGTGATAATAAAATATTAAACGAATTAAACGTTTTAAGAAGACCCGAATCAAACATAAAACAATTCAAGCATCCCGACTCAAACCCGTCTTTAATCATTTTAATGCACTCGGGAATTAATTAATTAATTTAGAATACGACCCATAACGAAATATAACGATTAAATTATGAAAACCCGCTTCAAAACCAAAACAGCCCGGCATCCACACAACCCCCCTTCCCACGCTCTCACCCGCCACCACAAGCCACCACGAGGCCGTGGCAACCACCAGCCGTGGTCCCCACTTCAACCCAACCACCAACGGCCACCCCCACTGGGGTCGACTGCCGCCGGCGGTTCAAACCAGGGCCGCCATTTGGCCTGGTTCACCACCACGCATCACCAACACCCCTCGTTCTCCACCTGCCACCACCGTAACCATTAATCAACCACTGCCCAAACAACCACCCGTAAACTCGCTGCCAACCCACGCACCCAGACACCACAGCACCACCGTTTCGACCTCCCCTAGTCCACGGTGGTGCCACCCAAACCTTACCCCTCTAAAAACCCCGAAACCAAAACCAAACCCGTTTTGCCACCCCTGTCGCTGCCGCCTTTTACCGTCCATATTACCACCTAAGACCACCCCAACAACCACCAGGACACTCGCCTCACACCACTCTACTCCTATACCCCTTCGACAACCACCATAAACGCCCCTGTAAGACACGAAACAACAGCCAACAACTCGACAGAAAGAGGAGAAGGGTTGCGCTCTTACCTTTTCTGCCGCCACAGCCGCCGCCAGGGTTGCCACCGGACGTCGACAACCACCCCTAGATCTTCCCGCTGCGCGCCAACACTCACACTCACTCCCTCTCTCGATTTGCGTGAAGGTGAGTTATGGGCGCTGAAAAGAGGTGGGCGGTTGAGGGAATAGGGTTTAGAAATGTTAGGGTAAAATTAGGTTAAATTTAGGTTAGATGATAAATGGGTCATGGGTATGGGTAACGTGATATGGGTCATGGGTATGGGTAACGTGATATGTAAATGGGTAAGTTATCGTTCAGCTAAACCCGTCTCAACAAGTTTACGAGTAACTTGGTCTTACGATATCAACACGACTACACAATTACTCGACTCGATAAACAATATAAAATACGGGGTATTACAGATACGGTCTAAGTAATCGAGTTGTTTTATTACTTAGATGAAATTATTGTTTAAGGAAACAATTGCATTTGAATGAATAAATTATTGTAAATACAAGATGTTGTGATTTATAATTGGTAAAATATTTTGGTACAAGTAATTATGAATTACTAAGTCGATTTTGTATATGATGTATTTTTATTAATGCGTTGATTTTTAATATGTTAAAAATACATAACAATTTTACATGACATGTGACATGTGACAAATTGACAAATTGACAAAGATAAAATGGAACCCATTTTATCTCTAAATGACCGAAATTAGGGGTGATATTAGGAATATATTATGTTGATTATGTTAGTGGTAAACATAATCATTTCTTCCTAATCCTAGCCATGCAACCCTACTTACTCTTGTGAAGACAACCTTGTGCATGCATTGGCCATCTCCCCTCCCCATTTCCACCCGGTTTTAAGAGGAGAAAACCATGGGTTTTTCTCCTTAATTTTTACCTAATACACACTATCAAAACATTAGTGTATTATTATTCATTCAACATCTAAAAATAAGAGTTTTTAGTGAGATGAAATCTTCCTCCTTCTCCCTTTCTCTCAACCGAAATTATTGAGAGAACAAAATAATTTTTGGTCAATTTTATACAAAATTAATATTGTTCTAGTAATAATAATATTAATTTTATTAAGTTGTTACTTTGGGTATTAATACTTGGGAGGGATTCTCTACTTGAATCCTTGTTCATCCACTTAAGGAAGCTCAAGAACAAGTGAGTAATCACTTGTGCCCATAAAATCCGAAATCTTCAATGTAAGATGATGATTTCTTCTTTAATTTTATTATTGTTTGCATGCATAAGATCATCATTTAATTTTATGACTAAATTAAATCATCACATATATGAATATGTATAGTAATGAGATATAGATTTCTAACAGATATACCCATATATACTCATGTCATCGGTAAAAGTAATGAAATAGTCATAATTACCTCTAGCAGTGATTGTCATTGGGCCACATACATCGGTATGTATTAAACCCAATAACTCACTAGCTCGAGACCCTTTTCCTAGAAAAGGTGAACGAGTCATCTTGCCAAGAAGACAAGATTCGCATGTACCAAATGATTCGAAATCAAAAGGTTTAATTACACCAGTCGACACTAGTCTTTTAATGCGCTTCTCGTTGATGTGTCCTTATCGAAAATGCCATAAATAAGATTGATCGGGATCACCTGTTTTGAGTCTTTTATTATCTAAATGATAAACATCGTTGCAGGTATCTAGAATATAAATTCCATTGATCGAAATAGCTTGGCTATATACAATCCCATTAAGGGAAAAAGTACAACACTTGTCTTTAATTACAAAAGAAAACCCTTCAATGTCTAACACGGATACGGATATTATATTTGAAGAGTCTATTGATCCAAAATACTCAAGTGGGGGGGTGAATTGAGGATTTAAAACTTTTTAAAGCTTTTTCGAATGTGCGTATGTAATTGATTATTTAAAGTTTATTGGTTAAACTTTAACTAATCAACTAACGATAGTAAGCAAAATAAACGAAACAAACGAAAGAAGAAGAGACACACGGATTTTTGAAGTGGTTCAGTTTCACAAGTCGAAACCTACGTCCACTATTCTCGATTAATAAATTTAGTACCTTCCTACGGATTACAAATTTACTAACCCAACTCGTACAACTAACTCTAGCTGTAACTCAATGAGTACCGTTAAATACTCGAGTGACTAACTTACGCTAATAAGAAAGCACTAATGATTCTAACAAAGGTTCACGTTAATGAACAAGTTAAGAAATCAATCTAAGCACTATTATCTTATAACGATAAATGAAGAACAAGTATGCGAGTTTTATGACACGCGACCTTTCAAAATTGCAAATCGGTTTTTATGATTAAAACACACGGTTTGCTTTTTAATTAAGAAAACAATTTTTATGCTTAAGGTCTCTATCTTAGATGTTGTAAATAGCAAAGTATTTATAGGAAAGGAAGAGGTAGGCTACACGGTTCCTATACGAACCCTAATAGCCGAAATAATAAAATATAATTAGAAATTATATCTTCTTATTATCTCTTTCCTAAAAGCCTTAAAAGATAATAAAAAATATTCTAAAAGATAGAATATAATCTTTCTAAATATCATCTTTACTATAAGTTCTAAGATTATGATAAGATTTCCTAAAACAAGAATATCTTTTACCATAAATGAATATATTAAGTAAGATATATAAGATATGTAAAGATCTTTATTATAGAATAAAATCTTTACCTAATATCTCTTAGGTAGCACGGCATATCACGGCTCATATGCTCGTGAATCATGCAAACCCTAATCTTAATATAATTAGAATTTAGGTTTTAAAGAGAGGCTATATGAAAACCCTAATTAGTAGTAAAGTCCAACTCATAAGTTGATCCATCATAACCACCAATTAACGCTTACCATAAAACCGGACTCCTCACTAAACCAGGCTTTATAAAATAAATACTTTCATTAAAACATTTAAGATAAACTTTAAACAATAATAAAACGATTTTTGAAAAGTTTATTAGTCGTGTATAAAAACTCAGCATTTCAATGTTATAGTAGAAGAGCTATAACATTGAGCTCTTTAACTAATAAGGTTATAGTCGAAGTTATAACTTTACTAATCAAGAACCTTATTCTTGATTACCTATTATGAGATAATCACCTATACTATTCTAATCTTCAAGGAGATCTTCGAGTATAGGCTACGTCATCATCCAAGCTTGATAAATCTTTAGACGAACTTCGTCTTCACATGATACTTGAATGAATCTTGAATTTGTTTGATCTTGAACGAAGGCTTGAACTTCTTATGCAATTGTCACAATCCTCTTTGTTACTCTTAATAGGTTAGTTCTAAAATACTTAACAAACGATTACACGCAACAAGTATATAGAATGTAAAACACCTTGACATCATCAAAACATAAACATATAAACTATTATGGTTCAACAAATTCCCCCTTTTTGATGATGGCAAGTCTCCTAAATTTGTGACTAAGTAAAAAGTTCCCCCTCAATATAATACCATTATCTTGATAATAAATATTAACGCAAGATCAAAACAAGTTTATCAAAACCGAAACTTTAAGGAGTTTAAGAGACAATTGGTCTTGACAAGGAGCAAGCTTAGGTAGATGCTTACTAGAGACGTTCTTTCCCCCTCTTGACATCATCGAAAAGTTAAGAACAAATCAAAAATGACTAGAATAATATAAGACGAGACAAGAGATAAAAACGCCATAAGAAATAAAAATAACACGCAAGACTAGAAGCATTCAAAAGATAATTAGCATACAAACTAAGAATTAAACATGTTTAAAGCCAAAGTGGGCCGAATGAACACATGTCTAATAGAACACTTGGGCCATAACCACAAGTGCATTGCCAAAATGGGCCGAATAAGAGTTTGTTTAACACACCATTAAGAAAAATAAAAGAAAAGCTAATTAAGGTAAGGGCTAATGAGGGTAGGACGAGAGGAATCAAATGTTGTGGGTCTTATACGGGTTCACGTAGTCGGGTCTAGTACAGTGCTCCAAAGCATCCAGACGGTCGAACGAGCTCCGAACCAACTGTGAAAGAGTACCAATGCTCCTTTCAAAATTAAGCACCTTCAAGGAAAGAGCCTTTGTAGCTTCCAACGTGAGAGCTTGATCACCCGCCATTGCTTTCCCGTGCATCACTAAAGCACCACCCTGACTCGTAAGGAAAGTGAGACGATCACCGTGTGGGAACACTTCCCCACGAATAGCCTTCAACTCCCTCTCAAAACCCGCTAACCTTTTGTCTATGTCCTCCATCCACGAGTACACCCGACTAGCATCCAAACCCGAGTCTGGAGACCGAGACGGTCCAACCCGTGATAATGCCGTAGCCAAACTAGCCAAATGCTCCTCGAATTTCTCCATTAAACCACTCATAAACCCCTCCAACTTCGACTCCATAGCTCCTAAACCCGAATTCACCGGGGCTTTCTCAACATCCTTTGCAAGAATCAACTCGGGTCCATCAACAACAAGACCCATGAGCTTGATCAATTTGTCACACATACAATCCTGAGCACTAACACCGTAACTGTCAGGCCCTACCACTCTCTTAATTTCCAACAAACGGGATATCCACATACCATACAGCAAATCGATTGTAGTGCTCAACTTATCCTTAGTGACCGTAAGACTAGTTTGAATGATACGATGCAAAACGACACTACCCAAATTCACCTTTTGACCTTCCAACCAAGAATAAACCATTATTGCTTCATAACTTGACACCTTATCACGGCCTCCTCTCCTCGGCATCATTGTGTTCCACAAAAAATTTAAGAGGAACTTGATCTTAGCCGAGAGAGGTCGGACCACGATATTGACACCCTCCGTCATCTCCTCAAAATACTTCTTTACTAACAACTCCTTCTCACTCACAACATTAGACCACTCAAGACTCGGATTTAATTCGATTCCTTCATCGGGAACCGAAAAAGCAGAGCAAAAATCCGAAACAGAGACGATAACATCGACTCCATTAACAACCGCATACAAGACACCTTTCTTGATTGACACACTAGCAAAGAATTGTACCACCTCAACCGGGTATATAGGACCCGAAAACTGACTAATGTGACTCCACCCTTGAAAGTCAAGAAAATTAACAAAGAAAGCAAGAGCGGGTACACTAACCAACCAAGATTTCGGATAATACCGACCACCATGAATGGAATGCCTCAAAACTCGATTAACCAAGATGCTTTCATCATGAGTAAGCCGAACACGATTCAACCCTTCCTTTGTCGCGGCTTTCGAAGAATCCCTAAGGAGAGTACGAGCAACACCGTTCCGAACTATCACCTCGGGTTCCTCTACAATAGCTTCACTATCATCAACAACAACTTTATTTTTACCCTTGAAAAGACGGCGTCTTTTGCCTTCGAAAACCGATTCATCCCGACTACGAAACAGGGGGGAGGTTGAGTTTGGTTGTGGTGAAGAATGATTCATGGAATGAGGATTATGTGGTGGTAAAAGTGATGTTTGGTTAGGAAAGGGACGGTTTTGGTGGTGACGGGTTGAGGATCGGGTGTTTTTTGCATGAGATGAATGCATGATGATGTTGATGTGTTGAAAAAGGGGATGATGGTGATTTTTTGAGTAAAGAGGAAGAGTTGTAATGATGGTAAAAATTTGGAAGAAGAAAAAGTAAGCAAGTGGGGATGGGTGGACGGGTCATGCAAGGGTAGATATAGGTGTAAGTTTTAGGGTTAACAAGTGGAGGTGTAATATGGTAAGTGTCTTTAATTAGGAATAGGAAAGTGATAAGTATGGAAATTTATGGTGATAAGACATGAATTAGGAGGTTGGTTTGATATAGGAAATTTGAGTCGTGTACTTGTGAGCTTTATTTGAGAGATTTTTGTGTTTTGGAAAGATAAAAAAAATATGGTGTGTTTTATTTATTGTGATAAGAATAAGTTTGTATATCAATTAAATTCTAAATAACAAATAGAATCTTATGATACAAATATTTCTATAACGAAATTATTCATGCAACGCAATATACGGACACAGTCATACAATCTTAACTTAGCTAGTCAGTCATAAAAAGATTGAACAAATACAGAAGCTTAGGTACCACTGATTAAACCAATTTCCAACCGTAAAGTCTCAAATCGTTCTCTAGCTAATGATTTTGTCAAAATGTCTGCCCATTGTTTTTCAGTACTACAAAATTCAAGTTTTATATTCCCCTTCTCAACATGGTCTCTAATAAAATGGTGTCTTATTTCAATATGTTTGGTACATGAATGTTGTGCGGGATTTTTAGAAATAATTATCGCACTAGTATTATCATATAAAATAGGAATACATCCTACGTTAACACCATAATCACGTAATTGTTGCTTAAGCCATAAAAGTTGAGTACATACCAGTCCTGCAGCAATATATTCGGCTTCAGCAGTTGAGAGAGCAACCGAATTTTGTTTCTTCGAACCCCACGTGATGATACACGGTCCGACAAATGTGGCGACACCCGACGTGCTTTTTCTGTCTAGAGAACATCCTGCGTAGTCGGCATCAGAATAACCGACTAGATCAAAATTGCACTCCATTGGATACCATAGGTATAAGTTAGCCGTTCCAATTAAATAACGTAAAATCCGTTTTACGGCCGTCATATACGATTCTTTGGGAGATGATTGATATCTCGCACAAACGCATACGCTAAACATAATATCAGGTCTACTTGCGGTCAAATATAACAGTGACCCAATCATCCCACGGTAAGTAGTTTCATCAACTGATTTACCGTTTTCATCCAATGTCAATTTCTTGTTTTCGACCATTGGAGTAGGCATGGCGTGTGAATTTTCCATTCCGAATTTCCGAATCAACTCTTTGATATATTTCTGTTGATGGATCTTAATGCCTTCATCTGTTTGTTGTATTTGCAAACCTAGGAAGAACTTCAATTCTCCCATCATACTCATCTCGAACTCGGAAGTCATCAACTCAGAAAAATATTTGCATAGGCTTCGGTTGGTCGATCCAAAGATGATATCATCGACGTATATTTGAACAACCAAAAGGTCCGAACCCTCCGTCTTTAGAAATAGGGTTTTGTCGACGGATCCTCTACTAAATCCACTGTCAAGTAGAAACTTGGATAATCTGTCGTACCAAGCCCTAGTTGTTTGCTTCAATCCGTATAGGGCTTTATCTAATTTGAAAACGTGATCCTCAAATTTGATATTCTTAAAACTAGGGGGTTGTTCAACGAAGACTTCCTCTTGTAAATATCCATTCAAGAATGTCGTCTTGACGTCCATCTGGAAGAGCTTCATTCCCTTGTGTGCGGCGAAAGCTATCAGAAGTCTAATAGCTTCAAGACGAGCAACAGGTGCGAAAGTCTCGTCATAATCTATTCCTTCTTGTTGATTATACCCTTGAACCACCAATCTTGCTTTATTTCTGACAATGACTCCGGCATCATCTAATTTGTTCCTGAAGACCCACCGAGTTCCAATGACTGTACGATGTTTTGGTCTAGGAACTAAGTGCCAAACCTTGTTTCTTTCGAACTGTTGTAGCTCTTCTTGCATAGCTATAATCCAATCTGATTCAGCAAGAGCTTCATTGATGTTCTTTGGTTCGATCATGGATAGGAAAGAGTAGAAAGAGCAGAAATTGTTCAAGGAACGTCTTGTTTGAACACCCTTCTTAATATTCCCAAGAATATTATCCATGGGGTGTGAGTTCTTGTATTTCCACTTCGTCGAAGTGCTTGGTTCTTCATCGTTATTTGAGCTTGACCCGACTCCATTTGGTTCAGAATTAGAGGAAGTTCCCCCTGAATCCAATCCGGGTGTTGTGTTTGAGCCGATTATAACCTCGGACTCTACACCTTGATTTGGATTCAATGTTACATTAACATCATCTATAACATTGGTTTGGGAGTTCTTGTCTTGAGTCAATGTTATAGTATCATCAACTACAACTTTGCCTTTCTCCTTTTTATCTTTTGAGGAACGATCAAGTTCATCGTTTATTCCCTCAATCTCATTAACCTCTAATTCCAAATCCGGGGGATCGTCTCTTGAAAGATGAAAGTCGGGTTCATCCAAGTCTTCTTCCTCATCCTGTAATGGCTTATCGAACACGTTATCTTCATCAAAGATAACATGGACACTTTCTTCAATACAGAGAGTTCTCTTATTGAAGACTTTGTAAGCCTTGCTATGATCTGAATATCCTATAAAGATCGCCTCGTCACTCCTAGGGTCGAATTTACTTAAACGGTTCTTACTGTTATTATGTACAAAACATTTACTCCCAAAACAGCGAAGATGGGAAATATTAGGTTTTCGACCTCTAAGGAGTTCGTAGGGGGTTTTCTTGAGGATAGGTCGGATCATAGCACGATTATGGATGTAGTAATAAGTACTTATGGCTTCAGCCCAAAAGTTACGAGGTACACCACTACACAAGAGCATTGTTCGTGCCATATCTTCTAAGGTTCTATTCATACGTTCAACGACACCGTTTTGTTGAGGAGTTCTTGGTGCAGAAAAGTTATGCCCTACACCATTAACTCTACAGTATTCTATAAAGGTTTGGTTGTCAAATTCGGTGCCATGATCCGTACGAATAGATACAAGAGTAGTCTTATATTTGTTTTGAACACGTTTCATAGGACAATCAAATTCATCAAAAGTTTCGTCTTTTGAATGAAGAAAGATAGGCCATACATACCTTGAGTAGTCATCTACAAGAACAAAGACGTACCTGGATCCTCCTCTACTCCTTACCTTCATAGGTCCACATAAATCCATGTGTGCCAGTTCCAAGGCTTGATTTGTGTTTACTACTCTTTTAGGTTTGAACGATGATCTTACTTGTTTGCACCTTGCACACGTGTCACACATCTTTTCTTGGTCGAACTTGATCTTCGGCAATCCCTCAACCAAGTCCCACTTCTTGAGTTTATTCAAGGTTAGTGAGCTAATGTGACCGAAACGTTTATGCCATAAACAGGGATCATCAAGTGTAACTTTCATACACGAAAAGGAGTTAGTAGGCACAGCATTTAAATCCACCATATAAACATTCCTTTTTCGGTGGCCTTCAAGAATAACGTTGCTAGTTCCTTCAATAATAATGCGACAACTATCAGTATGAAAAACTACTTTGTTACCTTTGTCGCATAGTTGAGATATGCTAAGCAAGTTGTGTTTTAGACCATCCACGAGGTAAACGTCACTGATTGCGTGAGATTTGGAGATTCCGATTTTGCCAACGCCAATAACCTTTCCCTTTTTGTTATCCCCGAACGTCACTTTTCCTCCGTTGAAGGGCTTGAGTGAAAGAAATAGATTCTTATCTCCGGTCATGTGTCTTGAACATCCACTGTCAAGATACCATTGATTGTTTTCTTTCACTTCTTCCTGCAGAAAGGATTAGACACAGTTTTTAGGTACCCAAGCTAAGTTGGGTCCCTTATGATTAGTTACTCTATAAACTAAGTCCTTTCGAATCCAGACTTGTCTAATGATCGTTTTTCTAACCCTTGGTTTATTTGACTTGGGAGGAGTTCTAGGGTTAGGGTTTTCTCTAGGTCTCGGAATTTCTCTAGGTCTCTTTTGGCTATCTGCCTTGTGAATAGGTTTACTGGGTTGAGATCTACAAGGGCTTTGTGAAGTGCTAGGTTTCTTAGAGTAGTAAAAGGCCATGTCATAGAACCAACGGAATTTATTGTTCCTTTCTTCGTTAGGTTCGTTAGTGGGGGTTTCCTTATCCTCGACAATTGTGTCAACAGTTTTGGCATGTTCGGCATTTTTTCGTAAATCATGAGCCTTTTTGACACTGTTCCGAGTGTAATTCCAGAGCAGTTATATGTCACCACCCGTGCTTGTAGAATGACGTCTTTAGTCGACTCCTCCTTGCGGTCTCCTGAAACGATGAACAAACTGAGGGCTCGGCTTTGGGCCGAGCGAACTCACTCCGACGCTCAAGTCAGTAACTTAGAGAGGTAAGTTGTTGTTACTTGGCAAAGTGCGTGTTGTAGAGAGATAAGGAAGATATTACCAGATGAATAGTGATTCTTAGGTTAAATTGTGGATCCTTTCCTCAATGATAGTTGAGGAGTATTTATAGACTTTCACCTTTTGTCACGTAGTGGCCAAGTGGCTCGCAGGTGGAAAGACTGATCTACCCTCGACCGAGGGACCCATGGCAGGCCGGCGGGCCCTGTTGACTCGCCGCCGAGGGGTCTTGGATATGAGTTCGCGGATGTGTGCCCCGGCGGACAAGGTGTCCTAGCCGAGGCACAAGATGCAGGCCGACAGGCTGCGCCGGTTAGGCTATTTAAGCCGTTGACTTGCTGTGGATATCTTTGACCTTGCTCAATGTGTTGACTTGGTCAGCGGGTGCAGAATA
The DNA here is from genome assembly GCF_048544455.1 of Silene latifolia. Lineage (NCBI taxonomy): Eukaryota > Viridiplantae > Streptophyta > Magnoliopsida > Caryophyllales > Caryophyllaceae > Silene > Silene latifolia. The sequence continues at coordinate 114,572,208 of NC_133527.1, read as the reverse complement.
TGCCCCATCAATTTGCCCCCAGCGTAGTCTATGCCGTGGTATGGGCTCCGATGTATGCTGAGCGTATATTCTGCACAAGTGAAAATTTTCTGCCCCGGGTTCTTCTACCTCGGCGTGACTCTACTTAGGCCGTACCATATCCCCCCTCCACATGGTTGTGTAATGGACATCCGATGTGGAAAAGGCAATGACGCTGGCTGAGACCAGGGTGGAGAGTGCCGGTTGTTTCTGATTGCCCCCTGGCCGGTGCTTTCTGGCTTGGTTGATCATTTGGCCGGCGGAGAAACGGATACTTAGGAATTTGTCGAGGAAGATGAAGAGGCAGAGATATGAAGGGGCGTGTTGAAGACGCTTGGTCACTGTTGTATTGATTGACATTCAACTGTTGCAACGATTGACATTCCGTGGCTGCATGTCTGACACGTGTCAGATTGCTGATTGGCTGACGTTTTATGGGCTGTGCCCTGATTGGTCCTTCTTCATGGGCTTTTTCCTATAAATAGGGCAGTTAGTCTTCGAAATTGGGCACCAATTTCATTCTCTTAAAATTTTCTTTCCTCCAACTTTCCAAGGGTTTTTCTTTCTTCTAATCTTCAGTGTCGCTACTCCGGTTAGTACTTTTCTTCAAGGTAAACCAACAAATTTCTCTTTTTAACTTGTGAGTTTTGCTGTAAACATGTCTTCTGCTGATGCCGGGACTAGTAAACCGACGCCGGGGGGTTCCCCATCGCGCCTTGATGAGGAGGAAATGCTAGACGCCATCTCGCTAAGGTCTGGGGGCCCTAGGTCTCCTTCTCCCGAAGTTGATCCTCAGATTTTGGAGGAATGGGAGGATGATGATGATGTTGATGACGGCGGAGACGATTTCGGTGATGATGCTGAAAGGGCTCCTCCCAATGAGGGGAGGCAGTACGTCATGGATCACGGCGAACCCTGCAAGATCGGCCCTGACCGTACTTGGACCCATAAGTTTGCCCGTTGTTCCGGCGAGACGCTTTTCGAGGACCATTTCTACTTTGGCAGGGGATACAAAATTGTTATCCCTGAGAGAGGTCAGGCCATCTGTTGCCCTCCACCGGGTTGCACCGGCGTGTATATGCGGCATCTGGAGTACGGGCTCCGGTTTCCGCTGAATGATTACGTTATGGCCATCGTTAGGGCCATGAACGCCGCCGTTGCCCACCGCACCCGTTGGCCGTTAGGACCATAGTCGGCTTTGTCCGCTCTGTCTCTTTAAGGGGAGGTCCCAACGGTTAATTTATTCCGTCGGCTTCATCACCTCCGGCCGTCATTTTCTGGTCGCGTCGGATGGTACAGCGTGCAAATGGAGCCGGGTTACATCTCCGTTGATAAGCTTTCCCGCAAGGACCTGGAAAGATCGGTGGGTGTACGTTGAGGTGCCGGATGACTATCCGCTGCCCCGGTCCTTTCAGCACCGAGTTAATTTGCGGTGTGAGACTGAGGCAGAGCACGACAGATGGGTTACTCGGAAAAAGCTTAAAATGGACGCCGACAAGGTCCCTCCTAATGAGGATGAGAGGCTGGCGATGAGGCTCTTTGAGACGGACAAGAGTGGGGCGTCGAAAAGATGGATTCCCCCAACGCAGATCATTCTTCAGGATGAGCTGCTCTGCCATGTCGGCCTCATACCGGCCCTAGCACAGGGTGAGTGGGGTCGGTGTGAGGCCCATGACTGTTCTCAATGTTTCTGTCCGTTTTTGGATTTTGATTCATTCCTTGCTTAACTCTTGCCTTGCTTCTTTTGCAGATCATTTTGGCGCGGACCTGTCCGAGGATATTCTCAAGAGGATGGGGCTGCACAAGGACAAGACCGTTGCTAATTTGCATCCTAAGGCTTCAGGCCGTGACCGCAGAGTGTCGCCGAATGACCTCATGGATCAGCAGCTGAAAGGCTTGAATGTGAAGGCGGCCCAGGCAAGGGTTGCTAGTAACATGCCGCGTCAAATGCGGAAAACAAAGCCTTCGGCGGCGACGGCGTCGACATCCGTTCCACCTTCCATCCCTTCAGTCCAGAAGGAGACGGTGGAGATCGTTGATATCACCAACGGGGAGGACTCTGATGCGGAGGGATCTCCCCTCGTCCTTAAGAGGAAAAGGTCCACCCCTGCTGCTGCTGCTGTTGCCGCTGCTGCTACCGAGGGCGGCAAGGAGATGGGTCCTCCGACAAAGAAGTCCAAGCCTGGTACCGATTTATCCTATGGCTCAAACTCAGCCGGCTTATTGGGCGTTCCTGATGAGTGGCTTTCCGATATGTCCATGTATACTAACACGGATGTTTTAATTGACTTTTTGCAGATCAACCGTCGTCAGCCGCCGTTCTCACGGTGCGGCAATTGGAGAAGCAGCCTGAGAAGGCGGGTGATAGAAATGTCACCGTCGCTTCCCTACCTCGGAAGATTTCCCCCGCCGAGCTTGTGGCAGAGGGTGCAAAAATATCCAAGAGGCTGGCGAAGTGGGCTCGGCTAGCCGGCTCCCACATTATGGAGCAAGAGGAGACCATGGCTGAGGCTGCCCCACAACTCGAGCGGCTAAGGCTGGAACTTGACGCGGCGAACAAGGAGGCTAAGAGGGCCAAGGCGGAGGCTGAAGAGGCAGTCCGTGCTGAGAGAAAACTTAGGGAGGACGCTGAAAAGGAAGTCCTTGCTGAGAGAGCCAAGGCCGAGGTGCGCGGGCCGAAGCCGCCAAGTGCGGGAGATGCGTGACTTTGTTCAGAAGCGCGCCGACCTTTACCTTAAACAGAGGAACGAATTTAGGGACCTGTTCCAGACCCAGGGGAAGGTGGTCCGGGACAAGGATGCTATCATTTCCCAAAGGAAGGAGGACATTGAGAAACTCCAAACCGTTCTTCTCCCTAACATGTGCGCCCAATATCGGGACCTGGCCGAAGGAGCTGCCAGGGAAGTGATTGAGGAGCTCTTCCCTCTTGATAGCTCCTTTCCGTGGGACAGATTCGACGAGCTGTTTGACGACAAGCTCGAAGCTAAGGAGGAAGAGGCGAAGGAAAAGGCCAAGGAGGAGGCAAGGGTGAAGAGGGAGGCGGAGGCGACCGCGGAGAAGGCGGCCCTTGCTGAGGAGGCTAGGGCAGCCAAAGAGGAAGCCGAGAGGATGAAGGCGGTGAGGTCGCCGAGGCGCATTTCGCCGAGAAAGCCGAGACTCGCCGAGACACTTCCGGGTCGCCTATTAAGGACGATGCTGCTAACGCTGCTGACGGCGAGCAGCAACAGGCATAGGGAGACGGGCGGTTGTCGCCAGGCTCTCCCGGCGCCTCGGATAGCTTTAGCTTTAGATCAGTCTTTCCTCCCTGCCATCTTTTGGCGCTTAAATGATATCTGTAACCTTTGCCTCTCTTTCCCTTGCATTTTGTACAAACTTGGTAGGTTGTCTTTCGGCTTATCCTTATGGGGACGGTCGTCGCCTGCATTTCTTGTAACTTGTTGAACATCTTTAATAAGAGCTCGTTTCTTTTTGCCTCCGGCTTTGCCGAGGTCTTTACCCCATTTTTCTGAGTTTTCTTGCGCTAGTAGTTGAGCGTCTTAACTGTAAACGTTTTCACTTTGCCTCTGGCTTGGCCGAGGTCTTTTCTCGTCTTCTCACGTTATTAATTGAGCGCCTCTTTTGCCTTCGCCTCGGCCTGGCCGAGGCGGTCTAGAGTGCGTATCTCAACTGTTTAACGTTCCTAAGGAACGTTGATTGCTTTTGCGAGTATCAGCTGTGGCGTCTACCACTTGGAGTGACTGTTGCGGCGTCTGTTTCTTGATGATGGTTGCCGTGGCGTCTACCACTTGGAGTGACTGCTGCGGCGTCTACCTCTTGGGGTGACTACCGTAGCGTCTACTACTTGGGGTGACTGCGACGGCGCTTGCTTCTTGCTGATGACTGCCGTGGCGTCTACCACTTGGAGTGACTGCTGCGGCGTCTACCTCTTGGGGTGACTGCCGTAGCGTCTACTACTTGGGGTGACTGCGACGGCGCTTGCTTCTTGCTGATGACTGCCGCTCTTGTCGGTATGACAGTGTGAGCCGGTACCTATTTCTGATAGTGACTATTGGGGGAATGAACACTTTGATGGAGAACTTGGACGATTCCTCATTAGATATAAACATGTGTCGGGGTACCCACAGTTGTCCTGGGCACCTCCGACACTTTACAAGGTACTCTCTGAGATCGTCAGTGTTCTAACGGCTTATTAAAGGCACATCTTCCAAGTTAGCCGTCAGTTGCATCCATGAGATCGCCCTCCTGTTGTAAGGACGGGCTTTTCCCCCTCTCTGACTTCTTTGCCACTTTGAGGGACTGCATGTTGCACCCTCTGGCGGATATCTGGGTGTTGACCACCTCGTCCTTGGAGACAAGCTTATGCGCTTCCCCCCGGTCCGAGACATACATCAGTGTCAGGGCCCGTATGGACATCACCGCGTCGGCCTCACTCAGAGTGACTCGGCCGATAAGAACGTTGTAGGCGGACGAGCCGTCAATGACCACGAACTCGGCTAGGACATTCTTAGCCGCAATCCCTTCGCCGAACATCACCGGCGGTCCCGATTGATCCTGGGGCACTAGTCCGGCCCCGGAGAAGTCTGACATGCTGGTGGTGCAAGGGCTTAGGTCCTTCACTTTTAGGCCGAGGTTGAGGAAGCATTCCCTGAACATGATGTTCGTGTAGGCGCCCGTGTCAATCAGGCACCTCTTGACCAGGTGGTTGGAGATGTCCAAGTGGACTATAAGTGGGTCGCTGTGAGGGGCGATGACTCCCTCGTAGTCCTTCTTTCCAATAGTTATATCGGGGATGTTGGAAGCGGGGGTCGCTGTGTTGGGCACAAAGTTGATGGCCTGATATAACTCATTGAGGTGCCGTTTGTGCCCATGAGCGGACCCGCCGTTCTCGTTGCCCCCGATGACAACATGGATCACTCCTATCCGTTCATAGACGGATTTCTTATTTGAACCGCCGGCCTCAGTCTTTTGGCCTTTGGCAACATACTTGCCGAGGCTCCCCTTCCGGATTAGCTCTTCAATGGCATTCTTAAGATGCCGGCAGTTGTCAGTAAGGTGACCGGTGTGGCCGTGGTACTCGCAGTACTGGCTCGTGTCACCGTCTCCCTTCGGCTTGGGAGGCCTTTCCCATTTCTGGCCCTCGCCCTTGCTCAGGGCGAAGACCTCGGCGGCAGATACAACCAGGGGGGTGTGATCACGGTACCGCCTTTGGTGGTATGTTCCCGAACTCCCCCCGGCGCCCGCCGAGCTCTGCTTTCTGGCAGATTTATCAGACCGTGACCTATTATTGTCACGGCGTTTTTCATCCGGGTTGTCTTCCCGGTGGCTTTTCTTCTCTGAGTGCCCAGCCTCGCTGTGACCTACCCAGGTCTTGTGATAGTCCTCTACCTTGATGGCTTGGTCGGCCATCTTCCTGGCGGCGTCTAAGCCCAGGCCTCCGGACTTAATGAGCTCGTTTTTTAAGTCTCCCCTTGGGAGGCCTTTCATCGTGTGCCGCAAGGCCGCCACTCGGGATTAATCTCCGAATTTGTGAACCTTGGCATCGAACCTCTTCACATAGCTTCGTAGAGACTCGCCCCCCTCCTGCCTAATAGTTAGGAGGTCCGACGTCTCCACGGCCTTCCTCTTATTGCAAGAGTACTGGGCTAGGAAGGCGTCCCTTAGGTCGGCGTAACAGTATACCGAGCCGTCGGGCAGCCCTTTGTACCAACTCTGAGCCATCCCATGCAAGGTCGTTGGGAAGACTCGGCACCAGACTTCATCGGGTTGTTCCCACACCGACATGTATGACTCAAAGGCCTCGGCATGGTCGGTGGGGTCGCTATCCCCTTTGTAAGTGAACGCCGGCAATTTCAGTTTGGTTGGCACGGCGGTGTCAAGGACATAGGCACTGAGGGGCTGTCTGACCACGTGTCGAATGACACGCGGCGATCGGCTCCTCGCATTCCTAGTCCGGCCCCTCTCCTCGTACTGGGTGGGGCTTCTCCTCCGACTATGGTAAGTCGGGCTTCTTCTCCGACTCTGACGAGTCGGACTTCTTTCACTCCTCTGAGGCAGGCCTCGTCGGTGCCGCGGCGAGCAGCTGTCCTCCGCGGGTGCGGGAGGAGCTTAGGTCTACCACTGGCACGCTGGGCTCCTCCGGCGTCTTGACGGGGCCAGCTTCTTCCAGTGCTCCATTCAAGTCTCTTGGGGTCACGTTCTGGGCCCTGGTCTCCTGGACGGGTTCCGCCGCTCTTGTCAGTGTGACAGTGTGAGCCGACGTACTACTAATGAGGTCCAGGAGTAGCTTTAGTTTCGCTACATCAACCACATGTCCCATGATGGTGACCTGGTTGGGGCGTGGCGTATCGGTATTATTGGCATCCCGTACTCCGGCTGAATTACCCGGCCGGTGGAGGGCTTCGCAACTCCAGAGTTGTGGACGGTATCATCTTGGCAGAACTCGGTTTCGTCAGTTACGAATACCTCTTGTTGTTTTGACATCTTCTTAGCTTTTTTTTTTGGGTGGGTTTTTGTTTTGTTTTTTTTTTTTGTTTGGGAATGAATGTGACTAGCTTCTAGTATCTTTCCCCACAGACGGCGCCAATTGTTCCGGGTGTAATTCCAGAGCAGTTATATGTCACCACCCGTGCTTGTAGAATGACGTCTTTAGTCGACTCCTCCTTGCGGTCTCCTGAAACGATGAACAAACTGAGGGCTCGGCTTTGGGCCGAGCGAACTCACTCTGACGCTCAAGTCAGTAACTTAGAGAGGTAAGTTGTTGTTACTTGGCAAAGTGCGTGTTGTAGAGAGATAAGGAAGATATTACCAGATGAATAGTGATTCTTAGGTTAAATTGTGGATCCTTTCCTCAATGATAGTTGAGGAGTATTTATAGACTTTCACCTTTTGTCACGTAGTGGCCAAGTGGCCAAGTGGCTCGCAGGTGGAAAGACTGATCTACCCTCGGCCGAGGGACCCATGGCAGGCCGGCGGGCCCTGTTGACTCGCCGCCGAGGGGTCTTGGATATGAGTTCGCGGATGTGTGCCCCGGCGGACAAGGTGTCCTAGCCGAGGCACAAGAGGCAGGCCGACAGGCTGCGTCGGTTAGGCTATTTAAGCCGTTGACTTGCTGTGGATATCTTTGACCTTGCTCAATGTGTTGACTTGGTCAGCGGGTGCAGAATATGCCCCATCAGACACAATTGATTTGGATATGGCCCGTATGACCACAGTAATTGCAAATCAAATATTCAGGAAGATCAGCATACTTCCTTTTTCTAAAATCAGAATCTGAAGGTGTTGATTTGCATTTAGAGTGATCTATACGGCTGTAGCACTCATGTCCTAACCCCATCTTCATATTATTGTCAGATTGTTCGGTTAGGAAGTTTAGGACTTTTGTGCTACCTTCCCACTTGTCATGGACCTTTCTAGCGTGTAGAAGTAGGTCTTTTAGGGTTTTAATTTCCTCTTGACATTTCGTGTGATCTACATCATTTTCCTTTTTAAAGTTGTCACGAAAGTCTTGGAATCGTTTGTTAAGAATGAACACAACATCGGTGTGGTGTTTCTTAACATTGATCATATCGGTCTTAGATTCTTTCAATTGCTTTGAGAGAGAATCTATCTCTTTCTTTTGATCCAAGATCACTTCTTCATTAGAAGTGACCTTAGTTTCCAAGAGTTCTTTGACTTTTCTAAGTTCTAAAGTTATAGCTTCATTAGCTATAACTTTGGCTTGAAGGTGCTTGATGTTAAGCTTTAGGTCGGAAGTTATAGCTTCATTAGCTATAACTTTGGATTCTAATTCCTTCTTTTCAGCCATAGTAGAATCTGATGTTGTAGCTTTCTCAGCTATAACTTTAGATTTCAACTTCTTAGCTTTAGTCTTGAGAGTATGATTCTCTTCTGCGATTTCGAGAATTTGTTCCTTTAGATCTTTCAATTCCAAATCCCGTTCGTGACACTTATCAAGAGATTGTTCAAAGAATTCAATTAAAGCACTTTTAGACAGTTTTTTAACACGTTTCTTAAGCTCAAGATAACTTACCTCTTCATCATCGTCTTCATCTGATTCTCCAAGAAGGCAATAGTTTGAATGAGAATTTGTGCTTTCATCACACCGTCGGAGATTAGGTCAAGACTCACACCTTTGAGACAAAGATTTGCAACTTCGTCGTCTTGATTCCTCGTCATCTTCTCGAATCAAGGTCTCCCCAACACGAAGCCATCATAACTTGCTTGAATTCTCTCTTTGTCTTCTCACGTTTTGTCTTGTCCTTTATCTTCTCCCATGTTGGACAATCCTTGATCATGTGACCAGATTCTCCACACTTGAAGCAACCTCTATTTGCGAAGGACAGCTTTGAGTCATTACCCTTTTTGTTGAATGACTTGTTGTTATTGTTGTTATTGGATGATTTTGTCTGTTTATTTCGAAAAATCTTATTTTTAAAACGTCGTGCAAACAAGACAGATTCATCCTCTAGGTCAGAGTCCACTTCTTCGCTCTTTAAGGCCATACTCTTATTGCGACTTGGTTCAGCATCGTCTTTGTTAAGAGTAATTTCATGGGCCATGAGAGCACCAATGAGTTCTTGATAGGATAGGGTTTCAAGATCTCGTGATTCCTCCATTGCAGTGACCTTAGCACGCCACTTCTTAGTCAGGCTCCTAAGAACCTTTCTAGCAATGTCCTCGGTACAAAATTTCCTACCTAGGTTTTTTAATTCATTTATTATACTTGAAAACCTTGCGGACATACTATCTAGAGACTCATTAGGCTCCATGATGAATAGCTCATATTTTTGCATAAGCAAATCAATTCGGTGCTTCCTAACAATGGAAGTACCTTCATAAGCTAATTCGAGCCCATCCCATATCTCCTTGGCCGTGGAACATGAAGAGAACCGATCAAACTCAGTTGAAGTCATTCCGTTTTGCAGAAGACTTATTGCTTTGGAGTTCTTTTCGGCCTTCTTGTAGTCGGCCTCGACATAGTCCTCTTCTTTCTTTTCATAGGTAGTGCCTTCCTCGGATGCAACAAGGATTTTGTGCGGTCCGTTTTGAATAATCCTCCAGCACTCCCAATCGTGTCCTTTCACATAGTGAGTCATCATGTTTTTCCACAATCCGTAATTCTTCCCATCAAAGACGGGACACTTGAGATATTTGGAATCCATTTATCACGTGATAGGCAGCGGAATATAAAACGATAAGATAAATGAAAAAAAAAAATAGATCAGCCTCTTTGCGGTTAGGCAATCAAGAGCACGAGGCTCTGATACCAATTGAAGAGTCTATTGATCCAAAATACTCAAGAGGGGGGTGAATTGAGGATTTAAAACTTTTTAAAGCTTTTTCGAATGTGCGTATGTAATTGATTATTTAAAGTTTATTGGTTAAACTTTAACTAATCAACTAACGATAGTAAGCAAAATAAACGAAACAAACGAAAGAAGAAGAGACACACGGATTTTTGAAGTGGTTCAGTTTCACAAGTCGAAACCTACGTCCACTATTCTCGATTAATAAATTTAGTACCTTCCTACGGATTACAAATTTACTAACCCAACTCGTACAACTAACTCTAGCTGTAACTCAATGAGTACCGTTAAATACTCGAGTGACTAACTTACGCTAATAAGAAAGCACTAATGATTCTAACAAAGGTTTACGTTAATGAACAAGTTAAGAAATCAATCTAAGCACTATTATCTTATAACGATAAATGAAGAACAAGTATGCGAGTTTTATGACACACGACCTTTCAAAATTGCAAATCGGTTTTTATGATTAAAACACACGGTTTGCTTTTTAATTAAGAAAACAATTTTTATGCTTAAGGTCTCTATCTTAGATGTTGTAAATAGCAAAGTATTTATAGGAAAGGAAGAGGTAGGCTACACGGTTCCTATACAAACCCTAATAGCCGAAATAATAAAATATAATTACAAATTATATCTTCTTATTATCTCTTTCCTAAAAGCCTTAAAAGATAATAAAGAATATTCTAAAAGATAGAATATAATCTTTCTAAATATCATCTTTACTATAAGTTCTAAGATTATGATAAGATTTCCTAAAACAAGAATATCTTTTACCATAAATGAATATATTAAGTAAGATATATAAGATATGTAAAGATCTTTATTATAGAATAAAATCTTTACCTAATATCTCTTAGGTAGCACGGCATATCACGGCTCATATGCTCGTGAATCATGCAAACCCTAATCTTAATATAATTAGAATTTAGGTTTTAAAGAGAGGCTATATGGAAACCCTAATTAGTAGTAAAGTCCAACTCATAAGTTGATCCATCATAACCACCAATTAACGCTTACCATAAAACCGGACTCCTCACTAAACCAGGCTTTATAAAATAAATACTTTCATTAAAACATTTAAGATAAACTTTAAACAATAATAAAACGATTTTTGAAAAGTTTATTAGTCGTGTATAAAAACTCAGCATTTCAATGTTATAGTAGAAGAGCTATAACATTGAGCTCTTTAACTAATAAGGTTATAGCTGCGAAGCTATAACTTTACTAATCAAGAACCTTATTCTTGATTACCTATTATGAGATAATCAACTATACTATTCTAATCTTCAAGGAGATCTTCGAGTATAGGCTACGTCATCATCCAAGCTTGATAAATCTTTAGACGAACTTCGTCTTCACATGATACTTGAATGAATCTTGAATTTGTTTGATCTTGAACGAAGGCTTGAACTTCTTATGCAATTGTCACAATCCTCTTTGTTGCTCGTAATAGGTTAGTTCTAAAATACTTAACAAACGATTACACGCAACAAGTATATAGAATGTAAAACACCTTGACATCATCAAAACATAAACATATAAACTATTATGGTTCAACAATATTTCTAGATAGCATTGGTACAAAATAACAATTATTAAGATGCAACTCCAACCCTGAAGCTAAACTAAGTACATAAGTTCCTACTTAGACGGCAGCTACTTTAGACCCGTTTCCCATTCGGAGATCTACATCACCCTTGTTTAGCTTTCTTATGCTTTTTAGGCCCTGCAAATGATTACACAAGTGAGAACCACAACCAGTATCTAATAACCAAGTTGTATTTGAAGCATAATTTATGTCTATCATAAAAGATTCGGTTGAGAAATTACATGTCGGCTTCACAATGCCAGCTTTTATGTCATCCAGGTACTTTGTACAATTTCGTCTCCAATGTCCCTTGTTATTACAATAATTACAAGTATCTTTAAGAGGATTACCTTTTATAGGTTTTGGCTTAATAGAGCAATTCGCAATTGCTTTACCTTTGCCCTCCACCTGAACGGGCTTCTTACCTGCGTTCCTCTTAAACTGCTTCTTTCCCTTCACGTTAATTGCAAGCACATCTTTCCTTGTACTCCCACTCAATCCCATGTCCTTCTCTGCTTGCACAAGCAGAGAATGGAGCTCATGTAAACTCTTTCTCATGTTTGTCATATTATAATTTACCCTAAATTGGGTAAATACCTTGACGTGCGAGAGAGAGTGGAGCACTCGGTCCACCACAAGTTCGTCGGGGATCTTACATCCCAACCCCTCTAAAGTTTCCACGTACTCAATCATTTTAAGTACATGTGAACTTACAGGTTGTCCATCTTTGAGGTTAGCCTCAAAGAAACGAACTGCAGTGTCATACTGAATTATCCTCGGGGCTTGAGAAAACATAGTAGAAAGCCTCGAGAATACTTCATGTGCATTGCAAAACTTGACACATTGCCTTTGTAAAGCAGGATCCATTGAAAAATTCAAAACATTTTTAATTGCGGCGGATTCCTTTTGATAATTTGAAAAAACCTCCCTTACATCGGCAGTGGCCCTAGTACTAGGCGAAGGGGGAGAGGGATCGACAAGGTAGCGTAATTTGCCATCACCTGCGGCAGCTAATCGAAGTTGTTCCTCCCAATCTTTAAAATTACTACCGTCGGCTTTTAAAACATATTTGTCCATAAAAGAACGTAGCCATGAATCTCTAGCTATGGTGACGGTTTCACTAGTAGAAGTCATCGTGATTACTACAAAGGAAATAAAGGAAAGATTAACATTTATCGTCTAGAAATATTTAACTTGTGAAACTATTTAACAAGTTCCCATTTATATAATGATCTCCCACTGAATTATATAAATGATTCCAAGATCCAATTTTATATAAATACGGGCACAGTGGACCGATACAACCCATATTTATATAAATTTGGTGAGTCAACAATTTGACTGATTCTACTACTAGAACTCTTGGTTGACGGATTTTCTTAAAATCTATCTTTTAGCCCCAAAATAAATATGGGCACGGTGGAGCGATTCAACCCATATTTATCCCGTTGAGTCCAACCAATTTTCACGCGTAATAACCTTTATTAGCCTACTTACCCAACGTAAAAAGAGTGTACCTCGGTGATCCGAACCTACCTCTAATGAAGAAGGGATTCATAGGTGCTATTATTTGGTAAGGCTTAATCTCAATTTTTAACAAATATGAGAGATCTTATCAATTTAATTGTCTATCACTTTTAAGTGAACTAAATTGATGAATGCTAAACAATTAAATCGATAACAACGAAAATAAAACATGTAGTGACGATTTGGCATGAATGCATATAAGAATTAAAACAAACAAGTCCTAATATGGCCACCTAGTTAATCTAATTAACTAAAATTATTACACTTCGGAAACCAACTCCTTGGTCCCTTGAGTCTTCATAAAATGGCCTCCTTCTTTAGGATTTCGGAACGCCTTTCCGAAAACACCGTCTTCATTAAAACTCCGTCTTTAGATGCTTCATCTAATTTCTAATAATTAAATTACATAGCAATATCCTATTATACAATTTGTAATAAAATTAAAATAAAAACTATTAATTAATTACAAATTAGGCGATACGAAATCGCAATTAATTACAAAACAAATCCATATTCCCTTACATTACGGGAAATACCAATTTCTACCTATGGCCATATTAGGAAAAAAATTACATAATTATAATGCTAAAAATAAACATTCATCTAAATGAATAATAAAATGTATTATGGAAAATGACATGCCAAATCGTCTAACTTACCAACAACGATCATTTGAGCTTGGTTTAACGGAATTTTTACAAATAAAAATTCATAATCAATTCTTAAAACAATTTTAAGACTTACTCATCATACTAATCTGGTATAATATCAAAATAATTATTCTCAACAATTATCTTGAATTTATATGGGAATTAAAACACAATTATGACAAAAATGATATAATAATTCACAATTATCATACAAAAATTCCATTTAATTTAAAAATTTATGGAAAAATAAATTTCAAAGCCATGAACATTCTGGTCTTACACCAAAAATGGCATGCAAGTGAAAATTTTTGTTTTTAAAAATTATTTAAAACGATTTCACAATTTAATCGGTAAAGCGACAATTTTTACGATTCAATTCTAAATCAAACCATAAAAATTGAAATGACTTAAAATAAAAAATTTTAAATTTTGGAAAAATTTCCAGGAGCTAAAAATTCAAAAATTTCGAGCCCTAAAATTAAATAAATATTTATTTGCAAAATAACCATTATTTACCAATTTTTATCAAATAAAAATCAATAAACTACCTAATTAATCACATTAATCACATTAATCTACTTATCTCATAAATAGAATATGCATGTGGTTATTTCTAAATAAATATGCATAAAATTAACATGCAACCAAATTTAATTAACTCTTAATTAATTTTAATACATTTTTACTCAATTTTATGCCATTTTAAGTTACAAAAAGTGGAAAAATTTACCAAAAATCAAATTTTCGTCGCATATCATCCTAAAACCAGATTATTTACATGCAAGACCATATTATGTGATAAAACTAATTTTAGTAACATAATATCAATTTTATTAATTTATCTCATAAATTACTAAAATCGTCTTAAAACAACATGCATGTATTTAACAATGCTCTGATACCACTTGTTAGTTATTTAGACCATATTAATATTCATCTTATGATATTAAAATTACAAATTAATTTAAAATGGTCTAAATCTACATGCATGCAAATAAAAGTATGAAAAGATGGTATTAAACCATCTTAAGACAAACATCTTTACATTGTATAAGGCAAGTTTTGGGCACAACTCAAGGACTCCTTCCTTGATGTTGTTCTTGAGCTATGAAAATGGATGATCCTCCAAGACAACAAAAATAACCAAAGTAGATGATATCCTAAGGAAGCACCCAAGAATCAACCCAAAATACAACTAGAATACTAACTAGGTAAATTTAGTAGTAGCCTTGTAATTTGTATTTGATGTACTAAATAATATTATTACTATGATAATATTATTAGTTGATAATTATATGTGTTTTAGATGAATAAGATGAAGAAAATAAGAAGGAAAATTGGTCTTCTAAAAGGGATGAAACAACCGGTTTTTAGAGCTAGAAATGGACCAATTTTACTTCAAATTTTTACAACTTAAGAAATGAGGTGAATAGTGGGGTATTTATAGGAAAATATGGGAACAATCCTTAGTGGAAAATCCACTACAAAGGACACTTGTATGTCCTCAAAAAAAACCGGTCCATATGAACTACTTTTGGTCTATTTCGGTTTTCGACATTTGCCCCACAAATGCTTATAAGTCTTATATTTAATTATCTTACATAATTAAATATTAATTTAATTATTTAACACTTAAATAATATAAATGAACTATTAAGTAATCATAAGACCATTTTATCAGTATACAATGTATCAATATTAACCCATTTAGCTAATTTTACAACCTCTTATAAAATTTAATAGCTAATTGATTCTACCTCAAAACATATGCACATATCGCATAAAATTAATTAATTAACAATTAATTAATAAATTCTAATTATTTATTATTTAAATATCACATAATTAAATAATAAATCTCCTTGTTCCGAGTTCGTAACCCGTCGTCAAATAATACATTTATGTGACTAAATAAAAGTCAAATAATACAAGGAATTAATTATCTCGTATCTCAAACAAAAAATTAATTTATTCTATTTGGGCGTCGTCCTATAGGTGTGACCTAAAGGGATCAGCTGATCACCGCCGTCACACGACAGTAATGTCAAACTCTAGTCAGGCAATCATTATCGATTAACGATGACCAGCAGACAAATAAAAAGATAAATCCCTAATATTCCTTTTATGAGATTTAATATGTAAACGCACTCATTGTGGAGGACACTACTCCAACAAAGTCTACCCATCTCTCCTTCATTATTCAAGGTCAAGTTCACATTTAAATTTGGGGTACACGTGTGTGCGTGGGGAGCAACATATGCTCTGATACCAACTGTGACACCCCGCGATAAAGCGGAAAATATAACTAATAAATTAAAGTGGAAATTTATGAGGTTTTAAAAACTTTTTATCATTAGTTAAAGATTAACACGCGGGTGCCAAAAAGAAATGAAACAAATACAACAATAGGCAAACTTAGGTTATTACAACCCAAGTCTCTAAAGCGGGGAAAAGATATCCCAAGGACTCGGTGGGATCGGCTGCGGTCACCCACTGGCGGCGTGGATTACCTGTTGCGATGGGTAATCTGGCAGGGCTACACACTTCGGTGTGTAGTCGGTTACTATGTGAGATCGGGAGACTGGGGAGTGTGGATGATCAGCTAGTTACCTTATCACTTGTCTTATACTATTTGAGTAATACTGACCCCGTTGTTGTTGTTTTGTAAAACCTGCGGTGATCCATTCGGGGATGGTGAGAAGTTGGCTTAGCAGGTACTGTTGATGTGGCTGCTAGGATTGGAGGGATCGAGTCATCACGCTACCAGTCTAGAGATGTGGTGTCTTGAGTGTTGTAGTTGTATCTTTGGCGGAATGATTTTGTATCGAATCGTGTTGTATGAGATATATTATATTTTATAATTGTTCTTTTATTGTCTAATTTGATCTACTTCCTCAGGAAACCGAGATGGTGACACCGTCATACACTAGGATGGTCCTTGGTAAGGCATCCTGGTGTGCGGGGGTGTTACAAAGTGGTATCAGAGCCGACGATTTTGGAACCTGAACCAAGGAATCTAATGAATGTAGGGTGTCAACTAAAATGAACCTGATGTATGTGCGTTGGGAGCCCCAGCCGATGCTAGATTTTGGGTGAGAAGGCGCCCTCATTTCAAAATCATGGCCCCATCGAACTTAAGCCAGACACGGGAAAAGGGTAGCTAGTGAGAGTCGTTGATTGCTTGATGATGATTGTTGTGTGCATCTATGTTAATATGTGTCAAAGTTTAGAGTGGGTGATGGAATGGTTGTGATGTGCGACCAGAGGTAAGTTAATCAATTGTTAAACGGTGATTGTGTTGTGTAGTGGTTGTTGCCTAGTAATTGTGGTAAGTGTATATTTTGTGAGTAGCGGAATCTGTGATGATGTGTTATAGGAGCTAAACTATGTAGGTACAGTAATTAATTGCTAAGTATGCTAAAAGGTAGGGAGTAGTCGTTTCATAGCAAAGTGAGGAATGTAGGTAGAAATGATGATCGAATTGGTAGTGGATGTACAAAATACGTGTTGATATGTGTTGGTGTGGTAGAACTAAGATCTAATAGTGACGAGCCGGTTGTACGGAACTCCGAAAGATGTTATTTATTTTGCAGGAACAATAAAATTTATGAATTCCTCTTCACTTTTGGAAACTCGACCGAGTAGAGTATTGTACTCGACCGAGTAGACCATACTCGGCCGAGTATAAAGCTACTCGACCGAGTGTTCATTTGGTGAAAATTATAATCGCTACTGTCCTCGAAAACTCGACCGAGCAAGGAGGATACTCGACCGAGTAGTCGACACTCGGCCGAGTATACCCAACACTCGCCCGAGTATTGCTGTAGCGGGACTTACTCGGGTTATAAAAAAACCATATTTTCGTCCCATTCTTTCTTATTTCCGCCTCCCATCTTCACATCTCCTTCTCTCTAAAACTCCATATCCTTCCTTTCTCAAGATTTTGGGGTCAATCCTTGGTGATTAATTCATTCTCCTTTGCTATAAACCAATCTAAGGTAAGGTTTTAAGTCGATTTCTCTTTCTATTTTCAAAGTTATGGTATAATTTCAGCTATACTTCGAATTCTCTTTGCGAACATCTGAAATCGAGCATGTATCTCACTAATTCTTGGATTTAATCGTATATAAACCTTGTGTATGCCCTTGTTTAAGCAATTTCATGGTTTAAAATTTGATTTCTATATCCTAGGGTTGCTAAAAACGAAAACCTCTTTGTTTGATGTTTATCCTGTGGCTTGAGGCAACTCAAAGCTTCTAATCATATAATTTGTAAGGTATTTGGTGATTTTATGATAAATTTTTTCTTAAAAGATCGTTTTAAAATCTATATACAATTGAAAACAGGCCGTCTTTTGCTATAAGAATTATTATGTCAATCCCCTGTTAAAACTTGTCCTCTTGCAGTATGGTGAATACCAGAGGCGTACCCAGCAAAAGAACTCGTGGTAATGTTCAGCTTGAGACGGGTCAGTCAAGCCGTGACCCTGTGGTTCCATCGGTGGAGGCACACCCATCGGTAATATTCTCTGATTTCAATCACCGTAAGGCTTTTGTGGCCCTTATGCGTCGTCCATTCCGCCCCACCCGCTGTGTTAATCCTGGAATTCTTGAGACTTTGGGGAATAAAGAGGACATATTTCACATCTTTTGGATTCTGGGTATGGAGGGGTTATATCACCTGAGGAAGAAATCCTACCCCCACTTGACCTTGGAGTTTTTGAGCTCCTATGTTTATGACAAGAAGGGAAAGACTGTCTCTTTTCGTCTCATGAATGAGGATCATGAGCTTACCTTAGATGAGTTTGCTGACCATTTGGGTCTAGAGGCCGAGGGGGAGGGGTACATTAGTGATGTGGCCAAGAACAGTGGTGCACCTCTTTACCTTCCATACTTGACTGGCAGACCTGCTCCTAGTGCCAGTGCCATGCTGATCAATGATGTGCAGCATGTTTCCCTTCGTATGTTTCTAAGGATGTTGACCTGTTTGCTATACTCGAGAGACGACGTGAGCAAGCTTAATTCTCACGAGGTCATGTTGCTTATGTCTTATCTTAACCTACACCGTCAGAAACCGTTCTACTACAGTGCTCCCGGGGTAGTGTGCTCTAGTCTTGAGCGCATAGCTCAGTCCGATACCCGACACATTGCTTGCGGGGCCATAGTGACCCGCCTAGCTCAGCGCCTGACAGATTTTGAGGCCCCACCTCCGGAGAGGGATGAGTATGTAGAGACTGTTCCTACCATGAATGCTCAGTACTTGTGTCAGAACAGATGGTTGAGGAGGATGGATGACGGGTCTTATGCCTGGAGGGTGAGGGGATCTATGTGGATGGTACTTCCAGACCCATCTCGCCTCCCTATTGTTGACCATTTGGCTGAGTGGGAACCCTATGCTATACCTAGGCCTGAGCCCCAAACCTACCTGATTGACCCTAGGATCCTCTTGGACCTATCTGAGCCTGTCACCGTACCTGAGGGGCAGCAGCAGGCACCTCCTCCACCTCGAGAGCGCCGTAGGGTGAGGCAGTCCAGTGTAGACCCGGTTGTACCTGAGCCTTCTTACTCCGCCCCTGACTTTTACCCGTACCAGTACTCGCCCTACCCCACCACGCATGACCCCAGGATGCAGCCGAGTGACCTGGCTGACCGTATCTCCACCACTTTGGTGCTCCGTAACCTGTATGAGATGACCCTTAACCAGGGCATAGGGACACACCTAGCACAGCCTGTCTGGTGGAGGGGACCAGGAGTGGACACGGGAGTATTCCACAGCTATGGAGTGGACCCGAGTTACTGGAGACCTCCGGAGGAGACTGAGTTTGGCTGCCTTGCGGGACCGTGGGTGTAATACTCCGTATTTATAAGTCTTGGGGTACTCTATCGAGTAGCCCTTACTCTGTCGAGTAAGGGTAAGTTGCGAGATAAAATAGTTTCTGACCTGTTGGGTACTCGATCGAGTAGCTGGGGTACTCGATCGAGTAAGGGGGTACTCGATCGAGTACCTTGGGTACTCGATCGAGTGTCCGGTTTTACGGGGAGTTTTCTCGGGTTTTGTTAATTATGCGATTAAGGTATTTAAACATATTCGTCATTGTTTTAATTCACTTTTACAAAACCTAAAACCCTGTTTAAGAGAGAAAGCAGCCACTTCATCTTCCTAATCGCATTCTTAGCAATTCCCGGAGTTCAGACGGTCGGTTTGCATCGTAGTTCGTGTCGTTGGATTCCTTGCGTCGAGGGTAAGCTTTTAATGTAATTTATATAATGATTTGTTAAGATTAGTGAAACCCTAATTTAGGAATTGGGGGTTTTTATGAATAGTAATTGAATAGTAGTATCTATGTGTTGTATGGTAGGAGGAGAGTTCATAGAAGAGGCGTTTTGAGACAGCTGTAGATACCGTCTGCGTGTTGTGCTTTCCAGGTAGGATTTCCTACTCGTTATTAGTCCCATAATGGGATATTGGTGATGTCTTTGTAGTTAGTTGTTTGATATGATGATTGTGATTGTGATTGTGATTGTGATTGTGGTTGTGTTTGTTGATGGTTCTCGAGATGCGTTCTCGGCTGAGTGGGGTCACTTGCGGGAGTGATCTCACGCCCTAGTTTCGCCCTTCGTGGAACCCGCCACGAAAGGGGATGTGCACATTAATGGGACGGGGTTATCGCTCGTATGATGAGCGGGGCTTAGGTGGGAACGGCTGCGGTCCCCCATCGCGGGGGTCCAAAGGTGGACGGTCGATATTGAGACGATGGGAGTTGGTGGTGTGTGTGTGTGTGTGTGTGTGACGGTTCAAATTTGTCTGTTTATCTTATTGTTGATATATGTATTGGATTGTGTGATTAGTATCGACCCGTTTAAATGTTTTAAAATCGTGGTGATCCATTCGGGGTGGTGAGCGGTTATTGAGCGGTGTGATATGACGCGTATGGGATAGCCGGGATGAGTCATCACGTGGCTGTTAGAAGTCTTCATTTGTGTCGATTTAAGTCTAGTAGCTTTGATAGTTTAGCTGTAGACCGTATGAGAACCTTGTAATTCCTTTTATTCGTTTTGGTTTGAACATGTAATCACTTAATCTATAATTACTTTAAAAGTATGTTTCTTTATTGTCTTATGATATTCAGTACCTCGGGCAACCGAGATGGTAGTATCCTTATACCTGAGTGGTCCTGGTAAGGCACTTGGAGTATGGGGGTGTTACAAATGGTATCAGAGCGACGATTTTGGAACCTGTAACAAATGAACATAATGAACATAGGGAGTCTAATAAAATGAACCTGGTGTATGTGTAATGGGAGCCCCGGCTGATGCTAGGTTTTGGGTGAGTAGGCGCCCTCATTTCAAAATCTTGGCCCCATGATACTTAAGCCAGTCACATGGTATGGGAACGTGGAGTCCGTGTGTATATGTGCGACGTGTATGTTAATTGTGCTGTATATGGTTTGTTGAAAGCATGTTGCATGATAGTTGGCTTACATGTTGGTTGGAATCGTTGGAAAAGTATATGAGAATGATGAATGATATGGTAGAAAAAGAAAGTAGTTCGTATATGATGATGTGTGATGAAGTGGATTTGTAATGTTGTTGTATTAGCAACATGGGAATAGGATTTGTAGTGTATGGGTGTGGTTTGTGTTATGAAAAGTTATGAAAATTTAAAACATGCGGGTAATAGAAAGTTGAATGTTAAATGAGCATGATAGATGGTAATGTTTGGCTTTTGATGAGTGGTAACATGAAGAATAGAGGTTCAATGATATGTGTTTTATATAACGAATTGGATGAAAAGCATGATGGTTGTTTATAACGTGGCACTTGATAACACGAAGTAGATTATTTTGTTAATTGTATGAGGAGTCGCGCAGATTTGAATGCGTAGTTGTAATCATAATGTTGAAATAATAATGAATGCATAGTACGTTAGAATATGTGAGATAACATTCGGGTAGTATTCACAAGTCTGCATGACTCGATCGAGTGGGTTTGATTCGATCGAGTGGGTACTTGTCGTTATTTTGACCAGAATCGTGTTTTTGGGCACTCGATCGAGTACCTCGGGCACTCGATCGAGTATGGGGTCACTCGATCGAGTAGCCGGGCTACTCGGTCGAGTAAGTCGAGATCGAAGGTCTGTTTGGGTTCGAGTCGGGGCACTCGATCGAGCATGTTGGGCACTCGATCGAGTAGCCTCAACTCGATCGAGTAGGTTCGGGTACTCGATCGAGTGGGGTCTGTGCAGTCATATGCGTATTTCGGGTCATATGTTTGTCTTTTGACATTCGTTGCATATTATGTTTAATTCAAAGGTGTTGTATTACTTCTTTATGCATTGTTTTACGTATGTGTTGGTCCTGAAGCGTAAGTTACCCAATCTTATGATGTAAAGAGTGGCACTATGATGAGTATGAGTTCGGTGGGGAGGACATGAGTTATATGTGATTATGATAGATGGTGGAAAAAGAAAAGGAAGATTGGTATAGTTTATTGAGGCATGGCGCACGTTTTGCGAGACGGGATGAGTGATATGATTGTGTGTTGAGTAATGTAAAAATAAGTGAATATAGACAAGGGATGATGTGAGTATAATGAACGTGAGAATGAAAAGATTGAAAGTAAGAATGTGGATAGTGGCGGGTTGAGATGTGTAAAGAGTTATGGAGGGAAATGGTTAGGAGTCGTGTGGGTTATGGATTTAGATAGTGAAAGTTCGTTTAAAGGGGTTGAGAAGAGTAATATATAGTGAACTTTGTGGAGACATGTCGCGAGGTGTAGTTGTAGACAATGAGTGAGTTTGGGAGGTTTATTAAAAGATGAAACTCGTGTGAGTTCCTCGGGTAATTAACGGTATTAAATGAATTCTGATTTCTAGAGATGTAAACAGGGAGATGCAATTGTTTGAACATTAAACGTTGGTTCTATGGATAGATTAGTGGCAAGTATGAGTAATAGCATAATAAGAGAAGATCCATGGGAAGAAAGAGTGAGATGATGTCGGTAGAAAATAATGGGCGAGTTTTGGAGCAACGAAGGGGTGACCAGATTTCTAAAGAGTTAGCTAGAAGGAATAAGGAGTTGAACTATTAATTGGTATTATTGAGTGTAAAGAGAAAAGAAGGATAAAAGTAAGCTGAGGAAAATGTTCACCGAAGCTATGTGATATAAAGGTAAGGAATCATCGAAATGTGTGATGGTATCACGAGGATGTCAGCTAAAGGTTATATAGGAGTTTCAGGACAACATGATTGGTAATGAGTTTCGAGGAATTAAGGGAGTAAGAAGTTGGCGGAGTATTGGCACGATACGAGATATTTGGTGGAGAGTTGGATGACAATACAAATAAGATAGCATTGGGAATAATGTTGAGGTAATTTTGTGGATGGGTTTGATATTCGTTATTTGCAATGTTAACCAAAAATGGTAGAAAAACCATGTTATTTTGATATGAGTGTAAGAGATTTGATATACGAGCAGCGGTGGCATTGTGGTGTTATCACTAATGGTTAAGAGTGATGGAATATTAGAAAGGTAACAATTCTAAAGAGGTTGATTTGGTAGGGACCTGATTGTTGTGTATGATTGTGAGAGGGTATAAGATGTGGTTAGATGAGGCGGACGCTATTAGTTGAATAGTGAAGGTATGGTTATATTTGGCAGGAAGTGATGGTTGTGCGAATGGGGGAATATGTTATGAGGGGCATATGAGTTAAACTCGGACAGCAGGTAACCTTTTTTTGAGTGGTAACTTACATGGTCAGGATTGACTAGTTGGTTGTGATTACGGGTCTATGATATGTGTAAATGTTTGTGTGAGGTTCTGACATCACAAGAAGTGGTATGGTATGATAATTATAAAATTGTTTTATGAATGTTCGGTAATATATATGTTGGACACGGTAATTTAATTGAATGATATCCAAAAAGGTAATAATTTGATTGATTTGACATGGCTAGTTATAATTTTATGTGTATTGATAACACATGTGTATTCCGGGAAATGATAGAGATGATGTTCATGAGATGTTATCATTTTTGTTTATCCATATAATATGTTGCGTGGTGATTTAATAAGGTGGATTTGAGTAAGTTTTTCTTGTCGAGAAGTTATATCTTTGAGTCGGTATTTATGGGAATGTATGCGATTGTGATGTCTATCGGTGTGGTTGTGGTGCCTCGGGTGGTGATCCGGGCACGGTACATAGTGCTGTGATGCGGGTATTTTCGCACTACGGTGTGGTTGTTGGTGGCGGTGTTGTGATGCCGTCACCGGTTGTGGTGGAGTAGGCGGGATGATTATGATTCGAGTTTCAAAGTACATACCGATTATACATAGATTGTTGTTTTGTTTGATGTTGCTCTGCGAGTTTCGGTTTGTCTTTGATAGACGGTTGTCTTGCTTATTCATGTTTTCTTTACCAGGTTAAGTTGGGAATGAGGTAGAGTATGATGTGAAATAGAGTTGTATATGTTTCGTTGTTGTCATGGGATAGTGATAATCTGTTGATGGGACACGGTTGTGAGAGGTTGTTACGGTAATTTTGATCTTGTTTTCAGATGAGACATCGGTAGACATGGTAATGGAAAATAATTCGTGGAACATGTGTGGTAATGATCTGAAAGCGGCAGGTAGTTCATAATCTTTTGTTGAGACAGTGAGTGTAGGGTGTTGGGGAAATTAGTGTCATGTTAAGTTGTGTATGAATTTTGCGGTAATGAAAGAAAGAATTTGAGGATCTAGTGTGCGTGTATGTAACGAGTGCGGATCGTGAGTTATGCTTCTGGGAGATAAGTGCCTTACGTAGAGAGGTATGTTGTTTGACAGTAATAATGAAGAGTGGGTATGGTGATTTGCTACGAGTTTATGGTATAGGTTAGGTCTTATTTTGCCGAATGAGTTGAGGAATGGGAAATGTTTATGTATGGGAGCCTTGGATATAAGAATGGTGAGTGTTTGGGTTATAGACGGTTATCTTAGACATGTGGTGGTACAGAGGGTAATGAGATATAGATATGGTTTGGTATTAGTGAGTTACGAGGACGTAACGTTTGTCTTAAGAGGAGTAGGATGCGATAAAACAGATTTTGATGGTTGTACATATGGTAATATATTCGGAAGTTGAGTCTTGATGTAGAATAAAAGATCGATTCGTGTTGTGGGTGATTTTATTAAAGGTCATGACCGTGCTTGTAGTAGCGTGATGTTTAGGAGTGTGAGAATATTTCGCTAGTGTTGTGAGTTGGATGATGAGGTTACGAGTGTGAGTAAACTTCGAGGACGAAGTTCCTTTTAAGGGTAGTAGAATGTAACATCCCGTTTGATGTCTATGAGTGTCTTGGTATTGGATTTGATAGTTGATGATATTATGGAGCTAGCGGCATTAGAGGATGGTAGTTGGTTATGTATGGAGTTGGTATCGTGAGAGATATATATGTGGTAGATACGGTATAGTGAGTCATGTTGTGGAAGTAAACATAGTTGGTGGAGTGGGTGTTAAGAGTTCATGTTCTATGTTCGGTCGAGTTCTTGAGTCCTTAGCTAAGTTGTTGTGTCTTGGTCGAGTCCGTATGGTTGTTTTTATGTATGGGTTGAACTTCGGGGACGAAGTTCCTTTTAAGGAGGGAAGACCGTAATACTCCGTATTTATAAGTCTTGGGGTACTCTATCGAGTAGCCCTTACCGTGTCAGTAAGGGTAAGTTGCGAGATAAAATAGTTTCGACTGTTGGGTACTCGATCGAGTAGTGGGGTACTCGATCGAGTAGGAGGGTACTCGATCGAGTACCTTGGGTACTCGATCGAGTGTCCGGTTTTCGGGGAGTTTTCTCGGGTTTTGTTAATTATGCGATTAAGGTATTTAAACATATTCGTCATTGTTTTAATTCACTTTTACAAAACCTAAAACCCCGTTTAAGAGAGAAAGCAACCAGTTCATCTTCCTAATCGCATTCTTAGCAATTCCCGGAGTTCAGACGGTCGGTTTGCATCGTAGTTCGTGTCGTTGGATTCCTTGCGTCGAGGGTAAGCTTTTAATGTAATTTATATAATGATTTGTTAAGATTAGTGAAACCCTAATTTAGGAATTGGGGGTTTTTATGAATAGTAATTGAATAGTAGTATCTATGTGTTGTATGGTAGGAGGAGAGTTCATAGAAGAGGCGTTTTGAGACAGCTGTAGATACCGTCTGCGTGTTGTGCTTTCCAGGTAGGATTTCCTACTCAGTATTAGTCCCATAATGGGATATTGGTGATGTGCTGTAGTTAGTTGTTTGATATGATGATTGTGATTGTGATTGTGATTGTGATTGTGGTTGTGTTTGTTGATGGTTCTCGAGATGCGTTCTCGGCTGAGTGGGGTCACTTGCGGGAGTGATCTCACGCCCTAGTTTCGCCCTTCGTGGAACCCGCCACGAAAGGGGATGTGCACATTAATGGGACAGGGTTATCGCTCGTACGATGAGCGGGGCTTAGGTGGGAACGGCGGTGCGGTCCCCCATGGCGTGGCTGGTCCGGTGGACGGTCGAGATTGAGACGATGGGAGTTGGTGGTGTGTGTGTGTGTGTGTGTGTGTGTGATTCAAATTGTCTGTTTATCTTATTGTTGATATATGTATTGGATTGTGTGATTAGTACTGACCCCGTTTAAATGTTTTAAAAACTGTGGTGATCCATTCGGGGGTGGTGAGCAGTTATTGAGCAGGTGTGATATGACGCGTATGGGATAGCTGGGATGAGTCATCACGTGGCAGTTAGAAGTCTTCCGCTGTGTCAGACGAAGTCTAGTAGCTTTGATAGTTTAGCTGTAGACCGTATGAGAACCTTGTAATTCCTTTTATTCGTTTTGGTTTGAACATGTAATCACTTAATCTATAATTACTTTAAAAGTATGTTTCTTTATTGTCTTATGATATTCAGTACCTCGGGCAACCGAGATGGTAGTATCCTTATACCTGAGTGGTCCTGGTAAGGCACTTGGAGTATGGGGGTGTTACAGTGGGGAGCCAACTATGGCAGTCGGCTAGGAGGAGATGCATCAGCAGCAGCAGCACGTTTTCCAGGTGTGGGCAGTTCAAGCGCGGGTACTTCTGGCGCAGGTGGTGATGATGACATGGAGGAGGGTCCTCGTTATTAACCTTGTGTTGTTAGATTGCTTGGAGTGGCTTCTTTGATGTTGGATTTATTTCTTTTGTGTTGTACTAATTACTTTTCTGTTGGATTTTTACTTTCGGGATTTATTAGTTACTATGGATGACTGTACTTGGCCTTAAGGCCGTTACTTTTCTGTTGACTTAACTGTGGACCTCGTGGAATTAGTTATATTCTGTATTGTGGTAATATGTTTGGTTGCAGGTAACACGGGATGTTGGATTGCAATTGTTAGCTCTCTGCCTGTTACAACTCGACCGAGTATAAACAATACTCGACCGAGTAGTGCTTACTCGGCCGAGTATACTCTTATACTCGACCGAGTAGAGCTTACTCGGCCGAGTAACCGTTCATACTCGGCCGAATTGTACTGTTACAGGGACCCCTTGTGATGTATGATTATCAACTGTGAGATGTATGTGGTTGTTACATGTTAAAGTGGGTAGGTGTTTCATAGTATCATTTTGCGTAAACGATCTACGTTGGTATGTACGTACTTGGGGTAGTGTATCGATTCAGGAAGATTTATTTAGTGTGGGAATACTAAAACATAGTAAGAACGTGTCATAACTGCCCCGAGTCTACACATTTGCATGTTGATGATTCAATGTTATCTATCGTAACTTCCCTGTTTGGTATGAGTCTATACTTATTGCCGTCACATTCTGTTGCTATGAGTCGTGTAATGTCATAGAGTAAGCTTGGTAATATTAAGTAAGGTTATTTATAGTATGGTAATGTCACAGTTGGCACGTATGTGTTGGTTCACGGTACGGAAAGTGTTTAGCGGTGAACTTCGGGGACGAAGTTCCTTTAAGAGGGGAAGAGTAATGTCGCGGAAATAAATGTTTATTTATGTCTATAATATTCTGAATTTGCGTTATGTTTCCTTGAAGTTGTATTCATAGTGTACTTAAGTGACATGAATGTTATACTTTGTACCTATGTTATACTGTGTAGGGGTGTATGGAATGTTGTGGTTGGGTTTTGTTTTGTTGTGGTGCATAGTTGCTAGTTGTCGTATTACTTTTAACAAGAGGGTGCGGATGAATTCGTTAATTTCCGTAGTTATGTGTAATAGTTAGTGTCCGGTATTGCTTGGAGGAATAGCTGTGGTATATAATTGTTGCATGAGAAATGTGGTGTCACAGTGCGTGACCCTGAGGTGAGCGGAGTGTGGGCTGAACTTCGGGGACGAAGTTCTTTTTAAGGGGGGAAGAATGTAATACCCAGGATATTTAAGAACTCTGTTGACCGACTTTGTTGACCAAACGGACCTTAGGGATGAATGGGTGAGGGATCAGGCTTGTAACATGAGCTTTATAGGATTGTTTACTCGACCTAGTTGAGGCTACTCGGCCGAGTATTACCTATACTCGACCGAGTAGAGCCTACTCGGCCGAGTACTCCCGTACTCGACCGAGTATGGCTGCTGTCGACACATTAATATAAAATGCAAGTTCGCGAAATTCATTTCATTTTCATTTCCCATTTCTTCGACAGTTTCTCTTTCTCTAAGCCTAGCCTATCTCCCTCTCCTATCACCCCATCTCTCCACACTCTAATGTATATAGCCTAAACCCTCACCATGGGAAGGACGGGATTCGCTAGCGAAGGATGACGTGTGTGGTGGTCGTCTATGTCACCGCTGATGCGTATTGTTAGGTAAGTCTCTGCTTTGTGTTATTTTGGGTGATTCTTTGAGTATAGTTGTGTAATAGGAGGTGGTTATCATTGTTAGGATGCTTGTTGGAGTCGTGCGTGGTTGTGTATGGATGTCTTACATGCTTTGCGATGAGGTAGGGTTTCCTACTCAGTTTTACTGTTAACTATTATGGCATGATTGGTTTATAATTATTGTTAACTGCTGATCATCGGAGTATGGGCGTTGTGGTGACGGTGTTGTTGTGGAGAGGTGGTGACAGTTGTGATGCTGTGTGTTGTGATTGTGGTGGAGTCACTTGCGGGAGTGGCTTCACACCCTAGTTCGCCCTCCGTGGAACCCGCCACGGGAGGAGATGTGCACATTAAGGGACAGGGATTTGTTTAGTCGCTCGTTGATGAGCTGGACTTGGTGGGATCGGCTGCGGTCACCCACTGGCAGCGTGGATTACCTGTTACGATGGGTAATCTGGCAGGGCTACACACTTCGGTGTGTAGTCGGTTACTATGTGAGATCGGGAGACTGGGGAGTGTGGATGATCAGCTAGTTACCTTATCACTTGTCTTATACTGTTTGAGTAATACTGACCCTGTTGTTGTTGTTTTGTAAAACCTGCGGTGATCCATTCGGGGATGGTGAGCAGTTGGCTTAGCAGGTACTGTTGATATGGCTGCTAGGATTGGAGGGATCGAGTCATCACGCTACCAGTCTAGAGATGTGGTGTCTTGAGTGTTGTAGTTGTATCTTTGGCGGAATGAGTTTGTATCGAATCGTGTTGTATGAGATATATTATATTTTATAATTGTTCTTTTATTGTCTAATTTGATCTACTTCCTCGGGAAACCGAGATGGTGACACCGCCATACACTAGGATGGTCCTTGGTAAGGCATCCTGGTGTGCGGGGGTGTTACAAAATGAGCCCAACTTTTAATCTCAAATGAGCCTAATTGAAATAATATGTAAACGAACGATACTAACGAATTACGTTATACAAAATATGAGACGGAAATTAAATAATTTCAAATAAACCAAACTAGCGCCAAAACCATCCGTAAATACGACTCAAAGACCATATGGGCATCCCTAAACACGACCCAACAACCAGCCATACCCGGCCTCACAACCCGCCACTATAACCAACCAAGTCAGCCACCAAAATCGTACCCATCACAGTCCATAAAGTGCTATTTGACACGAGATTATCGAGTATAAACAAGATGGAATTTAACTATTTCAAATGACTCGAACTTTGCGCCAAGGAACCCTTAATAAACACGACCCAAAACCACCACCTACGCACACTACCTTAGCCACCCTCGACATCCCAAAACAGTCCTAGCAACGCATACAACCCGTCTCCAAGTCTCGACATATATTCGTCTCAAAACCTGCACAAAAGGGACTACTCACACCCGTACTCAAATACTCATCCATACGGCCCAACTCAGACCCAAACAACCACCTAGCAAGCCACCAAAACCGAGCCAACAACAGTCCACCAACTACATGGAACCGTGCCAAACACGGCTCCATCAAGATAGCCTGCACAACGGGTTTTCCAACAACAATGGACAGCCAAATTTGAGTCGAACTTAGGACATATTTTCAAGCATGAAAAGACAGAAATTCACATGTAATAAGCAAGCTCAAAACGGTCCCGAAAGACTACATGAAATCAACTCCAAAAGCGTAGGACTAAACGGCACTAGTCGTTGTACCAAAACATAGCACAAGCGGCACTAAAACGGGTCAAAACAGTCCCGTTTCAACACCATATTGAGGCAAAAACTACCATTAAAGAAAGGGAAGATAAAGAACCAAACTTCATTGAATAAAAGCACATAAAATGATTCAACAAGATGGAATTTCGACATTTGTCGAGTAACCTATCACCGTTACCTTTAACTTCACGAATTTCCGAGTAAACGTCAAAAAGCATGAGCCTTTCATCAATCTTCGGCTAAAAGGAGGAAAAACGAGTCCATTAAGATAAGAAATCAAGTTGTCATTTAAGACGGCATTTTCAAAACCTCAACAAAGTCGAAACTTTCTTACCTTAAAAGAATGAGGAAGGAAAGAGGAGGAGAATGGTATAAAAATTAGAGAGTTTGGTTGAGAAAAGGAGGAGGGATCTGAGCTTGAAGGTCGACTAAAATGGTGGTGTGCGGGCTCTGTTTGTTCGCTGCTGTTGTTGTTTTGTTTTATCGAAAAGAAGGAGAAGAAGAAAAGAGGAGTGCAGGGTATGGGGTTGGGGACACGGTAAAGTAACAACAACGATTGGTTGGATCTTTTCCCTGGTGCCTCGCTTATGCATCTACCCATTCTCATTTCGGATCATGCCCCGATCTTCCTCAAGCTCTTTCCTGCCACAAAGATTCACCGGCGCCCGTATCGTCTTGATAATTGGTGCTTCAGTTCACCTGCAATTGTCCACTTGGTTGACAGCGCTTGGCAACTATCACTTCCGGGTTCACCTATGTTTGTTTTATCCAAACGTCTTGCGGCCGTTCATTTTGCTATAATGCAATGGATTGTTCATCATCGCCTCTCCCATGGTATAAATTGGTCTGACATTCACATTAGAATTCACGACTCTGGCTCTCACATAGTTGATGTCCAGTCTGCTACATCTTTTCAACATGTTCGTTCTGCCCAACTGGATATTCTACAGGCACAACATGCTTATTGGTTACAACGCGCAAAATTGAAGAATGAGACTCTTGATGGTCTACCATCTCGTTTCTTATACTCCAGAGTTAAACAATGCTCTTCACATCAACGTATTTTGGCTTTGCTTTCTCGCTCGGGGGAATGGTTATATACTCCTGACCAGATTTCGTTGGAGATCACTTATTTCTTCCAGGACCTTCTGTTTTCTACTCCTCATCAAGATCCTGGCTCACCAAGGGGTTTTATTGATCCTCTCCTTTCAACACCATATCTTCCCATGCTTAGTCCTGAAGACTGCTTGTTGTTGTCGGCTCCTTTCTCAGAAATGGATATTATACGAGCTCTCAATGGTATGGATGGCTATAAGTCCCCTGGTCCTGATGGTATTACCCCAAGATTTTTTCAGTATTTTTGGCCCCAGGTTGGTCAGTTGGTTACGGCTGCTCTTCTTCGCTTCCTCAATACGGGTGTTATGTTGAAAGAATGGAATAACACCCAAATTATTCTTATTCCTAAGGTGGACAAACCAGAGCTGATCTCTCAGTATCGTTCTATTAGTCTTTGCAATGTTATCTATCGCTTAGCTTCCAAGTGCCTTGCCAATCGACTCAAACTTGTTATCTCTTCTGTTGTTTCGGACTCCCAACAGGCTTTTGTTCCTTCACGGCTTATGTGGGATGGTTGTCTTATTACACATGAAATTATGCACTATCTAAATAAGACAAAGAAAGGCACTGTTTCTTATGCTGCTCTGAAGCTTGACATGCACAAAGCGTTTGATCGTGTTTCCTGGCCTTTCCTCATTGCCGTTTCGAAGAAATTTGGTTTCCCTATTTTCTGGCAGAATATTATCTGGGAATGCATCTCCACAGTTACTTACAATATCCTTATTAATGGTGAACCATCTGCTACCTTTCGACCTTCTTGCGGCCGGAGGCAGGGTGATCCGCTTTCCCCCTATTTGTTTATTTTGTGTATGGAGATTTTGTCCTGCCAATTGCGCGCCGCTGCGAAGACTGGATCTATACATGGTCTCAACATTTCTCGATATGCTCCTCCTATTACCCATCTTTTTTATGCTGACGATGCTTTTATTTGCTGTAAAGCTACTCCAGGTTCTTTTGAGGCTCTCCGGGATTTGTTTTGTTTTTTCGAGCTTGCCTCTGGCCAGATGATTAATCTTGATAAATCCTTTATTAAATTCAGTCCAAATGCACCGCCTGATTTCAAATCACATATGTCTTCCATACTCAAGATTAGGACATCTACTTGCTTTGGGAATTATTTGGGTGTCCCTGTTGATCTTCCTTCCAAGAAGTCTGTAGTATTTTAGCCTCTCGTGGACAAGATGACTACTCGGGTTATTGCTTGGTCTTCTCTTCATCTCAGTCAACCTTGTAAACTGCTTATCATCAACTCGATTCTTCTGGGTTCGATCCGCTATTTAATGACTTCCATCCCTTTTCCAATTGGGATTTGTAAGAAGATTGACTCTTTGATTGCGGCTTTTTGGTGGTGTAAGGATATTTGCCATCGTTCTATTCACTGGCTTTCTAGAGACTCTTTAAAGCTTCCGCGTGAGAATGGTGGGCTTGATTTCAAGTCTGTCTCACTGTTAAGTCGGGCTTCCCTTATGAAGATTTTTTGGCGTATTCATCATCAACCCTCTGGTTTACTGGCGAAGTTTATGATACCCAAGTACAGGAAGGATTTACCAATTCCAACTTCGAAATCGAAAGTCTCGCATCCTTTTTTTTTATGGGCTGGCTTATGTCGTGTGGCTTCTACTTTTTCTCCTGCTTTGTCCTGGAAACTGGGTAACGGTGCCTCAGTTGATTTGCTCAGAAGTCGCTGGATTAATGGGAATGTTCCTTCTGTTCGACCATCTTTTTCTGCTGCCTCTCCAGCGCTCCCTACTTTGCTCACTTCGTCAGGTAATTGGAATCATAGTGCAGTTTTCCGCATTTTTGAGTCTCCTTGTGCCAAGCTTATTACTGCTATGGAACCCCCTCATATTGATATCGATGATTTCCTCTACTGGAAATTCACTGAGGATGGAGTTTACACTGTTCGATCAGGTTATTCTTTTTTACTATCACGTCATTCCTTTTCCTGCTCACCCACGTTTTATTCGGTTTTTCCTTGGAAAGTTCTCTGGGGTCTTCGATGCTCACCCAAGTTACCTCTTCTTGTTTGGCGCATTGTACATAATATCCTTCCTTCATTAGATAATCTTTCTCTGCGTGGTATTCAGGTTAGTACTTCTTGTGTTTTTTTATCACTCTTTTACTGAATCTTTAGATCATTTATTCCACTCTTGTACTATTGCTAGACATGTGTGGCGTTCTTCCGCTCTTGGCCTTATTTCTGTGGCTAACCCAGCAGTTCTCTTGCAACGATGGATTGCTGATCATATTGTGTATTTTCACAAGCTCAAGAATGATTCCGATCGTTGTCTGCTTCACTTTCTTTGTATTTTTAAGGCTATTTGGATGGTCCGTAACTCCATAGTCTTTGAGGGCTGCAATGTTAATCCAGTTCAGATTTTTTTTTTGTCAGACTACCTTCTTGCCGCTCACTCTCAGCTGCCAGCACTTTGGCCTCTCAAGCTCCAGAATCAGCATTTTACTTCTGTACCGATATCTGACCGTGTTCCGCCTAATTCTGATGTTTCTTATTATATTATGGTGTACAGGTCAACTCCTGGGAATCAGTTCATCATTTCTACATCGGACTCTCTCACGGCCGCTCCTTTTGTGCATTTTGTTCGTGCCTCCTCTTTCTTTGCGGCAGCAACGAAAGGGCTTCTTCTCACCATGTACAGGGCCCAGTCAGCTTCATTACCATCCGTTTCTTTCCGGGTTCCGTCTAAAAAATTATCAGCCGTTCTGACTTCCTCAAAGCCAGTACCAATAGAATTGCGACACTCCTTGTTAGCAATTCGCAATTTCCTTCGTTTGTTTGTTCATTGCTCAGTTCGCCTTGCTACGGGCTGATTTGTAATCTTGTTTAACACTACGCTTGTTTCTTTGTTTTAATATATAAAGTTCATTGTTGTCAAAAAAAAACAATAATATAGTAATAATAATAGTACATGTAGTATATATAATAATATATAATAATAATAATAATAATAATAATAATAATAATAATAATAATAATAATAATAATAATAATAATAATAATAATAATAATATATAATAATAATAGATGAATTATAATAATATATATAGGTTATTTTATGGGAATAATCCATCATATGTCCCCTCTTCTCAGATTAATCTATCCTCGTATTTAACTGAGAATAATCTTATCTTTGACGTCATTTGACTTATACTAATCCCTTGGAAGGGATACCTGTAAAACTAGTTACCTTTCCTCTTGAACACTTTCATTTTAATGAGAAACAAAAAAAAAAAAAATCAATTACATTCCCTCCATCAATCAAAAACCCTAAATTATTTTCCCCAAATTGATTTTCTCACCTCTTAATTATTTTCCCCCAATTTTTTCCGCCCAAATTAATACAAGTACTAATATAAGAAGACAACTGAATTAGTCTTTGCATACAATCCCAAATTCTATTTTTCTAATTTTTTTATCTTTCTCTTAGCTTGTGACATAGATATTTCTTCAACCTTCTCACGCCAACACCCCGAACACCAACAGGCAACAGCTCCGTCAAGAAAAAAATATATTCCGCACTGAATATATAGTGGGCTTAACGCTGTCAGCTTCGTCGCCATGATAAGGATGATGATTATTCTCGTAGGTGTACTCCATCGCCAAAACCCATGTTATAATCTGGGCTTGACTTCGTCAGCTTCGCCGCAAGATTACTAAATACCCTAAATAAGTGTCGTGATGGTGGTAATTACCGAAAAGATCACGAAGCCTTTAGTCATTAATTCTTCGACGAATTGAAAGGGCAAAATGTGTGACTTGTTGCACAAGGTTATGATGAGTATGAATATGATGAATGATGGCTTACATATAACTTGGAATGTACGGGATTCAATGGTGAATTAGACCTATAACAAGATGAACAAGAGAAGGAAGCAATTACCGCTTCTTCATTCCGATTAAACCCCCAAAAAAATATGGATTTTTGGGTTTAAGGTTAGGTTTTCTATTGATTTGGGCTTGTTGATAAGCCCTAAAAAATCTAGGTTCACTAACGATTTCTGGGTTCGCCCCTCTAAAAATTCGATTGAGTTTGTCAAAATTAAAATCGATTGGAATCGATTAAAGATGGTGACTGATTAATAAGGTTGTCAATGACTAAATCGATTTATTTTGTCTGCTACTTTTTAATTTGTACTTTTTTTTGCTGATTATTTGGGTGTTGAAATTAATCGATTTGGGTTTCTTTTTGGGGGATTTTTTGGGTTTGTTAATGATTAAAGTAGTATGATGCTTATTCAGCTATTCTAAAGATTGATATCAAGGTCTATACACGAGGATGAAGATAAAGAAAGTATAAAGAAGAAATTTAAAAAATTAAAAAATAAAAGAAAAAAGTAATGACCTGTTGGGAAACCCGTATTAACAGGTCAATTATGAGCTCAGTTCAGTAAGAATTAAATGAGGTCAAACATGAGATTATTTTTAGTTAAACACGAGGATAGATTAATATGAGAAGAAGGGGCATAAGATGGATTATTCCCATGAAATAACCCTATATATAAAGGAGATATTTAGAGGTAGGGTGTAAGAGGGTAGGTGAGTGTGTTGTCAATATAGGACAGGTCAAGAAAAGATTAGTCTCACAAGTGGAAATGTGACGGTCTATAGCTAGACGGAAGTTAAGACATGAATTATTATTATTATTACAGTCATTATTATTGTCACTATTATTGTCCGACCAAAAAATATGTATACGTATATTCTTATATAAATTATGTCTTAAAAATATAATTTAATAATACGTATTTTTATATAAATGAGCTTTTATATATTACTTTCATAAAAATCGTGTTTGACATAAAATTAATTAAATTGAATAATTCAAAAATATAAAATAAAGCAATCAAACGGTTTAATAAATTTTAAATGTCAAAATGGGAAATTCGCGGGTGTTACAGAATCAATACATGTTATATAATTAAAATTGGTTACATAATTCAAGAAAACCAAGAAATCTGATAGATAATATTAATAGTGATGTCAGGATTAGCTTTAGTGTGCCACAGAAATACATTATGTAAGTTAATGTGAATATTATTTCGTAGTAATATTCTCAAATTTATATTATAGGTGATCTTAAATTATTACACTATAATTCTTAACACACCACAATGTTTCATACTATTTTTATGCAAGAAAACATTGGTCAATGTTGAAACTAAATAAATTATGGACGTATCGATTATTCAATTGACATGGTTAATTTTGCATCCTTATACCCAATGTTCATTTAAAAAGTTTTAAGTACATTAATAAATTACTAAATATACTTACTCGGTTACTCCTATAATATCTTAATTCAAGTGAAATTGGATAATAAGATGCAATACAAGGTACAAAGATGTCTACATGTTTCACACCAATGAGGTTACGTTTATGCGTGGATTTTATATAATTAATCTCAAATGCACTCGTGATTTCACAGGTAAAACAAACTAGTTGGATATAATAATCCTATTTGGAAGGAATGCCCATGATTTTAGCAACATATCAAACCCTACTGTATTCCTTCTCTCTCTTTGTGAATTATGTATAGCATTTTATTGTATATTTTATTAAATATTAAATAAAATAGAATATTCTATTGAAGATGCCATATCCTGCGTATTTTTCTCTTCTCATTTCAGATAGTTTTTTTTTTCTTTTTTTTGTGAATCTTTTTTCAAAATAATGTTCAAAAATAATATTTATCATTTTTGGTTGGATTCAAAACTAATTGTCAAATTGGTGTTCATATAGGAATGGAAAAACCAAACCTAAAACCCACAACCCAACCCCTTTACCAATCACTATAAACATAAACACTCCCCTCCTTCCTTGACCTGTATCACGAACCACCTCACCATGAACCACCACCACAAATAACCGCTAATATGTGTATCACTACCATTCACACACAAGACCACCACCACCTCCTCCCTACTAGACATCCCCTTACTACCCAACCCACGACCCTCCAAAGCCCCAAAATCACAACACATATTTCCCAACAAATCAACAATCAACAATAAACTAAAAAATAAGAGAAAACCAAGGATGAAGATGCAAGAGATGCACAAGTTTGGGAAATCGTCATAAATAAATAAGAATAGCAATATAATTAATAAAACAAATTGTGTTATTAATCAAATTAAGAAAAATAATAGACATATTAAGGAAGATATAAAGGGTATTGTTGTGCGGAAGCGTGAATGCCTCGTGTTGGGCCTCTGCTGCATGTGTTTACACAACCCATAATAGTAAAATATTGTCCGTTTTGGGCCAAGCCCTCACGGATTTACTCTTGGGCTCCTTCCCAAAAGGCCTCGTACTATTATATTTTATGGACACTTTATAATGATGATCTTCCATCTTTATTCTACCGACGTGGGACATGGGTTTGCACCCTAACAATCCTCCCCTCAAACCAAGGACCATCATCTTGACTTGGACCTTGATCTCTATGGAGAACTCCAACAATTCTACAGCTCCAACTTTAGACACTCGGATCACCAAGTCTTGATAACCTCCCCTTAAACAACACACCATGTATCTCATGGGGCTTGTGCTACACTTGCGTACCAAATTCCTCTGCATCCAATATACCCTGGACTGAGTCCGAATCCACTGCCTCAGCGCGCCACACTGGACCGCCTTCGGACTTACCATGAACCGCTTTTGTTGCCTCCATTAAGCCTCAGCCCACCTTGTCAGGTCACTGACGATCTTCTGTTGGACGGCCCTGTCTCAACACCGTGAGACCATATCGCTTATCGCGAACATATTAGCTCTCCCTCGAGCTATAAGAGTTCCACGTCTTATAATGTACGTCCACCTTCAAGTCTTGGCCTAGTGAATCTTTGTGTCTAGCCCAAGTCGAACCTTGGGCTCTGATACCACTTGTTGTGCGGAAGTATGAATATCCCGTGTTGGGCCTCTGTTTGGGCCAAGCCCTCACGGATTTACTCTTGGACTCCTTCCCAAAAGGCCTCGTACTATTATATTTTGTACACACTTATAAAGATAATCTTCCATCTTTATTCTACCGATGTGGGACAAGGGTGTGCACCCTAACAATCCTCCCCTCAAACCAAGAACCATCATCTTGACTCGGACCTTGACCTCCGTGGAGAACTCCCCCACTCTACAGCCCTAACTTTTAGACACCCGAAACATCACAAGTCTTGATAACCTCCCCTTAGCCGACACACCATGCTACCACGAGACATGTCTTACACCACATGTCACCGTCTGGTCAAGTGAGTGCCCCCACATGCTCTCTAGCATCCAACCTAGAAAGGACCCACCAGACCTGTGGTACCCAACCTGATAAGGGTCCACCTGATCAACAGTTCTAGTACACGAATGGTTTTTTTTCCCCACAAGACCTATGACGCCTTTCATCCATTTAACCCTG
Source organism: Silene latifolia (assembly GCF_048544455.1). Classification (NCBI taxonomy): domain Eukaryota; kingdom Viridiplantae; phylum Streptophyta; class Magnoliopsida; order Caryophyllales; family Caryophyllaceae; genus Silene; species Silene latifolia. The sequence goes on along the minus strand of NC_133527.1, from coordinate 114,534,058 downwards.
GACCGGGCTTGCTCAAAGACTCGCCCCGAGTTAGGAGTTATATGCCTTACAGTGTACGCCTTCAAGTCTTGGGTCTGCTGATGCATCCTCGTGTCTAGCCCACGTCGAACCTTGGGCTCTGATACCACTTGTTGTGCGGAAGCGTGAATACCTCGTGTTGGGCTTCTGATGCATCTGTGTACACAATCCATAATCGTACGATATTGTCCGCTTTGGGCTAAGCACTCACGGATTTACTCTTGGGCTCCTTCCCAAAAGGCCTCATACTATTATATTTTGTAGACACTTATAAAGATGATCTTCCATCTTTATTTTGTAGGTATGAATAAGTATGATGAGAGATTTAACAAAAAGGAAGCTTTGTACAAGATTATTGTAGAGATTTCAATCTAAATTATTGTTCTTGTTGTTGTTGCTTGAATTTGAGGTTGAGATAAAGAAAGCAGGTTACTGAAACGTTGTTGCCCGCGTGGTGGCGGAGGCCGTGCGCCGGGAAGTCAGTATTGAGTAGAATGGTAGAGTGGGTTGAAAGGGAAGGACGATGGTTAGTGATGACAGATGGGAAACCGGTGGTCGGTTTGTGTTGACAATGTCGGTTATGGTTGGGGTGGGCGAGTCGTCGGAGTAAGGCAGTTCCTGTCATGGGGTCTGGGTGAGGTTAGGGTGGGCAGGGTCGGGTTTGGTATGGCGTTGGTGATCGGCTTACATCGTCGACGTAGAGTGGTGGTGAATGGCGTGGTAGTGAAGGACTGGGAGGAGTGAGACCAAAAGTGGTGGTGAAGGACAAGGTTTATATTGATAAATTAAGGTGTATGTTGGTGTAATGGTGTTGAGTTTTTTTGGTTTTGAGTTGCCATTCCTAATTGAACCCTATTTCAACAAATATTTTTGTTCCCAACTGAAAATAATAATTATTTTATTTTTAAGCATTATTTTGAAAAAAACACTTTTTTTGTCCGCTTACTCTAATTGCCTTATATTCCTGCTACATCAGACCGAGATTGAAATTTGAGACGACACATCAGCATGATTGGTTATTGTATTAGAGAAGTATTCCTACCACATTAGACCGCGATTGAAATTTGAGATGACACGTCAGCAAGATTGGGTATTGCATTAGAGAAATATATGATCCCTCCTTCTCCACATAAAAAAAAGACTTTGTGCACAAGTAGAGGTGGTAATGAGACGAGACAGCTCGTGAGCAACTTGAAATCGGCTCGGTCAAAGCTCAGCTCGTGCAAGCTCGACTCGAGAGCTTAATGAGCCAGACTTGAAAAGCTCGCGAGCAGCTAGAACTTGTGTAATTAGATACGATATTGCTCATATTTCATAAAAATATTTTATCATGTTATATCTTTATACTCACTCCAAGTGTTTTGCGTCTTCCCCTTTGCGTTTTGCACTAAAAATAAGGAAAACAATAAAAAATGGATAAAGTAGTGTGAGTTGTGAAGAGAGGAAATAATAAAGAATGAATAAAGTTGTTGATTTTTTAGAAGAAAGGATGAATAAAAAATTAATAAAAGTGTATCAAAAAAGGAAAGGGGAAGATAGAAAAATAGTCTCAAAAGGAAAATAAGGAAGATTGAAAAAACTTGGAGGGAGTATCACATATCAAATGTCCCATTGAATCCATATCAATAAAAAATGTCACATTGATTTGCCAAATACTTTTTATATATAAACTTCGAACCTTATTGTTGATAATATCGGAGGAAAAAAAATCAAAAAATTAACAATTATATGTAAGCTTGATTTGAGTTCGAGTTTGGCTTAAGCTCACAAGTTTGATAACGAGCACATTTTTTTCAAGTTCGAGTAAGCTCGAGATCGGCTCGAACTCGAATTTTCGTTCTTGAGCACAAGCCGAGCAAGGCCAAGCTCAAGCCCGGCTCATTAACACCCAATATATAACAACACAATTACCTATTACAATCTATGCATAAGAGTGAAACCTCAGGCGTTCTATTTGCAACTAAATTTCCAATTCTAAGGTTGGGCGTCTGCTTCATAATAATTAATAATGCCTGTATAATTCTAGAACACTTGTCATCAACCAATATTGAGAAGAACCTCCAGAATCAGATATGTACACCTTTTACTTACAGCGAAAAGTGGATAATAGTACCCCAGTACCTCAAATACTCCTGGTCTAACGGGTACGAAGGCCAAATTTACTGAACAGAATTCATTCAGGTGTTTTTTTTTTTTTGTTACTTCATTCAGGTGTTAAAAGCGCAGAAAGCTAAAATCAGATTTTCAGAGGTCAAACGGAGTGCATAACAATCCTAAAATGCAGATTCTGGAAAACCTGAACCTGAACCCGAACTTGAACTAGCAAAGGCTCATGAGAGCACACACACTGATGGTTCAACGACTAAAAGGGAAGAACCGTACAAAAAAAAAACACCACAAACCTGGACGTAGCATTCATACACTTAAGCAGACATGTCAAAACTGACATGACCCAACTTCAAATAACCTCGCTCGAGACTAAATGACACCTGAAGTATATCATATGCCAAAAATGACCCGAACCAAACTTAACATACCCGTACCCTAACTGAATGACCCCTTTGACAGGCCTAAACTTAAGCTATCAGTGTCATTCGACAAGAAGGTTTCTGCGCTTGTACCGCACCATAACCTTCCCTTTCACACCGACCACCATGGCATTCCAGTCAACCTCCGGGAATGGAGAAATCAGTTCAAAGTCGAAATTTCTAAGCAAATGGCTCCATATCGCCTTAATCTGCAAATATGCAAAGGGTTCCCCAAGGCAACCGTGCCTACCACCTCCAAAAGATATGTAAGAAAACTGCCCAGCTGCCTTATCCTCGTCCCTTCCAGGGGAAAATCGGTCAGGGTCAAATGTGTCCGGGTTCTTGTAAATACTTGGGAGGCGATTGGCAAAAGCGGGCGAGGTGGCAACAATATGGCCGCTCGGAATGTCATACTCTTTACCATCATTACTCACGCTGAAATCAGCGTGTGATTGGCGCAGCAACATAATTAGGGGAGGATGGAGTCTGAGGGCTTCCTTAATACACCTATGCAGCACTTCCATTTCAGACAAAACATCGTGATCCACATGATCACCATGCTTCTTCAATATGGATTTTTGCTCCTCCACCGCCTCTGACAAGAATTGCTTATAACGAAGAAGGTACGCCCCGGTCCAGGTAGATGTAATTGAGCTGGTATGCTGGCCCGCAAAAAGAGCGGCTATTAGAAGCCCGGTGACTTCTCCTTCGGTAGTGGAGCGCCCATCTTTATACTTGGATTCAATGAAGCATTGTAACATGTCGTTTTCGGACTTCCCAGATTCTTTACGGGAAGTAATAATGTTTGCGAAAATATGAGCGAGCTTCTTACGAGCTCTGTCACGACGGCGATGGGCGGGGATAGGCAGGTATGGGAATAGAACACTAATGGGTAGCATCCCGTTATCGAGGTCATGAAAAAGGGCAGAAACATCATCGAATAGCTTGTCACGAACTTCCCGGCCCAATAGACATCTACTGGCTGTCAAGATGATAAGATGCTCCAACTCATACTTCAAGTCCACCTCTCCACTATCTCCCCACTTGGTAAAGTAATCCTGCAGAATATCCAAGTAACAGGTTTTAAACTTCTTTAATTTCTATAGAGGTTTATATCTAGTGGGTAAAGAGTGAAGACTACAGAGATTAAACATAGTTACTATAGAAACAATATGGACATTTGAATTCCCTTTCGATAAGTTACGGTAAGATGAGGAATGAAACTTAGTTTAACTTAACTAGAGATTTTACCATACAGTGTGATGGCCGATTCGGAGATTAAGTCTCACACCGATATTTGATACCAAGCCACAAATAAACAAGTCAATAAACCGTACAGACAGAGGCTACACAATTTGATAATCAAGTCAGATGAACTTCAACTACATGTAGACCCAAGATAAATGTTGCCCAGAAAACCAACATCTAATGTCAGATAAAGTACTGTCCCACATCAAAGTATCAAACAATAGTGCACATAAATGTTACAGAATTGCTGAAGGCCTTAACTTTTTGCTTTTTAATAGAATGAAATGTTTCAGAAGGAAAGTAAAGGTACACAGGACAAGCCTTTCACTCGACTACAAACTTACAAGTGTCTCCAAATCTCTAGTGACTCTAGTTCATCAAGAGGAAAGGCCTTTAGTATACATAAATACATAATGCATCCTATTGAACCTATTCTCAAACTTATTTGATGACCATATCTACGACTACTTTTCCATTGGGTTTTTTACACTACCGTTTCGGATTTGAGTAGAAGCAAGTGGCAGCCACCTTTTTTTTTCACTTTCCCCTCTCTTTCTCCTGAAAAACTGTGCCAATCCAAAGTGCAAAGAACCCAGTGGGATAGAAAGAGTTTGTTATTCCATAAGATGAATTCGGCTTCGACTAAAACATGTACGTCCGACAGAAAGAGAAATTTATCATTGGTTCACTGATAGTGTCAAATATGTCGTGTCTAGTATGATTTTTAGGTTGTCTATTCAAGTGTCAAGGCCAAATTATGCGTTAATCTCGGACATACCAGCTTACTCTATTTCTTTGTAGTTTTAGGTCACAAAGGGCTTCTTCTTGGATTGATCACCTCTTGAGGCAAGTCAAGCACCCGTATCAAAGAGTCGAGGTGAAGATTTCATTTTGTTTTGACCAAGATAAGAATTCCGTCCCAAGCAAGCAATGACGAGTGGAAGTTGGAAAGTAAAAGATCAAGCAAAACTTGGAAGTTTCACGGGGGAGTCCAAAACTGTGCAGGCGCATTTCCGTTTTAAACACGGGCTTAATTAAACAGTCCGTGTTTTTGGGCTTATTTTTGGACGACTTAACCTAGATAGGAGTGCACCCCTATATATACTCCACATTTTGAAGACCTAAACTATCATCTAATTATTGAATAATCACTAGAGGCTTGTATGAGAAGAACACTTTGTTTTAGGGTGAAAGTTGTAATCTTTTGTTGAATTTTTGGATGCCACACTTCTTGGGTTCTTCTAAGGATATGGAAGGCTAAGCTTTCAACTTGATGTAATTTGATCAAAGTATCCAACTTTGGTATTGTAAGACTCTTAAACCTCTCTTAATTTATCTAATGCTCTTTTCTTGTGCTTAAATTATTATGTTAAGTAATTGAATGTTTGGTTTGATCACCCATGCATATTGTTTACTTGACTAGTGCAAATCCTAAAGAAATGGTTTAATTTACTTAGGATTGTTTGGAGCAAGTTTGTTGTATGTTGATTCGGTTTAAAGGATTCATATAACAAATAGGAAAGTCTATGTCTTTTTCTCATTTGTATGGTTTAATGTTATGAGGAATTGATCCTAGCTTCATCTTTTGGTTAAATTCTTAATGCTCATGCTTAGTCTCTTTTCATGGTTTAATGACTTGTTGTCTAAGTTTGAAGGATATGTGTAGATGGTTTAATTTGCATGTATCAACATCTTGAGGTGATAGTATTGGGTAGATATTTGTGAGAGTAAAAAAGAGTTAAACTTTATCATTGTTGGGTTACTAAGAGAGAATTACATCAAGCTTTCCCCTTTATATTGAATCTTGCATACTAGTTGTTTGTAGAATTGTCTCAATAAAAGGATCTCCAATTTTTACTCAAATTTCCATGTTTGTTTTCCAAACCCATCCCTTTTTCATCTATGTTTCCTACTAGTTGAACTTTGTTAATACCCATTGTTTGTGATTAGTACCCTTTGTTGAGTTTAAATTGTCATTAGGATCTTAACTAGTAGTAGAGTCTTATTTAGTGGTCAATAGTTTACAATTCAAGTTTTAGTCCTAATCCCTTCTCTTGGGTTCGACCCTTTACTTCCACTTTACTGAGTCAAAGTTTAGGCTATAAATTGTTAATTTGATAGGTTAATTCTAGTATTTTACATGTTTGACGACACCTAGTCTTACCAAGTCAAATTTTGGCGCCGTTGCCGGGGAAGGGTAACATAGCTAGAACTTGAGTTTGTGAATTTATGCTTAGTTGTTTTTATACTCCTTTTGTTGTTAGAAGTAAGTGGAAGTTCTAATTTGTTTTGTGTAGTGTCAAGGTTTATGTTTAATTCCCCACAAGGTGGTGAATTTACTCCCGTTGAAGAGGATTCATTCGGAGCGTACTCTTGGTTATTTACGAACCCGTGGTATATCAAAGACCACCTAGGGAAGCCGAAGTTGAAGAAGAACCACTTTCGGTAGACCCTATTGAAGTACAATATCCTAGAATGGCGAACGATAATAGAACCATTCGGGAGATAAGGGCAAGAAACTATGATGAACAACCATTATGCATCACATATCCTCCTTTGGGAGCAAATGCCAATTTTGAACTCAAGGGTTTCTTCATTCACAACTTACCCAAATTCCATGGACAAGCGGGGAATGATCCTAATCGGCACTTATCGGAGTTTCACATGATGTGTGAAGGAGTCATTCCAAATGGGGTGACGGAGGACCAATTCAAGCTTCGTGCATTTCCGTTTTCCTTGTTGGCTGCGGCCAAGGATTGGCTTTTCTATCTTACTCCGGGGTCCATAAGTACTTGGAAAGAAATAAAAGCGGCCTTCCTTGAGAAATTCTATCCCGACTCAAGCCACAACCATGCAAAGAAGGCAATTACCACAATAGAGCAAGACAATGGGGAAACCATGTATGAATATTGGGAAAGATTTAAGAGGTTGGTGGCTCAATGCCCATACAATGCCCATACCATGGGTTGAGTGAGGATGACCTTCTTGTTAACTTTTATGAAGGTTTAGGCCAAGAAGATCAAAGGATGGTCAATTCCGCTACCGGAGGAGGTTTGGAGAATTATTCCATAGCGGATGCTAAGGAAATCATTGAGAGACTTGCCTCAACCACAAGAAATTATGGTAGAAGTCAAAGGGGATCAAGAAATGCATCTTCAATGGGAACCTACTCCTCATCTACTCAAAATCTTAGCAAAGTGTGAATGACCTAACTCACCTAGGGAAGAACATGATGGTGAACAATCCAAACAAGGATGGGGGTCAGAGGAATCAAGTGGAATGCAACTATTGCCAAGGTCCTCATTTGGAGGAAGTTTGCCCCATCGTGATTGAAGAAGGAATTGGGGTGGAAAATGTAAGTGCAATGGGTTATGGGAATTACAATGTTAGGAATCCTTCCGGGGGAGGATACTACAATTATGACCCTAGTGGTAACACTTACAATGTTGGGAGTAGAGACAATCCTCGACTTGGTTGGGGTAGGGACACCTCAAAGAGCTTTGTGAATGGCCAATTCAACCACTTGAGGGACCAAAATTCCCGACAAGGTCAAGGCTCAAATTCTCAAGGAAATAGGAATGGAAATTTCAACAACCAAGGTCGAAACCAAAACCAAGGTCAATCATCCCAATTTGGCAATCAAGGTAACAACACCAATTCTCAAAAGGAACCAAGTGTTCAAGACTTGCTTAAGAACATTTTGCAAGAGCAAGTTAAAACAAACAAGCGGTTTGACAAGATTGAAGCCGATAAGGGTGTTAGTGACAGGGTTACCGGATTCGCAATTCGTTCAATTCGCTTTCTTAATTCTAATTCGCGATTCGCTCAATTTAGCGAATTCAATTCGCTGGCGAATTACATTATTTTAAAATTCGGTAATTCGTCGAATGCAATTCGCAAAAGGATTATCCTTTTATATCAACAAAGCTAAAAAAAAAATCATCTTCCAGTCAAAAATCAAAATCAAATTAAAGCTAAATCTACAAATCTACAATAGTGAATCAAATCATTGTGTTTGGCTTCAAAGTTCAAACTTCAAAATAACCAGGTATCTTGTCTATACTTCAATTTTTCCTGATTTTTTTTGGTTTTTAGTATAATCATATAATTCGCTCATCTCAGCGAATAATTCGCGAATTGGGACGAATTAAGATGAAAATGAATTGCGAATTAATTCGTTCGAATTAATTCGCAATTCGGAGGGGGGACGAGCGAATTAGGTAACCCTGGTTAGTGATGCCAAGGTTACCAACCTTGAGGTCCAACTTGGACAAATTGCCCAAGAGCTTGCCAAGCAAAACCAAAGGAATTCCACTTCTATTCCCTCCACTACATTTCCTCCTAGAGAAAATGCTAGTGCTATGACATTGAGGAAGGGGAGAACTTTAGAATCCCCTCCCAAGAAGAAGAGAAGGGGCAAGTCACAAGAAAGGGTTATTGAAATTGAAGAGCAAATTGAAGTAGAGCTTGTGGTTGAACATGAGAAAGGGACATCTTCAAAGGCTAATGAGGAAGAAGAAAAGAGTCCTTTGAGCATTGACAAAGGAAAAGAAGGAAGCACCAACACAAAGGATCAACTTGAAGAGATTGAAAAAGAATATGAACCGGAGGTACCATTTCCAAGTGCCCTCACAAATCCCAAGAAGTTTGATAAAGACTCTGATCTTTATGAAACTTTTAGGAAATGTGAGGTCAACATCCCTCTTTTTACTATCATCAAAACCGTTCCTAGGTATGCAAAGTTTCTCAAGGAACTTTGCACCCCTAAACGGAAACCAAGGAAAGGAGTTGAAAGAGTCACGGTTAGTAGGCATGTCTCGGCAATTTTCAAACAAAATCTTCCCAAAAAGTGTGATGATTCGGGCATGCTAACTATACCGTGCTCAATTGGAGGCAAAGCTTTTGCTAGAGCTATGCTAGACTCGGGGTCATCTATTAATGTCATGCCTTACTCCATTTATGAGACCCTAGAATTACCTCCCTTGTCTAAGACCAATGTTGTGATCCAATTAGCGGATCGCTCTACAATTCACCCCAAAGGTCTTGTAGAAGATGTGTTGGTAGAGGTTGATAAATTCATGTTTCCGGCCGATTTTTATGTTAAGACATGGAACTGGACTCCAAGGCTACACCCCTCTTGCTAGGGAGGCCTTTCATGAGAACCTCCAAAACCAAACTTGACATGTATGATGGAAATTTGACCATGGAATTTGAAGGGAAAGTTTTGAAGTATAATGTGTATGAGATGATGAAAAAGACCGATGATTTGAGCTTTTGCTACTTTCTTGATAAAATTGAACCTTTGGCAAATCGAGTTAACCAATTGAGTCATAGGGACCCACTTGAAGTGGCCCTCACTAACAATGTCGAGAAGGAAGGGTTGCGATTTTTGTTGTCTCATGATGTGCAGGAAAGTATAGATGCATAGATGCATTGGAGAAGGAAGAACCCTTGGAAGAATCTAAGGAGGAAGGAGAAATGAGAGAAATTGACGAGGAAATCCCGAGCCACAGCGCAGCCTGCGCATCTCACCAGTGCAACCTGCGCAGTTCCACCAAGGCTTGCTTTTCCTCTTCTTCTTATGACTATCAAGCCAAATTCCTTCCTCTAGAGGCCTCCCTTGAAAGACCACTCCCATCCATTATAAAACCACCCACTCCCAATTTAAAACCACTTCCCAACCACTTGAAGTACATTTTCCTTGGGGAAAACAACACTCTACCCCTCATAATCTCCAACCAACTTGAGGGTAATCAAGAAAAGAGATTGGTGGATGTATTGCACAAGTACAAGGAATCTTTTGGGTGGAGCATTGCGGATCTTAAAGGGATAAGCCCAAGTGTTTGCATGCACAAGATCGGGTTGGAGGGAGAGGCAAAACCGGTGAGGCAACCACAAAAAAGATTGAACCCACCAATGATGGAGGTCGTGAAGGAAGAGATCATCAAATTGCTCCAAATGGGAATCATCTACCCCATTAGCGATTCTCAATGGGTAAGTCCCACTCAATGTGTACCTAAAAAGGGTGGCGTGACGGTAATCGAGGGCAAAGAAGGAGCTTTAATTCCCACCCGGATTCAAACCGGGTGGCGAGTTTGCATCGATTATCGCCGCCTAAATGCCGTGACATTCAAAGACCATTTCCCTTTACCCTTTCTAGACCAAATGCTAGAGAGGCTAGGAGGGAAGGAATTCTATTGTTTCTTGGACGGATATTCCGGATACTTTCAAATTCCCATACGTCCGGAGGATCAATCCAAGACAACATTCACATGCCCTTTTGGAACATATGCATACCGAAGGATGCCCTTCGGTTTGTGTAATGCTCCGGGTACATTTCAACGTTGCATGGGGAGTCTTTTCTCGGATCTTGTAGAAAGAGTCTTAGAGGTCTTCATGGACGACTTCACCGTCCATGGAGACAATTTTGAAGTTTGCTTGGACCACCTAACTATGGTCCTATCACGATGCACGGAGTCACACCTTGTGTTGAATTCCGAGAAATGTCACTTTATGGTTAAAAGCGACATCGTGTTAGGTCACATAGTCTCAAAGAGAGGGATTGAGGTGGATGTGGCTAAGGTTGAAGTGATAAAAACCTTGCCATATCCTACTAATACTCGGGAGATAAGGTCGTTCCTAGAACACGCGGGCTTCTACCGTCGATTTATTAAGGATTTCTCCAAGATTGCTTACCCCTTGTGCAAGTTTTTGCACAAGGATGTGGAGTTTGTTTTTGATGATGCGTGTAGGTTGGCATTCGATTCTTTGAAGGAAAAGCTTGTGACGGCCCCGATAATTCAAGCTCCAAGATGGGATCTCCCTTTTGAAATCATGACCGATGCTAGTGATTATGCCCTTGGCGCGGTTTTAGACCAAAGGGAAGGGAAGGTTGCTCATGTAATACAATATGCTTCTTCACTTTTGAATGATGCTCAACGGAACTACACCACCACGGAGAAGGAATTCTTGGCGGTGGTGTATGCCATTGAAAAGTTCCGGGCTTATCTCTTGGGTGCCAAGGTCATCATTTATACCGACCACAAGTCTATAAGACAACTTGTAGATAAGAAAGACACCAAAGCAAGGCTAATGAGATGGGTTCTTTTGTTGAGTAAGTTTGACATCGAGATAAGGACAAGCAAGGGAGTGCTAATGTGGTAGCCGATCATTTGAGTAGGCTTCACATCAATGAGGATCTAGTGAAGACCATGGGAGTAGTGGACGGTAGCTTACCACATGAATCTCTATATTCCATGAAGGCCGTTGAGCCTTGGTATGCTAACCTTGTCAACTACATGGTAACAAAGAAGTTTCCCACCTCACTTTCATCAAGTCAAAGAAATAAGATAAAGGCCGATTCTAGATTCTACATATGGGATGACCCATATCTATGGAAAATGTGCCAAGATCAAGTCATTCGACGTTGTGTACCGGATGTAGAAATCCCATCTATCCTCAAACATTGCCACGAGTACGCTTGTGGGGGTCACTTTGGGCCTCATAGAACGGCACGTAAGATCCTTGAGTGCGGGTTCTATTGGCCCAAGTTGTTCAAGGATGTTCACATTTTCGTCAATACTTGTGATCGATGCCAACGGGTTGGCAACATCTCACGACGAAACGAAATGCCCCAACAACCGATGCTTTATTTGGAGGTTTTCGATGTGTGGGGGATAGACTTCATGGGTCCATTCCCCAAGTCGGATGGGTATCTCTATATCCTATTAGCGGTAGACTATGTTTCAAAATGGATCGAGGCTATACCAACTAGGAATGATGACGCAAGGACGGTCTCAAGCTTTGTTCAAAACAATATCTTCTCAAGGTTTGACTATCCTAGGGCGTTAATAAGTGATCGGGGGACTCATTTTTGCAATCGGATATTGGAAGGGTTGTTAAAGAAGTACGGGGTCGTGCACAAAGTCTCCACCGCCTACCACCCATAAACAAATGGGCAAGCGGAGGTATCCAATCGGGAGATCAAGAATATCTTAAAAAAAACAGTGAACCCCGATAGGAAGGATTGGAGTCAAAGGTTAAATGACGCTCTTTGGGCGTACCGCACCGCTTACAAGACACCAATTGGTATGTCCCCATACCGACTCATTTATGGAAAGGCATGTCACCTTCCTTTGGAAGTGGAACATAGAGCCTATTGGGCCATCAAATCTTTCAACCAAAGCATAGATGATGTGGGCCTCCATCGGAAGCTACAACTTCAAGAAATTGAAGAAATCCGTCTTGACTCTTATGATAATGCCGCCATATACAAAGAGAAAGCTAGAATATGGCATGATCGAATGATAAGTCGGCGGGTTTTCAAGAAAGGCACCAAGGTTCTTGTTTTTCAAAACCGGTTAAAGTTGTTCTCCGGGAAGCTAAGATCAAGGTGGGTTGGACCGTTCATTGTGAGAAAAGTCCACCCTCATGGAGCGGTCGAAGTTGAGAACCCAAGCACGGAAAAGATAATTAAAGTGAATGGACAACGACTTAAGGAGTATAATGAAGGCATGGAAGCACAAATCGTTGAACAAGTCAATTTAGAAGACCCCATTTACCAAGCATGATCATGAGAAACACTAAGTCGAGCCATCGACGTTGATACATGCAAATTAAACCATCTACACATATCCTTCAAACTTAGACAACAAGTCATTAAACCATGAAAAGAGACTAAGCATGAGCATTAAGAATTTAACCAAAAGATGAAGCTAGGATCAATTCCTCATAAGATTAAACCATACAAATGAGAAAAAGACATAGACTTTCCTATTTGTTATATGAATCCTTTAAACCAAATCAACATACAACAAACTTGCTCCAAACAATCCTAAGTAATTAAACCATTTCTTTAGGATTTGCACTAGTCAAGTAAACAATATACATGGGTGATCAAACCAAACATTCAATTACTTAACATAATAATTTAAGCACAAGAAAAGAGCATTAGATAAATTAAGAGAGGTTTAAGAGTCTTACAATACCAAAGTTGGATACTTTGATCAAATTACATCAAGTTGAAAGCTTAGCCTTCCATATCCTTAGAAGAACCCAAGAAGTAGGTGGATTTTTAACTTGGCTACTTGTGTTGTTGATGTCTAATGGAGTTTGGTCAACCAAGTAGCATAATTTTCATTGCATGGAGTGATAACGGGGTGTTATAAGTGGCGAGAAGTGATATGAATTGTAATAGGAGGATGAGAGGTCACCTTGCTATTGCCTTGGGATAAGGCAAAGGGTGACCATTACTACTATGGAGAGATGAGAAGGGTGGATTTGAATGATGAGTCGGAGTAGGAGTTGTGTCGTGTCGTGTCTTATCTTGAGGGATGATATAAGGAGGGAGTGTGAGTGAAGAGAGAGTGCCAAAACAACTTTGAGTCTAGATTTTATTTTCATAGGTGGATTGTCAAAGAGGGAGACATAAGAAGGTCGTGGTAAGGGAAGAGCGATCAATTACCCTCATACTCACCTTTAGGCTTGTGCAATTGCTTGTTTCGGGTTTTGCTCGAGACGAGCAAAAGTCTAAGTGTGGGGGTATTTGATAGTTTCAAATATGTCGTGTCTAGTATGATTTTTAGGTTGTCTATTCAAGTGTCAAGGCCAAATTATGCGTTAATCTCGGACATACCGGCTTACTGTATTTCTTTGTAGTTTTGGGTCACAAAGGGCTTCTTCTTGGATTGATCACCTCTTGAGGCAAGTCAAGCACCCGTATCAAAGAGTCGAGGTGAAGATTTCATTTTGTTTTGACCAAGATAAGAATTCCGTCCCAAGCAAGCAATGACGAGTGGAAGTTGGAAAGTAAAAGATCAAGCAAAACTTGGAAGTTTCACGGGGGAGTCCAAAACTGTGCAGCCTGCGCCAACTGCTTGGCGCAGCCTGCGCATTTCCGTTTTAAACACGGACTTAGTTAAACAGTCCGTGTTTTTGGGCTTATTTTTGGACGACTTAACCTAGATAGGAGTGCACCCCTATATATACTCCACATTTTGAAGACCTAAACTATCATCTAATTATTGAATAACCACTAGAGGCTTGTATGAGAAGAACACTTTGTTTTAGGGTGAAAGTTGTAATCTTTTGTTGAATTTTTGGATGCCACACTTCTTGGGTTCTTCTAAGGATATGGAAGGCTAAGCTTTCAACTTGATGTAATTTGATCAAAGTATCCAACTATGGTATTGTAAGACTCTTAAACCTCTCTTAATTTATCTAATGCTCTTTTCTTGTGCTTAAATTATTATGTTAAGTAATTGAATGTTTGGTTTGATCACCCTTGCATATTGTTTACTTGACTAGTGCAAATCCTAAAGAAATGGTTTAATTTACTTAGGATTGTTTGGAGCAAGTTTGTTGTATGTTGATTTGGTTTAAAGGATTCATATAACAAATAGGAAAGTCTATGTCTTTTTCTCATTTGTATGGTTTAATGTTATGAGGAATTGATCCTAGCTTCATCTTTTGGTTAAATTCTTAATACTCATGCTTAATCTTTTTTCATGGTTTAATGACTTGTTGTCTAAGTTTGAAGGATATGTGTAGATGGTTTAATTTGCATGTATCAACATCTTGAGGTGATAGTATTGGGTAGATATTTGTGAGAGTAAAAAAGAGTCAAACTTTATCATTGTTGGGTTACTAAGAGAGAATTACATCAAGCTTTCCCCTTTATATTGAATCTTGCATACTAGTTGTTTGTAGAATTGTCTCAATAAAAGGATCTCCAATTTTTACTCAAATTTCCATGTTTGTTTTCCAAACCCATCCCTTTTTCATCTATGTTTCCTACTAGTTGAACTTTGTTAATACCCATTGTTTGTGATTAGTACCCTTTGTTGAGTTTAAATTGTCATTAGGATCTTAACTAGTAGTAGAGTCTTATTTAGTGGTCAATAGTTTACAATTCAAGTTTTAGTCCTAATCCCTTCTCTTGGGTTCGACCCTTTACTTCCACTTTACTATTGTTTTAATTTAAAGTTAGTAGAGTCAAAGTTTAGGCTATAAATTGTTAATTTGATAAGTTAATTCTAGTATTTTACGACACCTAGTCTTACCAAGTCATTCACGTTGTATGACGTGTGAAGAGAATTAAGTAAACATTCATGATCCACTGTACAACATAGATATTTGCAGCAAAGCAAGGTATGTGATACCCTCCGCAAAATTTTGAAAGAGAATACCATGGCTAAGGAGCAATCCTCAAAAGTGCTTCCTTCTATTAAATTGTTTTGTCTGTTAATTTATGTTTTGACTAAAATGTAGTTTCTAATGCGAACTATGATCATTGTGATGCCTAATGGCTACTTATAAATGACAAAAGTTCATTACAACAACATTACCCAAGTGCCTCAACTTATAAATGATAAAGTTCATCTTATAAATAAAATAAAATAAAATAATCACAAAGTTTGATTTTAGGAGGCATTGTTGTTAGATCATTAATCATTCACTAAAGTGTTACACTACTACATTAGATTAACATTTCAAAGAGAGGGAGAGAGAAACCTGAGCTTCGACAACCATATGATCTACATAACTTTTGAGTTTGTTGGCACGAAGAGCCTCGGTGAAGAATCGAAATTGCTCCTGGCGAATGGAGTAGTCAACATCAAAGACAACACCGGGTCCAAAAGTAGGAACATTAAACCGATAGACCTCTTGCTGGCTAAGATCAGATTCAGATGCCTTGAAGAAATGGGCAGATACCTCAGGTCCAATCAAGAAGGTGATATTCTTATTGACAAGATTTAAGGTAAAAACATTACCAAGCTTCGGATATTCCTCGCGTAGCATGATAATAGGGCCCTTAAGGAAACGAAGGAGTCCACCAATGACTGGAGGCCAAGCCTTTATTACTGGAGGAAGGCGTTTACCAGATTTAGGCATTATGAGAGCTGATATTAACTTGGCTGCCACCAAGGTTGCTAATATGAGGAGGCCCACATTAAAAAACTTGTTGTCCATCAGATCCAGTTCCATGGTTGAGCTTGCTTGATTCAGTCTGCAGCCAACACTTTTTAACTGAAAATAACGGAAAGCATCAGTGGATAGTTAACCTAATGTAACTGATTCTATGCTGATTTTTTTGCTATTGAATTACCCCAAGGCTGTGGACTAAAATTGAGGCATGACGAATTGATAATGCCTAGAAGTAATCAAGCCTAAACGGTGAGTCTGGGGAGCAGCCTGATTTAATATGACATCAGTTTACTGTCCAATGACACAGTGCAGATGAATTTGACTCCTAAATTGGCTATCATAGAAATCAGCAGTCTGTCATCGTGTACTACCATTTTACCAGTGAGGATCCTCTCTCCCATTTGGTGTCCCTTTGTATGTGTCACACCGGTTACCTTCTAACACATCAACAAGTTTATATATTTGATCAACAAGTTTATATATTTGCTTTATTTTGCCATAAGTGATGTGTCAAAAGGTAAGTGGAGTGGAACACACAATGAGACACAAAAGTGGGATAGATGATCCTCACTGCCATTTTACCTGTTTTAATGAGACCATTTTACTTATGGTCTCATTAAAGAAAAGAAACCATAATTAATTTGGTATGTCTACGAATTTCTTGTTTTTTTCAAACCAAGTGAAATCTGTTACGCATTGAGGCACGTGAAATCCGTACTGGGTATTGTTTATCACATTATCATTATCATTACCCAGTCTGTATAAAGAAGCTCATTAATGCTGAAATCAGCCTACCGAATTGACGATTATAAATCAAAGCCAAAAGAATCCCCAGAAAAATGATGGTATAGTGGATAGTTATCAATTGTCTTTATTGGTGAAGTATAGATAACTATTGACGGGAACGGAGGGCGTAAACAAAGTTTAAACTTTTCAATCTTGCGACAGCATAGGTTATATCGAATATGAAAAACCCAGATGAATAATCAGACATTACAAACTATACAACATTAAAAAAATAAAAAAAAAAAAGTAGAAAACGATTAAAGGGTATACAATTTACATAGATATGAATGAATTAGATTGAACAATTAGTTAAAATCGAAGAAATTAAAGTAACAAAAAAATGCATGAAGGAAGACTATAGAGACAGAGAGAGAGAGAGAGAGAGAGAGAGAGAGAGAGGATATGTACCAGATGATGAAAGCAGGAAAATGTGACCAACAGATCTGATAGCAGACTTAATAAGTAAATAAAATAGCGGAGTTGTAGTCGTGTAGTCGCACTAAGGAAGGATCAATGGAGGTATTTCATATTTGCTCACCACTAAACTAGGACTCTCACTGTCACTATCTGCCTACTCGTCATTTTGGTTTTTAGCATCTACTGCCATTTGCTGCTGCTCCTCCATTTTTTCACATTTTTTTTCAATAAATAACACTCAAAAAAATTGTTAACTGGGTCAAGATTTATGAATTATCTTGGTCATAAAATTTGTTAAATACTAGCTTTTGAACCCGTGATCTTCAAAATTGCATTATAAATATTATTTATATTATAACTGTAATTGTCATAATTTATACGAATAATTCTCGTGGTAATCTCTAAAGTTTGCAATTTTTTTCCCAAATGTCCCTACTTTTCTCAAAAATTACTTCAATTACTCGTATCTCTTAGTCAAAATTTCATAAAGGCACGTTTTTTTTTCTCAAATTGTAGATTTCGAAAAGGCAATCATTTTGAAAAAAAAAAGTCAATTTCTGCACATGTGGTCGGAAAAAAATCAGTCAAAATTTCTTGAACGAATAAACTTTAGGAAGTCGTAACTCTGTTCTAAGATATCAGAAAAACGGAGTGATTTCAAATAGACCGGTCAAAACTTGACTTAACCCGACAACCCGTTTGATCAAGGTCTAAAGCCGTCATTATTCACCAGTAATTTAAGACAATCCAAACTCAATTGATTCAATAATTTAGAGTCAAATGAAAGTCTATCTCAAGATATTATCAAGTCGAAGACGTTCAGTATACATAAAAAAAAAGGAAAAAATTGATAAACAATACCAAGTTTATGTCAAAATCTCATAAATGGTACCGGACTAAAAAAATCTTTCATAATAAGTACCAAACTATCAACCCCGACACATAACTAATACCAACTCACCAAAATCGTACTTTCAGGTCATTTTGAAGAAAAATTCATAATCTATGCCCATTTTAACCCTCTCCATCTCACAATGAACCTTATTATCTGAATTCTGAATTACAAGTTTTCTAAATGATTGTGATAACCTACTTACCCCCACTTGGTATGGGGGTAATTGTTTTGTTATGGTCAAATGCCTCTCTACCCCACTTGTTTTGACCTGTAAAAAAAATCAATGAAACGGAGGAAGTATTCAAATTATGAAAGGAATGCGAATATTTATTCAAATTAACAATATCTTATTGATAAATCTATAAAAATAAATGATATTGGGAGTCAAACTATCATGTCTTGTATTACACATTGTGCATTTCTTGTGTGGAGAAATAATTAACTAAATTATGAGAAAAAAAAAGGAGAGGAATGAAAAAATGATACTCCGTATAAACCCAAAGCTAAAAGCAAATCGATTGAGTTATTGTTGTTGCACAAGTTTAGTATCTCGGTCCATATAAACCTTTTTGTAAGTCCCTTGATCATCTCGACAATCACCTTTCTCGCCTTGGCCTTCATTCATCTGAATCCTCTTTGAGTCTTTGACTTTTACAATCTCCCATTTCAATTCTCTTAAAAAAAAGACGTTGTCGTTGATTAAAAAAAACTTTATCATCGGTTATTAAGTTTTTCCTACTTGGCAAAAAAAAAAAAGACGACTTACCACTGACCGTTTCGATCATTCGGTCATGGGAGTAATCATGGCTATACTATACATATATACACATTAGGTGCCATATCCACCATGTCTTGCTCTCTCATTGTTGTTTACGTTGCTCATTAGCATCCAGCCACTTGAATCCCATTTGGTTACTACATAGCTCTACCAATATACTCCCTCCAATTCGTTATAATGTTCCTCTTTGTCTTTGGCACGATACTTAAGGAATATTATTAAAAATGAATAAAGGACATTGGTGGGGTTGGTGTAAGGAGAGAGAGAGAGAGAGAGAGAGAGATGAATTATTAGGAGTTAAATAAGGAGTTGTGGAGCCAAACATTAAGAAAAATAATAAAATATGAGTAAAAGAGTTGTGTGGGGTTTTGAGATAGGAGAGAGGGATAAATAAAATAAGAGTAAAAGTTACCAAAAAAAGAAAGGGGAACATTACTTGAATAATCCGTTTCGGGAACATTATAGCGAATAAGAGGGAGTATTACCTTGCTCATATACGCAATAATGTTTGGACATTAGTTTTAACAATTATAACATTAGTTAACAAAACGTCCAAATAACTAACATGGAGTAACAATTGATTATTATAGCAACAATTTAATCGTCGTCAAGTCTTTAAATATATGATTACAATATAAAAATAGAAATTAGATGAAACATATAAAAACACAAATAAATTACCAAAGGGAATAAGTGGCGAAGGTAGGGCTCTTAACTGTTGTTTGATGTCCATGATAAAGTCTTCTAATAGTTATCCCCAACTCCAAATACATATCTACAATTCTTCATCCTACACATCAAACATATTTCATCTTCAGAATAATTAGCATTATAAATTATATAAACAATTTTTTTGAAAGTAATATAAGAATCGAAATGAAACAAAGAAGCGTAGAGTTGGAATATGAATTTAGATTTTAGAATAGGGTAGATATTCTAAATTTCTAATGGTGAAAACTATGTTTAAAATGGTCAGACAGAAATATGAATATAGGGTAGGTTAGATATTCTCGATCTAAACAAATTGACCGATTATTACAATAACGCTAATATATTTACTTTCATGAATCACGCTTCAATTTCGGTAACAAATCACTAATTACTGAATTTTGATTATGAATAAATTGATTATGTTGATAAATATTTTTTATATTATGAAAACTTGCATCATCCTATATATAGTGACAAATCACTTCCTCCTATAATTATGCTAACTTCCTTCTATAACATATTCGTATAATCCTATTATGGGAAATAATGTGAATTGCCTTTAGGAAGAATCAATATTAGTTTTTGAACCCGTGCAATGCACGGGTGGTACCGAAAAGTATTATTAAAAGTAAAAACTTAAGTATTTAGTGATTTAGTAAATAACTAAATTTTAGAAAATTTTACGTTGTCTACCCGTACACTTTTGATAAGTTTATATTGCTTAATTTTATTCGAAATACTCTACTTTTTTTTTAGCTCGACGTCTTAACTTATAAGAGGTGACACCTGAAAAGTGGATATAAAATTATTGTAAGATTTCATAACTTATTTATTACGCAATATACATTTAATTTTACCCATTGTTGTAAATTTTTTACCATATTAAACATTTGTTTATTCTTCTCTCAATTCTCTACCGTTTCTCTCATTCGTCTCTCACCCACCATCGTCTGTCCTGGAAGTAGCGTTCGCCATCCATGACCGACTATCTCAAGACCCACCAACAGATCATCCACTGCAATGGTGACCACACCCAATACCTCGGACCAGACCTTTATTTCAACCCTTATCTCAACAGCCCCCACGACTAACCACCACCTTGCAATCCGTATCCTACGTTATCCAACTACTCTACCTCCTCTTGCATCCACCATCCCTTACCTCCTGTACCTTCAGCATAACCACCATCCCAGCCCCACTCATGCACGACCCCTAACCCTTCTCGTAACCATATGCGACTCTCCATCACATCATTACCCACCCATCGCGACCCGTCCCCTATCACGACCTCCTACCATCAACATCGCCCATTCATTCGTCTTTCAAATCGCCAAATACTAATTTTTTTTCTTTTGTTTATTAACTCATGTTAATTAACACTTCCCTCTCAATAATGTAAATGATTTTGTCATGCAATACAGTTAATTTGAGATAATTTAAAATGAGATATTGAACAATAAAATTAAAGTGGATAAAGTATTTTTTCGCTAACATCTTATTTACTAATTACCTTTTAGAGTCATAATATGAATTAGTTATTAGATAAGTTTTAAAAGTCACTCCATCTTATATAAATTGAAAATAATACTAAGTTGAGCCTATAAAGACCAAAACAAACAGAAATTATGAACTACTTTTATAAAATATTTAAAATTATCTAACCTTATAGCTTCGTTATATAATGACCGTAACTCAACTCAAACTCGTAAGATATTCAGGAAAAATAGACCGAATAATGAATTGGTGAGTAATAATGTGAGACAATCTCATATAGTAAGATAGCCCGCTTAATAAAAAAGCAGTCATCTATTGATGGTAACAATTTATAGGACCGCCTCATATGTCATTATCTCACAAATAGTGATGTTACTTATAAGACGGTTTTACATTGTAAGACGGTCCCATTACAAAAAAGACACTCATTATTAATGGTGATAGATTGATTTTATACACAAAAGGACCGTTTTATTCTATAATTTATGATTTTAAAATCAAAACTAATATGCTGTGAAGTTTAATTGTTATTCAAAAAATTGAATTGTTTTCAAATCAATTTAAGGTTAAAATTAGGTGCAATATTGAAAAACATTACAAAATGAGAATTTCTTGAGCTCAATTTCTTTTAATGCAAATAAATTTTAATATTAGTTCACTAAATAAAGAGGAAAATAAAATAATAATTATAGGATTTAGCCAAATTATGTGACAATATTAGCACATGATCTTGATAATGATTCCTTTTGACTCGTTATATGGAATAAGTTTCGTTTGGCTTTGTCTTAAATTTTAGGAAAGTAATATGTGTCATATTATGATTATCAATATAAAATGGGAGATTTTCAATAAATAGCTTATTTTGTTTTAGGAAATCTTCCCAAATTTTTGAATACGGAAATATACTGATTTGACGGGATTTAAAAACATTACCTTTCCATAAATTAGTGATTAATTAAACATGAATTAAATGGAAAATAAATTAGTGAAATGTTATATATGGAATAATTAAGGTGTAAATGACACGTGGCTGAAGCCATCTGCTGATGACACGTGACAGATGGTTTTAGCTTTAATATAATATATGATTCTTAAATCAATCAAAAGATATTGTTTTAATTTTGATGATTCTTCAACTAATCAATGATGATTTTACATGATTGCCACATTTTAGGTTTTGAAATATTTTTTCCATAATTAATTAAGATACCATGATTTAATATAGCGAATCTGATTGATATTTATTGATTTTATATAATAATTTATTTAACTCTTTTATTTATTTTTATTTTATTATGCCGAGTCAGATTTCCTTAGATGATGTTGAAGGAATTATGTCCATTGTCCTATACGAATTAAGTCACTTAAGTCTATGTAATTGATATGCCTTGCTAGAGGCCAATGTCGGTTTGACACGTAAGGTGGTTTACGTATATGGTAATCATAAGTGGGCCTATTGGGTCACATACAAAAGGTACGGGATTAGTATAATAATTATAAGTCGGACTTATAATTAATACTAATAGAGCTCTAATATGGATTAGGCCCAGCTGCGCTACGCTAGGGTTAGTAAGATAGTAATAGTGTATCTCACCTATATAAGAAAGGGTTTGTGTGACAAACCCTAATTATTCCATTTAGTTTAGTCTGACAAAACTTTGAGAAAACACAAGAGAGAAAAAGGGTTTTCTCTAAGGCTTACTTCATCCCTTCAGTACTAGCATACGAGGCGCAGATTAGTACCTGTGTGGATACCGGTAGAGGCATCACAAGTGGGGTGCTTTTATTCATTTGGGGTTTCGGATTTCTACATCAAATATACTTCTTATTATCGTTATTTTTCCGCTGCGCTAAGAGGTATATGATTCATCTTATTTCCTATGTTAATTTGTATAATACTTGCGATTAGATCCGGGCTCATAGGGTGTTCAAAACCCAACAGTGGTATCAGAGCCTTTGCCGCGTAGTATTATTCAAATCGACTTGAATCTTGCCCCATAATTGGTTATGAGAGATTCAATTGATATGATGAATATGAATATTTGTATATCTATTAGAAACATGTTTAGGGTAGTTTCAATTTGCGAATTTAATACGTTAGATTATGAAATTGGATTTTATATAAACCCTAATTTTGAATTAAAGTATACATTTGCCCTAAAATCATTTTTCTAAAACCCTAAGATGCTATTTCATTATTGATGATGAGCCCTAATATTATTAAGGCAAGACTCGAATGAAATAAGATGAAGGGAGGCCAAAACCATAAGCTAAGAGTCGAAAAACATGGCTTAATTGATTGGTTTAAAAGGTTGAACAAATCGGTTTAGCATGATAACAATTATCGAAATTGTTTCGACTAGTTGTGATCTGTTTTTCGTGTTAAACGGACCGATTCCAAGTTAATTGGACCCTAATTGTCAGGGAACCGGTTTAAGGTTTTTAAAACCGGTTTATTTCAAAGCGAGCCGTTCTATTTAACATTATAGCACGTTTAGCATGTTTTAGCTCGATTTTCGATTTAAGGAATGCTTTGACTGTGTTCTTTCCGGTTCCGAGTTGGGCAGGCCAAGACCGGTTGGGAACCGGTCATATTATGGTTGTGTCCGCCTGTTTTCTATCAAAACCTATTGATTTTATTTGAAAATCGCTTTGTTTGGCCTTGGTTTTGTTCTATTTTGTCACAACATTGAATTGATTATGATTATGAATTGTTTTACAATAACGAATTATTTTGGACACTTGCTTTATATCTTGAGTAAGGAAAATGGTTTCTTTGGTCGGGATATTAAAGCAATCCTTTAAGATATCAAGTCTCGTTTGTTTTGGATGAATTGTTCAATTAAATTACAATTATGAATTGCACAATGACTTGGTAATGATTGAGAATTGTTTTACAATTATGAATCATTTTGGGCATTTACTCTTGTATCTCGAATTAAGAAAATCGTTTCTTTGGTCGGGATAATGTTGTCATGCCTCTTTCGTGTATATTGATGAATTGTTCATCTAAATTACAATTTTGAATTGCCTAATGATTATGAATCAAATTTGAGATATGTTTTTTCTCAATTTTCCGGGTCGGGAAAATGAGAAAGATTCTCAATTAATTAGCAATTATGAATTGTCTCTTGATTATACATCATATTATGGGTCTTTTAAATTTTTTCATTAAGACATGTGATATATGAATGATTATTGTTTTAGACTTGTATGGCTAAAACTGGTATAACTTTGAGATTATGGCTCAATGTTATAGCTGGAATTGGTACAACTCTGAGGTGGTGATAAAGTTATAGTTGAAGTTGGTATAACTTTGAGATTATGGCTCAATGTTATAGCTGAAACTAATACAACTTAAGTCACATGTCAATGTTATAGCTAAAGCTAGTACAACATTGGACTAATGTAGTTGACCTAGTGCCATAGTTAGGACTCATATTGCATTTTATCCCTCATAAATATTAATCATTGCCTTTCCATTATTGACCACTACAATAAGTTTGCATCGTTGGTTAAAGTGACTGCCAAAGCAGTGCTTTGCTGATTATGTGAATTGAGTAGATGAGTAACAGTTTGCATCATTGGTTAAAGTGACTGCCAAAGTAGTGCTTTGTCAATTATGTGAATTGAGTTATTACTCATACGGTGCAATTTGGTTCGCTTAACATGGCTATCAAGTCGGACTTGGGCTTTGAGGCAAGGAGTTGGTGTCATATGATGACTAACCGACAAACCGAGAGTTACATGGAGATATAATTGACATGGTGATGTCCACCTAGACATTTGTGGTTTGGGCGATGAGCCAAAGCTCACTTAAATCACAAAGTGTTTGGGATCTTGGAATATTGTTCATGTGTGAGGGTTACATGTTCAATTTATCATCTTAAATTGTTTAAGATTAATTATTAATTATCGCTTCATTTTGCATGCACATTTTGGTTATATTTTGTCTACATTATCACATTCTTATAAAGATGATTTTGAATTGTTCAAATTCATAGATTGGTATCTTGAGAATTGTTCTCAGTACTAGAGAAAAGATTTTTCCTTATGAAGGGAATCTTTTACAAACTAGAACCAATGCTAACATACAGTTTGGGCTGTATGGTTAGAGTCATGAAGATGACTAGCTAGATTTACCAAGTATTTCAATCGTCTAAATTAAGGGAAACTTTCCCGTTAAGTGAGAAAGGTAAAGCTAAGATGGTCCGATTAGTCCATATGTCATTTGAGGACATAGTTATACTGATAATATGGAATGATTAGATACTTCTTGTGCTAGATAAAATTAGCAACTGAAATTGTTTCAGTTATGCCTCAAGTTAAAGTGAGTTCATTATGATGTAACTTGACCATTAGCTTTCTCACCAAATAACATGAGATGTTAAAGACGATTGAATGTCGTATCAAGAAAGTCTAATATTAATAATCTTTGAGTTTATTAAGAATAAGACTTGAGATATTGACTTAGCCGGCGGTAAAGGTGATGAGTGAAAGGGCAATTGTTGTCAGACACAAACCTGAGGCCAAGTCTGAAAAGGGTACGTAAATAATTTAGAGCATTAATGTAATGATAGCATTGGAAAGGTAACTCCTAGAAGTGTCTAGAAGATCTGCAAATGCAATTGAAGTATGACTTCAAGTGTGTATGTTATGGAGGTAAGTGTTACTATTGTTCTGCTACTTTGGTATAAGATACCAAATGTAACCGTTACATTATAAATTTAATTGGTCAAGAAGGGTAGAACAATATCTGAAGTGAAATGTTTTAACTATGATATTAACAAATGCTGTTATTTCATATGTAGAAATGGTTTACTTAAGCTTACCTTATTGCTTCATACTAGAATTAAATAAAGGTTATTCATGTACATGTCATATTCAAGGTTGGTAATTCTAGTTCATGTTTGGACATGGACTGATTTTATGAAGAACAAATGTTGTTCTAGGACCTTGTCAGAAGATCAGGTATAGTGAGGCTAGCCAAGTTATTATTCTTAGTAACGAACAACTTTATCCATAACATAATGATTATTAGAGTCCAAGTTTTACGGCTCAGTTCTTATCCATTTATGGCATTGTCCTTAAATCATTAAACATGAAAAACATAAGGTATGTCACTTTTGTTTAGATGATGAAGGGGCATAAGAGATCTCCTACTGATTTCAGTGGGAGTATGTTTGGCTTATTTGATCACACATATACAGATATATGTAGGTTCAATAAGTTATTTTGCTAAAGGAGAATTTCAGTTGGAAGTATAAGATCAACTTGAGAAGTTGATTTAGTACCGTTCAATCTGAAGGAGACTGAGAGAATTTGGGCTTAATGCATGTGATCATCTTAGAGATAAATGAAATTGTTCAAACTATCTCGAACCCTATGTGATTTGGTTCAGTCTATGATGAGTTTCGCAGATCTTATTGATTCTTTTAGAGGCTAATTTTGCACTATAATGTCTGCGTACATAATTAATGAAAGTGTCGATATAAAATCGTAGAAAAGACACCATATCTGATATGCATTGAAAGTGTTCCTAAACTGCCTTTTCTTACGATTTGAGACTTTGAAAGTTTTAAGAAAATATTTCTTGAAACTTAGTTTCGATTCTGACATATGCTTTTGTGGGGTATCCTTTTTTTTTGGTAGAAAGTAAAAATTTCATTAATAATATGAAAGCCCATATTCAAAGATTTATCAACCATACAACATATTAGCGAATTGGGGAAGCCAATTCTAGTCAACAACTCACATCCAAATGTTAATCAGTAAGCCAATTTAAGGCTCTCCTACTCCTATCCTTATACTTGTTGTTAACACGAATCATTACATCACTCTTAAGACGCCTAAAATGACCTCAGGGGACCAAACCATCTGTGTAACTCGGCAGTGATTACGAGCCCACCACAGATGATAAAGCAATGCCAGTAAGACTGCTACCAAAACCTCTTTATGATCAACCTGTCTAAGCCCAAGCCACCATTCTAGTAGTTGCTGTGAAGGAATAGTACTGTGACACCACACATTTACCAGCTGCAAACACTTCTTACTATACACATAGCCAAAAAACAGATGTTCATGACTCTTAGCTGCATCACCACATAGCTCACAAAGCATATCAGAACCAATGCCCATGCAGCATAACATGTCCTTAGTAAGCAGACGGCCTTGAATCCAAAGCCACCCTATGAATTGCTGCTTTGGGATATTGAAGTTATTCCAAATACACTTGTACCAGTTTACAGCAGGAGTAGAAGTACCCAACCATTGATAACCTTTGGCAATATTGTACTCCCCCTCCTCTGAAAGCCATCCATTACTCACATAACCTGCAAGAAACCTTTCCTTAATCCTACAAATACGTTTCCAGACCCAACTACTCCCCTGTGAAGGTTTGTAGTCATGCCAAGATACACCTTTTAAATAAACACAATGAACCCACTTCACCCATAAATGATCTTTCTTGTTCATTAACCACCATACATACTTCCCCACTACAGCAGCATTCCATCTTCTCAGATCACAAATCCCTAGACCCCCTTGAGTTTTAGGCAAACAAACCTTGTCCCAAGAGACCAGAGCTGGTGATTGAGACATAACTTCCCCTTTTCAAAGGAAGCTCCTGCAAATGGACTCTAGTTTGGTCATAATGCAGGTAGGTATTATGTAAATTCTTGCCCAATAGCTATGGAGAGCTCCCAACACACTTTTAATCATCACTAATCTTCCTGCATATGACAATCTTTTGGCCCCTAGAGCTCTAATACGATCAACTATACGCTCAACCAGAATATTGCAGTCCAACACTAATAGCTTCTTTGCAGAGATAGGCACCCCCAAATATTTGAAGGGTAATGTTCCTATTTTCAACCCAGAAACCAAAGCAAACTGCTCCAAAATCTCCCTAGGCAAGCCATTCCCATACACATTAGATTTCTGCTTATTCATTTTCAATCTTGAGGCAACAGAAAAAGTATTGAAAGCCCTCATAATCACAATCATAGAGTCCCAGTCTCCTCTGCAAAATACTAATAGATCATCAGCAAAGCAGAGATGAGTAAGATTCATTTTCTTGCATAAAGGATGGTGCTTAAACCCATCAATTTCTTTAACTCTGGTAAGGATCCTGGTTAGATATTCCATGCATATAGAGAAGAGTAAGGGGGACAAGGGATCACCTTGTCTTAATCCCCTTCTCCCTTTAAAATAACCAAAAGTTTCACCATTCAAAGACAAGGAATAATGAGGTGTAGTCACATACTCCATCAGGAGATTAGTAAAATGAGTAGGAAACTTTAGAGCTTGCAACAAATCCCATTCTATAGAATCATACGCCTTTTGCAAGTCCAACTTCATTATCACTCTGGGAGAACAATGTTTTCTATTGTAGAGCTTAGTAAGATCTTGGCAAATCAAGATATTTTCAACAATGTCTCTATCTTTGATGAATGCACTTTGTGTGGGGCTAATAATATCAGGTAGAATTTCTCCTAGCCTATTGCATAAAATCTTAGCAATGCACTTGTAAATAGTATTACAGCATGCTATAGGCCGGAATTGATTTACACTCTTTGGCATATCCACTTTAGGTATGAGGGTGAGAGTAGTGTTATTGATCTGCTTGAGGAGCTTTCTAGTGTCAAAGAAATCTTGTACAGTAGCAATTACATCACCTCCAATCACCCCCCAAGCATCCTTAAAAAATTGAGAATTGAACCCATCAGGACCTGGTGACTTATTGCCAGGAATTGAAAAAAATTGCTTGCCTGACTTCATCCCCAGTAACTGGTCTAGCAAGGCACATGTGATGCTGCTCAGTCAAAGTTGTACCCTGCCTAACAGTTGGGTGATGAACTCCTTTAACAGAGCAGTTAGTTCCCAGTAACTGAATGTAGTAATTCTCAAATGCTGCATTTATGTCCTGAATCTGTGTAAGAACCTTCCCAGTCTCATCTTCAATTTGTACCACCTTGTTAGAAATTCGTCTCTTCTTTATAGCAGAATGGAAGAAGGCAGTATTGTCATCACTCTCCTCTAAGGCTCTAACCAGTTCACTTTAGCTTTTTGTGCCAAAAAAACAATCCTTGCTTCATCCAAAACTTTAAAGCCAGCAGCTGCTGCCTTCTCTGCCTCAATGAGCTGTGGATCAGTGGGTCTAGTTTGGAGTTCTGCTTGAATATTATGGAGGGTCATGAGCATAATCTGAGCATTTTTTTTCCACATCATGAAAATTATCTCTATTCAATTGCTTGAGATCAGGTTTCATTGCCTTAATTCTATTAACCAGTTTGTACATATGAGTACCATAAATTGGAGCAGACCAGTGTTTCTTAATGATACCCAAGAAATCAGGAGCTTTAGCCCACATATTAAAGTATCTAAAGGGAATGTTTCTAGCCCTATCAGTTGATTCCAACTGTATGAGACAAGGGCAATGGTCATACACCCCTTCAGGCAAAAAATTGGCAAATGATTCAGGAAACAAATTCAGCCATTCATCATTAATAAGAGCTCTATCAATCCTATTGTAGACCCTAGAATGTGCCTCTTGCTTGTTAGTCCAAGTGAAAAAAGAGCTCACAACTTTGATATCCTCAACACCACAAGTCTGAACACAATGCTGAAAAGGAGCCATCTCAGCACTTGTTGTGACACCCCGCGATAAAGCGGAAAATATAACTAATAAATTAAAGCGGAAATTTGTGATATTTTAAAAACTTTTAAAATTACTAATTAAAGAATAGCACGCGGGTGCCACTAACGAAAAGAAACAAATACAACAATAGACAAATTTAGGTTATTACAACCCAAGTCTAGAAAACGGGGAAAAGATATCCCACGAATAAACATACAAGGGGTTTCTAAACTAGCAACTAAGGCCCAAGGGTTTAGTTCTCGCTAGCCCACACGTCTTCCCCACGTAAGCATCTTCACAACCTGTCATTCATGTAAACATGAACGCCACAGTCAGTGGGGAGTAACTCAAGGTTCTCTCAGCCACAATATGTCGAAACGAACATAACAAAGAACATAAACAAACAATCATATTAGATAAGACATGAGTGAATCGAATCATAACTAAACATGGGATCATATGTGTTTAAACCAACAAGAATAAAAGAAATGATGGAGTAAACAAGTAAGGCATAAGCAACAATAAATACATGGAAAAGAAAGCCAAGGAAACAGACACGGCCACTTAGCTACGAGCACGTATTTCAAGGAGATATGACCAAAGTAACCATCCAAATAATGCAAGACATTTATCACTCTTAGACTATAATTTCCCCGGGTAGGACTACGATAATGATACGGTCCTAGTCTAAATCTGCAGATTCTCGGGTGTACATCCCGATTCGACGTGCGCCAGCACAGCACGCACCCAAGACTCGACTATTAAGAAGACCGAGTACCCCAATCGCCAAAACAGCACGAAAGTGGCGGAAAGACTAAGATAAGACTCACTTGCCAGAAAAGCACAAGTGGCCAAAAGTCGTACTTGCCAGAACAGCACAAGTAGGCCAAAACCGTACTTGCCAGAACAGCACAAGTAGGTCAAACCCGTGCTTGCCAGAACAGCACAAGCAGGACAAAAATGTATGTCAAGCACTTAGGATGGTAATATGGCATTTCTACAAGAATACGACTCTTACAAGTAATTATTTATAATAACCTTTTCAAGCTTGTAACATATAAATAAACATTTCATTTCATAATTATACATGCCGGTTAAATAGAATAAACAAGTACAACAAACAAGTACATGGGATGGGATTATTAATGTCACACTCATACTTATGGCTTGCATCTCACCATAAGTACGGATGGGAACATCAGTCCCGACGATCATATCGCAACTAGAGGGCCTATGGCTCACCCCTAGTGTCCGATAGGACCACGACTCACACCACCGAACAATACAAGACATTATCAAGGATATGATCCTTCACAAATAATTATTTAACAATAAATATCTCATACTTGTCTTATGCAGATGAATATTTCATTTTATAATTTAATATGCCGGTTAAATAAAATATAACAAGCGATAAAGAATAATTTATGTTATGTGAATTACGAGACGGAAATTTAAATAAATCGAATAACCCGAAGTGGGCACCATAAGTACCATAATACATGTGGCCCAAGCATAATATATATATATATATATATATATATATATATATATATATATATATATATATATATATACATGTGTACCAGCCCAATTGAGGAAGTATAACAAGTCCAATGGGTAAAGCATAGCAAGTCCATTAGATGCAACCAAGTAAGTCCAATGGTTGGGGCTTAGCAAGCCCAACCACTTAAACCACAAAAACCCAACTATTTTAACCTAAGTAGCCCAACTAAATTAACATGTAAATGAAAGATGTTTAACGAGTTATGTAGTGTAAATCACGAGTCGGGAATTTAAATATTTCAACCTATGTAATTGGCGCCAAACCCAAATGCACCATAGCTAAATAACGAGATGAGTACATGAGCCTATTTGAGACGTAAATTTAAATAATTAAATGACGGGACTTAATAAATATAAATCATGAGAGGGAGGTATGTATATGAACCATGTTTAACGGATTGTGTTTTATAAAACACGAGACGGAAATTAATTATTTAAAATAACCCGAGCCTACGCTACGAGCACCCATAATCACGGCTCCAAGAACCAGTTTGGGCAGCCCATAACACGACCCAACAACAGCCACTCGACTACCCGCATCCAACCCTACGCAAAGTACCCAGTACACCCACCCAAACACTTATACGCGGCGTCAACAGCCTGCAAAACAGCCACAACAATTGTGCTGAGTACGGCCTCGTCGAGCACGTACTCTGACACGAGACTTCAAGGCATACACATGATGAACTCATCGTGTGACGAGGGAAGCACAAAAATAGTCACAAAAGCCTAATCTACCCATCCCAGAACAGACTGTTGGAATATGTGTCCTCCGACAATAATGCGATCACAATTGTCGATCATATTGATCACATGTTTGAATCTCATAACAAGAATACGAAAGGGATGATACATTACATATATAGTCAACTTGTCCACACATATCGGTAATGATTGGCTGGCTAGAGTTTGACATTACTGTCGTGCGACGGTGGTGATCAGTTGATCCCTTGACGTCACACCTAAAGGACGATTCCCTTAATTGAAAAGGTTAATTAATTGTATGTCGATACAGATTAATTAATTCCTTAAAATTGAACAAATTTTTATCATAAGAGAGAAAATGACATCTTATTATAATGTGATTAAATAAGATTTTATTTAGTAATTTAAGAAGTTATATTACTAAAATTAATCGGTGTTTGCGAAACACGCGAGATGAGAATGATAAGTTAGTTATAATTACAAGATGTTGTGAATTATACTAACTAGTATTTAAATGACCATTTTATGTGAAAGTAATTTTGAATTACTAGTCAATTTGTTAAATGTGATTTATTTAATTTGTAAATGATATTTAATTTGTTAAATATGCATTTTAAATTAAAACATGACATAAGACATGTCACATGTCACATGACATACAATTGTACAATTGACAAAAATAAAATGGACTCCACATTACACATAATAACCGAAATTTTGGTGGGCAATTTTAGAAGTTTTGTCTTATTCATTTGTCTATGACACTTGATAGTGACTTGACCATGACAAAGACTTACTGTAACACCCCCATATCCAGAGGAGCCTTAACTAGGCCTTCCTTAGCATATAAGGGCGTTACCATCTCGGTTGCCCGAGGAAAGCAGTTACCAAACGTCAATAAAAGAACTATTAAGTTATATTACAAGTGATTCAAACCAAAATACAATACAAGGTACAACTCAAAGACTACTCGCTATGACCATCATATCTCGTGAAGACTCATCCCCCTTGGGACTCCGGCCTATCCACGACATCAACACTGCTTTAAGACCGACCGCTCACCATAAGGGATCACGGCGGACACATAACAAACAAACAACCACACAAGGTCGATCGAGATAAGACAAGACAACTACAAACAACAATACAAACAGTGACACTAGTCCCAACTGCAACCACAACAATCCAACCAAACCTGTCACTAACTGTCCACTGGACCAGCCCTGCCAGTGGGGGACCGCAGCCGTTCCCACCTAAGCCCCGCTCATCGTACGAGCGATAACCCTGCTCATTAATGTGCACATCCCCTTCCGTGGCGGGTTCCACGAAGGGCGAAACTAGGGCGTGAGATCACTCCCGCAAGTGACCCCACTCAGCCGAGAACGCATCTCGAGAACCATCACAACGATCACAACCACAACCACAACACAATACAATTACTACGTCAAGCAACACAATACTATCACAACGACCGACACACTAGACGATCTACAAAGAATCGAGTAGGCGAACCTACCTTTACGCATCCGCAACCAATCCATGCCGACAAACACAAAGATCCAGCGCACAAGCAAAGCCTATTACCATCATGCAAATATCTATTACTACAAGCAAAACCCTAACTATGGAAACAAAGGCACGGATGATGATTATGACATACCTACTAGGGAGAAACAAGGCAAAAGACCGCTACCCGACTCAAAGGACGCTCTTCTAAGGCACAAGGATCTTCACAAAGGCTTCCATGGAGGTTTTGAGGTGAAGGGAAGGGAAGGAGGCGGCTGAAGGATAGGAGGAAAGTGGCGAAAGTGATTTGCGGATTTAACAAAACGCGATATAAAACCCCAATGAAAACCAGGCACTCGATCGAGTACCCAACATACTCGATCGAGTAACCCCCTACTCGATCGAGTGCCCTAGCTACTCGATCGAGTAGCCTCTACTCTATCGAGTACCACTCTTAAAACGCACCCCAAGATGGTTTGGCACACTTCCCTAAGGTTACTCCCGCCCCCAGGGATAGTCAACGCTGGTCAAAGGGATCCCTAAAAGGGCGGGTATTACACTTACACTATTTTGTCTTGTGAAGACAAAAAAAAAAAGGTCCAAAAACCTCTTATGCCACCGGTTTTGTGGAGGATAATATAGAGTGATTTTTCTCAATTATTCATTCATTCATTCTCCCATGTTTAATAAAAACACAACATTCTCTCTCTTGTTCTTCATAAAATCAAGTTTTATGAATCAAATTTGTACAAATCAATCACTAATAATACTAGTAGTAGTATATGAGTATTAGTAACCGATTTTAAGGTAAACCACATTACAAATATCTAGTACATATTATTTTGTGGGATTTTGGGATAGTCTTGGGTGCTACTTATTGGAGGGCTTCTATTTTGAAGTCATGGATCATCATCCTAATGTAGTTTCTAGCTCAAGAACAAATGAAGGTAGGTGACCTTCATTTGTGCCCATTTGGCCGAATTTATGATGGTGAGAAAACGATTTTCTTATCTCTTCTTATTTAGTTTGCATGCATAAGATCTAGAATTTATTTTATGACTAAATAAATTGATTCATATATGAATATGTTAAATAATGAGATTATTAATTTCCAACACAGACATCTACTCGTTTACTTACGTCCTAAACAGAGCTTGAGTAGACAGAGCTCACGCTGACCGAGCTCTAAACAGACGGAGTTCAAAGCAGAATTCGGGCTCAAAACGTTCCAACACAAAACACCAACTGAGATCAAAATTACCATATAAATGAGAAAAAAAACGTAAAGGACTAAACTTTACAACAGAAAACCGAGTGAAAATCGAGTAAAAGAAGAAATATCGACACCTTGTCGAGTAACCTATCACCGTTACCTTAACTCTTCGAATTCCCGAGTAAAAACGTCCATAACACGAGCCTATCTTCAGTCTTCAACTAAAAAGGAGGAAAAACGAGTAACATGGGTCACAAAACCGAGTTTATAATAAGATTCCCATTTCTAAAATTCAACAAAATCAAAGCTTTCTTACCTTAAAAGAACGAGGGAGGGACGAGGAAGCTAAAGGTACAAAAATAATGGAGTTTGGTTGAGAAACGAAGGCGGGATCGGAGTTTGAAGGGTGCGAAAATGGAGGTTGAGCGTGTTGTTGTTGTTGTTGTTGTTGTTGTTGTTGTTGTTGTTGTTGTTTGTTCTGCTGCTTTTGCTTGTTTTATTCGAAAATGAAGAAGAAGGGATGAGGGGGTGGGACACGGGTAGAGTAGTGTAATAACAATAATATAATAATAATAATAATAATAATAATGATAATAATAATAATAATAATAATATATAATATCATATACTAATATATAAATGTAGAGTGTGGGGCGTGGGGTGGATAGGGGTGTGTGTGTCGACATACGGTTGGTCCGTATTTAGATAAGATTCCTAATTTAAATGTGACGGTCTAAGTTAGACGGATTTTTAAGACATAAATTATTATTATTACGGTCATTATTATTATCCGACCAAAAATGCGAATAAATATATTCTTATAAAAATCATGCCTCAAAATATAATTTAATAATACGTATTTTTATAAAAATGAGCTTTTATATAATACGTTTATAAAAATCGTGTTTGACATAAAATTAATTAAATTGAATAATTCAAAATTATAAAATAAAGTAATCAAACGGTTTAATAAATTTTAAATGTCAAAATGGGAAATTTGCGAGTGTTACAATCACCCCATCTTTTAAAAAGTTTCGTCCTCGAAACTTGAAAATAGAATGAAAAGGTTATGTAAATTAAAACTGGAATTTGGAATCGGAATCCAAAACATTTAAAAGGTTACTTATCGTAAGAATTAAAATTCTTTCAAAAGTTTCAACTAAGATTTTCCGACAGAACCAAGTCGAAAGGCAAATTATTTGTATAAATCAAAATCAACACACTTTTAAAACATTAACGGAGACTTTTCAAAAGTGTAAGTCTCATTCATGGAACAAAATTGCTCTTGTCGTGCACACAAGAACGCTAACTTTCCAAGTCAAAGACAAATTAAAAAAAACGAAAATCATTTGTCGACAAGAGTAGAACAAGTTATCAAACGTCTCCAATAACGAGTTCTAACATCCGATCAATGTCAAAATCAAAAGAAAAGTAATTCACTCAAATTTTCTTTTGCAAACGCTAAAATGAAAATGAAGGTTTCACCTTTAAACTCAAAAGGGAGTCAAATTTCTGAAAATGTAACATCAAACCTTGACAAAGAAATCATAAATAGATCAAAGTTGACAGAAATTGGTTAAAATCTAAAGAAATATCAGGTTTAGCAATTAAAATCATGATAAAGAAATGTATACTCAAAGAACAAATAGGGAGTTAAATCAAATTTCTATTTTCGAACCTTTTAAAAATAGGTAAGATTTTGTAAGAGTAATATAGTTTTTTAACAACGAACCAAAAATGTTAGTTTGAAATGTTTAGAAATTGTACGAAAGGAAAAGTAACTTGGACATCATAGATATAAGTATGCTAAAAAGATTCAAACTTAACTAATCAAAAGAGCTATGATGAATTTCATAGGGGTAAGATTCGAAGTCAAATCCACAAGGATGTCAAAAATAGAGTTTCAGAGGTTACCAACATCAAATTTTAAGGAGGAGCATGATGAAGCGAGGAAACGAGGTGTGAACGGTAACGCTTATGGTCAAAGAAGAAAGGGGATTAGACAAGAAGGAAACGCCGGGTACACAAATCTCAAACAACAACATCATCCCAAACCGTTCTGAAAATTTCCTAACCACAAAACATATAACCGTATAACACCCAAAGACTTCATCAAAACATATGTTATTTCATCCTAAGTTATTCCATGAAATGAGGTACTTCACTACAAGTGTGATCTCATCACTCCAAATCCTCAAATATCCACAAACAACTTCCACAAGATCAAGGTCAAGGTTTCCAACAAAGCGATACTCATATCCAATCAGTGTCATCTATAAGTTTCCCAAAATGGTAGAATCCTTAATCAAGGATCCTAATTCCAAACTCTAAATTCCCAGAAATAATTTCTCAATTATTCTACAAGGTTCTCATATAGAGTAAGGTAGTAACAAGTCAACCTAAAACTCCTTTCATAAAAGTTCACTCTACTACACACTCTTTGAGAAAGATGCCTAATCACTGAAGTTTGAAAAATCCATAAGATCTCGAGTCCTTCTATCCTTTTACTTATTACGGATTCCCAAAAGCGGAACTACACTCAACTACATCATCATCCCATCATCTCAAGTACTCAATACCACTTCAAAGTTTCTAAAACCATAAATTGAAACTGTGTCCTTCAACTTAACGATTGGCGTCAACCATACCATTATCCTTTCTAGTTACTAAAACAAGCGCTAAGACTTCCGAACAATGTAGCTTAGTCTCACTCTCATACCATACCTCAAATAGTAATCAAGATCATTTACTTAGACAAACTAATAATCCCACAATTAGCATTTGTCATATGGTAACATACACATTAAACCCTCATATCCGAAGCAACTACGAAAGCTAATCACAAACTCGACTTACTTAGTCAATCCTACATCCTCAAATCCACCATTAAATCTCATCCATTTTAAGTCAAGTACTAGGCACTAGCATCCCAAGACACGTCTCACTACACTTCCCAAGCCTTTTCAATCCCAAACATAAACAACAAAGCCAAGTTCTATAACCTTAGTAACATAGGCAATTCACACCTATACACAGAATTCCACTAATCAATTATGCTCACTTTATGTCAAGAAACTAGGTATAAGAATTACCAAGTATGTCTCACCACACTACCTAAGTCTCTCTAACACCACAACCACTAAACCAAGGTTATGGGTCAAATACAAACAAACTCCACAAAGCCAAAGTATCCAACCAAGATCAACATTCCTCAAAAGAAAGAGTACTATAAAAAGGCGTTAAGGGAGGATTAGCAAGGAACAAAGGACAAGTTAGGGAATACAAGAGTGACTTACAAGGAAAAAGAAAAGAGGATTTAGAAGAAGGAATAAGCATTAAGAAGTAAAGAACAGGGCAAGGTACACAAAGAATGAGAAACATCGTCGAGGAAGTGGAAGCATTCTTCAAAGGTTGAAAAATCTTCAATCCTCAGCAATAGGCACCAAATCTTGATCTTCATGTAGGTAAGCTCACGGTCATTGATTCAAGGACACAACAATTGTTAAATGACAATCACAAACATGTTAGAACCTAACAAAGAGCAAACACACTACAGACTACCACCTTAGGTCCTTAAGTCTACCCATCTCTCATTCATTACTCAAAGTCAAGTTAAATTTAAATTTAGGGTACACGTGTGTGCGTCGGGAGCAACATAGGCTCTGATACCAACTGTGACACCTCGCGATAAAGCGGAAAATATAATTAATAAATTAAAGCGAAAATTTGTGATATTTTAAAAACTTTTAAAATTACTAGTTAATGAATAGCACGCGGGTGCCACTAACGAAAATAAACAAATACAACAATAGAAAAATTTAGGTTATTACAACTCAAGTCTAGAAAACGAGGAAAAGATATCCCACGAATAAACATACAAGGGGTTTCTAAACTAACAATTAAGGCCCAAGGGTTAAGTTCTCGCTAGCCCACACGTATTCCCCACGTAAGCATCTTCACAACCTGTCATTCATGTAAACATGAACGCCACAGTCAGTGGGGAGTAACTCAAGGTTCTCCCAGCCACAATATGTCGAAACGAACATAACAAAGAACATAAACAAACAATCATATTAGATAAGACATGAGTGAATCAAATCATAACTAAACATGGGATCATATGTGTTTAAACCAACAAGAATAAAATAAATGATGGAGTAAACAAGTGAGGCATAAGCAACAATAAATACATGGAAAAGAAAGCCAAGGAGACAGACACGACCACTTAGCCACGAGCACGTATTTCAAGAAGATATGACCAAAGTAACCATCCAAATAATGCAAGACATTTATCTCCCTTAGACTATAATTTCCCCGGGTAGGACTACGATAATGATACGGTCCTAGTCTAAATCTGCAGATTCTCGGGTGTACATCCCGATTCGACGTGCGCCAACACAGCACGCACCCAAGACTCGACTACTAAGGAGACCGAGTACCCCAATCGCCAGAACAACAGGAAAGTGGCGGAAAGACTAAGATAAGACTCACTTGCGTAACAAAGACAAGTGGCCAAAAGCCGTACTTGCGAACAAAGACAAGTAGGCCAAAACCGTACTTGCTTGTAACAAAGACAAGTAGGTCAAACCCGTGCTTGCCAGAATAGCACAAGCAGGGCAAAAATGTATATCAAGCACGTACGATGGTAATATGGCATTTCTACAAGAATACGACTCTTACAAGTAATTATTTATAATAACCTTTTCAAGCTTGTAACATATAAATAAACATTTCATTTCATAATTATACATGCCGGTT
Source organism: Silene latifolia (assembly GCF_048544455.1). Lineage (NCBI taxonomy): Eukaryota > Viridiplantae > Streptophyta > Magnoliopsida > Caryophyllales > Caryophyllaceae > Silene > Silene latifolia. Next base: position 114,494,872 of record NC_133527.1, on the reverse strand, counting down.
AAATAGAATAAACAAGTACAACAAACAAGTACATGGGACGGGATTATTAATGTCACACTCATACTTATGGCTTGCATCTCACCATAAGTACGGATGGGAACATCAGTCCCGACGATCATATCGCAACTAGAGGGCCTATGGCTCACCCCTAGTGTCCGATAGGACCACGACTCACACCACCGAACAATACAAGACATTATCAAGGATATGACCCTTCACAATGTGGACAGCGGGCCGCCCACGGGGGCGCTTGGTGAAGGGGCTCGAAAACAAGCGTTTGCATTTTGTATGGAGTCGCCACCAATTTTTATGGGAAATTGGAACCGTTCGAATACCTCATGTCATGTCAAGACATAAAGTAGTGACATGAACACTAAGCAATCGTTACCCTTAGCATTCTATGTCTAGAATGACTCTCGTGGATGCCAATGAACACGGGTGCTCACGAGAGATCCGGAGTAAGGGGGTGAGGGTACGTATTAGGAAGCTCTTTTGATCGAACACCTAATCCCGCCCGCCTCGATAGCGGCCTCTACTAATGATTAGGGAGTTTATTCGTACTTGATATATCGTCGGCTATATGCATGCAATGCAACATCCAAGCTTTAATCCTAACATGTGAGAATTAATACTAAGTCGGTTGACACGTAATTAGCATACAATTGGGTCGAAGTTGGGTTTTAAGATTGATTTACATGTGAGAACATACAAGAAATAGGATAAATACAATAGCGATAAATTACAATAATGAAAATTACAATAATTACATTGGAGACAGGTGATTTATGTCGAAAATACCGCTAAAACGGATAATTTGATAAAAAAGAATAAAAGAATAAAAGGATAAAACACGACAGATCAGAAGGTGATAATACGAATAATAGTTAGTTTATACATAATCTAAACAAACTAGGTCAAGGCGAAACGGAATTCGGGGACGAAATCACCTGGAACAGCAAGAGACATCGCGCCCTTTGGAAGAGGCGCAGCGATTCTTTGCGTCTGTTCCAAGGGTGAGTTCTCGTCGTGAAGCGGAATCGCAAATCGTTAATATTAATTGGTAAATTAATGGGTGATTATGATTTTTGACTCGGATGAAAGTGATTAATGAATTATTTACATATGAATTAGGTCATAAAAACAAGTAAAAAAACATGAATGAGACGGATTAATTATGTGAAGGGTCGATGTTAATGGATGAACAAACTAACAAACGATTAACTGATTAAACTAAACATGATGAATTGATGACGAATTAGTGATGAACAATAAATAAACAGATGCAAATTTATCAACAACGAATCCCAGAAACTCAATATGAACGAATTGAATTTCTAAAACTCGAATTGAATTTACTGACGAAAACCCGCAAATATGAATTATAAGGGATTTAAGTCGGTTTTATGGCGATTTAAACATGTTAATGGTGATGGTTAATATACATATGAATTATCAAACTATCATGTGAACGAATTAACAGACGAACAAACAAGAGAAATTAATTTGATACGAATTACAGAGGACGGAGGAAGAAGAAAAGAAGCAGAAGCTGGCGGCCCTCACGAAGAGGCGCGGCGGCGCGCGCGCTCCTTCAAGAGGCGCGGCGATTCTGCTGCGTCTTTTCTCGACGTCTGTCTACTGGAAATCCGCAAAAAAAGGTTTTAAAGATGGTTTTGAAATCGGTTTTAGTGGTGCTTTCGACATAAACCTTACAATTGTTATACAATAATTAAAAATACAATAAATAAAGGGAATATACACCCTCAGACTTACATGTTGACGGAACGAGAAGAACTAAGAAGATCGATTAGTGATGCTCGACGCGAACGTAAGGAAAAAGTGCCCTCGAAAGAGGAAAACGATTTAACAAGTTGATTAATTAGATTGATTGAGTGTAGTGGTCAAATTGGTCGGTCATGCAACGGAGAGGCTGGTACCCGGAAAGATCCGAGCTTACGTGGTCGGAAGTCCAAGCACGTAGGCGCCAATTAGTAAGAACGAAGTCTAGAATGCAAAGGGAGAAGAGAAGGGCGGACACTCGCGTGAGAAATATGAGGAACGAAAGCTCCTATTTATACTAATCACGTGAAGGAATAGGGTTTCGGAGACTCTTTGGAAGTGAATCTCGGAAAGATATAAAAAAGATACGTAAATCATGCAAAGAAGGGCCTGGGAAGAGGCGCAGCAGCCACTGCGTCTCTTGGAAGAGGCGCAAGACTGCTTGCGCGTTCCTGTTCCCAGGAGGTTTCCTCTGTTTAAGAAAGATTTCCGTGCTTAAGTTATGGTAGGACGGATTTAATTCGATTATCTTTTGAATATTACGGGATATTGTTTGCCAAAAGATAAAATTTGATAAATATGGAATAGAAATATCCGGAACATTCCAGAACATTCGACTCGGGATTTAACAAACTATCGAGAAAATGGAGACGGTTTTTGACCCGGACTCCGAATGTACTCTAATTACTGCCAAAACGACCGTATCGGCACGTAGATGACAACTAAGAGGTTGACGTTTAATATTTGAGCAATCACTTGACGATAATCTTACGAACTGTCACTAATCGTTCCGCGAATCAAACATGCGGCCCAATCATCACCGGGTGGTTTGCGAGGGGTGCAGAAACGAGGTGTCTCTGAGCCCCCACTTTGACCGAGGCTTGGACAAGGCGAAAGTCAAAGTATAGCCATCAGGTCAATCGAAGATTACAACCTGACGACTATGGCGACGCGAGGCGGCTCAAGGGGTCTGAGCCAAGGACCTGTCGTCGGGAACATTTTAGAGTCTGTCGACTATCGGGGAGGGTCGTTTAAAGTCCATTAGACTACGTAAGGAAGCTCGCCAGCCATAAGAAGAGATCATACCTGAGACTTAATCGAACTTCGCGGGGAACAAGAGATATTGAAAACAGCAGGACGTCGGTAGAAACTGCTGGGGGAATCCGCTTGCGTCGGTCTCAAGCGAACTCTGGCGAAATTTGGAAGTTGAATCTGCTTGCGTCGGTCTCAAGCGAACTCTTGTTGGTGAAAATATATCGACGACTAGGAACATCTTGATCGTCGTAGGGGAACCCTCGAATGAGCAGTACTGCAAAATACTACTGCGCTGGGTAAAATGATTGAGCAATACTGCGAAATACTGCTGCGCGGGATAAAATGAACTTGGACAATCGCAAAATACTGTCGACTTTGGATAAAATGTGGGCGGAACGAAAGGAAATCGTCGAAACGGACCAAAGTGATAAAATGTCATCGAGGAAGAGGCGCACCAAAGATGGGCCCACGAATAACGAACTCATAACGGGTTTTTGAAAATCCATATGGAGGGAAACAAAGGAAGAGGCGCAGCAAGAGCTGCGTCTCTTAGAAGAGGCGCAGAAGACTGCCGCGTCTGTTCTCAATTCAAGAATGCGTAAAAACGCGAAAATCGAAGGTTTATGTTCATTTCATTCGAAACATAAATCACTCCATTCTCTCTAAAATATTCACCATTTCCGTCGAGGTTGGATTCAAAAGCTTGCTTAAAATATGACTAATCGAGGTATGTGCTTTAATCTTGCATTACTCTTCCATATTTGTCGAATTTTGAGCCGCGAACATTAGGGTTTTCGACCCTTTTGATCGAAAATTTGGGGCTTTTCCCCCAAATGGATTTGTCATGCCAAATTGATACTAGAAATGAGTAGTAGGCAATGTTAGGAACATAACCATGTATTTACTTCGAATTTTCATCAAGTTTTGAGCCCTTGAGCGAATTTTGAGACGGTTTCACAGCTAGATCATAAATTGCTTCGAAAATGGCCTTAGGATTGCCCATTTGTGATGAAATTTGATATTTGGGACCCTTGGGTGATGGGTAAACTTCCTACCATCTCGGAAGTTTGGTTTGTGACAACTTTTGCAGGACACTTTTTAGGGCATAATCGCCGTTATAGCGAAATGCTGCCGAATTTTCGACTCGAACTCGGAACTAGGTCTTGACTTGGACTTGACTTGACCCTATTCATCACATGAGTGGTTGATTTGGTGGGAATATGGCCAAGGATGGCGAAAAGGGCGATTCAGGGCCTTGAAGGCTCGAAATACTACTTAACAAAGGCTTGTCATCATGTTATGCGGCCTGGATTTGCTTTAATCGTTGCAGGTGACGATGCTTCTACTTCCGGGAGAGATCCCATGGATGTAGATGCCGCTGTCGTTGAGGAGGCTTTGGAGCAGGCCTTCACCGCTGCGGTGATGGCTGCTGCAGAGGAGGTTCCCGAGGAGGAGGCCGCTGATGAGGAAGAGATTCCGAGACGGGCCCATCTCGGACGAGGAGGTCGCCCAGCTGAGAGGTGCTCTGCGTGGCCGAGACCGGGGGAGAGTAGGCACCTTGTGTGGGCTGCAGAGGGTCACTTGTCCTACAGGACGGTGAAGAGCTTGGTAAATAGGAATTCCCTAACTCATTACCTATCCTTTCATTCTTTTGTTCAAATCTCTTTTAAATTCATTCAAAACTAAAGATAGCTTTGTTTCGAACCATAATAGGAGGCCGGGAACATCCGGTCGTTCTCGGGGTATACGACAGCGATGGAGCATTACGAGCGGCTGTCGGAGGAGGAAAGGGCCATGATTGAGCGTGGAGCGTTTGGTCCTCTGGTTCAGGTCTGGAGGGATATCGTGAAGAGGAAGTTGCGGGCCAACCTCAGCCTGGTCCGCGCTTTCTTGGATCGATTCTGGGACACGACTTCCACGTTTCACCTGCCTTTCGGTGAGGTGGGAGTCACCTTGGAGGATTACGGCATGATTTCCGGTCTGCCGTGTCGGACCGAGGAGATGACGTGGCCGGAGACTGGCATGAGGGCGGACTCGGCCGAGGCGAGGAGGGCGATCGGTGGAACCGTCGCCGAAGGTGTTGCGTGCGGGTTTGGTACCCAGTACCTATGTTCGAGATTACTTTGCGGGGAAGACCCTGGCATCGGTGGTGATTGATGGGAGGGAGACGGCTCCTCCTCCTTGTGCAAGCCGAGCGGAGAGGGCTCGTCTGTGGCTTTGGTGGTTCTTGTCTTCGATCTACCTCGGAGACAAGGGTGAGAGGCTGTCGAAGAAGCTTCTTCCCTTTCTTTCTGACCTGAGTTCCTTAGGGCGCTGGGACTGGGTCACTGCTGGTTTTGCGGTCCTCATCCGTTTCATGAGGGCCATGGTTCGTCCGGAGTTGATGGAGAAGGGGACTTCTCCGGCGCCGTCGGACTGGACTCTGTTGGAGGTATGAACCTTCCTTTAGGTCGACGTAAATTCCTTTCTTTTATCAAAGATCGGAAGATCGTCATTGACTATCATTTTATAGGCGTGGGTGTACTCTTACTTTCGGGCCTCGCGCCCAAGAGGACGGAGCCGTTGGAGAGGGCCTATCCCGTGGTGAGGGATTGGGTCATGTGCCGGACGAAGAGCAAGCGTTCTTCTCACAATGTCTACCGGCGGGATGTGAACGCCCTTCACCGGTGAAGCGTGAGTATCCCATTTGTATTCATTCATATTTTTGTCCTTTGCTTTAAATTGATCACAGGAATGACCTTTGCCTTCATATTGTCGCAGTGGGTCCCAGGACCTTGGGCGGAGTCTGGGGCGCCCTTTTATTCTTTGCCGAGGTCCTTCGGCCTAGGAGCTCGAGTCGGCTCTTTGTTGTGGACGTCGATGGGTCTGTGTGGTATCCGGGCGAGCGGTTAGCTCGTCGGTGCTCGGGGTGCGTTGACGGTTCCCGTCGATCCTCCTAGGACGATGTTTAGGAAGCCTTCCGAGGCCGAGAGGGAGGCGGACTTGGCGGTGTCGGTGGTGACGACCTTCTTCTCCCTGAGGAGGATTACTCGGCGTTCCTTTACGGGAGGTTGGCGTATTGGCCAGTAGTGGTGAATATCCTTTACTTTTCTTTGATTGACTTTGGGAATTACGACAAAAGATCATCGATTAATGAGAGCTATTTGTCTTTGCAGGAGGTTGAGGCGGCGGGCATCGAGCCCCCAGTGTATCCCGAGACTCTTGAGTACACCGACGCGACCGGGAGGACGACGATCTCCGAGCTGCGTGACTTTGACGTAGCCGTGAGGGATCTTGGCACGGACGATGGCAAAGATCGATTCGGAGGGTGAGCCTCCGCTTATTTACCTTTCGTGTAAGAACACATTTGATTAAGCTTGTTCAATTTGCTGAGAATTTCTTTGAAATGCAGGTCGCGCCATCTCGGTTCGTGGCACTATGGAGGGTGGCCAACCGGCTACGAGCTACTGCCATTGAGGCACTCGTCGGTGGTCGAGGTCGTCAGGTATGAACCTCGTTTGACTTCTTTTGATTTTTTGATTTTGGTTTTGATTGAATTGATTGACATGAGCCAATTTGTTGTTGATTACAGGGTGACCGCGAGCTGGAGCGAGAGTTGGCCCAGGCTCGGGAGGAGACGGCTCGCTTGTTGAGGGAGCTCGAGTTTCGGGATGCCGAGAATGCCGTTCTTGCGGCAAGAATTGCTGAGTTGGAGGGCGCCCAGCGGTAGTTTTGTGTAGTTTTGTAGACTTGTACATCTTGACTTCTGATTTTGAACATTTTTGGACTTGGTTTGGGGCGCGAGCCCCCAGTTTACTTGGACTTTTGGATTTGCTTGGGCGAAGCCCCGGTTGCTTGGATATTTGCTTCATTTGGTGTATATATGACGGCCTGAGTGCTTTTGATGTTGAGTTGTGTTGATTGTACCTGCAGGTTAGTTTTTGAACAGGTTTGGTAGACAACGGTTTACACCGTCATGCTGCCGAAATTTACATAGAAAATCACGCAACACATACATTTTATATACATAAGGCCTTTAATTAGTGCAAAATGAGACTCAAAAGGACCAAAATGCAAAAATTTGTCGGAAATGACCGGACGGTAGGGAGGGCTACCCCCTAAAAAAGAAAAAAAAGAAAAATCTATAAGTTAGAAAATGGAGAAATATAAATATTTGAAATTTTATTAAAATGAAAATAAAGAGAAAAGAAAAAATGTCAAAAAGAAATGATTTAAAGTGTGCTGAAATGGCGGAAGTGTCGATGTCGTCTCGAAATGCGTGCCCGCGAATTTAGGAAACCTGAAGCATGGTAAATTTCTCGGATTTACCAAAATAAAATCCCGTAGGAATAGGAAATTATTCGTTATAGAATTAGGAAAGATCCAAACACGGAAATCACAGAAGTGAGTCTGGGGAAGAGGCGCAGCATGAGCTGCGTCCCTTTGAAGAGGCGCAGCAGGTGCCGCGCCTGTTCCCAAGCAGGTAAGCTCTGACGGATTTTTGGAAACAGCAATTGGTATAAATAGAAGCGTCGACGAAGCTTTAAATTATATAATTCTTCCGTTTCTTCTTCGTCGCCTCACACAAAATTCTCAAAACAAATTCTCAAGAGAAAATTATCATCATGAATATTTTGGAGATCCGTTTGAAGGAATGGACCAATGAATTTTCGAACACGGAGAAGCATGATATGGGTGCTTATAACCTTGGGTCTTTGTTGAGCTTGAAACTCATTAAGGTTGTAAAACCGTTCTTGGATGCTTGCCTTGATTATTGGGATCCAAATTATCATGTTTTCGCGTTCCGTGGGTGATATTTGTCCTTTTAGGAGGAAATTGTTGCTATTGGCGGGTGGGACCCCGAACATTTACCTGCCATCCCTTCTACCGCTCAAGGGTATAAGAGTAAGTTTAGAGATTTGCTTGACCGACCCGACTCGAGGTGGATCGTCTTGTTACTTCGAAAGGCGTGCGGATGTTGGATTTTATAGATCGATTCATCAACAGGGCCGACCCTACTGTCTCTTATGTTGCTAGAAGGAGAGCATTTGGCTTCTGTTTGCTTCATGTATATGTCTTTCAGGGACATGTTGACGAAGAACTGCGAGGTGATCCCCGTCTATTGGGTCTTATTGAGCAAATGGAGTCGCGCAGAGCCCAGCTTGCCTATGCTTAGGGGAGATTATCTTGGGCTTGGATAATAGGAAATCCAACCGCGATCTTCCATTTTTGGGGAGTCCCGTCATCCTACAGGTAAAAGACACCTTCTTCCTTTTTTTCGTTTTTCGTTTTTTTTTTTTTTTTTTTTTCCGCGAGTGTCTAATACCTGTTTTGGTAGGTTTGGCTTATGGAACGGCTCCGACTGCTCGAGCCCCCAGTTCATGCACTTTCCTATCATTCCCGTATGATTTCGATGAGGACGAGGTTGTACATGGTGGACTTCACCCGGGTCTGTGACTATTGGAAGAACAAGCTGAAGACTGATGATGGCCCTTTGATCAGGTGGGTTGTACCGTGGTGGCACCTCAAGTCTGTCACTGGAGTGTCTTCTTTGGATCCTACTAGGTCCGTGCGCATTCCTGGATTGGAGTTTATGGTATGCATCTTTCCTGAGAGGTTGATGAGGCAAGTCGGGTTGAAGCAGATGGTCCCTAGGCTTGACACTGTCCCGCAGACTGCTATGGCGTTGACTACCGAGAGCCGAAGAGAGTGGGCTATGAAATGGGCCCAAAGAAACATGTGGTTCCTGAGTTTCTCCGCCAATGCTTTGTGGGTATCGGATTCCTATCTGAGGTGGAGAAAGGCTGCAACTTCGGAAGAGCGCGAAAGACTGAGGAAGCGCGAGCCCGTTGACTACAAAGTGCGCGAGGGAGAAAAAGAGAAAGAGAAGCATCTGACCGAAGGAGAAGAAGAAGCCGGCTTTCAAGTCATTCATCCTTCGAAGAAATCGAAGACTACTCCTGTCGCAGAGATGGCGGTTGGCAAGAACGGAAGAGTTAGGCCTCGAGAAAGACCGTTGGTGATTAGGTCTGAAGTGGTGCAAGAGCGCCCGGCTCGAGGTCGTGACAAGAAATATGACAAGAACGACAAGGGCAAGGGAAAGATGGAGGAATAGCCCAAGTCTTATTATTATTATTTGATTATTATTATTATTATTGTTGTAATAAAAAGGAGGGATTTTTAGAATCCTAGCCTATCTATTTTTATTATTTGTCGTACTATTTTTATTAGAAATGGATGAATGAAAAGGTTAAATGGTTATGAAACCGTTGGTATTTTCTTTAATTATTCTTGTCGAATTTCAAATGCAATGCAAATGTCCTTCTATTTACATTTTAAATATAACGGTGGGTTGAATCCCGTGAAGGATTGCCTACGTATTCACTTAAAAAAGCGAAATCAAACCCTTGCGCGTAGTTCGAGTAAATGTAAAAGAATAATTGTTCGAAGCAAGAGCTTGTAATGAACATAGAAAATAAGCATGAGCTTTTGCTTACTCGGAAGGTGCGAATTTAGTTTGTTTGATGATATGAGGATGACAAGTTTGCCAAGATGCAAGAGCATAGTGACATTCAAATAGGCCAGGGGCCGTTTATTTAGTGCCACAAGAGCGACACGTGGGTTTACGCGAGGCGCGTTTTTGTTCTATCCTAGGCATAGTATCGTTTCAGTTGGTCGAGATTTGTGGGGTTTGAGAACTCATTCCCATCTAGGTCTGTGATTCTAACCGCACCCCCTGGGAGTATTGATTTGACTAGATATGGTCCGGCCCAGTTAGGTTTGAATTTTCCCCTTGGGTCGACAGGTAAAAGAGCTCTAACCGATTTGAGCACTAAGTCTCCTTCTTTGATGTTTCTTGGCCTAACCCTTTTGTTGAAAGCTCGTTTGATACGTGCTTGATATGTTTGGACATTATGTAAGGCACGTAGCCTACGTTCATCCAGGAGGATGAGTTCTTCGTATCTGTCTTTCTTCCAATCGGCTTCCGGGATTTGACTCTCGAGGAGGATGCGCAGAGATGGTATTTCTAACTCAACTGGTTGTACGGCTTCCATGCCGTAGGTCAGATAGAAAGGAGTAGCCCCAGTGGGCGTCCTAACTGATGTTCGATACCCCCACAAAGCGAAGGGTATTTTGCTTGGCCAATCTCTATAATTGTCGGTCATTTTCTTGAGGATTGTGACGACATTTTTGTTAGCCGCCTCTACCGCACCGTTAGTCTGTGGTCTATAGGGCGAAGAGTGGTGATGCTTGATCTTGTACTTGGCTAGCAATTGTTCGGTTTCGGCTTGGAAGTGTGACCCATTATCGCTGATGATCTCATGTGGGCAACCATATCGACAGATGATGTTGTTCTGTATGAACTTTGCCACATTTTTAGCCGTAAGAGCGGTGTAGGAAGTCGCTTCTACCCACTTGGTGAAGTAGTCAATTGCTACTAGGATGAAACAGTGACCTCCTGTTCCTATTTGGGGTTATTTTCCCAATTATGTCAATTCCCCATGCGGAGAATGGCCAAGGAGATGTCATCGTATAGAGCAACGAAGGAGGGACATGTTGTACGTTCCCGAAGATTTGTGATTGTGGCAATGCCTCACATACTTGATGCAATCGGATTCCATTGTGGTCCAATAGTACCCTAGACGTGTGATTTTCTTTGCCATCATAGGTCCGCTCATGTGAGGACCGCATTCTCCATCGTGGACTTCTTCCATCACCTTTCGTGCCTGTGAATGATCAAGGCAACGTAGGACTACACCAAGAGGTGTTCTTTTGTACAATTCTCCTTGCATTAGGATGTATTGGGAAGCTAGTAGGCGTATAGCTCGTTGTCCCCTTTTGTCCATATCTGGTGGATAGGTACCATTAAGCTTGAAATTCAGGATTGCTTGGAACCAGGGTTCTTGTGCGATTTCTTCTTCATCGGTAATTTGATGGACATATGCTGGCTCCGACCGTCGTTCGATACACAAAGGCATTTCCATCATGTAATCTGGCATATTTATCAAAGATGCAAGCTTCGCAAGTGCGTCCGCAAATTGATTTTCTTCTCGAGGTAGGTGTAAGTAGGTTACATGATCAAAGAATTGAGCCACTTGGTCTATCCTAGCCTGATAGGGTGCTAGGCTTTCACTTCGGATTTTCCAGGATCCCGTAACTTGGTTGATGATCAGTGACGAATCCCCGTGCACTCGTAGGTTTTTAATGCCTAAGCTTACTGCCGCTTGTAGTCCAATGAGACAAGCTTCATACTCTGCAGCGTTGTTTGTCACCTCGAAGTCGAGTTTGACGGCAATTGGTGTATGCTCACCTTCAGGAGAAATGAGCAACACTCCTATCCCAAATTCTCTTAGGTTTGATGCTCCATCAAAGTATAGATCCCAAGAGTCTATATCAGTTTGAAGTATATCCTCGTCGGGAAATGACCAAGTATCTATGGTTTGTGCGTCGTTGATGGGGTTTTCTGCGAAGAATTCGGCGACGGCGCGACCCTTTATAACTTTCAGTGGCACATATTTGAGGTCGAATTTACGAGAGCATCATGGTCCATCTTGCCAGGACGTCCGTTGAGAACGGGTTTCTCGAAGAGGTATTTGATTGGATCCATTTTGGAGAATATCTTGTGAGTAGCTAAGCATGTAGTGACGTAGCTTCTTTGTTGCCCACACAAGAGCGAGGCATGTCTTTTCGAGTTGTGAGCATTTGCACTCGTATTCCAAGAACTTCTTACTTAGATAGTAAATAGCTCTTTCTTCACTTCCTACGGTTTGAGCTAGCATGGCTCCCATGGCAGTTTCAGTTACTGTGAGATATAAACCAAGAGGTTGATCTCGTTGTGGTGGCATGAGCACTGGTGGTTTAGCCAATATCTCATTGATTCTGTCGAACGCCTTTTGATCGTCGTCCCACATGGTGTGGTCTGTTTTCTTGAGTTTCTTGAAGATAGGCTCGCAAATCATCGTAAGTTTCGATATGAATCGACTTATGTATTGCACTTTTCCCGGGAATCCTCGACTTCTTTTTTCTGTTTGAGGTTGTGGCATTTCGATCGAGCTTTGATTTTGGAAGGATCTATTTCTATGCCTCGTTGGCTAACGACGTATCCTAGGAGTTTTCCAGATGTTACCCCAAATGTGCATTTCTGAGGATTGAGTCTCATGTTGTACTTCCGTAGCCTTGCGAAGAACTTGCGAAGGTTCGCGATATGTCCCTCTCTTTCCTTGGATTTGACGATCATGTCATCCACATATACCTCGACTTCTTTATGCATCATGTCATGTAGGAGTGTAGTCGCGGTGCGTTGGTATGTAGCTCCGGCGTTGATCAATCCGAACGGCATTACTGTATAGCAATAGGTTCCCCATTGGGTGACGAACGCGGTCTTATGCATGTCTTCCATGGCCATTTTGATTTGGTTGTAACCCGCATATCCATCCATGAAGGATAGTAATGCGTGGTCTGCAGTATTGTCTACCAATATGTCAATGTGAGGTAGAGGGAAGTCGTCTTTTGGGCTCGCTTTGTTCAAATCCCTAAAGTCAACACAAACTCGGATTCTCCCATCCTTTTTGGGTACGGGTACTATGTTAGATACCCAGTCAGAATACTCGGAAACTTTGATGAACCCGGCTTTGAATTGCTTGTCAACTTCTTCCTTAATCTTTAGAGCCCACTCTGTTCTCATTCGTCGAAGCTTCTGTTTCACAGGTTTGAAACCTGGCTTAATCGGAATCCTATGTTCGGCGATATCTCTGTCGATCCCTGGCATGTCTTTGTAGGACCAAGCGAAAACGTCTTTGAATTCATTTAGGAGGTCTATGAAGTCGGCCCGTTCGGTAGAGCTCAAGGTAGTCCCTGTCCTAAGTTCTTTGGGTTCTAGTTCAGTTCCTACATTGATGGGTTCGGTGTCCTCAATTACAGGTCCCCCTTCCCCTTCCTGTAGTATTTCTTTGGCTACGTAGGGAGGTATTTCGGTCAAGTCTGGGTTTTGGTCATCCTCAGTATCATCATAAACAGAATTGCACTCAAAATAACGCAAAGAGTAAGCAGAACCTGATTTATTCATATTAAGATTTGAGTAAAGTTGAAACAAATGAGCCAACTGATCGATGGATAGTGGCGGCAAAGGGACGATAATGGTGGGGCATTTCCGAACTACTGTGACTACTTGAAAATAAGCTAGGAGAAACGAGGGGAGTGGGGGTGACGACAGGAGTAGACTCTCTAATGACTCCTCTAGACTCTGATCCTGACTCCGACTCCGACTCTGATTCGAACTCGTCGTCTTCTGGTTCTTCTTTGAACATCTCTCCTTCTCCAGTGGTGAGCTTGAAGAGTCTTCCTTGATTGTTGGTCCATTCGATTGATTTCCTCCACCCTTTCTGCTGCTTTGTGTCGATTTCTGTGATCAAGGCGGTGGGGTTGAAGCGATCGTCTTGAAGTATCGTAGTAATGATCTCATCCTGCGTGGCCCTAATAAATCGGTCCTCTCCAAATAGGAGGCTAACAGCTTGCTCGTCTAAGCAAGGTGCTTGACGGGTTTTGACGGTAGGAACCGTTTCTGGAGGAATGAAGTAGCAATCGTGAAAGATCTCGATTCCGGCCAACTTCCTCTCGAGATAATGCCAAGGTTCGGGAAATCCATGAAAGAGCTCCGAACTTCCTTCTTGAACGAAGTATCCATTCAAGGTAGGGAGATATGGCCTCATTTGGACTCCCACGTGCTTGCGGTTTTGGACTTGGGCCAGCATTTCGAGGACCTCCTCTTTTGTGGGTTTGTACCCTAGTCCAAGTGGTATCCTTGTTGAGTTGCCTTCCTTATGTGGTGCGAAGGTATTCTTCCGAATTGGGTTCAAAGGCATTCCAGGGAAGTATCCCTGGGACTTGAGTATGTGGTTGACCACTAAGTTAGAGTAGGGATTATAGTATAAGGGTGCCAACTCACTTTCTATGACATTTACACTTTGGAAGCCCCCAAGTTCGTATATGGGATCCGCAAGGACTTGATTATTCGATTGCTTCTCGATTATGGCCTTGATGGGTGACGAAGTGATCGTCACAACTTTGTCATTTAGTGGGATCTTGATCTTTTGATGAAGGGTGGACGTTACCGCTTTGGAAGCATGAATCCAAGGCCTTCCCAGAAGTATGTTGAACGAAGCTTCGATGTCCACTATTTGGAAGTTGACTTTTCGTTCGATAGGTCCCGTGGCTATGGTTAGGTTAGCAAGTCCTACCACTTTTCGTCGTGTACCGTCATATGCGCGTACACCCTGATTGGTGGGAGTCCAGTCCGACTCTTTCATGCCTAGTTTGTATGCCGTTTTGAGGGGTATGACGTTGACCGCGGAGCCATCATCTACCAAGGTCATAGGCACATTCTTCTTTAGACAGATGACGGTGATGTATAGAGCAAGGTTGTGACTAACGCCAAAAGGTGGCAAGTCTTCGTCTGAGAAAGTAATAGGATTACTTAGCTTCGGTGATTCTTGGAAGACCAAGTTGACTACATCTTCGGGAGTAGAGTTATGTGCCACATTTAGTTTGGCCAAAGCTTGCAGTAAAGCTTGGCGATGCGGAAATGAGCTTGCCACTAGTTGCCAGACTGAAAGATCAGCCTTGGTTTTCTGTAATTGCTTGAGCAAATGATCAGTGGGGTCATCTTCGTTGTCATTTGGTGTGATGACATTGGTTGGACCGTTTTGAGCGGTGTTTTGGTATGGACGACCCGAACGAGTTAGGTGATCTACATCTTGGTCTTTGCCATTTTGGACTATTTCCTTGACTACGGAGTTTTCAATGAGATACTCGTCCTCATCATCATCGGCCCAAACCCCGTTGATTGCAGCTAGTTCTCTCATTCTTATGATGTCACTTTCTAGTTGTATGATTTGATCGACTAGCTTGTCGACCACGGCGACTACTTCTTGCATAGTAGCATTTTGAGAGAAGATCAATGGTACACGTTCTTTAGGCGTTGCATTGGGATTGCGCAAGGTTGTTATCATGTTTTCTAGTTCCCACACTTGCCTATCTACACTCCTTGCCCATGCGATGAAGTCGGAAATGGTAGGGGAGATGGTAGAGTAGAGTCTTTCTTTCTCAATTGCATGAATTTCATTTTCGGTGGGAGAAATGAGATGTGAGCAATCTAAGGTAGATTCATCACTTGTAATCACTAGAACTCCAAGAGGATTCTGAGTGTTGTTGGGTTTACCTCCCGGTGGTATTGGGAGTCGGCCATCTTCAATCATATCCTGAAGCACATGTTTCAACTTGTAGCATTTTTCCGTGTCGTGCCCCTTGCCTCTATGGTATTCACAGTATGAACTTTCATCCCAGAACTTAGACTTTCTTTCGGGTTCGGGAGTAGGTCCAATGGGTTGGAGTTTACCTTGCTTCATTAGCCTTTTTAGAGCGTTGGAGTATGTATCCCCAAGGTTTGTGAACTTCCTTGGTGGGCTAGTTTTCTTGGATGGCTCGAGAAGGTTAACTTCGTCGGTCTTGTTAGTAGAGCCGTATGAACGACTTGTGGACCCTTGATATCCTCGACCTACCGTTTTGGACAAGAGTCCTTTGCGGATGTCATCTTCAATTCGTGTCCCTAACACGGTTAAGTCTTTAAAAGTCTTGATATTTTGATATTTCAAATGGTTGGCATATATGGGTTTGAGATTGTCCACGAATTTCTCTACAAGAGTAGCCTCATCCGGGCGTTCAACTAGTTGGGTACTAGTCTTCCTCCACCTACTTAGAAAGTCGGTGAATCCTTCCTTGTCATTTTGGGTAAGAACCTCTAGAGTGCGCATGTTGACTTGGATCTCGGCATTATCTGCGTATTGTTTTGAGAACTCGATGGCGGCGTCCTCCCAAGTAGCGACCTTTTTGTGATCTAAAGTGTAGAACCATTGCTTCGGGATGGTGTCAAGAGATGAAGGAAAGATCCTTAAGAACATCTCGGGTTTGATGCCTTTGATAGACATGTAGTCCTTGAAAGCTCGGATGTGGTTCAAAGGGTTCTCGTGCCCCTTGAACTTAGGGATATCCGTCATGCTAAAGTTAGTGGGCAATTTGGAATTGACGGCTTCATACTTACGATTGTTCTCCCTGTAAATGTCATCCCCCTTAAGGTACATCAATTGCTCCTCTAGGTATTGGAGTCTTTTCTCAGCTGCGGTTGTTCCTAGGACAGGATTCTCATCTTTAGACTCGTCATCGGAAAATTGTAGTACTTCACCTTTAATGGGAGGCAACTTTCCCTCTACATCAAAGATACGGCCTTCGATAAGCTCAAGGCGGTCATAGGTTTGTTCTTGAGTAATTTGCATTTGGGTTATCGCGGCTAGGATTCGATCATTACTTTCTTGAATTTGCTGGAGGTTCGTATCATCACTTGACCCAGGCATCTTGGAAACTGGACAAGAGATCGGCGACGAATCAAAACACGATCGACCATTCTATCACACTTTCTAAAAGAGGAAAAGACTTGACTCATGAAGTGGGTGTGTGCCACTTGTGTTGAGTGAGTTTTGAAGAAAGACAAGGTCTTTGAAAATGTGTGTCCTAGTCAACTGTAGTGTAGTTGTAGGAGTGGACTCGAAGTGAGATTTTGAAATGGGCTTGTGGCCCGAATTTTGACATGACAAACGGACAGAGTTTTGACCGGATTTTGCGCTAATTAAAGGCCTACTTTTTCGAAATTTTTGATTGAAATTTGGGTTTTGATTTTTTGAAAATTCGTCATGGTTTTGTTTAGAAGTGGTGATCACGTAGGGTTTACACATTTATACAGGCATTATAACGGGATGCTGAGTGCATTTAGAAGGGTTTTGGTTTAAAGGGTAGGTTGCCATACCGAACCATCAAACCCGAAGTCTGTGGAGAGGCTCGTGCCAAATAAGAGTAAGGCCGATTCCTAGTCCATTTCCTCAAGTAGTGAAGGCCCTTGATACAAACAAGAGTAAGCATCATGGTATGGATGACGTCAATCGCTATCCATCCTTAGGCCCAAATAAGAATTAGGACCGTTTAGACGGGACGATTGGTCGAATGGGTTGGGTTGGGCCTAGGAAGGCCGAATTAAACGGTCTAGGAAGACCGAGTTATGAAAACCGATAATTGTCTTGTACAAACTTATTCCCTAACCTTGTTCGAGTTTCACCCTAGCTACACGTAAGTGTATATCCCAATGAGTCGCCAAGCGTGGACAGCGGGCCGCCCACGGGGGCGCTTGGTGAAGGGGCTCGAAAACAAGCGTTTGCATTTTGTATGGAGTCGCCACCAATTTTTATGGGAAATTGGAACCGTTCGAATACCTCATGTCATGTCAAGACATAAAGTAGTGACATGAACACTAAGCAATCGTTACCCTTAGCATTCTATGTCTAGAATGACTCTCGTGGATGCCAATGAACACGGGTGCTCACGGAGATCTGGAGTAAGGGGTGAGGGTACGTATTAGGAAGCTCTTTTGATCGAACACCTAATCCCGCCCGCCTCGATAGCGGCCTCTACTAATGATTAGGGAGTTTATTCGTACTTGATATATCGTCGGCTATATGCATGCAATGCAACATCCAAGCTTTAATCCTAACATGTGAGAATTAATACTAAGTCGGTTGACACGTAATTAGCATACAATTGGGTCGAAGTTGGGTTTTAAGATTGATTTACATGTGAGAACATACAAGAAATAGGATAAATACAATAGCGATAAATTACAATAATGAAAATTACAATAATTACATTGGAGACAGGTGATTTATGTCGAAAATACCGCTAAAACGGATAATTTGATAAAAAAGAATAAAAGAATAAAAGGATAAAACACGACAGATCAGAAGGTGATAATACGAATAATAGTTAGTTTATACATAATCTAAACAAACTAGGTCAAGGCAGAAACGGAATTGGGGACGTAAATCACCCTGGAACAAAGCAAAGAGACATCTGCGCCCTTTGGAAGAGGCGCAGCAGTTGCTGCGTCTGTTCCAAGGGTGAGTTCTGGCTGTGAAGCCGGAACTGCAAATCGTTAATATTAATTGGTAAATTAATGGACTGATTATGATTTTTGACTCGGATGAAAGTGATTAATGAATTATTTACATATGAATTAGGTCATAAAAACAGTAAAACATGAATGAGACGGATTAATTATGTGAAGGGTCGATGTTAATGAATGAACAAACTAACAAACGATTAACTGATTAAACTAAACATGATGAATTGATGACGAATTAGTGATGAACAATAAATAAACAGATGCAAATTTATCAACAACGAATCCCAGAAACTCAATATGAACGAATTGAATTTCTAAAACTCGAATTGAATTTACTGACGAAAACCCGCAAATATGAATTATAAGGGATTTAAGTCGGTTTTATGGCGATTTAAACATGTTAATGGTGATGGTTAATATACATATGAATTATCAAACTATCATGTGAACGAATTAATGATTTAACAAACAAGAGAAATTAATTTGATACGAATTACGAGAGGACGGAGGAAGAAGAAAAGAAGCAGGAATCTGCTGGCGGCCTCACGAAGAGGCGCGAGCAGGCGCTGCGCTCCTTCGAAGAGAGGCGATTGCTGCGTCTTTTCTCGACGTCGTCACCGGAAATCCAAAAAAAGGTTTTAAAGATGGTTTTGAAATCGGTTTTAGTGGTGCTTTCGACATAAACCTTACAATTGTTATACAATAATTAAAAATACAATAAATAAAGGGAATATACACCCTCAGACTTACATGTTGACGGAACGAGAAGAACTAAGAAGATCGATTAGTGATGCTCGACGCGAACGTAAGGAAAAAGTGCCCTCGAAAGAGGAAAACGATTTAACAAGTTGATTAATTAGATTGATTGAGTGTAGTGGTCAAATTGGTCGGTCATGCAACGGAGAGGCTGGTACCCGGAAAGATCCGAGCTTACGTGGTCGGAAGTCCAAGCACGTAGGCGCCAATTAGTAAGAACGAAGTCTAGAATGCAAAGGGAGAAGAGAAGGGCGGACACTCGCGTGAGAAATATGAGGAACGAAAGCTCCTATTTATACTAATCACGTGAAGGAATAGGGTTTCGGAGACTCTTTGGAAGTGAATCTCGGAAAGATATAAAAAAAGATACGTAAATCATGCAAAGAAGGGCCTGGGAAGAGGCGCAGCAGCCACTGCGTCTCTTGGAAGAGGCGCAGCACCTGCTGCGTCTGTTCCCAGGAGGTTTCCTCCTGTTTAAGAAAGATTTCCGTGCTTAAGTTATGGTAGGACGGATTTAATTCGATTATCTTTTGAATATTACGGGATATTGTTTGCCAAAAGATAAAATTTGATAAATATGGAATAGAAATATCCGGAACATTCCAGAACATTCTGACTCGGGATTTAACAGCTATCAGAAAATGGAGACGGTTTTTGACCCGGACTCCGAATGTACTCTAACTACTGCCAAAACGACCGTATCGGCACGTAGATGACAACTAAGAGGTTGACGTTTAATATTTGAGCAATCACTTGACGATAATCTTACGAACTGTCACTAATCGTTCCGCGAATCAAACATGCGGCCCAATCATCACCGGGTGGTTTGCGAGGGGTGCAGAAACGAGGTGTCTACACACAAATAATTATTTAACAATAAATATCTCATACTTGTCTTATGCAGATGAATATTTCATTTTATAATTTAATATGCCGGTTAAATAAAATATAACAAGCGATAAAGAATAATTTATGTTATGTGAATTACGAGACGGAAATTTAAATAAATCGAATAACCCGAAGTGGGCACCATAAGTACCATAATACATGTGGCCCAAGCATAATATATATATATATATATATATATATATATATATATATATATATATATATATATATATATATATATATATATATATACACATGTGTACCAGCCCAATTGAGGAAGTATAACAAGTCCAATGGGTAAAGCATAGCAAGTCCATTAGATGCAACCAAGTAAGTCCAATGGTTGGGGCTTAGCAAGCCCAACCACTTAAACCACAAAAACCCAACTATTTTAACCTAAGTAGCCCAACTAAATTAACATGTAAATGAAAGATGTTTAACGAGTTATGTAGTGTAAATCACGAGTCGAGAATTTAAATATTTCAACCTATGTAATTGGCGCCAAACCCAAATGCACCATAGCTAAATAACGAGATGAGTACATGAGCCTATTTGAGACGTAAATTTAAATAATTAAATGACGGGACTTAATAAATATAAATCATGAGAGGGAGGTATGTATATGAACCATGTTTAACGGATTGCGTTTTATAAAACTTGAGACGAAAATTAATTATTTAAAATAACCCGAGCCTACGCTACGAGCACCCATAATCACGGCTCCAAGAACCAGTTTGGGCAACCCATAACACGACCCAACAACAGCCACTCGACTACCCGCATCCAACCCTACGCAAAGTACCCAGTACACCCACCCAAACACTTATACGCGGCGTCAACAACCTGCAAAACAGCCACAACAATTGTGCTGAGTACGGCCTCGTCGAGCACTCTGACACGAGACTTCAAGGCATACACAGGATGAACTCCAAAAGGTGGTATAAAATCACAAATCCTAAAGAACTCCACATGCCATAACAAAGTATAGACTTTGTAAAAGATGGGCCTTCAATGTGAAGATAACATGGAAAGATATATGGATATCTATATACCATGGCTGGCAACAACTATAGATTGATATCATGTTATTGACTATAATAAAATCTAATTACAGCAGTATGCTTAAGTTAAATAGGATTAACCTAGCAAAATACTACCACTCATATGATGAGTTTTGGTAGATGATTGTGAAAAACACTTTTTCTTATTGGAATTGTGTAAGATGGAGTGTTTGACACATCATGTGAATTTTACGTCATCAGAGTGAGCTAGGAAGATGTGAAAGTTTCAAATTGGTTCAAACGAGTATCTTAGAGTTGAAATATGTGTTCTCAATAAAGTAACTCAAACGGTTTGATATCCTTTGAAACAAAGATTCAAATGTAATATGTACAAGAAGACTAGTGGGAGTGCAATACACTTTATGGTTTAGTATGTAGATGATATATTTTCTCTTATGCAACAATACATTTTGTTTTAGTCTATGAGACTTAATAATAAAATTGTTTATTGTGTGCTCGTATGACGAGCAAATACTGATCTAGTTCTAGTGATTGTCACTTGAGAGCCATCTAGGAAATGATTATGTGTGCTTGAGAAGCATTGAGAATCATTTATGAGATGGAAGTTGTGATAAAGTGAACGATTTTATTTAGACAAAGTTGGTTCTTGATCTTTATCTGGATACATTTTGTTTACATGAATGAAATTGTATGTTGGAATGGTTTTAAGCACAACGTAAGGACCAATATTATAACTAAAGTAAGTGTCTAATTGCTTGTGAAACAAGAACAAAGTGTTTGGTTTAAGAATCAAACACACACTTGACTTTGATGATTATGAAGCATTTTTTGGTTCTTATGAATTATTTAACAGTTTATCTTATTGAAAAGGTAAATTGTGCATTTGCAAGATTATAACCGATGCAATAGTTGCAAGATTATAATTAGTAAATAATTAGTATCATTTGTACTCATACTTTTATCTTATATTTAACTCGATTTTGTGCGATTTAATTGTCTAATAGCTCATTTTACTCATTATTTACTAATTATTAGTTTTATTATAATAATTGTGAATAAATGTTATTTTGTTGGAATTTGATATTGTTCTTCACCGTTTTAATTTTGTAGGTAGTGAGTGATTAAGGAATAAAGACGGAACGAATAAGACGGATACAAGTAAATGAAGACGGGGACACGTAGTTAAATTTTGGTTGAATTGTGTGCAAAAAAGTTCAAAGTTGGACTTTTGTTTCACCAGAACCCACCCCTTCCCTTTCGTCTTCTTCACCTTCACTGTAAAATACAAAGCCACCATCATCAATCAACCATTCATTCACCAACAGCAGCAGCAACATCCCGCATTTCAAACAACCGTCCCCTGCTCCGTCACCAGCCTCGAATTCGCCACCCATATTCGTCCTAATTCCTGTGCATTCATCCGCCATTACCATCATCATCGAGCTCCCTTTCACCATCATCATCATCACGCACCAACCTAACTCTATTATCACCATCCTTCATTCACCTTACATCCAGTAATCACCATGGCTCGTGAAACCCGTCATCACCACCAAGACAACCGCCTGCTCCTCTGCCTCGCACACCTTCATCAACAGCCCCACCTCCATCACCGTTCTCCAACTCCATCGTCATTGACCATCACAAGCAGCAACAACATCGACAACCACCATCGAATTCACACATCTTCGAACTCGGAATCGAAACCGAGTTATTTTGAAATTAATATTGCTCTCCCAGACGGCCCACCGACTACCGCCCTCACTACCGGCTGGGAATACATGCTGATACGTGCATTTTATATAGCCTTTTTAGTCTTATTTTGCACGTATTTCTATGCACTTTTGTACTGTTTTGTATTGTAATATGCCCCGAATTGGCTACTTTGGTTTGTTTTGTCTGAATTGCAGAAATAAACCTGAAAGTGGTGAAACCGTACTCTTTTCGTTCTATTTTGCATGCATATTGAGGAGACAGGAATGTTAGAGCGAGATTATGCCTGGATTTGCGTGGAAGGGTGGTCAACGGAGCAGTCAAGACGAGTTTGAAGCTGACTTGGAGGAAGAACACTCAATCGAGAGGTATTTTGCATCGATCGAGTGGTTTTGTGAGTTGAAGAGTTCGATCGAGTGGTTTTCTGTGCTCGATCGAAATGCTGGATATTGGGTTTCCTCGATCGAGTGATCTTTTTACTCGATCGAGAGGATTAGCTGCTGAAGACCTCGATCGAGTGGTTTTATATCACTCGATCGAGAGGTTTTGGATTTTAGACGGGCTTAATTAACCCGTGTTATGTTATTTCGTGATGGACTTTGTTTTGTCTATTTAAGCCTTGCTAATTAGGTTATTAATTACGTTTTGACTCATCTTTAGAACGCCACTTTACTCTCTTAATTTCTCTCTAATACTTTCTACTGTAACTTTGCTCTTCAATCTCTTGCTTGGATTTTGGTTTGTTCTTTACGCCGGATCACTTGTGATTGTAATCTCTCTTCCTTATTAATCTTAATCTCGTTATTTATTGCTTTAATTTCTTATTTCTCTCTTGATTAATTTCTGCTCTAATTAGTTTATGCTTAATTACTATTATTGCATCATGTCTTTCATTAGTTTATTCATCATCATTATTATTGACAACATTAGTAATATGAGTAGCTAAATCCTTCCATGTTGGAATTAGGGAATCCATGGTAGAATTGTGACGATGTAGCGAATAGGCTAGATGATTTAATTGTGAGAATATGTACCCATGACAATTTAATTATAATACCAACTTAGTTGAGTGCACGCTTCTAAGTTACTTTTAATCTGGTTAAATTTACTCCTAGATCGGAAGATTGGACTAAATAGACCTGCTATGAACAATAGACTACCTTGACGAGGACAGAAGTTAAGTTAGTGGAAATCTAGGATAGAAAGTGGACCGGAAGGACCTTTCCTGTATCCGTCTCATAGTAGATTATCTAGGCTATTTAATTTGCAGCTGAGTCAATAAACTACCACGGTGAACCGAAATCCTGACATGTTCTCTCTCACTTGATCATCTTTATTATAATTTCTGTCTTTTATTGCTCTCTCTTTATCGCTCTTTCCTTGAAGCTTTTATTAGTTTAGATAACCAAAATTCAAACCCCCATTTCTGACCAAATAGACGGACCCTTAACAGATATCTTGCCTCCCTGTGGAGATCGACCCGACTTCCCTAGCTATATTAGTTAGTGACCAGTTGGTTATTTTTGGTAGGTACACGACTAGCCTGTCAAATTTTGGCGCCGTTGCCGGGGAGGCAATAGCCCTATCTGTTCTTGTTTTCATTTATTTTTATCCGTATCAGGGAATTTTTATTCCTTGAGGCAGTTCTCATTTATCTCTTTCGGTCTTGTGTATGCCTGGTTAACAGTCGATTTAGTTCCGGTGATTCGGAGCGTAAAGACTGTTTCGGCATAGACTCCGTCTGCAAAGAGAACTTCGAAAGGAAGACTTGAGTACTTTCGAGCCCGAGCTACAACACTTTTGATTTGCAGAAGACCAGTCTTTTGAAGAAGACAATCTCATTTCTGCCAACAAGCCAGTAAAGATGCCTAACATTGCAAGTCACTCGGAGCCCAAAGCATCTCTATTCCTAAAGGTTTCAATCTCCAGACTGAGGATGGTAACACTTTCGATATCCGTCCGTCTTACATAAATCTGGTGGAGAGAAATCTGTACCGAGGTGTGGCGGGTGAAGATCCGCGAAAGCATATGGAAGTCTTTACTGACTATTGCTCCACTATTCCCACTACAAATAGAGTAACACAAGACAAGATAAAGGAAGTACTTTTTCCTTTTTATCTGACTGAATCAGCCCGTGAGTGGCTGACTGATCTTGACCGGACTGCTGTTGGCATCACCAATTGGGAGACTCTCGCACTTGCCTTCTACAAAAGATACTTCCCTCCACAACGCACTAATCAGCTGAGGGGTAAGATTACTAGTTTCAAGCAGACACCTGATGAAACTTTCTATGAAGCTTGGTGTCGGTTCAAGAAGTTGGTGAGGTCTCTTCCTCACCATGGTTTTGATCAGTGGTTTTTGTGCAACCAGTTTTACAATGGGTTGTACGATGACCACAGAGCTATACTTGACGCCTCATCCAACGGGAGATTTCAAAAGAATATTGATGATGATAAGGGATGGGGCATTATTGAGGAGATGGAGACCCATTGTGCTGAATATGGGAACCCACATGACGGTATTCGAACGGTCCATTCGGTTGATAAGGCAGTCGTGGCTCAGCTGGAAGCCATGAATGCTCGGTTTGATAGATTGGAGCTGCAATCTGCTGGAGATCAACAGACGGTTCATCTGTTGACTAGACAAGAAACTGTCATATGTGAGAGATGTGGAAGCGAAGACGGTCATACTGCTATTGACTGTCTTACTAAGAAAGAACAAGTCCTTGCCTTTCAGCAATATAGGCAAGGAGAAGGTTCTTATTACAACAATCAAGGGGCAGTTCATCCCAATTTGAGGTGGACAAGTCAAAATGTTCTTAATCCCACTCCTCCACCGCAGCAGCAACCATATGTCCCTCCTCACAAGGCTCAACAAGGCTTCCAAAAGCCTTCTTCTTTTCCTCTACCGAATCAAGGAGCATCATCTTTAAGTGGGGTAAGTGAGCTAGCTGAGTTAAAGACAATGCTTCAGTCGTTGACAAAGCAATGGCAACTAAGTGACCAACAGAAGGAAGCATCCATCAAGTCACTTGAAACTCAAGTTGCTCAACTCGCCACCAATCAGTCCACGAGGAAACCGGGTCATTTGCCATTCCAATCTGAGAAGAATCCACACGAGACGGTAAAGTTGATTGATTTGAGAAGTGGTCGTTTATATGGACCAAAATTGCCAACTTTAGATGACATATCAGACCCGAGGAAGGCCATAAATGCTGATGAACAGTCAGTTGTCGCTGAAATATGCTTACCACGAAGAATATACTCGATCGACTAGTTTTCGGGGGTCGATCGAGTAGAAAAGAAGCCGAAATCACTCGATCGAAAGGAAATGTTACTCGATCGAGTGAACTGGATAATGAAGGGATCGATCGAGGGGTGAAAACCACTCGATCGAGTGAAATTAATGAAGAATCTGTTCGATCGAGTGGAAATATGTCTCGATCGAACACTGCTGCTATTGAGGAATTCGATCGAGAGCCTGCTATTGCTCGATCGAGTGAAATTTCACCTGGAAGGACTCGATCGAGAGGTAAAAAGTCTCGATCGAGTGAAAAAGCGCTTGAACCTGCTGAGACGTTAGAAGAGAGAAACAAAGGGCTCGAGATTCCTATTACCGTGCCCTTCCCAAGGCGATTATAGAGCACGAAAGCCAATCAACAGTTCAGTAAATTTGCCGAGCTCCTAAAAAGTTTACAGGTCACTGTTCCATTCGCCGAGATACTGACACAGGTACCCTCTTATTTAAAGTTTATGAAAGAAATTTTGTCACGTAAGAGGCATATCAACGATCATGAGACGGTAGCTTTAACTGAGATAGGGACTGCCCTAGTTCAAAATAAGTTGCCACCTAAACAGTCAGACCCGGTTAGTTTCTCGATTCCATGTCACATAGGTACCCATTTGATTGATAACGCGCTATGCGATCTTGGTGCTAGCGTGTGCGTCTTATCTTTGTCTCTCGCAAAGAGATTTGGTTTGACCAAATTTAATTGCACAAACATGACCATACAGATGGCCGATCATAGTATATCACGGCCGTTAGGAGTAATAGAGGACATACCTGTCAAAATCGGGAGATTCTTTATTCCCGTTGATTTCGTATTGCTTGATATTCCCTAGGACACTCACACCCCTATTATTTTAGGAAGACCATTTTTATTCACTGCTTGTGCAGTGATCGATGTCGGAGGCAAGACACTAACGTTTCAGGTAGGAGATGAGGAATTGATTTTCCATCAATCTAAGTCTCGTAGGGCTCCCATGCAAGCTCAACCTTGCAATGCCCTTTCCTCTAATGACTCCCATATTGACACTCCAGATGAAAATTTGGAATTTTGTGCTGCAATTGTGACCCTTCAGCCTCAGGTTGAGAGCGAAAAGGAGGAACGTTCGTCTATTTTCCTTGCTGCAGGTATAGATGGAATAGATGCAGGGGCTGTCAAAGGTCATAGTGCAATTAAAGTCAATCAAAAAGGGGATCCTAACGTCAAAGCTGAAGGGAAAGATAAAGGGACGAGAAAAGTTCGTGCATACGTGAATGTTAACAATTCTCCCCCTACTAGTTCAAATTCAAGCTCGTGGAGAACGAAGAGGACGGTCAAGGATGCTGAAGGGACCTTCTCAAGTCAGAAGCCCTCGCTTGGACTACTGAATTGTTTTGGGAATTGAGCGGGGAATACCCCGTGTAACAAATTGTAAAAATTAATTTTGAATTTCCGTTGAATTTCCTTATTGCGTTTTTTAGAACTGTTAGTTTTTAGACTATTTTTAGCGTAGTTAGAAAGACTATAGACTGTTATTTTGTGACTTGGTATGTTCGGGATATGTTTGCGAGTGTTTTTATGCAGGTTTGGGGAGATAATGACGCACTTGGATGAATTACACGAAGAAAAGAACTCGATCGAGTACTTTTTGTACTTGATAGAGAGGAATGCACAAGAAAGGGTTCGATCGAGCAATTTCCAGTTACTTGATCGAAATGGCTAAAATGGGAAGTTCTCGATCGAGTAGATTTTCACTCGATCGAGTGAAATGGAGGTTAGACTTCTCGATCGAGTGATTTAAAATCACTCGATCGAGTGAAATTGCAAATCATACGCAGGAAGTGTCCCTTTAACTTCTATTTTCTTCTTTCATTTTATTTTGTTCTTCACTTTACCCTCCCTTTTCGCGACATAACACCCCAAATTCTCCATTTTCTCTTGCCCAATACCAAATCCACCACCCACAATTTGTTCCTTGCTTTTAAATCGACATTTGCCCTTCAAATTTGTTCTCTTTCGTGGTCAATTTGGGTAATTAGGGTTTGCAGTTTTCGATCGAAAATTCGCCATTTTGCATCGTATTTAGTCGATTTTTCTTGCTTATCTTGTGGGTTTATTGATCAAGTAAGTTCCCTTTTTACTCCTTTGTTAATTTATTGATTGTTTAGATTATATTTGAGCAATTAAGGGTTTAGGGTTTATGATAAAGTCGAAAATTTCGACTGAAATTGAGGGATTTTGTGTTTATTTGGTTTATTTAATTGTTTCCCCCATTGCTTACTTGATTAGGATGGACAGTAGTTCTATGCCTTCGTCTAGTTCGATTGTAGTTCCGTCCTCTACTGAGACGGTGGTCCCTGCTGCCACCACCGTCACCACGCCTGTTAGTACCGCTGCTACTACCCCCGTGTTACTTGTTACTACTGCTGGTACTGTTGTTACTGCTGCTAGTTCCGCTTCCTCTTTCATGTCAGTCGCAGCCTCTATTTTAGCTAGCACTGCTGCCAATTTTTCTTCTGTGTCGGTTTCTGCTGCCTCTACTGCTGCAGCCACAGCTAGCACCTCAGGTACAGTGACCACCCCTGCTGCGTGGTCACCAGCTGTCACAGCTACCTACAGAGCCGCTCTAGTACCTCGTCCCGCTACTGGACGGGCTTCTTCTTCAGGTACTAGAGGGCGGGGTCGCGCACGAGCTACGCCTACTGCTGGCCGTTCTGCTGGTCGTGTCACCATCCAAGTGGACGACTCACTTGACTCGCACCCTAACTATCCTGAGGTAATCTTTGTTAATGCTATGCATCGCACTCAATTCTTTGCTTTAGCTAGCTGTGATTTTCTGTCTACCAAGTTTTTATGTCGTTAGTCACTTGATAGGCTTGGTATTTACGAGCCAGTTGTTGAGATTTTGCGGGGTACGGGGATGTCTGGACTAGTCACCATGAGTGCCTTCACCTTCAAGGAGCTGACCCTTGAGTTTTTCAGCTCCTTCTGGGGCACACGACACTGACCCCACTTGTGCTTCTGTGTCTTTCCGGTTATTTAACCGGACTTTTTCCTGGACTTTAGAGAAGTTTGGTACTAGGCTAGGACTTTCTTTTACGGGCCCTACTGCTGCCCCTAGGAAGGTCATCCGAATGTTGTGGAGGACCTTGGCACAGACTACTTACGAGGAGCGAAAGCTCGCTCAGGTCCACCTTCCCCCTGCCCGATACTTCCTGCGTCTGATGGGTAGTACTATTGTTGGCCGTAAAGAACCAAACAATGTGAACAACATTGAGCTTTCTATTCTGGGCGGGTACCTGAACATTGACAGTGAGGGACCCTTTGTCCTCAACATTGCATACCTGACCGCCCAGTACTTTCACACTGTGGGGGAGAAGACCACGGGCACCATTGTTTGCGGTGGCATAGCCACTTTTCTTGCCCGTTCTCTCTTCCCTGTCTTCCCTCCCGTACCTAGACACTGATAGGTACCTCGGTATTCCTGCTATGCTGTCCATGTTTTGGCTTGCTTCCGACCACCAGACTTGGAAGATTTATGGTTCCTTGTCTGAGACCCTTCCTTGAACCACTCTACCCCGTCTCGTTCTCCTACCCACTGTTAGGGGCAGGTTACCTCCACCATTGCCCATGTACCACTTCCCACTTCAACCACCTCGTACCATGTCCGCTTCTAGGAAGAGGAGGAGACCTAAAAGACCGGAGAGGGATCCACACCTTCTATGGGTGGCCAGTCTTCCATGGCCATTCCTACCCCGATCCCTACTCCTACTCCAACTCCTGCACCCGACCAGACACAGCCGGTTTACCCGGCTAATGTTTTACCTCCTCCACCCTTTGAGGCGTCTGCGGTCTTTGATCAAGGGCGTCGTGACAGTTTGTTGCTTGAGCTTCTTAGCAGACAGGCTCGTATGGAGCAGGACATAGCTCTTACTTGCGCCACCCTATGCCGACGGCCACACCTGCGCTAGCCACCTGACCACCCAGTGTCGACACTCTATCGCCATTCCAGATTTCCCTCTACACCATCCAATACCAATACCTTTCCCCTCCTACGTCAACCCTTCGACGACCGACGACCCCTTTCCCCTACCTCTGTCATCGGTCAGGTTATGGTGACGGCTGGTGGGACAACAAGCAAATCTGGTGGTCTTGCTATGTCAAGGGTTTTGGTTTTTTTCGGAGAATTTCATTGGTTTTTTAATAGTCTCAGTGTCTCTCTAATTGTGGGTGAAAAGTGAGAGGATTAAAATCGGAAAGAGAAGAAAAAATGTGTTGGATTTAGCATTCTTTGTGTTGGATTTAGCATATACGTATATAAATCACGACAATGGAATCAATCAGCTTAACTGTTGTTTGGTTGCCATAGAAAATATAAATTGACATGCTTCAGTTTCACATGAAATGCAAATTTATATGAATTATCGAGAAGATATTTGATTGGCATATAAGCAATCAAATATCTAAATTGGTGTGAAAATTGCAACTTATTAAGGGGAGGAGGCTAGATAAGGGACTTTTTATTATTTGAGCTAAAAATGATTTAAATATCAAAATTCAATCCGTATCTCCATTTACGGCCCAAAATAATTAAATAATCATTTTTTATAAGTCATGAATTTCTTTTTTAGCCATGAAATTGTAAACCTGTGATTATGTGAAGATTTAACCGATCCTTAAACCTGGCTCTTTTTAGTTTACAGTTGCAAATTTGTATCGTGTTATGCATAAGGGTAAAGTCGCTACATGTTAGTGATGACATTTCCTTCCAAAAAATTCCACACAAAAGTTGTGACGTATATATAGTCGATGAAGTCGAGTCTTGATGAATAAAAAATCACAAAAAGCAGGATAAATATTCTTAAAATTAAGTGAAAATAAATAAAAATGTAGACCAAATAGTAGCAGTCCCTTGCACTAAATTGGCAATAAAATCAGGGCTACTACATTTTTACTAATGTTGAATTACTGAATTGAAGCATCTTGGGAAAACACAATGAACATAACTTAGGAGGTAATGTTCATTCCCCCACCCCTGAGATGATCCAGACTTAAGTAACCTCACACCATGGGCCATAAACTCGATGTCTCGATCATTCATATGATGAATGTTGTTGTTTTCGGTATAAGAAGAGAGCCTGTTGACATGAATGTTGGAATGACATTCGTCTTACTCCATCATCCTTCCGTAACCATAATATGTACACATTATGGATAGAGCAAAAGTAGAAAATCCGGGTTACAACTTACAGGTGACGACACCAAATTATAACCAAATCACTCACGACTCACCTAATTTTGTTACATAGAAACCTCATCCCGATGAGTAACGAGACCATACATGTCCTAATGTCACAGCCAACACAGCTGTCTAGAGTAATTTAACAAGATCTTAAAGATAGCGAAAATGGTCGCAGATGAAAATTCAGCATACAAATAAAAATGAGTTCTAGTCTTGACTGCAAAGTAGAACGAACATGATGACCTAATACTTGAGTCACTGCACCACTAATATGGTTGCGATTACCCTTGAAAATCATTATTAACCTGCATGCAGCTCAGTTTTAACTTTTAATAATGTGATAAGCTCATTCAATACTTGAATTTGACACCAAATGCACTCAGCTACAGTGTCATACAACACCACAATTCTACATTCCTATTTCGACTTTAAAAGGCTTGGACTTAGAGGACCATCAAGCATAACAAAATGTCCTATCATTATTAGTAAAAACCTACTAAAATACCATCTTTTCCAGGTTATTTAGTCTATGGGTAGGCGTCAGTCAGTCCCTACGTTTTTCCGATGAATACTGTCAGCCCCACCATCCTTACTTTAATTAGTACTCAGTTATTCCTACAAAGGAAAAAGAATATCAGTTCCAAGGTACATTGAAAAAATCTTAAGCCATTATTCCTTAATGGTTCGAGTACTTACATGTCCAATTTCTCACATGGTCTGGTCTGCAGAATATTAATTGTACCTAACTCAAAGACCCACTACTAATTCACATTGCAGAAGCAAATGAGTAATAACCCAACTAATAAGATCAAATGACGAATCTAGTTTGATTATCATTTCAGGAGGATGTTTCTATTAGCAGCACCGACAAGCTCATACATATACAAATTGTTTTCTTGCCTTCTAACTAGTTATTTCAAGTAACCGGTAGACTTAAGGAAACCAAAACAATGGATTCTTGGTAGATAAGGCATATATAGGTAATAGGGAAGCTAGGCACATTTAGATAGTGGCAACCCATTTAAGTAGTTAACTTTATAGGAGTACTATGTATCTTTCAGAAAGCCTGATGATGTGAAGTTCCCTTAAATGCACCTAAACCTAACAACAATCAAAGACGGTTGTAAACGTTGAGAGAAAAATGTTAAGGAAACAAGTGATACTAGAAATAAGGTGATTTCTGGATGGTGAGGAATAATCAAATAATGACAGTAAGCTGGACCCATGAGTTGGTGAACCATGTTTTTCCGCCTCATGAGGTGGCTTGTCCCGCACTTTTGTCCACCTATAGTATCAATAATAAAATAACAATTATTAAATTAAATTCAGTTTTATACCGAGTAACTTTTTGATATAAGTATGGTACGCAATAAAATGATTAAAATATTTTTAGCAAAAATCAAATATTATTTTTTGGATTTAATAAATAGCTAAAATACTACGTCATAAATTATTTTCGACCTGCATTGCGCGACTCTGACTTGGCTGAAAACTCGTATAACCTGACACACATTTGACTCGACCCGTATTAACCTACTCAGTATGACCAAAACCCGGGTGATCCTGACTTTTTTGAAAGGTATACTAAGGGCACAACTACCAAGTGAAGGGGAATCTTTTTACTCCCTCTCTCTCAGTCAATTGTTGCCATTTGCCTTCTACACATTTGTCGATGCCCATTTTATTTCTTAAATATCTTTACTTACATAAGTGTGAAAATTATAAAATTTTGATATTCTTAACGTATTCATTAAGACGAATTAAACAAGATCCTTTATGATTATATTTTGTATTAGGATGGCGATAGGACGCAACCAGGTGGCACCGAGATAAAGATGAAATGTTCGTTTTCGTTTTTGCCCCTTTAAAGGATAGATATGTAATTTTATATATATTCATATTTATTCAATAAATATTACTCTTTTAACTAAACTAAATTTTATATATCAACACTATTTTACATCAAAACAATTTATTTCACATTAGCCTAATTTGCATTAAATTATCTTCATCAATAATTACATTTTTCATCATTGTTTCTTGTACTTCATCTAATTCGTTTATCATTGTTTCGTTCGCGTTCTTTATCTACTTCAGGTTCATCATCTACTTCGTTTATCATTGCTTCGTGTTCTTCATCTACTTCATTTGAAGGGACGGGTTAGAACAGACACAAGCTTAGACCTTGACAAAATGATTTACCAAAATTTTTGCAAGTGTGCTTCTCTGTTTAATTACCATCTCACCAATCCACTATCAATTCATTATCATGGCTTCATGCCTTTATCACGTCACCATGGCCGATTTTGAAAGCCTGAAACCACAACTATTACTACCAAGCTTTACCTTATCACCCGCACAATTACGCTTACTAGAGACATTGCACCACCAAATACGAGCTCGGAAGTAAACCCGAGACCAAATCAAGCAGAAGTTGAGTTGTCGTGGCTCGACCTCTTCAGGTCCGCTGCATCTATGACCATCAAGCAACCCACATCTCCAACACCAAGAACCACTACTTGTCCACCAATCAACTCATATTCGTTCGTCGTCGGTCAATTCGGCAAATCATGATGGCTGCCTACACTAAGCTCCTCACCAAATATACAAATCTACATCATTTATTGGTTAATTATAGGATATCAACCTAACGTGTAAACAAACAAAGAATAATTTTGTAATGTCGTTCCTCCTCAAAAAGAGGCAAAATTTCAGAAAGATCCTACTGATATACTCCCTCCTATTCATCATTTTCTTCCATATTTCCTTATTCGGATTATTCGGGTTTTCTTCCCTATTTCCTTTTTTGGGTTGATTTGTGTGGTCCAAATTAAATTACATGTGGGGTAGTATGTTTTGTGTGGTCCAAAATCGGTTTCTTATTCCTTGTGCAAAAAGGAAAGGGGAAGAATATAGTGAATAGGAGGGAGTATTTTTTTTCTATTTAAGTATAATTAATTATGCATTAAGTTCCTAAACTACCCTTTTGTTCTAATTTGTTTTAAATTCAAATTTTAAGTTTGGGAAATGAATATATGTACGTAATTTACGATAATGCCCACGGTGGCGCCCAATTTGAGCATCACCGGGTGGCGCTATCTCATTTTCCTTTTTATGCACTGGAAATTATTTTAAGGATTCTCTTCCTTTATGAATCTACATAGTATAAAAGCTAAGTTTTTTCTTGGCTTCTGCTTGGCTACTGAGTTTTTACATGTGGGTCCCCCATATTTTCTTATTCTATTTAATTACCCTCTCTCCTCAACGCAATTCATATTCATATCTCCTATTCCTATTTTAATTACTTATGTTAAAAGAGTAAATCATACAACTAGGACCCGAAGTATCATAAAATGTAGCGTTAAGGACCCGATGTATTTCCGTTGATCGTTAAGGACCCCATATAATAACGGTAGCCAAATTTCTAACAACGTTAGTGTCAAAAGACAAAAATACCCCTAACTTTTATTTTCCCAAGCAAATTGGTGGAAAGACGGTAAAATATTATCCCAACAATTTATGTTAATTACTCCTTCTACATTTACTCTCTTTTCTGCCATTACTCCCTTC
Organism: Silene latifolia; assembly: GCF_048544455.1. NCBI lineage: Eukaryota > Viridiplantae > Streptophyta > Magnoliopsida > Caryophyllales > Caryophyllaceae > Silene > Silene latifolia. The sequence continues at coordinate 114,460,622 of NC_133527.1, read as the reverse complement.
ATGCCATCCTCACTCATCATTCTGTTATTAATCTCTCCAAAGATTGTGGGGCTTCTTATCAAATGCAAGAGGTATACCTTGTTCTCTTGCTTTTTTTCTTATCTTGTTTATAAATAATGATAATTTAATTATAAAAGATGTACTGTTCAACTTTTAATTAAAATTATTTAACAGAATTTCTAGGGCTTATACACTTATGTAATTTACCAAAGTATTTTTTATCACCAGCAGACTATTTACCCATGGTAAAATATTAATTTTATAGTCAAATAACTTTACCTTTAATCAAATAGGAATTTGAATTCTCTCATAAAATTTGGGTAAGTAAAAATTGCAAGTCCATTATAAGCAATTGTCTTGATTTAATTGTCTTTTTATGTAGATGTCAGTTTCTAACCCTTGCATTGTGATACATCATGGAGGGACATGGCAAACAACTCCTACTATGTGTTATGTTGGTGGTCAAGTTAATATACACTGTTGGAATATGTGTCCTCCGACAATAATGCGATTACAATTGTCGATCATATTGATCACATGTTTAAATCTCATTTTAAGAATACGTAAGGGATGATTCATTTTATAGTCAACTGATCAACATTAATCGGTAACGATTGGCTTGCTAGAGTTTGACGTTATCGTCGTGGGACGGTGGTGGGGGATTGATCCCTTAAGGTCACACCTAAATGATGATGCCCTTATCTGTAAAGTTGATTAATTGTATGATGATACAAGTTGATCAATTCCTTAAAATTGAACAATTCATTTGTGAGAGAGAATATAATCATCTTATTGTAATGGGATTAAATAAGATTTATTTTAGTAATAAAATGCTTTGTTACTAAAATTGTTTATTGTTTGAGAAACAATAGAGATAAGAATGAATGGTTAATTATAATTACAAAATGTTGTGAATTATAATTATATGACCCATTTTATTTATGTGATCAAGTATTACTAGTCAATTTGTTGTATGTAATTTAATTAATTTATAAAATAATATTTATGTGATAAATATGTATTAAATTAATTAATAACATGTATCATACTACATGTGACATATTGTGTGAAAATTGACAAATTGACAAAATAAAATGGTAGTCCATTTTATATAGATGGACCGAAATAATGAGTGTAAAGTGGGTGAATTATTTTATGAGATAAAATAAGCTAATGATAACTAACCTACACCTAGCCTTACAAGCTGAAGGTATAGAAAAGAACAAAAGGAAAAGTGAAGGACCATATATTGGTCCTCCTCCTCACCAAAACCGGTGGCCATTCTCTCATCAAGAGAGTTTTTTGTTCTCTTATATTTTCTAATACACTCAACCACTCAACATACATGCAAACTCTCTCTTTTGTTCATCTTTCTCCAAAAATTAGAGAAATTATGATCAAATTGTTCATAAAAGATTACTAAAATTATTAATATAATATATGAGTGTTAGTAATCAATTTTAAGGTAAACTACTAAACTAATATCTAGCTAATAATTATTTAGTGGGGATATGGGATAATCTTGGGTGCAATCAAGAGGAGAATCTCTACTTTGGGATTTTTGGAGGATCATCCTAATATTCATTATAGCTCAAGAACTAACAAGTAGGAGATCTTGTTGGTGCCCATAATGGCCGAAATATTCATATGGTATGAATCGATTTTTCCTTACTCTTTTCTAGTTTTGCATGCATAAGATCTTTAAGTTTTTATGAATAAAACTTTAAACTAAAATATGTGATATTTAAAACATGATTTCCAAAAAGTTGTATCAGAGCCTTAGGTTGTTTGCATGCAAATCGGTTATAGTTTTTCCGAGTTATACGATTAACAAATAAAACTTATAAATTTGTGTTTATTATGATATATCACGAAATCAATTATGCATGTTAAAGTTTTTGTTCCTAAAATGTATTTAGGATATTTTGGTTAATTTATGGATTTTTATTGTTCATTTTATATAATAATGGCATTAAAATGTGATTTTATGAAAAAAATGTCATTTTTGGACTAAAATTATCTAAACTTCTATTTTTCCAGTGGTTTTTGGATATGTTTTCACATATATTATTTTTAGATGACCTGTAAAATTTCATAATTTTATGAGTTTTTATGCTCGAAATATGGATTTTTCATGATAAAAATCGAATTTAAATGAAAAATAGGTTAATATGTGTAATATTTCGAATCTGGTCATAAAAATTTAGTATGTTGTCACATGCAATTTTACAAGATGTTTGTAAAATAATTGGCTATAATGAAGTCTTTATGCATGATTTATGAATTTTTGATGAAAAATCACATAAATAGTGACTTTAATTAGTATAATTGCTAAAACATACTTCATGACTAAGGAAAAACGTCACATGTTGCATTTTATCTCATATTTCAGATCTAAAATTGAAAAATTGATGAAAATATTTTTTCTCATATTTTTATGGTTTTAATTGATAAATCCGATAAACCGCAACATTGTTTTTCTCGATAATTTTCGAAATTTTTAACCTAAGTTTTTGAACATTATGAGTGTCATGGTATTTTTCCAGAATGTTCATGAGTTTAAAATTTCAAATTTCAAATTTATTTGAAATTTTTATGATTTATTTGAAGTTTATGGCATTATTTTTTAATTTTAAGTCCTTTTATGAACAATATTAAGAAATATAAGTTAATTATTGTCAATATGTTAGTGGAGAATAATTTTAAGTCCTGAGATGGTTAGGGTAATTAACTAGTACATAAATATGATTTTATGTAATTATTGTGATTTTTAAAAGGTTAAATCACGCAAATCCGTAAAAACCGATTAATATACGATATTGGCTCTTTAAAGGCGATTTAGCATAAAATTGGGCATATTCATACATATTATAATGCTGCATTTTATTTATAATTGTCATAATTTTATTTTATGTAATTTTATTTTATGTAATTTTACTTAGTATGGCCTTAGTTTTAATTGATATTACCCGAAATGTATGGGAATATCGATTCGGTTGTAATTTATTATGATCTCGTATCACCGTTTGTAATTTAATAGATTTATTTTATTTTAATTACAAATGTATAATAGGAAATTATGTAATTTATTTATTCCGGAGTTCCTTGAAGACGGTGCCACTCAAGAAGGCGATCCATTAAAGACGGTGTTACCTCGAGATGCGTGCCAAAACCAAAGTTTAAGGGACCAATGGAGTTGGTTTCCGAATTTGTAATAGTTTATTAGATTTACTATTTTTAGGAAGGCCATACTAGGATTTAATTTATGCTTTGCATTTTTATATATGTTGCATGCATCGCTAAATCGCCATAACTAAAACATGCATTATCATTTTAATCGAGTTTATCGACCGTGTCAATTACAATTATTGTAGTTCACCGCTTTAGTTCACTTAAAATGTGATAGATAATAAATTGACATGACCTCTCGCTAAAATAAACAATTGAGACTTAGCCTTACCAAAAAGTAGAAACCATGAAAACCTATTTCGCAAGGGAGTGCACTCGGCCACCCCGGGGTACAAACCTTGTTACGTAGGGGAAGTGGGTGATACATGTCTATCCACCGAATTCATGTTGATGAGGGTTTCATCGGCTACCCCGTGCCCAAGTTAATGTGAATTTGGATCATGGACACATTTATTCGAAATTTGGGTTGAACTCAACAAAAGTATTGATAAGGGATGAATCGGCTACCCCGTGCCCTTGTCGGATGTGTTTTGGGCTAAAGATAAATGTTAATGTAATTTTATTGACCGAGAGTTCTAAAAGCAGAATTGATTAAAGAGTTAATCCACCGAGTTATATTAATAAGGGTTTCATCGGCTACCCGTGCCCAAGTTAATATGAATTTGGATCTCGGAATCATTTATCATAGTTGGGTAGAGGTCACCATGTAAATGCTTTACTTGTTATTTACAAGTATTAATAAAACGATAAATGTTAAGTTTTCCATTATTCCGTTATTATATTGTTCTATTTCTTTACCACAATTCATATACGATATCATTTCGATTTTTGATTCAAATCTCCATTAAAGCATCGTAACTAAAGACAAATATGAATTTTCTTCTAAAACCTCGAATTATCCATTGTAAGGATCTCTTGTGAAGAGTATAGATGGAAGTTATTTTGATCAAAAGGGTTTTTGATTCTTAAGTAACATATCTACTTACAATTGTTTCTCATATGCTTAATTGAGTTAAGTACTTTGAAACGTTACATCATTTTGGTAACTAGATTTGTTTGAAATCAAAATTGACCAAAATACCGCAACCACTTCAATGAAAGTTTTAAGACTAAACGAATAAATTGAAGAGTAGTCTTCATGAATTTCAATTTTGCTTCTCTTAGCAAAGACTCATTGAAATGAGTGGGAGCATTCTCTTAAACCGTTAAGAAAAGGGTGAGGTTTAAAGAAGTAAAATTAGAATGGAATTGATACAAGGTAATGTTAAAAGTAAAGTTATTGAGAATAACGATACTAAACCTATCAATCCTGACCGATAAAGTTTCCATTGTCTTAATTGTTGGACGCTAGAAAGGAAACTACCCCAAATTATTGAAGAATCAACAAGTTAGTTGTGGGACATCTAATGGGACCTTCTTCTTTAAATGTTTATTTGATTGACATAAATTTTGCTAGTACTACTTCGTCAATATTAGAAACCAGTAGAGGTTTTCATCATTGTATTTGATACATAGGATGATTAGAATATGACGACTAGCAACAATGATGTTGAGAGATAGAGTCATTGTGTACTCAATCTAGTTTTTGAGTTTAAAGTTGTACTTAATTGTAACTATTAAGTGCATAAACTCCAAATAAGAATATAAACTTGTTAAGATACAAAAGAGGTTTCACTTTTGTGACCCTATACACCATGATTTGATGTATGGCTAGCCCATTATCAAGGTGATTATATTCTAAACCAAACTAGAATGATATATCATGAAGATTATGCAAGACTCAAATTGGTAACCCAAGATTAAACATTAGATTCTGGAATGATGAACGCAAAGAGTTATCGAGTACTCTTGAAACCATTAGATCTTATGGTATATGCATATCTTGTATTCAAAGCAAGATGTCTCATGCCTTTTTTGGTTGAAAGGGAGATCGAGGTTGTAAATCAGTGATCCATAATAGGTTGATCATTTTCTTTTACCAACGATTTAAGTTGACGCTAATGTGTTCGCTTAATAAGGTAAATAGAGAAATCTTTGAAGAAGTTCAAAGAGTTCAAAGAATCACGATTTAGTCGTGATGGGATTATCAAAGTGAAGACTTTGATATAAGCCAAATGAAATGTGATATAGTATCACAAGTTAATCTCTCTTAACACACATTATGGGATAATGTGTGGTTGGATAAATAAATCAAATGCTATTCGATATGGTTTGGACTTCAATCAAGTTACTTTGAGTTACTTGATCCTTTTGGGGATTTTATCATTTTGTCTAAATTATTTTTCCACTAAATCTAAAACAAATCATATGAGATATGAAATGGTGAGTTACCATGTTTGTAAGTTTTCACAAGAAACAAATGCTCATTTTTTCCTTATTATAATCACGAGTACAACGGGTTTGTGGCTCGTGAAGCTGTCTTTCTAAAATACAAGTTTATTTCTAGAAGACAGAGTGGGAGAAATTATTCAAAGAGCCACAAAGAATGTTATGTCACAAGAAAGACTCTACATGAGACGTTTTGTGTAAGACGTTGTTTCTTCAAAACCTAGGAGGTTAAAGTCATCACTTGTTGAAGATGATGAATTCATGTTACTTTTAAGAAAGTAAAGAGCTTACAACTTACAAAGAAATTGTTTGATTCAAGTTACTTCTGGAAAGTAATGAACTATGACTTACATGAGAGTGTTTAAGTCACAACTCAATACAAGGCTTAGAGCCATGAAAATCCGAAATAAATTCCAAGTGAATTGTTAGATATCAAAGCTTGATTGGTTGCAAAGGGTTTTGCACTAGTTGAAATGCTTAAGTCTATTTGGATCTTCTTAGGGATTATGTTTCAGTATGATGATATACATATAGCAAGTGAATCTAAAACCCACTTCTTAAATTAGAAGGAATGTATTCAATACATGTCTTGAGTTTTGTAGATTCTTGAAATCCTAAGATAATGTGAAACTTAAGAGAGGGTTTTAAGTAGGACATCAATGAATTGGAATCAATGTTTTTGATCATGTTATAAGAAATTTCCCGATAAGTCGAGAAGTTGTGTTTATACATGGAGTTTAGTGGGAGTTACGGTAATTTTTAATTAGTCTAATATGTGGATGACATATTGATCATTGGGAATGATTTAAGACTAGGAGATATATAATACATCTTTAATATCCAGATTTATGGAGATAAATCTACATGATATTAGCGTCAAATAAGGAGTCTTATGTTGATAAGATTCATGACTAGTTCAATCGAATTGAACATATTTGATTGATTCCATTTGCTTCCGCTGCCGAATCAATTAAATAGGAAATGATGTATAACACTTCATATACTTTGAGTATGATGAATTGTTTCAAATCGAATTTAAGTAATAGTTACCAAGTAAGCCATAAAGATTACCCTTGAGTGCTTGCAGAAGCATTAAGGATGTAATGCAAAGTGTTTTTGATGCAATTTTGTGTAAGGGTGTTACACAAATGACAATTGACAATTGAAATTGCGCGTGGTTTCCGACAAAACCATAATCAAAACACATTAGGATGGTTTAGGAACCATTATGGCTATGTTATTTAAGAAATAGATTTGCTAGAATCGTTCTAGGCAATAAAGAACAATGAAAAATATTTAAAACGAAAATTGAGTACACTTGCGATCATGAGATGTGAAAGAGGATGGATCCCGCACACTGTGAAAACAGTGGGAGCCATTCTAAGGCTAGAGGGCCTATGTCTTGACTGGATCTCGACACGTACTCAGAAAGTTTTATAATGCAAATGTATACATTACAAAGGAAAACGAGTATGTAGTAAGGTTGAGTAAGGTACAAGAAGTTGATAAAACCTACTAACCAAAGCCTTTTCATAGGCTTAACATGATGAGTCATGTCATTTCAATTGGATTGAGATGAATAAATACATACAAGATCAAATTAGATTATAGAATATGAAATAGTAATCAGACATTGACTATTCATATGTGATAATCGCATTTGTCGTTCGAGTTTTACTTTAAAACTCTTTTATTATACTTTGTTACATCCAAACGGGTTGTATGACGATATTGAACCCCGTTAAAGTGAACCCGGATTAACAATAGTATTCGCCCATAGTCACTTGTATGAGGTGACGTCTCGAAGTGACTAGAGTGTGATGCGATTGATGGCAAGTTCAGTGCCATACAGTCATGTGAGATGACTAGTCGATCACATAGGCAGAGTGTTAGGAACACTTTGTCGAGCAGTGACCGCTTATAGAGTTCTGGCAAATATATAGCCTGGTCGTGGCGAGAGCTACTATAGTATTCTAATGAGTCGATTCTTTTGACTAAAGACTGTTCGCCTAAGATGACACAGTTTCAGATTAGCTTTGATTTATGTTACTACGACCTTCGTAAATGGGGTCAAATGGGCATATTTTGGGTTATGATGGCTGTGGCTAGTCGAAGGGAATAGTGCGATAGGAATTGTCCATCCCTTTGTTAGGGTTAAAACAATATCTCAGGGCCACTCGAGGAGTAATGAACTGGAAATGCGTGGCCACGCTCGGAAGGTATCTATGGTAGATAAATTCCGGTCAATCAGTTATTCTCCAGATCGAGGAAACCACTCTCGATATGATCACTTGCAAGTACCACCCGAAAGACACCTTGCATTGAGTGGGAGATAGTAATAGGACAAGAGAATTGGTGACGCACACTTGTCGAGGACAAGTGGGAGATTGTTGGAATATGTGTCCTCCGACAATAATGCGATCACAATTGTCGATCATATTGATCACATGTTTAAATCTCATTTTAAGAATACGTAAGGGATGATTCATTTTATAGTCAACTGATCAACATTAATCGGTAACGATTGACTTGCTAGTGTTTGACGCCATCGTCGTGGGGACGGTGGTGGTGAGTTGATCCCTTAAGGTCACACCTAAATGATGATGCCCTTATCTGTAAAGTTGATTAATTGTATGACGATACAAGTTGATCAATTCCTTAAAATTGAACAATTCATTTGTGAGAGAGAATATAATCATCTTATTGTAATGGGATTAAATAAGATTTATTTTAGTAATAAAATGCTTTGTTACTAAAATTGTTTATTGTTTGAGAAACAATAGAGATAAGAATGAATGGTTAATTATAATTACAAAATGTTGTGAATTATAATTATATGACCCATTTTATTTATGTGATCAAGTATTACTAGTCAATTTGTTGTATATAATTTAATTAATTTATAAAATGATATTTATGTGATAAATATGCATTAAATTAATTAATAACATGTATCATACTACATGTGACATATTGTGTGACAATTGACAAATTGACAAAATAAAATGGTAGTCCATTTTATATAGATGGACCGAAATAATGAGTGTAAAGGGTGTTAGTGGGTGAATTATTTTATGAGATAAAATAAGCTAATGATAACTAACCTACACCTAGCCTTACAAGCCTAAGGTATAGAAAAGAACAAAAGGAAAAGTGAAGGACCATATATTGGTCCTTCTCCTCACCAAAACCGGTGGCCATTTCTCATCAAGAGAGTTTTTTGTTCTCTTATATTTTCTAATACACTCAACCACTCAACATACATGCAAACTCTCTCTTTTGTTCATCTTTCTCCAAAAATTAGAGAAATTATGATCAAATTGTTCATAAAAGATTACTAAAATTATTAATGTAATATATAAGTGTTAGTAATCAATTTTAAGGTAAACTACTAAACTAATATCTAGCTAATAATTATTTAGTGGGGATATGGGATAATCTTGGGTGCAATCAAGAGGAGAATCTCTACTTTGGGATTTTTGGAGGATCATCCTAATATTCATTATAGTTCAAGAACTAACAAGTAGGAGATCTTGTTGGTGCCCATAATGGCCGAAATATTCATATGGTATGAATCGATTTTTCCGTACTCTTTTCTAGTTTTGCATGCATAAGATCTTTAAGTTTTTATGACTAAAACTTTAAACTAAAATATGTGATATTTAAAACATGATTTCCAACATATACGACAACATACTAGATGACATAGATTACGTATATGTTCGGAAATTAGTTGATAAATTGGATTACACAAATATCGTAAAGCTTCACTATTTGGACCCTAGAATGAACTTCCAGACCGGTCTAATATTTTTAGGAAGCAATGAAAATTTTGAGGCTTTTCTTGGTTTTTTGATTGAATATGAGGAGGTTCATCTTTTCTGTTAGCATGACAATGGGTTCGCTGAGTTGAATGTGAACATCCCGTTCCTCGATTTGTTGAAAAGAGTAGATGCACCTAACACCACTACTTTACTTCCATGATTATTGAATACATTGATTATGATGAGGAGGGAAGTGACAATGAAGATGAAGAAGTGTTGAATGTTAGAGACGAAATGCGGCTTGAAAAAACTCAACAAATAGATTATGAGGATGAACTTAAAGGTCTTATGAGGCTAGATGGATGGTCAAAGGACCAATTAAATGGTACTGATAGTGATTATGAGGACGAGTCTGACTTAGAGAGCCCTGATGAAAGCTCGGATGAGGACAATATAGGCTACCTTGTTAATCCACAAAGCTCTAAAAAGGCCAGAGTCACAAACTGTAATACTACGTATTTATGAGTCTCTGGGTACTCTATCGAGTAGGCCTTACTCTGTCGAGTAAGGATGAGTTGCAGTTTAAAATAGTTTCTGACCTGTTGGGTACTCGATCGAGTAACGTGGGTACTCGATCGAGTAAGGGGGCACTCGATCGAGTACCTTAGCTACTCGATCGAGTAGCCGGTTTACGGGGGATGATTTCTCGGGTTTTGTTAATAATGCGATTAAGTATATATTACTTCCGTCACTATTCTTTAAACACTTTTTAAAACCTAATTACTGTGAAAAGAGAAATCAAACTACGTCATTCGCTTTAATCGCATTGTTGGCAAATCCCGGAGCTTGGAAGGTCGGATTTTACCTTTCTTGATACCTTTGTGATCCTTGCGTCGAGGGTAAGACCTACGTACCGTTTTTATAATGTTTCCTTAAAGTTGGTTAAACCCTAATATGGGGATTTGGGGTTTTGTTGTTTTGTATGATTGGTAGTGATTATATGTTTGTATGTTAGGAGGAGGATTCGTAGAGGAAGCGTTTTGATATCAGTTGTGAGATCGTCTGATTGTGTTGTGCTTTCCGGTAGGGTTTCCTACTCGTATTAGTCCCATAATGCATTGTTGGTGTGGGTAATTGCTGATTAGTATCGTATTGGTTTTATGACGGTTGTTGATTGATTGTTGTTAATGGTTGTGATTGTTTGTCTCTGGTTCTCGAGATGCGTTCTCGGCTGAGTGGAGTCACTTGCGGGAGTGGCTTCACGCCCTAGTTTTGCCCTCCGTGGAATCCGCCACGGGAGGGGATGTGCACATTAATGGGACAGGGTTATCGCTCGGTATGATGAGCGGTATTTGGTGGGTACATTGCGGTCCCCCATGGGCAGTGGCTGGTCCGTGGGACGATCGGTGACGGAGATTGATTGGTGTGGGTGATTGTGTGTGATTTGTTTGAGTGTCTTTGTTTCATCGATCTTGTTGGTTATATAAATTGTGTGATTAGATCGACCCTGGTTAATGTTTTAAAATCGTGGTGATCCATTCGGGGATGGTGAGCGATTATTGAGCGTGCATGAGTCGAGTTCTTTGGGATAGTTGGGATGTGCCACCGTCTGATGATAGAAGTCTTCCGCTGTAGCTTAGTAGTTTAATAAACATTTCAGTTAGCTGTTTAGACAGTTGGTTTGAGAACATGTATTCGTATTTTGGTTTTGGTTTTGAGATTGTAACCTTTCGCTAAAGTATTTATATTTAAATGTTGTTTCGTTATTGTTTATTTGATTATCATTGCCTCGGGTAACCGAGATGGTAACATCCTTATACCTGGGTGGTCCTGGTAAGGTACTTGTAGTATGGGGGTGTTACAAAATAGTATCAGAGCGACGATCCTGAAACCTGTAACCAGTGAACCTAATGAACATAGGGAGTCAATTAAAATGAACGCGGGGTAAAGGTTGTAGGAGCTAATGCAAAGGCTTGGGAGACGTCCTAAAGTCGCGAAATCGCCCTACAATTTTGAACCGGTCACATGGGGGGTATATGTCAAGGTCGTATGTGATGTTTGTTAGTTTGTATGTGTATGTGGAGATGTATGCTGTAATTGTTGGATGTTTGGAGTAGAAGGTTGAGTTTATGCATGAAAGGTTGGTGAAGTATATAGAACTGTTGTTTGAACAAGAAGCATGTTGGTTGTTTACTACGGGGCGTTTGATAATATGAGATCGTTGATTTGTTGATCATATGAAAAGCTTGGTAGAAATGCATGCTTAGCTATTTTATATGTCGAGTTATAAAGTTGCATAGAATATGTTAGGATATGATATAACATGCGGGTAGCATATTCGAGTTAGCATGACTCGATCGAGTGGGTCTGACTCGATCGAGTGGGTATTTGACGATTTTGCAACCAGAATCGTGTTTTTGGGCACTCGATCGAGTACCTCGGGCACTCGATCGAGTAGGGGGTCACTCGATCGAGTATCCTGGCTACTCGGTCGAGTATGTTAGAGATCAGAAGGTCTGTTTGGGGTCTGATGTCGAGGCACTCGATCGAGTATGGTGGGCACTCGATCGAGTAACATCTTACTCGATTGAGTAGGGTTAGACACTCGATCGAGTGAGTTCTGGGCAGTCCGCTTTCGTGTTTTGAGGTTTTAGTGCACATGTTTATATCTACCCTTTCTTATATAGTTTCAAGATGCTGCCCAAGAGAAACGCTTATTATGCGAGAGCTGAGACCATGAACATAGATGATGTCGTTAAGATGTTGGAGCATCAAGATGCTCTTACAGAGGCCTTAAAGAAAGTGGGAAAGGACAAGGAGGTTGATCACTCTAAGATCAGTCTCTATATAGCGAGGTTCAACCCAAAAGAGTACAAGGGGACCGGGGAACCAAACCTTCTTGACAACTGGCATCGTGAGATGGAGAACATTCTAGACCTGGTTCACTGTCCTGATGAGATGAGAGTAGAACAAGCTGCGTTCTACCTGAGGGAAGCAGCTGGCGAGTGGTGGGATAAGGTGAAGGTGAGTGTTAGGGAGATGTATGCGAACCAGGCTTACCTGCTATACCTTGGGAAGAGTTTCGGAGGGCTATGAGGAAAGAGTTTATACCGGAGCATGTGAGGAGTAAGCTGAGAGAGGAGTTTGATGGGTTTAAGGTGACATCTGATATGTCAGTTGCTGAGTACTACAAACAGTTTAATGAGAAGTCTAGGTATGCTGAGGATATGGGTTTGAGTGAGGAGAACCTGGCGCTGAGGTTTGAGAGAGGGTTGACCCCTAAGATTATGGATAAGCTACCTGTGGGAGTCCTTACTGATGTTAAGGAAGCTTATGAGAGGGCTGGGAGAGCTGAGAGGTTAGTGAAGATGGCTCAGGAGAGAGTGGGTGTTGAGAAAAGAAAGGCTGAGAGTGAGGGTGGTGGCCAATCTAGTCACAAGAAAGGCAACCACAATCAAGCTAAAGGGTTTTCTGCTGGGTCAGGGTTAAGTGCTGGGGCTTCCTTTGGGCGTGGCCGTGTGAGTGGTAGTGGTAGTTGGGGAATGATCTGCTATGGCTGTGGCGGTGTAGGCCACAAGAGACATGAGTGCACGAGTATGCCTGGAGCTTTTCAGGGATCGGCTCGGGGGAGCTATTCTCAGGGACCTGCACAGAGTTATGCGAGCAATAGACCGTGCGGGTCATGGTCTAACCGGGAAGTCAGAGCTATCAGGGTGGAGGTAACCGCAATGGCGGTAATTCTTATCAGAAACCAGCTACGAACAACAACAACAACCAGGGGTCGGGTGCTAAGCCGACCACATCAGCCAGTACTGTCCAGGGAGGTGGACAAAAGACCAGTAGAAAGCTGTTCATGATGGACAAGAAAGTAGCTGAGGATGATGCACATGTTATCACTGGTACTTTTCTTGTTAACGGTATTCATACCTTTATTTTGTTTGATTCGGAGGCGTCTCAGTCGTTTGTATCTTCGAGTAATGTTAAACGGTTGGGTTTGAGGGTATATGAGTCTGTAAGTGAGAAAGTTTTTATACCTTCGGGTGAGTCTGTATCATGTGGGAGGTTGTTTAGAGATGTGTCTATGATAGTTGGGCAAGTTGATCTACCTGTAGACTTGCTAGAGTTTCCTTTTGACGGTTTTGAGATGATAGTCGAGATGGATTGGTTGGGAAAGTATAAAGCTAAGATAGACTGTCATCAAAAGAAAGTGTCTTTGAGAGGGCCTAAGGGTGTTAGTGTGTCTTATCGTGGGTTTCTAGTCAAACCCAAAGTTAAGTTGATTGCAGCTGTCACCTTGAAGCCTTATCTAAGGAAGGGATGTCCTTTGATCTTATGCCATATGAGAGATGACCGGATAGAGAGTCTGACAGTTGATCAGATACCAGTGGTGGGAGAGTTTGCAGATGTTTTTCCATAGGAGATTCCGGGGTTGCCACCGAAGAGGGAGATAGATTTCACGGTTGAGTTGAAACCGGGAACGGGGCCAATCTCTAAGGCACCGTACCGGATGGGTCCTAAAGAGATGGAGGAGCTTAGGAAACAGTTAGATGGTCTGATAGAGAAGGGATACATTATACCTAGTGTATCGCCGTGGGGAGCACCAGTTCTTTTTGTGAAAAAGAAAGATGGGAGTTTGAGGTTGTGCATAGATTACAGAGAGCTGAACCGAGTGACAGTGAAGAACAAGTATCCTTTGCCAAGGATAGATGACCTGTTTGATCAGTTGAGTGGTGCGTCAGTCTTTTCTAAAATTGATTTGAGGTCGGGGTACCATCAGGTGAAGATTAGAGAGGTGGACATACCGAAGACAGCTTTCACGTCGAGGTATGGCCATTATGAGTATGTGGTGATGCCGTTTGGGTTATCTAATGCACCGGCTGTGTTTATGGATTTGATGAACAGAATCTTCAGATAGTTTTTGGACAAGTTTGTGGTGGTGTTTATCGATGACATCTTAGTCTACTCTAAGACTAAGGAGGAGCATGAGGAGCATCTGAGGATTGTGTTGCAGACTTTGAGGGAGCATGAGTTATATGCTAAGCTGTCCAAGTGTGAGTTCTGGTTAGAGAAAGTTGCTTTTCTGGGGCATGTGATCTCTAAGGAGGGAGTAGCCGTGGATCCGGCGAAGATTGAGGCAGTGACAAAGTGGGAAGCACCAAAGAATGTTGCTGAGATCAGGAGTTTCTTGGGTTTAGCTGGATACTACAGACGGTTCGTGAAAGATTTCTCCAAGATAGCTAGACCTATGACAGCTTTGATGAGGAAAGAGAACAGGTTTCGTTGGGATGAGAGTTGTGAGAAGGCGTTCCAAACATTAAAGGAGCGTTTGATCACAACTCCTATCTTAGCATTGCCTGAAGGGATCGAGAACTTTGAGGTATATACAGATGCCTCAAAGAATAGGTTGGGATTTGTGTTGATGCAGAACGGTAAGGTGATTGCCTATGCTTCTAGGCAATTGAAGCCGTATGAGGAGAACTACCCTACACATGATCTAGAGTTGGGTGCAGTGGTGTTTGCTCTCAAGATTTGGAGACATTACCTTTATGGGGCGACCTTTAAGGTATTTTCGGATTACAAGAGTCTCAAGTACATCTTCACTCAAAAGGAGTTGAACATGAGACAGAGGAGGTGGATGGAGCTGATTGGCGATTATGACATGGATACTATCTACCATGAAGGGAAAGCCAATGTTATCGCAGAAGCTTTGAGTAGGAAGAGTGTACATTCTTTGTGTACAGCTCTATCTTTGATGAGATTGAGAGATGAGGTGGGGAAGTTTGGGATACATATGATGCAGAGAGGGGATGCTGTGGGAGATTTGACAGTACAACCTGATCTTTATGATGATATTCGCGATAAACAGGCTTTGGATCCTAAGATGGTTGAGTGGAGAGCTGGAGTAGAGAAAGGAACAGTGTCTCGATTCTCTATTCATACAGATGGTAGTTTGAGGTTCGACGGTAGGTGGTGTGTCCCTAATGATGAGGAGCTGAAAAAGACTATCATGACAGAGGCACATTGTACACCGTATTCAGTACATCCAGGTGGTGACAAGCTATACAAGGATTTAAAGAACACGTTTTGGTGGCCTGGGATGAAGAAAGAAACAGCTGAGTTTGTGGCCCGTTGTTTGACATGCCAGAGAGTTAAAGGGGAACAGCGACGACCACAAGGTAAGATTCAGTCTTTAGAGGTACCTGAGTGGAAGTGGGAATCCATTTCTATGGATTTTATCGTGGGCTTGCCAAAGAGCCAACAGGGTAACAACATGATATGAGTGATAGTGGATCGACTGACAAAGTCAGCTCACTTTGTGCCAATGAAAGATACATGGACTAAAGCATAATTAGCTATGGCTTATCGAAAGAATGTGCTAAAGTTACATGGAGTCCCTAAGGACATAGTGTTTGACAGAGATGCGAGATTTATCTCAAGGTTTTGGAAAGAGTTGCAGGAATCTTTGGGAACAACTTTGAAGATGAGTACAGCTTTTCATCCTGCGACAGACGGTCAGACTGAGAGAACAATCAAAACCCTTGAGGATATGTTACGAGCTTGTGTGATGGACTTTGGTGGTAGCTGGGAACAGAGGTTAGATTTGATAGAGTTTTCTTACAACAACAGCTATCACACTAGTATTGGCATGACACCGTTTAAGGCTTTATATGGGAGGAGATGTAGGAGTCCGATTTGTTGGGACGACAGTGCTGAGGCAGTGGTTCTAGGACCAGAGATGGTACATGAGACGGTTGAACAGATAAAGAGGATCAGGGAACGGATGAGAGCAGCTCAGGATAGGCAAAAGAGTTATGCAGATCTACATCGCCGGGATATAGAGTTTCAGGTTGGGGACAAGGTTCTTCTGAAAGTGTCTCCTATGCGTGGGGTTATGAGATTTGGGAAGAAAGGCAAGCTGAGTCAGAAGTTCATCGGGCCTTATGAGATCTTAGAGCGAGTTGGAGAGGTTGCATATCGTCTGGCTTTACCAGTGGCATTAGAGAGAGTGCATAATGTGTTTCATGTATCGCAGCTGCGGAAGTACGTGAGTGACCCGTCACATATGTTAGAGACAGAGAGCTTAGAACTAGATGAGTCCTTATTATATCTTGAGGTACCTAAGCAGATTCTTGACCGGAAGGTTAGGAAGACTAGGAGTGGTGAGACAGTTTTGCTTAAAATCCTTTGGTCTAACCACGAGACTGAGGAAGCTACATGGGAGGCAGAGGATGCCATGAGAGAGCGTTACCATTTCCTTTTTGATCAGGTATGTATGGTTACGGGGACGTAACCTTGTTTCTTTTAGGGGGGTAGGAGATGATCGCAAAGAGTTTTTAAGAGTTTTTATACCCTTTTTATGTTATGTCGGTATAGTTGTTGTCGTTGAGTCGGGTTGAGTTTGGGTTAGTAACATGTTTTATGTTGAGTTTGTTTTGGTTGTTGAGTCGGGAGTGCTTAGTGCGAGTCTTTATTTTGTTGTGGTTTGAACTTCGGGGACAGAGTTCTTTTTAAGGAGGGAAGACTGTAATACTACGTATTTATGAGTCTCTGGGTACTCTATCGAGTAGGCCTTACTCTGTTGAGTAAGGATGAGTTGCAGTTTAAAATAGTTTCTGACCTGTTGGGTACTCGATCGAGTAACGTGGGTACTCGATCGAGTACCTTAGCTACTCGATCGAATAGCCGGTTTACGGGGGATGATTTATCGGGTTTTGTTAATAATGCGATTAAGTATATATTACTTCCATCACTATTCTTTAAACACTTTTTAAAACCTAATTACTGTGAAAAGAGAAATCAAACTACGTCATTCGCTTTAATCGCATTGTTGGCAAATCCCGGAGCTTGGAAGGTCGGATTTTACCTTTCTTGATACCTTTGTGATCCTTGTGTCGAGGGTAAGACCTACGTACCGTTTTTATAATGTTTCCTTAAAGTTGGTTAAACCCTAATATGGGGATTTGGGGGTTTTGTTGTTTTGTATGATTGGTAGTGATTATATGTTTGTATGTTAGGAGGAGGATTCGTAGAGGAAGCGTTTTGATATCAGCTGTGAGATCGTCTGATTGTGTTGTGCTTTCCAGGTAGGGTTTCCCTACTCAGTATTAGTCCCATAATGCATTGTTGGTGTTGTGTAATTGCTGATTAGTATCGTATTGGTTTTATGACGATTGTTGATTGATTGTTGTTAATGGTTGTGATTGTTTGTCTCTAGTTCTCGAGATGCGTTCTCGGCTGAGTGGAGTCACTTACGGGAGTGGCTTCACGCCCTAGTTTCGCCCTCCATGGAACCCGCCACGGGAGGGGATGTGCACATTAATGGGACAGGGTTATCGCTCGGTATGATGAGCAGGGATTTGGTGGGTACGGATGCGGTCCCCCACGCGTGGTGGTCCAGTGGATAGTCGGTGACGGAGATTGATTGGTGTGGGTGATTGTGTGTGTTTGTTTGAGTTGTGTTGTTTATTGACTTCGTTGGTTATATAACTTGTGTGATTAGTATCGACCCGGTTAATGTTTTAAAATCGTGGTGATCCATTCGGGGATGGTGAGCGATTATTGAGCGGTATGAGTCGAGTTCGGGATAGCTGGGATGTGCCACCGTCTGATGATAGAAGTCTTCCGCTGTAGCTTAGTAGTTTAATAAACATTTCAGTTAGCTGTTTAGACAGTTGGTTTGAGAACATGTATTCGTATTTTGGTTTTGGTTTTGAAATTGTAACCTTTCGCTAAAGTATTTATTTTTAAATGTTGTTTCGTTATTGTTTATTTGATTATCATTGCCTCGAGTAACCGAGATGGTAACATCCTTATACCTGGGTGGTCCTGGTAAGGCACTTGGAGTATGGGGGTGTTATACAAACTTCTCATACATGTCTAAGTCAACCCCACAAGATACCACTTTTTGTAAGGGCCAATAATTGTTCAATAACGCTACCGAGTTTAGGAAAGCATTGACAAACTATTGTGTAAGCTCGAGGAAAGACGTGGTTTACACAAAGAATCAAAAAGACAAAATAGGCGCCAATTGTAAAACGCATGGTTGTTCGTGGAGAATCTGGACATCTTGGGCTGGGAAGAGTAAGACCTTCCAAGTGAAAACTTACATTGGTGAGCATAAATGTGGAAATGTGGTGTCGAAAATAAGTGCATCTTGGATTGCAGAGAACTACAAGAATAAGTTCAAGATTAACCCATATTTAAAGTTACAAGAAATAGTAGACACAATATGGAGAGAATGGGGAATTAATGTGTCAATCTTTATGGCAGGAAAAGCAAGAAAAAAAGCTCAGTTATTGGTGAATACGGGGAACAATATTCATTGCTTCACAGATATGTTGCTGGAATATTAAGGGCTAATCCTAATAACACAATCAAGTTTTCTTTGGATAATGGGGTTTTTAAAAGAGTTTATATATGTTTTTCAGCTTTAAAACTTGGTTTTGTAGAAGGGTGTAGGCCTTTTATATCTATAGATGGATGCTTTCTTAAAGGGCCATTTGGTGGACAGCTCCTTGTTGCTGTGGGATAAGATGGGAATAACCAAATATTTCCCATCGCTTGGGCAGTAGTAGAAGTGGAAAACACTGAGTCTTGGAGTTGGTGTATGGGTCTTTTAGCTGCTGACTTAGGAACAACCAATGGAAGTGGATACACAATTATGTCAGACCAACAAAAAAGACTCTTAAAAGCTGTCAGTGATGTGTGGCCACAAGCCGAAGTAAGGTGTTGTGCAAGACATGTCTACATGAGCTTTAGGGAAGTGCTTGGAGGAGGGAAGGATTATAAAAGAGGATTTTGGGCCATTGCTAAAAGTACTACCGAAAATGAATTTCGTGAAAATATTAAAAAGTTTAGACTCATTTCAAATGATGGGGCTGATGATTTGCTTAAGAGAAATTACGAAAAATGGTGTAGGGCATTTTATACTCCTCAATCACAATGTGACAATGTCGATAATAATATGAGTGAGGTTTTTAATTCCTACATTCTTAAATGTAGGCATAAACCAATAATTTCAATGTTAGAAGAAAATCTAGAGAGTTTAATGGAGAGACTGCGTATGAAAAGAGATATGATTGAGAAAAAGGATATTTTCCTATGTCCAAGAATTAAAGACAAATTGGAGAAAGCTAAGATTAATGCAAGAGGTTGGTCCGCTTTTTGGGATGGAAGATTTTCTTATGGAGTTAGAGATGGAGCAACTTAAGTTAAATATGTGGTCGATTTGAGGCAAAGGACTTGTAGTTGCAGATCATGGCAGTTAAATGGTGTACCATGCAGACATGCAGTGGCGGCTATATGGAAGAATGTAGAGCATCCAGAACATTATGTTGCTCAATGTTACCATAAGGTGGGATACTTGAAAGCTTATCAATTTAACATGGAGCCATTGAATGGCCCACAAGAATGGCCACTCTCCGAGTATCATCAAATTAGCCCCCCGCCTTTAAAAAAACTGAGAGCGGGTAGACCCGTGACTAAGAGGAGAATGCAACATGGTGAGAGGTCTTCCGATAAGCTTGGAAAATCTGGTGCAGTTATGTGGTGTAGCATATGTCATGAACCGGGTCATAACAAAAGGAAGTGCGACAAGAACCAATCTTTGGGTACACCTACTGTAGAAACAACACCACCAATGATCACTGTGACAAGCAATCAAGTACGACACGCCTTGCGGAAAGACACAAACTCAAGGGCATCTAGTGAAGAGTTACAACAACCACGACCACCAATACATCACAGAGGCTATGGAATGTATACTTATCCAAGTGGTTTTACAAGAACCGCTACTGTAAGTGTGATTTTTTTTTTGTTGCTTTCTAATTTTCTATACAAACTGTGAGATACACTAACTATGAATTTAAATATATGATGCAACCAAGAAGAATGGCATACTACACAGATAATGAAGGTCAACAAACCATACGCTCTATGACCGCTATTAATGATATTGCTCCAGATATGATTTCTCGGACCTCTACTCAATTAAACAAAGTGACAACATCTTTCTTTGATACAAATGGCAGAAGATGTATCAGTAGTCAAGGATTACAAGTAATTTTAGTTTTCTAGTTTCATTTTTTTCATAATAGATTTATTAATATAAAAGTTTGTGTAGCCGCTAATTATTTGTATGTTGATTAGGATTTTGCTCACAACAGATGAAGATAATATTTCAGAAAAAGGGATACATGATTTCATGGGTCATGGTTCATACAAAGGTACACACATAAACATATCTTTACCCCCATCCCCTTGTGTTTTGCAGCCTCCATGTTTAAATGGTTATGAATATAACTATTAAAAAGCATGACATATTTTTCATGTTTGTATGCTAAGCAGGACCAATATATTTTGGTGGATCATTTTGATGAATTTGTTTGAAGCTTAGCATTGGAGCATTGAAAGGAAGAATGGAGCATATTAGTGCTAATATTTTTGTTGTGTACTTAATTAAATACGGAGTAATTAATTTAGTTTATGCTTTGTAATAAAAAAAATGAGGAAAATCTTGTTTGGGGTCCTTATTTGCTTCCTTTGATACTTTAGATCCTTATCGATAAACGGAAATACATCGGGTCCTTAACGCTACATTTTATGATACTTCGAGTCCTTCTTGTATGATTTACTCTATGTTAAAACATAAGTTAAAATGTCACCATTTACATAAAATATTGCAATTTACATACATTCAACGGGTCTAACATGTCAAATACTCCCTCCGTACGATACAAATGGTAACATGGTAAAAAATGGAGTTTTTAAGAAAAGAAGGTAAAAGAAGGAGTAAAGAGGGAAGAAAATAGGTGGGGTATATAATTGTGGGTTTAATTGTGAGTTGGTAGGTGGGGTATGTAGTGGCATTTTATGTAAATATCAAATGGGTATAAGGATAATTTGGTAATGTTGTGGGCCAAATAAGGAATGTTACCATTGGTGTGGTACGGCCGTATTAAGTAAGTGTTACCATTGGTTTGGTACGGAGGGAGTACTTTTAATATAATTCTAATAAAATACGTTTGTATATTATCTAATATTTATCAAATATTCGAATTTCCAAATATGGACTATTTATATTGTCACGGTATTGAACACTTAATCATGCTCAATTATATGTTCATGTATCTAATGATAGTGTCTGTTATTATGACCCGTGCATTTTTTTCACGGGTATAAAACTAGTAGTGTCCAAAAAGTAAAGGACAACAATTAACTGGAACGGGAGGAGTAATAAACAAAATAATACCAGGAAGATTTAAAAAGTACCCGGTAATGTTTAGGTTCGATATAAGAGCAATCGTTAAAATTGAGTGTGCTTTCTATTGGCTGCTTAGTTTTAGGGCAATGGACCCCACCAAAATTTCTCCTAATTAATTACTATCTCTCCTCCAATTTCATTTGTTTTCCATTTTACAAATTTCAGAATATTCATATTCATATGTTAAGTTTATGATAAAAATTTTATTTACATAAAATTTTATGCTAAAAAGGAAAATACAAAAAATAAAAAATGAAAATAATCGGTACAGAAATCCATATGTTAAAAAACTACAAATTAATAAATTTCAAACTAATAAATTAGAAAATAACAAACCGAATGAATAATAACAAATAAAATATAGACAAACAAATTCATATCATTATACACCAAATTTAACATAGAGACCAATATCATTATGATGTCGAGCTAATGCCTTGTTTTTACTTATGTCTAAGTTAAGCGTATAAAATTTCCTTACTTCTTACATCGATATAACTGTAATACTAAAATCATATTTTTATTAAATATATTCATCTTCTTATTGATATTTCTAATTTAATGAAATTAACCCGTGCATTTTTTGCACGGGCGTAAAACTAGTTAAGTTTAAAGCTAATGGAAGATGGGTGAATTTTTAAAGAAAAATAAGTGAACTAAATTAATGTCATATAATAATAAACTAGTTTATGTGCCCGTGAAATTCACTGGTACGTTTAAAATTAATTGTTTAAGTTTACGTATAATTGTAATCTCATTAGTATGAAATATGTTGACATTTTTGTTGCTAACACACACAAAAATGTTTCACCTGAATCATAATTCATGTTATTTGGTGAGAACCATAACTTCATTTTTATATAAATTAAGATATTATAGGAGTAAGTAGACTTAATACCAGATGAATGTAATATGAAACTACTTAATTGGACATTGAAAACTGTGATATAAAATTAATCGTGTTAATTGAATAGGCGATAGGTCTGTTGCTCATTTTCATCATTCGCCAATATTTTTTTACTTTTAATTTATTTCTCATATATTTTCATTATTTTTACCCGTAACCATGTCAATATCACATGAACACCACTTATCGTAGGCCGTGTTTTTTTTTTTGCATTAATTTGTTTTTTACATTACAATATAATTTTTGTTATTTCATAGGATAACATGGCTTTAGAAAAGTATCATTTGTGCTCTCTATGCTATCTTTCTACATAATATTTAATTTACTACGCAATATGAAGTATGTAAAGTACGTTACATGAAAAAACTATGTTACTTTAGTTTTTAAGCTTTTTTTATATGTAACCAGTTCATTGAAACTAACAGATACAATTACACAATATAATATTGTACAATTAAATTAATATGATGTTGTAACAATAAAATAGTAAAAGCTTATTTATATGTTTATTTTTTTATGAGATAATTATTTTATAATAAAGTTTTAAAATTAAAATTTAGAATTTATTTTAATTTTTAATTATTTTTTAAGTCGTTTAGTTTACTATGAAGTTAAAAAAGACAAATTTTAATGTTTGTGGCGTTTTAGTCTGTATTTAATGCAACAAATTGCTTAAACTTGTATTTTTTTATTTTTTAAATAACAAATAATAGTGTGACATGCTAAAATTCTTTTAAAAGAGGTAATGGTGCTATGTAGTGCTTTGTTTATTTTCCTTTATTGTTTATTTTCTTTTGCTAATAAATGACTTGGTGATCTGGAGGTAGGTTGTCTAAATAATTAAAAATGTTGATGTGTCACTAGTATAGATCCCGCGCGAATGCGCGGTTTTTTAGATAGGAATATTAAAGAAAACAACAATTATACAACTGATTAGATGTGGCTTAACATTTTCATTTAACTCAATTTGAAATTTAATTGTAAAATTTATTATTATTAATGTTTTGTATTAATTGGTGGAAAAGGAAGACTTCAGTATAATCCAGTTGTAGATATAATATAATGAAAGCCCAATTATAGATATAATATGATAACATCCCAATTACATATATGATATAATGAAAGCCCAATTACAGCCAAATTCATTTAGGCGGAAAAATTTTGGAGATCACTTATTCTTTTAGTAAAAGGGGGATTAGGATATCTGGTTAGTTTGTCTTTTTATATACATATATAGATTGATAATCCGTGTCATATTAATTTGTCAAGTCACATTTAAATTTGTCATGTCAAATTTGAATTTGCCATGCCACATTTAAATTTGATGTTTTAGGTAGGCTTTTAATTAGATCAATTCATATACCCTACACCCATATGTAGGGCACCCCATGTTCCCACTATTAAAAAAATAAAAATATAAATATAAAGCCACCCACTATTTCAAACCTAAATTTTCCATATTTACCAAAAATATTATGCATAAAATTTTAATTTCAATCCAACTTGATAGTTTTGTAATCTTAGATTTATGTTTTGATTGATTATTTTTAAACTTATCATGTAAGTCTTGAAATTACATCAAATTTATTGTTATATCTTGATTTCGGGTCTGATAGTAATGGAACTATCAAAATTCACTTTTAATTTAGTGAATATGGTAATTTAGTTTGATGAATATATTTTTTACTGTGATATTCATCATATGTCACTGTTATATTCACTTTCAATTTAGTGAATATGATAGTGTAATTTGACAAATATGTGGTATGTTATATGATATTCACCATGTATACACTAGTATATTCACTTTGAATATAGTGAATATTATTTTGTCCATATTTTGCGTAGGGCTGGAAATACGACCAGGGTAGAATAGTATGGGGGTTAACTAGTATCATCCTATTTTGATGTTACCGTGATCGTACCTAGGCAGGGTTGATTGTAAAATAAGTAGAAGCGAATGTAAATGTAATAAACAATATAAAAAAACATGACAATGATTTATACGTGAAAAACCCTTTAATGGGAAAAAACCACAGGCACCAAGTCAGGAGAGGATTTCACTATGTAATTGGGAGAATATAAGAGTGATAATGATAATGCTTGTAATATAATCTCTAAGTATTGTTTAGCTTGTAGTATGTATTCTTGTGTAGGATGTGTTGTGTATGTTCTCCGAATATTCCATGATCCATGAGTTTTCTCTTTGTCTTCTATATATAGCGATTCTTGGATGGTAGAAACTCCTTGGTAATTATTCTCCATTAAAGGCAAAGATTCTCTCTTAATTGCGTCATTAATTACCCTCTTGAATGCGGTCTTGATTGCTCCATAATTGTGCATTAATGCCTATTAATACTCCTTCTTTATGACCAAATCTTCCTCTTAATTACCATATTTATGTGGTAGAAATCTTATATAATTATCCATGACTTGGTCAAATATTGACCTTACATTTGACCGTTGTCCTCTCCTGCCTGGTGCCAGGCTCGAGCTACCCTGGCGATCCTGTCCTGATTGTCAGGCCAGGGTTGAACTTGATCCTAAAGATAATGCGGGAGTCTAGGCTCATCGATTGGTGCCAAACTTGGACTACCCTGACGGACCTGCCCTGATCATCAGGCCAGGGTAGAATTCTATCCTATCAGTAGTGCGAAATTCCAGGCCCAACAATTGCCCCTTATCTCCTTATTATCGCTGGGTCATGCCAGTAATAAGGAGATAACCTTCTCTTTTCATCTTTAGACGACTTCTTCAGGACGATTCAGCGCGATTCATCATTAAGAAAACGACTACTTGCAGTAAGTCCCATTCTTTATCGTCTATAAATAACTTCTTCACTTCATGCTTTATTTTTCACCAAAATTTGATCAATTCGTCTAAAATTCTCCCAATCTTTCTTCGATCTTTATCTTCAACCTTCGTCTATTTTCCCAGAAATTACCAGAAAATCTAACTATGACTGCAAAAAGAAATCAACCAGGGTTGTTGTTGCTCCTGGCATACCATTCGTCCCAAACCCTGAAAATATTTCTGAAAATAAGCCTAAATCTTCTGGAAATCAACCCATCACTCTTGGAGATGTACCCCCTGCTCTAGCTGTTGATAAGGCCACCATGTTCTACAAAAAAATTGAGTTTAAGCCGATGAAGGTTCTCGATGAACAACAATATTTCCCCAATCATCTCAAACTTGAGTTTGAGAAAATTTTGAGGGGTAAAGGGATCATTACTGCTGATCCTGACGTATGGATTCCTGAAAATTCTCTCATCGGGGTGGATTGGCTATATATTTATCAGGACCAACTTGGTTGGGCTTGACCTGACGTATCTCAATTATGATGCATGCGTTGGTGGTAAGTACCCTGCAACTTTTGCTTGTCTTGCACATATTCTGTTAGTTCAGAGGAAAGCAGGAAATATTTAACGGGATATACCTTCTTTGTAGTTGACGATTAGCTGTCCAATCAATAGTTATTATCCCTCTGAAAGGGTAACTACTTTTATGACAATTCTTCTTATGGAGAGGTCGTGGCCATTCTGCTGCGTGGTGGAATGCTTTCTTCGTTGTTTGCAGGCTGGAGGCTTCTCAAGGTTCCTAAGCATGTTAAGGCTGCTTGGGCTTAAACTTCTGGCAGTAAGGCTTTCTTTTCTCAGAATTGTCAATTTCGGCATAGCGGACTTGAATGCTAGGCTTGCCAAAGTCAAGGAGGAGGGTTCACAGGCGGTGGGCCTGTCTTCAGTACTGGGACTGATCCCGATAAGCTAATTGATCTAATTTATGCCTTTGCCATTCTTTCTCACTATATTCAACATGTTACCCTGTACGTCCGATTCAGTCATGTAGCCTGCGTACAGTTGACCTGGCTTGTCTTTGCCCCTACCATATGAATCAGTAATGTTTGCTTCTTAATCAAGTGTATTCGCGGAGTGTGTGTGAGTTAATGTTCATTTATAGAACTGTTAAACAACGGTATTTTCTCCAACCAAGGAAAATGCCCTTGGTAGAATCATTAATCATTTTGTACATTTGCCCAGGGGGAATGTCCTTGTAAAGACAAATTTATATTTTGTTGGTCCTAGTCAGGGAGGTTATTCCTGATAGGATAGATATACATTTTGCTACCTTTGCCCTAGAGGGTATGGGTTTTATTAATGATATAAAGTTCGTCTTTTAGGCTTGCTTTGTTCAATCCTGTCATTCTTCTCAAACCTGTTAACCTGTTTTCTTCAAACCTGTTAACCTGTTAAACCTGTTTTCTTCAAACCTGTTAACCTGTCTTCTTTAAACCTGTTAACCTGTTTTCTTCAAACCTGTTAACCTGTTTTCTTCAAACCTGTTAACCTGTTTTTTCAGTATTTTGTCCCTGTCTTACGATTAAAGCCAACGTAAGCCATTCAACCACATATATTTTTTACCATAGCGGTTGAAGGAGTGGGAAAATCGGCCTGTCGGGAGGGCTTATGTCCCCTGCCTGACTAGAGAGCTTGGTACTCGGCCTGTCGAGAGGGCATTTAGACTCATGGTCGGCATAAAACACCCTTGCACCGTCTTGCTGCGTTCAGCCGGTTGTAGATGTGTGCAGCAAATAGCCAGGCCAGACAATTATTTCATGCCTGATTGGTCCTGCTATTCACCGTATCCGGTGATGGTTACCAACTTCATTAGGCACAGCGGGGTGCAAAAAATTAAAAAAGTACATAAATAAGAAGTCTAATGTGCAGTAGAGTAGCCCTCAATCTCGAAGATTTTATTCATTCAATAACAATTCATGTATAATTTTCTCAGGATTCAAGTAAAACAAATTTGGTTAGAACATCCAGTATGTGAAACGCAAACACGTAGGAAAGAAAAGAATGCACATTGTCACGTAACATGTTCAGGAAAGGCACGACATAGCACACATTCAGATGAATAATTTGGAGTTTTTACCTAGAACATACAGAGCAGAAATTACCACAAGTATGATTGTGCTTTTAGGTGGATGACATTCCAAGATATTGGAATCATGTCTCCTTGCAGTGTTTGTAGCATGTAAGGTTTTTCAATCTATTGGGGTCAGGCTGATATTTGCTTCAAAGATATTCAAACCATATCTACATGGATTTCAGCAGGGATGACTTCTTCATAACCATAAACCAGTGAATAAGGAGTTTGGCCAGGCTGGCATTTTTTTTTTGACGACCACCTTTTCATTTAATTCATCTTGACCATTTGCTTTAGGTTAGCTATGCCCCACTTCAGAAATGGCTAGGGTGTAGAGATTGGATGTAATAACTTAGATGGTTGATGAATAGTCGGAGCATACTTATGGCAGGCTTCTCATTTCATGTTGTAGTCCAGGCAATCAGCCCTCAGGGTTGGCCAATAATAACCAGTCTTGAAAACTTTGCCCTACTTCAAGCGGTACGAGAAATATCAATTATGGCCCGACCTAAAATCTTTTAAACAAATTATCATTGATGATAAAATAGGTATAAGCTCTAATTCTAAATGCTCTAGCCATATGCCTGGCCTGAGGTAGTATATCTCGCAGGAACTAATCATAATAAGGCTTAATCTATGAATCGTTGTCATTATTGACAAGGTTCACCTATTCAGGCTTGCTGATGCCAGGTTCAAGTAAATGTGCAATAGATACTTTATCATAGCAGGGGTGAAATTTGAAACAAGGCTGGCCTAAGCATCAGCCTGGGTATTCAGGTCTCTTGGTATTTGCTCAATATCAAATGAAATGAATTTATCGCAAAGTATTGTATCATATTCCAAATATAAAATCATTTTTTCATTCTTTGCTGTATAAATTCCTTTTATTTGATTTACAATTAAAAGTGAATCAGTTTTTACCTTTAGGTTTTGAACACCGAGGTCTAGACATACCTTGAGTCCTGCTATGAGAGCTTCATACTCAGCCTTATTATTAGTGGCTTTGAACTCACAACTTATAGCCTGAGCTATCATGTCCCCCTGTGGTGATTTTAGCACTAGTCCTAACCCTGTCCCCCTAGCATTAGATGCTCCATCTATGAACAAATTCCATTCTTGGTCTGGGGTTTTATTGTCTAATTGGTTATCTTCTTTTTTCAGGTCAGATTCTAGGTTAGGGCTGAAATCAGCCACAAAGTTTGCTAAGGCCCGTGATTTGATTATTGTCCTGTGTTCAAAGGTAGTATCATAGGTGCTAAGCTGGACTGACCATTTGGTCATCCTACCTGACAATTCAGGCTTCCGCAGGACAGATTTTATGCGTAGGTTGGTCTTGACTATGATAGGGTGATATTCAAAATAAGGACACAACTTGATATACGATATAACTAAAGCTAAAACATATTTTTCAAGTAAACCATACCTCATTTCAGCATCTAGTAGACTTTTACTTACTTTGTAGATAGGATGTTGCTGACCTTCCTGTATTTTAACTAGGCGCTAACGAGAAAAAGATAAACCGGTAGGGGTTTTCCTTTGCCTAGCTTGGCCAGTAAAAATGGAGACGATGATAAATATAGCTTCTAATCCTTGAATAATGTTGCCTCGTATTCAGGAGTTTTTTTTACTTCCTCGTAGATGTTTATATTTCTTTCAGGGGCGGATTTGCGTTGTTTCTGCCGCACAAACTTCAAAGATGTGTCAATATTGAGCCTATAGGTGATAACATTAGCATATACTTCAATTGTATAAAAATGAGATCAAGCAAAGCTATATATATATATATATATATATATATATATATATATATATATATATATATATATATATATATATATATATATATATATATACACTTTTTTTAGAAACTTACTAATTCTGGCCTGACAAAATCAGGTGAGTGAGATATTATTAGGACATGCATGTCAGGGTACTCATACCTAATCTATTTCTATGCAGGATGATGCTACACATGTGCCCCTAACTGGGTACTGTAATTGCTAGGTGAGAAACTTACTTGACTCGGAAGGCTTTAAGGTTTCAAAATAACAATCTAGGGTTGATTTTTGTTCTGGTCAGAATCCGGCCTGTCAGTTTTGGATGTCCCTGGCTGGCTTTGGTAATTGGAACTCAGGTATTGCTTTAATCCGTTCAGGACTGACTGTTATGTCTCCTTTAGTCGCCATGTAACTCATAAACTTACCACATGTCACATAAAGTTGCACTTGGCAGGACCGGAATATCTTACAAGGATATCACAAGTAGCTTATAAATGATACACATGAATTATAAATCACAACCATGTAAACTAGCAGGCCATGATAGATTATGTCTCCAAACGTTCATGTTGTGTAATGTGTGTAACATGTTAATATTAAAAATTCTATTGATCAAAGGTTTTAATCTCATGCTAGACATGCTTGATATTTAATAAGGAAAAGTTTAATGAATAATCATGTAAGGATTCATAATAGTAGTATGATAATAGATCTAAGCATATCAGGACATGCTAGTCATGACAGGTTAATTCATCCTTCAAAAAAGTCAATCAGGTTAGGCTTTGGTCGATTTATTTTTCCATGATCAGTCAGGTCAGGTTAGGCTTGACTAACCCTGGTATATCAGGACAACCCAAAAACCATCGTATGTAATATGGTCACTATTAAAAATATTTGATTCATATCTATCTTGGAATATGTATTTATGATGACATATTTATTTAAAAGTTATGTAAAGGATACGACTTACCTATGCAGGAATATTACTTAATACCTTTGATGATTTATTTTTTTGTTATTGCGTTTCATACCATCGATCAGCATTCCCTGTCCTGATTGGATCTTTAAAGGCAGTCAGGCTTAATTAATCGAGAAACTTCATTTTTTAGAGCACTTTCTTCATTGACGTTGTTCACTTTTTTCCTTCCTCGATCTCGTTCCACTAATAGGGTGTACCACATTGAGTGATACAAATTTGTTTGTGTCTTCAGGCTTGGTATAGCCATTCGGGGTGGAACCGATTGGCCATGCTTGTAATGACGCTGAGGCCTGCCCTGATACTGTCCAGAACTGACTTTGAAGCCTGTCACGATCAGGACTGGATTGCCCTGCCAGGCTTTAATTTTCGAAGTTCAAGGTTTCATTTCCTAAAAACATCAAATTATTAGAATTAAGAAAATACACCGTAGAATAAAAGCCAAAGTATCGAAATTTTAAGATATATTGCTTATATTTTGCGAAACTTGTATTAGATGTAGGAAAAACTTATCTTCGATTTTATTCCATGACAAATATGTCCTTGAAATCCGCATTCTCTTAGTCAACCCTGGAAGTTGTTATACTTATGATCGTTGGAAGGAATTTTGACTTGATTTGATAATTTTTCCTTTGGATCTAGCATTTCTTCATTTAAAATGGGAGATATGGAAACTCTTGTATCAAAATTTCTCAAGTCTCTCAAACTTGTGAGAAGAGAAAATCTTGTGAACATTCTTGTAGGATTAATAAACTAGTTTCCCCACAGACGGCGCCAATTGTCTTGTCCATATTTTGCGCAGGGCTGGAAATACGACCAGGGTAGAATAGTATGGGGGTTAACTAATATCATCCTATTTTGATGTTACCGTGATCGTACCTAGGCAGGGTTGATTGTAATATAAGTAGAAGCGAATGTAAATGTAATAAACAATATAAGAAAACATGACACAATGATTTATACGTGGAAAACCCTTTAATGGGAAAAAAACCACGGGCACCAAGCCAGGAGAGGATTTCAGTATGTAATTGGGAGAATATAAGAGTGATAATGATAATGCTTGTAATATAATCTCTAAGTATTGTTTAGCTTGTAGTATGTATTCTTGTGTAGGATGTGTTGTGTATGTTCTCCGAATATTCCATGATCCATGAGCTTTCCCTTTGTCTTCTATATATAGTGATTCTTGGATGGTAGAAACTCCTTGGTAATTATTCTCCATTAAAGGCAAAGATTCTCTCTTAATTGCGTCATTAATTGCCCTCTTGAATGCGGTCTTGATTGCTCCATAATTGTGCATTAATGCTTATTAATTCTCTTTCTTTATGACCAAATCTTCCTCTTAATTACCATATTTGGTAGAAATCTTATATAATTATCTATGACTTGGTCAAATGTTGACCTTACATTTGACCGTTGTCCTCTCCTGCCTGGTGCCAGGCTCGAGCTACCCTGGCGATCCTGTCCTGATTGTCAGGCCAGGGTTGAACTTGATCCTGAAGATAATGCGGGAGTCTAGGCTCATCGACTGGTGCTAAACTTGGACTACCCTGACGGACCTATCGTGATCGTCAGGCCAGGGTAG
This sequence comes from Silene latifolia, assembly GCF_048544455.1. NCBI lineage: Eukaryota > Viridiplantae > Streptophyta > Magnoliopsida > Caryophyllales > Caryophyllaceae > Silene > Silene latifolia. Next base: position 114,428,907 of record NC_133527.1, on the reverse strand, counting down.
AATTCTATCCTGTCAGTAGTGCGAAATTTCAGGCCCAACAAATATGATAATGTAATTTGATGAATATGTATTACGTAGTGTATATTGACTATATAACATTATTATATTCATTTTGGGTTTGGTGAATATAATAAAGTAATTTGATTAATACGAGTTATGTAATGTGATATTCATCAAATGTCACTATTATATTCACTTTAAATTTAGTGAATATGGTGTTTAGTTTGACGATTTTGAACTATAAACTTGAAATATTTGACTACTAATTGATGAAAATTATAGATTTGATAAATTTGAAATGATTTTATAGCTGTTTTATTGAGGAATATGAAAAAGAAAAAATGTAATATTGAAAGATGTACGTAGGGGGTAGTTATTTTTTTTTTTTATTTCCAATAACTCCTTCGGGAGTATCTTACTTCCTACTCTTAGGAGTAGGATATAATTTGTTGTGTATAAAATGGTTGATATTTTACTCATATTGTAATCACATTTTAACCAAAAATGTACATTAAATATTATATTTATTTGTAAACTCGTAACACTGAAATTAAAATTTAGTTATTATATGTTAATTTCTTTATATATCACGATCTAAAAATCCGTGCGTTTGCACGGGATCTACACTAGTTCACAATAGTCACTTACGAAGTATATACCCGACTTAATTGTACTTCTAACTCCGACAAAAATTAAATCATCTAAAGAATGGAAATCAGCAATCCATACCAATAGATAATCGTCTAATTCAATTTAGCATATAAACGTATAAAAAAATATGTGGAGATAAGAATAAAATAATAAATTTGATTAAATTTAATATGATGAGACGTACACATATCTCTTAATTATAATCTAAAAATTGCCTGCAACATACAAGGATAACAAAACTAATATTATTTGGAAAAAGAGATGGCGCCACCAGGTGGTACTCAAATTGGACGCCCCCGAGGGTATTACAGTCAATTATATAGGTTTTTTTTCATTTTCCTCCCATAAAGTTTTAATTTTACACTAATTAGTAAAAAAGGGTATTTTAGGAATTATAAATGTCATAATTAATTATAGTAATAACTATAATAAATCGTAAAATAAATTAATTAGTAGGATTTTCCATACTTTTTGCCATGTTTTGAGGAGGAATAATAACAAATAATATAATATACTGATTTAGTGGCTAGTATTAGTAGAGAAGAATGAATTTTAATTTGTCGTTGAATCTATAAACACATAATGCCATATACATTTAATTAAGAACTGATCTTACTGATGGAGTAGTGTACTAGTATTTGATGCATGCATAATATACCTACTGTATTAAGAGTTTCAAATGCAGTAATGTACGTTAACATTGATATTATTTGTGTCTTCTTCATCGAGGGAGGTATTGAATTTTCTATTTCGTTGTCTTGTAGATGAAGAACGAAGTAGATGAAGAAACGTAATGAATCACAGATGTAGATGGTTTAGATTAAATTAGCTTAATATTAAATAAATTATTTTGGTGTAAAATGTCATAGATAAATTTAGTTTAATTAAAGTTCTATTTTAATTGAATAGATCATATAAAATTACATACCTACCCTTCAAATTTTGGCGTATATACAACAAATAATATTTTATTTTCTATTTTGCTCTTTCTTTAATTAAGGTGGCGCCGAAATTCGGTACCACTGGGTGGCGCCCTATTGCTATCTATATTATTTTGGTGCAAGTTCTCTCTAATTGAAAACAAAATAGAAGAAAATAGTAGAAATAAAATAGAAATGGTTAATTAAAAATAAAATTATCAATGAAGCATAATAGAGATAACCATTAGTATGATGCAGTGATGGGTAGAGCAGATTGTGATTTGTGGCACATAGAAGTCAAATTAGTAGTTCTTCATTTAATTATCATTTAGGGTTACAGAAAATATAATTTATGCCACTTATGGGCAAGAACAGGGCCGGTCTTGAACATTTCGAGGACCTAGGCAAAATAGTAAATTTGGGCCCTTTAAAAATCTTAATCCTTGGCCACAATCATGGGCGGATCTACGGCTAAGGGTCGGGGGACCCAGGACATCGTAAAACATAATCCTCTATGTATTTTGTCTAATTTTAAGGCTGAAAAAATTAGATCCGTCTCTCCCAAGTTTTTGTGAAATTGTTAATCCAAAATTTGTGAGATGATTTTTGAACAAACGTATAAAATTGGGAAGAATAGAGGTAGTTTCTGAAAAGAAGTTCATAACTTAGCTAGATCCGATTTGCATGAGATTATGTAATGTTTGTGGTAGGCTCGTATTCATGTGTATTGAGCTAGTCATTGTGTTGATACTCGTATACGTTGATATTGGAATTTACAGGAATCCCGACAAAACACCCGATGATGATAGGACATATGTCTACTTACACCGCTCGTTAGCGGATTTCGTTTAGTGATGCGGGACAAGAGTTATTTGACGGTTTTATAATTTAAATGAAATTTAAATTATTTTTGAAATAAATGAAATTTATTTCATCGATTTTCATATTTTCAAATTTTATTTAAAATTTAAGCTTTTATAATTTATTTGAAAGTTCAAAGTTTTTATTTTAATTTATTTGAAATGAGAAATGTGACGGTTTCATTTTATCGCTTTATTTTTAATTTGAAAAATTAATTTTAAAGCGGTTTTCAAACGAGTTTTTCAAGCGATTTTTAACTCGATTTTAAGACGGTTTTTAGCTCGATTTCTAGACGGATTTTGGCACGATTTTTGAGGCTTGCTTTGGCCTAACCCTTTTCCCCCTAGGTCCTGGGTTCGAACTCCCATAACACCCCCTTTCCCTTCCCCTTTTTCCACCCCAAACCCACGACACACCTCATTCCCCCTCCCCTGTTTTCGAGCCCAACACCAACACCCAACACCACCCAAACACCAACCCAGCCCAGCCAACACCACCCAAACACATGATCCATCAACCCAACACCCAATTTAACCCATACTCGTGCCCAAACCCAACCAAACCCGCACCCAAAAACCTCAACCCGAGCCCCTGTTTTTGCGAGCCAAAACAGGGAGCTCTCGGTCCCTTTTAGAGCCCCCATCCAAGCCCTACTCCCTTCCCTCGTTTTCCCTACTTGTTCACAAGCAAAGGAGATATTTCCCTCCTACACTAGATCACACAATCTCCACAAAACCGATCAAAATAATCTCTTCCTTATCTCCTTCCATAACCAACTATATCACCTTCCATATTCCAATATTTCATCCAACTCTCTACCCCATTTCCTATATAAACCAACCCTCACACTCCAAAAAACAGGACGATTTTAGAGAGAAAGAGCACTCGGTTTTGAGAGCTCGAAACCTAAGGCAAAAAACCATCAACCTCACGTTCAAAAGCAACCCTAAACTCTTGTCCTACCCATAAACAAAGCACAATGTTCACACAAGAGATTAGACGAACATTAGTGCATCGATTCGCTCTCCTATTCGTGTCTTCTCGCGTTCTGGACAACATCCGTTCTCGTTCGTTTTTCTTTGTTTTAAAACTGTTTTGCTTCTGTTTATTGCTAAAGTTTGAATCTTTGGAGTCCAAGGATTCCAGAACATCTTTTATATTTAGATTTGAGCAAGAAACGAAGTCACAATTGCTTTTTGAAAACCGTTGTACGAAGTACAACAAAATCGTGTTTTTAGAACTCGTGTGGACAGCACCTGTTTTCGTTCGTTTTTAGTCCTTTCAAAGTGATTTTCGCTTCTGTTTTTTGCTAAAATTTGAGTCTTTGGAGTCTAAGTATTCCAGAACATCTTTCGGATTTAGATTTGAGTAAGAATGAAGTCACAATCTTCATTTGAAAATCGCTGCACGAAGTGCCTTTTACACGAGAAAATTGTTTTGTTTTTCGAAAGAGAAAATTTTTAATTACAACCTTTTAAAAACCTGGTTTTGAAAATTACAGCCTTATATAATTTTTTTTTTTGTAAATTACAGCCATAATATCACTTCTGATCAGAAATTACATCCAAAACATTAACTCCGATAGAAAATTGACGCAAATTTGACTTTTTGTGACTTAAGTTCATTTTTTAAGACCAAAATACCCTTACCTTCAACCTTTGTAACCACCCCTTATTTTCATCCCCTTCATGAGATTTCACAACTTCATCTTCTCTCTAATTCTCAATTTCTTCAACAATATCACCTAATCTAATTCACCCATTTTATTCAAATTCTACCCTAATCAATTTAATTGAATTCTAATTCTATTATTTCCATTTTCTGGGTAGTGTTTGGATACTTCAATTTTATTCGATAAACATAATTTAAAATGTAGAATCTGAAATGAGGAGTTCCAAATCCAAATCTTTTGTTTGGGACGGCGAAAACTTTCAAATCCTCAACTCTTAATTAGACTATCGATTCTCATTTATTATTGTAAGTTTGTAAACAACAGTAATCTAATAATTTCTGGAAAAAATTGATTTTTGAAACAATTTGCTAAAAATACCCAAAATAAGTAATTAAGGAGAGAGATTAGAAAAAGTTATCAAAGAGAGGAGATGATGGAGCTGCTCTAAACAAATGACGGCGGAGAACTAGACTTATGTCCTTGATGAAAAATTTCAGAAAGACGAGTCAGAATTTGCTTGGATTTAAATCAAATCCAAATTCAAATCCTCTCATCTCCCAAACACTAGATTTGACCCAAATATGTATTTGCAAATGAAATGTCTATTTCCAACCATACTATAAATTAATGGGTATTCTTCATCATCAATTTTTCCCAATTTGAAAATAATTAGGGTTCTTCAATTTTGGTAATAGTGGTGAGGAAGATGTGAGGGTTTGGGGTTAAATGAGAGGTAAATAATAGATAAAGTGAAAAGATTTGGGGAAGTAGGCAAACAAATATGCAAGGGTATATCGGTCACTTTTTGAGAAAATCCACCGGAAACGTCATCGTGGTGCAATTTTCAAAGAAAAGTGATATTATGGCTGTAAATTTCAAAAAAATTATATAAGGCTGTAATTTTCAAAAAGTACTTTTTATAAGGCTATAATCAACAATTTTCTCTTTTTGAAATTGATTTTGTTAAATTGTTTTGAAACTTGTTTTACAATCGTCGAAGACGCGCCTTCTAAGCAACACTTGCATACGGGATCCCGAGTGGTATCCAAGTTTACATGTAAGTTGAGGGTGCACAAAATCCCGTCTCTTCCTTCTCCTTTTACTTGTGTATGTCACGGCTAAGGCCTTCTTTTGTCTTGTTTTTTTTTTATCGTCATTTAATTATCATTTCATTAGTTAATGTTTCGCAATTATGAGGTTAATGATGGGTTAATTGCTGTTTAGAATAGATAGTATATTAATCACATGCTTGTATTTCAATTTATGACGATAATATGTTAATTAGAATAATTATCATGTTTAATTTACAAAATGAAACAATTTGTTAATTGTATGACGATAACATGTCTTAAATTAATTAAAATGAAATTTTAGTTAGTTTAATTAATTCTCACATGATTTATGTTTTTTTAATTTTAATTATGAAATAATTAGAATAATTCACATGATTATGTTTGCTTAAATTTAATTATGAAATAATTAAATTGATTCACATGTTTAATGATTTAATTACGATGTAATTAGTTTAATTAATTCACATGTCTATATTTTGGTTTAATTTTAATTATGAAATAATTATATTAAATCGCATGTTTTAATTGGTTAATGATGCTTGTATGTTTATTTGTATCGTTATCAATTGTTAAATCTCAAACTTGGCCTAATTAATATGTAGAAAACATGTTAATTGAATTAGACATTCATAGGTCATACAAAACCCGACATAGGACTTAAAATGAATTTCTTTAAAGAATTAAATGAATTCATTTTTTCTTATGACGATTTCTCGTTAGTTGAATTGTGCAAGCTTAACATCCGATTCAATGCACTCGATAACTAGAATAGTCAGTTTTGACCACCCCTGTAACACCCTCGTACACCAAGGTGCCTTACCAAGGACCACCCCAGTGTATAGAGGCGTTACCATCTCGGTTGCCCGAGGTAGTAGACCAAATAAATAATAAAAGAACATTTACTAAATAGTTTAAGTCTTTACAATGTACAACGTGGTAAGGTACAACATGAATAACTATAAAGACCGTTAAGCATGATTGTCGATGACATCTACTCCAGTAGCGTGATGACTCGATTCCCTTCGAAGCCCACAAGCAACAAGACCAACTGTGCCTACTAAACCAACTGATCACCATCTCCGAATGGATCACCACAATTTTGAGAACACAACACGGGGTCAATTTACTGTATAATAAAATTAAGACAAATAGGATAAGATACACAGCTGATCGTCATCCACATCCACTCCCAATCACAACATATAACTGACTACACACTAAAGTGTGTAGCCCTGCCAGTGGGGGACCGCAACCGTACCCACCTAAGCCCCCGCTCATCAACGAGTGATAACCCTGTTCATTAATGTGCACATCCCCTCATGTGGCGGGTTCCACAGAGGGCGAAACTAGGGCGTGAAGCTACTCCCGCAAGTGACTCAACTCAGCCGAGGACGCACCTCGTGAACATCACCATCAACCATCGCAACTCCAACACCCAACTCCAAATCAACAATCAGCAGATAATCACAATATCAATCGTACAAGAATCACAATACAATCTTAAATCAATTAATAGTAAACCGAGTAGGGAAACCCTACCTTATCGCTAATCCATAAAAATGCATCCCACAACTAGCCAGGTAAGACTCCAAGACGAATCCTAAAAACAGTAACCACGTCCTATTACAAGACTACCCCAAAGACCTACTGAAAGATAAAAGCAAAACGGCGACTTACCTTGAGACGCGGACCGAAGTCGACAACAATGACATCCTTACTTAAATACTCCACATATAAATCAATCCCCTTCCTTGGTTAGTGTCTAGGCTAGATGAGAGTGTATGGAGAGGTGGGTGGTAGGTGAGAGAGGTATATATTAGGGTTAGAGAGAAGGGAACCGTCGAAAATGAAATACGACTTACCAACTTGTGTTTTATAATAACGCGTCAACAGCTGCAATACTCGGTCGAGTACTCACATACTCGGCCGAGTAGTCCCTACTAGGTCGAGTAAACAAATATGTAGGTCCTTTATCCTCTCACCTATCCCCTCCTACGGTCTTCTCTGGTAAAACGGTCAGTCAAGAGGTCCTTAAACAGGGCGGGTATTACAACCCCTTACGCCGTGTGATGTCTCGGCCTTCGTGCCATCTTTGGTTCGTTTTTCGCCTTGTTTTATCTAATTATTGCGGTTTTATTTCAATTGTTATAGTTATTTAATCGTTGTAATTATTGTAATTCATTTCAAGTAACGTAATTTGTACTTTAAAATATGGGTCTAGTAAGTCCTTTATTTTGAGTCAAATTGATTTCATAAAACCTTTGTTTTAATTGATTAAATTAAAGTATTTAATCAATTAAATTGGAGCGAGTGTACACAAATATGATGAGGCTAAGGACGAAGTCCTATGCGAGCCGTGGCCTCATCATTGGCACGTTTTTCGAAGCCTAAGTAGGCTAGTTCGTGTCATATGTCAAGTGTCGTGTTTTAGCAATTGTATTTAGATCGAGTTGTATCTTTAAATCAATTGTTTGCAAATCGAGTTGACGAGAATCGTCTGGGTTGTAATAGCTAGTTCCCCAACAGCTCCCCCATTCCCATCTAAGCCATGTTTGTGAATGCTTGTTAGTATAGTTCAAATCAATCTCACATGCTAAATCACTTGGACAAAGTAGATTAGATGCATTAAACGATTAGAAACCAAATCACATGATAAGATCAAAATGGTGTTTTGAATTCTCTTACAACGAATCGTAGTCTTGTCTAATTAGCCATCGTAGTCCTTAGTAGAGGCTGTTATTGCAACGGGCGTGGTGGGTGTTTTATTAACGAACTTCCCATCACGTACTTTCGACAACGAACTCAAATCTCATTAATGGTTCCCAAATTTCCTTAAATTTGGTGGCGACTCCAAACGATTTTCAAACCCGTGGATATCCGGATCCCCACATCCACACATTGAATGCTTTGTTTACTGGGCCTATTCATTTAAATGGGAAAAGCATGTATTATTGTTTGTAATGGATCAATGTTTGAAATTGCTATATAAGGTGATCCATCTTAAAACTTTGGGCCCCTTTTAATATTGGGCCCTTGTCAAATGTCAACCCTAACACCCCTTAGGGCCGGCCCTAGGCAAGAATAATGTTAAAAGACACCTTCTAGTTTTACGTAACCTGTAGTTTTTTGGTGAGTTTGTTCCTAATAGCAGGGTAATCTTGACATATGATATTAGGTTGATACGTGGCATCTGAAATTTCTACTCAAGTGTAGCCTTTTTATATATTTGTATTGATTAGTCACATAGCGTTTAATTTGTTCAGTTTCACATGATCATTGAATTATTTTTAATTAATCTCAAGTTCTCATTGGTAATACTTAATTATATACGATTGATGGAACTATATTAGATTTGACATATATTATACGAAGTATGTATATAACTTTCAGTTGTTATTATAATTGTTCATAAGTCATCTATTGTTTATTTTGTGCTTATCACATGGTGGTAACAGTGATATCTTTTACCTAGTATCGACGACCCACCCCGCCCGGGCTACCTCTATTTAGCATTAAAATTTATTTTCAATCAAATAAAACTACGTTAAAGTTATATAACTCATACATTTATCATTAATATATTTTTCTATGACATATCTTAAAATTACGATGAAATAAATTATGAGAGAAATTCACAACTCCCGTTATTAATATTTTACTTAAATCGATTAGTTAGCTAATTGTTCATATATACTTTTTGTTGTTGTTAGTATTGTTACTTTTATTATATTCGTTATTACTACTGTTACTTTCACTATTCCCGTCATAATTATTGTTACTTTCACTACTGGTGTATTAATATTGATAATTTCACTACACTTGTTGTTACTTCTATTATTTTAACTGTTCCCGCTCGCAGCTAATTTTGTTACTTTGACTATTCAAAGGAGTGATTACACTACTATCATATTATTATATTCAATGTTACTACAATTCTTTTCACTTTTAACGTATTTGTTTTTATTAGTTAGTATGTAATTTTAAGAAGTTAATATATTTATATAAATATACTAGGTTGGTACCCGGCTATGCCCGGGCTACCTTTATTTACCATTTAAATTTTATTTTCTATGAAATTTGATTCGCTAAATTTGGTTAACACATACATTTACAATTTATATCTTGAAATTATGATGAGATGTAAAATTAATCAACAAATTGTGAGATACGTTCACCACTCCAGCTGTTAATATTATTACACTACAAAAAAAAGGAATCATAGCAACGGACACACTGCGCCGGATACAAAAGTTGTAGCAAACAAAACCTTGCGATGGCTCCCTCAAACTGCGACGGCTTTGCGACAGAATTTCCGTAGCAGCCAAATCTCCAAGACCGCGTATTTTTTTGACATGGCGGGAAGGTCTGCGACCGAAATTCCGTCGCGATAATAAAATATTAATTTTATTTGCAACAGAAATTCCGTCGCAACATAAAATATTAATTTTATTTGCAACGGAATTTCTGTCGCAGGTTTTTTTAATACACGGGCTTTACACGTCACAGAATAAAATATTAGATAATGTTGCGACAAAAATTTCATCACAGAGTCCGCCGCAGGCTTTTTTATACACGGGTTTTACCCCGTTTCCTGGCCCTCATATCTCTCTTCAATTATTTCGATTCAATTATTTTGATTCCACCAAATCCTTTACTCCGTCGATAACCACATTAACCACCACTCCGACCACCACCCCTCACCACCGTCGTCGCCTCTATCTCCTCACTCCTTTCTTCTTTCCCCTTTCCCTTTTCTCTTTTCTCTTTTCCCTTTTCCCTTTTTCTCTCTTGCTGTCGCCCTGCCGCCACCCTGTCCGCCGCTTGCGCCGCCTTGTTGCCGTCCCTTGCTACTCTTCCTTCCTTGCCTCACCTTAATTAATACAAGGTTTATTTCTACATTTAATTAAAATTATATCTTTTAGTTAATTTGTGTTGTTTTATAGTTAGTTAGTTTATTTAGTTTAGTTTTAAGATAATATTATTGTTCTAATTAATTAGGGTTGTTTTATGGTTAGTTTGTTTTGTTTAACTTAGGATTATTAGAATAATTTAGTTTAGTTAAAAACCAATTTAGGATGTTTAGGATTATTAGAGTAGATTAGTTTTGTTAAAAGCCAATTTAGGATGTTGAAAGCAATTTTAGGATGCTTAGTTTAATTATGTTGACTAGCTCTCCATTGACTTTACTTTTGCTTAGTTTTATATGGTTTATTAGTAAGCATTAAGTTTGTTTTGATAAGTTGTGTACATTTACTTATAAATTAAATTGTGTCATGTGTTTTTTTTACAAAGATTAATTCACCCTATGCTTGTATTGTCGTGAAATCATAATGTTTTGTATCTGTGATTGTTGTAGATACCTCGTTTCTACACCTTCCGCCAACCACCCAGTCATGATTGGGCCGCGTGTTTGGTACGCGAAACGATTTATGGCAGTTCATAAGTTTATCGTGAAGTGATAGCTCAAACACTTGTGTCTACCCCTTGGTCGTCATCTACACGCCGATATGGTCGTTTTGACAGTAATTAGAGTTCATTTAGAGTCCGGGTCAAAAACCGCTTCATTTTCTAAGAAACCGTTTAAAATGCCGAGTCGGAACGATCTAGAATATTCCGGATATTTATTCCATAAATTAAATTTATATCTTTTGGTAAAATATATCCCGTATATCATATTTTAAGGAATAAGGAAGTATAGATCTACCACAATTCCATAATAGAAACGCGGAAATCTTTCTTCCGCAGGAGGAAACCTCTGGGGAAATGACGTAGCAGGTGCGGCGCCTCTTGGAAGGATCGCAGCAGCTGCTGTGCCTCTTCTCCAGCCTATTTTCGCTGTTTACAGAATTTTTCCGTGATTTCTTTCCAAAGTTTGAGTCATTCCAAAACTCTTCACATTGTTTAGTATAAATAGAGACCTTCGGTCTCCATATTTTTCACGCGAGTGTCCGCCCTTCTCTTCTCTCTTTGCATTCTAGACCTTACTCTAAGCTTTCGATGCCTATGTGCTTGATCAATCGACCACGTAAGCTCAGATCATTCTGAGTACCAGTCACGTTGCATGACTGACCAATTTGACCACTACACATCAATCAATCAATTAATCTAAAATCCTCCAACGAGGGCACTTTCTGCATACATTCGAGTCGAGCAATCACTAACGTTAAGTTAGTTAATCTTGTTTTGTCAAACATGTAAGTACGAGGGTGTTAAATCCCATCTTTTTATTGTACTTTTATTTTTGTATCGATTAATGTAAGATTCACGTCAAAAATACATTTAAAACCGACTTTAAAAACCTTTATTACAAATTGTTTTTACGAAACAGCAGTTAAGGTGACGTCGAGAAGAAACGCAGCACCTGCTGTGCCTCTTCTAGAGGCTGCCGCTGCTCCTGCTCTTCTTCTTCTTCCTCGGGTTTCTGTGGTTTTGTTCTTTTTGTCTTATTTTCCTTATTTCATTTCATTCCTTTGTATATAAACCATGTTTTGATCACTCCTTTTAATTTTAACGTTCTATTTTCGACTTAAATCCCTTATAAATTGATATTTGCGGGTTTTCGTCACTAAATCAAACTCGGATCTTAGAGGCTTGGTTTGTCCATATCAAGTTTCTGGAATTCGTCTTTTGTACATATTTCCATTATTTATTTTCAGTTTGTCAAATTTCTATCAAAATTCGTTTCTTTTGTGTTTCCGGTATCGTAAATAAATTTAATTCGTTTTTAACTCGTTTTAGTTCGTTTAATTTGTGTTTATCGCTTTTATGACGATGTCAGTATGTAATTAATATGCTAAATCACTTTCACTTCAGTTTAATATCGATAATCAATCGTAAAACATACCAAAGAACATTAACTACCCGCAGTTCTAGCTTCACAGCCAGAGCTCAACTCAAGAGCAGATGCAGGAATAGCTGCGCCTCTTCTAAGGGACACAGCAGATGCTGAGACTGTTCTGAGATGGTCTCTGTCCCTAAACTTTCTGTTCTCGCGTTGACGTAGCTTTAATTAGGTATTAATTAACTAATAATCGTAGTATCACCCTTAATCTGGCCTATTTTGTCACATTAATTTCTAAATCTTTTATTTTCTTTTCTTCAAATTTCCGTTTTGAGTGTATTTTTGACGTAAATCACGTAATAATTGTAATTCTTTGTAATTTTGTTTATCGCTATATATTTATCGTTTATTGTGTGGTTTATTTACTTGTTCCTCACATGTAATTAATTCTACTTCCCACTTCGACATAATTAAGTGCTAATTACGTGTTCACCGACGTAGTTTAATTCACATGCTAGGACAAAAATGTTGGATGTTGCATTGCATGCATATAGTCGACAACATATCAAATATGAATAATTTCCCTAATCATTAGTAGAGGCCGCTATCGAGGCAGGTGAGATTAGGTGTTCGATTAAAAGAACTTCCTAATACGTACCCTCACCCCTTACTCCAGATCTCTGTGAACATCCATGTTCATTGGCATCCACGAGAGTCATTCTAGACATAGAATGCTAAGGGTAACGAGTTCTTAGTGTTCATGTCACTACTTTGTGTCTTGACATGGCACGAGGTATTCGAATGGTTCCAATTTCCCATAACAATTGGTAGCGATTCCACAAATGCACGCTTGTCCCAAGCCCCTCCGCGCGCACCGCGGCGTGGCCTATGTCCACAATTTGGGAACTCCGCTGGGTATGATACACTTACGTGTTACCCAGGGTGAAACTTGAACAAGGTTAGAGAATATTTTATACGAGACAGTTGTCCGTTTTAATTACTCGACCTTCTTAGGTCGTTTTATTCGGCCTTCCTAGGCCCAACCCAACCCATTCGACCAATCGTCCCATCTGGACGGTCGAAATTCTTATCTGGGCCTAAAGATAGATAGCGATTGACGTCAACCATACCGTGGTACATACTCATGTTTGTATCAAGAGCTTTCACTACTTGATGAAATGGACTAGGAACCGACCTTACTCATGTTTGGCACAGACCTCTCCACAGACCAGGGTTTGATTGCTTGGTATGGCTACCCACCTTTCAAAGCCAAAACCCTTTAAATGCACTCAGCATACTGTTATAATGAATGCTTGTATCATATGCTTGATCACCATTTTGCAAACAAAACCATGAGAAAATTTCTGTAAAATCAAAATGAAGGAAATGTAGATTCATATACATATATAACATACTCATATATGTCTAATTAATTTGTCATAAAATTAAATATGGATTTTATGCATGCAAACATAAGATAAAATAGAGGAGAAATCATCCTTACATTGTGATTTCGGTTCTAATGGGCACAAAAGAAATCTCCTTTTCTTTTGTTCTTGAGCTTTCCAAATGGAAGAACAAAGATCTAAGAATAAGATCTCTCCCCAAGCTTTATACCCAAGGCTTAACACTTAATCTAATTAATATTATAAGTACTAGTATAATATTAATGTAGTGAAAATTGAACCAAAAATATTTTGGTTATAAGCTCCTAAAACCGTGTAGAGGAGAAGGTATTTTGGGAGTATTGTATCTCTCTAATTTAGCATTGAAAGTAGAGAGTAAATATTTTCTTTCTAACACTAGAAAAATAATGAGTGAAAAATGAATGAATAATTTTAGAGGAGAAAACACTCTAAAAGGCCTAGGAAAACCGGTGGGAGGGGTGCCTTTTTGGGGAGCCAATGCATGCCCATTTTGGTCTTCACAAGGAGAATAGGTTTGCATGGCTACCTAGCTATTTCATCATTATGTTTTCTATACAAAATATAAACACAATTTTTAGCTAATGCACCTCCAAATTTTCGGCACTTATACATAATATGGAGTCCATATTATTTTGTCAATTGTCTATATGTTACATGTCACATGTCACATATATTTGTTATGTAATTTTTAACATATTAAAAATCAACGTATTATCAAAAATACGTCACATACAAAAATTGACTTAGTAATTTCACAATTACTCGTACCAAAATATTTTACCACATTATAAATCACAACAGTTTGTATTTATAATAATTCATTCAATTCAATTGTTACATTAAACAATTATTTCATCCGAGTAATGATACAATTCAATTACTTGGACCGTATCTCATTTAATCACATTTTAATTTGATACGTAAATTTTACTTCCAAAATCGCCCGTCAATTTTCAAGTAATTTAATCAACTCGTAACGTTATACGATTAATTAAATAATCAATTAAGTGTATTGCCCTTTAGGTATGACCTAGGGGGTCAACTGATCACCACCGTCACACGACAGTAATGTCAAACTCTAGTCAGCCAATCATTACCGATATATGTTGACCAGTTGACAGTAACAATATTACTTCCCAATTGTATTCTTAAAATGAGATTTAGTAATGATATTTAAATCATGTAATCGCACTATTGTTGAGGACACATTTCCCAACAATCTCCCACTTGTCCTCGACAAGTGTGCGTCACCAATTCTCTTGTCCTATTACTATCTCCCACTCAATGCAAGGTGTCTTTCAGGTCGTACTTGCAAGTGATCATATCAAGAGTGGTTTCCTCGATCTGGAGAATAACTGATTGACCGGACTTATCTATCATAGATACTTTCCGAGCGTGGCCACGCATTTCCAGTTCATTACTCCTCGAGTGGCCCTGAGATATTGTTTTAACCCTGACAAGGGGATGGACAATTCCTATCGCACTCATTCCCTTCGACTAGCCACAGCCATCATAACCCAAAATACGCCCATTTGACCCCATTTACGAAGGTCGTAGTAACACAAATCAAAGTTAATCTGAAACTGTGCCATCTTAGGTGAATAGTCTTTAGTCAAAAGAATCGACTCATTAGAATACTATAGTAGCTCTCGCCACGACCAGGCTATATATAAATTGCCAGAACTCTATAAGCGGTCATAACGCCCGACAAAATGTTCCTAACAGTCTGCCTATGTGATCGACTAGTCATCTCACATGACTCTATGGCACTTGAACTTGCCATCAATCGCCTCACACTCTAGTCACTTCGAGACGTCACCTCATACAAGTAACTATGGGCAAATACAATGTTAATCCGTGTTCACTTTAACGGGGTTCAATTGTCTCCACAACCCGTTTGGATGTAACAAAGTATAATAAAAGAGTTTTAAAGTAAAACTCGAACGACAAATGCGATTATCACATATGAATAGTCAATGCTTGATTACTATTTCATAATCTATAATCTAATTTGATCTTGTACATAGTTGTTCATTTCAATTCAATTGAAATAACATGACTCGTCATGTTTTAGCCTTTGAGAAGGCTTTGGTTAGTAGGTTTTATCAACTTCTTGTACCTTACTCAACCTTACTACATACTCGTTTTCCTTTGTAATGTATACATTTGCATCACAAAACTTTCTGAGTACGTGTCGAGATCCAATCAAGACATAGGCCCTCTAGCCTAAGAATAGCTCCCACTGTTTTCACAATGTGCGGGACTCATCCTTCTTGCACATCTCATGATCGCAAGTGTACTCAATTTCCGTTATAAATATCTCTCATTGTTCTTTATTGCCTAGAACGATTCTAGAAAATCTACTTCTTAATTATCATAACCACAATGGTATCTTAACCATCATAACCACAATGGTATCTTAACCATCCTAATGTGTTTTGATTATGGTTTTGTCGGAAACCATGCGCAACCTCAATTGTCAATTGTCACTTGTGTAACACCCTTACACAAAATTGCATCATAAACACTTTGCTTTACTTCCTTAATGCTTCTGCATGCACTTAAGGGTGATCTTTATATACTAGGTAAAGATTACTTAAATTCGATTTTGAAAACAATTCATCATACTCAAAGTATATGAAGTGTTATACATCATTACTCATTTAATTGATCCGGCAGCGGAAGCAAAAGGAATCAATCAAATATGTTCAATTTAATTGAACTAGTCATGAATCTTATCAACATAAGACTTTTTTACCGACGCTAATATCATGTGGATTTATCTTCATAAATATGGATATTAAAGATGTATTATATTACTCCAAAAGTCTTAAATCATTCTTGATGATCAATATGTCATCCACATATCGGACTAATTAAAATTTCCGTAACTCCCACTAAACTCCATGTATAAACACAACTTCTCGACTTATCGAGAAATGTTTTATCACATGATCCAAAAATGTTGATTTTAACTCATTGATGTCCTACTTAAGACCCTCTCTTAAGTTTCACATTATCTTAGGATTGCAAGAATCTACAAAACTCATGACATGTATTGAATACATTCCTTCTTTTGAAGAAGCGGGTTTTAGATTTACTTGCTACGTATTTCATAACCTCATAATGAAATACAATCCTTAAGAAGATCCAAATAGACTTAAGCATTTCAATTGGTGCAAAACCCTTTGCAACCAATCTTGCTTTGAAATATCTCTTTATTAGTGCAAAACCCTTTGTCACTAATCAAGCCCTTTGATTCGGATTTTTATGGCTCTAAGCCTTGTATTGAGTTGTGACTTAAACACTCTTATGTAAGTCATATGTTCATTACTTTCTAGAAGTAATCAACTTGAATCAAACAATTTCTTTTGTAAGTTATAAGCTCTTTACTTTCTTAAAAGTAGCATGAATTCATCATTTTCAACAAGTGACGAATTTAACCTCCTAGGTTTTAAAGAAACAACATCTTACACAAAACGTCTCATGTAGCCAAGAAAGACCAGTTTCTTGCGACATAACATTCTTTGTGGCTTGAATGCGACATAGCATTCTTTGTGGCTCTTGAATAAATTTCTCCCACTCTGTCTTCTAGAAATAAACTTGTATTTTAGAAAGATGACTTTACGAGCCGCAAACCCGTCGTACTCGTGATAATTGAAGAGGGAAAAATGAGCATTTGTTTCTTTGTGAAAACTTACAACCATGGTACCCTTACCATTTCATATCTCATATGATTCGATTTAGTGGAAAAATAATTTAGACAAAAATGATAAAATCCCCAAAAGGATCAAGTAACTCAAAGTAACTTGATTGAAATCCAAACCATATCGAATAGCGTTTGATTTCTTATCCAATCACACATTATTCCATGATGCGTGCTAAGAGAGATTAACATGTGATACTATATCACATTTCCTTTGGCTTATATCAAAGTCTTCACTTTGATAATCCCATCACGACTAAATCGTGATTCCTTGAACTCTTTGAAATTCTTCAAAGATTTCTCCTTTTACCTTATTAAGTGAACATATTAGCGTCAACTTAAATCGTTGGTAAAAGAAAATGATCAACCTATTTTGGATAAATGATTTACAACCTCGATCTCCTTTTCAACCAAAAGGCACGAGACTTCTTGCTTTGAATACAAGATACGCATATACCATTAACAATCTAATGGTTTCAAGAGTACTCGATAACTCTTTGCGTTAATCATTCCATAATTTAAGGTTCAATCTTGGGTTACCAATTTGAGTCTTGCATCATCTTCATGATATATCATTCTAGTTTGGTTTAGAATATAATCACCTTGATAATGGGCTTGCCATACATCAAATCGTGGTGTATAGGGTCACAAAAGTGAAACCTCTTTTGTATCTTAACAAGTTTATATTCTTATTTAGAGTTTATGCACTTAATAGTCACAATTAAGTACCACTTTAAATCCAAAAACTAGATTGAGTACACAATTACTCTATCTCTCGACTTCATTGTTGCTAGTCGTCATATTCTATTCATCCTATGTATCCAACACAATGATGAAAACCTCCACTGGTTTCTAATATTGACGAAGTAGTATTAGCAAAATTTATGTTTAATCAAATAAACATTTTTTAAAGAAGAAGGTCCCATTAGATGTCCCACAACTAACTTGTTGATTCTTCAATAATTTGGGCGATTTCCTTTCTTGTGTCCAACATTTAAGACAATGGAAACTTTATTGGTCGGGATTGATAGGTTTAGTATCGTCATTCTCAACAACTTTACTTTTAACATTACCTTGTATCAATTCCATTATAATCTTTACTTCTTGAACCTCGTCCTCATCTTAACGGTTTAAGAGAATGCTCCCACTCATTTCAATGAGTCTTTGCTTTGAGTAGCAAAATTGAATTCATGAAGAACACTCTTCATTTGTTCGTTTTAGTCTTAAAACTTTCATTGAAGTGGTTGCGTTATTTTGGTCAATTACGAATTCTGAAAAAAAAAAAAAAAAAAAAAAACTAATCACCAAAACAATTTATCGCTTCAAGGTACTTAATTCAATTAAGCATATGAAACATAGTCCATTGTAAGTAGATGTGTTAGTCAAGAATCAAAAAAACCTGTTTGATAATGAATAACTTTAATCTATACTCTTTACAAGAGATCCTTAGCAATGGTTCATTTGAGGTTTTAGAAGCAAATTCATATTTGTCTTTAGTTACGATATTTTAATGGAGATTTGAATCAAAAACGAAATGATATCGTATATGAATTGTGGTAAAGAAATAGAACAATATGATAACGGAATAGTGGAAAACAAAACATTTATCGTTAAATTAATACTTGTAAACAACAAGTAAAGCATTTACATAGTGACCTCTACCCAACTATGATAAATGATTCCAAGACCCAAATTCATATCGACTTAGGCACGGTATGGCCGATGAAACCCTTATCAATATAACTCGGTGGATTAACGCTTTAATCGATTCTACTTTTAGAACTCTTGGTCGATAAAATTACTCTAATATTTATCTATAGCCCGGAACACATGCAACTACGGTCGCGAATACTTCCGTTGAGCTCAATCCAAATTTCGAATAAATGTGTCCATGATCCAAATCCACATCAACTTGGGCACGGTATGGCCGATGAAACCCTCATCAACATGAATTCGGTGGATTGACATTTATCACCCACTTCCCCTACGTAACAAGGTTTGTACCCCGGTAGGGCCGAGTGCACTCCCTCACGAAATAGGTTTTCATGGTTTCTACTATTTGGTAAGGCTATGTCTCAATTTATTGTTTTAGCGAGAGGTCATGTCAATTTATTATCTATCACGTTTTAAGTGAACTAAAGCGGTGAACTACGATAATTCTAATTGACACGGTCGATAAACTCGATGAAAGAAGATGCATGTTTAGTTATGGCGATTTAGCAATGCATGTGACATAAAATAAAATGCAAGCATAAAGATAAATAAATCCTAGTATGGCCTTTCCTAAAATAGAAAAACTATTAATCTATTACATATTCGGAAACCAACTCCATTGGTCCCTTGAACTTCGGTTGTGGCACGCATCTCGAGGTAACACCGTCTTTATGTATCGCCATTCTTGAAGAAATCCGTCTTTAGGAACTCTAGGAATGAATAAAATTACATAATAAATTACATAATTTCCTATTATACATTTGTAACTAAAATAAAATAAATCTATTAAATTACAAAACGGTGATACGAGATCACAATAAAATTACAACCGAATCGATATTCCCATACATTTCGGGAAATACCAATTAAAATCTAAGGCCATACTAAGTAAAATTACATAATTCAAAATTACATAAATTAAAATTATGACAATCATAAAGAAAAATGCAGCATTATAGTATGTATGAACATGCTCAATTTTTATGCTAAATCGCCTTTAATTAGCCAATATCATATATTACTCGGTTTTTACGGATTTGCGTGATTTCAACATTTTATAATCACAAAAATACATAAACTCATATTTATGCATAAGTTAATTACCCTAACCTCTTAGGACTCAAAATATAGTCTTCACTAATAATTTGACCATAATTAACTTTTATTTACTTAAATTGTTCATAAATGGACCAAAAATTACAAAAATAAGCTATTTAACTTCAAATAAATCCAAAAATTTCAAATAAATTCAAAATTTGAAATTTAAATTCATGAACATTCTGGAAAATTCCATGACACTCATAATGTTCAAAATTTTAGGTTAAAAATTTGAAATTTTTAGGAAAAACAATGTTGCGGTTTATCGATATTTAATAAAATAATCATAAAAACATGGAAAAATTATTTTCATTAACTTTTCAATTTTAGATCTGAAAAATATAATAAAATGCAACATTAGACGTTTTTCCTAAGTCATAGATTATGTTTTTATTAATTTTCAACTAATAATGTCACTATTTATGCCATTTTTCTTCAAAAATTCATAAATCATGCTAAAAGACTTCTTTATAGCCAATTATTTTACACACATCTTGTAAAATTGCATGTGACAACATATTAATTTTCTATGACCAGATTCGAAATTTAACTCATATTAACCTATTTTTCTCTTAAATCCGAATTTAATGATGAAAAATTCATTTTTCGAGCATAACAAGTCCAAAAATTATGAAAATTTACAGGTTATCTCAAAATAATATATGTAACAACATATCCAAAAACCAAGTGAAAATTCGAAGTATAGCTAATTTTCGACCAAAATGACATTTTTACTCATAAAATCACATTTAAATGCCATTATTGTTAAATATGAACAATAAAAATCCGAAAAATTAACCAAAATATCCTAAAACACTTTAGGACAAGAAATATTAACATGCATGTAATTATTTCGTGATATATCATAATAACACAAATTTTACAAGTTTTATTTGTTATTCATATAACTCGGAAAAACTTTTAACCAATTTGCATGCAAACAACCGTGGCTCATGATACCGATTGAAGGAAATGTAGATTCATATACATATATAACATACTCATATATGTCTAATTAATTTGTCATAAAATTAAATATGGATTTTATGCATGCAAACATAAGATAAAATAGAGGAGAAATCATCCTTACATTGTGATTTCGGTTCTAATGGGCACAAAAGAAATCTCCTTTTCTTTTGTTCTTGAGCTTTCCAAATGGAAGAACAAAGATCTAAGAATAAGATCTCTCCCCAAGCTTTATACCCAAGGCTTAACACTTAATCTAATTAATATTATAAGTACTAGTATAATATTAATGTAGTGAAAATTGAACCAAAAATATTTTGGTTATAAGCTCCTAAAACCGTGTAGAGGAGAAGGTATTTTGGGAGTATTGTATCTCTCTAATTTAGCATTGAAAGTAGAGAGTAAATATTTTCTTTCTAACACTAGAAAAATAATGAGTGAAAAATGAATGAATAATTTTAGAGGAGAAAACACTCTAAAAGGCCTAGGAAAACCGGTGGGAGGGGTGCCTTTTTGGGGAGCCAATGCATGCCCATTTTGGTCTTCACAAGGAGAATAGGTTTGCATGGCTACCTAGCTATTTCATCATTATGTTTTCTATACAAAATATAAACACAATTTTTAGCTAATGCACCTCCAAATTTTCGGCACTTATACATAATATGGAGTCCATATTATTTTGTCAATTGTCTATATGTTACATGTCACATGTCACATATATTTGTTATGTAATTTTTAACATATTAAAAATCAACGTATTATCAAAAATACGTCACATACAAAAATTGACTTAGTAATTTCACAATTACTCGTACCAAAATATTTTACCACATTATAAATCACAACAGTTTGTATTTATAATAATTCATTCAATTCAATTGTTACATTAAACAATTATTTCATCCGAGTAATGATACAATTCAATTACTTGGACCGTATCTCATTTAATCACATTTTAATTTGATACGTAAATTTTACTTCCAAAATCGCCCGTCAATTTTCAAGTAATTTAATCAACTCGTAACGTTATACGATTAATTAAATAATCAATTAAGTGTATTGCCCTTTAGGTATGACCTAGGGGGTCAACTGATCACCACCGTCACACGACAGTAATGTCAAACTCTAGTCAGCCAATCATTACCGATATATGTTGACCAGTTGACAGTAACAATATTACTTCCCAATTGTATTCTTAAAATGAGATTTAGTAATGATATTTAAATCATGTAATCGCACTATTGTTGAGGACACATTTCCCAACACAAAATCCCTTTTAAAATGTAAATATTTTTGAAAGTACCCTAAAATAGCGCAAAAATAGTCGAAACTCTGTCCAAATGTCCAGTCAAAATTCGGGCCTCGAAACCCATTTAAAAAAAAACTTACCTCAAGTCAGCACTCAACTACACTACAATTTCCTAGGGCAAATATTTCAAAATTTGTCATTTTCAAACCTCACTTAACATAGTGGCACACTCCCACTTCACAAGTCGAGTCCTTTTTGAGTAAGTGTGCTAAAATGGTCGAACGTGTTTTGATTCGTCATCGATCTCTCATCCCCAGTTTCCAAAATGCCTGGAACTAGTCACGCAAGTGTTAATGGACAACCCCAAAATGGTAATGATCTAATCCTAGC
Organism: Silene latifolia; assembly: GCF_048544455.1. Classification (NCBI taxonomy): domain Eukaryota; kingdom Viridiplantae; phylum Streptophyta; class Magnoliopsida; order Caryophyllales; family Caryophyllaceae; genus Silene; species Silene latifolia. The sequence continues at coordinate 114,406,400 of NC_133527.1, read as the reverse complement.
TGCACTCGTCCGTCTCCAAACAAGCTAAGACCAAGCTTATGCTCACCTCAATGCTATTGAAGGCCGAATTGTGGCTGTAGAAACAAGATTTCCTCCTGCAGAGAATGATGTTCCTGACATGAGTGTGCATGATAACCTTCCACCCTTTATGGGACAACCAGAAGTCAACCCCTCATTGGGTCCTATTGAAGCTGAAAAGCCACTCCAATACTTAGAGGAGCAACTGATGTACCTTAAGGGAGATGACATCTATAAGGAGAATAATCGTAAGTATGAGGCGGTAAATGCTCAACTGCCTACCAACTTCAACATGACTGACATCCCAAAGTCAAGGAGCATGAAAATTCTTTGAACCACATTCGTGCCTTCAAAGATTATATGTGTATCAAAGGCATCAAACCCGAGATGTTCCTAAGGATCTTTCCTTCATCTCTCGACACTATTCCTAAGCAATGGTTTTACTCTTTGGAACACAAGAAGATTTCCACTTGGGACGATGCCGCAATTGAATTCACTAAACAATATGCGGATAATGCCGAAATATAAGTCAATATGCGCACTCTAGAGGTTCTTACCCAAAGTGGAAAAGAAGGCTTCACCGACTTCCTAAGTAGGTGGAGGAAGACTAGCACATAACTTGTTCAACGCCCAGATGAAGCCACTCTTGTGGAAAAGTTCGTGGATAATTTGAGACCTATTTATGCAAACCATTTGAGGTACCAAAACATAAAGTCTTTCAAAGACTTGACTGTGCTAGGAACACGAATTGAAGACGGCCTCCGAAAGGGGCTCTTGTCCAAAACGGTAGGTCGCAGATATCAGGGTTCAACAAGTCGTTCCTATGGCTCCACTAGCAAGACCGATGAGTTCAACCTTGTCGAACCATCTAAGAAGAATAACCCACCAAGGAAATTCACGAACATTGATGATTCATACTCCAACGCTTTGAAAAGGCTCATGAAACAAGGTAAGCTCCAGCCTATAGGACCTACGCCTGACCCGGAGAAGAAATCTAAATCCTGGGATGAGAATGCATACTGCGAATATCATAGAGGCAAAGGACACGATACAGAGAGATGCTTCAAATTGAAACATGTCATCCAGGATATGATTGAAGATGGTCGTTTACCCATACCTCCCGGAGGTAAGCCTAACAATACTCAGAATCCTCTTGGAATTCTGATGATCACAGATGAAGAATCCACCTTGGATTGTTCACACCTCATTTATCCAGTCGAGAATGAGATTCATGCGCTAGAAGATGAGGGGAGTTATTCCACCATTTCTCCTACCATTTCCGATTTTATCGCATAGGCAAAGAGTGTGAGTAGGCAAGTTTCAGAACTAGAGGCTGTAGTGGCATCTCTACACAATCCAGGCACTGTACCTAGGGAAAACGTGCCACCAACTCCAATTATATCTCTAGAGTCTATGATGCAAGAGGTGATCGCAGTAGTTGACAATTTAGTTGAGCAAATAATCAGTCTGGAAGCTGAAATCATTAGGTTGAGAGAACTCAGTATCGTCAACGGAATATGGGCTGATGACGATGAAGATGAATACCTCACAGAACATGATCTAGTCAAGGTTAGTGAGGATATAGTCAAGGCTAGTGAAGATCAAGATATAGACCACCTTACTCGCTCAGGGCGTCCATATCAAAATGTCTCTAAGAACGGTCCTATGGCTAACGGTCCAGTTACTAACACCAATGTCATCACACCAAATGATGGCGAAGATACATCTAATGACCACTTACTAAATCAAATACAGAATACAAAGGCTGATCTTTCAGTCTGGCAATTAGTTGCAAGTTCATTTCCCCATCGCCAAGCTTTACTACAAGCATTGGCTAAACTGAACGTAGCGCACAACTCTACGCCTGATGACGTAGTCAACTTGGTCTTCCAAGACTTAGTTAAACTAAGTAACCCAGTTACTTTATCAGATGAAGATTTTCCTCCTTTCGGCGCCAGTCACAACCTCGCTCTATATATCACAGTCACATGCTTAAAGAAGAATGTACCAATGACTTTAGTGGATGATGGCTCTGCCGTCAACGTGATATCGCTAAAGACAGCGCATAAGTTGGGCATGAAAGAATCAGATTGGACTCCTACCAACCAAGGTGTTCGAGCATACGATGGAACACGACGTAAAGTAGTAGGGCTTGTCAACCTCACTATAGCCACAAGACCAATCGAGCGAAAGGTTAATTTTCAGATAGTGGACATCGAGGCATCCTTCGATATACTTATGGGAAGACCTTGGATTCACGCTTCCAAAGCGATAACATCCACCTTACACCAGAAGATCAAAATTCCTTTAGATGGCAAAGTAGTAACGATCACTTCGTCACCTATTAAAGCTGTGATAGAGAAAATGTCAAGAAACCAAGTGGTCATAGACCCAATACATGAGCTTGGAGGATTTCAGAGCATAAATCTCGTAGAGAGCGAACTGGCACCTCTATACTTCAACCCATACTCCAATTTGGTGGTCAATCACATACTGAAGTCCCAGGGTTACTTCCCAGAAATGCCATTAAACCCCATCAAGAAGAATACCTTTGCACCTTACAAAGAAGAAAACTATCAAAGGATACCATTAGGATTGAGATACAAGCCCACGAAAGCAGAAGCCTTAGAAATGCTTACTAAGTTCCCAAATCGTAAAGATAAAGGAATCCAGATGCGACCCTATCTCCCTACCCTAAATGGATACTTCGTTAGGGAGGGGAGTCAAGAATACTTTCACGGGTTTCCGGAGCCTTGACATTATAAGGGAATACAACTAGCTGGAATCGAGGTCTTTCACGACTGCTACTTCATCCCTTCAGAAACGGTTCCTACCGTCAAAACTCGTCAAACACCTTGTTTAGACGAACCAGCTGTTAGCCTTCTGTTTGGAGAAGACCGATTCGTCAGAGCTGTGCAGGATGAGATCATTACCATGATACTCAAGATGACCATTTCAACCCCACATCATTGATCACTGACACTAGCCCGAATCGGCAGAAAGGATGGAGAAAGTCGATCAAGTGGACTAACAACCAAGGAAAGCTCTTCAAAGGCACTACTGGAGAAGGATAGATGTTCAAAGGAGAACCTGAAGACAACGAATTCGAGTTAGAGTCGGATTCGGAGTCGGAATCAGAGTCTGAGTCTAGAGAAGTCGCTAGAGAGTCTTCTTCTGTCGTCACTCCCCATCCCCTTGTTTCTTTTAGCATAGCATCAAATAGTAACAACAGCTTGGGAAATGTCTCAGCAGCTGTCCTTTTACCACCACTGACTACTGAACAGATGGCTTCTTTGTTTCAGCTATTTTCAAAATTTAATATGAATAAATCAGATTCTGCTTACTCCTTGTTTTTTTTCTGAATGCAATTCTATTTACGATGATAATGAGGATGACCCTGACCCAGACTCAGTCGAATTACCTCCCTATATAGTTAAAGAAATACTACAAGAGGGGGAAGGGGCACCGGTTATAGAGAACACTGAACCCATCAATGTAGGAACCGAACTAGAACCCCAAGAACTTAGGATAGGGACGACCTTAAACCCAACTGAAAGTGCCAATTTCATCGACCTCCTACACGAGTTTAAGGATGTTTTCACTTGGTCTTACAAAGATATGCCAGGGATCGACAGGGATATTGCAGAACATCGAATTCCAATCAAACCAGGTTTCAAACCTGTAAAACAGAAGCTCCGTCGGATGAGGACCGAATGGGCTCTTAAGATCAAAGAAGAAGTCGATAAGAAATTCAAAGCCGAGTTCATCAAAGTTTTCGAGTATTCAGACTGGGTGGCTAACATAGTCCCCATACCCAAAAAGGATGGGCGAATCCGGGTTTGTGTTGATTCCAGAGACTTGAACAAAGCGAGTCCCAAGGACGACTTTCCTCTACCACACATCGACATATTGGTAGATAATACAGCAGATCACGCGTTGTTATCCTTCATGGACGGGTATGCAGGGTATAATCAGATCAAGATGGCCATAGAAGATATGCATAAGACAGCCTTCGCCACTCAATGGGGGAACATATTGCTATACAGTTATGCCATTTGGGCTAATTAATATTGGAGCTACATATCAACACACTGCGACCATATTGTTACATGATATGATGCATAAAGAAGTAGAAGTGTACAAAGACGATATGATTATCAAATCCAAAGATAGGAAGGGGCACATTGATAACCTTCGCAAATTCTTCCTAAGACTGCGAAAGTACAACATGAGGCTCAATCCTCAGAAATGTGCATTTGGAGTAACGCCAGGCAAGCTTCTGGGATATGTCGTCAGCTAGAGGAGAATAGAAATTGATCCATCCAAGATCAAAGCTTTAATCGAAATGCCACAACCCCAAACGGAGAAGGAGGTTAGAGGATTTCTAGGCAAGGTACAGTATATAAGCCGATTCATATCGAAACTCACTATGATCTGCGAACCTATTTTCAAAAAGCTCAAGAAAACAGATCACACCATATGGGACGATGACTGTCAAAAAGCGTTTGACGGGATTAAGGAGATACTGGCTAAGCAGCCAGTGCTAATGCCTCCCAAACGAGATCAACCTCTTGGTTTATATTTCACAGTCACCGAAACAGCCATTGGGGCTATGCTTGCACAGATCGTTGGAAAAGAAGAGAGAGTTATCTACTACCTTAGTAAGAAGTTCTTAGAATATGAAAGTAAATACACACCTCTCGAAAAGACATGCCTCGCTCTTGTGTGGGCGACAAAGAAGCTACACCACTACATGCTTAGCTACTCTGTCAAGGTGTATTCTAAAATGGATCCTGTCAAATACCTCTTCGAGAAACCCGTTCTCAACGGACGTTTGGCAAGGTGGACCTTAATGCTCTCGGAGTTCGATCTCAAGTACGTACCTCTGGAAGTCATAAAGGGATGTGTCGTTGCTGAATTCTTCGCAGATAACCCTATCAACAATACCCACGCAATAGACATGTGGTCATTTCCAGACGAGGATATCCTACAGACCAGTGTAGACTCTTGGGACCTTTATTTTGATGGAGCATCGAATTTAAGAGGATTTGGAATAGGAGTGTTGCTCATTTCTCCTGAAGGCGAACATACACCACTTTCTGTCAAACTCGACTTCGAGATGACAAATAATGCAGCTGAATATGAAACTTGCCTCATTAGTCTATAAGCAGCAGTAAGTTTAGGCATTAAGAATCTTCGAGTTCATGGAGACACCTCCTTGATCATTAACCAAGTTACAGGTTCTTGGAAAATTCGAAGTGAAAGTCTAGCACCCTATCAGGCTAGGATAGATCAAGTCGCCCAATTCTTCGATCAAGTCATTTATCTACACCTACCTCGTGAAGAGAATCAATTTGCAGACGCTCTTGCGAAACTTGCAGCCTTGATCAATATGCCGGACAACATGGTCAAAATGCCTTTATGCATCGAACGACGGTAAGAACAGCCTATGTACACCACCTTACAGATGAAGAAGAAAGCCCAGAGGAACCCTGGTTCCAAGCCATTCTAAACTTTAAACTCAATGGTACATACCCACCGAATATGGATAAGAGGGGACAACTGTGACACCCCCATACTTCAAGTGCCTTACTAGGACCACTCAGGTATAAAGCTGTCACCATCTCGGTTTCCCGAGGCAATGATAATCAAAAAACAATAAAAAAACAACATTTAAATAGTATAAAGTTTAAGTGAGTAAATACAATCCAAAACCAACTGCCCAATATACGGTTTACATGATCTCAAAACAACTGTCTAAAAAGTTATTAAGACTACAGCGGAAGACTCTATCATCTGATGGCGACACATCCCAGCTATCCCTTGTATCTCGACTCATATACCTGCTCAACAATCGCTCACCATCCCCGAATGGATCACCACGTTTTTAAAACAATTAAACGGGGTCAGTACTAATCACACAATTTATATAACTCAACAAAACAACACACAACACAGCTCAATCGTCACAGATATACTCCGAACTCCATCACCAACTCCACAATACTGACTACACACTAATGTGTGTAGCCCTTCCAGAGTACCCATCGCAACAGGTTACTCCTTGCCGCCAGTGGGGGACCGCAGCCGTTCCCACCTAAGCCCCGCTCATCTCCGTCGAGCGATAAACCCAAATCCATTAATGTGCACATCCCTTCTGTGGCGGGTTCCACAGAAGGCAAATCATGGGCGTGAAGCCACTCCCGCAAGTGACTCCACTCAGCCAGGGACGCACCCCGAAGAACATAGACAGATACAATCAATCACAACTACTAATCAGCAATCAAACCCAACAACTGTCACAATACTCGTACGATAAAACTCAACAATCACAAAGCACAACCAACACATCATGTGAGTAATACTGAGTAGGGAAACCCTACCTGGAATGCAATACAATCAGACGATCTCAATAGCTGTTATCAAAAAGCCTCCTCTACGAATCCTCCTCCTAACATATGATCACATAATTACTAATAATCATAAAAACTAACAAAACCCCCAAACCCCCAAATTAGGGTTTAAACAAACTTAATAAAATACTATAAAATCAGTACGTAGATCTTACCCTCGACGCAAGGATCACAAGAATGTAAAGGATGGTGAATTCCGACCTCTCAAGCTCCGGGATTTGTCAATAATGCGAAAGATGTAAAGTACGTAGGTTGAAATATCTTTTGAAGTAATTAGGTTTGATAAAAGTGTATTATGAAAGTGACGGAAAGGTTTATATACTAATTCGCATTATTAACAAAACCCGAAAAAACATTACCCGTAAACCGAGCTACTCGATCGAGTAGCTGACGTACTTGATCGAGTGCGACTTACTCGATTGAGTACCCAGGATGCTCGATCGAGTATCCTACAGGCAGAAAATTTTCTAAAAACCAAAACACTCTTACTCGACAGAGTAAGGCCCCCTCGATAGAGTACCCAGAGACTCATAAAACCGTAGTATTACAGTCTTCCCCCCTTAAAAAGAACTTTGTCCCCGAAGTTCAAACCACAACAAAACAAAACATACCACCACACTCCCGACACAACAACCAACATAAAACTCAACATTAAAACATGCTACCCACCAAACTCAACCCGACTAAAACCACTACAAAACATACCGACACAACACAAAAAGGGTGTAAAAACTCTTTGGGATCATCTCGTACCCCCCTAAAAGAAACAAGGTTACGTCTCCGTAACCATACATACCTGATAAAAAAGGAAAGGGTAACGCTCTTTCATGGCCTCCTCTGCCTCCCATGTAGCTTCATCTACCTCATGATTAGACCAAAGGATCTTAAGCAAAACTATCTCACCACTCCTAGTCTTCCTAACCTTCCGGTCAAGAATCTGCTTAGGCACCTCAAGATAAGACAAGGACTCATATAGCTATATGCTCTCTGCCTCTAACACATGTGGCGGGTCACTCTCATACTTCCGCAGCTGAGATACATGAAACACATTATGCACTCTCTCCAATGCAGCTGGTAAAACCAAACGATAAGAAACCTCTCCAACCCGGTTTAAGATCTCATAAGGTCCTATGAACTTCTGACTCAACTTGCCTTTCTTCCCAAATCTCATAACCCCACGCATAGGAGACACTTTCAGAAGAACCTTGTCCCCAATCTGAAACTCTATATCCCGGCGATGTAGATCTGCATAACTCTTTTGCCTATCCTGAGCCGCTCTCATCCTTTCCCTGATCATCTTAATCTGCTCAACCATCTCATGTACCATCTCTGGTCCTAGAACCATTGCCTCAGCACTGTCGTCCCAACAAATCGGACTCCGACATCTCCTCCCATATAAAGCCTCAAACGGTGCTATGCCAATACTGGTGTGATAGCTGTTGTTGTAAAAAAACTCAATCAAATCTAATCTCTGCTCCCAGCTACCACTAAAATCCATCACATAATCTCGTAACATATCCTCAAGAGTCTTGATTGTTCTCTCAGTCTGACCGTATGTCGCAGGATGAAAGGCTGTACTCATCTTCAATGTCGTTCCCAAAGATTCCTACAACTCTTTCCAAAACCTTGAGATAAATCTCGCATCTCTGTCAGATACTATGTCCTTAGGTACTCCATGCAATCTCAACACATGCTTCCGATAAGCCAAAGCTAATTGTGCCTTGGTCCACGTATCTTTCATTGGCACAAAATGAGCTGACTTGGTCAATCGATCCACTATTACCCATATCATGTTGTTACCCTGTTGACTCTTTGGAAAATCCACGATAAAATCCATAGAAATGGATTCCCACTTCCACTCAAGTACCTCTAAAGACTGAATCTTACCCTGTGGTCGTCGATGTTCCCCTTTAACTCTCTGGCATGTCAAACAACGGGCCACAAACTCAGTTGTCTCTTTCTTCATCCCAGGCCACCAGAACGTGTTCTTTAAATCCTTGTATAGCTTGTCACCACCTGGATGCACTGAATATGGTGTACAATGTGCCTCTGTCATGATTGTCTTTTTCAGCTCCTTATCATTAGGGACACACCACCTCCCATCAAACCTCAAACTACCATCTGATTGAATAGAGAATCTAGACACCGTCCCTTTCTCTACTCCAGCTCTCCACTCCACCATCTTAGGGTCTAAAGCCTGTTTATCTCTAATATCATCATAAAGATCAGGCTGCACTGTCAAATTGCCATGACATCTCCTCTCTGCATCATATGTATCCCAAACTTCCCCACCTCGTCTCTCAACCTCATCAAAGATAAAGCTGTACACTGTTCCTGCTCAAGGCATCAACAACAACATTGGCTTTCCCTTCATGGTAGATAATATCCATGTCATAATCGCCAATCAACTCCATCCACCTTCTCTGTCTCATGTTCAACTCCTTCGGAGTGAAGATGTACTTGAGACTCTTGTGATCAGAAAATACCTTAAAGGTCGCCCCATAAAGGTAATGTCTCCAAATCTTGAGAGCAAACACCACTGCACCCAACTCTAGATCGTGTGTAGGATAATTCTCCTCATAAGGCTTCAATTGCCTAGAAGCATAGGCAATCACTTTACCGTTCTACATCAACACACACCCCAACCCATTCTTTGTGGCATCTGTATTGATGAGAGTGTCGTCGTGGCTCCCAATCAAACACATTTATAATACTCAACAAACAACTAGTTAGCGGTAAGTCGAGGTCGATCCATGGGACGGTGTGCTTTGGGTTCTAAGTCTATCTATCTCAATTTATGCTAGTGTCACAATTTGGTTAGGTTTGTAGTTGTGTCTAGACTAATGCAAACAATAAAGTAAAGCAAACAATAAAAGGAAAGATGTAAACAAATGATTAAAAGTGCTAGGATATCATGGGGTCATGGGGGATTCATGGTGTTGATCATACAAACATGTTTACAAGGTTGCAAGCAATTAATGTTGTGGAGGAACCGAGTTGGGTTATATCTTACGGTTCTTAGGAAGAGTTGGGTCCTGGAGCCGAATCGATTAGATTGTACAACACCTACAAGTCGACTTACTTTCCTCCTAATCAACTTCTATGCATGGTCTAACAAGACTCGAGTTGGTTTATATCTTACAAGTCAAGTTGAATAGATAAGAGATGGTAAAAATGCAGTGATTCATAGGCTTAGCATTTCATCAAACATAACATGTGCATAAAGTTGACATCACAACAAGCAAGCAATTTGATTATGAAAACATATTAGATTAAGCATGAATCAATCCCATGTTGGTTTCCCCTAATTACCCACTAATCCTAGCTAAGTAACTACTCACTCATTATCATGGGAAACATGTCATTAATGGTGTCAATCATCACAACAAGTATAAACATGATAATGGAATGAAGAAATGAACAATAAAGATTAAAGAGTAAAGGAATTATACCAACTTAAGATGATCCAAACAATAAAGCAAAAATAATAAAAGAAACTTGATTGATTGATGGAAGGTTGTCAATCTCCCAATAATAACCCAATAATCTTCAATTACCCAATAATAAACTTGAATAGTAAACTTGAACAATAATTAAGGAGAGATTAATGTGTAATTTGTGGAAAGATTAAAGAGTAATCTATTCTAATCTACTCCTAATCTAATCTAAAGAAGGATTTTCTAGCTAAAAAGAACATGCTTGATTAATTACAAAGATGGGGTATTTATAGTGGAAATTAGGTGGATGCATTAGGGTTAACTAAGGGCTAAACTAGTAATTACACTTTTTAAGTTGAGCAAGGAGACTCCGGGATTCTCCGAGAGAAGGGCTTCTTTCTTTTTAGCTTGGAGAAGACGAAACTATGCTGTGAAGAAATCCAGGCGGAATAGGGTCGGGACGGACGGATTTGGGCGGTGGAATCCGAGCGGATTCAAGAGAGTCCTGGCGGATTCAGGTGGGGCAATCCGAGCGGATTTGGGAGAAGACGAGCGTCTTCTTCTCGGGACGCGCGGATTCCCGAACAGCTTCTTTGTTTGACCTCGGATTGTAAAACGGACGTTATTTTCTCATCCGGACTCCTATTGGAGTGATTCAAAAGCCTAGATCACTTGATTTTTCGATGCCGTTCCATCTAGCATACTTTCAGAGCAAAATGAGCAACCCTTGGTTCGGTTTTTGAGCGATTTCTTCTTGTAATGCCTTCCCTCTCGTCATTCTTACTTTTAACCCTTTGATCCTTCTACATACACTTTATTCCTACATCTTTGGTCATCATTCTTGCCTCCTCTTCATACTAGTCCATCTAATATCATCAATAAGCTTCCAAATATGCACGAAAGACGGGAATTTCCGCCTTATTATCTTCTTTTCTACAAAACATATGAAATGCGATAGAAAAGCAAATAGGAAGGTTTTGACGGATAAAATGGCCATGAAATGCTATAATAGTATGCAAAAATAGGCTCAATTAGGGGACTAAATGTGCGCTAATTATGGTCACATCAAATATCCCCAAACCGAACCTTTACTCGTCCCGAGTAAAGAGGTGACTAAAACTAGACCTTTATTTAAACTAACCTAATAATATAGCCGATATGAGACAATTAGCGGGTCTCACTCCGCCCCTTCAACTCACAACAAGACAACCATGAGGTAGGATGCCTTCTTGCAAGGCAAGGTGGGTCTTGCCAAAATGGCGACACATCCAATCATTAAGCACACAAAATCAAGCAATGGATGCATCTACAAAAGAATAGCCACTTTCCTCATCTAAGTGGCGGAAATTATCTACAAGAGAAGCAATTCAAGGGTACACACTCCTTCATAGATGCAATTTCTTCAAACTACTAAGCCTAGAAGGATACCAATAAATCACCTCCAAATTGTGTCAAGCTAGGGTACCTTTGTCCTCAATCGTTAAATGCTTTTGTCAAGAGTAGACTCCCTATGGTGTTAGAAACACTGGAGGATCGCGGAATTCCCCCTCTTGCCTAGACAAGAAGAAGGGTCGTCCCCTCTCTACCATGCACAAAAATGGATAAGATGGAAAAGGGATCGATAGTATTTGAGTTTCATTTTGGGAGTTTGCTTTCATTGTTGTTTTTCCCCCCAATTTCTTGTGGCATATAACATTTGAGAACACTTTCTTTTTGCCATTTCTTTTTGATTTTTGGCATTTCAACACTTGACAACTTTCAACTTTTCTTTGCATTTCTTTTTGAACATTTTCAAAGTCACCCCATATGTAGGGAGGGTGCCTTATTTTTGAGGCTTTAGGAGTCTATTTTTGCTCCTCTTTTCTTTTGATGCATTTTGCAAACTTTCTTTCACTTTTCATTTCATTGAACTCAAAACAATTTCTTTTTGTGCCCATTCCCTTTGATGACAAAATGTGTGGTAGAACATGGATGAATGATGGAAGTATGCATGGTTTCAAGGGTCACCTTGGAATAAACGGTAGCCAAGGAGTTATCACACCACAAGGTACTCTTGACTAGGCCTTAATCCATGGGTCAAAGGATACTAGCATGACACATCCTAGGGTGTTTTACAAGTATTCTAACAAGCAAAGTCTTAAGAAGAAAAAGCATCTACTAGGGCCTATATACACTTGTCAAGCTTCCCAAGTAGACGGTTTCACAAAATTTTTCTAACATGCAACTACATGCCATGATGCAACTAACATATATACATCCTAATGCAAATGATTCTACCAACTAATATGATATATATACTAAATGCAATCCTAAGTTCACATTGTTATACCGCATCAATCAAAATAAAGCCACATAGTCATTAACATAAAGAGGAAAAAAGGAGATTGGAAAGATCATACCATGCGGTCTTCAATATCCTCATGTCTCGGATGTGGCGTAGTCAATTAATGTGAACAAGGATGAACAAACACAATATATACAAAACAATATATACAAGACTACACTACAAAGGAAATGAACATTTTTTTGGATTTTTCAATTTTTCAAATTTTTAGGGGTTTTGTTTTTATGAAATTAAAAGACATATTTTTGGGATTTTTCGAAATTTTTCAATTTTTATGTATTTTTGGAATATAAATTCCCATCCCCCACTTTATTTTGGACATTGTCCTCAATGTACATGTAGGAGTAGGAATAAAAAGGAAATACATGTTTTTGGAATTTTGATTTTATGGAAATTGAAGTACAAATGCAATGCAATGATATGATATGAATGAATGCATGCTCTAACTAAATGCAATTCCATATGACATATATAACAAATGAATGCAATCTAAATTATATTATATGATGCATGATTTAAACTATGGTCACTTATGATCAAACCTCCCCAAACCGATTTAAACACTATTTCTAGTGTAGAAAAGAATAGGATTGGTCATTAGTGACTATGCATGAATTCTAGTCTATATGCAACTATCTACATGAATCATGTGAGATATATACAATGCAACTATACTATATGAACTAACTAATGCAAATGCAATATGAAATATAATACAAATGTAAGCTAAATGTATATGTAAATAACTAAATGCAAGTGTAAATGTAATGCAAAGTTAAAGGAAAGGGTATCTTACAAATGGTGGTTTGAGATAGGACTCCACCAAACTAGTTCAAATTGTAGAAATTCTTGTCCATAGAGCTCAAGGCTCTCAATAGAAGATCAAAAGCTTGTGAACAAGCTCCAAATAAGCATAAGTATGGGTTGCTCCATTTGAACATGAAATTCGGCCAAGGAAGTTTGTCATATATCTTTTCTTTCACCTTGTCCTTGGCACTAGAGCTTTCCCAATGCTTCAAAGTAATAAGCCCATGATTCATGTCAACACTAGGTATGAAGTATGGTTCATGTCCATCCGAAGACTTCCATTTACCACCTTCCTCTTCAATTTTGGTGACGATGATAGCATTTTGATTATTCAATCCTTCCAAGGTAGAAGGAGAATTTTCATAACATTGATGATCGAGCTCCTTAGAAGTTGGCATTGTGGATGCCAAATTTCCACAAGTAGCTTCACGTGCAAGTTTCTCTTTTAGCTTTGCTACCAAGTAGCTCTTGTATGATGCCTTGACCTTTTGAAGAAGGTCCACCATATCCTCTTCAATAATCATTGGCTCCATGGTAGGTGTCAAGTAGTCTTCATGGGAGATAGGGAAAGGACATTCAGCCTCATGATAGGATATCTCAAATGTCTCAAGGATAGGCTCCTCAAGCAAGGTGATATTATAAGTCCATCCCTTAGGCTCGTCATCATCGCTATCTCCATAAGAATCATAAATGGGGGCTTCACTCTTCTTCACCAACTCTTTCTCCAACACCTCAACATCTACTTCAAATGACATACCCTCATACTCACAAAGGCTAAGAGTATTTGGCTTACTCAACCTCATGTCTTCATCATCAAATACCACACTTTCATACTCACAAGAGCCCAAAGAGGTTGGCTCTTCCCACTTCTCATCAAAGGTAACTCCTTCAAACTCACATTCATGGTCAATGTCCAAGGAGTGGTGAAGGGTGGTTTCTTGGGATTCTTTCACTTGGGCAATTTGAATCTCCAACTCCTCACATTGGGCAACAATGCCTTGAAAAACATTGTCCCTCTTTTGGCTCTCCTCTAGCATTTGTTTGAAGAAGTTTTGTTGATCTCCCATCATTTGGAGAATCACATTTTCAATGGGTTCATTTTCTTGTTGTGGGTAGGTGTGAAAGTGGTTGTATTGTGGCAATTGAAACTCATTATGAAGTGGGTATTGGGTGGGTGTTTGTTGTTGATATTGGATGTGGTGATTTTGGTGGGGAAAGTTGGGGTAGTAGTTAGGATTTTCATTGTACGAATAATAAGGTAGGTTTGTGTTGACTTGCTCCTCAAACTCCCTATACCCATAGTCATACTCAAAAGATCCACCACATACTCCATATGTCAAGTCTTGAGTCATCATGGTCAAGATAAAGATACAACTACAAACAAGGAAACTACAAGAAAACGGTAAAAACAAACCTTGAGGAACAAGTTCCTCAAAGTGAAAGCAAAATCAAAATAGACAAACAAGTAAGAACTTAATCACATAGCACCATCCCCGGCAACGGCGCCATTTTGATGAGAGTGTCGTCGTGGCTCCCAATCAAACACATTTATAATACTCAACAAACAACTAGTTAGCGGTAAGTCGAGGTCGATCCATGGGACGGTGTGCTTTGGGTTCTAAGTCTATCTATCTCAATTTATGCTAGTGTCACAATTTGGTTAGGTTTGTAGTTGTGTCTAGACTAATGCAAACAATAAAGTAAAGCAAACAATAAAAGGAAAGATGTAAACAAATGATTAAAAGTGCTAGGATATCATGGGGTCATGGGGGATTCATGGTGTTGATCATACAAACATGTTTACAAGGTTGCAAGCAATTAATGTTGTGGAGGAACCGAATTGGGTTATATCTTACGGTTCTTAGGAAGAGTTGGGTCCCGGAGCCGAATCGATTAGATTGTACAACACCTACAAGTCGACTTACTTTCCTCCTAATCAACTTCTATGCATGGTCTAACAAGACTCGAGTTGGTTTATATCTTACAAGTCAAGTTGAATAGATAAGAGATGGTAAAAATGCAAGGATTCATAGGCTTAACATTTCATCAAACATAACATGTGCATAAAGTTGACATCACAACAAGCAAGCAATTTGATTATGAAAACATATTAGATTAAGCATGAATCAATCCCATGTTGGTTTCCCCTAATTACCCACTAATCCTAGCTAAGTAACTACTCACTCATTATCATGGGAAACATGTCATTAATGGTGTCAATCATCACAACAAGTATAAACATGATAATGGAATGAAGAAATGAACAATAAAGATTAAAGAGTAAAGGAATTATACCAACTTAAGATGATCCAAACAATAAAGCAAAAATAATAAAAGAAACTTGATTGATTGATGGAAGGTTGTCAATCTCCCAATATTAACCCAATAATCTTCAATTACCCAATAATAAACTTGAATAGTAAACTTGAACAATAATTAAGGAGAGATTAATGTGTAATTTGTGGAAAGATTAAAGAGTAATCTATTCTAATCTACTCCTAATCTAATCTAAAGAAGGATTTTCTAGCTAAAAAGAACATGCTTGATTAATTACAAAGATGGGGTATTTATAGTGGAAATTAGGTGGATGCATTAGGGTTAACTAAGGGCTAAACTAGTAATTACACTTTTTAAGTTGAGCAAGGAGACTCCGGGATTCTCCGAGAGAAGGGCTTCTTTCTTTTTAGCTTGGAGAAGACGAAACTATGCTGTGAAGAAATCCAGGCGGAATAGGGTCGGGACGGACGGATTTGGGCGGTGGAATCCGAGCGGATTCAAGAGAATCCGGGCGGATTCAGGTGGGGCAATCCGAGCGGATTTGGGAGAAGACGAGCGTCTTCTTCTCGGGACGCGCGGATTCCCGAACAGCTTCTTTGTTTGACCTCGGATTGTAAAACGGACGTTATTTTCTCATCCGGACTCCTATTGGAGTGATTCAAAAGCCTAGATCACTTGATTTTTCGATGCCGTTCCATCTAGCATACTTTCAGAGCCAAATGAGCAACCCTTAGTTCGGTTTTTGAGCGATTTCTTCTTGTAATGCCTTCCCTCTCGTCATTCTTACTTTTAACCCTTTGATCCTTCTACATACACTTTATTCCTACATCTTTGGTCATCATTCTTGCCTCCTCTTCATACTAGTCCATCTAATATCATCAATAAGCTTCCAAATATGCACGAAAGACGGGAATTTCCGCCTTATTATCTTCTTTTCTACAAAACATATGAAATGCGATAGAAAAGCAAATAGGAAGGTTTTGACGGATAAAATGGCCATGAAATGCTATAATAGTATGCAAAAATAGGCTCAATTAGGGGACTAAATGTGCGCTAATTATGGTCACATCATGTATAAACCTCAAAGTTCTCACTCTCTTCAGGCAATGCTAAGATAGGAGCTGTGGTCAAACTCTCCTTTAGTGTTTGGAACGCCGTCTCACAACTCTCAACCCAACGAAACCTGTTCTCTTTCCTCATCAACGCTGTCATAGGTCTAGAAATCTTGGAGAAATCCTTCACGAACCGTCTGTAATATCCAGCTAAACCCAAGAAACTCCTGATCTCAGCAACATTCTTTGGTGCTTCCCACTTGGTCACCGCCTCAATCTTTCTTTAGGATCCACACTACCCCATCCTTAGAGATCACATGCCCCAGAAAAGCAACTCTCTCTAACCAGAACTCACACTTGGACAACTTAGCATATAACTCGTGCTCCCTCAAGGTCTACAACACAATCCTCAGATGCTCCTCATGTTCCTCCTTAGTCTTGGAATAGACTAAGATGTTATCGATTAAAACTACCACAAACTTGTCCAGAAACTGACTGAAAACTCTGTTCATCAAATCCATAAACACAGCCAGTGCATTAGATAACCCAAAAGGCATCACCACATACTCATAATGGCCATACCTCGACGTGAAAGCAGTCTTTGGTATGTCCACCTCCCTAATCTTTACCTGGTGGTACCCCGACCTCAAATCAATCTTGGAAAAGACTGATGCATCACTCAACTGATCAAAGAGGTCATCTATCCTTGGCAAAGGATACTTGTTCTTCACCGTCACTCGGTTCAGCTCCCTGTAATCTATACACAACCTCAAGCTCCCATCTTTCTTCTTCACAAAAAGAACTGGTGCTCCCCACGGTGATACACTAGGTCTAATGTATCCCTTCTCTATCAGATCATCTAGCTATTTCCTGAGCTCCTCCAACTCCTTAGGACCCATCCGGTACGGTGCCTTAGAGATTGGCCCCGTCCCCGGTTTCAGCTCAACCGTGAAATCTATCTCCCTCTTCGGTGGCAACCCCGGAATCTCCTCTTGAAAGACATCTGAAAACTCACCCACCACTGGTATCTGGTCAACTGTCGGACTCTCTATCTGGTCATCTCTTACATGGCACAAGATCAACGGACACCTCTTCCTCAGATAGGACTTCAAGGTCACAGCTGCAATCAACTTAACTTTGGGTTTGACCACAAACCCACGATATAACACACTAAAGCCCTTAGGACCTCTCAAAGACACTTTCTTTTCATGACAGTCTATCTTAGCTTTGTACTTTCCTAACCAATCCATCCCGACTATTATCTTAAAACCGTCTAAAGGAAACTCTAGCAAGTCTACAGGTATATCAACTTGCCCAACTATCATAGATACATCCCTAAACAACCTCCCACATGTTACAGACTCTCCCGAAGGTATAAAAACTTGCTCACTTATAGACTCGTATACTCTCAGACCCAACCATTTAATATGACTCGAAGATACAAACGACTGAGATGCCCCCGAATCAAACAAAACAAAGGTATGAATACCATTAACAAGAAAGGTACCAGTGATAACATGTGCGTCGTCCTCAGCTGCTTTCTTTTCCATCATATACAGCTTTCCACTGGTCTTCTGTCCACCTCCCTGGACAGTACTGGCTGAAGTAGTCGGCTTAGTATTCGACCCCTGATTGTTGTTGTTGTTCGTAGCTGGTTTCTGATAAGAATTACCGCCATTGCGGTTACCTCCACCCTGGTTACCCTGGCCTCCCCGGTTGTTCCATGACCCAGCTGGTCTGTTGCTCGCATAAGTCTGTGCCGGACCCTGAGAATAGCACCCCTGAGCCGATCTCTTAAAAGCTCCCGGTACACTCGTGCACTCATGTCTCTTGTGGCCTACACCGCCACAGCCAAAGCAGGTCATTCCCCAACTACCACTACCGCTCCCACAGCCACGCCCAAAGGAAGCCCCAGCACTGAAACCCGAGCCAGAAGAAAACGCTCTAGCCTGATTGTGGTTGCCTTTCTTGTAATTAGATTGGCCGCCACCCTCGCTCTCAGCCTTTCTTTTCTCACCTCCTCTCTCCCGGGCCATCTCCACCAACCTCTCAGCTCTCCCAGCTCTCTCGTAAGCTTCCTTAACATCAGTAAGGTCGGATTCCCACGAGTAACGTTTCCATAATCCTGGGGGTCAACCCTTTCTCAAACCTCAGCGCTAAGTTCTCATCACTCAACCCCATGTCCTCAGCATACCTAGACTTCTCATTGAGCTGTCGGTAATACTCAGTTACCGACATATCAGATGTCATACTTAACCCATCAAACTCCTCCCTTAACTTACTCCTTACATGCTCAGGTACAAACTCTCTCCTCATAGCCCTCTGGAACTCTTCCCAAGGTATAGCAGGCAGACCCTGCTTCACATACATCTCCCTAGCACCCACCTTCACCTTATCCCACCACTCACCAGCCGCTTCCCTCAAGTAGAACGCAGCTTGTTCTACTTTCATCTCATCAGGACAATGTACCAGATCCAGAATGTTCTCCATCTCATGATGCCAATTGTCAAGAAGAATTGACTCCCCGGTCCCCTTATACTCTTTTGGGTTAAACCTCGCTATGTATAGTGATGCGTGTCTTTTATATAAGGTTTTCACCTCATTTTTACACGCATTTCTGTGCTTTTTATGTAGCATCTGGCTACAAATACCCCGAATATTATACTTTGGTCCGTTTATTGTAATTTGCAGGAATTGACCGAGGAGGAGCTAAATCGAGCCTTAATTGTCCCAATTGTACGCATTCATGGGAGATAAGGAGCCGGAGCTTAGGAATCTTACACTTGGAGGACGCATGAGCTGAGTAAAGGAAGAATTTCAAGAGCTGACGCACCTATGTAGCTCGATCGAGTGGTTTTACTGCTCGATCGAATGCTTTATACACACAAGACTGGTCGATCGACCAGATTAAGGAGTCGATCGAGGAAGTTCAGCAAGCAGTGTTCGATCGAGAGGTTGTCCTGCCTCGATCGAGTGCTTTGGTGTTCGATCGAGTGATCTTTCTCCTCGATCGAAGGGTTTTCGTGTGTTTTTGGTTTATTTCCGCCTAATCTTTTATGGGCTTTTGTAATCAGTCCATAGATTAGGTTTAAGACAATTTTTCAGTATAAGACTGAGGAGAACATCACGTTACTCCCATCACTTCACTACGCACATTTCCGACTGCTACTCTTGTTACTGTTCTTTGGATTTCTATTCTCTACATTTTGTCACTCAGATTCGGTATTATTAATCTAATCTATTTCTTAATCATTTTTACTGTTTTAATTCCTTTCTCTCTTGCTTATTAATTGTTCAATCGATCTCTTAATAGTTTGTCATCATGCTTAGTTTTAATTATTTAGTTGTTGCAATTGTCAATCCGACGATTATGAGTAGCTAATTTCCTTTGCTAAGACTATAGGGGATCCATGATTTGAAGGGAGAGTAATCGTTTCACTAGGTTAATATCGATCGTCTTTGTTGTTTAAGTGCTACATATAATTGTAATTGCCTAATTGAGTCGACGCAATTAGACCCTTATTCTCAGTGGACCTTAACCTGGACCGAAAGGTTGGAAGAGGCAGACTAGTAGCGAACAATAGAGTATTGCAGCGAGGGCGAAAGTTAATCTGTTTACGCTTTAGGGTGAATTAAGGACCGAAAGGTGACGTTCGCTACCCCTTAGACCGTATTGTATTGACCTGGGACCTAGATTACTCGACCAGATAATTATGGTGAACCGTTTGTCTTAGCTTTTCTCTTTTATCTGTTAAACTCCTTCCTTTATTCCTCTTCCCTTATTCTCTTAGTTTAGAAATCACATTTTATAAACCCCCAATTTGGTTACTTAGACGAACTTGAATTTAGCCGACAAATTCCTACCTCTCTGTGGATTCGACCCGACTTCCCTAGCTATATTAGTTAGTTGGAACCAGTTGGTTATTTTTGACAGGTACGCGACAGACGTGTCAAATTTTGGCGCCGTTGCCGGGGAGGTGGCGCATATTTGTTGCTTTAACTAAGTTTGTCTTTTTGTCTCGAGGAATTTATTCCTTGGGACTATCTCATTTTCTGCAAAGTTTTGACTAGTTTTGCAGATAAGCCGTTGTTTTGAAGTTGTTTGCCAAAATGCCTACGATTACAGAGCATACAGAGCCATGTGGAAGATGTGGTGAAGAAGGGCACGATCTTTATGAGTGTACGTCAAGTATAGAGCGTGCCCTTTCATATAAGAAGTTCAAGCAGGGAGTTCCTTTCTCCCAGCTATATGACGAGATAAAAAGCGTTTCTACCCCTTCTACACCCGTACCACAACCGGTCTCTCCTTCTTCAAGAGAAGCAATTGCCGAATTGAAATCCATCATGTTGAGTAGGTCACAAGCAATCGATCTTTGTTATATCGGAGTTGAAAGAACAAGTCGCGCAGATTAACACTCGCGGCGAGACCAAACCAAGACTCCTCCAATTTGCGATCCCGTCGTGCCATGAATTCTCAAAATGACCTTATTCATGGAGAGGATGAGGTTTTGGCGGTGATGATGACTCGGATGATGATCTAGACGAGTTCTTGCGGGAAATACTTGCTGCGTGTGCAGTGACCACTCGATCGAGCAACTCATCTACTCGATCGAGCGGTTCTAATCATCCAGTCACTCGATCGAGTGACAATGGCGGTCGATCGAGAAGTACAGAACTCCAGGTTGGTCGATCGAGTAACTATGCTGAGGAAAACGTTCGATCGAGTGTCAAGACTGGTCGGTCGAATGAAATTGAAGAAGAAAGCGGTCGATCGACCGGTAAAAGTGTTCGACCAGTCTTTGTAAGTGGCGGGAATCCTAATTTATTATCTAATACCGCCACCGTGTCATCTTCCCCTGCTGTGGAGACATCACAAATTGATAAGGGTAAAGGAAAGGTTGCGGGACCACTCATCGCTACCAGGGTGCCCTTCCCGAGCCGTCTGAAGGACGCAAGGATCGAGCAACAGTACGGTAAGTTCGTGGACATCGTGAAGAACCTCCAGGTAACTGTTCCTTTCTCCGAACTTGTTACTCAAGTACCCACTTACGCCAAGTTTATGAAGGATATCGTGACGCGTAAGAGAAATTTGAGCGAATTTGAGACGATTTCATTTATGGAAGAGTCTAGTAATCTATTTGTTAAATAAGGCCCCTCCAAAAATGAAAGACCCGGGCAGCTTTTCTATTACCGGTGTCATAGGTAATATGGTTATTGATAAGGCCCCTCGTGATTTAGGTGCCGGTGTCGGTGTCATGCCCCTTCCCGTCTCGCAAGAAATTGAAGATGAGTCACTTCAAGGTGACTAACATTACCCTGAGATGGTGATAGATCTATTAGGAGACCTTTAGGTGTCTTGGAGGATGTGCCTGTGAAAATAGGCAAGCTATACATCCCAGTAGACTTCATTGTTTTGGATATAGCCGAGGACACCCGGACCCAAATTATTTTAGGAAGACCGTTCCTTTGTACAGCTGGGGCCGTTATTGATGTCAGACAAGGGCGTCTGACTCTTGCAGTAGGGGATGACGCTATCACATTCAGTTTGCCCAGTACTTTAGCCCACCCAATGATAGAGGACACTTGTTATTCGGTCGATATCATTGATGAGTCTATTTATGACTTCTGGTCGGGTTCTTTTATGAAGGACCCACTGGAAGCTCTCATGCTTTTTGATGAGTGTGCAGATAGCCCAGAGGACGATGACGCTGCATTGGATTTGCTTGTTGATGAATTAGATGAGCATGAGGGAGAGCAGGTGGAACAAATGATCAGCACTCTTTGCTCCATTGAGGTAAAGGTACCGGAACGTAAGCCTCTCCCATCTCATCTTAAATATGCCTTTCTAGACGATACGAGCAAAGATTATCCGGTCATCGTTAGTGCCAAGCTTAGTGATGATCGGTGACTTCTTTGTTAGTGTACTTAAGAAAAACAGAAAGCAATGGGCTATTCATGGATGATATCACGGGTATTAGCCCCGATATTTGTATGCACAGGATAGAGCTGGAGGAGGATCACAAACCTTGCAGCGGGGTCGGCGTCGGGTGAACCGAGAAGATGCGAGGATGTTGTGATGGGTGAGGTAATGAAGTGCTGGATGCAGGTATTATCTATTCGGTAGGTAATTCTAGATAGGTAAGCCCCGTACAGGTAGTCCCGAAGAAAGGAGGGACAACTGTAGTTAAGAATGAGAAAAATGAATTAATACCTACCCGAGTAGTGACTGGTTGGCGGATGTGCATAGATTACAGACAGCTGAATGCCGCCACCAAGAAAGATCACTTTCCCCTTCCTTTTATTGATCAAATGGTAGAAAGGTTAGCTTCTCATAAATTTTTCTCGCTATTTAGATGGGTATTCGTGGTTCTTTCGGATCCCCATCCACCTGCACGATCGGCCAAGACTACATTTACTTGTCCTAAGGGCGTTTTGCGTATCGTGAGAATGCCTTTTGGTTTGTGCAATGCCCCCGCCACCTTCCAAAGGTGTATGATGGGGATATTTTCAGAGTATATTGAGTCTATCATGGAAGTTTTTATGGATGATTTCAGTGTATACGGAAGTGATTTTTCTAACTGTCTGTCTAACCTTGAGAAAGTGTTGCAGTATTTGTATTGAGGTTAACCTTGTCTTTGAATTGGGAGAAGTGCCACTTTATGGTCAACGAGGGAGTTGTCTTAGGGCACTTAGTTTCTGATAGGGGAATAGAAGTTGACAAAGCAAAGGTGTAAGTGATTCAGCAATTACCACCTCCTGTTAATGTTAAGGGGGTGAGGAGCTTCCTTGGTCACGCTGGCTTTTATCGCCGGTTTATCAAGGATTTCTCCAAAATTGCTAAACCACTTACACAGCTGTTGCTTAAGGACGCCCCTTTTGTTTTCGACGCTTGTCTTTCTGCTTTTTTTAAGGTTAAAGCAGGCCTTAGTCTCCGCACCGATTATACAACCTCCCAACTGGGACCTGCCGTTTGAAATCATGTGTGACGCGAGTGACTATGCACTAGGAGCGGTGCTAGGCCAGAGGAAAGACAAAGCCTTGAATGCTATTTATTATGCAAGCCGAACTCTGGATGAGGCTCAAGTGAAGTACACTACCACTGAGAAGGAGCTGTTAGCTGTAGTTTATGCCTTAGAGAAGTTTCGTACTTATTTAGTTGGGTCAGAAGTCACTGTTTTTACTGACCATGCAGCTTTGAGGCATCTCCTTGCTAAGAAGGAGGCCAAACCGCGCGACTCGAGATGGATACTCCTTCTTCAGGAGTTTGACCTGCAGATTAAGGATAAGAAAGGAGCTGAGAACGTTGTAGCTGATCACTTGTCGCGCCTGATGCGACAAGAAGGGGAAGATTCTCTACCTATTGATGATTCTTTCCCTGACGATTCTTTAATTGCTGTTATATCGTCTATTGTTGACCAGGAACCTTGGTATGCAGATATAGCTAACCGTTGTCGGTGGCAAGTGTCGCTTTGACCTTTCTCATCAAAGAAAAGAAGCGTTTTCGTATAACGCTAAGCGATATTTCGGGATGACCCTTACTTGTTTAAGGAATGTGCGAGACGGTCTCTACGAGACGGTGTATTCCGCAGTGGGAGACCAAAATAGTCTGGAAGGCTGTCACTCCTCTTCATATGGTGGTCACCACGGTCCATCGCGCACCGTGGCTAAGGTACTTCATCTGGTTTTTCTTGGCCTTCTATGTTTTTGCGACGCCAAGTCCTTTGTTTCAGCTTGTGATGCTTGCCAACGATCAGGGAACATTTCGAAGAGACATGAGATGCCACAAAACGGCATCCTAGAGGTTGAGGTTTTCTATGTCTGGGGCATTGATTTCCAAGGACCGTTCCCGTCCAGTAAAGGTAACAGGTACATTTTAGTAGCTGTAGACTATGTGTCAAAATGGGTTGAGGCAATTGCTTCACCCCATTGTGATGGTAAGACCGTGATAAAAATGTTCAAAAAGATCATATTCCCCCGTTTTGGTGTCCCTAGGGTCGTCATTAGTGACGGGGGGATGCATTTTAAGGAAAAGAAACTCACTTCCATACTGTCTAGAGTTGGTGTCCAACACCGGCGTGGTTTGGGGTATCATCCCCAAACTAGTGGTCAGGTAGAGGTCTCTAATCGTGAGCTGAAAGAGATCTTGTCTAAAGTAGTTTCTAAATCACGGAAAGACTGGAGTCTTAAGCTAGATGACACGTTATGGGCTTATAGAACTGCCTTTAAGACACCGATTGGTGCATCACCTTATAGGTTAGTTTATGGGAAATCGTGTCACTTACCTGTTGAGCTGGAATGCAAGGCCTGGTGGGCAATTCGTGAGCTTAATTATGATCCTAAATTGTGTGGTCAGAATCGTCTTTTGCAGCTAGATGAATTGGAAGAGTTTAGGCTCAATGCCTATGACAGCTCGCGCATTTACAAGGAAAAGACGAAGAGATGGCATGACAAGAGAATCTTACCTCGGGAGTTTCATGTGGGGGGCGAAGGTGTTCTTTGTTCAATGCCCGTTTGAGACTATTTCTGGCAAGTGAAGTCCAGGTGGAGTGGTCCGTACACGGTGACAGGTGTTACCAAATTTGGATCCGTGGAGCTTGAAGATTCCGAGGGCCACAGATTTAAGGTGAATGGCCAATATGTGAAGCATTACTATGAGGCGAGTGAAGCGGACAACCGCGTTGAAGTCCTGCGCTTCGACGAGCTCGACGCGCGCGATTACTTGATACCGTAAAGGGTCGTGCGGGACCTCTTAAACCAGCGCTCTCCGGGAGGCAGCCCGGACAGTTTTATTTGTATTTTTGTTGAACTATTTGTTTTCTTTAGCTTTACGTTAAACTTTAGACGCTGCTTCATGAACAATTTTTGTGCTTTCCTTGCTTTTATGCGTCTTTTGCAGGTTAAAGTACTCGATCGAGTGCTTTTGCGTCCAATCGAGCACTTTCTGATGCGGCTGCTACTCGATCGAGGGATGATGTCCTCGATCGACCAGATCCCTACCCGTGCTTACTCGATCGAGTGGTTTGTCACTCGATCGAGCCCTTCCAATACACTGGTTCACTCGATCGAGCTGTTCCACGGCGCTCGATCGAGTAGTTATGACCTCCAGCTGCTGCCTTACGTCTACAAAGCCACTGTTTGATTTTCTTTGACCTCCCATGTTCATGGTCGGTTTGGGGAGGTCCCGCTATATGACGTTTTGTAAGTTTTCCGACTCCACTTCTCCCTTCTTTTCAGTTTGCATTTCTTTCCCTATTTTCGGTACAATGAGGGCATTGTACGGTTTGGTTTGGGGAGGTATGCATCCATATCTGTGTCTGCATGTTTCTTGCATTTTTGCTTGCACGTTTATTTCCGCACGCATTGTTGTTTTAATTAATTCAAAAAAAAAAAAAAAAAATCATAAAATTCAAAAAAAAATTTAAAATTTTCATGTTTAAATTGAGTCGGAACGTTTGAACATCGACGCCACTTTGAATCTTTACTTGAGCCTGGCATATTCTTGACATTTAGCTGGCATGTTTATGTGCATAATCTACGAGTTTTTATTTCTCTCTTATCTGAACGAATAGACTTGATTCTTTATGTCGGCAAGCTACATTACATTCTGTGGTTAGAGCTTATTAAACTGGTGACATTCATGACCGGTTTCATTTAGGATGTGAGTAGTACTCTCTTTAAGACATGTAACATCAATTTGCATAAGCATGAGTCTAGTCTTCTTAATACCTGTATGCATTCGGTCTGTGGATGGTGACACGTGTTAGGAGAGGCAGTTCCCCTTATTTCATTCTACCCATGAGCCTCACATAGCCAAATTGCCTTTTTGTCCTATCAACTACTTTCTATAATATTTCCTACCCTAGCTGAGCTAGTAACGAGTAGTTCTTGGAATGTGTTATTGCAAAATGGTTGAATTGAAAAAAAAAGAGTGCGAAAAAGAAAAGAAAAAAGAATGAGAATTGCGTAATGTTTCACACTCCCATGCCCTATTTATATCTTATGGGGAGTTGACGACTTTTGGTGTTTTGTGAGTTTAGTGCATAATTTTGCACCGTTTCATCTTGCTGTTATGAGTACGAAGTTGGGATGCAGTCTATATTTGGATCCGTTGTTGCTAGCCTAGCTATTAACCCCACATATCCAAATTCATTTTAGCCCCTTCTTACCCATTACCTCACTAACCCAAATGTAAGTCCTCGGCACGTGTCTTGGTCATTAGTATGGTTGGAATGCATATGTACGGTTGTAGAGACTTTATTCATGTCAATTGCATGCATGTTCTTATAGGTCGAGATAGGTGAGTGTCTGATTCTTCCCTATCTTTCACATATATACTCACCTTATACCTGACTTTGAGTGATGAGCGATCCGTGAGAGTCCGACATCTTTGAGTCTTGCAAGGTCGACAGTTCAGTAAGCTTGAAACATTAATTTAACTCGTTTGCACTTTTCAGTTGCCGCTTTGTCATTTTGTTGCATTAAATTGGTTCTAGTGGATGATTTGTAGCTGATGCGTTGGTCCCGTTCTATTGTTCACCCTTAGTTGCATTCATATTTGCTTGGGGACAAGCAAAGGTTTGGTTTGGGGAGATTTGATGCGTGTCTTTTATATAAGGTTTTCACCTCATTTTTACACGCATTTCTGTGCTTTTTATGTAGCATCTGGCTACAAATACCCCGAATATTCTACTTTGGTCCGTTTATTGTAATTTGCAGGAATTGACCGAGGAGGAGCTAAATCGAGCCTTAATTGTCCCAATTGTACGCATTCATGGGAGATAAGGAGCCGGAGCTTAGGAATCTTACACTTGGAGGACGCATGAGCTGAGTAAAGGAAGAATTTCAAGAGCTGACGCACCTATGTAGCTCGATCGAGTGGTTTTACTGCTCGATCGAATGCTTTATACACACAAGATCGGTCGATCGACGACCAGATTAAGGAGTCGATCGAGGAAGTTCAAAGCAAGCGGTGTTCGATCGAGAGGTTGTCCCGCCTCGATCGAGTGCTTTGGTGTTCGATCGAGTGATCTTTCTCCTCGATCGAAGGGTTTTCGTGTGTTTTTGGTTTATTTCCGCCTAATCTTTTATGGGCTTTTGTAATCAGTCCATAGATTAGGTTTAAGACAATTTTTCAGTATAAGACTGAGGAGAACATCACGTTACTCCCATCACTTCACTACGCACATTTCCGACTGCTACTCTTGTTACTGTTCTTTGGATTTCTATTCTCTACATTTTGTCACTCAGATTCGGTATTATTAATCTAATCTATTTCTTAATCATTTTTTCTTGTTTTAATTCCTTTCTCTCTTGCTTATTAATTGTTCAATCGATCTCTTAATAGTTTGTCATCATGCTTAGTTTTAATTATTTAGTTGTTGCAATTGTCAATCCGACGATTATGAGTAGCTAATTTCCTTTGCTAAGACTATAGGGGATCCATGATTTGAAGGGAGAGTAATCGTTTCACTAGGTTAATATCAGTACCGTCTTTGTTGTTTAAGTGCTACATATAATTGTAATTGCCTAATTGAGTCGACGCAATTAGACCCTTATTCTCAGTGGACCTTAACCTGGACCGAAAGGTTAGAAGAGGCAGACTAGTAGCGAACAATAGAGTATTGCAGCGAGGGCGAAAGTTAAACTGTTTACGCTTTAGGGTGAATTAAGGACCGAAAGGTGACGTTCGCTACCCCTTAGACCGTATTGTATTGACCTGGGACCTAGATTACTCGACCAGATAATTATGGTGAACCGTTTGTCTTAGCTTTTCTCTTTTATCTGTTAAACTCCTTCCTTTATTCCTCTTCCCTTATTCTCTTAGTTTAGAAATCACATTTTATAAACCCCCAATTTGGTTACTTAGACGAACTTGAATTTAGCCGACAAATTCCTACCTCTCTGTGGATTCGACCCGACTTCCCTAGCTATATTAGTTAGTTGGAACCAGTTGGTTATTTTTGACAGGTACGCGACAGACGTGTCATATAGACTGATCTTTGAATGATCAACCTCCTTATCTTTTTCCACTCTCTTAAGGGCCTCCGTAAGAGCATCTTGATGCTCCAACATCTTAACTATATCGTCAACGTTCATGCTCTCAGCTCTCGCATACAAAGCGGTTTTCTTTGGCGACATCTTGAAACTATATAAGAAAAGGTAGATATAAATATACATACTATAACTCAAAACACGAAAATAGCCTGCCCAGAACCCACTCAATCGAGTGCCAAAACCCACTCGATCGAGCTGAGGCTACTCGATCGAGTGCCCCACATACTCGATCGAGTACCCCGACTCCAGACCCAAAACAAACCTTCTGATCTCTAACCTACTCGATCGAGCTGATAACCCACTCGATCGAGTGTCCCCTACTCGATCGAGTGCCCCTATGTACTCGATCGAGTACCCAAAAACACGATTCTAATCATAAAAAATTCAAATACCCACTCGATCGAGTCAGACCCACTCGATCGAGTCATGCAGACTCGTGAATACTACCCGCATGTTATCTCACATACCCCAACGTACTATGCATTCATTATTATCTCAACATTATAATTACAACTACGCATGCAAATCTACGCAATTCCTCATACAATCAACAAAATAATCTACTTCATGTTATCAAGTGCCACATTATAAACAACCACCATGCTTCTTTATTCAAATCAACATATAAACATATCTTTTCGACCTTTAATCATACTTTCAATTCTCCACTTTCAACATCCAACAATTCACAACATATATCGTTACGTACTCAAATCAACCAAAAGACAACACATATGACTCTGACATATACCCCCCATGTGACCGGTTCAAAATTGTAGGGCGAGTTCGCGACTTTAGGATGTCTCCCAAGCCTTTGCATTAGCTCCTACAACCTTTACCCCAGGGTCATTTTAATTGACTCCCGATGTTCATTAGATTCATTAGTTAAAGGTTTCAGGATCGTCGCTCTGATACCACTTTGTGACACCCCCATACTCCAAGTGCCTTACCAGGACCACTCAGCTGTCACCATCTCGGTTTCCCGAGGCAATGATAATCAAAAGACAATAAAGAAACAACATTTAAATAGTATAAAGTTTAAGTGAGTAAATACAATCCAAAACCAACTGCCCAAAATACGGTTTACATGATCTCAAAATAACTGTCTAAAAAGTTATTAAGACTACAGCAGAAGACTCTATCATTTGATGGCGACACATCCCAGCTTCCCTTGTATCTCGACTCATACCTGCTCAACAACTGCTCACCATCCCCGAATGGATCACCGCAGTTTTTAAAACAATTAAACGGGGTCAGTACTAATCACACAATTTATATAACTCAACAAAACAACACATAACACAGCTCAATCGTCACAGATATACTCCGAACTCCATCACCAACTCCACAATACTGACTACACACTAAAGTGTGTAGCCCTACCAGAGTACCCATCGCAACAGGTTACTCCTTGCCGCCAGTGGGGGACCGCAGCCGTTCCCACCTAAGCCCCGCTCATCTCCATCGAGCGATAAACCCAAATCCATTAATGTGCACATCCCTTCTGTGGCGGGTTCCACAGAAGGCGAATCATGGGCGTGAAGCCACTTTCGCAAGTGACTCCACTCAGCCAGGAACGCACCCCGAAGAACACAGACAGATACAATCAATCACAACTACTAATCAGCAATCAAACCCAACAACTGTCACAATACTCGTACGATAAAACTCAACAATCACAAAGCACAACCAACACATCATGTGACTAATACTGAGTAGGAAAACCCTACCTGGAATGCAATACAATCAGACGATCTCAATAGCTGTTATCAAAAAGCCTCCTCTACGAATCCTCCTCCTAACATATGATCACATAATTACTAATAATCATAAAAACTAACAAAACCCCCAAACCCCCAAATTAGGGTTTAAACAAACTTAATAAAATACTATAAAATCGGTACGTAGATCTTACCCTCGACGCAAGGATCACAAGAATGTAACGGATGGTGAATTCCGACC
Source organism: Silene latifolia (assembly GCF_048544455.1). Lineage (NCBI taxonomy): Eukaryota > Viridiplantae > Streptophyta > Magnoliopsida > Caryophyllales > Caryophyllaceae > Silene > Silene latifolia. Next base: position 114,376,036 of record NC_133527.1, on the reverse strand, counting down.
TCTCAAGCTCCGGGATTTGTCAATAATGCGAAAGATGCAAAGTACGTAGGTTGAAATATCTTTTGAAGTAATTAGGTTTGATAAAAGTGTATTATGAAAGTGACGGAAAGGTTTATATACTAATTCACATTATTAACAAAACCCGACAAAACATTACCCGTAAACCGAGCTACTCGATCGAGTAGCCGACGTACTCGATTGAGTGCCACTTACTCGATCAAGTACCCAGGATGCTCGATCGAGTATCCTACAGGCATAAATTTTTCTAAAAACCAAAACACCCTTACTCAACAGAGTAAGGCCTACTCGATAGAGTACCCAGAGACTCATAAAACCGTAGTATTACAACAACACGCAATACGCCTACTAGCCTCTCAATACCTCCTCATGCAGGGAGAATTGTACAAAAGAACACCTCTTGGTATTATCTTGCGTTGCCTTGATCATTCCCAGGTGCACGATGGAGAGTGCGGTCCTCACATGAGTGGACCCATGTGTTGGAGTAAGTGTCCCCGACAATAATGCGATCACAATTGTCGATCATATTGATCACATATTTAAATCTCATAACAAGAATACGAAAGGGATGATACATTACATATATAGTCAATTGGTCCACACATATCGGTAATGATTGGCTGGCTAGAGTTTGACATTACTGTCGTGCGACGGTGGTGATCAGTTGATCCCTTGAGGTCACACCTAAAGGACGATTCCCTTAATTGTAAAAGGTTAATTAATTGTACGTCGATACAGATTAATTAATTCCTTAAAATTGAACAAATTATTATCATAAGAGAGAAAATGACATCTTATTATAATGTGATTAAATAAGATTTTATTTAGTAATTTAAGAAGTTATATTACTAAAATTAATCGGTGTTTGTGAAACACGCGAGATGAGAATGATAAGTTAGTTATAATTACAAGATGTTGTGAATTATACTAACTAGTATTTAAATGACCATTTTATGTGAAAGTAATTTTGACTTACTAGTCAATTGTTAAATGTGATTTATTTAATTTGTAAATGATATTTAATTTGTTAAATATGCATTTTAAATTAAAACATGACATAAGACATGTCACATGTCACATGACATAAAATTGTACAATTGACAAAAATAAAATGGACTCCATATTACACATGATAACCGAAAATTGGTGGACAATTTTAGAAGTTTTGTCTTATTTATTTGTCTTATTCATTTGTCTATGACATTTGATGGTGACTTGACTATGACAAAGGCTTACACTAACTAGTCTTGTGAAGACAAAAAGGAAAAAGAAAAAGGGTCCTATAACCCTCCATACCCACCGGTTTTTCACATGTAACATTTGAGAGATTTTTCTCAATTATTCATTCTCTTATGTTTTATGAATAAACAACACTCTCTCTCTCTCTCTTGTTCTTCATAAAAAATATTTTTATGAATCTAATTTGTACAAATCAATCACTAATAATACTAGTAGTAGTATATGAGTATTAGTAATCGATTTTAAGGTGAATCACATTACAAATATCTAGTATATATTATTTTGTGGGATTTTAGGATAGTCTTAGGTGCTACTTATTGGAGGGCTTCTATTTGAAGTCATGGATGATCATCCTAATGTATTTTCTAGCTCAAGAACAAATGAAGGTAGGAGACCTTCATTTGTGCCCATTTGGCCGAATTTTTGATGGTGAGAAAACGATTTTCTTTTTTTTGGTCAAATGTGAGCTTTTTCATTAAAATATCAAAATCAATTACATCGTATCAGTACATTTTCAACAGCTAAAGATCCTTTTCTAAATTGGTTAAACAGTATCTCTTAATCTCAACCAAATACTTTGCTCATTACTACCAGGCCACTGCTCCTGCATCATCATTTTCACACGCATACAAACGAAGCTTTTAATCTCCTTCACCAAAATCTCAGGTCTTCTGACTGCCAGATCAAACCTGCATGTATTCCTTTCCATCCACAGAGTGTACCATGTTGTAATCTGTATCAGTCTGCAGATGTTCTTCAGAGTAGGCAGTCCCTGTGCATACCCATTTAGTGCACTACTCAACCAGGTATCCAGTAATAACACCACCTTCCTGCTATACTCACACTGAGTAAACAAGTGCTGGTGAGTTTGTAACACCCCGTAATTTCGGACCATTATTATTTTGCGGAAGTAATTTATTAATCAAGTAAAATTGATATTAATGTATTTGAAGTAATATTAATTCAAAGAAATATAATTTTATTATATTTTGAAGTAAAGTATTTATTTTGATAGTATCGAAATGTTTAAAAATAGTTTAAACCGTGTAAAAACTTTTTATTTCGAAATAAGGGCATATCGGGAAAAATGACAACTCTTTTGAAAATTGGGCAAACGATTTTGGAAATGGGTCATATGAGTACTCAATTTTCTTGTAATCTCGTGTTTAAGAACTTTGGACTTGTCGGAATTTGCATTTGACAAACGGTTTTAATTATTGTCGAAACGAGCCAAAATCGACTCATAAAATTTCCGTCTCATCCCGCTCCTCCTCTCCCTTTTCCGCGGCACACCTCCCTTCCTCCTTTCTTTTCTGATTTTTCTTTCCAACTACATCTCCTTCTTCATTCTAACATTTTCCAAAAGATAAAAACACCATCTTTATACAAAAATCCAATCTAATTTCATCATAACTCACTCATTTCTAGTCCGATTTTCACAAAATTTATATTTTCGGAATCCTCTCTTCAAGATCTACATCCTAGTATGTTTTAATTTCAGTTTTCTTGATGTTGATTTAAGACGATTTTGGGCATATTTCGATTTTTGTGCTTATTATTGTGTTTTTATTGTTTATTTAGGTGAAGATTTAGAGGACGAGTTTGGAGACTCGTATATAGTTGAAGATAGTGGTTAGTTGGCAGATTAGGGTTTGGGTTCAAGGTGCTAGTTGCTCATTTTGTTGCTAAAGGTAACATATTTCGAGTTACTCGACGAATAATCGTCACATTCTTTGCTTTTTGTATGATTTTGTGATTTTTATTTGAGTAGTTTATTTCACATGATAATATGGGTTAAATGCATGTCTAATTCATGTCTTTTGTTAGTTTAAGTTAACATATTAGTATAGGAATGATTAATTGATGCTTCAGACGATGTTAAACTGAACAAAAATGGAGAAATGGAGGGTTGGGGTGGCGGCGGCGAGCTCAAAGAGCCGGCAGCCGTGCGAGGCCCACGGCAGCCCGGGTTAGCCCGTTGCTTGTTTCAGTGATTTTTCATGCATTATTTGTCATTTCGGGTTCATTAATGTTATAGTTAGTATAAGTCACATATGGGTACACTTTTGAAATGAATCATATTAGTAGTAAAAATTATGTTGATGGTAAAAATTATGTTTATATTGGTAGTTGCACATGTTAGGATAGATTATAATATGAAATTGTAATGAATAGGCTCAAAATGAATTTTATAGCGATAATTGTAATGTTTGGATGATTATGCCGAAAACTGAGCCTTAGTCCCTTTGACTGAATCGATGTCAGTCAATTGTGTGATTGGTCAGCCGCAATTTAACCCGTACCTGTCGCAGGGCTGGGGTTGCGGGTAAAAATTCGGTTGGATGAAATTTTGTATGAATTGGATAATCGGCCTTATCCTTGTTTTAGGCCATTTATTATGTTTTTATTTCACATATGTTTTTGGGTTGATTTGAGTAGTTTCTTATATTGTAGAAACGGCCCTAGATTCCCTGAAACCTTTAATATTGTTAATATTGCTAGAATTGGAATTGGTATTGAATACTTCTTGCAGGTTGTTGTGTTTGTCATAGATAGGTCTTTATAGTCTTTGACGAGTATATGTTCACTGGTTAATAGCCTTTGTGTTCCTGACTTGGTGGGATTTTATCCAAGTTGGGGCATGACCTCGTTACTTATTTTGTGGGTAAGTGGTCAGCTTAAGTACTAGCCAACCCTTTGGTGGATTCCTTAGGGTACTCACTTTGTTTTAGAAAAATTGTGGGTCTTGGGTGCGGTGGTGTGTATCCGCATGTCTAGGTCTCTTGTGATTTTAGGCTAGGGTTGTGTTGTGTCTTGGCCATGTTTTGATAAAACCTCTGAGCCAAGATACCGGTTCGATTACCTTCCCTACCTCGTGGTATAGACTCGAGTTACAGAGTGACTATTGACCGTACTAAGAACTTATGCCTGTCTTTGATATATTGCCCTTTCTTGTATGGTGATTTTATGAATTGTAATAGGTGAGATGTAAGCCGGTTACAATTGATAAAGTTTGGATTACTATTTGTTATATGATTCACATGATAGTTTAATTTGGTCAGTTTAGTGATCATATGTTAGAATACTCGATAGTTAATTGATTTATCATGTTGTTTACATGTTACACTACATGTTACATTAAAAATGACATTTCGTGGCTGGGAGGACTCGAAGTTACTCCCCACTTAATTGTGGCTTTCGTGTTTGTATAAAATGCGATTGACAGGTTGGTGATGCTTAGATGGGGTACACGGACGAGCTAGTGAACAAAAGAACCTTGGACTTAGTTTGACTATTTTTGTAGTAAACCTTTAAACAATTGGTTGTGTATATATTTTGAAGGGACATATGTCTCCCTCTTTTATTTTGGTTTGTATCACTATTTTCTCGCGTCTTTAGTTATGTTATGTAAATTAGTTTGTTAGCATTTGCAGGTTTTGGCACCCTCCTTTTGGAAATGTTTGTGAATGGTTTAGAAAAGTTTTAAAAATTACAGGTTTTGTCTAGTTGAACCAATTACAAACATATCCTGTCAGTTTTTCTGTAGAATTTACGTGTTTAATTAACGCTAAAATTTGAGGGTGTCACAGAGTTTCAGTCTCCTTTTCACAAATAACACACATGCTACTTTCACAAATATTTAGCCTATGCAATTTTTCTCTAATCAGGTTCAATGCTTCCTGCTTAATAAGCCAGCCGATAATAGAGTGTTTGGGTAAAAACCAGCTATCCCAAACATCCTTATACCACTGTACAGGAGGGTGCTGCCCCTGCAACAGTTGGTACCCAGCCTTCACAGTATACCCCTTCACATCCAAAGTCCACTGATCCCCTACATAACCCATAGCCATCAACTTCCTAGTTTTACATATATTCCTCCAGTTCCAATTGGAATCAGGAGGAGGTTCATATGAATGCCAATCTTGTCCTTTCAAATAAACATGATCCACCCACAGCACCCAAAGTCTATCAGCCTTTGTATATATCTAATTCACTAGTTTACCAACACTTGCAGCATTCCATAGTTCAGCATTCTTTACACCTAACCCCCCTTCCTTCTTGCTAGTGTAAATAGTATTCCAGGCTACCAGAGGAGCTCTATTATATTCAGTACCTCCATCCCAGAAAAAGTTCCTACACACAGCTTCAATTCTCTTGATAGTTGATTTTGGAATCAAGAAGATAGATCCCCAGTAATTATGTAAAGTATTCAACACTGAATTAACCAGGGTAAGTCTCCCTGCATAGCTCAACTTCTTAGCCCCTATACTCCTTACTCTTGCCACAATTCTCTCCACCAGGATAGAACAGTCCTGCTTAGATAGCCTCCCTGGTTGGATAGGAATTCCCAGATACTTAAAAGGTAAGTGACCTTCTCTAAAACCTGAAACCTGTAATATATCCTTCTTAACAATAGCATCCACTCCACAAAAAACCACTTCAGACTTGGCATGGTTAACCTTTAGCCCAGAAGTAGCAGAAAAGGTAGAGAATGCTCTCAAAAGCAACATAATGGACCTAGTGTCTCCTTTACAAAATAATAATAAATCATCAGCAAAAAGAAGATGGGTTAACCTCAAAGCTCCACACAGAGGATGATATCTAAAAAAACGATTTTCTCATCTCTTGTTATTTAGTTTGAATGCATAAGATCTAGATTTAATTTTATGACTAAATTAAATGTCACATCTATGAATATGTTAAATAATGAGATTAATATTTCTAACAAGCGGTATCATGAGCCTTAGGTTGTTTGCATGCAAATCGGTTTATAGTTTTTCCGAGTTATATGATTAACATACAAAACCAATTAATTTGGATTTATGAAGATAAACCTTAAAATAAATTTGTATGTTAAAAGTTTCTAGTCCTAAGTGATTTTTAGGACATTTTGGTTTATTTATGGATTTTATTGTTCATTTTATATAATATTGGCATTAAAATGTGATTTTTATGATAAAAATGTCATGTTTGGACGAAAAATAGCTAAACTTCGAATTTTTCAATGGTTTTTGGATATGTTTTCACATATGTTATCTACTGATGGCCTGTAAATGTTCATGATAAAATGATTTGTTTTGCTCAAAATATGGATTTTTCAAGTTAAAATCGTATTTAAATGGGTAAATAGGTTAATATGAGTTATATTTCGAATATGGTCATGGAAATTTAGTATGTTGTCACATACAATTTTACAAGATGTGTGTAAAATAATTGGCTATAATGAAGTCTTTATGCATGATTTATGAATTTTTGATGAAAAATCACATAAATAGTTACTTTAATTAGTAAAAATTGCTAAAACATACTTCATGACTAAGGAAAAACATCACATGTTGCATTTTATCAGATATTTAAGATCTAAAATTGAAAAGTTGATAAAAATAATTTTTTTTTTCATATTTTTATGGTTATAATTGATAAATCCGATAAACCGCAACATTGTTTTTCTCGATAAATTTCGAAATTTTTAACCTAAGTTTTTGAACATTATGAGTGTCATGGTATTTTTCCAGAATGTTCATGAATTTAAAATTTAAAATTTAAAATTTATTTGAAATTTTTATGATTTATTTGAAGTTTATGGCATTATATTGTAATTTTAAGTCCTTTTATGAACAATATTACGAAATATAAGTTAATTATAGTCATGTTAGTGGAGACTAATTTTGATTCCTAATATGGTTAGGGTAATTAACTAGTACATAAATATGATTTTATGTAATTATTGTGATATTTAAAAGGTTAAATCACGCAAATACGTAAAAACCGATAAATATACGATATTGGCTCTTTAAAGGCGATTTAGCATAAAATCTAGCATGTTCATACATATTATAATGCTGCATTTTATTTATGATTGTCATATTTTAATTTTATGTAATTTTTGAATTATGTAATTTTACTTAGTATGGCCTTAGTTTTAATTGATATTACCCGAAATATATGAGAATATCGATTCGGTTATAATTATTGTGATCTCGTATCACCGTTTTGTAATTTAATAGATTTATTTTTATTTTTTAATTACAAATGTATAATAGGAAATTATGTAATTCATTTTGTAATTTAATTATTCCGGAGTTCCTTGAAGACGGTGCCACTCGAGAAGGCGATCCATTAAAGAAAGTGTTGCCTTGAAATGCGTGACAAGACCGAAGCTCAAGGGACCAAAGGAGTTGGTTTCCGAATTTGTAATAGTTTATTAGATTTACTATTTGGTCGTGGCTAAATCTTTTCGGTAACTTGTCGTTAGGAGCACCTAGACCAAAACACAATTTATAGCTTCACAAAAAACTCTACAATTAGTAAAGAGGCAAGTAAAGGTCGGATCCCAAGGGACGAGAATTGAGATGAGATTTCTATTGCAACTAGTGGTGTCTTAGGGGTGTCACAATTTGGGTTGATGTAGAAGGTCACTAAAATAAATAGCAATAAAAGTAAACAAGCAAGATGAATTAAAAAGGGTTGTAAACAATTGATAAAAAGCACTAGGGTATCATGGGGTCATAGGGGATTCATGGGAATTGATCATACAAACATGTTCTCAAATTATAAGCAAGCAATTATTGTTGTGATGGATTGAGTTGGGTTATATCTTACAATCCTAGGAAAGTTTGGGTCCCGGAGCCGAATCGATTAGATTGTACAACACCTACAAGTCGACTTAGTCTTCCCTACTCAACAACATGCATGGTCTAATGAGACTCGAGTTGGTTTATGTCTTATAAGTCTCATTGAAAAGATAGGTGATGGGTAAAAAATACAAGGATTCATAGGCTCGCATTTCATCAAACATAACATGTGCATGAGTTGAGATCATAACAAGCAAGCAAATAAACCATGAAAGCATATTAATTTAAGCATGAATCATTCCCCATGTTGGTTTCCCCTAATTACCCATTAACCCTAGCTATGGAACTACTCACTCATTATCATGTTGAACATGCTAGCAAGGTTGTCAATCATACCGACAAAGTGAAACATGATGAACAAATGAAAGTAATTAGCAATAATTAAAAAGGGATTAAGAGAATTATACCTACTAATGATTCCAATAATAAAGCAAAGAATAAAAGAAGTACTTGATGCTTGATTGAGAGGTTGTCAATTTCCCAATAATAACCCAAATAATCTTCAATTACCCAAAATAAAGGATGAACAAAAGAGAGATTAACGAAATAAAACTTGTATTAAAACTTGATTAATTGTTGATTACAATATTAAAGAGAGATTTGATTGATATTAACTATACTAGAGATTGCTAAGAAGAACATGCTCTTCTAATTAGACTAATGGGGTACTTATAGTGGGGATTAGGTGTAGGAATTAGGGTTTAACTAAGGGCTTAAATGACGATTAAGTCCCTACTTAGGGAAACGCCGGTATTTTTGGAAGGATGGGCATCTTTCTTGAAGCTTGAAGAAGACGAAGTTGTGCTGCCTTGGAATCCGTGCGTCTTAGGCTCGGGACGGCCGGATTCGAGAGTATCTGCCCGGGCGTCTTGGGGAGAAGCCGGGCGTCTTGTGGTGAAGACGCTCGGATTGTGGAGGTGGAGGACGGGCGTCTTCAGGACAATCCGCACGGATTGCTGGACAGTCATTTTTCTTCTTCTTTTCTTCCCTTTTCTTCATAAAATCCTTGGGGATTTCCTCGGGGATGCAAGGATCTTTTCTCATCATTGCCCATCTACTATAGTATGTACAAAGGCCTTCTAATATCGTCTCTCCTTGATGCTTAGTCATTGAATTCAATCAATTTAGTCTCGTTTTGCCATGAAAATGCAAGGTTTGCACTCCTTTCCTACCAAGGACACAAAACCTCAAAGAAAATTCAAAACAAAGAACTAAAGACAATAAATGACCCAAATATGCACTAAAAAGCATGGGAACAAGGCTAATTCGGGGACTAAATATGCTCTAATTATGGTCACATCAAATATCCCCAAACCGAACCTTTGCTCGTCCCGAGTAAAGAGGTGACAAAGACTAGGACCATTATTTAAACTAACCTAATAACATAGCCGATATGAGACAATTAGCGGGTCTCACTCCGCCCCTTCAACTCACAACAAGACAACCATGAGGTAGGATGCCTTTTTGCAAGGCAAGGTGGGTCTTGCCAAAATGGCGACACATCCAAACATTAAGCACACAAAATCAAATAATGGATGCATATACAAAAGAATAGCCACTTTCCTCATCTAAGTGGCGGAAATTATCTACAAGGGAAGCAATTCAAGGGTACACACTCCTTCATAGATGCAATTTATTCAAACTACTAAGCCTAGAAGGATATCAATAAATCACCTACAAGGTGTGTCAAGCTAGGGTACCTTTGTCCTCAATCGTTAAATGCTTTTGTCAAGAGTAGACTCCCTATGGTGTTAAAACACTGGAGGATCGCGGAATTCTCCCTCTTGCCTAGACAGGAAGAAGGGTCGTCTCCTCTCTATCATGCACAAAAATGGATACGGTGGATAAAGGGATCAAAAGATATTTGAGTTTCACTTTGGGAGTTTGCTTTCATTTTTGTCTTTCCCCCCAATTTCTTGTGGCATATAACATTTGAGAACACTTTCTTGCCATTTCTTTTTGATTTTTGGCAATTCAAAACTTGACAACTTTCAACTTTTCTTTGCATTCCTTTTGAACATTTTCAAAGTCACCCCATATGTAGTGAGGGTGGCTTATATTTGAAGCTTTAGGAGTTCTATTTTTGCTCCTCTTTTCATTTGATGCATTTTTGCAAACTTTCTTTCACTTTTCATTTTATTGAACTCAAATTGATTTCTTTTTATGCCCATTCCCTTTGATGACAAAAATATGGTAGAACATGGATGATGGATGGATGGATGCATGGTTTCAAGGGTCACCTTGGAATAAACGGTAACCAAGGAGTTATCACACCACAAGGTACTCTTGACTAGGCCTTAAACCATGGGTCAAAGGATACTAGCATGACACATCCTAGGGTGTTTCACAAGTATTCTAACAAGCAAAGTCTTAATAAGAAAAAGCATCTACTAGGGCCTATATACACTTGCCAAGCTTCCCAAGTAGACGGTTTCACAAAATTTTCTAACATGCAACTACATGCCATGATGTAACTAACATATAAACATCCTAATGCAAATGATTCTACCAACTAATATGGCATATAAACTAGATGCAAGTCCTAGGTTCACATTGTTGTACCGCATCAATCAAAATAAAGCCACATAGTCATTAACATAAAGAGGAAAAAGGAGATTGGAAAGATCATACCATGCGGTCTTCAATATCCTCATGTCTCGGATGTGGCGTAGTCGATCAATGTGAACAAGAGTAAAACAAACACAATATATAAAATAATATATACACGACTACACTACAAAGGAAATGAACATGTTTTTGGTTTTTCAATTTTTCACATTTTTATGGTTTTTTTTTTTGAAATTTTCAATTTTTTTTTGGATTTTTGAATAGAAGTTAAGTTAGAATTCCCCATCCTCACACTAATATGGGCATTGTCCTCAATGGCCAAAATGATGGGAAATCATGCAAGCATGATGCATGAATTCTACACTAAATGCAAGCTACACTAATCTACACTACATGATGCATGGGTTTTGTTTATGACGGAGAGGATAATTTAGATTACCTCCCGTTGTGTATGTATGTACTTTCCCAAACCGAGTTAGACATTATTGCTAATGTCCTAAGGTTGGGTGTAGTTCATGCACACACAATGCAATGCATGAAACTAAATTTGTCATTTTGGATTTTCAGAAGTGGGAACAATAAGAACACCTCAATGGGGCCAAGGTGTTAGTCCTCTATGTTGCTAGGACTACTCCAATCATGATCTAGATAAATAAATAAAACAAAGAAGTAGAAAAACCTCAAGAGGGTAGGAGCCTCCAAAGCTTGCTAATCTTCCATCATATCATCACTATCATCATCTTCTTCAATAGAAGTGGACTCATCACCACTTCCCTTTTTACTTTCTTGTTCACTTTGTTCATCAACCTCTTCTTCTTCTTCACTAGCCTCTTCATCAATGCCATCAACAACCGCATCACCGACAACCTCATCGTCACCCGGACTCTCATCCCTAGATGCACTCGGAAAGAAGACTTCCCTATCCGCCCAACTAGGAAAATGACATAAAGGATCAAGGAGTCCTTGCCTAGCTAAATGAAGGAGGGGTGGATATTGGGCTAAGTAAGCATCTTCCCGATCCTTGAAAGCTTGCTTGTGCATCTCTTGCATAAGAAGAGTCATATAATCTTTGCTTGCTTCAACACCTTCGGGTTTGAACTCTTGGTACTTGAAAGGATAGGGTGGTGTGACAATGGAAGAGGAGGGCATTTCAATTTCATCCCTTTGTTGTCGGATAATGTATTCGGCTTCTTTTGAGAGGGGAAGGAGATAGTTGGTCCGATGGACACTTAAACGACAAATCTTCGAAGGCAAAGTAAAAGATCTAGCCTCACTAGTGAGCCACCCATAATTGGTGTCAAGAGGGTTATGAGAGACCCACTTGTATTTGTTTATCATAGTATCAATATCAATGAGATGACCACCCTTTTTCGCCACATACTTGCTATCCTTGTTGAAGTTCGGATCAAAGTATTTAGCCAAAAGAGTGACTAGATCTCCATTTACAATAAGGGTAGTGCCTTGCTTCCCACAATCAACATTTAGCCATCTATCTACCAAAAGCCTTAGAGAGTTGAAAGGCTTGGTGAATTCCCTTCCAATGTTTAAGGCCGGCTCAAGAAGAACAAAATCGAGCTTGGTAAAGTGGTTGGTGTCTTTTCTTGCAATGATGGTGTTCCCTATGACCTTATGCCACACTCTAATACCCGGATGGTGGACTAATAGAGCGCGACAAGCATGATAGTTCTCAAATTTCCTTCCGGAAATCGCCTCCCAAAGAGGAGCGGGGTCATACTTGCCAACATTCTTGAAATAACTATGTGAATCATCAAGACCCAAAGCTTTACTCATTTCCTCAAAGGAGATGCGCCTACTAACATTAGCTAGGCGGAACTCGATGTTTTCCATGGTCTCTACCTTTGTAACTTTCAAAGAACTCAAGAATTCTAAGGTAAGGGAGGGGTATGTCAATTCTTTTGTTGTAAACAATTTTTCCAACCCCATGGCTTTAAAGAAGGCTCTAGTTTGCTCAAGGACACCCAACTTATCTAAGGCATCTTCACAAATAAACTTGGTGGATAGAAAGGATTTTCTAGCATACTTGGCAAAAGTTTCCCTATGGGATTTGGAAATGAAAATTACCTCCGGATAGTTCGAAAGTTGAGCAATTTCCGGAGTAGTAGATGTTGTTGCTTCCAAGGGAGGTTGTTGTTGTTGCACTTCCAAGTTTGAGCTAGCTACCACCATAGCCAATGAGGCTTTCTTTGCTTGAAGGCTCTTTTGTCTTGTTGAGAGTGCCTTTGCCTTTGGTGCCTTTGTTGCTCCTTTTGTCCTTGCCATTGATGCTTGAACCAAGAAAAGAGTGAAAATCTTCAATTTCCAAGTGTACCCAAATCGATTTTAAGATGAAAGGCTTTGCCTTTATAAATTCAAAAATCGACTCAAAGGTTGAAGATTTTGGTGCTTGGTTTGATTTTTGTTGAAAGAGGAGTGATTAATTTTTGATAGAAGGATGTTTTGATTTGATTTTGATGAATGTGGTTGAGGAAATCTTGTTTTTGTGATGGAGAGGATGAGGGTTTTGAGTATTGGGGTTTATGGGTAGTGTTTTGAATGAAGGAATGAAGAAATGAATGTGGGAGGGGGTTTATAAAAGACCCGAAAATTTTGAAATGCAGGGGGAAGACGGGCGGCTTTCCTTCGGGACGCCCTGATTCTGTCTGTTCTGGGCTTCAGAATTCTCGCCTAAAGACGGGCGTCTTTGAGCAAAGACGCTCGGATTTTTCAGCTGCGGGACGGGCGTCTTTCAGTGAAGACGGGCGGATTCCTTTCCAGGGATTTTCTTGTTTTTTCTCAGCCAAAAAGACGGGCGTCTTTTCTTGCAGGACGGGCGTCTTTCTGAGGACGGGCGGATTCTTTTGTAGGACGCCCGGATTCGTTAACAGTCCCAAAATTTCAAAAATTCAGCTCATGAAGGACGGGCGGATTCTGACCAAAACGCCCGGGTTGCCTGAAAACGGGCGGATTCTCTTGAAAACGCTCGGATTCTGCCCCTTTTACCCGGATTCAGTTCCATCCGTGTACTTGCATATCCCGCGTCATTTTTTCATTCTTCAAAATCTCGTGCTCTTCATTGTGGGGGCACTACTAAGGCATGGATAGCCTAGGCAATTGATATCCCCACACTAAGCTAAAGCACTACGCATTAATTGAAATCATTAGTCCCTCCCTTACTTCTCTCAAAAATGATAATTATCTTGATCAAGGCATGAAAATCCAAAAATGACAAAAAAAATGCAATATGAGAATTAAAATGCGAGTTAGGAGTTAGAAATATTTACAAATGGTGGTTTAGGGAGGACTCCACCAAACTCTCATCCTTAGTGAGATGTCATTGGGGCATGTCCAAGGTGTTGTTGATGTTGCTCAACACCTTGAAGAAGTAATCAAAAGCTTGTTCATTGTCATGATAAAGATCTTCAATAGATCTTTGCCCTTGTTGTCGGTCTTGATCGATAGCATTACCAATATAGGGATTGAAAATCCCTTCAAACTCATCGTCCTAAAGACCACAAACTTCATTTAATTGATCACTAAATATCTCTTGAGTTGATAGAGACAACTCTCCCATTATCTTTTCTTGGCCAATGGGGCCATCTTCTTCATTGCTTGACTTTGGTGAGCTTTGCAAGCTCTCTTTGTTACAATTCACTTGCTCTTTGAATGGAGCATCTTCAATTTTCTTCTTCCATTGGAGTTCCGACTTCTTCCTATCATCCTTCCGGCTATAATGATCAATCATAAAACATGGTTCATGCAAATGGGGAGCTCTCATAGTCTTGTCAAGATTGAAAGTTATACTCTCATCTCCCACTTCTAGGGTGAGCTCTCCATGTTTCACATCAATCACCGCACCCGCGGTGTGTAAGAAAGGTCTTCCGAGAATGATTGGAATGTTGGAGTCTTCTTCCATATCAACAATGACAAATTCCACCGGGATGAAAAATTTTCCAATTCGTACGGGAACATCTTCCCATATCCCTAATGGTGTCTTCGTCGATCTATCGGCCATTTGGAGTGTGATATTGGTGCATTTAAGCTCTCCCATCCCCAACCTTTTACTCACCGAGTACGGCATAACACTCACACTAGCCCCTAGATCACATAAGGCTTTGTTGATCGTGGTGTCGCCAATGGTACACGGTATTGAGAAGCTTCCCGGATCCTTGAGTTTTGGAGGTGAACTCCCTTGAAGTATTGCACTACTCATCTTAGTGAAAGCGATAGTCTCAAGTTTCCGGATCGACTTCTTCTTTGTGAGGATGTCTTTCATGTATTTCGCATAGGCCGGCACGTGATTGATTAATTCCGTGAAAGGAATTGAGACTTCCAAATTCTTCACAATTTCCATAAATTTTCCAAGTTGGTCATCAAATTTGGGCTTGGCTTGACGACTTAGAAAAGGAAGTCTAATCACAATGGACTCCTTCTCCTTGACCTTGTCTTCATTTTTCTTTGAGATTTCTTCTTTTGATGGTTCTCCATCCCGGAGCCGAATCGATTAGATTGTACAACACCTACAAGTCGACTTAGTCTTCCCTACTCAACAACATGCATGGTCTAATGAGACTCGAGTTGGTTTATGTCTTACAAGTCTCATTGAAAAGATAGGTGATGGGTAAAAAATGCAAGGATTCATAGGCTCGCATTTCATCAAACATAACATGTGCATGAGTTGAGATCATAACAAGCAAGCAAATAAACCATGAAAGCATATTAATTTAAGCATGAATAATTCTCCATGTTGGTTTCCCCTAATTACCCATTAACCCTAGCTATGGAACTACTCACTCATTATCATGTTGAACATGCTAGCAAGGTTGTCAATCATACCGACAAAGTGAAACATGATGAACAAATGAAAGTAATTAGCAATAATTAAAAAGGGATTAAGAGAATTATACCTACTAATGATTCCAATAATAAAGCAAAGAATAAAAGAAGTACTTGATGCTTGATTGAGAGGTTGTCAATCTCCCAATAATAACCCAAATAATCTTCAATTACCCAAAATAAAGAATGAACAAAAGAGAGATTAACGAAATAAAACTTGTATTAAAACTTGATTAATTGTTGATTACAATATTAAAGAGAGATTTGATTGATATTAACTATACTAGAGATTGCTAAGAAGAACATGCTCTTCTAATTAGACTAATGGGGTACTTATAGTGGGGATTAGGTGTAGGAATTAGGGTTTAACTAAGGGCTTAAATGACGATTAAGTCCCTACTTAGGGAAACGCCGGTAGTTTTGGAAGGATGGGCATCTTTCTTGAAGCTTGAAGAAGACGAAGTTGTGCTGCCTTGGAATCCGTGCGTCTTAGGCTCGGGACGGTCGGATTCGAGAGTCTCTGCCCGGGCGTCTTGGGGAGAAGTCGGGCGTCTTGTGGGGTTGCTGCCCGGGCGTTTTGTGGTGAAGACGCTCGGATTGTGGAGGTGGAGGACGGGCGTCTTCAGGACAATCCGCACGGATTGCTGGACAGTCATTTTTCTTCTTCTTTTCTTCCCTTTTCTTCATAAAATCCTTGGGGATTTCCTCGGGGATGCAAGGATCTTTTCTCATCATTGCCCATCTACTATAGTATTGACAAAGGCCTTCTAATCTCGTCTCTCCTTGATACTTGATCATTGAATTCAATCAATTTAGTCTCGTTTTGCCATGAAAATGTAAGGTTTGCACTCCTTTCCTACCAAGGACACAAAACCTCAAAGAAAATGCAAAACAAAGAACTAAAGACAATAAATGACCCAAATATGCACTAAAAAGAATGGGAACAAGGCTAATTCGGGGACTAAATATGCTCTAATTATGGTCACATCACTATTTTAGGAAGGCCATACTAGGATTCTATTTTTATGCTTTGCATTTTATTTATATGTTGCATGCATCGCTAAATCGCCATAACTAAACATGCATTTTAAATCGAGTTTATCGACGGTGTCAATTACAATTATCGTAGTTCACCGCTTTAGTTCACTTAAAACGTGATAGATAATAAATTGACATGACCTCTCGCTAAAATAAACAATTGAGACTTAGGCTTACCAAAAAGTAGAAACCATGAAAACCTATTTCATGAGGGAGTGCACTCGGCCCTACCGGGGTACAACCCTTGTTACGTAGGGAAAGTGGGTGATAAATGTCTATCCACCGAATTCATGTTGATAAGGGATGAATCGGCCCTACCGTGCCAAAGTTGATGTGGATTTGGATCATGGACACATTTATTCGAAATTTGGGTTGAACTCAACAAAAGTATTCTCGACCTTTGCCGGATGTGTTTTGGCTAAAGATAAATATTAATGTAATTTTATCGACCAAGAGTTCTAAAAGTAGAATCGATTAAAGAGTTAATCCACCGAGTTATATTGATAAGGGATGAATCGGCCCTACCGTGCCCAAGTTAATATGAATTTGGATCTTGGAATCATTTATCATAGTTGGGTAGAGGTCACTATATAAATGCTTTACTTGTTAAATTATTTACAAGTATTATTATAACGATAAATGTTTTGTTTTCATTATTCCGTTATCATGTTGTTCTATTTCTTTACCTCAATTTATACGATATCATTTCGATTTTAATTCAAATCTCCATTAAAACATCGTAACTAAAGACAAAATTAGAATTTTCTTCTAAAAACCTCGGATTATCCATTGCAAGGATCTCTTGTGAAGAGTATAGATAAAAGTTATTCGTGATCAAAAGGGTTTTTGATTTTTGACTAACATATCTACTTACAATGAATTGTTTCTCATATGCTTAATTGAGTTAAGTACTTTGAAACGTTACATCATTTTGGTAACTAGATTTGTTTGAAATCAAAATTGAAAAAAATATCGCAACCACTTCAATGATAGTTTTAAGACTAAACAAACGAATGAAGAGTAGTCTTCATGAATTTCAATTTTGCTTCTCTTGGCAAAGACTCATTGAAATGAGTGGGAGTATTCTCTTAAATTGTTAAGAAAATGATAAGGTTTTAAAGAAGTAAAATTAGAATGGAATTGATACAAGGTAATGTTAAAAGTAAAGTTATTGAGAATAACGATACTAAACCTATCAATCCCGACCGATAAAGTTTCCATTGTCTTAATTGTTGGACGCTAGAAAGGAAACTACCCCAAATTATTGAAGAATCAACAAGTTAGTTATGGGACATCTAATGTGACCTTCTTCTTTAAATGTTTATTTGATTGAAATAAATTTTGCTAGTAATACTTCGTCAATATTAGAAACCGGTGGTGGTTTTCATCATTGTATTTGATACATAGGATGATTAGAATATGACGACTAGCAACAATGATGTTGAGAGATAGAGTCATTGTGTACTCAATCTAGTTTTTGGGGTTAGAGTTGTACTTAATTGTGACTATTAAGTGCATAAACTCTAAATAAGAATATAAACTTGTTAAGATACAAAAGAGGTTTCACTTTTGTGACCCTATACAACATGATTTGAAGTATGGCTAGCCCATTATCAAAGTGATTATATTCTAAACCAAACTAGAATGATATATCATGAAGATGATGCAAGACTCAAATTGGTAACCCAAGATTAAACCTTAGATTCTGGAATGATGAATGCAAAGAGTTATCGAGTACTCTTGAAACCATTAGATCTTATGGTATATGCGAATCTTGTATTCAAAGCAAGATGTCTCGTGCCTTTTGGTTGAAAAGGAGATCAAGGTTGTAAATCATTGATCCAAAATAGGTTGATCATTTTCTTTTACCAACTATTTAAGTTGACGCTAATGTGTTCACTTAATAAGGTAAATGGAGAAATCTTTGAAGAAGTCCAAAGAGTTCAAAGAATCACGATTTAGTCGTGATGGGATTATCAAAGTGAAGACTTTGATATAAGCCAAAGGAAATGTGATATAGTATCACAAATTAATCTCTCTTAGCACGCATTATGGGATAATGTGTGGTTGGATAAAGAAATCAAACGCTATTCGATATGGTTTGGACTTCAATCAAGTTACTTTGAGTTACTTGATCCTTTTGGGGATTTTATCATTTTGTCTAAATTATTTTTCCACTAAATCTAAAACGAATCATATGAGATATGAAATGGTAGGGTACCATGTTTGTATGTTTTCAAAAGAAACAAATGCTCATTTTTCCTTATTATAATCACGAGTACAACGGGTTTGTGGCTCGTGAAGTTGTCTTTCTAAATACAAGTTTATTTCTTGAAGACAGAGTGGGAGAAATTATTCAAGAGCCACAAAGAATGTTATGTCGCAAGAAACTGGTCTTTCTTGGCTACATGAGACATTTTGTGTAAGACGTTGTTTGTTCAAAACCTAGGAGGTTAAAGTCATCACTTGTTGAAGATGATGAATTAGTGTTACTTTTAGAAAGTAAAGAGCTTGCAACTTACAAAGAAATTGTTTGATTCAAGTTGATTACTTCTGGAAAGTAATGAACATATGACTTACATGAGAGTGTTTAAGTCACAACTCAATACAAGGCTTAGAGCCATGAGAAAATCCGAAATAAATTCCAAGTGAATTGTTAGATATCAAAGCTTGATTGGTAGCAAAGGGTTTTGCACTAGTTGAAATGCTTAAGTCTATTTGGATCTTCTTAGGAATTGTGTTTCATTATGATATATATATATATATATATATATATATATATATATATATATATATATATATATATATATATATATATATATATATATATATATATATATATATATATATATAGCGAGTGAATCTAAAACCCACTTCTTCAATTAGAAGGAATGTATTCAATACATATCTTGAGTTTTGTAGATTGTTGCCATCCTAAGATAATGTGAAACTTAAGAGAGGGTCTTAAGTAGGACATCAATGAGTTGGAATCAATGTTTTGATCATGTTATAAAACTTTTCTCGATAGGTCGAGAAGTTGTGTTTATACATAAAGTTTAGTGGGAGTTACGGTAATTTTAATTAGTCTAATATATGGATGACATATTGATCATTGGGAATGATTTAAGACTTGGAGAAATATAATACATCTTTAATATCCAGATTTATGGAGATAAATCCACATGATATTAGCGTCAAATAAGAAGTCTTATGTTGATAAGATTCATGACTAGTTCAATCAAGTTGAACATATTTGATTGATTCCATTTGCTTCCGCTGCCGAATCAATTAAATAGGAAATGATGTATAACACTTCATATACTTTGAGTATGATGAATTGTTTCAAATCGAATTTAAATGATAGTTACCAAGTAAGCCATAAAGATTACCCTTAAGTGCTTGCAGAAGCATTAAGGATATAAAGCAAGATGTTTTGATGCAATTTTGTGTAAGGGTGTTACACAAATGACAATTGACAATTGAGATTGTGTATGGTTTCCGACAAAACCATAATCAAAACACATTAGGATGGTTAAGATACCATTGTGGCTATGTTATTTAAGAAATAGATTTTCTAGAATCGTTCTAGGCAATAAAGAACAATGACAAATATTTACAAATTGAGTACACTTGCAATCATGGGATGTGCAAGAGGGATAAGTTCCGCACACTGTGAAAACAATAGGAGCTATTTTAAGGCAAGAAAGCCTATGTCTAGATTGGATCTAGACACGTACTCAGAAAGTTTTGTAATGTGTGGACAAGGCCCTCGGGAACTGCGTCCGCGGGATCCACACCAGGCATAATCGACTCGAGGTTCTTTCGAATCGAATTAAGACCAATTAGAGTCGCCACCAAGTTTTTTGGGAACTTGGAACCGTTCAAGTCAACTTTACACCTTTCATCGAAAAGCATAAAGCCCATCGACTACGAGTGATTAAAGATAAAGACTTGTACCCTATATCACTCGATTTGAATGACTCTCGTAATCCAATGGTATTTAGACGGATCCACAAACCATAGATCTTGAGTAAGGGGTGAGGGTACGTGTTGGGAAGCCCATAAGGACACCCAACCCCGCCCGTCGATAACGGCCTCTACTAAGTCAAGTGTCGGATTTCAAACAAGGTCATAGCTACTACGATGTATGATATGCGAACGTTGTTTTAACCCTATCATGTGACAACAATTTCTATGTCGTTTTAGATGCAACTAAACTAACTTTGTCAAAGTTGTAATTTAGCATATGGGTTGATTGATCTAACAACATGTAAAGCAAACAAACAAGGCTTAAGGGGGAATGGGGGAGCCGTTGGGATCTACCTATTACAAACCAGGCATTTCATGCCGACACAACGATAAATAAATTACAACTCGATCTAATTACAATTGCTACATACAACTCAAAACACGACACAAAACACACGGCCATTGGGCCTTGAAAACCGTGCACATGAGGGTGGCCCACGGCTCACATGACCCACGGTCCTTGGGTCACTCCTCGTAATGCGTGCTCGCGCTTAATCTCATCGAATTAGACATAAGGCTACGCACCAAAGCATGCATTAGCATAAACCGGGCCATGTTGTTTTCGACAACATGCGGTTTACTACGCTCCTACAAGCATTGGGGAACAACCGTCTAACCGAACAAGACCAAGGTTTTTGAAAAGGTTTTGACTCAATAAAAGAAAGCTAACTTGAAAAAAATACAACTCGATAACAAACGATAAAATACAAACAATGAAACAACGAGGAAACAAACGGTATAAAAACAAAACGAGAAAGGTAAATAAAACGGCCACCTCACGGCCCAAACCCACGGCAACCTCACGGCCAAGACAAGGCCAACCTAGTTCCTAAGTTAGATTCATTGATTAGATCGAGTGATTGCGAAAAGGGATAAGAAACAAGTTAGAAAACGAGTTAAAAACGATGTCGATTGATTGTCGCGCAAGGGTGCATTCTACACGGCCTAAAGGGTCTAATTAGGTCAAATTTGCTAATTAATTTAACTCATCGAGTGTCAATAAGAAGGTGCTAATCACGCACTCTTATACTAGCGAGAAATTAGGTGAAAGAGTGGGATGCATTCAATTAATTACAGAATCGTCGATTGATTTTATAACTTACGTCGAAGCCACCTATCGTGTCTAATTAGGTTATTAAATTAAATTAAAGTCATCTAAATATGTCATAGGTTAACAACCAAAGGTTAAACTAACATGCAACGGGTCCTAGGGTCTGTCGATTTGGCCGAAAGGAAGGGGGTCGAAAACGAAGAACAAAGTTAGATAATTGTTTTATTTATGCCCTACTTTGAACACGAGGATATGTAAATGAGACGGGGGTGTACGACCGACAGATGTAGCGGTTTCTTTTCCCATCTCAAGTCAACGCGGGTGTTCATAGTGGTACTTTAACTCATACTCGGACTAACTAGTTTCATAGTTAATTTAAAACAATCGATAAACAAGCGAAAAAACAAACAAAAAAAAGACAATAAAAAAGGCATAAAAAAACGAAATAAAAAGAGAAAAAAGAAGGGGATTTGATGCACCCTCAACCTACATGTATCGTTGACACCGTCTTGGGTCGTAATCGATGGTAGATTTTATCTCGAGAGGCCGTCGTCGACGAAGAACAAAGCAAACACGGGTTTTGGAAAGTTTCTGGACAGCGATTTTAAAACAGTGATATCTCCCTCGTTTCACGACGAAAATTCGATTCGAAAGATGTTTTGGAAACTAGAAAGAGAGTAGAACAAGGATCTTAAAGCAACCCCTTCTCGATTTGGGTTAATGGGCACGAAAAACGAGCACAAACAGAACTGGACAGACAAGAAGAAACCGCGAAAACAGAGTGTTATTTCACTCTGTTTTTCGAGGGATTTCGTGTACTCTCAAGGGCAATTTGGCTCGTAATTCTTTGTCTAATGTGTATATGGATGTTATGTGGTTAATTAGGAACAAGAAACTCGAATTTTTATGGAGTTTTGATGGAGGAACGAATGGGTTTTCGAAGAGGACACACAAACAGTTTCAGTTTGTGTGTCGGTTTTGTTTAGGGTTTTTGAAGGATGTTTAGGGTTTGTTTCTGAGGTTTAAAGCTTGTGGGTGATGGTAGGATGTATGGAGAACTTAGAGGAATGAATGTATGGTGAAGGGGTGGTATTTATAAGGAGTTAAAGTAGGGTAAAAGAGAGGGAGAGGCAATCGGGCCTGTTGAGCATAGCTGCTGTCCAGCAGCTTTTGGGGGGCTTTCTAGGGTTCGTATTGGGGGTTTTCTTGGTGATTAAGGTAAGGTAATATGGGTAGGATATTAGGGTATGGGTTAGGGTTAATGGGCACGGGTTTTGGTGGTGTTTGGAGCGGGTTTTGGGCTCGAGATTTGAGCTGCAAAACAGGGGGCTGCTTGGTGTTTTGCGCGGGCTGGTTGGGACGATTTGGGGATGGAAATTGGGCCGTGGATAGGGGGTTCGAACAAGGGTGGATGGGTAGAGGCTTAGGTTGGTTAGTGTACTCGATATTCGTGCCAATTCGTAAAGAAAACGGGCTCAAAAACCGAGCTAAAATCGAGCTCAAAAACACATGTTCAAAACGAGTTCTTTTCGATTTTCAAATCGATTTTTCAAATCAATTAACACATTAAAATAAATGATTTTTCAAACCAAATATACTCATAAAATGATTTTTCAAATCAAATATTTATTTTATTTTCAATAAAATAAACTTGGGAAAATAAATTCAAAATAAAATAATAATAAAATGAATTCACTTAAAAAAACATTTAATTTAAATATCATTTAAATTAATAAAATACTCCATCGACAACGCTCGTTCTACATCGCAAAACGAACCCAAATAATGACAAATGACAACTAAAGAATACATGTGTCCTATCATCATCGGGTGTTTGTCGGGTTCTCTATAAATTCCAATATCGACGGATACGGGTATCTACAGAGCCCCCACTTTGACTGAGGCTTGGACAAGGCGAAAGTCAAAGTATACCCCAGGTCCCTCTCGACCTGAGGATTCTGCGGGTCGTTTATAGTCCATTAGACTTGCGTATATAAGCTCGCCAGCCATAAGAAGAGATCATACCTGAAACTTCGTTGGGGATTGACTCTTGCTTCTGTCGTGTCAAATTATCATCGTTGGTCATCGACCCATAAAATGCATATATGGTGGATTGAGCCTTATCCTTAGGCGCCTACGTATCCGTTTCTGACGGAATCAAACCCGCGTCGTAGTTCGGCAACTGCTGACACATGCCCAAAGTTTATCATCTGCTGGCATTTGTCCAAAATTCATCATCTGTTGACATTTGCCCGAAATTTATCATCTGCTGGCGCCTGTTCGAATGGGACGGGACTTTCCGAGGAGATTGCCGCCGCTTTTATCATTTGCTTTCAGCTACGGAATTCTTCCATTTCATACTCTTGTATTGAATTGAATTCTGAGTGGATGTCATCCATTTCATCTTGATAATGGTCTCTGAAGCCAACGGCTTGAGCCCTGATTTTGTAATGGCTCTAAAGTCGAAGACTTTAGAGCCCCCAGTTGAAGCATATCCTGCTACTTTCGAAACACAAAAACGTACTAGCAATAATCATCACATAAGCACATTTGGATCATCGATCCTAAAATTAGATCATTTGAAAGATTGGGTCATCGGCCCGAAAATTGAATTTGAAAATTTTGAATAATTGGGTCATCGACCCGAATTTTGAATTTGACATCACTTGGAATGTTGGGTCATCGACCCGAAATTTGAACATGTTGAAAATTTTGAATAATTGGGCTATCGACCCAAATTTTGAATTTGAAATGAATCACTTGGATGTTGGGTCGTCGACCCAAAATTTGATTTTGAACTTTGAGATTTGAACCTTGACTTGGATCATCTATCCATAATTCGCAAAAAGTTTTTGAAATTCGCAAAAAGTTTTTGAAATTTCGGAATTCTGAAATCTTTGGCATTTTGAAATCGAACCTTGATGGGTGAGCAGGAAATACGACTCAGACACTCTGTATGACCCGTAAACAAACGTGGGCGTAGCCCACTACCGTAAAACAAAAAAGGAAAATAAAACCGTAAGTGTGCACGGGTTTTAATTCAATTATTGACTTGTTGGGGGTAGAAATGTAAATTGGCCATTCTGGCGTCCAAAAAACGGCAAATGGGAATCACAAGGTCGTCGAACTTGGGACGGAGATATCGTATGGCATGGGCGTGCTCCCGAGGGCACATGGGAATCAAGATCACTTGACATTGACAAGGTGGATTAAACTCACGGAGCAACAACGTTGGCTTCGCCCAGACACTAAACACGGACTCATTTTATGAGAACACTTAGACATCACACATCACTCTTGTTGGGAACATTCTGTCACTCTTCTCCTCGCCTCCTTTCTTTTCAGCGAGTTTTCATTCATTTCTTGCCACCGCCTTCTTTCTTTTCAGCGGGCTTTTACTATTTTTCTTCCACGCCTTCTTTCTTTTCAGCGGGTTTTTCATATTTTCTGTTCCCAACAAAAACCCACATCTATCTGATTGAGCATCTTTGCCTACACCGTTAGATAAAGCTCATTCCGAGACTTGACATTACTCATCTGAACCTATATCCTTATCCTAGCCTACATCGAGTGCTAAGACCGACTCAAACAAAGGTGGCTTCATTTAGACTTGGTTAGGACCCGTAAGAAACCGACAGGATGACAACTTGGTTGATGAGTGGATTGAATCCCTTATTCTGAAGGACTGCCTACGTATTCGCGTGGAGCGAAATCAAATCCGACGTAGTTCGATCAAGGTGCATTAAATTGGCATTTTGATGTGTGTACACACTCGAAGGTTTCACCTAAGGTATCATGTCATATCCCATTCTAGCCTGTAAGGTACCGTTAAATCCCGTGTCTGGGGTTAGGTGTAAAAGGCTTGGATCTTTTGGGATGTGGAGCTTGGTAATAACAAGTTGGAATGGTTAACCATCATTCTGAAGGTTTGTTTTGTGGTGCTAAGGCCAAGGGCTATGGCTGCTGATGTGGTTGGAATGGGTGTCTCGGGTTTGATGAACCACGAGTGCAAATGGGTTGAAAAATTATGTGGGTTCAAATTTCCATGTCTGGACCCTAAAGGTTGAGTGTAACAACACAAGCGGAATGATTCTCAAAATTCCCGACTATCCCTTTGTAACTGTCTCAGGAAGGACTTAGAGGGTAAAGAGGTTACTACTTAAGCTTTTGGGCTTCGCCCATTGAACCTCAACTATGGGTACTTGACTTGACTTCTGGCTTCCGTAACTTCGACATTCAACCAAAAGCGTTCTGCAATAACTTCAACATCTTTTTTTCTTTTTTTCTTTTTCTTTCATCACTTTTCTTTTTTCATTTTTTCATTTTTTTTTCATTTTTTTTCATTTTTCTCTTTTTCTCATTTTTTCATTCTTTTTCATCTTTTTTTTTCTCTCTCTTTGAAAATGATCTTCTATTCATTCTCTTAGTCATAAATGGATACACCTTGAAAACTGGGCTTCGCCAACTAATTTGGGTAGGAACTAACAATTCCTTGTTAGAACGGGTTGATATCTTCTCTCTTCGAGAGGGGATGATTTTGTGGGGATGGGCTTGCCTTCCATCATCGATAGGGAAACCAGGAGATAGTTCGGGTTCATCATAGAAACATTTAAAGGCTTGTGTTAAGCATTGGTTTTGATGGAGGTTTTCTACCGCCAGACATGGAATAGGTAAAGGAATCAAACACAGGATCCTAGTGTACCTTACATTTTGAAACGAGACATATTTCCACCCCAGGGATGCCTTTGAGTGTGTTGTGCATTTTATCATGCTTTCAGAATGATTGAGGATTGAAAACAAGACATATTTTGAAACAAAACTGCAACTTTTTATTGTGAAGGCAAATGCTTAACAGACTCGAAGGAACGATTCCTAGGACACACCCTAGGTCATCGCGGAACAAACGACTCAACTTTAGGAAAAGAAAGTCCTAGACTCGACTCGACTAAAATAAGAAAACAGATCCCGACTCATAATTTCAAATCTGGTCATGAGCTTTCTCTTGTTCAGCTGTCAGCTTAGATGCTCGGCTCTGATCCTTGATCCCTTTGACGGTCTGCCTCCATCCCGAGGTAGTCCTCTGAGGATCTACGCCAATGATGAAGGTTGGTGATTCGAATTGTCTTTTATTAACTTCGTTAATGAGAGGAGTACATTCTAGAGCAAGACTCCCGACTTGAATTTCATTCTTCGGGTTTGGCAAGAATTCAAAGCAATCCACAAGTATCTTCCCGATAAACACCTCTTTCAAGAGACATGGGCGGATAAGATGAGAATAATCGACATTGTCTTCGACAGAAACAAAGTTGGAGTGATCGCCAAATGGATTGGTGATGTTATTGGGTTTAACAGTTGGGATCGGGAGTGTTCCATTCTCGATCATGTCTTGGATTTCGTGCTTGATCGATAGCACCTTTAAAGTATCATGGCCTTTCCCTTGATGAAAGGCACAGGAGGCATTTGGTTTATACCATTTACCTTGTTGATCAGCAGGAGGGTCAGGAGTTGGACCAATAGGCTTCAACTTTCCTTGGGCTATGAGCCTTTGGAGAGCGTATGTATAAGTGCATCCGATATCAGTGAATGCCCTAGGTGTTTGGCGCTGCGACTTCTTCGATTGCCCTTCTAAGAGATTGACGTCTTCATCAATATGGGCCGTTGCTGGGGCTTTGGTCCTAGACGATGAGGCCCCTTGGTATCCTTTTGGCTTCTCAGCTTCTGCCATTCGGACATCATCCTCTACCTTTATCCCGATTCTTATCAATTCTTTGAAAGAACCAAAATTCTCAGTATTTCGAGCATTACGGTAAACAGTGTCGTAGATTCTTTACGAACTTATCTACCATTTCAACTTCATCAGGCTTCTTAGCTAACTTCACGCTTTCGGTAGCGCCATCTTGCGAGGAATTCAAGTAAAGCCCTCTTTCTCCTTTTGTGTCATAACCTCCAAAGTTCTTATGTTGGTTTGAATCTCAACATTGTCAAAGATAGTGCTTGCTGAGAACTCCACCGTAATATCTTCGAAAGTGGGGAAGTTCTTAAGGTCCAGATTATAGAACCACGCCTTCGGGTGTTCTCCCAGAGATTGGGCAAAAATTTCAGAGAGCATATCAGGTACTCCCTTGGTGCTAAGTACCCTTTATAGGCCTTAACATGGTGAACTGGATCTTCAGTGCCCTTGAACTTGGGGATGTCAGTGAGTACCATGTTCGTGGGCAACTTATCCTGAACTGGGGCATAGGCCCTAGCATTCTCATAGTGGATGTTCTTCCCCTGGGAGAGCTTCAAACGGTCCTCAATGAACTTGAACCGTTTCTCCAGATCAGTCAGAGGTGGGGTAGATGAAGCGGAGTCTTCACCTAGCTTGGACTCGATCGCATCCATTCGGGTCATCATGAGGTTCACGGCCTCAGTAAGCTTGTTAACAGCATCTTCCATTGCTTGACGTCGGGTTTTTGGCGGCCTTTCTACAAGAAAACCCCGTACTGAGTCAATATTTAAAGTAAGAGCCCCTGCACACTTAAGGACTCGACCCCATCTTGACTCAAACAAAGACTCGACTTGAGATTGATTAAACAAGGGTTCGACTCACGGTTTGATTTAGACATCGGTTCACTTTAGACTCGACAAAATGACGTGACTCAAACTGTCATAACTCGATTCTAAACTGGACTTGGTGTGACTAAACCCGTGATTGGGCTAACATAGCCCATGGGTTCGTGTGAAACGTCCATAAGGGCCTAGCTTGGACGTTTTTTGTGGACTATCCTAGACCAAAAGGTCGACCAACATGACTCAAAGCCTAAGAGGTGAGCTTGGGTGACCCAACAAGGTCGTGTTCTAGACTCTTGGAATGAAAAAAAACGTCTAGCCTAACACGGCCAGGACCCGGACACGACTCGACGCATTTCATGCTTGGTTGAGGTTCGAGAAACATTTTGGATTGATTTTGAAAAACGAATGATCGATTTGAAAAATGAGATTTGAAATGGGCAGTATGTCGGCTATAAAAGCTTGTTTTGGGCCGAAATTCTAGTCCTATTTGGGCAGCATTCCGCGTTTTGAAAATCATGCTAGGTTTGAAAGTAAGTTGTTCAAAAGTTCGGTTTTGAAAAGGACTTGGAATTTTCGAAAAAAAGGACTCGGGAAAACACATTGCATATTGTCATTCTCATGTTATAAGGATGTATGCTCCTAGACATCTCTAAGTCTCGGCAAGTCTTCTATAAGAAGGTCTATGCCCTCCATCCTTTTGCGGTCTAATAGAGCGAGGTGTCTTAAGGTAAAGTACCTAGAAGATCGTCCCCACCCTCAAGAACCACGCGAGGCGAAGTGGAAGCGAGCAATGTGCAGCTTCCTGGCATAGTGGGACGTCGCCCCCCACGCATCACGAAGAAACGCGCGGGGCGGCCGGGCAAGTCCTTAAGGGTTTATGCATGAATCGTAGCACTATGAGTAATGTTTTACTTTCCAACACTTTCTTTTCAAGTTTCACCTCGGAGGAAAAGACCCTAGAAACACAGTGTAACTAGTCCTCTTTTCCCCAGCGGAGTCGCCAAACCGTGGACAAGGCCCTCGGGAGGCTGCGTCCGCGGGATCCACACCCAGGCATAATCGACTCGAGGTTCTTTCGAATCGAATTAAGACCAATTAGAGTCGCCACCAAGTTTTTGGGAACTTGGAACCGTTCAAGTCAACTTTACACCTTTCATCGAAAAGCATAAAGCCCATCGACTACGAGTGATTAAAGATAAAGACTTGTACCCTATATCACTCGATTTGAATGACTCTCGTAATCCAATGGTATTTAGACGGATCCACAAACCATAGATCTTGAGTAAGGGGTGAGGGTACGTGTTGGGAAGCCCATAAGGACACCCAACCCCGCCCGTCGATAACGGCCTCTACTAAGTCAAGTGTCGGATTTCAAACAAGGTCATAGCTACTACGATGTATGATATGCGAACGTTGTTTTAACCCTATCATGTGACAACAATTTCTATGTCGTTTTAGATGCAACTAAACTAACTTTGTCAAAGTTGTAATTTAGCATGTGGGTTGATTGATCTAACAACATGTAAAGCAAACAAACAAGGCTTAAGGGGGAATGGGGGAGCCGTTGGGATCTACCTATTACAAACCAGGCATTTCATGCCGACACAACGATAAATAAATTACAACTCGATCTAATTACAATTGCTACATACAACTCAAAACACGACACAAAACACACGGCCATTGGGCCTTGAAAACCGTGCACATGAGGGTGGCCCACGGCTCACATGACCCACGGTCCTTGGGTCACTCCTTGTAATGCGTGCTCGCGCTTAATCTCATCGAATTAGACATAAGGCTACGCACCAAAGCATGCATTAGCATAAACCGGGCCATGTTGCTTTCGACAACATGCGGTTTACTACGCTCCTACAGGCATTGGGGAACAACCGTCTAACCAAACAAGACCAAGGTTTTTGAAAAGGTTTTGACTCAATAAAAGAAAGCTAACTTGAAAAAAATACAACTCGATAACAAACGATAAAATACAAACAATGAAACAACGAGGAAACAAACGGTATAAAAACAAAACGAGAAAGGTAAATAAAACGGCCACCTCACGGCCCAAACCCACGGCAACCTCACGGCCAAGACAAGGCCAACCTAGTTCCTAAGTTAGATTCATTGATTAGATCGAGTGATTGCGAAAAGGGATAAGAAACAAGTTAGAAAACGAGTTAAAAACGATGTCGATTGATTGTCGCGCAAGGGTGCATTCTACACGGCCTAAAGGGTCTAATTAGGTCAAATTTGCTAATTAATTTAACTCATCGAGTGTCAATAAGAAGGTGCTAATCACGCACTCTTATACTAGCGAGAAATTAGGTGAAAGAGTGGGATGCATTCAATTAATTACAGAATCGTCGATTGATTTTATAACTTACGTCGAAGCCACCTATCGTGTCTAATTAGGTTATTAAATTAAATTAAAGTCATCTAAATATGTCATAGGTTAACAACCAGAGGTTAAACTAACATGCAACGGGTCCTAGGGTCTGTCGATTTGGCCGAAACAGAAGGGGGTCGAAAACGAAGAACAAAGTTAGATAATTGTTTTATTTATGCCCTACTTTGAACACGAGGATATGTAAATGAGACGGGGGTGTACGACCGACAGATGTAGCGGTTTCTTTTCCCATATCAAGTCAACGCGGGTGTTCATAGTGGTACTTTAACTCATACTCGGACTAACTAGTTTCATAGTTAATTTAAAACAATCGATAAACAAGCGAAAAAACAAACAAAAAAAAGACAATAAAAAAGGCATAAAAAAACGAAATAAAAAGAGAAAAAAGAAGGGGATTTGATGCACCCTCAACCTACATGTATCGTTGACACCGTCTTGGGTCGTAATCGATGGTAGATTTTATCTCGAGAGGCCGTCGTCGACGAAGAACAAAGCAAACACGGGTTTTGGAAAGTTTCTGGACAACGATTTTAAAACAGTGATATCTCCCTCGTTTTACGACGAAAATTCGATTCGAAAGATGTTTTGGAAACTAGAAAGAGAGGAGAACAAGGATCTTAAAGCAACCCCTGCTCGATTTGGGTTAATGGGCACGAAAAACGAGCACAAACAGAACTGGACAGACATGAAGAAACCGCGAAAACAGAGTGTTATTTCACTCTGTTTTTCGAGGGATTTCGTGTACTCTCAAGGGCAATTTGGCTCGTAATTCTTTGTCTAATGTGTATATGGATGTTATGTGGTTAATTAGGAACAAGAAACTCGAATTTTTATGGAGTTTTGATGGAGGAACGAATGGGTTTTCGAAGAGGACACACAAACAGTTTCAGTTTGTGTGTCGGTTTTGTTTAGGGTTTTTGAAGGATGTTTAGGGTTTGTTTCTGAGGTTTAAAGCTTGTGGGTGATGGTAGGATGTATGGAGAACTTAGAGGAATGAATGTATGGTGAAGGGGTGGTATTTATAAGGAGTTAAAGTAGGGTAAAAGAGAGGGAGAGGCAATCGGGCCTGTTGAGCATAGCTGCTGTCCAGCAGCTTTTGGGGGGCTTTCTAGGGTTCGTATGGGGGGTTTTCTTGGTGATTAAGGTAAGGTAATATGGGTAGGATATTAGGGTATGGGTTAGGGTTAATGGGCACGGGTTTTGGTGGTGTTTGGAGCGGGTTTTGGGCTCGAGATTTGAGCTGCAAAACAGGGGGCTGCTTGGTGTTTTGCGCGGGCTGGTTGGGACGATTTGGGGATGGAAATTGGGCCGTGGATAGGGGGTTCGAACAAGGGTGGATGGGTAGAGGCTTAGGTTGGTTAGTGTACTCGATATTCGTGCCAATTCGTAAAGAAAACGGGCTCAAAAACCGAGCTAAAATCGAGCTCAAAAACACATGTTCAAAACGAGTTCTTTTCGATTTTCAAATCGATTTTTCAAATCAATTAACACATTAAAATAAATGATTTTTCAAACCAAATATACTCATAAAATGATTTTTCAAATCAAATATTTATTTTATTTTCAATAAAATAAACTTGGGAAAATAAATTCAAAATAAAATAATAATAAAATGAATTCACTTAAAAAAACATTTAATTTAAATATCATTTAAATTAATAAAATACTCCATCGACAACGCTCGTTCTACATCGCAAAACGAACCCAAATAATGACAAATGACAACTAAAGAATACATGTGTCCTATCATCATCGGGTGTTTGTCGGGTTCTCTATAAATTCCAATATCGACGGATACGGGTATCTACATAATGCAAATGTATACATCACGAAAGGAAAACAAGTATGTAGCAAGGTTAAGCAGGGAGTTGCTAAGACCTACTTACAATGCTTATTCATAGGCTTAACATGATGAGTCATGTCATTTCAATTGGATTGAGATGAACAACTACATACAAGATCAAATTAGATTATAGAATATGAAATAATAATCAGGCATTGACTATTCATATGTGATAATCGCATTTGTCGTTCGAGTTTTACTTTAAAACTCTTTTATAATACTTTGTTACATCCAAACGGGTTGTATGACGATATTGAACCCCATTAAAGTGAACCCGGATTAACATAGTATTCGCCCATAGTCACTTGTATGAGGTGACGTCTCGAAGTGACTAGAGTGTGATGCGATTGATGGCAAGTTCAGTGTCATACAGTCATGTGAGATGACTAGTCGATCACATAGGCAGACTGTTCGGAACACTGTCGGGCGGTGACCGCTTATAGAGTTCTGGCAAATTTATATAGCCTGGTCATGGCGAGAGCTACTATAGTATTCTAATGAGTCGATTATTTTGACTAAAGACTGTTCGCCTAAGATGGCACAGTTTCATATTAGCTTTGATTTATGTTACTACGACCTTCGTAAATGGGGTCAAATGGGCATATTTTGGGTTATGATGGTTGTGGCTAGTCGAAGGAAATAGTGCGATAGGAATTGTCCACCCCTTTGTCAGGGTTAAAACAATATCTCAGGGCCACTCGAGGAGTAATGAACTGGAAATGCGTGGCCACGCTCGGAAGGTATTTATGGTAGATAATTCCGGTCAAATCAGTTATTCTCCAGATCGAGGAAACCACTCTCGATATGATCACTTGCAAGTACGACCCGAAAGACACCGTGCATTGAGTGGGAGATAGTAATAGGACAAGAGAATTGGTGGCGCACACTTGTCGAGGACAAGTGGGAGATTGTTGAAGTAAGTGTCCCCGACAATAATGCGATCACAATTGTCGATCATATTGATCACATATTTAAATCTCATAACAAGAATACGAAAGGGATGATACATTACATATATAGTCAACTGGTCCACACATATCGGTAATGATTGGCTGGCTAGATTTTGGCATTATTGTCGTGCGACGGTGGTGATCAGTTGATCCCTTGAGGTCACACCTAAAGGACGATTCCCTTAATTGTAAAAGGTTAATTAATTGTATGTCGATACAGATTAATTAATTCCTTAAAATTGAACAAATTATTATCATAAGAGAGAAAATGACATCTTATTATAATGTGATTAAATAAGATTTTATTTAGTAATTTAAGAAGTTATATTACTAAAATTAATCGGTGTTTGCGAAACACGCGAGATGAGAATGATAAGTTAGTTATAATTACAAGATGTTGTGAATTATACTAACTAGTATTTAAATGACCATTTTATGTGAAAGTAATTTTGAATTACTAGTCAATTGTTAAATGTGATTTATTTAATTTCTAAATGATATTTAATTTGTTAAATATGCATTTTAAATTAAAACATGACATAAGACATGTCACATGTCACATGACAAAAAATTGTACAATTGACAAAAATAAAATGGACTCCATATTACACATGATAATCGAAAATTGGTGGGCAATTTTAGAAGTTTTGTCTTATTCATTTGTCTTATTCATTTGTCTATGACATTTGATAGTGACTTGACTATGACAAAGGCTTACACTAACTAGTCTTGTGAAGACAAAAAGGAAAAAGAAAAAGGGTCCTATAACCCTCCATACCCACCGGTTTTTCACATGTAACATTTGAGAGATTTTTCTCAATTATTCATTCTCTTATGTTTTATGAAAAAACACAACACTCTCTCTCTCTCTCTTGTTCTTCATAAAAATTATTTTTATGAATCTAATTTGTACAAATCAATCACTAATAATACTAGTAGTAGTATATGAGTATTAGTAATCGATTTTAAGGTAAACCACATTACAAATATCTAGTACATATTATTTTGTGGGATTTTGGGATAGTCTTGGGTGCTACTTATTGGAGGGCTTCTATTTGAAGTCATGGATGATCATCCTAATGTATTTTCTAGCTCAAGAACAAATGAAGGTAGGAGACCTTCATTTGTGCCCATTTGGCCGAATTTTTGATGGTGAGAAAACGATTTTCTCATCTCTTGTTATTTAGTTTGCATGCATAAGATCTAGATTTAATTTTATGACTAAATTAAATGTCACATATATGAATATGTTAAATAATGAGATTAATATTTCTAACACCATGATGGCAAAGAAAATCACGCGTCTGGGATATTACTGGATGACAATGGAGTCAGATTGTATTAAATACGTCAGACATTGCCATAATTGCCAGATCTTCGGGAATGTGCAGCATGTTCCTCCCTCGATGCTTTACACCATGACCACTCCTTGGCCGTTTTCTGCTTGGGGAATCGACATCATTGGGAATATTACTCTAGCTGGAACGGGAGGCCACTGTTTCATTTTGGTAGCTATCGACTATTTTTACTAAATGGGTCGAAGCAACATCTTACACTAGTCTCACCGCCAAAAATGTGGCAAAGTTCATACAAACCAATATCATCTGTCGATATGGTTGTCCACATCAAATCATCAGTGACAATGGATCACATTTCCAGGCTGAGACTGAGCAGTTGCTACCCAAATACAAAGTTAAGCACCACCATTCCTCACCTTACAGACCTCAAACTAACGGCACCGTGGAGGCAGTTAACAAAAATGTCGTCATGATCCTCAAGAAAATGATCGACAATTATCGAGATTGGCCTAGCAAAATACCTTTTGCGCTATGGGGTTATCACACTTCAGTTAGGACACCCACTTGGGCTACCCCTTTCTTTTTAACCTATGGCATGGAAGCTGTGCAACCAGTTGAATTAAAAATCCCGTCCCTACGCATTTTGCTCGAAAGTCAAATCCCGGAAGTTGTATGGACTAGGGATCGGTATGAAGAACTCATCCTCTTGGATGAACGGAGGTTGCGCGCACTACATAATGTACAAACATATCAGGCACGTAACAAACGAGCCTTTAATAAACGGGTTAAGCCCAGGAACATCAAAGAAGGAGATTTAGTGCTCAAATCAGTCAGAGCTCTCCTACCTGTCGATCCACAAGGAAAGTTTAAACCTAACTGGGCCGGACCTTTCTTAGTCAAGTCCATACTCTCAGGGGGTGGGGTTAAGATTACAGACTTAGATGGGAATGAATTTTCCAATCCTACCAACTTAGACCAATTGAAACGGTACTACCCTTAGCATAGAACAGAAAACGTGCCTCGCGTAACCTACGTGCCGCTCATGCGACACGAAATAAAACCGCCCCCTGGCCAGCTATAGCTTATGTTGTTGGGAAATGTGTCCTCAACAATAGTGCGATCATATGATTTAAATATCATTATTAAATCTCATTTTAAGAATACAATTGGGAAGTAATATTGTTACTGTCAACTGGTCAACATATATCGGTAATGATTGGCTGACTAGAGTTTGACATTACTGTCGTGTGACGGTGGTGATCAGTTGACCCCCTAGGTCATACCTAAAGGGCAATACTCTTAATTGATTATTTAATTAATCGTATAATGTTGCGAGTTAATTAAATTACTTGAAAATTGACGGACGATTTTGGAAGTAAAATTTACGTATCAAATTGAAATGTGATTAAATGAGATACTGATCGAGTAATTAAATTGTATAATTACTCGGATGAAATAAATTGTTTAATGTAACAATTAAATTGAATGAATTGTTATAAATACAATCGGTTGTGATTTATAAATTGGTAAAAATTATTTCGGCACGATAATTATGGAATTACTAAATCAATTTTTGTATGTGACGTATTTTTATTAATACGTTGATTTTTAATATGTTAAAAATACATTACAAATTATGTTACATGTGACATGTTACATATTGACAATTGACAAAATAATATGGATTCCATATTATCATATGGACCGAAATAAAGAAGAGGTTTAAGCTAATTAAATTGTTTAATTAGTAGCTAAACATAATGATTGTTTTGCTTTAGTAGCCTTACATGCCTATAGTGCATTGTGAAGACAAATGAGCCCATGCATTGGCTCCTTTCCACCTCCTCTTGGCCGGATTTTTAGAGAAGAAAAACCACTTGGTTTTTCTTCTTATTTTTGATATACACCATAATGTAATGTGTGTATTATTCATTCTAACTACTCATCCAAAATACAAGTTCTAGTGAGAAGAAAAATCCTCTCTTCTCCTCTCTTAAAAACCAAAACTATTATGTGATTTAAAGAGTTTTGGTTCAATTTTCTACTAAGATTAATATTATACTAGTACTTATAATATTAATTAGATTAAGTGAAAGCCTTGGGTATAAAGCTTGGGGAGAGATCTTATTCTTAGATCTTGTTCATCCATTGGAATAGCTCAAGAACAAGAAGAGAAAGGTGATCTCTCTTGTGCCCTAATAGCCGAAATCTACAATGTAAGGACATTATTTCTCTTCTCTTTTATTAATGTTTGCATGCATAAAATCCGTTTTAATTTTATGACAAATTAATTAGACATATATGAGTATGTTAAATATGTATATAGATCTACATTTCCTTCAATCGGTATCAAGAGCCACGGTTGTTTGCATGCAAATTGGTTAAAAGTTTTTCCAAGTTATATGAATAACAAATAAAACTTGTAAAATTTGTGTTATTATGATATATCACGAAATTATTACATGCATGTTAATATTTCTGGTCCTAAAGTGTTTTAGGATATTTTGGTTAATTTTTCGGATTTTTATTGTTCATATTTAATAATAATGACATTTAAATGTGATTTTATGAGTAAAAATGTCATTTTTGGTCGAAAATTAGCTATACTTCGAATTTTCACTTGGTTTTTGGATATGTTGTTACATATATTATTTTGAGATAACCTGTAAATTTTCATAATTTTTGCACTTGTTATGCTCGAAAAATGAATTTTTCATTATTAAATTCGGATTTAAGAGAAAAATAGGTTAATATGAGTTAAATTTCGAATATGGTCATAGAAAATTTATATGTTGTCACATGCAATTTTACAAGATGTGTGTAAAATAATTGGCTATAAAGAAGTCTGTAGCATGATTTATGAATTTTTGAAGAAAAATGACATAAATAGTGACATTATTAGTGAAAAATTAATAAAATATAATCTATGACTTAGGAAAAACGTCTAATGTTGCATTTTATTATATTTTTCAGATCTAAAATTGAAAAGTTAATGAAAATAATTTTTCCATGTTTTTATGATTATTTTATTAAATATCGATAAACCGCAACATTGTTTTTCCGAAAAATTTTCGAAATTTTTAACCTAAGATTTTGAACATTATGAGTGTCATGGAATTTTTCCAGAATGTTCATGAATTTAAATTTCAAATTTTGAATTTATTTGAAATTTTTCGATTTATTTGAAGTTTAATGGCTTATTTTTGTAATTTTTGGTCCATTTATGAACAATTTTATAAATAAAGGTTAATTATGGTCAAATTATTAGTGAAGACTATATTTTGAGTCCTAAGAGGTTAGGGTAATGAACTTATGCATAAATATGAGTTTATGCATTTTTGTGATTATAAAATGTTAAAATCACGCAAATCCGTAAAAACCGAGTAATATACGATATTGGCTAATTAAAAGGCGATTTAGCATAAAAATTAAGCATGTTCATACATATTATAATGCTGCATTTTTCTTTATGATTGTCATAATTTTAATTTATGTAATTTTGAATTATGTAATTTTACTTAGTATGGCCTTAGATTTTAATTGGTATTTCCCGAAATGTATGGGAATATCGATTCGGTTGTAATTTTTATTGTGATCTCGTATCACCGTTTTGTAATTTAATAGATTTATTTTATTTTAGTTACAAATGTATAATAGGAAATTATGTAATTTATTATGTAATTTTATTCATTAGGAGTTCCAAAAGACGGATTACTTCAAGAATGGGGATACATAAAGACGGTGTTACCTCGAGATGCGTGCCACAACCGAAGTTCAAGGGACCAATGGAGTTGGTTTCCGAATATGTAATAGATTAATAGTTTTTCTATTTTAGGAAAGGCCATACTAGGATTTATTTACTTTTATGCTTGCATTTTATTTTATGTCACATGCATCGCTAAATCGCCATAACTAAACATGCATTGTTATTTTATCGAGTTTATCGACCGTGTCAATTCGAATTATCGTAGTTCACCGCTTTAGTTCACTTAAAACGTGATAGATAATAAATTGACATGACCTCTCGCTAAAACAACTAATTGAGACATAGCCTTACCAAATAGTAGAAACCATGAAAACCTATTTCGCGAGGGAGTGCACCCGGCTACCCCGGGGTACAAACCTTGTTACGTAGGGGAAGTGGGTGATAAATGTTAATCCACCGAATTCATGTTGATGAGGGTTTCATCGGCTACCCCGTGCCTAAGTTAATGTGGGTTTGGATAATGGACACATTTATTCGAAATTTGGATTGAACTCAACAAAAGTAATTGATAAGGGTTTCATCGGCTACCCCGTGCCCTTGTTGATGTGTTTTGGGCTATAGATAAATATTAGAGTAAATTTATCGACCGAGAGTTCTAAAAGTAGAATCGATTAAAGAGTTAATCCACCGAGTTATATTGATAAGGGTTTCATCGGCTACCCCGTGCCCAAGTTAATATGAATTTGGATCTTGGAATCATTTATCATAGTTGGGTAGAGGTCACTATGTAAATGCTATACTTGTTTACAAGTATTAATATGACGATGAATGTTTTGTTTTCCACTATTCCGTTATCATATTGTTCTATTTCTTTACCACAATTCATATACGATATCATTTCGTTTTTTGATTCAAATCTCCATTAAAATATCGTAACTAAAGACAAAATATGAATTTGCTTCTAAAACCTCAAATGAACCATTGATAAGGATCTCTTGAAAGGAGTATAGATTAATGTTATTCATTATCAAACAGGTTTTTGATTCTAGACTAACACATCTACTTACAATGGATTATGTTTCATATACTTAAATGAATTAAGTACATCGAAGCGATAAAATTGTTTTGGTAATTAGTTTTGTCAAGAATTCGTAATTGACCAAAATAACGCAACCACTTCAATGAAAGTTTTTAAGACTAAAACGAACAAATGAAGAGTAATCTTCATGAATTCAATTTTGCTTCTCAAAGCAAAGACTCATTGAAATGAGTGGGAGCATTCTCTTAACTTGTTAAGATGAGGACGAGGTTCAAGAAGTAAAGATTATAATGGAATTGATACAAGGTAATGTTAAAAGTAAAGTTGTTGAGAATGACGATACTAAACCTATCAATCCCGACCGATAAAGTTTCCATTGTCTTAAAATGTTGGACACGAGAAAGGAAACTACCCCAAATTATTGAAGAATCAACAAATTAGTTGTGGGACATCTAATGGGATCTTCTTCTTTAAGTGTTTATTTGATTAAACATAAATTTTGCTAGTACGACTTCGTCAATATTAGAAACCAGTGGAGGTTTTCATCATTATGTTGGATACATAGGATGATTAGAATATGACGACTAGCAACAATGAAGTCGAGAGAAAGAGTCATTGTGTACCAAAATCTAGTTTTTGGGTTTGGAGTTGTGCTTAATTGTGACTATTAAGTACATAAACTCTAAATTAGAATACAAGCTTGTTACGATACAAAAGAGGTTTCACTTTTGTGACCCTTTACACCACGATTTGATGTATGGCTAGCCCATTATCAAGGTGAATATATTCTAAACCAAACTAGAATAATATATCATGAAGATGATGCAAGACTCAAATTGGTAACCCAGATCAAACCTTAAATTTTGGAATGATAAACGCAAAGAGTTATCGAGTACTCTTGAAACCATTAGATTGTTAATGGTATATGTGTATCTTGTATTCAAAGCAAGATGTCTCGTGCCTTTTGGTTGAAAAGGTGATCGAGGTTGTATATCATCGATCCAAAATAGGTTGATCATTATCTTTTACCAACGATTTAAGTTGACACTAATATGTTCACTTAATAAGGTAAATAAAGAAATCTTTGAAGAAGTTCAAGAGTTCAAGGAATCACGATTTAGTCGTGATGGGATTATCAAAGTGAAGACTTTGATATAAGCCAAAGGAAATGTGATATAGTATCACAAGTTAATCTCTCTTAGCACGCATTATGAAATAATGTGTGGATGGATAAGAAATCAAACGCTATTCGATATGGTTTGGATTTCAATCAAGTTACTTTGAGTTACTTGATCCTTTTGGGGTTTTTATCATTTTTGTCTAAATTATTTTTCCACTAAAACGAATCATATGAGATATGAAATGGTAAGGGTACCATGTTTGTAAGTTTTCACAAGAAACAAATGCTCATTTTTCCCTTTCCAATTATCACGAGTACGACGGGTTTGCGGCTCATGAAGTTGTCTTTCTAAAATACAAGTTTATTTTTGAAGACAGAGTGGGAGAAATTATTCAAAGAGCCACAAAGAGCCACAAGATGTTATGTCGCAAGAAACTGGTCTTTCTTGGCTACATGAGATGTTTTGTGTAAAACGTTGTCGCAAGAAACTGGTCTTTCTTGGCTACATGAGACGTTTTGTGTGAGACATTGTTTCTTCAAAACCTAGGAGGTTAAAATTCATCACTTGTTAAAAATGATGGATTCATGCTACTTTTAAGAAAGTAAAGAGCTTATAACTTACAAAGAAATCGTTTGATTCAAATTGATTACTTCTAGAAAGTAATGAACATATGACTTACATGAGAGTGTTTAAGTCACAACTCAATATAAAGCTTAGAGCCATGAAAATCCAAAATAAAAGGGCTTGATTAGTTGCAAAGGGTTTTGCACTAATAAAGACAAATTTCAAAATTTGATTGGATGCAAAGGGTTTTGCACTAATTGAAATGCTTAAGTCTATTTGGATCTTCTTAGGGATTGTGTTTCATTATGAGGTTATGAAATACATAGCAAGTGAATCTAAAACCCACTTCTTCAATTAGAAGGAATGTATTCAATACATGTCTTGAGTTTTGAAGATTCTTGCAATCCTAAGATAATGTGAAACTTAAGAGAGGGTCTTAAGTAGGACATCAATGAGTTGGAATCAACATTTTTGGATCATGTGATAAAACATTTCTCGATATGTCGAGAAGTTGTGTTTATACATGAAGTTTAGTGGGAGTTACGGAAATTTTAATTAGTCCGATATGTGGATGACATATTGATCATCGAGAATGATTTAAGACTTTTGGAGTATTATAATACATCTTGAATATCCGGATTTATGAAGATAAATCCACATGATATTAGCGTCGTTAAGAAGTCTTATGTTGATAAGATTCATGACTAGTTCAATTAAATCGAACATATTTGATTGATTCCATTTGCTTCCGCTGCCGGATCAATTAAATGAGTAATGATGTATAACACTTCATATACTTTGAGTATGATGAATTGTTTTCAAAATCGAATTTAAGTAATCTTTACCTAGTATATAAAGATTACCCTTAAGTGCTTGCAGAAGCATTAAGGAAGTAAAGCAAAGTGTTTATGATGCAATTTTGTGTAAGGGTGTTACACAAGTGACAATTGACAATTGAGGTTGCGCATGGTTTCCGACAAAACCATAATCAAAACACATTAGGATGGTTAAGATACCATTGTGGCTATGATAATTAAGAAGTAGATTTTCTAGAATCGTTCTAGGCAATAAAGAACAATGAGAGATATATATATAACGGAAATTGAGTACACTTGCAATCATGAGATGTGCAAGAGGATGAGTCCGCACACTTTGTGAAAACAAAGTGGGAGCTATTCTTAGGCTAAGAGGGCCTATGTCTTGATTGGATCTCGACACGTACTCGAGAAAGTGTTGTGATGCAAATGTATACATTACAAAGGAAAACGAATATGTAGTAAGGTTGAGTAAGGTACAAGAAGTTGATAAAACCTACTAACCAAAGCCTTCTCAAAGGCTAAACATGATGAGTCATGTCATTTCAATTGAATTGAAATAAACAACTACGTACAAGATCAAATCAGATTATAGAACATGAAATAGTAATCAGGCATTGACTATTCATGTGTGATAATCGCATTTGTCGTTCGAGTTTTATTTTTAAAACTCTTTTATTATACTTTGTTACATCCAAACGGGTTGTGGAGACAATTGAACCCCGTTAAAATGAACACGGATTAGCATAGTATTCGCCCATAGTCACTTGTATGAGGTGACGTCTCGAAGTGACTAGAGTGTGATGCGATTGATGGCAAGTTCAAGTGCCATACGGTCATGTGAGATGACTAGTCGATCACATAGGCAGATGTTAGGAACACCTTGTCGGGCCTTATGACCGCTTATAGAGTTCTGCAAATTTATATAGCCTGGTCGTGGCGAGAGCTGCTATAGTATTCTAATGAGTCGATTCTTTTGACTAAAGACTATTCACCTAAGATGGCACAGTTTGATTAACTTTGATTTGTGTTACTACGACCTTCGTAAATGGGGTCAAATGGGCATATTTTGGGTTATGATGGCTGTGGCTAGTCGAAGGGAATGAGTGCGATAGGAATTGTCCACCCCTTGTCGGGTTAAAACAATATCTCGGGGCCACTCGAGGAGTAATGAATTGGAAATGCGTGGCCACGCTCGGAAGGTATCCAGAGTGGATAAATCCGGTCAATCGGTTATTCTCCAGATCGAGGAAACCACTCTCGATATGATCACTTGCAAGTACGACCGAAAGACACCTTGCATTGAGTGGGAGATAGTAATAGGACAAGAGAATTGGTGACGCACACTTGTCGAGGACAAGTGGGAGATTGTTGGGAAATATGTCCTCAACAATAGTGCGATCATATGATTTAAATATCATTATTAAATCTCATTTTAAGAATACAATTGGGAAGTAATATTGTTACTGTCAACTGGTCAACATATATCGGTAATGATTGGCTGACTAGAGTTTGACATTACTGTCGTGTGACGGTGGTGATCAGTTGACCCCTAGGTCATACCTAAAGGGCAATACTCTTAATTGATTATTTAATTAATCGTATAATGTTGCGAGTTAATTAAATTACTTGAAAATTGACGGACGATTTTGGAAGTAAAATTTACGTATCAAATTGAAATGTGATTAAATGAGATACGGTCTGAGTAATTAAATTGTATAATTACTCGGATGAAATAAATTGTTTAATGTAACAATTAAATTGAATGAATTGTTATAAATACAATCGTTGTGATTTATAAATTGGTAAAAATTATTTCGCACAAGTAATTATGGAATTACTAAATCAATTTTTGTATGTGACGTATTTTTATTAATACGTTGATTTTTAATATGTTAAAAATACATTACAAATTATGTTACATGTGACATGTTACATATTGACAATTGACAAAATAATATGGATTCCATATTATCATATGGACCGAAATAAAGAAGAGGTTTAAGCTAATTAAATTGTTTAATTAGTAGCTAAACATAATGATTGTTTTGCTTTAGTAGCCTTACATGCCTATAGTGCATTGTGAAGACAAATGAGCCCATGCATTGGCTCCTTTCCACCTCCTCTTGGCCGGATTTTTAGAGAAGAAAAACCACTTGGTTTTTCTTCTTATTTTTGATATACACCATAATGTAATGTGTGTATTATTCATTCTAACTACTCATCCAAAATACAAGTTCTAGTGAGAAGAAAAATCCTCTCTTCTCCTCTCTTAAAAACCGAAACTATTATGTGATTTAAAGAGTTTTGGTTCAATTTTCTACTAAGATTAATATTATACTAGTACTTATAATATTAATTAGATTAAGTGAAAGCCTTGGGTATAAAGCTTAGGGAGAGATCTTATTCTTAGATCTTGTTCATCCATTGGAATAGCTCAAGAACAAGAAGAGAAAGGTGATCTCTCTTGTGCCCTAATAGCCGAAATCTACAATGTAAGGACATTATTTCTCTTCTCTTTTATTAATGTTTGCATGCATAAAATCCGTTTTAATTTTATGACAAATTAATTAGACATATATGAGTATGTTAAATATGTATATAGATCTACATTTCCTTCATATGTCTCTATGCTCTTGCATTTTGACATTCCGACATCCTCATATCATCAAATAAATTGAATTGTACTCCCTTTAGGAGTAAGTAAAAAGCACGTGCTTATTTTTCTAAAGTTCATTACAAGCTCTTGTTTCGAACAATTATTCTTTTACATTTATTCGAACTACGCACAGGGTTTGATTTCATTTTTTCTAAGAAATACGTAGGCAATCTTTCACAGGATACAACCCATAACTTATTTATTTTTAAAAGTAAATAGAAGGACATTTGCATTTGTATTTGAAATTCGACAAGAATAATAAAAGAAAATCACAATAGTTTCTTAACTAATAAATCTTTTATTTCATTGTTCCATAAATAATAATAATACGCCAAATACATATAAAATAAAATGCTGAAATAAATGCTAGGCTAGGATTCTAAAAACCCCACCATTTATTACAAGTTAATAATAAATAATACTATAATAAATGACTAAGGCTATTCTTCCATTTTCCCTTTGCCTTTGTCACCCTTATCATACTTCTTGTCTCGACCACGAGCTGGACGCTCTTGTGCTATC
This sequence comes from Silene latifolia, assembly GCF_048544455.1. Taxonomy (NCBI): domain Eukaryota; kingdom Viridiplantae; phylum Streptophyta; class Magnoliopsida; order Caryophyllales; family Caryophyllaceae; genus Silene; species Silene latifolia. The sequence goes on along the minus strand of NC_133527.1, from coordinate 114,331,146 downwards.
TCCGACCTAATCACCAACGGTCTCTCTCGTAGTCTAACCTTACCATTTCGATCTATCACCATCTCTCGGCAGAGACGGTTTTCGGCTTCTTTGACGGACGAGTAACTAGGAATCCGGCTTCTTGTTCCTCTTTAGTCAAGTACTTTTGGTTCTCATTTGCTACTTCGCGGATTTTATAATCCATGGGCTCGTGCTTCCTCAGCCTCTCACGTTCTTCGGGAGTACCAGCTTTTCTCCATTGCAAGTATGAGTCAAATACCCATAAGGAGCCAATAGGAACTAGTATGAACCACATGTTCCTCTGAGCCCACCTAATTTCCCACTTTCGATGAGACTCCGTAGTGTGTGCCAATGCAGTTTGAGGAACGGTATGAAGCTTCGAAATCTTCTGCCTAAGGCCCATGTGCCTCATCAATCTCTCCGGAAATATGCAAATCATGAATTTCAAGCCACGGATGCGAACTGACCGCGTCGGGTCCAAAGATGAGACTACAGTGGCTGACCTGAGATGCCACCATGGCACAATCCATCGAATCAAGGGACCACCTTCACTCTTCAGCTTATTTTCCCAGTAGTTGCATACCCGAGTGAAGTCCACCATATAGAGCTTAGTTCTCATTGCAATTGATTGAGCAAGGTATCCTGGCACATTAACTGGGGGCTCGATCAACCGCAACCGTTAAATCAGCCATATCTGCAAAAGAAGACGGAAATTGACGCCCATGTTTCAACACAAAAAAAAAAAAGCAAAAAAAAAACGAAAAAAGGACGGTTGAAAGAAGTAGTAGGTTCTTACCTGCAGAATGACGGGACTTCTCAAATAAGGAAGCTCGCGGTTGGCCTTTCTGTTATCCAAACCAAGAATGGTCTCCCCTAAGCAAAGGCATGTTGGGCTCTTGCGCAGTTCCATTTGTTCCACTAGGCTCAGAAAACGGGGATCACCTCTCATGTCATCATCAACATGCCCTCGAAGGACATAGAAATGAAGTAGACAAAACCTGAAGGCCATGTGCTTCGCAACATAAGAAATAGAAGGGTCCTCCCTATTTATAAATCGATCGATAAAGTCAAACATGCGGACACCTTTTGAGGTCATAAGACGGTCCACCTCAGCCTTGGTCAATCCAAGCAAGTCCCTAAATTTATTCTTATATCCTTGAGAGCTAAGGGGTACAATTGGTGCATTTTCTGGGTCCCATCCCCCAATAGCGGCTATTTCTTCAGGGAAAGGACAAATATCGCCTCCAGGAAAGGCAAACACGTGAAAATTTGGGCCCAAATACTCAAGACAAGCATCCAAGAAAGGCTTCACAACTTTCACTAATTTGAGACTCAAGATCGATCCCAAATTAAAAGCACCCATGTCGTGTTTCTCAACATTTGTGAATTCATTCGTCCACTCCTGGAGACGGTTTTCGAAGGCATCCATAATTTTGAATTTTTTTTGAGAAGATATAAGAGCTTTTATGTAATAGACGGAAGAAAGAAGAAGGAATTGTGTGAATAAAATTTTCCCCGAAGTCTCTATTTATACTATTCGCTATTTCCTAATTTCTGTCGAGGTCTGTCAAATTGGAGAAATAACGCAGCATCTGTTGCGCCTCTTCGAAGAGTCGCAGCTCTTGTTGCGCCTCTTCCCAGGCCCTTTTCCGTGTTTTTCAGCTTTGGATCTTTCCTAAATTGCTTCCGGCTATAATTTCCTATTCCTATAGGATCTAAATTTGGTAGTTCCGCCAAATTACCAAGTTTATGTTTCCTATTTCTTTTCGGGTTCGTTTTTCGAGACAAAGTCGATATTTTCGCCAAACGAGCACACCTACCCTTTTTTTTATTTCTTTTTTTAGGGGGAATCATTTCACTCCTCTTTTCAATACATTTCACACTTATACATTTCTTCTAATTTTCTTTTTTAGGGGGTAGCCCTCCCTACTGTCCGGTCATTTTGCTCATTTTCTGGGCATTTTTGCGCATTTCTAAGCTTTTTTTGCTCATTTCTGGGCATTTTTTTGTCATTTTTTCACACTACTGTCCGGTCATTTTGCCTCATTTCTGGGCATTTCGGCGCATTTTTTGTCACTTTTGGACATTTTTGTCATTTTTGGGCACTTTTTTTACTTTTTTCATTTTGCGCCAATTTAGGCCACCTATATGCTATATGCTTTACGTGTCAATTCTATGTAAATTTCGACAGCATGACGGCACAAACCGTCATCTACCAAACCTGTTCTTTTAAGCTAACCTGCAGGAACAGAAAACACCCAGCAGCAAAGGCACTCAGGCCATTATATACACAACCAAAAGCAAGTGTATGCATCAAACTGAGGGCTCTCGCCCAAAACAAAGTCCAAAATGTACAAAATGTATACAAGACAACAACAAAAGAAGGGCAGCTACTCTTGGTCGCCACTCAACTCAACCACGGTCGCTTCAAGGGAAGCGATCTCAGCATCTCTGACCTCGAGCTCCCTAAACAGACGAGCCGTCCCTCCCGGGACTCCGCCAGCTCCCGCTCCAGGTCACGCTCTCCCTGCATACAAATGAAGAAATGCCTCATTTTAATCATTTCAAAAATGCAAGAAATTACAACAAAATTCAAAAATGAAATAAAGGGAATGAGAGGTTCATACCTATCGTCCTCGGCCACTTACAAGTGCCTCGATGGCTGTAGCCCGCAGCCGGTTGGCCACCCTACACAACGCCACGTACCGAGACGGTGCCACCTGCATTCAAATGTAAAGAAGGTTCAAAAAAGACCAAATTCATTCCTATGCGATAAAATAATAAAGACAGCCAAAGCTGGGGGCTTACCCTCCTTACTAGGTGTTGTCACTCCTCCAGGCCAGCGTCGGTCACCTCCTCGCCAAAGTCACGGAGCTCCGAGATCGTCGTCATGCCCGCCGCGTCAGTGTACTCCAACACCTCGGGGTAAGCTGGGGGCTCGACGCCTGCCACCTCGATCTCCGACAAGGTTCAAATGGCTCTTTATTTGACGATCGTTTGTCATTTGTCAAATCAAATCAAAAACAAGTAAAAGGTAAAGTACTTACCACGATCGGCCAGTACGCCAACCTCCGGTGAATGAACTCGGAGCACTCCTCCCCAGGAAGAAGGAGGGCATCACCACTAGCGTCAGCCAAGTCGGCCTCTCTCTCAGCCTCAGAAGGCTCCCTAAACATCGTCCGTGGAGGATCGATGGGAACAGTGAAGATGTCACGAGAGCACTGCCGAGTCAAACGCTCGCCCAGGTACCACACAAGTCCCATGGACGTCCTCAGCATCAGCCAACTCGAGCTCCTAGGACGAATGACCTCAGCCACGAAAGCTGGAGCGTCAGGGTAGTTCTCCCAAGGTGTAGGCACCCACTAAAATAATGAGACAAGGGGTCATTCCTATGATCGAGTCTAAGTGGGGAGGGGGATCATCTCTATGATCACTTCAAAATGAAAGACAGAAAAAGAAAAGTAATCAAATAAGGATCAAAGGCACTTACGTCCTCCAACTTCAGAGCATTCACGCCCCTCCGACAAACGTCGTAAGAAGAGCGCTGGCTCTTCCTACGGCACACCACCCAGTCCCTCACAACGGGGTATCCCCTCAGCTCGGGCTCCGTCCTCTTGGGCGCGAAGCTGGGAAAGTAGGAGTACACCCATGCCTGCAGACAAAACAATCATTTATTCTCTACGATAATGATCTTTCATAATTCAATAGCAACAAAAAAGAAAGAAATAATGATCTTTCAATAAATGCAAAAGAAAGGTTCATACCTCCAACAAGAGTCCAGGACCGACAGTAGTAGGAGAAGTCCCCTTCTCCATCAGCTCTGGACGTACCATGGCCCTCATGTAGCGAGTGAGGACTGAAAAGCCAAGAGTAACCCAGTCCCACCGACCCGGGCTACTCAAGTCAGAAAGGAAGGGAAGGAGCTTCATCGACAGCCTCTCCCCCTTGTCTCCGAGGTAAATCAAAGACAAGAACCACCACAGCCACAGACGAGCCCTCTGCTCAGCAGTGCAAGGAGGAGGAGGCACCATCCTCCCATCCATCCTCACCCTCGTCGGGGTCCTACCAGCGAAGTAGTCTCTGACGTAAGAACTCGGCACCAACCCGGGAACGCTAGCAGCCCCTGCCGCCAGGTTCCAGCCGATCAGCCTCCTTGCCTCATTCGTGTCTATTCTCATGGCCGTCAACAGCCACACCAAAGTCTCCTCTCCACATAGCAGACCTGAGATCATGCCGTAGTCCTCCAAAGTGACCCCGACCTCTCCAAAAGGTATATGGAAAGTCGAGGTCGTGTCCCAGTACCGATCAAGGAAAGCTCGAATCAGGCAAAGGTTAGCCCAAATCTTCCTTTCCTTAATCGCCCTCCAAGCTCCGACCAAAGCCCCGAAGTCTCCCAGCTCGATGATGGCCTTCTCCTCCTCCGTCAGTCTCTCAAAAGCCTCCATCATCGTCGTGTAGCCGGAAAAGGACCTCATGTTCCCATCATCCTATATCAATTCAAAGCAAAAGCTATCTTTAGCATAAGACGAATGAGAAATGAAACGGAAAGCAAATAGGAAAGGTAATAGGAAATGACAAGTTTGAAACCTACCAGACTCCTCGCCGTCCTGTAAGACAGGTGGCTCTCTGCCGCCCAAATGAGATGTCTACCATCCCACTTCTCGGCCCACTCAGGTGCACTCACAAGCTGGCGGCCACCTCGCCCCACGTTGGCCCTCCTCGGGACCTCCTCGGCCTCCTCCTCAAGCATCTCCTCTTGCCTCTCGCCACCCACGAGAGCAAGATAAGGGTCGAAGTCCACGTCCATGGAGGCCCTCCCCGACGTAGAAGGTACGTCACCTGAAAAATCAAGGTAGACATGGCCGTGTCAAGCCATGACAAGCCTATTCACGCTCGTTTCAAGCGTTTTCGAGCCCTAAAAAGAGGGATTTCCGGCCATCTTTGCCTGTTTCTTCCAAAACCCGACCACACACGTGGAAGGTTGGGGTAAGTCAAGTCTAAATTCAAGCCTAGTTGCGGGTTTGAGTCGAAATTTCGGCAGCGTTTCGCTATAATAGCGATTATGCCCTAAAAAGTGTCCTGAAAGAGTTATCACAAATCAAAAATTCGACATGATAGCAAGTTTACCCATTACACAAGGGTTCCAAAACACCAAGTTTCATCAAAAATGGATAATCCTAAGGGCATTTTCGAAGCAATTTTTGAAACAGCTGAGAAACCGTCTCATTTTTCGCCAAATGCTCAATACTTGACGAAAATGCAAAAATAATACATGGTTATGTTCCTAATATTGTCAATTACCCATTTCTAATGTCAACTTTATCAAACAAATCTATTAGAGGATAAGATACATACCTCAATTCAATCAAAAACGCAAATTTAAAGCAAGGATAAGATACATACCTCAATTATTCATGATTTATGGCACGAATTGATCAAGTTTTGATGGATTTTGGTTGGAATTTGAGAGAATTTGAGAAGGTTTTGTGTTTTGTATAAATGAAATAAAACACACGGTTTATCGTGTTTTTACTCGGACAGGGACAAGCTCAGGAGATGACGCAGCACTAGCTGCGCCCCTTCCAAATAACGCAGCTCTTGCTGCGCCTATTCCCCAGCACGTCTTCAGCTCAAATTCAAAAATTCGTTATAAATTAGTTATTTGTGGGTCCAAGTTTGGTGCACCTCTTCTCCAACATCCTATATATTATACTTGGTTCTTTTGGGCGTTCTTTTCGTCCAGACCCGCTTTATTTTTCTAAACGGACTGCCAAGCCGTCACATTTTGTTTCCTAGCAAGGACTCCTTTGAAGCCGTCACGGGCTCGTCAGTTTTTTTAGCAGAATTTCGTTTGCAACAATTGAGCGGATTTCACCAGTGCTTAAGACGCGCCATTATCAGTCAAGCCTCTTCATTTTCCTCAATGGTGTTAAGATACACCTTTATCAATATAGTTATATCCCGAGCGAGAGTTCATTATAGCCGATATACTGTACTTCTCGAGAAGCGGAGTTTGTTTGGAAACAGACACAAGCAGGTTCCCCCGGAAATGATTCAACCCAGACAGAGTCTTCCGTATGTCCAGTGCAGCAGTATTTTGTAGTATTGCTTGAGTCTTCCAGTGCAGCAGTATTTTGCAGTGTTGCTCAAATCGTTATGCCCAGTGCAGCGGTATTTTGCAGTATCGTTCGAGTCTTCATTTTCCCCAGCGCAGCAGTAATTTGTAGTATTGCTCGGTCAAGATTTTCATTCATGATGATCAAGATAATTCTGGTCATCGATATTTGTATTTCTCCAGCGATATTTTGCAGTGTTGTTGTCGACAATCAAGACTTTATATGTTCCCCAACGAGAGTTTGCTTGAAAACAGAGGCAGACGGGTTCTCAGGTATGGTTTCTTCTTATGGCTGGCGAGCCTCCTTACGTAGTCTAATGGACTTTAAACGACCCTCCCCGATAGCCGACAGACTCTAAAATGTCCCCGACGACAGGTCCTTGGTTCAGACCACTTGAACCGCCTCGCGTCGCCATAGTCGTCAGGTTGTAATCTTCGATTGACCTGATGGCTATACTTTGACTTTCGCCTTGTCCAAGCCTCAGTCAAAGTGGGGGCTCTGTAGATACCTCGTTTCTAGACCTTCCGCCAACCACCCAGTGATGATTGGGCCGCGTGTTTGGCACGCGAAACGATTTATGAAAGTTCATAAGTTTATCGTCATGTGATAACTCAAACACTTGTGTCTACCCCTTGGTCATCATCTACGCACCGATACGGTGGTTTTGATAGTAATTAGAGTTCATTTGGAGTCCGGGTCAAAAATCGATTCATTTTCTAAGAAACCGTTTAAAATGCCGAGTCGGAACGCTCTAGAATTCCGGATATTTATTCCATAAATTAAATTTATATCTTTTGGTAAAATATATCCCGTATATCATATTTTAAGGAATAAGGAAGTATAGATCTACCGCAATTCCATAATAGAAACGCGGAAATCTTTCTTCCGCAAGAGGAAACCTCTGGGGAAATGACGCAGCAGGTGCCGCGCCTCTTGGAAGGATCGCAGCAGCTGCTGCACCTCTTCTCCAGCCTGTTTTCGCTGTTTACAGAATTTTTCTGTGATTTCTTTCCAAAGTTTGAGTCATTCCAAAACTCTTCACATTGTTTAGTATAAATAGAGACCTCCGGTCTCCATATTTTTCACGCGAGTGACCGCCCTTCTCTTCTCTCTTTGCATTCTAACTAAACTTTTGACGCATACGTGCTTGATCAATCGACCACGTAAGCTCGGGTCATTCTGAGTACCAGTCACGTTGCATGACCGACCAATTTGACCACTACACATCAATCAATCAATTAATCTAAAATCCTCCAACGAGGGCACTTTCTACATACATTTGAGTCGAGCAATCACTAACATTAACTTAGTTAATCTCGTTTCATCAAAAATGTAAGTCTGAGGGTGTTAAATCCCATCTTTTTATTGTAATTTTATTTTTGTATCGATTAATGTAAGATTCACGTCAAAAATACATTTAAAACCGACTTTAAAAACCTTTATTACAAATTGTTTTTACGAAACAGCAGTTACCAGACGTCGAGAAGAAACGCAGAAGCAGTTGCGCCTTTTCGAAGAGTCGCAGCACCTGATGCGCCTCTTCCAGAGGCTGCTCCTGCTCTTCTTCTTCTTGCTCGGGTTTTTGTGGTTTTGTTCTTTTTGTCTTATTTTCCTTATTTCCTTTCATTCCTTTGTATATAAACCATGTTTTGATCACTCCTTTCAATTTTAACGTTTTATTTTCAACTTAAATCCCTTATAAATCGATATTTGCGAGTTTTCGTCACTAAATCAAACTCGGATCTTAGAGGCTCGGTTTGTCCATATCAAGTTTCTGGAATTCGTTTTTTGTACATATTTCCATTATTTATTTTCAGTTTGTCAAATTTCTCTCAAAATTTGTTTCTTTTGTGTTTCTGGTATCGTAAATAAATTTAATTCGTTTTTAACTCGTTTAATTCATTTAATTTGTGTTTATCGCTTTTATGACGATGTCAGTATGTAATTAATATGCTAAATCACTTTCACTTGAGTTTAATATCGATAATCAATCGTAAAACATACCAAAGAACATTAACTACCCGCAGTTCTCACTTCACAGCCAGCTCTCAACTCAAGAACAGATGCAGGAATAGCTGCGCCTCTTCTAAGGGACGCAGCAGATGCTGCGACTGTTCTGAGATGGTCTCTGTCCCTAAACTTTCTGTTCTCGCTTTGACGTAGCTTTAAATAGGTATTAATTAACTAATAATCGTAGTATCACCCTTAATCTGCCCTATTTTGTCACATTCATTTCTAAATCTTTTATTTTCTTTTCTTCAAATTTTCGTTTTGAGTGTATTTTTAACGTAAATCACATAATAATTGTAATTCTTTGTAATTTTGTTTATCGCTATATATTTATCGTTTATTGTGTGGTTTATTTACTTGTTCCTCACATGTAATTAACTCTACTTCCCACTTCGACATAATTAAGTATTATTTGGTCAATAATTGGTTCATTATTATTAATAATAGGTAAATAATTTAAAAGATCCAGTTTTAATTGCCTTAGCAAATGGACCTTCAAGAAAGGTAAGAACATGAAAGCGTTATTCCATCAATGGTTACAAATTTCGAGCTTTCACTGATGGGAAATATTTGGAAAAGTTGACAATTAACAACGGAGTATGTGTGATTTCGACTGAAGGAGCTGATTACTATGGAACCCTAAATGAAGTTGTTGAGTTGTCTTATACTGGCGAGAAAGACATTTACAACGTTATTTTATTCAAATGTAGTTGGATAGATAACTCAGAAAGAGGAATGCAAGTACATAAGGGATACAAACTTCTGGATGTTAATCGAAGCAGAAAATTTCCAAAATATGACCCATTTGTGTTAGCGTATCAAGTGGAACAAGTTTGTTATGCTCCTTATCTAAATATCAAAAGATATAAAGATCAGTGGTCAGCAGTATTTAAAACTAAGGCCAGATCACAAGTTGATGCTTCTATTGATAAATCTATCTTTCAAGAAGATGTTAATAATGGTGATACAACATTGTCAATAATTGAAGTACAAGATGAGAACGAAAATGTGGAGGAACAAGAAGAAATGCAAGGAGAAGAAATACAAGTACAAAATAATGGTAGGGAAGAGGAGGAAGATGAGGAAGAAGAGGGGGAGGAGGCGGAGAAGAAGGAGGAAGAAGAAGAAGATGATGAGGATTTTATAGATTCGCTTTTCAAAGGCAACGAAGACACTAATTTAAGTGATGATGATGCCTAGGGTTGTAGATGTTTTGTACATTTTCATTCAATCTTACTTTGTTGGTACTATTAGTTGTAGATGCTATATGGCTTAATTTTAATGAAATCTAGTTAATTCTTATTATTTGATTTCTTGCTTTGTTGATTTCTTACTTAGTTGTTACTATTTAATTTCTTACTTTGTTGCTATTATTTGATTAATTGATTTCTTACTTTGTTGATTTCTTGCTTAGTTGTTACTATTTAATTTCTTACTTGTTGCTATTATTTGATTTTTTATTTTGTTGCTACTATTTGATTAATTGATTTCTTACTTAATTGTTACTATTTAATTTCTTACTTATTGCTATTATTTGATTTTTTATTTTGTTGTTAATATTTGATTTCGAACAATTTTGAAGAATTTAGTTGGTTTGTATGACGACGAGGGGACGAAGAAGAGGTAGTAGTAGTAATGTAGGAAATCGAGGAAATGAAAACGCGAATGAAGAAGTACCAGCAGGTCATCAAGGGCAAGAGCAAAATGTGCCAATTGAGAGAGTTCATCTCGATCCTCTTGAGCATGATGGCATCTGGTAAGTATGTCATTTTTTTTGTAATTAATTATTTTTATAACGATTTATATATATATATATATATATATATTTATTTATTATATTGTCATCTTTTTTTTCAGGTTCAGTCATTCATCCGTTGTGAACTTGATATCGGACAATATTGGATGCAACTACATAGAACACGCTCCTTGCTGGAAAATGGCGTCATCTAATATAAAGAAGCATTGGTGGGATTGGTTTGAGGTATTATAAATTGTAATTTATTTTACTATTAGGTATTTTATTCATTTATTTTATATTTATTGACAGTGAAGTTTATTTTCTAACTTTATCGTTTTTTGAACAGAGACGTGTTACTTACCATCCCCGCGACAAGGGTAGGGTTAAGAAGGCTTGGGAAGATGCCATGAAGACACGTTTACGGCAAATGATTTACCGAGCTTATCATAAGGAAGAGGATGAAAAGCCGGAATGGATTAGTATTAACTTATTCCATAAATTGAAGAAAACGCCAGTTGAAGAACCTTCTTTTGCGGAAAGATCGGAGCAGTATTCGGCTAACCGTAAGTCGGGATGTGACGAGAAGGGGAAGACTTTGGGTACTCACCTAATGGGTCGAAAAAACACCTTGCAATATATGGATGAAATGTTAATTTCTTCACTTGATTTTTTAATTTATTAACTTTTTTTTTACTTTATTTATAAGTTAGTAATTATATTTAACAAGTATCAAAATTATAGGTCGACAAAGATGATACCGGAGAAATTTCGTCCGCTTTACAGTTGCTGGAGAAGACAAAGAAGCATAGCCCAAAAGGATGGTTAACCAAAAATGGCAGTCAACTCTTTGTAAGTTACTATAATTATTTAATTTAACTCATTTTTTCAATCATGATTATTTAGTAGATGGTATCTAACCTTTCGCTTTTTAATGATATAGGGTAAGATCATCTCAAAGAAATCTCAGCTTCAAAGTCAAGGGGTCGAGAACATCGACGATAATGAGATTTATTTTAAGGAAAATGGAGGATTTGATGAGAAAGGTAGAGTATATGGCACGGGACCAGCAGCACCACGCATTTGGGAGCACCATCGCCACTTGACTGGTACCGCCACTTCTACTTCTCATACTCCGGGTTTTGTTGGTAGAGTCGCAAAAGAGAATGCCCGACTTAAGCAAGTCGAGGCCGAACAATCTTAAAGGATTGCGGCAATAGAGGCGTTCTTGAGCCAATAAGGTTTTACTACTCCAACTTGTAACCCTGGAGGTGTATTTCAAGGTCGAAATGACTTTGATGATGATGGTGGCGACAATGCTAGGCCTACTTCTACTCCTTTCACCTCATTCACTCCTGTGCACTGATGAGTACCTATTAGTTGGTTTATGGACTTATTTAGCTTTGTTGAACACTTATTTAGTTTAAGTTTGTTGTGTACTAAACTTATGTAAACCTTTTATTTTAAGGTAATATGAGAAACCGTTTGTAACAACCCGGATTATAAAACAAAGGAAAAACGTACTATATAAGAGAATTATCAGAGTACAACAATGATAAAAGGGTCAAGGTGACGAAAACACCTGACCAATTCGGTTCGCTACTAAAACCAAAACAAACTAATACATTATTCAAAGGTTCCCAAAACATGAAAACAAACTCCTAATTTATTATTCATCTCGCCGCACAGTACTTCCCAGCAAGATATCATCCAAAACAGTAATCATCTAACAACCTGAGAATGGGGCTCGACAATCAGTCGGGAGTAACTAGATGCTCTCTCAGTCATGTTTACAACAATTGAATATAACTAACAATCATTAACAATTGAAATGCAAAACTAGTAAACATGCGAGACCATCTATACTCATGAAAACCCAATACAGCTTACCGTGACTTATCAATCTTAGACAGAATCATGCAAACCTAAACCATATGCAACCACTAGACCATGTACACTTACAACCAAAGTAGCACACGACCCATAATAACTTAAGGCACAATGCTAGCATTAAAGCATAGCAAATATGGTGACACACAACACATCATACCAATTGGAGCATATAACCGATGCTTCCACACAATACGCATAGGGTATAAAACGAACACCGGCTCGAGCGTATAACTGACACTCTAACCTGTCAGAGCATATAACTGGTACTCTGACTGACGGATCGTATAACTGACTCCCCGTCGGTGTGAAGTATATAATTGATACTCCACGGTACTATGTATAGCGTATCACCACTGCCTATGTGCCTAAGACCTTGCCAGACCCCTCGGTGCAATAACTGTACACCGAACGACACTCGGGACCCAGAACGTATAACTGATGACTCTGACTACCCCCGAACATAGACCAAACAAATCCCATAATTATAATGGATGGCATTAGTTCATTCTGTTTGGTATATAACTGATACCGCACGTCATCTATATTACTAGCCAACAAACAAATGCACAGTATAAATGACTGTACCAACATGCGTGAACAACGTCACGACTCAACTCATAGGATAATATAACTGATTATCCTACTTATCATGTGAACAAGAGTACCAAGGCATATAAAAACATAGTGGTATACTATAACTGAATACAACACAACATACGAAACAAGTATTAACAATCAATGTTATAGTAATTAACCTTAGTCATAATATAAACTCTAGATGCGAGGTTATACGAGCCTCGACTATAACTTCAACACATATAACTTGAAGTTATACTTACCTCAACCATGACCTTGACACGCAATTCAAAGTTATAGTAGTTCCAACTATAACCTTAAGCCATAATTCTCAGGGTACGTTAGTTTCAGCTATAACCTTAACTCACGTTCTAAAGTTATAGTAGACTCGGCTATAACCTTGATTCATATATTCAAGGTTATACCTCAAACAGCCATAACTTGAGTAACGACCCAAAGTTGTACCAACTTCAGCTATAACACTCGAATCATCATCAAGGTTATACTAGCTTTAGCTATAACTTTGGAGAGCACTCTTAGCCGCCTATCATGCCGCCACTAGGGTTTGATTCGCAAACCCTAATTGCGCTCATGACACCCATAATTAACGCATAAACAACATATGATATATAACTAATACATTAAAACATATACAAACATGCGAAAATAAAATTAACGTGATAATAAACAATCAAACATGTACCAATCATACAAAACAATCATTAAATCATATTACTTACATCAATTGGCATAAATACAATTAAAAGAGAAACAGCTAGTTACCTTTTTAGAAATTAACGATGCGAATTAATGAAAACCTTCATGAAAGACACGACCATCAAATCCTTGTCTCCAACACGTGTCAACGTCCCCAAAAATCAACTTTAAAGAATACCCAAATCCAAATCCATGAAAGGACCATAAAAGACTCTTCTTCTTCTTTGCCCATTAAAATAAGAGACCCAAAACGAAGGTCAAAGGTATATATAAATAATCCGCATAAAATTATTTGGAGATAAATATGATGTAGAGGTAAGAGCAAGGATTGTGAAAATATAATTTGTGTATGAGTTTGGAAGAAGGAAAGATATTCAACAAGGAAGTCAAAGGGAGAAAAGAAGAACAAAAGAGACAAAAGGGAAGGCTGTCGTGCGACACTTCACGCAAAGAAAAGAGAGCAGCTTGTCTGCTAGGTTAGGTTTTCTTTTATAAGGAAACTAGTTTTTAACCCGTGTAAAATTGCACGGGTATGTTTTTAAGAACGTTGATATAATGATTAATATTTGAAAAATGTTAACCAAAACACATGAATATTTTATACTCTAATTCTTTTATAATTATAATAGGTAAAAACACGTGTAAAAATGGCAAGGGTTTGAAACTTACACATGTTTTAAATCCGTGAAAAAAATGCATGAATTCAGTATTAAAACATGATATAGAGTATATTAAATAAAAAGTATGGAAAATAATAAATAGCTAACAATGTAAATATCGCTATAGAATTAAAACAATTGTCAAAATTTACAGTTCAAGAAACATAAACATAGAATTAACTAAAACAGTCTAATATCATTCCAAATATAAGAAAAATTCATGGTAGACTACATTAGTTTTAAACCGGTGCAAAATTGCACGGATATATTTTTAGGAACATTGATATAATGATTAACATTAAAAAAATATTAATGTAATATATGATTATAGTGAATGGAATTATTGGATTGAACTTCCACCATTTTGGTGTAAATGCATACGATGGTGAAAAAAAATACTATTAAATCGAAAAAAAATTCTTTTAAAATTGTCTACAACTTTTTTATGTGTAATAACTATTAACCAATTTATAAATATTTTTTTAATATTGTTGTTTTCAGCGATAGTGATAAAATTCATTATTTTTCCTTCTAGCGTTTAAAATAATTTTTTAAGATTCTTTATTATTTTTCATTAGTCATAAAAAACAGTATGTTATTTTTTTTCTTTGGTAATAGTTATACTTCATGAGAACCAAATGGTATTTTTTTTTATAGAATTAGAAAATATGTAAATCTGGTAATTGCATGCTTAAAACATTATTTAAGATTGATATAACTACTCCATAATTTTTTAAGCTATCAATTTTTAAGCCCTTATTTTATCAATTTTAATTTGTTCAATTTTTGGGTACATTGTATTGATATTCTATATTATCTATTTAATATTCTTAAAGTTGTAAAATTGAAGAAATAGTAATCATTATATAAATTGACTTATCAGATTATAAACACGATAAGTTTGTAATGAAAAAGAAATTAATTCAACTAATGGGAAAGGGGCCCACGATTTATTTTATGGGAAAAAGGAAAAAAGAAAAAAAAAACTACATAAGGTGACGTGGATTAATGTGGATGCATGAAATGTTTCTGTATTTATAAAGATAAGATTAACAAGTGGGCTTTGGATCCATTAGTTTATACAATGGATTATCTGATTACAAATCTGATTGGACCATATTAAAATGCAAGGAGAGCTTATTATAGAAAAGAAATTATTAAATTAAAATAGTCAAATCGTGCCCGGACATTTTAGCCCTTCCAAAAGTAGATTAAAATGAGAAATAATAAAATAGAGAACGGAAGAGATAAATATATATTTTCAAAATACATTATCAAATATCGAAATCATTAATTTAATAAAATATTATTATAACATATGGGGTGTTACATTGTTGTTTGGAGATCTCGTTTTGTACGAGTTGTGAATTTATGGAATGCTGGAATTGGTATGTTTGCAGGAACCGTAACTTGATTTAGTAGCTTTCGAGGGAGCTGGAACTGCTGTAAACCCCCCTGGTTGCTAATTGCTGCGACGGAATTTGCGACGGAAAATCCGTCGCAATTGTTGACTTTCTGGTTGACCTAGAACAACACATGGCCCTTATGTACAGTGTTTTGCGACGGAAAATCCGTCGCAAATGTTGACTTTCTGGTTGACCTGGAACAACATGTGGCCCCTATATACAGTGTTTTACGACGAAATTTCCGTCGTAAATGTTGACTTTTTGTTTGACCAGCAACAGGTTGTGGGCCCCATGTTACTTTTATTACATGTGTTGTGACTACTATTACTTTCATTTCTCCCGCCGTCATTATTTTTTTCTTTCACTACTCCCACATTTATTATTGTTAATTCCACTACTCCCGTTCCTGCTAGTATGACTTTCACTACTCTCGTTGCTATTATTGTTGTTTTTACTACTCACATGGGTGGTGACTAACTTATTATCATGGTAGTTGATTATCTAGTTGTATTAGAGTTATATATTTAAATAAATCTGAAATATTAGATTAGAATATTATTTAAGAGTAATCATTATTATTTACTAATTAAATTAAAAATCTAATGAATTATGAAATACTATATTTTTTGAAAATCTAGACTGATTTATTTACCTTTTAATAGTTTCCAAAATATAATATACTTACAGTATTATATTTGTGTATGTTAAATAATTAACATCTTTATAATAATTGATATCTTAAGTGAGACATGTTTATTTTAAGAAAACTCACCATATTCTGGTATTTTCTAAATTTATACTTAAACCAAAATTATATAATGTTTACATTGATTTATCGTCATGAATGCTTACTTTGATGTGAATAAGAAAGTCTGAAGTGTGAAACAGTTAATTATATTAGATTTTAGTGATTTTGGCAATTTAATGGGTTGACCCCTTCCAAGTTTGACTTTTCATTTGCAAGAGTCAGGAATCGAACCCCTGACCACTTGTTTAAGAGATGAGAGCCCTTACCACTCACACCAGCCAACTTTAATTGATCGATATCGGCGAAAGTAGCAATTAACCCCCATAACTTTGTCTAATCGTGAGATTAAACCCCTCAAGTTTCAAATGGAGTAATTAAGCCCCATTAGTTTGATAAAAAGTGTAATTAAGCCTCATTAGTTTGACAAAAAGTGTAATCCAACTCCTTATCCAAAATATCATGAGAAATTGAATATCTCATACTACAAATCAAATACTTAACCTAAAATATAATCAGATTTTGGGAAATATATATATTTTTAATTTAAAATTGATAGTTTCGAAAAAAATTAATAAATAATGTAAAAATATATATTTGAAACTAATTCACAACATATAATTTTTTATAAAAAAACTAATTATTAAAAAATGTCTTTCTTTTGTAAATAATGAGTTTTTCTTCTAAATTTTTTAGTAATTCTCAAAAATTGTAAAAAAAAAAAACAGGAATAATTAAATTTGCCAAAACTCGAAAACCCCTTATAATAAACTTTGTTACGACTACAAAAGTGTTTCTTTTTTGGTTTAACTATTTTGGAAAAAAAATAACGATCTTTCTATGAAAAATATACTCCGTATATTAAAAAAAAAGTTGACGGTATAAAACATAAATAACATGCAATATATATAGCAATATATATATATATATAATATATATATATATATATATATATATATATATATATATATATATATATATATATATATATATATATATATATATATATATATATATATATATATATATATATATATATATATATATATATAAAGAGAGAGAGAGAGAGAGAGAGAGAGAGAGAGAGAATTTTTTCAGAGGTTTTAGAATTTTCATTTTATTTTCTAAATTTTCAGCATTTTCTCCAAGATATGATTTTTTTTCTAAATAATATTGTAATTCTGTTATTTGTATTATTTTCCGTAATTTTATTATGTAGTAGGTTAAATATTTGTATTTGTGTTATGAGATATCAATTTCTCATGAGATTTTGGGTAGGGGGTTGATTTCACTTTGTATCTAAGTTAAGGGGCTTAATCACTCCAATTAAAACTTGAGGGGCTTAATCTCACGATTAGACAAAGTTATGGGGGTCAATTACTACTTTCACGGATCTATATCTATCTATATTCTATATAAAATAATAAAACAAGAACCTTTGCCACTCTGCTTTTCCCGCCCACTATTAATGCCAAACTTAAGGAGTAAAACAGAAACTAATGGGCCGTACACTTCTCAAATCAGTAACAACTATCCATTTTTTAAGCCGCCTTCATCTTCTCCTTAACCATCGCTCAATTCATTCAATAACCAATTTTCCTACTTTGCTCCTCTCAGGTTCCACTCTAAACTCATTTATTTATCTAATAATCGCATAAGTTCATAAGCCTAATGACCGGCATCCTTTCTCCCTCCGCCTCTTTCTATCAATTCATCCTATACAAATATCAAATCCAGGCGCATCTCTCTAAGATTTCACGGTCTCCGTACTCATGGAATCATCATATTGTTTGAGGTAATCTTCTCCAACTTCAATTCCTCTAATTGATTTTGAGTTTTTCATATTTTTCCTGTAATTAATCAATTGGTTATTTTTAAATTTAATTGATTTTTGTTATGACATCTCTATTTTCTCTTTTCGACTGATTCTAGTTATCTACTCTCCTTTTCATAGTTTTTTTAGTATATTTACTATTTGCAGATGTTACTTCTTGATGATTAATTGGGACTTCTGAACAGATATCTTCAAAGAACATGGCATGAATTATGATTAACTCATTAATAATTTCAATTTAGTGATTACTATTTTACTGCCGTAACCTGGGTTTCCGTATCATTTTACTCTTTTCATTCTATTTTATTTTGAGAAGGTTTAAGAAATGGAAAAAAGAAAAAGTCATAAACTACATACTCTACCCCTTTGATATAATATTATTTTGGGGATGAATTTTGAGAGACGAGGAGATAATAAAATTGCGATAAAGGGAGTAATTCATAATTATGGAAAATTTAGTTAATTTTAAATCATTTAATGTATTTCTTATTCATCACTTTAAGAATGTACTTATTCTTCTCTATGTTAATTGTGTAGTTGTATAGAAGTCGATTAGCTGAACGCCTGAGCATTTTAGCCCAATATCTACATGTAGATTTGCGTAAAAAAAGGCAACAAACTCATGCTTTCCAAACACTCTATATCTATTTAGACAAAGTGCATTCTCCTACTTAGATTTATGTGATGTGTGTACCTTTCATCAATAAAATGATGTCGATTATGTCTCTTATTTATGGTATGCAATGAATATGCATATGCAAATTTGTCTGCTACATCAATATTGCGTTACTTACCGAGTCTCCATTGTTGTTGTGTAACTTTTTTAGTGTGGGATTTGTACTTCCGATAAGAAGAGTTTTACAGAAATTGTCCTAAACGATAAGATACATGTATTATTTGCAGAAGGCAATGGTAATAAATTAATGAAATTTCTATCAAGCTAAATATTGTGTTGCTAATGTCCCATTGACATAACCTATTTACCTACTTAAATTTGATAATGTTCTATTGCTTCTGCTTTTCCATATACCTATGTTTTTGTCAGCATGGTAGTCAATGTATTGTTCGTGAACTTCAAATCATGTTTTGTCTATAAAGGGTTTTACCATGGGTTTCAATGTTACTGAATATGTAGTTTAGCTTAAATCTTTTGGTTACCATTATAATTTTGTTGAATAACGTCCAACTAACTCCACCACAAGATCCTATAAATGTTAGTTATACGTACATATTAGAATTCTAGTTGAGAATTGATCGTAATTCTTTGATAAATGACATGTCTATTTAGAAAATATGGTAGTTGAGTGATTGCCATCATAGAGTTGTGTTATAGTTTATGCATTATGTATGATAATATGATGTGCCAAATGACCAAGTCTACGTCTTTTTGTTCAAAATATTTTGCTCCAGAGTACCATTGAAAGTGGCACACATCAACACAAGCTATGCTATGTTAATGGAAGTCCCAAATGTCATGGTAAAACCCAAATGGCGTGGTAGTATGGGACATTGTTAGTGATAACCGATAAGCATCCACCTTTTATGTCATTAAGGTTTGTCCAAATCCTAATAATGGCCCTGTTGTATCTTGAAAAGTCTTGCACTCATACTTCGTAGAGTATAAACAACAAAGTTACTCGGTCTCTCAAGACTAACTGGCTAACATAAGTGGCAGGGCTGAGGGGATAGTCATTACTGAAATTATTATGTATCTACCTGATCATCAAGAGGATCCATTACAAGTTTTAGAAATCTTTATTTCTGCCTTTTTTTATTATTGCCTTATCGTACAAAATTTCTGTTTACTATATTTGCTAGCTTATACTCCATACTATATCTCCTTGAGTGCATGAGACTAAAATTTTATAACTTACCATTAAAATACTGTTTTTTTAGATGGTTGCGTGTCATTGTATTAAAATTGGTATACTGTTATTACATCTTAAGATGCATTTATATTACATCTTATAATTCATCACGGTAAAACGGAACCTTTTGATAACTATCTTCTTACATTTATGGTTGATTTACATGCTGGAATACGTTTTACACAAAATTAGTGTAAAACCGCCTTACAAGAGGCCTATTGTTTTATTATTATTGATCTTGCATAGAAAGCTTCTAAAGTCACATTTTAAATTTCGAAACTCGAATTTATTATGTTTAGTATATGCAAACCACGGTGTCTATATTTCTGTTTATTTGACAACCATAAACTATTTATTGATGCATGTATAATAATTATCAATTATGCATGATTATTTTTCAATGAAATTGAATTTTTTCTTTTATTGATTCTCTGTTTTATACTCTCTTTCCTCTTGACTAACTGTCATTTTATTTTGTTGCTTTATTATGTTAGGAGTTTTGGAGATTATTTTGATTAACTGATACAGTATAATTTTCTCGACTTAATGTTTAGTATACGAAGACACCTCGACAACGGTACTAGAAAGTGGATAGAGGTCTGGAAAGAAGATAAGGAAACAACTTAAGTCGTCATGGAGGCAAACATTAAGATGACATCTACTTAAACCATGGCTTTATTCGATAAGCCACCAACGGGAAACCGGTTGAACCAGTTCAATTGTTGCGAGGAGGAGACTTCAAGATCATAGGAATCATTTGCTAGATGAGGAACAATGTATATAGGAAGAAAATGTTTCTTATGGATGAAAGCCTAGAAGTTATGGATGATGATTTATTAGAAGGAAGTATTCTCGCATTGTGGTATGACAAGAAAGTGTTCGGTCCCTTTATTATCTACGAAGTAACTAATTACGAAATCCTTAGAAATGTTGTTAACAAATTGTGATTTTTATTTTTGGACTAGAACTTCTTTGTGAATAGCTATTAAGAAATTCAAATCTTCGACGAAAGCCAAGCTAGTTGTGTAAGTTTGTATGATCAGTTATTTTGATTATTAGAGGTAGCTGATTCTATTATAAGACCTAATTTGTATTGGAAATCTTTATGTATTTTGTGTCTTTTGAGCTTTAATAATTAACATTTCACAAAAAATTACGAGTAGCTATTAAAGGAGGGTAATTTCCTTGTATAATGCTATGAGACAAATTAATTCCCATTATATGGCTACTTTAAACATAATTCCCACCATATAGTTGAGGTAGGATTGGATAATCCAAAGCAAAGGAATGGAAAGAACAATAAAATTGAAATTTCCTTAAGTATTGTCTTATAAACAAAATTATTCCCTACATATTGCTACTTTAATTTCTAATTACAATTATAATAAAAAAAATTTAAAATGTATTTTTTTATGTGTATTAATATTACTTAAAAATATACTCGCACTTTTTTCTTAGCTTTATTTATATGTGTGTTCGAAATGGTCGGATTAAAATTTAATATCGAAGCTAGTACAAGTTTGAGTTATGATTCATCTTTTTTTTTTGCAATAAGTCATACATTAAATGTAAAAAATCAAAAAAATTGCCTTATTGTATTAAAAAAAAAAAAGCTAACTATTGCAAAAAGAAAATGATGAAAAGATACATTCCGAGCACACAAAATAAATCTATGAAAAAGTTGTTTTTAAACTAATATTAATATACTCAAATAAAAAATAAACGGTTTTTTCCCATGGTACCCTCGAATTTTGGCAGATTACACATGGTACCCCTCCTTTTAACTTTCTAAATATGGTACCCCTGTATTTACGTTTTTCTTTCCCAGAATGCCCCTAACCAGACTTCTGTCATCACTCCGTTAGTTTTTTGACTAATTACCCCTTTTTTTGGTTATTTAATACACTAATAATACATAACTCCTTAATTTATACAATTAACTAATTTTAATAACAAAATTCCCAAACCACTCATCATCATCTTCAAAATCACCCCAACCATCCTCCTCTTTCACCCACCACCATACCAATCACCATCATAATCTTCATAGCTCCCACCACTTGTCATGCTTTCGACGACTACCACGCCGACGCCACCACACATCCACCACCTTGCCGATGTCGGCAAACCAGTCCACAACCGTCGTCTTTCTATTTTTTTTGGTGAAATTTTTTTCAGATCTGATTTCCTTCTTGATTT
Organism: Silene latifolia; assembly: GCF_048544455.1. Lineage (NCBI taxonomy): Eukaryota > Viridiplantae > Streptophyta > Magnoliopsida > Caryophyllales > Caryophyllaceae > Silene > Silene latifolia. The sequence continues at coordinate 114,309,388 of NC_133527.1, read as the reverse complement.
CTTCTTCCTCCTTCCTTAAAAGCATCGACTGCAAATTCAACTCGAGTTTCGATGCCGCAATCGAGTCATGGTGACTCGATCCGGGTTCATTTGGCCGCTCATTGGTGTAGACAGAGGTGCGTGGAGCGGTGATGAATTGAGGTGAATGGTTGAATTGGTCGTTGACGGTGGTCGGGATCTGGAATTAGAAGGAGGTGGTTGGTAATTGACGGTAATGGTGATTGATAGTGATGCGGTGCTGATGAAGTTGTTGATTGCTGGTGCTTGTTGATGGGCACGAGTCTTGGTGTCTTGATTTCGAGGCCGCGTTGGATGGAGACGGAAACGGAGGAGCAGCTGGTGGTTGAATGGTAGTGACGATGGTGAAAAGTTGGTTGCTTGTTGACTCGGTTTCGATGTCGGGTTTTCAGACGAAAAATATGGCAATGGTAGTTTTGTTAAATGAGAACTGAAACTGGAGGTGGTAACATGGGTTTTCATGGTGGATTAAATGGCTATTAGATTGAAGTATGGAAATTGTTGATTGAGTTTAAAAGATAACGAAAGAGACAAAAGAAGTGGGTTTGTGATTTATGTATAATTAGTGAATTAAATAACAAAAAAAAGGTCATTAGTCAAAAATCTAACGGAGTGATGACGGAAGTTTGACTAGGGGTATTCTGGGAAAGAAAAACGTAAATACAGGGGTACTATATGTAGAAAGTTAAAAGGAGGGGTACCATGTGTAATCTGCCAAAGTTCGAGGGTACCATGGGAAAAAACCGAAAAATAAAATATTTTAAATTCTTTTATCATAATTCTAATTTAAATTTTATTACTATATAATATTATATGTCAAATAATTATAATATATACCTAAATATGTCTTCTTAAAATTAAAAAATAAATAAAAATAAAAGTAGCAATATGTAGGGAATAATTTTCTTACAAGACAATACCTCTAGAAAATCCAAGTATAATGTTCTTTCCAATCCTTTTACATCGGGTTATCCAAACCTAACTTAACTATATGGAGGGAATTATTTTTCAAGTAACTATATAGTGAGAATTATTTTATCTCACAACATTATGTACGGAAATCACCCATTAAAGGAGGTGCTTTGTTTAAGCGGTTTTAGTATTTCATAAAATCAAGAAAAATTAGCAATAAAAACCGATACATTGACTCTCAAATTAATAAGCTTCATATTGTTTTCTTCTAAAATTGTTTTTTATATACCCGTGCAATTGCACGGATCCTAAACTAATAATAATATAATATTAGTACATTGAAAAACGTACAGCAATATTTAAGGTTGCATTTACCACAATTGATTAGCACACAATCTAAATCTAAATAGATTAATAAAAAAAACTCTATGCGATCACATGTGATATTAATCCACCTATTTTAATTAAGTTAATATATGTACACACATATATTGTGTTTACACTCTATTTACAACACACTAGTTTTAAACCCGTGCAAAATTGCACGGGTATGTATTTGGGCCAGTATTAATGTTTTTGGATGTTTTGTTTTTGCATTTCTATTGTACTTATCTAGTTGGTCTAAATCTACGATATACATAATTTATGTTTAAATTTGTTACAAACACGTGTTCACATACACGGGTTTATAAGGAAATAACGTAATCTACTCTTGTAAATAAAATGCATACATAAAAAACTTTACTCCGGATAAAAGAAATATAATCTAATATAATCAACTTTAACATATTTATGTAATTCATTTGCATTTTATGTTCGATCCCGTATATAAATGTTATTCTTTCTTGAAATTATCTAATTTTATTATTATTAAATTTTGTTTTAAAAATTATGTACTTCAATTTCATTTACTCGCATTTGCAATTCATTCTGCGTATATGTTATTTTTTTATTTACACGGAATGTATAAAATTATTTCATAATATTAATTCATAGAATTTTTTCATAATATTATTTCATAGAATTTGTTGTAAGACGGAATTTATCGCTAGACGGAAATCAGAAGAAATAAATACATGCACGCTCGCGGGTCCCACCATAACATGAGTTTCCAAAAAAAAAACTTGCATTAATGATGTGGCGCGCCGAGGATTGAGTATTGTCTTTTGTATTAATATAGATAAGATTTGGTTACCCATCTTCAGGGGCGGAGGCAGGAATTTGGGACAAGGGGGCACAAATTTTTCTCAAATAAATCGTCTTTCATTTTATAAGGCACCTTTATATATTATAATTTTTTTTATAACGTAATAAAAAAAATAAAAAATTAATGAGTTAGTACATTAATTTTTTATTTTTTTACAAAACGAAATTCATAGCTTAGAAGAAAACCTCTTTTAAGATATATTAAGTTTTAGGAAAAATGGCAAAATACTACCTATTATAGTCATGAATTTTTATTTTACTACATAATATGCTTAATTATGCAAACTACTACCTACAAAATTGCAAATATACTCAGCGTACTACCCATTTGACGGAAAACACAACTTAAACTACCAAACTGACCTCATATTGGCTGTGTTCCACTTTTTTTTTTATATTTACACTAGATTTATACCCATACTACCCTTTCTAATAATCTTAAGTAATCAAACATTTTCCCCTCCTTCCATTATCATCTTTACTAAGCCAAATTTTCCCTCCTCCATTAAATGTAAATTGAGCTTTCTCTTCCTTAAATTTTGTTCTTGTTTCCATTAATTCTCCTCTCTTTTTGTTCTTCTCATTTTCTCGGTGGGTGATTAATGAACGAGGTATATATGACATCCTATAATCAACAATAAGCAAATCTGAGTGATTAATCAACAAAAAATTAATTAAACAATGTATACATCATGCATAAAAAAGAACACAAATTTACCCCATTAATAATCAAATAACAAAAACCCCCCCAAAATATTACCAATAATAATGCTGATTATAAAGTTAGGGTTTTAAATTAAGAATTAGCAAAAAATAATAACATAAACAATTAAGAAATAGAAGCTACTTACTCGAATCTCTGACAGGAAGATGATCCACGATGATGACAATTATGAAAGCTATGAATTTTGGTGATTTATGGAGGCTTAAATTAAAAAGATGAGTGATTTTGGGTAAGTTTGGGTTAATTGGTGAGTGAGGGTGGGTAATTGTTGGAGAGTGAAGTGAGGGTAGAATAGTCATAACACATGCTCAGATAACTTATTAGTAGCAAACACCCTATTTCCGTCACACTAGTAGTAGATTGTATTTAGTTGTAGGCTTATAGGTAGTATTTTACATAAATAGGTATATTAGGTAGTAATTTAAAATTTTCTGACTTTAATAGGTAGTAATATGCAAATCGCCCGTAGTTTTATTTCCATATTAAACAATGAAGACTAGTGACTTGACTCGAGACATTAACAAAATACAATGGAGGTCCAAGGTCAATTCTTGTTAAGAACAATTTTTGACAATGAAAACTGCAGACCAAAAATTATACAACAAAAACGCCCTTGGGACTTGGGAGTAGTCGAACCTAGAACTCCAAACATCAACTCCATGTATTATACCAACTGTGCCATCGAATCTTTATGACTATATTGTACACCTAAACATAAATATTCTAAATTTCATAGTGGGCACTTGCCCACCCGAACCCCCTAGATCCGCCCTTGCCCATCTTCTACATTGATTTATCTTCTATAATAATTTATTATAAATTCTTTTTGTATTTTTAGAAAGAAAGTGAAAAAAGACAATAAATATTGAATAGACAAAAATGCAATTAGTAGATTATACCACCAGTTGTATGGTGTACAATCCGAGCTCTGTACTAAAGTTTTCGAGTTTTGTGTTAAAGAATCTGAGTTATGCTGTAAAGTTTCTGAACTCACACACTTAAACATAAAAAAAAACTTTTACACAACTCAGAAAAATTACACATAAGTTCGGATAAATGTATAGTGATTTTACAATGCTTATTATACAAGTGAATGTATGGTAGTATTTGTGTCAAAAATGGAAGCAAAAAATGTATAATAGACAAAAAAATGGATTATTTAAAATTGAAATTAGTTAAATAGTTTCCGAAAAGATGGGGGGGAATGGAAATGAAATAGAATACATTGGGTATGTTGGTGGGTTTCTAGAAAGAAACGCAACAAGAACATCCCACGTAGAAGCCTATTTATTCTCTTCCCTTCCCATCCTCCCAAGAATTGAAGCAGATGGTTGTATCCTCCTCAAACACAACACATACCACTAACTGAAATCACCAACAACACATCATACACTCTCTATATTCATTCATTCGTTCGTTCATCTCCCTAAACCTTACTTTTTTTTTTAATTAATTGATTAATAATTAACCAAATTCATCATCATTAACCCACAAACAAAACAAAACTCTTGATTATATTATTGTAATTTGGATTGGATTGATGGGAAGTAATAATAATAATAATAATAATAATAATAATAATAATAATAATGAAAGTGAAGAGATTAATAAGTCGGGAAAAGAGAAGAAAAAAGAGACGAATAAAAAACAAGAGTTGCAGAAAGTATCATTCTACAAGCTATTCAGTTTTGCTGATAAATATGATACAATATTGATGATTGTGGGAAGCATAGCCGCCATGTGTAATGGTATTGCTCAACCTTTGATGACTCTTATTTTAGGTCAGATTATCAACTCTTTTGGCCACACTGATCCCAATCATGTTGTTCATCAAGTTTCTAAGGTATGTGTTTTTTTGGCTTCTCCCTTTTCTAAAATCTTTTTGTTACGAAATTCGGAGTATATATGTTATTGCCTCCAAGATTTTCGATTTCGATTTCGGTATTTTGTCATGCGTACCTTAGCTTGATGTGAACGTAATTCTAGTTTAACCCAAATTCTTATTTAAGACGGATATATCAGTTTAGAAGATTCTTATTTGAGACGTGAAAATAATGATCAAAGTAGCAATTGTTTGTTATATTCGTTTAATTTTTCTTTTTCTTTTTGATCGGGTAAACATTTTAAATATAAGTATACTGATAGCCTACAAATCACATAGTGTATATACTATACTGTACATAACGACACACTAGATAGATATTACAGTAGCTTTAGAAGTAGTGTTAATGTGGTAGAAATTTGTTGATCGATGTTGGGGAGTGAATGTATTTGCATGTCAAAATTGCCCCTAATTTTAGGGTTGTAGTTTGAGAATTTCATCACGATACTGAACTTCATTCCTCGTCTCATTACTTTATTATTGCTTCATAAATGTCATCTCAAAGATTTAAGTAACAGATCACCAAGAATTTTGGAAAAATGAATCACACACAATGAATGAGATCACAAAAAATCGTAGTGATTATGAACCAAAACTTGTCTATATGTGAATACAAGCGTTCTAATATGGTAATGATTCATTCATTTCAATATATTCTTTCTTACTACTAATAATGTCATTATATCAAGATTATCATAAATTCTCATATAATATGTTCCATTTTCCAAACGATAAGATTACATGATAATTTTAGGAGTCTATTTCATTCTCTTAGTAGTGAGAGAGTTCGGTCTCATTTACGTTGATAGAGACTATCTAGAGAGTCGTTTCTTAGTCCTTAAATCTATTGTAGAGCGGTTTTACGTAAAAATATTAATTATTTTGTAAGATAATTTTACACAAGAATATAGTAATTATTACTCCCTCCATGAGTCCTTTCTACTTTTATCGTTCTACTTTCTATTTTTAGAAGGATTAAGAAATAGAGTAAAATTACAAAAAATATATATATATATATATATATATATATATATATATATATATATATATATATGTCCTTAGAATGAAAGAGAATTAAAGAGGATGGGGACAATGTATTTTTGAACGGAGCAACCAACCAACTTTGTTTAAAAATTACAGTCGGTATACTGTATGTCCTCCGTTTCTTCTTCTTGTGTAGTGTAGATTTTTAGTTTAGAGGCAGAAGGGCAAAGGATGGCTTGGAAAAACCGTGTTGGTTGGTGGGATTTCGTGAAAAACGATATGAGTTATAGAGTAACTTATAACACGCACTAGCTAGTTTGGTTGACAATTAACATCACATAATTTTTTAAGCAAATGCATATGGTAAATGTCACTAATTTGTAGGTGTCCACCTTAGATGCTCCAACTCAATTGTCTAACTACTCATCTAAGATGTCTTTTGCTACAAACATTTTGCTCCTGAACCTTTTTTTTTTTTTAACTTAATAGTAATTCAAATTTACGAAATTGAGAAATAACCTTGTCAATGTTTCAAAAATGCCTCCAAATTGAGACTATAGCTGTGAGGGAGAGTGTAGTCCGTAAATGAGGCGTGCACCTTTGGCTCATGCCTTATTGTTCCTTTTTTAACTAAGGGAACAGTCGAACACAAAATTCATACTACTTATAATTATAATAACACTCAATAAAGCATCTCTTATAATTACTATAGTGTTGGAGGAATGAGGCAAGATTAGACTTGAAAGAATTTAGAATGAAAATGACGTAACAAAATAATTGAACTCACATCCACTTACTATACTACGGAGTATATGATATGACAAGGTTGTTAATCACATTGAATGATCATCGTTCAAAGGTGTTTTATTGAGGGGATTTTGTATAGATCAGTACGCGTCAGTTTGCTGTTTTAGGAAAGCATAATTATTAGTAAATTAATTAAGGAAGTGTTAATTGCAATTTGCTAGTATAAGTTAAGTTGGATCCTTGCATTGTTTAGGGTTATATCAAAATGTATGAGAGTAGTGGCCGACATTACAAAAGTTGAATGTTACAAAGTTTGATGGAAATATGGAATGTCTCACTTGTTGTCTTCTATTGCTCATCATTATTCTTTTATTTATGCATCTAACTTCTTTTTCTTGTGTTTTTGACCGTTTAGATCGGTTTAACTCAGCTTGTACTGAATAACCTAACAGAATGAAGAAAATCATTCATACCCCTAAAATTAAATAAATGACCTTAATTATTCTAATGATTCATTTACTTGGTCTAGTCAATAAGGTTTTTAAAATAAGCTTATTTCAAGCTAAAAGTACAAGACTCTAAACTTTATTCTCAACATGATTTAACAAGCAATTGCATGATGAATTTTGCAAAGCACAAATTCTTGTTTGTGATGGCACATATCCGTCACTCTTGAGTGGCGGATACCATTTTACCTCACAAAGTACCCACTTTTTCTCTCTCTGCAACACTATTTATGTGGTCTCCTTTCTCCACTAACCCATTTTATAACCATTTTAACTCACAAAATATCCGTCACAAATGGTAACCCGTCACAAGGGAGACCAATTGTTTACAAAGTGAAGTTGATAAGATTATAGAGGGAAGATTGCATAAAGGAATTATATTGATAGTCGTCGTGTTACATTGATATGGTGAGGTATTTATAATACCTCCCAACTTAATGAAACCCTAACCCTATTATACTAAACCCTAGACGATAGCCGGCGGCCCTAATGGGCCTAATATTCTAATACCCTCCCGCAATTGTAAAGTAGTACATAGTACGAACTTTAGGATTGGAGAAATACAAAGAAAAACATATAATGACAGATTCAAACTCAACCTACCCACCCAATTGCTACCTCTAGCTTTCCTTTTTGTATCCATTGCTACCTCTAATTACTTATACACAAATTGTGGATGCAACATCATAAGTAACCTTAGCTAGTTCTTGAGTGTATTAGGTGGAGAAACATAAATTAAACAAATTAGTGCCAAAGTAATAATTTACACTATAATATTATATTTGAGCTAATTCCTCGTGGTTAGACCCTTTAGATAATACTAATACAGAATAATTAAATTAAAAATGTCTCAGTTAGTCAATCCTTCTTGACTCTTGAGTGGCAGCAAAAGAGAGCAGCATTATATACGAGTACTTTATATGTATAAAACATTTGTATTACTTTGTTATTATAATTAATAACTTTACTTTCGAGCACAAATCTTTTGAAATCTCGACTCTAGTTTTATTAACTCTTTTATCATGTCTGGCTGCAGGTCTCTCTTAGGTTTTTGTACCTTGCAATATACACTGGCATAGCTTGCTTTCTGCGTAAGTGTGATTATCAAATTAATTACGTATTTTTACGGCCTACCGAGTACTTAAGAATAGCTTAGTTGGTAATTGCTGCTTATATTAGTCTAAGCATTCATTGCTAACACTTGTGCATCACTTGATCATATGACAGTTTGCTTTAACATATTAATGTCACACCGATAACAGTTAAGAAGATATAGTCCTGCTCAACTTAAAAACAACAACGATAAGAATGACCTGGGTCTGAAACCGTCAGTATGAATTAGGAGAACAAAAAGAAATAGAAATATGGGAGAAGAAAAATAAAATGAAAGAACGAAAGTTGATGAACCTCGAAAATTCTCACTAACCTTAGCTTGACATGAAACAATCCACCTGTTAATTAATTTGAAACAGAGAATACACTGCTATAGTACCATTATTCTGATATCGCTTACATGTAACAGAGGTAACATGCTGGATGATAACTGGGGAAAGACAAGCAGCACGTATCCGAGGCCTCTACTTGCAGACAATACTTAGACAAGATGTGGCCTTCTTTGACACTGAGACAACCACTGGTGAAGTCATTGGTAGGATGTCAGGAGATACTGTTCTTATTCAAGATGCCATGGGTGAAAAGGTTCATTTTCATTCTTTGTATTACTATATTTAGAGTTTCTTGTCTAGGTAATATTAGCGGAGCTAGACAATACATTTTCGAACATCTATGGGTTCATATTTCTTGTCGGGGCCATGACACCACGACATGTATTACTGGGTATGTGTGTTGGACATGGTTACATCTTTAAAAGCTGACCTTGCCATGCTTCAAATTTTTGAGACAGCTTAAAATTATGATATGGATTTGGGGAAACGCCTTCAAAGCAGAATTATTATAATACAGATACAGAGTATCATATTTCGAGTTTTCAAATTGAAATAGAGAGGTGTTTATGAAATAAGGCTCATAGTTATCACAAATCATGCTAGCTATATGTTTCACATACTCAATCCTTTCCTCTACTTTTGTCATGCAAGCCTCTCTTTTCTGTCCGTAAGGAGGAGTGGCGGATTGGTAAGTATCGAGTATGGATTCCATGCCCATATCCTTTAGTGCTGTGTAGGACACGGGTATGGCCCCAAAAATGAAGAGTTGTAGTAACATTGTTCACAACCCCTTTTTGTACTAATTTTTAGTAACTTGCTGTATTATATGTTTGCAGGTAGCCAAGTTCATTCAGCTAACGGCAACAGTTGTTGGTGGGTTTGTGATTGCGTTCGTGAGAGGGTGGCTTTTGGCTATTGTTTTATTAGCATGCATTCCTGCCCTTGTAATTTCTGGTGGTACTATGGCACTGATAATGATGAAGATGTCTAGTCGCGCACAAATGGCGTACGCTGATGCTGGTAACGTTGTAGAGCAAACTGTGACTTCTATCAGGACGGTATGTCTCTATAGGCATGTAAAATTACGTAATTCTTCTTATATTGGCCTAATTTGACCAAGTTCTTTTTTAAAAAAATTACTATACTGAAATACCGAATTTGGCTTTCTAGTTTAAATTTTAGAGTTTCGTCATTACCATGCTATTATACTGATTTGCATTACTTAACTGCATGCCAAAGGTTGCATCATTTACAGGAGAAAAAAATGCAATGGAAAAATATGATAACAAGCTTATGGTTGCCTATAAAGCAACCGTAACTCAAGGATTGGCGTCAGGACTAGGACTGGGTGCATTACTTTTCATAATTACTAGCTGCTATGCTCTTGCTGTATGGTATGGTGGGAGAATGATTCTTGAGAAAGGTTACAATGGTGGGCAAGTTATCAACGTTATCATGGCTATGATGACCGGTGGAATGTAAGTATTTGCTCTTCGACAAAACATGTATAGAATCGCTGAGTTTTCTGGATTAAATAGCTGTTGTATGGTTTGAATATAGCAGTACGGGCTACAAAGCTTAATATACTCCTTATTGTTATACCGAGTAGATTTGAATTTTGAACTAACCATATGATCCCGAAATTTATACATATACTCACTTTTGAAAAACCATGGACCATAATCTGAGGTCCGGTAGGTGGCTTCGGATAACTTCTAGGAGAGTTTACATTTTTTTTTTTTTTTTTTTTTTTTTGGTGCAAAGAGGGTTTACATTTTCTTATGATTATGATTGTATGTAATATTTGAACAGGTCACTCGGGCAAACATCTCCATGTCTAAATGCATTTGCAGCTGGACAAGCAGCAGCATATAAGATGTTCGAGACGATTACCCGGACACCAAAAATAGATTCCTCAAGCACAGAAGGGATCACTAGGGAAGATATTACAGGTGATATTGAGCTAAAAGATGTGTACTTCAGGTACCCAGCTAGGCTCGATGTGCAGATATTTGCTGGGTTTTCATTGCAAATTCCTAGTGGCACTACTGCAGCTCTTGTTGGGCAGAGTGGAAGTGGTAAATCTACAGTGATTAGTCTTGTAGAACGGTTTTATGACCCTGATTCAGGAGAAGTTCTTATCGACGGAGTGGATTTGAAGAAGTATCGGCTATCTTGGATTAGGCAGAAGATTGGATTAGTGAGCCAGGAACCAGTCCTTTTCACAACTTCAATGAAAGAAAACATTGCTTATGGAAAAGAAGGTGCCACTGATCAGGAGATAAGAACTGCCATTGAGCTTGCAAATGCTGCGAAATTCATTGACAAACTTCCCAAGGTAAAAAAAAAAAAAAAAAAAAAATCATTGTGTAAAGAGCAAAAATTTGAAACAATAACCCTGATCACCAAATCTGTAAATATTGACCTGAAAACGGCTGATAATAGCGTACTCAAAATGACTTATTCTGGTCTACAAGACTTTGCCATTCTAGATTGTTCAGTATCTTCATTATTAATGCGTGTTAAAATGGTGCTCTCTCTATTCTAATGTGTGCAAATCGCACTGTAGGGTCTTGATACAATGGTCGGAGATAGAGGAACTCAGCTATCTGGAGGTCAGAAGCAAAGAATAGCTATTGCACGAGCAATTCTAAAAAACCCGAGAATCCTCCTCCTAGATGAAGCAACCAGTGCCCTAGATGCTGAATCTGAACGCATTGTCCAGGATGCACTTGACAGAATCATGACTAACAGGACTACAGTCATTGTTGCACATCGCTTGACCACTATTAAGAATGCAGATATGATTGCAGTTGTTCATCAAGGAAAAATCATCGAGAAAGGTAAAAACAAACTAAATAGCCATTTCTTTCTTACAGTTTTTGAATTGTTTTGTATCGCCACTCCACTAAATATTCAGTATTATTACAAGACTTGGCAAACTGGTCATTCAGGTCGGGTTTGGATCAGGTTATTTTGGTAAGGGTCAATGGTTAGTCGTTGGATCAATTGAGTCCTTTTGTTAAGGTCAATGGTTAGGCGTTGGGTCAATTGAGTTTTCTTTAGGTTGAAGATATTAAGGCTTTGGTTTCAAATTACACAGTTTGAGTCATTTTCGAGTAGGTTGAAGTCACCTTTGGGTCTACTCCGTGTTGTTCATACTGATTTGGGCCAGGTCAGTATTTCCAAGTCTAATCGTTGCCTGTAAATTGTACTCCGTATCAGGTAGTCATGATGAACTGATCAGAGACCCAGAAGGAGGCTACACTCAATTAGTGAGGCTTCAAGAAGGCGCCAAGGAAAAAGAAGCCGCACTGATGGATCCAAACAACAATGATGTAATATACCACAATGACAGAGCACTGAGCAGATCAGCAAGCCAGAAGTTATCCATGAGGAGATCAGCAAGCAGGGGTTCATCTGGTAGCAGGCATTCAATTTCCATCAGTTTTAGTGCTGTTGGTCCTGTCAATATTCAGGAGACCGATGAAGGAGAAGATGATTACGAAAATTATACGGACAAAGACAATGCTTATGAAGTAGAAGACGAGAAACATCGAAATCTTTCGATGAGACGTTTAGCTTACATGAATAAGCCGGAAATACCTATATTGGTACTTGGCAGCCTTGCTGCATCTGTTCATGGGATAATTTTTCCCATGTTTGGGTTCATGATATCTTCTGTAATTAAAACTTTCTATGAACCACCCCATCTTCTTCGGAAAGATTCAAGGAAGTGGTCTCTGGTATACTTGTGTTTCGGTATCGTTAGTTTCTTGGCCATACCGTTCCAGAATTACTTGTTTGGAGTTGCAGGAGGGAAACTGATCAGAAGAATTCGTTTTATGACTTTTGAAAAGATTGTGCACCAGGAAATTAAATGGTTCGATGACCCAGCAAATTCAAGGTATTACAATTATACCAGGATACTGGTTTTTTGGTCTTCATCAGTTGGGCCTGAGCTAGGTCATTGACTGCGTGTCAATTAAGATTTTGTAATTTTATTCGTGATGAATGTAAGTGTAATTTAAATTTTTTATTTGAAAATATGGGTCGCTTGTAGTGGGGTCAGCATCAGGCCAGTAAAAGTCGGGTAGGGTATGGTGTGCATAGGATTATTTCGGGTTTCATTTCTTACAGGGATATCAGGTTGTTCTATTTAGAGCTCAGGTCAGGTATCGTGTAAGATGGAGTTCATGTTTTCGTATCTGAAATATTTTGATATATTTTTGAATGTGTTTGATATCAGTGGAGCGATTGGAGCTAGATTAGCAACAGATGCTGCCAACGTGAGGAGTTTGGTTGGGGATCAGTTGGCCCTGGTTATGCAGAATATTGCGACTCTAGTCGCAGGTCTTCTAATTGCTTTCACAGCTAACTGGATGCTAGCGCTGATTCTTTTGGCAGTGGCTCCACTTATATTTGTACAAGGGTACTTTCAGGGAAAATTTATGAAGGGATTCAGTGCCGATGCTAAGGTCAGTTCGTCATAAATTTTGAGTTCTTACTATTTTGTATCTGTAGCATTGTTAGAAAACTATATATCAACCTGCTGGTAAGACCATTTGGGGATGATACCCAGGACTTGGGTCTATGTTACTTTGACTGTTGCCAGGTCTCCACACGGATATGAGTATGATACTGAACTCCTCATTTAAAGGCAAAATATGTAGATTTTCATGAACGCTGTGTCATTGGGGTCGGGTACGATTCGGGGCAGTTTAAGTTGGGTCACTCAAGTATATTGTGCACTTTCGCTTAGATTGGTTCTTGGCGAATCATTCTGGTTACAACTCGTTTCAAGTTGGGTGTTCAGTTTTTACTAGTCAGGTCTTTCGTGAGGTCATGTTGGGTGTATTATGTATTTCAACTTAGATTGGGTTGTGGCGCATCCTATCTGTAGGTTGCTATATAGATAAATTTAAATGTAACTCAAAAGTAGTAATTTCATGACGTTTTGGATCTCATAATTTTCGATAAGATCATTCTGGTGTCAGTGGTTTTGGGTCGGGCTCATTTTGGAACTGGTAAATATCAAGTCCAAAAAAATTCAGCTCAGCTACGACTTGAATTGAATTATTTAGTGTCGTGTCGTGGCATTTTGGAGCAATCCTTTTGGGTTAATTTGAACCTTTGGTCAGTTTTTCAAGATTAGAGTAAGTTTTGTAAAATTTACGAGTCTTTTAGCAAAGTCTGGTTATCAGAATTACATAGATCAAAGTTAGAAACCCCGTCTCTATCAATATTGCTTGCACCAAATTAATAAACATACATTACCACGAAAACAGAAAGTTGCATGTTTAATGTACTGTGCAGCTAATGTATGAAGAAGCAAGCCAAGTTGCAAATGATGCAGTAGGCAGCATCAGGACAGTTGCATCATTTTGTGCAGAGGAAAAGGTGATGGACTTGTACAACAAGAAATGCGACGCTCCAGTGAAAAGCGGCATTCGTTTGGGACTTATTAGTGGTGCAGGCTTTGGTTTCTCCTTTCTTGCTCTTTACTGCACTAATGCCTTCTGCTTCTATATTGGTGCCGTCCTGATTCAGCATGGCAAAGCTACATTTGGAGAAGTTTTCAAGGTCAGAAGTCACAATTTCTATTATTTGATTGCTTATTCTGTGCATGATTATTGGTTTCCTTTTTCTGTATATATATTATCATTGTCAACTTTAACATATGCTCTAATGCCTCAAAAGCTCTCGTCTATGGTAAGGTGTGGGGATCGAACATAGGTGGATAGAGGGGGATTTATTCGCTATCAGGCAGGGGTGGGGTCTCCTTGAAATTTTGTTGATCGTGTACAGTTAGTTAGCTTTGATTATCATGTTAACTCGCTTTGCCAAGCTGGTTAACAGAGTAATAATAGTAAGATTGATTAGGAGCTTTAGAGTTTGAATGTAGGCCTCCTAAAATTTGTGGCCACCCTAAAAGTTATGATCATCATCCGCCAATGTACGCATTTTACCTGTATATTAAAACGTATAGACTATTTCTGGTTGACCCCATACATTGTCAAGTCATCCTTTAAAAATGGAAACTATTTACAGCATCACTATAGAATCATTGATACGAATTCCTGGTTGTAGGTTTTCTTTGCAGTAACTATCTCAGCAGTTGGTTTATCGCAAAGCAGTAGCATGGCTATGGACAAAACCAAGGCAAAGGACTCCGCTGTCTCAATCTTCAAGATTCTCGATAGCAAACCCAGCATCGATTCAAAAAGTGATGAAGGAACAACTTTGGAAGTAGTCAAAGGCGATATTGAACTTAGCCACGTTAGCTTTCGATATCCAACAAGGCCTGACATTCAAATCTTCAGAGACCTGAGCTTGTTCATTCCATCTAAAAAGGTATTCCTCTGAAAATCATAACCTCTTAGAAGAATATTCTGTGTTCAAAGTTTCCCTTATATTGAGACCTGACAAATCCTACACAAATTACCCACCCCGACTTACTTGACTTGAATCTTGAATTAGACCCCAACAAAACAACTCAGATTAGCTGATTCGACCTCTATCAAGTCTGAACTATGTTGGAACTAACAGCGACATAATCCAAAAAAAATTGATCTAAGTGACTTTTCCACATAACAAATGACAAGAACCTTAAGAAATGTGATGTGACGTTGACTCGACTGTTAGCTACCCCATCTAGACCGTTCAAATTTGTTTGATCCGATTCGTTTTTTCAAGGTCAAGACCTGTAAATCTTAACCTGAGATAAAAAAAAAATACTCGTTATTTTAGGGTCAAAAGCAGACCTGTCCCGTTCATTTTACTCGCCATGTAAATGTTCTTAATTATTACCTCTTTCAGACTGTTGCGCTTGTCGGAGAAAGTGGCAGCGGGAAGTCGACGGTTATTAGCATGATTGAGAGGTTCTACGAGCCGGACAATGGACGAGTATTTTTAGATGGAGTGGAACTTCAAAATTTCAAGCTAAGTTGGCTAAGGCAACAAATGGGGTTAGTCAGCCAAGAACCGATACTTTTCAATGAGACCATCCGAACGAACATTGCTTACGGCAAGCAAGGAGATGCCACAGAAAATGAGATAATTGAGGCCTCAAAATCTGCCAATGCACATAACTTCATCTCAGGACTTCCTCAAGGCTACGACACCTCGGTCGGGGAGAGAGGGGTACAATTGTCAGGAGGGCAAAAGCAAAGGATAGCTATAGCGAGAGCTATCCTGAAAAACCCGAGAATCCTGTTGCTCGATGAAGCAACCAGTGCGCTTGATGCAGAGTCGGAACGCATCGTACAGGGTGCTTTAGATAGTGTGTCAGTTGATCGAACGACCGTGGTTGTTGCTCATCGGTTGACAACGATAAAGAATGCTGACATAATCGCGGTGGTGAAGAATGGGGTGATTGCTGAAAAAGGGAAACATGAAGAGTTAATGAAGATACAGGATGGTGCTTATGCATCATTAGTGGCTCTTCATGCAAGTGGTACTTCCTAGAGGAATTAGTTAGGATAATAGCAGTTGAGAAGGGAAAATCTGTAAATAAGAAAGGCACAATTAGCATAATGTGCTTTAACTGAGCAACTCTTTTTGTGTCCTTTCTTCAATCATGCTTGTAAAATGAGGTATATCATATATGCAAGAAAGGAATCGGGTTCTAGAGCCTTGGACAACATCAAATACAAATTATTTTGGTCCATAGACTTTCATATAAGGTAAATGGGGTCATAATGTCATATATCGCAATTAGTTAAATTTCAACATTTTAAGTGGTCAGGATTTTGATTCCTTCTCTTACGAATGAAAAAACCAAACTTGGTAAGGGTTTACTCATTAAATTACCTTTAGTATCCCGATAAAAATTGCCCAGCTATCAATAAGGAATAATACTTCTTTCAACACCAAAGTTTCACTCTATGATATTGCTAAATGGTCAAACAAATGAAAACAAAAACATTGCAAAGATGGTACTCTATGGTTGTTTGAAATGAAAAGATCACATTTTTAGTAGATAGCATATCTTGATTCATACATTAATTTTTCATTTTGGTTAATAGTGTATTTATATCCTAAGTAGATACATTTCTCATAAATTATCATGAAAAATCCTTTTTTCACACGATATCCGCAATTCTAGCTATTAAAAAGAAAAAATACATTAATAAAAGAGAAAATTGTTGATTACAGTTTTTTAAAAATCATTAATTTTGGTAAATTATAGTTTTATAATTTTTTTTTTGTAAATTATAGCCATAATAACATTTCTTATAAGAAATTACAGCAAAAAAATTTACTCCGGTGGAAAATTGATGCAAATTTGAATTTTTGTCACGTAAGTTCACTTTTTAAGACGAAAACACCCTTACTTTCATCCTTTATATTCCCTTGTGTTCATTCCCTTCATTATATTTCACAACTCCATCATCTCTCTAATTCTCCATTTCTTCAACAATATCACCTAATCCAATTCGCCCATTTTCTTCAAATTCTACCCTAATCAATTGAATTGAATACTATTATTTCCATTTTCTCTTAAAAATAATTAGTGTTCTTCATTATCTCTATTTTATATTTTGTAGATCAATTTTCCCCAAATTAAAAAAAATTAGAGTTCTTCAATTTTGGTAATATGTGTTCAATTTGGTCTGAGAATAGTTCTTCCCCTTGTAGCTCAGGATGTAGTTTTGGAGGGAGACGAACATGCTACTGTGGTAACCAAACTGTTGTTGCCACTTCATGGACGACTAACAACCCAGGTAACAGGTTTCAAGCTTGTGTTACATACAACCCAGTCGCTAAGGTGCTTGGGTGCAAGTATTTTGAGTGGATTGATCTTAATCCCAATAATTGACAAAGGGATGTTGTCAATCAAATAATGTTTGAGAAGAAGCGCATGAAAAATGAGGTGCGTTTTTTGAATAGTGAGGTTGAGACACTTCATGAAGAGAGAAAAATGCTGAAAATGGAGTAGGACAACCTTAAAGCTGCATGAGAAGTGAGGAAGATGAATAAGAAGGATGGTTGAAGTGGAAGACATGTCATGTCTGTTTTTATTAGGGTTATTGTCATAGCAATAGTCGTATTACTTGTATAGTTGTATTCAAATGTGTGTAGGTTTACAATTGACAATGTAATTGTCTGTTTCATTATATATTGATGGTGTAGCCATGTTGTAATCCCCTATAAAACTTAGTGCGAAACAGTGGCGAAAACATTATTAAATGTAATTAAATGCACATAGATGAAAAATCTAACATTATTAAATCGAGAATATGGAAATTCTCAACAATAAAATTAAAATGTTAAGTCTAAACAATTGCCACTTTTATAGAAATGGCGAAAATAAAATTCCTCCAAAGTGTTCAAACAAAATCCATATGCAAATAGAAACATAAATACAGAGTAGGATCATAAGACTACTAGGTAGCTCATACACGAATCCCGGCAAACGAATACATGTCATGTTATGAACATAACAATCACAACCAGTGGGGAGTAACTCGACGTGTAATACCCGCCTTGTTTAGGGACCCGTTGACTGACCTATTGACCAAAGAAGAGCGTTAGCAAGGGATACAGAAGAGGTTAGTAGTCCAATGTTGCTTGTACTCAACCAAGTTAGGGTGACTCGGCCGAGTAGCTTGGATACTCGACCGAGTAGAGCGTACTCGGCCGAGTATGTCTATACCCGACCGAGTACCACGCCATAAAACGTGTTATTATAAAACGCGCGGCTATAGTGACCAGTTTGGCTTAGAGACTGACTGATTTTGAGGCCCCATCTGCGTCAGGAGCGGGGTTGTTTGAGATTGTCCCTACTATGGATGATAGGTATTAGTGCCACATTAAGTGGCTTAGGAGGTTAGATGATGGGTCCTTGGCTTGGAGGGTGAGGGGACTAAGTGGATAGTACTCCCCGATCATGAGAACCTACCGGTGGTGAACCACCTAGAGGAGTACGACCCGGGGAGTGGGGAACGTTGACCCGAGCCTCAGTTTTACCTGATCGATCCCACCATCCTTCTAGACTTGCCTGGGCCGATCACTACCTCGGAGAAGCAGGCGATCGTTCCGCTACCCCGCGAGCACCATAGAGGGAGAGTGGCTAGAGAGGCCGAGATTGAGACTGACCCTTCCTATACCGCATCTAGCTTTCATCCTTCGCCGTACTCGCCCTACCGCACCGTCCACGACCCTAGGATGCAGGTCATAGAGCTGACCAAGCGGATCTCTACTACCTTGGTGTTACGGAACATGTATCAGATGGCTTACAACCAGGGTATAGGGAAGGAGTTGGCATAACCAGATTAGTGGAGAGGGCCCGAAAATGACTCTGGGGTGTTCCATAGTTACGGGGTGGACCCCAACACTTGGAGAGCACCGACGAAGACCGAGTATGGCTGCCTCGCAGGACCGTGGGGGAGCCAACTACGGCAGCTAGCTAGAAGAGGCAGGGAGGTGGACTGGCGGTGGAGGCTACACATCTGGAGCTTATCAGGGAGCAGGGATATCTAGTACCGCGGATGGAGAGGATATGGATGAGGATGCGGGCATCTGAGCTCCGTTTGTATTTTTGGACTTGTCGTTGGATGTTTGTTAGACTTTTATCGTACTTTCTTTTATTTTGAGTGCTTGTAATCGGCCATAAGGCCACTACTTGTTTTCTCCGTATTGCTATTGGGTCGTTAAGACCGTGAACCTTGTGTTGGTAGTGGACATACGATGTGTTTTGCAGGTTAATATTTCTATGCCATGAACATGAATTACGAAAATCGAGTTCTGGACTCGAAAATTCGGCCGAGCAAGCTGATACTCGGCCGAGTATCGCGTACTCGACCGAGTACTTTTCGATACTCGACCGAGTATCTGGAGATTGCATTCATGGTTGTTTAAGCTTGTTGTACAATAAACTTTAGTATTTGAATTTATTATATATGTATCCTTGGATGTCCTAGTATCGGCATGGGTCTTGGATGGTATGAATACGGCTTATATGATGACGGTACATCGGTTAACTTGGAATTAAAACGGTAACAATATAAAAGTTGGTATGAATGATGACATGACAATGTTATCGTACTAGTTAAAGTTGTGTATAGTTTACACCTCTCTTTGTTGATGTTGCATATTACTTTAAATTCTAAATTTCATGAATATGATTCTTGTCGTACTCATGTTCCAGGTATGTTTTAATTGTTAAGAAAAGTGGTATATGTTCCATGATTGTTGTATTTAGGTATATGCAAGTTTCGTTTTATGGTTGGAATGAACTTCGAGGTTGAAGTTCCTTTTGAAAGGGGTAGATAACATCGCGGCAAAAGTCATGGCAAAGTTAGCAAAATTTCTTCAATGTTTTAATTTTGAGTCTTTAAGTTGCCACAAAACTTCTTTAATGTGTTACTTTGGAATCTTTAAGTCGTCACTTCATAACTTCATTAATCCACGATATCAACTTTGTTCTTAAATAGTTTGATGGTTGCATATAGTGATGGTACAGTGACTTCATGATTGGCAAATCAGTATCAAGTAATGATAACAACAAAGTTCGGTATGCGTCATAGATTTACATGGTGTTCCGTGTCGCTTGGATATTCGGGATTCCTTGAGATGCCTTGTCATGTTGTTTTGGGAAGTGTGGGACGAACTTCGGGGACGAAGTTCCTTTTAAGGGGGGAAGACTGTAATGCCCGCCCTGTTTAGGGACCCGTTAACTAACCTATTGATCAAAGGAGAGTCTTAGCAAGGGATACAAGAGAGGTTAATAGTCCAATGTAGCTTGTAGTCGACCTAGTTATGGTGACTCGGCCGAGTAGCTTGGATACTCGACCGAGTAGGGCGTACTCCGCCGAGTATGTCTATACTCGATCGAGTACCACGTCAGTTAACGTGTTATTATAAAAACGCGGAATCGTAAACCCAATTCACTTTTCGACGGTCCCTTTCTCTTTCTAACCTTAATATCTCTCTCTCTCTCTCTCTCTCCCAATTATCTCTTATCACCCTATACTATCACATGACCTTGACACTAACCCAAGAAGGGAGATGGTTTATGCTTGAAGTCATCGAGTCGGGTTGTCCCCGTTACCAGCATCGGTCTGTGTCTCAAGGTGAGTTTGTGCTTTGTTGTTACCTTTTAATAGATCTTGAATAGTCTAGTAATAGGATATGGTTGCTAGTTGTAGGATTCATCACGGAGTCTTGCTTGGCTTGTTTGTTGGATGCACTTTCATGGAATAGCGAAAAGGTAGGTTTTCCCTACTCAGTTGCCTGTTTAATTGATTTAAGATGGTTTATTGTGGTATTGGCATGATTAGTATCGTTATTGGCATTATCTTTCTTAGTTGTTGGAATTGTTGTTGTTTGTCAATGTTTCTGAGGTGCGTCCTCGGCTGAGTGGAGTTATTTTCGGGAATGGCTTCACGCCCTTGATTCGCCCCTTGTGGTTCCCATCACATGGGGGGGGGGGGGGGGGGGTGTGCACATTAATGGACATGGGTTGTTGCTTGTTGCAATGAGCGGGGCTTAGGTGGGCAAGGCTCCGGTCCCCCAGTAGCGGTGAGGATTACCTGTCGCGACAGGTAATATGGCAGGGCGACACACTTAAGTGTGTAGTCGGATATTGGTTATGATAGGAATTGGAGAATGGTCATACAGTTGCTGTGAATGGTGTTAACTGTCTTTGTGCTCTAGTTATCTTAATTACTCAGTGAACTGACCCCGTGTTGTGTTTTCAAAACTGTGGTGATCCATTCGGGGATGGTGAGCAGTTGGTTTAGCAGCTGTTGTTAGTCACGATGCTTGCGGGACATGGAAGGGAATCGAGTCATCACGCTATCGAACTAGGTGCCGCTGTCACCCATGTCTAGTAGTTCTTCTAGTTGTATATGTTGTAATCTTTCTCACGTTGGTTTATGTTATAAAGCATAAAGTTAATTAATAAATGTTCTGTTATTGTTTATTTGATCTACTTACCTCGAGAAACTGAGATGGTAGCACCTTAATATGCTGGGGTGGTCCTTGGTAAGGTACCTTTGTAAATGGGCGTGTTACACGACGTTCTCCCACCCATATCACACAATATAAATGTTGCAGAAGCAATAATATATCAAAAATAGATTGGAATATTACAAACCTATGTAAAGAAAATACGATTTCGATATCACGTTTAAAAAGAAACGTGTTGCATGCTTAAAAATAAAATTCCTCAAATGACAGAATGGAAATAATACAGTTCAGGCCAGAATGCAACTTTAGCAATACTCCTTGACACCGCAGCATCTTACACTAGTTTCGGGAACCCAGTGTCATGCAAAGATGACCAACTCCAAGTCAACTCACTAGACAACAAACTATAACAGGACTCGTCTTACCATACAGTGCGTAGTCCCAATCTAAGTACATGTACATGATTCTATAACAATCTGTACCTCCCACAAGTACCCAATCGTATAGATGTATAAGAACCCGAATGCCTTAGTTCATTATTCTTTTGCCCTTCCTTTACTTATTCCAAACTTAAAAATTATCCTCAAGATTATCTTATTCAAAGCATATAATTTCAAAGGTTCGTAAGTGAACTAAACTTTTTATTTCTTCAAGCAGAAAGCTTAAACTTCACTTCCAAAAGTATAAAATTAATTCAACAATTTTAAATTAAATAAGTAACTCTACTAAAACTCAAAACCATCAAATGACTTAAAATACTTTAGTAAAGATATGTTATTTACGCCTTAATGAGACGGAGTTCTAAAACAGTTTATAAAAAAGTACAACAGTATTGTAAAATTCATAATTAAATACAGAAAAATCGAAATGACGTAAAGCTAATTTTCATGGTTTTATGTAGCTCTTAGCTAAAATTTTTATTCTTTGATAAACTTTAAAAGGTGAAAGCATCAGGGGTCTAAAAATTCATTTCTAAAAGCTGACAGAAAACAATATCCATAATATTTTAGTTCATAAAACGACTTTAAGAAAACATTTTAAGGCAAAGAAAAATTATAAACATAACTAGATATCCCAAAGTTTATATAGGAAAACTATTAGCCAATTAAAAACAAAGGAAAGTCATTTTACAAAATAATCTTTGAGCAAAAGATAGAATGACAGTTTATAGGCGAGCTGTTCACAAAAAATTTATTCTGAGCAAACCGTACATCAGAATTTTATGGGTTGTTTTGTGCTGACTCTAGGTTTGAAAATAATAGGAGTCTCTTTTCAACATTTTTGCATATTAGAAATAAAACAAGGCGATATAAATTTTACAAACAGACTGTCAGATTCAGCACAATTAACGAACGTTAATACCCCATGTCTCTGCCACATACTAAATTCTAAATTACTTATAAAATCGAAATGAAGGTTTCAGGACCTAAAATTTTACGCACACCTTAATACTCCATGTCTCTGCCACATACTAAATTTTTGTGAATTAAGCATTTGAATTAGTATTTTAAATCCAATTAAAACAGTTCAACACTACTATCATTGTAGAAATCGTAACAACACAATAAAATCCGAAACTAATACTATAACTCCAAAATAGTTACCATGAAAATTCATGGTGTCTTAAAATAAGATATTAATTACAGAAAAATATTTTAATAACCTTCAAACATAAAAACGAATATTTGCAACTCTAATATCAAAACAATTGATTAAAAATCTCAAGACCACCCTATTAGTGAATCTCGGCCAGCACAACAATTCACAACACCAAAAAAATAATTCTTAATATATGAAACTACAACATAAACATCTCGTTATACCGAGTAACGTTGAAGTTACCTCTAATCGCTATCCGACTGGATGTGGTACTCGTCTTTGTAAGGGTCCTTTTGATTGCCTTCAAAATAAATATTATACATATGAATTAATTACATGTTTGTTAAACTAGAATAACAATTAGTAAAAACAAGTAAAGGATCATCAATTATCCTTAGAATAAGACTAGGAACGATCGAATCGGAGCAAGAAAAGATGAAGGAAGATCGATCCTGATTATAAGCAAGTAGGCAAGCACATACGTAATTTGTTTGAACGGAAATAAAGAAGTAAGAAGGCAAGTACGTACGTAATATTTTTTGAAGGAATGAAACGTAGCATAGCTAGGGTTTGATTTCATTTTTTTTTAATGATGATAGAGTGAATGTGGTCTAAGTTAAGAGAGTTTAAGAGTGAGTAAAATAATAATAATAATAATAATAATAATAATAATAATAATAATAATAATAATAATAATAATAATAATAATAATAATAATAATAATAATAATAATAATAATAATAATGATGATGATGGTAATGATGATGATAATGATGATGATAATGATGATGATGATGATGATGATGATGATGATGATGATGATGATGATGATGATGATGATGATGATGATGATGATGATGATGATGATAATAACAATAATAATAATCTCCTTGAATTGCTACACATAAACCAGTCAAATGGTTGTTTAACAACCATAAATTATCATCCGATTTTTCTTATAAATTAAATATCAAACATAGGACAATAATAATAATTTTATAGGTTTTCAAATAAAATCATTAAAGAATAAAATAAGTTTAATTACTTAACTTGATTAATAATAGTCAAATGTACGGTCCATATAGCAATGGTATCAAAATCGTTTTCCCATCTCGCTTAAAAAAACACGTGTCATTTCTGTAAAAGTCGGCCTGATAGAAATCCGACGGAAATAATACTAAAAACGGAATTAAATCAACGATTTGACGAAAACCGATAAATTAAAATTAAAACTTTAAATCTCATAATTAATAATAAAATAAGTGAGATTAAAAAATTTACGGGTGTTACAACCTCCCTCACTATGAAAAAGTTTCGTCCTCGAAACTTAAAAGTAGAAAACAAAATTTAAAGAACAAGCACTTTTAAATCATTTCAGCTGACAATTAAATTCGAAAAGTCATCATCGAGGTCATACAATTTTTAAACCATTTTTTCAAAATCGAACTATTAAGACTTTTTTACGCATCTCATGGTACGAGAGAATACCCATCGCGAACTGGAATTCCGTCATCCAAGATAATGGTAAGTTAATATTTGAGAAACCAAATCTTAAAACCAAACGTTAGTAAGCACCGAACCATTAATGAATTCCGTTTTTGTGATGCGAGACGGGTATTATTTGACGGTTTTATAATTTAAATGAAATTTAAATTATTTGTTTTGATTTTGAAATAAATGAAATTTATTTCATCGTTTTACGTATTTTCGAGTTTATTTTAAATTTAAAGCTTTCATTTATAATTTATTTGAAAACTAAATTATTTTAAAGTTTTTATTTTAAATTTATTTGAAAAAGAAATGTGTGAAGAATCCCGAGGAGCAAAGTTGGCTTTTTGTACAAATTTGAGCACGAATACCGAGGAGCAAAGTTAGCACAACCTATCCCCACTGGTCCCTTGTTCAAATCCCCATACCAACACTTTCTCCCTTCCTTTTTCCCTTCCAAACTCACGACACAAACAACATCTCGTGTCCCCTGTTTCCCGAACCCAGAACCCAGGCCAAACCCCACCGAATCCCGCACCCATCTAGCCTAGCTCACACCCAACACCTAGCCCATAACCCCAACACCTATCCTAGCCCTAGCCCTAGCCCTGCCCTGATCTAGCCTAAATCCGATCCCAAAGACCTAACCTGTTCCCCTGGTTTTGTGAGCCAAAGTAGGGGGTTTTGGACCCCTTTTCGAACATCACTCCCAACCGTTTTGTAATACCTGTCTTTTTAAGGACCCATTGACCGATGTTGACCGACCTTAGTGATGTGTCTTGGCCTTTGGGGAAACCTTATGAGCTTTGTCTTGTGACTTGGTGAGTTTTGGGTGTGGTACTCGATCTAGTCGAGGCTACTCGATCGAGTAGCTTGGAGCTCGACCGACTATGTAACACCCCCATACTCCAAGTGCCTTACCAGGACCACTCAGGTATGAAGACATCACCATCTCGGTCGCCCGAGGTATGATAATCAAATAGACAAAACAGAAACAACATTTATTATAAATAGTTTAATGGATAAATACAATCCTCAAAACCAAACCAAAGTACGATACATTATTCCAAACTAACTGTTCTCAACTGAAATGTAAATAAATGCTAAACTACAGCGGAAGACTCTATCGTCATGTCGTGGCCATCCCAGCCTATCCCAAAGACTCATCTCTATACTGTTCAATATCTCGCTCACCATCCCCGAATGGATCACCACAGTTTACAAAACAACACCGGGTCGTACTAATCACACAATCAATATAGATAATGGTAATAAGCGCATGACAGACAATTTGAATCACACACACACACACACACACACACCACCAACTCCCATCATCTCAATATCGACCGTCCACTTGGACCGACCCGCGATGGGGGACCGCGGCCGTTCCCACCTAAGCCCCGCTCATCGTACGAGCGATAACCCTGTCCCATTAATGTGCACATCCCCTTCCGTGGCGGGTTCCACGAAGGGCGAAACTAGGGCGTGAAGTCACTCCCGCAAGTGACCCCCCTCAGCCGAGAACGCATCTCGAGAGCCATAGACAACCAATCACGATCACAATCACAATCACAATCATCATATCAAACAACTAACTACAGCACATCACCAATATCCCATTATGGGACTAATACTGAGTAGGAAATCCTACCTGGAAAGCACAACACGCAGACGGTATCTACTGTTTGTATCAAAACGGCTCCTCTACGAATTCTCCTCCTATCATACAGCACATAAAGACTACACATCACAAACTACACACCAAAACCCCCAATTCCTAAATTAGGGTTTCACCAATCTTAACAAAACATTATAGAAATTATTTTAAAAGCTTATCCCCGACGCAAGGAATCCAATGACACGAACTACGATACGAACTGACCGTCTGAACTCCGGGAATTGTCAAGAACGCGATTAGGAAGAAGAACTAGTTGCTTTCTCTCTTAAACTGGTTTTAGGTTTTGTAAAAAGTGATTTAAAACAATGACGAATATGTTTAAATACCTTAATCGCGTAATTAACAAAACCCGAGAAAACTCCCCCGTAAAACCGGACACTCAATCGAGTACCCAAGGTACTCGATCGAGTACCCCCCTACTCGATCGAGTGCCCCAGCTACTCGATCGAGTGCCCAACAGGTCAGAAACTATTTTGCTTCGCCACTTACCCTTACTCGACAGAGTAAGGCCTACTCGATAGAGTACCCCCAAGACTATAAATACGGAGTATTACAGTCTTCCCTCCTTAAAAGGAACTTCGTCCCCGAAGTTCAAACCACTACTAAAACAAAGGTACTCCAAAACATTCCCGACTCAACAACCAAAACAAAACTCAATATAAAACACGCTACTTACCCAACTCATCCCGACAACCTACCGACGCAACATATAAAAAGGTGTATAAAACTCTTAGAAACTGCTCGCGATCATCTCCTACCCCCCCTAAAAGAAACAAGGTTACGTCCCCGTAACCATACATACCGATCAAAAGGAAGGGGTAACGCTCTTTCATAGCTTCCTCCGGCTCCCATGTAGCTTCCTCGGTCTCGTGGTTAGACCAAAGGATCTTGAGCAAAACTGTCTCACCACCCCTAGTCTTTCTAACCTTTCGGTCTAGGATCTGCTTAGGTACCTCAAGATATGATAAAGACTCATCAAGCTCTAAGTTCTCGGCCTCTAACACATGTGAAGGGTCACTCACATACTTCGCAGTGCGATACATGAAACACATTATGCACCCTCTCTAACGTTTGGTAAAGCCGGACGATAAACCACTTCCCCAACTCGGTCTAAGATCTCATAAGGCCCTATAAACTTCTGGCTTAGCTTGCCTTTCTTCCCAAATCTCATAACTCCACGCATCGGAGACACTTTCAGAAGAACCTTGTCCCCAACCTGAAACTCTATGTCCCGACGATGTAGATCTGCATAACTCTTCTGTCGATCCTGGGCTGCTCTCATCCGTTTCTCGATCATCTTAACTGTTCCACCATCTCATGCACCATCTCCGGTCCTAAAACCACTTTGCCTCAAAGACTATCGTCCCAACAGATTGGACTCCTACATCTCCTCCCATACAAAGCCTCAAACGGTGCCATACCAATACTAGTGTGATAGCTGTTATTGTAAGAAAACTCTATCAAGTCCAACCTCTGCTCCCAGCTACCACCAAAATCCATCACACAAGCTCGCAACATATCCTCAAGAGTCTTGATTGTTCTCTCGGTCTGTCCGTCTGTCGCAGGATGAAAAGCTGTACTCATCTTCAGATTTGTCCCCAACGATTCCTGCAACTCCTTCCAAAACCTCGATATAAATCTCGCATCTCTGTCAGACACTATGTCCTTAGGGACTCCATGCAACTTCAGCACGTTCTTTCGATAGGCCATAGCCAATTGTGCCTTAGTCCATGTATCTTTCATTGGAACAAAGTGAGCTGACTTGGTCAGACGATCCACTATCACCCAAATCATGTTGTTACCTTGTTGACTCTTAGGCAAACCCACAATGAAATCCATGGAAATGGATTCCCACTTCCACTCAGGCACCTCTAAAGACTGAATCTTACCTTGTGGTCGTTCTTTGTTCCCCTTTAACTCTCTCGGCATGTCAAACAACGGGACACAAACTCACCTGTCTCCTTCTTCATCCCAGGCCACCAAAACGTTTTCTTCAAATCTTTGTATAGCTTGTCTCCACTGGATGAATGAATATGGTGTGCAATAAACCTTCGTCATGATCGTCTTTTTCAACTCCTCATCATTAGGAACACACCACCTACCATCAAACCTCAAGCTACCATCTGTATGAATGGAAAACCGGGACACTGTCCCTTTCTCTACTCCAGCTCTCCACTCCACTACCTTAGGGTCCAAAGCCTGCTTATCCCGAATGTCATCATAAAACTCCATATGTCTTTGTCATATCACCCATAGCATCTCCTTTCTTTCGCATCATATGAATCCCAAAGCTTGCTACCTCATCCCTCAGCCTCATCAAAGATAGAGTGCATTTGTGGAATGTACACTCTTTCTACTCAAAGCATCAGCAACAACATTGGCCTTCCCTTCATGGTATATGATTTCCATGTCGTAATCGCCAATCAACTCCATCCACCTCCTCTGTCTCATGTTCAACTCCTTCTGCGTGAAGATGTACTTGAGACTCTTGTGATCAGAAAATACCTTAAAGATTGCTCCATAAAGGTAATGTCTCCAAATCTTGAGAGCAAACACCACTGCACCCAACTCCAGATCATGAGTAGGGTAGTTCTCCTCATAAGGCTTCAGCTGCCTAGAAGCATAGGCGATCACTTTACCATTCTGCATCAACACACATCCCAACCCATTCTTCGAGGCATCTGTATAAACCTCGAAATTCTCGCTCCCTTTAGGCAATGCTAGGAGAGGAGCTGTGGTCAAACGCTCCTTTAATGTTTGGAACGCCGTCTCACAATTCTCATCCCAACGAAACCTGTTCTCTTTCCTCATCAGCGCCGTCATCGGTCTAGCTATCTTGGAGAAATCTTTCACGAACCGTCTGTAGTATCCAGCTAAACCCAAGAAACTCCTAACCTCAGCAACATTCTTCGGTGCTTCCCACTTTGTCACAGCCTCAATCTTTTTGGATCCTGCTACCCCATCTTTAGAGATTACATGCCCTTAAAAGCAACTTTCTCTAACCAGAACTCACACTTGGACAGCTTAGCATACAACTCATGATCTCTCAAAGTCTGCAACACGATCCTCAGATGCTCCTCATGCTCCTCCTTAGTCTTAGAGTAGACTAAGATATCATCGATAAACACCACCACGAACTGGTCCAAGAACTGTCTGAAGATTCGGTTCATCAAATCCATAAACACTGCCGGCGCATTAGACAACCCAAACGGCATCACCACATACTCATAATGGCCATACCTCGACGTGAAAGCTGTCTTCGGTATGTCCACCTCTCTAATCTTCACCTGATGGTACCCCGACCTCAAATCAATCTTAGAAAAGACTGTTGCACCACTCAACTGATCAAACAGGTCATCTATCCTTGGCAAAGGATACTTGTTCTTTATCGTCACTCGGTTCGGCTCTCCCCGTAATCTATGCATAGCCTCAAGCTCCCATCTTTCTTCTTCACGAACAGGCGGGTGCTCCCCAAGGCGATACACTTGGTCTAATGTATCCCTTCTCTATCAAATCATCCAACTGCTTCCTAAGCTCCTCCATCTCCCTAGGATCCATACGGTACGGTGCCTTAGAGATTGGCCCCGTCCCTGGCTTCAACTCAACGGTGAAATCTATCTCCCTCTTCGGTGGCAACCCCGGAATCTCCTCCGGAAAACATCGCAAACTCTCCCACCACCGGTATCTCATCAATCGCTGGACTTTCTATCCGGTCATCTCTCACATGGCATAAGATCAAAGGACATCCCTTCCTCGATACGACTTCAAAGTAACAATTTGCAATCAACTTAACTTTGGGTTTGACTAGAAACCCACGATAAGACACACTTACACCCTTTGGACCCCTTAAGGACACCTTCTTTTGATGACAGTCTATCTTAGCTTTATACTTTCCTAACCAATCCATCCCAACTATCATCTCAAAACCATTAAAAGGAAACTCTAGCAAGTCTACAGGGAAATCGACTTGCCCAACTATCAAAGATACATCTCTAAACAACCTCCCACACGATACGGACTCACCCGAAGGTATGAAAACTCGCTCACTAACGGACTCATATACTCTCAAACCCAACTGTTTTACATGACTCAAGACACAAACGACCGAGAAGCCCCGAATCAAACAAAACAAACGTAGGAATACCATTAACAAGGAATGTACCGGTGATAACGTGCGCATCTTCCTCGCCTACCTTCTTGTCCATCATGAACAACTTGCCATCGGTCTTCCGCCCACCTCCCTGGGACAAGATCTTGGTGATGCGGTCGGCTTAGCACCCGACCCTTGATTGTTGTTGTTGTTGTTCATCGGTGTCTTCTGATAAGAATTACCGCCGTTGCGGTTGCCTCCACTCGGTAGCTCGACCTCCCGGTTTGGCCATGATCCACCGGGTCCGTTGCTCGCAAAGCTCGTGCGGGTCTCGAGCAGATCCGGTGCACTCGTGCACTCATGTCTCTTGTGGCCTACACCACCACAACCAAAGCAGGTCACTCCCCAACTATTACTCACACTCCCTCGGCCTCGCCCAAAGGAAGTCCCAAAGACTAAACCCGGACCAGAAGAAAATCCTTTAGATCGATTGTAGTTGCCTTTCTTGAAATTAGATTGGCCACCACCCTCGCTCTCAAACTTCCTCTTCTCTCCACCTGACCTCTCCTGAGCCATCTCCACTAGTCTCTCGGCTCTCCCACCCTCTCTCATACGCTTCCTTTACATCGTAAGGACTCCCACGGGTAACTTATCCATAATTTTCGTGGTTAGCCCTCTCTCAAACCTCAAAGCCAGATTCTCCTCACTCAAACCCATATCCTCAAAGCATATCTAGATATCTCATTGAACGCTCGTAGTACTCGGCCCACGGACATCTCGGAGTCATCTTAAACTTATCGAACTCCTCTCTCAACTTACTCCTCACATGTTGCGTACGAACTCCTTCCTCACATGACCCTACGGAACTCCTCCCAAGGTATAGCAGGTAACCCTTGGTTGGTATATATCTCCTTGGCACTCACTTTCACCGAATCCCACCACTTGCCGGCCTCTCTCGAGATAGAATGCAGCTGATCCACTCTCATCTCATCGGGACGGTGAACTAAATCTAGTATGTTCTCCATCTCCCTCACCAACTATCCGGAAGGTTAGGCTCCTCAACTCCCTTGTACTCCTTCGGGTTAAACCTCGCAATATAGAGGCTGACTTTAGCATGGTCAACCTCCTTCTCCTTATCCTTATTCTTGTCCTCATTCACTTTCTTTAGGGTCTCAAGAAGAGCATCTTGGTGTTCTAACATCTTTACGATGTCATCCATGGTCATAAGCTCTGCTCTCGCGTACAAAGCATTTCTCTTTGGCGGCATCTTGAAACTATACATATATAAGAAAGGGTAGATATGAACATACGTACTAAACTTCAAAACACGAAAACACGCTGCCCAGAACCTACTCGATCGAGTATCCAAACCCACTCGATCGAGTAACGGGCTACTCGATCGAGTGCCCCCATGTACTCGATCGAGTACCCAAACTCCAGAACCAAACAGACCTTCTGATCTCTAACCCACTCGATCGAGTATCTAGGCTACTCGATCGAGTGATTTCTACTCGATCGAGTACCCCTAGTTACTCGATCGAGTGTGCCTAAAAAACGCGATTCGGACTCAAAATCGCAAAAACCCACCCGATCGAGTCAGCCCCACTCGATCGAGTATCACTAATACGTAAGAGCTACCCGCATATTACGTCATACAC
The DNA here is from genome assembly GCF_048544455.1 of Silene latifolia. Lineage (NCBI taxonomy): Eukaryota > Viridiplantae > Streptophyta > Magnoliopsida > Caryophyllales > Caryophyllaceae > Silene > Silene latifolia. Next base: position 114,277,533 of record NC_133527.1, on the reverse strand, counting down.
TAACATGCTAAACTTTATAAAACCACATGATATCATACTAAATATGCTACGCGTCTATTCTGCTATCAACAAGATCAATTCATCATGCTATTAAAGCCACATTGTAAACATCCAACATGCTATTCCAACATCAAGTCCACACATTTATTACTTTTCTTTCACATTCTCAACTTCTCCTCCAACATCCAACAATCACACACTTCATCACATTGTTAACAAGTTAACCAAGCACACATATGACTCGACAAGCACTTTCCCATGTGACCGGTTCAAAGTTGTAGGGCGACCCCCGCGACTTTAGGACGTCTCCCAAGCCTTTGCACTAGCTCCTACAACTTTTACCCCGGGTTCATTTTAATTGACTCCCTATGTTCATTAAGTTCATTGGTTACAGGTTTCAGGATCGTCGCTCTGATACCATTTGTAACACCCCCATACTCCAAGTGCCTTACCAGGACCACTCAGGTATGAAGACATCACCATCTCGGTCGCCCGAGGTATGATAATCAAATAGACAAAACAGAAACAACATTTATTATAAATAGTTTAATGGATAAATACAATCCTCAAAACCAAACCAAAGTACGATACATTATTCCAAACTAATCGTTTCTCAATCGAAATGTAAATAAATGCTAAACTACAAAGGAAGACTCTATCGTCATGTCGTGGCCATCCCAGCTATCCCAGAACTCATCTCTATACTGTTCAATATCGCTCACCATCCCCGAATGGATCACCGCAGTTTACAAAACAACACCGGGGTCAGTACTAATCACACAATCAATATAGATAAGTAATAAGGCAGACAGACAATTTGAATGTCACACACACACACACACACACCACCAACTCCCATCATCTCAATATCGATCGTCCACTGGACCACCCCGCCGATGGGGGACCGCAGCCTGTTCCCACCTAAGCCCCGCTCATCGTACGGGCGATAACCCTGTCCCATTAATGTGCACATCCCCTTCCGTGGCGGGTTCCACGAAGGGCGAAACTAGGGCGTGAAGTCACTCCCGCAAGTGACCCCACTCGGTAGAACGCATCTCGAGAGCCATAGACAACCAATCACGATCACAATCACAATCACAATCATCATATCAAACAACTAACTACAGCACATCACCAATATCCCATTATGAGACTAATACGAGTAGAAATCCTACCGAAAGCACAACACGCAGACGGTATCTACAACTGTATCAAAACGGCTCCTCTACGAATTCTCCTCCTATCATACAACACATAAAGACTACACATCACAAACTACACACCAAAACCTCCAATTCCTAAATTAGGGTTTCACCAATCTTAACAAAACATTATAGAAATTATATTAAAAGCTTACCCCCGACGCAAGGAATCCAACGACACGAACTACGATACGAACCGACCGTCGTCGAACTCCGGAATTGTCAAGAACGCGATTAGGAAGAAGAACTAGTTGCTTTCTCTCTTAAACAGGTTTTAGGTTTTGTAAAAAGTGATTTAAAACAATGACGAATATGTTTAAATACCTTAATCGCGTAATTAACAAAACCCGAGAAAACTCCCCCGTAAAACCGGACACTCGATCGAGTACCCAAGGTACTCGATCGAGTACCCCCCTACTCGATCGAGTGCCCCAGCTACTCGATCGAGTGCCCAACAGGTCAGAAACTATTTTGCTTCGCCACTTACCCTTACTCGACAGAGTAAGGCCTACTCGATAGAGTACCCCCAAGACTATAAATACGGAGTATTACAGACTAGGTGTCACTCAATCGAGTAAGTTAGTTACTCGATCGAGTAACGTCTTTACAGCGAGGATTTATATATCGTGTTTGAGAAACCGTAAATCATTTCCGCCTCTCTTCCCTAAACCTAAATGTCGTCTCAACTTCTTCCCTTCACTATAGCCTCTTCCATGGGAGCCTTTAAGGATGCTTGTGCCGTAGGGATGGGTTGCTTGAGTCGGGTAGCGGTCTTGATGCCGGAATGCTATGCGTAGGTATGTCATCATCATCATCATCATTATCGTTGTCGGTTTCAATTAGGGTTGTAGTGGTTGTGATAGATGATTGTACTATTTGTTTAGGTGTGTTGTGTGGTTGTTTGACATCTTGTGATCGAAAGTGGAGTCGCTGCGGTGTGCTAAAGGTAGGTTCGCCTGCTCAGTACTGTTGATTGTCTAGAGTGTCTTTTGATGTGATTTGATTGCGTTAGTGTAGGTGTGGTGGCCTGATTGTGATAGTTGGTTGGTAATGTGTTGTTTCGTTGTCGTCGTTGTGGTACAACTGATTGTGTTTGTTTGTCTCTGGTTCTCGAGGTGCGTCCTCGGCCGAGTGGAGTCACTTGCGGGAGTGGCTTCACGCCCTTGTTTCGCCCTCCGTGGAATCCGCCATGGGAGGGGATGTGCACATTAATGGGACAGGGTTATCGCTCGGTATGATGAGTGGGGCTTAGGTGAGAACGGCTGCGGTCCACCACTGGCAGGGCTTGTCCAGTGGACAGTCGGTGACGATGATTGATTGGTGGAGATGTGGCTGGTGTATGTGCTATTATGTCTGCATTGTTATGTTAGTGGTTGGTGTGTTTCTCAGTTACTGACCTTGTGTGGTTTTGCCTTCTTGTTTGTTTCTGTTGTGTATGCCGTGATCCCTTTTGGTGAGCAGTCAGTCTTAGCAGGTGATGTCTTGGATGATAGTTGGATACTTGGCGGGATGAGTCTTTCACAAGTCATGACAGACGTGTAGATCACATAGTTGATAGTAGTCCGAGTTGTATCTTTGTATATCTTAGTTTGTTAATCACTGTAATGTAACTTAATCATTCTTTCATCGACATTTGATTATTACTGTTCTCGGGCAACCGAGGTGGTGACGCCCTTATATGCTAGGGAAGGTCTTGTTAAGGCTCCTTGGTATATGGGGGTGTCACAAAGTGGTATTAGAGCGACGATTTTGGAACCCGTAACAAATGAGCCTAATGAACGTAGTGAGTCTCATAAAATGAACCTAGTGTATGTGTATTGGCAGCCCCAGCTGATGCTAGATTTTGGGCGAGTAGGCGCCCTCATTTCAAAATCATGGCCCCATTATGCTTAAGCCAGTCACCGGTTATGGGGATATCGAGTCGGGAATTATGTGCCTAATGTGTAAAATGGTTATGTTAGGGATGTTTGTGATGGAGTCTTTATGGGTGCTAATGTGTATAATTGTGAGAATCTATAGTTAGGTAGTAATAGAGGTGGTGATATGTTTATAATACGTGACAGAGTGTATGATGCGGTGATAGTAATGGTTGTTCTAAATAGTTGGTATTAGTGTTTGATATGAAAGGAATTGTGAGTATGGTAGGTGGTAATGATATTAATTAGTAAGTTTTGAATGAGTTGTAGCAGCTGTCCAAGTAGTACTTGGAGAATGTGATAGATGAATGGTTGAATGCTTCCGCAATGTGGTGTAATTAAGTTGAGTAAGCTAGTCGATAATTGTTGTGACATGGTTGAATTATTAGTAAGTTTGAATGATAAAGAAGGGTTAGATGTTAAATGAATGCTTAGGGTGATATGGTTAGTAGTTGCATTGTCGAAGTTACAAAGGCGTGACTAGAAATTATTTTGTTGTAATCCCAATTGTATGATTAGAAGTAAAAGAAATGTGTTGAAAGTATGCATGAGAAAGTTAAAAGTTTGGTCATTTGGTTGCGTAATGGTTATTATAGAGTGAAAGGAAAAGTTGAATGGAGTAATATGTTTGTTAGAATTGATACGTTGCATTTGTTGTTAGGTTTCTTTACCTCTTATTATACTCCTCTAATAGTGAACTAATTAACTTCTTAATTATTTGTTCTTTAGATTTAGTGCATGCATAACAAAATAAGAGATTTATAAGAAAAATAATATCCCTTACATTGTTATTTTCGGATTTATGGGCACAAGTAAGGTCTCCTACCTTCACTTGTTCTTGAGCTATGATGAATATTAGGATGATCCTCCAAAAGTCTAAATTAAGAGCTCTCCTCTTGATTGCACCCAAGATTTAACCCTTATCACTACCAAATAATATGTGCTAGATATTTGTTTAGTAGTTTACCTTAAAATTGATTACTAATACTCATATATTACACTAATAATATTAGTAATTTCTTTGAACAATTTGAATCAAAACTTCTCATGTTTTGATGAAGAAGGAATGAATATGTGAGAGGTTTTGGCATGTTATGAACATGAGCATCTTTTGAGAGAATAAAATGAGAAAAAATAAGAACAACAAAGTGTTGTGTGTTCTAGTGTGGTCCGGCCACTATGCTCCCTTTTGAGCTTTTTTTTCTCTTCTCAATTTGTCTTATGCAAATAGTGTAGGTAGTAGGCTTTAGTAAAGTGTTGTTATAAGTTGTTGGAGCATCTTTCCAACAACTAAATGACAAAACCAAAAAAACTCCACCATCTTATATTTTGGACAGTACATATGTACCTATATGGGTCCATTTTTGTCTTATAATATTTGACCTACAAATGCTTATAAGTTTTATGTTTAATTATCTTACATAATTAAATATTAATTTGATCATACAACAATTATGTGACAAATAAACTTATATTCACTTAACTTATTGAGTAATATTTTATCATTATATCAACATATAATGGGTCCCATAATAGCTAGTTAGTTAAGTTTACAACGTCTTATAAATGTAAATTACTAATTACCTCTGCCTCGAAATATTTATAAACACTAGTAGAAAAAGTCTCATTGACATCGGTTATTTTACCCCATTTACATCACTTTTGTGGCGATGTTTCTGGGGGCGACGTATTTAGTATTTTTACCTTAACATCGGTTTTAGAACCGATGTTAATGGCACAGAGTTACATCAGTTTCTTCGTACAACCGATGTTAATAACACATAATTTACATCGGTTTCTTCCTAGAACCGATGTTAATGGCCTCTAATTTACATCGGTTTTGATGTAAAATCGATGTAAATATCACCTTATTTACATCATTTATTGACTAAAACCGATGTATATAGGTTTTCTTTAATTAAAAAAAATTACATTTGAGGCGGTTTTCTTATGGGAAAACGCCTCAAATGGAAGTTGCAATCAATTAAAAATAAATTACACTTCCAAAATCCATAATTTATATATTAATAATCCATAATTAAAAATATACAAGTGTTTTGAACATACGTAAAAAGATGTCTGTAATGACTTCTGATTGAATAATAATAGTAAGATACAAAATTTAATTAAAAAAACCTAAACATAATTGTGTATACTCCTCGTTTGTTCCTTATATTTGAGCTCCTTCTAACTTGCAACATTGCGTCGAGTAGCATCACTGTTCAAATATCCTGCCAAAGAGGCAGCTCATGTATAACTTATCATAAATACTAATTTCATACTCAGCAGTATTACTCAAATAACAAGTGAAGGTAAGGATTGAAAGCGTATAAGGCGGCTGAACTGTAAGCTATGGTATGGTTGTTCAGAACACGGTTAAGCATAAGATGCATTAAGAAGCATATTGTAATATCTTGGGAGATTTCGTAATATATCATGCGGAATATAATGATATTCGCAAATATGAGCTCTTTAGACTATTAATTAAGTGCTGGCATGGGATTTGGCGTACAAACATGGATCGCTAATGAACAAAGACAATGGGAGTATCTTGTTTAGGCAAAAATCCAACTTGTTTGGCCGCACTCCAAGTTGTATCCCATAGTCCTAAGAAATTACATTAGACAGCGTATTGATGGCACGTAACATATTCTGAAATGGACGAGGAGCCCTAGCTAACACTATGTAGATGACTCAAGTCCCTTTAAACAAGAGAAAATGGGACATGTTTGAAAGCACATGCCTTTTCAGCTATTAAAGAAGCAAAAGAAAACTACCAGGGCCTATAGCAGTACACACATTGATAGTAGCCTAAAAACAGGATAAAAGAGTTTCAGCCAATTATCATCAAAAGACAGTGAGACAGGCACAATTCTATGACCACTTCAAATGCCATAATTTCAAAAGGTTACATTATTGATTGTCATATTTGAGCCGGGAGACAAACATATATTGACTTGGTTGAAGAGTATCACAACATTCTAAATTTAATTTCCAACAATCGAAACAAACGGCTGAAAAGTCAATCCGCAATCCAAGAAAGCATATCAAGTTTAAAAGGATCACAAAGACAGTTGAAAACTGTGGAGAATTAGTTTACCTCACGTTGTGACTGCCGTGTGTCATAGTGCAAAGAGCGAGCCATAGGAAGCGACGAAGCAAGCTGAGAAGCCGATTCGTTCGTATCAGTGAAGATTATCGTGCATCATCCACTGTATATAGTCATGACAACAGAATAATTATAGCTACTGAACAGCATGCGAATACAAAGGGAGAAACAAAAGAGTGAGAATACGAGACCAACCTACTATAGCAACAAATGAAGTCAGAGATGAGTTCAGGCCTAGCAGAAGCCGATCAAAGCATATGGCAGTGTGCCTAACAGTGGTATTGGCCTTTATTTTCGGATCACTTGCAGGATCCACACAGTTTTCTTGCCTTCAGCAGTCATCAAGGTAGGATACAACTAGTGCCAACATAGTTGAACCCTTTCACGAGGATGATGTGTAGAAATCATAATCATACATATTCGAAAAACAGCCTGCACTCATCATCAATATTCATATTCAGAAAAACATCAAGCAAAAATATTATAAAATAAAATAGAAATGCAAAATCTGATAATAACGAAAGTATCATAGCTGAGAATAGGCACCAAAGTTTAGCAGACTTCACTGACATATACACTCAACTATATGGACACAATCAGATACTCTCACATTAGTTGCTACATGACATTATGAATGAAGTAGTGGAAGCTGTGTACCATCGGAGGTGGGAGATGCCTGGCAGTCTGACTGCTCTGATGTAGGAGAGTCGGTCAATCAACTAAAAACCAGGAAATATTCACAAAAAATGTGAAAAGTTAACCAATCATAAATAGTTATATTCTAGGCATTAGCAATATATCATTCAGAAATAAGACTCCTACAAGTATACCAACCGTTGCATACAAGGAAAATAAATAATAGACAGATTTAAGAAAGGATATAAAAGGATAATGAGAATACTGTCAAATTTGCAAACAATAAAGAAATAGCTTGTTTTTGATGGCTGACAAATGATCAGCCCACGATTAAGATGCCAATTACCATTATAGTATCACTTTATTATACTCCATATCATATATCGCTAGATAATTTTTATAAACTACTAATCGTAATTCCATCAATATCCCAGGTGAACTACTATTAGCACTCTTAACAATCCAATAATAACAGTTTCATCCAACTTTAACCACATTCTCCTCTTTTATTCCACATAACATGAATTTAAGACGACACAACATATCATTACGATTATCATGAACCTTCATCATATAGATGAAGAGAATAAGACATATATTAAAACTCAGATACACTTGGGTAAAATGATCAATAGTTATCAATACTTTGCTATGACCTTGATATAATAACAAGCAAATCATAATTCATAAGACAAAGGTGATAAAAAGGGAAATAGTGAGCCTTCACTTTAACCCTTTCTCTAGACAAGGCCAATCAAATCTAATTTCCTTAGGATTTCAGGCTATGTGTTCCTCTCCGCTTCTCGATCACGCCCTGTAAAATAATTAGTTGCTCAAATAATTTCAGAGGGCATGATAAGAACCATGGACCACTACTAAACACTACATGTATCCATAAGTAATCTCCTCATCATCTCCTAACTAACGAGCAAACATGCTAAACGTTTTATATGCAATATTATACTTTCTAGTGTTTGTACAAGATATGCATAGCATGCCATCATGATGCTTAAAAACAACAAACTTAACAAATCCTAATCACTTGTAAGACAACATACTCATGATACACTACTTATTTATTCCCTCCATCTCAATCATTTATTTACCTTTTATTAAAGTACCCTTCACAAAAAGGTAAACAAATGACGGGGACGAAGGGAGTACATTCAAGTTGGTGCAATCGGAAACTCAAATATTGTACTGGAGTAAAAGTTTAAAACTAAGGATGCCACATACTTGATATTTCATAGAACTTCACACCTATAGTCAAAACATTTATAAAGACACATTTAAAATCTAGCAATACAACCTACAAGCACTCCAAAGCAAACAGATGATGCTACTATAAAACTTAATGTCTTTTTTATTTAGTGTTTTTTCCAGAATTGGTTGAATTTAATCCTATTTACCAATCTTCATCAGACCCAAGTCTATTACTATATCAAAACTCCTACATGACTAAATCAAATTAATAATCTCATTTACTAATAACTGATACAAACAGACCATGTCAGGGTAATAAGTTAAATAATATCATCATAACCTATACAAACACTCATTAGAATAGTAGCTTGAGAAAAATTAGAAATAAATTAAAAAATAAAGAAAAATACTTTGGCCGGAATGAGGCAACAAATCTGAGGAGGTTGAGAAATGATAGTGTGGTATCATTACTGTGTAACACAAGATTCAACCCTTGATTTGGACCATTGTAACTTCATTTACCTACAATTGAAAAAAAAATAGGAAATCACACATCGTTGACCACTATCACCTGCAGAAAATTGGAAAATCAAACATCGTTTAAGTGTATCGGAACCCGAGTTCATAAAACACATCCCTAAGATGTGCCCACTTCACAAAAAAAAATCTTAATTCCAACAAAAATAAAAAACCCCCAATTCATTAATCAATAAACCCTAACTAACTTAAATGAAATTATTAAAAAGTAAAAAAAATACCTGCATCAATACATAGTCATTGTCGAAGTGTGCAACAATGGTGGTAAAGTGGAGTAATCAAAGTAGTGCAATGCGAGGGTGAGAGTAGATCGCAACAACGTAGTTCAAGGAACGTAGCACCGTATATAAGGCGCGGGATATAGGGTGGTATCAATGGTATTGTGCGTCTGTGGTGGTACAGGGTGGTGATGGCCGTGGTGGTCGACTGTGACGCTATGACGGTAGAGGGTAAGAGTGATGGTGAGAGGTCGAATGAAGAAGCGACGACAAGAGCAACAAGTGATATGAGAAAGTGAAGGGTTGTGTGAAGAGGAGAGGCTAGGGCAATTTGTCTATTAATCTTATTCAGTTAATGAGAAAGCTTTTACATCGGTTATTTAAAACTGATGTTAATGATACGGTATTTACATCGTTTATGTTAAAACCGATGTCACAGATATTTTTGTACATCATTTTTTAAAATAACCGATGTAAGGAGAAAAAACTGTACACATTTTACATCAGTTTTTGTATGAACCGATGTTATTTATGAACATTTACATCGTTTCATCTAAAACCGATGTCTTTGTGGCGATGTCAATAGGACTTTTTCTACTAGTGAAAACCTCAACATAATTTAGTGAATTAACATATTAATTTACTAAATCGAATCTTATTTAATCACATTACAATAAGATACATACTTCCTCTCATAAATATAAATTGTTCATATTTAAGGAATTAATCAACTTGTATCGACATACAATTAATTAACTTTAATGATAAGGGCATCATCCTTTAGGTGTGACCTTAAGGGATCAACTGACCATCACCGTCCTACGACAATAACGTCAAACTCTAGCAAGCCAATCGTTACCGATTAATGTTGATCAGTTGACTATAAAATGAATCATCCCTTTTGTATTCTTATTATGAGATTTAATTATGATATTTAAATCATGTGATCACACTATTGTTGAGGACACATATTCCAACAATCTCCCACTTGTCCGAGTCAAGTGTGCGTCACCAATTCTCTTGTCCTATTACAATCTCCCACTCAATGTAAGGTGTCTTGCAGGTTGTACTTGCACTTGATCATATCTTGAGTGGTTTCCTCGATCTGGAGAGTAACTGTCTGACCGGAATTATCTACCATAGATACCTTTCGAGCGTGGCCACGCATTTCCAGTTAACTACTCTTCGAGTGGCCTTGAGATTTCAAACAATTCTGACAAGGGGTGGACAATTCCTATTGCACTATTCCCTTTGTTCAGCCACAGTTCATCATAACCCAAAATATACCCATTTGACCTCATTTACGACAGTCGTAGAGTATAAATCAAAGCTAATCAAAAATTTGTGCCAACTTGGGCGAACAGTCTCTAGTCAAAAGAATTGACTCATAAGAATACTATAACAGCTCTTGCCACGACCAGGCTTTATGAATTACCAGAACTCTATAAGCGGTCACTGCCCGATAGAGTGTCCCATACAGTCTGCCTATGTGATCGACTAGTTATCCCATATGACTCTATGGCACTTGAACTTGTCATCAATCGCATCACACTCTAGTCACTTCGAGACGTCACCTTATATAAGTAACTAGGGGCGAATACCATGTCAATCCAGTTCACTTTAATGGGGTTCAATTTGTCTCTACAACCCATTTGGATTTAACAAAGAATGAGTGAGTTTAATAAAACTCAAACGATAAATGCGATTATCACATATGAATAGTCAATACTCTATTACTACTTCATATCTTATAATCTTTAGTGTACCATTAACACTAGTAAAAATGCAATAAAAGCTTGGCAAGTGGATATACCCTATATCCATATATTCCAACTTTGTCAATTGCTATTTCCTTCTATTCAATGTTATTTCTAATAATTTGAATTTATCTCTAAGTATTTGTCTAGTCTTCTTACTAGACTTGGGCTCTTTAACTTGAAAGATACTCCCACTGTTATCACATAACTTGTGATAAAATCATTTGTAGAGGGATTCACCCTTAATCCCTACGTTGCCATTTTATCACAATCTACTTAGATTCCTTTTGTAGAATTTGCATTGCGTGAAGCTAAAATACTTTTCTAGTCTCTTACTCCCAAGTCAATAAGACATCCTAGGATTTCAACAAATCCCTTTTGGTTTGGAAACTGAAGTTTGTGCAACCCTTCAACACCTAACTTAGTTTATCATCCAAACATATGAACGAATCCTTAATTCTTCTCAAGAATCTCAAGGATATTCTTTAAGGCTTTCACAAGCCATATCATGGGAATTATCTTATTATTGACTTATCATGCCCTAGGCATATATCACATCATGGCATGTGCGTCTGTTGGCATACATGATCATTCTAATGGCGGAAACACAAGAAATTGATTTCAAGTAATCAATAACTTAATAGGTTATGTGAACGACTATGACTCCATCATAGTAATTGAAGGATCATAGATCCATATTAGACTCTCTAATAAAAATTAAATTATCTCATAATTTATCATCTAGGTGATCTATGTAACATGCATGCAAATATGAAAGCATGAAAATGAAAGTTTAAGGAAAAACAATTTCCTTACATTGATTTTATGGTAAAATGGGCACAAACTAGTTCACCTTACTAGCTTGTTCTTGAGCTTATACCAAATGGATGATCCTCCTTACTAATCTTCAAAGAGAAGATCTCCTTCAAGATGCACCCAAGAACTTCACCCAAAATAAATAACAAGTAATTAACTAGAAACTTATTATTATTATACCCTTGATATTATTTGTAATATTACTAACAAGTCTTAGTAATAAAATTTATTTACTAACAATCTTAGTAAAGATGAATAATTATTTTAGAGAAATGATTGATTTTTGTTCACATGCAAAAATATACAAAATGATGTAGTATAGAAAATGAACAAAGGATGGAGTATAAGGAAGGGAAAAGTGGCGGGTGGGATAGAGTGTGGTAGTGGACGAATTGTCTTATATTATTTAATCTTACATCACATGCAAAATCTATATAAGATAACTTATGGTAGTATATAAGGTAAGGTGAAATGATTATGTTACTAATAATCCACTACCCTATTTTACACGGTCCACTTGCCCATTTACGGGTCCATATTAGTTCTTATATTTGTCGCACAAATACGTGTAATTTTATTTTAAACATCGTTTCATGTTTAAATACTTCCATAATTAATTCGTCCAAATCACTCCGTAAATATACACTACCCATATTATTTACGTACTAATATTAATCACATTAATCAATTAGTACAATTTTAGTGAATTAACAATTAATTAACTAAAACCCGTCTCCCAAAAATTTATTATTCAATTATCGCATAATTAAATAATAACTGCCGTGCCTCGAGTTCGCAACTCGAAATCTCTCTAAAATAATCGACTAACCTCTTAGTCTATAAATCAAGGGACTAAATAAATTGTATCTCATACAATTAATTAGTTGTCAATTGGGGTTCGTTCCTTTAGGTGTGACCGAAATGGGTCAGTTGATCACCGCCGTCTCACGACAATAACGTCAAACTCTAGTTAGCCAACCGTTATCGATTTACGTTAATCAACTGACGAGGATCAAATAATTAAATATCTGATGATATTCCATTAATGAGATTTATTATGTAAACGCACTATTGTGGAGGACACTAACTCCAACAATCTCCCACTTGTCCGACACAAGGTGTGCGCTACCAATTCTCTTGTCCGTTTTAATCTCCCACTCAATGCAAGGTGTCTTTCAGGTCGCACTTGCACACGAACATATCGCGAGTGGTTTTCTCGATCGGGAGTGTGACTACCTGACCGGAAAAATCTCTCACAGATTACTTCCGAGTGTGGCCACGCATTTGTAGTCATTAACTCCTCGAGTGGCCTTGAGATATAGTTACCCAACGTGGGTGGACAATTCTGTATGCCCGGCCTATCTATCCTATTGCACAATCTGACTCACCATGACCTAGTAAATGCCCTTTTGGCCTCCTTTCACGGCAAGACCTAGGACAAAAACCAAAGTCACTCGGAAACTGCACTTGCTCAGATAATAGTCTCCAGTCAGAAGAATCGACTCATTAGAACATCTTAGAGATCCCCGCCACGACCAGGCATCTATAATAGAACTTAGGGACTCTCTAAATGGTCACTGTCCGGCAAAGTGTCACACACTTTGCCTATGTAATCGACTAGTCATCACGTATGACCTTATGGTGTTGAACAACCATCAATCGACTTATAATCTAGTCACTCCGAGACGTCACCTCATTAAGTGACTAGGGACAAAATACAATGTTCATCTTATTTACTTGAATAGTGTTCAACATTGTCTCCACAACTTATTCAGATAAACAAGGTATTCATGTTTTCAGTCAAACTGAATAATTGAGTTCTTAAAGAAACTCTAACAATGAATGCGATCATCACTTATGTAAATATCAATACTCTATCCAATATTTACATAACGATCTTTAGCAATTAAGGTATACTCTTCAATCACATTGAAATGACATAACCATCATGTCTACCTTATACCTACGGCTTTGGTTAGAGGATTAGCAACAATTGCATCACTCTAATTTCCATTGCTATTTTCCTTTGTTCTATGCAATCTTTTCATCACATAGAGCCTTTCTAAGTACATGTCTAAACAAGTTTTAAACTCTGGTTCTAAAGCCAGTCAAACACTCTCACTGTTTTCACAGTCTCTCGAGGAACGATATTCGGCTAACAGAACTACTCTAGTTCCATTAAAATCCGGATATCAATTATTTCTTTTACAACATCGGATGCTGTAATGTACTTAGCTTTTCGTTCATGATTTGTACGTATAACACTTATACATACACATCCTTCATATGACATCTTTTATGTATGACTCCTCATACATATTTGCTTTTATACATGTATAACTTCTTATACATATATGTATAACTTCTTATACATATTATTCTTTATGCACATAACACTCTTACATGCTAACCATTCCTTAACGAGACTCATAACATCTTATAAGCATAGGAACGTAATCGTGTAACCTTTTACACGAAATTAATTAATTCCTCCAAACTAAAAGAGTAAATCCTCAGTGCTTCTCAAGTACTCAAGGATGCTCTTGTTAGTGATCTAGTGACACTCACTAGAAAATTATTGGTAATGACTTCTCATATTCTCAACATGATAAGTCCCGATGAGAGAAGCTTTTAGCATATTTAATAGATCCTGCAGCGGAAGCACAAGAGATCATATTAATTGTTCAATAACTTGAAGGAGTCAAGAATCTTATCACATAAGTCTCTTGACTAAAATTCTAATATCTAAAGAGATCTATCTCATTAGATCCAGATATTTAATATGCGCCATGCTACTCTCAAGTATTCACCCGAGAATATTTCTAGTCACTAATATGTCAAACACATATTTAGACTAAGAAACATCACCTTAGCTACATTTCTGGTCACTTATAATATGTCAAGCACATATTTAGACTAAGAAACTCACTTTAGCTCCCACTAAACTCCATGTATCGTCTTGTTATCTCGACACTCGAGTAATACCGTTTTGATAGACTACATGATTGAACCCAAAGTTCCAAGTATTTGACGTATATAGATCACAAAAGGGATCTTTCAAGCATGCTAGGCTTCTTAGAATTGACAACATCAACAAAACTTCTCCCAAGGAGAAAGTTTCATTATTCATTTGCCGAATCTCATCCTCATGAGAAGCTATATTGCTAAGAACATACGAATTGATAAAGGCATTTGGGTTGTCACAAAACTCTCTATAACAAGCCCAAAATTTTAAACATCTTATGTAACCTTTACGACAAGATCAAGGTAACCAACCAAAGTATTCACCTTAAATCAAGTCTTTGAAAATATCTCGTGTTTCCTTCCTTATCGCATGGTGTGCAAGGAGATCAATTCGAATTGCATGGTGACACGCCATCACATAGAGTTCATACTATAGAAAAGCCTTTGATGAGGGTATAAGATTCGTCACTTTTGAAAATTAACACAATATTATCGCAAAATTATCTCCTTATTACCACTGAGCCACAATAAAGAACGTCTTCTTGCATTGTACTCACCATTGAGCCTCAATAAAGAACATCTTCTTGTATTGTACTCAGTTTGTGGGTCTTGGACATCCGTAAGTTCAAAATTTCTCCCACTCTGTCTTCCAGAAAATGAAAATCTTTCTGGAAAGACAGTATTATGAGCCACAAACTCTTTGTTCTCGTATTGGAGGAGTAAAAACCAAGTGGTTCAATTTTGGATAACCCTCACAAATACACAAATTGGTTCTGAACATAAACATGTATGATCCCAAATGTATAAAAAGACAGTTAGGGACTCTCCCTATCCATATCTCATATGGATTCATTAAGGCTATCATAGTCGGGTTTTAAACTTTTAGTGAGAAAATAGCTTACAAAATTGCGAAAAACCTCAAACTATATCTCATAAAGTTCGGTTTATATACTTGACTACACCATACTCTATGGTGTCCCAAGGAGAAGGTATTATGTGAACTGGTTCACAACCTTCTTAGTGATTATCAAGATCATTACTTGATATTACCCATTTGATCTTCAAAGTCATTACCTTGAAACTTCCGATCAACATCTTGATCTTGACGTGCTTTTGGTTTACTACTTCATTTTGAAAATATTCCACATTTCAAAAATTACTTTTATGTCTTATTAAATAGATATGAGGTTTTCATATCTCCTTAACATTACGGTAAAAGTAATGAAGTATATTTATAACCAACTATTGGCCTTACACATCCGTATGTATATGGTCAATCACCTCACTATTGTGTTTCTTTTCTGCAAAAGAAAACATAATAAATGCACATACCATAAGATTCTCAATCAAATGGTTGTACGATGTGCTAATCGTTTATACGTGAAACGAATTTACTTGAGGTTTGATCAATTTCGGTTCACCGAATCAGAGACATTAAAATCTACAAGATAGTATAATATTTAGTTTTCGTGAAGAATGTAAAATTCCTCTAACTTGAGTGGTCTAAACCAACCACCAAGTCATCATAGGAGTAGGTACAACATTTTGTTTTAAATCACATGAGTGATGCCTTCTATGTATAAACATAGATGATTATATTCTTTTAAAACCAAATTTAGGTACATTTGTCCCTATCGAAATCATTGCTATTATAGCACCATTTCGATACAAAAATGTCCTATGCTAGACGTCTTACGTTTTATCAATTCATGTAAACTTCTTTACAAAGAATGGACCCGTACTTGGTATCTCATACCAAGATAGTGGAACTAGCGTATCCATTGAGTAGATGTCTCTTTCAACTTTTGTTCTATCACATACATTTAGGGTTGATTCTTCTTAACTCCCACTCACTTTCACATTCCTCTTTGCTTCAATCAAGCAAAAATGAATCTCATGAAGACCTCTCTTCATGTCATTCGTGATATTTTATACACTTAGTGAGAGTGAATTACTATAAAGTGAGTGTAACATGTGGCAAAATCTCAACTTCTTGCGAAATTGGACTACCTAACCGTTCAATTGTTATCATATGCCTAAATTCTTTAGCGCATAAACAATCGATTTGGCCTTTCTCGAAGTGAGCCATTTGACGGTATCATATTGGAGTATTATAAGTGTTTTTGAAAACTATTTTCGCAAACTTTTGAATTACACTTGAGTAATTAAAACTAATATGTCATCTTCGTGACGGAGGTGTCACTTCCGAAATCAAGACTCTCTTGATAAAATGTGACTTCCTTTTAAACTCGTAATATGAGTTTGCAACATAAAACCCCCTTTTATTAATATGTATGGACGTTAAGTTGTATAATAATCGCAAAAATCGTTGTAAGCTTATGTAGGTGAATTGGTAAATCATGTTACCAATCATTAATTCCTTCAAAGAAACCGCTTCCTATGAAAGAACGAAACGAGTATAATAATAAATAGAGGATGAAAGGAGGATTAAGTGCGCGATGTCATAGTAAATTCATTAATGAAAAAGAACGAAAAATAGGAAAAATTAACATTCAATGTTTTAAAAATACTTGTGAAAAACATGTTCAACAAGTTTTAGCATTTATATAATGATCTCTCACTAAATTATATAAATGATTCCAAGACCCAAATATTAAACAAAAATGAGCATCGCTTGGGCGAAACATCCCATAATTATGTAAATTCGGTACGTCACGTTGACTAATTCTACCTCTAGAACTCTTGGTCGACGAATTTCCTTAAATCCATATACTAGCCCCGGAACACAAGACCGTCTTATATCCCGTTGAGTCCAACCAATTTTGGCGTGTGATAACCGCTTACCACCCTACTTACTCAAGGTAAAAAGAGAACACCCCGCTTGGGCGAGCGTGGCTCTAATGAACAAGAGATTCATAGGTGTTACTAATTGGTAAGGCTAATCTCAATTTTAGTTATGTGAGAGATCTTGTCAATTTAGTCATAAATTCCCTATAAGTGAACTAATTCGGTGAATGTAAATGACGTGAATTGACAATCGCGAAGATAAAATGCATGTGAATGGCGATTTTGGCATGCGCGAAAATAAAACAAGCAAACAAGTAAGCATATGAATAAATCCTAGTATGGCCACCTAGTTAATAAAAACTAGTCTATTACATTTCGGAATCCAACTCCTTGGTCCCTTGCCTCTTCATTCCAAAAGTGGCTCTTCCTTGTGGGATTTGGAACACCTTTCAAAAATAGACTCCGTCTCGATGTAATCAGTCTTTTGGAAACGCCGGTAAAAATAACTATTACAATTGAATTACATAGCTATTCCTATTATACATTAATTAATAAAATAAATAAAGCTATTAATTAATTACAAACTGGCGATACGAGATCGTATTTAATTACAAACAAATCGATATTCCCATTCATTTCGGGTAATAACGATTAAAATTAACTAGGCCATACTAGGTACAACAAGATAAATACTTTAAATAAATGACAATCATTCATTCAACTTAAATAAATATGCTTAAAATGCTGTAAAATGATGCCAAAATCGCCCTATCTATCAATCATTGGTATCCATCTCAGTTTTTGTGGATTTAATCGATTTTTAACATGTAAAAATCAATAATCAACTCTTAAATCTCATTTAAGTCCAAACTAATTGTCCAAACTGTTTTGAACCTCAAAGTTAGTCCTCACTAATTTTATGATAAATAATTAGTTTGATTTGGTGATATTTTGCTAATTTAATCGGTAAAATCATAATATTTAAGTAAAAATCCAAAATAATTGAAAAATTACCCAAAAAAATGAAACAAAATTTTTTAGTATTCTGGAACACTCCTAAGAACACCAAAATATCAGAAAAAGTTCCCAAAAATTCCGGATAAATTTTATGAAGAAAAAGAACGATATTTATCGGTTTTTAACCACTAAAACCAATAAACATCAAAACAAGGTGAAAATACAAATTAAAATTCACTTTTAACATTTAAATAATATTTTTAAATATAGATAAATTTATCATGGGCAGAATCAAATGTTTCGAAATTATGATTATATTATTTCAGTTTTATCGACTTTTATCTCATAAAATCAATAAACATGCAAAAAATTCGAACCAACCTTCAACTTTTTGCATACAATCAGTAGAAAATATGCATGAAATACCATAAAAAATTCATGCACCGAATCAACTTTTACCTATTTTTAGTCAATATTTTAACTAAAATACGGCATTTTGACTCGGTTTTCTACCAAAAATCATTAAAAATAGCAAAATAACTTCAAAAATCACCAAACTTAACCACAAACCTTTTAAGATCAGTAGGTATGCATGCCCCAAAAATTTCGTGCTAAAACCTCTTCTAACACAATTTTTAAGTTTTTACAAATTATCTCATAATTCATTAAAATGCTTAAAATCAACATGCAAATTACAAGCCTAAGCTCTGATACCACTTGAAGGATCATATATCCATATTAGACTCTCTAATAAAAATTAAATTATCTCATAATTTATCATCTAGGTGATCTATGTAACATGCATGCAAATATGAAAGCATGAAAATGAAAGTTTAAGGAAAAACAATTTCCTTACATTGATTTTATGGTAAAATGGGCACAAACTAGTTCACCTTACTAGCTTGTTCTTGAGCTTATACCAAATGGATGATCCTCCTTACTAATCTTCAAAGAGAAGATCTCTTTCAAGATGCACCCAAGAACTTCACCCAAAAATAATAACAAGTAATTAACTAGAAACTTATTATTATTATACCCTTGATATTATTTGTAATATTACTAACAAGTCTTAGTAATAAAATTTATTTACTAACAATCTTAGTAAAGATGAATAATTATTTTAGAGAGAGTGTGGTAGTGGACGAATTGTCTTATATTATTTAATCTTACATCACATGCAAAATCTATATAAGATAACTTATGGTAGTATATAAGGTAAGGTGAAATGATTATGTTACTAATCATCCACTACCCTATTTTACACGGTCCACTTGCCCATTTACGGGTCCATATTAGTTCTTATATTTGTCGCACAAATACGTGTAATTTTATTTTAAACATCGTTTCATGTTTAAATACTTCCATAATTAATTCGTCCAAATCACTCCGTAAATATACGTGTACCACTACACATATTATTTACGTACTAATATTAATCACATTAATCAATTAGTACAATTTTAGTGAATTAACAATTAATTAACTAAAACCCGTCTCCTAAAAATTTATTATTCAATTATCGCATAATTAAATAATAACTGCCGTGCCTCGAGTTCGCAACTCGAAATCTTTCTAAAATAATCGACTAACCTCTTAGTCTATAAATCAAGGGACTAAATAAATTGTATCTCATACAATTAATTAGTTGTCAATTGTGGTTCGTTCCTTTAGGTGTGACCGAAAGGGGTCAGTTGATCACCGCCGTCTCACGACAATAACGTCAAACTCTAGTCAGCCAACCGTTATCGATTTACGTTAATCAACTAACGAGGATCAAATAATTAAATATCTGATGATATTCCATTAATGAGATTTATTATGTAAACGCACTATTGTGGAGGACACTAACTCCAACAGTAATTCCACTTCCATCAACATGAATAACCCATTTAACCTTGTTGATGTACAACAGATATGAAAGATCTTATCCTCATAAGACTCTCAACTTTATGCCAATATTCTCTCTCATAGATTCAAAAATCTAGAATATATATATCACACCTTTTCCTAGTCTCCCAATCACTCTTTCACAGAAGAGAGCATTGGTACATTATTCTCAATAAGTAATATGTTATCAACATATAAGACATGGGAAAATGATTCTGGCTCCCACTTAACTTCAGTATAATCATGATTCTTCAATCATATGAATGAAACCATTCACTATTATCACATGAACGAAAAGTGTAATCCTTTAATGCTTGCTTAAGACTATTCTAGGATCACTTAAGAAGGCTACGCATAATATGTTAGGATTCTTAGATCTTCATCTAAGGTTTTGTGTTCCAAACACATCCTTCTCTAAATTCCAATTTTAGAAAATCGAACTTTTAATATCATTTGCCATCCTTCATCAAAATGAAATGTGGCGATTCCTAACATAATTTATCTTGATCAATATCTTTATGTCAATCTTATGCATTTGAGTATTCTAAAGCTCTATTTACCTTTAAATAAACCCTCGCTTTAAAGTAAATCCACTCTTGAGTAACAATTTTCGGATTGTAATGTTATGGCTCATATGCAACAAGGTCGATTTGGGATAAGGTCATAATACCATTACTTTCGCAAAACAATATATTAACAACAAGACATGTGTGATAAACTCCTACTGAGCTATACTCCCACTCTATCTTTATAGATTATAGTTTCATTACTTTCACAAAGTAATATTATAAGACATGTTTGTAACGATCCAATCTACTCCCACTCTATCTCTCAGAAATACATCTATCTTCTTGAGAGATAGCTTTGTGAGTTACAAACATATATATGGCGGAGTATTAAGAGTTTATCTAGACTATGCATTAGCTTTCAAAAGCCCATCCCTATCATGGCAGTTTGATTCATGTGATATGCCAGTCTGATCCATGTCATTTGTTAAATAGACTCTCTATTTCAGGTATCTCCTGGTTGACCATCCGTTTAGAATTACTTGTCCGTTCTGGATTGCAAATTCCCAAAATTGAGTTCAACAACTCAAACTGACTCATATTAGTTTGATCTTATGGGTAGTGACACTTGGTCATAATCCATATACTAATAAATATAATTCATTACTTAGATCTTTGCCACTACGATCGAATCGTAATGCTTTAGTACCTTGTTCAATTGGTTCCCTACGTGATTTAGAAATTTCTCAAATTTCTCAAATGCTTCACTTTATATTTGATTAACTCAAATTTATCAAATGCTTCACTTTATATTTGATTAAGTAAATATACCCATATCTACTTAAATCATCGTTAAAAGTGACTAAGTAGTCATAAATTCCCTTTGCGGCGATGCTCATTAGAACACATACATCGGCATGTATTAGTCCCAATAAATCACTTGCTCATGTCCCTTTAGCACTAAAGAGAGTACAAATCATTTTGCAAAGGAGACAAGATTCTCATATTCCATATGATTGAAAATCAAATGGTCCAATAAATCTAGTCGACACTAGCCTTTTAATGCGTTTCTTATTTATGTGACCTAATCGAAAAAGCCAAAGGTACAAATCATTTGGATTACTAGTTATGAGTCTTTTGGATTGTATTATGAAGATATCATTGCTTGAGTTGGAAGTGTCTAAAACTTGTATATCATAAAGATAAGTGACACGGCTCACAACCATGTCTGTTTTCAACAAAATACAAATCATTTCATGTCTAACATAGAAATGAAAATAATGTTTTAGACAAAATGGGTACATAATCACAACTATGTTGATTACAACTCAAAGCTAATAGCTAAAATAAGTACACACGTCCCTCTCGAAGTGGCGGCTACCCTAGCTCCATTTCCTTGTCGGAGATTTATATCACTCTTGTTTCGCTTTTCAACATTTCCAAGTCCCACTTGGAGTAATAAGTCCAACTTTGATATCTCCCAAATACTTGGGGCAATTTCGCTTCCAACGGCCCATGACATTACAATAATGACATTCTTCATAAGATTGGGCACCTTTCTTGGTCTTGGTTGTGGTAGTCTCACTATCCATTTCCAATTCATTATCAGGTTTGGGTTTCTCACCCATCTTTGCCTTCCCTTTAATAATACCAATACTCCTTTCATTTGCAAGGACACTCTTGTTAGAACTCCCACTCAATTTAATATTTCTCCTTGTTTCTTCAAACAAGGATGCCCTTGGTTTACTGAGATTTTCTTCACAAGATTTTTTTACCAAAGTGGTGGGCATTAATATTGGAGTGGGTGGTGGGGAGGTGGTAAAGAAGCAAAAATTTCCATCCTGACCAATGCCAACGCGTAATTCTATAATCATATCATTGTCATACTCGGAGCATTTTCCATCGAATGATTGGAGCCATGAATCAATGGTGATTGGTGTAGGTGTATTAGATGAATTCATTTCATATAATTAACTACAAAAACGGAAATGAAGGAAATAATTAACATCTATCGTTTTTAAAATTACTTGTAAACAAGTATTGCATTTATATAGTGACCTCTACCCAACTATTATGAATGATTCCGAGATCCAAATTCATATTAATACGGGTATGGTGAGCCGAGTCATCCCTTATTAATATAACTCGGTGGATTAACCTCTTAATCGATTCTACTTCTAGAACTCTCGATCGATAAAAATTACTCTAATTTTCATCTTTAGCCCGGAACACATGCGACTACGGTCACGAATACTTCCGTTGAGCGCAATCCAAATTTCGATGTAATAACATTTTATTACCAACTTACCCAACGTAACAAGTTTAGTACCCCGGTGAGCCGAATCTACTTCCTTATGAAATTGGGATTCATGGTTTCTAGTATTTGGTAAGGCTAATTCTCAATTATTAATTTGTGAGAGATCTTGTCAATTTATTATCTATCACGTTTTAAGTGAACTAAAGCGGTGAACTATGATAATTATAATTGACACGGTCGATGACTCGATATGATATGCATGTGTTGTTATGGCGATTTGGCAATGCATGTAACATATTAAAAGAAATGCAAAGCAATAATAAAAATTCCTAGTATGGCCTTTCTAAAAATAGAAAATCAAATAATCTATTACATATTCGGAAACCAACTCCTTTGGTCCCTTGAATCTTCAATTGACACGCCTCCTAAGAACACCGTCTTCATCGGATCACCTTTCCGAATGGCACCGTCTTTGAAGATACTCCATAATTACAATTAATAATAAAAATACAAAGCTATTCCTATTATACATTTGTAAAATGGAAAAACTAGTAAAAATAAAATAAAAGTGATACGAGATCACATTAAATTACAACTGAATCAATATTCCCTTTCATTACGAGTAATATCGATTAAAACTAAGGCCATACTAAGATAAACTTACATAATTCAAAATTATATAAATAAAAGACATTCAACAATTAAAATATGCAGCATTGTAATATGTATCTATCATGCCAAATTATGTGCCAAATTGCCCTATTTTACTTATATCATATATATAACTCAGTTTTATGGAAATGCGTGATAATAACTTCTTAAAATCACAAATTAACACTTAAATCACATCTAAGCTCAATTTAATTATCCTAACACTCTTAAGACCCAAACATTAGTCATCACTCAATTATTGACAATAATTCAACTTGATTTAAGTTTTTGTGCTCATTTTTGACCTTAAAATCATAATATTTATGAATTAAATCCAAATTAAATTACAATAATTTCAAAATTTGAATTTTTAAATTTTTGAACGTTCTGGAATATTTCCATGACACTCATAATGTCAAAAATCATGGTTAAAATTTTCGAATTAATTT
Organism: Silene latifolia; assembly: GCF_048544455.1. Classification (NCBI taxonomy): domain Eukaryota; kingdom Viridiplantae; phylum Streptophyta; class Magnoliopsida; order Caryophyllales; family Caryophyllaceae; genus Silene; species Silene latifolia. The sequence continues at coordinate 114,253,720 of NC_133527.1, read as the reverse complement.
CGAGAAAATATAGTTGCAATTTATCGGTTTTATCTCATAAAACATCTAAAGTATACAAAAATCAATCCAATCAATTTTACAACTTTAGATCTGATTCGTGGAATATTTATGCAACCTAAAATAATTTTCTCATGCCATGCAATTCATTTTAGCTATTTATGCTAAAATAGTCACTATTTATGCCATTTTTAAAACTAAAAATTCATAAGTCATGCTAAATGAGATCATTTAATTTCCAAATTTACATACACTCTGTAAATTATGCATGTGACAACATATTAAAGTTTTATGGCCTAATTCGAAATGTAACTATTTTTAACCATTTTACCTCTTTTAATCCATTTTTATCTCATAAAAAATCATAAATTATGCAATATTAATCCAATTAATACGAGATTGTACACACTACTTGTAAAATATGCATGTGAGGTCATATAAAATTTTCAAGGTGATAGATTAAGTTTAACCATTTTTAGTCATTTTAACCTCTATTTATGCCATTTTTACACTAAAAATTCATAAATCACGAAATATTAATCACATTAATATGATATTTTACATGCAATACATAAAATATTAAAGTGAGGTCATACTAAAATATGACGGCCAGTAGTGAAGGTTAAATTATTTTAGTGAATAAAAATTTATTTTAATCATAAAAATGTAATAAAATCACTAAAAATCAATAAAATGAGCAATAAATTTCCATAAATCATAAAAATGACCTAAAAATATTTTAGGACCAGAATATATAACATGCAAAAACTTTCGTGGCTTTATCTTCATAAAACTCAAATTTTTAGTTTTATATGTTAACATTTTAACTCGGAAAAACAATAACCGATTATGCATGCAACATCCTTATGCTCTGATACCACTTGTTAGGTTTCTTTACCTCTTATTAGACTCCTCTAATAGTAAACTAATTAACTTCTTAATTATTTATTCTTTAGATCTAGTGCATGCATAACAAAATAAGAGATTTATAAGAAAAATAATGTCCCTTACATTATTATTTTCGGATTTATGGGCACAAGTAAGGTCTCCTACCTTCACTTGTTCTTGAGCTATGATGAATATTAGGATGATCCTCAAAAACTCTAAATTAAGAACTCTCCTCTTGATTGCACCCAAGATTTAACCCTTATCACTACCAAATAATATGTGCTAGATATTTGTTTAGTAGTTTACCTTAAAATTGATTACTAATACTCATATATTACACTAATAATATTAGTAATTTCTTTGAACAATTTGAATCAAAACTTCTCATGTTTTGATGAAGAAGGAATGAATATGTGAGAGGTTTTTGCATGTTATGAACATGAGCATCTTTTGAGAGAATAACATGAGAAAAAATAAGAACAACAAAGTGTTGTGTGTTCTAGTGTGGTCCGACCACTATGCTCCCTTTTGAGCTTTTTTTTCTCTTCTCAATTTGTCTTATGCAAATAGTGTAGGTAGTAGGCTTTAGTAAAGTATTGTCATAAGTTGTTGGAGCATCTTTCCAACAACTAAATGACAAAACCAAAAAAACTCCACCATCTTATATTTTGGACGGTACATATGTACCTATATGGGTCCATTTTTGTCTTATAATATTTGTCCCACAAATGATTATAAGTCTTATGTTTAATTATCTTACATAATTAAATATTAGGGCCTGTTTGGCCAAACTTTTTAAGTGCTTTTCTAACTGGAAAAGGAGAAGCCAGGCCAAACAGTATAATTTATACAAATGTAAAATTACTTTTGAAAAGTCAAAAACTCATTCTAGGCCCCAAAAAGTAGAAGTAACAATTTTCTACTTCTCATTCTACTTTTCAAGGAAGCACCAAAAAATCCAAATGTTTTGCGCCAATTTTTTTTTTTTTTTTTGCCTCCATAAAATCTTTACCCCTTTATATGCTGTGTTATTGGTGTTTTCATTTACTCTCTTCTGCACAATCCTGCTCTCTCTCACATACACACCATTAAAGTACCATGTAATCAATCATCAACTCCAACTATTTATCGGCGTAATTTTGATTCGACAAAGGTGTATAAAACTATTTTGAAGAGTAATCATATGTTTTAAGTACAATTCTCGAGTGATTACAGTAAATTTTTAAAAATTTGTTTTTATTCAAATAATGATTCTACAAACAAAATGAGTATTTAAAAAAAAAAAAGTTAGATGGAAAGTTAGGCCAAACATATAAATTTGATAAGAAGTAGCTATTACAAAAGTATGGCCAAACAAATAATTTTTTTTCAAAAAGTAGCTTGTGAAAAAACTCCTTCTAAAAAAGAGAAGCTCTTTCACACAAGTACGGCCAAACAGCACCTTAATTTGATCATACAACAATTATGTGACAAACTAATAAACATATATTCACTCAACTTATTGAGTAATATTTTATCATTATATCAACATATAATGGGTCCCATAATAGCTAGTTAGTTAAATTTACAACGTCTTGTAAATGTAAATAACTAATTACCTCTAACTCGAAATATTTATAAAACCTCAACATAATTTAGTGAATTAACATATTAATTTACTAAATCGAATCTTATTTAATCACATTACAATAAGATACATATTTTCTCTCATAAATATAAATTGTTCATATTTAAGGAATTAATCAACTTGTATCGACATACAATTAATTAACTTTAATGATAAGGGCATCATCCTTTAGGTGTGACCTTAAGGGATCAACTGACCACTACCGTCCTACGACAGTAACATCAAACTCTAGCAAGCCAATCGTTACCGATTAATGTTGATCAGTTGACTATAAAATGAATCATCCCTTTTGTATTCTTATTATGAGATTTAATTATGATATTTAAATCATGTGATCGCACTATTGTTGAGGACACATATTCCAACATTTGTGTGATATCAATTCATCGTGAATGAGTATAGTAATTTGTGACGATTTCCGAATTCATTTTGGAATCGACACGCGTTGCTGTTTTGCTGGAATCTTTAGTTAACATTATATTACGATCATATACCTAGCCTTACTTGACCGAGTACGAGTGCCTACTAGACCGAGTAGACCTCATTCGATCTAGTTAGGAAGCTATTATGTCGAGAAAGTGGGATTTACCTGCAAAAAACTCGATCGAGTAGCTCCAACTCGATCGAGTGGAGGCCACTCAATCGAGTAACATACTTACTCGATCGAGTAAGTTGCTACAGTGCCGCTTAAACACGGGATATTAAATCCTTTCTTCCTAAATCTTTCTTTTATTTCTTCCTTTTCGCAAAACCTAATCCCTAATCTTTCTCTCAAAGAACCCTTGTTCTTGTTGATTTTGTGCTTGAACTTTGGTGATTTCTTTGCTTAATTTGTTCTCTTCGCTTGCCAATCGATCGAGGGATGAAAGTTTATCCTATTTTGATGTTTTTGATTAATTAGAAGCATGTAGGATGTTGATAATTGCTGAAAAATCGATTTATATGTGCCAAATCATGTTTGTAATTGTTGTAAAATGATCTAGTTGCTTCACTTTGTTGAGCATTGACATTGGTTATGCAAAAACCGAATCAAATTAAGAGTTTATATGACTCGAAATTTTTAGGGTTCGCGATTTTGAATTGAATTTTGGTTATCTTTTGTATGAAAAGGCTGAAAATTGGGTAATATATGTTATACATATCATGATTAGAGTTGATTTTGATGATTTTCACTCAAAAATTTGCCTTAAAACTCCGTCTTAAAAGTGCCCCAAACTGAAATTCGTTTTATATTGTTGTGAAATTTGTTTGTTTATGAAGTTATTTTGAAGGAATGATTTTCAGAAGTGATAGAAATGATGTTAATTGGCGCCATACATGTCAAATTTTTACAGCTGTGAGACCGTCTGAAGATACATTTGGGGGTTTATACTTATAATTTTGGGATTGTTAGTGAAAGTGTGTACTTAGTTGCTCCTTTCTATGATTATACATGAATGCCTTGCATGTTTTTCAAGTATATGTGGTTTGTATATTTAAGTCATATGTTGAAACAGATGCCGAGACCAACCGTGGGAACCCGTCAGAGCAAGAGGGGGAGGGCTTCTGAGCCCGAGGTAGGAGGGGGGTGGACCTACGGTCCCAGCGGTACCGGAGTACCCGTCCATAGTCTTTGTGGACTTTACCCAAAGGGGTAATTTTGTGGCCTTGCAGAACCGAAAGATGAGACCCACCCGTTGTATAGACACGACCCTTCTGACTGACTTGGGGATTGAGACCGATGTTAGGCATATCTTTGAGACTCTAGGGATGACTGGGTTATACCGTCTCCGGAAACATTTCTATGCTTTCTTGACTCTTGAGTTTATGAGCTCCTTTAAGTACGATGCGGTAGAACAAACTGTTGAGTTCCGCCTTATGAACACAAGTTTTTTGTTGACAATGGATATGTTTGCAACTCACCTTGGTTTGGCTAAGCCCGCCAAGGGAGCTCTCCGTGATATTCCGTCTGAGTGTGGGGCTAGTAGCCTCATGCCTTGTCTTACTGGCAAACCCGCTCCCATTTTAAGTAACATGTTGATAAATGATGTCCAACATGTCACTTTGAAGATTTTCCTCCGTGCCATGACTTGCCATCTTTATGAGAGGAGGGATGTGAGTAAGTTAAACTCACACGAGTTAATGTTGCTGATGGCGTACCTTAACCCCACCCGGTCTCAGAGAGTGATCTTTAGTGCCCCTGCTATAGTGTGTGCCAGTTTAGCCCGGATGGCTTCTTCCGATACCCGGTTTCTGAGTTGTGGTGCCATCACCACTCGACTGGCAGAGAGGCTGACTTCCTTTGAGGCCTCTTCAGCCTATACCCCTTTGACCACCATGGTGCCTACCTTAGACCGGGACTACTTCCTTGACCAGAAATGGTTGAGAACCTTGGGGGATGGCAGTTTGGCATGGAGAGTGTGGGGTATGACTTGGATGCGTTTACCAGCTCCTGAGCACCTACCTGCGACTGAGCCTTTACCGTCGGCGGTGATAGCTGCCGATTCTGACGAGGAGGAGGAAGAGGCTCCCCAGAGGCAGCTCTACCTCATTGACCCAGACATCTTGCAGGTTATGCCCGAGCCGAGGAAAGGGGAGAATGTGGGGGTTGAGGAAGCCCAGCCTAGGATGGGGAGGGGACCACGGCGAGTGAGGGAGAGGGTGGCTGAGACCCAGCCGGAGCAGCCGGTACCTCCACAGTACCAGTATCCCGGTTACCATCCTTTCTATAGCCCGGAGACACGAGTGAGTGATCTCACAGAGAGGGTGTCAGCGACCTTGACGCTCCAGAACCTCCATGAGATGGCATATGTGCAGGGCATTGGGACTGGGGCAGCGCAACCTGTGTGGTGGAGGGGTGTTGGGGACGATAGTGGAGTATTCCACTCTTTCGGGGTGGAGAGGTCTACTTGGGGAGAGCCTCAGTCGTATCCATATGGTGGTTTGGCCCCTTGGCGCATGGGAGTAGATGTCGGTGTTGGTGGAGGTGCAGGTCATGATGCGGCTGGAGCGGGCACATGTGGAGGCGGTGGTGGTGATGAGTTCATGGATGAGCAGCATGGGGAGTGATGATACTCCTTTTCTTCTTCTTATGTTTCATGATTTGTAGCGAATATTATTTCGTTTTTGGTTGATACTTTTTGGATCTTGGTTTGTGATACCGTCGTCAGGTACCAAAAATAAAACCTAAGTACACTAACAGAAGCTAGTAGTAAGTAGGGTCGATCTCCACATTGGGATGGGAAAATGTCAGCCTTAACTAAGTTCGTCACGGTAACCAGTTTCTGGGGTTTTGAATTTGTTTGTTCTAAACTAATGAGATTAAGGAAGAGGGGAAAGGTAAGAGAATAAGGGTTAACCAAATAAGAAGAAAATAGCTAAGACAGTCGGTTCACCATGATCATTTAGTCAAGCAATCTAGGTCTCAGGTCATTGCAAGTATGGTCTATGGGGCAGTGAATATCTCCTTCCGGTCTCAATTCGCCCTAAAGCACAAATAGCTTAGCTTCCGCCCTCGCTACTTGGCCTAATTTTAGCTACAAGTCTCACCCTTTCCAACCTTCCGGTCTAGGTCAAGGTTTACTGCGATTAAATGACTAATTACGTCGACTCAATTAGACAGAAACAATTAAGTGTAGCGATTAACAACACAGAATACACAAGCATTAAACCTAATATATCGAGTTACAATTCCTTCATAATCATGGATTCCCTAAGTCTTAGCAAAGGAAATTAGCTACGCATTATCATCGAATTAACAAAAATCATACATAGACAATAGAAATTAAACATCATAACAATGCAATAAGAAAGATTGAACAAGAGCAATTGTAAATAAAGGAAGGGAAGGAATAAAGAGCAATAAAAGGGATTATGATTAAGAAATAAAAGAGAGTAATGTACCGATTACAAGATTCAAATCCGAGTAGTAGTCTAGAGTAAGGGTAGAAGAGAGAAAAGAAGGGAGAGGAAGAGAAGAAGAGTAAAGTAACGTAGTCTACCCAGTGATTAAGTAGTCAAAAAATCCTACTACTTAACCTAATAACCAAGCCTAATTACAAAGCCCATACGGAATAAGGCAAAAACGCAATTACAGGATAAAAAACTCTCGATCGAGTAGAATTAAACCACTCGATCGAGGAACTAAGCAGCAACTCCTCTCGATCGAATGGAAAAACCGTTCGATCGAGGACTTCTTATATTGGCCTTCTCGATCGAGTATGAAAACAACTCGATCGAGTAAAACTTCAAGGGATAAGGCATTCGATCGACTGAAAAGTTGTCGATCGAGCTAAATTAGCACGTAAGGCACTTTAACACCTTCCGAAACCAGCTCACGCGTCTTCAAAGTGATAGATTCCAAGCTCTGGTTCCTTGTTCTCCATATATGTATGCAAATGGGACGAGTTTAAGCTTAATTTATCTTCTTTCCGGTCCGTACTTGCAATTTACACAAGACAAACCAAATTAGACTATTCGAGAGTATTTGTAGCTAGATGCTACATAAAATAGTGCAGAAATGCGTGTAAAAATGAGGTAAAAACCTTATATAAAATACACGCATCAAATCTCCCCAAACCAAACCTTTGCTTGTCCCCAAGCAAACTATGAATGCAACTAAGAGCAAATAGTGGAACGGGACCAACGCATCAGGTACAAATTATCCACCAAAACCAGTTGAATGCAACAACTAACAAAGTGGCAAGTGATAAGTGCAAACGAATTAAATCAATATCTCAAACTTACTGAACCGTCGACCTTGCAAGACTCAAAGATATCAGACTCTCACGGGTCGCTCATCACTCAAATTTAGGCACAGGGTGAGTATATAAGTGAAAGATAGAAAGAAGTAAGGACACTCACCTAACTCGACCTATAAGAACATGCATGCAGTTTAACATAAATAAAGTCTCTACAACCGTACATATGCATTCCAACCAAACTAATGACCAAGACACATGCCGAGGACTTACATTTGGGTAAGTGAGGTAATGGGTAAGAAGGGACTAAAATGAATTTGGAAATGTGGAGTTAATAGCCAGGCTAGCAACAACGGATCCAAATTTTGAAACTACATCCCAACTCATACTTAATATATATTAATACAAAATAGTGCAAATTGGATGCACTCAACTCACAATACACCATAAACTTGTCAACTCCCCATAATATACAAATAAGACATGGGAGTAAAAATCATCTATACAACTTTTCATTTTTCCGCATATGATTTTTTCTTTCTTTTTCATATTTCTTTTTCAATTTTTTTTCGAATTTTTTTTTCATTCCAATACTTTTTCATTTTTCTCCTTCATTTTTTTTCACCCATCCTTCCTATAATAGGATACATTAACCAAAACGCGACACAACACATTCCCAACAGGCTACCATTACTAGCTCGGCTAGGGTAGGTCAAATTTTGGATTGTAGCTATATGGGACAAAACAGGCAACTTGGCTATGTGAAGCTCATGGGTAAAATGAAATAAAGGGGATTGCCTCTCCTAACATGTGTCACCAACCACAGACCCGAATGCATACAGGTACTAAGTAGACTGAATTCATGTTTATGCAATTTGATGTTACATGCCTTATAAGGAGTAACTACTCACATTCCTACATGAACTGGTCATGAATGACACCAGTTTATAAAGTTCTAACCTCAAAATGTAATGTAGCTTGCCGATATGTGAGTCAAGTCTATTCGTTCAGATAAGAGAGAAATAAAAACTCGTAGATTATGCACATTATCATGCCAACAATATGTCAAGAATATGCAGGGCAGAGGTAAAGATTCAATGTAGCGTCAAAGTTCAAACATTCCGACTCAAAATAAACGTGAAAAATTTTGAATTTTATGTGATTTTTTGAATTAAAAACAACGATGCATGCGAAAATGAATAAACGTGCAAACGAAAATGCAAGAAAACATGCAGACACAGATATGGATGCATACCTCCCCAAACCAAACCGTACAATGACCTCATTGTACCAAAAATAGGGAAAGAAATGCAAACTAAGGAGAAAAAGGATAGCAGGAGTCGGAAAACTTACAAGACGTCATAAAGAGGGACCTCCCCAAACCGACCATGAACATGGGAGGTCATAGGTAGTCACACAGTAGCTCAACGGACGAGAAATAGCTGCTGGAACACGGAACTGCTCGATCGAACAACTCAGAACAGTTCGATCGAGAGGATTTGGTGTCAAAAGCACTCGATCGAGAGGATAAGTTACTCGATCGAGAGAATGGGGTTTTGTAGCATTTCGATCGAGGATAACGGTTGCTTGATCAAGTGGAAATCTAAGCAAAAGTACTCGATCGAGTAGAAAAACTACTCGTTCGAGCTGCTTCACCTGCAAAACGCGTATAAGAAGTATAGGAAAATATGAAGCACGCATAGTTCGGTGTTTAAAGTTCAACACACAACTAAAGGAAAAGAAAATGAGTTTAGCAAAAGTACAACAAAACAGTCCGGGTTGCCTCCCGGAAAGCGCAGGTTTAAGAGGTCCCGCACGACCTTTCTGGCTTCAATTAACTGGCGCATCAAGCTCGTCGAAGTACAAGACTTCCACACGATTGTCTGCTTTATTTGCTTCGCGACAATGCTTCATATATTGCCCATTCACCTTGAACCTATTTCCCTCGGGACCTTCTAGCTCAACAGACCCAAATTTAGTGACAGCTGTCACCATATAAGGTCCACTCCACTTGGACTTTAGCTTGCCAGGAAATAATCATAGTCGGGCATTAAACAGCAACACCTTCTGCCCGACATGAAATTCACGAGGTAAAATTCTTTTGTCATGCCATCTCTTCGTCTTCTCCTTGTAGATACGTGAGCTATCATAGGCGTTGAGCCTAAACTCTTCCAGTTCATCTAGCTACAAAAGACGGTTATGACCACACAACTTAGGATCAAAGTTAAGTTCACGAATTGCCCACCAAGCTTTACATTCCAACTCAACAGGTAAATGACATGATTTCCCATAAACTAACCGATAAGGTGATGCACCAATCGGCGTCTTAAAGGCAGTTCTGTAAGCCCATAATGTGTCTTCTAATTTAAGACTCGAGTCCTTCCGTGATTTAGAAACTACTTTAGATATGATCTCTTTAATCTCGCAATTAGAGACCTCAACCTGACCACTAGTTTGGGGATGATACCCCAAACCACGCCGGTGTTGAACACCAATCTTAGACAGAATGGAAGTTAGTTTCTTTTCTTTGAAGTGCATTCCCCCATCACTAATGACGACCCTAGGGACACCAAATCGAGGAAATATAATCTTTTTAAACATCTTAATCACGGTCTTGGCATCACAATGGGGTGAAGCAATTGCCTCCACTCACTTAGACACATAGTCAACAGCTACTAAAATATACCTGTTACCTTTACTAGATGGGAACGGTCCTTGGAAATCGATGCCCCAGACATCGAAAACCTCAACCTCTAAGATACCATTTTGTGGCATCTCATGTCTCTTCGAAATATTCCCTGATCGTTGGCAAGCATAACAAGCTGAAATAAAAGCCTTAGCATCAGCAAACAAAGTAGGCCAGTAAAAACCAGACTTAAGTACCTTAGCCACGATGCGCGATAGACCGTGGTGACCACCATAAGAGGACGACTGACAGCCTTCCAGGACTACTTTGGTCTCCCACTACAGAATACACCATCTGTAGAGACCGTTTGCACATTCCTTAAACAAATAAGGATCATCCCAGAAGTACTGCTTAGCGTTATAAAGAAAACGCTTCCTCTGCTGATGAGAAAGGTCAGGCGACAGCGTGCCACTGATAACGTAGTTAGCTAGATCTGCATACCAAGGATCTTGGTTAACAATAGAGGACAAAACAGCAAACAAATAATCATCAGGAAAAGAATCATCAATAGGTAAAGAATCTCCTCCCTCTTGCTGTGACAGTCTTGATAGATGATCATCTACAACGTTCTCAGCTCCTTTCTTATCTTTTATCTGCAAATCAAACTCTTGAAGAAGGAGTATCCATCTCAACAGTCGTGGTTTAGCTTCCTTCTTAGCCAGAAGGTGCCTCGCGCATGGTCAAAGTAAAAACAAGAACCGACCCAATCAAATAAGAACGAAATTTCTCTAAGGCATAAACCACAGCTAGCAGCTCTTTCTCAGTAGTGGTGTACTTCACTTGAGCCTCATCCAGAGTTCGGCTCGCATAGTAAATTGCATTTAAAGCTTTGTCTTTCCTTTGACCTAGAACCGCTCCTAGTGCATCATCACTAGCATCACACATAATCTCAAACGACAAATCCCAGTCGGGAGGCTGTATGATCGGCGCAGATACTAAAGCCTGCTTTAACCTATTAAAAGTAGAAAGACACTCATCAGTAAATACAAAAGGGGCATCCTTAAGTAGCAGCTGTGTAAGTGGTTTAGCAATTTTCGAAAAATCCTTGATAAACCGGCGATAAAAGCCGGCATGACCAAGGAAACTCCTCACTTCTTTAACGTTAACAGGAGGAGGTAATTGCTGAATCACTTCCACTTTTGCTTTGTCAACTTCTATTCCCCTGTCAGAAACTAAGTGCCCTAAGACAACTCCCTCGTTGACCATGAAATGGCACTTCTCCCAGTTAAGCACAAGATTAACCTCAATGCAGCGCTGCAACACTTTATCAAGGTTAGACAGACAGTTAGAAAAATCACTTCCATAAACCCTGAAATCATCCATGAAAACTTCCATAATAGACTCAATGTACTCTGAAAATATCCCCATCATGCACCTTTGAAAGGTGGCAGGGGCATTATATAAACCAAAAGGCATCCTGTGATAAGCAAAAACGCCCTGAGGACAAGTAAAAGTAGTCTTAGCTTGATCATCTGGGTGAATAGGGATCTAAAAGAACCCTGAGTACCCATCCAAATAGTAGAAAAACTTATGAGAAGCTAACCTTTCTACCATCTGATCAATGAAAGGAAGGGGAAAGTGATCTTTCTTGGTGGCGGCATTCAGCTGTCTGTAGTCTATACACATCCGCCAGCCAGTTACTACTCTAGTAGGTATTAATTCATTTTTGTCATTCCTGACCACAGTAGTCCCTCCTTTCTTAGGAACTACCTGCACTGGACTCACCCACTTAGAATGACCAACAGAATAGATAGTACCTGCATTGAGCAGCTTCATCACCTCAGCCATCACAACACCTTGCATCTTTTGGTTCAGCCGACGCTGACCCTGTCTGCAAGGTTTGTGATCTTCCTCCAGCTCTATCCTGTGCATACAAATGTCGGGACTAATCCCCTTGATATCATCCAACGAATAACCCATAGCTTTCCTGTTTTTCTTAAGCACAGCTAACAAAGCAGTCAGCTGATCATTGTCAAGCTTAGCACTAACAATAACTGGATATTGCTCAGTATCATCTAAGAAAGCATATTTTAGATGAGAGGGAAGAGGCTTACGACAGGTACCTTTACCTCTATGGAGCAAAGGGTACTGATCATCTGTTCCACTTGCTCTCCCTCAGCGTTGGTGAGTTCACGCTCATCTAAAGCAGCTTCAAGCAAATCCAACACAGCGTTTGTTGAACCATATAGCTTATATGTTTTTGTTTTGATGATGTCAAGGTGTTTTATGTTTTATATACTCGTTGCGTGTAATCGTTTGTCAAAGTGTTTTAGAATCAACTTATTACAAACGAGCAACAAAGAAGATTGTGATAATTGTATGAAAAGATCAAGCCTCTATTCAAGATCAAGCGATATAAAGATTCATTCAAGATTTATGTGAAGACGGAGTCCGTCTAAAGATTAATCAAGCTTGGATGATGACGTAACCTATACTCGAAGATCTCCTTGAAGATTAGAATAGTATAGGTGATTATCTCGTAACGGTAATCAAGATGAGTTTCTTGAATTGGTAAAGTTATAGCTTTGCAGCTATAACATTACTAGTAAAAGAGGTCAATGTTATAGCTCTCCTACTATAACATTGAGATGTTGAGTTTTTATACACGACTTATATTGTTTCGAAAATTATTTTGAAAATTGTTTAAAGTTTATTTTAAATGTTTTAATAAATGTATTTATATAATAAAGCCCGGTTTGGTGCAGAGTTTGGTTTTATGTTGGACGTTGACTAGTAGCTATTTTGGACCAACTTATGAGTTGGACCATGCTACTAATTAGGGTTTCAACATAGCCTCTCTTAAAACCTAAATTCTAACCTATATGTTAAGACTAGGGTTTGCATGAGTCACGAGGCATATGAGCCGTGACATCTCGTGCTACCTAGGGTATATTTGGTAAAGATTTTATTCTATAATAATAACTTTACATATCTTATATATCTTACTTAATATATTTGTTTATGATAAAAGATATTCTTATTTTAGGAAATCTTATCATATCTTGGAATTTATAGTAAATATAATATTTGAATAAGATCATATTCTATCTCTAGGATTATTCTTTATTATCTTTTAAGGCTTTTAGGAAAGAGATAATAAAAGATATGATTTGTTTACATATCTTATTATTTCGGCTATTAGGGTTTTGTGCAAAACCGTGTTGCCTACTCTTTCCTCTCTATAAATACTTTGCTATTTACAACATCTAAAGTAGAGACCTTAAGCATAAAATTGTTCTTATTTTCACAAAGAAAAAACGTGTGTTTTCAAGTTGAAAAACCGTTTTGTTATTTTTTAAAAGGTCGTGTATTTTAAAGCTAGCATACTTGTTCTTATTTTATCGTTATAAGATAATAGTGCTTAGTTGATTTCTTACTTGTTCATTAACGTGAACCATTGTTAGAATAATTAGTGCTTTCTTATTAGCGTAAGTTAGTCACTCGAGTATTTAACGGTACTTATTGAGTTACAGCTAGAGTTAGTTGTACGAGTTGGGTTAGTAAATTTGTAATCTGTAGAAAGGTACTAAATTTATTAATCGAGAATAGTGGACGTAGGTTTCGACTTGTGAAACTGAACCACTTCAAAAACCGTGTGTCTCCTCGTTCTTTCGTTGATTTGTTATTTCGTTTTACATTCACTTAGTTGATTAGTTAAAGTTTAATCCATAAACTTTAAATAATCAATTATATACGCATAATCGAAAAAGCTTTCAAAAGTTTTAAATCCTCAATTCACCCCCCCCCTCTTGAGTATTTTGGATTAATAGACTCTTCAATTGGTATCAGAGCCTCGTTCTCTTGATTGCCTAACCGCAAAGAGGCTGATCTATCTTGTTTTTCATTTATCTTATCGTTTTATATTCCGCTGCCTATCACGTGATAAATGGATTCCAAATATCTCAAGTGTCCCGTCTTTGATGGGAAGAACTATGGATTGTGGAAAAACATGATGACTCACTATGTGAAAGGTCACGACTGGGAGTGCTGGAGGATTATCCAAAACGGACCGCACAAAATTCTTGTAGCATCCGAGGATGGTACTACCTATGAAAAGAAAGAAGAGGACTATATCGAGGCCGACTACAAGAAGGCCGAAAAGAACTCCAAAGCAATAAGTCTCCTGCAAAACGGAATGACTTCCACAGAGTTTGATCGGTTTTCTTCATGCTCTACGGCCAAGGAGATATGGGATGGGCTTGAACTAGCTTATGAAGGTACTTCCATTATTAGGAAGCACCGAATAGACTTGCTTATGCAAAAATATGAGCTATTCATTATGGAGCCTAATGAGTCCCTAGATAGTATGTCCGCAAGGTTTTCAAGCATCATAAATGAACTGAAAAACCTAGGTAGGAAATTCAGTACTGAGGACATTGCTAGGAAGGTTCTTAGGAGCCTGACTAAGAAGTGGCGTGCTAAAGTCACTGCAATGGAGGAATCACGACATCTTGAAAACCTATCCTATCAAGAACTCATCGGTGCTCTCATGGACCATGAAATTACTCTTAACAAAGATGACGCTGAACCAAGCCGAAATAAGTGTATGGCCTTAAAAAGCGAAGAAGTTGACTCTGAACTAGAGGATGAAACTGTTCTGTTTGCACGCCGTTTAAAAAATAAGATATTTCGAAATAAACAAACAAATCATCCTATAACAACAATAACAATAAGTCATTCAACAAAAAAGGTTACTAAATCAAAGTCGTCCTTCGCAAATAGAGGTTGCTTCAAGTGTGGAGAATCTGGTCATATGATCAAGGATTGTCCAACATGGGAAAAGATTAAGACAAAACGTGAGAAGACAAAGAGAGAATTCAAGCAAGTTATGATGGCTTCGTGTTGGGGAGACCTTGACTCAGAAGATGACGAGGAATCTGAAGATGACGAAGTTGCTAACCTTTGTCTCAGCAGCGTTAGTCTTGACCTAATCTCTGACAGTGACGATGAAAGCACAAATTCTCACTCAAACTATTGCTTTCTCGGAGAATCAGACGAAGATGACGATGAAGAGGTAAGTTATCTTGAGCTTAAAAAACGTGTTAAGAAATCGTCTAAAAGTGCTTTAATTGAATTCTTTGAACAATCTCTTGATAAGTGTCACGAACAGGACTTGGAATTAAAAGATCTGAAGGAACAGATTCTCGAAATCGCAGAAGAGAATCATACTCTCAAGGCCAAAGCTAAGAAGTTGAAATCTAAGGTTATAGCTGAGAAAGCAACAATGTCAGATTCTACTATGGCTGAAAAGAAGGAATTAGAGTCCAAAGTTATAGCTAATGAAGCTATAACTTCAGACCTAAAGCTTAACATCAAGCACCTTTAAGCCAAAGTTATAGCTAATGAAGCTATAACTTTAGAACTTAGAAAAGCCAGAGAACTTTTGGAAACTAAGGTCACATCTGATGAAGCAGTGATCTTAGACCAAAAGAAAGAGATAGATTCTCTTTTAAAGCAATTAAAGGAATCTAAGACCGATATGATCAAAGTTAAGAAACAACACACCGATGTTGTGTTCATTCTTAACAAACGATTCCAAGACTTTCGTGATAATTTTAAAAAAGACAATGATGTAGATCACACGAAATGTCAAGAGGAAATTAAAACCCTAAAAGACCTACTTCTACATGCTAGAAAGGTCCATGATAAGTGGGAAGGTAGCACAAAAGTCCTAAACTTCCTAACCAAACAATCTGACAATAATATGAAGATGGGGTTAGGACATGAGTGCTACAGCCGTAGAGATAACTCTAAATGAAAATCAACACCTTCGGATTTTTATTTTCGAAAAAGGAAGTATGCTGATCTTCCTGAATACTTGATTTGCAATTACTGTGGTCATACGGGTCACATCCAAATCAATTGTGTCAAAAAGGCTCATCATATTCAAAAAAATGCCGACCATGCTAAAAATGTTGACACGGTTGATGAGAATGATGAAACCCCCATTAAAGAACCTAACGAAGAAAGGAACAACAAATTTCGTTGGTTCTATGACATGGCTTTCGACTACAGCAAGAAACCTAGCACCTCAAAAAACCCTTGTCGATCTCAACCTAGTAAACCTATTCACAAGGGAAATAGTCATGAAAGACCTAGAGAAATTCCTAGACCAAGAAGAAACCCTAACCCAAGAACTCCTCCCAAGCAAAATAAACCAAGGGTTAGAAAAATGGTTATTAGACAAGTGTGGATATGAAAGGATTTAGTATATAGAGTAACTAATCATAAGGGACCCAACTTAGCTTGGGTACCTAAAAATTAAATCTAATGTTTTCTGCAGGAAGTAGTGAAAGAGAACAATCAATGGTATCTTGATAGTGGATGTTTAAGACACATGACCGGAGATAAGAACCTGTTTCTTTCACTCAAGCCCTTCAACGGAGGAAAAGTGACGTTCGGGGACAACAAAAAGGGAAAAGTAATAGGCGTTGGCAAAATTGGAATCTCTAAGTCTCACGCGATCAGTGACGTTTATCTCGTGGATGGTCTAAAACATGACTTGCTAAGCATATCTCAACTATGCGACAAAGGTAACAAAGTAGTTTTTTCATACTGATAGTTGTCGCATTATTATTGAAGGAACTAGCAATGTTATTCTTGAAGGCCACAGGAAAAGAAGTGTTTATATGGTATATTTAAATGCTGTGCCTACTAACTCTTTCTCATGTATGAAAGTTACACTTGATGATCCTTGTCTATGGCATAAACGATTTGGTCACATTAGCTCACTAACCTTGAACAAACTCAAGAAGTGGAACTTGGTTGAAGGGTTACCTAAGATCAAGTTCGACCAAGAAAGGATGTGTGACACGTGTGCAAGGTGCAAACAAGTAAGATCATCGTTCAAACCAAAAAGAGTAGTAAGCACAAATCAAGCCCTGGAATTAGTACACATGGATTTATGTGGACCAATGCAGGTAAGGAGTGGAGGAGGATCCAGGTACGTCTTTGTTCTTGTAGACGATTACTCGAGGTATGTATGGCCTATCTTTCTTCATTCAAAAGATGAAACATTTGATGAATTTGATTGTCTTATGAAACGTGTTCACAACAAATATAAGACTAATCTTGTATCTATTCGTACGGATCATGGCACCGAGTTTGACAATCAAGTTTCTATAGAATATTGTAGAGTTAATGGTGTAGGGCATAACTTCTCTGCACCAAGAACTCCTCAACAAACGGTGTCGTTGAACGTATGAATATAACTTTGGAAGATATGGCTTGTACAATGCTTTTGTGTAGTGGTTTACCTCGTAACTTTTGGGCTGAAGCCATTAGTACTTCTTGCTACATCGATAATCGTGCTGCTATGATCCGACCTATTCTTAAGAAAACCCCCTACGAACTCCTTAGAGGTCGAAAACCTAATATCTCCCATCTTCGTTGCTTTGGGAGCAAGTGCTTTGTTCATAATAACGGTAAAAACCGTTTAATTAAATTCGACCCTAGGAGTAATGAGGCGATTTTCATAGGATACTCAGATCATAGCAAGGCTTACAAAGTCTTTAATAAGAGAACTCTATGTATTGAAGAAAGTATCCACGTTATTTTTGATGAAGATAACGTGTTTGATAAGCCTTTACAGGATGAGGAAGAAGACTTGGATGAACCCGACTTTCGTCTTTCAAGAGACGATCCCCCGGAATTGGAATTAGAGGACAATGAGATTGAGGGAATAAGTGATGAACTTAATCGTTCCTCAAAAGATAAAAAGGAGTAAGCCAAAGTGATAGTTGATGATACTATAACATTGACTCAAAATAAGGACTCCCAAACCAATGTTATAGGTGATGTTACTATAACATTGAATCCAAATCAAGGTATAGAATCCGAGGTTATAATAGGTTCTAATGCAACACCCGAATTGGATTCAGGGGGAACTTCCTCCAATTCCAATCCAAATGAAGTTGGGACAAGCTCAAATAACGATGAAGAACCAAGTACATCAACAAAATGGAAATACAAGAGCTCACACCCCAGGGACAATATTCTTGGGAATATTAAGAAGGGTGTTCAGACAAGACGTTCCTTAAACAACTTCTGCTCTTTCTACTCTTTCCTATCCATGATCGAACCAAAGAATATCAATGAAGCTCTAGCTGAATCTGATTGGATTATAGCTATGTAAGAAGAGCTATAATAATTCGAAAGAAACAAGGTTTGGCATTTGGTTCCTAGACCAAAAGATCGTTCAATCATTGGAACAAGGTGGGTCTTTAGGAACAAACTAGATGATGCCGGAGTCATTGTCAGAAATCAAGCAAGATTGGTGGTCCAGGGTTATAATCAACAAGAAGGAATAGATTATGACGAGACCTTCGCACCTGTCGCTCGTCTTGAAGCTATTAGACTTCTATTAGCCTTCGCTGCACACAAAGGGATGAAGCTCTTCCAGATGGACGTAAAAACAGCATTCTTAAATGGATATTTACAAGAAGAAGTCTTCGTTGAACAACCACCCGGTTTTAAGAATATCAAATTTGAGGATCGCGTTTTCAAATTAGATAAAGCCCTATACGGATTGAAGCAAGCACCTAGGGCATGGTACGATAGATTATCTAAGTTTCTACTTGACAGTAGATTTAGTAGAGGATCCGTCGACAAAACCCTATTTCTAAAAACTGAGGGTTCTGACCTTTTGGTTGTCCTAATTTACGTCGATGACATTATCTTTGGATCTACCAACCGAAGCTTGTGCAAATATTTTTCTGAGTTGATGACTTCCGAGTTCGAGATGAGTATGATGGGATAATTAAAATTGTTCTTAGGTCTGCAAATACAACAAACTGAAGAAGGCATTAAAATCCATCAACAGAAATATATTAAAGAATTAATTCGGAAATTCGGGATGGAAAACTCTCATGCAATGCCTACTCCAATGGTCGAGAACAAGAAATTACCATTGGATGAAGACGGTAAATCGGTTGATGAAACTACTTACCGAGGGATGATTGGGTCATTGTTATATTTGACCGCAAGTAGACCTGATATAATGTTTAGCGTATGCGTTTGTGTGACATATCAATCATCTCCCAATGAATCGCACATGACGGCCGTAAAACAAATTTTACGATATTTAATTGGAACGGCCAACTTATATTTGTGGTATCCAATGGAGTGTAATTTTGATCTAGTCGGGTTATTTTGATGCCGACTACGCAAGATGTTCTCTAGACATAAAAAGCACGTCGGGTGTCGCCACATTTGTCGGACCATGTATTATTACGTGGGGTTCGAAGAAACAAAATTCGGTTGCTCTCTCAACTGCTGAAGCCGAATATATTGCTGCAGGACTGGTATGTACTCAACTTTTATGGCTTAAGCAACAATTACGTGATTATGGTGTTGATATAAGATGTATTCCTATTTTATGTGATAATACTAGTGCAATTATTATTTCTAAAAATCCCGCACAACATTCACGTACCAAACATATTGAAATAAGGCACCATTTTATTCGAGACCATGTTGAGAAGGGGAATATAAAACTTGAATTTTGTAGTACCAAAAAACAATGGGTAGACATTTTGACAAAATCTTTAGCTAGAGAACGATTTGAGACTTTACGGTTGGAAATTGGTTTAATCAATGGTACCTAAGTTTCTATACACATTCAATTTTCTTATGACTGACTAGTTAAGTTAAGATTGTATGACTGTGTCCGTATATTGCGTTGCATGAATAATTTTGTTATAGGAATATATATTTGTTATAAATTTCTATTTGTTATTTAGAATTTTATTGTTATTATACAAACTTAATTCCTTATAAAATAAATATGACACACCATATCTTTTATATTTCCAATTCACAAAAACCTTTCCTAAAATTGCTATTCATAGTACACGACTCAATACACTCCATATACAATTCTAATTCCTAATTCTTATCTTTTACCTTATTAATTATATCACTTAATTTCCTATACCTACCATAACTCATATTCCTAATTGACACTTACCATAATTGCTTACCACTTGCTAGACCTAGACCTAGACTACTCCTATATCTACCTCCTCCATTGCGTGTAACCCGTCCAACACATCCCACTTGCATACTTTTCTCTTTCCAAAAAAAATTACCATCATCACAATCTCCTTCTTTACACAACCATCACCATCACTTCCTTTACTCAATTTTCACCATCAACATGCATCCAATCCATGCAAAAACCACCCAATCATCCACCCGTCACCACCAAAACCGCCACTTTCATACCCAAACATCACCACTACCACCACATGATCCTAATTCCACCACTTTTCCTTCACCTCAACCAAACCCAACTACGCCCCTGTTTCGTGGTCGGGACGAGTCGATGTCCGAAGGTAAAAGGCGCCGTCTTTTTAAAGGAAAAAATAAGGTAGTTGTTGATGAAA
Source organism: Silene latifolia (assembly GCF_048544455.1). Lineage (NCBI taxonomy): Eukaryota > Viridiplantae > Streptophyta > Magnoliopsida > Caryophyllales > Caryophyllaceae > Silene > Silene latifolia. Next base: position 114,233,458 of record NC_133527.1, on the reverse strand, counting down.
GTGAAGATGTGGAGGAACCTGAGGTTATTGTTCGGAATGGTGTTGCTCGTACCTTGCTTCGGGATGTTTCGAAAGACGCAACAAAGGAAGGGTTAAATCGTGTTCGGCTTACTCATGACGAAAGCATCCTTGTGAATCGTGTTTTGAGGTATTCTATTCATGGTGGAAGGTACTATCCGAAATCTTGGTTGATTAATGTTCCCGCTCTTAAATTCTTTGTTGATTTTCTTGATTTTCAAGGGTGGAGTCACATTAGTCAGTTTTTGGGTCCTATTTATCCAGTTGAGGTGGTTCAATTCTTTGCTAGTGTATCGATTAAGAAGGGAGTCTTGCATACGGTTGTTAATGGGGTTGATGTGACGGTCTCTGTTTCGGATTTTTGCTCTACTTTTTCGGTTCCCGATGACGGCATTGAAGTAAATCCGAGTCTTGAATGGTCTAAGTAAGTGAAAAAGAGATGTTAGTTAAAAAGTACTTTGAGGAGGTTGGGACGGACAGAGGTAATATTGTGGTTCGTCCTCTCTCGGCAAAAATCAAGTTCCTCTTGAACTTTTTGTGGAACACGGTTGTGCCCAGGAGAGGAGGTCGTGATAAAGTGTCGTGTTGCACCGTATAATTCAAACAAGTCTCACGATTACAAAAGAGAAATTGAGTACAACAATCGACTTACCTTATGGGATGTGGGTGTCTCGGTTGTTGGAGATAAAACGAGTGGTGGGACAAGATAGTTACGGTGTTAGTGCACGGGATTGCATGTGCGATAGGTTGATTAAGCTTATGGGTCTTGTTGTTGATGGACCCGAGTTACTTCTTGTTAAGGATGTTGAGAAAACCCCAAGTGATTCGGGTTTGGGAGCTATGGAGGCGAAATTGGAAGGGTTTATGAGTGGTTTAATGGAGAAGTTTGAGGAGCATTCGACTAACTTGGATACGGTATTGTCACGGGTTGGACCATCTCGGTCTTTAGACTCGGGTTTGGATGCTTCTCGGGTATACTCTTGGATGGAAGCGGTGGATAAGTAAGAGGTTAGCGGGTTTTGAACGGGAATTGAAGGCAATCCGTGGGGAAGTGTTCCCACATGGTGACCGTCTTACTTTCCTTACGAGTCAAGGTGGAGCATTGGTCATGCACGGAAAGGCTATGGCAAGTGATCAATCGCTTACATTGGAGGCCACGAAAGCTCTCTCCCTGAAAGTTCTTAACTTTGAAAGGAGTATTCAGACTCTTTCTCAGCTTCTGCGGAGTTCTTTCGATCGTCTTGATGCTTTAGAGCATCGTACTCGGCCCGACTACGTGAACCCGTACCGTACCCGCAACATTTGATCTCCCTCTGCCTTACCATATTTAGCCCCTTCTATTTTTAGCTTTCTCTTTATTTTCTATTGGTGTGTTCAAACTTATCATTCGGCCCTTTTTGGCAATGCACTTGTGGATTATGGCCCAAGTGTTTCTTAAACATGTATTCTATTCGGCCCATCGGCTTTATGCATGTTTTCTTAAGTTTGTGTGATACTTAAAATTCTCGATGCTTTTAGTTATGTATGATAATATTACTTTCTATGATGTTTTATCTCTTGTCTCGTCTTATATTATTCTAGTCATTTTTGATTTGTTCTTAGCTTTTCGATGATGTCAAGAGGGGGAAAGAACGTCTATAGTAAGCATCTACCTAAGCTTGCTCCTTGTCAAGACCAATTGTCTCTTAAAGTCCTCAAAGTTTCGGTTTTTGATAAATCATGTTGATCTTGCGTTGATCTTTATTATTAAGATGACGGTATTATATTAAGGGGGAACTTTTTACTTAGTCACAATTTAGGAGGCTTGCCATCATCAAAAAGGGGGAATTTGTTGAACCATATAGCTTATATGTTTTTGTTTTGATGATGTCAAGGTATTTTATGTTTTATATACTCGTTGCGTGTAATCGTTTGTCAAAGTGTTTTAGAATCAACTTATTACAAACGAGCAACAAAGAAGATTGTGATAATTATATGAAAAGTTCAAGCCTCTATTCAAGATCAAGCGATATAAAGATTCATTCAAGATTTATGTGAAGACGGAGTCCGTCTAAAGATTAATCAAGCTTGGATGATGACGTAGCCTATACTCGAAGATCTCCTTGAAGATTAGAATAGTATAGGTGATTATCTCGTAACGGTAATCAAGAATGAGTTTCTTGAATTGGTAAAGTTATAGCGTTGCAGCTATAACATTACTAGTAAAAGAGCTCAATGTTATAGCTCTCCTACTATAACATTGAGATGCTGAGTTTTTATACATGACTTATATTGTTTCGAAAATTGTTTTGAAAATTGTTTAAAGTTTATTTTAAATGTTTTAATAAAAGTATTTATATAATAAAGCCCGGTTTGGTGCGGAGTTTGGTTTTATGTTGGACGTTGACTAGTAGCTATTTTGGACCAACTTATGAGTTGGACCATGCTACTAATTAGGGTTTCAACATAGCCTCTCTTAAAACCTAAATTCTAACCTATATGTTAAGACTAGGATTTGCACGAGTCACGAGGCATATGAGCCATGACATCTCGTGCTACCTAGGGTATATTTGGTAAAGATTTTATTCTATAATAATATATTTACATATCTTATATATCTTACTTAATATATTTGTTTATGATAAAAGATATTCTTATTTTAGGAAATCTTATCATATCTTGGAATTTATAGTAAAGATAATATTTGAATAAGATCATATTCTATCTCTAGGAAAATTCTTTATTATCTTTTAAGACTTTTAGGAAATAGATAATAAAAGATATGATTTGTTTACATATCTTATTATTTCGGCTATTAGGGTTTTGTGCAAAACCGTGTTGCCTACTCTTTCCTCTCTATATATACTTTGCTATTTACAACATTTAAAGTAGAGACCTTAAGCATAAAATTGTTCTTATTTTCACAAAGCAAAATCGTGTGTTTTCAAGTTGAAAAACCATTTTGTTATTTTTTAAAAGGTCGTGTATTTTAAAGCTCGCATACTTGTTCTTATTTTATCGTTATAAGATAATAGTGCTTAGTTGATTTCTTACTTGTTCATTAACGTGAACCATTGTTAGAATAATTAGTGCTTTATTATTAACGTAAGTTAGTCACTCGAGTATTTAACGGTACTCATTGAGTTACAGCTAGAGTTAGTTGTACGAGTTGGGTTAGTAAATTTGTAATCCGTAGAAAGGTACTAAATTTATTAATCGAGAATAGTGGACGTAGGTTTTGACTTGTGAAACTGAACCACTTCAAAAACCGTGTGTCTCCTCGTCCTTTTGTTGATTTGTTATTTTGTTTTACATTCACTTAGTTGATTAGTTAAAGTTTAGTCAATAAACTTTAAATAATCAATTATATACGCATAATCGAAAAAGCTTTCAAAAATTTTAAATCCTCAATTCACCCCCCCTCTTGAGTATTTTGGATCAATAGACTCTTCAGCGTTATTGTTATCTGGGTTATCTGGACACTCATCCAAAAGCATTAGAGCTTCTAGTGGGTCCTTTATAAAAGAACCCGACTAGAAGTCATAGACAGACTCGTCAACAATATCAACAGAGTAACATGTATCCTCTATCATTGGCCGAGCCAAAGTACTAGGCAGACTGAAAGTAATCGCGTCATCCCCCACTGCAAGAGTCAAACGCCCTTGTTTGACATCAATAATAGCCCCAACTGTACATAAGAATGGTCTTCCTAGTATGATTGGGGTCCGGGTATCCTCAGCTATGTCTAAAACAATAAAGTCTACTGGTATAAAGAACTTGCCTATTTTCACAGGCACGTCCTCTAAGATACCCAAGGGTCGTCTTATAGATCTATCAGCCATCTGTAATGTAATATTAGTCATTTTAAGGTGACCCATTTTTAATTTCTTGCAGACAGAAAGAGGCATGACACTGGCTCCGAAATCACAAAGAGCCTTATCTATTACTTCATTGCCTATAATACAGGTAATAGAAAAACTACCCGGGTCTTTCATTTTAGGTGGAGCCTTATTTAAAAGTAAATTACTAGACTCTTCCATGAAAGCAACAGTCTCAAATTCACTGAGCTCTCTCTTACGCATCACAATGTCTTTCATAAATTTAGCGCAAGTAGGTACCTGGGTAATTAGTTCGGTAAAAGGGACGGTTACCTGGAGGTTCTTGACAACGTTCACAAACTTACCGTACTGTCGCTCAACCTTCGCGTCCTTCAGACGTCCTGGAAAGGGTACTTTGGTAGCAATGAGTGGACCCGCGACTTTCTCTTTACCTTTATCAGTGCGTGACGTCTTCACAGCAGGGGAAGCTGACACGGTAGCAGAATTAGATGTCAAAATTGATGCTCCGCTGATTCTGGCACTCGATCGATCACTTTCTTCACTCGATCGAGTGGTTTTATCTTGAGAATTACTTGATCGAGGTATTTGAACCTCTCGATCGAGCTCTTGTATTTCAGGTTCTCTCGATCGAGTCCTAGAATCACTCGATCGAGGTATTTCTTCTGCCAAAGTGTTCGATCGAGAGGAATGGGTTGCTCGATCGAATTCTGTTAAATGAGCATCTCTCGATCGAGTAGAAATTGTACTCGATCGAGCAGTGGGAGAAGATAATTCACTCGATCGAGGGGAATTTTCATTCGATCGAGTGCCTGGACAATATGAAGCAGGGATATGGTCCGTGGATTCTTCCAACTCGTCCTCCGGGGCATTAGCAGCTGTCACAACCCCGTCTTTCGGCTATTTCGGCCCCTCATAAGCAAGGCCACTTCAGAGATTGATGGTATTGACTGGGTCGCACGAGGGTGAATGATTAACTTGATTTTGCGCAAGTGTTAATTGCGCAATTTGCTCTCTTAACTCCACGATAGCGGTATTATCCTTGTTGCATTTCTCCCCAAGCTGTTGCGTTAAGTTCAAAACCAAGGATTTCAGTTCGGTAAACTCCCCATTTATAGAAGAGGAATCCGGTTGTGGCATTGGTATAGAAGAAGTAGAAGCACTCGTCAAGTATTCATATAATTGAGAAAAAGGAACTCCTTGCCTGAATTTTTAATAAGCAAGGACATGCTCTACACTCGCCAGACAACCAATAGGGTCATGCCCCTCCATGCCGCATCTACCGCATACTATCTCATGCTCAGTAATTGCACAAACTTGTGCATGCTCACCCACAGTCTTTATTATCTTCGGACTCTCCACCTCAGCCACTACCAATTCGTTCACATGCCCGCTTCCTCTGGGATTTCCGTATTCGGCAACATGGATGGCCATCTCCTCAATAAGATGCCACCCTCGATCATCCTCTACATTCTTCGGGAATCTCCCTTTAGCTGCATTAACAAGGATAGCCCTCTGGTCCGGATACAACCCATTGTAAAATTGGGTACACAAGAACCAGCGCTTGAAACCATGATGAGGCACAGAACGGACGCGCTTCTTGAACCTAGTCCAAGCTCCGTTCAAGTCTTCAGTAGGTAGTTGCTCAAATGCAGTAATCTGAGCTCTCAACGCATTAGTGCGCTGTGGTGGAAAATATCGCCTGTAAAAGGCTAAAGCAAGGAAAATCCAGTCGGTTACACCGACAGCTTCCCTGTCTAAATCCCTCAACCATTCTCGGGCATCATCAGCTAAAGAGAAAGGAAAGAGAACCCCCTTCACTCTGTCTTGTGTCACCCCAGCAGCAAGAGGAATGGTGGAGCAGTACTCTGTAAATAGCTCTATATGCTTGCACGGATCTTCTCCAGGTACCCCCCTTAAGAGATTTCTCTCGACCAGCTGTATGTAAGAGGGGTTGATTCAAAAGGTTCCCGAGTCAGTAGTGGGTAGTAGGAAACCTTTTGGAAGGGAATCCACCGTCGGCTCTGAATGGCTGGCTATATTCGGCATCCTGGCAGATAGAATTTACAAACTGGAGCAGGTACGACAATGTTCTCTTCTAGAACAGATATCCTGCAAACTAATCAAAAATTTGCAAAAATATGAGATCAGTCTCAAGCAATAAATTCCTTGAGACGAGAGACAAACTTAAATAAAGCAACAAAATTGCGCCACCTCCCCGGCAACGGCGCCAAAATTTGATACCGTCATCAGGTACCAAAAATAAAACCTAAGTACACTAACATAAGCTAGCAGTAAGTAGGGTCGATCTCCACAGGGATATGGGAAAATGTCAGCCTTAACTAAGTTCGTCACGGTAACCAGTTTCCGGGGTTTTGAATTTTTTTATTCTAAACTAATGAGATTAAGGAAGAGGGGAAAGGTAAGATAATAAGGGTTTAGCAAATAAGAAGAAAATAGCTAAGACAGTCGGTTCACCATGATCATTCAGTCAAACAATCTAGGTCTCAGGTCAATACAAGTATGGTCTATGGGACAGTGAATATCTCCTTCCGGTCTCAATTCGCCCTAAAGCACAAATAGCTTAGCTTCCGCCCTCTCTACGTGCCCAAATGTTCGCTACAAGTCTCACCCTTTCCAACCTTCCGGTCTAGGTCAAGGTTTACTGCGATTAAATGACTAATTGCGTCGACTCAATTAGACAGAAACAATTAAGTGTAGCGATTAACAACACAGACAACACAAGCATTAAACCTAATATATCGATTTAGAATTCCTTCATAATAATGGATTCCCTAAGTCTTAGCAAAGGAAATTAGCTACGCATTATCATCGAATTAACAACAATCATACATAGACAATAGAAATTAAACATCATAACAATGCAATACGAAATATTGAACAAGAGCAATTGTAAATAAAGGAAGGGAAGGAATAAAGAGCAATAAAAGGGATTATGATTAAGAAATAAAAGAGAGTAATGTACCGATTACAAGATTCAAATCCGAGTAGTAGTCTAGACTAAGGGTAAAAGAGAGAAAAGAAGGGAGAGGAAGAGAAGAAGAGGAAAGTAACGTAGTCTACCCAGTGATTAAGTAGTCGAAAAATCCTACTACTTAACCTAATAACCAAGCTTAATTACAAAGCCCATACGGAATAAGGCAAAAACGCAATTACAGGATAAAAACCTCTCGATCGAGTAGAATTAAACCACTCAATCAAGGAACTAAGCAGCAACTCCTCTCGATCGAATGGAAAAACCGTTCGATCGAGGACTTCTTATATTGGCCTTCTCGATCGAGTATGAAAACAACTCGATCGAGTGAAACTTCAAGGGATAAAGCATTCGATCGACTGAAAAGTGGTCGATCGAGCTAAATTAGCACGTAAGGCACTTTGACACCTTCCGAAACCAGCTTACGCGTCTTCAAAGTGATAGATTCCAAGCTCCGGTTCCTTGTTCTCCATAAATTTATGCAAATGGGACGAGTTTAGGCTCAATTTATCTTCTTTCTGGTCCGTACCTGCAATTTACACAAGACAGACCAAAGTAGACTATTCGGGGGTATTTGTAGCTAGATGCTACATAAAATAGTGCAGAAATGAGGTAAAAATGAGGTAAAAACATTCTTTAGCTTCATCGATGGTTATATAATTGTGTGTGGTCGTGTTATATATATATATATATATATATATATATATATATATTTGTCATGCTATGTCTACTAGTCGGAACGATAAATCAAATTGCTACAGGTAAGTTAAAGTGTGGTGGTGTTGTTCAAAGTTGATATAATTTCATATATAGATGTATCATGTGGGTTATGTTTACGTAATGTCAAGAAAGTGTCGTTGCTGTCATGACTCGAGTATGCATATTGGTCATTTTGCACAATTCTCGGTGGTGTTCGTATAACGTGTAGTCTATATCAAGTCGAGTTGGACAAGTGGAATATGATGGTTATAATGTGGTAGTCTAATTAGTATGATCGTATAACAAATATTTGGTGACTTTGCTGCTAGTTTGTAATAATATATCTTGCGGTGTGCTACATAATTTCAGTGGTTTTACGTTTGTACGAGTTGTAATTGTCAAAGAGTAGGTTGCGTCACTGTGAACCGAGCTTATGTCGTGGTTTGTGAGTAATGTCAAAACGGTATAATATGTGTCGGTTTGAGGGACAGGGAAGTTGGTTGATGATGAACTTCGGAGACGAAGTTCTTTTTAAGAGGGGAAGAGTAATGCCACAAAGGAAAAATGACGTAATTATGACAATTTTATAGTGTTGTTGTGGTATTTTAAAGTATGTGAATGATTGTTTGAATAGCTTTATATGATTTGTATGGTGCAATTGAGTAAGAATTTATAATTGTTGAATAAAATAGCATGTTGTATACTTTATTTTCAGTAGTTATTCGTTATGTTGGCCTGAGAATTTGATGTTATTAGCAACAATGGAGTTGCCTTGAGCAGTATTGTGTTGTGTGGTTAAAGTAATAGAGTATAATGAAACATATGTGTTGTATGAATCAGTAGCATATGGCGATGAATCGATGGTAGGACCGTTGCTTTGTTTGTTTCGTAGTTAGTAGTCGTTGACAAGTAATGAATGAATGTATAGTATGACAGTTGTGTCGATGTACGTTTGAATAATAATATGTAGTAAGTGCAAGTGGTAGTCGAGTTAGCCATTCATGTGATTGGTATGTGTTCAGTGATTCAAAGGGAAGTTTTTGATTTGTTGAGAGTCGTGTTGTGTATTGGGTGCTAAGGTGAATGATGATGATGTTTGATTAACATATGTAGTGGGATGGTAATTCTAAACAGCTGTGTTGACCTGTGTCGGGTAATCGGTGGTGCTGACCTTAGTTTCTTTGTCGTGTGGTTCGGGAGAGGATGAGTCAAACTTCGAGGACGAAGTTCTTTTAAGGGGAAAGACTGTAATACCCGTCCTTTTAAGGACCCGTTGACCGACCTTAGTGACGTGTCTTGGCCTTTGGGGAAACCTTATGAGCTTTGTCTTGTGACTTGGTGAGTTTTGGGTGTGGTACTCGATCTAGTCGAGGCTACTCGATCGAGTAGCTTGGAGGCTCGATGGAGTAGATGCCACTCGATCGAGTAAGTTAGTTACTCGATCGAGTAACGTCTTTACAGCGAGGATTTATATATCATGTTTGAGAAACCGCAAATCATTTCCGCCTCTCTTCCCTAAACCTAAATGTCGTCTCTCCTTCTTCCCTTCACTATAGCCTCTTCCATGGGAGCCTTTAAGGATGCTTGTGCCGTAGGGATGGGTTGCTTGAGTCGGGTAGCGGTCTTGACGCCGGAATGCTATGCGTAGGTATGTCATCATCACCATCATCATTATCGTTGTCAGTTTTAGTTAGGGTTGTAGTGGTTGTGATAGATGATTGTACTGTTTGAATAGGTGTGTTGTGTGGTTGTTTGACATCTTGTGATCGGATGTGGAGTCGCTGCGGTGCGCTAAAGGTAGGTTCACCTACTCAGTACTGTTGATTTTCTAGAGTGTCTTTTGATGTGATTTGATTGCTGTAGTGTAGGTGTGGTGGCCTGATTGTGATAGTTGGTTGGTATTGTATTGTTTCGTTGTCGTTGTTGTGGTACAACTGATTGTGTTTGTTTGTCTCTGGTTCTCGAGGTGCGTCCTCGGCTGACTGGAGTCACTTGCGGGAGTGGCTTCACCCTCTAGTTTCGCCCTCCGTGGAACCCGCCACGGGAGGGGATGTGCACATTAATGGGACAGGGTTATTGTTCGGTATGATGAGTGGGGCTTAGGTGGGAACGGCTGTGATCCACCACTGGCAGGGCTGGTCCAGTGGACATTCGGTGACGATGATTGATTGGTGGAGATGTGGCTGGTGTGTGTGTTGTTGTGTCTGCATTGTTATGTCAATGGTTGGTGTGTTTCTTCAGTTACTGACCTTGTGTGGTTTTGTCTTCTTGTTTGTTTCTGTTGTGTCTGTCGTGATCCCTTATGATGAGCAGTCAGTCTTAGCAGGTGATGTCTTGGATGATAGCTAGATACTTGGCGAGATGAGTCTGTCACGAGTCATGACAGAAGTTTAGATCACATAGTTGATAGTAGTCCGAGTTGTATCTTTGTATATCTTAGTTTGTTAATCACTGTAATGTAACTTAATCGTTCTTTCATCGAGATTTGATTATTACTGTTCTCGGGCAACCGAGGTGGTGACGCCCTTATAGGCTAGGGAAGGTCTTGTTAAGGCTCCTTGGTATATGGGGGTGTCACATGTTTTCTTCCCCATGTTTTCCTTGCTTAATCCGCAAGCAAAGAAGATATTTTTCCTTCCCATAACAGCTTGCAAAATCTCTCAAAACCGAAATACAAATTATCATCATTATCTTTTCTGAAACCGAAATATCTCCCTCCACATTTCTCATTTCGTCTCCATACATTTTCCCCTCTCCAAGAAAGCTATCTTAAACTCCTAAATAGCTAAGAACCGAGTCATCCAAGCCCTAAAGCACCTCATCCTTCAATCCTATATAAGCATCCTTTCACTATCAACCTAAACGAAGCTTTTCCCATCTCAAAAACCCTAAGCTTTCGCCTCTGAAACCTCACATTACAAAGCATCCCTAATATCCTCTCTTACCCAAAAACAAAGTATCGAGTCCACACAAAGAGTTACTCGAACGTTAGAGTATTATTTTGCTCTCTTTTTCGTGTTTTCCTAAGTTATGGACATCTGATGTTCTTGTCCTTTTATCTTTGTTTTTCTATCGTTTTTGCTCTTGTTTTTTGTGTTAAGCTAAAAATTTGGAATCTCACTGTAACACTCCTACATATCAAGGGGCCTTACCAAGGACCACCCTAGCATATGCAGATGCTACCATCTCGGTTGCCCGATGTATGTATATCAAAAGTAACCATTCAAGAACAATTACTAAAGTATAAAGTTTAATGAATACATCGTCTCAACTGAAAACCAAAGTAAAGAGTATAAATCTCAATACATCAAAACAAAGTATCTAAACTCGTGATAGCGGAAGCTAGACGCAAAGTGATGACATCCCATCCTCATTCCCGCTAAATGTAATCATCACCTATCACAATCTGCTCATCATCCCCGAATGGATCACAACAGTTTTACAAAACACCACGAAGTCAGTTCACTGAATAATCAAGATAAGCTAATCGCGAGAAACAACCAAGATAACAATTATACAACCATTCTCCAACTCCAATCATATCTCATATTCAGCTACACACTTAAGTGTGTTGCCCTGCCAGATTACCCACCCCAACAGGTAATCCATACCGCCAGTGGAGGACCGCAGCCTTGCCCATCTAAGCCCCACTAATCGCAACGAGCAACAACCTATGTCCATTAATATGCACATCCCCCTTTGTGATGTGAACCACAATGTGCGAATCAAGGGCTTGAAGTCATTCCCGAAAATGACTCCACTCAGCCGAGGTCGCACCTCGCAGTCATAAACAAACAACAACAATTCCAACAACCAAGAAAGACAATGCCAAGAACGATACTAATCACGCCAATACCACAATAAACCATCTTAAATAAATTAAACAGGCAACTGAGTAGGGAAACCCTACCTTATCACTGATCTGAATCACGAGTATAGAGCGGAATCTAGAAACGTTCCTCTACGAATCCTTCACCTAACAATAACCACAATAATCTAATCACAAACATGCAAATTACCCTTTTCCCCAATTCCAATAACTAGGGCAAAACCCTAAAAGACAATTCTAAACCAAAGATATGGAACTAGTGACTTACCGACGAATCTTATGCGAAAGAGATGAACAAAAGACTCATGGACGATCAATTGCTTTTTGAGTGATTAAGGATGATTAGAGAAGCCTAGAATGTAAATAGGTTTTGGTAAAATTGAAAGTAAACTGTAAAACACGATTTATATATCCTTTAATCATCCTTAATCAAACCGCGGAAATAAATCCCATCACACCGGTTACTCGGTCGAGTACCAAGAGTACTCAGCCGAGTACCCCTTACTCAGCCAAGGATTACACTACTCGGCCGAGTGTTCCTGGACAGTAGGCTGACAAGAAAACACACGACACCTTACTCGGCCGAGTTAGCCTTATTCGGCCGAGTAACAAGACCCAGAAAACCATGGTATTATAGTCTTCCCTCCTTAAAACGAATTTCATCTCCGAAGTTCATACCATACCCAAAACAAAACATACAACGCAACACTAACTACTCAATAACAACAACCACAACTACTCAAAGGTACCAACAACTCCAACTATACATAACAAAACAACTCATCCCAAGCCAAATATACCAACTACACAATTATGTTGACCTCAAACTAACCCAAAACATGCATGCGACCATCTCCTATACCCCCCCCCCCCTAAAAGATAATGGTTACGTGCCCATGACCAAACATACCTAATAAAAAAGGTGAGGACTCTCTGGTTCCCATGTGGCCTCTTTCACATTTTGATTAGACCAAAGTACCTTTAGTAAGACGGTCTCACCATTCCTTGTCTTGCGCACCTTACGGTCCAAGATATCCGAAAGGACTTCGGCATAAGTTAAAGACTCGTTTAACTCTATGTTCTCAACCTCAAGCATATGTGATGGATCACTCATATACTTCTGGAGTTGTGAAACATGAAACACGTTGTGGACCCGACCAAACGATGATGGTAAGACTAGCCGATAGGCTACTTCACCTACCCGGTTTAGAATCTCATAAGGGCCGAGTAAGGTGTCGTCTACCGCGAACTCGATGTCCCTGCGGTGCAAATATGCGTCTCTCTTTTGTAGATCTTGAGCTGCTTTCGTCTTTTGGCGAATCAAGTGAACTTGTTCAATCATATCTTGTTCCATCTGTAGCCCTAAAATCACGGCCTCAGCACTATCGTCCCAGCATACCGGACTCCTGCGCTTCCTGCTATACAAAGCCTCAAACGGTGCCATCCCAATATTGTGTGATAGCTATTGTTTTATGAAAACTCGATCAAGTCCAGTCTATCCTCCTAACTTCCACCAAACTCTATCAGACAAGCCCTCAACATATGTTCTAAACTATTGATAGTCCTCTCTGTTTGACCGTCTATCGCAGGATGAAAAGTTGTACTCATCTTCAAGGTAGTTCCCATCAAATCCTGCAACTCTTGCCAAAACTGTGATATAAACGTCGCATCTCGATCTGACACTATATCCTTAGTACCCCATGTAACTGGACCACATGCTTTCTATTCCCCAAAGATAGCTGCATCTTAGTCCAAGTATCATTCATCAAGATGAAGTGACCTGACTTTGTTAAACGGTCGACGATCACCCAAATCATATTGTTACCTTGCTGAGTCCTTGGTAATCTCGCGATGAAGTCCATAGGGATCCACTCCCATTTCCACTGCGGTACCTCAAGTGACTGAATCTTACCTTGTGGTCTTCGTTGCTCACGCTTTACTCTTCGAAATGTTAGACACTTAGCCATAAACTCCGCCACATCTTTCTTCTTACTAGGCCACCAAAACATTTTCTTTTAAGTCCTTGTATAGCTTGTCACCACCCGGATGAACTGATTAAAGAGTGGAATGAGCCTCCGTCATGATCAACTTTTTCAAGTCCGCGTCACTAGGTACACACCATCTCCCATCAAAACGAACACTCCCATCTGTGTGGATAGGAAACCTTGAAACTGTGCCACTCTCTACCCTTAACTTCCACTCTTGAATCTTGGGATCAAGTTCCTGTTTCCTCTTTATGTCATCATACAAGTCCGGTTCGATATTCAAGTCCCCAATAACATCCCCCTTTCGAATAATATGGATCTCCTTCCGAGACATCTCGTCCCTCAGTTTCATAAAAGACATAGTTGTGCACAACGAATTTACACTCTTTCTACTCAAAGCATCTGCCACCAGATTAGCTTTACCCTCATTATAGATGATCTCCATGTCATAGTCCTCAATCAACTCCATCCACCGTCTCTCTCGCATGTTCAACTCTTTTTGTGTGTAGATGTACTTCAAGCTCTTATGATCCGAGAACACCTTAAAGGTCGCCCCATAAAGATAGTGCCTCCAAATCGTTAGAGCAAAAACAACTGCACCCAGTTCCAAATCAAGAGTAGGATAGTTCTTCTCATACGGTTTTAGCTGCCTTGACGCATAAACGATAACTTTCCCATTCTGCATCAACATACAACCGAACCTATTCTTTCAAGCATCCGTGTATACTTCAAATTTGTCACTTCCCTCAGGTAGAGCTAGAATAGGAGCTGTGGTCAAACCCTCCTTCAAAGTTTGGAACGCCGTTTCACAACTCTCATCCCTATGAAATCTAGTCTCTTTCCGCATCAAAGCTGTCATTGGTCTGGCGATCTTATAAAAGTCCTTCACGAACCTCCTGTAGTAGCCAGCTAAACCCAAGAAACTCCGAATCTCATCAATATTCTTCGGTGCTTCCCACTTAGTCACTGCCTCAATCTTACTAGGATCCACCGACACACCCTCTTTTGATATCACATGCCCAGAAAAGCCACCTTATCCAATCAAAACTCGCACTTAGATAACTTGGCATACAACTGATTATCTCCCAAAGTCTACAATACTAACCTCAAGTTCTCCTCATGCTCCTCCTTAGTCTTAGAGTAGACCAAGATGTCATCAATAAAGACGACCACAAACCTATCCAAGAACGGGCATAAATTCCAGTTCATAAGATCCATGAAAACTGCCGGTGCATTAGTCAACCCAAAAGGCCTCACTACATACTCATAGTGACCATACCGCGACCGAAAAGCTGTCTTAGGAATATCATCATCTACTATCCTCAGCTGATGATAACCCGACCTCAAATCAATCTTAGAAAACACTCATGCGCCACTCAACTGGTAAAAAAGATCATCAATCCTTGGCAAAGGATACCTGTTCTTCATGGTGACATGATTCAACTCTCTATAGTAGATGCATAGCCTCATACTCCCATCTTTCTTTTTCACAAACAAAACTGGTGCACCCAAGGTGATACACTAGGCCAAATGTATCCTTTGTCTAACAACTCATTTAGCTGCTTCTTAACCTCTTCTAACTCTTTAGGCCCCATCCGGTACGATGCTTTAGATATAGATCCTGTCCCCGGTTTGAGCTCAAAACTAAAGTCGATATCCCTCTTAGGAGGTAACCCCGGTATCTCATCTGGAAAAACGTCACCAAGCTCCCCAACCACAGCCATGTCAGACGCTGACGGCTCCTCCACACGCATATCCCTCATATGACAAAGGATCAAAGGACACTTCTTCCTCAAACATGACTTTAGAGTCATTACCACGATAAACTTCAGCTTAGGTCTTTCTACGAACCCCCAATATGATACCTTGACTCTCTTAGGTCCCTTTAAAGACACCCTCTTTTGTCGACAATCTATCTTAGGATCATACTTACCCAACCAGTCCATCCCGACGATAATCTCAAACCCATCCATAAGAAACTCTAACAAGTTGACCGGTAAATCTACTTCCCCCACCAACATGGACACATCCCTATACAACTTAGAACATGACACTGACTCCCCCGAAGGTATAAACACATTATCTTTCACCAGTTCATATTCTCCCAAACTCATAGGTAAGGCATGACTCCTAGACACAAAAGAGTGGGTTTCCCCCGAATCAAACAGAACAAAAGATGGCGTGTTATGAACTAGAAAATATCGGTAACAACATGAGCATCATTCTTTGCTTCCTGCTTGCCCATCATAAAGAGTTTCCCATTGCTTTTCTGACCTCCGCCCTGACCCGTGGTAGCTGAAATAGTCGGCTTGGCTACCGATTTCTGCATCACACTGTTGTTCAGACGCTGATAGGATCCTCCATTATTGCAGTTGTAGCCGCCATTGTTGTTGTTCTGCCCTCCGCGATTGCCCCACGACCTAGCTGGCCTGTTGCTAGCAAAGCTCTATCTTGGAGCATGCGAAAAATTCCCCTAATATTCCTGAAAAACCCCTCCTTCTCTAACACTGGTACACTCATGCCTCTTATGACCCACTCTACCATAGTTGAAGCAGGTAAGATTGGAGTTATCACTAGTACTCCAGCCGCCTCCTCTTCCCCAAGTTCGAGATCCTTCTGCATAACTAGATCCTCCAGAAAAGGTCCTAGCCTGATTATGGTTTCCCTTCTTCTGACCCGACTGGTTGCCCCCCTTCACCCTCCGCCATTCTTTTCTCAGCATTCCTATCCTTAGCCTCCTTGGCTAAGTCCACTAGCCTCTCAGCATGCCCTGCTCTTGCATATTCCTCTTTCAGATCTGTGAGAACCCCGACTGGTAGTCTATCCATGATCTTCGGTGCCAACCCCTTTTCAAATCGAAGAGCCAAACTCCGTTGACCCATTTTCATATCCTCTGCGTACCGTGACAACTCTATAAGCCGATGATAGTACTCCGTGACGGTCATATTATTTGCCATGGTGAAGGAATTGAACTCAGCTCTCAACTTGTGACGAATGTGCTCCGGCATAAAGTGTTCTCTCATAGCACTCTTGAAGCCTGCCAATGGGATAACGTCTTGTCCCTGGTCCCTGTAGTGTGCCCGAGCATCCTCCCTCATATTCTGCCACCATACGCTAGCCTCATCCCTTAGGTAGAACACAGCCTGTTCTACCATCATATCCGCCGGTCACTTCCTTACCTCTAGCAAACTTTCCATCTCACGGTGCCAATTGTCAAGCAGCTTTGGCTCACCGGTGCCCTCATAAGTAGAGGGGTTGAAGCGAGAAATAATAGTGCTCAGCTGAGATTCATCCATCGGTTTCTCACCTTCCTTACCCACATTCTTGAGTGCCTCCATGAGTGAATCTTGCTGCTCAATCATTCTGGCAACCTCATCAAGACTCATTTCAGTAGCTTGGATGTATACAGCTAACCTCTTTGGCGGCATTTTGAGCTGACATAACCAAGAAAATGTAAGCATATAACCTACGTCTCAAAATAAAAAAACCATCCGCCAAAGAAGTACTCGGCCGAGTATTGTGAACTACTCGGTCGAGTACTGAGACTACTCGGCCGAGTATCCTACTCCAATAGCTGACCTCCAAATCACATAAAACATACTCAATCGCGTATACAGGGTACTCGGTCGAGTATGCCTTACTCGGTCGAGTGCCCCTCTTGTTCGACCGAGTGATCACTACTAGTAGCTACTGTTTTATACACACGAACCCACACTCGGTCGAGTGCCTTGTTACTCGGTCGAGTATCCACCCTGCTCGGCCGAATCATGCCAAAAACGAGATACTCTTCGATTGAAAAACGTACATAACCATACATATACTATCTCTAAGCATGTTACTACCCTCCGAAAGCTAAGTAATAAACTATAACCATGTTGAAGTACCACAATGCTCAATATATGCAATCATTTACTTATTCCATCCAACAACTTCACAAGAATTATATATACAAAACACATTACTTAAATACAACGATTCCCAAGACACCCCCCATGGTGACCGGCTCAAAGTTATAAGGGCCTAAATGCAACTTCGAGACGTCTCCCAAGCCTTTGTGGTAGTTCCAAACAACTCCTACCCGGGTTCATTTTAATTAGACTCCCTATGTTCATTTGGTTCATTAGTTTTAGGTTCTAAAATCGTTCGCTCTGATAACACTTTGTAACACCCCCACGTACCAAGGTGCCTTACCAAGGACCACCCTATCATATGAAGATGCTATCATCTCGGTTGCCCGAGGTAAGTATATCAAAAGTAACCATTCAAGAACAATTATGAAAGTATAAAGTTTAATGAATACATCGTCTCAACTGAAAACCAAAGTAAAAGAGTATAAATCTTAATACATCAAAACAAAGTATCTAAACTCGTGTCAGCGGAAGCTAGACTCAAAGTGATGACATCCCATCCTCGTCCCCGCAGCTAAATATAATCATCACCTATAATAATCTACTCACCATCCCCGAATGGATCACCACAGTTTTAAAAAACACCACGGGGTCAGTTCACCGAATAATCAAGATAAGCTAATCGCGAGAACAACCAATACAACAACTACACAACCATTCTCCAACTCCAATCATATCTCATATCCAGCTACACACTTATGTTTGTAGTCCTGCCAGATTACTCACCGCAACAGGTAATCCATACCGCCAGTGGGGGACCGCTGCCTTGCCCACCTAATCCCCACTCATCGCAACGAGTAACAACCCATGTCCATTAATGTGCACATCTCCCTTTGTTACGGGAACCACAAGGGCCGAATCAAGGGCGTGAAGCCATTCCCGAAAATGAGTCCACTCAGCCGAGGACATACCTCGCAATCATAAACAAACAACAATGATTCCAACAACCAAGAAAGACAATGCCAACAACGATACTAATCATGCCAATACCATAATAAACCATCTTAAATCAATTAAACAGGCAACTAAGTAGGGAAACCCTACCTTATCACTGATCCGAATCACGAGTATACAGAGGAAGCTAGAAACGTTCCTCCCCGAATCCTTCACCTAACAATAATCACAATAATCTAATCACAAACATGAAAATCACCCTTTTCCCCAATTTTAATCATTAGGGCAAAACCCTAAAAGACAATACTAAACCAAAGATACGGAACTAGTGACTTACCGACGAATCTGACGCGAAAGAGATGAACAAAAGACTCACGGACGATCAATTGCCTTGGGAGTGATTAAGGATGATTAGAGAAGCGTAGAATGTAATTAAGTTTTGGTAAAAGTGAAAGTAAACTATAAAACACGATTTATATATCCTTTAATCATCCTTCATCAAACCACGGAAATAAATCCTGTCAGACCGGTTACTCGGTCGAGTACCAAGACCCCTTACTCGGCCGAGTACCCCTTACTCGGCCGAGTATTATACTATTCGGCCGAGTGTTCGTAGACAGTATCCTGACCAGAAAACACATAAAACCTTACTCGGCCGAGTTAGCCTTATTCGACCAAGTAACAAGACCCAGAAAACCGTGGTATTACACTCATAATTCCGAAACATCTTCTAAAACTAAAAACCATTGAGAAACAAAGTCGTAATCGCGTTTTGAAATCTGTCGCACGAAGTGCCCTTTACTCGTGAAATTGTTTGGTTTTTTCGAATTGTTCAATTATTTTCGAAATCAAACTTGTTTGCAAATCGTCGAAGACGCGCCTTCTAGCAACACATACATACGAGATCCCGAGTGGTGTCCTAAGTTTACATGTAAGTTAAGAGTGCAAAATAATCCCGTCTTTCTCGCATTTCATTCTCTCTGTAACACCCCAAGAGTATGAGAGGGAAGTTGTCCCACATCGGGAAAATATGGAGCTTGTGATATGTTAATAAGGGATTCCACCCACCACTTAACAACAAGGCCTTGTAGTTTTAGGCTTAAGTGATGACAAATAATGGGCCCAAGGGTGTACACCCATCTTATTGGGATTGTGTTACGACGGTGGTGGGTAGGGTTGTTATAAATGGTATCTGAGTAAACCTCTGACCGTGTGGTGAGCCTGTGGTCAGGAGTACTCGGATCACCCACCTAGTAGGGGAGGATTCTGGGCTTGGCTGCGGTTAAGTTCGAGGCCCAACGAGGACGTTGTGTTCTTTAAGCGGGAGAATTTGTAACACCCCAAGAGTATGAGAGGGAAGTTGTCCTACATCGGGAAAATATGGAGCCTGTGATATGTTTATAAGGGATTCCACCCACCACTTAACAATAAGCCCTCAAGCTTTTGGGCTTAAGTTGGGACAAATAATGGGCCCCCAGGGTGCACACCCATCTTATTGGGGTTGTATTACGATGGTGGTGGGTCAGTTGTTATACTCTCGTTTTTTCCGGTTTATAACATGTTGATTTTCATTTGTTCATTTTATTTAGTATCGTATTGTTAATCCCATATGATTATTATGTTAATATATTGGAGTAAATGTCCTCCACAATAGTGCGTCTACATTATAAATCTCGTAAAAAGAATATCAGAGATTTATTTTATATTTGTCAGTTGATCAACGTTCATCGGTAACGCTCGGCTGACTAGAGTTTGACGTTATTGTCGAGTGACGGCGGTGTTCAACTGATCCCCTTCGGTCATACCTATAGGATGATACCCAAATGGAAAACTTAATTATTTATATAAGATATATTTAATTAATTCCTTGAATAGTTTGACTAAAGAATTAGTCATGTGAGCATTTATTTTGAGACGAGTTCGGAACTCGTGTCAAGTAAATTTATTATTCGATAATTGACTAATAAATTTTATGTCTTATATTTATAAGATAGAATTTATTAGTTAATAGTTGACGTACTAAATTATCAAACGAGTATATATATATATATATATATATATATATATATATATATATATATATATATATTTGTAATTTTACTCTATTTCTTAATCCTTCTAAAAATAGAAAGTAGAACGATAAAAGTACAAAGGACTCATGGAGGGAGTAATAATTACTATATTCTTGTGTAAAATTATCTTACAAAATAATTAATACTTTTACGTAAAACCGCTCTACAATAGATTTAAGGACTAAGAATATTTATAACTTCACAAACAACTCTACTATTAGTAAAGAGGTAAGTAAAGGTCGGATCCCAAGGGACGGGTATTGAGGTAGGATTTTCGATTACAAGTAGTGGTGTCTAGGGGTGTCACAATTTGGGTTGAGATGAGAAGATCACTAAACTAAATAACAATTAAAGTAGACAAGCAAGATGGCTAAAATGAGATGTAAACAATTGATTAAAAGCACTAGGGTGTCATGGGTTCATAGGGGATTCATGGGAATTGATCATACAAACATATTCTCAAATTATAAGCAAGCAATTATTATTGTGATAGGATCGAGTTGGTTTATATCTTACAATCCTAGGAAGGTTTGGGTCCCGGAGCCGAATCGATTAGATTGTACAACACCTACAAGTCGACTTAATCCTCCCCACTCAACTATATGCATGGTCTAATGAGACTCGAGTTGGTTTATGTCTTACAAGTCTCATTGAAAAGGTAAGTGATGGGTAAAAAATGCAAGGATTTATAGGCTCGCATTTCATCAAACATAATAAGTGCATAAGTTGAGATCACAACAAGCAAGCAAATAAATTATGAAAACATATTAAATTAAGCATGAATCATCCCCCATGTTGGTTTCCCCTAATTACCCATTAACCCTAGTTAAGGAAACTACTCACTCATTATCATGTTTAACATGTTAACAAGGTTGTCAATCATGTTAACAAAGCAAAACATGATGAATAAATGAAGATGATTAACAATAATTAAAAAGGGATTAAGAGAATTATACCTAATGATGATTCCAAAATAATAATGCAAAGAATAATAGAAGTACTTGATGATTGATGGAACGTTGTCAATCTCCCAATAAACCCAAACAATCTTCAATTACCCAAAATAAAAGATGAACAAAAGAGAAATTAAGGAAATGAGATTTGTATTAATACTTGATTAGAAGTTGATTACAAGATTAAAGAGAGATTAGAATAATATAAACTCACTAAAGATTGATAAGAAGAACATGATAATCTAATTAGACTATTGGGGTATTTTTAGTGGGGATTAGGTGTACAAATTAGGGTTATTAAGGACTTAAATGACGATTAAGTCCTTGAGGAATAACTCCTCTCAAGAAAAGATGCGGGTCTCCTTTTAGCTAGTCTTTTAAAAATATGCGCATCTTCAATGGAAGAAAGAAGAGGACGTGTAACACCCCCACACTCCAAGTGCCTTACCAGGACCACTCAGGTATAAGGATGCTACCATCTCGGTTACCCGAGGCATGATAATCATTAAACAATAACGAAACAACATTAAATAATATAACTTTAGTGAAAGGTTACAACTGAAACCAACCACCAAAATACGATACATGTTCTCAAAACCAATTGTCTACTGAGTTAACTGAAAAGTCTATAAAACTAGTAAAGCTACAGCGGAAGACTTCTATCGTCAGACGGTGGCACATCCCAGCTATCCCAGTAACTCAACTCAAACCTGCTTAATTACTGCTCACCATATCCCCGAATGGATCACCGCAGGTTTTACAAAACAACAACCGGGGTCAGTACTAATCACACAACTTATATATATCAACAATACGACAAACAGACAACTTACACCGTCACACACACTCAATCACACCAGTCCCATCAATCTCAATCACCGACTGTCCACTAGACCAGCCCTGCCAGTGGGGGACCGCAGCC
Source organism: Silene latifolia (assembly GCF_048544455.1). Taxonomy (NCBI): domain Eukaryota; kingdom Viridiplantae; phylum Streptophyta; class Magnoliopsida; order Caryophyllales; family Caryophyllaceae; genus Silene; species Silene latifolia. Next base: position 114,211,368 of record NC_133527.1, on the reverse strand, counting down.
GTACCCACCAAATTCCCGCTCCTCAAATTGAGCGATAACCCTGTCCATTAATGTGCACATCCCCTTCCGTGGCGGGTTCCACGAAGGGAAAAACTAGGGCGTGAAGCCACTCCCGCAAGTGACTCCACTCAGCCGAGAACGCATCTCGAGAACCAGAGACAAACAATCACAATCACAACCGTCACAACACAATTACGATATTAATCAAACAATCAATCGCAACACATCAACAATCACTATGGGACTAATACTGAGTAGGGAAACCCTACCTGGAAAGCACAACTATCAGACGGTATCAACAGCTGTATCAAAAAGCCTCTTCTACAAAATCTCCTCCTATCATACAAACACATAAACACTACCAAATCACAATCTACACAAAACCCCCAAATCCCCATATTAGGGTTTAACCAACTTAAAGGAAATACTGTAAAAACGGTACATAGATCTTACCCTCGACGCAAAGATCTCAACGGTATAACGAAAGGTGAAATCCGACCTTCCAAACTCCGGGATTTGCTAACAATGCGATTAAAGCGAAGAACGTACTTTGTTTTCTCTCTTGACAGTGATTAGGTTTTGAAAAAGTGTTTAAGAACAATGACGGAAGTATTATATACCTTAATCGCATAATTAACAAAACCCGAGAAATAACTCCCCGTAAACCGGCTACTCGATCGAGTAGCTAAGGTACTCGATCGAGTGCCCCCTTACTCGATCGAGTATCTTAGTTACTCGATCGAGTACCCAACAAGTCAAAAACTTTTATAAAACGTAACTCACCCTTACTCGACAGAGTAAGGCCTACTCGATAGAGTACCCAGAGACTCATAAATACGGAGTATTACAGTCTTCCCTCCTTAAAAAGAACTTCGTCCCCGAAGTTCAACCCATACATAAAAACAAACCTACCAACTTGACTAGGACACAACAACGCAACTAAGACTCAAAACAAAACCTCACCCTATAACTCGTGAACTCTTAACACCAACTCCACCAACTATTCCTACCTCCACACATCGCTCACGATGTCGTATCAACTACATCATAAACTCTCCCAACACTAATTCCATACACTACCAACTACCATTCTCTAACGCTGCTAGCTCCATAATATCATCCACTACCAAATCCAATATCAAAACACTCATAGACATCAAACGGAATGCTACATTCTACCACCCTTAAAAGGAACTTCGTCCTCGAAGTTTACTCAGACTCATAACATCATCCTCCAACTGTCAACACCATATAAAATATTCTCCCACTCCTAAACATCACACTACTACAAGCTCGACCATGGCCTTTTACAACATCAACCACAAAATATTCAACTTCCTTCTTTATGCTACACCAACACTCTACTTCTAATTATATTACAACATGCACAAACATGAAACTCTCTTTTACCGCATCCTACTCCTCTTAAAACAAATGTTACGTCCTCGTAACTCACTAATACTAAATTCTTAGTTATATCATCTCATTATCCTTATCACCACCACATGTCAAAGATAAGCCTATAACCTCATTTCTATAACCATTCCTATTTCCAAGACTCTCTTACTTAAACAGTTCTCATACTTCAATTCACTCTGCACTCCATTTAACCAAAACCATAAAACCCTTAGCATAACCAATACTCCAACTCTTCCACATTACCGCAACATGGCATACCACTCTATGTAAAGCACCTATCTCTCAAAAGCATAACTCACGATCCACACTCGTTACGTACACTCACACTAGAGCCTCAAGTTCTTTCCTTTATTACCGCAAAACTCATACATAACTTATCATGACAATAATTCCCCCAACACCCTACACTCACTGTCTCAACAAAGGATTATGAACCACCTGCATCTTTCAGGTCATTACCACACATGTTTTACGAATCACTTGACATGACTATGTGCACCGATGTCTCATCTACAACAAGATCAAAAGTACTGTAACAACTTCTGACAACTGTGTCCCATCAACAGAACATTTCTATACCATGACAACAACGAAAACATATACAACTCTCTTTATATCATACTCTGTAACACCCCCATACTCCAAGTGCCTTACCAGGACCACTCAGGTATGAAGATATTACCATCTCGGTTACCCGAGGCATGATATTCATAAGACAATAACAAAACAACTTAAATAATATAACTTTAGTGAAAATTACAACTGAAACCAAATCCCAAGATACGGGTACAAGTTCTTAAAACCAACTGTCTACTGAAATGTCATAAAACTAAAAGACTACAGCGGAAGGCTTCTATCGTCAGACGGTGGCACCTCCCAGCTATCCCAGTACTCAACTCAAACCTGCTCAATTACTGCTCACCATCCCCGAATGGATCACCGCAGGTTTACAAAACAACAACCGGGGTCAGTACTAATCACACAACTCAATACATATCAACAATAAGATAAACAGACAGCTTAACTCTCACACACACAACCACACCAATTCCAACATTCTCAATCACCGACTGTCCACTGGACCAGCCCTGCCAGTGGGGGACCGCAGCCGTACCCACCAAATCCCCGCTCCTCATAACGAGCGATAACCCTGTCCTTTAATGTGCACATCCCCTTCCGTGGCGGGTTCCACGAAGGGCGAAACTAAGGCGTGAAACCACTCCCGCAAGTGACCCCACTCAGCCGAGGACACGTCTCGAGAACCAGAGACAAACAATCACAATCAACAAACCGTCACAATACAATTACTATATAATTCAATCAACCACAACACATCAACAATCATCCCATTATGGGACTAATACTGAGTAGGAAATCCTACCTGGAAAGCACAACTATCAGACGGTCTCTACAACTGAATCAAAAAGCTTCTTCTACGAACCCTCCTCCTATCATACAACATACAAATGCTACCAAATCACAAACTACTCAAAACCCCCAAATCCCTAGATTAGGGTTTAACCAACTTAAAGGAAATACAACAAGAAGGGTACATAGATCTTACCCTTGACGCAAGGATCTCAACGGTATAACAAACGATGAAAACCAACCATCCAAACTCCAGGATTTGCTAACAATGCGATTAAGATGATGAACGTACTTGCTTTCTCTCTTTGACAGTAAATTAGGTTTTGCAAAAGTGTTTAGTATAATGACGAAGAAGGTTATATATCTTAATCACATAATTAACAAAACCCGAGAAAAACTCCCCGTAAACCGGCTACTCGATCGAGTACCCAAGGTACTCGATCTAGTACCCCCTTACTCGATCGAGTATCCTACTTACTCGATCGAGTACCCAACAGGTCAGAAACTATTTTAAAACGCAACTTAGCCTTACTCGACAGAGTAAGGCCTACTCGATAGAGTACCCAAAGACTCATAAATAGGGAGTATTACAGTCTTCCCTCCTTAAAAAGAACTTCGTCCCCGAAGTTCAAACCACTACTAAACAAAGGTACTCCCTCAACACTTCCGACTCAACAACCAAAACAAAACTCAACATAAAACATGTTACTAACCCAACTCATCCCGACAAACATACCGACACAACAAATAAAAAGGGTATGAAACTCTTAAAAACTCGTCGCGATCATCTCCTACCCCCCTAAAAGAAACAAGGTTACGTCCCCGTAACCATACATACCTGATCAAAGAGAAAAGGGTAACGCTCTTTCATAGCTTCCTCTGGCTCCCATGTAGCTTCCTCGGTCTCGTGGTTAGACCAAAGGATCTTAAGCAAAACTGTCTCACCACTCCTAGTCTTCCTAACCTTTCGGTCAAGAATCTGCTTAGGCACCTCAAGATATGATAAGGACTCATCTAGCTCTAAGTTCTCTGCCTCTAACACATGTGACGGGTCACTCACATACTTCCGCAGCTGCGATACATGAAACACATTATGCACTCTCTCTAGCGCAGCTGGTAAAGCCAGACGATATGCAACTTCCCCAACTCGCTCTAAGATCTCATAAGGCTCGATAAACTTCTGACTTAGTTTTCCTTTCTTCCCAAATCTCATAACCCCACGCATAGGAGACACTTTCAAAAGAACCTTCTCCCCAACTTGAAACTCTATGTCCCGGCGATGTAGATCTGCATAACTCTTTTGCCTATCCTGAGCTGCCCTCATCCGTTCCCTGATCATCTTAACCTGTTCCACCATCTCATGCACCATCTCTGGTCCTAAAACCACTGCCTCAGCACTATCGTCCCAACAAATCGGACTCCTACATCTCCTCCCATACAAAGCCTCAAATGGTGCCATACCAATACTAGTGTGATAGTTGTTATTGTAAGAGAATTCTATCAAGTCCAACCTCTGTTCCCAGCTACCACCAAAATCCATCACACAAGCTCGCAACATATCCTCAAGAGTCTTGATTGTTCTCTCAGTCTGTCCGTCTGTCGCAGGATGAAATGCTGTACTCATCTTCAAAGTTGTTCCCAACGATTCCTGCAACTCTTTCCAAAATCTTGATATAAATCTCGCATCTTTGTCAGACACTATGTCCTTAGGGACTCCATGTAACTTAAGCACGTTCTTTCGATAGGCCATAGCCAATTGTGCTTTAGTCCATGTATCTTTCATTGGAACAAAGTGAGCTGACTTGGTCAGTCGATCCACTATTACCCAAATCATGTTATTACCTTGTTGACTCTTTGGCAAACCCACGATAAAATCCATGGAAATGGATTCCCACTTCCACTCAGGTACCGTTAAAGACTGAATCTTACCTTGTGGTCGTCGCTGTTCCCCCTTAACTCTCTGGCATGTCAAACAACGGGCCACAAACTCAGCTGTCTCTTTCTTCATTCCAGGCCACCAAAACGTGTTCTTCAAATCCTTATATAGTTTGTCACCACCTGGATGTACTGAATACGGTGTGCAATGTGCCTCTGTCATGATATTCTTTTTCAACTCCTCATCATTAGGAACACACCACCTACCTTCAAACCTCAAACTACCATCTGTGTGAATGGAGAATCGAGACACTGTCCCTTTCTCTACTCCAGCTCTCCACTCCACTATCTTAGGATCCAACGCCTGCTTACCTCGAATGTCATCATAAAACTCAAGCTGCACTGTCATATCACCCATGGCATCTCCTTTCTGCATCATATGTATCCCAAATCTCGCTACCTCATCTCTCAACCTCATCAAAGATAGAGCTATACAAAGAGAATGTACACTCTTCCTACTCAAAGCATCAGCAACTACATTGGCCTTCCCTTCATGGTAGATAATTTCCATGTCATAATCGCCAATCAGCTCCATCCACCTCCTCTGTCTCATGTTCAACTCCTTTTGAGTGAAAATATACCTGAGACTCTTGTGATCAGAAAATACCTTAAAGATTGCTCCATAAAAGTAATGTCTCCATATCTTGAGAGCAAACACCACTGCACCCAACTCCAGATCATGAGTAGGGTAGTTCTCCTCATAAGGCTTCAATTGCCTAGAAGCATAGGCAATCACTTTACCGTTCTGCATCAACACACATCCCAACCCGTTCTTTGAGGCATCTGTATAAACCTCAAAGTTCTCGATCCCTTCAGGCAATGCTAAGACATGAGCTGTGGTCAAACGCTCCTTTAATGTTTGGAACGCCGTCTCACAACTCTCATCCCAACGAAACCTGTTCTCTTTCCTCATCAACGCTGTCATAGGTCTAGCTATCTTGGAGAAATCTTTCACGAACCGTCTGTAGTACCCAGCTAAACCCAGAAAACTCCTGATCTCAGCAACATTCTTTGGTGCTTCCCACTTTGTCACTGCCTCAATCTTCGCCGGATCCACAACTACTCCCTCCTTAGAGATCACATGCCCCAGAAAAGCAACTTTCTCTAACCAGAACTCACACTTGGACAGCTTAGCATACAACTCATGCTCCCTCAAAGTATAAAACACAACCCTCAGATGCTCCTCATGCTCCTCCTTAGTTTTGGAGTAGACTAAGATATCATCGATAAACACCACTACAAACTTGTCCAAAAACTGTCTAAAGATCCTATTCATCAAATCCATAAACACTGCCGGTGCATTAGACAACCCAAACGGCATCACTACATACTCATAATGGCCATACCTCGACGTGAAAGCTGTCTTTGGTATGTCCACTTCTCTAATCTTCACTTGATGATACCCCGACCTCAAATCAATCTTAGAAAAGACTGATGCACCACTCAACTGATCAAACAAGTCATCTATCCTTGGCAAAGGATACTTGTTCTTCACCATCACTCAGTTCAGCTCCCTGTAATCTATGCACAACCTCAAACTTCCATCCTTCTTCTTCACGAAAAGAACTGGTGCTCCCCACGGCGATACACTAGGTCTAATGTATCCCTTCTCTATCAAATCATCCAACTGTTTCCTAAGCTCCTTAGGACCCATACGGTACGGTGCCTTAGAGATTGGCCCCATCCCTGGTTTCAACTCTACTGTGAAATCTATCTCTCTTCTCGGCGGCAACCCCGGAATCTCCTCTGGAAACACATCCTCAAACTCTCCCACCACTGGTATCTGATCAACAGTCGGACCCTCTATCCGGTCATCTCTCACATGGCACAATATCAAAGGACATCCCTTCCTCAGATATGACTTCAAAGTGACAGCTGCAATTAACTTAACTTTGGGTTTGACTAGAAACCCACGATAAGACACACTAACACCCTTAGGACCTCTTAAAGACACTTTCTTTTGATGACAGTCTATCTTAGCTTTATACTTTCCCAGCCAATCCATCCCAACTATCATCTCAAAACCGTCAAAAGGAAACTCTAGCAAGTCTACAGGGAAATCAACTTGCCCAACTATTATAGGTACATCCCTATATAACCTCCCACAAGATACAGACTCACCCGAAGGTATAAAAACTTGCTCACTTACAGACTCATATACCCTCAAACCGAACCGTTTAACATGACTCGAAGATACAAACGACTGAGAAGCCCCCGAATCAAACAAAACAAGGGTATGAATACCATTAACAAGAAAAGTACCGGTGATAACGTGTGCATCCTCCTCAGCTGCTTTCTTCTCCATCATGAATAACTTTCCATGGTCTTGTCCACCTCCTGGACAAGATCTTGGTGATGTGGTCGGCTTAGCACCCGACCCTTGATTGTTGTTGTTGTTCGTTGGTGGTTTCTGATAAGAATTACCGCCGTTGCGGTTGCCTCCACTGTAAATCGACTTCCCGGTTTGGCCATGACCCAGCCCGGTCTATTGCTCGCATAGCTGCGCGCAGTCTCCGGAAAGTTCGGTGCACTTGTGCACTCATGTCTCTTGTGGCCTACACCACCACAAACTATAGCAGAGTCACTCCCCAACTACCACTAACACTTCTACGGCCACGCCCAAAGGAAGCCCCAGCACTGAACCCTGACCCAGAAGAAAACCCTTTAGACTGATTGTGGTTGCCTTTCTTGTGATTAGATTGGCCACCACCCTCGCTCTCAGACTTCCTTTTCTCACCACCTGACCTCTCCTGAGCCATCTCCACCAACCTCTCAGCTCTCCCAGCCCTCTCATAAGCTTCCTTAACATCAGTAAGGACTCCCACGGGTAACTTATCCATAATCTTAGGGGTCAACCCCCTCTCAAACCTCAGCGCCAGATTCTCCTCACTCAAACCCATATCCTCAGCATACCTAGACTTGTCATTGAACTGCCTGTAGTACTCGGCCACAGACATCTCGGCGGTCATCTTAAAACTGTCAAACTCTTCCCTCAACTTACTCCTCACATGCTCCGGTACAAACTCTTTTCTCATAGCCCTACGAAACTCTTCCCAAGGTATAGCAGGTAAACCTTGGTTCACATACAACTCCTTAGCACTCACTTTCACCGTATCCCACCACTTACCAGCTGCCTCCCTCAGATAGAATGCAGCCTGTTCCACTCTCATCTCATCGGGGACGGTGAACCAAATCTAATATGTTCTCCATCTCTCTAAGCCAGCTATCAAGAAGGTTCGGCTCCCCAACTCCCTTGTACTCTTTCGGGTTAAACCTCGCTATATAGAGGCTGATTTTAGAGTGATCAACCTCTTTCCCCTTATCCTTATCCTTATCTTTCCCCACAGTCTTTAAAGCCTCAGTAAGAGCATCCTGATGCTCCAACATCTTAACGATGTCATCTATGTTCATAAGCTCAGCTCTCGCATACAACGCATTCTTCTTGGGAGGCATCTTGAAACTATAACAGAAAAAGGGGTGGATATAAACATACGCGCCAAAACCTCAAAACATGAAAACAAGCTGCCCAGACCCTACTCGATCGAGTTCCCAAACATACTCGATCGAGTACCAGGCTACTCGATCGAGTGCCCACTATACTCGATCGAGTGCCCCAACATCAGACCCCAAACAGACCTTCTGATCTCTAACATACTCGACCGAGTAGCTAGGCTACTCGGTCGAGTGACCCCCTACTCGATCGAGTGCCCGAGGTACTCGATCGAGTGCCCAAAAACACGATTCTGGACTCAAAATCGTCAAAAACCCACCCGATCAAGTCAGTCCCACTCGATCGAGTCATGCTAACTCAGAAACGCTACCCGCATGCTATATCATATGTTAACATGCTAAAAACTTTATAAAACCAACATTATATCATAACTAAGCATATAATGCTACGCATCTTTTCATACGATCTACGAAATCATTATATCATGTTATTAAACGCCACATTGTAAACATCCAACATGTTTTCATTCCAACAACAATTCTACATATATCATCAACCTTTCTTTCATATTCTCAACTTCCTACCGCAAACACCCAACAGTTACACACACTTCATCACATTCACACACATGCTAACCAAACAACGCGTTCGACCTTGACATACACCCCCATGTGACCGGTTCAAAATTGTAGGGCGAGTTCGCGACTTCTGGACGTCTCCCAAGCCTTTGCATTATCTCCTACAACCTTTACCCCGGGTTCATTTTAATTGACTCCCTATGTTCATTAGGTTCATTGGTTACAGGTTTCAGGATTGTCTCTCTGATACCATTTGTAACACCCCCATACTCCAAGTGCCTTACCAGGACCACTCAGGTATGAAGATATTACCATCTCGGTAACCCGAGGCATGATATTCATAAGACAATAACGAAACAACTTAAATAATATAACTTTAGTGAAAAGTACAACTGAAACCAAATCCCAAGATACGGGTACAAGTTCTTAAAACCAACTGTCTCTTGAAATATCTTTTGAAATGTCATAAAACTAAAAGACTACAAATGCGGAAGACTTCTATCGTCGGACGGTGGCACCTCCCAGCCTATCCCAAGACTCAACTCAAACTCGCTCAATTATCGCTCACCATCCCCGAATGGATCACCGCAGTTTACAAAACAACAACCGGGGTCAGTACTAATCACACAACTCAATATATATCAACAATAAGATAAACAGACAGCTTAACTGTCACACACACAACCACACCAATTCCAACATTCTCAATCACCGACTGTCCAACCAGCCCTGCCAGTGTGGGACCGCAGCCGTACCCACCAAATCCCCGCTCCTCATAACGAGCGATAACCTTGTCCTTTAATGTGCACATCCCCTTCCGTGGCGGGTTCCACGAAGGGAGAAACTAGGGCGTGAAGCCACTCCCGCAAGTGACCCCACTCAGCCGAGGACACGCCTCGAGAACCAGAGACAAACAATCACAATCAACAAACCGTCACAATACAATTATTATATTATTCAATCAACCACAACACATCAACAATCATCCCATTATGGGACTAATACTGAGTAGGAAATCCTACCCGGAAAGCACAACTATCAGACGGTCTCTACAGCTGAATCAAAAAGCTTCTTCTACGAACCCTCCTCCTATCATACAACATACAAATGCTACCAAATCACAAACTACTCAAAAACCCCCAAATCCCTAGATTAGAGTTTAACCAACTTAAAGGAAATACAACAAGAAGGGTACATAGATCTTACCCTTGACGCAAGGATCTCAACGGTATAACAAACGATGAAAACCGACCTTCCAAACTCCGAGATTTGCTAACAATGCCATTAAGATGATGAACGTACTTGCTTTCTCTCTTTGACAGTAAATTAGGTTTTGAAAAAGTGTTTAGTATAATGACGAAGAAGGTTATATATCTTAATCGCATAATTAACAAAACCCGAGAAAAACTCCCCGTAAACCGGCTACTCGATTGAGTACCCAAGGTACTCGATCGAGTACCCTCTTACTCGATCGAGTATCCTAGTTACTCGATCGAGTGCCCAACAGGTCAGAAACTACCTACTCGATAGAGTATCCAAAGACTCATAAATACGGAGTATTACATACTCTACCCTCATTCTCAAACTGAAACTTGTAAGAAACATCAGTAAACAAAACAACAGTCTATCTGTCCAAACTGAAACTCACAGGAAACAACAACAAACAAAACAACAATCTATGTATTACTGGTATGTACTTTCGAAAATTCGTATCATAATCATCCCGTCTACTCCACCACAACCGAGGACGGCATCGCAAAACCGTCACCAACAGCCACACCGTAGTGTGAAAATACCCGCATCACAACACTAAGTATCGTGCCCGGATCACCACCCGAGGCGCCACAACCATACCGATAGACATCACAACTACGTACAATTCCATAAACACTGACTCGTAAATCACTTTTCGGACAAGAAAACTTACTCAAATCCACTCCCGCAAGTGACTCCACTCAGCCGAGAACGCATCTCGAGAACCAGAGACAAACAATCACAATCACAACCGTCACAACACAATTACGATATTAATCAAACAATCAATCTTAACACATCAACAATCACTATGGGACTAATACAGAGTAGGGAAACCCTACCTGGAAAGCACAACTATCAGACGGTATCAACAGCTGTATCAAAAAGCCTCTTCTATAAAACCTCCTCCTATCATACAAACACATAAACACTACCACATCACAATCTACACAAAACCCCCAAATCCCCATATTAGGGTTTAACCAACTTAAAGGAAATACTGTAAAAATGGTACATAGATCTTACCCTCGACGCAAAGATCTCAACGGTATAACGAAAGGTGAAATCCGACCTTCCAAACTCCGGGATTTTCTAACAATGCGATTAAAGCGAAGAACGTACTTTGTTTTCTCTCTTGACAGTGATTAGGTTTTGAAAAAGTGTTTAAGAACAATGACGGAAGTATTATATACCTTAATCGCATAATTAACAAAACCCGAGAAATAACTCCCCGTAAACCGGCTACTCGATCGAGTAGCTCAGGTACTCGATCGAGTGCCCCCTTACTCGATCGAGTACCCAACAGATCAGAAACTTTTATAAAACGCAACTCACCCTTACTCGATAGAGTAAGGCCTACTCGATAGAGTACCCAGAGACTCATAAATACGGAGTATTACAGTCTTCCCTCCTTAAAAAGAACTTCGTCCCCGAAGTTCAACCCATACATAAAAATAAACCTACCAACTTGACTAGGACATAACAACGCAACTAAGACTCAAAACAAAACCTCACTCTATAACTCGTGAACTCTTAACACCAACTCCACCAACTATTCCTACCTCCACACATCGCTCACGATGTCGTATCAACTACATCATAAACTCTCCCGACACTAATTTCATACACTACCAACTACAATTTTCTAACGCTGCTAGCTCCATAATATCATCCACTACCAAATCCAATATAAAAACACTCATAGACATCAAACGGAATGTTACAGGACGTGTCTCTCTGGAGTACAATCCGAGCGTCCAAGGGTCGGGACGGGCGGATTGGGGAGCTTCTGGACGGGCGGCCTGGTGGTTTGGACGAGCGTCCTGGGGAGCTGCTGGACGGTCGGCCTGGTGGTTTGGACGAGCGTACCGGGGACCTGCTGGACTGGCGTACCGAAGGGTGAGAAGCTCGGATCTTGGCTCAGCTTCCTTTTGTTCTTTTATTCTTCCAACAATCCTCCGGGATTTTGTCGGGGATGCAAGGATCTTCTTCATCATTGCCCATCTACTACATTATGTACAAAGGCCTTCTAGTCTTGTCTTCTCTTTGATGCTTGGTCATTAGATTCGATCAATTTAGCTCTATTTTGCCATGAAAATGCATGGTTTGCACTCCTCTCCTACCAAGAAAACAAAACCTCAAAGAATATGCAAAACAAAGGACTAAAGATAGTAAATGACCCAAATATGCACTAAAAAGCATAGGAACGAGGCTAATTCGGGGACTAAATATGCTCAAATATTGATCACATTAAATATCCCCAAACCGAACCTTTGCTCGTCCCGAGTAAAGAGGTGACAAAACTAGGACCCTTATTTAAACTATCCTACTAATATAGCCGATATGAGACAATTTGCGGGTCTCACTCCACCCCTTCAACTCACAACAAGACAACCGTGAGGTAGGATGCCTTCTTGAAAGGCAAGGTGGGTCTTGCCAAAATGGCGACACATCCAATCATTAATGCACACAAAATCAAGTAATGGATGCATCTACAAAAAGAATAACCACTTTCCTCATCTAAGTGGCGGAAATTATCTAAAGGGGAAGCAATTCAAGGGTACACACTCCTTCATAGATATGGTTTCTTTAAACTACTAAGCCTAGAAGGATACCAATAAATCACCTCCAAGTTATGTCAAGCTAGGGTACCTTTGTCCTCAATCGTTAAATGCTTTTGTCAAGAATAGACTCCCTATGATGTTAGAAACACTGGAGGATCGCGGAATTCCCCTCTTGCCTAGACAAGAAGAAGGGTCGTCCCCTCTCTACCATGCACAAAAATGAATACGATGGATAAAGGGATCAATAGTAATTGAGTTTCATTTGGGAGTTTGCTTTTGTTGTTGTTTTCCCTCCAATTTCTTGTGGCATATAACATTTGAAAACACTTTCTTTTTGCCATTTCTTTTGATTTTTAGCATTTCAATATTTGACAACTTTTCAACTTTTGCATTTTCTTTTGACCATTTTCAAAGTCACCCCAATTAGTAACGAGGGTGCCTTATATTTGAAGCATAGGAGTTTTCATTTTTGTTACTCCTCTTTTCTTTTGATGCAATTTGCAAACTTTTTGGCTTTTCATTTCATTTCTTGAACTCAAATTTGAATAATTTTTGTGCCCATTACCTTTGATGACAAAAATATGGTAGAATATGGATGAATGATGGTTGCATGGTTTCAAGGGTCACCTTGGAATAAACGGTAGCCAAGGAGTTATCACACCACAAGGTACTCCTGACTAGGCATTAATCCATGGGTCAAAGGATACTAGCATGACACATTCTAGGGTGTTTTACAAGCATTCGAACAAGCAAAGTCTTAAGAAGAAAAAGCATCTACTAGGGCCTATATACACTTGTCAAGCTTCCCAAATAGACGGTTTCACAAAATATTTCTAACATGCAAACTACATGCCATGATGCAATTAACATTTATACATCCTAATGCATATGGTTCTACCAACTAATATGCCAAATAATATAAATGCAATCCTAAATTCACATTGTTTATACCGCATCAATCAAAATAAAGCCACATAGTCATTAACATAAAGAGGAAAAAGGAGATTGGAAAGATCATACCATGCGGTCTTCAATATCCTCATGTCTCGGATGTGGCGTAGTCAATCAATATGGACAAGGATGAACAAACACAATATATACAAAACAATATATACAAATCTATACTACGAAGGAAATGAACTTGTATTTTCAATTTTCAATTTTTCAAATTTTTTGGATTTTTCGAAATTTTTGATTTTTTTGGATTTTGAATAAAAGTCAAGTTAGAATTTCCCATCCCCACACTAGTATGGGCATTGTCCTCAATGGCCAATACGATAGGAAATTATGCAATGAATATGCATGATTTCTAAACTATACTAAGCTACACTACATGATGCATGTGTTTTTGTTATGGCGGAGAGCATAATTTAAATTAGCTCCCAATGCATATGCATGGACTTCCCCAAACCAAAATAGACATTATTTCTAATGTCATGAATTTCGAGGGAGTTTATGAACATGGAATGCAATGCATGAAACTAAAGATTGTCATTTGGGATTTTACAAGTCGGGAACAAAGATAAAGAACACCTTAATGAAACCAAGGTGTTAGTCCTCCAATGTTGCTAGGACTCCACAAAATAAATGATCAAAACAAATATGGTACGACAAATTATGAAAACATCAAATTCTTTTCATGAAAGTTAAAAAAAGAAGGGATAAAGGAAACTTCACTTAAGCCTTGATGGGTGCCTCTTGCCCGCTCCATCAAGGTAAGAAGAAATCTCTAGAGATCGCCGTCATCCCCCTCTAAGTCACTATCTCAAGCCTCTTTGGATGCATCACTTGCATTGAAGTCCATGAACTCATCTCCCTCACTATTGAGCTCCACCGTATCTCCACCACAAGATTTATCGCTCCCTTCGCCTTCTTGCCCATTTGCTCCTTCATTGGCCCTTGTCGAGTTTGGGAAGTGGATGTCCATTTGGGCCCAAGACGGAAACATTCCCTCCTCGCTAACCTTCCCTTGTTGAACCAAATGGTGAAATTGTGTGTATAGAGCATAGTAGCTAACCACGACGGCTTCATATTGACGGAGATGCATGTCTTGGAGAATTCCCGTAATAAAATCGTCTCGGGGAAGGATGAAGGGGTTAGGGTGATTGTATGGTTGGTATTGAAAAGGGTAGGGAGGTATCTTGATCTTTTCATTTTATTGTTGTGGCTCGTTTTGTTGTTGTTGGGTTTGTGGTGGTGCTTGATTTGCTTGGTTCGGGTTTGTGGGGATGAGGTATGACGGGATTTGGGATAAAAGGCCCCTCCTTGGTGAAATTCTTAGTAAACCGTTCATTGGCAAGTAGATAGGATTGCTCCCTTTTGTTATCCATTTGATTTTCTTTTCAAAACCCTCGTGGGTTATCCAATGATGTTGCACAAGATTAACTCCTCATTTATCCTTGTATTTCCCGGAAGGGGAGTGTACTCATTGTTCTTATTAAACCTTGGATTGAAGTGTTTTGCGAGTCTTGTAATGAGTCCTCCATTGACGATATGCTTCATCCCATCGTCGTCCCCATTTCGAAACTTAGCCCATTTCTTAAGGATTACAAGTGGTGCATTAAAATGATATCCACTTCTTCCTTGGATCTCAAGATATGATTCCATGAATACGAGATCAAGCTCATTCACAATTGCCGGGTCTCGGCGTGCAAGAATACTTCCGGATAAGAACTGGTAAGTGAGACTTAGAATAGGGTTTTGGATGTGAAATGCCAAACATTCCTTGATATACAAAAAGTCTCGGCCGGTCATGGCTCTCCACAATGGTGCCACATTATACTTCTTAGGTCTTGATGTTTGGGTAGGCGAAACATCCAAACCGAGTACATTTGCAAACTCAACAAGAGTCATCATCCTTGTTACATTCTCCAATCTAAACTCTATGAAAATCGTTTTGTTCAAAGTTGTGATCTTTAAGAAACTTAAGTACTCAAGAACAAGAGGTCGGTAGGTTTGCTCATGTAAGTGAAACAATGTAGAAAGACCAAACAACTCAAAGAGGGCTTCCGTTTGATGGTATATTCCAAGCTTTCTTAATGTTTCATGGCATAGAAATTTGGTAGGAAGAATATTCTTACCAAGTAGTCGGTGAAAGACAAGCCTTTGAACATCGTTCACAAACTCAATGTTGGAAAAATCGCCAAGCTTGGTTAGATCCCCAATCTCTTCATGTTCCTTCCTTAGAGTGTTGATGTGAGAATTAGATGAGCTTCCTCTCACTATTGGTCTTCTTCTTTCCCTAAATGAAGATCCTCTTGGTCCCATTCTTTGATTGTAGATTTGGAATTTGATTTGTTGAAATATGGAGATGCTGTTTGTGAAGTAGATCTTGCTTTTTAATCTTTTGAAACCCTAGAATTTGGGGGTTTTTGTTTTTGTGGAGTGAATGAGTGCTTGAGATATATTTTGGAGTCATAAGAGAGGGGGTTTTTATATTGTAAGTGGAAAGAAGGATGAGGTGTCACAAATTGTGTGGTGGGGGAGAAATTTGATAGCGAAAATTGGGGATAAAAGACGCAGGGGGACGAGCGGATTCGTCATCGGGACGCTCGAATTTCTGGGTGCTGGGACGAGCGGATTCTATGTGGGACGCTCGGATTCTCTTACAGAGAAAAAATCCAGATTTTAAAGCAGCCAGGACGAGCGTCTTGCAATAATAGGATGAGCGGCTTCTCTGGGAGACGCTCGGATTTTGTTACAACGAGGAATCCTAGAAATTTTTGCCAACTAGACGAGCGGATTCCCAACGCGACGGACGTCCGGAATAAGACGAGCGGATCTGCACTTGAGACGCTCGGATTTCAGGTCAGAACTAAACAGCTGCCTGTCAGCTCCAGTAGGACGAGCGGATTCTACGTGGGATGCTCGGATTCTCTGCTTGAACGAGCGTCTTCCTCTCGGGACGCTCGGATTCCTCCTGCCTTTCTTTCACTCGGATATAAACGTTTCCCCACACTTGAAAACTAGCTCCTTCATTCATCAAAAAGATTAGTGACCCTCCCTTACTTACTCTCATGGAAAGAATCATGTTTGTGATAGAAATGCAATAAAATTAAAAGTATAAGTAAGAAGGGTTAGTATATTTACAAATGGTGGTTTAGGGAGGACTCCACCAAACTCTCCTTTTAATGATCTCTTCAAGGATGAGGAGGCCCGAGGTAGGTGACCTCGACCTCTCCAATGAATGCTACCTCATAATATGGCTTCAATCTTTGGCCATTGACCTTTAATTTGCTTCCATCTTCTGATTTGATCTCAAAGTCTCCATACATTCCTAACTCGATGATCACATAAGGACCCATCCACCTAGAGTTCAACTTCTCGGGAAAAAGTCGATATCGGGAATTGAATAGAAGGACTTTATCTCCTTTGTGCAAGGCCTTTTGCTTGATTCTCTTGTCATGAAGCAACTTTGTCCTTTCCTTGTAGATCTTGGCGTTCTCATAAGATTGTAGTCGGAATTCTTCCAACTCTTGGATTTGTATCATCCTCCTTTGGCCACTTAAATTGAGATCAAGGTTGAGAGCTTTGATTGCCCAAAAAGCTTTGTATTCCAACTCAATTGGCAAGTGGCATGCCTTCCCATAGACAAGTTTGTAAGGGGAAGCTCTTATGGGAGTCTTATAGGCCGTCTATAAGCTCAAAGAGCGTCATCAAGCTTCATGCTCCAATCTTTACGAGTCTTGTTTACAAATTTCTCAAGAATTTGCTTGATCTCTCTATTTGAAACTTCAACTTGACTGCTTGTTTGAGGATGGTATCCTAAGCCGGTTCTATGTTGAACACCATATTTGGTCAAAAGGGATGTGAGCTTCTTTTCATGAAAATGCGTTCCTCCATCACTTATGATTGCTCTAGGGAGTCCGAATCTTGGGAAGATTATTTTCTTAAAGAGCTTAGTGACTGTTTTTGCATCATCGGTTGGGGTGGCAATTGCCTCCACCCATTTTGCGATGTAGTCTACGACCACAAGGATATATTTGTTTCCTTTGGATGTCACGTACGGCCCTTGGTAGTCGATCCCCCAAACGTCGAAGATCTCCACTGTAACATTCCGTTTGATGTCTATGAGTGTCTTAGTATTGGGTTGATAGTTGATGATATTATGGAGCTAGCAGCATTAGAGGATGGTAGTTGATTATGTATGGAGTTGGTGTCGTGAGAGATATATATGTGGTAGATACGATATAGTGAGTCATGTTGTGGAAGTAAACATAGTTGGTAGAATGGGGGTTAAGAGTTCATGTTCTATGTTCGGTCGAGTTCTTGAGTCCTTAGCTAAGTTGTTGTGTCTTGGTCGAGTCAGCATGGTTGTTTTTATGTATGGGTTGAACTTCGGGGACGAAGTTCTTTTAAGGAGGGAAGACTGTAATACTCCGTATTTATGAGTCTTGGGGTACTCTATCGAGTAGGCCTTACTCTGTCGAGTAAGGGAGTTTTGCGAAATAAAATAGTTTCGACTGTTGGGTACTCGATCGAGTAACTAGGGTACTCGATCGAGTAAGGGGGCACTCGATCGAGTACCTTAGCTACTCGATCGAGTAAGCCATTTACGGGGCTGTTTTGTCGGGTTTTGTTAATAATGCGATTAAAGTATAAAACACTTCCGTCATTGTTTCCAAATCACTTTTCCAAAACCTAAATTTCTGTTTAAGAGAGAAAGCAAACAAGTTCATCTTCTTAATCGCATTCTTGGCAATTCCGGAGTTCGACGGTCGAGTTCTTGTCGTTGTTTATACCGTTGAGTTCCTTGCGTCGAGGGTAAGATCTATGTACCCTTTTTATTGTCTTTCCTTTGATTTGGTTAAACCCTAATTTTGGGATTGGGGTTTTTTATGATTTGTTAAGGTTAGATTGTGATTATGTGATTATGTGATAGGAGAAGGATTTGTAAAGGAGGGGTTTTGAGACAATTTGCTAGATCGTCGATGATTGTGTTGCTTTCCGGGTAGGATTTCCTACTCGTATTAGTCCCATAATGGGATGATTGTTGATGTATTGAGATTGATTGTTTGATATAGTAATTGTATTGTGATTGTGATTGTGATTGTGATTGTGATTGATTGTTCTCTGGTTCTCGAGATGCGTTCTCGGTTGAGTGGAGTCACTTGCGGGAGTGGCTTCACGCCCTAGTTTCGCCCTTCGTGGAACCCGCCACGGAAGGGGATGTGCACATTAATGGACGGGGTTATCGCTCGGTATGATGAGCGGGGCTTAGGTGGGAACGGCTGCGGTCCCCCAGCGCGGTGGCGGGTCCGGTGGACGGTCGGTGATTGAGATCGTTGGGATTGGTGTGATGGTGTGTGTATGTGATGGTTAAGCATGCGCTTGTCTTATTGTGACATGTATATTAATTGTGTGATTAGTACCGACCCCGTTTAAATGTTTTAAAAACTGTGGTGATCCATTCGGGGTGGTGAGTTGCAAGCGGTATATCTTGGACACGCGTGGGATCTAGTGGGATGGAGTCATCACATAGCGAGTCTTTAGTCTTCCATTTGTGTTTATTAGAACAGTTCCTTTCAGTTGGTTTATAGTTTAAGAACAGTTGTATTTTGCTTACAGTTGGTTTTGTAATGTAATCACGTAAATTTATTTAATAAAGTATGTTTCTTCATTGTCTTATGATTATCATGCCTCGGGCAACCGAGATGGTAGCATCCTTATACCTGGGTGGTCCTGGTAAGGCACTTGGAGTATGGGGGTGTTACATCCACCTCTAGTAATCCCCTTTGTGGCATTTCATTCCTCCAAGAGATATTCCCCGTCCTTTGACAATCATCATAATGAAGGATGAATTCCCTTGCATCTTGGAACATCGTAGGACAATAGAAACCCGATTGAAGGATTTTTGCAATGGTTCTCCTTGCTCCGTGGTGTCCACCGTAAGGTGATGAGTGGCATCCTTCCAAGACTCGTTGAATCTCCCATTAAGGGATGCACCTTCGGTAGAGCCCATCACTACACTCCTTGTAAAGATTTGGGTCATCCCAAAAATACCTCTTTATTTCGAATAAGAACCTCTTTCTTTGGTTGTAGTTTAAGTTTGGAGGGAGTACTCTTCCAACAATATAGTTGGCATAATCGGCAAACCATGGGGTGATATGTCTCTCAAGTTGTGTTTGGATAGCCATCAAGATATCATCGGGGAAAGAGTCATTGATCGGTGTTTCTCCTTCTTCATCATGAAACCGGATCCTTACCAAATGATCCGCCACTACATTTTCGGCTCCTTTATTGTCTCTTATTTCCAAGTCGAATTGTTGAAGAAGCAAAATCCATCTCAACATCCTTGGTTTTTCCTCTTTCTTTATCAAGAGATGTCGAAGGGCACGGTGATCCGAAAAGACAATCACTTTGGATCCATGTAAGTAGGAACGAAATTTGTCCAAAGCATAGACAATGGCAAGAAGATCTTTCTCGATGGTATCATAGTTCACTTGGGAAGAATAAAGAGTCTTGTTTATATAGTATATAGCATGTAGAGCTGTCCCTACCCATTGGCCAAGAACCGCTTCAACGGCGTAGTTACTAGCATCACACATAATCTCGAACAGTAGTTCCCAGTTTGGTGGTTGAATGATCGATGCCGAGATTAGTGCTTCCTTGATTCTATTAAAGGCTTTAACACACTCATTAGTGAAATGGAATTGGGCATCTTTAAGTAAGAGTTGAGTGAGGGATTTCGCAATTTTTGAGAAATCTTTTATGAAACGGCGATAGAAACCCGTGTGACCGAGAAAACTTCTCACCCCTCTAACATTCACGGGAGGTGGGAGTTTCTCTATCACCTCAACCTTAGCTTTATCGACCTCGATGCCCTTTTCCGAGATTAAATGACCCAAAACAATTCCTTCATTGACCATGAAGTGACACTTTTCCCAATTTAAAACGAGACTAACATCTTCACATTTTTGCAATACAAGGGAAATATTATGCAAACATGAGTCAAAATCTTTTCCGTAAACGCTAAAATCACCATAAAAACTTCCATTATGGTCTCTAGGTAGTCGGAGAAGACACTCATAATGCATGTTTGAAAAGTGGCGGGGGCATTACACTAGCCAAAAGGCATCCTCCTATATGCAAAAGTACCATAAGGGCATGTGAAGGTGGTCTTGTGTTGGTCATCCGGGTGTATAGGGATTTGAAAGAATCCCGAATACCCGTCAAGGTAGCAAAAGAACTTGTTGGAGGCTAGCCTCTCAAGCATTTGGTCAATGAATGGTAGGGGAAATGATCCTTCCTTGTTGCGGAATTCAATTTTCGATAGTCAATACACATACGCCAACCGGTGATCTTCCTTGTGGGTATTAGCTCATTCTTTTCATTTGTCACTACCGTGGTACCTCCTTTATTAGGTACCACTTGAACGGGGCTAACCTACAAAGAGTCCGATATGGGATATATGATTCCCGCATCAAGTAATTTCATAACCTCTCCTTTAACAACTTCTTGCATGTGGGGGTTTAATCTCCTTTGAGATTGGATGGTAGGTCTATGGTCCTCCTCTAGATGAATTCTATGCATACAAAAGTTGGGACTTATCCCCTTAAGGTCATCTAGACTATAACCTATAGCCTTTTCATGTTGTTTTAACACATCAAGCAATTTTCCCAATTGGTTTCCATCAAGTTTGTCATTAACAATCACGGGTTTGGTCTTAGATTCATCAAGATAAGCATATTTCAAATTTGGGGGAAGGGGTTTTAAAGTTGGGACTTGTACCTCACTTTCCTTCATTGAAGGTTCATTGAGAACTTGCTCCATTTCCATTAGACACTCCATTCTTATGGCATACTCAACTTGTTCTTCAAGCTTACTAATCTCATCATACTCAAATTCCATGACAAACTCTTCTTGCTCTTCGGTTTGTGTGATGTCTTTTATGATTTCTTGCTCTTGTTCCATAGGTTGATATGCTTCCACAAGGATGTTATGTACTAATTCGGATTGCTCATGAGTAAGTTCTTTGTTAGCTAGAGCGGCCTCAAGAAGATCTACCTCCAACTCCCAATGCATATTTCTGGCCTCACTTGCTTCCAAGGCTTCCAATGCTTGCATGGGGTCTTTGAAGAAAGGTATACTCAAGTGGTCCTCAACAAAACAATCTATAATATCCATCTTGCAAAATATCGAACAACTTGAAAATAATTAGAACAAACCTTGAGGAGTTTTACTTCCCCAAGGCAAAGAAAGACACAACTAATAATAATCAAAGAAAATCAAATCAAGTTAACACCGTCCCCGGCAACGACGCCATTTTTGGTCGGTCCGCTTTGAGCTTAGATTTCGGTTACTTGTCGTTAGGAGCACCTAGACCAAAACAATATTTATAACTTCACAAACAACTCTACTATTAGTAAAGAGGCAAGTAAAGGTCGGATCCCAAGGGACGGGTATTGATGTATGATTTTCGATTGCAAGTATTGGTGTCTAGGGGTGTCATAATTTGGGTTGAGATGAGAAGATCACTAAACTAAATAACAATTAAAGTAGACAAGCAAGATGACTAAAATAAGATGTAAACAATTGATTAAAAGCACTAGGGTGTCATGGGTTCATAGGGGATTCATGGGAATTGATCATATAAACATATTCTCAAATTATAAGCAAGCAATTATTGTTGTGACAGGATCGAGTTGGTTTATATCTTACAATCCTAGGAAGGTTTGGGTCCCGGAGCTGAATCGATTAGATTGTACAACACCTACAAGTCGACTTAATCCTCCCCACTCAACTATATGCATGGTCTAATGAGACTCGAGTTGGTTTATGTCTTACAAGTCTCATTGAAAAGGTAAGTGATGGTTAAAAAATGCAAGGATTCATAGGCTCGCATTTCATCAAACATAACATGTGCATAAGTTGAGATCACAACAAGCAAGCAAATAAATTATGAAAACATATTAAATTAAGCATGATCATGAATCATCCCCCATGCTGGTTTCCCCTAATTACCCATTAACCCTAGTTAAGGAAACTACTCACTTATTATCAAGTTTAACATGTTAACAAGGTTGTCAATCATATTAACAAAGCAAAACATGATGAATAAATGAAGATGATTAACAATAATTAAAAAGGGATTAAGAGAATAATACCTAATGATGATTCCAAAATAATAATGCAAAGAATAATAGAAGTACTTGATGATTGATGGAAGGTTTTCAATCTCCCAATAAACCCAAATAATCTTCAATTACCCAAAATAAAATATGAACAAAAGAGAAATTAAGGAAATGAGATTTGTATTAATACTTGATTAGAAGTTGATTACAAGATTAAAGAGAGCTTAGAATAATATAAACTACACTAAAGATTGATAAGAAGAACATTATAATCTAATTAGACTATTGAGGTATTTATAGTGGGGATTAGGTGCACAAATTAGGGTTACTAAGGGCTTAAATGACGATTAAGTCCTTGAGGAATCGCTCCTCTCAAGAAAAGATGCGGGTCTCCTTTTAGCTAGTCTTTCGAAAATATGCGCATCTTCAATGGAAGAAAGAAGAGGACGTGTCTCTCTGGAGTACAATCGGAGCGTCCAAGGGTGGGGACGGGCGGATTGGGGAGCTTCTGGACGGGCAGCCTGGTGGTTTGGACGAGCGTCCTGGGGAGTTGCTGGATGGGCAGCCTGGTGGTTTGGACGAGCGTCCTGGGGAGCTGCTGGACGGGCGTCCCGATGGGTGAGACGCTCGGATCTTGGCTTAGCTTCCTTTTCTTCTTTTCTTCTTCCAACAATCCTCCGGGATTTTGACGGGGATGCAAGGTTCTTCTTCATCATTGCCCATTTACTACATTATGTACAAAGGCCTTCTAGTCTTGTCTTCTCTTTGATACTTGGTCATTAGATTCGATCAATTTAGCTCTATTTTGCCATGGAAATGCAAGGTTTGCACTCCTCTCCTACCAAGGAAACAAAACCTCAAAGAATATGCAAAACAAAGGACTAAAGATAGTAAATGACCCAAATATGCACTAAAAAGCATAGGAACGAGGCTAATTCGGGGATTAAATATGCTCAAATATTGATCACATCAGTTACCCCTCTAAATATGAACCCTTGATCTAAACTAAGATGGATGGCTGAGATTTAATCTAGCAAACTCAATAAACCCCCAAATTTCAGCCCCTGCTATCTTTATGTTCTTATTTTGTCAAACACACCTTCTCTCCCTCCTCCCTACTGTCAAACTTTAATTTGCATAACTCAAATCAAAACAATCGAACAATTCGATCGACGATTTTAACATCTATACAAATCTCGTCGATATCAATCGTTTACCGTTCTTTGCGATTAAACTTGTGCATAAATCCTAATAAATCACATCGACATATTTATTATATTGTGCAAAATCAAGGGAAACTCAAGAAGAGGAATCAAGAATTTAAGATTTATACTCAATCTTCATCCTCAATCATCATCCTCCTTGTTCTAATTTATCAATTAAGGAGATTTTGTCATATTGTTTCCGTTGTCGCTTTCGCTTCATCTCTGTATTTTTCTTTAATTTCACTATAGGTAAGCACTAATTTTGTTTTGCTAGATCTGATTTGTGCATTTTCATTATCGTTCTTGTTTAATATCCGTTTCATTTTCGTTGATTTGTTACTTGTGTTTACCGTGTTAATATGTTAACAACAGTTATTGTATTACTTTGACCGAGTTATTGTATTATACAAACTCAGTTATTGTATTTTGCAGTTACTTTTGTTGTTGTTGTTTTAATCTGTTAACAACAGTCATTGTATTGTTTTAACCGAATTATTGTATTATTCAAGCTTAGTTATTGTATTGTTTTAAATTAGTTATTTCAAAATAAAGTTGTTGTAAGATGACGTCTTCTTATATAATCTGTTTAAGTTGGTTATAGTAATATTTCATCTCAATTATTGTATTGTTTTAACTTAGTTATTTAAATTTGTAACTATTGTTGTGGTCTTATATAATCTGCTTATAGTTGTATAGTTATTTATAACTTACTCCCTTTTTGTTTTTATTCTTTCAGTGAACTTTTGTTGTCTGCTGGTTCAACCCACATCAATAGGCAAGACATGGTTCTCGTCGGGAAGAAATAATGGTGGAAGAAACGTGAAAACAACGGCAAGACACAGTTCTCGTTGGAAGAAATATTTTTAGACGTTGTAATGGAGATAAATATATGTAATATTTGTGATGTTACTATTGTTAGATGTATTATTTGAAATGCTTAGATGTAATGATGATGATGCTTAGCTATAATTTATTGGAGATATTTGAGTGTAATGTGTTGGAAACAAAATAGTTATATAATGAAAGTAAGTGATTTTTTTAGCCTTGTTATATATGATTATTTCATTTTTCATATTTTGCAATTGTATTAACCAATCTCAATGACTGATTGAATGAAAATGACTAGTTATTCAATTAAAGAAGATGAAAACAAACACAAGATAGATATATGAATATATTTGAGTTTCATCTCAATACAATAACACGATTTACTCATTACAATAACTGAGTTTCTACATTACAATAACTACAAATACCACAGTTTTACATTACAATAACTGAGCTTATACATTATAATAACTGAGTTTCTACATTGTAATAATTACAAATACCTGAGTTTCTACATTACAATAATTGAGTTTTTCTACATTACAATAACTGAGTTTCTACATTACAATAACTGATTTATTCAATCAAACAAGATGAAAACTAACAAAAAATGACCAAGTATATATATAAATTTTTCCATTGAACGTCAATTATCCGCGTCTATCGTGATTCAACCTGCAAATCACCAAAAAGCAGAATATAACTTAATTGAACACTCAAGAAGTAATTGGATTGTAAAATAATTGGATTGTAAAATAACTATAACTGATTTTAAACAACTAACAAATGAATAATTGAATGACATATAGAATAACTGACTTTATTCATTACAATAACCGAGTTTCTACATTACAATTACTACAAATACAGAGTTTCTACATTACAATAACTGAGTTTCTACATTACAATAACTGAGTTCCTACATTACAATAACTGAGTTTCTGCATTTGAATTACTATTAAATAATCACGTTTCTTCATTACAATAACTGAATTTCTACATTCAACTAGACATTTTAACAAACAATTGGTGTGCTAATCAAGATTATTATCAACAATTTTTCAGGATTATTATAATGAATCATTAATAAAATGCATATGATATGATAAACAAGCATACCAACGGAGTAGCAATTGAAATACCTCGCAAAATAACTTATATTGACTTATATAATCTACGCTTACCTTCATTTTGTCGATTTGCGCTAGGGTTTCTGCATATTTTGGGCAAAAACTGACGATTGATGCGTGTATCAATCAGAATGAACGAAGATAATGAATTAATTTTGTGTTTTCGACTTGAATTACTCCAGTTTTGTGAAATTTTGTATGGATTATGCCATAAATTTGAGAAAATAGGAAAAAAGAGTGGGAAAATGAAGAAAGCAGGGGAAAGGAAAACGTAAGACTGAGTGGGAGAGAGAGAAAAAAAAAAAGTAAGCGTGTGTATTTTTTTGGGGTCTAATCTCAGCCCTTGATCTTGTAAATCCAATGGTATATAAATGCAGGAGTAACTTACGAAAAGAGGCAAACTCACCGGATCTTGCCTATATATATATATATATATGTAGGTTCAGATGAGTCCACAAATTTGGTTGAGTCCCTAAGTCCTCATCTCTACCATTAGATCTTACAAGATTAATGGTTGAGATTAAAACAAAAAAAACACTCAACAAACATGTAATTAATGCTTTGTCTCTAATAAATTCAATTCACAATTTATATAATCAGTTACTTTCTCTTTCTTATCAATTAATTTATTAAATTAATATGATTTATTTATATTTCAAATATCAAAATATAGGATGTAAAAAATGAAATTTCATACCCGCGTAAAATAAAAGCGGGTTTGTAAAATACCCCGTAAATCTTCATTCGGACTCCGATTAAGACGAACCAAAAGTCTAAATTTATTATTTTTTTGAGCCCGACGCAATGGTAATATTTTCTTATACAATTGATTTTCTAAATTTTGAGTACTGCTAATTTTCCGGAAGTTTCAACATAAAATTACACGATGAGGGATTAAAGTTACACTCGTAAAACACTATATCTTAATTGAAGTAACGCCATATTCACTTGAAGTTACACCGTTTTTACTCGAAACTAAATAATTAATTACTCACTAATTAAAATACACGAAAGTTACGCTCATAAAAGACTAAAGTTACATCCGTAAAAGACTAAAGTTACACTCATAAATTACCAAAATTATATAAACTTATGCTAAAATTAAAAATATTCAAAATAATATGCGACAAAATCAATTTGTAGTATAAAGTTACACTATTAAGTATTAAAGTTACACTCGTAAAAACACTATATCTTAATTGAAGTTACACCATATTCACTTGAGATTACACCCTTTTTACTTGTAATTAAATAATTAATTACTCATTAATTAAATTATACGAAAGTTACACTCATAAAAAACTAAAGTTACACTCAGA
The DNA here is from genome assembly GCF_048544455.1 of Silene latifolia. NCBI lineage: Eukaryota > Viridiplantae > Streptophyta > Magnoliopsida > Caryophyllales > Caryophyllaceae > Silene > Silene latifolia. The sequence continues at coordinate 114,184,244 of NC_133527.1, read as the reverse complement.
AAAAATTAAAATTACACTCATAAAGGACAAAAGTTACACCATCAACAACTAAAGTTATCCTCGTATAACATTAAAGTTACATAAAATTGTCTTAAAATTACATAAATTCAAATTAATATATTCAAAATCACACTATCAAGTACTAAAATTACACTCGTAGAAGACTAAAGTTATACTCGTAAATCACTAAAATTACATATAATAAATAAAAATTTCTTCATTTCTTCATCCATCAATCGAAATCTCGTCACCCATCAATCTAAATCCCACATTTTCATCATCAATTTATAACGCCAAAGACTCATCAAGATCTTCATCGTCAATGTATACCACCAAATACTCGTCATCATCTTCATCTTCATCTTCATCTTCATCATCATCATCATCATCATCATCATCATCATCATCATCATCATCATCATCATCATCATCATCATCATCATCTCCATCTTCATAAAAAATCCATAATTTAATTTATAATTAAAAACGTAGATATAGTTCAACAAAAATAATAATTATACATAACCAACATTTCTAACAAAATTGAACAAAACATTCACAAGAAAAAAATACACAAACAACTATATTTCGAACACAACCGAGCAGTACTAGATATTTTGAAAACTAAATGGTATATGAAAATATTACCATTGCGACGGCCTCGAAAAAATAATAAAGTTAGACTTTTTCTTCACCTTAATCGGAGTCCGAATGAAGATATACAGAGGTTTTTATGAAGCCGCTTTTATTTTACGCGGAAATTGTAAAACACATGAAAAAAATATCATAAAATACATATTAAAAACAACTAAATAAGAAAAATTATGTTAGGATATAGAAACTTATTTACAAAATCTAATATCAAACACGAAAATATGCAAAGAATGCGAATAAACGAGCTAAATGAATGATGAAGATGATAAAATGGGATAGAAGAAGAGGAGAAATAGTGTTTTATGTTGAGAACCATGAGAACTACTTAATAACCATTGGATTAAACTTATTATTCATGATGAGATGAACAGTCAAACAATTGACTATTTTCTAAACCCGTCCTCCTCCCCAAACTCTCTAATCTCAGTCATTTTTCATATTCCCTTTCTCACTAGTCTTTCTTTCTCACTCTTCGACAATCATCTTCTCCGATTATCTTCTCCGTTCATCACGGTTTTCCTATTATCTTTGCCGATTATCACGGATCTCCGATTATCTTCTCCGAAATTAGGGTTCAAGTCATTCATCACCAGCATTTTCGCGTTTGTTCATACGTCGTCCTTCAAGTTAAGGTAACATGTTTCTCAAATTAATGTCGATTCCACTCTAATGTGTTCATACATGTATTTTTCTCTCGAGATTCATCCATTTCTGTCAAGTTATTAACCCTAATTTCTAGTAATTTCCCTAGTTAAGGTCATTTATTGTTCTTATATGACGAATTCTTAGATATCTAGTCTTATTTTCGATTGCATGTCCGAGTTTTTGTTCTAGGTTTCAAAATTGCAGAATTTAGACGATCTATGGATTGTAAATTATCTATATTTCTAAGATTTGTTTAATGATTTCAGATGTAGAAATGATTTTGGATGTTAGTTAAAAGTTTAGGTTCTACGGATTATAATTTTCAAGTATTAGTGTAGCATGATAATCAGATTGTGTCACCATTTCGCATTGAATTCATTTTGTAAAAAAATTGTACATTGTTCGAGTCTTTGTGCCGCAGCATCAGATTGTGTCAAGAGTCAAGACTATGCATTGAACTCATTTGCATAGAAATTTTCAGTTTATATGTGTGATTATAGTTTACTGAGTTCTACATTTTTGTTCTGATTATACTAGAAAAAACACTAAACTGCATGAAGCAAGGTTATATGTGCATAAAATAAGGTTATATGTGCATTAAAAAGTTCTTCAGTTGCATCAGTTGGTTTTATCCTGATACTAATTACTGTTGGTTAAGGACATTAATTTTAATTTAAACTCGCTTCGATAATTAGGGAGGGTTTTAGGGTTGGGTTGGCAAGATGTTTATTCAAATGTCGCTTATTTTATTTTGTGTATTCTAATCGATGTTTCGTTGTTAACTAAGTTGGACCTTGTCTATTTGTTGCTTTTACTGTTTACATTTCGAGTTTAACCAATGTACATTTAGTTGTATACTTACAGATTCTCATTACTAAAAAATTATTCCCTTTACCATTATGCATATACAGAACGATATGGAAAATTGGTGCAAAGGCTGGGTAGTCAATAATGAGGACGTAGATAGAGAACTCTTCATTAAGGATTACGTCAAAGCAAAAACAAATGCTATGGGTTGGTTAGGTCAACATAAACAAGTTGAGTTCAATGGCAGTTGCATCCCATCCCAATATGATGTTTTAACTGATCCAGATCTCATTTCAAAAATCTTCCACCTTCTTGATAGCTGTTCGGATAAGGCCAACATGGCCGATGTTTGTAAACTTTGGGCTAAGCTGTTTCTTTTTTATCCGACTTCACCTCGGTTTCTGTTGGCGTACCTGCAAACTTTACGCATCAGTGATGTCAATGGAGTTAGGATAATTCGTAGGAATGGTAGACTAATTTCCCAAAGATGCAAGTGCTTTATGACGGATAATAAGGCGGCCAAATTTATCCTGCATGTTCACCAACAAAAAAAATGTATTGCAGCTGATGTGACCAATATTTGAGCATATTTAGTCCCCAAATTAGCCTCGTTCCTATGCTTTTTAGTGCATATTTGGGTCATTTACAATCTTTAGTCCTTTGTTTTGCATATTCTTTGAGATTTTGTTTCCTTGGTAGGAGAGGAGTGCAAACCTTGCATTTTCATGGCAAAATAGAGCTAAATTGATCGAATCTAATGACCATGCATCAAAGTAAAGACAAGACTAGAAGGCCTTTGTAAATAATGTAGTAGATGGGCAATGCCGAAGAAGATCCTTGCATCTCCAACAAGATCCCGGAGGATTGTTAGAAGAAGAAAAGAAGGAAAGAAGAAAAAGCTCACTGAACTGGAATCCGCTCGTCCCAGCATCGGGACGCTCGTCCAAGAGCTCCACAATCCGAGCGTCCCACCTTCCTAACCGCTCGTCCACCGCCGTCACAATCCGCTCGTTCCGACCTTTTGGACGCTCGGATTGCTCTCTAGTGCAGCCCGGCTTCATCTTGTTCTACTCGGGATGCGCATATTTTCGAAAGACTAGCAAAAAGGAGACTCGCATCTTTCTTCGAGAGGAGCATTTCCTCAACTTTTCATAAAGGACTTAATCGTCATTTAAGCCCTTAGTAACCCTAATTTGTGCACCTAATCCCCATTATAAATACCCCATTATACTAATTAGATTATCATGTTCTTCTTATCAATCTTTAGTGTAGTTTATATTATTCTAATCTCTCTTTAATCTTGTAATCAACTTTTAATCAAGTATTAGTACAAATCTCATTTCCTTAATTTCTCTATTTTTCATCCTTTATTTTGGGTAATTAAAGATTATTTGGGTTTATTTGGAGGATTGACAACCTTCCAATCATTCATCAAGTACTTCTATTATTCTTTGCTTATTATTTTGGAATCAACATTAGGTATAATTCCCTTAATCCCTTTTTAATTATTGTTAATCATCTTTACTTATTCTTCATGTTTTGCTTTGTTGATATGATTGACAACCTTGTTAACATGTTAAACTTGATAATGAGTGAGTAGTTTCCTTAACTAGGGTTAATGGGGAATTAGGGGAAACGAACATGGGGATTATTCATGCTAAATCTAATATGTTCACATAATTTATTTGCTTGCTTGTTGTGATCTCAACTTATGCACATGTTATATGTTTGAAGAAATGCGAGCCTATGAATCCTTGCATTTTTTACCCATCACTTACCTTTTCAATGAGACTTGTAAGACATAAACCAACTCGAGTCTCATTAGACCATGCATATAGTTGACTAGGGAGGATTAAGTCGACTTGTAGGTGTTGTATAATCTAATCGATTCAGCTCCGGGACCCAAACCTTCCTAGGATTGTAAGATATAAACCAACTCGATCCTATCACTACAATAATTGCTTACTTATAATTTGAGAATATGTTTGTATGATCAATTCCCATGAATCCCCTATGAACCCATGACACCCTAGTGCTTTTAATCAATTGTTTACACCTCTTTTTAATCATCTTGCTTGTTTACTTTTATTGTTATTTAGTTTAGTGATCTTCTTATCTCAACCCAAATTGTGACATCCTTAGACACCACTACTTGCAATCGAAAATCCTACATCAATACCCATCCCTTGGGATCCGACCTTTACTTGCCTCTTTACTAATAGTAGAGTTGTTTGTGAAGATTATAAATATTGTTTTGGTCTAGGTACTCCTAACGACAAGTAACCAAAATCTAAGCTAAGAAAGCGACCGACCAAAAATGGCGCTGTTGCCGGGGACGGTGTTAACTTGATTTGATTTTCTTTGATTGTTATTAGTTGTGTCTTTCTTTGCCTTGGGGAAGTAAAACTCCTCAAGGTTTGTTCTAATTGTTTTCAAGTTGTTCGATATTTTGTAAGATGGATATTATAGATTGTTTTGTTGAGGACCACTTGAGTATTCCTTTCTTCAAAGACTCCATGCAAGCATTGGAAGCCTTGGAAGCAAGTGAGGCCAAAAATATGCATTGGGAGTTGGAGGTAGATCTTCTTGAGGCCGCTCTAGCTAACAGAGAACTTACTCATGAGCAATCCGAATTAGTACATAACATCCTTGTGGAAGCATATCAACCCATGGAACAAGAGCAAGCAATCATAGAAGACATCATACAAACCGAAGAGCAAGAAGGATTTATCATGGAGTTTGAGTATGATGAGATTAGTGAGCTTGAAGAACAAGTTGAGTATGCCATGAGAATGGAGTGTCTAATGGAAATGGAGCAAGTTCTCAATGAACTTTCAATGGAGGAAAGTGAGGTACAAGTTCCAACTTTAAAACCCCTTCCCCCAAATTTGAAATATGCTTATCTTGATGAATCTAAGACCAAACCCGTGATTGTTAATGACAAACTTGATGAAAACCAATTGGGAAAATTGCTTGATGTGTTGAAACAACATGAAAAGACTATAGGTTATAGTCTAGATGACCTTAAAGGGATAAGTCCCAACTTTTGTATGCATAGAATTCATCTAGAGGAAGACCATAGACCTACCATCTAATCTCAAAAGAGATTAAACCCCCACATGCAAGAAGTTGTTAAAGGAGAGGTTATGAAATTACTTGATGCGGGAATCATATATTCCATATCGGACTCTTTGTGGGTTAGCCCCGTTCAAGTGGTACCTAAGAAAGGAGGTACCACGGTAGTGATAAATGAAAAGAATGAGCTAATACCCACAAGGAAGATCACCGGTTGGCGTATGTGTATTGACTATCGAAAATTGAATTCCGCGACAAGAAAAGATCATTTCCCCTACCATTCATTGACCAAATTCTTGAGAGGCTAGCCTCCAACAAGTTCTTTTGCTACCTTGACGGGTATTCGGGATTCTTTCAAATCCCTATACACCCGGATGACCAACACAAGACCACCTTCACATGCCCTTATGGTACTTTTGCATATAGGAGAATGCCTTTTGGCTTGTGTAATGCCCCCGCTACTTTCCAAAGATGCATGATGAGTGTCTTCTCCGACTACCTAGAAACCATAATGGAAGTTTTTATGGATGATTTTAGTGTTTATGGAAAAGACTTTGACTCATGCTTGCATAATCTTTCTCTTGTATTGCAAAAATGTGAAGATGCTAGTCTTGTTTTGAATTGGGAAAAGTGTCACTTCATGGTCAATGAAGGAATTGTTTTGGGTCATTTAATCTCGAAAAAGGGCATCGAGGTAGATAAAGCTAAGGTTGAGGTGATAGAGAAACTCCCACCTCCCGTGAATGTTAGAGGGGTGAGAAGTTTTCTCGGTCACGCGGGTTTCTATCGCCGTTTTATAAAAGATTTCTCAAAAATCGCGAAACTCCTCACTCAACTCTTACTTAAATATTCCCAATTCCATTTCACTAATGAGTGTGTTGAAGCCTTTAATAGAATCAAGGAAGCACTAATCTCGGCACCGATCATTCAACCACCAAATTGGGAACTACCGTTCGAGATTATGTGTGATGCTAGTAACTACGCCGTTGGAGCGGATCTTGGCCAATGGGTAGGAAGGGCTTTAGATGCTATCTACTATATAAGCAAGACTCTTGATTCTTCCCAAGTGAACTATGATGACACCGAGAAAGAGCTCCTTGCCATTGTCTATGCTTTGGACAAATTCCGTTCCTATTTACTTGGATCCAAGGTGATTGTCTTTTCGGATCACCGTGCTCTTCGACATCTCTTGATAAAGAAATAGGCAAAACCAAGGTTGTTGAGATGGATTTTTCTCCTTTAAGAATTCGACTTGGAAATAAGAGATAAGAAAGGGGCCGAGAATGTAGTGGCGGATCACTTGTCAAGAATCCGGTTTCATGATGAAGAAGGAGAAACACCGATCAATGACTCTTTCCCCAATGATATCTTAATGGCTATTCAAACACAACTTGAGAGACATATCACCCCATGGTTTGCCGATTATGCCAACTATATTGTTGGAAGAGTACTCCCTCCAAACTTAAACTACAACCAAAGGAAGAGGTTCTTATTCGAAGTAAAGAGGTACTTTTGGGATGACCCAAATCTTTAAAAGGAGTGTAGTGATGGGCTCTACCAAAGGTGCATCCCTCAATGGGAAATTCAAGGAGTTTTGGAAGGATGTCACTCATCCCCTTATGGTGGACACCATGGAGCAAGGAGGACCATTGCAAAAAATTTTCAATCGGGCTTCTTTTGGCCTACGATGTTACAAGATGCTAGGGAGTTCATCCTTCATTGTGATGCTTGTCAAAGGACGGGGAATATCTCTTGGAGGAATGAAATGCCACAAAGGGGCATACTAGAGGTGGAGATCTTCGACGTTTGGGGGATCGACTACCAAGGGCCGTTTGTGACATACACATGGAATAAATATATCCTTGTGGCCGTAGACTAAGTTCTTCAAGAAAATAATCTTCCCAATATTCGGGGTCCCTAGAGCAATCATAAGTGATGGAGGAACGCATTTTCATGAAAAGAAGCTCACATCCCTTTTGACCAAATATGGTGTTCAACATAGAACCGGTTTAGGATACCATCCTCAAACAAACGGTCAAGTTGATGTTTCAAATAGAGAGATCAAGCAAATTCTTGAGAAAGTTGTCAACAAGACTCGTAAGGATTGGAGCATGAAGCTTGATGACGCTCTTTGGGCTTATAGGACGGCCTATAAGATTCCCATAGGAGCTTCCCCTTACAAACTTGTCTATGGGAAGGCATGTCATTTGCCAATTGAGTTAGAGTACAAAGCTTTTTGGTCAATTAAAGCTCTCAACCTTGATCTCAAATTAAGCGGTCAAAAGAGGATGATAAAAATTCAAGAGTTGGAAGAATTCCGACTACAATCTTATGAGAATGCCAAGATTTACAAGGAAAGGACAAAGTTACTTCATGATAAGAGAATTAAGCAAAAAGCCTTGCACAAAGGAGATAAAGTCCTTCTATTCAATTCCCGATATCTACTCTTTCCCGTGAAGTTGAACTCTAGTTGGATGGGTCCTTATGTGATCACCGAGGTAGGGAAGTATGGAGACTTTGAGATCAAATCGGAAGATGGAAGCAAATTCAAGGTCAATGGCCAAAGATTGAAGCCATATTATGAGGGGGCATTCATTGGAGAGGTCGAGGTCACCTACCTCGGGCCTCCTCATCCGTGAAGAGATCATCACAAGGAGAGTTTGGTGGAGTTCTCCCTAAACCACCACTTGTAAATATACTAACCCTTTTTACTTGTACTTTTAACTTTATTGTATTTTTATCATAAACATGATTCTCGCCGTGAGAGTAAGTGAGGGAGGGTCACTAATCATTTTGATGAATGAAGGAACTAGTTTTCAACTGTGGAGAAACATTTCTATCAAAGTGAAGGAAAAGCAGGAGAAATCTGAGCATCCCGTGAGGAAGACGCCCGTCCAAGCAAGGAATCCGAGCGTCCGACTGGGAATCCGCTCGTCCTATAAGAGCTGACAAGCAGCTGTTTTGTTCTGATTCGAAATCCAAACGTCCACCATTGCAATACGCTCGTCTGGATCTGGACGCCCGTCGTTTCGGAAATCCGCTCGTCTCTTTAGTAACAATTTCTGGCATTCCTCGCTGGAAGAGAATCCGAGCACCTCAGTAGAATCTACTCGTCCTACTACAGCAAGACACTCGTCCCGACAACCCTACGCTCGTCCTGGCTACTTCAAAATATGGGATTTTTCCCTGGAAAGGAATCCGAACGTCCCGTGAGGAATCCGCTCGTCCCAATGCCCAGAAATCCGAGCGTCCCGATGTCGAATCCGCTCGTCTCCCTGCGCCTTATTTCCCAGATTTTCTCGAATTAGATTCTCACCCACCACATAATTTGTGACACCTCATCCTTCCTTCCACTTAAAATATAACCCCCCCCCCCCTCTTATGACTCCAAAGCACATCTCAAGAACTCATTCACCCCACAAAAACAAAAAAACCCCAAATTCTAGGGTTTCTAAAAGATTCACAAGGAGATTTAATTCACAAAGAGCATCCCCATATTTAAACAAGTTAAATTCCAAATTTACATCCAAGAATGGGACCAAGAGGATCATTATCTAAAGAAAAAAGAAGACCAAGGGTAAGAGGAAGCTCATCTACTTCTCACATCAACACTTTAAGAAGAGAACATGAGGAGATAGTTGACCTCACCAAGCTTGATGAATTTCCCAACATAGAGTTTGTGAACGATGTTCAAAGGCTTGTCTTTCACCGACTACTTGGTAAGAATATTCTTCCTACCAATTTTTTATGCCATAAAACATTAAGAAATCTTGGAATATACCATCAAACAGAAGCCCTTTTTTAGTTGTTCGGTCTTTCTACCTTGTTTCACATGCATGAGCAAACCTACCGACCTCTTGTTCTTGAGTTCTTAATTTTCTTAAAGATCACAACTTTGAACAAAACGATTTGCATAGAGTTTAGATTGGAAAATGTAACAAGGATGTTGACTCTTGTTGAGTTTGCAAATGTGCTCGGTTTGGATGTTTCGCCTACCCGAACATCAAGACCAAAGAAGTATAGTGTAGCACCGTTGTGGAGAGCCATGACCGGTAGAGACTTTTTGTATATCAAGGAATGTTTGGCATTTCACATACAAAACCCTATTCTAAGGCTCACTTACCGGTTCTTATCCAGAACTATTCTTGCACGCCGAGATCCGACGATTGTGAATGAGCTTGATCTCGTATTCATGGAATCATATCTTGAGATCCAAGGAAGAAGTGGATATCTTTTCAATGAACCACTTGTACTCCTTGAGAAATGGGCTAAGTTTCGAAATGGGGATGACGATGGGATGAAGCATATCGTCAATGGAGTGTTGGAGCTAGTGTCCTCCACAGTTAGTGTGATAACGTGTATAAATCTCTTATAGGTTCATAGGGTATACTTAGTATTTTATCAGTTGATTAACGTTTACTAATAACGGTTGGCTTGCTAGAAGTTTGACGTTATTATCATCCTGATGGCGGTGATCAACTGGTCCCTAAAATTCACACCTAAAGGATGTGTTTGAGAGATGTGATTATATGAAAATATAATCACATTGATGCCTTATATGACTAAAGGGTTAGTCCATGTATTTGACTAAAAGGTTAGTCAATGTAATGATGAGTCGATTATTTAATACAATTAAATAATATCAGCTGAGACGAATTAATTGTTAATTCGTAAATTGAATATAAACTGTTATATTTAATTAATGTATATAATGTTAGCTTAAACGAATTAAGATGTTAATTCGTAATTAAACATAAACGGTTATATTTAATTAACAAATTATAAATATGCGATATTTATAGTTAATGTATATATTATACGAAATTGTTATAATAAATGATGACAGCCCGGTATTAATAAATCGACTACAAACTATTGTGTGTGGACTTATTAATACGTGACGACATAAATGACAATTGATAATGATACACATTTTATACAATATGATAACAACCTAAAATAAGAAGATTTTCTCCTTATTTTGTTTGGTTGTTACACGAAATAAAGGGGAGAAAAATAAGAAAAAATTCTTCCCCTCTTTTCTCCTTGGACGGTTAAATAGGAGAGAGGGAGGATTATTTTTCTCTCTTGATTTTTACTCCATACTCTCATAAAAAACCCTTAAAAAAATTATTAGTAATTAGGGTTCTTTTTCTAGCAAGAAAAGGGCATTTTCTCGGAGCATCTTGGGTGCAACGATTAGGAGAATATCGATCTCGATATTTGTTCTTAGGCCAAATTTCTAGGACTGGAGGTTAATTCTAATTTCTATTCTTTTGTTTATTCATTTCGTTTATGACTCGTAATTTCATATTTCATAATTTCGTTATAATCCGAATTTTTCTTGATGAAATATACCGATATTTCTCACAAGTGGTATCAGAGCATAGGCCACGAAATTATTTTATATGATTTTCATAAATGGATTAAAACAAAAATATAAAAAAAAAAATTTCTCGGCTGAATCAATTTTTTTTTTTTTGCCGAGATGTTTTTTTGTTTTTGATGCCTTGTTTCCATTTTGATTTATTGATATTGTTGTTTTAATATGTTAAGATGATAATATGATAAATTTGTAGATGTTTTGATTTAATAAGAATTAAATTGAAATGTAAATGGAAATTGTTTTGATTGATGATGTTCATTTGTTTTTGCTATATAGTTTTGGCATACATGATGTTAAATTGTTGTTTAAGAATCATGATTCATTAATTTAATAATGTTCAAATCAATTGTGATGAATCAAATATTCAGATAGTCGATTTAATCATAATTTAGATATTCATTTTAAGAGGTTAAATTGAATCATCTAGTTTGGATCTATGTTTAAATTAAACGTTGATGATTATGCCAATCTTGTTATACTAGCAACATTAAACAAATTTGTTCACATAAAAGGGGTTTTTTTTTTCGAGAAAAGAAAGAAAAGAAAAAAAAAACTTGTTTTTTCCGAAATTTTTAGGGTTGACAGCCGAGAGCAATTAAAAAAAAAATTCCGTTTTTTTTGTTGTGTATTGGCCAATAATTATTATACATTATATCTATAATGTATGATTGTTTGTTGTGAAAAAGTTCACAAATTTTAGATACTCAATTATTTTAAAGTGGTTTAAAATGATGTTAGATTAATTCATATTACAAGTTAATGTGTATTAAGATTGGAATTATTGTGAGTAATTGAGGAATTGTCACATAATTTTGATCATTTTAAAATAGGTGGTTTGGATAAATTACTCTACATAATTAAGGAATTATGTCTTGAATGATTAATTTATTGTTGATGCATTTTATTTAGTTGTATGAATTGTTGAATGGTTTATTTACGTATTTTTGCAATCGGTTGTAATTTGGAATTACCTAGTGTGGCCTTAGTTGATTATGTTTTCGTAATGATGGAAACATAATCTTGATGTAATTTTGAGATCTCGAATCTCCTTTGGTTTTCTTTAGTATTATGTTTTTGAAATTAGAATGTAAATAGGTTTATTTTGTAATTTATTAATTGTAATTTTGAGAAGACTAATGATGGAGATTGGATTGCTCACTCCCGATACATGGACCAAGATGGAACATCAAGACAAACTTCTCGGGTTCTAGGAAGGATTCCAAAGTTGTATTTATGTTCATTTTGGTAGATAGGACACACTAGGACTTTGTTTTTGTTTTACGTTTTTCCATTCTTGTTGCTTTTCTTCGCATGATAATTAGTGCATCATATTCTGCCTAAACCAAACCACCTACTTATATGCATGAAAATGGACTCATATAGTTTGGATGTTAGTTATCATGGACATAAAGATGTCACACTATTTTAAGCCATCATCTTAGTTTATTCATTCTCGCATGCTAGATATTAGTTCACTTAAAATGTATTAAATAAAGTTGATGGGATCTTCCTCTAAAACTAAAATTGAGACTAGTCTTTATAGGCCAAACAACTGTGAATCCCTTCTTCGTCGGTAGGCATATAGGACCTTACTCTCCATATGACCCCTTCTACGTTGGGTAAGTAGTTTGTGTTGACTTATTTTACCTCAACATTATAATCCGAAGAGTTTCTCGAGATTATGATGGACTATAGATAGAATTTACAGAAATTTATCAACCAAGAATTCTAAAAGTAGAATTAGCCAAGAGGTTGGCTTATCAATTTACAGATAATTGAGTCTTGGGATCATTTATATAATTCTTGAGGGAGGCCAATTGTATAAATGTTTGAGTCTTCGCATTATAATAGTTTTGCATTAGACTTAAATCATAATGATGAGTATGCTTATTATGTTTTTCTTCTTCTTTTCGCAGTGTAGAATTCGTTTTATATTGATAATACTGCTTACAACAAATGGCTGGAAATAATGATATCCCTATGCCAAGTGCCACACTTGCACGCGAGTCCTGGCTCAAAACTTTCATGGACCACATGAATTACTCCACACGACTGAAGAACGACGGGTCCAACTTTGCGGACTGGGAGGCATCATTACGGAATGCTGCCATTGCTGACGGTAAGCTCAAGTACTTGACTGAGCCAATACCGCCAAACCCAGGCCCCAATGCAAGAGCTAACGAGTCACTTGCTTATAGTGACTTCGTCATGGAAGCGGGTGCGATAAAGAACGTACTCATTTTTGCAATGGAAACCAATTTGCAAAGACGCTTCATTGCCCAAGGTGCAAACAAGATTTTCACCACGCTCACTAATGAGTTATCAAAAGCACCGAGAATCGTTACTTATGAGCATACTTGTCGCTTCTTTGAGGTGAAACTCCAGAAGGGCCAACCGGTTAGCCCACACATTCTTGAAATGATTGAGAATGTCGAGAAACTGGAGGCACTTGATTGCAAAATCAGTGAGAGCATAGTCATTGACTGTATGCTTCATTCACTTTATGATGGTTTTGCCCTTTTCAGGGCAAATTACTACATGAATGACATGAAGAAAAGTCCTCATGAGCTACACTCACTTCTCGTACAGACCGAGAAGGATATGAAATTGAGTGGGGGCATGAAGCAAGATGTTCTCATGATTTCCAACAAGAATAAGGGTAAGGGCAAAGCTCACGGCGACCTAACTGTAGGAAAGTCAAAGTTTAAGAAGTCAGGAAATCGTAAGAGTGGGCCTGGTGAGACTAGTGGCTCACAAGGCAAGGAAAAGAGCAAGGGCGGTAATGTTGAGTGCCACCATTGTCACAAGACTGGGCATTGGAGGAGGAACTGTCCCGTGTACCGTGAGGACATAAAAGCAGGCTGCGTCACTCCTGTTGGTATGTCATCTTATATTCATATGATTGAGATTAACCATGCAAGTTTCGGAACTTGGGTACTTGATACTGGTTGTGGTTCTCATATGTGTAATCATTTGCAGGGCCTAAAAAACATCACACCCCTCGCAAAGGGTGATGTGGACCTACGAGTCGGGAATGGAGCAAGAGTTGATGCAGTCTCAATGGGAACATACGTAATCCAGCGCCCGAGTGGTTTTGAGTTATATTTATATAACTGTTACTATGTACCCAGTTTATCTAAGAATATTATTTCTGTTTCCGTACTTGATAAAGACGGTTTTTCATTTTCAATAAAGGACAATAGCTGTATTTTCTCTTTTAATGAAATGGTTTATGGCAAAGCAGTTTCCATGAATGGAATTTATATCTTAGATCAAACCACATATATATTACATGTGAATAATAAGAAATTAAAGGTTGGTGACAAAGATCAAACTTATCTATGACATTGTCGAATGGGACACATAAATGAAAAATGTGTAAAGAAACTCATTGAGAATGGGACTATCTCCACATTTGATTTCTCATCATTTGGCACGTGTGAATCATGTCTTATCGGCAAAATGACTCGAATTTCCTTCAAAGGTGTTGGAATGCGCGCTAATGACCTATTAGGACTCATACATACTGATGTATATGGACCTATGTCAATCACCGCAAGAGACGGGTATAGATATTTTATCACTTTCACGGATGATTTGAGTAGATACGGATATGTCTACTTAATGAAGCATAAAAGTGAGTCTTTTGAAAAATTCAAGGAGTACCAGAATAAGGTTGAGAACCAACTGGGAAGAAAGGTTAAAGCACTCCGTTCAGATCGTGGTGGAGAATATCTTTCAAATGAGTTTGATCAACACTTTAAAGACTGTGGAATAGTTTTACAGTTAACTCCACCTGGAACACCTCAATTAAATGGTGTGTCCGAACGGAGAAATTGAACACTACTTGATATGGTTCGATCCATGATGAGTCACACGGTAGTACCTGATTCATTATGGGGTTTTTCTATTTTGTCAGCTGCTCTTATACTTAACCGAAGTCCGTCTAAAGCTGTCGACAAGACTCCGTATGAGATATGGAAGGGAACGGTCCCTAACTTGTCCTTTATTCGGGTTTGGGGCTGCGAGGCTTATGTCAAGTGGAGACACGAGGATAAGCTCGGCCCGCGATCGGTCAAGACATACTTTATTGGTTATCCAAAAGGAATGTTTGGTCATTACTTCTATTCGCCTACCGAACATCGAGTTTTGTTGCGGCTAGTGCAAAGTTCTTAGAGAAAGAGTTTCTCGAGAACAAGTCAAGTAATAGGACCTTCGAGCTGTCGGAGATTCAAGAACCAACAACCGAGGAACAGATTGAGGAAGATGTTCCTTCAACAAATGATACGGTTAATATTCCTCAGGAACCTAGGAGGTCGGGTAAAGTCTCTAATCCTCCAGACAGATACATTGGTATGGTCGAGGAAAATGACGTTTTGCTCCTAGAGAGTAATGAACCCGCTACCTATAAAGGTGCCATGACCTGTTCCGACTCTAAGCTATGGCTTGAAGCCATGCAATCCGAGATGGACTCCATGTATGAGAATGACGTATGGGATCTTGTTGATTTACCTAACAAGGTACGACCTCTTTAGTGCAAATGGCTTTACAAAATAAAGCATTCTATAGAAGGGCAACCAGATACCTATAAGGCACGACTAGTGGCAAAAGGTTTCACTCAAGTGCACGGATTGCATTATGATGAAATCTTTGCACCCGTAGTTATGCTGCGTTCCATTCGGATAATCTTAGCGATTGCCGTTTTTCATGACTATGAAATTTGGCAGATGGATGTGAAAACCGCCTTCTTAAACAGTTATTTAGAGGAGGAATTGTACATGGTACAACCCGAAGGTTTCATAGATCCTGAAAATCCTAAGAAAGTGTGCAAACTTAAACGTTCCATTTATGGACTTAAGCAAGCTTCTCGGAGATGGAATCATCGTTTCGACCAGGTGATAAAAGAGTATGGTTTCACTCGATCGGTCGAGGAACCATGCTTGTATATCAAGTCGAGTGGGAGCAAGATCGTTTTCTTGATATTGTATGTCGATGACATACTCTTGATTGGGAATGACATTCCTCTATTATCTTCGGTAAAAGGATGGTTGAAGAACCATTTCCAGATGAAATATCTGGGTGAGGCACAACGCATATTGGGAATCGGTATCTATCGAGATAGATCACGACGGATGTTATCACTGAGTTAGGAGTCTTATCTAGATAAGATTCTTGAAAGGTTCAACATGACCAACTCCAAGAAGGGGAACCTTCCAATGACTTCTGGGATGCATTTGAGCAAGTCTCAGTCACCCAAGACACCGGAAGGGGTTGAACGCATGAGTCGCGTTCCTTATGCATCAGCCATAGGATCAATCATGTATGCCATAATATGCGCACGTCCAGACGTGGCATATGCATTAAGTATGACGAGTCGGTACCAAAACAATCCAGGTGAAACACACTGGATGGCTGTTAAAAACATCCTTAAGTACCTACGGAGAACTAAGGATTGGGCATTGACTTATGGAGGAGATACTAAGCTATGTGCAATCGGTTACGCAGATGCTAGCTTCCAAACGGATCGAGATAATTTGAAATCTCAGTCTGGATTCGTCTTTACTCTTAATGGTGCTGCGGTCAGCTAGAAAAGTTCCAAACAGGAAGTTGTAGCAGATTCTACTACTGAATCCGAGTACTATGCCGCTGGAAGCGTGAAAGGAAGCTATATGGATGCGTCAATTCTTACAAGGACTAACCATAGTTCCTAGTTCGAATGACCCAATCACCATCTATTGTGACAATAGAGGTTCCATCTTCCAGGCCAAGGATCCTAAGTCTAGCAACAAGTCTAGACATGTACATCGGAAGGCTCACCTGATCCGTGATTATGTGGAGCAAGAGGAAATAGTGATTGACAAGATTGCTTCGGATGACAACATCGCGGATCCTCTCACTAAACCATTGAAATATGATAAGCATGAAGGGCACGTTATTTCCATGGTAATTAAACGTGTTCCTAAGTTGTAGTAGTTGCTTATGGATTCAATACATTTTCTTTTTCATATGCTATTTATAACTTCATCGTATTATTTCATATTTTGTTTTTCATGTGGATTGTACGACAACTTTGAACGCCACAAAGTGAACTGAATTAAATTATATTTGTTTTGGTCTGTAATCGCCTACATGAGCTGATAACTCTGGCTATTATATTGTGAAGTTGGATGATGGTGGGTTCAACGAGCCATAAGTCAAACGGTTAGCTGATCGATCACAGATGCGAGTTATAACGATACCTCGTAGGACATTGTGACAACGTAATGGAGTCCTAAATGTTTAAAAACATTCGGTGCCAGGTCGTGGATTAGACGTCCATTGTGTTCCTAGAGTCGATTCTTTTGACTATCGACTGTCTCTTGAGATTAAGGCAGTTTTTGGGTGACTTTGGTTTCTTTCTCATGGTCGACCGTAATAGGAGGCTAAGCAGATTTTTACTGGGTCATTTCATACTGTGCTTGTATTTGCAGGATTCGAGTTGACGAAAATATCCATCCTTTATCAGGTTTAGTCATTTCTCAGGGCCACACGAGGAGTTGTAACTGAAATGCATGGCCATGCTCGAATGATGATTCGTTTATCAGTTAAGTTACTCTCTAGTCGGGAAAACCACTCTTGATATTGATCACTTGTAAAATACGACTTTTGTGAATACGGATTTTGCAAAAATTTTTACATTGAGTGGGGGAAATTAAGGATATGAGAATCGGTTATCGCACATACACTTGTGAGGACAAGTGGGAGATTGTTGGAGCTAGTGTCCTCCATAGTTAGTGTGATAACGTGTATAAATCTCTTATAGGTTCACAGGATATACTTAGTATTTTATCAGTTGATTAACGTTTACTAATAACGGTTGGCTTGCTAGAAGTTTGACGTTATTATCATACTGATGGCGGTGATCAACTGGTCCCTAAAATTCACACCTAAAGGATGTATTTGAGAGATATGATTATATGAAAATATAATCACATTGATGCCTTATATGACTAAAAGGTTAGTCCATGTATTTGACTAAAAGGTTAGTCAATGTAATGATGAGTCGATTATTTAATACAATTAAATAATATCAGCTGAGACGAATTAATTGTTAATTCGTAAATTGAATATAGACTGTTATATTTAATTAATGTATATAATGTTAGCTTAAACGAATTAAGATGTTAATTCGTAATTAAACATAAACGGTTATATTTAATTAGGAAATTATAAATATGCGATATTTATAGTTAATGTATATATTATACGAAATTGTCATAATAAATGATGACAGACCGGTATTACAAAATCGACTACAAACTATTGTGTGTGGACTTATTAATACGTGACGACATAAATGACAATTGATAATGATACACATTTTATACAATATGATAACAACCTAAAATAAGAAGATTTTCACCTTATTCTGTTTGGTTGTTACACGAAATAAAGGGGAGAAAAATAAGAAAAAAATCTTCCCCTCTTTTCTCCTTGGACGGTTAAATAGGAGAGAGGGAGGATTATTTTTCTCTCTTGATTTTTACTCCATACTCTCATCAAAAACCCTAAAAAAAATTATTAGTAATTAGGGTTTTTTTTCTAGCAAGAAAAGGGCATTTTCTCGGAGCATCTTGGGTGCAACAATTAGGAGAATATCGATCTCGATATTTGTTCTTAGGCCAAATTGCTAGGACCGGAGGTTAATTCTAATCTCTATTCTTTTGTTTATTCATTTCGTTTATGACTCGTAATTTCATATTTCATAATTTCGTTATAATCCGAATTTTTCTTGATGAAATATACCGATATTTCCCACATGGAGGACTCATTACAAGACTCGCAAAACACTTCAATCCAAGGTTCAATGAGAACAATGAGTACACTCCCCTTCCGGGAAATACAAGGATCAATGAAGAGCTAATTCTTGTGCAACATCATTGGATAACCCACGAGGGTTTTGAAAAGAGAATCAAATGGATAACAAAAGGGAGCAACCCTATCTACTAGCCAATGAACGGTTTACCGAGAATTTCACCAAGGAGGGCCCTCTATCCCCAATCCCGTCATACCTCATCCCCACGAACCCGAACCAAGCAAATCAAGCACCACCTCCAAACCAACAACAACAACACGAGCCACAACAACAAAATAAAAAGATCAAGATACCTCCCCACCCTTTTCAATATCAACCCTACAATCACCCTAACCTCTTCATCCTTCCTCAAGACGATTTTGTCACAGAGATTCTCCAAGACATGCATCTCCATGAATATGAAGCCGTCGTGGATAGCTACTATGCTCTATACCCACAATTCCACCGTTTGGTTCAACAAGGGAATATTAGCGAGGATGGAATGTTTCCCTATTGGTCTCAAATGGACATTATCTTCCCAAACTCGGCAAGGGCCAACGAAGGAGCAAATGGGCAAGAAAGCGAAGGGAGTGATAAGTCTTGTGGTGGAGATACGGTGGAGCTCAATAGTGAGGGAGATGAGTTCATGGACTTCAATGCGAGTGATGCATCCAAAGAAGCTTGGGATAGTGACTTAGAGGGGGATGATGGCGATCTCTAGAGATCACTTCATAGCTAGATGGAGCGGGCAAGAGGTACCCATCAAGGCTTAAGCGAAGTTTCCTGTATCCCATCTCTTTAATTTTCATGAAAAGAATTTGATGTTTTGATAATTTGTTGTACCATATTTGTTTTGTGTTTAAGGATCCCTAATAACATTGGAGGACTAGCACCTTGGCATCATTAAGGTGTTCATTTTTATTGTTCCCGACTTGAAAAATCCAAAATGATAATTTTTAGTTTCATGCATTGCATTCTATGTGCATGAACTCCCCCGAAATTCTTGACATTAGAAATAATGTCTATTTTGGTTTGGGGAAGTCATGCATCATGTAGTGTAGTTTAGTGTAGTTTGCATTTAGTTTAAAAATCATGCATTTTCATTGCATAATTTCCTATCGTATTGGCCATTGAGGACAATGCTCATATACTAGTGTGGGGATGGGAAATTATAACTTGACTTTTATACAAAATCCAAAAACAAGTTCATTTCCCTTTGTAGTGTAGTCTTGTATATATTGTGTTTGTTCATCCTTGTTCATATTGATCGACTACGCCACATCCGAGACATGAGAATATTGAAGACCGCATGGTATGATCTTTTCAATCTCCTTTTTCCTCTTTATGTTAATGATTATGTTGCTTTATTTTGATTGATGCGGTATAAGCAATGTGAATCTAGGACTTGCATTTAGATTATTTGGCATACTAGTTGGTAGAAGCATATGCATTAGGTTGTATAAATGTTAGTTGCATCATGGCATATAGTTTGCATGTTAGAAAAATTTTGCGAAACCGTCTATTTGGGAAGCTTGACAAGTGTACATAGGCCCTAGTAGATGCTTTTTCTTCTTAAGACTTTGCTTGTTAGAATACTTGTAAAATACCCTAGGATGTGTCATTCTAGTATCCTTTGACCCATGAATTAAGGCCTAGTTAAGAGTACCTTGTGGTGTGATAACTCCTTGGCTACCGTTTATTCCAAGGTGACCCTTGAAACCATGCAACCATCCATCATCCATATTCTACCATATTTTTTGTCATCAAAGGGAATGGGCACAAAAATTGTTCAAAATTTGAGTAAAAGAAAAAAAAGAAAAGAAAAGAAAAAGTTTGCAAATTGCATGAAAAGAAAAGAGGAGCAAAAATGAACTCCTAAAGCTTCAAATATAAGGCACCCTCGTTACCAATTGGGGTGACTTTGAAAATGTTCAAAAGAAAATGCAAAAAGTTGAAAGTTGTTAAGTATTGAAATGCCAAACATCAAAAGAAATGGCAAAAAGAAAGTGTTCTCAAATATTATATGCCACAAGAAATTGGGAGGAAAAACAACAACAAAAGCAAACTCCCAAATGAAACTCAAATCCTATTGATCCCTTTATCCATCATATCCATTTTTGTGCATGGTAGAGAGGGGACGACCCTTCTTCTTGTCTAGCCAATAGGAGGAATTCCGCGATCCTCCAGTGTTTCTAACACCATAAGGAGTCTATTCTTGAGAAAAGCATTTAACAATTGAGGACAAAGGTACCCTAGCTTGACACAATTTGGAGGTGATTTATTGGTATCCTTCTAGGCTTAGTAGTTTGAAGAAACCATATCTATGAAGGAGTGTGTACCCTTGATTCGCTTCCCCTTTAGATAATTTCCGCCACTTAGATGAGGAAAGTGGCTATTCCTTTTGTAGATGCATCCATTACTTGATTTTTTGTGCTTTAATGATTGGATGTGTCGCCATTTTGGAAATACCCACCTTGCCTTGCAAGAGGCATCCTACCTCATGGTTGTCTTGTTGTGAGTTGAAGGGGCGGAGTGAGACCCGCTAATTATCTCATATCGGCTATATTTGTAGGTTAGTTTAAATAAGGGTCCTAGTTTTGTCACCTCTTTACTCGGGACGAGCAAAGGTTCGGTTTAGGGATATTTGATGTGACCAATATTTGAGCATATTTAGTCCCCGAATTAGCCCCGTTCCTATGCTTTTTAGTGCATATTTGGGTCATTTACTATCTTTAGTCCTTTGTTTTGCATATTCTTTGAGGTTTTGTTTCCTTGGTAGGAGAGGAGTGCAAACCTTGCATTTTCATGGCAAAATAGAGCTAAATTGATCGAATCTAATGACCAAGTATCAAAGTGAAGACAAGACTAGAAGGCCTTTGTAAA
Organism: Silene latifolia; assembly: GCF_048544455.1. Lineage (NCBI taxonomy): Eukaryota > Viridiplantae > Streptophyta > Magnoliopsida > Caryophyllales > Caryophyllaceae > Silene > Silene latifolia. Next base: position 114,162,960 of record NC_133527.1, on the reverse strand, counting down.
TAATGTAGTAGATGGGCAATGATGAAGAACAACCTTGCATCTCCAACAAGATCCCGGAGGATTGTTGGAAGAAGGAAAGAAGGAAAGAAGAAAAAGCTTACTGGACTAGAATCTGCTCGTCCCAGCATCGGGACGCTCGTCCAAGAGCTCCACAATCCGAGCGTCCCACCTGACTGGCCGCTCGTCCACCACCTGCACAATCCGCTCGTCCCGACCTTTTGGACTCTCGGATTGTTCTTGTTGGAATATGTGTCCTCCGACAATAATGAGATCACAACTGTCGATTATGATGATCACATGTTTAAATCTCATTTTAAGAATACATGTGGGATGTAATATTTTACAGTCAACTGGTCCACACATATCGGTAATGATTGGCTGACTAGAGTTTGACATTACTGTCACGCGACGGTGGTGATCAGTTGATCCCCTTAGGTCATACCTATAGGGAAATACTCTTAATTGATTATTTAATTAATCGTATGCCGATACGAGTTAATTAAATTGCTTAAAATTGACGGGTGATTTTGTGAGTAAAGTTAACGTGTCTTATTGTAATTTGATTAAATGAGATACGGTCTAAGTAATCGAATTGTTTTATTACTTAGATAAAATTATTGTTTACGAAACAATTGAAAATTGAGTGAATAATTTATTATAAATACAAGACGTTGTAATTTATAATTTGGGTATTCACATTTGGGAGAGGTTCTAATTTGGACCTTTTGTTCATCCATTTTAAGGAAAGCTCAAGAACCAACAAATAGGTGAATTTGTTGGTGCCCATAAAACCGAAATCATATAGTAAGATTGATGATTTCTTCTCTTATCTTATTTATGTTTGTATGCATAAGATCTAGTTTTATTTTATGACTAAATAAATTTGAACATATATGAATATGTTGAGTATAATGAGATATAAATTTCTAACAAGTGGTATCAGAGCCTTAGGTTGTTTGCATGCAAATCGGTTATTGTTTTTTCGAGTTATACGATTAACAAACAAAACTTATAAATTTGTGTTTATTATGATATATCACGAAATTTATTATGCATGTTAAAGTTTCTGGTCCTAAAATGTATTTAGGATATTTTGGTTAATTTATGGATTTTTATTGTTCATTTTATATTATAATGGCTTTAAAATGTGATTTTATGATAAAAATGTCATTTTTGGACTAAAATTAGCTAAACTTCGTTTTTTACAGTGGTTTTTGTATATGTTTTCACATATATTTTATTTTGATGATCTGTAATGTTTCATAATTTTATGAGTTTTTATGCTCGAAATATGGATTTTTCAAGATAAAATAGAATTTAATTGAAAAAATAGGTTAATATGAGTTATATTTCGAATCTGGTCATAGAAATTTAGTATGTTGTCACATGCAATTTTATAAAATGTGTGTAAAATAATTGGTTATAATGAAGTCTTTATGCATGATTTATGAATTTTTGATGAAAAATCACATAAATAGTGACTTTAATTAGTATAAATTGCTAAAACATACTTCATGACTAAGAAAAAACGTCACATGTTTCATTTTATCACATATTTCAGATATAAATTGAAAAGTTAATAAAAATAATTTTTCTCATATTTTTATGGTTTTAATTGATAAATCCGATAAACCGCAGCATTGTTTTTCTCGATAAATTTCGAAATTTTTAACCCAAGTTTTTGAACATTATGAGTGTCATGGTTTTTTTCCAGAATGTTCATGAGTTTAAAATTTCAAATTTCAAATTTATTTGAAATTTTTATGATTTATTTGAAGTTTATGGCATTATATTGTAATTTTAAGTCTTTTATGAACAATATTAAGAAATATAAGTTAATTATTGTCAATATATTAGTGGAGACTAATTTTGAGTCCTAAGATGGTTAGGGTAATTAAATAGTACATTAATATGATTTTATGTAATTATTGTGATTTTAAAAGGTTGAATCACGCAAATCCATAAAAACCGATTAATATACGGTATTGGCTCCTTAAAGGCGATTTAGCATAAAATTGGGCATGTTCATACATATTATAATGCTGCATTTTATTTATGATTGTCATAATTTTATTTTATGTAATTTTTGAATTATGTAATTTTACTTAGTATGGCCTTAGTTTTTAATTGATATTACCCGAAATGTATGGGAATATCGATTCAGTTGTAATTTATTGTGATCTCGTATCACCGTTTTGTAATTTAATAGATTTATTTTTATTTTAATTACAAATGTATAATAGGAAATTATGTAATTTGTTATGTAATTTATTTAGCCCGGAGTTCCTTGAAGACGGTGCCACTTAAGAAGGCGATCCATTAAAGACGGTGTTACCTCGAGATGCGTGCCAAAACTGAAGTTCAAGGGACCAATGGAGTTGGTTTCCGAATTTGTAATAGTTTATTAGATTTACTATTTTAGGAAGGCCATACTAGGATTTAATTTATGCTTTGCATTTTATTTATATGTCGCATGCATCGCTAAATCGCCATAACTAAAACATGCATTCTCATTTTTATCGAGTTTATCGACCGTGCCAATTACAATTATCGTAGTTCACCGCTTTAGTTCACTTAAAACGTGATAGATAATAAATTGACATGACCTCTCGCTAAATAAACAATTGAGACTTAGCCTTACCAAAAAGTAGAAACCATGAAAACCTATTTCATAAGGGAGTGCACTCGGCCACACCGGGGTACAAACCTTTTTACGTAGGGGAAGTGGGTGATAAATGTCTATCCACCGAATTTATGTTAATGAAGGGTATTTCGGCACACCGTGCCCTAAGTTGATATGAGTTTGGATCATGGACACATTTATTCGAAATTTGGGTTGAACTCAACGAAAGTATTCACGATGATTTCCGGATGTGTTTCGGGCTAAAGATAAATATTAATGTAATTTTATCGACCAAGAGTTCTAAAAGTAGAATCGATTAAAGAGTTAATCCACCGAGTTATATTAATAAAGGGTATTTCGGCACACCGTGCCCCAAGTTAATATGAATTTGGATCTTGGAATCATTTATCATAGTTGGGTAGAGGTCACTATGTAAATGTTTTACTTGTTATTTACAAGTATTAATAAAACGATAAATGTTAAGTTTTCCACTATTCCGTTATCATATTGTTCTATTTCTTTACCACAATTCATATACGATATCATTTCGATTTTTGATTCAAATCTCCATTAAAACATCGTAACTAAAGACAAAATTTGAATTTTTCTTCTAAAAACCTCGTATTATCCATTGTAAGGATCTCTTGTGAAGAGTATAGATAAAAGTTATTCGTGATCAAAAGGGTTTTTGATTCTTGACTAACATATCTACTTACAATGAATTGTTTCTCATATGCTTAATTGAGTTAAGTACTTTGAAATGTTACATCATTTTGGTAACTAAATTTGTTTGAAATCAAAATTGACCAAAATACCGCAACCACTTCAATGAAAGTTTTAAGATTAAACAAATGAATTGAAGAGTAATCTTCACGAAATTCAATTTTGCTTCTCTAAGCAAAGACTCATTGAAATGAGTGGGAGCATTATTCTCTTAAACCGTCAAGAAAAGGACGAAGTTCGAAGAAGTAAAATTAGAATGGAATTGATACAAGGTAATGTTAAAAGTAAAGTTATTGAGAATAACGATACTAAACCTATCAATCCCGACCGATAAAGTTTCCATTGTCATAATTGTTGGACGCTAGAAAGGAAACTACCCCAAATTATTGAAGAATCAACAAGTTAGTTGTAGGACATCTAATGGGACCTTCTTCTTTAAATGTTTATTTGATTGACATAAATTTTGTTAGTACTACTTCGTCAATATTAGAAACCGGTGGTGGTTTTCATCATTGTATTTGATACATAGGATGATTAGAATATGACGACTAGCAACAATGATGTTGAGAGATAGAGTCATTGTGTACTCAATCTAGTTTTTGGGTTTAGAGTTGTACTTAATTGTGACTATTAAGTGCATAAACTCTAAATAAGAATATAAACTTGTTAAGATACAAAAGAGATTTCCCTTTTGTGACCCTATACACCATGATTTGATGTATGGCTAGCCCATTATCAAGGTGATTATATTCTAAACCCAACTATAATGATATATCATGAAGATGATGTAAGACTCAAATTGGTAACCCAAGATTAAACCTTAGATTTTGGAATGATGAACGCAAAGAGTTATTGAGTACTCTTGAAACCATTAGATCTTATGGTATATGCGTATCTTGTATTCAAAGCAAGATGTCTCGTGTCTTTTGGTTGAAAAGGAGATCGAGGTTGTAAATCATTGATCCAAAATAGGTTGATCAATTTCTTTTACCAACGATTTAGGTTGACACTAATGTGTTCATTTAATAAGGTAAATAGAGAAATCTTTGAAGAAGTTCAAAGAGTTCAAAGAATCACGATTTAGTCGTGATGGGATTATCAAAGTGAAGACTTTGATATAAGCCAAAGGAAATGTGATATAGTATCACAAATTAATCTCTCTTAGCACGCATTATGGGATAATGTGTGGTTGGATAAAGAAATCAAATGCTATTCGATATGGTTTGGACTTCAATCAAGTTACTTTGAGTTACTTGATCCTTTTGGAGATTTTATCATTTTGTCTAAATTATTTTTCCACTAAATCTAAAACGAATCATATGAGATATGAAATGGTAGGGTACCATGTTTGTAAGTTTTTCAAAACAAACAAATGCTCATTTTTCTTACTATAATCACGAGTACAACGGGTTTGTGGCTCGTGAAGCTGTCTTTCTAGAATACAAGTTTATTTCTAGAAGACAGAGTGGGAGAATGTAACATTCCGTGTTTGATATGTTTAATTGATGTGTCAAAAGTATATGTTAACCGTGTTAGAAATGCGTGACGTTCGTAAGTACGATATGCAATACCCTTTTGAGGTTTGAGTATGGGAGCGAACTTCGGGACGAAGTTCATTTTAAGGGGGGAAGACTGTAATACCCTGTATTTTTTATATAATAAATTAAATGGATATTAGTATATATTAATTATTATACGAATTATATCACTAAGTTAGTCGGGTTAATTGTTGAGTCGATAATTATGTTAAGCTAACGATATAAGTTAATTGTGACGGGTTTTATATGGAATTCGAAATGTGAGCTGACCCATTGAGCTGGCCCATTAACTGTTCAGCCCAATTAAACCCTAAAGCCCACTTAACACTAATTACCCTAACCCTAAACCTAATTAACCTAATCACTACCCTTAACCCTTCCCTCACCCGCCTCCCTCACGCCTCCCTTCTTCATCAACACCATTCATCTGCTTTCACGCATAAATAGAGAGAGAGAGAGTGGTGACCGTGCAGTAGGGAGGAGCTAGGGGCGAATGGCGACGACTGTGGGTGGCCGTGGTGGCCGTTGTAGTGGCGGGAAGGTAAGCAGCTAACCCTTTTCTCTGTTTTCATATTTTCTGTCGGGGTTTTGGTGGTTGTGTCGTGTCTGTTAAGGGAGTTTATGGGGGTTGTTGACAGGGTATAGGAGTAGGGTGGTAAGGGGCGAGTGTAGTGGTGGTGGTTAGGGCGGTTGTTGGTGGTGATAGTGGCGGAAAAAGGCAGCAGCGACAGGGGGTGGCAAAGGGGTTATAACACGGGTTTTCAGGCGAGTTTAGAGGGGTAAGGTTTGGGTGGCACCACCGTGGACTAGGGGGAGGTCGAAACGGTGGTGCTGTGGTGTCGGTGTGCGTGGGTTGGCGGCGAGTTGAGTGGTGGTTGTTTGGGCAGTGGTTAGTTAATAGTGCGGTGGTGGCAGGTTGAGAACGAGAGGTGTTGGTGATGCGTGGTGGTGAACCAGGCCAAATGGCGGCCTTGGTTGAACCGCCGGCGGCAGTCGACCCCAGTGGGGGTGGTTATTGGTGGCTGGGTTGATGTGGGGACCACGACTGGTGGTTGCCGCGGTGGTTTAGGTGGTGCGTGAGGAGAGTGGGTGCGTGTGAATGGGGTGCGGGCTGTTTTGGTTTTGAAACGGGTTTTTCATAATTTAATCGTTATATTTCGTAATGGGGCGTATTCTAAATTAATTAATTAATTCCCGAGTGCATTAAAATAATTAAAGACGGGTTTGAGTCGGGATGTTTGAATTGTTTAAAGTTGATTCGGGTATTTCTTAAATCATATAATTCGTCTAATCTTTTATTTATCATATTAGTTATTTAATTTAATTCCCGAGTCTTTTAAATAAATTATTCCCGAGACATTAAATAATTTATTTAATTTAATCCCCGAGTCGTTTAAATAATTAGAGATGGACTTTGAGAAGGGACTGGTTAAAATGGAAAGTTACTATATCGGGAAAGTTTCTATTTTGAGAGATTTCTAGATTTAGTAGTTAGTAATTATAAATATTATAATTGTTTTACGTGACGGATTCGTGAAGGATCGATGATCAGATTCGTTGCTTTATTTCTGGATTTCTTAACTGCTTAATTGGAATTGCTGGCACTTTGAGGTAGGGAAATACACTTGTCCTATTATCATCATTGTTGAATTGTGTTGACTTGATTTCTGGCTGTTGATTTACGTTATCATTTATATTCGGAAAGGTGATTGACTGATTTGATCGTATTGAGCATGATATCACAACATCGGGTAACTGGCATGATTTTATGATTCATCAGTTCATTGATTTATATATTTATTATGTTGCATCACTTTCTTTTGAGCATTCATATGCATTGGAGATGGAGGATGTTGTGGTGATGCGGTGTGATGATGACGATGTTGTGATAAGGCCCAGGCGGGTTCTGCAGGACTTGCCCTGGTGTCCTCAGCTGTTGAGCTGGCAGATCGGCTTCGGTCGATATATAGTCTACCGGGGATCGGTATGGCTGGGCGTTCCGGGGTACGAGATGTGTGTGATGAGTTGAGATGGAGATGGAGGTGACGGAGTATCATGCATATCATATTTTATTGTTTTATTATTTTCCCTACTCAACCTCGTGGTTGACCCTGTGTATTCGTGAACACCTGTGATGAACCGTTTTATGGGGAGCAGACTTGACAGGTTTAAAAGATAGAACGGGAGCTGGATGGGCGTGAGACATTGGATCAGACGACTTAGTAGCTAGATCATCATCTAGAAGTCTTTCACTTTTAATTATGTCAGTTCTTGTAATTTGAGTTGAGAAGAGGATTTGTAATAATTAAGTTAAAATATTATATAATTTGCCTTGGAGTTTAATTTGTTATTCACTACCTCGGGAAACCGAGATGGTAACAGTCCGTTTTATTAGGGAATGTCTTGACGAGGACTTCTTTTATAAACCGGGGTGTTACAGAGAAATTATTCAAAGAGCCACAAAGAATGTTATGTCGCAAGAAATTGGTCTTTCTTGGCTACATGAGACGTTTTGTGTAAGACGCTGTTTCTTCAAAACCTAGGAGGTTAAAGTCATCACTTGTTGAAGACGATGAATTATTGTTACTTTTAGAAAGTAAAGAGCTTGCAACTTACAAAGAAATTGTTTGATTCAAGTTGATTACTTCGGGAAAGTAATGAACATTTGACTTACATGAGAGTGTTTAAGTCACAACTCAATACAAGGCTTAGAGCCATGAAAATCCGAAATTAATTCCAAGTGAATTATTAGATATCAAAGCTTGATTGGTAGCAAAGAGTTTTGCACTAGTTGAAATGCTTAAGTCTATTTGGATCTTCTTAGGGATTGTGTTTCATTATGATGATATACATATAGCAAGTGAATCAAAAACCCACTTCTTCAATTAGAAGGAATGTATTCAATACATGTCTTGAGTTTTGTAGATTCTTGCAATCCTAAGATAATGTGAAACTTAAGAGAGGGTCTTGAGTAGGACATCAATGAGTTGGAATCAATGATTTGATCATGTGATAAAAAATTTTCTCAATAGGTTGAGAAGTTATGTTTATACATGGAGTTTAGTGGGAGTTACGGTGATTTTAATTAGTCTTATATGTGGATGACATATTGATCATTGGAAATGATTTAAGACTTATGGAGTATTATAATACATCTTTAATATCCGGATTTATGGAGATAAATCTACATGATATTAGCATCAAATAAGAAGTCTTATGTTGATAAGTTTCATGATTAGTTCAATCGAGTTGAACATATTTGATTGATTCCATTTGTTTTCGCTGCCGAATCAATTAAATAGGAAATGATGTATAACACTTCATATACTTTAAGTATGATGAATTGTTTCAAATCGAATTTAAGTAATAGTTACCAAGTAAGCCATAAAGATTACCCTTAAGTGCTTGCAGAAGCATTGAGGATGTAATGCAAAGTATTTTTGATGCAATTTTGTGTAAGGGTGTTACACAAATGACAATTGACAATTGAGATTGCGCATGGTTTCCGACAAAACCATAATCAAAACACATTAAGATGGTTATGATACCATTGTGGCTATGTTATTTAAGAAATAGATTTTCTAGAATCGTTCTAGGCAATAAAGAACAATGAGAAATATTTACAACGGAAATTGAGTACACTTGCAATCATGGGATGTGCAAGAAGGATGAGTCCCACACACTGTGAAAACAGTGGGAGCTATTCTAAGGCTAGAGGGCCTATGTCTTGATTGGATCTCGGCACGTACCCAGAAAGTTTTGTAATGCAAATGTATACATTACAAAGGAAAACGAGTATGTAGTAAGGTTGAGTAAGGTACAAGAAGTTGATAAAACCTACTAACCAAAGCCTTCTCATAGGCTTAACATGATGAGTCATGTCATATGTCATTTCAATTGCATTGAGATGAACAACTACATATAAGATGAAAATTGATTATAAAAATATGAAGTAGAAATCAGGTATTGACTATTCATTTGTGATAATCACATTTGTCGTTCGAGTTTTTAAATCTAAAAAAAAAACTCCTTTTATACTTTGTTACATCCAAACGGGTTGTAGAGACAATTGAACCCCGTTAAAGTGAACACAGATTAGCATTGTATTCGCCCATAGTTACTTACATGAGGTGACGTCTCGAAGTGACTAGAGTGTGATGCGATTGATGGCAAGTTCAAGTGCCATCGAGTCATGTGTGATGACTAGTCGATCACATAGGCAGACTGTTAGGAACACTTTGTCGGGCCTTATGACCGCTTATAGAGTTCTGGCAAATTTATATAGCTTGGTCGTGGCGAGAGCTACTATAGTATTCTAATGAGTCGATTCTTTTGACTAAAGACTGTTCTCCTAAGATGGCACAGTTTCAGATTACATTTGATTTGTGTTACTACGACCTTCGTAAATGGGGTCAACATATTTTGGGTTATGATGGCTGTGGCTAGTCGAAGGGAATAAGTGCTATACGAATTGTCCACCCCTTGTCAGGGTTATAACAATATCTCAGGGCCACTCGAGGAGTAATGAACTGGAAATGCGTGGCCACGCTCGGAAGATATCTATGGTAGATAAATCCGGTCAATCAGTTATTCTCCAGATCGAGGAAACCACTCTCGATATGATCACTTGCAAGTACGACCTGAAAGACACCTTGCATTGAGTGGGAGATAGTAATAGGACAAGAGAATTGGTGACGCACACTTGTCGAGGACAAGTGGGAGATTGTTGGAATATGTGTCCTCCGACAATAATGCGATCACAACTGTCGATCATGATGATCACATGTTTAAATCTCATTTTAAGAATACATGTGGGATGTAATATCTTACAGTCACCTAGTCCACACATATCGGTAATGATTGGCTGACTAGAGTTTGACACATCGTCGTGCGACGGTGGTGATCGGTTGATCCCCTTAGGTCATACCTATAGGGAAATACTCTTAATTGATTATTTAATTAATCGTATGCCGATACGAGTTAATTAAATTGCTTAAAATTGACGGGTGATTTTGTGAGTAAAGTTAACGTGTCTTATTGTAATTTGATTAAATGAGATACGGTCTAAATAATCGAATTGTTTTATTACTTAGATAAAATTATTTTTTACGAAACAATTGAAAATTGAGTGAATAATTTATTATAAATACAAGACGTTGTAATTTATAATTTGGTAAACCGTTTTGGTACAAGTAATTACGAATTACTAGTCGATATTGGATATGACATATTTTATGAGTATGTTAATTTTTAATATGTTAAAAATACATTATAATTTCACATATCAAGTAGCATGTCACATATGTTACAATTGACAAATGACAAAATAAAATGGACCATCCATTTTATGTTAAAAGTGCCGAAATTTGGAGGGAGTTTAAGGTGTATATTGTGTTTTTATTTTGAGTGGAAAACACTATGATTACTACCTAATATAGACTTGCATACCTATGGTTTCTTGGGTAGAAAAACTAGCCCATGCATTGGGCTCTCCTTCCCCCTCCAACCGGTTTCTACATAGAAAAGACAAGGGGGTTTTCTTTTATTATTCACTTCTTCTTCACATAATTTCTAGTGTATGAAATTATGACTCTCTACATTTTGGTGAGACATTTTAGAGAAAGAAAAACCACAAAATCATTCTCTCCTCTTGGCCGAAATTATTCAAGAGGAAATACAAATTTTTGTATCAATTTTTAGTAAGATTAGTATTATTTCTAGTACAAATAATATTAGTTATTAAGATATTTCCTTGGGTATTCACGTTTGGGAGTGGTTCTAATTTGGACCTTTTGTTCATCCATTTTAAGGAAAGCTCAAGAACCAACAAATAGAATTTGTTGGTGCCCATAAAACCGAAATCATATAGTAAGATTGATGATTTCTTCTCTTATCTTATTTATGTTTGCATGCATAAGATCTAGTTTTATTTTATGACTAAATAAATTTGAACATATATGAATATGTTGAGTATAATGAGATATAAATATCTAACAGTTCTCTAGTGCAGCCCGACTTCTTCTTGTTCTACTCGGGATGCGCATATTTTCGAAAGACTAGCAAAAAGGAGACTCGCATCTTTCTTCGAGAGGAACATTTCCTCAACTTTTTTTAAAGTACTTAATCGTCATTTAAGCCCTTAATAACCCTAATTTGTGCACCTAATCCCCATTATAAATACTCCATTATACTAATTAGATTATCATGTTCTTCTTATCAATCTTTAGTGTAGTTTATATTATTCTAATCTCTCTTTAATCTTTTAATCAACTTTTAATCAAGTATTAATACAAATCTTATTTCCTTAATTTCTCTATTGTTCATCCTTTATTTTGGGTAATTGAAGACTTTTTGGGTTTATTTGGAGGATTGACAACCTTCCAATCATTCATCAAGTACTTCTATTATTCTTTGCTTATTATTTTGGAATCATCATTAGGTATAATTCTCTTAATCCCTTTTTAATTATTGTTAATCATCTTTACTTATTCATGTTTTGCTTTGTTGATATGATTGACAACCTTGTTAACATGTTAAACTTGATAATGAGTGAGTAGTTTCCTTAACTAGGGTTAATGGGTAATTAGGGGAAACCAACATGGGGGATGATTCATGCTTAATCTAATATGTTCACATAATTTATTTGCTTGCTTGTTGTGATCTCAACTTATGCACATGTTATGTTTGATGAAATGTGAGCCTATGAATCCTTACATTTTTTACCCATCACTTACATTTTTAATGAGACTTGTAAGACATAAACCAACTCGAGTCTCATTAGACCATGCATATAGTTGAGTAGGGAGTATTAAGTCGACTTGTAGGTGTTGTACAATCTAATCGATTCGGCTCCGGGACCCAAACCTTCTTAGGATTGTAAGATATAAACCAACTCGATCCTATCACAACAATAATTGCTTGCTTATAATTTGAGAATATGTTTGTATGATCAATTCCCATGAATCCCATGTGAACCCATGACACCCTAGTGCTTTTAATCAATTGTTTACACCTCTTTTTAATCATCTTGCTTGTTTACTTTTACTGTTATTTAGTTTAGTGATCTTCTTATCTCAACCCAAATTGTGACACCCTTAGACACCACTACTTACAATCGAAAATCCTACATCAATACCCGTCCCTTGGGATCCGACCTTTACTTTCCTCTTTACTAATAGTAGAGTTGTTTGTGAAGATTATAAATATTTTTTTGGTCTAGGTACTCCTAACGACAAGTAACCGAAATCTAAGCTAAGAAAGCGACCGACCAGCAGCGCGCCCATCTTAATCATCTCAATGATATTCAAATGAAACAAGTAAATGAGATATTACGGGATATGCCAACCCTAACACATGAAGCAGCAAAAGAAATTGCACCACCCTTACTAGTTCGTCGAACTTTCTATCATGTTGAAGTAGTAGATTTGATCTAGGTATAGCACAAGTGGTAGTTTGTATAACGTTTTGGCCAATGTACTGTGTTGGTACTTAGGGCTTTGAACTTTGAGGTTTAAATGTTCCTTTTGTCAGGCTTTAAGGACGGGAAAGGGTTCAAGCTTTTGTAATAACTATGTAATTTTTGTTTGAGATTTTGGATAACATAAGTTGTTATGTAATGTTGGTTGACAATTTGGATAAAAGAAGTTATGTAATGTTGTTTTAACATTTTGGATAACATTTTGGTTTTACATTTTTTTGCCAATGTTCTTTTGTTTTCTTGTTTCAATTAGTTTTGATCAACTTGTGTTATGTTCTTACTCTATATTCATCAACTTGTGTTATGTTCTTACCACTACTTTGCAACAATTCATTGTCTCAAAATGTAATAGAATTGACTGCAAATTGTTCAAATATGTCATCATTATAAACATGTGACTTGTAGAACAATTTGCGTTTGTCTTTTAACTGTCTTAAAATATCACTTAATTCATTGATAGATATGAGGCGAAACTCTATTGCAGTCAAGAAGAAAAAACCACCAGTAAAAGGAGGTAGGTCAGTCAAAGATTATTTCCCGCCAAAATCAACAACTGCAAGCATAAATGACATTGAGCAAACTAATTCGAGTAAGAAAATCTGCATAATTTTGTGTTTATTTTTTTACCGTGATCCCTTAACCAAAAATAATGGTAGGCTGCAATAAGCTTAACAGTGCATGAAGTCACCTTGTAGACGCATTGAAAAGCGATATATGTGCATTAAACAATCTGAAACATGCACGAACTATGTAAAATCTTGTTGCCATTTCAAAATATACTAAGTAACAGTAATGTTGCCAGCCTAACACAACCCTAAACTATAAACCCTCCCTTTTTAGGGGTTAGGGTTTACGATTCAGGGTTTTGTATTTGGAATTGGGAGATTAGGGATTAGGGTTTACGGTTTACGATTCAGAGTTTTGTATTTAGAATACAGAGATTAAGGGTTAGGGTTTACGGTTTACGATTTACGGTTTAGGGTTTGGGGTTGTCTATTTAACCTTTGTACCTATAATAAGGGAAAGGGTTTAGGGTTGGATTAGGCGGATCCGCGGTAGCGGTCTACCTTATCCAACCCTAAACCCTTTTGATGTGACCATTATTTGAGCATATTTAGTCCCCGAATTAGCTTCGTTCCTATGCTTTTTAGTGCATATTTGGGTCATTTACTATCTTTAGTCCTTTGTTTTGCATATTCTTTGAGGTTTTGTTCCCTTGGTAGGAGAGGAGTGCAAACCTTGTATTTTCACGGCAAAATGGAGCTAAATTGATCGAATCTAATGACCAAGCATCAAAGAGAAGACAAGACTAGAAGGCCTTTGTACATATTATAGTAGATGGGCAATGGTGAAGAAATCCCTGCATCCCCGACTAAATCCCGAAGGATTATTGGAAGAAGAAAAGAAGAAAAGGAAGCTGTGACACAATCCGCCCGTCCAACAAAGAAGACGCCCGTCCAAGACGTGAGAAATCCGAGCGTCCTTGCAGAAGGGACGCCCGTCCAAACACTCCACAATCCGCTCGTCCAGCATACAAATCCGCCCGTCCATCCACAAGGAAATCCGCCCGTCCCGACACCTTGGACGCTCGGATTCCCTTACAGTCCCACACGATCCTTTTCTTCCCTCCATGAAAGATGCGCATATTTAAGAAAGACCGGCATAAAGGAGACTCGCATCTTTTCTGAGAGGAGCGATTCCTGAAGGACTTAATCGTCATTTAAGCCCTTAGTAAACCCTAATTTGTGTACCTAATCCCCACTATAAATACCCCATTAGTCTAATTAGATAATCATGTTCTTCTTATCAATCATTAGTATAGTTTATATCCTTCTAATCTCTTCTTAATCTTGTAATCAACTTCTAATCAAGTCTTAATACAAATCTCATTTCCTTAATCTCTCTTTTGTTCATCCTTTATTTTGGGTAATTGAAGATTATTTGGGTTATTATTGGGAGATTGACAACCTTCCAATCAATTATCAAGTACTTCTATTATTCTTTGCTTTATTTTGGAATCATTAGTAGGTATAATCCTCTTAATCCCTTTTTAATTATTGTTAATCATCTTCATTTATTCATCATATTTTGCTTTGTTAATGTGATTGACAACCTTGTTAACATGCTAAACTTGATAATGAGTGTAATACTCCGTATTTTATATCGTTAATTGAGTCGAGTTAATTGTTTAGTCGTATTGATATCGTAAGATCGAGTTATCGTAAACTTGTTAAGACGGGTTTAACTGAACGAATCACGTCAACTAACTCTTTTTCTACACTTACCCATTTACCCGTTGACCCAAGCCCATTTACCCATGACCCAATTAACCAATTAACCTAAGTTTAACCTAATTCTACCCTAACCCTACAAAACCCCTCTCCCTCACCCGCCTATCATTTTCAGCGGCACATTTCCCAACAAACACACAAAACGAGAGAGGGAGAGTGAGTGTGGGTGTTGTCGGAGCAGCAAGGAGGGCCTTAGGGTGGTTGTCGACGTCCTTAGTTAACCCCGGTGGCTGTTGAGGTGGCGGAAAAAGGTATGGGTGCAACTTTCTCTTTTAATTTCGTTTTCTGTCGGGTTTTTGTTTGTGGTGTCGTGTCTCAGGGAGGGGGTGTTGGTGGCTGGTGTCGGGGATATGGTATTGGGTGGTTTTGGTCGTCTCTATTAGCGGTGGTTAGGGAGGTTCTTGGCGCGAGGTGGCGGCGAGAGGTGTTGTTGACGGGGGTAGATCGCACGGGTGTTAGCAGGGGGTTTTCAGGCGGGTTGTAGATGCTTAGGTTGGGGTGGCACCACCGTCGACTCGGGGGAGGTCGAAATGGTGGTGTCACGGTGTCTGGGTGCGTGGTCTGACGGCGAGCAGGGCTGTGGTGGTTTGGCAGAGTGTAGGGGATGGCTGCGATGGTTGTGAGTCGAGGACAGGGGGGTGTTTGGTGAGGCACGGTGGTGAACCAGGCCAAATGACGGCTCTGGTTCGACTCACCGGCGGCAGTCGACCAGGTGGGGGTCGGTTGTTGGTGGTGGGGTCGAAGAGGGGAGCAAGCCTGGTGGTGTTCGTGGTGGTTTTGGGCGGCGCGTGAGGGGTGTGAGAGAGAGTGAAGGTGCGGGTTGTAGGAGACGGGTTGATAGAGCCAATTAGTATTATTTCGATTCCTTTAATCGTATAACTTGTTTTATCATTTAGTATATCGTACTCTTATTTAGCTAATTAATTCCCGAGTTATTTAAATGTTTAGAGACGGGTTTGAGTCGGGTTGGTAAAATAGAAAACTGTTAGATCGGGAAAGTTTCCATTTAAGGAAACTTTCCATTTTAAGAAGTTTCTATTTTTAGTAACTTTCTATTTTGGGAACGGGAATGGTTTAAGTAATTGTTTATTATTTATTTATCTTTCAGAGGGCGAATTTGTTGTGGAACATTACTGAGCACCCGACTATTTGACTGCAGTACTGAGGTAGGGGAATACACTGATTGAATTCTTTCGACTATAAAGAGTTGGCATGTTTGGTGGTTATATGACATACTTGATTATCTTATTTATCCTGTTGAGCATTATTGTTTCATATATTTCATACATTGCATTTGCATCGGAGTTGGAGTTGGAGGAGTTGAGATTATTGTGATTAAGGCCCAGGCGGGTTCTGCAGGACTTGCCCTGGTGTCCTCAGCTGCGAGCTGGCAGATCGACTACGGTCGATATATATAGTCTACCGGGGATCGGTATGGCTGGGCATGCTGGGGATGTGTGTGATGGAGTTGAATGGAGGAGCATAGCATTGCATTCTTTATTATATCGTATTACCTACTCAACCTCGCGGTTGACCCTGTGTATTCGTGTATGCCTGTGATGATCCTTTTAATGGGGAGCAGATTGACAGGTTGTTGAGACATTGGGAGCTGGCAGGGAGAGAGCATGGACCACCTGACTTAGAGCTAGCCCACTTTTGTTTTGTTTCGTTGTCAGACTTTATTTTCAATTTAAGACATGTTTTATTTCCGTTGTAAACATTATAAACTTTTAATTTAAAGTACTGTTTATCTTTCTCTTTGTTATCTACTGCCTCGAAATCCCGAGATGGTAACACCCTTCTTTATCTGAGGAGTCCTAGTTCAGGCCCTTAAATAAATGGGGGTGTTACAATGAGTGAGTAGTTTCCTTAACTAGGGTTAATGGGTAATTAGGGGAAACCAACATGGGAAATGATTCATGCTTAATTTAATATGTTTTCATAGTTTATTTGCTTGCTTGTTGTGATCTCAACTTATGCACATGTTATGTTTGATGAAATGCGAGCCTATGAATCCTTGAATTTTTTACCCATCACTTACCTTTTCAATGAGACTTGTAAGACATAAATCAACTCGAGTCTCATTAAACCATGCATATAGTTGAGTAGGGATGATTAAGTCAACTTGTAGGTGTTGTAAAATCTAATCGATTCGGCTCCGGGACCCAAACCTTCCTAGGATTGTAAGATATAAACCAACTCGATCCATCACAACAATAATTGCTTGCTTATAATTTGAGAACATGTTTGTATGATCAATTCCCATGAATCCCCTATGACCCCATGACACCCTAGTGCTTTTAATCAATTTTTTACATCTCTTTTTAATCATCTTGCTTGTTTACTTTTATTGTTATTTAGTTTAGTGATCTTCTCATCTCAACCCCAAATCGTGTCACCCCTAGACACCGCTACTTGCAATCGAAAATCCTACATCAATACCCGTCCCGTGGGATCCGACCTTTACTTGCCTCTTTACTAATAGTAGAGTTGTTTGTGAAGTTATAAATATTGTTTTGGTCTAGGTGCTCTTAACGACAAGTAACCGAAAACTAAATCTCCGAGTGAGTCCGACCACCTTTCCCGTCCCGTTTTAGGATACCCAACCCCCTAGTATAAATCCCGTCTCCCAAAAAAAGGGTTCACTCTTCCCCTCTAGGGTGTCTTTTGGTTTTCTCCCGTTCGAATGACAATTGTAAGGGAAAGGGTTTAGGGTTGGATTAGGCGGAGCGGTCCGCCTAATCCAACCCTTAACCCTCTCCCATTCCGTTTTAGGATACTCGACCCCTAGTTTAAATCCCGTCCTCCAAAAAAGGGTTCACTCTTCCCCTCTAGGGTGTCTTTTGGTTTTCTACCGTTCGAATGACAATTGTAAGGTAAAGGGTTTAGGGTTGGATTAGGCGGACCCGCAGCGGGTCCGCCTAGTCCAACCCTAAACCCTTTCCCATCCCGTTTTAGGATACCCGGGCCCCCAGTTTAAATACCGTCCCCCAAAAAAGGGTTCACTCTTTCCCTCAAGGGTGTCTTTTGGTTTTCTCCCGTTCGATTGACAATTGTAAGGGAAAGCGTTTAGGGTTGGATTAGGCGAATCCGCGATAGCGGTCCGCTTGAATTCAACCCTAAACCCTTTACCGTTCCGTTTTAGGATATCCGGTCATTGTTGTTTATTCCAATAATAGTATAATACTCTGTATTTTATAATAATAATAATAATAATAATAATAATAATAATAATAATAATAATAATATTTTATTTATACGAATTATGTTGAGACGGAATAATAATGATTATAATAATAATAATAATACATTATACATGTATTATACTCCCACCACATATATATATATATATATATATTTATATATATATATATATGTACATATATATATATATATATATATATATATATATATGTACATATATATATATGTACATATATATATATATATATATATATATATATATATATATATATATATATATATATATATATATATATATATATATATATATATATATATATACACATATATATATACTCCCTCCTATTCTAGATAAGTGTCCCATTGTGAATATGGCACAAGAATTAAGAAAGTGAGTTTAGACCACACAAAACGGACAATGGGACAGTTATGTGAATAGACGGAAATGAAACTGAATTTGGACCACACAACACTTACCAAAAATGGACAATGGGACATTATTGTGAATAGACGGAAATGAAACTGAATTTGGACCACACAACACTTCCCAAAAATGGACAATGGGACATTATTGTGAATAGACGGAAATGGACAATGAGACTGTTATTTAGAATAGGAGGGAGTATATATATATATATATATATATATATATATATATATATATATATATATATATATATATATACTCCCTTATCCTCATCCACCCAACCCTCATCATTTCATTCATCATTTCCACTACACAATATTAGAGAGAATCTTAGAGAGAAAGAAGAGAGAAAAAGAGAAGAAAGGAGATCGCCTTTTTGTCCCTCCGCCTTGAGATCGTAAGGTAAACCTTCTTATACTAGCCTTTATATTATTATTTATATATCGTTGACCCATCCCGACCTTGACTCACCTCTGACCCGTCATTTACCACCAATGGACCGTCGTTGACGCCCATATAGGGCTTTGACTGAGCTTTTCAAAAAGGGTTTTTATGGGTTTTGGGAATCAGGTTAGGGCAGGAGTTTTTAGGGTGATACGGGTTGGTTTGGGTCTAGGTATGGGCAGATCTAGGTTGAGGGTGATAAGAGGAGTAGAGTGGTGGTTGTAGGTGGCCGCGAGGGTGGCCATGAGGAAGGATGGAGGTGGCGGGTTCAAGGGAAAAAGGTGGGAGGTCGGGATGGTGTGTTGTTGTGTCGATTGTTTGTTGTTGTTGATGCCGTCGAAGTCATTGTTGCTGCTGTGGTTGTCGTGTGGTTGTGGTTGGGTGGCCACTGGTGTCGGCAGGAGGGGGAGTCGGTGGTGGCTGGCGGCTAGGTGTCGATGGTGGTTGGTGCGGTGTGTGTGTATGTGTGTGGTTGTTGCGGGTGGGGGTGTGTTGGTGTCGGGTATGGTTGTTGGTGAGTCGTGGGGTGGCTGTTGCTAGCCGTGGCCTCCACGGCTAGTTGTGATGGTCCATGGTGGCAGCGACGGTGGTGTTGTGGTGGTTGGGTGAGTCGGGTTTTTGGGTAATTAATTAAGACGGGTTTATTTAGTTTAATTTAGTCGTATACGTATTAATTCGTATAATTATATGTATTGGTATAATTAGATTCGTATAATTATACGTATTGGAATACGTATTAGATTATTATATTTATACGTATTTATATACGTATTTGTATGATTAGATGAGTATATTTATATGTATTTTTATTATTATCGTATTTTAGGAAATGGGTTTTGTGAGACGGTTTTACGAGACGGGGCTAGCTTGACGTTTGTGTGTCTGTGCATTATCACCTATCAATTTTGGGGTGGCCCGTGTCAATCCATATGATGTCCTTTGGTAATATGGGGAGCAGGTTAAGTTTAGGTTGTTTGGATAGTACGCGGGAGACGGGACAAGCTTGATGATATCACGAGACGAGTCTAGTTGGCTAGAAGAGTATAGATGTCACGATTGTATTTTATTTATTCATTTGCTTACGTTTATGTAATTCATTAAACATTACATTAATAAAATGTTCTTTGATTGGAGTTTTGAAACCCTACCTCGGGAAACCGAGATGGTAACGCTCCAATTATCTTGGCCGGATAGTTTGGGTGTTACAAATAGATGTAACACCCCCATTTATTTAGGAGCCTTTAGCAAGACATTCCCAATAAATAGGACTGTTACCATCTCGGTTGCCCGAGGTAAATAATACAAATTAAAACAAACCAAAGTACTTTAATAACTTTAATCGA
Source organism: Silene latifolia (assembly GCF_048544455.1). Taxonomy (NCBI): domain Eukaryota; kingdom Viridiplantae; phylum Streptophyta; class Magnoliopsida; order Caryophyllales; family Caryophyllaceae; genus Silene; species Silene latifolia. The sequence continues at coordinate 114,142,890 of NC_133527.1, read as the reverse complement.
AATAATGGTTTTATTACATTGCCAATCGATTAAATTTAAACCTTAACATTACAATATATTACGCAGCGGAAATTACTTAAATAAAATTGTATAAGTCAGCTAAGTGATCTAGACAGCAACTATGGTCCAAGTCGAGCTCACGTCCCAATGCTCCTGATACCCGTTGTTGTGAGTACCAAAAATAAGATTTATAATTTCCTATTAAGACTAACCTAGGCTAGTGGTAACAGGGTCGAACCACAAGGAGGCAGATGTAAATTCTAGTTGATTTATATTCAGTCTAAGGTAACAATTGTGGGGGGGTTGAGTTGAGAGGGTCTAAAGCTAAGAACAAATAAAGACAATAAACTAAAAGACGGTTTAAACAGATAAAGAAGGGGTACTAGGATGGTTGGTTTATTAAAGCTTCGGCGGCAGCATACTAAACAGGTCTAAATCGAACACAAGTGAGGCGGGAAACAAGAGGTCCTCTCGGTCCACTCTTAACAAATAGCATCTTTCGACCTCGCTATAGGTCCCTAATATCACTAATACTGACTCTCGTCCTGAAAAGTGACTAACGGTCTAAACTATACCTATCTTTCGATCTTAAGACAGTTTAGTCATTTTAATTGGTGGTCAAATAACTTTCCCTATCTTTCGATCTAATGGGTCAGTCATAAAATAAGCATCTAACTGGTCGCATGCATTCGATTAGTTAAATACAACATTAAATTCAATTAAAACGAAGGGTAACCTCACGAGGTCAGTCGATCGACCGAGAATGTCAGTCGATCGACTGACATGCGAATCAGTCCGTGTTCAATACTTTGCCGCCTATGCTAAAACTCGCCTACATCCTAGCACAAACTACTTAGCTACTCATACTAAGGGTGAAAACAATAATAAAACTAATAAAGTAAACAGAGGAATTCATGCTAAAAACAGTAGAACAAACAATTAACATAAACAATGATAACGGTTGCGGGAATCTACTTAGCAATTCTATACTATTGATGAAATAAAGATGAACTAAAAATAGGGCAGAAGAATACCGAGTTGCAGAAGAAAGATTAGGAATAAGAATTAAAAATCCAATGCTCCACAATAATCCCAAACCCTAACTATGATATTCTAAAAACTCAATGTAAATTTCTGATAATAAAACTTGATTAAAGACTCGATGATAACTGAATGTTTCTAGGTTACGTTATATAGCAATTAACGTAACTTCTCATTTCCTAAACCTAGCATCATGGGCTTGCGTTTCCTCAGTCTTTTAATTCTCGTCTGGAATAGCATCATGGTCGATCGACTGATGTGAGGGGTCGATCGACTGCTTGGCAGTGAACAGTAGCTTCTGTAACCCGAGGGTTGGTCGATCGACTGAAGGTGGTGGTCGATCGACTGCTTGAGCTGCTACTTGACTTCTATGAACTCGTGGACTTGTCTTTTGGGCCTTGAATTGCGCACCAAGCTCGTTCCTTGGGTGAGTACTTCACGTCAAAATGCAATGCAGGATACTTGGGGACGGATTTAGCTTGTTTTCCGCTGGATTCTTCACATTTCTGCAATAATGTACAAAATACGGAAGTAGACGGAAATAGGGAGAAATGCAGCATAAACTACATGAATGAGCTCTGAAATGCGTGTAGAATGGGATGTAAAACATCATATAAAAGACACGCATCAAACTTCCCCAAACCGAACCCTTGCTTGTCCTCAAGCAAGAACTAGACTCGATCTAATGACCTAATGGAACGAGTTCAATCTCAGAGCGAAATGCAACATGTAAAGCCTAAACCAAATTTAATGCACAACCAACAATCAACTAGCAAATGAATCATGCAAACGAGTTATGAAGCCGTCAAAAACCACTGAACCGTCAACTGTAGAGACTTATCAAAAGGGACTCTCACGGGTCGCTCAAATCACTCAATAAGTACAGGTGAATATATGTAAGATAGAAAGAATTAATTCTGTAGTGACTCTCACCTAACTACGACCTATGAAGACATGCCAGCAATATAATATGAAAATGATCTCTATGACCGTACATATGCATTCCAACCAAACAGATGACCAATGACACATGCCGAGGTATATATGGGATATGTGAGGTATGGGTAAGAAGAGGCAAAGCATTTTATGGTAAAGTGGAGGTACAGGTGATCAAGCTAGTACCAAACGGAACCAAATGGCAACATCCAACTTCTTGCTCATAATCAAACGAAACGGTGCTATAGCAAGCACAAAACTCACAATCTCCAAAATACTAAATCAATAAACTCCCCATAGGATATGAATGAATCATGGGAGCAAAAATCGCCAAATAATAAAGACTTAATCATGCGAATTGATTTTTCCTTTTTCGTTCTTTCGAACTCCAGTCGATCGACTATAAATGGCAGTCGATCGACTGCTTCTACAGTACATAACTCTCTTTTTTTTTTCTTTTTCGAAATATTTTTTCTTTTCTTTTTCTTTTTCTATTTCTTTCTTTCCTTTATTTCATCTTCCCAATAACGTCTCAACAGAGCATATGCCACCAAAAATGAGTAACAACCCCAAGAACACAGACTACAAGCTTGACAAAGGACAGGCTAAATGTAGGATGTAGTAAATGGGACAAAAAGGGATATTTTTGGCAGTGTGGAGTTTATGGGTAAAATGAGAAAAGGGGACCTCTACCACATGTGTCAACAAACCACAGACCGAATGCATACAGGTATTAAGCAGATCAAGTTCATATTTATGCAAATTAAGGAAACATGTCTCATAAGGAGTACTACTCACATTCCTAGATAAACCGGTCATGAATGTCACCAGTTATAGGCTCTAATTCTCAGAATATATGATGTAGTTTGCCAATTTTCTAAGTCAAGTCTCAAGTCCAGCAAATAATTTAACGAAAACTCGTAGATATGCAATTACGATTCCACTAATAACATGATGATAAGCAAGGCTCATGCAAAACAGGTGCAAATGCAATATCATCCTTGAAATACTACCGTTCCGACTCGACCTATATGCTAAAATAAACGTGCATTTTATTGAAATTTTTGAAATTTTTCAATTTTTTTGAATTTTGTATATATGGATGAAATGAAATAAACAATGCAAGATAAAAATATAAACGTGAAACAGAAATGCAATAAAACTTATGCAAATGCGACGCAAAACCCTTCCCCAAACCAAATCACACAATGTCCCCATTGTGCAAAATCATGTAATGAAATAAAAGAGAAACGGGAATTTGCGAGAAAATAAGTAAACAAGACATAAAGTGAAGACAAGGAGACTCACAAGACTTTAAGCGCAGCAAGGGAAACCTCCCCAAACCAGCGTGAGCTAGGAGGTTTCAGTAGCCAGCAGTGCTACTAATAAGTACCTGAAAGACAGAAAATACCACGCATAAGGCTGAGGAAAACAATTTTGAAGCGGTAAATATGTGCACAATTGAGAAAATAGAAGAAATAAGGAAATGGACGGAAAATAAAGTGGAGTAGAAAACTCCCTTAAGTCCGTAAATCGACCAAACACAGCAGGGGAGAGGTCGTGAATAGGTCAAAGAATGATGTCTTGATCGATCGACCAAAAGGGGCCGATCGACCAGATGAACAGGAACAGAAACTCCTGGAAAGCGCAACTCAGTCGATCGACCAATGAAGCCAGTCGATCGACTGAAAGTACTGCTGTACTCCTTACTTCTTCGTATTTGCTCAATAACTTGAGCAAATGAGGTCTAAAAAACCTGCAAACGCACAATAATACGCGCCCAAAATTGCGCAAAACCCAGAATAAAGTCTAAAGTACTTAAAAATCCTAAGCAAGCGAAATAAAATGCGAAGTTTTCGCGCACACAAAAGCAATAAAAATTGTCTTTAACAAAAGCAAATAAAATGAAGTTTATAACGAGCTCGATCAACTAATAGTTGATCAAGAAAGACCACGGTATGGCCCACTTCGTCGGCTTCTGGCTACTAGAGGTAGCCTCAATGGTGCTTATCTGAGCAGATGCACCCTTCTTAGCTTCCGCGTCCATATGGCTCAACGGATTAACATTCTCATCATCTCCCCAGTCAAGGATCTCTTCGGGCTTGTCAGAATCCAGATCAGACTTTCTGGCTTTGACTGGCTCGTCATCAACAACTTCATCAATCCCATAGCTCAGGCAACCAAGACCTCCTCTTTGAATGATCGACTTCTTTACAGCTGGCACAACTTGCAGCACTTCCTTCCCCAAACCAGCTCCTGCATTATCTAAAACAACATATTATTCCTCCTTCTTGCTCCCAATCTGGGGCGGAGGGGTTAACACAGAAGTAGTAATAGAGACAGGCAATTCAGGAAGCACAAAGTACGATTTCTTTTTAGAAACCGTGTTACAAGTCACCGGCCACATGGGGTCCTTTTTCTTGGCCGGTTGGGCAAAGACAATAGAATGCTTGCCTACTTTGAAAGTCAAGGTACCTAGACCGACATCTATGATCGCACCAAAGCAAGTGTGCGAGAAATGGCCTACCCAAAATAATGGGAATATGAGCATCCTCAGGCATGTCAAGGACAACAAAGTCTACAGGAAAGAAAAACTTCCCTATTTGGACAGGGATGTCCTCTAGGACTCCTATGGGTTGGACCGCAGATCGGTCAGCCATCTGAACTGTCATGTCTGTCACTGCGAACCTAGTCAATTTAAGCTTCCTAGCTAGACTCAAAGGCATGACGCTTATACTAGCTCCTAAGTCACATAATGCCTTCTCAATAGAGAAGGTACCTATTTTGCAAGGAACAGAAAAGCTACCCGGGTCCTCTAACTTATGGGGCGCAGTGTGAGACAAGTAGGAGCAAGACTCTTTAGTTAATGCAACAGTGTGAATATGTTCAAGCGACTTTGTCTTAGACAATAGCTGTTTCATGAACTTAGTGTATGCTGGCACTTGGTTAACTAACTCAAGGAAGGGTACCTGAACATTCAAGCTACGAATAACTTTCTCAAACTTACTGAAAGATACCTGTTCCTTTGTCGGCACTAGTCTCTCCGGATATGGGGCTGTAAGAAGTACCATAGCCCTCTCCTCTAAGTTACGCATGCCGGCATCCGTGGACTTAGGCTGGAAGTCCACTGCTTTCTCCTTATTGAAGCTTGAACCCTCCTCAGACCGTCTCAAATGTGAGCCATTGACCGTCATTGGGTCAAACTTCGGAACCGGGACGGACCCATCAGCACTCGGGTCTGGTCCTAACGTCTTCGGGATTGTCGAACCTCGGAACAAATGGTCTCTCAAATTGTCGGGCATTGAAGGACGAAGTTCCTCGCTATCAGCAGTAACCTTGGTCGATCGACCACTCTCCTCAGTCGATCGACCGTTGTGCCGCGATTCGAAGCTCCTATAACCCGTGTATCGATCGATCGGCCGGGTACATCGATCGATCGATCGATATACCAGTAGACGCCTTTGTTTCTTTGATTTATTCGTTGAAGCTTTCTTTTGACTTGTTTCCGGCTCATCTTTTTCAACAGCGTCCTCGTCCATGGCAGGACCATCAAGGGTGGACCCACTCCTCAAAGTGATGGCATTTAAGGTCTTCTTTTGGTCGGTTTGAGTCGGTAAGTGCCCGGGAGCTCGAGTGTTACTTTTGCTAGCCAATTGAGCAATTTGGCTCTCTAGTAGCTTCATCCCGGCCTCTCTTGCTTGGGACTCCTTTAGCAACAAGTTCTTAAGCTCGAAAAATTCAAAATTCTGTGATTGTTGCTGTTGCGGCACATAGGGAGGTTTCTGATATTGTTGTTGCTTTTGATGAGGAGGTATATAAGGTTGCTGCTGCGGCGGAGGTTGAGTTGGATTCAGGACATTTTGGCTCCTCCAGCTCAAGTTTGGGTGGGCATTCGGCTCATAGTAGGTGTTTGTCTGCCTATAATGTTGAAAGGCAGCACAAGACTCAAAGGGACTAGGGCAGTTCTTCGAAACGTGTCCCTCAGCTCCACACCTTTCACAGACGAAAGGACCGTCTGATACAGTATTTACTTGGTACATCCCACCTTTAGAAACTCCTCCTAGTTCATACTTGTCAAATCTTACGAAGAAGAGCTTCAAGCGCAAAGAACAGAGGAAGATTCAGCAGCTCTCCTCTGGTTCCCTCTGGAATTACCATACTCAGCCTTGTGGGTGGCTAGATCGTCAATGATCTTCCACCCCTTGGTTGCTCCCAAATTCTCAGCAAATCGGCCATTGGCTGCAGCATCCAAAATGGCCCCTCGATCGTCGTACTGACCCATTGTAGAAATGATTGCACAAGCTCCATTTTTCGAACCCATGGTGCGGTATGGTTCGCACCAGCTTCTTAAATCGGACCCATGCCTCGTGGAAGTTCTCATCCGGCCCTTGTTTTAAACCTGTGATTTGGGCTCTAATAGCAATCGTCTTAGAAGCAGAAAAGTACTTCTTGTAGAATGCCAATGCCAAGGAATTCCAATCAGTAATCCCATGAACGGCTCGGTCCAGATCTCTATACCACTCCCTTGCAGCATCACGAAGGGAGAAGATGAACATGGTCTCCTTGATCTGGTCTTGAGTCACGCCAGCTGGTGGGGTATGGAACAATGAGAGTCAATAAAGGTCTCCATATGCTTGGCTGCATCTTCATTTGCAGCTCCCCCGAACTGGTTTCTCTCAACCATGTTGATGTACGAAGGCTTTGGTTCGAACTTCCTGGCATCTCCTGGTAATTCGAACCCCTTATATAAATTTTCGGCTGTCGGCTCAGAATGACTAGCTATACTCGCTTCCTCGGCCATGACTAGAATTTCTGGAGAAGTAACTGTCTCGGCTGAAGAATTGGAAATGGGTGAAGACTGTGGGTCTTCTTCGAACAGGTCGTTCTCGTAATAGCTTGACAGAGTACTCAGCTCTTCCTCTGTCGGTAATACCCTTTGTGTTCGTCTCAACTCGCGCAAAGATTTCTCTAACTCAAGGTCAAATGGTACTAGTTCACCACCCTGTGACCTACGCATAAGAAGGAACTACAAAAAGAATATAAGAAAAGTTTAAGAAACATAAGTCCCTTAAACTAAGAAAGACTAAAATTAAAACAACTAAAATTAGAACTATTGCCTCCCCGGCAACGGCGCCAAAATTTGATACCCGTCGTTGTGAGTACCAAAAATAAGATTTATAATTTCCTATTAAGACTAACCTAGGCTAGTGGTAACAGGGTCGAACCACAAGGAGGCAGATGTAAATTCTAGTTGATTTATATTCAGTTTAAGGTAACAATTGTGGAGGGGTTGAGTTGAGAGGGTCTAAAGCTAAGAACAAATAAAGACAATAAACTAAAAGACGGTTTAAACAGATAAAGAAGGGGTACTAGGATGGTCGGTTTATTAAAGCTTCGGCGGCAGCATACTAAACAGGTCTAAATCGAACACAAGTGAGGCGGGAAACAAGAGGTCCTCTCGGTCCACTCTTAACAAATAGCATCTTTCGACCTCGCTATAGGTCCCTAATATCACTAATACTGACTCTCGTCCTGAAAAGTGACTAACGGTCTAAACTATACCTATCTTTCGATCTTAACACAGTTTAGTCATTTTAATTGGTGGTCAAATAACTTTCCCTATCTTTCGATCTAATGGGTCAGTCATAAAATAAGCATCTAACTGGTCGCATGCATTCTATTAGTTAAATACAACATTAAATTCAATTAAAACGAAGGGTAACCTCACGAGGTCAGTCGATCGACCGAGAATGTCAGTCGATCGACTGACATGCGAATCAGTCCGTGTTCAATACTTTGCCGCCTATGCTAAAACTCGCCTACATCCTAGCACAAACTACTTAGCTACTCATACTAAGGGTGAAAACAATAATAAAACTAATAAAGTAAACAGAGGAATTCATGCTAAAAACAGTAGAACAAATAATTAACATAAACAATGATAACGGTTGCGGGAATCTACTTAGCAATTCTATACTATTGATGAAATAAAGATGAACTAAAAATAGGGCAGAAGAATACCGAGTTGCAGAAGAAAGATTAGGAATAAGAATTAAAAATCCAATGCTCCACAATAATCCCAAACCCTAACTATGATATTCTAAAAACTCAATGTAAATTTCTGATAATAAAACTTGATTAAAGACTCGATGATAACTGAATGTTTCTAGGTTACGTTATATAGCAATTAACGTAACTTCTCATTTCCTAAACCTAGCATCATGGGCTTGCGTTTCCTCAGTCTTTTAATTCTCGTCTGGAATAGCATCATGGTCGATCGACTGATGTGAGGGGTCGATCGACTGCTTGGCAGTGAACAGTAGCTTCTGTAACCCGAGGGTTGGTCGATCGACTGAAGGTGGTGGTCGATCGACTGCTTGAGCTGCTACTTGACTTCTATGAACTCGTGGACTTGTCTTTTGGGCCTTGAATTGCGCACCAAGCTCGTTCCTTGGGTGAGTACTTCACGTCAAAATGCAATGCAGGATACTTGGGGACGGATTTAGCTTGATTTCCGCTGGATTCTTCACATTTCTGCAATAATGTACAAAATACGGAAGTAGACGGAAATAGGGAGAAATGCAGCATAAACTACATGAATGAGCTCTGAAATGCGTGTAGAATGGGATGTAAAACATCATATAAAAGACACGCATCAGCTCCCAAGTCAGCTAATCTTTAGTACCTGTCAGATCTGCTCCCCATTATGGTTCATCACAGGTGTTCACGAATACACTGTCAACCACGAGGTTGAGTAGGATAACAATCTCAAGACAAATAATATAATTAGTACAAAGATTCGAACACCAATGCCAAATCAACCTTTCTCCCAATACACCACCACGAAGGTATTAAACGGTGTCTGCCAGTAAGTTTATAATACATCACCCGAAGGCTCTTACCATGATGTCTACCTTAGCCAGTAAGTTTATATAACATCACCTGAAGGCTCTTACCATGATGTCTACCTCAGCCAGGCTAAACCTGATATCCAACTCATTATCAACCCAACTTAGCAACAACAATGGTTACCTACCACATCGTCTCAAGAATATCCAATACAACTCCTTCCAATCACAATATACGAGATATGTATAATCCAATTATCCAAACAGTCCAATTGAATTAACACAACATCCAATAAAATAAGAAGATACACAATTAATAGGTCCAGTAGAATTGTTATCCTACCTCTTCAGCAAATACTCCCAATAGCAATCCAATAAGATACTTATAAAAATTCCACTTCAAAACCGTCACCTAAACAATAACAAATTATTTATCCAACATTAATTATTTATAATTTAATTAATAATTATTCAATACATTATTATTATTTAATCAATTATAATTCATTAACATTAATTATTTCCTGTGTAATATAATACGTAAAAACCCGTCTCATAAGAATCCGACTCAACCCAACTATCAAATCCCGCAACACAACAATTTCCCACGTAATTCATGTGATAACAATTCCTCCCACAACCCGTTTACCCATGTTCATTCAACCCCCTAATATCCCCCATCCCACATCCACACAACCACCATTGCCTCCCTTCCTTACCACCTACTCAACCACCCATGACCACGGTGTTGGAATATGTGTCCTCCGACAATAATGCGATCACAACTGTTGATCATGATGATCACATGTTTAAGTCTCATCATAAAGAATACAATTGGGAAGTAATATTTTACTGTCAACTGGTCCACATATATCTGTAATGATTGGCTGACTAGAGTTTGACATTACTGTCGTGCGACGGTGGTGACCAGTTGATCCCCTAGGTCATACCTAAAGGGCAACACTCTTAATTGATCATTTAGTTGATCGTATAACGTTACGAGTCAATTAAATTATTTAAAATTGACGGACGATTTTGGAAGTAATATGTACGTGTCTCATTGAAATTTGATTAAATGAGATACGGTCTGAGTAATCGAATTGTTTCATTACTCAGATGAAATTATTGTTTAAGAAAACAATTGAAATTGAATGAATTATTATAAATACAAGTTATTGTGATTTATAAATTGGTAAAAATATTTTGGTATAAGCAATTATGAATTGCTAAGTCGATTTTTGTATATGACGTATTTTTATTAATACGTTGATTTTTAATATGTTAAAAATACATAACAAATTTATGTAACATATGACATGTGACATAAGACAAATTGACATTTTGACAAAGATAATATGGAGTCCATATTATCTATGTAAACCGAAATTAAGGGGAGTATTAGGGAGTTTTTGTGTTGATTATGTTAGTGGAAAACATAATCATTTCCTACAAAACTAGCCATGCAAAACCTAGTTGTCATTGTGAAGATAAAGTATTGCATGCATTGGTCCCTCCCCTTCCCCTTACCCGGTTTTTCATAAGAGCAAAACTAAGGGTTTTGCCTTATTATTAACATATACACTTGATTATATTTTAGTGTATTAGCCAATTCATTCATTCATCTAAAATTAATTTTTAGAAAGATAAAAACTCTTCCTTCTCTTCCTTCTCTCTAACCGAAATAATAGAGAGTTCCATAATATTTTTGGGTCAATTTTTCCACTAAATTAATATTATTCTAGTATACATAATATTAATTTGATTAAGAGTTTGCCTTGAGTATTTTACTTTGGGAGGGATCCTACACTTGGATCCTAGTTCATCCATTAAGGAGAGCATAAGAACAAGAGAGAAGGAGAACTCTCTTGTGCCCATATAAACCGAAATACCAATGTAAGATGAAGATTTCTTCTTTAAATTGTTTATAGTTTGCATGCATAAGATCACCAATTAATTTTATGATTAAATTAACATAAAACATATATGAATATGTTAGTAAAGAGATCTAGATTTCTAACAATCGGTATCAAGAGCCTTGGTTGTTTGCATGCAAATCGGTTAAAAGTTTTTCCGAGTTATACGATTAACATATAAAACTTGTTTAATTTGTGTTATTATGATATATAACGAAAATCATTATGCATGTTAAAGTTTCTGGTCCTAAAATGTTTTTAGGATATTTTGGTTAATTTATGGATTTTTATTGTTCATATTATATAATAATGGCATTAAAAATATGATTTTATGAATAAAATGTCATTTTCGGAATAAAATTAGCTAAACTTCGAATTTTGCAGTGATTTTTGGATATATTGTCACATATATTATTTTGAGATGACCTGTAAATTTTCATAATTTTTGGACTTCTTATGCTTGAAATATGGATTTGTCATGTTTAAAATCGGATTTAGATGAAAAATAGGTTAATATGAGATAAATATCGAATCTGGTCATAGAAATTTAGTATGTTGTCACATGCAATTTTACAAGATGTGTGTAAAATAATAGGCTATATTGAAATCTTTATGCATGATTTATGATTTTTTGAAGAAAAATAGCATAAATAGTGACTTAATTAGTGAAATATTAATAAAACATACTCCATGACTAAGGAAAAATGTCACATGTTTAATTTTATTATCTTTTTTAGATCTAAAATTGAAAAGTTGATGAATATAATTTTTCTCATGTTTTTATGTTTATTTTTGTTAAAACCGATAAACCGCAACATTGTTTTTCCCGGATAAATTTCGAAATATTTAACCTAAGTCTTTGAACATTATGAGTGTCATGAGTTTAAATTTCAAATTTTGAATTTATTTGAAATTTTGTGATTTATTTGAAGTTTATAGCTTTTTATTGTAATTTTAGGTCCATTAATGAACAAATTTTAGAAATAGGAGTTAATTATGGTCAAATAATTGGTGAAGACTAAATTTTGAGTCCTAAGAGGTTAGGGTAATTAACTTATGCATAAATATGAATTTATGTAATTTTTTTGATTATAAAACGTTGAATCACGCAAATCCGTAAAAACCGTGTAATATACGATATTGGCTACTTAAAGGCGATTTAGCATAAAATTGGGCATGTTCATACATATTATAATGCTGCATTTTCTTTATGATTGTCATAAATTTTATTTGATGTAATTTTGAATTATGTATTTTTACTTAGTATGGCCTTAGTTTTTAATTGGTATTACCCGAAATGTATGGGAATATCGATTCGGTTGTAATTTATTGTGATCTCGTATCACCGTTTTGTAATTTAATAGATTTATTTTATTTTAGTTACAAATGTATAATAGGTAATTATGTAATTTGTTATGTAATTTTATTTATTTAGGAGTTCCCAAAGACGGATTTCTTCAAGATGGCGATACATAAAGACGGTGTTACCTCGAGATGCGTGCCACAACCGAAGTTCAAGGGACCAATGGAGTTGGTTTCCGAATATGTAATAGTTAAATAGTTATTCTATTTTAGGAAGGCCATACTAGGATTTATTTTTATGCTTTGCATTTTATTTATATGTCGCATGCATCGCTAAATCGCCATAACTAAAACATGCATCTATCTTTCATCGAGTTTATCGACCGTGTCAATTACAATTATCGTAGTTCACCGCTTTAGTTCACTTAAAACGTGATAGATAATAAATTGAAATGACCTCTCGCTAAAACAATCAATTGAGACATAGCCTTACCAAATAGTAGAAACCATGAAAACCAATTTCGCGAGGGAGTGCACTCGGCTACCCCGGGGTACAAACCTTGTTACGTAGGGGAAGTGGGTGATAAATGTCTATCCACCGAATTTATGTTGATGAAGGTTTCATCGGCTACCCCGTGCCCAAATTAATGTAAATTCGGATCATGGACACATTTATTCGAAATTTGGATTGAACTCAACAAAAGTTTTTGATAAGGGTTTCATCGGCTACCCCGTGCCCTTGTCGGATGTGTTTTGGGCTATAGATAAACATTAGAGTAATTTTATCGACCAAGAGTTCTAAAAGTAGAATCGATTAAAATGTTAATCCACCAAGTTATATTGATAAGGGTTTCATCGGCTACCCAGTGCCTAAGTTGATATGAATTTGGGTCTTGGAATCATTTATCTAGTTGGGTAGAGGTCACTAGAAAAATGCAATAAAACTTGTTTAAATTATTTTACGAGTATTATTATTAAAACGACATATGTTTTATTCCTTCTATCTTTTGTTTTGTAGACCACTTCTTTTTCTCATAACAAATGGCTACACCAAACCCAAACGCCACGCCTCTCGCTAATTCATCATGACTCCGATCCTTCATGGATCGATGTAAACTTGAAAAGAATGGGTCAAATTTCTCCGATTGGGATGCCCAACTCAAATTAGCCGCCCAAGGTGACGACAAGCTTCGTTACCTCACCGAGGCCTCTCCACCCGAACCTAATGCTAGGTCGAGTGCCGCTACTAGGGAAGCATATGAGGCTTACCATAAGGAGTCCGCCGCAATGAAAAACGTGTTGATCTTTGCGATGGAGGCGGATCTCCAAAGGAGACCCTTTAAAATGGGCACCGCTAATGAGATTTACTCCAAGCTTGTGACAATGTTTTCACAAACTCCGCGGATCGTCCAATATGAGGCGGCCGCGACATTCTTTGATCTCGACTCCAAAGAGGGCCAAAAGGTTAGCCCTCATGTGCTCAAACTTATGGAGCTAGTCGAGACCTTGAAAATTAAAAAGGTTGAAATCCCCAAAGAACTCATTATAGATAGGATTCTACACTCCTTATCCAAAGTCAAAGCGTATGTTCAATTCCGGGTGAATTTTAACATGCAAGACAAGGATGTGTCGCTTGAAGAATTGCACAAGTTACTTGTACAAGCCGAAAGGGATATGGGGTTAAATGTTAACCCACCTAAGGATGTGCTTAACAGCACCAAAAGCAAGGGGAAGTTAAAAAAGAATGGGAGGAAGGGTAAGAAACAAGCTCCCACTTTCACCAAAGCTAAGACTTATGAAGCTAGAACTTCAAAAATCAAGAAGGGTCCTCTTGATAAATGCCATTATTGTAATGGTGTTGGACATTGGAAAAGAAATTGTTCCAAATACCTTGGTGATATTAAGGCTGGAAAGATTACTCCAGTAGGTAAATGACTATCCTTTCTTTTATGTTTCTGTTTCAACTATGGTATTGTGATACAAAGTTGTGATAATGTATCTCCCTTTTTATTGTAAATAGGGCCTCCACCAAGCAAAGACAAGGGAAAGGAAAAGCAAGCTTGAGAAACCATCAAGAAGCTAGGAATAGCTTTCATGGAGCTTCGCTTTTTATTGTTTTATTTTAAATTATGTTTCGGATTTTAGAACTTTTTAATTTCCGTGTTCGACATGGAAGTATATTTTGGATAATTAGTTGTATTTTGGATAATGGTGGCTTGGTTTGCAACCCAAGTCACCCGTTTTATCATTTTATCCTTTGTTCTAAAATTCGTATTTAAATGCTTGCTCTTAGAAACATATGATTATTCACTTAAAGTGATCTAATAGACAACTATAATGACGGGATTCATTATATGTCCACATGCTTAAGGCTTGTGTATGATCATTTATAAAGTAATTTTGAGTTTATGAACTCTCTTAAAGGAATGTCAATCACCAAGTACATTTACAAAATCTAAAACTATTAGTCAAACCTATGAGATAGTTCTCCTTATACTTCAAAATCATTATTTGTGTCTCATATGCTATCTTTGAATCTCTAGTGTATTTATTCTAAAGATAGAGTGGGAGAAAAATGAGGACACGACACACACCAAGATAATTTTGTGTACTTGTGTAAATGAGATCTACGCAAGAAAGAGTGATTTGAATGAAGGTATATCTATTTATATAATATACCCAATAGATGAGATCTATGGTCTCAAATAGTTCTATATGACTAAAGAGACCAAGTGAAGTAATCAAAGGAATATTTTCTTGAGATAACTACACGAGGAAACCAAAAGAAAGTTTTGGAAGAAAAATGACTAATGTAAAGTTTTAACAAGAGTTTTGACTGGTTTATGATAAACTTTGACCAATAGTTTAAACCTTGATATTTACTTAAGAGCCTAAAATGAATCAAAGTAACATCCTAGAATATAAACAAGATTTATGACTAGAGGTTGCAAGGATTGATATACCGATATCATCAATAGCTAAGTTTTAACCACGCTAATGTCATTACTTAACCTCATTATGAAAATAAATTGGTTAAACTTCCTTCCGAAAAGGGTATTTTGAAGGACGTTTATTAGATATTATTTATATTTAAATAATGACATTGCTACGCATCATTATGATATGAATGAGTTAGAGATTAAAGTCTCTTTCCATAAGGTTAAAGATGAGACCACTTCAAAATAGGTATTTTGAAAGGATATGATAGGGAACATATATGGTTTTATCTCAAACAAAGCAATAAATTTCAATTATTGAAATGTCTCAATTGAGTAGTCAATTGCGAATCAAGTGGGAGTTAGAAATTATCATGTGAAGACATGGAATTTAGTGGGAGCAATCATCTTGTAAAGTTTATAACTCATCACTCATTGAAGAATGACGAGCTAATACCTTCCTTCACAAAGGAGTATTTGAGTTTTCAATTCTGGATGAAAATGGACTATGATGAATCCAATCACATCTTGAGATGTTGGATAAGTATTGAGATATACACATCGAATCAACAAGAAACGTAGGTTATTCATGTAAATGAAAATGGAATTGCCATTAGCAGTCATGGTCGTTCCTTGAACCTAAGAATGGTTGATCTCATGATTATTAGTTACTAATGTTTCCGCCATTAGAATAATCATGCACATGTCCAATAATGATTCATATGCATAAAAGCATGATGAATCGTTGGCAAGCCATACAAGAAACGTCATGAATTCTCGAGGAGAATTTGATGAGCGATTTCAGTGTTTGAATAGAAGACTCTGTTGTGTGCCAAGAGGTTGCACATATTGCAGTTCGAACACATGTAAGGATTTATGAAAATCCTAAGCTCTCAAGCTAAAAGGAGAAATAGGAAGTTTGGAAAGATACTTAGTTGAATAAGAAGTTACTAAAAACTAATCTTTCCTAAAATGCTAGGACTTGTGAGAAGTGCTAGGCAAATCATCTTGATAAACTGTTGCAAGACTCTACATAGCATATACCTAGTGCATTGTGTGTGGATGGAGTACTTGAACAGTACAAGTTATATCATTCACCACAAATTCGTTTGTTATCTGATAATCAACAAGGAAGTTCTTTCAAGATAAGGAACCAAAACCGAGGTTGGGAACCTAAGTGTGTACTTGGTAAGGTTCATGCTATGATAGAAAACATGAACGTAAAGGAAAATGCGATATAAGAAGTTTGAACACATGGACAGATGATATGTTAAACTTCTATTGCAATCAACAAGTGTTTACACACTTACGATATGCATCACAAGGTTGTAATACGGTATTGACTACCCGAATGTGATGTCGACATTTGTCGTTTGAGTTCTTATTAACTCACCTTATACTTTGTTACATCCAAACGGGTTGTAGAGACAACTGAACCCCGTTAAAGTGAACACGGATTAGCATTGTATTTGCCCATAGTTACTTACATGAGGTGATGTCTCGAAGTGACTAGAGTGTGATGCAATTGGTGGCAAGTTCAAGTGCCATAGAGTCATGTGAGATGACTAGTCGATCACATAGGCTGACTCTTAGGAACATTTTGTCGGGCCTTATGACCGCTTATAGAGTTCTGGCAAATTTATATAGCCTGGTCGTGGCGAGAGCTACTATAGTATTCTAATAAGTCGATTCTTTTGACTAAAGACTATTCGCCTAAGATGGCACAGTTTCAGATTAACTTTGATTTGTGTTACTACGACCTTCGTAAATGGGGTCAAATGGGCATATTTTGGGTTATGATGGTTGTGGCTAGTCGAAGGGAATGAGTGCGATAGAAATTATCCATCCCTAGTCAGGGTTATAACAATATCTCAGGGCCACTCGAAGAGTAATGAACTGGAAATGCGTGGCCACGCTCGGAATGTGTCCATAGTGGATAAATCCGGTCAATCAGTTATTCTCCAGATCGAGGAAACCACTCTCGATATGATCACTTGCAAGTACGACCTGAAAGACACCTTGCATTGAGTGGGAGATAGTAATAGGACAAGAGAATTGGTGACGCACAGTTGTCGAGGACAAGTGGGAGATTGTTGGAATATGTGTCCTCCGACAATAATGCGATCACAACTGTTGATCATGATGATCACATGTTTAAGTCTCATCATAAAGAATACAATTGGGAAGTAATATTTTACTGTCAACTGGTCCACACATATGGGTAATGATTAGCTGACTAGAGTTTGACATTACTGTCGTGCGACGGTGGTGACCAGTTGATCCCCTAGGTCATACCTAAAGGGAAACACTCTTAATTGATCATTTAATTGATCGTATAACGTTACGAGTCAATTAAATTATTTAAAATTGACGGACGATTTTGGAAGTAATATTTACGTGTCTCATTGAAATTTGATTAAATGAGATACGGTCTGAGTAATCGAATTGTTTCATTACTCAGATGAAATTATTGTTTAAGAAAACAATTGAAATTGAATGAATTATTATAAATACAAGTTATTGTGATTTATAAATTGGTAAAAATATTTTGGTATAAGCAATTATGAATTGCTAAGTCGATTTTTGTATATGACATATTTTTATTAATACGTTGATTTTTAATATGTTAAAAATACATAACAAATTTATGTAACATATGACATGTGACATAAGACAAATTGACATTTTGACATTTTGACAAAGATAATATGGAGTCCATATTATCTATGTAAACCGAAATTAAGGGGAGTATTAGGGAGTTTTTGTGTTGATTATGTTAGT
This sequence comes from Silene latifolia, assembly GCF_048544455.1. Classification (NCBI taxonomy): domain Eukaryota; kingdom Viridiplantae; phylum Streptophyta; class Magnoliopsida; order Caryophyllales; family Caryophyllaceae; genus Silene; species Silene latifolia. The sequence goes on along the minus strand of NC_133527.1, from coordinate 114,125,133 downwards.
GGAAAACATAATCATTTCCTACAAAACTAGCCATGCAAAACCTAGTTGTCATTGTGAAGACAAAGTATTGCATGCATTGGTCCCTCCCCTTCCCCTTACCCGGTTTTTCATAAGAGCAAAACCAAGGGTTTTGCCTTATTATTAACATATACACTTGATTATATTTTAGTGTATTAGCCAATTCATTCATTCATCTAAAATTGATTTTTAGAAAGATAAAAACTCTTACTTCTCTTCCTTCTCTCTAACCGAAATAATAGAGAGTTCCATAATATTTTTGGGTCAATTTTTCCACTAAATTAATATTATTCTAGTATACATAATATTAATTTGATTAAGAGTTTGCCTTGGGTATTTTACTTTGGGAGGGATCCTACACTTGGATCCTAGTTCATCCATTAAGGAGAGCACAAGAACAAGAGAGAAGGAGAACTCTCTTGTGCCCATATAAACCGAAATACCAATGTAAGATGAAGATTTCTTCTTTAAATTGTTTATAGTTTGCATGCATAAGATCACCAATTAATTTTATGATTAAATTAACATAAAACATATATGAATATGTTAGTAAAGAGATCTAGATTTCTAACACACGGGTCCAGCCTGCCCTAACCACCACTACCAACACCTCCATACACGGCTCCAAACTCATGCCCTAGCTGCTATTCCCACGACCCAACAAAACATTCGAGACCGACGCAACCTTATACAATCACGGTTTTACAGCACTATTCACAACTGCCACCAACAACCGCCACTACTATCATCACCACCAGCCTTCCCTACACCCTAGCCACGACACAACGACCCACCTACAGCACCACTATAACCTCCCAAAGCCGACAGCAGCAGTAGCAATACCCCCTCCCCTATTTCACGGTTTTACCGCCACCACCACCACAAACCACGATATACGGCCACCACGACGCCACCCCTGAGGTCGACCACTCCAACATCTTCCATACCCACCATACCCAGGTCAAGTCAACGACTATTAAAGGGTTCCATTGTGTTTAAATGACAATTATGCCCTAGCTCGTAATTTCGGCCAACCACCGTACCAAACACCACTATTGACCACCCTAACACCACCCCTGGGACCGACCAGACACCACGACTCTACCCTACCAATCCCAGGTCAGACGAGTCAGTCTAGGAGTTGCAAACCCGTATTCTTTGTGTAACCAACAACCCACAACCACCCTTCCAAAAGCCTAATAACAGTCCCCTTCCCACCGGTCAACGGTGGTCAATGGTGGGTCCGGTGACAGCCTGGTCCTCCACGGTCACAGTCATGGTCTTAGCAAGTCATATGGTGGTCTAGGTTACGAGTTATAACAAAGTAAATGTGTATACATGAGACGGTCTTAGAATATTACCTTGAGTCGATTGTTTGATTTGAGTCTCTTGTCACGTTTCCCGAGATCCCAATTCTCTCCTCGAGAACTCCAGATTTATTTTGATAATTTAGGTGTATTATTTTCCCTTTTATAAGACAAGTTAAGCTAATACCTTTTCAATTTAGGAAATCCGTCTTTAAGGCAAGTATTTCTATTATTATTCAATTCCGATAACTTTCCCGATTATCACATAGACCAAGGTAGCATGGCCGGCCCAAAGCTCTATGAACACGGTCCATGTTATACATATGATCCAATCCAATTCCCGTCTTGCTTTATTATTTTATTATTTAATTTAAATTCGTCTTATTTGAAATTACTATAATAAATGTAATTAATTTAATTATTCGAATTACGTAGCTTATTTATATAAACTCTACTATTTTATGAGGTATTACAGTCTTTCCCCCTTAAAATGAACTTCGTTTCGAAGCTCGCCCAAAAATGCTATAAAATGCTCATGAAACCATCAATACATCTGAAGGCCATTTTAACTCATTATTATTGCAACACAATTAACTTACTTAATCATTATCAAATTATATCATACTTATCAAAATATATCCCAAAATTAACTCAAAACACGAAAATGTGTCACAAAATAAACTTAAAACATAAGTTGTCACATTGTACCTCCCTAAAAATAAACTTCGTCCTTCGGAACTACCACTACTTTATTAAAACTACTAACAACATAAATACTTATAAATGATATGGCTCTACGCTTCCTAATAAACACTAGTTACTCTTCTCCCCATTCCCTTGTACGGTGCTAGCTGTTCCAATTGTCTTTCCACCATTACTCTGATCAACTCCTTTGCCTTGCCTATTATTGTAGCTCTGATTGTAGCTATTATTAAAATTCACCTGATTGCTACGACCCCCGGTCTTCTGATTACTCCCATAACCTGACATAGGAGTATAGTAACCCCCATTCTGATTCTCATTTCTAATACCACTCCCTTGCCTCTCCAAATTTACCCTACACTCAAACCTTCTATGTCCTGGCTTCCCACACCTGAAACAATTCACATTACTAGATCCACTAGACAACCCTCCACTCGAAAAGTATGATTGGAATTGACCCACATTCTGCTTCTTACTGCCTCCTGCACTCTCAGTTGCAATTTCTACCTTCCTCTTCTCGCCCTTCCCCTTCGTTTCCTCCTTCTCCCTCTTCTCTTCCTTTAACATATCTGCCATCCTCTCTGCGTGCCCAGCTCGCTAATAAACATCATCCATGGTACTTGGCTGACCAGCTGCAAGCCTCTTCTTAATAGTGGTTGTTAATCCCTTTTCAAATCTGAGTGCCAACATCTCGTCACTGAAATTTAAATCAGCTACATATTATGACAATTCCATAAACCTGTTATAATAAGTCTCTACTGTCATCTCATCAGTCATCCTAAAAGAATCAAATTCAGCTCTCATCTTACTCCTAATATGTTCTGGCACAAATACAGCTCTCATAGTCTCCTTAAAACCCTTCCAAGTGATAAAAGGTTCATCACTCTCCCTCCAAGCTTCCCTTAAGACCTCCTTACTACCATTCCACCACAAACCCGCTTTTCCCCTCAAATAGTAAGCAGCTTGGTCTACTTGCAGCTCCGCCGGACATCCTAGCAACTCAAAAAGGTTATCAAACTCCCTATGACAATCTCCAAGTAAAGATGGTTCACCTAATCCGTCATACTTCGTCAGGTTATGTCTTGCAATATTAGCACTCATCTTTGCTGGATCCTGAACTGAGCCTTTAGCCTTTAATGTCGCAGTCAAAGCCTCATTCATAGCTATTAAACGGTCAATCTCCTCTTGGGACATGGTAGAGGGTGTAGGTGTAGATCTCTTTGGAGGCATGGTTCTATAAAAGTAAAACAATACAACATAAGTTTCTACCCGAGTAAAGATGGCTTAACATTTTAACTATTCTATACTTACAAAGATAAAGTGCGATCAATTCTATCCTTTCTTACCCCCTCCATAGGTCCTCCTATCATTATTCCCATCTCTCAACTATCATAGGTTAAGAATAGATAGAGCATTTATAATGAACTTTTGGTAAAACCCTCATTTTCAAAAATCAAAGTCAAGCTGTAACTTTCAAAAATCGCCAGTAAATAACCGTTACATTCCACGATGAGTTTTTATAATTTTAAGAGAATATAAAGAGTTTTAAAATGTGAGAAAAAAAATTTACGCCCAAATCCCAAATAATCATTTTATAAAGATTTTTACAATCCAGTTGGTCCAAACAGAAATCAATCAGCAATTTGTCAAAACTTGGGTCAAATTGTAAAAATCACTAGAAATTGTCAAAAATTCACCTTGAAACATGGCTTATCAATTTGAAAACATATTTGAATCGGTTAACCAGTGGAGTTGGAATTAAACAAAAATCTTAAGTATGAATTAAATGAGAAATTTTAAAAAATCGCTTGTCAAAAACTTAACTGCACAAGAATATTCCGACGACTGTCCACTAAAATATTTATTTCTCCCAAACCGTAAAACCATTAAATATGAGACCATTGAAATTGAAAAGCTAACTCACTGTGTCAACACTCATAAAAATCTCAACCTTATACGATAAGCAGAGGTTACACGGCAACTAAATCAAATAGAGGTAAAATCTGACAAATAAGGTCAAGCTTCTATGTAACTTTTTACTAAATCATAATCCTTATTAACACCCTCCTATACTTGTAGTAACACAACTAGGTCATCAAACTTTCATACATGACTAAGCATATATTCTAAAGTATTTATATCATCATTTTAATCATTTCATAATATTATAAATAGCACGGTTTCGGGATTCACATAACCGCATATCGCTAGACATGATACTACTATAATCATCCAATCACATAAGCAATACCAATTCGACAATTACTTTCATGCTCTTGATCAAAACAATTCAACATCAAATTCTTATTTCATCCATCCTATTCTCCTTAAAATCAAGGTTACGTCTCGTAACCTCGCTCATCAACGAAAACAATACACATTCAAGGCAACAATTACTCCTAAGAAAACAAACAAAATTCATTTTAAATTACCCCACTCTTCATTATCTCTCAAGGTAACCGGTTCGAAACTGGAAGGGCCGGGGTTCGGAGTGAGAGTACCTTCTCATCCTAAGCCAAAAGGGCTCCTAACAGTTTCTACCCGGGTTCATTTTATTAGACACATCCTACATTTATTATTAAGTTCATTGGTTAGGCCCGAGGATCGTTTTGCTCTGATACCACTTTGTAACACCCCCATTTATTTAGGAGCCTTTAGCAAGACATTCCCAATAAATAGGACTGTTACCATCTCGGTTGCCCAAGGTAAATGATACAAATTAAAACAAACCAAAGTACTTTAATAGCTTTAATTGAAATAATGGTTTTATTACATTGCCAACCGATTAAATTTAAACCTTAACATTACAATATATTACGCAGCGGAAATTACTTAAATAAAATTGTATAAGTCAGGTAAGTGATCTAGACAGCAACTATGGTCCAAGTCGAGCTCACGTCCCAATGCTCCCAAGTCAGCTAATCTTTAGTACCTGTCAGATCTGCTCCCCATTATGGTTCATCACAGGTGTTCACGAATACACTGTCAACCACGAGGTTGAGTATGATAACAATCTCAAGACAAATAATATAATTAGTACAAAGATTCGAACACCAATGCCAAATCAACCTTTCTCCCAATACACCACCACGAAGGTATTAAATGGTGTCTGCCAGTAAGTTTATAATACATCACCCGAAGGCTCTTACCATGATGTCTACGTCAGCCAGTAAGATTATATAACATCACCTGAAGGCTCTTACCATGATGTCTACCTCAGCCAGGCTAAACCTGATATCCAACTCATTATCAACCCAACTTAGCAACAACAATGGCTACCTGCCACATCGTCTCAAGAATATCCAATACAACTCCTTCCAATCACAATATACGAGATATGTATAATCCAATTATCCAAACAGTCCAATTCAATTAACACAACATCCAATTAAATAAGAAGATACACAATTAATAGGTCCAGTAGAATCGTTATCCTACCTCTTCAGCAAATACTCCCAATAGCAATCCAATAAGATACTTATAAAAATTCCACTTCAAAACCGTCACCTAAACAATAACAAATTATTTATCCAACATTAATTATTTATAATTTAATTAATAATTATTCAATACATTATTATAATTTAATCAATTATAATTCATTAACATTAATTATTTTCCGTGTAAAATAATACGCAAAAACCCGTCTCATAAGAACCCAACTCAACCCAACTAACAAATCCCGCAACACAACAATTTCCCACGTAATTCATGTGATAACAATTCCTCCCACAACCCGTTTACCCATGTTCACTCAACCCCCTAATATCCCCTATCCCACGTCCACACAACCACCATTGCCTCCCTTTCTTACCACCTACTCAACCACCCATGACCACAGGTCCAGCCTGCCCTAACCACCTCTACCAACACCTCTATACACGGCTCCAAACTCATGCCCTAGCTGCTATTCCCACGACCCAACAAAACATTCGAGACCGACGCAACCTTATACAATCACGGTTTTACAGCACTATTCACAACTGCCACCAACAACCGCCACTACTGTCATCACCACCAGCCTTCCCTACACCCTAGCCACGACACAACGACCCACCTACAACGCCATTACAACCTCCCAAAGCCGACAGCAGCAGTAGCAATACCCCCTCCCCTGTTTCACGGTTTTTCCGCCACCACCACCACAAACCACGATATACGGCCACCACGACGCCACCCCTAAGGTCGACCACTCCACCATCTTCCATACCCACCATACCCAGGTAAAGTCAACGACTATTAAAGGGTTCCATTGTGTTTAAATGACAATTATGCCCTAACTCGTAATTTCGGCCAACCACCGTACCAAACACCATTAATGACCACCCTAACACCACCACTGTGACCGACCAGACACCACGACTCTACCCTACCAATCCCAGGTCAGACGAGTCAGTCTAGGGGTTGCAAACCCGTATTCTTTGTGTAACCAACAACCACCCTTCCAAAAGCCTAATAACAGTCCCCTTCCCACCGGTCAACGGTGGTCAATGGTGGGTCCGGTGACAGCCTGGTCCTCCACGGTCATAGTCATGGTCTTAGCAAGTCATATGGTGGTCTAGGTTACGAGTTATAACAAAGTAAATGTGTATACATGAGACGGTCTTAGAATATTACCTTGAGTCGATTGTTTGATTTGAGTCTCTTGTCACGTTTCCCGAGATCCTAATTCTCTCCTCGAGAACTCCAGATTCATTATGATAATTTAGGTGTATTATTTTCCCTTTTATAAGACAAGTTAAGCTAATACCTTTTCAATTTAGGAAATCCGTCTTTAAGGCAAGTATTTCTATTATTATTCAATTCCGATAACTTTCCCGATTATCACATAGACCAAGGTAGTATGGCCGGCCCAAAGCTCTATGAACACGGTCCATGTTATACATATGATCCAATCCAATTCCCGTCTTGCTTTATTATTTTATTATTTAATTTAATTTCGTCTTATTTGCAATTACTATAATAAATGTAATTAATTTAATTATTCGAATTACGTAGATTATTTATATAAACTCTACTAATTTACGAGGTATTACAATAGACTTATGCATGAAGTAGCCTTGTAAATGCATCCAAAAAGAATCTATGTGCATTAACCAAGCCTGTATATGCATGAAATACGCTGCTTTTCTGATGCTAATAACTGTTGGGTTCGGGGTGCAATTGACTTATGAAGGCATGGAGAAGACTTGTAGATGCTTCAAAAAACAATCTATGTGCATTAGACAATTCTGTATATGCATGATATAAGCGGAACTACCTTTCTAATTCTAATTACTTTGAGAGATGATCCTCACAATCAAAGTACTACAACAAAATTAGAACAAATTCCTCTGCGTTGACTAAGTCCTTGTCTCCAACCCAAGGTTCACGAGGAAGTGCCAGCAGATTTGCCTTATAGCAACAACAAAAGGAACGCTAGTGAAACAAGTGAAGGGCCAAGCCAAACTAAAAAAAAAAAAAAAATCGTACTAACAAGTATAAGCCCCTCCTAACTCGGATGAGTCCTTCATTGATCACTAGTTTGATCAAGTTGAACCCATCTGAGAAGCAAATTGACGCCATCCAATACATGGGGTTTGGAGGTTTGCTGCAGCTTCAGTCAAAAGAAATCAATGGCCAATTGGCCAGATGGATCGTGGAGTTATTTAATCCATTTGACTGTTCATTAATGAACAACAATTTGGTTATCACGGATGAAGATGTCCACGTTGCAACTGGACTTCCTATTGGACCGATTGGCATTATTCAAGTTGGAATGTACTCTAAATAAATGGAGTACACAGAGGTTGTCAAGAGATTTAAGGACCAATTTACGACCTCAGCTATTACCAAAAGGGTTCTATTAGAAAAGATGATGGAGCAGCGGGACGTGGAGACGATTTCAAGAAGAATTTCCTCATCTATATCGTCAATGTTCTATTGATGGGGGTAGTTGATGATCATCTTAGCCCTCGGATATTAAGTTGCCTTTCTAACCTATCAGATGTACCTCAAATGAATTGGTGCAAATTTGCACGGTCCCATATGATAGAGAACGTCATTTCGTGGAAGAAGGTTGTGGCTAAATCCCCTAACACTTATTTTAAGGGACCAATTCATATTTTTCAAATTATCTACTTGGATAGAGTTGTTTTCATTACGAGAATGGTGCCTTGATCATTGCCCTTGTTAGCCAATTAGACTGATGAGAAGATTAGAGAGGGGGTTAAGTTGGAGAAACATAAGGCCGACGGCTTTGGAAAGGGTTCTGTTGAACCCAGGTTTGCTTATGTTGCACCTGAACCCGAACCTGAACCTGAACCTGAACCTGAACCTGAACCTCAACCTCAACCTGAACCAGTTGATGACAAAAAAGAATCCATCAAGTTTTTGGCGGGCACAACCATTCGACTTTCTCACATTTATGGTGAGTCTAGCAAAGCAGTTAAAAATGCTAAGTGTAAGGTTCTTGATTTCCCGGCTGTCACCCAAATGTCGAATTTGGCAGATTCTTTATTTGAAGAATTTTCCCTTTCACAGTAGAGTAGAGAAGAAGGTGAAAGGGAAGGTGCTGAATGTGAAAGAGAGGGTGTTGATGACTCTTTGCGTGTTCATGAAAGTTTTGATCAAGTGGAGCAAGAGGAGATGATGGAGGAGGATAAAGTGGAGGAGGAGAAGGAGAAATATCAGCATGAAATGAAGGAGAGAAAGGAGTCGATAACGACAGTGGAGGAGGAGTTGAAGAAGGATGAGGGTAAAGTGGAGGAGGAGTTGAAGAAGAATGAGGTTAACACAAGTTATTTAGATGATGCATTTCTAAGCGATCCCTCTATTATGGCTAAATTAGAAGGACTCCTTAATGATGCATACACTCATGTTGGCAAGGCGTTCGATTCACATCATGAGAATTTGTTGAACGAAAAAATGAAAAAGGAAAAGAGGGAAAAGGAGCTTATAGAAGGACCATCTTTCAGCCTTTTTAGTGGTGATGATGCACCATATACCTCTCAAGAGTTCCTTGAGTCGAGGTTGCAGGCTGGTGATGTGACTCCTATTTACACACATTTAGTCCCTAACTAGCCTAGTTCCTATGCATTTTTGTATGTATTAGGGTCGTTTCTTATCTTTAGCCTCCTTCTATGCGTATTCTATGAGGTTTGGTGTCCTTTGTAGGAGAAGAGCACTACCCCGGCTAGACGGAGTGAAGCAGAGCTAAATTGATATCACATAACGACCATGCATCAAAGAGGAAGCTAATACCTAAGGCTCAAATCAATAAAATGAATAAATGGGCAGTGACAAGCAACTCCCGCGACCCCTCAGATGATCCCCACGGATCTTGAGGCAGTCACAAGAAGAAGAACCAAGTTGTCCCATAATTCGGACGTCCCGGCCTCATGACGGGCGTCCTAGGCCATAAACCAGGCGTCCTGAGCCCAGGACGAGCGGATTCCAGAGCAGCACGAGCAAGTACTGAGCCAAGTCGTGCGTGTCCTCAAGGGACTTACAAGCTAGGACGTGTACGGTCTTGCGGGACTTGCAAGACACTAATCTTCTCTTAAGGACTTAATCGTCATTTAAGCCCTTTGTAACCCTAATTCTTGTACTTAATCTTTAGTGTAAATACCCCATTGCACTACCTAGCTAATTACAAATTCTCTCTTAGATAAAAACCTTTCTTAGATTAGATTAAGAGTAGATTAGAATAGATTATCCTTGAATCTTTCCACAAATTACATATTAATCTTTCCTTAATTATTGTTCAAGTTTTATTGGGTAATTGAAGATTATTGAGTTATTATTTGGATATTTGACAACTCTTCATCAATTAATCAAGTTCTCTTCTATTATTCTTTCATTTCCATTTGTCCATCTTAATATTGGTATAATCTCTTTACTTTACTCTTTATTGCTTATTTCTTCACTCTTTTATCATGTTTATGCTTGTTAAGATGATTGACACCATTGATAACATGTCTTCCATGATAATAAGTGAGTAGTTACTTAACTAGGATTAGTGGAGGATTAGAGGAGTCAATCATGGGATAAATTTATGCTTAATGAGTTCATATGAATGCTTGCTTATTGTTCTTCAACTTATGCATATATCATGTTTGATGAAATGCTTGATTGACAACCTAGCATGTTTCTCTTATCCTTTCAACAAGGCTTGTTAGATATAAACCAACTCAAGCCTTGTTAGACCTTGCATATTGTTGAATAGGAAAAACCCAATTCGACTTGTAGGTGTTGTAAAGTCTTAACTGACTTGGCTCCGAGACGTAAGTTTCCCTAAGGATTGGTTTATCATGCATGTAGTTTAATAGGAAGAATTAAGTCGATTTGTAGGTGTTGTAAAGTCACAAATGACTCGGCTCCGGGACCCAAATCTTCTCATGAATTATAAGACAGGAACTAACTCAATTCCAACAATAATAATTGCTTACATCCACATAAATTATTTATGCTATTTTACCATGATTCCCTTATGATCCCATGACATCCTAGTATCTTTATTAATTGTTTACATCTCTTAATTTATTGCTTGTTTTACTTTATTGCTTCTATTAGTTTAGACTCACCAACTCCAACCCAAATCAATTGTGACACTAGCATAAATTGAGATAGATAGATTTAGAACCCAAAGCACACCGTCCCGTGGATCGACCTCGACTTAACCACTAACTAGTTGTTTGTTGAGAAATATAAATATGTTTGATGGAGTGAACAACTACTCGCTCTACATCAAAATGGCGCTGTTGCCGGGGATCGAACCCAGGTCACCCGCGTGACAGGCGGGAATACTTACCACTATACTAAGGTCGGATCCCAAGAGCATAATAGTAGAGTGATAAAGAGCATTCCCTCTTCGTCAATGTGCCCTTGATCTTTACAAATTACAAAAATATTTATATTTTTGGTGTGCAGTCGTTATTTCAACCAAAACAATATTTATATCTTTACAAACTACTCTTAGTACAATGATAAGCAAAGGTCGGATCCCAAGGGACGGGTATCAAATTAAGATTTCAATTGCAAGTAGTTATGTCTTAGGGTGTCACAATCATGGGTTCATAAGGGAATCATGGAAATAGATCATACAAACATGTTCTCAAATAGATGCAAGCAACTTATTGTTGTGATGGAATCGAGTTAGTGTATATTTTAAAATTCCTAGGAAGATTTAGGTCCCGGAGCCGAGTCGATCAAGACTTTACAACACCTACAAGTCGACTTAGTCTCTTCCTATTCAACTCTATGCATGGTCTAACAAGGCTTGAGTTGGCTTATATCTTACAAGCCTCATTGAAAAGATAAGAGATGGGTAAAAAATGCAAGGTTTCATAGTCTAGCATTTCATCAAACATAACATGTGCATAAGTTGAAATTACAACAAGCAAGCAATTAATTATGGAAGAATATTAAATTAAGCATCGATCTAATCCCATGATTGATTCCCCTAATTCCTCAATATCCCTAGCTAAGAGACTACTCACTCATGATCAAGTTTAACATGCTAATAAGGATGTCAATCATATTAACAAACCAGAACATTATGAGCAAGTAATATAAATAACAATAATTAAGCAAAGTTAAAAGGGAATATACCAACTTGAGATGATCCAAATATAAAGCAAAGAATAATAGAAGCAAAATTAATGATTGATGGAGAGTTGTCAATCCTCCAATAAACCCCAAATAATCTTCTAATTACCCAACTAAAACTAAGAACAATTGAGAGATTAAGGAAAGATTAAGATGTGATTAATATTGAAATGTGTATTACAACTTGTATTAAGACTAAATTAAGAGATTAGAATAAGATTAGGACTTGATTCTAAGGTTGATGATCATCTAGGTAGTACAATAGGGTATTTATACTAAAATTAAGTACAAGGATTAGGGTTATTAAGGGCTTAAATGACGATTAAGACCCTAAGAGAAGCTTGACGATTTGTAAATCCCGTAGGGACACGCGCGGCCTGAGTAGCAACTCCCCAGGGACACGCGCGTCCTGGCTTGAAGTATGCTCGGGTCGGTAAGGGGATCCGCACAAGCTGAGCCTTGGGACACCCGGATCCTAGGCTGGGACGCTCGTCATGAGCTCGGGATGCCTGGATCCTGGGACAGGGTTCCACCTCTTATGTTAACTTTCTAACAATCCGTGGGGATTGATTTAGGGTCGTGGGGATCTTCATCGTTGCCCAATTTTCTTGATTTATTTGCTTAGGCCTTTAGTATTGCTCTCCTCTTCGATGCTTGGTCATTAGATGCGATCCATTTAGCTCCATTTAGCTCCATAAATGCAAGGCTAGCGATCCTCTCCTAACAAGGACACAAAACCTCAAAGAATATGAAAAATAGGGAACTAAAGATAAGAAATGACCCTAATAGTCGCTAGAAAGCATGGGAAAGAGGTTAATTTGGGGACTAAATGTGCACAAATATGAGTCACATCAAACATCCCCAAACCGAACATTTGCTCGTCCCGAGTAAAGAGGTGACTAAAACTATGACCTTTATTTAAACTAGCCTACTAATATAGCCGAAGTGAGATAATTAGCGGGTCTCACTCCGCCCTTTCAACTTACAACAAGACATCCATGAGGTAAGATGCCTTCTTGCAAGGCAAGGTGGGGCTTGCCAAAATGGCGATACATTCAAGCATTAAGCACACAAAACAAGTAATAGATGCATCTACAAAATGGAATAGCCACTTTCCTCATCTAAGTGGCGAAAATTATCTAAAAGGGAAGCAATTTAAGTGTACACACTCCATTATAGATATGGTTTCTTCAAGTTACTAAGCCTAGGAGGATACAAACAAATCACCTCCAAGTTGTGTCAAGCTAGGGTACCTTTGTCCTCAATTGCTAAATGCTTTTGTCAAGAGTAGACACCCTATGGTGTTAGAAACACAATCGGATCGCGTAATTCCCCTTCTTGCCTAAATAAGAAGAAGGGTCGTCCCCTCTCCACCATGCACAAAAGTGGAATTAATGGATAAAGGGATCAATATGATTTTGAGTTTCATAATGGGAGTTTGCTTTTGATTTGTTATTCCTCCCAATTTCTTTTGGCATTTGACATTTTGAGAATAATTTCTTGCCATTTCTTTGATGTTTGGCATTTTGATACTTGGCAAAATTTTAAATTTTTGTATTGTTTGAACATTTTCAAAGTCACCCTAATTTGTAATGAGGGAGCTTTTATTGAAGCATAGGAGTTCTCATTTTTTTACTCCTCTTTTCTTTGATGCAATTTTTGTGCAAACTTTTTGATTTTCACTTTGATGCTTGAACTCAAATCGAGATTTTTGTGCCCATTCCCTTATTGCGTGAAAGATGTGATAGAAGTAGAAGATGGTTGCATGGTTTCAAGGGTCACCTTGGAACAAACGGTAGCCAAGGAGTTTTCACACCACAAGATACTCTTGACTAGGCCTTAGTCCATGGGTCAAAGGATACTAGCATGACACATCCTAGGGTGTTTTGAAGATATTCTAATGAGCAAAGTTTCAAGAATAAAAATTATCTACAAGGGCCATTTATACACTTATCAAGCTTCCCAAATAGATGTTTTCTTAAAATTTTCCTAGAATGCAACTACATGCCATGATGCAACTAGCATATATACAACCTAATGCAAATGCTTCTATCAACTAGTATGCCATATAAACTAAATACAAGCTCTTAACAACACATTGGTTTGTACCGCATCAACCAAAATAAAGCCACATTGTCATTAACATATAAAAGGAGGAAGGGGATTTGGAAAGATCATACCATGTGGTCTTCTATTTCCTTCATGCCTCGAATGTGGCGTAGTCGGTCCAATGTTATAAGAGTGACAAACAAACACAAATAAATACAACATATACAATTCTACACTATAAAAGAATGAACATGTTTTTGAATTTTTGAGCATTTTTCAGTTTTTTATCATTTTTTCGATTTTTGAATGTTAAGTTAGAATTTCCCATCCCCACACTAGTATGGGCATTGTCTCAATGGCCAATACGATAGGCAATTATGCAATTCAATCTATATGAAAATGCATGATTTCTAAACTAGTATGCAAACTATATGACATATATATATAACAAGTGATGCAATCTAATCTATCCTATATGATGCATGCTTTTGATTAGTTGGAGAGCCAATTTGAATTGACTCGGATTCCTTGTGAGTGAACTTCCCAAAACCAAACAAAACACTATTTCTAGTGTAAAAAGAGGGGAAGTTCATGCACAAGGCAAGAATATAATGCATGAATTCTAATTTGTCATTTTGGATTTTGCAAATGGGAACAAAATATTTATCATCACCTTGGTGTTGCTAAGGTGAAAATAGTCCTTAAATTTTACAAGGACACCGATAGAATTGAAACAATTTATGAAAAACTAAGTTAGAAAAGCATGTGGAATTTTGACATGAGAAAGTGAGAGGGAATTGAAGAGCTTCACCTAAGCCATGGTGGGTGCCTCTTGCCCGCTCCACCAAGCCAATGAACATCTTCACTAGTTGTCATCCTCTCCTGTAAGATCATCATCCCACTGTGTTCTTAATTCATCACTCTCATAGAAATCCATAAATTCGTCATCATCGCTATTGACCTCCACCGTGTTGCCACCACTTAACCCCGCTCCTTCCCCATCTCTATTTCCATATGCTCCATCATTTGCTGCTCCGAATTTGGAAAAATAATTTCTATTTGAGCCCAAGAGGGAAGCATTCCCTCTTCGTTAATGTGCCCTTGATGAGCCATTCGGTGGAATTGAGGATAAAGAGCATAATATTAGAGTGATAAGCAAAGGTCGGATCCCAATGGACGGTGTTTTGTGATTAAGTTCTTGTTTGTTTGTCTATTTTAATTTTGCTTTAACCATGTGGAACTTGTTCCTCAAGGTCGTTTTTACCGTTTTATTGTAATTTCCATGTTTGTAGTTATATATTTATCTTGGCTATGATGATGACCCAAGACTTGACATATGGAGTATATGGTTGATCTTTTGAGTATGACTATGGGTATGGGGAGTTTGAGGAGCAAGTCAACACAAACCTACCACTACTACAGATACAGGCTATAACAACGGGTACAAACCGTTGTAAAAACAAAAAGCGGACGTTGTTAAAGCGGCCGTTGTAGAAGGTATTTACAATGGTTTGGTTATTTAATGAAACCGTTGTCGAAAGTATTCACCACGGTTAAAAGTCGTTGCTGTTAGGTGTTCTCCGTTGTGGAAAGTGTTTCAAAAATTTGGAGGGAATAATATAACAACGGTTGTCATATGTATAACCGTTGTTGTAACTTTCCCTCCAAAATTGTGAAGTCTTTTAACAACTGGTTTATGCTACATACCCGTTGTTGAAATTTTTAGTAACAACGGTTCTTAGTTTAAAACCCGTTGTTGTAACTTTACCTCCAAAATTGTGAAGACTTTTAACAACGGTTCTTCGTTTAAAACCTGTTGTTGAATATTATGCGCGGTATTTGTGAAACTCATTCACAACGGTGTTTTTTTTATTAACCGTTGTGAAAGGTCTTCACAACGGTTTTTTTAGTAACCGTTTTTATTACGAACTCCTAATGTTTTGAAAAATTAAATTTGTTTCATGCCATTCAAAAACCTCGCATATATCAAATCAAACACCATATACCAAAGACAAAGATAAATCACAAATTGGGTTCATGAGAACTCAATAGATTCAATTCAACCACAACAAAGAAGATTATATATATATATATATATATATATATATATATATATATATATATATATATATATATATATATATACTTACAAGGAGTTGAATTTACATGAACTAATCATTCCCTAACTTCAACAAAAAATTTACTAATAAGTCGATCTAAACTCGAGTATCATGCATTTCTATTTTCTAAGACGTATTTGCCCAACATGTCCCTTACCTCGTCTATATCTATACTTGAGTACTGCTCAATTTGTTGTGACGGGTTGATTACATACTGCGGAAAAAACAAAGAGAAGACATTATTGTAACAACATCAATTACTGCATAGCAACATCATGGTATATATAGCAGCAAGCAAGACAACATTAGCTCTAATTTAAAAAAAGTAATAAACACATTATTAAATTACTAACCTTTTCTGGAATAATGATATATCTTCGCCTAATAATCTCCAACATGAACCGACAAACGTAGTATCCACATTGTATGCTATCTGGCTGGCGAGGGGCCTATTATTACATAAAAACAAACAGACGAGAGAAGGCTCACATCAGAATCTTGAACTTTGGGTATTGTATTAGTATTAAACACAGATTTTTGCACTTAATGAATTGTATTTGAGCACGTACCCCTGTTAACGTAATAAAATTAGGGCCATCATCAGAATCTTTCGTGGGTTGATCCTGCTCGTTAGCTCTTCTCTTCTCAAAGGCCCTTATTTTAAAAAAAAAAACAAAAGGAGGCAGATACTCATTTTTTTAGGGGCAAAAATGAGATTTTTGCTATAAATAAAAATTGAAACTTAATGTTATTATAAATAAATCAGTATTATAAACTTACTTATTAATCAAGTGCTTAAAAGTCTCGCTTGGTTGATTATGTAAAGAGTCCAACCAGAAAACTTTATTCCTTGTCGGCATGATGGCTGCTAGCACCCGATGAGTCCTACATCAAGAGACATCATCATTATTAACAAGTACATATATATATTAGTTATGAAAATGCAATTGTAGGGGAAACGTAATATTAATTTGTTTATTACCCTTTTTCATTATAAGCACCAAAAATATGCTTCTTGGTTGTCGCCAATTGCTGAGCAATATAATCTACCCGTTCTTCGAACGAGAAATCCGGAATAAATAAAGATAAAAGATAGGGGCACAGGAATCCGTATTGATCAGATGGAATATTCTTCTCGGGGATCACTCTCAATTTCAATATCCAACATTATTACGGTATTAATTCCGGTATTTAAAACACTATCTAGTAGTCAGAATATTAGAATATGAAATTATTTATTAAGAAACTTCATCCAAACAAATAGGTGTGCCACATCAATCTGGTCTAGGCCAGCCCAAATGGCTAGCATATCCCATGATAGAAGTGCTTGGCGCTCAACCCCTAGAATATCCTCCTCGAGCGGAATAACTATCAATTGCTCGGTGGCTATGCGATGGCCAACCTCCTCATGCAGTTTCCTCATCGTCACCATTCTTACTTTTTGCATGTAATCCTTCCCAGAATATTGTGAGTCGTTTAAACTCCTAACTTCTTTCAGGTCCGGGAAAGAATGTGTCTTTGATTTTGTGCTACTACCACCAGCCTACACATGTAGTAGATAATTAAAATAATAAAAATCCAAAGGTAACATATCCTAGTTGGAGTAATAAAAATAAAAGCGTATTTAATTAAATACCTCGTCAACATGCTCTTTCAATGATGAGGTAGTAGTAGCAGGTAAGACTGGGGACTTAGGCTTATCAGTCTTTTTTGTCCCCTACACAAAATTACCATGCTTTTTATAAATACAGACAAAATATAAATAAAGGGAGCGAGGTTTTTAAAAAAATGGAGAAGTTAATTAAATACCTCATTAAGTTGTTGTCTCGACGAGGTCGTTGGCATGTCTGTGGACTTAGGCTTATCCGCCAAAGCCGGCTTTTTTGTTCCCTACAAAAAAAAATAACATATAAATTTAACATATAAAAACATTCAACAATTAAAAATTTAACATATATATAAAGGTATTTCTTCTAACTCCAACTGCTTTCCGCTGCTGAGGCGGAGACGGCCGAGCCAAGTAGATGTGAGTTTCAGGCCATTGGATGAAACTTCCAACCGCATCTCCCAGAATGGTAATGTCGTCACGAACTGGGACAGGCAGTTGAAAGTATTCTTGGCCTGGAAAGACTGTAGTTATCTCTACTTTGGTATGATTCGGCAAAAGTTTTTCGCCATGAACTACAGTTTCCGCTGCTGTAGATTTGGTGTGCATTTCTACGAGACCCCGGCCAACACGCACATGTGGTTTTTCGGTTTTAGGGTCAGCAAGAATAACTGGCCTCTTGTTTACGGCCTGAAGAATATACACATACATTATTATATCCCAAAATTTAATAGAATTCATATAAATTTAACTAATTAAACACTTTATGCATACCTTACTGAAAACAGGGAATTGACTTGAAGGGGATGTATGCTGTTTTCCATCAGCCATCTTCTCAAGTTGCATCTCCTTTTCAAACCCATTATTTACCTAATAAAATTAACCAATGGCACCATGTCAGAAGTTATAGCATTAAAGCTGGCAGGGAACACACCCCCTGATCTTACCCAAAAAAAAAGAAAAGAAAAATAAGGAAGTATTAGGTACCTGATCGGCTTTAGTTGTTACAACTTCAGAAGCATTATTAGGTACCCGATCTTTCTGAATCTCGTTGACCGATACTTCCTTCTCATGTATTGCCAAGGTAGTAGCGGCCTCTTGACCAATCTGTTGTACCTTATTATTACCCCCTTTAGAAATGACATCCTCCATCATTTTCACTTCTTCTTCGGAAAGCTTGCCTCCAGCATTTAGCTTTAGTAGTACGGATGCCATTAACTGAAGCTGCGTTCCAAGAATGTAATGTGTCAGCACATTTTATCCCAACAATAACATGTGAATTGAACTTAAATGAAAATAATAGAATAAATGTTACCATGTCAGCCTTCTCAGACTTAGTCTTCCTTTTCTTCTTTATCGGGGCAGTTGTCCCATAATATTTCGTTACTCCAACCTGTAACGGGACGCCCCTCAAATGACCTGGATGTTCGGGTCGGCCAATCGCTCTAGCAAGAACGTCATTACGACCACTGGGAGTGAATTTTCCTTCTTCTACCTCTTTCAATACGTTGTCCTATAATATATTAAATAAACTTCAAATTATATTTGTGACTAAAATAATAAAGTTTGTAATGAACTCGTCTTAATAAAATAATGCTTACTATGTTGGCCAACACTTCCTCATCATATTTGTCACGCGACCGGGATTCTTTAGGCGTGTGCCCTTCTTTATAAGTTACATGCCGATCCACCTCTTTCACTCCCTTTGCCACCTACACATTAACATGGTAACATTTATACACGTAAATGTGTATCAATGCAAGTCCAAGTGTGATTAAAAAAATAAAGTCTCACAGGGGAATAATGCATGCTACTTACGAGGTTCTCTTCTATCTTTTCAGAATCGCCTCGAGAACCATACCATTTCCCCTTCTTGCATGAAATGTTAGCACGATTTTTTCTGCTAACGGCCTTCAAATAATTATATAAAAGCGCAAGTAGATGAGATAATAAAAAGATTATATAAAGGACTCATTAATTAAAAAAATGATAGGTAAATTGTTAAAAGGCGAGGATATTTAACCTGAAACTTCTCAGTAGTTCTCATCTTTTTGAAAAGATACAATTGTTCCTGACTGATGGTGGGACACTTGTTTTCCGGTGGGCTCTTACGCATCTACCCCATTGCCTTGTCCACATACAACCAATCCCTAGCAACGTCACACCTCCACTGCCTATGGACATCCGCTGCCTTATGCATTAAATACTTATCATGGCTTTCATCGGGTATAATAAAGCCTTCCTTTACACGAGCCAAGTATAACTCCGCCAATTTTGGATTCAAAGTTCTATCATCTAAATGGATAGGCACAAACTGTCTTGTGCAAGTACCAATCCAACTGGAGAAATAACCCGCATTTGGACCAGTAGGGAAACCCATCTCACTTCATGTTATTTCCAACGGCTGTTTAGCTGCTATAGCTGCAAGGACTTTATGGCACTTCGTAGCACCCGTCTCACCAGGCATATTATCCTCAGGCTTATTATTCTTTTGACTTCTTTTACGTTTTTCACCCATGATAATCCTAAAACCCAAATATGAATGATATAGGAAATGAACAACTTAACAACGTACATGCAGAGTATTATCTAAAACCCTAAACCCTAATAGGAATGAAACTTTAAAACAACAGATTGAGCTTCTAAAATCCTAAACCCTAATAAGAGGAGTGAAGTAGATGATGCGGGATGATAAAGATAACAAAGAGAACGAAAAACAAACAGATGCATGAAAAAGAAAAAAGATGATCGTCTTAAAACCCTAATGACGAAACACAAAATTAAAGTGAACATACCTGATGATGATGATGATAAAGAGAACAAGCAGGATGATAAGGGAAGGCAACGGAATCTGGGCGTCGGAAATTGGGCGACGGCCGGCAACGAGAATGTAGAAAGCGAGGAAGAGAGAAGAATTAACTCAGGATATCAACGGTTGAACTAATGTTGTGTGTGTTTGTGCATGGTATGCTGTATGGGTTTGTAAATTAGTTTTTTATTAAGACAAACTATTGACAACGGGTGCTCAAAGAAGAACCGTTGTTATATGTTAATAACAACGGGAAAATAAAAGTCAACCGTCGTCAAAACTTTATTACAACGGTTAAAATATACTCGTTGTAATATATTTTCACCAAATTTGCGCCAAAATGAAATATGTCAAAAAAATCATTGACAACGGGTAGAGGTACTACACCCGTTGTTGAAAGTATTAACAACGGGTAATTTAAATATAACCGTTGTTATTGTTGAACCTTTTTTTTTTTTAAATTATCAGTAATTCCATTACGGTCCAAACTGTAACAATACATACCGTAATGCAGAAGCACCATATCTTGTAACATTATTCAAAGCAATTTCAACACCAAAGATCCACATCTAATAATAAGATCAAGAAAATAAGACAACACCAAAGATGCATGCATACTTTTGCATATCTAAGCTACAGGATTTACCATGCCATGCAAATTTGGGAATTTTTATTTAACAATGACCATTATTGATTTACCAATAAATTAAACCATCAAATTATTGGTCCGAAAATGACTCAAAATGTTGGTCGTCCATATCACGCGTGTCCCCGATGAACTATCTCAGGATCGGGACGTTTCTTGGATGTCATAGTTTCTTCGTTAACCCAAATACCTTCACCATGGTCATCACGCATATAGATGCTTTCAGTGTCCTCATGATCAGTGTCAACATCGTCGAAATAAGATACAGTGGTAGACTGATCCATTCCCTCAAAAACGACATCCTGATCATCATCACCATTATCGGATGGACTACTCCTTCTACTCCTTATAGACGGTACAACATACCACTTCTTATCCATAGGATCGGTGACCTAGAACACTTGTTTAGCTTGGGATGCCATTATGAAAGGATCATCCTTATTATTGCCAACCTTACCCAGATTGACCAACGTAAATCCCATCTTATCCTTTCGGACACAATGGATGTTGTTATCAACCCAGTTACATCGAAACAAAGGCATTATGAAATCAATGTAATCTAGTACCAATATTTCTTGAATAACACCATAATAAAGGCATTTTCCCCAAATAGGCTTTTTATCTTTTGAAATAGCAAAGTGCATTGCCTCAAATTCAGAACTCACACCACTATTTTGCATTGTGCTCAACTCATCTTGCTCGCGGGCGTAAAAAGTATATCCATTAATGGCAAAACTGTTGTAAAAGGTGACCCTGGCATTTGGACCTAAACCAAGACGTAGTAACCTAGGAGAGATGTCATCACCGGTTTGATCAAGACACTCTAAGACAATATTCCTAAACCACTCTGCAAACGTCTTCGTATGCTCGTTCGCAATCCACTTCTCGGTCTTGTTTGGGTGATCGTATTTGAGCTCATCTTTGTGTTGTTGAATATAAGGTTGCACCTCATCTTCGTTGTTTAGCACATACGTGTGTGCTAAATGCAACATTTCACGTGTCACAATTTTTTCAACCCGGCCCCTAATACCTTTTCCGGTCATCCAGTCACTATGACGATTCTTAGGAACGCCAATCAACTCCTCAGGGGAGAGATGAGCGTAACAATATGAAAGAGCTTCGTCTAAAATAGCGCGTTCAACAATACAACCTTCCGGACGATACCGATTAGATGTTTAGTCCTTGTAGATTTTCATCAATCTTTCGAAAGGATACTGGTATCTCAAGTACACGGGCCCAAGGTACAAAATCTCCCTAACCAAGTGAATGGTCATATGAATCATGATAGTGAAGAAAGAGGGTGGAAAATACATTTCCAACTGACAAAGAGATGTTACAACGAGGTCCTGCAATGCATCCGCGTCATCGGGATCGATGACTTTCTCGCATATGGACTTGAAGAAGAGACAGAATCTAGTTATAGCATATCTTACCTTTTCAGGTAAAATGGAACGAATAGCCACATGTAGTAATTGTTGCATCAAAGTGTGACAATCATGTGACTTTAACCCGGTGAGTTTTAGGTCTTGCATCGACACTAGGCTTTTGATGTTCGACGAATAACCATGTGGCACTTTAATTCAATTCAAGCATGCACAGAACTCTTTTTTCTCATTCCGTGAAAGGGTATAAAGCTGCTGGCGGTAAAAATGTACGATTACCTCTCTTCTGTGGTGCCAACTCTAGCCTAATACCCATCATTTTCATATCTTCCCTAGCTATGGCGTTATCCTTTGTTTTACCAGGAACATTCAGAAGGGTATTGATAATATTATCACAGACATTTTTCTCAATGTGCATGAAATCGAGGCAATGCCTGACCTCCAGGTCAGGCCAATATGGAAGTTTATCAAAAAATATGGATCTTTTCTTATACCCACGAGTAGACAATTTAGAGCCGCTCTCTTCTTCCCATAATCTATCTCAATATGCTTTACTTTCGGATAAACTTCATGCCCACTCAAAATTCTAGGAGGTTGACGAAGTTCTTGTCTTCCATTGAATGCTTTCTGCATCTTGCGATAACAATGGTCATGATACAAGAACCTCATATTTCCCATATATACATACTTACGAGAAGACTTCAAGTATTCAGACTCGATATCCTCCCCACACAATAGACAAGCCTCTTTCCCATGAACTGTGTGCCCAAAAAGGTCGCCATAAGCCGGATAGTCAGTTATTGTACACAATAACATCGCTCTCAAATTGAAAGTTTCGTTCTTATATGCATCAAATACTTCTATCCCACTATCCCACAACAATCACAAATCATCTAGAAGAGGTTCCAAATATACATCTATATCATTTCCAGGTTGTTTAGGGCCGGAAATTAACAACGACAACATCAAATACTTTCTTTTCATGCACACATATGGAGGTAAGTTATAAATAGCCAACACTACTGGCCAAGTACTATGTTGGCTACTCCTGTTTCCGTGTGGGTTCATTCCATCAGTGGACAACGCTAGACGTAAGTTTCTAGGTTCATTGCCGAACTCGGGATACTTAGCGTCGAACGATTTCCATTGCTTACCATCTGTCGGGTGTCTTAGCTTTCCATGATTTATTCTTCCTGTTTCATGCCAAGTTAACATTTTTGCATCATCGGGATTCGCATAAATCCTTATGACTCTTGGTATCAATGGAAAATACCACAACACCTTAGCCAGGATCCCTTCCTTATCCTTATAACGCCACTCCAAACATTTAGGGCAATTGGTTAAGTTTTGATATAATTTCCGATACAATATGCAATCATTTGGACATGCATGTATTTTCTCATATTTCATACCCACTCCTCTTATTTGTTTTTTCGCCTCATATGTCTTAACAGGTAGATTATTACCATCAGGAAGCAACTCCTTTATCAAGGCTAAAAAACTAGTGAAACACGTGTCACTCACCCCATTTGCCCCCTTGATATTATACAACTTCACCACAGCCGACATTTTTGTGAACTTACAACTAGGATACAGGGTGCTTCAGACTCACACAACTTCTCATACATCTTGTTAAGATCATCCCAATTACTAGTGTCATCACCTACATCTTCAAAAGCAATGGACTCATCATCATTCTCTTCATTATCTATAAACCCAACATTCAACTTCTCTACTTCCAACTCTTCCAACTCAAAAAACTCGGCAAACTCAGGATCATCAGTTAGCCTTTCGTGTACCTCAACATCATCTTCTTCAGAGTTATTCTCTTCCTCTAATGATTCCCCATAAAAAATCCAACGTGTATAGGATCGACTAAATCTCCACTTTTCTAGGTGTATTTTAACGTCCGGAAAAGCCATATAGCTAATATTACCACATCTTTCACAAGGACATGCAATACTAGAAGAACCTTTCAAATTGTTCGAAACGAATTCATAAAATTCAGCTAAACCATCCTTGTAGGTGCGGTCACTCATATTTGCATCAATCATCCAAGTTCGAGTCATTATTCTACATTCGTAATAATAGGCAACTAATTCAGAAAATACAATAATAGGCAAACAAATAAACGAAATTCAGGAAAGCAATTAAGCTAAATTATCAACAAATTAGATAATAACCCAAAAAATCCTATATCTATAAGCGTTGCTAAGAAACATATATATACCTGATTGATAAACACGATGAAGGAGAGAAGACGGTGACAACAGTGATGGAGATGAAGACAGAGAGACGATCAGGGAGGAATGGAGGATGATATAGTAGCAGTATTAGCTTGTGTTTGTGTTTTGTAGCGTATAGTAGAATAAAGCAATCTGTTGTTCTTAAGATTTTCATAACATTAATAACAACGGTTATTGAGTCTACAACCGTTGTTAAAAAGTATTAAAAACGGGTTCTAATATAACCGTTGTGATTACTTTTCACTAATTTGGCGCCAAACCATTAACAACGGTTAAAATTTAACCGTTGTTATTAGTTTTTTCATTAACAACGGTTTTTCAAGTATGACCCGTTGTTAAAACCAATAACAACGGTTAACAACACAGAACCGTTGTAATTAAGTTTGGTAAAATTCGCGGAATCAATTCTACAACATCTTTTGATATTTTCGTGAATAAGCGTTGTTAAAGGGCCGTTGTGGTTGCCTGTATTTGTAGTAGTATACCTTACAACTCATACAATGAAAGTCCTAACTACTACCCCAACTTTTCCCACTAAAATCATCACACCCATTATCCACAACAACCACCCATCCAATACCCATTTTACAACCAATTCCAAATGCCACAATACAACCACTCTCACAGCCACCCACAACAAGAAGATGAGACCAACTTTAACATTCTAAATGTGATTCTCCAAATGATGGGAGACCAACAAATCTTCTTCAAACAAGTGCTAGAGGAGAGCCAAAATAGGGGCAATGTTCTTCAAAGCATTGTTACCCATGGTGAGGAGTTGGTAATTCAAATTGCCCAAATAAAGGAAGCCCAAGTGTGGACATTGGCCCACCTGCAAGCCCGGTCGATCTGCGGACGTGCAACAGTTTTTCGAAAGCCACGCTCGGCGGCATAAAAATGCTTTCGACCGGATCGATTTAGATCGGTCGGTTTCGTCTTGGTAAGGGTCTCGAAACGATTAGAGATGTTCGGAGTCGCCACCAAGCATTTGTAGGATGCTTGGAACCCGTTCAAATCCACTTTATACCTCGGTCAAATGAAGCACAAAGCAGGGTTTGACATAGGTACTAAAGATAAGGAATCGTCTCTCTTTAGCATCCTATCTGTAGAATGACTCTCGTACTCCCTGGATAAGGTCGTCCCCTATCCAAAGTTTCTGAGTAAGAGGTGAAGGTACGTATTGGGAAGCCCCTTAATCAGACATCCAATCCCGCCCGCGGTAGCGGCCTCTACTGATCGATCTTGGTTGGTTGAATGCAAAAGTTGATAAAACGGTTTAAATGCATTAATACGCATCCAATAATTAAAACCTAACATGTGAGAGCTTTCTAAGTCGGTTGATTTAATCCAAGTATCAAGTATAAGATGTCGAGTTGGATTTATGGTTGATTTGCATGCAAGACGGAAATTAAACATCCATTTACCGTATTAGGTTTATGGTGCATAATGTGATCCATTTGTCTTAGTAAGGTGTTATGCAAATATGATTAGTCGTCTGATCCGTCCTATATCCGGGTTAACCGGAGTCGAGTTCGTCCTAGACTAATGCTGGAAAGGGTAAAGACCCTACATCAGGCGGCCATATGAGGCGTGAGCCTGTTGGTGATGCAAGGGGGTCTCCCCTGGTTTTGAAAGCAGGAAGGAAATGGCCTGTTTAGGCGCGGGTCAGTCAACGGTTTAAGACGCCTTCTGACCATTTGAAAAACGTTTATAAAACGTGTTGAAAAATGGGTATTTGAACCCGTTTTGGTTTGAAAGGGTCATTTAGACCGTATTTGTTGATTTGAGGAACGAGACTCGAATAATCATCATTATTTTGATGATATTCGGTGTCGGGTTCGACTTGGCAAGCTTGACATGAATAGTTTTGAAAATAATTATGAACTAATTGTTTTAAGTTCATTTGAATATAATTAGTCAATACTCATCATCGTACTCGGGTTAAAATCCGACATGGTATGTAGAACCACGGATGACTTTGTGTTGGTGACTAATACATTTATTTTGAAAATGTAAAGAAATGATGAAAGGCTTTAAAATACCTTCCAAAGTTTAAAGAAATGAAATAAAAGGCTTTAAAATACCTTTTAAATGTTATTAACCAAATATTCACCGCAACACGGATTAAACCGTCACGGTATTAAGAACCAAGGGTGAAAAATGTTTTATGGTTAAAATTATTAAAAAATAAATAAAAGGGTTTGAAAACATTCGAAATGGTAAAAACCGATTACAAATATGAAAATAGATTAATGAGGAAGGACGAGAACAAACACGGTTGAGTTCTGACCTGGGCACCCCATTGAGGTGCGGGCCTCTGTGCAGAACAAGGGGCTTCTGCCTCAGGCCAAAACTCAGTTTCGGCTCGTCTATCCTATGTTTTGGATCGTGTTATGCATGTTTTAGCATGTTATGGTCATAAAACAAGCAAAGACTTGCCCTGGTGTCCTCAGCTACGAGCTGGTATATCGACGACGGTCGATTTGTATAGTCTGCCGGGGATCGGTATGGCTGGGCGGTCCGGGGATGTGTGTGATGGAGTTGAGATTGGAGGATCATATCATTGCATTCTTTATTATATCGTATTACCTATTCGTGTACGCCTGTGATGATCCATTTACTGGGGAGCAGATTGACAGGTTGTTGAGACATATGGAGCTGGCAGGGGAGAGAGCATGGATCACCTGACTTAGAGCTAGCCCGCTTTTATTTCAGTTTAGCTATCAGACTTTATTTTCAGTTTTGAGACATGTTCCATTTGAGTTGTAAACATTTATAACTTTCAATTTAAGGTACTGTTTATTTTTCCTTTGTTATCTACTGCCTCGGGTTTCCGAGATGGTAACACCCTTCTTTGTATGAGGAGTCCTAGTCCAGGCCCTTAAATAAATGGGGGTGTTACAAAGTGGTATCAGAGCGAACGATCCTCAGGCCTAAACAAATGAACCTAATGAACTTAGGATGTGTCAAATAAATGAACCCCGGGTAAAAACTATTAGGAGCTCACAGTGCAGTTAAGAAGGCGCCCTTAACTTGTGCTCTTTGGCCCTCTCAGTTTTGAACCGGAATCCTTATGAGATAAATTAGAGAGTAGGGTAGATAATGAAAAGGGATGGATAGACTTGATACGAAATTGTGCTAACTTTTGTGCAGGAGAAGAATGAGGTAAGTAATGTGTGTGGTTCTGGCGTTGGCCAAATAAGTTGGATTGGAAGTGATTATATGGTTGGATGCATATAGAATTTGGAGTGGATTTTGAAATTATTTGAGTTTATGAGCATATCATATGATGAGAATTGTGTGATGGTTGTATGATGATATGTAGTAGTATCATGTCTAACGATATGCGGTTATTATGTGAATCCCGGAACCATGTTAATTGTAACTAGTGTAGATCCCGCGCAAATGCGCGGTAAATTTAGGCCTTTTAAATTTTAGTGTATTAGTTATAGATTTTAGATTTATATCTCGCGAATTTTTATAAAAAATAACTAATATTAAAATTAATCAAAAGAATTGAATAATTCCATAAGTTGTGTTTTTTATGAAAATATTTTAACTACATCAATTTTTTTTAAAAAAAAAATTAGTCACGAAGTTAATAATAGGAGATGCAGTTTTTATGTATAGATTATTTTAAATGGAAAATTAGTTTAATAAATGAAAATCTAATTTGTGTCCATATATAAGTTTGAGCACTTTGGAGAGAAAACTTTAGAGAAGTTGTATTCTCTTAGTATATAGAAGGATTTATACTTTTAAAATTTGCACTTCATTAATATTTATAAGTTCACTCTATTGTATTTTGATATGAAACAAAAAAATTGAAATGAAAAACTAATAAAAAAATTATTTAAGTTGTGATTTTTTTGTCACGAAGCTAAATAATAAGCATGTGCCAAGTTATTCTCTAAAATAATAATTATTGCATTACTGAAAAATTTAGCAACTTATACTTTATAATTTAATATCAATTTTATTTTATTTTAATGAAAAAATCATAATTATGAATTTATTTAAAAAATTAGAGTTTATTTATAAGAATATATTCATTGAAAAGATAATAATGTAATGAAAGAAAATTTTATTTATTACCATATTTACCTAGATACTTTTTGGAGGGAAAACTAAGAGAAGTTTTATTCTCTTAGTAGTAGGGGGGATGTAATGGGTAGTACTTATGCTAGGTATGTTTAATAACGGAAACTAGCCGTATGTGGGGGTGTGATGACTAAAATGCGGTAGCACAAGCGTAGTTGGGGATATATAATGACCTGTAGTTTAGTAAGTAAAAGGTAGAGCTGAACGTTATTATGTCAGATTTTGTACCGAATTGATCTGGTTGCCATTTATTCCCTGTAGGTTATCTTAGGCCGAAAGTTTTACGAGTGTTACCCGTGTGATTTAGCTTTCCAATGCCGTTGGTTTCAAGTTTAAGAGTTTTACGGTTTGAGAGAAGTAAATGTTTTAGTGGACAGTGGTCAGAAAGTTCATGTGCAGTCATGTTTTCGACCCATGTTTTTGTAAAATTTCTCATTTAAAACGTACTCAAGATTTTTGCGTAATTACAAGTCCACTGTCTAAAAGATTCAAATATGTTTTCAAATTGATAAGCCACGTTTCAAGATAAGTTTTTAACAATTAATAGTGATTTTTACAAGTTGACCCAAGTTTTTGACAAATTGCTGATCAGTTTCTGTTTCGACCCACTGAGTTGTAAAAAAAATCTTTATAAAATGATTATTTGAGATTCGGGCTTAATCCTTTTTCCCATGTTTT
This sequence comes from Silene latifolia, assembly GCF_048544455.1. NCBI lineage: Eukaryota > Viridiplantae > Streptophyta > Magnoliopsida > Caryophyllales > Caryophyllaceae > Silene > Silene latifolia. The sequence continues at coordinate 114,095,881 of NC_133527.1, read as the reverse complement.
AGAAAACTCCTTATATTTTCTAGAAAGTATAAAAGCTCAACGTAGGATGTAACGATTATTTAATGGTGATTTTTTTTTTTAAGTTACAACTTGACTTTGATTTCTGAAAACGCAAGTTTTACCAAAAATTTAATATAAATGTTTTACCAATTCTTAGCCTATGATAGTTGGGAGGTATGAGTGATTATAGGAGGACCTAAGGAGGGGTAAAAAAAAAAAAAAAAAAAAAAATATATATATATATATATATAGTTAACCACACCTTATCTTTGCAAGTATAGAATATTTAAAATGTTAAGCCTTTTCCCTCGGGTAGTAGTAGTTCCGAAACTTCGGGAAGAAGTTTGTTTTTAGGTGGGTAGAATGTGATACTACCAAAGTTTTATTATAATTTCTGTTGCTTGATGGTTTCTGTTATTTTATAACATATCTTGTGTCTTCTAAATGGTGTTGTTTTATTATATGAGAAGTTAGTTATACTATTGGAATAAAGAAAAAAAAATGCAGTAATGATGATAGTATTATGATGGCATGTATTAAGTCAGTTTTGAGTAGTTGTGTAGTGGGTGAGAACTTCGAGGACGAAGTTCATTTTAAGGGGGGAAGACTATACTACCCCGTATTTTCTAGTCAAGTCAAACTTAGTCAAAGGTCAAATCCGAGTCGAAAACGAGTAAAATCCAATTGGTGAGTAATAATAATATTAATAGCATTAATAATAATAATAATAATAATAATAATAATAATAATAATAATAATAATAATAATAATAATAATAATAATAATATAAAAAGAAAAACAAAAGATGGGCCGTGGATGGTGTTTAGTTGGAGCCCAAACTAGCCATATATATATATACATACCAACAAAAAACACAACACAATACTCTTGTTCACAATTACAACTCAAATAGAAAAAAAAAGAGTGGAGGCAGAAGGAGAACGAGAAAAGCAGTGAGCACGAAAACAGCGAGAACGACGGGTTTTGTGAGACAAGTTTCGATCTTTACTCAATCCGCTTCATCGTAAGTTTAACCTAACCTCTCTAATTAGCTTATTTGTTGTTATTAGTGTAGTGTGTGGAACTGAAACTGTGTCAAGTTCCTTTTATATCAATTATAAGATGTGTAAAACGAATTGTTGCGAAATTTTGGAGTGTTGTCCGGTCAGATAGTTGTATCGACTCCTGGCCAAGTTGTGGCCGCTGCGACGTCATCATATTTTATGTCCCCGTCTGAACATGTATTGCTAACCTTGGTTTTGGGCTAGTTATATGGTGGTTGTTGCTTGTAAGTCAGGTGTTCTGTTTATGGGATTTGGGTAGAATTTGCCGGTTGTTTTGATGTCGTCACGTCAGGGGCGTATGAACCATGTTTTGCCATGAGTTGCGGTCAAGTTGTATGGTATGTGTGGTGGTGGTTATTGAGTGGTAGTCGAATGTTGAGTGAAGAACATTGGATTCTTAATTTAAGGTGTGAGCGAGGCCGAGTTGTCGAATTGTTGGTTATGGAGAATGAATGTTCGATGGTCTGTTTTCGTGTTGATAGTTCTGGCTGTGAGCGGGCACGGGATTGTCGGGCTGTTCGTGGAGTGAGTGTGGTGTCGCGCATAGAGTAGTCGATGGGCTTGCGTAGTTCTCTCGTGCAAAGGCGTGTTGTATAGCGTGTGTGTGTGAGAGATACCGCTGCTTGGTTGTTGGTTTGAATTGTATGGAGTTTATTACATATCAGTGGGTTGAAGTGTGTTGTACAAGGTAGTGGGTGCTATTTATGCTGAGTGGATTTGGAAATTGCATGGTTAAACAGGGGTTTAATGTGGGATAAACATTAGTATATAGAACTAATAAAGGTCACATGTACGTATTTATTTTGTCCCTAAACGGAATTGGTGGTTGATGATTTAATAACTACTAAGACAATTTCTAAGATATTATATCTTATGAATATAGTTGTTTTAATTGTATGTAATATTAATATTGTGTAGGCTCGGATTTTGTTAAAGGGTGTTATTCTGTTCCGCTTTGCTAATTGGGGACGGGTTTTGAGCCGGGTTGGTTAAAATGGAAACTGCTATATCGGGGAAGTTTCCATTTTAGGAAGTTTCTATTTTTAGTAACCTTCTATTTTGGGAACGGGAATAGTTAAGTAATCATTTATCATTTATTTATCTTTCAGAGGGCGAATTTGTTGTGGAATATTATTGAGCATCTGTCCATTTGGCTGTAGTACTGAGGTAGGGGAATACACTGATTGAGTTCTTACGATTATAAAAGAGTTGGCATGTTCGGTGGTTATATGACATATCTGTTTATCTTATTTATCTCGTTGAGCATTATTGTTTCATACGTTTTATACATTTCTTATGCATTGGAGTTGGAGTTGGAGGAGATGAGATTATCGTGATTAAGGCCCAGGCGGGTTCTGCAGGACTTGCCCTGGTGTCCTCAGGTACGAGCTGGTATATCGACGACGGTCGATTTGTATAGTCTGTAGGGGGATCGGTATGGTGGGCGTTCGGGGATGTGTGTGATGGAGTTGAGATTGGAGGATCATATCATTGCATTCTTTATTATATCGTATTACCTACTCAACCTCGCGGTTGACCCCGTGTATTCGTGTACGCCTGTGATGATCCATTTTGGGAGCAGATTGTGAGTTGTTGAGACATATGGAGCGGGGGGAGAGAGCATGGATCACCTGACTTAGAGCTAGCCCGCTTTTATTTCAGTTTAGCTATCAGACTTTATTTTCAGTTTTGAGACATGTTCCATTTGAGTTGTAAACATTCATAACTTTCAATTTAAGGTACTGTTTATTTTTCCTTTGTTATCTACTGCCTCGGGTTTCCGAGATGGTAACACCCTTCTTTATCTGAGGAGTCCTAGTCTAGGCCCTTAAATAAATGGGGGTGTTACAACACACGATAAGCACATAACGATCCCGACACATACCCTATGTGACCGTTCAAAATTATAGGGCGAGTTCGCGACTTTAGGACGTCTCCCAAGTTTTTGCATTAGCTCCTACAACTCCTACCCCGGGTTCATTTTAATTTGACGCCCTATATTCATTAGGCTCATTGGTTACAGGTTTCAGGATCGTCGCTCTGATACCACTTTGTAACACCCCATACTCCAAATGCCTTACCAGGACCACTCAAGTATAGGAACATCACCATCTCGGTTACCCGAGGCAATGATAATCATCAGACAATAAAGAAACGTACTTTAAAAGTAAATATAATTTAAGTGATTACATGTCTCAAACCAAAACTGTTAAATGGATTACAAAGTACTCAAACGGTCTACTGATAAAAACTATCAAAGCTACTAGACATCGTTTGACACAGCGGAAGACCTCTAACTTCAACGTGATGACTCATCCCAGCTATCCCATACTCTTCAACCATACATGCTCAATAACTACTCACCACCCCCGAATGGATCACCACAGTTTTTAAAACATTTAAACGGGGTCAGTACTAATCACACAATACAATCACAATAAGACAAGAATCAAAACAGCTCAATCGTCACATCAACCCCAACTCCATCACCAACTCCTCAATACTGACTACACACTAAAGTGTGTAGCCATGCCAGAGTACCCATCGCAACAGGATACTCCTCGCCGCCAGTGGGGGACCGCAGCCGTTCCCACCTAAGCCCCTCTCATCTCCATCAAGCGATAAACCCAAATCCATTAATGTGCACATCCCTTCTGTGGCGGGTTCCACAGAAGGCGAATAATGGGCGTGAAGTCACTCCCGCAAGTGACTCCACTCAGCCAGGGACGCACCCCGAAGAACACAGACAGATACAATAAATCACAACTACTATCAACAATCAAATGCAACAACCGTCACAATACGAGTATGATAATATTAAACAATCACAATTCACAACCAACACATCATGTGACTAATACTGAGTAGGGAAACCCTACCCGGAATGCAAACACAAGCAGACGGTCTCAACAGCTGTCTCAAAACCTCTCCTCTACGAATCCTCCTCTTATCACATAATCATATAATCACAATCTAACATCAACAAATCATAAAAACCCCCAATTCCCAAAATTAGGGTTTAAACAAAGTGTAGATACCCGTATCCGTCGATATTGGAATTTATAGAGAACCCGACAAACACCCGATGATGATAGGACACATGTAATCTTTAGTTGTCATTGTCATTATTTGGAGCTCGTTTTACGATGTAGAATGGGCGTCGTCGATGAAGTATTTTATTAATTTAAATGATATTTAAATTAATGTTTTTTTTAGTGAGTTCATTTTATTAATTTAAATGATATTTAAATTAAAGTCTTTTTAAAGTGATTTCAATTTAATTTATTTTATTTTGAATTTATTTTCCCAAGTTTATTTTATTGAAAATAAAAAAAATATTTGATTTGAAAAATCATTTTATGAGTATATTTGGTTTGAAAAATCATTTATTTTAATGTGTTAATTGATTTGAAAAATCGATTTGAAAATCGAAAAGAACTCGTTTTGAACATGTGTTTTTGAGCTCGATTTTAGCTCGGTTTTTGAGCCCGTTTTCTTTACGAATTGGCACGAATCTCGAGTACACTAACCAACCTAGACCACTACCCATCCAACCCCAGTTCGAACCCCATAACCATGGCCCAAATCTCGTCCCAAATCACCCCCAACAGCCCGCGCAAAACACCAAGCAGCCCCCCTGTTTTGCAGCTCAATCCCGAGCCCAAAACCCGCTCCAAATACCACCAAAACCCGTGCCCATTAACCCTAACCCATACCCTAGTATCCTACCCATATTACCTTACCTTAATCACCAAGAAAACCCCCATACGAACCCTAGAAAACCCCCCAAAAGCTGCTAGACAGCAGCTATGCTCAGCCGAGCCCGTCTGCCTCTCCTCCCTTTTAACCTACTTTAACAACTTATAAATACCCACCCTTCACCATACATTCATTCCTCTAAATTATACATACATCCTACCGTCACTCACAAGCTTTAAACCCCAGAAACAAACCCTAATTGCCTCTCAAAAACCCTCCACAAAACCGACATCCAAACTGGAACAGTTTGTGTGTCCTCTTCGAAAAACAATTCGTTCCTCCTTCAAATATCCATCAAAATTCGAGTTTCTTGTTCCTAATTAACCATACAACATCCATTTACACATTAGACAAAGATTTACGAGCCAAATTGCCCTTAAGAGTACACGAAATCCCTCGAAAAACAGAGTGTTATACACTCTGTTTTCGCGGCTTTTCCTGTCTGTCCAGTTCTGTTTGTGCTCGTTTTTCGTGCCCAATAACTCAAAACGAGTAGGGGTTGCTTTAATATATCTGTTCTCCTCTCTTTCTAGTTTTCAAAACATCTTTTAAATCGAATTTTCATCGTGAAACGAGGGAGAAATCGCTGTTTGAAAGTTGCTGTCCAGATTCGATAAAAACGTGTTGTTTGCTTTGTTTCTTCGTCGACGACGGCCTCTCGAGATAAAATCTACCATCGATTACGACCCAAGACGGTGTCAACGATACATGTAGGTTGAGGGTGCATCAAATCCTCCTCTTTCTCCCTTTTATTTCGTTTTTTTTATGTTTGTTTTTTATAGTTTGTTTTTGTTTGTTTATCGTTTTTTTGTTTATCGATTGTTCTAATTAACTACGAAACTAGTTTAGTCCGAGTATGAGTTAAAGTACCACCATGAATACCCGCGTTGACTTGAGATGGGAAAGAAACCGCTACATCAGTCGGTCGTACACCCCCGTCTCATTTACATATCCTCGTGTTCAAGGTAGGGTATTAATAAAACAAATTCTAACTTCGCTCTTCGCTTTTGACCCCTCTCTTCTCTCGTGTGATTCGACCCACCTTAGGACCCGTCACATGTTAGTATGACCTCTGATTGTTAACATATAACTCATTTAGATGACATTAGATCAATTTGATAACCTAATTAGACACATTAGGGTACATCGACATAGCTTTTAAAATCAATCGACAATTCTGTAACTTAATGAATGCATCTCTCTCTTTCACCTAATTTCTCGCTAGTATAAGAGTGCGTGATTAGCACCTTCTTATTAACACTCGATGAGTTAAATTAATTAGCAAACTTGACCTAATTGGACCCATTTAGGCCGTGTAGAATGCGCGTTTGCAAGGTATCTTTTCAAATCGATCAACGTCGTTTCTAACTTGTTTCCTATCCCGTTTCGCAATCATGCATCTAACCTAATGAATCTAACCTAGGAACTAGGATAGCCGTGTTTGGTTTGGCCGTGTCCTTTGATCTTTCTCGTTTCGTTTGTTTCGCATCGTTTGTTCCTTATTGCTTTATCACTTGTAATTTATCGTTTGTTCATCGAGTTGTAATTTTCAAGTTAGTTTTCTTTTATCGAGTCAAAACCTCTTTCAAAAACCTTAGTCTTGTTTGGTTAGACGGTTGTACCCCAATGCAAGTGAGAGCGTAGTAAATCGCATGTTGTTTAAAGCAACATGGCCCGGTTTATGCTAATGCATGCTTTGGTGCGTGACCCAATGTCTAATTCGATAAGATTAAGTGAAAGCACACATTACGAGGAGTGACCCAAGGCCGTGAGTCATGTGAGCCGTGAGTCACCCCTTTGTGCACGTTTTCCTAGGCCGAATGGCCATGTGTCGTGTATGGTGTCGTATATAGAGTTGTATTTTAGATCGAGTTGTATCTTTAATTTATCGTTGTGTCGGCATGAAATGCCTGGGTTGTAATAGGATAGATCCCAACGGCTCCCCCATTCCCATCAAGCCTTGTTTTCTTTGTTTTGTATGTTGTTAGATTAATCAACCCACATGCTAAATTACAACTTTGACAAAGTTAGTTTAGTTGCATCTAAAACGACATAGAAATTGTTGTCACATGTTAGGGTTTAAAACGATGTTTGCATATCATATATCGTAGTAGCTATGACCTTGTTTGAACTCCGACACTTGACTTTGTAGAGGCCGTTATCGACGGGCGGGGTTAGGTGTCCTTATGGGCTTCCTAACACGTACCCTCACCCCTTACTCAAGATCTATGGTTTGTGGATCCGTCTAAATACCATTGGATTACGAGAGTCATTCAAATCGAGTGATATAGGGTACAAGTCTTTATCTTTAATCACTCGTAGTCGATTGGCTTTATACTTTTCGATGAAAGGTGTAAAGTTGACTTGAACGGTTCCAAGTTCCCATAAAACTTGGTGGCGACTCTAATTTTTCTTAATTCGATTCGAAGGAACCTCGAGTCGATTATGCCTAGTGTGGATCCCGCGGACGCAGTTCCCGAGGGCCTTGTCCATAGTTTGGCGACTACGCTGGGGAAAGAGGACTAGTTACACTTTGTTTCTAGGGTCTTTTCCTCCGAGGTGAAACTTGAAAAGAAAGTGTTGGAAAGTAAAACATTACTCATAGTGCTACGATTCATGCATAAACCCTTAAGGACTTGCCCGGGCCATCCCAGCGTTTCTTCGTGATGCGTGGGGGGCGACGTCCCACTATGCTAGGAAGCTGCACATTGCTCGCTTCCACTTCACATCACGTGGTTCTTGATGGTGGGGACGATCTTCTAGGTACTCTACCTTAAGACACCTTGCTCTATAAGACCGCAAAAGGATGGAGGGCATAGACCTTCTCACTACAAGGAAAACACGGTAAAGTGACAGACGAATCCGTCACTATATAGCATTTCCCGTCACAAAAAGCGGGTTTGTGACGGATTATCCGTCACAAACCGTCGTCACTATATATGGTCACAAAAAGCGGGTTTGTGACGGATAATCCGTCACAAATACACCTGGGACGGATTTGTGACGGCTAATCCGTCACATAGTTTATCAACAGTGACACGTGTAATCCGTCACAAAACTGATTTTTATGACGGAATGTCCGTTGCAAAATTGATTGTTTGTGACGGAATATCCGTTGCAAAACAGATTTTTGTGACGGACTATCCGTTGCAAAACAGATTTTTGTGACGGACTATCCGTTGCAAAACAGATTTTTGTGACGGACTATCCGTTGCAAAAAAGATTTTTGTGACAGATTTGTGACGGCTAATCCGTCGCAAATCGAAACAAAGACATTTTTAAAAAAACCAGCAGGGTTTATCGCCACAATGCACATAGCATTGTTTCAGTAAAACCTGCAATATACAACACAACCCCGTCGACCGCAAAGTGGGAATATATGTCAAGTCGACCGCAAAGCGGGAACCAATCAACAATACGTTTTAACTAACACCAACACCGAATCATAAAGTTAAAGGTTGTCTTTTATAAATAAAATCTAACATAATTAAGTTAGTGGTTTACATAAACTTCATCAAATCTACCAAGGTTCAAGATTTGATTTTTATTTAAGAAACTAAGAGTTTACCTAATCGGGGTAACGTGCTGACTACCAAATGGATGACCGTCATCCGTGAAATCGTCTCTACGAAATGGAGGCGGGCCACCTGAGCATGTAGGGGGGGGGGGGAGGGGGAGTCCATCCATACTTCTCGAACAAGAACACCTCCATGCTATCTCCTTTGTACTTTTGGGTCATCATCTCTCCCTCCATCCTACCGATTTGCTGTCGCAATTGTGAATTTTCCATTGTGACTCGAGAAAGCAAACTAGGTGAGTAAGAAGAAACCGAGTGACGGGCAAGCCTATTAGCTGGAGGATCGTACAACTCTGGTGCCGCTGACCCCATACCCCACACGCGCATCTTCTCATTATAGCCTCCACTGGCAGTATAGTAGGACTCGTTCGGATCTGGTTCCAGTCCCTCGGGCATTGGCTGGTTCATAAGTCGACGGTAACCAACCTGAAAAAGTAATAAGTAGGAAAAAAGTGTTAGTTAAAATTTAAATTAAATAATACCTTACTAATTTATAAAATAACATAAGAAGGCTAATTAAATCGATTTTTTCTAATTAAAGAAACTTACATCGGTCTCTTTCGCTCGAGGGTTAATCCGGTTGCCATGCTTATCTTTCTTGGACTTCTCCATGAGCTTGTACGGTGTGGCTTCAGCACCCTGAAAAAATTATATGAAAAAAATATTACTCCGTATTATAGATCGATAATCGTTAATTCTTTGTTATGAGAAAACTAAGTGATGAAATACACTAAAAATCAATACTTAAATGAAATAAGAAATTTATAAATTTGGGAACTCAAATGTACTTACCAATTCCTTAAAAGCCAAAACTGCATTCTTCCTTCCGAGAGTGTGGGTTGCTAATGCTTTCCCATCTTTCGATCCCGACCTTCTATTTACCTTATTTATTTCCGAAGTTTTAGCAAATTCGGGATTCTCTATTGGCCTTTTCTTCAATTTCTCCCAATTTGTGACGGTAAGCCACTCCGGCTTTTTCTTTGCGGTGACGACTTGGGTGATAATCTGGGTAATACGCCTCTTGATCCGACTCTCCCACTCAGTCCTAAGGGGATATCCTGGTTCGTGGGCCTGAACACTACCCTGAAATTAAAAAAATATGAATTGTTATTAGTAGATAAATAAATTTAATTATATTATTAAAGAATAAAAATATTATTAAAGAATTAACCTCAAAATATTGCCACATCCTCTCTCATTTTGCTCATGAGTCATTTCGACCAATTGGTGACGTACTCCACGTACGTATGAGTGAATGACTTGGTCAAATATTCGCGGACCGGCTTGTCCTCCCACCTTGAAATAAATGACATATATTAGATCAGGTGATTCAAAATGAAATTATTAAAGGAAAAATTGCAAAATATTACCTATTATAGTTGATATTTTTCAAAATATCACATATTATACTTATATTTTCAAAGTATAATATATAGGATTTTGAAAAATATTGACAATAATGGGTAGTATTTTGAAATGCGTCATTATTTAAATAATATACAAGAAAGTCAATAAAAAATAAAAAGGGAAAGCATTACTTACCAGGATCCTATGGCAGGATCCTCGATAGAACAACTCGCATGTCCCTCGGCTCGCTGCTGCCGCCGGTGTGGTGTGGTGTGGGTGCTCTACCTCCCGCTCCTCCTCCTCCCGGTCATGTCGTCCACGACTACCACTTCCAAACATCCGTCTAATTATGTTTCCACGACCTACCATAATTACTAACTATAAACATTCCAAATTGTTAGTCAAATATGTGATACATAACGCAGTATATGTCTAAATCACACAAGAAAGTCAACAAAAATAAATCACACAATAAATTGTCTTAAAATTAACCTTAACTCAAAATAAACATCATAGTTTTACACAAATGGATTAACATTATTGTTAACCAAAAAAATTGAATAAAATTACAGCTAATCTCCATCACTATCACTATCACTACGAATTAAAAGAGCTTCATCTTCTGAAAAAAGCATTCCGACTTCGTGCACTTCTTCCTCATTTTCCCAATCTTCTCCCTCTTCTTTTTCTTCATCATTATCTTCATCCTCTTCGCCGCTTTCTATAACCACTTCGTATTCATCTTCACTCCGGATGTCTTCCACCAAAATTGGTGAAATGGAATGATCATTAAAGGATCCATTGCTAGAGTCTTAATTAAAGGATCCTTCAATCTATAAGCCTATTCAATAAGAAATGTTTTAACGTGTTATAATTTATCATTCTTAAATAAGTAATGTGTTAGTTGTCTATTTTAAATAAAATGTATAACTTACTTCATTCCTGAACCATTTCGTAAAACTTTTGTCATGTTTGCTCCAAACGTCATCCGACGAAACAACGTCAAGAAATGTTAGTTTGATATGTGTCTCAAACTCCCTATATCAATAACATGTTTTTGTTATATATTATTTATAATTTAAGCCAAGCATAATAATTAAGAATGAATTTAGTAAATAAGACATAACGTACTCTTCATAACGCTCTAACAATTTTTCACAATTCCTTAGCACATAAAAGTGAGCTTCTTCGAACTCTTTCTCATCCAAGAATCTCTCATAACATTTCCCGGTTGTAGTTCCCATGTCATCATTGAATAACGTGGGTAGGTTTGAATTTAGATGATCTTCTAAATTCAAACCAACATCCAAGTCTTTCGCTTTTGTGTCAATATGATCTTCAAAATATAAAGAACAGAAATTGGAAATTTCCTCTAACAAAAAAGCGTTGCATATGGAACCTTCCACGCGGGCTTTGTTGGTAATCTTTTTTTTCAAATGATTAAGGAACCTAAAAATATATTGAATTTGTAAATTAATAATTAGTTATTATTGTCAATCCAAAATAAATGGTTACAGGAGTAAATAAGTGATATATTACCTCTCAAATGGATACATCCATCGATATTGAACAGGTCCTCCAACTTTCGCTTCATAAGGTAAGTGAATGGGCAAATGCTCCATGGAATTGAAGAAAGATGGGGGAAATATCTTCTCTAACTTGCATATTATTTCCGCAATGTTTGCCTCTAAACGTTCCATAGATTCAACCTTAATTGTAGATGCACATAAGTCTCTAAAAAATTGGCTTATCTCCGTTATTGCATTCCAAGAAGCCGTCGGGAGTAAATGTTTCAAAGCAACAGGTAATAAACGCTCCATAAAGACATGACAATCATGACTTTTCATCGAATGCAAGATCAACTTCACATGATCGACACACCTACTCAAATCCGAAGCATAACCATCCGGGAATTTCAAAGAACAAACCCAATCACACAAAGCATTTTTTTCAGCAGTTGTTAAAACAAACCTATATGTTGTAGGCCGTTTATAACAATTTTCAATAAAGTCAGCTTTACCTTTAGGTCCAAATGTAGTTTTCTTTGGTACATTCATCACCGTGTTGATAATCTGTTCAAAAAAGTTTTTCTCAATGTGCATAACATCTAAGTTGTGTCGAATCAACAACGTTTTCCAATAAGGAAGTTCCCAAAATATGCTTTGTTTCCACCAACCTTCCTTCTTGTCTTTCAATCTTTTTAATTCTTGATCAGAAGCATCAATTACTTTTGGTAAATCTTTTACCGTATCCCACACCTCGTCACCGGTTAGTTTCGCTGCGGCTATGCGGGTTACAATTTTCTTCTTTAAAAAATGCTTACAATTATTGCGGAAAGGATGATCAGGTTTTAAGAACTCACGGTGACAATCGAACCAAGAAACCTTGCCACTATGTTTTAGCCAAAAAGATTTATGGTCTTTTTCTTGACAATAAGGACAAGCACGGTACCCGATTGTAGACAGTAGGAAAGCATACCATATGCGGGAAATCGTTGATCGTCCACATTAATGCGGCCTTTAATTGAAAATTTTGTTTCTTAGAGACATCATAGGTGTACACACCAGTTTCCCAAAGTTCTTTCAACTCTTTGATTAACGGTTGGAGGTATACATCTAAATTTGCCTTAGGGTTCTTAGGACTGGAATGAGCACGAGATAAGATCATAAATTGTCTCTTCATGCATAACCAAGGAGGTAAGTTGTACGGAGTGACAATCACGGGCCAACATGAGTAATTCCTCCCAAATTGCCCAAAAGGGTCAAATCCATCTGTACACAAACCCAGGCGAACATTACGAGGCTCACTTGCAAATTCTGGATGTTCTCTATCGAAATGTTTCCAAGCTTCTCCGTCACTTGGGTGTGCCATTGTCCCACTTTCTCTTAATCTAGAGTTTTTATAGTGCCAACTCATTTCACCTGCTATGTGCTTGGTTGCATATAGTCGTTGTAACCTTGGTGCAAGCGGGAAATAAGTTAGTGGTTTACAAGGAATTCGTCTCCCGCTTGAATTCTTTGCACTCTTATACCGATCTGCATGGCACTTTGTGCATTTCTCAAGATTAGCATTTTCCTCCCAAAAAGCATGCATCCAGAGGACATGCATCAATCTTCTCATGGGGTAGTTGCAATCCCTTAAGCACCTTCTTAATCTCATTAAAATTGCGCGCCATTTGATTATCCTTTGGAATAATGTCACCAACGAACGACATAAAACCATCAACGCATCTAAGAGATATGTTGTTCTCACATTTGAGTGTTGCCAACCTAGCGGCCGCTTGCAATGAGACTCATATTACTTCCCTTATACACTGGTTGTTCGGCTTGTTCTAGCATTTTAAAGAAGGAAGAAATTTGAGGGTTTGGGGTTTCATAACGCACTTCTTCATCGCTAAGGTCGTCGGGATTAAGTTGATCTTCCAATATTTGTTCAATATTATCGCGTAATGCATTTTCTACCATCTCCCGGTAAGGATTTCCACTAACTACACTACTCGTACTTTCTTGGATAGGCAAATTCTCACCGTGGTGCGTCCATACATAGTAATTATCGGCAAAACCATACGAGTAAAGATGACTTAGAACATCCCTCTTTCCTCTATAAGCTACATTCTTACATTTCTTACATGGACACTTCATTTCACCTACATCCTTATACACGGTACTTTGTTCCGCGAATTCAATAAACTCCCTCACACCCTTTGCAAATTCAACCTTAGGTTTCTTTTTTTCATCTAATCTTTCATACATCCACGCTCGTTCTAATCTTTTCATGTTATGTATCTACATTTCAATATATCTATGTTATAAACAAACAATAGTAAAATAAGAATAATAGCAACCAACAATACACAATAAATATTATCATACAAATATATAATTATTGTCAACAAGTACTCCATCTTTGAATTGGGTCCTTATCACTCCAACCTAAACCCGTCAATGTACGTTTCAAGTCACTAGTAAACACACACCTGTTATTTATTAATGAGGAAAAAATTTGGCAGCAATTCCCCTTAGTTCTCCAAATACACAATGTAGAATAAATAATTATTCCACATATGTATTTAGAGAACATTAAAGGAATCGTTACCAAACTCTTTCGTCATTAATAAATCACAAGTACGTGTTTACTACCTAAGTGACTTGAACGCACAAAGACAACGATCCCAAAACGGGGACTATTCAAGAATTGCTCCTAATGAGAAATTCTTGAACGGGTACTAGGTCGATCAACATCAAAACAAACAATAATTTGAACATCAACAATAAAAATAACGGCTACTAATTTTAAACCAATTTCTAACTTACAATTTATATTCTTTTAATTTCTAACTAGCATAACAATTTGTAAATGACATTTTAAACCAATTTCCATCATTTGACATTAGTTTATAATCATATCTAACTTTACATTTTAAACAAATTTCTAACTTACAATTTATATTCTACTAGTATACTACTAATTACTAACTTATATTTTTAACCAATTTACAACATTTTTGACCGATTTAGAACATTTTACTAATATATTAACTTTTATAACTAACATAACAATTTACAAACTATTAATATACTATAAATTTCTAACAAACATAACAATTTCTAACTTACATTTTTAACCAATTTCTAATATTCTACTAAAATATTAACTTTAACAATATCAACAACAATAATTTCTAACTTATATTTTTAACCAATTTACAACATTTTTGACCAATTTACAACATTTTACTAATATATTAACTTTTATAACTAACATAACAATTTACAAACTATTAATATACTACAAATTTCTAACAAACATAACAATTTCTAACTTACATTTTTAACCAATTTCTAATATAATAATACACACAACATCAACTATAACAACATAAACAATAATAATATCAACAACAACAATGGCTACTATCCTAGAGTCATTAACATAATTTAAATAATAATTCGTAATTTTAAAAGATAATTAGTAAGAAAAGATTACCTAATTAACTAAAACTGAAAATGGTGGTTGTTGATTGCGGTGGCAAAGTGGGAATAGATGGCGGCGGCAGGAGGGCGGCGGGCGGGAGGGGAGGGTGGCGGCGGTCTTGACAGGTGACGGTGGTTGATGGGGTGAACAATGGTGGGTGGTCGATGTTTTGGGGTAAATAATTAGGGAAATTGATTTGGGGGAAATGAGAAAGGTAAAGGGGGACGCGACTTGGTTTTATCAGAAAAAAAGAACTTGTGACGGACTAGCCGTCACAAATTCCGTTGCAAACCCGATTTTTTGAATTTTTGTGACGGAATATCCGTCACAAGTTTTAATTATTCCGTCACAGGTATGCTTTTTAGATTCCTTCTGCAAGAGGTGACGTGTGTCAGTTAAAGAAAACTTGTGACGGACTAGCCGTCACAAAGTCCGTTGCAAACCCGCTTTTTTTTGAATTTTTGTGACGGAATATCCGTGACAAGTTTTAATTATTTCGTCACATGTATACTTTTTAGATTCCCTCTGCATGAAGTGACGTGTGTCAGTTAAAGTAAATTTGTGACGGAATATCCGTCACATATAGTTGTTTTTGTGACGGAATATCCGTTACAAATCTTTGTTTTTGTGACGGATCACCCGTCACAGACTTTGGCGCCCTTGTTTTTTCAACGCGCCAAATTCTTGTGACGCTATGTGACGGCTAGTCCGTCACAAGTTTTTGTCCGTCACAAATCCGTCACAAGTCCGTTGCAAACCCGTGTTTTGTGACGGGATTTTCATCCGTCCCTACTGTTCCGTCACTATGCCGTGTTATCCTTGTAGTGTCTTGTAGAAGACTTGTCGAGACTTAGAGATGTCTAGGAGCATACATCCTTATAACATGAGAATGACAATGTGCAAATTGTTTTCCCGACTCTTTTCGAAATTTCCCATGTCCTTTTCAAAACCGAACTTTTGAACAACTTACTTTCAAAATAGCATGGTTTTAAAAACGCGGAATGCTGCCCAAATAGGACTAGAAATTTCGGCCAAAACAAGTTTTTATAGCCGGCATGCTGCCCATTTCAAATCTCATTTTTCAAATCGATCATTCGTTTTTCAAAATCAATCCAAAATGCCTCTCGAACCTCAACCAAGCATGAAATGCGTCAAGTCGTGTCCGGGTCATGGCCGTGTTAGGCCGGGTGTGTTTCGTTCTAAGAGTCTAGACCACGACCTTGTTGGGTCACCCAAGCTCACCTCTTGGGCCTTGAGTCATGTTGGTCGACCATTTGGTCTAGGATAGTCCATAGAAACGTCCAAGCTAGGCCCTTTAGGACGTTTCACTCGAACCTAAGGACTATGTTAGTCCAATCACGGGTTTAGTCACACCGAGTCCAGTTTAGAATCGAGCTATGACAGCTTGAGTCGTGTCGTCTTGTCGAGTCTAAAATGAATCGAGGTCTAAATCCAACCGTGAGTCGAACCTTTGGTTAATCAGTCTTAAGTCGAGTCTTTGCTTGAGTCAAGTTGGTGTCGTGTCCTTAAGTGTGCAGGGGCTCTTACATTTGAATATTGACTCGGTTCAGGGTTTTCTTGTAGAAAGGCCGCCAAAAACCCGACTTCAAGCAATGGAAGATGCTGTTAACAAACTCACTGAGGCCGTGAACCTCATGATGACCAGAATGGATGCGATCGAATCCAAGCTGGGTGAAGATTCCTCTTCATCTACCCCACCTCTGACAGATCTGGAGAAACGGTTCAAGTTCATCGAAGACCGTCTGAAACTCTCCCAGGGGAAGAACATCCACTATGAAAATGCTAGGGCCTATGCCCCGATTCAGATAAGTTGCCCACGAAC
Source organism: Silene latifolia (assembly GCF_048544455.1). Taxonomy (NCBI): domain Eukaryota; kingdom Viridiplantae; phylum Streptophyta; class Magnoliopsida; order Caryophyllales; family Caryophyllaceae; genus Silene; species Silene latifolia. The sequence goes on along the minus strand of NC_133527.1, from coordinate 114,079,317 downwards.
ATGGTACTCACCGACATCCCAAAGTTCAAGGGCACCGAAGATCCAGTCCACCATGTTAAGGCCTATAAAGGGTACTTAGCATTGAAGGGAGTACCTCCTGACATGCTCTCGAAATTTTTGCTCAATCTCTCGGATGAACACCGAAGGCGTGGTTCTATAATCTTGACCTTAAGAACTTCCCCACTTTCGAAGATATTACGGTGGAGTTCGTAAGCACTATCTTGACAATGTTGAGATTCAAACCAACATAAGGACTTTGGAAGTAATGACACGAAGGAAAAATAGGGCTTTACTTGAATTCCTTGCAAGATGGCGTATTTGAAAGCGTGAAGTTAGCCAAGAAGCCTGTGAAGTTGAAATGGTAGATAAGTTCGTAAAGAATCTACGACCTATTTACCGCAATGCTCGAAATACAGAATTTTGGCTCTTTCAAAGAATTGATAAGAATCGGGATAAAGGTAGAAGATGATGTCAGAATGGCAGAGGCTGAAAAGCCGAAAGGGTACCAAGGGGCCTCATCATCTAAGGCCAAGGCCCCAGCAACCACCCATATTGATGAAGCCATCAATCTCTTAGAAGGGCAATCGAAGAAACCGCAACGCCAAGCTCCAAGGGCATTCACCGATATCGGATGCACTTATACATACGCTCTCCAAAGGCTCATAGCCCAAGGAAAGTTGAAGCCTATTGGTCCAACTCCAGGACCCTCCTGGCCGATCAACAAGGTAAATGGTATAAACCAAATGCCTACTGTGCCTTTCATCAAGGGAAAGGCCATGATACTGAAAAGTGTTATCGACTGAAGCACGAAATTCAAGACATGATTGAGAATGGAACGCTCCCAATCCCAGCCATTAAACCCAATAACATCACCAATCCATTTGGCGATCACGCCAACTTTGTTTCTGTCGAAGACAATGTCGATTATTCCCATCTTATCTGCCCATGTCTCTTGAAAGAGGTGTTTATCGGGGAAATATTTGTGGATTGCTTTGAATTATTGCCAAACCCGAAGAATGAAATTCAAATCGGGAGTCTCGCTCTAGAATGTACTCCTCTCGTTAACGAAGTTAATAAAAGACAATTCGATTCACCAACTTTCATCACTGGCGTAGATCCTCAGAGGAATACCTCAGGATGGAGGCAGACCATCAAAGGGATCAAGGACCAGAGCCGAGCATCTAAGCTGACAGATGAACAAGAGAAAGCTCAAGACCGGATTTGAAAATTATGAGTCGGGATCTATTTTCTTATCTTAGTTGAGTCGAGTCTAGGACTTTCTTTTCTTAAAGTTGAGTCGTTTGTTCCGCGATGACCTAGGGTGTGTCCTAGGAGTCGTTCCTTCGAGTATGTTAGGCATTGGCCTTTCCAATAAAAAGTTGCAGTTTCATTTCCAAATATCTCTTGTTTTCAATCCTCAATCATTCCGAAACATGATAAAACATACAACACACTCAAAGGCATCCCTGGGGTAGAAATATGTCCCGTTTCAAAATGTAAGGTACACTAGGATCCCGTGTTTGATTCCTTTACCTATTCCATGTCTGGTGGTAGAAAACCTCCATCTGAACCAGTGTTTGTGACAAGCTTTTAGATGATTCTATGACAAACCCGGACTAGCTCCTTGTTTCTCCTATCGATGATGGAAGGCAAGCCTTTTCCCCAACAAAATCATCCCATCTCGAAGAGAGAAGATATAAACCTGTTCTAACAAGGAATTGTTAGTTCCTACCCAAATTAGTTGGTGAAGCCCAGTTTTCAAGGTGTATCCATTTATGACTAAGAGAATGAATAGAAGATCATTTTCAAAGAGAGAAAAAAAGAAGGTGAAAAAGAATGAAAAATGAGAAAAAGAGAAAAATTGGAAAAATGAAAAAAATGAAGAAAAAGAAAAATGAAAAAAGATGAAAGAAAAAGAAAAAAAAGAAAAAAAAAAGATGTTGAAGTTATTGCGGAATGCTTTTTGGTTGAATTTCGAAGTTACGGAAGCCAGAAGTCAAGTCAAGTACCCATAGTTGAAGTTCAATGGGCGAAGCCCAAAAGCGTAAGTAGTGACCTCTTTACCCTCTAAGTCCTTCCTGAGACAGTTACAAGGGGATAGTCAGGAATTTTGAGAATCATTCCGCTTGTGCTGTTACACCCAGCCTTTAGGGTCCAAACATGGAAATTTGAACCCACATCATTTTTCAACCCATTTGCACTCGTGGTTGATCAAACCCGAGACACCCATTCCAACCATATCAGCAGCCATAGACCTTGGCCTTAGCACCACAAAACAAACCTTCAGAATGATGGTTAACCATTCCAACTTTTTATTACCAAGCTCCGCATCCCAAAGAACCACAGCCTTTTGTACCAACCCTAGACGCGGGATTTAACAGTACCTTATAGGCTAGAACGGGATACAGCAATGATACCTTAGGTGAAATCTTCGATTGTGTACACACGAAAAACAATGCCAGTTTTATGCACCTTGATCGAACTACGTCGGATTTGATTTTGCTCCACGCGAATACGTAGGCAGTCCTTCTGAATAAGGGATTCAATCCACCCATCATCCAAGTTGTCATCTTGTCGGTTTCTTACGGGTCTTAACCAAGTCCAAATGAAGCCACCTTTGTTTGAGTCGGTCTTAGCACTCAATGTAGGCTAGGATAAGGATATAGGTTCAGATGAATAGTATCAAGTCTCAGAATTAGCTTTATCTACCAGTTTAGGCAAAGATGCTGAGTCACATAGATGTGGGTTTGTGTTGGGAACAGAAAATATGAAAAACCCGCTGAAAAGAAAGAAGGCGTGGAAGAAAAAATTGTAAAAGCCCGCTGAAAAGAAAGAAGGCGGTGGCAAGAAATGATGAAACTCGCTGAAAAGAAAGGAGGCGAGGAGAAGAGTGACAGAATGTTCCCAGCAAAAGTCATGTGTGATGTCTAAGTGTCCTCATAAAATCAGTCTGTGTTTAGTGTCTGGGCGAAGCCAACGTTGTTGCTCTGTGAGTTTAATCCACCTTGTCAAGGGCAAGTAATCTTGATTCCCATGTGTCCTCGGGAGCGCGGCCAAGCCATACGATATCTCCGTTCCACGTCCGACGACCTTGTGATTCCCGTTTGCCATCTTTTGGCGCCAGAACGGCCAATTTACATTTCTACCCCCAACAAGTCCATAATTGAATTAAAACCCGTGCACACTTAGGGTTTTATTTTCCTTTTTTGTTTTACGGTAGCGGGCTACGCCCACGTTGTTTACGGGTCATACGAAGTGTCTGAGTCGTATTTCATGCTCACCCGTCAAGAGTCGTATTTCATGCTCACCCGTCAAAGTTCGATTTCAAAAATTTCAAAATTTCAGAATTTCAAAAACTTTTTGCGAATTGTGGATAGATGATACAAGTAGTAGAATCTTTTTGGGTCGATAGCCCAATTATTCAAAATTTTCAACATGTTCAAATTTCAGGTCGATGACCCAGTCTTTCAAACTCAAATTTCGGGTTGACGACCCAACATTCCAAGTGATGTCAAATTCAAAATTCGGGTCGATGACCCAATTATTCAAAATTTCCAAATTCAATTTTTGGGTCGATGACCCAATCTTTCAAATGATCTAATTTTAGGATCGATGATCCAAATGTGCTTATGTGATGATTATTGCTAGTACGTTTTTGTGTTTCAAATATAGCAGGATATGCTTCAACTGGGGGCTCTAAAGTCTTCGACTTTAGAGCCATTGCAAACTGGGGGCTCTGAAGCCGTTGGCTTCAGAGACCATTATCAAGATGTAAAGGATGATATCCACCAAGAATTCAATTCAATACAAGAGTATGAAATGGAAGAATTCCGTAGCTGAAAGCAAATGATGAAAGCGGCGGCAACCTCCTTGGAAAGTCCCGTCCCATTTGGACACCTGCCGTGAGATGATAAGCTTTGGGCAAATGTCGTGCAGATGATGAGTTTTGGACATACGCCACAGATGATAAACTTTGGGCATGTGTCGGCATTTCCGAACTACGACGCGGGTTTGATTCCGTCAGAAACGGATACGTAGGCGCCCGAGGATAAGGCTCAACCCACCATTTATGCAATTTATGGGTCGATGACCAACGATAATAATTCGACGCAACAGAAGCAAGAGTCAGTCCCCAGCGAAGTTTCAGGTATGATCTCTTCTTATGGCTGGCGAGCTTATATACGCAAGTCTAATGGACTATAAACGACCCGAAGAATCCTCAGGTCGAGAGGGACCTGGGGTATACTTTGACTTTCGCCTTGTCCAAGCCTCAGTCAAAGTGGGGCTCTTTAGATACCCGTATCTGTCGATATTGGAATTTATAGAGAACCCGACAAACACCCGATGATGATAGGACACATGTATTCTTTAGTTGTCATTGTCATTATTTGGAGCGCGTTTTACGATGTAGAATGGGCGTCGTCGATGAAGTATTTTATTAATTTAAATGATATTTAAATTAAAGTTTTTTTTAGTGAGTTCATTTTATTAATTTAAATGATATATAAATTAAAGTCTTTTTAAGGTGATTTCAATTTAATTTATTTTATTTTGAATTTATTTTCCCAAGTTTATTTTATTGAAAATAAAATAAATATTTGATTTGAAAAATCATTTTATGAGTATATTTGGTTTGAAAAATCATTTATTTTAATGTGTTAATTGATTTGAAAAATCGATTTGAAAATCGAAAAGAACTCGTTTTGAACATGTGTTTTTGAGCTCGATATTAGCTCGGTTTTTGAGCCCGTTTTCTTTACGAATTGGCACGAATCTCTAGTACACTAACCAACCTAGACCACTACCCATCCAACCCCAGTTCGAACCCCATAACCATGGCCCAAATCCCGTCCCAAATCACCCCCAACAGCCCGCGCAAAACACCAAGCAGCCCCCCTGTTTTGCAGCTCAATCCCGAGCCCAAAACCCGCTCCAAATACCACCAAAACCCGTGCCCATTAACCCTAACCCATACCCTAGTATCCTACCCATATTACCTTACCTTAATCACCAAGAAAACCCCCCATACGAACCCTAGAAAACCCCCCAAAAGCTGCTGGACAGCAGCTATGCTCAGCCGAGCCCGTCTGCCTCTCCTCCCTTTTAACCTACTTTAACTCCTTATAAATACCCACCCTTCACCATACATTCATTCCTCTAAGTTCTCCATACATCCTACTGTCACTCACAAGCTTTAAACCCCAGAAACAAACCCTAATTGCCTCTCAAAAACCCTCCACAAAACCGACATCCAAACTGGAACAGTTTGTGTGTCCTCTTCGAAAAACAATTCGTTCCTCCTTCAAACATCCATCAAAATTCGAGTTTCTTGTTCCTAATTAACTATACAACATCCATCTACACATTAGACAAAGATTTACGAGCCGAATTGCCCTTGAGAGTACACGAAATCCCTCGCGGCTTTTCCTGTCTGTCCAGTTCTGTTTGTGCTCGTTTTTTGTGCCCAATAACTCAAAACGAGCAGGGGTTGCTTTAAGATCTCTGTCCTCCTCTCTTTCTAGTTTTCAAAAAAACGAGGGAGAAATCGTTGTTTGAAAGTTGCTGTCCAGATTCGATAAAAACGTGTTGTTTGCTTTGTTTCTTCGTCGACGACGGCCTCTCGAGATAAAATCTACCATCGATTACGACCCAAGACGGTGTCAACGATACATGTAGGTTGAGGGTGCATCAAATCCTCCTCTTTCTCCCTTTTATTTCGTTTTTTTTTTATGTTTGTTTTTTATAGTTTGTTTTTGTTTGTTTATCGTTTTTTTGTTTATCGATTGTTCTAATTAACTACGAAACTAGTTTAGTCCGAGTATGAGTTAAAGTACCACCATGAACACCCGCGTTGACTTGAGATGGGAAAGAAACCGCTGCATCAGTCGGTCGTACACCCCCGTCTCATTTACATATCCTCGTGTTCAAGGTAGGGCATTAATAAAACAAATTCTAACTTCGCTCTTCGCTTTTGACCCCTCTCTTCTCTCGTGTGATTCGACCCACCTTAGGACCCGTCACATGTTAGTATGACCTCTGATTGTTAACATATAACTCATTTAGATGACATTAGATCAATTTGATAACCTAATTAGACACATTAGGGTACATCGACATAGCTTTTAAAATCAATCGACAATTCTGTAACTTAATGAATGCATCTCTCTCTTTCACCTAATTTCTCGCTAGTATAAGAGTGCGTGATTAGCACCTTCTTATTAACACTCGATGAGTTAAATTAATTAGCAAACTTGACCTAATTGGACCCATTTAGGCCGTGTAGAATGCGCGTTTGCAAGGTATCTTTTCAAATCGATCAACGTCGTTTCTAACTTGTTTCCTATCTCGTTTCGCAATCATCCATCTAACCTAATGAATCTAACCTAGGAACTAGGATAGCCGTGTTTGGTTTGGCCGTGATTTGGCCGTGTCCTTTGATCTTTCTCGTTTCGTTTGTTTCGCATCGTTTGTTCCTTATTGCTTTATCACTTGTAATTTATCGTTTGTTCATCGAGTTGTAATTTTCAAGTTAGTTTTCTTTTATCGAGTCAAAACCTCTTTCAAAAACCTTAGTCTTGTTTGGTTAGACGGTTGTACCCCAATGCAAGTGAGAGCGTAGTAAATCGCATGTTGTTTAAAGCAACATGGCCCGGTTTATGCTAATGCATGCTTTGGTGCGTGACCCAATGTCTAATTCGATAAGATTAAGTGAAAGCACACATTACGAGGAGTGACCCAAGGCTGTGAGTCATGTGAGCCGTGAGTCACCCCTTTGTGCACGTTTTCCTAGGCCGAATGGCCATGTGTCGTGTATGGTGTCGTATATAGAGTTGTATTTTAGATCGAGTTGTATCTTTAATTTATCGTTGTGTCGGCATGAAATGCCTGGGTTGTAATAGGATAGATCCCAACGGCTCCCCCATTCCCATCAAGCCTTGTTTGCTTTGTTTTGTATGTTGTTAGATTAATCAACCCACATGCTAAATTACAACTTTGACAAAGTTAGTTTAGTTGCATCTAAAACGACATAGAAATTGTTGTCACATGTTAGGGTTTAAAACGATGTTTGCATATCATATATCGTAGTAGCTATGACCTTGTTTGAACTCCGACACTTGACTTAGTAGAGGCCGTTATCGACGGGCGGGGTTAGGTGTCCTTATGGGCTTCCTAACACGTACCCTCACCCCTTACTCAAGATCTATGGTTTGTGGATCTGTCTAAATACCATTGAATTACGAGAGTCATTCAAATCGAGTGATATAGGGTACAAGTCTTTATCTTTAATCACTCGTAGTCGATTGGCTTTATACTTTTCGATGAAAGGTGTAAAGTTGACTTGAACGGTTCCAAGTTCCCATAAAACTTGGTGGCGACTCTAATTTTTCTTAATTCAATTCGAAGGAACCTCGAGTCGATTATGCCTAGTGTGGATCCCGCGGACGCAGTTCCCGAGGGCCTTGTCCACACAAAGTCAACTAAATACTATAAAATTGGTATGTAGATCTTACCCTTGACGCAAGGAACACTATGATGCAAAGAACAAGATGATCCGACACTCCTAGCCTTAGGGATTTGCCAACAACGCGACGAGAGAGAACTACGTAACTCCTTTTTCTTTTGAAAGGTTTAGAAAGGTTAAAAAGTGATGAAATAAACTGACGGAAACCTTTTATATTAAACTCGCGTTATTAGTAAAACCCGTCAAAACAACCCCGTAAAACACACTTACTCGATCGAGTAACTAACGTACTCGATCGAGTGCCCCTTACTCGATCGAGTACCCAACTTACTCGATCGAGTACCCTACTGAGCAGGACTCATCGTTTTTGCGTCAAAAACTACTTACTCGACAGAGTAAGCCCAACTCGATAGAGTACCCATAGACATAGAAAACCGTAGTATTACATTTTCGGCGTAAAGTTGTTCACAAACTGTCGATCAAACGCCGCGATTCCAAAACATCTTGTAGTCCGATAATCAACGGGTGTTTGTTGGAGTCTCTGTAGATACTGGGTATCTACAGAGCCCCCACTTTGACTGAGGCTTGGACATGGCGAAAGTCAAAGTAGAGCCCCCAGGTCAATCGAAGATTACAACCTGGAGACCCAAACGACGTCGAGGCGGCTCGAAAGGATTCGGGCCAAGGACCTGCCGTCGGGAAAGGCGACGCCAAGGCGACTCGAGGGTACGAGCCAAGGACCTATCGTCGAGAACAGTTTAGAGTCTGTCGACTGTCCGTGCGGTTCATTTAAAGTCCGTTAGACTACGTACAAAGGCTCGCCAGCCATAAGAAGGAGTCATACTTGAGGCATCTTCGGATACGTCCTTGCGTGTTTGCGGACAAAGGCTCGCCAGCTGTGGTGCGTACATGAGTAGGGCTCGCTAGCCATGATGCGTAGTAAGGCTCGCAAGCCATGGTGCGTATAGGAGGAGGGCACGCCAGCCGCGATGCGTTGTAAGGCTCGCCAGCCATGGGGCGTATATGAGGAGGGATCGCCAGCCACGATGCATTGTAAGGCTCGCCAACCACGGTGCATATATGAGAAGGGTCGCCAGCTGCGATGCATTGTAAGGCTCACCAGCCATGGTGCATATATGAGGAGGGCTCGCCAGCCGCGATGCGTTGTAAGGATCGCCAGCCATGGTGCGTATATGAGGAGGGCTCGCCAGCCGCGATGCGTTGTAAGGCTCGCCAGCCAGGGTGTATATATGAGGTGGGCTCGCTAGTCGCGATGCGTAGTAAGGCTCGCCAGCCATGGTGCGGTCGATTAATTGACCGTGAGAATAGCCGCATCGGATGGGCTTGTTTTGAAGGTAGCGGACTCATGATGCCGCCGTGGAAATAGTGAATTTGAATTTCACTATCAATGTTGTTAAAATGAGCGGGTCCCACGAGGAAGCCCCCTGTTGACATTTTGAAGGAATAGTGAATTTTGAATCTTCAGTACTCGTTTTTTTAGTTTAAAGTGGCGGTTTTAATCGCCTTTTGTTTGAATTTTTTGAAGGAAATAGCGAATTTTAAATTTCGCTATTACGTCTGAAGTGACGGTTTATGTGCCGCCGTTGACATGTGAAGGAAATAGTGAATTTGGAATCTTCACTATTACGTTTGAAGTGACGGTTTATGTGCCGCCATTGACATTTGTGGTGAAAATAGTGGAATTTAATTTCCAACTATTATTTTGAAAATGACGGTTTTAAATGCCGTCGTTTGAAATTTGACGAAATAGTGAATTTGAATTTTCACTATTATTTTGAAAATTGACGGTTTTGATTGCCGTCGTTGAAATTTGAAGGAAAATAGTGAATTTGGATTTTCACTATTATGCTTTTGTATTTGAAAAATGGCGGTTTTAATCACCGTTTGTTTCGAATTTTGAAGGAAAATAGTGAATTTTGATTTCACTATTTGTTGTTGTATTTGAAAAATGACGGTCCTTAATGTCGTCATTGAAAATTTGAAGTTTATTATGGGAAATTGGGCCAAAGCCCAAAATTTCGCTGAAAGAGCAAGGAGCACCTCATTGAGGCGCGAGCAACCTGGCGAGTCAAGGGAGCTTCCCTATTTTTCTGTAAAAGACACGAGAATGGCTTGCTCGTCATTCATTCTTCGTCTTCCTCACACATACTCGAAAACGCGCGAAAAATCGCCATTGTTGGTCTCTAGCTTGCTTCCGTTCGTGCCATCATCAACAATGTCATCTCAAGGTATGTATTTCCCCTTGAATCCATTTGAATTTGTTGGTCTTTTTGATAGATTGATTTAGCGCGAAATTTTACCCTAAAAAATCGATTTGGGCATTTTTCATTGAGCCCATTTCGAGTGAAATTGATGATTGTATTAAGTTAGAAACCTGTTTAGGAGTATAGGGGTGCTTTTAGTTTGCATTTTGGTCCCCGTTCCCGCTCCCTATGCTCGAAAAACGTGAGTGAGGCGAAGGAACCATCTCATTTCACAATGCCAAGTTTATTTGCTTGGGTAGTGGGTCCCACTAGGTTGCATTGTAGTTGGGAAAGAGCGTATTTGCCATTGTGGACCTTTATTGGGTATTGTGGGCAAAATTGGAATTTTTGCCTTTTGTGACGGTTTTATGTCTGACGGAATAAGATCCTGTTTGAGCTTGAATTGAGTCAATTTGCCTTGAAATAGACCTTATTAGTAGTTTAGGTTGCTTTGAGGCGTGATAAAATCACATTGTCTCGTCGTGGTCGTATTTTGAATTTTTGACCGGTTTGCGCTCAAATTGGCGTAGAAATTGCGTTTTTGAGCCTGTAGAAAAATACCCCATTGTATCAGGAATGTATTTTGATTTGTTGGCGGACCTTGTATGGGTCTTGGGGTGCCGTTTTTTTTGTTGTGGTTGTTTTGATTCGTATTTTGCTTGAAAAGAAGAGGAGTCGTTTTTTTTGCTTTTTTTTTGTAAATTGTTTTTGTTTGGCAAGGCCTGGGCGGGATTGCCCATGTTTTGCTTTGCAGGTTTTTTTTTTGGATTTGTCGATTTTATGTCGTCGTAATGCCAAAATTTTGGCTGACGTTCTTTGTTTGTAGGAGAGTGTTCGGGACATGCTGGGTCCCTTGCTGCGACCTTTGAGGAGCTGTTTGGGACGGGGTCGGTTAGCACTCCGGTTAGTGCACCCGCCGCGGTAGTGGAGGACGCTTCCGAGGAGGAGGGCCCCCCTCTGAGGAGACTGTTGAGGCCAAGAGGGCCGTTGAGGAGCCCGTTGTTGGGGCTACTGGTGTTGAGAGAGCTCAGACTGGGTCTGAGGCTGGTACCTCTGGGAGGAGGGTTTCTACGAGGAGGCGGACTCCTCGGCCGACGAGACGGACGTTATGGAACGTCGCTAGGGTCGTTGAGATGCCTTCCATCCGTCACGTTGTGTCTCGTGGTCAGAAGAGACGGAGGGTGGAGACGGTTAAGGATGATGCAGACATCGCGAGTTGGGAGGCCAGACGGGTTACGGCCCCGCGGGGGTTGAACCTGCGGGCAGCGCCTGCTTGGGCCGAGGGTTTTGACGGTAGCCAGTTGCTGCTTCGACTGGACAAACACATCTCCTACCGTGCTCACGAGGGCTTGGTGAGTCATGTCACCTGATTGAATTTTCGTCACTTTTTGAAGTATCAAACCTGGATAGGTGTTCTGACGTTGTTTGTTTTTTATTTCAAGAGATCTGCACCATGAGGACTTTCTCGGGCTTCACTAACTGCCTGGGCTTTTACGACGTTCTCAGAGCCGGGACGAAGGCGTAGATAGAGTTCGGCTTTTGGGCCGTTGGTGGTCGCTTGGCGAGATATTCACATGTCTTCGATTAGGTTGAACCTGTGTCTGATCCGTGCCATGTTGGATCGATACTAGATACGATGTCATCGTTCCACATGGAGTTTGGGGAGGTCGGTGTGACCTTAGAGGATTTTGTCATGATATCTATCCTCCCTTGTGGCGAGACACCTGTCGAGTTCATAGAGACCAGAGAGGGTGTCTTCTCATGCGGTTACTCATCTGATCTGTACTATTATGCCTGAGCCTTCCGACATTACTCCGTACCTGATCGCGAGTTTGTATGTGAGAGACCACTTCAGAGAGATAGTGGTGGGTGCCGCTCCGGTGCCGTTGGCGAGTCCGGAGGCTGAGGCTAGAGCTGACGCGCAGGAGGCGCGGTTGTGGTTGTGGTACTTCTTGGGTGCCACGTACTTTGGCGACAAGGGTGAGCGCTTGTCGACCAAGGTACTTCCTCTCTTTGCTGACCTTGACACTTTGGGTCAGTTTGACTGGGTTACGCCGGCTTTGGCGAGTTTTACCCGGTATATGCACGCAGCGGTGCGTCCGGAGGTAGTGGGGGATGGTAGTGCCCCTGCTTTGTTTGGTCCTGGCCTCATCTTGGAGGTACGAGCGTTTTTTGTAGTTTTGAGTTTGATTTCGATTTTGATTTTGGCAATCCTTTAGAAAGACTGGCTGATTTGTGTTTGCTGTGTTTGGCTACAGGCTTGGTTGTATGCTTACTTCGTCCCTCTGCGTCCGGAGACTACAGGTGGTGTCCCTTTGACCTACCCCGCTGTGAGGGGTTGGACGGTGGCTCAGAAGAAGTAAACTAAGTCGACTTACGAGGACTGCAGGCGTCGTGTGAACGCCCTTCGAGTTGTTGACGTAAGTTGCTCTTCCTTACTCCTTCTCCTTTATAGAGATAGATAGAGATAGGATTACTAGGTAGCTTAGGAAGCCCCCAATCGGTTAAGTAGCTTTATCTTGAATGCAGTTTGTAGGGCGGCCTTGGGAGCACTACACGGAGGTGTCGACCGCTGTCAGGGAGCATATGCGGCCTCGCAGCTCCCAGCGCTTGTACTTGGAGACGACGATCGAGCCTGTTTGGTACTTGGGCGAGCGCTTAGCCCATCAATGCCTTACTGAGTTCTCCGTGGTACCGATCGACCCGCCTAGGGTGTTGTTCCAGGATTCGATCCCCGACGAGGTTGAGGAGCACCTTCACGGTCAGGGTGGTGAGAATTTGTTGCTATGAGACGTTGACTACGACACCTTCCGGTTGTCGAGGCTTGCCTGGTACCCGATCGAGGTATATTTTCATTTGTTCTTTTGTTTTCATTGTCTTCTTTGATAGGAGGGTTTGTTACCTTTGATGCGGACCAGAATTACAGAGAGTCGACGCGTTGATGAGGACTCAGCCCCCAGTTTTCCCGGCGGAGATCACCTTTCAGGGACCGGGCGGTGAGGAGCTACAGTTGCGCCTGCCAGAGCCAGCGGTTGCTGAGGTGACCGATGTTGGCATGGAGTGGAGGTTGGTCGTTCTGAGGGTGAGTTCCTGACTTGAACATTTTTCCTCATTCGTGTTTTGCCTTGCATTATATTGAAGGACCTTTTTGGCTGTAGGTGACGACCGTTAGTCATCAGGCTTTGTGGCGAATGGCTAACCGCTGGAGGGCGCTTGCTGGTGACTTGGCTGCGAGGGAGGCTCGGCTTTCTCAGGTACTTTTGTGTGTTGTTTTTGTGTATTTTGTGTTGCATTTCGCGGTTTTAGATCTTGATGATCTGTATTATGTTTTGTAGGGTACCGCGGATCTGGCGGAGCTTGCTCGGGTCCGTGCCGAGTTGGATACGACCAGGTCGACGATCGAGGCCCAGGGGTTGGGGATCACTTGTCGAGACAAGGAGTTGAGCCTTCGTGAGGACGAGTTACGGAGTCGAGACGCGGAGATTACTTCTCTTACTTGGCTGCAGCGGAGGAGCTTCATGTCGAGATGGAGCGCGAGACGCTGGAGAGTTCTCCGGAGAGGGAGTCTGAGCAGGTGGTAGTGTTTGCGTTGGTGGCGACTCCTCGCGAGACCGGGACTGGTCCGACGGGAGGCGCTGAGTAGTTGTAGTAGCTTGTCCGTGTGTTGGACTCTTGTTTGTACATATTTACATTTTGCTTGAGGCGGTTTGTATATATGTGTTTTTGGATTGTGGTTCATTTTGTGATTTTTTGGCTTTTTTTGGGTTGTGTTTCGGAGGATCGCTGTCGGCTGTCAATTCCCCTCTTGCTTTGCATCAGTTCCTGCGTGTCTTTTATATGATGTTTTACATCCCATTTTACACGCATTTCAGAGCTCATTCATGTAGTTTATGCTGCCATTTCCCCTATTTCCGTCTACTTCCGTATTTTTGTACATTATTGCAGAAATGTGAAGAATCCAGCGGAAACCGAGCTAAATCCGTCCTCGAGTATCCTGCATTGCATATGACGTGAAGTATTCACCCGAGGAACGAGCTTGGTGCGCAATTCAAGGCCCAAAAGACAAATCCACGAGATTATAGAAGTCAAGTAGCAGCTCAAGCAGTCGATCGACTACTGCTATCAGTCGATCGACCAACCTGCGGGTTCCAGAAGCTACTGTATACTGAAGATCAGTCGATCGACCACCATGCTCAGTCGATCGACCAATATGCTATCCCAGACGAGAATTAAAAGACCGAGGAAGCGCAAGCCCATTGAGTTTAGGTTTTGGAAATAAAAGTTACGTATGTTTGCTATATAACGTAACTTAGAACACCAGTTTTAGGGATCCGAATTTTATCAAGTTTTTACATTAAAGTTTTACATACGGTTCTTAGAAATAATTAGGGTTTGGAATATTGTTTAAGCATTGGAATTTTCGCTCTTGTTCTTAATCTTTCCTCTGCTATTCTCGGTATTCTTCTGCCCTATTTCAATTCACATCTATTTCGTTATTAGTATAGAATTGCTAGTTAGATTCCCGAAACCATATTATTGTTGCATGTTAATTGTTTGTCCTACCGCTTTAATTATGAATTCAGTACTTTTATGCCCTAGTTTTATTGTTGTTATCACCTTCAGCATGAGTAGCTAAATTAATTGTGCTAGGATGTAGGAGAATCATAGCGTAGGCGGCGTAGTATTAAATTGGACTGAATCGCGTGTCAGTCGATCGACTGCCTTACCCGGTCGATCGACTGACCACGTGAGGTTACCTTTCGTTTTAATTGATTTTATTGTTGTATTTAACGAATCGAATGCATGCGACCGGTTAGATGCTTAATTTATAACTGACCCATTAGATCGAAAGATAGGGATAGTTGTTAGACCACCAATTAAAATGACTAAACCGTGCTGAGATCGAAAGATAGGTATAGTTTAGACCGTTAGTCACTTCTCAGGACGAGAGTCGGTATTAGTGATATTAGGGACCTATAGCGAGATCGAAAGATGCTATTTGTTAAGAGTGGACCGAGAGGACCTCTTGTTTCCCGCCTCACTTGTGTTTGATTCAGACCGACTTAGTATGCTGCCGCCGAAGCTGTAATGAACTGACCATCCTAGTACCCCTTCTTTATCTGTTTAATCCGTCTTTTTAGTTTATTGTCTTTATTTATTCTTAGCTATAGACCAATTCAAATCAAACCCCCCATCTTATTGTTACCTTAGACTGAATTTAAACAACTAGAATTTACATCTGCCTCTCTGTGGTTCGACCCGACTGCCGCTAGCTATAGTTGTAGTTGGAAATTATAAATTTATTTTTGACACCTCACGACGGGTATAAAATTTTGGCGCCGTTGCCGGGGAGGCAATAGTTCTAATTTTTAGTTGTTTTATTTTTAGTCTTTCTTAGTTTAAGGGACTTCTGTTCCTTAAACTCTTCTTATATTCTTTTTGTAGTTTCTTCTTATGCGCAGGTCACAGGGTGGTGAACTAGTACCATTAAATCCTGAGATCGAGAAATCCTTGCGCGAGTTGAGACGATCACAAAGGGTATTACCGACAGAGGAAGAGCTGAGTACTCTGTCAAGCTATTACGAGAACGAGCTGTTCGAGGAAGACCCACATTCTTCACCCGTTTCCACTTCTTCAACCGAGACAGTCACTTCTCCGTAAATTCCAGTCATGGGCGAGGAAGCGAGTATAGCTAGTCATTCGAGCCGACACCGTGCAAATTTATATAAGGGGTTCGAATTACCAGGAGATGACAGGAAGTTCGAACCAAAGCCTTCATACATTAATATGGTTGAGAGAAACCGATTCGGGGAGTGCAAATGAAGATGCAGCTAAGCATATGGAGACATTTATTGACTCATCGTTGTTCCATACCCCCACCAGCCGGCGTGACCCAAGACCAGATCAAGGAGACTATGTTTATCTTCTCCCTTCGTGATCTTTGCAAGGGAGTGGTATAGAGATCCGGGACCGAGCCGTTCATGGGATCACCGATTGGAATTCATTGGCTTTGGCATTCTACAAGAAATATTTTTCTCGCCTCAAGACCAATGCAATTAGAGCTCAAATCACGAGCTTTAAACAAGGGCCGGACGAGAACTTCCACGAAGCATGGGTCCGTTTTAAGAAGTTGGTGCGAACCATACCGCACCATGGGTTCGAAAAATGGAGCTTGTGCAATCAGTTCTATAATGGGTGTATGACGATCGAGGGCTATTTTGGATCTGCAGAAAGTGGCCGATTTCTTGAGAATTTGGGAGAAACCAAGGGGTGGAAGATCATTGATGATCTAGCCACCCACAAGGCCGAGTATGGGAATTCCAGAGGGAATCAAAGGAGGAGCGCTGAATCTCCTCTCGTAGCCGCACTTGAAGCTCTCACTGCGAGATTTGACAAGTATGAACTAGGAGGAGCTTCAAAGGGGTGTATTTACCAAGTAAATCTTTGTGTCGACGGTCCTTTCGTCTCGTGAAAGGTGCGGAGTTGAGGGACACGTTTCAAGAATTGTCCTAGTCCCTTTGAGTCTTGTCGCCTTTCAACATTATAGGCAGACAAACACCTACTATGAGCCTAATGTTCATCCCAACCCGAGGTGGAGTAGCCAGAATGTCCTAAATCCAACTCCACCTCCGCAAAGAAGAACCCTATGTGCCCCCTCATCAAAAGCAACAACAATATCAAAAACCTCCTTATATGCGCGCAAAGAAAGCAACAACAATCCCATAGTTCGATTTTGCCGAGTTCAAGAACTTGTTTTTGAAGGAGTCCCAAGCAAGAGAGGCCGGGATGAAGCTACTAGAGAGCCAAATTGCTCAATTGGCTAGTAAGAGTATCTCTCGAGCTCCGGGACACTTACCGACTCAAACCGACCAAAAGGAGACCCTAAACACCATCACGTTGAGGAGTGGGTCCACCCTGGAGGGGCCTGCCATGGTCGAGGACGCTGTTGAAAAGAATGAGGCGGATCCGAGTCAAAAGAAAGTCAGAACGAATAATTCAAAGAAAAAGGCGTCTACGGGTATATCGTCGATCGATCGATACACCCGATCGATCGATCGATATGCGGGTTACAGCAGCTTTCTGAACTGTACACCTCGGTCGATCGACTGAGGATAGTGGTCGATCGACCAAGATCACTGCTGATAGCGAGATTTTTCGTCCTCCGATGGCCGATAACTTGAGGGATCATTTGTTCCGGGGCACGACTACTCCGAAAGTGTTAGGGCGGACCGAGTCCGATGGGTCGATCCCGATCCGAAGTTCGATCCAATGACGGTTAATGGCTCACATTTGAGACGGTCCGAGGAGGGTTCGAGCTTCAACAAGGAGAAAGGTGGACTTCCAGCCCTAAGTCCACGGATGCCGGCATGCGCAACTTAGAGGAGAGGGCTAAGGTACTTCTTACAGCCCCATATCCGGAGAGACTAGTGCCAACAAAGAAACAGGTATCTTTCAGTAAGTTTGAAAAAGTTATTCGTAGCTTGAATGTACAAGTACCTTTCCTTGAGTTGGTCAATCAAGTGCCTGCCTACACTAAATTCATGAAACAACTCTTGTCTAAGAAAAAGTCACTTGAACATGTTCATACTGTCGCATTAACTAAAGAGTCATGCTCTTACTTGTCTCACACTGCACCTCACAAGCTAGAGGACCCGGGTAGCTTTTCTGTTCCTTGCAATATAGGTACGTTCTCTATTGAGAAGGCATTATGTGACTTAGGAGCTAGTATAAGCGTCATGCCTTTGAGTCTAGCTAGGAAGCTCAAATTGACTAGGTTCGCAGTGACATATATGACAAGATCTGAGATGGTGACCGATCTGCGGGTCCACCAATAGAGTCTTAGAGGATATCCCCTGTCCAAATAGGGAAGTTCTTCTTCCCCGTCGACTTCGTGGTACTTGACATGCCTGAGGATGCCCATATTCCCATTATTTTGTGTAGGCCATTTCTGCACACTGCTGGTGCAGTCATAGATGTCGGTCTAGGAACCTTGACTTTCAAAGTGGGAAAGCATTCTATTGTTTTTTCCCAACCTGCTAAGAAAAAGGACACCATGTGGCATGTGACTTGTAATACGGTTTCTGAAAAGAAATCGTACTTTGTGCTTCCTGAATTGCCTGTCTCTATTACTACTTCTGTGTTAACCCCTCCGCCCCGACTGGGAGCAAAAAGGAGGAAGAATATGTTGTTTTAGATGTTGCAGGAGCTGGTTTGGGGAAGGAAGTGCTGCAAGTTGCTCCAACTGTAAAGAAGCCGATCATTCAAAGAGGAGGTCTTGGTTGCCTGAGCTATAGAATTAATGAGATAGTTGATGACGAGCCGGTCAAAGCCAGAGAGTCTGATTTGGATTCTGACAAGCCCGAAGAGATCCTTGATTGGGGAGATGATGAGAGTGTTGCCCCGTTGAGTTCAGCGGACGTAGAAGCTAAGAAGGGTGCAGCTGCTGAGATAAGCACCGTTGAGGCTACCTCTAGTAGCCAGAAGCCGACAAAGTGGGCCATACCGTGGCCATTCTTGATCAACTATTAGTTGATCGAGCTCTTTATAAACTTCAATTTATTTGCTTTTGTTAGACGCTTTTTATTGCTTTTGTGTGCGCGAAACTTCACATTTTATTTTGCTTGCTTAGGATTTTATACGGTTGATAATTTGCTTTGGGTTTTGCGCAATTTTGGGCGCGTATTATTGTGCACTTGCAGGTTTTTAGACCTCATTAGCTCAAGTTATTGAGCAAATACGAAAGAAATAAGGAATACAGCAGTATTTTCAGTCGATCGACTGGATACATTGGTCGATCGACTGCCATCCTTAGTCGATCGACCAAGGACGCTGCTGTACCTATTCACGACCTCTCCCCTGCTGTGTTTGGTCGATATGCGGACTTAAGGGAGTTTTCTACTCCACTTTACTTTCCGTCAAATTATTTATTTCTTCTAATTTTTCTCATTTGTGCACAATTTTACCGCTTCAAAATTGTCTTCTCGATTTTATGCGTGGGTTTTATTTGTCTTTTAGGTACTTATTAGTAGCACTGCTGGCTACTGAAACCTCCTAGCTCACGCTGGTTTAGGGAGGTTTCTTTTTTGCTGCGCTTAAAGTCTTGTAAGTTCCCGATTTTCACTTCATGTCTTATTTATTTCATTTTCTCGCAAATTCCCATTTCTCTTTTCTTCATTACATGATTTTGCACAATGGGGACATTGTGCGATTTGGTTTGGGGAAGGGTTTTGCGTCGCATATCATTTGCTTGCATTCACGTTTACATTCTGTTTTGCATTGTTCTTTTCATTTTAAACGAAATTCAAAAAAAAAAAAAAATTGAAAAATTTCAAAAATTCAAAAAAATGCACGTTCATTTTAGCATATAGGTCGAGTCGGAACGGTAGTATTTCAAGGATGATATTGTATTTTGGACCTGTTTTGCCTGAGCCTTGCTTGATTGACATGTTATTAGTAGAATCGTATAAGTGCATACCTACGAGTTTTCGTTAATTATTTGCTGGACTTGAGACTTGACTTTGAAAATTGGCAAACTACATCATATTTCTGAGATTTAAAGCCTATAACTGGTGACATCAATGACCAGTTTATTTAGGAATGTGAGTAGTACTCCTTATGAGGCATGTCACATAAATGTGCATAAATATGAACTTAATCTGCTTAATACCTATATGCATTCGGTCTGTGGTTAGTTGACACATGTGGTAGAGGTTTTGCCCATGAACCCCACACTGCCAAAAATATCCCTTTTTGTCCCATTTACTACATCCTACATTTAGCCCGCCCTTGTCAAGCTAGTAGTCTGTGTTCTTGGGATTGTTACTTAGTTTTTGGTGGCATATGCTCTGTTGAGACGTTATTGGGAAGATGAAATAAAGGAAGGAAAGAAACAAAGTTGAAGAAAAAAGAAAAAAAAAGATGAAAAAATGATTCGAAGAGAAAAAAAAAGAGTTATGTACTGTTCGTGCAGTCGATCGACTGCCCCTTTTGGTCGATCGACTGAGGTTCGAGAAAAAGAGAAAGAACAAATTCGCATAATTCAAGCCTTTATCTTTTGGCGATTTTTGCTCCCATGTATTATTCATATTTTATGGGGAGTTAGTTGATTACTTTTATACCTGGAGATTGTGAGATTTGTGCTTGCTATAGCACCGTTCCATTTGTTTTTTGAGCAAGAAGTTGGATGTTTCCATATGGTTCCGTTACGGTACTAGCTTGATCACCTGTACCTCCACTTTTCCATAAATGTTTTGCCTCTTCTTACCCATACCTCACATATCCACATATATACCTCGGCATGTGTCATGGTCTCTTGATGGTTGGAATGCGTATGTACGGTTGTAGAGATTGCTTTCATATTAGACTGCAGGCATGTTCTTATAGGTCGTAGTTAGGTGAGCGTCATTACATTTACTTCTTTCTATCTTACATATACTCACCTGTGTTTATTGAGTGGTATGAGCGACCCGTGAGAGTCCAATTTGATAAGTCTCTACAGTTGACGGTTCAGTAGTTTTAACGGCTTCATAACTCGTTTGCATGATTCATTTGCTAATTGATTGTTGGTTGTGCATTAAATTGGTTTAGGCTTTACATGTTGCATTTCGCTCTGAGATTGAACTCGTTCCAGTAGGCCATTAGATCGAGTCTAGTTCTTGCTTGGGGACAAGCAAGGGTTTGGTTTGGGGAAGTTTGATGCGTGTCTTTTATATGATGTTTTACATCCCATTTTACACGCATTTCAGAGCTCATTCATGTAGTTTATGCTGCCATTTCCCCTATTTCCGTCTACTTCCGTATTTTTGTACATTATTGCAGAAATGTGAAGAATCCAGCGGAAACCGAGCTAAATCCGTCCTCGAGTATCCTGCATTGCATATGACGTGAAGTATTCACTCGAGGAACGAGCTTGGTGCGCAATTCAAGGCCCAAAAGACAAATCCACGAGATTATAGAAGTCAAGTAGCAGCTCAAGCAGTCGATCGACTACTGCTATCAGTCGATCGACCAACCTGCGGGTTCCAGAAGCTACTATATACTGAAGATCAGTCGATCGACCACCATGCTCAGTCGATCGACCAATATGCTATCCCAGACGAGAATTAAAAGACCGAGGAAGCGCAAGCCCATTGAGTTTAGGTTTTGGAAATAAAAGTTACGTATGTTTGCTATATAACGTAACTTAGAACACCAGTTTTAGGGATCCGAATTTTATCAAGTTTTTACATTAAAGTTTTACATACGGTTCTTAGAAATAATTAGGGTTTGGAATATTGTTTAAGCATTGGAATTTTCGCTCTTGTTCTTAATCTTTCCTCTGCTATTCTCGGTATTCTTCTGCCCTATTACAATTCACATCTATTTCGTTATTAGTATAGAATTGCTAGTTAGATTCCCGAAACCATATTATTGTTGCATGTTAATTTTTTGTCCTACCGCTTTAATTATGAATTCAGTACTTTTATGCCCTAGTTTTATTGTTGTTATCACCTTCAGCATGAGTAGCTAAATTAATTGTGCTAGGATGTAGGAGAATCATAGCGTAGGCGGCGTAGTATTAAATTGGACTGAATCGCGTGTCAGTCGATCGACTGCCTTACCCGGTCGATCGATTGACCACGTGAGGTTACCTTTCGTTTTAATTGATTTTAATGTTGTATTTAACGAATCGAATGCATGCGACCGGTTAGATGCTTAATTTATAACTGACCCATTAGATCGAAAGATAGGGATAGTTGTTAGACCACCAATTAAAATGACTAAACCGTGCTGAGATCGAAAGATAGGTATAGTTTAGACCGTTAGTCACTTTTCAGGACAAGAGTCGGTATTAGTGATATTAGGGACCTATAGCGAGATCGAAAGATGCTATTTGTTAAGAGTGGACCGAGAGGACCTCTTGTTTCCCGCCTCACTTGTGTTTAATTCAGACCGACTTAGTATGTTGCCGCCGAAGTTGTAATGAACCGACCATCCTAGTACCCCTTCTTTATCTGTTTAATTCGTCTTTTTAGTTTATTGTCTTTATTTATTCTTAGCTATAGACCAATTCAAATCAAACCCCCCATCTTATTGTTACCTTAGACTGAATTTAAACAACTAGAATTTACATCTGCCTCTCTGTGGTTCGACCCGACTGCCGCTAGCTATAGTTGTAGTTGGAAATTATAAATTTATTTTTGACACCTCACAACGGGTATTAATTAGTGTAGAAAAACAGGCAACAGGTAGCACATATGCGTAAACGTAAACGTAAAAAGCATTTGATTGAAAACAAAGATTAACCACGATGCCACGAAGTTAAAAATTGAAATTTGAAATTTGAAATGAATTTTGAAAATTTTCGCGACAAGTCGTCACGTTTGTACTCCGAAAGGAATTGATTTGAAAATTTGAGCAATTAACTCGTGTCGTGAATTAAATTGCATCGAAATTATTGAAATTGATTTGTGACTCGAAAAATTCAAACTCAAATCGTTAGCGAAGAATTTTAGAAAAGATTTTTACGAGTATATTTGATTTGGTTTTTGTGAGGTCAAGACTCGAATTTGTGATAGCTTGAATTTTGAGGAAAACTGATGTCGTGTTATCAATTCTCGATTTTTATTTTTTGCTGCAAAGTTGCGAAAAAGCGAAAAAATTTCGGAATTTCGACTGACATGGAAACGATCCGTCGCGGATCGGGGCCACTAGCCCTTCCCCCCTTAAAAAAAGAAAGAAAAATCCGTATGTTTAAAGCTGCGTCATGGAAACCGTGTCGAATTTCGTAAAACGCGAAAACAAGGAAATGTGAGTGTGAGGAAACACAAAATGTCCTGGATCATCCCGAAGAGGCGCGAGAGTTCTTGCGTGAGGTTTGAGGTGTCAGGAGAAAACACAATTTGAAAGAGACAAGTCAAAGCGGGAATCCTGGGAGAAGGCCTAAAGAGGCGCAAGCGGCCTGGCGATGGGAGCTTGACTCTCCCCTTTTTTAAAAAAAAAACGCGATTGTTTTTGTATAAATAGAGATGTTTGCCCTTCATTGTTTCATCATCCGAAACACAAAAACATCTCTATAAAACCTCTTCTTGTTCTTCCACAAAAATATTTCATGGATGCCTTTGAGAATGCATTGCGACAATGGTGCCGGTATTTGTCGCCTCCCGAAAAGTATCAACTTATTTGCATGGGAGTTGGTCAATTATTGGTGCTCCGTCAAGTCAAGGTGCAATCCTCATTTCTCGAAGCATGTTCTCGGTTTTGGGATTCGAAACACCATGTTTTCGTTTTCCCGAAAGGTGAAATTTGTCCTCTTGCCGAAGAAGTTGGAGCCATTGGTGGGTGGCCGGGTTGTGTTCTAGAGCTTCCTCCGACTCGGTTGTGCTACAAGGAGAAATTCCGTTCAATGTTGGGCTTGTCGACAAGCCAAGTCAACTTCCTTCTTGCTCCGCATGGTGTGGACATGTTAGCTCTTATCAAC
Source organism: Silene latifolia (assembly GCF_048544455.1). NCBI lineage: Eukaryota > Viridiplantae > Streptophyta > Magnoliopsida > Caryophyllales > Caryophyllaceae > Silene > Silene latifolia. The sequence goes on along the minus strand of NC_133527.1, from coordinate 114,056,132 downwards.
ATCTTTTCAAACCGATTAGACGCCAATGTTTCGGAGGTGGCTAGGAGAAGGGCTCTTGCCTTTTGCCTTATCCATGTGTACCTCTTTGTTGATGCTTTGAAGAAGGAGGGGCCGAAATGCTATGGTAGCATGACCCTTGTTCATGTGGTTGAGCAAATGGAGCATGGTAGAGACCCACCATGGTTGGTGCTTGGCGAGATCATCCAAGCTTTGGACAAGGAAGGCTCTTGTGGAGAGGCTCCTTCATTCGGATCCCTAAGGATCCTCCAAGTGTGGCTATTGGAGAGGCTAAGGTATGTAGAGCCTCTGGTTGATTCTTCTTCTTATTCCTTCCGTCGCATTACCATGAGGAACAAATTGTACTCGGATAGCTTTGCTTCCACCGAGGCTTATTGGGCCCCGAGATTGGCGGAGGAGGGTGGCCCTCACATCCGTTGGGTGGTGCCATGGTGGCACTTGAGGTCCTACACGGGGTTGCCCGCTTCGTGTGTTAGTCCTCGTTGTTTGATGGTGGTGGGATTGAAGGTTGCTTCTTTCATCTATCCCGAAAGGCTCATGAAGTAAATGGGGCATCAACAAAAGGTGCCCGCTCAAGATACCCTTGTCCAAGAGAATGTTTCCCGGAACTCCGAGCTTGTGGAGGTCTTTGAAAGATGGTGGGCCACTCGGCCACTTTCGGAGGTACCAGACCCCGTTGCCACAACATGGGTGACTCCCGCTTATGTCAAGTGGTTAAGAGCTCTGTCCTTGGAAGAGAGGTCCAAATTTCGTAAGGACGAGGTTGTCGATTTGAAGTATATCGAGAGGTTGACAAGGCCAACCGTGCCTTCTTTGAGGATTATGTTGATGGAGCTAGCCCCGATGTGATGAGACCACCAAAGACGAGAAGCTCGGGTCCCAAAAATGTGGTGGGCCGTGCATGGGCTCGTTTCGAGCCGAACATGGGTTCTTGCACTAGACCGGAGGCCGTTGTCATTGTAGATCCGTTGAGGATCCGTTCTGAAGAAGAAATCCATGCTAGGTGGGCCAACAAGAAGAACAAGGGGAAGATGTACCCCGAGGGAAAAGGCAAGGGTAGAATGGAAGAGTGAAGACCTCCATTACCCACTTTATTATTATGTTGTATTATTGTTGTGAGTTTTTATTATGTTGTACTAGCTTTGACAAGTTGTAGACTCGTCGAGCTTTATTTGTTGTTAGAATTGTAATCCCTCCCATTATTAATTAAATAAGAGGATTGCTTGTGTCAAAAATTGTGAATGCTTGTTTCTTCCATCCATTTTGTAAAGGCAATTCAATTTGAATCGTCCTAAACGTTTGCACTTTGGAAAGTGGGATTTTTATGGGAAGGGAGAAAGGCTCATTTTTTGTATTTTTGGGGAAAAGGGAATGTTTTTCCCTTTCTTTTTTTTGACGGGGATGTTTTTTTTGTATGTGGGTTTTTTTTACGGAAATTTCCCATGGTACCCTCGAACTTTGGCAGATTACACATGGTACCCCTCAAATTAACTTTGTACATAAGGTACCCATTAGTTTGACTTTTTCTTTCCCAAAATGGCCATTGACAAACGGCTGTTAAGTTTTCTTAACGTCAGTTACAATTTCACTTTTTGGTGGGAAAGTTAGTTTGAACTATACACTTTTTGCCCATGGTACCCCTGTGTTTCAAACTTTTGCCCAATGTACCCAATTTCTAGAACAGAACAAAAATAACGGCTATATTGATGTAGCCGTTGGAATCTGTTGCTTTAAAAGCCAAATCTCCCTCATTTACAATTAAAACAAGTATCAATACATAAGGAAACTCAATAATGTCTTATACATCTAATGCAAGTTCTTATTCAAGAGGAATTGAAGTAGAAAACAAACAATGCCCAAGATGCAAAAAAAGATCAAACATAAGGTCCTCGGGGCCTACTGCAGCAAATCCAATGAAGCTATATTACAAGTGTGATGATTGTGGTTGGTTTCAATGGTGCCAAGCTAAAATAGTAGAAGACAATCAACATGAAGAAGAAGAAATACAACAAATGCATAATCTACATGAAGTGACGAAGAAACTGAAGGAACAAGTGAGATGCTTAATGTTGAAGGCAAAAATGGATGATATGTCAAAGCTACTACAACTTAGCATAAAAATAGCCATTTTTATGTACATGTTCTTGTTATATGTCATGATGAACCAAAGAAGTGGATAAGAAACTATGTAATATGCAACAACTGTAATAGAATCAAATGCAATTAGTAAGATTAAAACTTGCAATGCTAGCATTGATCATTGTTGTTAATTATACAAAGGTTGTTCATGTGATTTATAAATCACCAAAATGTTCTGATTGTGTGATATATAAATCACCAAAAGCTGCAACACGATTAATAAATCGCACAAAATATACCCATAACAGTTTATTTACCAAATAAGCAAAAATGGCAAATTGAATTAGTTAACAACCTAACTTAGCCAAAAATGAATGAGTGTCTTTTTTTCAGAAACATACTTAACCCTTGCTTGTTGAAGCTCCATCTTTCCTGGCCCTCTTCTTGACTCGCCACCACCCCCACTAGCCTTCCTCTGTTTTTGCTGTTGGACCTCCTTTACAAGACCTTGCATTGTGTCCAACAGTTTTGCATATTGAGCATGTGATTGTTGTTGATCTTTTACCTTTCTTCTTGGGCTCGTCTGGTTTCCTCTTTCTTTGCCTTGCAGGTCTTCCTATGCTCCTCTCTGGAATAGGGGGTAAAACTTGAGGGAATTGGAAGGTTGGCCATGCATCCTTATCAGGTAAAGGATGCATATGTTCTCCATAGGTGAGCTTGTAACATTGACCCCTATAGAATCCATGCACATAGTCCACTGGTTGCTCCCTATTGTCAAAAATAGCTCTACATGCATGCTTACATGGGATTCCAGTTATCTGCCACCCCCCACATAAGCATGTCCCCTTAAGAATGTCCACTGGATGAGGTTTAGTACCCTCAAGCACCTCAAACTCCCCACCACCTGCTTTAATAACCATACACTGGTTACTCCCATGGATATTGTACTCTAATATCTCCTTAGCATAAGGTGTAGGTTCATGCATTTGCAAGCCATCTGCCACTTCCATCCTTTCAGCCATCTTTGCCATGAAATCAGTTCTGATTCCTTCCATAAGGGTCATCACAGGCTTCTCCCTTAAATCATTTATTAATGCATTGAATGACTCCACAAAATTAGAGGTGTTATGGTCACAAGCAATGTTTGGGTCAAACTGTGATTTTGACCATTGTTCCTCAACACTTAACAAATAATCAGCAGCTGCACTGGACAACTTATTTATCTCCTCAATTGCTTTGTGAAATGCATGAGTTGAGGTTGCATTGGCTGCCCTCCAAAACAGGTCATGGAATGCAGGCCCTCCCCATTTGAGCTTGAAGTTGGAATATAAATGTTGTGCACAAATCCTCTTGGTGGACTGAGGAAACTCTTTTTCAAGTGCCCTCTCAACTCCCTTCATCCTGTCACTGATAAATGTCCAATCCCATTTGGAACATCCAACACTCTGAAATGCCAACCTTAGATTTCTGAAAAAATAAGTCCAAGACTCAGTGTTCTCCTTCCCCACAATTGCATATGCAATACAATACAGATTATTTTTGGCATCTACACTTATAGCAGATAACAACATCCCCTTATACCTCCCCTTCAGATGACACCCATCAACACCAATGATGGGCCTACAACCTCTCAAAAACCCAAGTATCCATGAATGAAAACTCACAAACATAGCTTTGAAGTGGACTGGACCACCAGTTTGACCACCAGTCTGTCCAGTTTGAGGGTTATGCCAGGTAATTAAAGCCCAAGAACCTGGATTAGTCTGTTTTATCACCTCTCCATAAGCTGCCAAGCTATTGTAACTCTCCTCAAATCCCCCATACACCATTTCAGCTACAGCAATTCTGACCTTATACATTGTCCTTAGGCATACATCAATGCCATAACCCTTCATTAACAAATCTGCCATTGACTTAACTGGCATCTCAGGATGAGCTCTTAATTCAGTTTCTAGCTTTTTAGCCATCCAAGGAACAGTGGCCATAGGATTCCTTTTCAAGTTAAAGCACTCCTTATGGTTCCCTGTTAGAGTCTTAATAGCCCATGTCAGAGAGTCAGGCAAACATGAGCTATGAAGCTTCCAAGTACACAACTTCCCACTGCATTCAGCTGTATATCTTCTTTTATCAGATTTTAACACTATCACACTGAAGCCCTCTTGTACACAGTAATCAGAGAGCACTGAAAGAAACTCCCCCTTAGACATGAACATTAGCCATGGCTTTAACACAATCTGACCCCATCTAGCTGGTGTATACATCCTTCCATTCTTGTACATTTTCAAACTCTGCTCATTATCTTCTTCATTAACTCCAACAGTGAGCCCAACATCAAATGGATGAACAGCCTCATTATCATCCAACTCCTCAATGTCTTGCTCTTCAACCATTGCACTGTCATCACTGTCACTACTATCCTCACCATCACTGCAATAATAGTCCTCATCACTCTCATCACTGTCATCATTGTCATCCTCCACCCCCATAAAAGAATGGTTCCCTCTATTCCTTCTAGGCCTGTCTTCAACAACATCAACTTCAGTAGGGATCCTCTGCTTAGTCTTTGGCACATATACCCCTTTCCTCTTGGCAGAAGTTTTAGGTATCTTTTTATTTGATGTTGACTGACTCCTTCTTGGGACTGACTTAGAAACAGGTTGTGATGGTTGTGAATGGAATCTATCAGAAGTGGGACATTGTGATGATTGAGTTGTTTGTGTTACAGGTTCAGGAGAGTTGGGTGTAGGTTGTGGAGGAGATTTACTTGTAGGTTGTTGAGGAGATTTAGTTGTAGGTTGTGGAGGAGATTTAGTTGTAGGTTGTGGAGGAGATTTGGGTATATGTTGTGGAGGAGATCTAGGTGTAGGTTGTGGAGGAGATTGTTGATCAGCAATTTCTTGGGAGGTGTAAATTCTTACATACTCAGTGTCATTAGTATCAACATCCACCACAGGCACTTCAATGCTCAAAGGTTCCACTTCTATTGCCTCCCCCTCCGCCTTCTAGCTCTCTCTTCTTCTTCCCTCTGTTTTTTCTCTTCTACCTCTCTTTGTACCTTTTTCAGTCCCTCAACCAACCTAAACAAACTAATAGGATGCTCAGTGTGCTCCAAACAAACCTTAATAACATTTCTCCCTTCAAAATGAGCAAACATGCTCAACAAATCATTATCATTTCTTATATATATTTTCTGACCCCCACCATTTTTATAAAACAGTCGTAAACCGATGGTATGAGTACATTCTCGCTTCAAACTCACATCCCCAAGCTCACCAATCACATCCAAGAATTGCATTAAATCAACATCATATCTTTGGATAATCAAAGCACTTACCGTCATAGTTAAATTCCAACCATATTGCAGGATCCATCCTATAATTACACACAATGATGAAAGTAAGAAAAAATATAACTCAAACCCTAATTTCGTGATTTTTTTTTACAAATACTAACATGCAACACATATTACTGCTTCCTATAACTTAACTGAATCTAAATAAATAATTTCTATGAAGTTAATTGAAATTTAAAGATGGTTGTTAAAGATCTTACCTTTGCACTTTGAAAGGACGAAAATCACCAGATGAAGCTTGAAAGAGGAGATTACTTTCGGATATTGGGGTAAAATTAGGGATTTTCTTTTGGGGTTAGGGTTCTGTAAAATTTTCTGGGAAAATTTGGGGGAAAATTAGGGATTTTCTTTGGGAATATTAAGAGGTTTTATTTAGGTTGATGATAGATGAATATAGGTTAGAATAAAGACAAATAAGGGTGTGGGTTGGTTATGTTTTTGCCGCCTAAAAGAACTACATTAACGGCGTTATGACGGCAACCATAGTAAGGGCATTGGGGGAAGGAGAAAGTCAAACTGATGGGCACCATATGTAGAAAGTTAAAAGAAGGGGTACCATGTGTAATCCGCCAAAGTTCGAGGGTACCATGGGAAAAAACCGTTTTTTTTATTATGGGGATGGTTGTATCCTCCTTGTGTAGGAAAGGACTGCCTACGTATCCACCTGGAGAGGTGAAATCAAACCATGATTGTAGTTCGAAATGTTCTGTAAATTTAATTGGGTTTTGTGGTTGTATCCCTCATGCATAAGAGGGACTGCCTACGTATCCACCTGAAGAGGTGAAATTAAACCATGCTCATAGTTTAGGGTGTTTTTGTGAATTTGTTTTAGTGCAAATGGATTGGCGCGACGGTGAAATCAAGTCAAAGTTGCTGGTTTGCAACAGAGAGGGATTCACATATGTCCCGAAAGGAGAGGCAGTAATTAAAAAAAATGAGACCGGGACTAGGGAAGAAGAAATGCAATAGGGAATAAGAACTGCGAAACAGAGGAAATATACAGTCAAGAGGGTAGGGTGTAAAGCACATGTCAGGCTATTTATGAAGAATGGAGTATTAGTAATTGACCGATTCCACATGGGGCATAATCACGAGATTATATCCAGTGAGGATCGTCAGTTTCAGAAGATGTCGCGGAACATAGAAGATTTTCACAAGTACTTGATAATGTACAACTCAAGGGTTAGTTTACTATTAATCAAACCTCCAGTAATTGAATGGCAAACTTCTAAAGTTATACACCGAGATTATAGAGTTATACAACTTGTAAATATTTTTTAAAATTCTAGAATAATTCTTAATGACCTTACAGGAGATAAATAGAACGTTGTTAGAGTTATACATATTCGCATATGTAAGAGTTATAAATAATAAGAAGTTGCACAATCAATCAATGGAGTTATCCATATGTTTCATGAAGTTGTATGAAAAGGTGAAAGAGTTATAGTTGAGGAATCCTTGATTATAGTCATCACTGATCAGGATTTGTTGTCCACTGCAGTTGAGGATAGGAGCAACTAGGACGTACAACATGTGTAAGGAACTCGTAAACGGGTTCGAGAACATTGGTGCATCCTTAGCAGATGATGCGTGTCTAATATATGATGTTTTGCACCTCATTTCACACGCATTTCAGAGCTCAATTGAGTAGTTTATGCTACTATTTCCCCTGTTTCGTGTATTTCTTCCTTTTCTTGTGATTTTGTAGGAATATGAAGATTTCAGCGGAAAATAAGCCGAATCCGTCCATAAGTACTTAGCATTGCATTTGACATGGAGTATTGACTCGAGGAATGAGCTTGGTGCGCGTTTCAAGGCCTAAAGATAGCAAAAGCAAGGGTGCGTTTTACAAGCAAAGAAGCACTTCTCGACATTGCAGGCTGCTTCAGATGGCAATATCTCGAGTTCTAGAGCTGATAATCGAGTGATTCCAATTGGAGGTGAAAGCTTATCCTCTTAGCTTTCCAACGCCGCGTAGAACGCTTGATTTGACCAAGTAACGAAGAAATGGCAGCTGTTTCAAGATCGGTGCGCGCTGCAGGAATCGTCGAATGCTATTCATCGGACAAAGACTCTTGGTCGATCGATGGTCCAAGTGGTCGATCGACCACCCCACGGGTTCCAATAGCTACTGTTCGCTGCCATTTAGTCGATCGACTGATGCTTATGGTCGATCGACTGAACAACGAAGTCCGATACGCAAATTTAAGATACGAGGAAGCCCATATTGTAATTAGGTTTTGGTTTAGGTTATGTTATTTTTCTATATAACATAACTCTTCCTGTTTCTTTAGGGATCCGATTGATTGATTAGCTTAATTTAGATCGGAATTCATTCGCTACACTAGTTTACTTTATCAAATTGGTTCTTCAATAAAGTTCTTTGCTACGGATTCAATTCTTGCCTTTTGCTTCGGTAATTACCATTCTTTTATTTACAGTTTTGCTTTGTTAGATTTATTCTTGCTAGATAGAATCCCAAAGCCTTAGTTATAGTTTTATGCGAGTTTATTCATTCAATATTTCAATTATGCAATTCTCTGTGCTTATGATCAATTTAGTTTTCGTAATTAATTCCTTTATGTCTAGCTAAATACCTTTGCTAGGATGTAGGCGAACTTAGCGAAGATGGCATACGAATAGGAGACCCTCGGATTAGGGCTTGGTCGATCGACTGGCTTAACTAGTCGATCGACTGAGCCGGTTGGTCGATCGACTGGGGTAGCTGGCCGATCGACTAGCTTCGTGTTTGATTTGCTTCGTTTGAATCGTTAAGTGCTTTATCTTTCAATGAGACCGAGAGGAGACTTGTTAGATGCTTAGTTTTGACCAACCCGTAGATCGAAAGATAGGGAAGGACTTAGATTAACGATTTAAGACGGCTAGATTGCTAGATCGAAAGATAATGTAATTTAGTTTGCATTAGGAATCATTAGTCAAGAACGAGAGTTAGTATTAATGAGACTTAGGGATTAGTAGCATAGGCCGAGAGGTAGTTACTAATTAACATGGACCGAGAGGACTTGTTTTCCCCATCACCCACGACTGTATTTCGAGATTTATCTAGACTTGTGTGCCATCGTAGCTGTAGTGACCCGATCATCCTAGCTTCTTTTTATCATTAGTTTACATCCATTGTTGTTATTTGCTCTTTTATTTTCGCATTTAGAATTAGATTATTTCCATATCAAACCCCCCATAACTGTTACCCTTAGACTAAAATTAGAAACAACTATTATCTCCCTACCTCCCTGCGGATCGACCCTTACTACCGCTTGCTAGTAGTAGTTCGGAATTTATAAATATTATTTTTGATACTCACTTCGACAGGTATCAAATTTTGGCGCCGTTGCCGGGGAGGCAGCGCTAGTTTTAGTTGTTTTTTTTATTTTAGTCTATTTTTCGCCTCAAGGGAAGACTGAGTACCTTGAGGCAGATCTTATCTTCTTCTTGGTGTTGTCTATTTGCGTACTTTTGAAGGATCCACACATGTTCCATTCTCGGGAGCCGCGGGTTCCATTTTGTGGGAGATGCGGCGGAGCGGGACACACACCTGATGCATGCGGGCACCCTAAGGAGAAGATGATCGCTTTTCATCAACTTCACTCCACATTCGTATAATTACGCTCCTACTTCACCGCATCAACCATATGAGCCTCCTTATGAAGCCCCACCACCATCCACTCCGTCAAAGCAAGAGTTGAAAAACGAAGTTGCAGAGTTGACGAGTCCGTGCATGTCTGTTGCTTATGGTGGAGGTACGGAAAAGCAATGCGGCGAATCGGGTCTTGATTTGAAGCCGATATCTCATATTGCAACATTGGATCAAAATGCAGCCGAGATACCAAGTCAGTTTCACTCTCTGAATCAGCGTATTGAGACCGTACATGCAATGACGCCGAGGAGTGGGTCCGCTCTCGATGAACCTAAGAAAGGTCTTTGGAAAAGGAAAGAAGAAAAAGAGCGAGAAAAAGACGGACAACGGCCGATTCCGGTCGATCGACCGCATCACCTAGTCGATCGACCACTCCGCGATCCTCGGTGACGCCTTCCGATCTTTCTGTTCATTTGGAAAAGAAGACGTCGATCGATCGACCAAACCACACCGGTCGATCGACCGATGATGATCTGGCGATGATGAGCCAATTCGTCCTCCAATGCCGGATAACTTGAGGGATTTCTTGTTTCGGGATGAGACGGCTCCAAAATTATTGAGGCAAGACCCGAGTCTTTGATGGGTCGATTCGGTTCAAATATGACCCGACAACGACATCGGGTCATTTCGAGACGGTCTCGAAGATGGGTCAAGTTACAACAAGGAGAAAGTGGTGGATTTTCAGACTAAGTCCACCGATGCGGTGTAAGAGACCTAGAAGAGAGGGCAAAGCTACTTCGCTGACTCCTTATCCGGAAAGACCGGTGCCGACCAAAGATGAGGTAACATTCGATAAATTTAAAGATGTCGTGCGTAGTCTTAATGTGCAAATACCTTTCTTAGAGCTAGTTAATCAAATACCTGCATATACCAAGTTCATGAAACAGTTGCTAGCTAAGAAAAGGTCTCTCGAATGTTGTCGAGTCTCAGGTGCAATTAATCAAGAGTCTAGTTCGTACTTAACTCACATCGCTACTCATAAACCGTCTCGACCAGGTAGTTTTTCCGTCCCATGTAGTATTGGTACCTTCTCAATTGAGAAGGCATTATGTGATCTAGGGGCTAGTGTCAGTGTCATGCCTTTGAGTCTGGCTAAGAAGTTGAAATTAACTAGATTCACATTCATCGATATGATGTGCAAATGGTCGACCGTTCTCAGTTCACCAAGAGTAGGGGTCTTAGAGAATGTGCTCTGTGCAAATTGAAAAGTTCTTTTTTCTGTTGACTTTGTTATTTTGGATATTCTGAAGATGTCAACACCCCAATTATTTTGGGAAGACCGTTTTTGCACACTGCTGGTGCAATAATTGATGTGGGAGAAAGAACTTTGAAATTTAAGGTAGGGAAGCACTCTATTATGTTTGCCCAGTCCCCTAGGAAGAAAGACCCCATGTGGCCCATGACCTGTAATATGATTTCTGAAAAGAAGTCTTATTTTGTGCTTTCTGACACTCTTACTCCCTTGCATGTACCTATCCTCGTTATGACACCTCCGCCCCCATTGGGAGCAAATTGGAGGAAGATTCTTCTTTTTTTTGTTGCAGGAAATGGTTTGGGAAGGAGGAACCGCTAATCGCTCCGGCTGTGAAGGAGCCCATTGTTCAAAGAGGCGGTCTAGGATGTCTTAGTTATGGCACGGACGAGGAGCCAGATGAGGAGCCCAAGAAGAAGGAGCCAGTCAAAATTTCGGAGTCGGATCTTGAGAGTGAGGAGCTAGGAGATGATGGCCATGCTTGGGAAGATGCTAGAGATGATCCATTGAGCATCCCAGTTGGAGTAGAGTGGAGCCCAACTTTCCGAGATGAGCACTGCGGAAGCTACTTCATGTAGACGAAGCCTTGGTCGGAGATTTTCAGATTTCCGTTGATCTATGCGTTTTTAGACTTTTTCAAGACTCTTTCCGCTTTAGACTTTTTATTGCTTTTTTTGTGTGCGCGAAATTTCGCTCTTTAATTTGGTTTGCTTAGGATTTAAAGACCTTTAGACTGTTACTTTGGGTTTTGCGCAATCTTGGGCGCGTTATTATGTGCTTTTGCAGGTTTATAGACCTTGTTGGCTCAATTTATTGAGCTAATTCGAAGAAATCAGAAAGTTACAGCAGCTATTCCAGTCGATCGACTGGTGTGTATGGTCGATCGACTGGCTGCACAGTTCCATGAGCTTCTGTTCCTGACATCCTGGTCGATCGACTGGGTTAGGTGGTCGATCGACCACTGCCGCTGCTGTACCTATTGTCGATCATTCCCCTGCTGTGTTTGGTCGTTTTGTGGAATTGAGGGAGTCTTTCCTCCCTTTTATTTTCCGACATTTTTCTGTTTTCTTCCATTTCTTCATCTTTTGCACATAACTACCGCTTCCACGTTGCTTTCTTGGTTTTATGCGTGGTATTGTTGTCTTTTCAGGCACCTATTGGTAGCACTGCTGGCTACTGAAACCTCCTAGCTCACGCTGGTTTGGGGAGGTTTCCTTTTTGCTGCGCTTAAAGTCTTGTGAGTTCCCGATTTCCACTTCATGTCTTGTTTGTTTTAATTTCCCGCAAATTCCATTTCTCTTTTCTTCATTACATGATTTTGCACAATGGGGACATTGTGCGATTTGGTTTGGGGAAGGGTTTTGCGTCGCATATCATTTGCTTACATTCACGTTTACATTTTGTTTTGCATTGTTGTTTATTTCTTTATAAAATCAAAAATTCAAAAAAATTGAAAAATTTCAAAAATTTCAGAAAATGCACGTTTATTTTAGCATATAGGTCGAGTCGGAACGGTAGTATTTCAAGGATGACATTGCATTTGCATCTGTTTTTGCCTAAGCCTTGCTAATTGACATGTTATTAGTAGAATCACATATGCATAATCTACGAGTTTTCGTTAAATTTCTTGCTGGACTTGAGACTTGACTTTGATTTTTGGCAAACTACATCATATTCTGAGATTTAGAGCCTTATAACTGGTGACATTCATGACCAGTTTATTTAGGATGTGAGTAGTACTCCTTATGAGACATGTTACATTAATATGCATAAATATGAACTTAATCTGCTTAATACCTCTATGCATTCGGTTTGTGGTTTGTTGACACATGTGGTAGAGGTCTCCCTTTTCTCATTTTGCCCATGAACCCCTCATAGCCAAATTTAGCCTCTTTTGTCCCATAAACTACAGTCTAAAATTAGCCTACCTTATCCGAGCTAGTACTTGTATTTGTGGGAATGTTTTATTGCAAATTTGGTTATATGCTCATTTTGAGATGATGTTGGGAAGATGAAAGAAAAAGGAAAGAAAGAAAGAGAAAAAATAGAAAAAAGAAAAAAAAAAAGAGGAGAAAAATGATTCGGAAAAAGAAAGAAAAGAAAAAAGAAACGAGTGCTGTAGAAGCTGGTCGATCGACTGCTCCCTATGGTCGATCGACTGCAGCCCGAGAAAAAGAAAGTTCGAAAAAAAAATCACATGCTTCATTTGTTACGATTTGGTGATTTCCGCTCCCATTTTATCATTTATATTCTTTGGGGAGTTAACTTTTATGGAGGTTGTGAGCTTTGTGCCTTGAATTGGCACCGTCTTGTAACATTTACATTAAGTTTGAAGTTGGGATTCGCTTATAGTTTGGATTGTAGTTACTAGCTTGGCTTATTACTCCTCATATCCAAATTCATTTTAGCCCCTTCTTACCCTTTACCTCACATATCCATATTTACCTCGCCATGTGTCATGGTCATTTGTTTGGTTGGAATGCGTGTGTACGGTTGTAGATATCATTTTCATATTAGATTGCAGGCATGTTCTTATAGGTCGTAGTTAGGTGAGAGTCTTCACAAAATTACTTCTTTCTATCTTTACATATATTCACCTGTCCTTATTTGAGTGATTTGAGCGACCCGTGAGAGTCCAATTTGACAAGTCTTTATAGTTGACGGTTCAGCAGTTTTTAACGACTACATAACTCGTTTGCATGATTCATACGCTAATTGATTGTTGGTTGTTGCATTAAACTGGTTTAGGCTTTACAGTTGTCAATTCGCTCTGAGATTGAACTCGTTCCTTTAGATCGAGTCTAGTTCTTGCTTGGGGACAAGCAAGGGTTTGGTTTGGGGAAGTTTGATGCGTGTCTAATATATGATGTTTTGCACCTCATTTCACACGCATTTCAGAGCTCAATTGAGTAGTTTATGCTACTATTTCCCCTGTTTCGTGTATTTCTTCCTTTTCTTGTGATTTTGTAGGAATATGAAGATTTCAGCGGAAAATAAGCCGAATCCGTCCATAAGTACTTAGCATTGCATTTGACATGGAGTATTGACTCGAGGAATGAGCTTGGTGCGCGTTTCAAGGCCTAAAGATAGCAAAAGCAAGGGTGCGTTTTACAAGCGAAGAAGCACTTCTCGACATTGCAGGCTGCTTCAGATGGCAATATCTCGAGTTCTAGAGCTGATAATCGAGTGATTCCAATTGGAGGTGAAAGCTTATCCTCTTAGCTTTCCAACGCCGCGTAGAACGCTTGATTTGACCAAGTAACGAAGAAATGGCAGCTGTTTCAAGATCGGTGCGCGCTGCAGGAATCGTCGAATGCTATTCATCAGCAAAGACTCTTGGTCGATCGACTGGTCCAAGTGGTCGATCGACCACCCCACGGGTTCCAGTAGCTACTGTTCGCTGCCATTTAGTCGATCGACTGATGCTTATGGTCGATCGACTGAACAACGAGTCTGATACGCAAATTTAAGATACGAGGAAGCCCATATTGTAATTAGGTTTTGGTTTAGGTTATGTTATTTTTCTATATAACATAACTCTTCCTGTTTCTTTAGGGATCCGATTGATTGATTAGCTTAATTTAGATCGGAATTCATTCGCTACACTAGTTTACTTTATCAAATTGGTTCTTCAATAAAGTTCTTTGCTACGGATTCAATTCTTGCCTTTTGCTTCGGTAATTACCATTCTTTTATTTACAGTTTTGCTTTGTTAGATTTATTCTTGCTAGATAGAATCCCAAAGCCTTAGTTATAGTTTTATGCGAGTTTATTCATTCAATATTTCAATTATGCAATTCTCTGTGCTTATGATCAATTTAGTTTTCGTAATTAATTCCTTTATGTCTAGCTAAATACCTTTGCTAGGATGTAGGCGAACTTAGCGAAGATGGCATACGAATAGGAGACCCTCGGATTAGGGCTTGGTCGATCTACTGGCTTAACTAGTCGATCGACTGAGCCGGTTGGTCGATCGACTGGGGTAGCTGGCCGATCGACTAGCTTCGTGTTTGATTTGCTTCGTTTGAATCGTTAAGTGCTTTATCTTTCAATGAGACCGAGAGGAGACTTGTTAGATGCTTAGTTTTGACCAACCCGTAGATCGAAAGATAGGGAAGGACTTAGATTAACGATTTAAGACGGCTAGATTGCTAGATCGAAAGATAATGTAATTTAGTTTGCATTAGGAATCATTAGTCAAGAACGAGAGTTAGTATTAATGAGACTTAGGGATTAGTAGCATAGGCCGAGAGGTAGTTACTAATTAACATGGACCGAGAGGACTTGTTTTCCCCATCACCCACGACTGTATTTCGAGATTTATCTAGACTTGTGTGCCATCGTAGCTGTAGTGACCCGATCATCCTAGCTTCTTTTTATCATTAGTTTACATCCATTGTTGTTATTTGCTCTTTTATTTTCGCATTTAGAATTAGATTATTTCCATATCAAACCCCCCATAACTGTTACCCTTAGACTAAAATTAGAAACAACTATTATCTCCCTACCTCCCTGCGGATCGACCCTTACTACCGCTTGCTAGTAGTAGTTCGGAATTTATAAATATTATTTTTGATACTCACTTCGACAGGTATCAGCAGATTTTAAGAACTTCCACCGAGATGTGAAGTGCTTCATCCATAAACGGGACGGTCAATTGTTCATCGACCGGTTCAAGAATATGGCGCAAAATAGACAGGGGTTTTATTTTGATTATGAGGTTGACAAGGATAATGACCTTGAAGGGCAATATGGGTGACAGTAACCGCTAGAAGGAACTACTCCATTTTTGGAGATGCAGTGTCGTACTACCCAACATACTCAACAAACAAGTACGATATGATTTTCACGCCATTCACTGGAATAGATCACCATAAGCGATCAGTGACATTCTGTGGGGCATTGATTGCCCATGAAGACCATGAATCCTTCCAGTGGGTTTTCAACAGGTTTTTGAATGCTATGGGTGGAAAGGAACCCAAGTACATTGTCACAGATCAGGATGCGGGCATTATTAAGGCCGTACCCCTTGCCTTCAAGACTGCACGCCACCGGTTTTGCATGTGGCATATAATGAACAAGGTGCCATCGAAGTTCGGGGTGACAAGGGAGGATTATAAGGAGTTCCTTGAGAAATTGAACAACATTATATGGGACGACAACATAGAAGCAGATGACTTTGACTGTAGGTGGGCAGAAATAATGGAAACGCATGGTGTTGTGAACGAAGAGTGGTTTACAGAAGCGTACGATAAAAGGGGCCAATGGGTGATGGCGTATTGCAGGGACTTGAACATGGGCGGTGTAATGAGGACAACCCAGCGATCAGAGAGCATTAATAGTTTTTTTAAGAAGTTCGAGCAGAAGTCAGGTACGTTAGTGGAGTTTTGGATACGTTTTGAAAGCGCTATGGACCATCAACGACATACGCAGAAGAGACTTGACCATGAAAACCGACACTCAACACCAGCAACGGGGACGCATTTACCCATAGAGGAATATGCGTCAAATGTTTATACCCGTGAGGTTTTCAAGGAATTCCAACTAGAGGTCCTTTGCTCAATCGATACATGTAAGACCGGGGCTATCTTTGAAGTCGATGGAGTTGAAGTGATTGTCGTTAAGGATTCAATCAGAGAGAAAAGTTTCAACGTAGAGTACAACCAGGTAACAGACATTTTGGCATAATCTTGATGTGGTAGTTGATGAAGTTGCTAGATATAGTGCCAAAGTTACATTGTCGAACATAGAAGTTATACAATTGTTCATCGAATCAAGTTATCTCATTTGTATAAATCGAAAGCATTTTCAATAACTTAAGTTATCTGAATGTATAACTCTTCTTATTATATGTATAACTCTACTTGCAGAATGTATAACTCTTCTTGCCATATGTGTAACTCGCTTTCGAGAATAACATTAGAAATTCAATTTTTCTGAACTGAGTTATTTGTAGTATAACTCGATTACATTTTGAATAACCTTAGCTTTCATTATGTATAACTCTGGTTGCCATATGTATAACTCTGCTTTCAGAATAACATTAGAAGTTATTCATTTTTTCAATGAACTGCAGTTATTTGTAGTATAACTCTGATTACATTTTGAATAACTTTAGCTTTGAATGTATAATCATGTTGTTGCCATATGTATAACTCTACCTTGATAATGTTTAACTCTAATTATTATATGTATAAGACTACTAACGGCATAATTTAACTTGATTACAGGTACATTGGCTACACGTTGCGGTGTATGATGTTTGAAAGGATGGGATATCTGTCTTAGGCATATAGTGTGGATTTTGTCGGCTAACGGAAGAAAGACAATTCCGGATGCTTACGTTTCTACAAGATGGAGAAAAGAAGCATTGCAATTGATTATCGAATATGATGGTGAACAAACGGATTCAAATAGTGGCGCGATGGAAAAGAAATTGCGATGGTGAAGTTGTGGTCGAAGTTCATGCAACTATTGGTTTACTTCGTGGCACGAGTGTGACTGAAGTTGTGAACTTAACCTCCTTAATTAGAGAGTTCAAGGAGAAACTTTTACCGTACAAGAAAGATTTAACTAAGCAGCAGGAATTCGAGCAAATCCTTGGTTGCCCCACCAGTGACGAGGTAACAATACTTCCACCAAAATAATCGAAAAACAAAGGCAGCGGTAAAAGAATGGTGTCCGCTAAGGCAAAAGCCATTGCCTTGGCTTGTAAGCCAAAACGCTTGTGTAATAACTGTAAACAAATGGCACACCACGATAAACGGAACTGCCCTAACCCATTCTCTGAGCATCCACCGTCTTCACCAGCATCTGAAGGAGTAGAAGAAGAAGAAGAAGAAGAAGAAGAAGAAGAAGAAGAAGAAGAAGAAGAAGAAGAAGAAGACGAACAAGAAGAATAGAGAAACTTAACATGCTGTAGTAGAAGGCAGTAGAAAAAATACCTCCGTCTCAACAAATTATTTACAATCTTTTTTTCTTTAAAAGGTAAAAAATCTGGTGAGACGGAAGGGGTATTTAATAGGTAGCTTTTGTCTATTTTGAAGGGGGATTGCACCTTCCAGATTGTATAAGTTGAGTAATATGGTGTGTGAAATTTGAAGCTAGTGTTGTATAACTCTTTTACACAATTTTGATGACTTCTGTTCATGGTAAAATATCCAATATTTAAAAGTTTGATAAAGAACGAATTATAATTTCAGTGGCTTTAAGTAAAACTGTTACCCATATATGGATAACTGTACTTCACAGAGTGTATAACTCTTGTACATAATTTGTATAACTCTTGTTATTGTTTGTAAAACTCATAACTGTCTAATAAAATTTGCCTTTTACATAACTACAGTCATATGTTGTACAACTCTTGTACACAATTTGTATAACTCATGATATTTTTTGTATAACTCATAGCTGTAACATAAATTTTGCCTTTTTTTTTCATAACTGCAGACATGTGTTGTATAACTCATGTACATAATTTGTATAACTTTACTTCACAGAGTGTATAACTGTAATACTTATCTGGAAAACTTGGATTTTAATTACGACTGACAAAGATGATATAGTAACAATCTATTCCAAAAAGTTGTCTAAGTTGTTAAGGAGTTTCTTGACAACGTAATAGAGTTGCAAAAAAAGAGAATACAGAATCAAAGGAAATACATTCTATTTTTTCGCAGGTTTTTTATCTGCTCTCCGCGCTGCTTTTCGTCTGACTTCTACTTCCTTCAGGATCTGTAATTTTTCGGCAATGAATCCGTTGACCTTGGACAGAACTCCTCCCCCGATGATGTTCATGTCAGCTAGGACAAGCGTCGCTGCCAACTGGATCACCAAATATCGACGGTTCACCTTCCTCTCGAGATCAACGTGGCCAAAACTATCACCCTCGTACATTAACATGTGCATCATGGCGAACAAGCCAGACTCGGTGTCGTTTATCGTTTGCTTATGCCAGGCAAACTGGATCTGACGAAACAGGAACGACGGTATGTCTTTCTCTCTGTTCTTCTCGTCGTCCCTAGACTCCAGGTAGTCGCTCATGAGGCTCGCCTGGCACAGACAAGAACGTCAAAAAGTGAAATTGTAAAAGCGGTGACAACACTTTTGAGTTGAACGTAAATAAAAATTTAATTCCACTTACAATTACGTGACACGCTTTGCATATCTCCGATTGGCCCGGACTTGAGTAGTACTTATTGTCAAGAAGATCAATCGTCCTAGAATTAAAGTTGATACACGCACATGCATAATGGGCTTCAATCTTAATGGGTACGAAGATTAAATCAGCCTTTAAGCTGAAATCTTTGCCACAGTCGATTCGGAAGACGTCTCACATATTGTATAACCTTTCGGTGTCCGGTGTTTGTTGGACAGGGTTCCGTACAAGGCTCAAGATTGTTTCCTGATCAAGTAGAAGTATATGTGTGAGGATACTAGAGGAATTATAGGGGTTGTGCATTGGAGTTGCACAGTAACTCTTATAGCATAATGAAGAATGCCTAAGTTCATACTGGATATTAATAACTTCTCACTACAAAATGTTTAACTCCATAGAGGGTATGTATAACTTTAGACTTATTTTCCACTGTGAAACTCTTATAGCATATTAAAGGACTGATTAGGACCATACCATATGACGGATACCGAAGAAAGACGAACGAAAAATCACGCAATCCTCTGCCTCCAAACGATTAAGCAACAAGGACCAACACTCAATCACTTTTTCATCCATTGGCGTCTCAGGGTGCATGGACAACATTTGCAACCTATTAATTGTTCCGTGCCGGACATAACTCACAAGTGGTTCACTGTAGTTCAGACACCAGGTGTTAATCAGGCTATAACGTATACTAAATGGTAAGGTAACTGCTATTAAAATGACTGCATAACTTCACTGATGAAACGTATAACTGCAGTTTAGGAAAGTGTAACTCCATTAACGATATATATAACTTCAGTGATGAACACATATAACTCCAGGTATTACTCTAGGTATAACTCCAGGCCTCTAATGTATAACTCCAAAGCATATATTGTCCAACTCTGAGCATATACTGTAAAACTCTAGGCAAAATAATGAAGAATTCCAGTATGGAAATGTCTCTATATTGATAAAACTTAATATGATAAAAAATTAGGATTTTAGACAGCTTACTCAGTTGGAAATTTGTAGTCATCAAGGAAAACGTAATCAACCACTTGTTTGCGATACACCGGGATATCCCTAATTAATGCATTGTTCAACTTCAGCATCTTGGCGACCACTGTAAGGTCGGCGTCTGCTTCCCCGCAATATGTGGTGCAACCAAGGCCATCGCCCTTACCCCGGGAGCGGCTATTAACAGCTGAGAGAGCCCGACTAGACGGCGTGCGGCCCAGGGCTACTTTGGAAGGTGGAGTCTGATAGCTTGAACTGACTTTAGAGCAAAGGCGTTTAGCAGAACTGTTCTCTCCGGCAAATCCAGCACCTCTCTTCCTTCCACTTGTGTTTCCAGCTAACCTCTGTTTATCACGCAGCTCCTCCATTTCACGGTCTTTAAGCTCCTTAAAAGCTGTTACCCTAGATAACACCTCTTCCCTGTCCACGTTAATGTCAAAAGTGATAAGGGTGGCAGCAATTTCCGCTCGCATGAGGTCATTGCTGTCCTTTGTCCCTATGGTACAGTCGAATGGCTCTCCACGGTACAGCAACATATGAACCATCACGTAAAGACCACAGTCATTGTCAGTATACCATGATCCCTGCCAGTTTAATTTAATGTTGACAAAAGGAAACCCTTCAACTTTCTTCCCTTTGTCAAGCCCTTTGTAGGCCATATACTTTCCCATTGCGTCAGCTTGGCAGAAGTTAGGCAAGGCGTTTAAAATTGGAAGACCAATTAACAAAACAATGGAGCTGATAATTAATATAGTCACCAGTTTTATAAGACTTACAGTAATACGCGCAATCCCTCCGTACGGTAATTTCAGAAGATCGTCCTCATAAGAACGATTATCAAGGTACTCGATCTGCTCGGAGAGGAAATTTATGCAAATGCAAGAGTAATGATCTTGATTTCCAGTGCTTACCGGGACAAAAACATACAAACATGCACGTAAAGTATAAGATTTATAAAACATAATTAGCAGATTAGAGGCATACATATTGTGCATAATTGGAATTATACATTATCTGATTAGAGTTATACATTATATGTCTAGAATTGTACATTCAATTTCTAGAGTTATACATTATGTGCAGTGAGTTATACATTCAATGGTTAAAGTTATACATTATATGCCTAGAGTTATGGAGTGAAGTTAGCCACTCACCAAAACTCTAAGCATATAATGTATAACTCTAGGCAAATAATGTATAACTTCAGCCATAGAATGTATAACTCTAGTCATTGTGAATGCTAAAGTTATATAATGTATAACTCTATCCATAAAGAGTATAACTCCAGGCCTCTAATGTATAACTCCAAAACATATATTGTACAACTCTAAGCATATACTGTAAAACTCTTGGCAAATAATGTATAAGTCCAGTATGAAAATGTCTCTATATTAATATCTGAGCTCACCATATCAGAGTCCAGTTGGAATGGACTAGAACACGACTCTTGCCACATGTCCCTAGAGGCACAAAACCCTTCAGAATGATCAACAACCAAGTTTTTTTTCCTGCCTTGCCAAATTACAATTTCTAGGTCCTATAAAAATGATAGACGGGGGATGACAGCCTGTATCACAAGTTACATACAGTTTGTCACAAAATAACTTGCGGTAGTTCGAGCACACTTATAGCGTGACCTAGGCCAAAGAAACAGCGCGAACTTGCAACAACTGCGGTGTTCGCGTGCGTCAGCTGATTGAGTAGTACAGACCAGGAGTCGATGACATTGGCCGTAATCTGATTCTCGGGCATCAACGACTGGAGATCACTACGCATTATGCAGTTTGGACAGGCATATGTGACCAATTGTTCCCTACAAAGTATTAGCAAAATGAGACACGCAGCAAGGGAAAAGATTCATGGCCTGTTTCACTGTTGTACTGAAATATAGATAAAACTTATCTTTTACTTACTCTTTCTTATGGTCGTGGAATTGATCAAAGACATAATCCATTACATCCTTCCTCACCCTGAACACCGTCCTGAAACGTTCCTTGTTAAATCGCAGAAGCTGTGAGCATACGTGCTGGTCAGGTTCGGGTGCCCCGCAATCCCGAGAACAACCTAGGTTCTCGGGTACAGTGTCCATACACGAAAGGGGGGCAGTTGAATGCATTAAGAAAGGATGGTGGATCATGTCACATCGCGGCACATAAATAGGCGGCGGGGCTGGTGCAACCGGCTCAACCCTAGCACCAGCGATTTCAACTACCCCACCTTCTTTGGGCGCACCAATCGTACGCTCCTCAACCCCGGCAAATGCCTCATTCACATCTGTCGTGCTCATGAAAGTCAGAGGGATTTGATTTCCACTCAATTCCGTTGAAGGATCCTCCGGGGTGACATCCGCACCCTCGACAACATCTACGTTTTCACCCCCGTTGTTGGAATGTTGTTCAACATTCTCAACTACATCCTTTTGACCGATGGCTTTGAATGAAAAATAATAGAAATAAACACCATGCTTTTGTATCAAACAATTTACAGGTATAACTCTGAAAGTGATACAAAGAGGTCACAGAGTTACATACCCAATGCATTACAGTTATACATATAAGGGCAAGAGTTATACACATGTGTGAATTATTAAAAATATGCTATCAGAGTTATACAAATTTGAGTTAGAGTTATACACATATGGTTAGGAGTTGTACCAAACGGCGTTCTTTGTTTAAGTAAAGTTATACATTCGATAATAGAATTAATCATAAAATATACAATAGATAGTCGAGTTATACAAAATATAAGTAAAGTTATACATTACGATAATAGAGTTAATCGAGAAAATATCAAGAGTTATACATTCGACAAACAAAAGTTATTCAAAATGTAATCGAGTTATACAACAAACGTTTAACCTGGGAATCGGCTCCTTCTCAATAATTGGTGCAAAGCATCCATCTCAGTAGGTGACAAACAAATAGGGATTGATTATGTATAACCAAAATTCTGTTAAATCAAATTTCTATAAAATCCAAAATTATTTTCACCATTCAAAAGAAGAGATAATCAGGAGAGTTATAAAAAATAACAATAGAGTTATACATATAATAACAAAAGTTAGACAATATGAAACTAAAGTTATATAATGTGTAACTCTAGCCATGAATGTATAACTCTATTATTAAAATGTATAACTTCATTGCACCAAAAAAAAAAAAAATGTATAACTTCAAGTATATACTGTATAACTCTAGGCATATTCTGTATAACTCTAGGCATATATTGTATAACTCCAGGAATATAATGTACAACTCTAGAGAAATATTGTATAACTCCAGTTATACATTATGATGACAGTTATTCAACATATAATCGAGTTGAACAACAAATGGCTGATTTACTGATTGAAAGATAAAGATATACAAATAGGCACTACAGTTACAAGGCCTCATCATAAGTTTCAACAAAGTTATACTTTATCAACTTAGAGTTATACACGACCAATTAAAAAAAAACGAATGTATAAAAAATATTTAGCGCAAATTAACAAACTTACTTCGCCACCAGGACCACTCCCGTACGCTGGAAGTCCACATAAAGCTTCCTTGATTTCAGCAGTGGAAAACATACACTCCATCAATTCTTGTGTCTCCATTGGCAATTCTGGGACCGTAGATTTTTCCATCTCCTTATCTGACGGTTGATTGTCTGAAAATCTTTCAACATTTTCTTTCAATCCCTCCCCATGAACTTGCTCATACACCTCATCACCTACCATGGGCCGAGATTCAGCATCCTCTGACCGTCCGTCAACTTGGCCTACAATGTCTGCTGCTCTTTCATGGTCAATGTCTGACAATCTTCCAACATTTTCAACATTTTCTTTCAATCCCTCCCCATGAACGTGCTCATACACCTCATCACCTGCCCCGGGTAGAACCTCAGCGTCCTTTGACGGTCCGTAAGTTTGGTCAATTTCCTCCTCGGTGTAATTCGCCTCCAACAACAGTTCTCTGACAGTTTGGACAGGGGTGCACACAACTTGATCCTCTAAACCTGGGCTAGCATCTGACAACGGATTAGAAACTACTATATCACCTCCCACTTCCTCCATAATCTTTGACCATGAAACTGCAACTGATTTCGTTGGCGTGACGGCTTTGACCGACTCTCGGCGCGGCTCAACACGAGAGTTACCACCCCTGCCACCCCCATCATTGGCGAGACTAGACAGAACTTCACTTATTTGACGCGTAGATGCATCGATTCCGTCAGATTTTTTGGGAGCCTCAGTAACTACCTCTCCAAATGCAGGAGCGTTACCAACAGAAACCTTGACCTTTTCGCAAACATTTCTGCTTTCAACGACGTACTTTTGAATCTTTTCACCCTCAAAGAATTCTTGAGAGGCTCGACTAGAATTTAGGCCCGTCGGATCACTAGTTACTGACTTTGATCCTTGCGGTTGCATCTGCGTACCATGAATAGAACACAATAGCGTTCCTTTGCATCTGTAGATAAAGCTCGTGAGTACGCTGCATTGAAGAAGTACAGTAAGTTAGGTATATTCTAATAGATGGGTACGTTCAGCTGAAACAGAATCAATCTGCAAAAATATATAATATTCTGAACTTACATCGACCGCCCCTAGCTTTCAATTCCTGGTCATCCTCGACACTCTTTGGTAGTTCGATCCGAATGAACTTCTTCTCGAAGTTGAGCGGGAGAGAGGGGGTGGGGGCCCGATAGAAACAGTAGTTTTGGTTCACGCGGGTCGCCGAGACCGAGCATCTTGTCCGAACTCTTAATATAAGAGGGATCTTGAAGGCACCTCGGATACCTGGTCTTAGACAAAGTTAAAGTACCCAATCCCCCTTGAGCCACCTCAAATTTTACCCTATCTACAAGCGAAGTTTCATCCCAATGCTTAATCAAAGGTAGATCGTGGAGGCAAGGCTTACCCTTGTAATCATATCATTTGAAAGTTGCTTATCATGAGGAAGGGGATACATCCACCCAACATCGTTACCCCTTTTTTCTGATCTGTCCCCGCTTTCACCATCATTTCCAAAATATAAGAGCACCAGTCGAAATGCGGAATGGCTTTAGGATCTTCTACAGCCCTTAACAGCTTCAAATCTATCCCGTTGTTTGGGGTGGGTGCGAGGAATAAAGACATACAGAACAAAACAAATAGCCGGCAAAAATGATCGTCCGCCTCCTCGTACTCCATAAGTTGCTTGTGAACTTTCCCTAAACTTATTGCACTATTTGCTTTGGCCACCCCGTACGCTTGCCGCCATTTGTCCTTCAGCTCCTTATTCTCGGGATCGTTGGACCCCTTCTGCGAGCTCACATGCACCAAAGGGAGAGCGTTGGGTCCGAAAGGTATCAAGAAACAGTCATGCACGTCATGCTTACTGATCATAAACTCCTTCTTCCGAGAAGCCTTGAACACATATGACCCGTCAGAGAAGGACTCCAAGAACATGCGAACGTGTGCAAGTGGGAAGCTGCTAATCTTGAGCTTCAAAAGTCCACCAAACCCAATTTTCTTAACAGCGGACACCTGATCCTCATTAAGCTTTTCAATGAGAGAGACACGCCTTTGAGGTCGACACGAAACCGTGATTTCATACACCCTCTTCACCCTTGGCTTGGCCTCAACCATCTGGGCAAAAAGCAAGGACAACACACAAAATTACACATACTGTAGTTGCAATTAGAGATATTTGGAACAAAGAAATAGACATACTGTGAATTAAAGTTATACAATAGATAGTCAGAGTTATACAAAATATAAGTAAAGTTATACATTCTGATAATAGAGTTAATTAGAAAATATCAAGAGTTATACATTCTGACACCAAAAGTTATTCAAAATGTAATCAGAGTTATACAACAAATGACAAGAGTTATAAAAAAGAAAACATTTGAACCTGGGTATCAGCTCCCTTCTCAGTACTTGGTGCATCATCAATCTGTAGCTGACAAACAAATAGGCATTCAGATTATATAAAACCAAAATTCTGTTAAATCAAATTTCTATAAAATCCAAAATTCTTTTCACCATTCAAAAGAAGAGATAACCAGGAGAGTTATACAGAATAACTGTAGAGTTATACATATAATAACATAAGTTAGAAAATCTGAAACTAAAGTTATATAATGTATAACTCTATTACTAAAATGTATAACTTCAAGTATATACTGTATAACTCTAGGCATATACCGTATAACTTTAGGCATATATTGTATAACTCCAGGAATATAATGTACAACTCTAGAGAAATATTGTATAACTCCAGTTATACATTATGACAGCAGAAGTTATTCAACATGAAATCAGAGTTATACAACAAATGACAGCAGTTATAACAAAAGTCAAACTTTTACCCTTGGAATCAGCTCCCTTGTCAGTACTTGGTACTTTTAAACATTCAAAAGAAGAGATAATCAGAAAAGTTAGCTATACAGAATAACAGTACAGTTATACATATATTAAAAAAAGTTAGACATTCTAAAAACTAAAGTCATATAATGTATTACTCTAGCCATAGAATGTATAACTCTGGCCATAAAATGTATAACTGTAAGCCATAGAATGTATAACTCTGACCGTAAAATGTATAACTCTAGGTATAACTCCAGGCATCTAATGTACAACTCCAAAGTATATACTGTATAACTCTGGTCATATACCGTATAACTCTAGCTATATATTGTATAAATCCAGGTATAAAATGTATAACTCTAAGCATATATTGTATAACTCTAGGCATAGAAACTAATTAGAAGTAGAGTTATACATATAACAATTAGAGTTTGACATTATGAAAGAACAGTTGGTCACAGAATCAGAAGAGCTATACCTCTAGTGACCAGAGTTATACATCTAGTAACCAGAGTTATACATATTGAGTACTAAAGTTATACATTTAGTAACCAGAGTAATACATCTAGTAACGTATAAAAAAAATCAGAACATTTAACCTGGATATCAAGTCCCTTGTCAATACTTTCTACAACTCCGGGAATAACTCCAGGTATAACTCTAGGTATAACTCCAGGCATCTAATGTATAACTCCAAAGTATATATTGTATAACTCTAGTCATACTCTAGCTATATATTGTATAAATCCAGGTATAAAATGTATAACTCTAGGCATATATTGTACAACTCTAGGCATATAAACTAATTAGAAGTAGAGTTATACATATAACAATTAGAGTTTGACATTATGAAACAACAGTTGTCCCAGAATCAGAAGAGCTATACATATAGTATGTAACACCCCGGTTTATGAAGGAGCCTTTAGCAAGACATTCCCTAATAAAACGGACTGTTACCATCTCGGTTTCCCGAGGTAGTGAATAACAAATTAAACTCCAAGGCAATTTATATAATATTTTAACTTAATTATTACAAATCCTCTTTTCAACTCAATTACAAGAACTGACATAAATAAAAGTGAAAGTCTTCTAGATGATGATCTAGCTACTAAGTCGTCTGATCCAGTGTCTCACGCCCATCAAGCTCCCGTCCTATCTCTTAAACCTGTCAAGCCTGCTCCCCATAAAACGGTTCATCACAGGTGTTCACGAATACACAGGGTCAACCACGAGGTTGAGTAGGGAAAACAATTAAACAGTAAATATGATATGCATGATACTCCGTCACCTCCATCTCCACCTCAACTCATCACACACAACCCCAAGACGCCCTTGACTATACCGATCCCCGGTAGACTATATATATCGACCGTAGTCGATCTCCGCCCCTTCGCAGCGGAGGACACCAGGGCAAGTCCGAGAACCAGCACTGGGCCTTATCACAACATCACATCATATCTCATCATCGTCACCACCACACCATCCTCCAACTCCAATGCATATGCAATGCTCAACAATAATCAATGCAACATGATATGTATATCAATGAATGAAATCATGCCAACTATCAAAATAATGAAATAACATAATCAACACGAATAGTTGATCAATCACACTCCGAGTGTATGAATCATAACATAAATTACAACCACGTACAAGTCATCGATCACAGCTCGGTCACATGTAACACAACAACTCAACACAATTTAACAACACCGGTAAGTCAAGTGTATTTCCCTACCTCAAAGTGCCAGCAAATCCAATTAAGCGATTAAGCGGTCAGAAATAAAGCAATGAATTTGATTATCGATCCATCACGAATCCGTCACCTAAAACAATTATAATATTTATTATTACTAACTACTAAATATAGAATTTCCCAAAATAGAAGCTTCCCGAAAATAATCCCGACACCAAACTTATGCCCAACTGATAAAAATAACCCGATTAGAATTTGACCCAACTTCCCAAAATAGAGAGTTATTAAAGATAGAGCTTTCCAAAAATGGTAACTTTCCCGATATAGAAACTTTTCTATTAAACCCGTCTCCAAATAATTAATTATGATTAATTATTATTTTATTGTAAATAACTCGGAACTAAACCAAGATGATAATTAAAGGGTTAAACGAATTATGCGATTAAGAAAACCCGAATCAAAACATTGAACAAATCAACAACCCGACTCAAAACTTAAATACATTATTCCGTCACCGCTACCTAATATTAACTTAGTAACTAAAACTAATAATGTAAATAATAGAAATATTAGAAATATACATATTCTCCGACTTACTAAAATAGGAAACCGTAACAAAAATCACCCGAAACAACGACTCAACCCGACACACAAACACCCCCTCTTTCAACCCGTCACTACTCACTCCACAACCACCAACCCTCACCGCCGACCACCGGGCGACACTGTGTCCGGTCCGCCTGGTCACCTCCCACCACCACCAACGTGGTCGACCCACGCCGGTGGTCAGAACCACCACCACCAACACCCCCGCTTGCGTCCCCTGCCGTCACAACCAGCCCCCTTTTCAACTCGCCCGCCACCACGACACAACCCCTCCTCCTTACCAACCACCACCCCTGACACCACCGTTGAACGGCGACCACGACACACGTGGCACCACCGGTTCGACCTCCCCGAGTCCACGGTGGTGCCACCCCATTCCCCTATGTCCGAAATGCAACACAAACCCGCATTTCGGACCCGACACCTAATCACCACCACCGCAACCACCAACAAGAACGACGACCACTCAACCCACCACCACACGACTCGACTCACCACCAAAGAACACAACCCACACCCCGACAACTACTATAATGCCCCTAAACGACGCACAACTCGGATCAAACTACCGTGACAAAATGAAAACAGAGAACCTTACCTATGACGGCCGTCGACCTGTGCTATTCCGGCCAGTACAGCCACCCTCGTCCACCAGTAACAGCCTCTCTAGACTCACGGCAGACCCTACACCCTCCACACTCACCGGCGCGCGTTCGTTGGCTGTAAATAAAGCGTGAGGCGTGAAAGAAAAAGGTTGGTGATGGTGATGTGTAGAAATGACGGTATGAAGGGAATTAGGTTTTAGGGTAGATTTAGGGTTTAGTTTTAGGGTTTGGTGAGTGGTAAAAGGTAAATGGGTAAGTGGGTAAATGGGCTATGACATCTTGATCCAAAACTATAAACCCGACTCATCTTACAACATGAATCCGACTCATTACCTTTACGTTATCATTACCTTTACGCTACCATTAAATAATAAAAACTCGTTCAATCGATGATAAAATACGGGGTATTACAGTCTTCCCCCCTTAAAATGAACTTCGTCCCGAAGTTCGCTCCCGTACTCAACCTCAGAAGGGTATTGTATATCATACATACGGACGTCACGTATTTCTAACACAGTTAACACACACTTTTGACACATCAATTAAACATAACAGACACGAAATGTTACATTATACCCTCCTAAAAATAGACTTCGTCCCGAAGTTTAACAAATCTTTACTTAACCCAACTAACTATAACTAATAACTACCTGATAACACAATTGTATAACAACTAAATAATCACCTGAGGACACCGTCATCTTCCATCTAAATTCCGATCTCAAACTCAAGTAACTCAATAACCATGGTCTCACTTTGGACCGCATAAACGTAACTCGGCACAAAGGCCCCACAACTCATAACTCAATATCGGTGGTTTAATCACACTCTCCTTTTACACATCAACCAACTAATGAAGTAGGAACCAAAACATATAGAACTCATTTGCATAGGTACCCCACAACGAGACATCAACTTGATCAAACTACAATCTACAACAAGTGCAATTTAAGCATTAAGATTTTACAATCCTACCCGACTAGAAACATGGTTACGTCCTCGTAACCTCTTTTCAATTTTCATATACATATGCAACAAAATCATTATCAACCACATGTGACAGGAAGAACATATGATAGCAGTTGCGCATTAACGTTAAGGTCGAAACAAGGTTCTATTATGGAATTAACTGGTTGTCAACAAGTAACATTTATTACTAGCTTATGCCTAACTTAAAAACACAACATCAAACTAAAGAATAACAAGAAAAGAACCAAGGTTTACACGGTTTCACAACTAAACAAATTTGATGATCAATTATAGACTATGAACAAGCGAGAGCAAAATCAACAAAACAATTTAAGAACTTCTCACATTTGTAAACATATCACAGAAATAGATCTACCACTACTATCTATCACAATCACAGGACCTTATTGACACGTCCATTCAACCCTTTACTCCCTCTTTGGTTTAGGTCACGAATTAGGTCGATGAATTTAAGCAATCTAACAACATACCCATAATTCATACTTTAAATTATAAAAATTGTTTGCACGATATCAATTTTGAAAACATGTTTCCCAATAAAAGTAACTACATATGATCTATGACAACGACAACATTACTTCCATATCACCCTATGTTTCACATTTTAGCAACCATATCATTCAATTGTGTCCAAAGAACTTAGTATAATTCATTCTCAGCAAAACAAGAGATATTGTATAAATAGTTTAAACATATACATTTGCCATCATATACTTTGTAGAACACTAGCTATGATAAAAGATTAGCAACTTGAACAACTTCTCTGATTTGCATGATTGAATAATTAGGCAACTCGTAGGCTCAATTAAATGTAACTATAATGACTATCATTTAAACCAATGCATATCATGTGAATCATCAAAAGAGTTATCCCATTATAATTGCCAACATAGTTATCATGACGATTTTTATTATAATATAATTGATAGTAACGACTCGAGAATATAGATATGCCAATTGTCATGTTATATCAAACAGTTTCCTTTATATCACACCCATACAATTGCAAGAATCACTTTAGCATTTTATGACAATATAATAACGAACATATTCAATAAGGAATAACAACATTGTGTATTATCATGTTATAGTTTTAGGTCCAACTGAAATAGTTTAATGTGATGAAAGTAATAAATATAACTATTGGCACACAACTCATATGAAAGACATTAGAACTTAGATGCATCCTACATGTGTGAACATTTGGACATACTCATTACTATCATCCATGTGTAAACATTTAGACATAATTATTATAATTATTCATGCGAGTATATTAGAACAATCAAATTAACTTTTAACGCCATCAACTTTACCAAGATATGAGAACATAGTTTTATATTTATATATATCCGACCACCATGCACATATGATGAACATACTAGAGATATTACAACATGCCAAACATACATAAAATATGCAACAACTGGACCCGTATAACATATTTCACCCTTGATTAAGAATCAATTTAAGCTATCCGATTTTTACTCACGCTATCATGCCAACAATGTTATCAACTAGACTTTAATTTTTATCACTTGTTAAGATACATAACTACTGAACATGCATGCTACTATCATCATATAAAACATTATAAGATCACATTAATAAGGCTCAGGAAATAACCAAACAATTATATAAAAACTCACATAGTACGCACATTTTACAAGTCATGATTCACGTTGTAACTTTCGAAAATCACAAATAAATAACTGTCCAACGAATACTTGAGTTAGATTACTTTTTATAACATACCGAGAGTTAAAAACACAGGAGAAAAAGAATTATGTCTAAAGCACAAGAATTTCATTTTTAAAGCATTTTACAACTCAGTTGTTCCAAATAAGTATGTGACGGCAATTGGTTCGAAACTTGGGTCAGTTTGCAAAACGTACCATTTAATATAGAAACATCAAGAATTTTCGTGGCTTATCAATTTGAAAACGTATGCGAAACCTCTAGTCGATGGAGTTGGAATTATGCAAAAATCATTTACACAAATTAAATGAGGATTTTTACAAAATCGTCGGTCAACACATTACTGCACAGGAACTTCCCAACCACAGCCCACTAAAACATTTATTACTCCTAATCCGTATACCCTATAAGCATGAAACCAACGCCAAAAGAACACTAACTCACGAGGCTATTTCTCATAAAATTTTCATCCGTAGAAAATTAACAGGAAGGAAATGACAGCAAGACCAATTACAGAGTAAAATCAAACAAAACGGATTTCAACACTAAATCATTCATTTTCCATGTTCCAAGCTCTTACAACCATACTATCGATACTAACTCATCCTAACTTAAATCTCACACTTTTGTATTTACGTAAACATCTATCCCATAGATGTCCCTTCGCCTCCCGACCTACCCCTTGCATCTAATCACGATTGCTACGACTAGAAACAAGCAATTCAATGGTGTCTCTCATTACTATCACGATACTATACTAGCATGGCTTTGGGATCACATAACCACATATTACCAGACATAATAGCACTATCAACACGTCATTCACATCCATCCAGATAAATATCATAAATTCGCAATTATTCTCATGCTCACGATTACCACAATCCAACGCTTCATTGATTATCCATCCAGATAAATATCATAATTTCAGCACTAGGTCTCAAGGTATACATCAACTCGCTTATATCCAAGGTTTTCCTTCTAACTACCCCATTCACTCGTTTTCTCTTGGGTTGCCTGGTTCAAAACTGAGAGGGCAAAAGAGCACGCATTAAGGGCGCCTTCTTAACCGCACTTTGTGAGCCCCTGTGATTTATTCCCAGGGGTTCATTTTATTTAGACACATCCTACGTTCATTGGGTTCTTTGGTTCAGGCCTAAGGATCGTTCGCTCTGATACCACTTTGTAACACCCCGGTTTATGAAGGAGCCTTTAGCAAGACATTCCCTAATAAAACGGACTGTTACCATCTCGGTTTCCCGAGGTAGTGAATAACAAATTAAACTCCAAGGCAATTTATATAATATTTTAACTTAATTATTACAAATCCTCTTTTCAACTCAATTACAAGAACTGACATAAATAAAAGTGAAAGTCTTCTAGATGATGATCTAGCTACTAAGTCGTCTGATCCAGTGTCTCACGCCCATCAAGCTCCCGTCCTATCTCTTAAACCTGTCAAGCCTGCTCCCCATAAAACGGTTCATCACAGGTGTTCACGAATACACAGGGTCAACCACGAGGTTGAGTAGGGAAAACAATTAAACAGTAAATATGATATGCATGATACTCCGTCACCTCCATCTCCACCTCAACTCATCACACACAACCCCGGCACGCCCAGCCATACCGATCCCCGGTAGACTATATATATCGACCGTAGTCGATCTGCCCGCTCGCAGCGGAGGACACCAGGGCAAGTCCTGCAGAACCGCACTGGGCCTTATCACAACATCACATCATATCTCATCATCGTCACCACCACACCATCCTCCAACTCCAATGCATATGCAATGCTCAACAGTAATCAATGCACATGATATGTATATCAATGAATGAAATCATGCCAGCTATCAAAATAATGAAATAACATAATCAACACGAACAGTTCAGTCAATCACACTCCAGTGTATGAATCATAACATAAATTACAACCACGCACAAGTCATCGATCACAGCTCGGTCACATGTAACACAACAACTCAACACAATTTAACAACACCGGTAAGTCAAGTGTATTTCCCTACCTCAAAGTGCCAGCAAATCCAATTAAGCAGTTAAGCAGTCCAGAAATAAAGCAATGAATTTGATTATCGATCCATCACGAATCCGTCACCTAAAACAATTATAATATTTATTATTACTAACTACTAAATATAGAATTTCCCAAAATAGAAGCTTCCCGAAAATAATCCCGACACCAAACTTATGCCCAACTGATAAAAATAACCCGATTAGAATTTGACCCAACTTCCCAAAATAGAGAGTTATTAAAGATAGAGCTTTCCAAAAATGGTAACTTTCCCGATATAGAAACTTTTCTATTAAACCCGTCTCCAAATAATTAATTATGATTAATTATTATTTTATTGTAAATAACTCGGAACTAAACCAAGATGATAATTAAAGGGTTAAACGAATTATGCGATTAAGAAAACCCGAATCAAAACATTGAACAAATCAACAACCCGACTCAAAACTTAAATACATTATTCCGTCACCGCTACCTAATATTAACTTAGTAACTAAAACTAATAATGTAAATAATAGAAATATTAGAAATATACATATTCTCCGACTTACTAAAATAGGAAACCGTAACAAAAATCACCCGAAACAACGACTCAACCCGACACACAAACACCCCCTCTTTCAACCCGTCACTACTCACTCCACAACCACCAACCCTCACCGCCGACCACCGGGCCCGACACTGTGTCCGGCCTGGTCACCTCCCACCACCACCAACGTGGTCGACCCACGCCGGTGGTCAGAACCACCACCACCAACACCCCCGCTTGCGTCCCCGCCGTCACAACCAGCCCCCTTTTCAACTCGCCCGCCACCACGACACAACCCCTCCTCCTTACCAACCACACCCCCGACACCACCGTTGAACGGCGACCACGACACACGTGGCACCACCGGTTCGACCTCCCCGAGTCCACGGTGGTGCCACCCCATTACCCTATGTCCGAAATGCAACACAAACCCGCATTTCGGACCCGACACCTAATCACCACCACCGCAACCACCAACAAGAACGACGACCACTCAACCCACCACCACACGACTCGACTCACCACCAAAGAACACAACCCACACCCCGACAACTACTATAACAGCCCCTAAACGACGCACAACTCAGATCAAACTACCGTGACAAAATGAAAAACAGAGAACCTTACCTATGACGGCCGTCGACTTTGTGCTATTCCGCCCGATCTGACCACCCTCGTCCACCGAAGAATGACCTCTCTAGACTCACGGCGGACCCTACACCCTCCACACTCACCGGCGCGCGTTCGTTGGCTGTAAATAAAGCGTGAGGCGTGAAAGAAAAAAAAGGTTGGTGATGGTGATGTGTAGAAATGACGGTATGAAGGGAATTAGGTTTTAGGGTAGATTTAGGGTTTAGTTTTAGGGTTTGGTGAGTGGTAAAAGGTAAATGGGTAAGTGGGTAAATGGGCTATGACATCTTGATCCAAAACTATAAACCCGACTCATCTTACAACATGAATCCGACTCATTACCTTTACGTTATCATTACCTTTACGCTACCATTAAATAATAAAAACTCGTTCAATCGATGATAAAATACGGGGTATTACATAGTAACCAGAGTTATACATCTAGTAACCAGAGTTATACAGATTGATAACTAAAGTTATACATTTAGCAACCAGAGTTATACATCTAGTAACGTATAAACAAAAATCAAAACTTTTAACCTGGATATCAAGTCCCTTGTCAATACTTTCTACAACATCCATCTGTAGATGACAAACAATTGGGATTAAAATTATGCGTATCTTTAATTGAAGTTATACATCATTCTTATAAGAGTTATACCAACAAGACGAAATTTTTTACCTTTGATTCAGATTTCTTGGAAGTTTTCTTCGCATTTTTCTTGGCAAAAACCATTGTTAATTATCAAATGAACTCGAATTTGATCTACACAACCATAATTAACAATTGAACAAATCAACATCAGCAAACCCATCATTGAAAATTGAAAAATCAAATGAACTTTTTTTACGATAGTTTAACAAAGGCAATAATTAACAAAGAAAAAATTCCAAATCACTAAATAAGGAATGGAAAAAATACCTTATAAAAAATGGACACAGGCGAGTTTGAAGGAGAGTTGGAATTAATTGGTAGTGATGAAGATGGCGTCTGTTGAGATGGAATTTAATTGGTAGTGATCAAAATGAATTTATCAGCAATGTGAAGAAAGAAAAGGAAGACGAAATGACAGGAAATAGAGGGGAATATACCCGCAAGTTGTTTTGAATTGTCTAGAAAATGAGGAGGGAAATGATGATGGACTGATAGACAAAACAGTGTAGCATGCATGGGTTAGTGGGTAAGAGGAGAGAGGTAAATCAAAAATATTAGTTTAGTGGGGTTTGACTGCGAAATCTTGGCCATTGGTTTGATTGATCCAACCGCCCACATTAGGACTTATGGACTTAATATAATATATTGGCCTTAGTTGATCTCTTCTCTATATACATATACATATACATATATATATATATATATATATATATATATATATATACATACAGCAAGGATCCGGTGAGTCCGGGGTTTTAAATGAGTCCGTCCTACCATTTTAGACCGTCCGATCATAAAAATAGACGCATAGGATGATGCCACGTTGTTCGTGCAACGGGCTCAGATTAATGTCAAAATTATGTTTCACCAAAATTAACAGGGGTCGCGTATTACTTCCTTCATTCAACAAAAACGCGACTCTCCCTCCTCTCTCTCACTCACTCGCGCTCTCTCTCTCTCTCTCTAGACTCCTGGTTCCACACCTTTCTTCACCGTGTTCTCCAACTCATCAACCTCCTTTTATGAGAATTAAAATTCATCCCCAAAATCACTTGAAATAATGGTAAACAATGGTGGATCTGATTACAATCGTCAGATCTACTGAAATAGATGCCTAAGATATCTCCGCAATTAAACACCTTGTCTCCCACTATACGTTGTTTTCTTGTCTCTCTTACTTTCTTCCTCATTTCTCTGGTAAAATAGTATCATTGTGATACTAGTCAAACAGGTAAATTGAATATTTTGATTTGTCTAATTGTGAAATAGATTTTTTTAGTCGATTTTTAATTGATTCGATCCATAATTGGTTTGAATTTTACTTAGATTCCTAATTTCGTTTATATGTAGTATTGATGCTGAAATTAGATGTTGCTTCACGCTAATTCTGTTAGAGTTTCAATTGATATGGTTTATCACTTAAATTTGGTCAACTACTGCAATTTCTACTATTTCCACCATTATTATGCTCCATAACACATTTGTTTGTTATTATAACACTTTTTTTCGATCAATGTATAATACATTTATTCTTGACCCTAAAATCCATACGAGTACTTCTCATTGTAACACGAGTTTTCATAGTAAAACATAATTGTTAGTGTAACACTTGTTTGTTATTGTAACACTTACGATCTGCTAATGTAACATAAGTATATGAGTATTGAGTAGTGTTCTAATAAGGCATAATTGTTTGCTACTGTAATAGTTATGACTTGTTATTATAACACATATAACTCCTTATTGTAACACATTTAAGTCGCCTGATGTTACTTTATAAGTAGCTGGTGTTACATCATACCCTAACTCTTGTTAGGCACTTAGGCTATGAAATAACTTGTAGTGTTACTCAATCAAGTCAAACGAGTGACTAGTATGACTCGATAAACAAAGGTTACACAATCAGGTACGGAGTGCGTCGGATACATTCCATAACTAACATTTATTTACATAAGTGGAGGATTGGGCTAGTGTCAAAAACCCGTAGTACGTTGGGTGCCTAGACCTCATGGATTTCATTTGAGCTAGTTTGTGAACTACAACTGATATGTCCTACTATGCTAGTGATGCAGCTTGGATTAATGTTAATAATGTGCTTAGTGGTGCATGAAATGTCCTATATCTGTATATATCAAAAAAATGGCAATAGATGCACCATTGTTTAGTTAGAAATTTGGCAACTGTATACATGATAACTCTTGGCCTGACCATTCTTATCTGGTTTACTATACTTCACAAATCAACAATATAGGTGTCTTTTTGCTTCAAAAGTCTGTCAATATTTTTCAGGAGAACTTAAGTTCTGATTGTTGCTGCTGCACTTTTGAGTTTCTAAATGCAACCATGTTTAATAAAGGCTATTAGCTCAATGGTAGAGCAATGTGCATTTTTGTACAAAAGATGTGGGTTCGAATCCCACATAGCCTAACATAGTAATACTCTTTTATTTATGCTAGATGTAACTATTGTTTCTTTATTGAATACTTCTAACTAATGTTACTTCATTATACTTTAACTGGTGTTACTCATAACAATAAACACAATATAGGTTCAACTTACGAATATCAATTTCATTAGATAAGGATAACTAGTGTTACTTTAAAGAGTAAGTAGTGTTACTTTATAAAATAAGTAGTGTTATTCTATATGAAATCTAATGTGAATCTAATAATATGTGTTGTTCCATTGAATAGCTTGTGTTACATTATAAAATAACTAGTGTTACTATAAAGAGTAACTAGTGTTACTTCCTAGTAGAGACTATAACTACATGTATAAGATTCAATCACACCATTTGAACTTGAGATTATACCTAGTTAATTGAGTTTCGCACGGTCAATATCTAAACAATATACTTTATTTGTTCGTCTATGTGGGGCTCGAACCCACATCTTGCATAATAATGCAATGCTCTACCTTTTGAGCTAATAGACGACAAAATACCAAAATAATCATCAGTGGGTTGTATAAGTAGCAGCAACATTTACTACGACAATGACCGATGCGACTAATAATGAATAACCAACTTGTTTCTAATGAGCACCATCATAATTCAAATGAATCAAATGAACGCAGCACGAGTTATTGCCAAATGTCTACCTACTATCTTATATAAGATTCAAATCTACACCCTTAACGCCAGATAAGTTTGTATATTTGTGCATTGTATGAATGAATTGTTAACTTCTCATATACTTTATAGGAAATACAAGAGTAAAAGAAGGTTTTTGACACTATTAGTTTGTCTAAAGTGTTGTACACCTGTGTCGAGCCATTTATAGTAAGATCTCTTTCCGTTCTTTGTATTCCAAACAAATGAAATACCTTGAACTCCAATGTAAATATAGACCAACACTAGCACATGCCTTCCTGGATCGACACATGCGAAAGCCGAGATCTCATTAATACTCACATAAGTCGCATTGAATACCACTAATTGCAATAAAGCTTTCTAGGCTCTTTATAAAACCAAATGCTCAAAAGTGATAATATAACAAGGACATAATCTCATTCTATTTCACTTATTCAACACAATAAGCATGTTAAGAGAAGCATTCGGTAAAAAAATCAGTGGTAACATTAGAATCGACTAAATTTTGAAAACGCTTTGATAAATCTCGTACAAAAAATATAATATAATGATAAATTTGGCATAAGTAAACATATTGAAATTGAATAACAACAATGACTAGTGTCGTATTATAGTAACACGGACACAACATTGCAATAACATAAGTAGACCGTTACCATAACATACATACATTGTTATCGTAATACGTACACAACATTGTTATAACCTAAGCAGGCCATTACTGTAACATAGATACTTTGTTACTGTAAGAGAGTTACAACATTATCATAAACATGCAACATCATTAAACAATGACAGGATATGTAATTCAAGTAAACCATTATAGTAACATAGCTAAGGTATTATTGTAACGTAGTCAAACCGTTATTGTAACACTAGAAAAACCATTATTGTAACAAAGTATAACCGTTAGTGTAACACGCCTAAACCATTATTGTAACAAAGGATAACCGTTTTTGTAACACGAATAAACCATTATCGCAATACAGTTGAACAATTATTTAGGACAAGTTGCATCCACATAGTAGCACACATACTTACATACTCTTATTTCTAGAAACTAGTTGAACAATTAATAATAACGTGAACAAAAAATCATCAGATTACGAGAAAAAGTATACTAGAAAATTAACAAGACAAGAAACACAACTAAACGGAAACTAAATCGCAACGCTTAATAAACGCTTACCTAAAGATTTGTAGTCTCTACATTCAGCAAAAGCGAAACACTAAGCTTCGGCTCGATAACTAGATATTTTTTTAACACGAATCGACAACATCTGAATATTCGCACAAACCGTAAATTAACGGAAATAGATTGTCATTTAAAAATTATATAAACAACCTAATTAAATCAAAAACTCACATTTTTCAATATATTTAAGAGCTCCTCCTTCAATCGTTCCCTAATTTGAAGCAACGGAAAAGTGACTTACTTGCGAATTGAGTGAAAACAGTGGAAGTCGTCGTCAAACACTAGAATATTCCTCTTGTTGCGCTTCGATCGGCATCAACGCGTACCTACTATGATAGTCATAGAAATTGAAGTTCAGTGAGATTTTTAGATCTATAAACTCAAATCTGAAATTAAAATACAAAATACACTCATGTTGATGAATTTATAAATTAGAACTGAAATTAACCTAAAACTTGTTAAATTCACTATAAAAGAATGCTAAAAATCGATAAAACCGAAAGAAATTACCAAAATTAAAACTTGCTTGAAATTAAAGTATTGGTGTGATATGGAGAAACGATGACGGAAAACAGCTGCACATAGAGAGGGGAAAATTAAGAGCTGAGAGTGAAGAGAGAGAAAAGAATCTGAAAAAAATGGCGGAAGAGGAAATGTTTTTTTGTGGATGTATTAAATACGATAAAATACAATGACAAAATTACCCTTACTAAGTCGTAGAAAATACTGAATAGTTACCTTGTTTTTAATCAATTTGAGTCGTTGATCTTAATAGATCTGATGGTCCAAGATGGTAGGACAGACTCACCCTAAGAAGGTAGACTCTCATGATCCTAACTCTATATACATATATATATATATATATATATATATATATGTATACATATATATATATATATATGTATGTATGTATACATATATATATATATATATATATATATGTATGTATACATATATATATACATATATATATATATACATATATATATATATATATATATATATATATATATATATATATATATATATATATAAAGAGAGAGTGAGAAAGAGAGAAAGAGTGAGCATCCGGTGAGTCCCACATCTTAGGTGGGTACGTCCCATAAATGAGGACCATTGGATCTAAAGATCCAACAACTCTCATTAAGCCACGTCGCCCCTAACAATTTGTCAGATTATAAAAAGCAAACTAGATGTCATCTAAGCCTCATAATAATAATAAAATTTCTCTCTCTACAAACCTAACCTCTCTCTGCTAACTGATTGATTTCAAAACGTCGAATCTTTGTAAATATCAAACTTTATACAATTTCCTCTCTTTTACTAAAAACTTCCAAAATCAACGGAAATATTCAATAAAAATTTCACGAAATCCTTAAAAAATCAACTCAAATTCTTCAAGTTATTTAATGACGATTCTATTACTTCCATTTTTCACACAATGAAGAGGTACAAATCAATGATCTTTGCCTTTTTATGTAATTTGTTGTGATTGATGTTTTCGCATGTTAATGATGATGTTGTTGTTGTTGTTGTTGTTGTTGTGGTTGTTGTTGTTGTTGTGGTTTTTGACTGATATGAACAAATTGTTAATTTTTTTTTTTTTTGTGTTTAATGTTATCATATAATTTCAAATTTAATTTGCAAGTTGTTACTGTTGCTTTTGAATTAAATGAAGAAAATGTTTAATTTGATTGTTGCTGTTCTAGATCTAGGGTTAATATTTTGCTCGAAATGAGTAGTTCATTTTTCGCCAAAAATTAGGTTTAATTTGATTGTTGCTGTTCTAGATCTATAATTATATAAATAAACTGTCAATTGATTGTATGTTCTCTTTTTCGAACTTAGAAATTGAGAAATTAGTTCTCGTTTCATATTGTTGTTGTTGTTGTTGTTGTTGTTGTTGTTGTTGTTGTTGTTGTTGTTGTTGTTGTTGTTGTTGTTGTCGTTGTTGTTGTTGTCGTTGTTGTTGTTGTTGTTGTTGTTGTCGTTGTTGTTGTTGTCGTTGTTTTTGTTGTCGTTGTTGTTGTTGTTGTTGTTGTTGTTGTTGTTGTTGTTGTTGTTGTTGTTGTTGTTGTTGTTGTTGTTGTTGTTGTTGTTGTTGTTGTTGTTGTGGTTGTTGTTGTTGTTGTTGTTGTTGTTGTTGTTGTCGATTTTATGTGTTCCAACTGTTTGTGCGAAAAATTAGGGTTAAGACATGAAAATTTAGTAATAATGTTCGTTTTATTTTGTACTTGTTAAATTGCGATTTATTAAATTAACTTTCATAACATACTTGACACCTATTACTATAACATTATACTGTTACATATTTACTGTAACACTGTAACATTATTTTTGTAACATTGTTACTGTAACATTATTACTGCATGCCATGATGTTGTTATTATTGAGGAATCGTTCTTTACTATTGAACTGAATTGAAATATTATTATAAAATTGTATATTTGATATTGTGTGACTTAATCCAATTAAATTTATTGGTATAACATTGTTATAAACTCACAAGAGATGTTGATCGTTAATGATGGATTATCGGCTTTCACATATATTTTAATTATTAATGGTCCAATGTTTTGTTTTGAATGTTAGGAAATTTCAAAAAGAAGGTTTGAGAAATGAACCAACATAAAACAAGTCGCGCAATGAGATGATGTATACAAAGAAGAGAAAGACACCGACAAATCAGTTATGAAGATATGAGTGAAAAAAGAAACTTTATTGAAGTTGAAATGTTAGTAGAAACTTTTAACATTATGTGTGATTATGATTTATATTTGCTGTAAACTTTTCACATTATTGTGATGTGATATTGCAAAACATTTTAGCATATCATGGTCAGTTGAACCGTGTGTATTCACTTGCGTTTTGTTGTGGAAAATTTAAGTTTGAACTTTAAACATTGTTTAAAATTAATCTTTACCATTACATTTCTGAATTACATTATACACTATCTTATATAATAAGCGAAATAATTAATTTTTATTGTAACATTAATGAATCAATTTTTATACAGTAATATTGTTACAGTAATATTGATCTACCTTTATGAGTTAAATGTGACGAAAATGTTACAGTAACACAGTGTTACTCTGATGAATGACCGCTCTTATTGTAACATTATTACTGTATCGTGGCAGAATAAGGATTGGCTGTATCAGAAATAGGAGGAACGCACAAAGTTCTCTCATAAACTAAAGTAACAAAGTGGTGTGCACCATGCAATAAGCAACAGTAGACTATATGGCCTGTTTGAAAAGATGACAATACAATCTTAAAGTAACTAGATAGGCTATATGGGATTCGAACCCATACCTTTGTGCAAAATTTGCACAATGCTCTCCCATTTGAGCTAATAGCCTTTAAACTAACAATTGGATTCTAGGGGATTTGGTACAAGAATATAGTACATACAAAACAAGAACACTTGGAGAAAACATGATAAACATTGACAATGACTAATATAGGACAATGTTGTTACTGTAATGAAGTACTCTTGTTACTGTAACATTATTACAGTAACTAAAGACATAGATCAAAATTGAATCCAGAATTGGAAACTAATATTGCTGTAACACTATTACAGTAACTAAAGACATAGATCGCCCACACCTTAAGTTAAGTGTATATATATATCTTCTGGACATAATACTCTATTACTCAATGTCTCTACTGAACAAAAATTAATTTTAAGGATTGTTTAAATAATCCCTGGCATATGTTTGAACCATGAAGTTCATACTCATCAGCTTGATGAGAAATGAGAAAAAATAATCATAAATTTGCGTATTTTCAAGTCGATCTATTGAAAATCAAGTTTTAAAATTCAATTGAAAACAATCATAAGCAAAAAAGCAAGCAAAATCTCCAAATGAAGTTCAATTAATCAACTTGCAAGAGTTTAATACTTAGAGAACAAAAATAATGCAGTATTACGCCTTCAAGGGGCAGTCACAATTGTACAAGAAATTGGTGTAATCTAACGCCAACAAATTCTCCATTATTGTAACACAAGGCCAACAATTTCCTCATTACTATAACACATTAAACTGTTACCGTAACACATTAAACTGTTACTGTAACACCATTACCATAAGAAACTTAAACGAATCACGCAATTTCGTCAGAGAATAATCTAAATCCTTCTAAATTGATTGACCTAAGGTTCATCTAATCTCTGCAATTTAATGCGAAATAAGAGACAAAATTACAAAATTGAAAAGCTCCCATAAGAAGTGAATAATAATTGTAATTTATCTGTAAACCTACATCAATTCTATCCGAAAATTGCGTATGAACAACAAAATACCTAAATTTTGTGAGATTGAGCGAAAAATCTTCACCTCAAGTTTAAATAACAGAATTGCACACTATGCCGCACGATTCTTAGTGATAATTGAAAATTAAAGTAGGTGGAAAAAAATCATCGTCAGAATTGCACACTATATCGCACGATTCTTTATAATAATCATCCAGATCTTTAAATCCAGGTACGAATTTTACTGTCATAACCCTAATTTTTTTACAAGCACTAAGAACACAT
The DNA here is from genome assembly GCF_048544455.1 of Silene latifolia. NCBI lineage: Eukaryota > Viridiplantae > Streptophyta > Magnoliopsida > Caryophyllales > Caryophyllaceae > Silene > Silene latifolia. The sequence continues at coordinate 114,012,006 of NC_133527.1, read as the reverse complement.
ATAATAGACAGTAAACAATATAAAGACGGTGTTATAACATGAAACAATTCATTAAATCACACAAAAACACGTATATCAATTAAAAGTCAACAATACCTAGAATTAAAATCGAATCATAATAGTGGCGTAAAACACGATGTTCACGAACTCTAAAACACACGCAAATTAGGGTTCAACATTCAGGTGTATAATTGAGATGAAAAATCGTTGATAAAATAAAAAAATAAATTAGAAAATCACGAGGAACCTAACCATGAAGAAGTACTAAAGACGATTCACATGAAAGACGAGCTAAGTATTTGAGATGCGAAAATTAATTGATGAATGAGATAAAAAAATTAATGTAGTAAGCATAGTGGCAGCACTAAACACAAACACTCCGTCTGAAGGATCCTTTTCCAAAGCATTCACCTCGTCGTCAATTGGCAGGATGAGGTGAGAGTAGTCTAGGGTCGGCTCATCGTCAGAGATAGCGTGAATTCCCAGAGGATTCGTCTTGTTATTCGGTTTAGTTGGTGGGGGTATAGGCAAATCTCCCTTCTCAATCATGTCTTGAATGAGGTGCTTGAGTTTGAAGCAATTTTCGGTATCATGCCCCTTCCCTCGATGATACTGGCAGTAGGCGTTGGGGTTCCAGAATCGGGACTTCTTGGCATCGGTCGGATCTGGGGTGGGTCCGATCGGTTGTAGCTTCCCTTGGTCTATGAGCCTTTTCAGGGCACTTGCATAAGTCGACCCTATGTTGGTGAACACTCTTTGGGGCGTCGTTTTCTTAGCGAGATGCTTTGACGAGGTTAACCTCATCAATCTTGTTTGTCTGACCGTAAGGGCGAGATCCGGTTGAGGTGGATCCCTGGTAACCTCTGCCAGTGGTCTTGGCTAAGACACCCTTTCGGAGGTCGTCCTCAATACGCGTCCCCAGAATCTGCAGATCTTGAAAAGTTTTGATATTCTGATACCTCAGTAGGTTGGCATAAACCGGGCGGAGATTGTTGACAAATTTTTCCACCAGAGTTGATTCACTCGGCTTAGTGTTTGGCAAACTCAACTGCGATCTCATCCCAAGTAGTAAGGTTTTTCGGGTCCAAGGAGTAGTACCATTGGCGAGGAATCGACTCCAAAGAGGATGGGAAGATCCTGGTAAAAAGCTCCTGTTTGACCCCCTTAATGACCATGTAGTCCTTTAAAGCACGGATATGGTTGAGTGGGTCCTCCACTCCCTTGAACTTAGGCACATCGGTCAGGGTATGTAGTCCCTTCGGTTGTTCTCAAGATGGATATTGTTACCCCGGGCTAGGAGCTGTTCTTCCAAGAGTTTCAGTCTCTTATCAGTTTCAGTCAGAGGTGGGGTATTATGTTCCTCAGTTTCCTTGTTCTCCAGGGCGTCGATACGGGTCTCGACGCGATCCAGGGTGACCTTAAGAGCGGTAAGCGGTGGCTAGCGATCGGTTGTGACATCTCTGTTGTTATCATTGTTGTTGTTGGACGAAGCTGAAGACGGGGCCATGGCTCTGAGGCAGAAAAACGGCTCACATTACAACTCAATCCGACACGGTTCCAAGACTGAACGCAGACAACACAAAGGACAAGGCAAAGATCCGACTCGACAAGACGGGGCGACCGTGTGTGGTCCCTCGGTGCTGACTCGATTTATGACGTGACGGTGTTTGACAGAACTTTTGACACGAGTCCAACATGACGGCGTGACGCCATTGGACGGGTCTCGTGGTGAGACGACTCATAAGTAAAGACCCATAAGTACGTTTGCTTTGACTCGATAGACACGAGGCGGAATTGGAATGGTGGACTGAAGTTTTCGAAAATAGAAATTTTCAAAAATATTCGTTTGCCGCTTTAATGGGCGGCTTCCGAAGGTAGAGATCTCCGCAAGTCGATCAGTTGAAAGGGTTGCCTTAAGTTTACTTGCAAAAGACGGTTTGAGTTTGAGTCGGCTCCGAAAACAGTGCATCGTTTCCCAAAACGGTTTTTTGAAATTCAAAATTGTATGTTTTAAAAATCGTGTTTGAAAGGTTTGAGGGGGTCTCGGGGACGGTGCATGGTCCTAGGGTTCCCGAAAGTGTCTCGAGAAAATGGCGTGTGCTTTTTTCGGGTTTTGAAAGAGCCATTGTCGACGCGAAACAGGTTAAAATCCGTGTCTAGACGCAGCGATTATAACGGCGTTAAAAGGTGATTTGAAATGGTTATACAATACCGGGTTTGAAAATCGTCATTACGACGGCCTAAAAAGGCGTGTTGAAATGGTTATAAAAACCGGGTTTTGAAAATCGTCATTACGACGGCCTAGAAAGGCGTGTTGAAAATGGTTATAAAAACCGGGTTTGAAAATCATCATTACGACGGCCTAGAAAGGCGTGTTGGAAATGTTTATAAAAACCGGGTTTGAAAATCGTCATTACGACGGCCTTGAAAGGCGTGTTGAAATGGTTATACAAAACCGAGTTTGAAAATCATCATTACGACGGCCTAGAAAGGCGTGTTGAAATGGTTATACAAAACCGGGTTTGAAAATCGTCATTACGACGGCCTAGAAAGGCATGTTGAAATGGTTATAAAAACCGAGTTTTGAAAAACCGTCATTACGACGGCCTAGAAATGCGTACAACGGTCGGCGGAAGACCGAGGTTTGAAATGGCCATTATAACGGCGCGAAAAGGGTGTTTTTTGAAAGTTTGAAAATGACACGGAAGGACTTATGATCAGATAGCACATAAGCACTCACAGTTTCATTATTTTATGCAATATGCTGACACGGGTTTTGGCTTAAGAGGGTGGGTTACATACCAAGCAATCAAACCCCGATTTGCGAGAGGGATACCAATCCAAACAAAATGTGTAAGGAGGGTGCCCTAGCCTCGTGCTCGAAAGTGATGAAAGCTCTTTGACGAAACAGAATTGTGTAACGTCAACGGTATGCTTGACTCAATCGAGATTCGAAACGCGGGGATGAGAAAACTCACGCCGACGAAACGAGCCAATTGGTCGAAAAGGGTTAGGTTGTGGGCCTGGACAAGGAAACCCGACCGTGACCGTAATATCAAATAGTGCATTCCAACCAAGACCTCATTCGAGTCTCACCATCTAGGGATCACAAAGACGTAAGTGTCCTAGTTATCCCCAGCGGAGTCACCAATCTGTGGACATAGCCACCTATACGCCAGGCCAATCTGCGGACGTATAACGGTCTTTTTTAGAAAGCCACGCTCGGCGGCGTAAAAATGCTTTCGACCGGATCGTTTTAGATTGGTCGGTTTCGTCTCGGTAAGGGTCTCGAAACTATTAGAGATGTTCGGAGTCGTCACCAAGCATTTGTGGGATGCCTGGAACCCGTTCGAATTCCACTTTATACCTCGGTCAAATCGAAGCACAAAGCAGCATTTGACATAGGTACTAAAGATAAGGAAATCGTCCCTCTTTATCATCCTATCTCTAAAATGACTCTCGTACGCCCTGGATAAGGTCGTCCACTATCCAAAGTTTCTGAGTAAGAGGTGAAAGTACGTATTGGGAAGCCCTTTAATCAGACACCCAATCCCGCCCGCGTTTAGCGGCCTCTACTTATCGATCTTGGTTGGTTGAATGCAAAAGTTGATAAAACGGTTTAAATGCATGAATGCGCATCCAATGATTTAAACCTAACATGTGAGAGCATTCTAAGTCGGTTGATTTAATCCAAGTATCAAGTATAAGATGTCAAGTTGGATTAACGGTTGATTTGTATGCAAGACGGAAATTAAACATCCATTTACCGTATTAGGTTTAGGGTGCATAACGTGATCCATTTGTCTTAGTAGGGCATTTTGCAAATATGGTTTTGGATAATCAAATAGTCATCTGATCCGTCCTATATCCGGGTTAACCGGAGTCGGGATCGTCCTAGACTAATTCTGGAAGGGAACAGGCCCTGTACCAGACGGCTATATGAGGTGCGAGCCAGCCGGCGGTGTAAGGAGCCTCCCTCTGGTTTTGAAAGTGAGAAATGGATAGCCTGTTTAGGCGCGGGTTAGCCCACGGTTTATGTGCCGTGTTCTGACCTTTTAGAAAACGTTATAAAACGTGTTGAAAATGGGTATTTGAACCCGGTTTGATTTGAAGGGGTCGTTTAGACCACATTTGTTGATTTGAACAACTAGACTCGAATAATCATCATTATTTTGATAATATTCGGTGTCGGGTTCGGTTTGACAAACTTGACCTGAATAGTTTTGAAAATGATTGTGGACTAATTGTTTTAAGTCCATTTGAATGTTATTAGTCGATACTCGTCATCGTACCCGGGTTAAAATCCGGCATGGTATGTAGAACCAAGGATGACTTTGTGTTGGTGACTAATATGTTTGTTTGAAAATGTAAAGAAATGAAATAAAAGGCTTTAAAATACCTTCTTAATGCCATTAACCAAATATTATCACCGAAACACGGATTTAACCGTCATGGTATGAGCAACCAAGGGTGAAAAATGTTTTATGGTTAAAACATGTGAAATAAAATAAAAAGGGTTCGAAAATACTTGAAATGGTGAAAACCGATTACAAATATGGAGATGGATTAAAGGGAAATGACGAGAACAAACACGGTTGATCTCTGGTCTGAGCACCCCATTTAGGCGCGGGCCAGTTGGCGACCTAAGGGGCTTCTGCCTCAGACCAAAAATCAGTTTTGGCTCGTTTATTCCATGTTTTGGTTCATGTTATGCATGTTTTAGCATGTTAGAGTCATGAAGCAAATGAAAACATAATAAAAGAGGATTTTTACACTCTCATACTTACATGTTTGGTTATGGCGAGTGACCGACGTAAGTGTAACAACTCGTTTGATCGGAAAAAACTCGGTTTAAAACCGTTTTGGTAAGTAAAAAGAGTGTTTTAAAAGTTTAGTGATGGTGTAGTGGTCGAAATGGTCGGTCAAGTGGTTTAATGCCCGATGACAGTACCAAACAATGTGTAAGGCTTGTGTTTACGATCAGTAGGTCGTAAATACGCGTCGGATTGTGACTTAAGAAGTCGAGTCGAGAATTTTAAGGGAGAAAAGAGGGGGCGGACACTCGCGTAACTCTCAAATGGGTGGCATTTGAGGGGTATTTATAAGAGAATAAGTGGTTGTGTGAGTTTTGAGCGACGTGGCCACCTGGGCTGCTCAAAGAGACGCTACCCACGTCGCAGTTCTTCGAGTTGTGTTGTCACTTTCACAACAAACGCAATCATGATTTGTTCTATCCTAGGTTTTGTAGTCACATGTTTGGTACTTGCCCATTCATGAATCCGGGAAAACTTAAGGTAGAAGGTTTGAAATGTGTGTTTTTTGTGGTTGACTCGGTTTGACTCGTTGTTGGAGTCGGGATTTGAATTTTTGAGTCGGTTTTTGGTCCGGTGTTGGTTTTGACTCTAGTTAGTGTCTGATCGGTCCGTTTCGTGTTCACAATTAAATAGATGTGGTTGTTGGGTCACGTCCGAATCAAAACACAATTTATAGCTTCACAAACAACTCTACAATTAGTAAAGAGGCAAGTAAAGGTCGGATCCTAACGGACGGGTATTGAAATGAGATTTCTATTGCAACTAGTGGTGTCTTAGGTGTGTCACAATTTGGGTTGATGTAGAAGGTCACTAAACTAAATAGCAATGGAAATAAACAAGCAAGATGAATTGAAAGGGTTGTAAACAATTGATAAAAAGCACTAGGGTGTCATGGGGTCATAGGGGATTCATGGGAATTGATCATACAAACATGTTCTCAAATTATAAGCAAGCAATTATTGTTGTGATGGATTGAGTTGGGTTATATCTTACAATCCTAGGAAAGTTTGGGTCCCGGAGCCGAATCGATTAGATTGTACAATACCTACAAGTCGACTTAGTCTTCCCTACTCAACAACATGCATGGTCTAATGAGACTCGAGTTGGGTTATGTCTTACAAGTCTCATTGAAAAGATAGGAGATGGTGGTAAATGCAAGGATTCATAGGCTTAGCATTTCATCAAACATAACATGTGCATGAGTTGAGATCAAAACAAGAAAGCAAATAAACCATGAAATCATATTAAATTAAGCATGAATCATTCCCCATGTTGGTTTCCCCTAATCACCCATTAATCCTAGCTAAGAGACTACTCACTCATTATCATGTTGATCATGCTAGCAAGGTTGTCAATCATACCAACAAAAGGAAACATGATGAATAAATGAAAGTAATTAACAATAATTAAAGAGGGATTAAGAGAATTATACCTACTAATGATTCCAATAATAAAGCAAAGATAAAAGAAGTACTTGATGCTTGATTGAGAGGTTGTCAATCTCCCAATAATAACCCAAATAATCTTCAATTACCCAAAATAAAGGATGAACAAAAGAGAGATTAAGGAAATAAAACTTGTATTAGAACTTGATTAATTGTTGATTACAATACTAACGAGAGATTTTATTGATATTAACTACTCTAATTATTGATAAGAAGAACATGCTCTTCTAATTAGACTAATGGGGTATTTATAGTGGAAATTAGGGGGATGCATTAGGGTTAACTAAGGGTTAAACTAGTAATTACACTTTTTAGATTGAGCAGGGAGGAGCCGGTATTTTTCGAAGGAAGGGCTTCTTTTTTTGTAGCTTGGAGAAGACGAAATTGCGCTGTACAGGAATCCGTGCGTTTTGGAGTCGGGACGGGCGGATTCTGGCGGTGGAACACGGGCGGCTTCAGGTGAATCCGGGCGGATTCTAGTGGCTGCAAACCCGACTGTCTTGGGATGAAACTGCACGGATTGTGCATGTGGAGGACGGCCGGATTGTACACAATCCGCACGGATTGTGCCTCAGCAACATTTCTTCTTCTTTTCTTCCCTTTTCTTCATAAATTCCTTGGGGATTTCCTCGGGGACTCAAGGATCCTTTCTCAACATTGCTCATCTACTATAATATGTACAAAGGCCTTCTAATCTTGTCTCTCCTTGATGCTTGGTCATTGAATTCGATCAATTTAGTCTCGTTTTGCCATGAAAATGCAAGATTTGCACTCCTTTCCTACCAAGGGATCAAAATCTCAAAGAATATGCAAAACAAAGAACTAAAGACAATAAATGACCCAAATATACACCAAAAAGCATGGGAACAAGGCTAATTCGGGGGCTAAATATGCGCTAATTATGGTCACATCAAATATCCCCAAACCGAACCTTTGCTCGTCCCGATCAAAGAGGTGACAAAGACTAGGACCATTATTTAAACTAACCTAATAACATAGCCGATATGATACAATTAGCGGGTCTCACTCCGCCCCTTCAACTCACAACAAGACAACCATGAGGTAGGATGCCTTCTTGCAAGGCAAGGTGGGTCTTGCCAAAATGGCGACACATCCAAACATTAAGCACACAAAATCAAATAATGGATGCATCTACAAAAGGAATAGCCACTTCCTCATCAAGTGGCGGAGGCAACTAAGAGAGAACAAATTTAAGAGCATGTAATCCTTCACAAATACTAGTTCAACAAATTACTAAGGCTAAGAGGATGGCACTAAATCACCTCCAAATGGTGTTAAACTAGACTACTTTCGTCCTCAATTTCCAAATGCTTTCGTCAAGAGCGATCGGATGGTGGTGGAATGATGATCCCTATGATGCTAGTAGCATATGACATGACAAGTCTCGAATTCTCTACAAAAGTAAAGGTCATGGATCGTCCCAAGCTCGACAAAGTGGTTTGACAAAAGGCTTTTTGGGAATGAAATGCTCAAATCTTTATACACAACGGTGGATATGACTAGTATTCAAAATTATCCTCATTTCACTTTCACATTTCAAAAATTTAAGATGGGGTTTGTCCCTTCCGGGCTAGTGTCCTTTGCTTTCGCCAATCGCTTATTAGGCAACCGGTTAACCTCTAGACAATAGCTTTTCGGGGTGATAGTCACTCTATCTCTGGGCGGCCGAATTTACAACCGTGTGGGGGCCCAATTCAATGGATCCCGCTCCAAAGCACATCGAAGTGGTACGCCTCCATCAAAACAATTAAATTTCTCAACATTTCATAATATTTGAGGTTTCTTAGGCATTAAATTACTTCCACTTGACAAAATTTTCGAAATGAGCACTTCAAACTTATTGATAGAAAATAATTTTGGGTTGCCTTACCACAAGGTCAATCAAGGTCACCTAGACAAGTTAACCAAGTCCACATCGCATTACGGGGTTGGATATGTTGGGGCTGGTGTCCTTTACAGTTAGTGCAAGGACTTATAAATCTTTAAAAGGATCAAAGGGCATACTTTTGGTATTATTATCAGTTGATCCACGTTTATCAATAACGGTTGGCTTGCTAGATAAGTTTGACGTTATTGTCATACAGATGGCGGTGATCAACTGGTCCCTAAAAGTCACACCTATAGGATACGTTTGAGAGATGTGACAGTATGAAAATACAGTCATGTTGATGCCAAATTTGACTAACCAGTTAGTCGGAGTTATTGACTGGTAATTAGTCAAACGCGATGTTGAGACAATTAGTTAATACGGATTAAATAATAATGGCTAAGACGAATTAAGCAGTTAATTCGTAAATTGAATATAAACGATTTATATTTGATTAATGTATATTGAATTAATTATACAATATTGTCTTTGTCGGACATGTATTAATATTTCAACTAATCCGTGTTATTAGTCGATGTATTAATAACCGATAACCGATGACAGTTTATAATAAAACCCGTCTTATACATTTTAGCGGAATTGATCGGACCACAAGTTAAAAATGAGGAGAAAGTGGAAAGCCCACTCCCTCCTCTCATGATCCGCGGACCGAGACAACAAAAGGAGAGGCTCCCTCTCCTTTTGACCTAAGGATTCATTTTTACATGAAAATTAGGGTTTTGGAGATCATTTCTCTCTGAAACCTAGATCTCACATCTGATAAAACTCACATCAAGTTCTCTCAATATTGCAAGGCAATTAGAGAACACATTTCTAGCACAAGGGCATATTCTCAGACGTTCTTGGGTGCAACAATTAGGAGGAGGTCTACTTTGATCTCTCATTGCCGAATTGCACTAGGACCGAAGGTTAATTCTTGTGCTTTATCGTTTTTCGTTGTTTTTCGTTTATGACAATATTTCACATGTTAAATTTACGTTATAGTCCTAAATTTAAAGGGTCTTATACGGATATTACCCCACAAGTGGTATCAGAGCGAGGCCACGTAAATTTTCATTGTGATTTTTCATAAAACGATTTTGAAACGATTGTTTTGTCTCGAAAACCGTGCCTTGTATACACGGCTGTTTCGTTTTTGTTGAAACCGTGACATGTTTTTACACGGTTGATTTATCTTATTTTCGATTTGTTCTTTTACATATTGTTATTTTATACGGAGATTATAGCAATATGTCAAGTTTTGTCAGATTGTAAATTTGTTTTGATGCGGTTTTGATCAAAATTGAGATGTTTTTGTTTCGTCAAAACTATTTTCACGAGGGTTTCATGTTTTCAGAATGTTTTTGCCCTCGATCGAGCATGTTTCTACTCGATCGAGAGCCCTTCCTTGTTGTTTTTGCTCGATCGAGTAATTGTTGTACTCGATCGACCTCTATTTAAAACCCCACTGCTCGATCGAGAAGTCCTCGTACTCGATCGAGCAGATTTGCTGATAAAAGCCCTCGATCGACCTCCAGTACTGTCGATCGAGTACTTTCTGATTAGCATACCTCTCGATCGACTAGCAATTCAGTCGATCGAGCCCTTTTGTTCCTCGATCGAGCACTTTTGTCCCTGGATCGAGGGATTTTTGTTCTGGCAGTTTTGAAAATTTATTCTTTTTGTTTTAAATTTTCTTTTGGCCTTAATATGTACTTTATACGGATATTGTATACTCGCTATGATTGTGAAACGGTTCACACACGTACCATTGAGTTATTTTAAAGCGTATTTAAAGTAACGGATTGTAATAGATTAAAATTAATCTGATAGAAGCCGTTTTATCACATAAATTTTAATCGTTAAAAGGTGGTTTGGATAAATTTAACATAATTACGGAATTATGTCACGAATAAATTTGTTTTAGTTGATGCATTCTATTTATCGTTAATTTTGAATGCTTTTGAATGCTTTTATTACGTATTTATTTATTTTACAAACGGTTGTAACTTAGTGTGGCCTTAGTAGAACGTGTTACCGTAATGATGGAACACGGTCTTGGTTGTATTTTGAGATCTCGTATCTCCGTTTTGGATTTTTCACTTGTAATTACAGTTTTTTTTTGTATTTAGAATGTAAATGGGTTTATATTTGTAAATTTTAATTGTAATTTTGAGAAGACCAAAGATGGAGATCGGATGCTCACTCCCGCTGCAAGGTCAAAGATGGAACATCAAGACAAGCTTTTCGGGTCCAACGGTGGATTCCAAAGTTGTATTATGTTCTTTTTACTAGGATAGGCCACACTAGGAATTTTATTTACGTATTGCATTCTTTTATTTATTTTTCGTAATGATAATTTGCATCATATTCCGCCTAAAACCAAACCACCTAATTATTGCATGAAAACTGACACATGTAGAGGTCACGAGTTAGTTTTCTATGACATTCATATGTCACACGATTTAAGCCATCATCTAAATTAATTCATTCACGCAGTTGTTAGTTATTCGTTCACTTAAAATGAATTAAAACTTAGTTGATGGGATCTTCCTCGTATAAACCAAAATTGAGAATGGTCTTTATAGGTCAAACTCCAATGAGTCCCTTCTTCGTCGGTAGGCATAATATGACCCCTTCTACGTCGGGTAAGTTGGAACCGATTGACCTATTTTATCTCAACACTATGGTCACTCGTAAGATCCTGTGATTATGGTGGACTATAGATAGGATTTACGTAAATCTATCGACCAAGAGTTCTTACGGAAGAATTAGCTAAACAGTTGGCTTATCAATTTACGGAAATTGAGTCTTGGGATCACTTGTATCATTCTTGAGGAAGATCAATTATGCAAGTGGTTGAGTCTACACGTTAAAATACATTTTAAATAGACTTAAATCACCTCGATGAGTTGCTTATTTCGTTTTTGTTTTTCTTTCTTTTCAGTGTAGAACACGAATTTTTAAACTGCTATAACGAAATGGCTGGTCCAACTAACGACCCAATGCCAAGTGCCACATTGGACCGTGAGTCCTGGCTTCGGATCTTCATGAATCAGATGAATCGTCTACTCGATCGAAGAATAATGGATCAAACTTCGCGGATCGGGAGGTGGCATTACGGAATCTGCCGCCGCCGACGGGAAGCTCAAATATCTAATAGAGCCCATCCCGCCAAACCCAGGTCCCACGGCTAGAGCTAATGAGATCGCCAAGTTTAACGATTTCTGTATGGAAGCGGGTGCGATTAAAAACGTACTCATTTTTGCAATGGAACCCAATTTGCAGAAACGCTTCATAGCCCATGGTGCAAACAAGATTTTCACCACGCTCACTAAGGAATTCTCGAAAGCACCGAGAATCGTGACCTATGAGCATACCACTCGCTTCTTTGATGCGAGACTCGAAAGGGCCAACAGTTAGCCCACACATTCTCAAAGCATGATTGAGAATGTCGAGAAGCTGGAGACGCTTGATTGTAAGATCGGCGAGAACATTGTTATTGACCGCATGCTTCATTCACTCCACGATGGTTTTGCGCTCTTTAGAGCGAATTACTATATGAATGATTAGAAGAAAAGTCCCCATGAACTGCACTCTCTTCTCGCATGCACCGAGAAGGACATGAAGTTCGGTGGGAGCATGAAACAGGATGTTCTCGTTGTGTCAAACAAGGGCAAGGGTAAGGGCAAAGCTAAAGCGAGACCTATCGGTAGGTAAACCGAAGTTCAAGAAGTCGGGTTCGGGTAAGAGTGGTCTGGTGAGTCGAGCAACTCATCGGGCGCGACAAAGAGCAAGGATGGTAACATGGAGTGTCACCATTGCCACAAGACTGGGCATTGGAGGCGTACATGTCCCGTATACCATGAGGACATAAAGGCAGGTCGCGTTAAACCTGTTGGTATGTTTTCTTCCTCTTCTACTTTTATTCATATGATTGAGATTAACCACGCAAGTTACGGAACTTGGGTACTAGATACTGGTTGTGGTTCTCATCTGTGTAATCATGTGCGGGGGCTCCGAAACATCGAACCCCTCGTAAAGGGTGAGGTGGACTGCGTGTCGGGAATGGAGCACGAGTGGCTGCCGTCTCGAGGGGAACATATGTGATCCAGCTTCCTAGCGGATTTGAGTTATCTTTATATAACTGCTATTATGTACCCAGTCTTTCGAAAAACATTATTTCAGTTTCTGCACTTGATAAACTTGGATTTTCATTTGTAATAGAGAATAATACTTACATTTTCTCATTACACGATATGATTTACTAAGGCAGTCTCCATGAATGGAATTTATGTTTTAGATCGACCACCGAAATATTACACGTAATGAATAAAAAGTTAAAGGTTGGTGACAAAGATCAAACGTATCTATGGCACTGCCGCATGGGACACATTAATGAGAAACGCGTAAAACAGCTCATCAAAAATGGAGCTATCTCGGCCTTTGATTTTCAATCATTTGGCACGTGTGAATCATGTCTCATCGGTAAGATGACTCGTATTTCCTTCAAAGGTGTTGGAATGCGCGCTGCTGACCTATTAGGACTCATACATACGGATGTGTGTGGGCCTATGTCAATCACCGCACGAGAAGGCTATAGGTATTTCATCACTTTCACGGACGATTTAAGTAGATATGGCTATGTCTACTTAATGAAGCACAAAAGTGAATCCTTTGAGAAATTCAAAGAATACCGAACATGGTACGAACCTCACCGGGTAGAAAGATTAAAACACTGCGTTCGGATCGTGGTGGCGAGTATCTTTCTCACGAGTTTGATCAACACCTTAAGGATTGTGGGATTGCCTTACGATTAACTCCACTGGAACACCTCGGTTGAATGGTGTGTCCGAACAGAGAAATCGAACTCTACTTGATATGGTTCGATCCATGATGAGTCACACGGTATTACCTGATTCATTATGGGGTTATGCTCTTCGTCATTTTGCTCTAATACTTAATCAAGTCCGTCTAAAGTCATGTTGACAAGACTCCATATGAACTATGGAAGGGAACGGTCCCTAACTTATCCTTTATACGGGTTTGGGGCTGCGAGGCTTATGTCAAGTGGAGACACGAGTATAAGCTCGGCCCGCGAGCGGTCAAGACATACTTTATAGGTTATCCTAAAGGAACGCTTGGTCATTACTTTTATTCGCCAACCGAACAACGTGTTTTTGTTGCGGCTAGTGCGACATTCTTAGAGAAGGAATTTCTCGAGAATGCAAAGAGTGATAGAACCTTCGAACTGTCGGAGATTCCAGAACCAAGTACCGAGCAACTATTGGAGGAACAAATTACTTCAATCCCGGCTGCGGTGAATATTCCTGAGGAACCTAGGAGATCGGGAAGAGTCTCTATTCCTCCGGACAGATACATTGGTATGGTCGAGGAACATGATATAGATGACATTCTACTCTTAACGAGTAGTGAACCCGCAACCTATAAAGGTGCCATGACCAGTTCTGACTCAAAGCTATGGCTTGAGGCCATGCAATCCGAGATAGACTCTATGTATGAGAACAACGTATGGGATCTTGTTGACTTACCTGCTAAGGTTCGTCCCCTTCAATGCAAATGGCTTTACAAGATAAAGCATTCTGTGGAAGGTCAACAAGATATCTATAAAGCACGACTAGTTGCTAAAGGTTTCACCCAAGTGCCAGGTTTGCACTACGATGAAATTTTTGCACCCGTAGTCATGCTGCGTTCCATTTGGATCATCTTAGCGATTGCCGCTTTTCATGACTATGAAATTTGGCAGATGGACGTGAAAACCGCCTTCTTAAACGGTTTTTTGGAGGAAGAGTTGTACATGGTACAACCCGAAGGTTTCATCGACCCTTTACATCCTAAGAAAGTATGCAAGCTTAAGCGTTCCATTTATGGACTTAAACAAGCATCTCGGAGTTGGAATCATCGCTTCGACCAAGTGATAAAAGAAAATGGATTCATTCGATCGGTCGAGGAACCATGTCTGTATATCAAGTCGAGTGGGAGCAAGATTCTCTTTCTAATATTGTATGTTGACGACATACTCCTGATTGGGAATGACATACCTCTCTTAACTTCGGTGAAAGTATGGTTGAAAAACCATTTCCAGATGAAAGATCTGGGTGAGGCACAAAGAATTTTGGGCATCCGTATCCATCGAGATAGATCACGTCGGATGTTATCTCTCAGCCAGGAGTCTTACATAGACAAAGTCCTAGAGAGATTCAGCATGACTAACTCCAAAAAGGGGTTTCTTCCTATGGCTCCAGGGGTGCATTTGAGCAACTCTCAGGCACCAGAGACACCGGAAGAGAAAGAGCGCATGACACGGATTCCTTATGCCTCGGCTATAGGATCAATCATGTATGCCATGATATGCACACGTCCGGACGTGGCATATGAATTGAGTATGACAAGTCGATTCCAACAGCATCCAGGTGAATCACATTGGTTGGCTGTCAAGAACATTCTTAAGTACCTACGGAGGACTAAAGATTGGGCATTGACTTATGGAGGCCCTCAAAAGCTATGCGCAACCGTTCTGCAGATGCTAGCTTCCAAACGGATCGAGATGACTCGAAATCTCGGTCTGGATTCGTTTTTACTCTTAATGGCGCTGCAGTCACCTGGAAGAGTTCCAAACAAACGTTCACATAAACAGATTCTACGACCGAGTCCGAGTACTATGCCGCGTCCGAAGCTACAAAGGAAGCGATATGGATGCGTCAATTCTTACATGGACTATCTGTAGTGCCTAGTTCGAATGACCCGATCACCATCTATTGCGACAATAGTGGTGCCATCTTCCAAGCTAAGGAGCCAAAGTCTAGCAACAAGTCTAGACATGTACAACGGAAAGCTCATCTAATCCGAGATTACGTGGAGCAAAAGGAAGTAGTGATAGAAAAGATTGCTACAGATGATAACATAGCAGATCCTCTCACTAAACCATTACGACAAGATAAGCATGAAGGGCACGTTAATTCCATGGGAATTAAACGTGTTCCTAAGTTGTAGTACTCTTTTATGGATTAGATTCATTCCCTTATGTACTCTACACGACATCATCGTTTTGATATTTATATATTTTGTTTTTCATGTGGAATTTGTACGACAATTTTGAACACCACAAAGTGAACTGAACAAACATTATATTTTGGTCCTTAATTGCCCATATGAGCTGATAACTCTGGCAATTATTTTGTGACGTTGGTTGATGGTGGGTGATACGTGCATTTTATATAGTCTTTTAAGTCTATTCTTGCACGCATCTTTATGCTATTTTAGTAGTTATTTGCTACGAATATGCCCCGAATTGCATACTTTGGAAATTCTTGTGTTAATTGCAGGAATGAGCATAAAGTAGTGAAATCAAGCCTTTTACAATCCATTTAGCATGCATTCGGAGGAAGAGTGAATTTGGAGCGGGAATGTAGCTAGTTTGGGATGCGCAAAGAAGAAAGATAGCTAGGCGAGCAAAGGAAGAACTTCAAATTGCTAGTGCCTACTTGTAAGAGCCATATCTCGAGTTCTACAACAGCTATTAAGGTGATTCCAGTTGGAGGTGAAAGCTTACCCTCTTAGCTTTCCAACGCCACCAACCACGCCCTGTTTGGCCAAGTAACGAAGAAATGGCAGCCGTTTGAAGTTCAGTGCGCAAAGCTGAGAACTGTTGCTGGAAAGTACTCGATCGAGTAGAATTTTGGTCGATCGAGCCCTTTTTCTACTCGATCGAGTAGATTCAATTTATGGTTTGGTCGATCGAGCCCTTTTTCTACTCGATCGAGTGGTTTAAGCTTTAGTTACTCGATCGAGTGGTTTTAAATCACTCGATCGAGTGGATTCATCTACGGGATGGGCTTTTAAGCTTTACTTTCCGTCAATTAGGTTAATAAATCTTATTTTTCTTATAAATAGGAGTAGGACATTATTGTAAACGCACTCCCCTTTTGATCTGACACTGTCAGACGTTGCTTCTCCCTCTTCACTTCTCTTAATACTCTGTCACCTTTTACACTGTTACTTTGCTCTTTCTTTCCCGGATCAAAATTCAGTAATTGTTCTCTCCCTTTTCTCTTTCTTTTTAATGTTTATTTATTATTCTTATTTCTATTATTCTCGTTTCCCTTTAATTATGCATAGCTAATTCCCGTAGTATGTTAGGATTAGGGAAGCCGTGGTAGCGATGTTTTAATTGACTTATATAGATTAGTCTTGCGATAGGAATTGTATTAGGCAATTTAATTGTTATCCGGTCGAATGAATGCATGCAGGAGACCATAAATTTAGTTAACCCCGACCTAGATCGAAAGATTGGAAGGGAAGGCTTGCTTAATTACAATAGGGTATTGCAGTGAGGGCGAAAGTTAAGCTGTTTACGCTCTAGGGCGGTTTAAGGATCGAAAGGTGACGACCATAGCTCTTCTTATCAATAGTCTAATCGCCTTAGTATTCCCGATAGTATAAGATCTGATAGCTGCCACGGTAGACCGACTCCTAGCATACTTCCTTTCTCTTTTTTAATTTCCTTTATTCCCTTCTCTTGCCTTTAGTTTCAGTAGTTTAGTCAATACAATCAAAACCCCCATTTCTGTGACATTCTCATAGACTAAAATTAGACAGATAAATCTCATTTTTGCCTCCCTGTGGAGATCGACCCTACTTGCCGCTGACTTCTGTTAGTTGTAACTTAGGTATTTTATTTTTGGTACGAAACGACAGTATCAAATTTTGGCGCCGTTGCCGGGGAGGCAGCGTAGTTTTATTTGTTTTTATTTAGTTTATTTCTTGTCTCAAGGAGCTTCGGTTCCTTGAGACCGTTATTATGTCTTTCGTTCTTCTCTTTCCGCAGGAAGAGAACGAAATTTTTGGTACTTATTTAGCCAGGTTTTTGGAGTGGCTCGAGCCCAGACGAGATGCATTTTTTGAACTCCAATTGTCTTTGGACTATCTTCCGGGTATGAATGACCCTACGCGAGCATACCTAGAATCT
This sequence comes from Silene latifolia, assembly GCF_048544455.1. Lineage (NCBI taxonomy): Eukaryota > Viridiplantae > Streptophyta > Magnoliopsida > Caryophyllales > Caryophyllaceae > Silene > Silene latifolia. The sequence goes on along the minus strand of NC_133527.1, from coordinate 113,994,870 downwards.
ATTGGTAAGTGGGATTTGGAAGGAATCCCCGTAAATGAGGTATTATAATTCTTTGATTGGTTTCTTCTTGAATCTCTTAAACCCAACTTTTCTCTTCATGTTGACTCAAATGAGGGGGTGAGTGAGACCTTAGAAACCAATCTAGGAAATGCTGACGGAGACATGGAGGAGACCACTAGCGTGGTTGACAATCCTTTTTATGAGGATAGTTTAGAACCCCTTTATGATTCTTGCACTGATAGTGAGGGTGATTTGAAGGCTCTCTTTGAGAATCTCCATCTTGACGAGTCTAGCAATAAGGAGAGTGAGGAGGTAGATTTAGACAGTCTTGAGGTCAAATGGGATACTTACGATGATATAGTAGATGAACCTATTATAGAGGACCCAATTGACCCAATCGACTTTACCGTCCCTTGCATTTGGGATGAATACCCACCTTCTCCTTTAGCGATCCCATTCCTCCACCTCACGTTTTTCACCCGTCCGAGCATCCAAATTCTATTCGCGTTGTTTTTGAGTCCAATGCTCCGAGCCGCTTTATTTTCCACTGCGGTTATTTTGAGTTTTTATATTCCGTCCTTATTTGGAGGCGAATTATCTTGTGAATGATTTTGGGAGTGTCATAGGAAATTCGTTAGGCTTAAACGATCTTGCATTTCAATTTCCTATGCTATTACTATATTATGGTGCTACTTACAGTTTTGTGTAGCACATGCGCAGCTATTTGACAAAGTTCTTTGCGAGCCTTGAGTCGCTTTGATTGGGTTCAATTAGAGTAGTTGGTGAAAAAGAAGGTCGAGTGGGACTGATGAAGCTAGCGCTACCCGGGGAGGCAACCCGAAGACTTTATTTTACATTTTATTTCATTACAGTTGTAATAAATGGTCTTCGTACCATAAACCTATATCAGTATGCTTGCTTAGTTAGTTTGCGGGTTGTTTTTCATTGCATCTTTGCAGAATTCTACTCGACCTTTAAGTCTGCAGAAAGACGAGTTACTCGATCGAGTAACTTTCTACTCGATCGAGTAAAAAAAAAAAAAAAAAAAAAAAAAAAAAAAAAAAAAAAAAAAAAAAAAAAAAAAAAAAAAAAATTTTTTTTTTTTTTTTTTTTTTTTTTTTTACTCGATCGACCACTATTCCACTCGATCGACCACTATTCCTCTCGATCGAATTTGTTTTGGACGCCCATTGCTTGACTTAGCTTCTTGTGACGATGTTTCGGAGCTATTAGTGACCTCCCCATTCGGGTTTGGTTTGGGAGGCCCCTTATTCGCGCAATCTTGTGAGTTTTCCGCATTTACTCTCTTTCTCTTTTAGTTTGCATTTCCTTTCCATGTTTTGGTACAATGAGGGCATTGTACGGTTTGGTTTGGGGAGGTGATGCATCCATATCTGTGTCTGCATCTTGTTTTTATTGCATTTCTGTTATCACGTTTAATTTCAGTATGCATTGTTGTTTATTTTCATAAAAATCAAAAATCTCATAAAAATTTAAAAATTCAAAAAATTCAAAAAATATTCACGTTTATTTTTGCATATAGGTTGAGTCGGAACGGTAAATTTCCGTGATGAAATTGCACTTTAACTTGTCTTTTTACTTGAGCCTTGCACTTTATTGACGGTTATTAGTTGAGTCTTGCGCATATCTACGAGTTTTTGTTCAAATATAGCTGACCGTGTAAACTTGACCTGATAAATTGGCAACCTACTCTACAATTTCTGAGTTTTAGAGCCTAATAACTGGTGACATTCATGACCGGTTCATGTAGGAATTGAGAGTAGTACTCCTTGCATAGCATGTTCATTATTTTTGCACTTTTATGACATTCGATTTCTTGTCAAATGCATACATTCGGGTCTGTGGTCGGTGTCACATGCAGGGAGGTGCTTATAAATTTTCCCCTTTTCTTATATTTTTCACCCATATAGCTCCACATTAGCCAAAACCTGCCTTTTTGACCCATTAGCTACATCCAAAACTAAGCCTGCCTAGTCAAGCTAGTTAGTATGTTCTTTTGTGGTATGAGTTTTCGTCTGCAGTTTGGCCGTATCTCTTTTGTATGGAGTTGTTGGAAAATAAAGGATGGAGGAAAGGAAAAAAAAGTATTGAAAAAAAAGACGTGAAAGAAGAAGAAAAAAAAAGAGTGAAAAATGAAAAAAAAAGAAAGAGATTTACGTGAAAAGAAAAAGAAAAAGAAAAAAAAATGAAAAGAAATCAAAAATCACGTTTTACAGTAGAGACCAGGGGAAGAAAAAGGTTGAAAACTTTGTTGCCTGGTTGTGTTTTTTTTTTTGAGTCCGTCTGTGCCTATTTCTATCTTCTGACGGTCTCACTCCTCCGTTTTATTCATAACATTTTGAGGAGATTGTGTATTGGGTAGTGAGTTTTGTGCCAAATGAAGGGCACTTGTGTTTATTTCTTAGTCAGTTGAGATTCGGATGGTTTACTATGGTCCTGTTAGGAACTAGCTTGACGCTTTTACCTCCACATTTCCATAACATGTTTTGCCTTTTCTCACCTGAACCTCACTATTCCCATATTATTTGTAAGCCCTCGGCTGTGACGGACATTATTGGTTGGAGTGTGTGCATAAGTACTTGAATTGTCTTTCATTTTTGTTGCATGCATGCTATGTAGGTCGCAGTTAGGTGAGTGACTGTCCTTTCTTCTCTCTTTTACATATAAACATTCACCCTTTGCTTCATGAGAGAAGAGTGACCACGAGAGAGTCCAATTTTGTTGGTCTTGCAAGGTCGATAGGTTGGCTATATTTCGAACACTCATAATTCGTTTGCGTATTTTCGCTTAGCTTAAAGCTGTTAATCTTTGTTGCATTAAATTGGTTCAAGTAGACAAGTTAAGCTAGCTCGAGTTTTTTTTTTTCCGTTCCATTAGCGTATAGTTTTGAGTTTACTCGAGGACGAGTAAAGGTTTGGTTTGGGGAGATTTGATACGTGCATTTTATATAGTCTTTTAAGTCTATTCTTGCACGCATCTTTATGCTATTTTAGTAGTTATTTGCTACGAATATGCCCCGAATTGCATACTTTGGAAATTCTTGTGTTAATTGCAGGAATGAGCATAAAGTAGTGAAATCAAGCCTTTTACAATCCATTTAGCATGCATTCGGAGGAAGAGTGAATTTGGAGCGGGAATGTAGCTAGTTTGGGATGCGCAAAGAAGAAAGATAGCTAGGCGAGCAAAGGAAGAACTTCAAATTGCTAGTGCCTACTTGTAAGAGCCATATCTCGAGTTCTAAAACAGCTATTAAGGTGATTCCAGTTGGAGGTGAAAGCTTACCCTCTTAGCTTTCCAACGCCACCAACCACGCCCTGTTTGGCCAAGTAACGAAGAAATGGCAGCCGTTTGAAGTTCAGTGCGCAAAGCTGAGAACTGTTGCTGGAAAGTACTCGATCGAGTAGAATTTTGGTCGATCGAGCCCTTTTTCTACTCGATCGAGTAGATTCAATTTATGGTTTGGTCGATCGAGCCCTTTTTCTACTCGATCGAGTGGTTTAAGCTTTAGTTACTCGATCGAGTGGTTTTAAATCACTCGATCGAGTGGATTCATCTACGGGATGGGCTTTTAAGCTTTACTTTCCGTCAATTAGGTTAATAAATCTTATTTTTCTTATAAATAGGAGTAGGACATTATTGTAAACGCACTCCCCTTTTGATCTGACACTGTCAGACGTTGCTTCTCCCTCTTCACTTCTCTTAATACTCTGTCACCTTTTACTTTGTTACTTTGCTCTTTCTTTCCAGGATCAAAATTCGGTAATTGTTCTCTCCCTTTTCTCTTTCTTTTTAATGTTTATTTATTATTCTTATTTCTATTATTCTCGTTTCCCTTTAATTATGCATAGCTAATTCCCGTAGTATGTTAGGATTAGGGAAGCCGTGGTAGCGATGTTTTAATTGACTTATATAGATTAGTCTTGCGATAGGAATTGTATTAGGCAATTTAATTGTTATCAGGTCGAATGAATGCATGCAGGAGACCATAAATTTAGTTAACCCGACCTAGATCGAAAGATTGGAAGGGAAGGCTTGCTTAATTACAATAGGGTATTGCAGTGAGGGCGAAAGTTAAGCTGTTTACGCTCTAGGGCGGTTTAAGGATCGAAAGGTGACGACCATAGCTCTTCTTATCAATAGTCTAATCGCCTTAGTATTCCCGATAGTATAAGATCTGATAGCTGCCACGGTAGACCGACTCCTAGCATACTTCCTTTCTCTTTTTTAATTTCCTTTATTCCCTTCTCTTGCCTTTAGTTTCAGTAGTTTAGTCAATACAATCAAAACCCCCATTTCTGTGACATTCTCATAGACTAAAATTAGACAGATAAATCTCATTTTTGCCTCCCTGTGGAGATCGACCCTACTTGCCGCTGACTTCTGTTAGTTGTAACTTAGGTATTTTATTTTTGGTACGAAACGACAGTATCAGTGGGTTCAACAAGCCATAAGTCAAACGGTTGACTGACCAATCACAGAGGCGAGTTATACGGATATCTCGTAGGACACAATTGTGACATCGACGTGGAGTCCTAAATGTTTTATAACATTCGGTGCCAGGTCGTGGATAGGACCTCCATGGTGATCCTAAGAGTCGATTCTTTTGACTATCGACTGTCTCTTGAGACTACGGCAGATTTTGGGTGACTTTGGTTTCTTTCTCACGGTCATCCGTAACAGGGGGCCAAGTAGATTTTTTCTGGGTCATTTCATGCTGTGCTTAGATCGGAAGGAGTCGAGTTGAAGGAAATATTCAGCCTTTATCAGTTACTCGATATTTCTCAGGGCCACTCGAGGAGTCAGAATCGAAATGCATGGCCATGCTCGGATACGGATTCATTTTATCAGTTAAGTTACTCTCTAGTCGGGGAAACCACTCTTGATACAGATCGATTGTAAAATACGACCTTTGCGGATCCGGATCTGCAAATTGTTTTACATTGAGTGGGAGAAATTTTTAAATGAATATGAGAATCGGTTATCGCACATACACTTGTACGGACAAGTGGGAGTTTGTTGGAGTTGTGTCCTCCAGTTAGTGCGGATAACGTCATTGCACATACACTTGTACGGACAAGTGGGAGCTTGTTGGGGCTGGTGTCCTTTACAGTTAGTGCAAGGACTTATAAATCTCTAAAAGGATCAAAGGGCATACTTTTGGTATTATTATCAGTTGATCCACGTTTATCAATAACGGTTGGCTTGCTAGATAAGTTTGACGTTATTGTCATACAGATGGCGGTGATCAACTGGTCCCTAAAAGTCACACCTATAGGATACGTTTGAGAGATGTGACAAAGATGAAAATACTGATCATGTTGATGCCAAATTTGACTAACCGATTAGTCGGAGTTATTGACTAGTAATTAGTCAAACGCGATGTTGAGACAATTATTTAATACGGATTAAATAATAATGGCTAAGACGAATTAAGCAGTTAATTCGTAAATTGAATATAAACGATTTATATTTGATTAATGTATATTGAATTAATTATACAATATTGTCTTTGTCGGACATGTATTAATATTTCAACTAATCCGTGTTATTAGTCGATGTATTAATAACCGATAACCGATGACAGTTTATAATAAAACCCGTCATATACATTTTAGCGGAATTGATCGGACCACAAGTTAAAAATGAGGAGAAAGTGGAAAGCCCACTCCCTCCTCTCATGATCCGCGGACCGAGACAACAAAAGGAGAGGCTCCCTCTCCTTTTGACCTAAGGATTCATTTTTACATGAAAATTAGGTTTTGGAGATCATTTCTCTCTGAAACCTAGATCTCACATCTGATAAAACTCACATCAAGTTCTCTCAATATTGCAAGGCAATTAGAGAACACATTTCTAGCACAAGGGCATATTCTCAGACGTTCTTGGGTGCAACAATTAGGAGGAGGTCTACTTTGATCTCTCATTGCCGAATTGCACTAGGACCGAAGGTTAATTCTTGTGCTTTATCGTTTTTCGTTGTTTTTCGTTTATGACAATATTTCACATGTTAAATTTACGTTATAGTCCTAAATTTAAAGGGTCTTATACGGATATTACCCCACAGGATAGGTGACTCACATGCAAACCCTTGACTAGGCTTTGGGTCATGGGTCAAAAGACACTAGTATGACACTATCTAGGGTGTTTTACAACCATTCTAGAAGGCAAAGTCTTAAGTTGAAAAAGTATTTGTAATGGCTTAGTTGCTCTTGTCAAAGTTCTCAATTAGGCACTTTCAAAACTTTTTTCTAAATGCCACTACATGCAATGATGCAACTAATATAAACATCCTAATGCAAGTGATTCTATCAACTAATATGACATATAAACTAAATGCAAGTCCTAAATTCACATTGTTGTACCGCATCAATCAAAACAAAGCCACATAGTCATTAACATAAAGAGGAAAAAGGAGATTGGAAAGATCATACCATGCGGTCTTCATGATCCTCATGTCTCGGATGTGGCGTAGTCAATCAATGTGAACAAGGATAGAATAAACACAATATATACAATGTATACAATATAACTATGCTACAAAAGGAATAAACATGTTTTTGGGTTTTTCAATTTTTCAAATTTTTATGTATTTTCGAACTTTTTCAATTTTTTTGGATTTTTGAATAAGAGTTAAGTTAGAATTCCCCATCCCCACACTAATATGGGCATTGTCCTCAATGGCCAAAATGATGGGAAATTATGCAAACATGATGCATGATTTCTACACTAAATGCAATCTACACTAATCTACACTACATGATGGATGGTTTTTGTTTATGACGGAGAGGATAATTTAGATTACCTCCCGTTGTGTATGCATTAACTTCCCCAAACCGAGTTAGACACTATTGCTAATGTCCAAGGATGGGTGTAGTTCATGCACACACTATGCAATGCATGAAACTAATTTATCATTTTGGATTTTGAAAGTGGGAACAATAAAAAGATAACACCTCAAAAAGTACTGAGGTGTGAGTCCTCAATGGTGCTAGGACTACTCTAACAATGATAAAGATTAATAAAGTACATGTTAACAAGACACAAACTTCTTTTCATGAAACTTTGAAAAATAAATAGGAGAGATGAGAAAACTTCACTTAAACTTAGGTGGGTGCCTCTTGCCCGCTCCACCTAGTTATGAAGTAGTCTTCTAGACATCGGCATCATCTCCCTCTACATCGCTATCCCATATCTCCTTTGATGCATCACTCAAACTTGGGTCCATGAATTCGTCTTCTTCACTTTCAAGCTCCACCGTGTCTCCTCCACAAGAATTGTTGCTTCCCACCTCTTGTCTCCCGTTTGCTCCTTCATTAGCTCTCTCCGAATTGGGGAAGAGCAAATCCAATTGAGCCCATGAGTGAAATGCTCCTTCCTCACTAATCCGTCCTCTTCGAACCATCTCGTGATATTGAGGGTAGAGAGCATAGTAAGTGTCCACGGAGGTTTCGTATTGACAGTAGTGTAAGTCTTGTAAGATTCCCGTGACAAAGTCGTCACGGGGGAGGATGAAGGGATTTGGATGGTTGTACGGTTGGTAAGGAAATGGGTAGGGAGGCACTTTGATCTTCTCATCTTGAGTTTGTTGTTCTTGTTGTTGTGGTGGTGGATTTTGAGGTGGTGGTGCTTGCCTTGGTTGGGTTGGATTTGGAGGGATGAGGTAGGATGGGATTGGAGACAAATGTCCTCTTCTCGGAGAGATTCGTGGTAAGCCATTCATTGGAAGAAAAATCGGATCACATCCTTTCGTTATCCACTTGATGCGCTTGTCAACCCCCTCAAGGGTTATCCAATGATGTTGAATGAGAAGAAGATCTTCATTTATCCTCGTGTTTTCCAAAAGAGGAGTATACTCATTATTCTCATTGAATCTTGGGTTGAAATGCTTCGCAAGCCTAGTAATGAGTCCTCCATTCACAATGTGTTTCATTCCATCATCGTCACCATTCCTAAACTTTGCCCATTTCTCGACTAGCACTAGAGGTGCATTGAGGTGGTACACACTTCTTCCTTGAATATTGAGGTAGGATTCCATAAACACAAGGTCTAATTGGTTCACGATCGCCGGATCTCGGCGAGCAAAGAGAGTGCCCGAGAGGAGTCGATAAGTAAGTCTCAAGATCGGATTTTGAATATGAAAAGCGAGGCATTCCTTGTTGTGTATGAAATCTCGGCTGGTCATGGCCCTCCACAAAGGCTCAACACTATATTTCTTTGGCTTCGATGTTCGGGTAGGCGAAACATCGAGTCCGAACACATTTGCGAATTCTACAAGGGTCATCATCCTTGAAACATTTTCTAGCCTAAACTCTATGTAAATTGTTTTGTTCAAGGTTGTAATCTTCAAAAAGCTCAGAAACTCAAGCACAAGAGATCGATAAGTTGGTTCATGCATGTGAAAAAGGGTAGAGAGACCAAATACTTCAAAGAGAGCTTCTACTTGGTGATAAATTCCAAGTTTCCTCAAGGTATCATGACATAAAAACTTAGTGGGAAGAATGTTCTTACTTAGAAGCCGGTGGAAGACTAATCTTTGCACATCATTGACAAATTCCACATTTGAGAAGTCATCAAGCCTTGTGAGATCTACAATCTCTTCATGCTCCCTTCTTAATGTGTTGACATGGGAGGTGGAAGAACTTCCCCTCATCCTTGGTCTCCTCCCATTCCTAAAAGAGGATATCCTTGGTGCCATTCCTTGATTATAGAGTTGAATTCTTTTGATTTGTGAAGTAATAAAGATGCTCCTTGTTGATTGAGTGTTGCCTTTGGAAACCCTAGAAAATTGGGGCTTTTTGATTTTGTGGGTTAAGAGAGTGATTTGGATATGTATGGGAGTCATAAGGAGGTGGGTTTTATAATGCAAGTGGAAGGAGTAGTGATGTGTCACTAAATGTGTGGTGGGGTGTAATTTAATTAGGAAAAGTCGGGTCAAAACACCGTGGGAGGACGAGCGGATTCGAGCAGAAGACGCTCGGATTCGTGCTTCTCGGGACGGGCGGATTCGGGGTAATACGCCCGGATTCTGTCACAGCTGAATTTCCAAAAGTTGACGCCTCAAAGACGGGGCGTACCGAGCATGAGACGCTCGGATTATTTTCCATTGGGACGGGCGTTTTCTTCGGAAGACGGACGGATTCCTTTACAGCAATTTTCCTTGAAATGCACAGGTAGAAAGACGGGCGTCTTTCTGTCAAGCCGGCCGGTTTCTTCAGGACGGGCGTTTTACCTTCTGGGACGCTCGGATTCCCCTTCAGTCCAAAAATCTTCAAATTCTCAGTGTAGCAGGACGGACGGATTCTCCTTAGAACGCCCGGATTCCAGCAAGACGACCGGATTCCAGGGAACACGCACGTGTTCAGGCTGTGAATTCATCCTTTGATTTTCTCTCCTCTCTTAGATGCGTCCCCACACTTGAAAATTGGTTCCTTCCTTCATTCAAAATTCATTAGTAACCCTCCCTTACTTACGCTCATGAAAAGAGTTCATGCTAATTATTAAAAGAAATGCAATAAAACAATAAATACAAGTTAGAGGGTTAGTATATTTACAAGAGGTGGTTTAGGGAGGACTCCACCAAACTCTCCCTTAGATGGTCCTTTCAAGGGTGAGGAGGCCCGAGGTAGGTGACCTCGACCTCTCCAACAAACGCTCCCTCATAGTATGGCTTCAACCTTTGACCATTTACCTTGAACTTGCTTCCATCTTCCGCCTTGAGTTCGAAATCTCCATATTTTCCAACTTCGGTTATCACATAGGGAGCCATCCATCTAGAGTTCAATTTTCCCGGAAAAAGTCGGTAGCGGGAATTGAATAGAAGGACTTTGTCTCCTTTATACAAGGCCTTTTGTCTAATTCTCTTATCATGAAGCAATTTCGTTCTTTCTTTGTAAATCTTTGCATTCTCATAGGATTGTAGTCGGAATTCCTCCAACTCTTGAATTTGAATCATCCTCTTTTGACCGCTCAATTTGAAATCAAGATTAAGTGCTCGGATTGCCCAATAAGCTTTGTACTCCAATTCGATTGGCAAATGACATGCTTTTCCATAGACAAGCTTGTAAGGGGAGACTCCTATGGGAGTCTTATAGGCCGTCCTATAAGCCCAAAGAGCATCATCAAGCTTTGTGCTCCAATCTTTCCGAGTCTTGTTCACAACTTTCTCAAGGATTTGCTTGATCTCTCTATTTGAAATCTCAACTTGACCGCTTGTTTGAGGATGATATCCCAAGCCGGTTCTATGTTGAACACCATATTTGGTTAAAAGAGATGCAAGTTTCTTCTCATGGAAATGCGTTCCTCCATCACTAATGATTGCTCTAGGAACTCCAAATCTTGGGAAGATTATCTTCTTGAAGAGCTTGGTGACCGTTTTTGCATCATCATTTGGAGTGGCAATTGCCTCCACCCACTTTGAGACGTAATCTACGGCCACAAGGATGTACTTATTCCCATTTGATGTCACAAAGGGACCTTGGTAGTCGATTCCCCAAACATCGAAGATCTCCACCTCTAGAATGCCCCTTTGTGGCATTTCGTTCCTCCAAGAGATATTCCCCGTTATTTGATAAGCATCGCAATGAATGATGAATTCTCTTGTGTCTTGAAACATTGTAGGCCAATAGAAGCCCGATTGGAGAATTTTTGCAACGGTTCTCCTTGCTCCATGGTGCCCACCGTAGGGTGATGAATGACATCCTTCCAAGATTCCTTGGATTTCCCATTGAGGGATGCATCTCCGGTAGAGCCCATCACTACACTCCTTGTAGAGGTTTGGGTCATCCCAAAAGTACCTCTTCACTTCGAATAGGAATCTCTTCCTTTGGTTGTGGTTCAAATTTGGAGGGAGTACCTTTCCAACAGTATAATTGGCATAATCGGCAAACCATGGGGTAATGTGCCTTTCAAGTTGTGTTTGAATAGCCATCAAAATATCGTCGGGAAATGAGTCATTGATCGGGGTTTCTCTATTTTCATCATGAAACCGGATCCTTGACAAATGATCCGCCACTACAATCTCGGCTCCTTTCTTGTCTCTTATTTCCAAGTCAAATTCTTGAAGAAGCAAAATCCATCTCAACAATCTTGGTTTTGCCTCTTTCTTTATCAAGAGATGTCGGAGAGCACGGTGATCCGAAAATACAATCACCTTGGATCCCAGCAAGTAGGAACGGAATTTATCCAAAGCATAGACAATGGCAAGAAGCTCCTTCTCGGTTGTATCATAATTTACTTGGGAAGGGTCGAGGGTCTTGCTTATGTAATAGATGGCATGAAGAGGTCTCCCTACCCGTTGGCCAAGAACCGCTCCAACGGCGTAGTTGCTAGCATCACACATAATCTCGAAAGGTAATTCCCAATTTGGAGGTTGGATGATCGGTGCTGAGATTAGTGCTTCCTTGATTCTATTAAAGGCTTCAACACACTCATCAGTGAATTGGAATTGGGCATCCTTAAGCAAAAGTTGAGTGAGGGGTTTCGCTATTTTTGAAAAATCCTTTATGAAACGGCGATAAAAACCCGCGTGACCGAGAAAACTTCTCACCCCTCTAACATTCACGGGAGGTGGGAGTTTCTCTATCACCTCAACTTTAGCTTTATCGACCTCGATGCCCTTTTCCGAAATTAAATGACCCAAAACAATTCCTTCATTGACCATGAAGTGACACTTTTCCCAATTTAAAACAAGACTAACATCTTTACATTTTTGTAATACAAGAGAAAGATTATGCAAACATGAGTCAAAGTCCTTTCCATAAACACTAAAATCATCCATAAAAACTTCCATTATGGTCTCTAAGTAATCGGAGAAGACACTCATCATGCATCTTTGGAAAGTGGCGGGGGCATTAAATAAACCAAAAGGCATCCTCCTATATGCAAAAGTACCATAAGGACATGTGAAGGTGGTCTTATGTTGGTCATTCGGGTGTATGGGGATTTGGAAGAATCCCGAATACCCGTCAAGGTAACAACAGAATTTGTTGGAGGCTAACCTCTCAAGCATTTGGTCAATAAATGGGAGGGGGAAATGATCATTTCTTGTTGCGGAGTTTAATTTTCGATAGTTAATGCACATACGCCAACCGGTGATCATTCTTGTGGGTATTAGTTCATTCTTTTCATTTGTCACTACCGTGGTACCTCCTTTCTTAGGTACCACTTGGACGGGGCTAACCCACAAGGAGTCCGATATGGGATATATGATTCCCGCATCAAGTAATTTCATAACTTCTCCTTTGACAACTTCTTGCATGTGGGGGTTCAATCTCCTTTGGGGTTGAATGGTAGGTCTATGGTCTTCCTCTAGATGAATTCTATGCATGCAAAAGTTGGGACTTATCCCCTTAAGGTCATCTAGACTAAAACCTATAGCCTTTTCATGTTGTTTCAACACATCAAGCAATTTTCCCAATTGGTCATCATCAAGTCTATCATTAACAATCACGGGTTTGGTCTTTGATTCATCAAGGTAAGCATATTTCAAATTTGGGGGAAGAGGTTTTAAAGTAGGAGTTTGTACCTCACTTTCCTCCTTTGGAGTTTCATTGAGAATTTGCTCCATCTCCATTAGACATTTCATTCTCATAGCATACTCAACTTCATTTTCATCAACCTCATCATATTCAAATTCCATGATGGGTTCCTCTTGCTCTTGAGCTTGTAAAATATCTTCTAGGATGGATTGCTCATCTTCTATGGGTTGACATGCTTCCACAAGGATGTTATGCACTAGTACGGATTGTGCATGAGTAAGTTCTTTATTAGCTAGAGCGGCCTCAAAAAGATCCACCTCCAATTCCCAATACATATTTTTAGCCTCACTTGCTTCCAAGGCTTCCAATGCTTGCATGGGATCTTTGAAGAAGGGTATACTTAAGTGGTCCTGTACAAAACAATCTCTAAAGTCCATCTTGCAAAATATCGAACAACTTGAAAACAATTAGAACAAACCTTGAGGAGTTTTACTTCCCCAAGGCGAAGAAAGACACAACTAATAACAATAAAAGAAAATCTAAATCAAGTAAACACCGTCCCCGGCAACGGCGCCATTTTTGATCGGTCCATTTTGTGTTCACAATTAAATAGATGTGGTCGTTGGGTCACGTCCGAATCAAAACACAATTTATAGCTTCACAAACAACTCTACAATTAGTAAAGAGGCAAGTAAAGGTCGGATCCCAAGGGACGGGTATTGAAATGAGATTTCTATTGCAACTAGTGGTGTCTTAGGGGTGTCACAATTTGGGTTGATGTAGAAGGTCACTAAACTAAATAGCAATGGAAATAAACAAGCAAGATGAATTGAAAGGGTTGTAAACAATTGATAAAAAGCACTAGGGTGTCATGGGGTCATAGGGGATTCATGGGAATTGATCATACAAACATGTTCTCAAATTATAAGCAAGCAATTATTGTTGTGATGGATTGAGTTGGGTTATATCTTACAATCCAAGGAAAGTTTAGGTCCCGGAGCCGAATCGATTAGATTGTACAATACCTACAAGTCAACTTAGTCTTCCCTACTCAACAACATGCATGGTCTAATGAGACTCGAGTTGGGTTATGTCTTACAAGTCTCATTGAAAAGATAGGAGATGGTGGTAAATGCAAGGATTCATAGGCTTAGCATTTCATCAAACATAACATGTGCATGAGTTGAGATCAAAACAAGAAAGCAAATAAACCATGAAATCATATTAAATTAAGCATGAATCATTCCCCATGTTGGTTTCCCCTAATCACCCATTAATCCTAGCTAAGAGACTACTCACTCATTATCATGTTGATCATGCTAGCAAGGTTGTCAATCATACCAACAAAAGGAAACATGATGAATAAATAAAAGTAATTAACAATAATTAAAGAGGGATTAAGAGAATTATACCTACTAATGATTCCAATAATAAAGCAAAGATAAAAGAAGTACTTGATGCTTGATTGAGAGGTTGTCAATCTCCCAATAATAACCCAAATAATCTTCAATTACCCAAAATAAAGGATGAACAAAAGAGAGATTAAGGAAATAAAACTTGTATTAGAACTTGATTAATTGTTGATTACAATACTAAAGAGAGATTTTATTGATATTAACTACTCTAATTATTGATAATAAGAACATGCTCTTCTAATTAGACTAATGGGGTATTTATAATGGAAATTAGGGGGATGCATTAGGGTTAACTAAGGGTTAAACTAGTAATTACACTTTTTAGATTGAGCAGGGAGGAGCCGGTATTTTTCGAAGGAAGGGCTTCTTTCTTTGTAGCTTGGAGAAGACGAAATTGCGCTGTACAGGAATCCGTGCGTTTTGGAGTCTGGACGGGCGGATTTTGGCGGTGGAACACGGGCGGCTTCAGGTGAATCCGGGCGGATTCTGGTGGCTGCAAACCCGAGCGTCTTGGGATGAAACCGCACGGATTGTGCATGTGGAGGACGGCCGGATTGTAGACAATCCGCACGGATTGTGCCTCAGCAACATTTCTTCTTCTTTTCTTCCCTTTTCTTCATAAATTCCTTGGGGATTTCCTCGGGAACTCAAGGATCCTTTCTCAACATTGCTCATCTACTATAATATGTACAAAGGCCTTCTAATCTTGTCTCTCCTTGATGCTTGGTCATTGAATTCGATCAATTTAGTCTCGTTTTGCCATGAAAATGCAAGATTTGCACTCCTTTCCTACCAAGGGATCAAAATCTCAAAGAATATGCAAAACAAATAACTAAAGACAATAAATGACCCAAATATGCACTAAAAAGCATAGGAACAAGGCTAATTTGGGGGCTAAATATGCGCTAATTATGGTCACATCAGTGTCATTGTGACCCCGTCGCCGTGCATTAAACACTCCAGGTATTTTTGAAATGTTTTGAAATGTTTTATTTTTGAAATCGTTTTAAGTTTTCCGACGTAAAGTTATACACAAACTGTCGATAAAACGCCGCGATTCCAAAACTTGTTGTAGTCCGATAATCATCGGGTGTTTGTTGGAGTCTCAGCAGATACAGGGTATCTACAATCATACAAACATATTCTCAAATTATAAGCAAGTAATTATTGTTGTGATGGATCGAGTTGGTTTATGTCTTACAATCCTAGGAAAGTTTGGGTCCCGGAGCCGAATCGATTAGATTGTACAACACCTACAAGTCGACTTAATCTTCCCTTCTCAACTATATGCATGGTCTAATGAGACTCGAGTTGGTGTATGTCTTACAAGTCTCATTGAAAAGATAGGTGATGGGTAAAAAATGCAAGGATTCATAGGCTCGCATTTCATCAAACATAACATGTGCATAAGTTGAGATCACAACAAGCAAGCAAATAAACTATGAAAACATATTAATTTAAGAATGAATCATCCCCCATGTTGGTTTCCCCTAATTACCCATTAACCCTAGCTAAGGAAACTACTCACTCATTATCATGTTGAACATGCTAGCAAGGTTGTCAATCATACCAACAAAGTAAAACATGATGAATAAATGAAAATGATTAACAATAATTAAAAAGGGATTAAGAGAATTATACCTACTAATGATTCCAATAATAAAGTAAAGAATAATAGAAGTACTTGATGATTGATTGGAAGGTTGTCAATCTCCCAATAATAACCCAAATAATCTTCAATTACCCAAAATGAAAGATGAACCAAACAGAGATTAAGGAAATGAGATTTGTATTAGGCCTTGATTAAAAGTTGATTACAAGATTAAAGAGAGATTAGATTGATATAAACTACACTAGAGATTGCTAAGAAGAACATGATAATCTAATTAGACTAATGGGGTATTTATAGTGGGGATTAGGTACACAAATTAGGGTTTACTAAGGGCTTAAATGACGATTAAGTCCTTGAGGAATCGCTCCTCTCAGAAAAATATGCGAGTCTCCTTTTTGCTAGTCTTTCCCGAGGTATGCGCATCCTTCATAGAACAAGTAGAGGACAGATTAGCTGTCACACAATCCGAGCGTCCAGGGCACGGGACGAGCGGATTGTGGGTCTTTGGACGAGCGGATTTGGTGAGTGGATGGGCGGATTGTGGTGGTTTTGGACGAGCGTCCTTCTGAGGAAGACGCTCGGATTCCTTCTCTTGGATGGGCGGATTGTGGGCAATCCGCTCGGATTGTAGATCAGCTTCTTCCCTTCTTCTTTTCTTCCTTTCTCTTCATAAAATCCTTGAGGATTTCCTCGGGGATGCAAGGATCTTTTCTCATCATTGCCCATCTACTATAGTATGTACAAAGGCCTTCTAGCCTTGTCTTCTCTTTGATGCTTGGTCATTGAATTCAATCAATTTAGCTCTATTTTGCCATGAAAATGCAAGGTTTGCACTCCTTTCCTACCAAGAGATCAAAACCTCAAAGAATATGCAAAACAAAGGACTAAAGACAATAAATGACCCAAATATGCACTAAAAAGCATGGGAACAAGGCTAATTCGGGGACTAAATATGCTCAAATAATGGTCGCATCAAATATCCATGTGGGCATGGGCCACGTCTCGGTCCGTGGATTTGGGCCACCTACCAATCCGCGGTCTCGGGAGACCTGCAGGCCAAGCTAATCTGTGGACATGCAACGGTCTTTTGAAAGCCACGCTCAGCGGCGTAAAGATGCTTTCGCCCGGATCGTTTTAGATCGGTCGGTTTCGTCTCGGTAAGGGTCTCGAAACGATTAGAGATGTTCGGAGTTGCCACCAAGCATTTGTGGGATGCCTGGAACCCGTTCGAATTCCACTTTATACCTCGGTCAAATTAAAGCACAAAGCAGCGTTTGACATAGGTAATAAAGATAAGGAAATCGTCCCTCTTTAGCATCTTATCTCTAGAATGACTCTCGTACGCCCTGGATAAGGTCGTCCACTATCCAAAGTTTCTGAGTAAGAGGTGAAGGTACGTATTGGGAAGCCCTTTAATCAGACACCCAATCCCGCCCGCGTGTAGCGGCCTCTACTGATCGATCTTGGTTGGTTGAATGCAAAAGTTGATAAAACGGTTTAAATGCATGAATGCGCATCCAATGATTTAAACCTAACATGTGAGAGCTTTCTAAGTCGGTTGATTTAATCCAAGTATCAAGTATAAGATGTCGAGTTGGATTAATGGTTGATTTGCATGCAAGATGGAAATTAAACATCCATTTACCGTATTAGGTTTAGGGTGCATAACATGATCCATTTGTCTTAGTAAGGCATTTTGCAAATATGGTTTTGAATAGTCGTCTGATCCATCATATATCCGGGTTAGCCGGAGTCGGGATCGTCCTGGACTAATGCTGGAAGAAAACAGGCCCTGTACCAGACGGCTATAAGAGGCGCGAGCCAGCCGACGGTGTAAGGGGCCTCCCTCTGGTTTTGAAAATGAGAAAGAAAAGGCCTGCTTGAGGCGCGGGTTAGCCAACGGTTATATGCCGTGTTCTGACTATTTAGAAAACGTTATAAAACGTGTTGAAAATGGGTATTTGAACCCGGTTTGATTTTGAAAGGGTCATTTAGACCGCATTTGTTGATTTGAAGAACTAGACTCGAATAATCAACATTATTTGATAATCTTCGGTGTCGGGTTCGATTTGACAAACTTGACATGAATAGTTTTGAAAAATGGTTATGGACTAATTGTTTTAAGTCTATTTTGAATGTAATTAGTCGATGCTCGTCATCGTACCCGGGTTAAAATCCGGCATGGTATGTAGAACCAAGGATGATTTTGTGTTGGTGACTAATATGTTTGTTTGAAAATGTGAGGAAATGAAATAAAAGGCTTTAAAATACCTTCTAAATGTCATTAACCAAATATTATCACCGAAACACGGATTTAACCATCATGGTATGAAGAACCAAGGGTGAAAGATACTTTATGGTTAAAACATGTGAAATGAAACAAAAAGGTTTCGAAAATACTTGAAATGGTAAAAACCGATTACAAATATGAAAAATGGATTGAGGGAAATGACGAGAACAAACACGGTTGATTTCTGGTCTGAATACCCCATTTAGGCGCGAGCGAGTTGGCGACATAAGGGGCTTCTACCTCATACCAAAAATCAGTTTTGGCTCGTTTATTCCATGTTTTGTTTCATGTTATGCATGTTTTAGCATGTTAGAGTCATGAAACAAATGAAAACACAATAAAAGAGTATTTTTACACCCTCATACTTACATATTTGGTTATGGCGAGTGACCGACGTAAGTGTAACAACTCGTTTGATCGGAAAAAACTCGGTTTAAAACCGTTTTGGTAAGTAAAAGATTGTTTTAAAAGTTTAGTGATGGTGTAGTGGTCGAAGTGGCAGGTCAAGTGATTTAATGCACGATGACGGTACCAAACAATGTGTAAGGCTCGTGTTTACGATCGGTAGGTCGTAAATACGCGTCGGATTGTGACTTTAGAAGTCAAGTCGAGAATTTTAAGGGAGAAAAGAGGGGGCGGACACTCGCGTAAGTCTCAAATGGGTGGCATTTGAGGGGTATTTATAGGAGAATGAGTGGTTGTGTGAGTTTTGAACGACGTGGCCACCTGGGCTGCTCAAAAACGCGCGAGCCACGTCGCGGGTCTTCGAGCTGTGTTGTCGCTTTCACAACAAACGCAATCATGATTTGTTCTATCCTAGGTTTTGTGGTCACATGTTTGGTACTTGACCATTCATGAATCCGGGAAAACTTAAGGTAGATGGTTTGAAATGTTTGTTTTTGGTGGTTGACTCGGTTTGACTCATTGTTGGAGTCGGGATTTGAATTTTCGAGTCGGTTTTTAGTCCGGTGTCGGTTTTGACTCTAGTTAGTGTCATTGCGACCCCGTCGCCGTGCATTAAACACTCCAGGTATTTTTGAAATGTTTTAAAATGTTTTATTTTCGAAATCGTTTTAAGTTCTCCGACGTAAAGTTGTACACAAACTGTCGATCAAACGCCACGATTCCATAACATGTTGTAGTCTGATAATCATCGGGTGTTTGTTGGAGTCTCAGCAGATCCTGGGTATCTACAGAGCCCCCACTTTGACTGAGGCTTGGACAGGGCGAAAGTCAAAGTAGAGCCCCTAGGTCAATCGAAGATTACAACCTGGAGACCCAAGCGACGTCGAGGCGGCTCGAAAGGATTCGCGCCAATGACCTGCCGTCGGGAAGGGCGACGCCAAGTCGACTCGAGGGTACGAGTCAAGGGCCTGTCGTCGGGAACAGTTTAGAGTATGTCGACTGTCCTTGCGGGTCATTTAAAGTCCGTTAGACTACGTACAAAGGCTCGCCAGCCATAAGAAGGAGTCATACCTGAGGCATCTTTGGATACGTCCTTGGTTGTTTGCGGACAAAGGCTCGCCAGCTGTGATAAGGAAATGTACCCGAGGTATCTTCGGGATGTATCCTTGAAAGGTTTGCGGACAAAGGCTCGCCAGCCAAAGGTAAGGAAATGTACCCGAGGCATCTTCGGGATGTATCCTTGAATGCTTGCGGACAAAGGCTCGCCAGCCAAATGATAAGGAAATGTACCCGAGGCATCTTCGGCATGTATCCTTGAAAGGGTGCGGACATAGGCTCGCCAGCCAAATGATAAGGAAATGTACCCGAGGCATCTTCGGGATGTATCCTTAAAAGGGTGCGGACAAAGGCTCGCCAGCCAATGGTAAGGAAATGTACCCGAGGCATCTTCGGGATCTGTCCTTGATGCGTTTGCGGACAAAGGATCGCCAGCCAATGGTAGCGGTCGGTTAATGGACCATGGGAATAGCCGCGTCGAATGGGCTTGTTTTGAAAGTAGCGAACTCGTGATGCCGCTGTGGAAATAGTGAATTTGGATTTTCACTATCACCGTTTTTGGAATGAGTAGGTTCCGCGAGGAAGCCCCCTGCTGGTATTTGAAGGAATAGTGAATTTGGAATCTTCACCATTCGTTTGCTTGAATTTGCAGTGGCGGTTTTGATCGCCGTTTGTTCTAATTTTGCAGGAAAATAGCAATTTTGAGTTTGCTATTGCGTTTGAAGTGACGGTTTATGTGCCGTCGTTGCCATGTGATTGAAAATAGTGAATTTGGAATCTTCACTATTGATCGGAGTGACGGTTTATGTGCCGCCGTTGACATGTGATGGAAATAGTGAATTTGGAATCTTCACTATTGATCGAAGTGACGGTTTATGTGCCGTCGTTCAGATTTTGAGGATAGCGATTTTGAATTTTCGCTATTATTTTTGAAGAAGGCGGTTTTGATCGCCGTTTGCTTGAAATTTTTTGAAAATAGCGAATTTAAATTTTCACTATTTGGTTTTGTTTGTTTTTGAGGAAATGACGACATTCATTATCGTCAACGAAAATCCGAATTTGTTGTGTGAAAATTGGGCCAAAGCCCAAATTTCGCTGAAAAGGCAAGGGAGAGGCCTGGTTTAGGCGCGAGCCATCTGGCGATGGAAGCCGGCTTCCCTATTTTCTGTTAAAAAGACGCGAGGTTGAGCTGCGGATGATTATTCATCTTCAACCTCAAAATCTCGCAAAATCGCCATTGAAGGACCTTCTTGCGTGTTTTCACTTGTGCCATTGTCAACAAATGTCATCTCAAGGTAAGTATTTCCTCTTGAATCCATTCAAATTTGTCGATTTTTAGCTTGATTGAATTAGGGCGAAATTTTGCCCTAAAAATCGAATTGGGCGTTTTTGATTGAGCCAATTTCGAGTGAAATTGATGTTTGCATTAGGTTAGAAACCTGTTTAGAAGCATAGGGGTGCTTTTAGTTTGCATTTTGGTCCCCGTCCCCGCTCCTTGTGCTCGAAAAACGTGAGTGCGGCGAGAAACCGTCTCATTTCACAATGCCAAGTTTAATTGTTTGGGTAGTGGGTACCACTAGGTTTCATTGTAGTTGGGAAAACCCGTGTTTGCCATCTAAGGACCTTCGTTGGATGTTTGTGGGCAAAATTGGATTTTTTACCTCTTGCGACGGTCTTATGTCTGACAAAATAAACGCCTGTTTGGGCTTGAATCGAGTCAGTTTGCCTTGAAATGGACCTTATTGGTACTTTAGGTCACCTTGAGGCGTGATAAAATCACGTTTGCCTTTTTGCGGTCGTTTTTGAATTTTTGACCGGTTTGGGCTCAAACTAGCGTATGAATTGCCTTTTTGAACCGTAGAAAAATCCCCATTGTGTCGGAAATGTATTTTGGGTTGTTGGCGGACCTTGTATTGGTCTTGAAATGGCGTTTTTGTTGTTTTGACTCGTCTTTTGCTTGAAAAGATGGGCGAGTCGATTTTTGTGTTTTTTTTGTGAATGGTTTGGGGCGGGATTGCCCCTTGTTTTTGTATTGCAGGTTGTGCTTTTTTTATTTTTGGATTTATCCATTTCATGTCGTCGTAATGCCGAAATTTCGGCTGACGTTTTTTGTTTATAGGAGAGTGTTCGGGGCAGGCCGAGTCTCTTGCTGCGACTTTTGAGGAGTTGTTCGGGTCGGGCCCGGTTAGTACTCCGGTTAGCACGCCCGCCGTGGTTGTGGAGGACGTTGCGAGGAGGAGAGACCTCCTGAACAGACTGTTGGGGCCTCAGGGGCCGTCGAGGAGCGTGAGGAGCCCGTTGTTGGGGCTGTTAGCACCGGTAGAGCTCAGACTGGGGCTGAGGCGAGTACCTTCGGGAGGAGGGTTTCTTCGAGGGAGCGACGTCCTCGGGCGACTAGGCGGACGTTGCGGGACGTCAACAGGGTCGTTGAGTTGGGCCTTATCCACCACGTTGAGTCTCGCGGCCATAAGAGGCGGAGAGCGGAGATAGCCGAGGACGATGCTGACTCCGCGAGCTGGAGAGCCAGGCGAGTTACGGCCCCGCGGGGGTTGCTTTTACGGGCGGCGCCTGAGTGGGCCGAGGGTTTTGACGGTAGCCAGTTGTTGTTTCGACTGGACCGACACCTTTCCTACCGTGCTTACGAGGGCATGGTGAGTCGCATTCCCTGGTTGAATTTTGTCATTTTTGAAGTGTCGAGCCTAAATAAGCTTTCTGACGTTGTCTGTTTTTTATTTCAGAAGATCGGCACCATGAGGACTTTCTCGGGCTTTTCTACCTGCTTGGGCCTCTACGACGTTCTCCGAGCTGGGTCGAGGGCGTTGATAGAGAGGTCGGCATTTGGGCCGTTGGTGGCCGCTTGGCGGGACATTCACAGGTCCTCGATTAGGGCGAACCTGTGTTTGATCCGCGCCATGCTGGATCGGTACTGGGACACGACATCGTCGTTCCACATGGAGTTTGGGGAGGTCGGCGTGACTTTAGAGGACTTTGCCATGGTATCCGGCCTTCCCTGCGGCGAGCTGCCCATTGAGTTTACCGCGACACCGGAGAGAGTGTCTTCTCCTGCGGTCACCGCCTTGATCGGTACTGCTTTGCCGGATCCTTCCGACGTCACTCCGTACCTATTTGCGAGTTCCTACGTGAAGGACCACTTCACTGAGAGGGTGGCAGGTGTTGTTCCGGCGCCGTTGGCAAGCCCGGAGGCAGAGGTTAAGGCCGACGCGAGGGAGGCGCGGCTGTGGTTGTGGTACTTCTTGGGTGCCACGTACTTTGGTGATAAGGGCGAGCGCTTGTCGACCAAGGTGCTTCCTCTCCTCACCGATCTTGACACTTTGGGTCGGTTTGACTGGGTTACGCCGGCTTTGGCGAGTTTCACCCGGTACTTGCACGCGGCGGTGCGTCCGGAGACAGTGGGAGTGGGTAGTGCTCCTGCTCTGGTTGGTCCCGGCCTCATCTTTGAGGTACGAGCGTTTTTTTTTTTGTGGTAGTTTTATTTGAGTTTGATTTTGGCAATTTTTTGAGAAATTGGCTGATTTGTGTTTGCTGTGTTTGATTAAAGGCTTGGTTGTATGCTTACTTCACTCCTATACGTCCAGGAACTACAGGCGGTGTTCCCTCGGCTTACCCTGCTGTGAGGGGTTGGACGGTGTCTCAGAAGAAGTCGACCAAGTCGACTTACGAGGATTGCAGGCGTCGTGTGAACAAGCTTCGGGTTGCTGATGTAAGTTTCTACCTTCTTTCCCTTCTCCTTTATAGAAATAGATAGAGATAGGATGATTAGGTAGCTCATGAAGCCCCCAGTTAGCTGAATAGCTTTGCTTTGGATGCAGTTTGTTGGGCGGCCTTGGGAACATTACACGGGTGTGCCGGCTGCCATCAGGGAGCGTTTGCGGCCTCGCAGCTCCCTGCGTATGTACTTGGAGACGGCGATTGAGCCGGTTTGGTACTTGGGTGAGCGTCTAGTTCGCCAGTGCTTTACCGAGACTTTCGTCGCGCCGGTTGACCCGCCTGGGGTGTTGTTCCAGGAGTCGACCCCTGACGAGGTTGAGGGGCACCTTCACGGCCGGGGAGGTGAGGAGCTGTTGCTGCGGGACGCCGACTACGACATCTTCCGGTTGTCGAGGCTTGCTTGGTACCCGACCGAGGTATGTTTTCCTCTTTTCTTTTGTTTTCGTTGCCTCTCTTGATAGGAGGGTTTGTCATTTTTGATGTGGATCCAAATGGCAGGGAGTCGACCCGCTGATGAGGACTCAGCCCCCAGCTTTCCCGACGGAGACCACTTTTCAGGGGCCGGGAGGCAAGGAGCATCAGTTGCGCTTACTGGAGCCCTGCAGTGGCCGAGGTGGCCGATGCCGGCATGGAGTGGAGGTTGACTGTTCTGAGGGTGAGTTCTTGACTTGAACATTCTCTCCATTTATACTTTGGCTTACATTGTTTTGAAGGACATTTTTGTTTTGTTGGTGACGACTGTTAGTCACCAGAACTTGTGGCGGATGGCTAACCGCTGGAGAGCGCTTGCTGGTGACCTGGCTACTAGGGAGGCTCGGCTTTCTCAGGTACGTTTTGTGTGTTGTATTTCGTGCATTTGGTGTTGTGTTTCAGGTTTTTAGATCTTAAGGATCTGTTATTGTTTTTTGTAGGGCACAGCGAATCCGGCGGAGCTTGCTCGGGTCCGTGCTGAGTTGGAGGCAGCCAGGTCGACGATCGCGGGCCAGGAGCTGGGGATCATCCGTCGGGACCAGGACTTGAGGCGTCACGTGTTGGAATATGTGTCCTCCGACAATAATGCGATCACGACTGTTGATCATGATGATCACATGTTTAAGTCTCATTAAAATGAATACAATTGGGAAGTAATTTTGTTACTGTCAACTGGTCAACATATATCGGTAATGATTGGCTGACTAGAGTTTGACATTACTGTCGTGTGACGATGGTGATCAGTTGACCCCCTAGGTCATACCTAAAGGGCAACCCTCTTAATTGATTATTTAATTAATCGTATAATGTTACGAGTTAATTAAATTACTTGAAAATTGACGGACGATTTTGGAAGTAAAATTTACGTATCATATTGAAATGTGATTAAATGAGATACGGTCTGAGTAATTAAATTGTATAGTTACTCGGATGAAATAAATTGTTTAATGTAACAATTAAATCGAATGAATTGTTATAAATACAATCAGTTGTGATTTATAAATTGGTAAAATATTTTGGCACAAGTAATTATGATATTACTAAGTCGATTTTTGTATGTGACGTATTTTTTATTAATGCGTTGATTTTTAATGAGTTAAAAATTACATAACAAATATATGTGACATGTGACATGTAACATATAGACAATTGACAAAAATAATATAGATTCCATATTATCAAATGGACCGAAATATAGGAAGTGGATTAAGCTAATTAATTGTTTAATTAGTAGCTAAACATAATGATTGTTTTGCTTTTTAGCCATGCAACCCTACTACTCCTTGTGAAGACAAAAGTGATCATGCATTGGCTCCCCTAAAAGCCTTTCCTTCCAACCGGTTTTTCATGTGAAAAATCATCATTGGTTTTTCAATTTAATTTACCTATTACTCTAAAATGTGTTAGAGATTAATTCATTCCACACATCATCCAAAATATAAGTTTTCTAGAGAAATAAAATCCTCTCTTTATCTCTCTACAAAACCGAAAATATTCAAAGTGTTAACAATATTTTTGGTTCAATTTTCTTATAGATTAATATTATACTAGTATTATAATATTAATTAGATTAAGTGAAAGCCTTGGGTATTAAGCTTAGGGAGAGATCTTGCTCTTAGATCTTTGTTCTTCCATTGGAATAAGCTCAAGAACAAAAGAGAAAGGTGATCTCTTTTGTGCCCAAATATCCGAAATTTATTATGTAAGGACATGATTTCTCCTCTATTCATTTTATAGTTTGCATGCATAAGTTCCGTTATTAATTTTATGACAAATTATTAGACATATAAGAGTATGTTATAATGTATATGAATCTACATTTCTTTCAATCGGTATCATGAGCCACGGTTGTTTGCATGCAAATTGGTTAAAAGTTTTTCCGAGTTATATGAATAACAAAATAAAACTTGTAAAATTTGTGTTATTATGATATATCACGAAATAATTACATGCATGTTAATATTTCTGGTCCTAAAGTGTTTTAGGATTTTTTGGTTAATTTTTCGGATTTTTATTGTTCATATTCAATAATAATGACATTTAAATGTGATTTTATGAGTAAAAATGTCATTTTGGTCGAAAATTAGCTATACTTTGAATTTTAAGTTGATCTTTGGATATGTTATCACATATATTATTTTGAGATAACCTGTAAATTTTCATAATTTTTGCACTTGTTATGCTCGAAAAATGAATTTTTCATTATTAAATTCGGATTTAAGAGAAAAATAGGTTAATATGAGTTAAATTTCGAATCTGGTCATAGAAAATTTATATGTTGTCACATGCAATTTTACAAGATGTGTGTAAAATAATTGGCTATAAAGAAGTCTTTTAGCATGATTTATGAATTTTTGAAGAAAAATGACATAAATAGTGACATTATTAGTGAAAATTAATAAAACATAATCTATGACTTAGGAAAAACGTCTAATGTTGCATTTTATTATATTTTTCAGATCTAAAATTGAAAAGTTAATGAAAATAATTTTTCCATATTTTTATGATTATTTTATTAAATATCGATAAACCGCAACATTGTTTTTCCGGAAAATTTTCGGAATTTTTAACCTAAGATTTTGAACATTATGAGTGTCATGGAATTTTTCCAGAATGTTCATGAATTTAAATTTCAAATTTTGAATTTATTTGAAATTTTTGGATTTATTTGAAGTTTAATAGCTTATTTTTGTAATTTTTGGTCCTTTTATGAACAATTTTGTAAATAAAAGTTAATTATGGTCAAATTACTAGTGGAGACTATATTTTGAGTCCTAAGAGGTTAGGGTAATTAACTTATGCATAAATATGAGTTTGTGCATTTTTTGTGATTATAAAATGTTGAAATCACGCAAATCCGTAAAAACCGAGTAATATACGATATTGGCTAATTAAAGGGCGATTTAGCATAAAAATTGAGCATGTTCATACATAATATAATGCTGCATTTTCTTATGATTGTCATAATTTTATTTTATGTAATTTCGAATTATGTAATTTTACTTAGTATGGCCTTAGATTTTAATTGGTATTTCCCGAAATGTATGGGAATATCGATTCGGTTGTAATTTTTATTGTGATCTCGTATCACCGTTTTGTAATTTAATAGATTTATTTTATTTAAGTTACAAATGTATAATAGGAAATTATGTAATTTATTATGTAATTTTATTCATTCCGGAGTTCCAAAAGACGGATTTCTTCAAGAATGACGATACATAAAGACGGTGTTACCTCGAGATGCGTGCCACAACCGAAGTTCAAGGGACCAATGGAGTTGGTTTCCGAATATGTAATAGATTAATAGTTTTTCTATTTTAGGAAAGGCCATACTAGGATTTATTTACTTTTATGCTTGCATTTTATTTTATGTCACATGCATCGCTAAATCGCCATAACTAAACATGCATTGTCTTTTATCGAGTTTATCGACCGTGTCAATTCGAATTATCGTAGTTCACCGATTTAGTTCACTTAAAACGTGATAGATAATAAATTGACATGACCTCTCGCTAAAACAACTAATTGAGACATAGCCTTACCAAATAGTAGAAACCATGAAAACCTATTTCGCGAGGGAGTGCACTCGGCTACCCCGGGGTACAAACCTTGTTACGTAGGGGAAGTGGGTGATAAATGTCTAATCCACCGAATTCATGTTGATGAGGGTTTCATCGGCTACCCCGTGCCTAAGTTAATGTGGGTTTGGATAATGGACACATTTATTCGAAATTTGGATTGAACTCAACAAAAGTAATTAATGAGGGTTTCATCGGCTACCCCGTGCCCTTGTTGATGTGTTTTGGGCTATAGATAAATATTAGAGTAATTTTATCGACCAAGAGTTCTAAAAGTAGAATCGATTAAAAGGTTAATCCACCGAGTTATATTGATGAGGGTTTCATCGGCTACCCCGTGCCTAAGTCGATATGAATTTGGGTCTTGGAATCATTTTTCCTAGTTGGGTAGAGGTCACTAGAAAAATGCTCATAACTTGTTTAAATCATTCATTTTTACGAGTATTATTAAAACGACAATTGTTTTACTCCTTATATCTTGTTTTGTAGACCACTTCTTATTCATAACAAATGGCAACACCAACTCCTAATGCTACACCACTCGCTACTTCATCATGGCTCCGATCCTTTATGGATCGATGTAAACTTGAAAAGAATGGGTCAAATTTCTCCGAGTGGGATGCCCAACTCAAATTAGCCGCCGAAGGTGACGACAAGCTTCGTTACCTTACCGAGGCCTCTCCACCCGAGCCCACCACTAGGTCCACCGCGGCCACTAGGGAAGCCTATGAGGCTTACCAAAAGGAGTCCGCCGCAATGAAAAATGTCTTAATATTTGCGATGGAGGCGGAACTCCAAAGGAGAGCCTTCAAAATGGGCAATGCTAATGAGATTTACTCCAAACTTGTGACCATGTTTTCACAAACCCCGCGGATCGTCCAATATGAGGCGGCCGCGGCATTCTTTGATCTCGACTTCAAAGAGGGCCAAAAGGTTAGCCCTCATGTGCTCAAACTCATGGAGCTTGTCGAGACCTTGAAGATTCAAAAGGTTGAAATCCCCAAAGAACTCATCGTAGATAGGATTCTACACTCCTTGTCTAAGGTTAAGGCATATGTACAATTCCGGGTGAATTTCAATATGCAAGACAAGGATGTGTCTCTTGAGGAGTTGCACAAGTTACTTGTGCAAGCCGAGAGGGACATGGGGTTAAATGTGAACCCTCCCAAGGATGTGCTTAACATAAGCACAAAGAGTAAGGGGAAGTTCAAGAAGAATGGGAGAAAGGGCAAGAAGCAAGCTCCCACATTCACCAAAGCTAAGTCTTGTAAAGCTAGCACCTCCAAAGTCAAGAAGGGTCCTCTTGACAAATGCCATTATTGTAATGGCATGGGACATTGGAAGAGGAATTGTTCCAAATATCTTGGTGATATCAAAGCTGGAAAGATCACTCCAGTAGGTAAATGACTAACCTTCTTTTATGTTTCTAAATTCAACTATGGAAATGTGATGCAAAGTTGTGATAATGTATCTCCCTTTTTATTGTAAATAGGGCCTCCACCAAGCAAAGACAAGGGAAAAGAAAAACAAGCATGATAAACCATGGAGAAGCTAAGGATAGCTTTTATGGAGCTTTGTTTTTCATTGTCTTATTTTAAGTAATGTTTTGAATTTTTAGAACTTTAAGTTTCCGTGTTCGACATGGAAAGGTATTTTGGATAATGGTTTGTATTTTGGATGATAGTGACTTGGTTTGCAACCCAAGTCACACGTTTTATCATTTATCCTTTATGTTCTAAAAATTTCATCTTTAAATGCTTGCGTTTTGAAACATAAGATTATTCACTAAAAGTGATCTAATAGACAAATATAATGACCGGTTTCATTATATGTCCACATGCTTAAGGCTTGTGTATGATCATTTATAAAGTGATTTTGAGTCTATGAACTCTCTTAAAGGTATGTCAACCACCAAGTACACATATGAAATCAATAACAATTAGTCAACCTATGAGGTAGTCCTCCTTATACTTCAACATCATTAATTTGTGTCTCATATGCTATCTTTGAATGCTTAGTGTATTCATTCTAAAGATAGAGTGGGAGAAAAATGAGGACACAAGGAAAAATGAGGACACAAGGCAACATGAAATTGTGCACTTGTGTAAATGAAGATCTACGCAAGAGAGAATGATTTGAATAAAGGTATATCTATTTACATAGTATGTCGAGTCTCAAGTTAGTTCTATATGACTTAAGAGACCAAGTGAAGTAATCATAAGAGTTTATTCTCAAGATAACTACACGAGGAGACCAAAAGAAGTTTTGGAAGAATAATGACTAATGTAAAAAGAAGTTTTGGAAGAATAATGACTAATGTAAAGTCTTAACAAGCTTTTGACTAAGGTTATGAATCATTTGACCAATAGTTTCAATCATGAGTTTTACTTAAGAGCCTAAATGAATCATAGTAACATACTAGTTATGATCAAGTTGCAAAGATTGATATTCCGATATCTTCAATAGCCAACGTTTTAACCACGCAAAATGTCATTGTTTAACCTCGCTATGAAATGGTTAAACCTCCTTCCGAAAGAGTATTCCGAAGGACCTATTCTAAATATTATTCGCATTTGAATAATGACATTGCTACACATCATTATGACATGAGTGTGTTAGAGATTTAAAATCTCTTTCCGTAAGGTTAAGATGAGACCACTTCAAAATAGGCATTTTGAAAGGATATGATGGGAACATATATGGTTTTATCCTAGTAACTTGGCAAAGCGATTTATATTTATATTCTTGTCAAATTTCGATTGAGAAGTCAATTTTGAAATATGTAGAATTGAGTGGGAGTTAGGAAATTCTCATGTGAAGACATGGGATTTAGTGGGAGCTATCAGCCTTGAATGTATAAAAACTCATTACTCATTAAAGAATGACGAGCTAATACCTTCTTTCATAAAGAAGCTTTTGAGTTTTCAATTCTGGATGAAAATGGACAAAGATGAATCCAATTACCTCATGGGATGTTGGATTAGTATTAAAGAGATACACATCGTATCAACATATACATAGGTTATTCATATGAATGAAAATGGGATTACCATTAGCAGTCATGGTAGTTCATTGAACCTGAGAACGATTGATCTCATGATTATTAGTGACTAATGTTTCCGCCATTAGAATAATCATGTACATGTCCAATAATGAATCATATGCATGAGAGCATGATGAATGATTTGTGAGCCATAATAGAAACGTCATGAATTCTCGAGTAGAATTCGATGAGCGATTTCAGTGATTGACGGAATGTTCCATTGTGTGTTAAGAGGTTGCACATATTGTAGAAAATCCGAGCACATATGAGGATTTATGAGAATCCCAAATATTTCAAGCCTAGAAAGAGAAATGAGAAGTTTTGGAAAGATGCTTGGTTGAATAAGAAGTTATTCAAAAACAATCTTTCCTAGTTAAGCTAGGACTTGCGAGAAGTGCTAAGCTAATAATCTTGTCAATTGTTACAAGATTCTACAAAACATGTACCTAGTGCATTGCGTGTGGATGGAATACTTGATCGGTACAAGTTGTATTATTCATCGCAAATTCGTTCGTTATGACATGATCGATAAGAAAGTTCTTTCAAGTTAAAGAACCAAAACCAAGGTCGAGAACCTTTGATGTGTACTTGGTAAGATTCATGCTATGAGAACATGAATGTGAAGGAAATTGCAAGTGTAAGAAGTTTGAACACATGGGCACATGGGATGTTAAACCTCTATTGCAATCAATGAGTGTTTACACTTATGATATACATCACAAGGTTGTAATATGATATTGACTACCCGAGTGTGATGTCGACATTTGTCGTTTGAGTTATTATTAACTCACATTGAACATTGTTATATCCAAACGGGTTGTAGAGACAATTGAACCCCGTTAAAGTGAACATGGATTAACATTGTTTTGCCCATAGTTACTTATATGAGGTGACGTCTCGAAGTGACTAGAGTGTGAGGCGATTGATGGCAAGTTCAAATGCCATAGAGTCATGTGAGATGACTAGTCGATCACATAGGCGGATTGTTAGGAACATTTTGTCGGGCCTTATGACCGCTTATAGAGTTCTGCAAATTTATATAGCCTGGTCGTGGCGAGAGCTACTATAGTATTCAAATGAGTCGATTCTTTTGACTAAAGACTATTCTCCTAAGATGGCACATTTTCAGATTAACTTTGATTTGTGTTACTACGACCTTCGTAAATGGGGTCAAATGGGCATATTTTGGGTTATGATGGTGTGGCTAGTCGAAGGGAATGAGTGCGATAGGAATTGTCCACCCCTAGTCGGGGTTATAACAATATCTCGGGGCCACTCGAGGAGTAATGAACTGGAAATGCGTGGCCACGCTCGGAAGGTATCCAGTGTGGATAAATCCGGTCAATCAGTTATTCTCCAGATCGAGGAAACCACTCTCGATATGATCACTTGCAAGTACGACCTGAAAGACACCTTGCATTGAGTGGGAGATAGTAATAGGACAAGAGAATTGGTGACGCACACTTGTCGAGGACAAGTGGGAGATTGTTGGAATATGTGTCCTCCGACAATAATGCGATCACGACTGTTGATCATGATGATCACATGTTTAAGTCTCATTAAAATGAATACAATTGGGAAGTAATTTTGTTACTGTCAACTGGTCAACATATATCGGTAATGATTGGCTGACTAGAGTTTGACATTACTGTCGTGTGACGATGGTGATCAGTTGACCCCCTAGGTCATACCTAAAGGGCAACCCTCTTAATTGATTATTTAATTAATCGTATAATGTTACGAGTTAATTAAATTACTTGAAAATTGACGGACGATTTTGGAAGTAAAATTTACGTATCATATTGAAATGTGATTAAATGAGATACGGTCTGAGTAATTAAATTGTATAGTTACTCGGATGAAATAAATTGTTTAATGTAACAATTAAATCGAATGAATTGTTATAAATACAATCAGTTGTGATTTATAAATTGGTAAAATATTTTGGCACAAGTAATTATGATATTACTAAGTCGATTTTTGTATGTGACGTATTTTTTATTAATGCGTTGATTTTTAATAAGTTAAAAATTACATAACAAATATATGTGACATGTGACATGTAACATATAGACAATTGACAAAAATAATATAGATTCCATATTATCAAATGGACCGAAATATAGGAAGTGGATTAAGCTAATTAATTGTTTAATTAGTAGCTAAACATAATGATTGTTTTGCTTTTTAGCCATGCAACCCTACTACTCCTTGTGAAGACAAAAGTGATCATGCATTGGCTCCCCTAAAAGCCTTTCCTTCCAACCGGTTTTTCATGTGAAAAATCATCATTGGTTTTTCAATTTAATTTACCTATTACTCTAAAATGTGTTAGAGATTAATTCATTCCACACATCATCCAAAATATAAGTTTTCTAGAGAAATAAAATCCTCTCTTTATCTCTCTACAAAACCGAAAATATTCAAAGTGTTAACAATATTTTTGGTTCAATTTTCTTATAGATTAATATTATACTAGTATTATAATATTAATTAGATTAAGTGAAAGCCTTGGGTATTAAGCTTAGGGAGAGATCTTGCTCTTAGATCTTTGTTCTTCCATTGGAATAAGCTCAAGAACAAAAGAGAAAGGTGATCTCTTTTGTGCCCAAATATCCAAAATTTATTATGTAAGGACATGATTTCTCCTCTATTCATTTTATAGTTTGCATGCATAAGTTCCGTTATTAATTTTATGACAAATTATTAGACATATAAGAGTATGTTATAATGTATATGAATCTACATTTCTTTCATCACGAGGACGAGCTGCAGAGTCGAGACGCAGAGATTGCCTCTCTGAAGGCTCAGTTGGCTGCAGCGGAGGAGCTTCACGTCGAGATGGAGCGTGAGACGCTGGAGAGTTCCCCGGAGAGGGAGTCTGAGCTGGTGGTGGTGTCTGCATTGGCGGCGACTCCTAGTGAGACCAGGACTGGTCCGACGGGAGACGTCGAGTAGTTGTTGTAGTTTGTCCGTGTCTTGGACTCTTGTTTGTACATATTTACATTTTGCGTGAGGTGGTTTGTATATATGTGTTTTTGGATTGTGGTTTATTTTGAGATTTTTGGCCTTTTTTGTGTTGTGTTTCGGAGGAGCGATGTCGGCTGTTGATTCTCCTTTTGCTTTGCACCAGTTCCTGCATCGTTAGTGTAGAAAACAGGCAACAGATAGCACATACGCATAAACGTAAACACGTAAAAGCATTTGATTCAAAACACGTAAAGCATTTGTTTGAAAATCAAAATTAACCAAGATAACTTGAAGTTAAAATTTGAAATTTTGAAAATTCCGTGACAAATCGTCGCGTTTGGAATTCAAAAGGAATTGATTTGAGAATTTGAGCAATTAACTCGTGTCGTGAATTGAATTGAATCGAAATTTTTTGAAAATTGACTCGAGAAATATAAAACTCAAACCGTCAGGAAAGAATTTTAGAAAATGATTTTTGCGAGTATATTTGGCTTTTGAGGTCAAGACTCGAATTTGTGAGTGCTTGAATTTTGAGGAAAATTGATGTGTTATCAATTTTCGATTTTGATTTTTGCCGGAAAATTGCGAAAAAGCGAAAAAATTTCGGCATTTCGACTGACATGGAAACGATCCATCACGGATCGGGGCGACTAACCCTTCCCCCTTTTTAAAAAAGAAAGAAAAATCCGTATATTTAAGGCTGCGTCATGGAAACCGTGTCGGATTTCGTAAAAAGCGAAAACAAGGAAATGTGAGTGTGAGGAAACACAAAATTTCCTGAATCATCCCGAAGAGGCGCGAGGTTCCCGGCGGGAGGTTTGAGGTGTTAGGAGAAAACACATGTTGAAAGAGACAAGTCAACACGGGGAATCCTGGAGGAGCCTCAAAGAGGCGCGAGCAGCCTGGCGGTGGAAGCTGGCTCTCCCCTTTTTCTGAAAAGTGCGCTGATCATTTTGTATAAATAGGGACATTTGCGCTTCATTGTTTCATCATCCGAAACACAAAAACATCTCTAAAAAACCTCCTCTTCTTCCACAAAAATATTTCATGGATGCTTTTGAGAACGCATTGCGACAATGGTGCCGGGATTTGTCGCCTCCCGAGAAGCATCAACTCGCTTGCATGGGAGTTGGTCAATTGTTGGTGCTTCGTCAAGTCAAGGTGCAACCTTCGTTTCTTGAAGCATGTTCTCGGTTTCGGGATTCGAGACATCATGTTTTCGTGTTCCCGAAAGGCGAGCTTTGTCCTCTTGCCGAAGAAGTTGGAGCCATTGGTGGGTGGTCGGGTTGTGTTCCAGTGCTTCCTCCGACTCGGTTGTGCTACAAGGAGAAATTCCGTTCCATGTTGGCCTTATTAACAAGCCAAATCAACTTTCTTCGTGCTCCACATGGTGTGGATATGTTAGCTCTTATCAACATCTTTTCAAACCGATTAGATGCTAATGTCTCGGAGGTGGCTAGGAGAAGGGCTCTTGCATTTTGCCTTGTCCATGTGTACCTCTTCGTTGATGTCTTGAAGAAGGAGGGGCCAAGACGCCATGGTAGCATGACCCTTATCCATGTGATTGAGCAAATGGAGCATGGTAGAGATCCATCATGGTTGGTGCTTGGAGAGATTATCCAAGCTTTGGACAAGGAAGGCTCTTGTGGAGAAGCTCCCTCTTTCGGATCGCCAAGGATCCTCCAAGTGTGGCTATTGGAGAGGCTAAGGTATGTAGAGCCTCCGGTTGATTCTTCTTATTCCTTCCGTCACCTTACAATGAGGAAGAAGTTGTACCCGGATAGTTTTGCTTCCACCGAGGCCTATTGGGCCGCAAGATTGGCGGAGGAGGGTGGTCCTCATATCCGTGGGTGGTGCCGTGGTGGCACTTGAGGTCCTTCACGGGGTTGCCCGCTTTGGGTGCTAGTCTTCGTTCTTTGATGGTGGTGGGTTTCAAGGTTGTTTCCTCCATTTATCCCGAAAGGCTCATGAGGCAAATGGGGCGTCAACAAAAGGTGCCCGCTCAAGATACTCTTGTCCAAGAGAATCTTTTCCGGAACTCCGAGCTTGTGGAGTTCTTTGAAAGATGGTGGGCCACTCGGCCACTTTGGGAGGTGCCAAACCCCGTTACCACAACATGGGTGACTCCCGCTTATGTCAAGTGGTCACGTGCTCCGTCCTTGGAAGAGAGATCCAAATTTCGTAAGGACGAGGTTGTCGATTTGAAGTATCGAGAGGTTGGCAAGGCCAACCGTGCCTTCTTTGAGGAGTATGCCGATGGAGCTATTCCCGATATGATGAGACCGCCGAAGAGGAGGAGTTCCGGCCCCAAGAATATGATGGGCCGTGCATTGGCTCTTTTCGGGTCGAATATTGGGTCTTGTGCTAGACCGGAGGCCGTCGCCGTCTTAGATCCGTTTAGGATCCGTTCCGAGGAAGAAGTCCATGCTAGGCGGGCCAACAAGAAGAACAAGGGGAAGATGTACCCCGAGGGAAAAGGCAAGGGTAGAATGGAAGAGTGAAGACCTCCATTACCCGCTTTATTATTATGTTGTATTATTGTTGTGGGTTTTTATTATGTTGTACTAGCTAGTTGTTGTGTGTTTTGTGCTAGTTTTACTATGTGAGGTGTGTTAGTTGACACCTTAGCTTCGACAAGTTGTAGACTCGTCGAGCTTTATTTGTTGTTGAAATTGTAATCCTTCCCATTATTAATTAAATAAGAGGATTGCTCGTGTCGAAAATTGTGAACGCTTTTTTCTTCCATCCATTTTGTAAAGGCAATTCGATTTGAATCGTCCTAAACGTTTGCACTTGGGAAAGTGGTATTTTGTGGAAAGGGAGAAAGGCTCGTTTTTGTATTTTTGTGGGAAAGGGAATGGTTTTCCCTTTTCTCTTTTTTTTGGGATTTTTTGTTTTTTGATTGTGGGAATGGTTGTATCCTTCTTGTGTAAGAAAGGACTGTCTACGTATCCACCTGAAGAGGTTTAATCAAACCATGATCGTAGTTCGCAATATTTTGTGAATTTGATAGGGTTTTGTGGTTGTATCCATCATGCATAAGAGGGACTGCCTACGTATCCACCTGAAGAGGTGAAATCAAACCATGCTCGTAGTTCAGGGGGTTCGTTTTTGTAGTGCAAATGGACGTTGCCTTTGACGGATCAAAGGACATTCGAAACGGGCAAGGTGCCGCAGTTTAGACTCGATAAAACATCCAGTTTCAAATCAGAACATATTGAGGAACTTGACTTGAAAAGGGTTGAGGTCGATGCTAGTTGTAAAACTAGGCTAGGTTGTTGGTTGATAGGGTTCAAGGGTAGTATTTCTTGAGTTGGTCTAGGTTGGTCGGGTTTGTAAAGTCCTCCCCGTCTAGGTCACCCAGTTTCACTGCGCCCCCAAAAAGTATTTTCTTGACCAGGTATGGCCCGGCCCAGTTGGGTTTGAATTTTCCCCTCGGATCGACGGGTAATGGTGCTCGAACTGACTTGAGGACCAAGTCGCCCTCCCGGATGTTTTTGGGTTTAACCTTCTTGTTGAATCCCGTTGTATACGTCGTTGGTATAGCTGGACGTTGTGCAAGGCGTTGAGTCACCGTTCGTCTAGAAGAGTGAGTTGTTCGTACCTTCGACGGGTCCATTCCGCCTCAGGGACTTGACTCTCTAGTAGGATGCGCAGAGAAGGGACCTCTAATTCTACCGGTTGAACCGCCTCCATACCGTATGCTAGGTAGAAGGGCGTGGCGCCTGTCGGTGTTCGAATGGAGGTTTGGTATCCCCAGAGTACGAATGGGAGTTTGCTCGGCCAATCGCGGTAGCTGTCTTGCATTTTCTTGATAATGGTAACAAGAGTTTTGTTCGCTGCCTCCACCGCTCCGTTAGGTTGGGGACGGTAGGGGGATGATCGATGTCGTTTTATCTTGTATTTGTCCAGCAAAGCTTGAGTTTCCGCCCGGAAGTGAGAGCCTTGATCGCTGATGATTTCATGGGGTGCCCCATATCGGCAGATGATGTTGTTTTGAATGAACTTGGCCACTTGTTTAGCGGTCAACACTGCATATAACTGTGCTTCTACCCATTTGGTAAAGTAGTCGATGGCGACGAGGACGAAGCAATGCCCCTTGGTGCCTATCGGGTTGACTTTCCCGATGATGTCGATGCCCCAGGTTGAGAAAGGCCAGAGCGACGTCATTGTGTACAAAAGGGATGGTGGTATGTGTTGTATGTTGGCGAAGATTTGGCAATTGTGGCAATGTTTGACGTAGTTACGGCAATCGGCTTCCATGGTGGTCCAGTAGTAACCTAGCCGCGTGATTTTCCGTGTAAGCATCATTGCACTCATGTGAGCGCCACATTCTCCGTCGTGAACCTCTCCCATGACTTTTTTGGCTTTGTGATGGTCAATGCAAAGGAGGAGAATTCCTTTGGGTGTTCTTTTGTAGAGTTGATTTTGGTTTATCACGAATTGTGATGCAGGTAAACGGATGGCTCTTTGTCCTCTTTGATCAGAGTTGGGAGGGAATTCGTTTTTGGTTTTGTAATTGAGGATGGCTTGGTACAAAGGTTCATCATGGTTTTCCTTGTCGTCGATAATGGCACAGACGTGAGCTGGCTCGCTCCGTCTTTCGACACATAGGGGCATTGATGTCATGTCGTTGGGTATATTGACTAGCGCGGCAAGTTTTGCCAGGGCATCAGCAAATTGATTTTCCTCTCGCGGCAAGTAGAAGTAGTTGACTTGGTCGAAGAACTCGGCCTCTTGATTGATCTTTGCTCGGTAGGGAGCTAAGCTGTCAGATAGGATTTTCCATGATCCGGATACCTGATTGATGATGAGTGAGGAATCGCCATGGACCCTCAGTCTCTTGATGCCAAGTGTGATGGCTGCTTGTAGGCCGATGAGACATGCTTCATATTCAGCGGCATTGTTGGTGACGGCGAAGTCTTGCTTGACCGAGATCGGAACATGTTCTCCCTCTGGTGATATTAGAAGGATTCCTACCCCGAAGCCTCACAGATTAGATGCACCATCAAAGTATAGGTCCCATGCGTCGGAGTCGGCACAAAGGATGTCTTCGTCAGGAAGTGACCATCTGTCGGTCGTTGGATCCTCGTTGACGGGATTTTCTGCTAGGAAATCGACTGCTCTTCCCTTGATAACCTCTTCGGGGTACAAACTTGAGATCAAATTCGGACAGCATGAGTGTCCATCTAGACAGCCTTCCGTTTAGTACGGGTTTTTCGAAGATGTATTTAACCGGGTCCATCTTAGAGTAGATGTGGACCGAGTAGTTGAGCATGTAATGCCGCAGCTTCTTTGTTGACCATACTAGGGCAAGGCATGTCTTTTCCAGTTGGGTATACCTCGTCTCGTACTCAATGAACTTTTTGCTGATGTAGTAGATGGCTCGCTCCTCGTTGCCAACTGTTTGTGCTAACATTGCTCCCATGGCTGTGTCGGTAACAGTCAGGTATAGGGATAGAGGAATCCCTGGTTGAGGTGGCATGAGGACAGGAGGTTTGGATAGGATTTCCTTTATCCTATCAAACGCCTTTTGACAGTCGTCGTCCCAATCGGTGTGGTCGGAGGCACGAAGCTTCTTGAATATCGGTTCACAGATCATAGTGAGCTTGGCAATGAACCGGCTGATGTATTGAACCTGACCGAGAAATCCCCAAATCTCCTTCTCGTTCCTAGGCTGAGGCATTTGTTGAAGGGCTTTGATTTTGGTTGGATCAATCTCAATGCCTCTTTTGCTAACGACATGTCCCAAGAGTTTTCCGGAGGTGACCCCGAATGCACACTTCTGAGGATTTAGTCTCATGTTATATTTCCGCAGATGAGCGAAGAATTTCCGGAGGGCATTGATGTGGCCGTCCCGTTCTTTTTATTTGACGATCATGTCATCGACATATACCTCTACCTCCTTGTGCATCATATCATGTAGGAGAGTGGTAGCGGTTCTTTGATAGGTCGCTCCGGCGTTGATGAGATCGAAAGGCATGACCGTGTAGCAATATGTACCCCACTGCGTAGTGAACGCAGTTTTGTGCATGTCTTCCTCAGCCATTTTAATCTGGTTGTACCCGGCATACCCGTCCATGAATGATAGGAGAGCATGTTCGGCAGTGTTGTCCACCAGAATGTCAACATGTGGCAAAGGGAAGTCGTCCTTTGGACTTGCCTTGTTAAGATCCCTGAAGTCGACGTAAACCCGAATTCTTCCGTCTTTCTTTGGTACGGGCACAATGTTAGCCACCCAATCCGAGTATTCAGACACTTTGATGAACCCAGCCTTGAACTGTTTGTCCACCTCTTCCTTGATTTTTAGGGCCCACTCAGGACGCATCCGACGTAGCTTTTGTTTCACAGGTTTAGCCCCGGGTTTAATGGGTATCCGGTGCTCTGCAATTTCTCTATCAATCCCAGGCATATCTCTGTAAGACCAGGCGAACACGTTCTTGTATTCGTGGAGGAGGTCAATGAACTGTTGTCTTTCCGAGGGGTCCAGGGTTGTCCCTATCCTAAGTTCTTGAGGTGTATTGTCGGTTCCTACGTTAATAGGTTCTGTTTCCTCAATGATGGGGGTTCTGGTTTCCCGTTTGTCAAGTTCTTTGGCTAAGTGAGGTGGGTAGTCACTCAAGTCAAATTCCTCATAATCATTCAGAATTGCATTGCAGTTAAATTGAGACGAGTCATAAGCAAACTTAGCGTTCATTAAGTTGACACGAGCGAATAGCTCGGAAAGGACAGACATCTCGTGGTCAGTCAGAGGCGACACGACAGAGGAAGCGGCCCCTGGAACAGGCTCCAGGTTGTCACCATTCATGGGAGTGGGGATGACCTTAGTAGACTCAGCCTCTGAATCAGCCACGACTTTGTGATAAAACAGCGGGAAGGGGACCTTGACTGGGACATCAGGAGTGTTAGGAGCCATGACAGACTCTGACTCCGACTCAGGCTCAGACTCAGATCCTTCTTCATCTCCCTCCTTGAACATAGGGGCTTCTCCAGTCGTTATCTTGAGAATGCGGCCTTGGCGATCGGTCCATTTGATGGTTTTCCTCCGCCACAGGTAGCTTTCTCGGGCCGATGATCGGAGATCAAGGCGCTTGGATCAAATTGGTTGTCTTTCAGGGCGATGTTGATAATGTCCTCATAGTCGAGGTGTTTGACGTTATCTTCCCTAAAGAGGAGTGTGACAGCTTGTCCGTCAAGGCATGGTGACGGCTTGGACTCAGTTGATGTAGCTTCGATGTTGTCGGGGATAAAGTAGCAGTCCTGGAAGACTTCCACTCCCGGGTATCTAGTCCTTGCCACAGAGTCATAGACCGGGTCCGGAAAGCCGTGGTAGAGTTCAGACTCTCCCTCGGGGACAAAGTATCCGTTGAGAGTCAGATGGTATGGACAGAGGATGACTCCGTGCTTTTTGCGTTTTCGGAGTAGGAGGTTCATCTCCTGGATGTCTTCATTGGTAGGTTCGTATCCCAGCCCAAAGGGAATGTTGGGGACCTTAGCCTGTTTCAAGGGAGGCAATGGATCCTTTAGTGGATTGAGCGGCAAACCCGGGAAATATCCTTGACGCATCATGATATGGTTGATCGTGAGGTTGGTGAATGGTTCACACTCAGAGGTTGCCAATTCATTGTCGTCCTCCTCAATGGCTTGGGAGGCTACCCCTCTTCTCATAACTGCTTTAATTGGGGAAGCGGGGATCGTGGTCGTTTTCCCGTTAAAGGGGACCCTGATCTTTTGGTGGAGCGTTGAGGTGACCGCCTTGACGGCGTGAATCCAGGGACGTCCTAGGAACATGTTGAAGGACGCGTCGATGTCGACCACTTGAAAACTAGTTTGTCTTTCTAATGGCCCGGTTGCGACGGTCAAAGTGACTAGCCCAGCGACCTTGCGACGAGTGCCGTCGTAGGCGCGTACTCCTTGATTCGTTGGGATTAAATCAGATTCATCGATACCCAGCCTGTGGGCAGTTTTGAGAGGAATGACATTCACGGCGGAGCCGTCATCCACAAGAACCAATGGTATATTCTTTTGGAGGCATTGTACTGTGATGTACAGGGCCAGGTTATGATTGGCTCCGAACAGGGGAATATCCTCGTCGGAGAAGACGACCGGGTTGCTCAGATTAGGGGCGTCTCTCGTCATGTGTGCCACTATTTCTTCTGGGGAAGAGGTGGAGGGCACGGTTAACTTTCCCAAGGCCTGCAGCAAGGCCTGTCGATGCTCAAAAGACGTTGCTATCAATTGCCAAATTGAGATTTCGGCTTTTGCTTTCTGGAGCTGTTTCAGGATTGAGTTCTCGGGAGCCTTTGGTTGAGTGTCCACCTCTAGGACGATTTGGTCATTCGTTGTTGGAACGACCGTTGAGTTGCTCGGATTCTAATAGGGACGTCCGGACCGGGTGAGATGTCCGATTTCCTTCGTCCGCTTTTCCTTCCCTGGGAGGATATAGACATCCTCAACATCATCCCGCCATATGCCGTTAATTTCAGGGTCTCGAGGATACCTTGGAGGGGTATTCCTTGGTGGGTAGTTCTTGTGGGGGACATTTTTGTGAGGGCGATTTTTATGAGGGTAGTTATTTTGAGGGTAGTTATTTTGAGGGTAGTTATTTTCGTGAGGTCTGTGCCAGAATGGTCGCGGGAGCAATCCATCCTGGGGTGGGTAGTTTTGAATGCTTGGGGAATTCTCCCTTGGACGCGGTGTTGGGGGATTGAAGATGAGTCGACGGTAGGCGTCGTCGAGTCGGGTGATTCTTTCAGAGAGGCTGGCTATGGCCTCTTCCACTTGCTGAAACATAGTGAGCATGGTGGCAGCACTGAACACGCACACTCCGTCTGAAGGATCCTTTTCCAGAACATTCACCTCGTCGTCAATCGGCAAGATGAGATGAGAGCAGTCTAGGGTCGGCTCATCGTCAGAGATGGCGTGAATTCTCAGGGGATTCGTTTTGTTGTTCGGTTTAGTTGGTGGGGGTATAGGCAAGTCTCCCTTCTCAATCATGTCTTGAATGAGGTCCTTGAGTTTGAAGCAATTTTCGGTATCATGCCCTTTCCCTCGATGATACTGGCAGTAGGCGTTGGGGTTCAAAAATCGGGATTTCTTGGCGTCGGCCGGGTCCGGGGTGGGCCCGATCGGTTGTAACTTCCCTTGGTCCATGAGCCTTTTCAAGGCACTTGCATAAGTCGACCCTATGTTGGTGAACACTCTCTGGGGGCGTTCAGTTTTCTTGGCAGATGGTTCGACGAGGTTAACCTCATCAATCTTGTTTGTCTGACTGTAAGGGCGAGATCCGGTTGAGGTGGATCCTTTATAACCCCTGCCAGTGGTCTTTGCTAAGACACCCTTTCGGAGGTCGTCCTCAATACGTGTCCCGTAATCTGCCCAGATCTTGAAAAGTTTTGATATTTTGATACCTTAGTAGGTTGGCATAAATCAAGGCGGAGGTTGTTGACAAACTTCTCGACAGGAGTTGATTCACTCGGCATCGACCAATCGAGTGCTCACCCTCCTCCAACGGGTTAGGAACTCAGTGAACCCTTCCTTGTCGTTTTGGGTTAGCTCTTCGAGAGTACGGGTGTTGGCCTGGATCTCGACATTGTCGGCATACTGTTTGACAAACTCAACTGCGATCTCATCCCAAGTAGTAAGGTTTTTCGGATCCAAGGAGTAGTACCATTGGCGAGGAATCGGCTCCAGAGAGGATGACAAGATCCGGGTAAAGAGCTCCTTTTTGACCCCTTTAATGGCCATGTAGTCTTTGAAAGCACGGATGTGGTTGAGTGGGTCCTCCACTCCCTTGAACTTAGGCACATCGTTCAGGGTGAAGTTGTCAGGTAACTGATCCCCAACAGGTTCGAACCTTCGGTTATTTTCAAGGTGGATATTGTTACCCCGGGCTAGGAGCTGCTCTTCCAAGAGTTTCAGCCTCTTCTCAGTTTCAGTCAGAGGTGGGGTATTATGTTCCCCAATTTCCTTGTTCCCTAGGGTGTCGATACGGGTCTCGACGCGATCCAGAGTGACCTTAAGAGCGGTAAGCAGGCTGGCTAGCTGATCAGTTGTGACATCTCTGTTGTTATCATTGTTGTTGTGGTTAACAGACGAAGTTGAAGACGGGGTCATGGCTCTGAGGCAGAAAAACGGCTCACATTACAACTCGATCCGACACGGTTCCAAGACTGAATGCAGACAACACAGAGGACGAGACAAAGATCGACTCAACAAGACGGGGTGACCGTGTGTGGTCCCTCGGTGCTGACTCGATTTATGACCTGGCGGTGTTTGACCGAACCTTTGACACGAGTCCAACATGACGGCATGACGCCATTGGACAGGTCTCGTGATGAGACGACTCATAAGTAAAGACCCATAAGTACGTTTGCTTTGACTCGATAGACACGAGGGGGAATTGGAATGGTGGACTGAAGTTTTCGAAAATGGGAATTTTCAAAAATATTCATTTGTCGCTTAAATTGACGGCTTCCGAAGATAGAGATCTCCGCAAGTTGATCAGTTGAAAAGGGTTATCTTAAGTTTATTTGCAAAAGACGGTTTGAGTTTGAGTCGGCACGGAAAACAGTGTGTTGCTTCCCAAGACGGTTTTGAAATTCAAAATTGTATGTTTTGAAAATCGAGTTTGAAATGTTTGAAAAGGTCTCGGGGACGGTGTATGGTCCTCGGGATCTGAAAGTGTCTCGAGAAAAGGGTGTGTGCTTTTCTCGGGTTTTGAAAGAAAGCCATTGTCGGCGCGAAGCGGGTTAAAATCTGTGTCTAGACGCGGCGATTATGACGGCGTCAAAAGGTGATTTGAAATGGTTATACAAAACTGGGTTTGAAAATCGTTATTACGACGGCCTAGAAAGGCGTGTTTGAAATGGTTATACAAAACCGGGTTTGAAAATCGTCATTACGACGGCCTAGAAAGGCGTGTTGAAATGGTTATACAAAATCGGGTTTAAAAATCGTCATTACGACGGCCTAGAAAGGCGTGTTGAAATGGTTATACAAAACCGGATTTGAAAATCGTCATTACGACGGCCTAGAAAGGCGTGTTGAAATGGTTATACAAAACTGGGTTTGAAAATCGT
This sequence comes from Silene latifolia, assembly GCF_048544455.1. Classification (NCBI taxonomy): domain Eukaryota; kingdom Viridiplantae; phylum Streptophyta; class Magnoliopsida; order Caryophyllales; family Caryophyllaceae; genus Silene; species Silene latifolia. Next base: position 113,950,723 of record NC_133527.1, on the reverse strand, counting down.
CATTACGACGGCCTAGAAAGGCGTTTTGAAATGGTTATACAAAACCGGGTTTGAAAATCGTCATTACGACGGCCTAGAAAGGCGTGAATCGGTCGGCGAAAGACCGAGTTTTGAAATGGCCATTATAACGGCGCGAAAAGGGTGTTTTTGAAAGTTGAAAATGACACGGAAGGACTTATGATCAGATAGCACATAAGCACTCACAGTTCATTATATTATGCATAATGCTGACACGGGTTTTGGCTTAGAAGGGTGGGTTACACACCAAGCAACCAAACCCCGATTTGCGAGAGGGATACCAATCCAAACAAAATGTGTAAGGAGGGTGCCCTAACCTCGTGCTCGAAAGTGATGAAATCTCTTTGACGAAACAGAAATGTGTAACGTCAACGGTATGCTTGACTCAATCTGGATTCAAAACGCGGGGATGAGAAAACTCACGCCGACGAAACGAGCCAACTGGTCGAAAAGGGTTAGGTTGTGGGCCCAGACAAGGAAACCCGACCTTGACCGTAATATCAATTAATGCATTCCAACCAAGACCTCGTTCGAGTCTCACCATCTAGGGATCACAAAGAAGTAAGTGTCCTAGTTTTCCCCAGCAGAGTCGCCAATCTGTGGGTATGGGCCACGTCTTGGTCCGTGGATTTGGGCCACCTACCAATCCGCGGTCACGGGCCACCTGCACGCCAAGCCAATCTGTGGACATGCAGCGGTCTTTTGAAAGCCACGCTCAGCGGCGTAAGGATGCTTTCGACCGGATCGTTTTAGATCGGTCGTTTTCATCTCGGTAAGGGTCTCGATACGATTAGGGATGTTCGGAGTCGCCACCAAGCATTTGTGGGATGCCTGGAACCCGTTCGAATTCCACTTTATACCTCGGTCAAATCGAAGCACAAAGCAGCGTTTGACATAGGTACTAATGCTGGAGTCGAGATCGTCCTGGACTAATGCTGGAAGGAAACAGGCCCTGTACCAGATGGCTATAAGAGGCGCGAGCCAGCCGGCGGTGTAAGGGGCCTTCCTCTGGTTTTGAAAATGAGAAAAAAAAAGGCCTGCTTGAGGCGCGGGTTAGCCAACGGTTGTATGCCGTGTTCTGACTATCAAGAAAATGTTATAAAACGTGTTGAAAATGGGTATTTGAACCCGGTTTGATTTTGAAAGGGTCGTTTAGACCGCATTTGTTGATTTGAAGAACTAGACTCGAATAATCATCATTATTTGATAATATTCGGTGTCGGGTTCGATTTGACAAACTTGACATGAATAGTTTTGAAAAATGGTTATGGACAAATTGTTTTAAGTCCATTTTGAATGTAATTAGTCGATACTCGTCATCGTACCCGGGTTAAAATCCGGCATGGTATGTAGAACCAAGGATGATTTTGTGTTGGTGACTAATATGTTTGTTTGAAAATGTGAGGAAATGAAATAAAAGGCTTTAAAATACCTTCTAAATGTCATTAACCAAATATTATCACCGAAACACGGATTTAACCGTCATGGTAAAAAGAACCAAGGGTGAAAGATGGTTTATGGTTAAAACATGTGAAATGAAACAAAAAGGTTTCGAAAATATTTGAAATGGTAAAAACCGATTACAAATATGAAAAATGGATTGAGGGAAATGATGAGAACAAACACGGTTGATTTCTGGTCTGAATACCCCATTTAGGCGCGAGCCAGTTGGCGACCTAAGGGGCTTCAGCCTCAGACCAAAAATCAGTTTTGGCTCGTTTATTCCATGTTTTGGTTCATGTTATGCATGTTTTAGCATGTTAGAGTCATGAAACAAATGAAAACACAATAAAAGAAGATTTTTACACCCTCATACTTACATGTTTGGTTATGGCGAGTGACCGACGTAAGTGTAACAACTCGTTTGATCGGAAAAAACTCGGTTTAAAACCGTTTTGGTAAGTAAAAGAGTGTTTTAAAAGTTTAGTGATGGTGTAGTGGTCGAAGTGGTAGGTCAAGTGATTTAATGCACGATGACGGTACCAAACAATATGTAAGGCTCCTGTTTACGATAGGTAGGTCGTAAATACGCGTCGGATTGTGACTTTAGAAGTCGAGTCGAGAATTTTAAGGGAGAAAAGAGGGGGCGGACACTCGCGTAAGTCTCAAATGGGTGGCATTTGAGGGGTATTTATAGGAGAATGAGTGGTTGTGTGAGTTTTGAGCGACGTGGCCACCTGGGCTGCTCAAAGAGGCGCGAGCCACGTCGCGGGTCTTCGAGCTGTGTTGTCTCTTTCACAACAAACGCAATCATGATTTGTTATATCCTAGGTTTTGTAGTCACATGTTTGGTACTTGACCATTCATGAATCCGGGAAAACTTAAGGTAGAAGGTTTGAAATGTTTGTTTTTGGTGGTTGACTCGGTTTGACTCGTTGTTGGAGTCGGGATTTGAGTTTTCGAGTCGGTTTTTGGTCCGATGTCGGTTTTGACTCTAGTTAGTGTCATTGCGACCCAGTCGCCGTGCATTAAACACTCCAGGTATTTTTGAAATGTTTTGAAATATTTTATTTTCGAAATCGTTTTAAGTTCTCCGACGTAAAGTTGTACACAAACTGTCGATCAAACGCCGCGATTCCAAAACATGTTGTAGTCCGATAATCATCGGGTGTTTGTTGGAGTCTCAAGCAGATACTGGGTATCTACAGAGCCCCCACTTTGACTGAGGCTTGGACAGGGCGAAAGTCAAAGTAGAGCCCCTAGGTCAATCGAAGATTACAACCTGGAGACCAAAGCGACGTCGAGGCGTCTCGAAAGGATTCGGGCCAAGGACCTGCCGTTGGGAAGGGCGACGCCAAGGCGACTCGAGGGTACGAGTCAAGGGCCTGTCGTCGGGAACAGTTTAGAGTCTGTCGACTGTCCTTGCGGGTCGTTTAAAGTCCCTTAAACTACGTACAAAGGCTCGCCAGCCATAAGAAGGAGTCATACCTGAGGCATCTTCGGATACGTCCTTGGTTGTTTGCGGACAAAGGCTCGCCAGCTGTGATAAGGAAATGTACCCGAGGCATCTTCGGGATGTATCCTTGAAAGGTTTGCGGACAAAGGCTCGCCAGCCAAAAGTAACGAAATGTACCCGAGGCATCTTCGGGATGTATCCTTGAATGCTTGCGGATAAAGGCTCGCCAGCCAAATGATAAGGAAATGTACCCGAGACATCTTCGGGATGTATCCTTGAAAGGGTGCGGACAAAGGCTCGCCAGCCAAATGATAAGGAAATGTACCCGAGGCATCTTCGGGATCTGTCCTTGAAAGGTTGCGGACAAAGGCTCGCCAGCCAATGGTTAGGAAATGTACCCGAGGCATCTTCGGGATCTGTCCTTGAAAGGTTGCGGACAAAGGCTCGCCAGCCAATGGTAAGGAAATGTACCTGAGGCATCTTCGGGATGTATCCTTGAATGCATGCGGACAAAGGCTGGCCAGCCAAATGATAAGGAAATGTACCCGAAGCATCTTCGGGATGTATCCTTGAAAGGGTGCGGACAAAGGCTCGCCAGCCAATGGTAAAGAAATGTACCCGAGGCATCTTCGGGATTTGTCCTTGATGCGTTTGCGGACAAAGGCTCGCCAGCCAATGGTAACGGTCGGTTAATGGACCATGCGAATAGCCGTGTCGAATGGGCTTGTTTTGAAAGTAGCGAACTCGTGATGCCACTGTGGAAATAGTGAATTTGGATTTTCACTATCACCGTTTTTGGAATGAGTGGGTTCCGCGAGGAAGCCCCCTGCTGGTATTTAAAGGAATAGTGAATTTGGAATTTTCACCATTCGTTTGCTTGAATTTGCAGTGGCGGTTTTGATCGCCGTTTGTTCTAATTTTGCAGGAAAATAGCAATTTTGAGTTTGCTATTGCGTTTGAAGTGACGGTTTATGTGCCGCCGTTGCCATGTGATTGAAAATAGTGAATTTGGAATATTCACTATTGATCGGAGTGACGGTTTATGTGCCGCCGTTTACATGTGATGGAAATAGTAAATTTTGAATCTTCACTATTGATTGAAGTGACGGTTTATGTGCCGTCGTTCGGATTTTGAGGAAATAGCGATTTTGAGCTGTGTTGTCGCTTTCACAACAAACGCAATCATGATTTGTTCTATCCTAGGTTTTGTAGTCACATGTTTGGTACTTGACCATTCATGAATCCGGGAAAACTTAAGGTAGAAGGTTTGAAATGTTTGTTTTTGGTGGTTGACTCGGTTTGACTCGTTGTTGGAGTCGGGATTTGAATTTTTGAGTCGGTTTTTGGTCCGGTGTCGGTTTTGACTCTAGTTAGTGTCATTGCGACCCCGTCGCCATGCATTAAACACTCCAGGTATTTTTGAAATGTTTTATTTTCGAAATCGTTTTAAGTTCTCCGACGTAAAGTTGTACACAAACTGTCGATCAAACGCCGCGATTCCAAAACATGTTGTAGTCCGATAATCATCGGGTGTTTGTTGGAGTCTCAACAGATACTGGGTATCTACAATCCCCAAACTGAACCTTTGCTCGTCCCGAGTAAAGAGGTGACAAAGACTAGGACCGTTATTTAAACTAACCTAATAGCATAGCCGATATGAGACAATTAGCGGGTCTCACTCCGCCCCTTCTACTCACAACAAGACAACCATGAGGTAGGATGCCTTATTGCAAGGCAAGGTGGGTCTTTCCAAAATGGTGACACATCCAAGCATTAAAGCACACAAAATCAAGTAATGTATGCATCTACAAAAGAATAGCCACTTTCCTCATCTAAGTGGCGGAAATTATCTACATGGGAAGCAATTCAAGGGTAGACACTCCTTCATAGATGCAATTTCTTCAAACTACTAAGCCTAGAAGGATACCAATAAATCACCTCCAAATTGTGTCAAGCTAGGGTACCTTTGTCCTCAATCGTTAAATGCTTTTGTCAAGAGTAGACTCCCTATGGTGTTAGAAATAATGGAGGATCGCGGAATTCCCCCTCTTGCCTAGACAAGAAAAAGGGTCGTCCCCTCTCTACCATGCGCAAAAATGGATACGATGGATAAAGGGATCGATAGTATTTGAGTTTCATTTGGGAGTTTGCTTTTGTTGTTGTTTTTCCCCCCAATTTCTTGTGGCATATAATATTTGAGAACACTTTCTTTTTGCCATTTCTTTTGATTTTTGGCATTTCATAACTTGACAACTTTTCAACTTTTTGCATTTCTTTTTGAACATTTTCAAAGTCACCCCATATGTAGTGAGGGTGCCTTATATTTGAAGCTTTAGGAGTCTATTTTTGCTCCTCCTTTCATTTGATGCAATTTGTAAACTTTCTTTCACTTTTCATTTCATTTCTTGAACTCAAATTAATTTCTTTTTGTGCCCATTTCCTTTGATCACAAAAATGTGGTAGAACATGGATGAATGATGGTTGCAGGGTTTCAAGGGTCACCTTGGAATAAATGGTAGCCAAGGAGTTATCACACCACAAGGTACTCTTGACTAGGCCTTAATCCATGGGTCAAAGGATATTAGCATGACACATCCTAGGGTGTTTTACAAGTATTCTAACAAGCAAAGTCTTAAGAAGAAAAAGCATCTACTAGGGCCTATATACACTTATCAAGCTTCCTAAGTAGATGGTTTCGCAAAATTTTCTAACATGCAACTACATGCCATGATGCAACTAACATATATACATCCTAATGCATATGATTCTACCAACTAATATGCCATATAATCTAAATGCAAGTCCTAAATTCACATTGTTTATACCGCATCAATCAAAATAAAGCCACATAGTCATTAACATAAAGAGGAAAAAGGAGATTGGAAAGATCATACCATGCGGTCTTCAATATCCTCATATCTCGGATGTGGCGTAGTCGATCAATGTGAACAAGGATAGACAAACATAATATATACAAGTCTACACTACAAAGGAAATGAACTTGTTTTTGGATTTTCAATTTTTTTGATTTTTTCGAAATTTTTGATTTTTTTGGGTTTTTGAATAAAAGTTAAGTTATAATTTCCCATCCCCACACTAATATGGGCATTATCCTCAATGGCCAATATGATAGAAAATTATGCAAATATGATGCATGATTTCTATACTAAATACAAGCTATACTAAACTACACTACATGATGCATGGGTTTTTTGTTTATGACGGAGAGCGTAATTTAGATTACCTCCCGTTGCGTATGCATGTACTTCCCCAAACCGAGATAGACATTATTTCTAATGTCTTAAATTTTAGGGTAGTTCATGCACACAAGATGCAATGCATGAAACTATATGTTGTCATTTTGGATTTTTCATGTGGGAACAATAAAAAGAACACCTCAATGGGGCCGAGGTGTTAGTCCTCATGTTGCTAGGACTCTCCAAACTAGTCAAAGTCAAATATTTTACAAGTTAACAAAACATTAATTTCTTTCATGAAAATTGAAAATAAAGAGAGGAGATGAGGAAACTTCACTTAAGCTTGAGATGGGTGCCTCATGCCCGCTCCATCTAGCTATGAAGAGATCTTCTAGATATCGCCATCATCTCCCTCTAGGTCACTATCCCATATTTCCTTGGATGCATCACTTGTATTAGGGTCCATGAACTCATCTTCTTCGCTACCAAGCTCCACCGTATCCCCACCGCAAGATTTGTCGCTCCCTTCATCTTGTCGCCCATTTGCCCCTTCATTTGCTCTTTCCGAATTTGGGAAGAGTATATCCATTTGTGCCCAAGAGGTAAATGCTCCCTCCTCACTAATCTTCCCCCGTTGAATCATATCGTGGTATTGAGGGTAAAGTGAATAATAGTTGTCCACGGTAGCTTCATATTATCGGAAGTGCAAGTCTTGGAGAATTCCCGTTACAAAGTCATCACGGGGGAGGATAAAGGGGTTAGGGTGGTTGTACGGTTGATATGGAAAAGGGTAGGGAGGTACCTTGATTTTCTCATCTTGTGGTTGTTGCTCTTGTTGTTGTTGGGGATTTGGTGGTGGTGGTGCTTGCCTTGCTTGGGTTGGGTTTGCGGGGATGAGGTAGGATGGGATCGGTGATAAAGGTCCCCTTCTTGGTGAGATTCTAGGGGGAAGGGGTTTTAAAGTAGGGATTTGTACCTCACTTTCCTCCTTTGAAGGTTCATTGATAATTTGCTCCATTTCCATTAGACACTCCATTCTCATAGGATGTTCAACTTGTTCTTCGGACTCATCAATCTCGTCATACTCGAATTCCATGACGAATTCCTCTTGGTCTTGGGCTTGTAAGATGTCTTCTAGGATTGATTGCTCATGCTCTATAGGTTGATATGCTTCCACAAGGATGTTATGCACTAATTCGGATTGCTCATGAGTAAGTTCTTTGTTAGCTAGAGCGGCCTCAAAAAGATCTACCTCCAACTCCCAATACATATTTTTAGCCTCACTTGCTTCCAAGGCTTCCAATGCTTGCATGGGATCTTTGAAGAAAGGTATACTTAAGTGGTCCTCTACAAAACAATCTATAAGGTCCATCTTGCAAAATATCGAACAACTTGAAAATAGTTAGAACAAACCTTGAGGAGTTTTACTTCCCCAAGGCAAAGAAAGACACAACTAATAACAATCTAAGAAAATCTAAATCAAGTTAACACCGTCCCCGGAAACGGCACCATTTTTGGTCGGACTCCCTTGGGAGGTTTAGCTTTCGGTACTTGTCGTTAGGAGCACCTAGACCAAAACACAATTTATAACTCCACAAACAACTCTACAATTAGTAAAGAGGCAAGTAAAGGTCGGATCCCAAGGGACGGGTATTGAAGTGAGATTTTCAATTGCAACTAGTGGTGTCTAGGGGTGTCACAATTTGGGGTTTGAATAGAAGATCACTAAACTAAATAGCAATGAAAGTAAACAAGCAAGATGATTAAAAAGGGATGTAAACAATTGATAAAAGGCACTAGGGTGTCATGGGGTCATAGGGGATTCATGGGAATTGATCATACAAACATATTCTCAAATTATAAGCAAGTAATTATTGTTGTGATGGATCGAGTTGGTTTATATCTTACAATCCTAGGAAAGTTTGGGTCCCGGAGCCGAATTGATTAGATTGTACAACACCTACAAGTCGACTTAATCTTCCCTACTCAACTATATGCATGGTCTAATGAGACTCGAGTTGGTTTATGTCTTACAAGTCTCATTGAAAAGATAGGTGATGGGTAAAAAATGCAAGGATTCATAGGCTCGCATTTCATCAAACATAACATGTGCATAAGTTGAGATCACAACAAGCAAGCAAATAAACTATGAAAACATATTAATTTAAGCATGAATCATCCCCCATGTTGGTTTCCCCTAATTACCCATTAACCCTAGCTAAGGAAACTACTCACTCATTATCATGTTGAACATGCTAGCAAGGTTGTCAATCATACCAACAAAGTAAAACATGATGAATAAATGAAAATGATTAACAATAATTAAAAAGGGATTAAGAGAATTATACCTACTAATGATTCCAATAATAAAGTAAAGAATAATAGAAGTACTTGATGATTGATTGGAAGGTTGTCAATCTCCCAATAATAACCCAAATAATCTTCAATTACCCAAAATGAAAGATGAACAAAAGAGAGATTAATGAAATGAGATTTGTATTAAGACTTGATTAAAAGTTGATTACAAGATTAAAGAGAGATTAGATTGATATAAACTACACTAGAGATTGCTAAGAAGAACATGATAATCTAATTAGACTAATGGGGTATTTATAGTGGGGATTAGGTACACAAATTAGGGTTTACTAAGGGCTTAAATAATGATTAAGTCCTTGAGGAATCGCTCCTCTCAGAAAAATATGCGAGTCTCCTTTTTGCTAATCTTTCCTGAGGTATGCACATCCTTCATAGAACAAGTAGAGGACGGATTAGCTGTCACACAATCCGAGCGTCCAAGGCACGGGACGAGCGGATTGTGGGTCTTTTGGACGAGCGGATTTGGTGAGTGGATGGGCGGATTGTGGTGGTTTTGGACGAGCGTCCTTCTGAGGAAGACGCTCGGATTCCTTCTCTTGGACGGGCGGATTGTGGGCAATCCGCTCGGATTGTAGATCAGCTTCTTCCCTTCTTCTTTTCTTCCTTTCTCTTCATAAAATCATTGAGGATTTCCTCGGGGATGCAAGGATCTTTTCTCATCATTGCCCATCTACTATAGTATGTACAAAGGCCTTCTAGTCTTATCTTCTCTTTGATGCTTGGTCATTGAATTCAATCAATTTAGCTCTATTTTGCCATGAAAATGCAAGGTTTGCACTCCTTTCCTACCAAGGGATCAAAACCTCAAAGAATATGCAAAACAAAGGACTAAAGACAATAAATGACCCAAATATGCCCTAAAAAGCATGGGAACAAGGCTAATTCGGGGACTAAATATGCTCAAATAATGGTCGCATCAAACGTGGTCCTCAAATTTGATATTCTTAAAACCGGGAGGTTGTTTAACGAAGACTTCTTCTTGTAAATATCCATTTAAGAATGCTGTCTTTACGTCCATCTGGAAGAGCTTCATCCCTTTGTATGCAGCGAAGGCTATTAGAAGTCTAATAGCTTCAAGACGGGCGACAGGTGCGAAGGTCTCGTCATAATCTATTCCTTCTTGTTGATTATAACCCTGGACCACCAATCTTGCTTTGTTTCTGACAATGACTCCGGCATCATGTAGTTTGTTCCTAAAAACCCACCTTGTTCCAATGACTGAACGATCTTTTGGTCTAGGAACTAAATGCCAAACCTTATTTCTTTCGAACTGTTGTAGCTCTTCTTGTATAGCTATAATCCAATCTGATTCAGCAAGAGCTTCATTGATATTTTTTGGTTCGATCATGGATAGAAAAGAGTAGAAAGAGCAGAAGTTATTCAAGGAACGTCTTGTTTGAACACCCTTCTTATTATTCCCAAGAATATTGTCCATGGGGTGTGAGCTCTTGTATTTCCACTTTGTTGAAGTGCTTGGTTCTTCATCGTTATTTGAGCTTGACCCAACTTCATTTGGCTCGGAATTAGAGGAAGTTCCCCCTGAATCCAATCCGGGTGTTGTATTAGAGCCGATTATAACCTCGGACTCTACACCTTGATTTGGATTCAATGTTATAGTAACATCATCTATAACATTGGTTTGGGAGTCCTTATTTTGAGTCAATGTTATAGTATCATCAACTATAACTTTGTTTTTCTCCTTTTTATCTTTTGAGGAACGATCAAGTTCATCATTCGTTCCCTCAATCTCACTGTCCTCCAATTCTAGTTCCGGAGGATCGTCTCTTGAAAGACGGAAGTCGGATTCATCCAAGTCTTCTTCCTCATCCTGTACAGGCTTATCAAACACGTTATCCTCATCAAAGATGACATGGACACTTTCTTCAATACAAAGTGTTCTTTTATTGAAGACTTTGTAAGCCTTGCTATGATCTGAATATCCTATGAAAATCGCCTCATCACTCCTAGGGTCGAACTTACTTAACCGGTTTTTACCGTTATTGTGAACAAAACATTTACTCCCAAAGCAACGAAGATAGGAGATATTAGGTTTTCGGCCTCTAAGGAGTTCGTAGGGGGTTTTCTTAAGAATAGGTCGGATCATAGAACGATTATGGATGTAGCAAGAAGTACTTATGGCTTCAGCCCAAAAGTTACGAGGTAAACCACTACACAAAAGCATTGTACGTGCCATATCTTCTAAAGTTCTATTCATACGTTCAACAACACCGTTTTGTTGAGGAGTTCTTGGTGCAGAAAAATTATGCCATACCACCATTAACTCTACAATATTCTATGAAAGCTTGATTGTCAAACTCGGTGCCATGATCCGTACGAATAGATATAAGATTAGTCTTATACTTATTTTGAACACGTTTCATAAGACAATCGAATTCATCAAAAGTTTCGTCTTTTGAATGAAGAAAGATAGGCCATACATACCTTGAGTAATCGTCTACAAGAACAAAGACGTACCTGGATCCTCCTCTACTCCTTACCTTCATTGGTCCACATAAGTCCATGTGTACCAATTCCAAGGCTTGATTTGTGCTTACTACTCTTTTCGGTTTGAACGACGATCTTACTTGTTTGCACCTTGCACACGTGTCACACATCCTTTCTTGATCGAACTTGATCTTAGGTAACCCTTCAACCAAGTCCCACTTCTTGAGTTTGTTCAGGTTAGTGAGCTAATGTGACCAAATCGTTTATGCCATAGACAAGGATCATCGAGTGTAACTTTCATACATGAAAAAGAGTCAGTAGGCACAGCATTTAAATCTAACATATAAACATTTCTTTTCCTGTGGCCTTCAAGAATAACATTGCTAGTTCCTTCAATAAAAATGCGACAACTATCAGTATGAAAAACTACTTTGTTACCTTTGTCGCATAGTTGAGATATGCTTAGTAAGTTATGTTTTAGACCATCCACGAGATAAACATCACTGATTGAGTGAGATTTAGAAATTCCGATTTTGCCAACGCCAATGGCTTTTCCCTTTTTGTTGTCCCCGAACGTCACTTTTCCTCCATTGAATGGCTTGAGTGAAAGAAATAAATTCTTATCTCCGGTCATGTGTCTTGAACATCCACTGTCAAGATACCATTGGTTGTTTTCTATCACTACTTCCTGCAGAAAGGATTAGATACAATTTTTAGGTACCCAAGCTAAGTTGGGTCCCTTATGATTAGTTACTCTATATACTAAATCCTTTCATATCCACACTTGTCTAATAACCGTTTTTCTAACCCTTGGTTTATTTTGCTTGGGAGGAGTTCTTGGGTTAGGGTTTTCTCTTGGTCTAGGAATTTCTCTAGGTCTTTCATGACTATTTTCTTTGTGAATAGGTTTACTAGGTTGAGATCGACAAGGGTTTTGTGAGGTGCTAGGTTTATTGCTGTAGTCAAAGGCCATGTCATAGAACCAACGAAATTTATTGTTCCTTTCTTCGTTAGGTTCTTTAATGGGGGTTTCATCATTCTCATCAACCGTGTCAATAGTTTTAGCATGGTCGGCATTTTTTCATATATCGTGAGCCTTTTTGACACACTTGATTTGGATGTGACCCGTATGACCACAGTAATTGCAAATCAAGTATTCAGGAAGATCATCATACTTCCTTTTTCTAAAATCAAAATCCGAAGGTGTTGATTTGCATTTAGAGTGATCTCTACGGCTGTAGCACTCATGTCCGAACCCCATCTTCATATTATTGTCAGATTGTTCGGTTAGGAAGTTTAGGACTTTTGTGCTACCTTCCCACTTATCATGGACCTTCCTAGCGTGTAGAAGTAAGTCTTTTAGGTTTTTGATTTCCTCTTGACATTTCGTGTGATCTACATCATTGTCCTTTTTAAAGTTATCACAAAAGTCTTGGAATCGTTTGTTAAGAATGAACACAACATCGGAATGTTGTTTCTTAACATTGATCATATCGGCCTTAGATTCCTTTAATTGCTTTGAAAGAGAATCTATCTCTTTCTTTTGGTCTAAGATCACTGCTTCATCAGATGTGACCTTAGTTTCCAAAAGTTCTTTGGCTTTTCTAAGTTCTAAAGTTATAGCTGTAATACTCCGTATTTATGAGTCTTTGGGTACTCTATCGAGTAGGTCTTACTCTGTCGAGTAAGGGTGAGTTGCGTTTTAAAATAGTTTCTGACCTGTTGGGTACTTGATCGAGTAACTAGGATACTCGATCGAGTAAGGGGGCACTCGATCGAGTACCTTAGCTACTCGATCGAGTAGCCGGTTTGCGGGGAGTTATTTCTCGGGTTTTGTTAATTATGCGATTAAGGTATATAATCTTTTCCGTCATTGTTCTTAAACACTTTTCAAAACCTAATTTACTGTCAAGAGAGAAAGCAAAGTACGTTCTTCACTTTAATCGCATTGTTAGAAAATCCCGGAGTTTGGAAGGTCGGATTTCACCGTTCGTTATACCGTGGGATCCTTGCGTCGAGGGTAAGATCTATGTACCGTTTTTATAGTATCTCCTTTAAGTTGGTTAAACCCTAATATGGGGATTTGGGGGTTTTGTGTAGATTGTGATTTGGTAGTGTTTATGTGTATGTATGATAGGAGGAGGTTTTGTAGAAGAGGCTTTTTGATACAAATTTGTTGATACTGATCATGTTGTGCTTTCAGGTAGGGTTTCCTACTCGTATTAGTTACATAATGTGTGGTGATTGTGTTGTAATTAGTGCTTGTTGATTGGTTTCGTGACGGTTGTTGATTGATTATTGTTGATGGATGTGATTGTTTGTCTCTGGTTCTCGAGATGCGTTCTCGGCTGAGTGGAGTCACTTGCGGGAGTGGCTTCACGCCCTAGTTTCGCCCTCCGTGGAACCCGCCACGTGAGGGGATGTGCACATTAATGGGACAGGGTTATCGCTCGGTATGATGAGCGGGGCTTAGGCGGGAACGGCTGCGGTCCCCCACTGGCAAGGTTGGTCCAGTGGACAGTCGGTGACGGAGATTGATGGGAGTGGTGTGATTGTGTGTGTGTGTGTGACCGTTTGAACTGTGTTGTTTGTTGTGTTGTTGGATTATATAAATTGTGTGATTAATCGACCCGTTTAAATGTTTTAAAAGCGTGGTGATCCATTCGGGGTGGTGAGCGTTATTGAGCGGTATGATATGACGCGTATGGGATAGTGGGATGAGTCATCACGTGGCGTTAGAAGTCTTCATTTGTGTCGACGATGTTTTATAGCTTTGATAGTTTTAGCAAAGAGTCTGCCCGAGAATCTTGTATTTCTTTTTATCAGTTTGGAATTGCTATGTAATCACTTTAAACATTATTTACTTTTAAGTATGTTTCGTTATTGTCTTATGATTATCATTGCCTCGGAAAACCGAGATGGTGGCATCCTTATACCTGAGTGGTCCTGGTAAGGCACTTGGAGTATGGGGGTGTTACAAATGGTATCAGAGCGACGATCCTGAAACCTGTAACCAATGAATTTAATGAATATAGGGAGTCAATTAAAATGAACCCGGGGTAAAGGTTGTAGGAGCTAATGCAAAGGCTTGGGAGACGTCCTAAAGTCGCGAACTCGCCCTACAATTTTGAACCGGTCACCATGGGATATGAGTCGGGATCGCTATGTGTTTATCTTGTGAATTGTGTACCTATATGGTGATGTGTGGCATGAATCAGTGGATGTATGTATGTGGAGAATGGGGAATGTGTAGAAAAGATGGTGATGATGTGATTTCGTAAGCTATTGATTGAAAGCATGATAGTTGGTTTACAATGTTGTTTTGAATTGTACGAAAAGTATATGAGAATGATGAATGATGTGGTAGAAAAAGGAAGTAGTTCATATGTGATAATATGTGATGAATGATGATGTTGCAGGATGGATGATTCATAATGTGGCATAATAATAACATGTGCATAGGAATGTTGTGTCGTATACGTATATTTGGTTTGCATAAGGTTGTATGATAAGTTTATGTACTTGTCCACTATTGTTCATGTGTATATGTGGTAAGAAGTGTGTAGCTGTAATGGATGAATTGGTTGGAAGAGATTAAGTAAGTAATTGCATAAAAATATGAAATTCATTTGTGGAACATGTTTATGTGGGTAATGGATTTTAATAATATTGCAATGTTTGTAACATGTGAATAGGGGATTTTATGTCGTATCTTATGTTATTGTGTACGTAAAGTTATAAAATAAAAGCATGTGGGTAAATCGTGATTGACAAGTTAAATAATCTATGTGAATGATTAATGTTGTTGCTTGGCTTTTGAAAATAGTAACATATGATTATGAATACTGGTTTTATGAGTTTTGGACTGGTATTATTTGCTTGGTTGTTGTTTAAGTTGTTTGGAAGTAAAATCAAGTAGTTGTGTTTTTTCGATTATAAAGAGGTTGTCTTTAAACTGTTATAACTTGAGATGCATAAATGATTTTGATGTGATTCCAATTGGATGTGATAGCTTGTCCTTTTACGATTCTAACGATAGGTCACACGCCCAAAACGACCAAGTAATGAGTGAGTTATGACTGTTTTACGAAAACTGGACAGTGCTGAGAATTGGGGTACTCGATCGAGTAGCCTTGTTACTCGATCGAGTAAGGGGGAACTCGATCGAGTACGTTAGTTACTCTATCGAGTAGCCCTGGTGATTTGTTTTACGTGCTTCTGATCTTCACCTACTCGATCGAGTAAGTCCCTTACTCGATCGAGTGGCCGGTACTCGATCTAGTGACCCATGATTCGGGTCATATGCTTATCTTTGGACTTAGTTGCATATTATGTTTAATTCAAAGTTGTTATTTTGCTTCTTTATGCATTGTTTTACATGTATGTTGGTCTTGATACGTAAGTTACCCAATCTTATGGGGTGGTGAGTGGCACCTTATGGAGAGTATGAGTTTGGTGGGAGGAGATGAGCTATATGTGGTTGTGCTGAAAAAAAAAAAAAAAAAAAAAAAAAAAAAAAAAAAAAAGAACATTGATGAGCTGATTGAGGCATGGTGCAAGTTTTGGTGAGACATGGTGAGTGATATATTCGCGAATTTGAGTGATGTAAAGGCAAGTGGATGTGAGTAAGGAGTAATGTAAGTGTAAGGAATGTGAGACTAAAGAGTGTAAGGAATGTGGTATTGTGGTGTTGTCACTAGTGGTTAAGGGTGATGATAGATAAGAAAGACAGCAGTCCTAGAGAGGTTGATTTTATAAAGGCCGGATTGATATGTATGGTTGTAAGGAAGTATAAGATGTGGTTATATGAGGCGAGCGCTAGTGGTTGAATATTAATGGTATGGCATGAGGTGATGGTTATGCGAATGGGAAAATATGTTATGAGGGGCTTATGAGTTAAGCTCGGGCGACAGGTAACCTTTATCGAGTGGTAACTTATGTGATCAAGATTGACTAGTTGGATGTGATTATGGGTCTATGATGTGTATAAATGTTTGTGTGAGGTCCTGACCTCACGAGAAGCGGTATGGTGTGATAGTTATAAAGTTATTATATGAATGTTTGTGATATATGTAGGGTACGACAATCTAATGGAATGAGGCTAAAAAGGTAATAATTTGATTGATTTGGTATGGCTAGTTATAATTTTATATGTATTGATAACACATGCGTATTCCGTGAAATGGTAGACATGATGTTCATGAGGTGCTTATCTGTTTATCCATATAATATGTTGCGTTGTGATTTAATAAAGTGGATTTGAGTAAGTTTTTCTTGTCTGAGAAGTTATGCTGAGTCAGTGTTTATGGGTTTGAGTAAGTTGTGAAGTCTATCGGTGCGGTTGTGGTGCCTCGGGTGGTGATCCGGGCACGGTACTTCGTGTTGTGATGCGGGTATTTTCGCACTGCGGTGCGGTTGTAGGTGACGGTGTTGTGATGCCGTCACCGGTTGTGGTGGAGTAGGCGGGATGATTATGATACGAGTTTTCGAAAGTGCATACCAGTTATACATAGATTGTTGTTTTGTTTGCTGTTGTTCTTTGTGAGTTTTGGTTGAACATGTAGATTGTTGTTTTGTTTGTTGATGTTTCTTACCAGTTTCAACTTGGGTGTGAGGGTAGAGTATGATATGGGAGAAAGTTGTGTATGTTCTGTTGTTGTGATGGTATAGTGATTTTCTGTTGATAGGGCGCAGTTGTAAGAGGTTGTACAGAACATTTGATCTTGTTGTAGATGAGACATCGGTGCACATAGTCATGGCAAGTGATTCGTAGAACATGTGTGGTAATGATCTGAAAGCTGCAGGTGGTTTTAATCTTTCGTTGGGCCATTGAGGGAAGGGTGTTTGGATTTAGTGTCTTGTTAAGTCATGTATGAGTTTTGCAGTGATGAAAAAAAAGAACTTGAGGATCTTGTGTGAGTGTACGTAACAAGTGTGGATCGTGAGTTATGCTTTTGGCGATAAAAGTTTTATATAGTCTATATAGAGAGGTATGTCATGTTGCGGTAATGTGGAAGAGTTGGAGTATTGGTTATGCTAAGGGTTTTGCGGTATTAGTTGAAGGAAATGTAGACTCATATACATTCTTAACATACTCATATATGTCTAAATAATTTGTCATAAAATTAAAACGGATTTTATGCATGCAAACAAATAATATAATAGAGGAGAAATCATGTCCTTACATTGATGGATTTCGGTTATTAGGGCACAAAAGAGATCACCTTTCTCTTTTGATCTTGAGCTTTCCCTTATGGATGAACAAGATCTAAGTATAAGATCTCTCCCCAAGCTTTATACCCAAGGCTTCTCTTAATTTAATTAATATTACAAATACTAGTATAATATTAATCAAGGTAGAAAATTGAACCAAAACTTTTATAAAACACTTATATGTTTCGGTTTTATGGAGGGAGAAATAGAGAGCTTTTTATCTCTCTAGAATACTAATTTTGGATGAATGAATTAGAATGAAAATAATACACTACACTTAGTATATTATTAGGTAAAATTATAGGAAAAACAATGATAGCATTTGCCTTCTCAAAACCGTGTAAGAGGAGGGGCTTTTGGTGAGCCAATGCATGGAGAAATTGTTCTTCACAAGGAACAATAGGCTTGCATGGCTAGGTTTGCTTTTAATCATTGTGTTTTCCACTAATTACAAACAACATATAATTAGCTTAAATCCTTCTAATTTTTCGGCCCACTCTATAATATGGATTCCATATTATTTTTGTCAATTGTCTATATGTTACATGTCACATGTCACATATATTTGTTATGTATTTTTAACATATTAAAAATCAACGTATTAATAAAAATACGTCACATGCAAAAATCGACTTAGTAATTTCATAATTACTTGTGCCAAAATATTTTACCATTTATAAATTTCAACTGATTGTATTTATAACAATTCATTCAATTTAATTGTTACATTAAACAATTATTTCATCCGAGTAATGATACAATTCAATTACTCAGACCGTATCTTATTTAATCACATTTCAATATGATACGTAAATTATACTTCCAAAATCGTCCGTCAATTTTCAAGTAATTTAATTAACTCGTAACGTTATACGATTAATTAAATAATCAATTAAGAGTATTGCCCTTTAGGTATGACCTAGGGGGTCAACTGATCACCACCGTCTCACGACAGTAATGTCAAACTCTAGTTAGCCAATCATTACCGATATATGTTGTTGCTTGAAGAACAATATTACTTCCCAATTGTATTCATTTTAATGAGACTTAAACATGTGATCATCATGATCAATAGTCGTGATCGCATTATTGTCGGAGGACACATATTCCAACATTAGTTAGATGGAGTGCAGAGTGAATTGAAGTATGAGAACTGTTTAAGTAAGAAAGCCTTGGAAATAGGAATGGTTATAGAAATGAGGTTATAGGCGGTTATCTTTGACATATGGTGGTGATGAGGATGATGAGATGATTTAACTAAGGATTTAGTATTAGTGAGTTACGAGGACGTAACATTTGTCTTAAGAGGAGTAGGATGCGATAAAAGTGAGTTTCATGGTTGTGTATGTTGTAAAATAATTGGAAGTAGAGTGTTAGCATAGCGTAAAGGAGGGATTTGTTTTGTGGTTGATGTTGTTAAAAGGCCATGGCCGTGCTTGTAGTAGTGTGATGTTTAGGAGTTCGAGAGTTTTGATAGTGGCATGATGATGTTTATGAGTGTAAGTAAACTTCGAGGACGAAGTTCCTTTTAAGGGTGGTAGAATGTAACATTCCGTTTGATGTTATGGGTATTTTGATATTGGATTGGCTCTGGATGATGTATTACGGAGCTAGTTGGTAGTGTATGGAGTTAGTGTTGAGAGAGATATAATGGAGTCGATACGATATCGTGAGCCATGTTGTGGAGGTAGAAATAGTTAGTGGAGTTGGTGTTACGAGTTCATGTTTGGGTTGGAGTTTTGTTTTGAGTTCTTAGTCACGTTGTTGTGTCTTGATCGAGTTAGTATGTTCGTTTTAGAGTATGGGTTGAACTTCGGGGACTAAGTTCTTTTTAAGGAGGGAAGACTGTAATACTCCGTATTTATGAGTCTTTGGGTACTCTATCGAGTAGGTCTTACTCTGTCGAGTAAGGGTGAGTTGCGTTTTAAAATAGTTTCTAACCTGTTGGGTACTCGATCGAGTAACTAGGATACTCGATCGAGTAAGGGGGCACTCGATCGAGTACCTTAGCTACTCGATCGAGTAGCCGGTTTGCGGGGAGTTATTTCTCGGATTTTGTTAATTATGCGATTAAGGTATATAATCTTTTCCGTCATTGTTCTTAAACACTTTTCAAAACCTAATTTACTGTCAAGAGAGAAAGCAAAGTACGTTCTTCACTTTAATCGCATTGTTAGCAAATCCCCGAGTTTGGAAGGTCGGATTTCACCGTTCGTTATACCGTTGGGATCCTTGAGTCGAGGGTAAGATCTATGTACCGTTTTTATAGTATTTCCTTTAAGTTGGTTAAACCCTAATATGGGGATTTGGGGGTTTTGTGTAGATTGTGATTTGGTAGTGTTTATGTGTATGTATGATAGGAGGAGGTTTTGTAGAAGAGGATTTTTGATACAGCTGTTGATACAGTCTGACTGTTATGCTTTCCAGGTAGGGTTTCCCTACTCAGTATTAGTTACATAATGTGTGGTGATTGTGCTGTAATTAGTGCTTGTTGATTGGTTTCGTGACGGTTGTTGATTGATTGTTGTTGATGGATGTGATTGTTTGTCTCTGGTTCTCGAGATGCGTTCTCGGCTGAGTGGAGTCACTTGCGGGAGTGGCTTCACGCCCTAGTTTCGCCCTCCGTGGAACCCGCCATGGGAGGGGATGTACACATTAATAGGACAGGGTTATCGCTCGGTATGATGAGCGGGGCTTAGGTGGGAACGGCTGCGATCCCCCACTGGCAGGGCTGGTCCAGTGGACAGTCGGTGACGGAGATTGATGGGAGTGGTGTGATTGTGTGTGTGTGACCGTTTGAACTGTGTTGTTTGTTGTGTTGTTGGATTATATAAATTGTGTGATTAGTACTGATCCCGTTTAAATGTTTTAAAAACTGTGGTGATCCATTCGATGGTGGTGAGCAGTTATTGAGCAGGTATGATATGACGCGTATGGGATAGCTGGGATGAGTCATCACATGGCAGTTAGAAGTCTTCCGCTGTGTCAGACGATGTTTTATAGCTTTGATAGTTTTAGCAGTAGCCCGTCTGAGAATCTTGTATTTCTTTTTATCAGTTTGGAATTGCTATGTAATCACTTTAAACATTATTTACTTTTAAGTATGTTTCGTTATTGTCTTATGATTATCATTGCCTCGGAAAATCGAGATGGTGGCATCCTTATACCTGAGTGGTCCTGGTAAGGCACTTGGAGAATGGGGGTGTTACAATAGCTTCATTAGCTATAACTTTAGCTTGAAGGTGCTTGATGTTAAGCTTTAGGTCGGAAGTTATAGCTTCATTAGCTATAACTTTGGACTCTAATTCCTTCTTTTCAGCAATAGTAGAATCTAATGTTGTTGCTTTCTCAGCTATAACCTTAGATTTCAACTTCTTAGCTTTGGCCTTCAGAGTATGATTCTCTTCCGCGATTTCGAGAATCTGTTCCTTTAGATCTTTTAATTCCAAATCCTGATCGTGACACTTATCAAGAGATTGTTCAAAGAATTCAATTAAAGCACTTTTAGACAATTTCTTAACACGTTTTTTTAGCTCAAGATAACTTACCTCTTCATCGTCATCTTCGTCTGATTCTCCGAGAAAGCTTTAGTTTGAGTGAGAATTTGTGCTTTCATCGTCGCTGTCGGAGATTAGGTCAAGACTAACGCTGCTGAGACAAAGGTTGGCCACTTCATCGTCTTCAGATTCCTCGTCATCTTTTGAGTCAAGGTCTCCTCAACACGACGCCATCATAACTTGTTTGAATTCTCTCTTTGTCTTCTCACGTTTTGTCTTGTCCTTTATCTTCTCCCATGTTGGACAATCCTTGATCATATGACCAGATTCTCCACACTTGAAGCAACCTCTATTTGCGAAAGATGACTTTGATTTTGTGACCTTTTTGTTGGATGACTTGTTGTTGTTGTTGTAGGATGATTTTGTTTGTTTGTTTCGAAATATTTTATTTTTGAAACAGCGTGCAAACAGAACGGTTTCATCCTCTAGTTCAGAGTCAACTTCTTCGCTCTTTAAGGCCATACTCTTATTACGGCTTGGTTCAGCTTCATCCTTGTTAAGAGTAATTTCATGGGCCATAAGAGCACCGATAAAGAATTGATAGGATAGGTTTTCAAGATCTCGTGATTCCTCCATTGCAGTGACTTTAGCACGCCACTTCTTAGTCAGGCTCCTAAGAACCTTCCTAACAATGTCCTCAGTACTGAATTTCCTACCTAGGTTTTTCAGTTCGTTTATGATGCTTGAAAACCTTGCGGACATACTATCTAAGGACTCATTAGGCTCTATAATGAATAGCTCATATTTTTGCATAAGCAAATGTATTCGGTGCTTCCTAACAATGGAAGTACCTTCATAAGCTAGTTCAAGCCCATCCCATATCTCCTTGGCTGTGGAGCATGAAGAAAACCGATCAAACTCTGTAGAAGTCATTCTGTTTTGCAGGAGACTTATTGCTTTGGAGTTCTTTTCGGCCTTCTTGTAGTCGGCCTCGACATAGTCCTCTTCTTTCTTTCCATAGGTAGTGCCTTCCTCGGATGCTACAAGAATTTTGTGCAGTCCGTTTTGGATAATCCTCCAGCACTCCCAATCGTGACCTTTCACATAGTGAGTCATCATGTTTTTCCATAATCTATAATTCTTCCCATCAAAGACGGGACACTTGAGATATTTGGAATCCATTTATCACGTGATAGGCAGCGGAATATAAAACGATAAGATAAATGAAAAACAAGATAGATCAGCCTCTTTGCGGTTAGGCAATCAAGAGCACGAGGCTCTGATACCAATTGAAGAGTTTATTGATCCAAAATACTCAAGAGGGGGGGTGAATTGAGGATTTAAAACTTTTTAAAGCTTTTTCGATTATGCGTAAGTAATTGATTATTTAAAGTTTATTGATTAAACTTTAACTAATCAACTAATGAATGTAAAATGAAACAAACGAAAGAACGAAAGAGATGAGACACACAGTTTTTGAAGTGGTTCAGTTTCACAAGTCGAAACCTACATCCACTATTCTCGATTAATAAATTTAGTACCTTTCTACGGATTACAAATTTACTAACCCAACTCGTACAACTAACTCTAGGTGTAACTCAATGAGTACCGTTAAATACTCGAGTGACTAACTTACGCTAATAAGAAAGCACTAATGATTCTTCTAATAGTTCACGTTAATGAACAAGTAAGAAATCAATTATAGCACTATTATCTTATAACGATAACAATAAGAACAAGTATGCGAGCTTTAAAATACACGACCTTTCAAAAATACAAAACGGTTTTTCAACTGGTTTTTCAACCTGAAAACACACGATTTTGCTTTGTGAAAATAAGAACAATTTTATGCTTAAGGTCTCTCTTTTTTTATGTTGCAAAGAGTAAAGTATTTGTAGGAAGGAAAGAGTAGGCAACACGGTTTTGCACAATGTGACACCATTAAAAAAAATGTTAAATAAACACGTAAAATCTACAGAAAAACTGACAGGATATGTTTGTAATTGGTTCAACTAGATAAAACCTGTAATTTTTAACACTTTCCTAAACCATTCACAAACATTTCCAACTTAAGAGTGCCCAAAACCTGCAAATGCTAACAAACTAATTTACATAACATAACTAAAGACGCGGGGATATAGTGATACAAACCAAAATAGAAGAGGGAAACATATGTCCCGTCAAAATATATACACAACCAAAAGTTAAAAGGTTTACTACAAAAATAGCCAAACTAGGTCCAAGGTTCTTTTGCTCACTAGCTCGTCTGTGTACCCCAACTAAGCATCATCAACCTGTCAATCGCATTTTATACAAACACGAAAGCCACAATTCAGTGGGGAGTAACTTCGAGTCCTCCCAGCCACGAAATGTCATATTTAATGTAACATGTAGTGTAACATGTAAACAATATGATAAACAATTTAATTATCAAGTATTCTAACCTATGACCCCTAAACTGACCAAATTAAACTATCATGTGAAACATATAACAAATAGTAATCCAAACTTTATCAATTGTAACCGGCTTACATCTCACCTATTACAATTCATAAAATCACCATACAAGAAAGGACAATATATCAAAGACAGGCATAAGTTCTTAGTCCCGTCAATAGCCACTCTGTAACTCGAGTCTATACCACGAGGTAGGGAAGGTAATCGAACCGGTATCTTGGCTCAGAGGTTTTATCAAAACATGGCCAAGACACAACACAACCCTAGCCTATAATCTGCACAGACCTAGACATGCGGATACACACCACCGCACCCAAGACCCACAATTTTTCTAAAACAAAGTGAGTACCCTAAGGAGTCCACAAAAGGGTTGGCTAGTACTTAAGCTGACCACTTACTATCAAAATAAGTAACGAGGTCATGCCCCAACTTGGATATAATCCCACCAAGTCAGGAACACAAAGGCTATTAAGCAGTGAACATATACTCGTCAAAGACTATGAAGACCTATCTATGACAAACACAACAACCTGCAAGAAGTATTTAATAGAAAATTCCATTTCTAGCAATATTTACAATATTAAAGGTTTCAGGGAATCTAGGGCCGTTTCTACAATATAAGAAACTGTTAAATTCAACCAACAACACATGTGAATTAAAACTTAATAAATGGCCTAAAACAAGAAAAAGGCCGATTATCCAATTCATATAAAATTTCATCCAACCGAATTTTTACCCGCAACCCCAGTCCTGCGACAGGTACGGGTTAAATTGCGGCTGACCAATCACTCAATTGACTGACATCGATTCAGTCAAAGGGACCAAGGCTCAGTTTTCGGCATATTCACCAAAACATTGCAATTATTGCTATAAAGATCATTTTGAGCCTATTCATTACAATTTCATTTTATAATCTAACCTAACATGTGTCAACTACCATAATAAGCATACTTCATCATCAAAATTTTATTTACTACTAACCTTATTCATTTCCTAAGACTACCCACATGTTACTTTTACTAAACATATCATTAATAAACCCGAAACTACAAGTAATGCATGAAAATCCGCGAAACAAGCAACGGGCCAACCCCAAGGCAGCCGTGGGCCTGCCTGGACCTGCCGGGCCTGCTGGCCGCCACCCCCATCCCTCCATTTCTCCATTTTTGTTCAGTTTAACATCGTCTGAAACATCAATTAATCATTCCTATACTAATATGTTATCTTAAACTAACCAAAAGACATGAACTAGACAAGAAATTAACCCATATTATCATGTGACATGAACTACTCAAATAAAAATCACCAAAATCATACAAAAAGCAAAGAATGTGACGATTATTCGTCGAGTAACTCGAAATATGTTACCTTAAGCTAGAAAATGAGCAATTAGCACCTTGAATACCAAACCCTAACATGCAACTAGCCACTATCTTCAACAATATACGAGTCCCCAAACTCGTCCTCCAAATCTTCACCTAAATAAACAATAAAAACACAATAATAAGTACAAAAAACCGAAATTACCCAAATTCGTCTTAAATCAACATCAAGAAAACTGAAATTAAAACATACTAGGACGTAGATCTCGAAGAGAGGATTCCGAAAATATAAACTTTGCGAAAATCCGACAAGAAACGAGTGAGTTATGGTGAAATTTGGCTTAGAAAGGTAAGAAAATGGTGTATTTTAGTTTAGAATAGGATAGAATGTTAAGGAAGATGAAGTTAGGTGAGAAAAATCAGAAAAAAGGAAGGGGGAAGGGAGGTGCCGCGGGAAAGGAAGAGGAAAGGCGGGATTGAGACGGAAATTTTATGAGTCGGTTTTGGCTCGTTTCGACAATAATTAAAACCGTTTGTCAAATGCAAATTCCGACAAGACCAAAGTTCTTAAACACGAGATTACAAGAAAATTGAGTATTCATATGACCCATTTCCATAATCATTTGCCCAATTTTCAAAAGAGTCGTCCTTTTTCCCCGATATACCCTTATTTCAAAATAAAAAAGTTTTTACACGGTTTAAACTATTTTTAAACATTTCAAAACTATCAAAATAAATACTTTACTTCAAAATATAATAAAATTATATTTCTTTGAATTAATATTACTTCAAATACATTAATATCAATTTTACTTGATTAATAAATTACTTCCGCAAAATAATAATGGTCCGAAATTACGGGGCGTTACAATCACCCCTCCTTTTAAAAAGTTTCGTCCTCGAAACTTAGAAAGAGAAATTATAGTATACAACATCTTAATAATATAATCATAAGAAAAATATAGGTATCTTTTCAATGAAACGGTGATACTCTCGTTGATCAGACAAGAACATCCACATTCATATCAAGATATAAAAATATTTCTACACCAATAAATGAGAAAACCCATTATTGGGACGTCTCCAACAACGAGATTTAACATTCACTAATGTTAAAACCATTAAAAATCATAAAAGCATTTTCAAAATTTTAGTTTAAAGTTCTATAGTAAGAATAATATCTTTACTAATTATGATTAAATACGGCTTAGTAACCCGGAAAAAAAGTAAGAAAAGGAATACCTTACGAGAATAATTCAGGATATTTAGCTAACATAGAAGCTTCAGTCTCCCAAGTCTCTTCTTCGACATTTCCACAACGCCAAAGAACACGGACTAGAGGTACAACTTTGCTCCTAAGTTGCTTATTGGCTTTTTCAAGAATCCGAATTGGCCTTTCTTCAACCACCAAGTTAGGCTCCAATTCAAGAATCTCTTCCTGGATGATATGGCTAGGGTCACTAATGTACTTCCTCAATTGAGAAACATGGAAGACATTGTGAACCTTGCTCAGATTTGGGGGCAATTCTAAACGGTAAGCAGCAGGACCAATCTTTTCAACCACCCGGAAAGGTCCAATATATTTAGGGCTCAGCTTCCCTTTTACACCAAACCGTTTCACCCCTTTCATAGGTGACACTTTAAGGAATACTTGATCATCAACCTCAAAAGAAAGTGGTCGACGACGGATATCAGCATATGATTTTTGACGGTCCTGAGCGGCTTTCATCCGCTCCCGAATGATTTTAACTTGTTCAACGGACTCGGTCACCAAATCAGGTCCTAACATTGGAACATTTTGGGTTTGATCCCAACAGACTGGAGTACGGCATTTTCTACCATACAGAGCTTCATATGGTGCCATTTTAATGGAGGCTTGATAGCTGTTGTTGTAAGAGAATTCAACCAGAGGTAAACATTTCTCCCAGGAAGTTTGGAAATCTAAGGCACAGGCACGAAGAAGATCCTCTAAAGTTTGTATCGTTCTCTCGGTTTGACCATCAGTGGCGGCGTGAAAAGCAGTGCTCATCAGTAGTTTACTACCCAAGGCTCTCTGTAATGCAGTCCAGAAACGAGAACAAAATCGAGGGTCTCGATCTGAAACTATATCTTTAGGAACCCCATGATAGCGCACTACTTCATTCATATAGGCACCAGCTAGAACTTCTAAACTCCAGGTCTCTTTGATGGGAATAAACCGAGCACACTTAGTCAATCGGTCAACAATCACCCAAACAGCATTCTTCCCTGTGGAAGTCCTGGGTAAAGCCATCACAAAATCCATGGAAATCGACTCCCATTTCCAAAGAGGAACATCCAAGGGTTGAAGCAAACCCCCGGGCTTTTGATGTTCTATCTTTACTTTCTGGCAGGTGAGGCATTTACTGACATACTCCACAACTTCAATCTTCATCCTAGGCCACCAGAATTGGAATCTCAAATCTTTGTACATTTTGGTACCTCCCGGATGAATGGAGTAAGGAGAAAGGTGCGCTTCATCAAGAATTCTTTTTCTCAAATCGGCTGCACTCGGAACATAGATTCTACCATGATAACGAAGATACCCATCATCATCAATCTTACAATCCTTAGCTTGCCCAAGTTGAATTTTAGCTCGAATGGATTTGAAAGTAGAATCATCGGAAAGGCAAGCACGGATCTCACGGTAGAAGTCAGGTTCGGCTGACATGGCATCAAGATGATGAGAGCCCCTTTTTACAAGGCTTACTCCTAATTTTTGAAGTTCTAAAGCAAGTTCAGGAGGTAATTCCTGAAAAGAATTCAAAGAATGACAGGATTTTCTGCTAAGAGCATCAGCCACCACATTAGCTTTTCCTTCGTGATAAATTAGGTCGGCATCATAGTCATTCACCAATTCTAACCATCTTCTTTGTCTCATGTTCAGATCTTTTTGGGTAAAGAGGTATTTCAGGCTTTTGTGGTCGGTGTAGATGTTGCAATGGACTCCAATGAGGTAATGTCTCCAAATCTTTAAAGCATGCACCACCATGACTAATTCAAGATCATGAGTCGGGTAGCTAACTTCATGAACTCTAAGTCTGTGCCGAGAGGCATACGCAATGACTTTCCCTTTTTGCATCAAGACACAACCTATACCATGCTTAGAAGCATCACAGTAAACATCAAAGTCCACTCCTTCTTCAGGTAAGGTCAACACCGGAGCGGTAGTCAACCTCTTTTTCAATTCCTGGAAGGCATTTTCACACTCCTCAGACCACACAAACTTAGACTCTTTCTTCAAAGAATCGAGTCATCGGCCTAGCAATCTTTGAAAAATCCTTCACAAATCGCCGATAGTAACCCACCAAGCCAAGGAAACTACGGATTTCAGAAACATTGGTCAGACTTTTCCAATCAACAACGGCTTCAATTTTGGCAGGATCTACCATAACGCCCTCTTTTGAAATGACGTGCCCAAGGAAGGTCACTTTAGGTAACCAGAATTCACATTTAGAGAATTTAGCATACCATTTTTCACGGCGTAGAATCTCCAAAATAGCACGAAGGTGTTGGACATGTTCTTCTTGAGATTTAGAATAGATCAGGATGTCATCAATGAACACTACAACGCATTTGTCAAGGTGTTCTCCGAAAGTACGGTTCATCCGATCCATGAATCTTTGGAGCATTGGTCAAACCGAATGGCATCACCGTAAACTCGAAATGACCATATCTCGTAAATCGAAGGCGGTTTTAGGAATGTCACTTCTCGGACTGGAATTTGATGATAGCCCGAACGAAGATCAATTTTAGAAAAAGTGGAAGCACCTCGGAGTTGGTCGAAAAGATCATCAATTCTAGGAAGAGGATATTTATTCTTGATAGTAACCCGGTTAAGCTCACGATAATCTATGCATAATCGCATAGATCCATCCTTCTTTCTTACAAAGAGAACAGAAGCACCCCAAGGTGAAGAGCTAGGTCGGATAAAACCTTTGGCAATCAAATCATCCGGTGAGCCTTGACTCTTTCATTTCAGATGGTGCCAGCCTATAAGGAGCTTTAGCAATAGGGCGGTACCGGGAATGAGATCAATAGTAAATTCAACTTCCCTTTCGGGAGGAATTCCCAGTAGCTCATCAGGAAAAACATCGGGAAATTCACATACTACAGGAATGTTCTCTTTAGGAGGAAGAGAGGAAGAATCGGAAGGAGTCACCATACACAAGAAGGCTTGATGACCCTTTTTCATCGCATTGACAAACTTCATAGCAGAAATTAATTTAGTACCGGTTTGTCTTTTAACCATTTGATAAGACACACGGTGACCTGAAGGGCTTGTAAGAATTATTTTCTGGTCTCGACATTCAAATCGAGCATGATAAGTATGTAACCAATCCATGCCCAAAATGACATCAAATTCTTCAAGCGGAAATTGGAAAAGATTTGTTGGAAATATAGATCCCGCAATAGAAATAGGGATTTCCGGATAGATTTTAGAACAGGAAAAGACATCACCAGAGGGTAAGGATATAGATGTGCTTTCACCATGTGATGATTCAAGTGATAATTTATCGGAGAGTTTTATTGAAATAAAAGATAAAGAGGCACCCGTATCAAATAGTACCAAACAAGGAACATCAAAAATAGAAAATGTACCAGTAATGATATCGGGATGTGCCTCAAACCGCTCGGCTCATGACAAAAATACGGCCTTTCGGCCTCACTGGCCTCACTGGGGCGGCAGGAGTAGTAGGAGTCGTCACCTTCTTCTCCGGGCAAACATTGGCCTTGTGGCCCGAGTTGTTGCATGAAAAGCATATGATAGGATCAACGAAGCATTTACCAGGATGTGCTGGTTTCTTGCAGTTATAGCACACTCGGTCTTTAGTACCTTTATTTTCGTTAAAAGCTGAAGATTGACCACCCCGGTTAACTTGCACATTAGAAACAAATCTCCTCTTGTTTGGGTCAGAAGGAGAAGAGGTAAACCTGGGTGAAGGAGTATAAGGCCTAGAAGATGGATATAAAGGTCTCTTGCCAAGATTGGAACTGGTTGCACGAGCTTCATTTTCAATGTTTTTTAGGGAATTCTCAGCCCATAAAGCATCATTGTAAATTGAAACAAAGCTGGTGGAATCCCGACGGACCATACTTTTGATTTTAGGAGAGAGCTTTTCAAGATAAAAGAAGGCTTTTTCATTGTCATCCTTCACCAATCTAGTTGCATAATGAGCCAACTCGTTGAATTTATCAGTGAAGGTCTGAACAGGAAGGCTTCCTTGCTTTAATTCCATGAATCCTTTCAACTTCTGCTGCTTAAGTTCTTGCGGATAGAATCGGGCCTCCACTAATTCCTTGAAACGTTTCCAGTCAAATCCTGGTTCAGATGAAACGGTAGGCCCAGTCATGGACCACCATCGATCTGCTTCTCGTACTAAGAAGTGAGATGCCAGCTTCACTTTATGTTCCGTCTTAACATCATACAACGTAAAGCTTTTCTCCAACTCCAGAACCACCCC
The DNA here is from genome assembly GCF_048544455.1 of Silene latifolia. Classification (NCBI taxonomy): domain Eukaryota; kingdom Viridiplantae; phylum Streptophyta; class Magnoliopsida; order Caryophyllales; family Caryophyllaceae; genus Silene; species Silene latifolia. The sequence goes on along the minus strand of NC_133527.1, from coordinate 113,920,819 downwards.
CGTAAGAGCAATCTGGATCAATCTCTCCACCATAAGTGGGAGTGTTGATTCGGGTTAACTGGTTAGCCACCCAAGTATAGGTGCCTGGAGTACCCTCAGGAGGCGGAGGAGGAGGAGCTTGTTGATTCTGCTGATTTTGTTGGTTTTGGAGAATTTGAGTAAGAACTAGTAAAAGAGCATCATCAATTCTTCTTGGCGGAGCCATCTTACAAAAGAGAAAATTTAATTAGTACCTATCAATTAGCAATCACAAACAGACTACCACATAAAATCCTAAATCTACCCATCCTACCCATCTCTCAAGTTTATTATTTAAAGGTCAAGTGATTTTAAGTGGGGTGCACAAACGTGCGTCGGGAGCAACAAGCTCTGATACCAACTGTGACACCATTAAAAAAAATGTTAAATAAACACGTAAAATCTACAGAAAAACTGACAGGATATGTTTGTAATTGGTTCAACTAGATAAAACCTGTAATTTTTAACACTTTCCTAAACCATTCACAAACATTTCCAACTTAAGAGTGCCCAAAACCTGCAAATGCTAACAAACTAATTTACATAACATAACTAAAGACGCGGGGATATAGTGATACAAACCAAAATAGGAGAGGGAGACATATGTCCCTTCAAAATATATACACAACCAAAAATTAAAAGGTTTACTACAAAAATAGCCAAACTAGGTCCAAGGTTCTTTTGCTCACTAGCTCGTCTGTGTACCCCAACTAAGCATCATCAACCTGTCAATCGCATTTTATACAAACACGAAAGCCACAATTCAGTGGGGAGAAACTTCGAGTCCTCCCAGCCACGAAATGTCATATTTAATGTAACATGTAGTGTAACATGTAAACAATATGATAAACAATTTAATTATCAAGTATTCTAACCTATGACCCCTAAACTGACCAAATTAAACTATCATGTGAAACATATAACAAATAGTAATCCAAACTTTATCAATTGTGACCGGCTTACATCTCACCTATTACAATTCATAAAATCACCATACAAGAAAGGACAATATATCAAAGACAGGCATAAGTTCTTAGTCCCGTCAATAGTCACTCTGTAACTCGAGTCTATACCACGAGGTAGGGAAGGTAATCGAACCGGTATCTTGGCTCAGAGGTTCTATCAAAACATGGCCAAGACACAACACAACCCTAGCCTATAATCTCATGAGACCTAGACATGCGGATACACACCACCGCACCCAAGACCCACAATTTTTCTAAAACAAAGTGAGTACCCTAAGGAGTCCACCAAAGGGTTGGCTAGTACTTAAGCTGACCACTTACTATCAAAATAAGTAACGAGGTCATGCCCCAACTTGGATATAATCCCACCAAGTCAGGAACACAAAGGCTATTAAGCAGTGAACATATACTCGTCAAAGACTATAAAGACCTATCTATGACAAACACAACAACCTGCAAGAAGTATTTAATACCAAATTCCATTTCTAGCAATATTTACAATATTAAAGGTTTCAGGGAATCTAGGGTTGTTTCTACAATATAAGAAACTATTAAATTCAACCAACAACACATGTGAATTAAAACTTAATAAATGGCCTAAAACAAGAAAAAGGCCGATTATCCAATTCATATAAAATTTCATCCAACCGAATTTTTACCCGCAACCCCAGTCCTGCGACAGGTACGGGTTAAATTGCGGCTGACCAATCACTCAATTGACTGACATCGATTCAGTCAAAGGGACCAAGGCTCAGTTTTCGGCATATTCACCAAAACATTGCAATTATTGCTATAAAATTCATTTTGAGCCTATTCATTACAATTTCATTTTATAATCTAACCTAACATGTGTCAACTACCATAATAAGCATACTTCATCATCAAAATTTTATTTACTACTAACCTTATTCATTTCCTAAGACTACCCACATGTTACTTTTACTAAACATATCATTAATAAACCCGAAACTACAAGTAATGCATGAAAATCCGCGAAACAAGCAACGGGCCAACCCGGGCCAACCCCAAGGCGACCGTGGGCTGCTCGAACTGCCGGCCTGGCGCGGCCGCCACCCCATCCCTCCATTTCTCCATTTTTGTTCGTTTAACATCGTCTCGAAACATCAATTAATCATTCCTATACTAATATGTTATCTTAAACTAACCAAAAGACATGAACTAGACAAGAAATTAACCCATATTATCATGTGACATGAACTACTCAAATAAAAATCACCAAAATCATACAAAAAGCAAAGAATGTGACGATTATTCGTCGAGTAACTCGAAATATGTTACCTTAAGCTAGAAAATGAGCAATTAGCACCTTGAATACCAAACCCTAACATGCAACTAGCCACTATCTTCAACAATATACGAGTCCCCAAACTCGTCCTCCAAATCTTCACCTAAATAAACAATAAAAACACAATAATAAGTACAAAAAACCGAAATTACCCAAATTCGTCTTAAATCAACATCAAGAAAACTGAAATTAAAACATACTAGGACGTAGATCTCGAAGAGAGGATTCCGAAAATATAAACTTTGCGAAAATCCGACAAGAAACGAGTGAGTTATGGTGAAATTTGGCTTAGAAAGGTAAGAAAATGGTGTATTTTAGTTTAGAATAGGATAGAATGTTAAGGAAGATGAAGTTAGATGAGAAAAATCAGAAAAAAGGAAGGGGGAAGGGAGGTGCCGCGGGAAAGGAAGAGGAAAGGCGGGATTGAGACGGAAATTTTATGAGTCGGTTTTGGCTCGTTTCGACAATAATTAAAACCGTTTGTCAAATGCAAATACCGACAAGACCAAAGTTCTTAAACACGAGATTACAAGAAAATTGAGTATTCATATGACCCATTTCCATAATCATTTGCCCAATTTTCAAAAGAGTCGTCATTTTTCCCCGATATACCCTCATTTCAAAATAAAAAAGTTTTTACACGGTTTAAACTATTTTTAAACATTTCAAAACTATCAAAATAAATACTTTACTTCAAAATATAATAAAATTATATTTCTTTGAATTAATATTACTTCAAATACATTAATATCAATTTTACTTGATTAATAAATTACTTCCGCAAAATAATAATGGTCCGAAATTACGGGGCGTTACACACAAACCCTAATAGCCGAAATAATAAGATATGTAAACAAATCATATCTTCTATTATCTCTTTCCTAAAAGCCTTAAAAGATAATAAAGAATATTCCAAAAGATAGAATATAATCTATTCAAATATTATCTTTACTATAAATTCCAAGATATGATAAGATTTCTTAAAACAAGAATATCTTTTATCATAAGCAAATATGTTAAGTAAGATATATAAGATATGTAAAGATATTATTATAGAATAAAATCTTTACCTAATATACCCTAGGTAACACGAGATGTCACGGCTCATATGCCTCGTGACTCGTGCAAACCCTAGCTCAACATATAAGTTAGAATTTAGGTTTTAAGAGAGATTAAGTTGAAACCCTAATTAGTAGCATGGTCCAACTCATAAGTTGGTCCAAAATAACTACTAGTCAACGTCCAACATAAAACCAAACTCCGCACTAAATTGGACTTTATTATATAAATACTTTTATCAAAACATTAAAAATAAACTTTAAACAATTTTCAAAACAATTTTTGAAACAATATAAGTCGTGTATAAAAACTCAGCATCTCAATGTTATAGTAGGAGAGCTATAACATTGAGCTCTTTTACTAGTAATGTTATAGCTGCAAAGCTATAACTTTACCAATTCAAGAAACTCATTCTTGGTTATCATTACGAGATAATCACCTATACTATTCTAATCTTCAAGGAGATCTTCGAGTATAGGCTACGTTATCATCCAAGCTTGATTAATCTTTAGACGGACTTCGTCTTCACATAAATCTTGAATGAATCTTCACATCGTTTGATCTTGAATGGAGACTTGTATACTTTCGTCACAACTTCCTTTAATGCTTGTGTTAGATAAGCTGAATCTAAAATGCTAAGACAAACGATCACGCGCAACAAGTATATAAAACATAAAACACCTTGACATCATCAAAACATAAACATATAAGCTATATGGTTCAACAACTACAAAACCCTAATCTCCCACAACCCTCTCATTTCACTCCCTCACAACACAAATCTCTCACTTCTCTCTCTTCTTCCCATCTCTCTCTAAACTCCACCAAGTCGTCGCTACCCCGCCACCACACCAAACCACCAGATCTTCGCACAACCCTTCACATGCCGCCACTACGCCCACCAACGTCGATGCCACCGCCGCCCCACCAGATGCAACGCACGCCACATCGCCGCCCTCTTTTTTTCTTATTTCTCCTCTTCCTTCTCCCTCGCTGAAACAACCTACCACTGGCCGCCGTTTATCTCTCCAACCAACAGGCGACACCAACGCCGGTCTTACTCCCTCCTTTCTCTTTTTTTCCGATTTCAGATCTAGCATTTGAAGGGGAAATAAGAGAAGAGCAAAAGTGGTGGTTCTTGGTGGTCGTGAAATAAGGGAAGAGGAAGAGTGGTGGTTGTTGGTGGCATCAGGTGTTGGTGTTGGGGAGTAGATGTGGCGAGAAAGGAGGGTGGTGGATCTCGGTTTTTTTATGATTTTTTTTTTAAATTTATCTGATGGTGCATCAAGTGTTGGTGGTGGTGGGGAGTAGATCTGGCGAGAAAGGACGATGGTGGTGGCCAGATCTATGCTTTTTTTTGTTTTTTTTTTTCAATTGAAATTGTTATGGTTGGTGGTCAGAAGGCCATGAGGTGCGTGCTGTGGTGGTCGGTGAGAAAGGAGGGTGGTGGTGGGGGTCATGTTTGTGCACAAGTTGGTTTGGCTAAAGTACACTCGTGCAGTACTAAAGTTACACTTCTGTCGAACTAAAGTTACACTCTAATTGGACTAAAGTTACACCTCTAATTGGACTAAAGTTGCACTCTAATTGGACTAAAGTTACACCCTTATCGGACTAAAGTTACACCCGTATCAGATTAAAGTTACACTCGTAAATGATTACAGTTACATAGATTTAGTGTTAAAATTATATAAAATCAATCTATAATAAAAATTACACAAATTTAAATTTTTACATAAAAAATGACTTTAAAATATTAAAGTTACATTCTTAAAATATTAAAGTTACACTTGTATAGTAGTAAAGTTACACTCAAAAAGTGTTGAAATTACGTAAATCGTTAAAACTACATAAATTCAAAAGTGTTGAAATTACATAAATGATTAAAATTACATAAATTCAAATTTTTATATAAAAAATGTCAAATTTTAATTAAAATTACACTCATAAAGTATTAAAGTCACATTCATACACTAAAGTTACACTCATAAAGTACTGAAGTTACACTCAAAAAATGAGTGGCTAAAATTAGGACTTAGAGACTCAACCAAAATTGTGGACTTATTAGAACTAGTCTATATATATATATATATATATATATATATATATATATATATATATATATATATATATATATATATATATATATATATATATATATATATATATATATATATATATATATATATATATATATATGTATATACATATATATATATATATATATATGTATATACATATATATATATTGATGTGACTCTTAATTACGCACATTTACTCCTCTAATTGAACCCATTTTCCATACTAATATAGCATTTCATGACCATTTTATCCGTCAATTCCTTCCTATTTTGCTTCCCCATTGCATTGTATATGTCTTGTAGGAAAGAATATAATGAGGCGGAATTCCCGTCTCTCGCGCATATTCGGAAGCTTGTTGACGACCTTGGATGGACTAGTATGAAGAGGAGGCAAGAATGATGACCAAGGATGAAGACTAAAAGAGTGTATAGAAGGATCATAGGCTTAAAGGCAAGGAGATGGAACCCTGTCCCAGGATCCGTGCGTCCCAAGCTCTGGACGAGCATCTCAGCATAGGATCCGAGCGTCCCAAAACCAAGCCGCACGTCTCAGCCCTAGAATCCGAGCGTCCCGCAGCCAATCCGAGCGGATTCCCTTACAGGATCAACCGTGCTTCAAGCCAGGACGCACGAATCTTCTTAGGAGTTGCTACATGATCCGCGCATGTCTCTCGGGTCTTGCAAAGCTCTATTCAATAATTAAGAATGTTATTTGCTAATCTACCCTTATTTAACCTAATGATGTTCCACTATATATACTCCATTTATAATAATCAAAAGGAGAAGTCCTCTTAGCTTAGAAAAACCTTCCTTAGATTAGATTAGAAGTAGATTACAATAGATCAATCTCAATCATTCCACAAATTACACATTAATCTTTCCTTAATTATTGTTCAAGTTTTTTATTGGGTAATTGAAGATTATTGGGTTATTATTGGAGAATTGACAACTCTTCATCAATCAATCAAGTTTTCTTCTATTATTCTTTCCTTTCCAATTGTTCACCTTAAGTTTGGTATAATCTCCTTACTCTTTACTCTTTATTGTTTATTTCATCACTCTTTAAATCATGTTTATACTTGTTGTAATGATTGACACCATTGATAACATGTCTTCCATCATAATGAGTGAGTAGTTATTTAACTAAGACCAATGGGGGATTAGGGAACTATAACATGGGGGTAGATTCATACTTAATCTAATATGTTATTATATTATTGCTTGTTTGTTATAGTGTCAACCTATGCACATGTCATGTTTGATGAAATACGAGCCTATGAATCCTTGCATTTTTTTACCCATATTTTATCTTTTCAATGAGACTTGTAAGATATAAACCAATTCGAGTCTTGTTAGACCATGCATAGAAGTGAATAGGAGGAAAGTAAGTCGACTTGTAGGTGTTGTACAGTCTAGACGACTCGGCTCCGGGACCCAAATCTTCCTATGAACCGTAAGACATAAACTAACTCGGTTCCTCTACAACATTAATTGCTTGCAACTATGGAAACATGTTTTTACGATCACCACCATGAATCCCCTATGAAACCATGACATCCTAGTGCTTTTAATCATTTGTTTACATCTTTTGATCTATTGCTTGTTATACTTTATTGCTTTCATTAGTTTAGAACTCAACTACAAACCCAAATCAATCGTGACACTAGCATAAATTGAGATAGATATACTTAGAACCCAAAGCACACCGTCCCGTGGATCGACCTCGACTTAACCAATAACTAGTTGTTTGTTGAGAAATATAAATGTGTTTGATTGGGCGTGTGACGACCGCGTACACCATCAAAATGGCACCGTTGCCGGAGACGGTGTTTTGTGATTTAGTCCTTATTTGTTTGTCTATTTTTATGTGTGCTCTAACCTTGAGGAACTTGTTCCTCAAGGTCGTTTTTACCGTTTTATTGTAGTTTCCATGTTTGTAGTTGTATCTTTATCTTGGCTATGATGATGACCCAAGACTTGACACATGGAGTATATAGTGGATCTTTTGAGTATGACTACAATGGGTATGGGGAGTTTGAGAAGCAAGTCAACACAAATCTACCTTACTACTCATACAATGAAAATCCTAATTACTACTCCAACTTTCCCCACCAAAATCACCACACCCATCATCAATAATCACCCTCAAAATACCCACTTTACAATGAATTCAAAATGCCACAATACAACCACTTTCACACCCACCCACAACAAAAAAAATGAGCCCAACTTTGACATTCAAAATATGGTTCTCCAAATGATGGGAGATCAACAAAATTTCTTCAAACAAGTGCTAGAGAAAAGCCAAAATAGGGACAATGTTCTTCAAAGCATACCCATGGTGAGGAGTTGGCAATTCAAATTGCTCTAATGAAGGAAGCCCAAGTAACTACTCCTCACCATTCCTTAGACATTGATCATGAATGCGAGTTTGAAGGAGTTACCTTTGATGAGAAATGGGAAGAGCCAATCTCTTTGAGCTCTTGTGAGTATGAAAGTGTGGTATTTGATGAGGAAGATATGAGGTTGAGTAAGCCAGATACTCTTAGCCTATGTGAGTATGAGGGTGTGTCCTTTGATGTGAACATTGTGACGGTGGAGGAAGAACTATTGAGGAGAAATGAAGCCCCTATTTATGATTCATATGGAGAAAGCAATGATGACGCATCTACGGAAGAAGACGATGAGGGAAATATTAGCTCAAATTATAAATGGAGTTGTGAAATCAACTTGCTTGAGGAGCCCATCTTTGAGAAGTTCGAAGTTTGCCTAGGGGAAGAGGAGGAATGCCTTCATGAGAGCCTTTTCAAACCCACTATGGGGCCCATGATACTTGGAGATGACATTATGGACCTTCTCACGAAAGTCAAATCATTATACAAGAATTACTTAGTGGACAAGCTCAAAGAGAGGGCTAAGGAGGAGTCTACATGTGGAAAGTTGGCACCCACTACCCCAACTCCTAAAACACCCCATCATCAATGCCATGGAATTTCACCTTCTATTCTTGGAATTTCACCTTCTATTCTTGGAAAATCACCTAGTCCAAGTATTTTCGTCATCAACTTTGGAAGAAATTGTGGGAAATAATCTGTATACTTCCCTTTATTAGAAGGATTATAACGAATTTAACAATGATGATTAAAGGTCATAAACGAAATACATAAACAAAGTATAAGGATTCAGAATTAACCTTCGATCCTAGCAAATATGGCCTAAGAACAATATCAAAATTGATATTCGCCTATTAGTTGCACCCAAGACGATATGAGATATGCCCTTTGATTATGCTAGAAATCGATCTAAAATTTTCTGTAAAATTTAGTTGTTTTTGTGTTTTTCTGATGAGAGAGAGGAGGCAAGGTCAAGAAAAAGCATTAGGGTAGAAATAATTCTCTCCCTTTCTTTTTATACAGACCGAAATTGGGAGTCAATTAGGATAGAAAAATCCTTCCTAATTTTCGGCCAAACTGGCCGAAATAAGGAGTAAATTCTCCTTATTTTTTGTCTTTCCAAAAATATATAATATGTGTTGAATTGTCATCTAGTGAGGATCGAACCCATGACCTCTTGGTATGTGTACCCTCACTATTACCACTATGACACATTCATCTTGTTGATATTAAATATAACTGATTATATTTAATTACGAATTAACAGATTAATTCGTCCAAGCTAACATTATATACATTTAATTAAATATAACTTATTATATTTAATTTACGAATTGATGATTAATTGTCTCAACTAATATTATTTAATTTTCATTAAATAATTATCTCATCAACACATTGACTAACTTTTTAGTCATATTGGGCATCAATGTGATTATATTTCTATAACCACATTTCTCAAACACGTCCTATAGGTGTGACCTTTAGGGACCAGTTGATCACCGCCATCTGTATGATAATAACGTCAAACTTTCTAGCAAGCCAACCGTTATTAGGTAAACGTTAATCAACTGATTAAATATACGAAGTATACCCTTGTGAACCTGTAAGAGATTTACAAATGTTATCACCCTAATTTGTGGAGGACACAAGCTCCAACAAACTCCCACTTGTCCTCACAAGTGTATGTACGATAACCGATTCTCATATCCTATAAAATTTCTCCCACTCAATGTAAAACAATTGCAAATCCTAATTCACAACGGTCGTATTTTACAAGCGATCAATATCAAGAGTGGTTTCCCCGACTAGAGAGTAACTTGACTGATAAACGAATCAACATTCGAGCATGGCCATGCATTTCAGTTACAACTCCTTGAGTGGCCCTGAGAAATAACTATTCCTGATAAGGGTTGGATATTTTCCTCAACTCGAATCCTGCAGATGTAAGCACAGTATGAAATGACCCAGAAAAAATCTACTTAGCCTCCAGTTACGGCAGACCGTGAGAAAGAAACCAAAGTCACCCAAAAACTGCCTTAATCTCAAGAGACAGTCGATAGTCAAAAGAATCGACTCTAGGAACACAATGGATGTCCTATCCACGACCTGGCACCGAATGTTATTAAACATTTAGGACTCCATTACGTTGTCACAAAAAAAATTGTCCTACGAGGTATCGTGATAATCTCGCATCTGTGATCGATCAGTCAACCGTTTGACTTATGGCTCGTTGAACCCACCATCAATCGACTGCACAATATAATAGCCGGAGTTATCAGCTCACATTGGCGATTACGGACCAAAACTAATATAATGTAATTCAGTTCACTTTGTGGCGTTCAATGTTGTCAGTAAAATCAACATGAAAAACAAAATATTATATATATAAAACGATGAAGTTATAACACTACTACATTTAGATTCTATAGCAACACTTTGCTATTGTTGCATAATGTCATATAAATGTTGCAATAGAGTTTATGCAACACTTAATCAAGTGCTACATCAGGTCTTGTTGCATTAGGTCATTGCAACGCTTAATGCAACACTTTTTAATCTGAAGCAACACTTTTGAAAAGTGTTGCATTGGTCATGTTTATGCAACGCTTTTTCAATTGCAAAGGCAACATTTTTTATCTTCTAATGCAACATTTCTTATGTAAAAAAAAGCAACACTTACTGAACAAATGCAATACTTTTCATGTTGATAAGCAACACTTATATGAAATTAATGCAACATTTTTATTTTGGAAACGCAACACTGGTTACGTCCCAAAACAACACTTATAATAAACAAATGCAACACTAATTTATTCAAAAACAACACTTAATAAAGTGCAACGACATAAGGACTTGTAAGGCACGCAACAATAGTAATTCTCTCTAATTGTGCATTCAATTGATTCAGTCTCAAAAATATATGTCAATTACATTTCAAAAAAGGATCAAAAGTAGAACTTCGATCGCAAATGTTCAATTATTTAACTAAAACAAATATAACAAATGTTTAAATAGAACAAATAATAATTCTTAATGACTATTTGAAAGCTACTAATTATAAGTCTTAATTCTTGTATTGTGAGCATATATATGTTGCCAACCGGACAAAAATTCAACCCGTCATCATTGTTAATACCTCAAATGCAACCTGTAACATAAAAAATAGAACATTATTAGATTTGAGGATTCAAAGGCTCAATAGGCATAGATGATACGTCACACTTAATTATCACGAAATAATAAATAATGCATTAAAGAACAACTAATTAACAAGGACGTGCAGAAAATAGAGTACGTGATTGTACACAAGGTGTAGCCTATGTGAAACGTTTGAGTTTGATCTGCAAAGGTAGGCCTGTCCAGCCATAATAATCACACCAAAGACTCAGAGACCCTCTGTTCTCGAGATGACTTACAGCAGCCTGGTCTTGTTGTTCCCTTGTAACACCAAATCTGCTTGCAATTTCCTGTACATATAATCTAAAACAATAAAGTAAATAATGAATTACACAACTACTTTCATTGATATTGTTACTCTTCCGAGAGGAGTATCCATATCTACACCATTGCTTTTGACATAATTTTATTTTATTTTACTGATTGAATGACAATGAAGCATCAAGAGTGTTATACTGAGTAAATACTTAGCAGCAGTTTGAAACATTTCAGCAGTGTTCATCATTAAATTTAGGGTTTACCACTAATAGTAAAGCTGTTCAGAAATCAAGATAACCATGCCATTGTTGTTCAACAAATTTAATAATAAACCATGTACCAAAAGGTCCAGAAAAGCATAAAAAAGAACGGCTTATGATTCAAATGCATAGCATAAATATATGATGGACAGCACGCTCATAGCTTCCACGCGTAACTTGTTACCAGGCCCATTGTGAATATTGTTTAACTCTACAACAATTTAACTTACCAACATAAGTGTTCAAGACTAACTACCTGGATACTAAAGTTGATTGATACAATACAATGATACCTTAATTGATAAAATTCGATCGTAAACAAACAAAGTATCACGCATACTCCACTTACAGTAATTGCTTCGACAACTTTTGCATAAACCCCAACTTTTAGCAGTGAGTATCTTATCTAGGTTCACCTCATAAGGTTACCTTAGCCGAAGGATACTTCCACGAGTCAAGATAACTAAAAAATGAACTTAAGATTAAAGAAGCTTCGTCATATTACCTTTGGATAATAAACTTGCTACTCGCAAGTACAAGATAACTGAAAAATCTTCAGAAATAATACAGGTGAACTTCCTCCTCCGTCTGGAATAATCGTTCTGGAATAATACAAATCTAATTCAGGTGAACTCTTAGAGTATTACAGTACAAAATAGATCGAAAAAGGTAAATGAGACAAATCAAGCAACTGATTTATATAAGACAGAAAGCTCTCCTGATTGGATGAGCAGAACTCTACGTACAATTTCTCCCAAGTACATTCCAGAGATCGAAAAAGGTACAAGATTTTTCAGCCATTCGACACAGAACTCTACGTACAATTTCTCCCAAGTACATTCCAGAGATCAACTTTTCATAAGTCTATCAACATCAATTCACTTATATAAGATAGAAAGCTCTCCTGATTGGATGAGCAGGCATAGTTATACACTAAGCCACTAACAAAGTAACAATTCTGAAGTGTCCAAAAGTTACGAGGAAATCACCTGCTCACCATGATTCAAACTGTCAAGATCCAAAGCATTGTCATATTCTGTCAAAGGAAGATGTGTCGACTGGAAGTTACCCCACTCCATGTTGATAACCTGCAGTGTAACACGAATAAACTTTCAAAAGGTGATTCCAACTTTGAACCTGATACTCCCTCCCATTCTCGAGAAACTCGCCATTTTCCTTTACAGGCCTATTCACTAGAATTTCTTAGATGGGGTATTTCCGTATTTCCAGATATACACAGATGTACTCTCTCTTTCCCCTTTAATTTTCATGTGTGACAAAATTCTACAATTGCAAAAAAGCTAGAATTGAAGTGTTGTCTTGAAGACCTCAAAAAGCCAAATAGGAAGATTAAAGTGAGAAGTAAAGAGTATATGAGACACTCTTACATGTCAGACCACTCATTAACCATAAATTTAAAGAGCAGTACACAAATATTTGCGTTGGTCTCACATGTGAGATCGTCTTATGCAAGAATCACTTATTCAGATAATAGGAGTGAGTATAACATAGAATGAGACTTGGTGTCATTGAGGTTACCATCTCTCCCGATCTAGGCGAGGGACCTCGCCATTTGGGTATTGCTTGTGCAGATTCTACGTAAGCAGCATTTGTTCCTGTTCCCAGTATCACCGCGGCAATTACATCTTTGTTTGAGAATATACCTCCAGCTAATGTACCAACAGTGTCATTAACCTTATTACAAATAGCAGCTACGATCAGAATGTGACTCCATTTGCAAGACGATCATTGATAGCCAACAAAAGGAAGCAATTTTGCCTTACCAAAGCTGTCACGTGCATTTCGACACCTTTTTTTCTCAATGCTTTCGTGAGCTCTTCCACTACATCCGACCAACCCGATGACCAGGAGAAGTCACAGACATAAAACAATAGTGACTAGTAAATCATAAAACCGATTTATCTTGCATTTAGTCAACTAACTAAATCATTTGGTATAGAAAAACAAAGATAATCGAGATAAAGACGATTACTATGAAGAAGTCGTGAGACATAAAACAAGGGCAGGCTTAAAAACACGGGTGAAATTTACTGGCCCACTGGATTTGTTGTACTTGGACAGATCAGAAATACCCCTTACTTTGCTATGTACAGAAAACACAATGGTAATGGCATCATGGTCAAGTGTGCAACAAATCTCGTGGCCCCGTATAATTCCTCCGCGCAGTTCACAAGCAAATGGGATACCATATAATGTTCACCCCAAGCCAAACCCAAATTCATCAAAATTAGGGTTTCACCATCCCCAAAATTCAGCAATTTCTTCAAATCACAATCAAATAATAAAGCACAAGATACTATTAATGTACTAATAAATAAAATCAGTAACCAAAATGAACAAGCAAGTAAGCATACAACAAGCAACAACAATAAATAAAGCAAATATTTAAGGAAAGTAAAGAAAACTTAGACGATAAAAGGGAAAAAAGGGACCAGAAGTTTTCAATGGGGAAAGGACCGTGTTGAATATCGTCGGGACATCAGCTTTTTCCGCCATCGTCGACGGGAGTAGAAAACCCTGGATCTGAAAAAATAGGGGAAATAATGAAACCTATCGTGTTAAGGGTAATAGCGGATGGAAGATAAGAAAACCGGTGAATAATAGAAGTGGGCAATGACGACGAGGACGAGCTGTCCCCTTCTATATGGAGTGTTGGTGGTGGCGGAGTAGAATAACGGTGAAAGAGGGGTTATAGGTTAGAGCGGGGAGGGAAATGAGTGATAAAGAATGTGTGAGATATAAAGTATACGCAGGTGTTGGGTGTATAAGAATATCCGATGTAATTTTAGAGGAAATATATACTTATGTGACATAAGTGTTGCTCAAGTGTTGCGACAAAATGCAACACTTGTATAAGAACGTTGCACTTATAGTAATACATTGCAACACTTAATTTAAAGTGATGCCCTATGTAAGTAAACGCAACATTTTTAAATAAAGCGTTGCTTAATTAACTAAAACTTGCAACACAAACCGTAAGTGTTGCACACGAAATGTTGCATTATGTCTACTTTTGTAGTAGTGTAAATAGTATATGAAAAGATAATGTATCAAATCCATAATTAAGTACTACAACTCAGGAACATGTTTAATTCCCATGGAATTAACATGCCCTACATGCTTATCATAATTCAACGGTTTGGTGAGAGGATCCGCGATGTTATCATCCGTCGCAATCTTGTCAATCACTATCTCTTCTTGCTCCACGTAATCACGGATCAGGTGAGCTTTCCGAAGTACATGTCTAGATTTGTTGCTAGACTTTGGCTCCTTAGCCTGGAAGATGGCACCTCTATTGTCACAATAGATGGTGATCGGGTCATTCGAACTAGGAACTACCGAAAGCCCTTGTAAGAATTGACGCATCCATATCGCTTCCTTTGCTGCCTCCGAAGCGGCATAGTACTCGGATTCAGTAGTAGAATCTGCTACAACACTCTGTTTGGAACTCTTCCAGCTGACCGCAGCACCATTAAGAGTGAAGACGAACCCGGACTGAGATTTTGAATCATCTCGATCCGTTTGGAAGCTAGCATCTGCGTAACCGATTGCGCATAGCTTAGTATCGCCTCCATAAGTCAATACCCAATCCTTAGTCCTCCGTAGGTACTTAAGGATATTTTTGACTGCTATCCAGTGTGTTTCACCTTGAGTCTTTTGGTACCGACTCATCATACTCAATGACGTGTGCATATCATGGCATACATAATCGATCCTATTGCAGATGCATAAGGAACACGACTCATGCGCTCAATCCCTTCAGGCGTCGTGGGTGACTGAGACTTGCTCAACTGCATCCCAGTCGTCATAGGAAGGTTCCCCTTCTTGGAGTTGGTCATGTTGAACCTCTCAAGAACCTCATCCAAATAAGACTCCTGACTAAGTGATAACGTCCGTCGTGATCTATCTCGGTAGATAAGGATTCCCAAAATGCGCTGTGCCTCACCCAGATCTTTCATCTGGAAATGGTTCTTCAACCATTCTTTAACCGAAGATAGGAGAGGAATGTCATTCCCAATCAAGAGTATGTCATCGACATACAATATCAAGAATACAATCTTGATCCCACTCGACTTGATATATAAGCATGGTTCCTCGACCGATCGAGTGAAACCATACTCTTTTATCACTTGGTCGAAACGATGATTCCAACTCCGAGAAGCTTGCTTAAGTCCATAAATGGAACGCTTAAGCTTGTATACTTTCTTAGGATGCTTAGGATCTATGAAACCTTCAGGTTGCACCATGTACAACTCTTCCTCCAAATAACCGTTTAAGAAGGCGGTTTTCACATCCATTTGCCAAATCTCATAATCATGAAATGCGGCAATCGCTAAGATTATCCTAATGGAACGTAGCATGACTACGGGTGCAAAAATCTCATCATAATGCAATCCTTGCACTTGAGTGAAACCTTTTGCCACAAGTCGTGCCTTATAGATTCTGGTTACTCGTCTACAGAACGCTTTATTTTGTAAAGCCATTTGCACTATAGAGGTTTTACCTTATTAGGTAAATCAACTAGATCTCATACGTTATTCTCATACATGGAGTCCATCTCGGATTGCATGGCTTCAAGCCATAGCTTTGAGTCGGAACAGGTCATAGCACCTTTATAGGTTGCGGGTTCATTACTTTCTAGAAGTAAAACGTCATTCTCCTCGACCATACCAATGTATCTGTCCGGAGGATGAGAGTCTCTATCCGACCTCCTAGGTTCCTCAGGAATATTAATCGTATCATCAGTTGGAGGTACAGCTTCCTCCATCTGTTCCTCGCTTGTTGTTTCTGGAATCTCCGATAGCTCGAAGGTTCTATTACTCGACTTGTTCTCGAGAAATTCTTTCTCTAAGAACGTCGCACTAGCCGCAACAAAAACTCGATGTTCGGTAGGCGAATAGAAGTAATGACCAAATGTTCCTTTTGGATAACCTATAAAGTATGTCTTGACCGATCGCGGGCCGAGCTTATCCTCGTGTCTCCACTTGACATAAGCCTCGCAGCCCTAAACCCGAATAAAGGACAAGTTGGGTACCGTTCCCTTCCACATTTCATATGGAGTCTTGTCGACAGCTTTAGACGGACTTCGGTTAAGTATAAGAGCAGCTGACAAAAGAGCATAACCCCATAATGAATCAGGCACTACGGTGTGACTCATCATGGATCGAACCATATCAAGTAAGGTTCGATTTCTCCATTCGGACACACCATTCAATTGAGGTGTTCCAGGTGGAGTTAACTGCAAAACGATTCCACAGTCTTTCAGGTGTTTATCAAACTCATTTGAAAGATATTCGCCACCCCGATCTGAACGGAGTGCTTTAATCTTTCTACCCAGTTGGTTTTGTACCCTATTCTGGTATTCCTTGAATTTCTCAAAGGACTCACTTTTACGCTTCATTAAGTAGACATATCCGTATCTACTCAAATCGTCCGTGAAAGTGATAAAATATCTATAGCCATCTCTAGCGGTAATTGACATAGGTCCACATACGTCCGTATGTATGAGTCCTAATAGGTCACTAGCACGCATTCCAATACCTTTGAAGGAAATTCGAGTCATCTTGCCAATGAGACATGATTCACACGTGCCATATGTAGAAAATCCGAATGTGGGAATAGTCCCATTATCGACGAGTTTCTTCACGCGTTTCTCATTTATGTGTCCCATTCGACAATGATATAGATAGGTTTAATCTTTGTCACCTACCTTTAATTTCTTATTATTCATGTGTAATACTTTCGTGGTTTGATCTAAGATATAAATTCCATTCAT
This sequence comes from Silene latifolia, assembly GCF_048544455.1. Lineage (NCBI taxonomy): Eukaryota > Viridiplantae > Streptophyta > Magnoliopsida > Caryophyllales > Caryophyllaceae > Silene > Silene latifolia. The sequence continues at coordinate 113,903,502 of NC_133527.1, read as the reverse complement.
GGAAACTGCTTTGCCATAAATCATTTCATTAAAAGAGAAAATACAACTATTATCCTTTATTGAAAATGTAAAACCGTCTTTAGCAAGTACGGAAACAGAAATAATATTCTTAGATAAACTGGGTACATAGTAACAGTTATTTAAAGATAACTCCAAACCACTAGGGAGTTGGATTACATATGTTCCCTTCGAGGCAGCAGCAACTCGTGCTCCATTCCGACTCGCAGTCCACATCACCTTTTTGAGAGGTATGATGTTCTTTAGGCCCTGCAAATGATTACACAGATGAGAACCACAACAGTATCTAGTACTCAAGTTCAAACTTGCATGGTTAATCTCAATCATATGAATATAAGATGACATACCAACAGAACGACGCGGCTGCCTTGATGTCCTCACGGTAGACGGGACAGTTCCTCCTCCAATGTCCAGTCTTGTGACAATGGTGGCACTCTATGTCACCGCCCTTGCTCTTTGTCTTGCCCTGTGAGCCACTAGTCTCACCAGGCGCACTCTTACCGTTTCCTGGCTTCTTAAACTTTGGCTTACCTACAGCTAGGTCGCCATGAGCCTTGCCCTTACCTTTACCTTTGTTGTAAATCGTGAGAACATCCTGCTTCACGCTCCCACTCAATTTCATATCCTTCTCGGTCTGTACGAGAAGGGAGTGTAGCTCATGAGGACTCTTTTTCAAGTCATTCATATAGTAGTTCGCCTGAAAAGGGCAAAACCATCGTGAAGAGAATGAAGCATTCAATCAATGACAATGCTCTCACCGATTTTATAATTGATGCCTCCGACTTCTCGACATTCTCAATCATGTGAAGAATGTGTGGGCTAACCGGTTGGCCCTTCTGGAGTTTTGCATCAAAGAAGCGACAGGTATGCTCATATGTAAGGATTCTCGGTGCCTTTGAGAACTCGTTAGTGAGCGTGGTGAAAATCTTGTTTGCACCTTGGGCAATGAAGCGTCTCTGCAAATTGGTTTCCATTGCAAAGATGAGTACGTTCTTTATCGCACCCGCTTCCATAACGAAATCACTATAAGCGAGTGACTCGTTGACTCCTGCATTTAGGCCTGGGTTGACCGGTATTAGCTCAGTTAAATACCTGAGCTTACCGTCAGCAGTGGCTGCATTCCGTAATGCCGCCTCCCGTCCGCAAAATTGGACCCATCATTCTTGATCGAGTGGGTGATTCATTTGGTCCATGAACATTTTTAGCCAGGACGAACGATCTAGTGTGGCACTAGGCATTGGGATTGCGTTATTTCCAGCCATTTGTTGTAACAGTATTATTGATAATAAACGTGTTCTACACTGCGAAAGAAGAATAAAAATAATAAGCATGTGCATCGTTTTGATTTTAAGTCTAATGAACTAATGTCATAACGCGAAGACTCAAAACATTTATACAATTGACCTCCCTCAAGAATTATATAAATGACCCCAAGACTCAATTCTCTGTAAATTAATAAGCTAACCTTTTAGCTAATTCTACCATTAGAATTCTTGGTCGATAAATTTCTGTAAATACTATCTTTAGTCCATCATAATCACGAGAAACTCTTCGGACTATGATGTTGAGGTAAACTAAGTCAACGCAACTACTTACCCAACGTAGAAGGGGTCATATTAGGCCTACCGACGAAGAAGGGATTCATAGATGTTTGCCCTTATAAAGACTAATCTCAATTTCCGTTTTAGAGGAAGATCCCATCAACTTTATCTTAATTCATTTTAAGTGAACTATAATCTAGCATGCGAGAATGAATAAACTAAGGTGATGGCTTATAGACTGTGACATCTGCATGTCTATGAAAACTAACATACAACCTATATGAGTCAATTTTCATGAATTTTAGTAGTAGGTGGTTTGGTTTTAGGCGGAATATGATGCAATTACTAACATGTGAATGAAAAGCAATAAAATGATAAACGTAAAAAAAACAGTAAAAGTCCTAGTGTGGCCTATCCTATCAAAATGAATAATAAATACAAGTTTGGAATCCATCCTTGGACCCGAGAACCTTGTCTTGATGTTCCATCTTGATCCATGTAGCGGGAGTGAGCTTGAATCTTCATCTTTAGTCTTCTTTGAAATTACAATAAATAAAATTACATAATTGATCTATTTATTACATTCTAATTTCAAAACCCAAAACTAAAATAAAGGAGATTCGAGATCTCATAATTACATAAAAAATCATGTTTCCTTCATTACGAAAACATAATTTGACTAAGGCCACACTAAGTATTACAAAATACAACCGATTGCAAAATTAAATACGTAAATAAAATTCATTCATTCGATTCATTCAACAAAAATAAAAGCATCAACTAAAATAAATTAAACATTCATAACACAATACCTTAATTATGTTGATTAATTTATCCAAACCACCTATTTAAATTAAATTAAGTGACAATTCCGCAATTTAATCACATTAATTTCATTCTTAATTCATATTAAACTTGTAATATGAATTCTATCCGTCAAAATTTTAAACTGCTTTAAAATAACTTGGTATCTTTAAATTGTGAACCGATTCACAATAATTAATTAGCCAAAATAAAACAAAACAAAAACTCCTTTTTTTTTATTTGTACACGGCTGGAAAAATAAACAACAAAAAAAATTTTTTTTTTTTAAATTCCAGCTCAAACACGGCTGAAGGAAAACAGTCCCCCTTTTGTTTTTTTTTATTCGGCAATTAGGAAAAACAAAAAAAAACTTTCCATATTTTTTTTTTCTCTTTCGGCAATAAGGCAAATAAAAACTTTCCCTTTTTTTTCTCGGTTTACCAAAAAAAAAAAACAAAAACAAATCTTTTTTTTTTTTTTTTTTTACGGCAAACCCTAAAAACGACCTCCCTTTTTTTTCTTTCTTTTGCGGCAATATGCCCTAAAACAAGATTTGATGACTAAATTGTTTACCTTTGCTATTAGAACATGATTTAGCATGTGAAATAATAAACATGATTAATTTATATGCCAAAAACTATATAGCAAAAACAATCTTTTTATCATAAACAAGACGATTCTATTTAATTTTAACTTAATCTGCATTAAATCAAAAACTACCAATTCTTCATATGATAATATTAACTGATTAAAAACTATAATATGAAAAATAAAATGGAACAATATCATCAAACTAAAAGAACAAAAAAACGGCAGAGGAAAAAAAAACAAATCGGCACAAAAAAAATTAATCAAGATTAAAATCGTGGCCTAGTGCTCTGATACCACTTGTGGGAAATAATCTGTATACTTCACTTTATTAGAAGGATTATAACGAATTTAACAATGATGATTAAAGGTCATAAACGAAATACATAAACAAAGTATAATGATTCAGAATTAACCTTCGGTCCTAGCAAATATGGCCTAAGAACAATATCAAAATTGATATTCGCCTATTAGTTGCACCCAAGACGATATGAGATGTGCCCTTTGATTATGCTAGAAATCGATCTAAAATTTTCTGTAAAATTTAGTTGTTTTTGTGTTTTTCTGATGAGAGAGAGGAGGCAAGGTCAAGAAAAAGCATTAGGGTAGAAATAATTTTCTCCCTTTCTTTTTATACAGACCGAAATTGGGAGTCAATTAGGAAAGAAAAATCTTTCCTAATTTTCGGCCAAACTGACCGAAATAAGGAGTAAATTCTCCTTATTTTTGGTCTTTCCAAAAATATATAATATGTGTTGAATTGTCATCTAGTGAGGATCGAACCCATGACCTCTTGGTATGTGTACCCTCACTATTACCACTATGACACATTCATCTTGTTGATATTAAATATAACTGATTATATTTAATTACGAATTAACAGATTAATTCGTCCAAGCTAACATTATATACATTTAATTAAATATAACTTATTATATTTAATTTACGAATTGATGATTAATTGTCTCAACTAATATTATTTAATTTTCATTAAATAATTATCTCATCAACACATTGACTAACTTTTTAGTCGTATTGGGCATCAATGTGATTATATTTCTATAACCACATTTCTCAAACACGTCCTATAGGTGTGACCTTTAGGGACCAGTTGATCACCGCCATCTGTATGATAATAACGTCAAACTTTCTAGCAAGCCAACCATTATTAGGTAAACGTTAATCAACTGATTAAATATACGAAGTATACCCTTGTGAACCTGTAAGAGATTTACAAATGTTATCACACTAATTTGTGGAGGACACAAGCTCCAACAGAAATAGGAGTAACCGAAAAATCCCCAATGACAAGAATCTCAAGTTTGCTAGTTTTAAGAGCCGGGAAGGCCAACATGACAAAGTAAAGAAGAAGGGGAAGGAGTAAAAAGGGAGGTCCCTCATGGATTGGCCCTACTCTATTTTGCAAAGGTTCAAAACTTATTCATGCTTACTTGATGAGCATTCACAAGCTTTTGACCAACTTTTAAGGGCCTTGAGCTCTATGGACAATAGATTTCAATATTTCAAACTAGTTTGGTGGAGTCCTATCTCAAACCACCATTTGTAAAATATTCCTTTCTACAACTTTGCATTGTTAAATTTTGAACGTACTTTTAGATTACTTGCATTTTTCTACATGAGAGTTGTGAGGGAGGGTTCTTTACCCATTCTTTGAGCAAATTTTCAGAAATTGATAAGAAGGAAGCACAAAAGGGTGCAAGGGAAAGAATAGGCATGAAACGATTGAAGGGTTGATAATGAACAGCTCAGGACGCACATCCCGATAGCAGCCCGCTCGTCCCGAGCTGTGCTTCAGGCAAAATAGATTGTTGTCACAAAATCCGCGCGACTTGGATCCAGGACGCACGTCCCACTACTGTACCCGTACTCAGTAGATTGAATCATAAAAAAAAACAACTCAGCAGATGAAAGTATGAAACACCGTTCGGTGCTTCTTTTAGCTAAAACATGAGAAGCCATTTAAATTATGTCATCCCCCTTTCTCTACATCCAAACATAAAGAATTCCAGATTTGGTTGAAAAAAGCGTGTAATAAACCAACATTCTTGTTTCAGTGGCTCCATAATCACTCAATCAATCAGTTTATCACTTCCTTTCCTTTTGCTTTACATTAATTTCCTTTCTGGTGTTCACTTCCAAATTGTTTAATTAGTTTTAGTGCGTAGTTCAGCTCCAAGTTTGTGTGATTGGATTTTAGTTGAATTGATTTATACTCCCTCCAATTTCCTATTATCTTCTCTCTTTCCTTTTTCACACAAGTTTGATTATCTTCCCTCTTTCCTTTTTTGGTAAGTTTCATTCATTATTTTATTATTTTCTCTCTCATAAAAATCAATAACTCCCACTACTTTATCCATTCTTTTATTCATTATTCATTTTTTATTATTTTCTCTCACCTATAATCTTTACAATTTATAATATTTATCAATACTTTATTCCTCTTTCTTCCCCTTTATTATTTTTTGTACCCAAAAGAAAGGGGAAGATATTAGGAAATTGGAGAGAGTATATGTTGGGAAATTAGCGCCAATCTCCCACGCGCAACGAAAGCAACCAATCGACAATTAAACCGTAAAAGTAAATAAACGTAAGCAATAATAAGATGAGACAGTATTTAGGGTCAAACCCAGGGCAAAACCTTCCAAACCGGAAGTAAAACCCACTAGCCAAATCGACTAGAATCCACTATAATAATATAGTACCAGTACAACGTAACCGTCTCGAATTAAATACTAATTCGAAACCCACAATAAAATAAGATATCAACCTCTAGACCTCCAGTAATATTAGTCAATGCCACTAATATCACTCCTAGAGTAACCTCCTAAATTATTGTATAAAAACACCCGTTGTACTCCACCTCACCCTCAAATCCCGACTGTATGTTTATTTACAGTCACCTTGTTTGATTATATTTTGTGAGATACTTTTATCAAAGGATTTGTCATCCTTTATATAGCCATGTGAAATTGACGTTAAAGTTTACAACCATAAATCACTTCACGTTACCAACACATGAATTAAAACAAATTCATAGGTTTTTCCACTTCCATTACGTAATGTTAACCAAATGAATTAATATTCATTTAACATCACACAATGTTGCATGTACTAAATTAATACATGTAACACTTCTCATTAAGCTTTGGGTTGGATGTTACTCAACAAATCTCCCCCTCCAACACAAGAGATCACCACCGAGGAATCAACCATTGGCCTTTTGAAATCACCAGCTGCAAACCCGAGTTAGTATCCGGTCCTCACCCTAACTCACTATCACGGCCAATGCATCGTGTACAGCCTAAACCTAGTCAATGGCGTTACTTGACTCCGGAGTTAAACCTCTTACTCTCCACCTTTCCACCAGCAGGAATTTTACCTTTGCGCCCGTCTGTAACCTGAAAACAATTTACCTTCATCGCCTCTTCCGCGAACGAAACACGTGCACGACTTTTCCATTTCCAGCTATCCTTTGAGGTTTGTACTTCATATGCATCCAGACGGTATAAACCACGATGCAGCTCTTCCTTCATGAGGACCATAGAACCCTTAGTAACTTTTATTACTCCCCCATGAGCTTTACATACCCATAACCTTCGGAGTTCAGTTGACTAAGTGAAATTAAATTCTGCCGCAACTTTGGAACATAAACAACCTTGTCCAAAGTGTGCACCACCCCATTTGACATTTTGATTTTGACCACCCCAACACCCATGACATCAACTATTGAGTTATCAGCCAAACTCAATTTCCTAGCCACGCCTTCTTGGAGCTCATCAAAACTATCCTTCCGGGTGCAAATGTGGTTGAGACAACCAGAATCTAATATCCATTCTTCCTTGGAAGACACGTCGTTCACATCCGTGACCGCAAATATGTCACTACCATCGGTAAGGAAACAACCACTACTTCCTTCGTCGGCAACCAAGTTGGTGTCGCCCTTGTTTTCTTCATTCCCGCATTTCTTAGGACAGAACCGCCTAATATGCCCAAGGTCACCACACTTGAAACACTTTACATCATTATTTCCAGAAGCGTTCCTAGATCGAGACCTGCAATACTTCGATCCATCCTCCCTGTTAAACGATCGACCTCTCCCATCTCGAGCAACTGTAACTGTACCCGTACTGTCACTCCGTACCCCAGCCTTGTCCTTCTTCCTCGCATCAAAGGACAATAAAGCTGTTTGTGCTTGCTCCACCGTGACGGTGTCTTTACCGCACAAAATAGTATCCACATAAGTCTCATATGTGTTCGGGAGAGAATTGAGAAGTAATAACGCCTTATCTTCCTCCTCAAGCTTTACTTCGATCTTTTTTAACTCGTCTAACAGTCCATTGAACAAATTCACATGTAAAATTAAATTATCATCCTCATCCATCCTCAATCGATATAACCGCCGCTTCAAAAGCAACTTGTTGGTCAAACTCTTTGCCATGTAGAGTTTCTCCAACTTTTCCCATATCACTGATGGAGAGTCGTCATCAAGAACACAATTGATGACAGAATCCGAGATGCACAACCTAATAGTACTTGCACACTTAGTGCAAACCTCTTCCCAGTCGGCATCACTCATCTTCTTCGGCTTACCGTCAACTCCTTTCAAGGCTCTAGCCAAGCCAAGATGAACCAGAAGATCCTTCATCCTTCTTTGCTAAAGGGTGAAACTACTTTTACCATCAAATTTTGGTACTGCAAATTGAAACCCCATATTTGACATCCTTGCCAATTAAACCAGCCATCAGACCGAGCCTAGTGGCTCTGATACTACTGTTGGGAAATTAGCGCCAATCTCCCACGCGCAACGGAAGCAACTAATCGACAATTAAACCGTAAAAGTAAATAAACGTAAGCAATAATAAGATGAGACAGTATTTAGGGTCAAACCCAGGGCAAAACCTTCCAAACCGGAAGTAAAATCCACTATCCAAATCGACTAGAATCCACTATAATAATATAGTACCAGTACAACGTAACCGTCTCGAATTAAATACCAATTCGAAACCCACAATAAAATAAGATAACAACCCCTAAACCTACAGTAATATTAGTCAATGCCGCTAATATCACCCCTAGAGTAACCTCCTAAATTATTGTATAAAAACACCCGTTGTACTCCACCTCACCCTCAAACCCCGACTGTATGTTTATTTACAGTCACCTTGTTTGATTATATTTTGTGAGATACTTTTACCAAAGGATTTGTCATCCTTTATATAGCCATGTGAAATTGATGTTACAGTTTACAACTATAAATCACTTCACGTTACCAACACATGAATTAAAACAAATTCATATGTTTTTCCACTTCCATTACGTAATGTTAAACAAATGAATAAATATTCATTTAACATCACACAATGTTACATGTACTAAATTAATACATGTAACACTTCTGGTCGACACGTTTTTATTTCGGATGCTATATTCTATTTTTCGTAACAATTGTCGTTGGAAGCACCTAGACCAAAACACAATTTATAACTTCACAAACAACTTTACAATAAGTAAAGAGGCAAGTAAAGGTCGGATCCCAAGGGACGGGAATTGAGATGAGATTTCTATTGAAACTAGTGGTGTCTTAGGGGTGTCACAATTTGGGTTGATGTAGAAGGTCACTAAACTAAATAGCAATGAAAGTAAATAAGCAAGATGAATTGAAAGGGTTGTAAACAATTGATAAAAAGCACTAGGGTGTCATGGGGTCATAGGGGATTCATGGGAATTGATCATACAAACATGTTCTCAAATTATAAGCAAGCAATTATTGTTGTGATGGATTGAGTTGGGTTATATCTTATAATCCTAGGAAAGTTTGGGTCCCGGAGCCGAATCGATTAGATTGTACAACACCTACAAGTCGACTTAGTCTTCCCTACTCAACAACATGCATGGTCTAATGAGACTCGAGTTGGTTTATGTCTTACAAGTCTCATTGAAAAGATAGGTGATGGGTAAAAAATGCAAGGATTCATAGGCTCACATTTCATCAAACATAACATGTGCATGAGTTGAGATCAAAACAAGCAAACAAATAAACCATGAAAGCATATTAATTTAAGCATGAATCATTCCCCATGTTGGTTTCCCCTAATTACCCATTAACCCTAGCTATGGAACTACTCACTCATTATCATGTTGAACATGCTAGCAAGGTTGTCAATCATACCAACAAAGTGAAACATGATGAACAAATGAAAGTAATTAGCAATAATTAAAAAGGGATTAAGAGAATTATACCTACTAATGATTCCAATAATAAAGCAAAGAATAATAGAAGTACTTGATGCTTGATTGAGAGGTTGTCAATCTCCCAATAATAACCCAAATAATCTTCAATTACCCAAAATAAAGGATGAACAAAAGAGAGATTAAGGAAATAAAACTTGTATTAAAACTTGATTAATTGTTGATTACAAAACTAAAGAGAGATTTGATTGATATTAACTACTCTAAGAATTGATAAGAAGAACATGCTCTTCTAATTAGACTAATGGGGTATTTATAGTGGAAATTAGGTGGGTGCATTAGGGTTAACTAAGGGCTTAAATGACGATTAAGTCCCTACTTAGGGAAACGCCGGTATTTTCTGAAGGAAGGGCATCTTTCTTGAAGCTAGAAGAAACGGATTTGCGTTGTCTTGGAATCCGTACGTCTTAGGCACGGGACGGCCGGATTCAGGAATCTCTGCCCGGGCGTCTTTGAGAGAAGACGGGCATCTTCTAGGTGCTGCTGCCCGAGCGTCTTTGGTAGAAGACGCACGGATTGTGATCCTGGGGGACGGGTGTCTTCAGGGGAAGACGGGCGGATTGCTGCTCAGCCGTGTTTCTTCTTCTTTTCTTCCCTTTTCTTCATAAAATCCTTGGGGATTTCCTTTGGGATGCAAGGATCTTTCCTCATCATTGCCCAACTACTATAATATGTACAAAGGCCTTCTAATCTTGTCTCTCCTTGATGCTTGGTCATTGGATTCAATCAATTTAGTCTCATTTTGCCATGAAAATGCAAGGTTTGCACTCCTTTTCTACCAAGGACACAAAACCTCAAAGAATATGCAAAACAAAGGACTAAAGACAATAAATGACCCAAATATGCACTAAAAAGCATGGGAACAAGGTTAATTCAGGGACTAAATGTGCGCTAATTATGGTCACATCAAATATCCCAAAACCGAACATTTGCTCGTCCCGAGTAAAGAGGTGACAAAGTCTAAGACCATTATTTAAACTAGCCTAATAACATAGTCGATATGAGACAATTAGCGGGTCTCACTCCGCCCCTTCAACTCACAACAAGACAACCATAAGGTAGGATGCCTTCTTGCAAGGCAAGGTGGGTCTTGCCAAAATGGCGACACATCCAAACATTAAGCACACAAAATCAAATAATGGATGCATCTACAAAAGGAATAGCCACTTCCTCATCAAGTGGCGGAGGCAACTAAAAGAGAACAAATTTAAGAGCATATATTCCGTTACAAATACTAGTTCAACAAATTACTAAGGCTAAGAGGATGGCACTAAATCACCTCCAAATAGTGTTAAACTAGACTACTTTCGTCCTCAATTTCCAAATACTTTCGTCAAGAGCGATCGGATGGTTATGGAATGATGATCCCCATGATGCTAGTAGCATATGACATGACAAGTCTCGAGTTCTCTACAAAAGTAAAGGTCATGGATCGTCCCAAGCTCGACAAAGTGGCTTGACAAAAAGGCTTTTTGGGAATGAAATGCTTAAATCTTTATAAACAAGGGTGGATATGACTAGTATTCAAAATTTGACCTCATTCAACTTTCACATTTCAAAAATTAGAGATGGGGTTTGTCCCTTCCGTGCTAATGTCCTTTGCTTTCGCCAATCGCTTATTAGGCAACCGGTTAACCTCTAGACAATAGCTTTTCGGGGTGATAGTCACTCTGTCTCTGGGCGGTTGAATTCACAACCGTGTGGGGGGCCAATTCAATGGATCCCTCTCCAAAGCACATCGAAGTGGTACGCCTCCATCAAAACAACTAAAATTCTCAATATTTCAACAATTCATAACATTTGAGGTTTCCTTGGTAATAAAACGTTTCCACATACAAAATCTTTGAAATGAGCACTTCAAACTTATTGATAGAAAGTATTTTTGGGTTGCCGTACCACAAGGTCAATCAAGGTCACCTAGACAAGTTAACCAAGTCCACATCGCATCACGGGGTTGGATAGGTGACTCACATGCAAACCCTTGACTAGGCTTTGGGTCATGGGTCAAAAGACACTAGTATGACACTATCTAGGGATTCTACCAACTAATATGACATATAAACTAAATGCAAGTCCTAAGTTCACATTGTCATACCGCATCAATCAAAATAAAGCCACATAGTCATTAACATAAAGAGGAAAAAGGAGATTGGAAAGATCATACCATGCGGTCTTCAATATCCTCATGTCTCGGATGTGGCGTAGTCGATCAATGTGAACAAGGATAGAACAAACACAATATATACAATAATATATACATGACTACACTACAAAGGAAAATAACATGTTTTTGGTTTTTCAATTTTCAAATTTTTATGGTTTTTTCGAAATTTTTCAATTTTTTTGAATTTTTTTGAATAAAAGTTAAGTTAGAATTCCCCATCCCCACACTAATATGGGCATTGTCCTCAATGGCCAAAATGATGGGAAATTATGCAAACATGATGCATGATTTCTACACTAAATGCAATCTACACTAATCTACACTACATGATGCATGGTTTTTTGTTTATGACGGAGAGGATAATTTAGATTACCTCCCGTTGTGTATGTATGTACTTCCCCAAACCGAGTTAGACATTATTGTTAATGTCCTAAGGTTGGGTGTAGTTCATGCACACACTATGCAATGCATTAAACTAAATTTGTCATTTTGGATTTTTAAAAGTGGGAACAATAAAATGAGAACACCTCAATAGAGCCGAGGTGTTAGTCCTCTATGGTGCTAGGAATACTCCAACAATGATCAAGATTAATAAAATACAACAAAGAGAGAAGTAGACAAATCTCAAGAGGGTAGGAGCCTCCATAGTTTGCTAATCTTCCATCATATCATCACTATCATCTTTTTCCTCACTAGAAGTGGAATCATCACCACTTCTCTCCACTTTCTTGTTCACCTTGCTCATCATCCTCTTGTCCTTCTTCACTAGCTTCTTCATCAATGTTATCATCAACAACCGCATCAACCGCATCACCAACAACCTCATCATCACCCGGAATACCCCTAGATGCACTCGGAAAGATGACTTCCCTATCCGCCCAACTAGGCAAAGGACATGAAGGGTCAAGTAGTCCTTGCCTAGCTAAGTGAAGGAGGGGTGGATATTGTGCTAAGTAAGCATCTTCCGGTCCTTGAAGGCTTGCTTGTGCATCTCTTGCATAAGAAGAGTCACATAATCTTTGCTTGCTACAACACCTTCGGGCTTGAACTCTTGGTACTTGAAATGATAGGGTGGTGTGACAATGGAAGAGGAGGGCATTTAAATTTCACCCTTTTGTTGTTGGATGATGTATTCGGCCTCTTTTGAAAGGGGAAGGAGATAGTTGGTCCGGTGGACACTTAAACGACAAATCTTCGAAGGCAAAGTAAAAGATCTAGCCTCACTAGTGAGCCACCCATACTTGGTGTCAAGAGGGTTATGAGAGACCCACTTGTACTTGTTTATCATAGTATCAATATCAATGAGATGACCACCCTTCTTTGCCTTATACTTGCTATCCTTGTTGAAGTTAGGAACAAAGTATTTAGCCAAAAGAGTGACTAGACCTCCATTCACAATGACGGTAGTGCCTTGCTTCCCACAATCAACATTTAGCCATCTATCCACCAAAAGTCTTAGAGAGTTGAAAGGCTTGGTGAATTCCCTTCCAATGTTCAAGGCCGACTCAAGAAGAACAAAATCGAGTTTGGTGAAATGGTTGGTGTCTTTTCTTGCAATGATGGTGTTTCCTACAACCTTGTGCCACACTCTAATGCCCGGATGGTGGACTAATAGAGCGCGACTAGCATGAAAGCTCTCGAATTTCCTTCCGGAAATTGCCTCCCAAAGAGGGTCGGGGTCATATTTGCCAACATTCTTGAAATAACTCGGTGAATCACTAAGACCCAAAGCTTTACCCATTTCCTCAAAGGAGATGCGCCTACTAACATTAGCTAGGCGAAACTCGATGGTTTCCATAGTCTCAACCTTGTTAACTTTCAAAGAACTCAAAAATTCTAAGGTAAGGGAGGGGTATGTCAATTCTTTTGTTGTAAACAATTTCTCCAACCCCATGGCTTTAAAGAAGCCTCTAGTTTGCTCAAGGACACCCAACTTATCTAAGGCATCTTCACAAATAAACTTGGTGGATAGAAATGATTTTCTAGCAAACTTGGAAAAAGTGTCCCTATGGAATTTGGAAATGAAAATTACCTCCGGATAATTCGAAAGTTGAGCAATTTCCGGAGTAGTAGATGTTGTTGCTTCCATGGGAGGTTATTGTTGTTGCACCTCCAAGTTTGGGCTAGCTACCACCATAGCCAATGCTTTCTTTGCTTGAAGACTCTTTTGTCTTGATGAGAGTGCCTTTGCCTTTGTTGCTTTTGTTGCTCCCTTTGTCTTTGCCATTGATGAATAAACCAAGAAAAGTGAAAAATTTTCAATTTCTAGTGCACCCAAATCGATTTAAAGATGAAAGGCTTTGCCTTTATGAATTCAAAAATCGACTCAAAGGTTGAAGATTTTGTGATTGGTTTTGATTTTTGTTGAAAGAGGAGTGATTAATTTGTTGTTAAAAGGATGTTTTGATTTGATTTTGGTGAATGTTGTTAAGGAATCTTGTTTTTGTAATGGAGAGGATGAGGGTTTTGGAGTTATGGAGTTTATGGGTAGTGTTTTGAATGAAGGAATGAGAAAATGAATGTGGGATGGGGTTTATAATAAACCCGAAAAATTTGAAATGCAGGGGGAGACGGGCGGCTTTCCTTCGGGACGTCCGGATTCTGTCTGGATGGGCTTCAGAATTCTCGCCTAAACACGGGCGGATTTGAACAAAGACGGGCGGATTTGAAAACACGGGACGGGCGTCTTTCAGAGAATACGGGCGGATTCCTTTCCAGGGATTTTTCTTGTTTTCCTCAGCCAAAAAGACGAGCGTCTTCCCTTCAGGACGGGCGTCTTTATGAAGACGGGCGGATTCTATTGCAGGACGCCCGGATTCGTTAACAGTCACAAAATTTCAGAAATTCAGCTCAGAAGGACGGGCGTCTTCTGCCCAATATGCCCGGATTGTCTGAAGACGGGCGGATTCTCTTGAAACCGCTCGGGTTCTACCCCTTTTACCCGGATTCAGTTCCATCCGTGTACCTTGCATATCCCTTGTCATTTTTCATTCTTCAAAATCTCGTGTTCTTCATTGTGGGGGCACTACTAAGGCATGAATAGCCTAGGCAATTGTTATCCCCACACTAAGCTAAAGCACTACGCATTAATTGAAATTATTAGTCCCTCCCTCACTTCTCTCAAACATGATAATTATCTTGATCAAGGCATAAAAAATCCAAAAAATCCAAAAATGCAAATTAAGAATTTAAAATGCGAGTTAGGGAGTTAGAAATATTTAAAAATGGTGGTTTAGGGAGGACTCCACCAAACTCTCATTCTTGATGAGATGTCAAGGGGGCATGTCCAAGGTGTTGTTGATGTTGCTCAACACCTTGAAAAAGTAATCGAAAGCTTGTTCATTGTCGTGATAAAGTTCTTCAATAGATCTTTACCCTTGTTGTCGGTCTTGATCGATAGCATTACCAATGTAGGGATTGAAAATCCCTTCAAACTCATCGTCCCAAAGACCACAAACTTCATCCACTTGATCAATAAAGATCTCTTGAGTTGATAGAGACAACTCTCCCAATTTCTTGTTTTGGCCAATGAGGCCATCTTCTTCATTGCTTGACTTTGGTGAGCTTTGCAAGCTCTCTTTGTTACAATTCACTTGTTCTTTGAATGGAGCATCTTCAATTTTCTTCTTCCATTGGAGTTCCGACTTCTTCCTATCATCCTTCCGGCTATAATGATCGATCATGAAACATGGTTCATGTAAACGGGGAGCTCTCATAGTCTTGTCAAGATTGAAAGTTATACTCTCATCTCCCACTTCTAGAGTGAGCTCTCCATGTTTCACATCAATCACCGCACCCGCGGTGTGTAAGAAAGGTCTTCCTAGAATGATTGGAATGTTGGAATCTTCTTCCATATCAACAATGACAAAGTCCACCGGGATGAAAAATTTCCCAATTCGTACGGGAGCATCTTCCCTTATCCCTAATGGTGTCTTCGTCGATTTATCGGCCATTTGGAGTGTGATATTGGTGCATTTAAGCTCTCCCATCCCCAACCTTTTACTCACCGAGTACGGCATAACACTCACGCTAGCCCCTAGATTAGATAAGGCTTTGTTGATCGTGGTGTCGCCAATGGTACACGGTATTGAGAAGCTTCTCAGATCCTTGAGTTTTGGAGGTGAACTCCCTTGAAGTATTGCACTACTCACCTTAGTGAAGGCGATAGTCTCAAGCTTCCGGATCGACTTCTTCTTTATGAGGATGTCTTTCATGTATTTCGCATAGGCCGGCACGTGATTGATTAATTCCGTGAAAGGAATTGAGACTTCCAAATTCTTCACAATTTCCATAAACTTTCCAAGTTGATCATCAAATTTGGGCTTGGCTTGACGACTTGGAAAAGAAAGTCTAATCACAATGGGCTCCTTCTCCTTGACCTTGTCTTCATTTTTCTTTGAAATTTCTTCCTTTGATGATTCTCCGTCTTTGGAGTTTTGCACAATTTCTTCTTTATCACTAGCTTCCACAACTTCATCCTCAACTTTCTTCTTCGGTGCTTCATACCTTGTACCACTTCTCAAATGAATGGCACTAACCGTTTCATGTCTTAGGGGATTACTTTGAGGTGGTAATTGCCCCTTTTATCTTCGTGAGCTTGAAGATGCTAGTTGAGTTAATTGGGTTTCCAATATTTTGGTGTGAGCTAGGATGTTGTTGATGGTGGTTTCCTTTGCTTGACTATCTTTTTGCATTTGAGTGAAAAACTCTTGTTGATTCTTTTGCATTTGAAGGACCGCTTTTTGAACATCAAAACCTTGGTCATTTTGTTGATTGTATGGATTTTGATTTTGGTAACCTTGGTTTTGGTTGTAAAAGGGTCTTTGATTTTGGTTTCTCATGGGAGGTGGGGTGTATGTTGTTTGAGGGTTTTGAACATTTTTGCTTTTGTATGAGAGATTTGGATGGAATTTGGTGTTTTCATTGTAATAGTTGGAATAAGGGGTACCACTCTTGTATGCTTGGAAAGCATTCACTTGTTCATTTGTTCCCCTACATTCACTTGAGTCATGTCCCAAAGTTCCACAATTCTCACATATCCCACTTGGGATTGATGAGGATGCCGTCATGGCATTAACATGATGCTTTGGTGATTTTGAGGCTTCTTCAAGTCTAGCCATAGCTTTTTCAAACTTCAAATTGATTGTGTCAATGTGAGCACTAAGTTGAGCACCCAATTGAGTAACGGAGTCCACTTCATGCTTTCCTCCTCTAGTAGCCTTGCGAGGTCTACTATATTGTGAGTTATGGACCGCCATTTCCTCAATTTTGTTCCAAGTTTGATTGTCATCAACTTCGGTGAACATTCCATTTGATCCCATGTTGAGAATGTTCCTTGAATTTTCATATAGACCGTTCCAAAATTGTTGTACCAAGAACCACTCGCTAAGTCCATGGTGAGGACATGAGCGACAAATTCCCTTGAACCACTCCCAAGCTTCATACAAAGATTCTTCATCCCTTTGCTTAAAACCCGTAACTTGAGCTCTTAGCATGTTAGTCTTTTCCGGTGGGTAGAATTTTTTGTAGAAAGCTAGAGCCAACTTTTTCCAAGAATAAATTCCGAGATTGGCCTTATAAAGGCCCTTCAACCATTGTTTCGCGGTGCCAATTAGAGAAAAAGAAAATAAGACCCATCGAATTTGGTCTTGAGTTACACCGGTTTGAGAAATCGCATCACAAAAGTCACAAAAGGTCTCCATATGAGAATGAGGGTCTTCACTAGGCATCCCCCCAAATTGACTCCTTTCGACTAATTGGATAAATGCGGATTTGGCAATGAAATTTCCGGTTAGATGTTGTGGTGTGAGAGTACCATTGGGTAGGTTCTCCTCGGTGGGTACGGAATGTGATGAAAACTTAGGCATTGTGGGTTGATTTTGTGTTGTATTTTGTGTTGGGTTCTCCTCACCTTCTCTTGCAAAAGGGTTGATGAACTCAATAGTTGGTTGAATATCTACAACCTCACTAATACCTCTCAAATTTCTCCTAGCAAGTCTTCTATTGGTTGTCAAAGTTCTTTCGATTTCACGATCAAAAGGTAACAAATCACCTTGTGACCTTCTAGACATGCAAAATATCAAACAACTCGAAAATAATTAGAACAAACCTTGAGGAGTTTTACTTCCTCAAGGCAAAGAAAGACACAACTAATAACAATATAAGAAAATCTAAATCAAGATAACACCGTCCCCGGCAACGGCGCCATTTTTGGTCTGCACGTTTTTATTTCGGATGCTATATTCTATTTTTCAGAACAATTGTCGTTGGAAGCACCTAGACCAAAACACAATTTATAACTTCACAAACAACTCTACAATAAGTAAAGAGGCAAGTAAAGGTCGGATCCCAAGGGACGGGAATTGAGATGAGATTTCTATTGAAACTAGTGGTGTCTTAGGGGTGTCACAATTTGGGTTGATGTAGAAGGTCACTAAACTAAATAGCAATGAAAGTAAATAAGCAAGATGAATTGAAAGGGTTGTAAACAATTGATAAAAAGCACTAGGGTGTCATGGGGTCATAGGGGATTCATGGGAATTGATCATACAAACATGTTCTCAAATTATAAGCAAGCAATTATTGTTGTGATGGATTGAGTTGGGTTATATCTTACAATCCTAGGAAAGTTTGGGTCCCGGAGCCGAATCGATTAGATTGTACAACACCTACAAGTCGACTTAGTCTTCCCTACTCAACAACATGCATGGTCTAATGAGACTCGAGTTGGTTGATACGTGCATTTTATATAGTCTTTTTAGCCTATTTTATGCACGTATTTCCATGCTTTTATCGTAGTTTTATGCTACGAAATGCCCCGAATATGCTACTTTGGGTTATTTTGTCTTATTTGCAGGAATGAACCAGAAAGTAGTGATATCAAGCCTTTTACCATCCATTTAGCATGCATTCGGAGGAAGAGTGAATTTGGAGCGGGAATGTAGCTAGTTTGGGATGCGCAAAGAAGAAAGATAGCTAGGCGAGCAAAGGAAGAACTTCAAATTGCTAGTGCCTACTTTGGAGAGCCATATCTCGAGTTATACAACAGATATCCAGGTGATTCCAATTGGAGATGAAAGTTTGTCCTCTTAGCTTTCCAACGCCACCGGAATCGCCCTATTTGCCCAAGTAACGAAGAAATGGCAGCCGTTTGAAGTTCAGTGCGCAAAGCAGGAAAAGTACTCGATCGAGTAGATAAATCACTCGATCGAGTACTAGCTACAGCGAGAAGGTTATTGTCGAGTATGATTAGATTTATTCTTATGTTTATCTTATATCTAGTTAATAATAATAATACTACTTAGTATAAATAAGATAGTTTTAGACCTAATGGGGATATCATTCATTCCATGGACTTGGTGGAGGCAGAGGAACACGTTACTACTCTCCCTCTTCTCCTCTCTTATTTTTAACATACACTGTTACTTTGCTACTGTTCTTTCTTCCGGATCTATTTGAGTAATTAATTCTTTCCCTTTCTTTTCCTCTTTAATTTATGCTTATGATTATTGTTCTCCCTTTATTTCTTATTTTCCCTTTAATTATGTCTAGCTAAATCCCGTAGTGTGTTAGGATTAGGGAAGCCGTGGTAGCAATGTTTTAATTGACTTTCTCTGATTAGCCTTGCGATAGGAATTGTATTAGGCAATTTAATTGTTATCCGGTCGAATGAATGCATGCAGGAGACCATAAATCTAGTTAACCCCGACCTGGATCGAAAGATTGGAAGGGAAGACTTGCTTAATTACAATAGGGTATTGCAGTGAGGGCGAAAGTTAAGCTGTTTACGCTCTAGGGCGGTTTAAGGACCGAAAGGTGACGACCATAGCTCTTCTTATCAATAGTCTAATCACTTTAGTATTACCGATAGTATATTTGCCACAGATGAGACCGACTCCTAGCATATTTCCTTCCCTCTATTGTTAATTTCTTCTATTTTTATCTCTCTTTCCTTAGTCTCTTTAGTTCAGTTGAAATAATCAAAACCCTCCAGAAAATTCATAGACTGAGATAAGACACTTAGAACTCCCTACCTCCCTGCGGATCGACCCTTACTACCGCTTGCTAGTTGTAGTTTGGAATTTATAAATATTATTTTTGGTACTCACTTCGACAGGTATCAAATTTTGGCGCCGTTGCCGGGGAGGCAGCGTAGTTTTATTTGTTTTTATTCAGTTTATTTCTTGTCTCAAGGAGCTTCGGTTCCTTGAGACCGTTATTATGTCTTTTGTTCTTCTCTTTCCGCAGGAAGAGAACGAAATTTTTGGTACTTATTTAGCCAGGTTTTTGGAGTGGCTCGAGCCCAGACGAGATGCATTTTCTGAACTCCAATTGTCTTTGGACTATCTTAGGGGTATGAATGACCCTACGCGAGCATACCTAGAATCTATTGGTAAGTGGGATTTGGAAGGAATCCCCGTAAATGAGGTATTAGAATTTTTTAATTGGTTTCTTCTTGAATCTCTTAAACCCAACTTTTCTCTTCATGTTGACTCAAATGAGGGGGTGGGTGAGACCTTAGAAACCAATCTAGGAAATGCTGACGGAGACATAGAGGAGACCATTAGCGTGGTTGACAATCCTTTTTATGAGGATAGTCTAGAACCCCTTTATGATTCTTGTAATGTTAGTGAGGACGATTTGGAGGCTCTCTTTGAGAACCTCCATCTTGACGAGTCTAGCGATGAGGAGAGTGATAGTCTAGAGGCTAAATGGGATACTTATGATGATATCGATGATGAGCCCATTTTAGGAGACCCCATTGACCCATTTGACTTTACCGCCCCATGCATTTGGGACGATTATCCACCTTCTCCCTTAGTTGACTAGACTCCTCCACCTCACATTTCATACCCGTCCGAGCATCTTAATTCTACTCGCGTTATTTTTGAGTTAATTGCTCCTAAGCTCTCTAATTTTCCACCTGCGGATAATTTGAGCTTTTATATTCCGCCCTTAGTGGAGGGCGTAATTACTTTGTGAATGATTTTAGGAGCTATCATAGGAAATTTGTTAGGCTTAAATGTTATTATATTTCAATTTCCTATGATATTACTATATTATGGTGCTACTTACGTTTTTTGTGTAGCACATGCGCGAGTAAGTTTGTGAGGTTCTTTGCGAGCTTTGAGTCGCTTTGATTGGGTTCAATTGGAGTAGTTGGCTGAAAAAAGAGGTCGAGTGGGACCGTCTCGAAACTAGCGCTACCCGGGGAGGCAACCAGGAGATTTATTTTTAGTTGTTTTTCAAACATTGCATTTTATTTCAGTTGTGTGTAATAATTGGTCTTCGTACCATAGACTATATCAGTATGCTTGCTTTGTTAGTTTTGCGGGCTGTTTTTGTTGCGTCTTTTGCAGGAATATACTAAGAATCACTCGATCGAGTACTTTTTGTACTCGATCGAGAGCTTTTTGCTGCTGAAATCACTCGATCGAGTACATATATCACTCAATCGAGTAAAAAAAAAAAAAAAAAAAAAAAAAAAAAAAAAAAATTTACTCGATCGACCGGTTTTCCTCTCGATCGAGCTGTTTTGGACGCCCATTGCTCGACTTAGCTTCTTGTGACGATGTTTCGGAGCTATTAGTGACCTCCCATGTTGCTTGCTGGTTTGGGGAGGTCCCTTTATTCGCGCAATCTTGTGAGTTTTCCGCATTTACTCTCTTTTTCCTTTAGTTTGCATTTCCTTTCCATGTTTTGGTACAATGAGGGCATTGTACGGTTTGGTTTGGGGAGGTTTTGCATCCATATCTGTGTCTGCATCTTGTTTTTATTGCATTTCCGTTATCACGTTTAATTTCAGTATGCATTGTTGTTTATTTTCATAAAAATCAAAAATCTGATAAAAATTTAAAAATTTCAAAAAAATCCAAAAAAATTTCACGTTTATTTTTGCATATAGGTTGAATCGGAACGGTAGATTTCCATGATGATAATGCACTATAACTTGTCTTTTTGCTTGAGCCTTGCACTTTCATTGATAGTTATTAGCTTTGTCATACGCATAATCTACGAGTTTCTGTTCAAATATAGCCGATTATTTAGACTTGACACGATAAATTGGCAAACTACTTAATAAATTCGAGTTTTTAGAGCCCATAATGGTGACATTCATGACCAGTTCATTAGGAATGAGAGTAGTACTCCTTGCATAGCATGTTCGTCTCTTTTGCACTTTTATGACATTCAATTTCTTGTCAAATGCACATATTCGGGTTTGTGGTTGGTGTCACATGCAGGGAGGTGTTTGCAAATTTCCCTTTCCTTATGTTTTTCACCCATTTAGCTCCACATTAGCCAAAACTTGCCTTTTTGACCCATTAGCTACATTCCAAATTAAGCCTGCCTAGTCAAGCTAGTTTAGTATGTTCTTTTGTGGTATGATTTTCCGTCTGCAGTTGGCCCATGTGTATTTTGTTTGGAGTTGGTGGAGAATAAAGGAAGGGAGTATGAAAAAAAAAAAGTATTGAAAAAGAAAAAAATAAAGAGAAGAAAACGTGAAAGTGAAAAAAAAAAAAAAAGAAAAACCAAGGGCTGGAAACGTGATACAGGATGAAAGAAAGGAAGAAATGAAAAGAATTGAAAAAAAGGGATGAGAAAGACGTGTGAAAAAAAAAAAAAAAAAAAAAAAAAAAAATCAAATATCACGTTCACAGGAAGAAACCAGAGGAGGCAAAGTTTGGAAATTTTTTGAGGTGGTTTGATTTTTGAGTCCGTCTGTGCCTATTTCTATCTTGTGACGGTCTCACTCCTCCGTTTTATTCATATTTTTTGAGGAGATAGTGTTTTTGGATAGTGAGTTTTGTGCCAAAGAAGGGCACTTGTGTTTATTTCTTAGTCAGTTGAGATTCGGACGATCTTATATGGTCCTGTTTAGGAACTAGCTTGACGCTTTTACCTCCACATTACCATAACTTGTTTTGCCTTTTCTCACCTGAACCTCACTATTCCCATATTATTTGTAAGCCCTCGGCTGTGACGAACATTATTGGTTGGAGTGTGTGCATAAGTACTTGAATTGTCTTTCATTTTTGTTGCATGCATGCTATGTAGGTCGTAATTAGGTGAGTGACTGTCTTTCCTTCTCTCTTTTACATATAAACATTCACCCTTTGCTTCATGAGAGAAGAGTGACCACGAGAGAGTCCGATTTTGTTGGTCTTGCAAGGTCGATAGGTTGGCTATATTTCGAACGACTTATAATTCGCTTTTGCGTCTTCGATCGCTTAGCTTAAATCTGTTAATCTTTGTTGCATTAAATTGGTTCAAGTAGACAAGTTAAGCTAGCTCTGAGTTATTTTTCCGTTCCATTAGCATATAGTTTTGAGTTTACTCGAGGACGAGTAAAGGTTTGGTTTGGGGAGATTTGATACGTGCATTTTATATAGTCTTTTTAGCCTATTTTATGCACGTATTTCCATGCTTTTATCGTAGTTTTATGCTACGAAATGCCCCGAATATGCTACTTTGGGTTATTTTGTCTTATTTGCAGGAATGAACCAGAAAGTAGTGATATCAAGCCTTTTACCATCCATTTAGCATGCATTCGGAGGAAGAGTGAATTTGGAGCGGGAATGTAGCTAGTTTGGGATGCGCAAAGAAGAAAGATAGCTAGGCGAGCAAAGGAAGAACTTCAAATTGCTAGTGCCTAATTTGGAGAGCCATATCTCGAGTTCTACAACAGATATTCAGGTGATTCTAATTGGAGATGAAAGTTTGTCCTCTTAGCTTTCCAACGCCACCGGAATCGCCCTATTTGCCCAAGTAACGAAGAAATGGCAGCCGTTTGAAGTTCAGTGCGCAAAGTAGGAAAAGTACTCGATCGAGTAGATAAATCACTCGATCGAGTACTAGCTACAGCGAGAAGGTTATTGTCGAGTATGATTAGATTTATTCTTATGTTTATCTTATATCTAGTTAATAATAATAATACTACTTAGTATAAATAAGATAGTTTTAGACCTAATGGGGATATCATTCATTCCATGGACTTGGTGGAGGCAGAGGAACACGTTACTACTCTCCCTCTTCTCCTCTCTTATTTTTAACATACACTGTTACTTTGCTACTGTTCTTTCTTCCGGATCTATTTGAGTAATTAATTCTTTCCCTTTCTTTTCCTCTTTAATTTATGCTTATGATTATTGTTCTCCCTTTATTTCTTATTTTCCCTTTAATTATGTCTAGCTAAATCCCGTAGTGTGTTAGGATTAGGGAAGCCGTGGTAGCAATGTTTTAATTGACTTTCTCTGATTAGCCTTGCGATAGGAATTGTATTAGGCAATTTAATTGTTATCCGGTCGAATGAATGCATGCAGGAGACCATAAATCTAGTTAACCCCGACCTGGATCGAAAGATTGGAAGGGAAGACTTGCTTAATTACAATAGGGTATTGCAGTGAGGGCGAAAGTTAAGCTGTTTACGCTCTAGGGCGGTTTAAGGACCGAAAGGTGACGACCATAGCTCTTCTTATCAATAGTCTAATCACTTTAGTATTACCGATAGTATAGCTGCCACGGTAGACCGACTCCTAGCATATTTCCTTCCCTCTATTGTTAATTTCTTCTATTTTTATCTCTCTTTCCTTAGTCTCTTTAGTTCAGTTGAAATAATCAAAACCCTCCAGAAAATTCATAGACTGAGATAAGACACTTAGAACTCCCTACCTCCCTGCGGATCGACCCTTACTACCGCTTGCTAGTTGTAGTTTGGAATTTATAAATATTATTTTTGGTACTCACTTCGACAGGTATCATTGGTTTATGTCTTACAAGTCTCATTGAAAAGATAGGTGATGGGTAAAAAATGCAAAGATTCATAGGCTCACATTTCATCAAACATAACATGTGCATGAGTGTAGACACCTCGTTTCTGCACCTCTCGCAAACCACCCGGTGATGATTGGGCCGCATGTTTGATTCGCGGAACGATTTGTGACAGTTCGTAAGATTATCGTCAAGTGATTGCTCAAATATAAATGTCAACCTCTTAAATGTCATCTACGTGCCGATACGGTCGTTTTGGCAGTAATTAGAGTACATTCGGAGTCCGGGTCAAAAACCGTCTCCATTTTCTGATAACTGTTAAATCCCGAGTCAGAATGTTCTGGAATGTTCCGGATATTTCTATTCCATATTCCTCAAATTTTATCTTTTGGCAAATAATATCCCGTAATATTCAAAAGATAATCGAATTATTTCCGTCCTACCATAACTCAAACGCGGAAATCTTTCTTAAGCAGGAGGAAACCTCCTGGGAATAGACGCAAGCAGTCTTTGCGCCTCTTCCAAGAGACGCGATGGGCTGCGCCTCTTCCCAGGCCCTTCTCTGCATGATTTACGTATCTTTTTTATATCTTTCCGAGATTCACTTCCAAAGAGTCTCCGAAACCCTATTCTTTCACGTGATTAGTATAAATAGGAGCTTTCGTTCCTCATATTTCTCACGCGAGTGTCCGCCCTTCTCTTCTCCCTTTGCATTCTAGACTTCGTTCTTACTAATTGGCGCCTACGTGCTTGGACTTCCGACCACGTAAGCTCGGATCTTTCCGGGTACCAGCCTCTCCGTTGCATGACCGACCAATTTGACCACTACACTCAATCAATCTAATTAATCAACTAATAATCGTATTATCACCTTCTGACTTGTTCGTATTTCTTTGTTTTATTCTTTTTTATTCTTTTTTATCAAATCATCCGTTTTAGCGGTATTTTCGACGTAAATCGCCTATTCCGTTGTAATTAATGTAATTTTCATTATTGCAATTCATAATTATTGTATTTCTTTCATTGTTTGTATGTTTCCGCATGTAAATGAACCTTAAATCTCAACTTCGACATCAATTGTATGCTAATTACGTGTCAACCGACTTAGTCTAATTCTCACATGTTAGGATTAATCTATGGATGTTGCATTGCATGCATATAGCCGACGGTATATCAAGTACGAATAAACTTCCCTAATCATTAGTAGAGGCCGCTATCGAGGCGGGCGGGATTAGGTGTTCGATCAAAAGAGCTTCCTAATACGTACCCTCACCCCTTACTCCAGATCTCCGTGAGCACCCGTGTTCATTGGCATCCACGAGAGTCATTCTAGACATAGAATGCTAAGGGTAACGATTGCTTAGTGTTCATGTCACTACTTTGTGTCTTGACATGACACGAGGTATTGAACGGTTCCAATTTCCCATAAAAATTGGTGGCGACTCCATACAAAATGCAAACGCTTGTTTTCGAGCCCCTTCACCAAAGCGCCCCGTGGCGGCCCGCTGTCCACAGTTTGGCGACTCTGCTTTGGGAAATACACTTACGTGTAGCTAAGGGTGAAACTTGAACAAGGTTAGGGAATAAGTTTGTACAAGACAATTGTCGGTTTTCATAACTCGGTCTTCCTAGACCGTTTAATTGGCCTTCCTAGGCCCAACCCAACCCATTCGACCAATCGTCCCGTCTAAACGGTCCTAATTCTTATTTGGGCCTAAAGATGGATAGCGATTGACGTCATCCATACCATGATGCTTACTCTTGTTTGTATCAAGGGCCTTCACTACTTGAGGAAATGGACTAGGAATCGGCCTTACTCTTGTTTGGCACGAGCCTCTCCACAGACTTCGGGTTTGATGGTTCGGTATGGCAACCCACCCTTTAAACCAAAACCCTTTTAAAAGCACTCAGCATCCCGTTATAATGCTTGTATAAATGTGTAAACCTTATGTGATCACCATTTCAAAACAAAACCATGACGAATTTTCAAAAAAAATCAAAACCCGTTTTCAATCAAGAAATTCGAAATAGGGCCTTTAATTAGTACAAAATCCGGTCAAAACTCTGTCCGTTTGTCGTGTCAAAATTCGGGCCACAAGCCCATTTCAAACCTCACTTCGAGTCCACTCCTACAACTACACTACAGTTGACTAGGACACACATTTTCAAAGACCTTGTCTTTCTTCAAAACTCACTCAACACAAGTGGCACACACCCACTTCACGAGTCAAGTCTTTTCCCTTTTAGCAAGTGTGATGGAATGGTCGATCGTGTTTTGATTCGTCGTCGATCTCTTATCCAGTTTCCAAGATGCCTGGGTCAAGTGATGATACGAACCTCCAGCAAATTCAAGAAAGTAATGATCGAATCCTAGCCGCGATAGCCCAAATGCAAATTACCCAAGAACAAACCTATGACCGCCTTGAGCTTATCGAAGGCCGTATCTTTGATGTAGAGGGAAAGCTACCTCCCCCTAAAGGTGGAGTGCTACAATTTTCTGATGACGAGTCTAAAGATGAGAATCTGTCCTAGGAAAGCCGCTTGGTGAGAAAAGACTCCAATACCTAGAGGAGCAATTGATGTACCTTAAGGAGGATGACATTTATAGGGAAAACAATCTCAAGTATGAAGCCGTCAATTCCAAATTGCCCACTAACTTTAGCATGACGGATATCCCTAAGTTTAAAGGACATGAGAACCCTTTGAACCACATCCGCGCCTTCAAGGACTACATGTCTATCAAAGGCATCAAACCCGAGATGTTCTTAAGGATCTTTCCTTCATCTCTTGACACCATCCCGAAGCAATGGTTCTACACTTTAGATCACAAAAAGGTCGCTACTTGGGAGGACGCCGCCATCGAGTTCTCGAAACAATATGCGGATAATGCTGAGATCCAAGTCAACATGCGCACTCTAGAGGTTCTTACCCAAAATGACAAAGAAGGATTCACCGACTTCCTAAGTAGGTGGAGGAAGACTAGTACTCAACTAGTTGAACGCCCGGATGAGGCCACTCTTGTGGAGAAGTTCGTGGACAATCTCAAGCCCATATATGCCAACCATTTGAGATATCAAAATATCAAGACCTTCAAGGACTTAACTGTACTAGGGACACGAATTGAAGACGACATCCGTAAAGGACTCTTGTCCAAAACAGTAGGTCGAGGATATCAAGGGTCCACAAGTCGTTCATACGGCTCTACTAGCAAGACCGACGAAGTTAACCTTCTCGAGCCTTCCAAGAAAACTAGCCCACCAAGGAAGTTCACAAACCTTGGAGATACGTACTCCAATGCTCTAAAAAGACTAATGAAGCAAGGTAAACTACAACCCATTGGGCCTACTCCCGAACCCGAAAGGAAGTCCAAGTTTTGGGATGAAAATTCCTACTGTGAATACCATAGGGGCAGGGGGCATGACACAGAAAAATGCTACAAATTGAAACATGTGCTACAAGATATGATTGAAGATGGCCGACTTCCAATTCCACCAGGAGGTAAGCCCAACAACACTCAGAATCCTCTTGGAGTTCTAGTGATTACAAGTGACGAATCTACCTTAGATTGCTCACATCTCATTTCTCCCACCGAAAATGAAATTCATGCAATTGAGAAAGAAAGACTCTACTCTACCATCTCCCCTACCATTTCCGACTTCATCGCATGGGCAAGGAGCGTAGATAGACAAGTGTGGGAACTAGAAAACATGGTAATGACCTTGCGTAATCCCAATGCAACACCTAAAGAGCGCGTACCATTGACCTTCTCTCAAAATGCCACTATGCAAGAAGTAGTCGCCGTGGTCGATAAACTAGTCAATCAAATCATACAACTAGAAAGTGACATCATGAGGATGAAGGAACTAGCTGCAATCAATGGAGTTTGGGCCGATGATGATGAAGACGAGTATCTCATTGAAAACTCTTTGGTAAAGGAAATAGTCCAAAATGGTGAAGACCAAGATGTGGACCACCTAACTCGTTCGGGTCGCCCATATCAAAGCACCACTCAAAACGGTCCAACCAACGTCATCACACCAAATGACAACGAAGACGACCCCACTGATCATTTGCTCAAGCAATTACAGAAAACCAAGGCTGATCTTTCAGTCTGGCAACTAGTGGCAAGCTCCTTTCCGCATCGCCAAGCTTTACTGCAAGCTTTGGCCAAATTAAATGTAGCACATAACTCTACTCCTGAAGACGTAGTCAACTTGGTCTTCCAAGAATCACCCAAGCTAAGTAATCCTATTACTTTCTCAGACGAAGACTTGCCACCTTTCGGCGCCAGTCACAACCTTGCTCTATACATCACCGTCATTTGTCTAAAGAAGAATGTGCCAATGACTTTGGTAGATGATGGCTCATGATCAACGTCATACCCCTCAAAACGGCATACAAACTAGGCATGAAAGAGTCCGATTTGGACCCCTACAAATCAAGGCGTACGTGCATATGACGGTACACGACGAAAGGTGGTAGGACTTGCCAACCTAACCATAGCAACGGGACCAATTGAACGAAAGGTTAACTTCCAGATAGTGGACATCGAAGCTTCATTCAACATACTTCTGGGAAGGCCTTGGATTCATGCTTCCAAAGCAGTAACATCCACCCTTCATCAAAAGATCAAGATCCCACTAAATGGCAAAGTTGTGACGATCACTTCGTCACCCATCAAGGCCATAATCGAGAAGCAATCAAATAATCAAGTCCTTGCGGATCCCATATACGAACTTGGGGGCTTCCAAAGTGTAAATGTCATAGAAAGTGAGTTGGCACCCTTATACTATAATCCCTACTCTAACTTGGTGGTCAACCACATACTCAAAAATCGGGATACTTCCTGGAATGCCTTTAAACCCAGTTCGGAAGAACACCTTTGCACCATACAAGAAAGGCAACTCATCGAGAATACCACTTGGACTAGGGTACAAACCCACAACAGAAGAAGTTCTCGAAATGCTTGCCCAAGTCCAAAATCGCAAGTATGTAGGAGTCCAAATGAGGCCATATCTCCCCACCTTAAATGGATACTTCGTTCAAGAAGGAAGTTCGGAACTCTTTCACGGATTTCCCGAACCTTGGCATTACCTTGAGAGGAAGTTAGCCGGAATCGAGATCTTTCACGATTGCTACTTCATCCCTCCAGAAACGGTTCCTACCGTCAAAACCCGTCAAGCACCTTGCTTAGACGAGCAAGCTGTGAGCCTCCTGTTTGGAGAGGACCGATTTGTTAAGGCCGCGCAGGATGAGATCATTACTACGATACTTCAAGACGATCGCTTCAACCCCACCGCATTGATCACAGAAATCGACACAAAGCAGCAGAAAGGATGGAGAAAATCAATCAAATGGACCAACAATCAGGGAAGACTCTTCAAGCTCACCACTGGAGAAGGAGAGATGTTCAAAGAAGAACCAGAAGACGACGAGTTCGAATCGAATCGAGTCGGAGTCGGAGTCAGAGTCAAAGTCTAGAGAAGTCATTAGAGAGTCTACTCCTGTCGTCATCCCCACTCCCTTCGTTTCTCATAGCATATTTTCAAGTAGCCACAGTAGTTCGGGAAATGCCCCAATTACTGTCCCTTTACCGCCACTGACCATGGATCAGTTGGCTTCTTTGTTTCAACTTTACTCAAATCTTAATATGAATAAATCAGGTTCTGCTTACTCTTTGCGTTATCTTGAGTGCAATTCTGTTTATGATGATACTGAGGATGACCAAGACCCAGACTTGACCGAAATACCTCCCTACGTAGCCAAAGAAATACTACAGGAAGGGGAAGGGGGACCTGTAATTGAAGACACCGAACCCATCAATGTAGGAACCGAACTAGAACCCAAAGAACTTAGGATAGGGACTACCTTGAGCTCTACCGAACGGGCCGATTTCATAGACCTCCTAAATGAATTCAAAGACGTTTTCGCTTGGTCCTACAAATACATGCCAGGGATCGACAGGGATATCGCCGAACATAGGATTCCGATTAAGCCAGGTTTCAAACCTGTGAAACAGAAGCTTCGACGAATGAGAACAGAGTGGGCTCTAAAGATTAAGGAAGAAGTTGACAAACAATTCAAAGCCGGGTTCATCAAAGTTTCCGAGTATTCGATTTGGGTGGCTAACATAGTGCCCGTACCCAAAAAGGATGGGAGAATCCGAGTTTGTGTTGACTTTAGGGACTTGAACAAAGCAAGTCCAAAAGATGACTTCCCTCTACCTCACATCGACATATTGGTAGACAATACTGCAGACCACGCATTACTATCCTTCATGGATGGATATGCAGGTTATAACCAAATCAAAATGGCCATGGAAGACATGCATAAGACCGCGTTCGTCACCCAATGGGGAACCTATTGCTATACAGTAATGCCGTTCGGATTGATCAACGCCGGAGCTACATACCAACGCACCGCGACTACACTCCTACATGACATGATGCATAAAGAAGTCGAGGTATATGTAGATGACATGATCGTCAAATCCAAGGAAAGAGAGGGACATATTGCGAACCTTCGCAACTTCTTCGCAAGGCTACGGAAGTACAACATGAGACTCAATCCTCAGAAATGCACATTTGGGGTAACATCTGGCAAACTCCTAGGATACGTCGTTAGCCAACGAGGTATAGAAATAGATCCTTCCAAAATCAAAGCTCTGATCGAAATGCCACAACCTCAAACAGAAAAAGAAGTCAGAGGATTCCTGGGAAAAGTTCAATACATAAGTCGATTCATATCGAAACTTACGATGATTTGCGAGCCTATCTTCAAGAAGCTCAAGAAAACAGACCACACCATGTGGGATGATGATTGTCAAAAGGCGTTCGACCTAATCAAGGAGATATTGGCTAAACCACCAGTGCTCATGCCACCACAACAAGATCAACCTCTTGGTTTGTATCTCACGGTAACCGAAACCGCCATGGGTGCCATCTTTGGCTCAAACCGTAGGAAGTGAAGAAAGAGCTATTTACTACCTAAGTAAGAAGTTCTTGGAATACGAGTGCAAATACTCACAACTCGAAAAGACATGCCTCGCTCTTGTGTGGGCAACAAAGAAGCTACGTCACTACATGCTTAGCTACTCCGTCAAGATATTCTCCAAAATGGATCCAGTCAAATACCTCTTCGAGAAACCCGTCCTCAACGGACGCCTGGCAAGATGGACCATGATGCTCTCGGAATTTGACCTCAAATATGTGCCACTGAAAGTAATAAAGGGTCGCGCCGTCGCCGAATTCTTCGCAGAAAACCCCATCAACGACGCACAAACCATAGATACTTGGTCATTTCCCGACGAGGATATACTTCAAACAGATGTAGACTCCTGGGATCTATACTTCGATGGAGCATCAAACCTAAGAGGATTTGGGATAGGAGTGTTGCTCATTTCTCCTGAAGGTGAGCATACACCGATCGCTGTCAAACTCGACTTCGAGGTGACAAACAACGCCGCAGAGTATGAGGCTTGTCTAATTGGACTACAAGCGGCAGTAAGCTTAGGCATCAAAAACCTCCGAGTGCATGGAGATTCATCACTGATCATCAACCAAGTTACAGGATCCTGGAAAATCCGAAGTGAAAGCCTAGCACCCTATCAGGCTAGGATAGACCAAGTCGCTCAATTCTTTGATCACGTAACCTACTTACACCTACCTCGAGAAGAAAATCAATTTGCAGACGCTCTTGCGAAACTTGCATCTTTGATAAACATGCCAGATTACATGATGGAAATGCCTTTGTGTATCGAACGACGGTCGGAGCCGGCTTATGTCCATCAAATTACCGATGAAGAGGAAATCGCACAGGAACCCTGGTTCCAAGCAATCCTGAACTTCAAGCTCAATGGCACCTATCCACCAGATATGGACAAAAGGGGACAACGAGCTATACGCCTATTGTCTTCACAATACGTTCTCATGCAAGGAGAATTATACAAAAGAACACCTCTTGGTGTAGTCCTACGCTGCCTTGATCATTCACAGGCACGAAAAGTGATGGAAGAAGTCCACGACGGAGAGTGCGGTCCTCACATGAGTGGGCCTATGATGGCAAAGAAAATCACACGTCTAGGGTACTATTGGACCACAATGGAATCCGATTGCATCAAATATGTGAGACATTGCCACAACTGTCAAATCTTCGGGAACGTACAACATGTCCCTCCTTCGTTGCTCTATACGATGACATCTCCTTGGCCATTCTCCGCATGGGGAATTGACATAATTGGGAAAATAACCCCAGCCGGAACAGGAGGTCACTGTTTCGTCCTAGTGGCAATTGACTACTTCACCAAATGGGTAGAAGCGGCTTCCTACACCGCTCTTACGGCCAAAAACGTAGCCAAATTCATACAAAATAACATCATCTGTCGATATGGTTGCCCACATGAGATCATCAGCGATAATGGGTCCCACTTCCAAGCCGAAACCGAACAATTGCTAGCCAAATACAAAATCAAGCATCATCACTCCTCGCCCTATAGACCACAGACTAACGGCGCGGTAGAAGCGGCTAACAAAAATGTCGTCACGATCCTCAAGAAAATGACTGACAATTATAGAGATTGGCCAAGCAAAATACCCTTCGCTTTGTGGGGGTATCGAACATCCGTCAGGACGCCCACTGGGGCTACTCCTTTCTATTTGACTTACGGCATGGAAGCCGTGTTGGGGTTGGTGTCCTTAACAGTTAGTGCAAGGACTTACAAACCTCTAAAAGGATCAAAGGGCATACTTTGGTATTATTATCAGTTGATCCACGTTTATCAATAACGGTTGGCTTGCTAGATAAGTTTGACGTTATTGTCATACAGATGGCGGTGATCAACTGGTCCCTAAAAGTCACACCTATAGGATACGTTTGAGAGACGTGACAGTATGAAAATACAGTCATGTAGATGCCAAATTTGACTAACCAGTTAGTCCGAGTTATTTGACTAGTAATTAGTCAAAATGTGATGTTGAGATATTATATTTAATACGGATTAAATATCATGGGCTAAGGCGAATTAACCAGTTAATTCGTAAAATTAAATATAAGCGTTTTATATTTAATTAAATGTATATTGAATATTAATTATACAATATCGTTTTTGTCGGACATGTATTAATACTTCAACTAACCCGTGTTATTAGTTGATGTTTTAATAGCCGATAACCGATGACGATTTATAATAAGAAACCGCGTCATATACATTTAGCGAGACGAGTCGGATCAGTCGGATCACGAGTTAAATGAGGAGAAAGTGGAAAGCCCACTCCCCCCTCTAGTGACCCGCGGACCGAGGTCATCAAAAGGAGAGGTTTCTTCTCCTTTTGAAACCTAATTCATTTGGAAAAACTAGGGTTTTGAAGAGCATTCTCCTCTGAAAAACCGAGATCTCTCATCTCGAAAAACTCACATCAGTTCTCCCAATATTGCAAGGCAATCGGAGAACACCATCTAGCACAAGGGCATATCTCGGACAAGTCTTGGGTGCAACAATTAGGAGGGAATCTCATTTGATTTCTGTTCTTTACGCCGCACTATAAGGACCCGAGGTTGATTTCTAATCTTTATCGTTTCCTTGTTATTTTGTTTTATGACTATAAATTATATATGAAACTTGCGTTATAGTCCTACAATTAAAGGGTAGTATACGGATATTAACCCACAAGTGGTATCAGAGCGAGGCCACGTAATTTTTTCTATGTAATTTTCATTAAACGAAATGAATCGATGATTTTTTGTTTAAAAATTTTGTCTCGCAGACCAATTTTTACACGGCAGTAAATTTTTTCTCGTTGTTGCTGCGTTTTTGGTTGCATTGGGAACCGTGTCCTGTTTACACGGTTGCTCTTGTTGTTGTTTTGTCTTGAAAACCGTGCCGTTTCATGTTTTACACGGCTGTTTTGTTTCAATTTTCATATTGTTTTTACATGTTGTTATTTTATACGGAGATTATAGCAACATGTCAAGTTTTTGTCAATTGTTAAATTTGTTTTGATGCGTTTTGATCAAAATTGCAATTGATTTTGTCTCGACAAACTGTTTTCACGAGGGTTTTGAAGTTTCAGCCATGTTTGCATTCGATCGAGCGTATTTCTACTCGATCGAGTGCCTTTTCTGTCTTGTTTTTGTTCGATCGAGTCCCTGTTGTACTCGATCGACCCCTTTCAAAACCCCTCTGCTCGATCGAGTTGTCCTCGTACTCGATCGAGTAGATTCGCTGATAAAGGTACTCGATCGACCACCAGTTTAGTCGATCGAGCACTTTCTGTTTGGCAACCCTCTCGATCGACTTGCAGTTCAGTCGATCGAGCCCTTTTGTCCCTCGATCGAGCACTTATGTCCCTGGATCGAAGGATTTCTATTTCGACAGCTTTGAAAATTTATTCTTTTTGCTTTAAATTTTCTTTTGGCCTTAATATGTACTTTATACGGATATTGTACACTCGCTATGATTGTGAAACGGTTCACACACGTACCATTAAGTTATTTTAAAGCGTATTTAAAGTAACGGATTGTAATGGATTAAAATTAAATGATAGAAGCGGTTTTATCACATGAATTTTAATCATTAAAAGGTGGTTTGGATAAATTTAACATAATTACGGAATTATGTCACGAATGAATTTTTTTTTAGTTGATGCATTTTTATTTATCGTTTATCTTGAATGCCGTGAATGCCCTTTTATTACGTATTTATTTTAATTTGCAAACGGTTGTAACTTAGTGTGGCCTTAGTAGAACGTGTTACCGTAATGATGGAACACGGTCTTGGTTGTATTTTGAGATCTCGTATCTCCGTTTTGGGATTTTTCACTTGTAATTACAGTTTTTAATTAGAATGTAAATAGGTTTATATTTTGTAATTTTAATTGTAATTTTTTTTGAGAAGACCAAAGATGGAGACCAGATGCTCACTCCCGCTACTTGGATCAAGATGGAACATCAAGACAAGCTTTTCGGGTCCAACGGTGGATTCCAAAGTTGTATTATGTTCTTATACTAGGATAGGCCACACTAGGAATTTTATTTACGTATTGCATTCATTTATTTATTTTTCGTAACGATAATATGCATCATATTCCGCCTAAAAACCAAACCACCTATTTATTGCATGAAAACTGACACATATAGAGGTCACGAGTTAGTTTTCATTGACATTCTCATGTCACACGTTTTAAAGCCATCATCCAAATAAATTCATTCACGACAGACGCTAGTTATTCGTTCACTTAAAATGAATTATAATTTTGTTGATGGGATCTTCCTCGTATAAACTAAAATTGAGAACGGTCTTTATAGGTCAAACTCCAATGAGTCCCTTCTTCGTCGGTAGGCATAATATGACCCCTTCTACGTCGGGTAAGTTGGAACCGATTGACCTATTTTATCTCAACACTATGGTCACTCGTACGATCCTGTGATCATGGTGGACTATAGATAGGATTTCGTAAATCTATCGACCGAGAGTTCTTACGGAAGAATTAGCTAAACAGTTGGCTTATCAATTTACGGAAATTGAGTCTTGGGATCACTTGTATCATTCTTGAGGGAGATCAATTATGCAAGTGCGAGAGTCTACATGTTAAAATGAATTTTAAAATAGACTTAAATCACCTCGATGAGTTGCTTATTTCGTTTTGTTTTTCTTTCTTTTTCGGTGTAGATCACGATTTTAAATCGCTAAACAACTAATGGTGGTTCTACCGAAAACCCAATGCCAAGTGCCACATTGGACCGTGAGTCCTGGCTTCGGATCTTCATGAATCGGATGAATCGGTCTACTCGATCGAAGAATGATGGATCCAACTTCGCGGATCGGGAGGCGGCATTACGGAATGTGCTGCTGGCGACGGAAGCTCAAATATCTATTAGAGCCCATCCCGGCAAACCCAGGTCCCACGGCTAGAGCTTCTGAAATCACCAAGTTTAATGATTTCTGTATGGAAGCGGGTGCGATTAAAAACGTACTCAATTTTGCAATGGAACCCAATTTGCAGAAACGCTTCATAGCCCATGGTGCAAACAAGATTTTCACCACGCTCACTAAGGAATTCTCGAAAGCACCGAGAATCGTGACCTATGAGCATACCACTCGCTTCTTTGATGCGAGACTCGTAAGGGCCAACCGGTTAGCCCACACATTCTCAAAGCATGATTGAGAATGTCGAGAAACCGGAGACCTTTAATCGTAACATCAGCGAGAACATTGTTATCGACCGCATTCTTCACTCACTCCACGATGGTTATTCGCAATTTAGAGCGAATTACTATATGAATGATTTGAAGAAAACTCCGCATGAACTGCACTCCCTCCTCGTACGCACCGAGAAGGACATGAAGTTCGGTGGGAGCATGAAACAGGATGTTCTCGTTGTGTCAAACAAGGGCAAGGGTAAGGGCAAAGCTCGTGCAAACCTAGCGAGAGGTAAGGCGAAGTTCAAGAAGTCGGGTTCAGGTAAGAGTGGGCCTGGTGAGTCGAGCACCTCATCGGGCGCGACAAAGAGCAAGAATGAAAACATGGAATGCCATCATTGCCACAAGATTGGGCATTGGAGACGCACATGTCCTGTTTATCATGAGGACTTAAAGGCGGGTCGTGTTAAACCTGTTGGTATGTCTTCCTCTTCTTCCACTTTTATTCATATGATTGAGATTAACCACGCAAGTTACGGAACTTGGGTACTTGATACTGGTTGTGGTTCTCATCCGTGTAATCATGTGCGGGGGCTCGAAACATCGAACCCCTCGTAAAGGGTGAGGTGGACTGCGTGTCGGGAATGGAGCAAGAGTAGCCGCCATCTCCAAGGGGACATATGTGATCCAACTTCCTAGCGGATTTGAGTTGTCATTATATGACTGTTATTATGTTCCTAGTCTTTCGAAAAACATTATTTCAGTTTCTGCACTTGATAAACTTGGTTTTTCATTTGTAATAGAAAATAATTCTTGCATTTTCTCATTACACGATATGATTTCTGACAAGGCGAGTCTCCATGAACGGAATTTATGTTTTAGATCGGACCACCGAAATATTACACGTAATGAATAAAAAGTTAAAGGTTGGTGACAAAGATCAAACGTATCTATGGCATTGCCGTATGGGACACATTAATGAGAAACGCGTAAAAAACACTCATCAAACATGGAGCTATCTCGGCCTTTGATTTTCAATCATTTGGCACGTGTGAATCATGTCTCATCGGTAAGATGACTCGTATTTCCTTCAAAGGTGTTGGAATGCGCGGCTGCCGACCTATTAGGACTCATACACACGGATGTATGTGGCCCTATGTCAATCACCGCACGAGAAGGCTATAGGTATTTCATCACTTTCACGGACGACTTAAGTAGATATGGCTATGTCTACTTAATGAAGCACAAAAGTGAATCCTTTGAGAAATTCAAGGAATACCAAAATAGGGTACAGAACCTATTAGGTAGAAAGATTAAAACACTACGTTCGGATCGTGGTGGCGAGTATCTTTCTCACGAGTTTGATCAACACCTCAAAGACTGTGGGATTGCCTTACGATTAACTCCACCGGAACACCTCAATTGAATGGTGTGTCCGAACGGAGAAATCGAACACTACTTGATATGGTTCGATCCATGATGAGTCACACGGTTTTACCCGATTCATTATGGGGTTATGCTCTTTTTGTCGGCCGCTCTAATACTTAATCGAAGTCCGTCTAAAGTGTTGACAAGACTCCATATGAACTATGGAAGGGAACGGTCCCTAACTTGTCCTTTATACGGGTTTGGGGCTGCGAGGCTTATGTCAAGTGGAGACACGAGGATAAGCTCGGCCCGCGATCGGTCAAGACATACTTTATAGGTTATCCTAAAGGAACACTTGGTCATTACTTTTATTCGCCAACCGAACAACGTGTTTTTGTTGCGGCTAGTGCGACATTCTTAGAGAAGGAATTTCTCGAGAATGCAAAGAGTGATAGAACCTTCGACCTGTCGGAGATTCCAGAACCAAACACCGAGCAACCATTGGAGGAACCTGTTCCTTCAATCCCGGCTGCGGTGAATATTCCTGAGGAACCTAGGAGGTCGGGAAGAGTCTCTATTCCTCCGGACAGATACATCGGTATGGTCGAGGAACATGACATAGATGACGTTCTGCTCTTAACGAGTAGTGAACCCGCAACCTATAAAGGTGCCATGACTAGTTCTGACTCAAAGCTATGGCTTGAGGCCATGCAATCCGAGATGGACTCCATGTATGAGAACAACGTGTGGGATCTTGTTGACTTACCTGCTAAGGTTCGTCCCCTTCAATGCAAATGGCTTTACAAGATAAAGCATTCTGTGGAAGGTCAACAAGATATCTACAAAGCACGACTAGTTGCTAAAGGTTTCACCCAAGTGCCAGGTTTGCACTACGATGAGATTTTGCACCCGTAGTCATGCTGCGTTCCATTCGGATTATCTTAGCGATCGCCGCTTTTCATGACTATGAAATTTGGCAAATGGACGTGAAAACCGCCTTCTTAAACGGCTTTTTGGAGGAAGAGTTGTACATGGTACAACCCGAAGGTTTCATCGATCCAGTACATCCTAAGAAAGTATGCAAACTTAAGCGTTCCATTTATGGACTTAAGCAAGCATCTCGGAGTTGGAATCATCACTTCGACCAAGTGATAAAAGAAAATGGATTTACTCGATCTGTCGAGGAACCATGTCTATATATCAAGTCGAGTGGGAGCAAGATTGTCTTCCTAATATTGTATGTTGACGACATACTCCTGATTGGGAATGACATACCTCTCTTAACTTCGGTGAAAGTATGGTTGAAAAACCATTTCCAGATGAAAGATCTGGGGGAGGCACAAAGAATTCTAGGCATCCGTATCTATCGAGATAGATCACGACGGATGTTATCTCTCGATCAGAGTCTTACATAGACAAAGTCCTAGAGAGATTCAGCATGACTAACTCCAAGAAGGGGTTCCTTCCGATGGCTCCAGGGGTGCATTTGAGCAAGTCCCAGGCACCAGAGACACCGGAAGAGAAAGAGCGCATGACACGGATTCCTTATGCTTCGGCTATAGGATCAATCATGTATGCCATGATATGCACACGTCCAGACGTGGCATATGCATTGAGTATGACAAGTCGATTCCAACAAAGAACCAGGTGAACCACATTGGTTGGTGTCAAGAACATTCTTAAGTACCTCCGGAGGACTAAAGATTGGGCATTGACTTATGGAGGCGAACAAAAGTCATGTGCAACGATTCTGAGATGCTAGCTTCCAAACGGATCGAGATGACTCGAAATCTCGATCCTGGATTCGTTTTTACTCTTAATGGCGCTGCATCACCTGGAAGAGTTCGAAACAAACTGTTAAAGCAGATTCTACGATCGAGTCCGAGTACTATGCCGCGTCCGAAGCTACAAAGGAAGCGATATGGATGCGTCAATTCTTACATGGGCTCTCTGTAGTGCCTAGTTCGAATGACCCGATCACCATCTATTGCGACAATAGTGGTGCCATCTTCCAAGCTAAGGAGCCAAAGTCTAGCAACAAGTCTAGACATGTACAACGGAAAGCTCATCTAATCCGGGATTACGTGGAGCAAAAGACAGTAGTGATAGAAAAGATTGCTACAGATGATAACATAACAGATCCTCTCACTAAAGCATTACGAAAAGATAAGCATGAAGGGCATGTTAATTCCATGGGAATTAAACGTGTTCCTAAGTTGTAGTACTCTTTTATGGATCAGATTCATCCTCTCTTGTACTCTGTACGACATCATCGTTTTGATATTTTATATATATATTTTGTTTTTCATGTGGATTTGTACGACAAATTTTGAACACCACAAAGTGAACTGAACGAACATTATATTTTTCAGTCCTTAATTGCCCACATGAGCTGATAACTCTGGCAATTATTTTGTGACGTTTGGTTGATGGTGGGTTCAACGAGCCATAAGTCAACTGGTTGACTGACCAATCACAGAGGCGATCTATACGGATATTTCGTAGGACACAATTGTGACATCGACGTGGAGTCCTAAATGTTTTATAACATTCGGTGCCCGGTCGTGGATAGGACCTCCATGGTGATCCTAAGAGTCGATTCTTTTGACTATCGACTGTCTCTTGAGACTAAGGCAGATTTTGGGTGACTTTGGTTTCTTTCTCACGGTCATCCGTAACAGGGGGCCAAGTAGATTTTTTTCTGGGTCATTTCATGCTTGCTTAGATCGGAAGGAGTCGAGTTGAAGGAAATATTCAGCCTTTATCATGTACTCGATATTTCTCGGGGCCACTCGAGGAGTCAGAATCGAAATGCATGGCCATGCTCGGATACGGATTCGTTTTATCGGTTAAGTTACTCTCTAGTCTGGGAAACCACTCTTGATACAGATCGATTGTAAAATACGACCTTTGTGGATCCGGATCTGCAAATTGTTTTACATTGAGTGGGAGAAATTTTAAATGAATATGAGGATCGGTTATCGCACATACACTTGTACGGACAAGTGGGAGTTTGTTGGAGCTTGTGTCCTCCAGTTAGTGCGGATAACGTCATTGCACATGCACTTGTACGGACAAGTGGGAGATTGTTGGGGTTGGTGTCCTTAACAGTTAGTGCAAGGACTTACAAACCTCTAAAAGGATCAAAGGGCATACTTTGGTATTATTATCAGTTGATCCACGTTTATCAATAACGGTTGGCTTGCTAGATAAGTTTGACGTTATTGTCATACAGATGGCGGTGATCAACTGGTCCCTAAAAGTCACACCTATAGGATACGTTTGAGAGACGTGACAGTATGAAAATACAGTCATGTAGATGCCAAATTTGACTAACCAGTTAGTCCGAGTTATTTGACTAGTAATTAGTCAAAATGTGATGTTGAGATATTATATTTAATACGGATTAAATATCATGGGCTAAGGCGAATTAACCAGTTAATTCGTAAAATTAAATATAAGCGTTTTATATTTAATTAAATGTATATTGAATATTAATTATACAATATCGTTTTTGTCGGACATGTATTAATACTTCAACTAACCCGTGTTATTAGTTGATGTTTTAATAGCCGATAACCGATGACGATTTATAATAAGAAACCGCGTCATATACATTTAGCGAGACGAGTCGGATCAGTCGGATCACGAGTTAAATGAGGAGAAAGTGGAAAGCCCACTCCCCCCTCTAGTGACCCGCGGACCGAGGTCATCAAAAGGAGAGGTTTCTTCTCCTTTTGAAACCTAATTCATTTGGAAAAACTAGGGTTTTGAAGAGCATTCTCCTCTGAAAAACCGAGATCTCTCATCTCGAAAAACTCACATCAGTTCTCCCAATATTGCAAGGCAATCGGAGAACACCATCTAGCACAAGGGCATATCTCGGACAAGTCTTGGGTGCAACAATTAGGAGGGAATCTCATTTGATTTCTGTTCTTTACGCCGCACTATAAGGACCCGAGGTTGATTTCTAATCTTTATCGTTTCCTTGTTATTTTGTTTTATGACTATAAATTACATATGAAACTTG
Organism: Silene latifolia; assembly: GCF_048544455.1. Lineage (NCBI taxonomy): Eukaryota > Viridiplantae > Streptophyta > Magnoliopsida > Caryophyllales > Caryophyllaceae > Silene > Silene latifolia. The sequence continues at coordinate 113,861,816 of NC_133527.1, read as the reverse complement.
CGTTATAGTCCTACAATTAAAGGGTAGTATACGGATATTAACCCACAAGCCGTACAACCAGTCGAGCTAGAAATACCATCCTTGCGTATTCTGCTAGAAAGTCAAATCCCGGAGGCCGATTGGAAAAGGGATAGATATGAAGAACTCATCCTCCTGGATGAACGTAGGCTTCGTGCCTTACATAATGTCCAAACATATCAAGCACGTATCAAACGAGCTTTCAACAAAAGGGTTAGGCCAAGAAACATCAAAGAAGGAGATTTAGTTCTCAAATCGGTCAGAGCTCTTTTACCTGTCGACCCGAGGGGAAAATTCAAACCTAATTGGGCCGGACCATATCTAGTCAAATCCATACTCCCAGGAGGCGCGGTTAGAATCACAGACCTAGATGGGAACGAGTTTTCAAACCCCACAAATCTCGACCAACTGAAACGATACTATGCCTAGAATAGGAACAAAAACGCGCCTCGCGTAAACCTAAGTGTCGCTCTTGTGGCACTAAATAAACGGCCCCTGGCCCATTTGAATGTCACTATGCTCTTGCATCTTGGCAAACTTGTCATCCTCATATCATCAAACAAACTAAATTCGCACCTCCCGAGTAAGCAAAAGCTCATGCTTATTTTCTATGTTCATTACAAGCTCTTGCTTCGAACAATTATTCTTTTACATTTACTCGAACTACGCGCAAGGGTTTGATTTTGCTTTCTCTAAGTGAATACGTAGGCAATCCTTCACGGGATTCAACCCACCATTATATTTAAAATGTAAATAGAAGGACATTTGCATTACATATGAAATTCGACAAGAATAATTAAAGAAAATCACAACGGTTTCATAACCATTTAACCTTTTTATTTCATTCAATTTCTAATAATAATAATACGACAAATAATAAAAATAGATTAGGCTAGGATTCTAAAAATCCCTCCTTTCTTATTACAACAATAATAAATAATAATTAAATAATAAATAAGACTTGGGCTATTCCTCCATCTTTCCCTTGCCCTTGTCGTTCTTGTCATATTTCTTGTCACGACCTCGAGCCGGGCGCTCTTGCACCACTTCAGACCTAATCACCAACGGTCTTTCTCGAGGCCTGACTCTTCCATTCTTGCCAACCACCATCTCTGCGACAGGAGTAGTCTTCGATTTCTTCGAAGGATGAATGACTTGGAACACGGCTTCTTCTTCTCCTTCAGTCAGATGCTTCTCCTTCTCTTTCTCTCCCTCGCGCACCTTGTAGTCAACGGGCTCACGCTTCCTCAGTCTTTCGCGCTCTTCCGAAGTTGCAGCCTTCCTCCACCTCAGATAAGAGTCCGACACCCACAAGGCATTGGCGGAGAAGCTCAAGAACCACATGTTTCTTTGGGCCCACTTCATAGCCCACTCTCTTCGGCTCTCTGTAGTAAGCGCCATAGCAGTCTGCGGAACGGTGTCAAGCCTAGGGATCATCTGCTTCAACCCGACTTGCCTCATCAATCTCTCAGGGAAGATGCATATCATAAACTCCAATCCAGGAATGCGCACGGACCTAGTGGGATCTAAAGAAGACACTCCGAGAATGACTTGAGGTGCCACCACGGCACGACCCACCCGATCGGCGGGCCATCATCGGTCTTGACTTGTTCTTCCAATAATCGCAGACTCGGGTGAAGTCCACCATGTACAGCCGTGTCCTCATCGAAATCATACGGGCATGATAGGAAAGTGCATGAACTGGGGGCTCGAGCAATCGGAGCCGTTCCATAAGCCAAACCTACCAAAAACAGGTATTAGACACCCGCAAAAAAAAAAAAAAAAAAAAAAAAAAAAAAAAAAAAAAAAAAAAAAAAAAAAAAAAAAAAAAAAAAAAAAAAAAAAAAAAAAAAAAAAAAGAGAAAGAAGGGTGTCTTTTACCTGTAGGATAACGGGACTCCCCAAAAATGGAAGATCACGGTTGGATTTCCTATTGTCCAAGCCCAAAATGATCTCCCCTAGGCATAGACAAGCTGGGCTCCTGCGCAGCTCCATTTGCTCAATAAGGCCCAGAAGGCGAGGATCGCCTCTCAAATCTTCATCAACATGTCCCTGGAAGACATACACATGCAGCAAACAGAAGCCAAATGCCCTCCTCCTGGCAACATAAGAAACAGTAGGGTCGGCCCTGTTGATGAATCGATCTATAAAATCCAACATTCTCACGCCTTTCGGGGTAACTAAGCGATCCACCTCAAGTCTAGTAAGTCCAAGCAAATCTCTAAACTTACTCTTATACCCTTGAGCAGTAGAAGGGATGGCAGGTAGATGTTCAGGGTCCCACCCGCCAATAGCAGCAATTTCCTCCGGAAAATGACAAATATCACCTCCTGGGAACGCAAAAACGTGATAATTTGGGTCCCAATAATCAAGGCAAGCATCCAAGAACGGTTTTACAACCTTAATGAGTTTCAAACTCAATAAAGACCCAAGGTTATAAGCACCCATATCGTGTTTCTCAATGTTCGAAAACTCATTAGTCCATTCCTTCAAGCGAATCTCCAAAGTATTCATGATGATAATTTTCTCTTGAAAATTTATTGGGAGTTTTTATGTATGAATCGACGAAGAAGAGACGGAAGAATTATATGATTTAAAGCTTCGTCGACGCTCCTATTTATACTAATTGCTGTTTCCAAAAATCCGTCGAGAACCGACCGCTTGGGAACAGCGCGGCACTCTTTGCGCCTCTTCAAAGGGACGCAGCTCATGCTGCGCCTCTTCCCCAGCCTCACTTCTGTGATTTCCGCGCTTGGATCTTTCCTAATTCTATAAACAAATAATTTCCTATTCCTACGGGATTTTATTTTGGTAAACCCGAGAAATTTACCATGCTTCAGGTTTCCTTAATCCGCGGACACGCATTTCGAGGCGACATCGACATTTTCCGCCATTTTTCTCACACTTTTATATTTAGTTTTCATTTTAATTCTTTTTTATTTCAACATTTTACTTAGTCATTTCATTTTCTTAATATTTTTCCATTTTCTAACTTATAGATTTCTCTTTTTCTTTTTTTTTCGGGGGTAACCCTCCCTACCGTCCGGTCATTTCCGGCAAAATTTTTGCATTTTCACGTCCTTTTGAGTCTCATTTTGCACTAATTAAAGGCCCTATGTGTATATAAAAATGTATGTGTCGCGTGATTTTCTATGTAAATTTTCAGCAAGATGACGGCATAAACCGTTGTCTACCAAACTGTTCAAAAGCTAACTTGCGGTACAAACAACACAACCCAAAGAAGAAAAGGCACTCAGGCCGTCGTATATACAACAAAAAAGCAAATGTACAAGCAAACTGGGGGCTTCGCCCAAAACAGGTCCAAATGTGCAAGTAAACTGGGGGCTTCGCCCCAAACAATTCCAAAAGTCCAAGTAAACTGGGGGCTTGCGCCCCAAAACAAGTCCAAAAATGTTTCAAAAACGGATGTCCAAATGTACACAAAAGCTACTACTGGGCACCCTCCAGCTCGGCAACCCTAGCCGTAAGAGCGGCAATCTCGGCGTCCCGAAACTCGAGCTCCCTCGACAAACGAGCCGTCTCCTCCCGAGACTGGGTCAACTCTCGCTCCAGCTCACGATCGGCCTGTGGACAACAATAAATTGACTCATGTCAATCAATTCAAACAAAACTGAAAAACCAAAGATCAAAAAAAGTCAAGTGAGGTTCATACCTGACGACCCCGACCACCGATGAGTGCCTCGATGGCGGTAGCTCGCAGCCGGTTGGCCACCCTCCATAGTGCCACGAACCGAGATGGCGCGACCTGCATTTCAAAAGAATTCTCAGTAAACCGGACAAATTCAATCAAATGTGTTCTTACACGAAAACTATGCAAAAGGGGGAACTCACCCTCCGAATCAGATGCTGCCAGTCATCTAGGCCAGCATCCGTCACAGCCACGTCAAAGTCACGTAACTCGGAGATCGTCGTCCTCCCAGTAGCGTCAGTGTACTCGAGGGTCTCGGGGTACTCTGGGGGCTCGATGCCCGCCGCCTCAACCTCCTGCAAAGACAAATGGCCCTAGTTAATCGATGATCTTTCGTCGCGATTCTCGAAAATCAAAATCCAACAAGAAACAAAAGATACTCACCACTACCGGCCAATACGCCAACCTCCCGTAAAGGAACGCCGAGTAGTCCTCGTCAGGGAGAAGAAGGTCGTCGCCACTAGCACCAGCCAAGTCCGCCTCCCTCTCAGCCTCAGAAGGCTCCCTAAACATCGTCCTAGGAGGATCGACGGGAACCGTCAACGCGCCCCGAAAGCACTGACGAGCTAACCGCTCGCCCAGATACCACACAGGACCCATCGACGTCCACAACAGCAGCCGACTCGAGCTCCTAGGTCGAAGGACCTCAGCGACAAAAGGAGGCGCTCCAGCGTACTCCGCCCAAGGTCTGGGCACCCACTACGACAATATAAAGGCAAAGGTCATTCCTATGATCAATTTAAAACAATTTAAGAAGGTGTGAATGAATACAAATAGGATGCTCACGCTGCTCAGCTGAAGAGCGTTCACATCCCGCCGGTAGACATTGTGAGAAGAACGCTTGCTCTTCGTCCGGCACATGACCCAATCCCTCACCACGGGGTAGGCCCTCTCCAACGGCTCCGTCCTCTTGGGCGCGAGGCCCGGAAAGTAAGAATACACCCACGCCTACAAAACAGAATAGTCAATGACGATCTTTCGATCTTTGATAAAAGAAAGGAATTTACTTTGGTCTAAAGGAAGGTTCATACCTCCAACAGTAGCCCAGGTCCGACAGCGCCAGGAGAAGTCCCCTTCTCCATCAACTCCAGACGAACCATGGCCCTCATAAAGCGGATGAGGACCGCAAAACCAGCAGTGACCCAGTCCCAACGCCCTAGGGAGCTCAGGTCAGAAAGAAAGGGAAGAAGCTTCGTCGACAGCCTCTCACCCTTGTCTCCGAGGTAAATCGAAGACAAGAACCACCAAAGCCACAGACGAGCCCTCTGCTCAGCTGTACAAGGAGGAGGAGCCGTCTCCCTCCCATCGATCACCACCGATGCCGGGGTCTTCCCCGCAAAGTAATCTCGAACGTAGGTACTGGGTACCAAACCCGGCACCGCAACAGCCTTCGGCGACAGGTTCCAGCCGATCAACCTCCTCGCCTCGGCCGAATCCGCCCTCATGCCAGTCTCCGGCCACACCATCTCCTCAGTCCCGCACGGCAGACCAGAAATCATGCCGTAGTCCTCCAAGGTGACTCCCACCTCACCAAAAGGCAGGTGAAACGTGGAAGTCGTATCCCAAAATCGATCCAAGAAAGCGCGGACCAGGCTAAGGTTGGCCCGCAACTTCCTCTTCACGATATCCCTCCAGACCTGAACCAGGGGACCGAACGCTCCACGCTCGATCATGGCTCTCTCCTCCTCCGACAGCCGCTCGTAATGCTCCATCGCCGTCGTGTACCCCGAGAACGACCGGATGTTCCCGGCCTCCTATTATGATTCGAAATAAAGCTATCTTTAGTTTTGAATAAATTTGAAAGAAATTTGAACAAAAATAGAAAAGGATAGGTAATGAGTTAGGGAATTCCTATTTACCAAGCTCTTCACCGTCCTGTAGGACAAGTGACCCTCGGCAGCCCACACAAGGTGCCTACTCTCCCAGGTCTCGGCCCACGCAGGAGCACCTCTCAGCTGACGACCTCCTCGTCCGAGGTGGGCCCGTCTCGGAATCTCCTCCTCCTCAGCAGCCTCCTCCTCGGGAACCTCGTCCGCAGCAGCCATCACCGCAGCGGTGAAAGCCTGCTCTAGCGCCTCCTCAACAACAGCGGCGTCTATGTCCATGGGATCTCTCCCAGAAGTAGAAGCAGCGTCACCTGCAAACATTAAAGCAAATTCAGGCCGCGTCCCATGACGACAAGCCTTTGTTAAGAAAATTTCGAGCCTTCAGGGCCCGGGAATTCCCCATTTCTGGCCATCCTTGGCCATATTCCCACCAATTCAATCACTCATGTGATGAGTTGAGTCAAGTCAAGACAAAGTCAAAGCCTAGTCTCGGGTTCGAGTCGAAAATTCGGCAGCATTTCGCTATAATGGCGGTTATGCCCTAAAAAGTATCCTGAAAAAGTTGTCACAAACCAAAATTTCAAGATGGTAGAAAGTTTACCCATTATCCAAGGGTCCCAAATATCAAGTTTCATCACAAATGGGCAATCCTAAGGCCATTTTCGAAGCACTTTACGATCTAGCTGTGAAACCGTCTCAAAATTCACTCAAGGGCTCAAAACTCGATGAAAATTCGAAGTAAATACATGGTTATGTTCCTAACATTACCTATTATCCATTCCTAGCATCAATTTGGCAAGACAAATCCATTTGGGGGAAAAGCCCCAAATTTTCGATCAAAAGGGTCGAAAACCCTAATGTTCGCGGCTCAAAATTCAACAAATGTGGAAGATTAATGCAAGATTAAAGCACATACCTCGATTAGTCATATTTTAAGCAAGCTTTTGAATCCAACCTTGGCGGAAATGGTGAAGATTTGAGAGAGAAATTGCGAAAATTGTGTTTCGAAATAAATGAACATAAACCTTCTGATTTCGCGTTTTTACGCAGAATTGCTGAATTGGGGAAAAGACGCAGCAGGTGCTGCGCCTCTTCCAAGAGACGCAGATCTTGCTGCGCCTCTTCCTTTTGTTCCCTCCATATGGATTTTCAAAAATCCGTTATGAGTTCGTTATTCGTGGGCCCATCTTTGGTGCGCCTCTTCCTCGATGACATTTTATCATTTTGGTCCGTTTCGACGATTTCCTTTCGTTCCGGCCCGCGTTTTATCCAGCGCGACAGTATTTTGCAGTATCGTCCAAATTCATTTATGTCCAGCGCAGTAGTATTTTGCAGTACTGCTCATTCAAGACTTTCTTTCTACGACGATCAAGATGTTCCTGGTCGTCTGTCCCCAGCGCAGTAGTATTTTGCAGTACTGCTTACTCAAGGTTTCCCTACGACGATCAAGATGTTCCTAGTCGTCGACATATTCTCCAACCCAGAGTTCGCTTGAGACCAACGCAAGCAGATTCAACCCTCCAAATTTCGCCAGAGTTCGCTTGAGACCGACGCAAGCGGATCCCCAGCAGTTTCTACCGACGTCCTGCTGTTTTCAATATATCTCTTGTTTCCCGCGAAGTTCGATCAAAGTCTCAGGTATGTTCTCTTCTTATGGCTGGCGAGCTTCCTTACGTAGTCTAATGGACTTTAAACGACCCTCCCCGATAGTCGACAGACTCTAAAATGTTCCCGACGACAGGTCCTTGGCTCAGACCCCTTGAGCCGCCTCGCGTCGCCATAGTCGTCAGGTTGTAATCTTTGATTGACCTAATGGCTATACTTTGACTTTCGCCTTGTCCAAGCCTCAGTCAAAGTGGGGGCTCTGTAGACACCTCGTTTCTGCACCTCTCGCAAACCACCCGGTGATGATTGGGCCGCATGTTTGATTCGCGGAACGATTTGTGACAGTTCGTAAGATTATCGTCAAGTGATTGCTCAAATATAAATGTCAACCTCTTAAATGTCATCTACGTGCCGATACGGTCGTTTTGGCAGTAATTAGAGTACATTCGGAGTCCGGGTCAAAAACCGTCTCCATTTTTCGATAATGTTAAATCCCGAGTCGAATGTTCGGAATGTTAGGATATTTCTATTCCATATTCCTCAAATTTTATCTTTTGGCAAATAATATCCCGTAATATTCAAAAGATAATCGAATTATTTCCGTCCTACCATAACTCAAACGCGGAAATCTTTCTTAAGCAGGAGGAAACCTCCTGGGAATAGACGCAGCAGGCATTGCGCCTCTTCCAAGAGACGCGATGGTCGCTGCGCCTCTTCCCAGGCCCTTCTCTCGCATGATTTACGTATCTTTTTTATATCTTTCCGAGATTCACTTCCAAAGAGTCTCCGAAACCCTATTCTTTCACGTGATTAGTATAAATAGGAGCTTTCGTTCCTCATATTTCTCACGCGAGTGTCCGCCCTTCTCTTCTCCCTTTGCATTCTAGACTTCGTTCTTACTAATTGGCGCCTACGTGCTTGGACTTCCGACCACGTAAGCTCGGATCTTTCCGGGTACTAGCCTCTCCGTTGCATGACCGACCAATTTGACCACTACACTCAATCAATCTAATTAATCAACTAATAATCGTATTATCACCTTCTGACTTGTTCGTATTTCTTTGTTTTATTCTTTTTTATTCTTTTTTATCAAATCATCCGTTTTAGCGGTATTTTCGACGTAAATCGCCTATTCCGTTGTAATTAATGTAATTTTCATTATTGCAATTCATAATTATTGTATTTCTTTCATTGTTTGTATGTTTCCGCATGTAAATGAACCTTAAATCTCAACTTCGACATCAATTGTATGCTAATTACGTGTCAACCGACTTAGTCTAATTCTCACATGTTAGGATTAATCTATGGATGTTGCATTGCATGCATATAGCCGACGGTATATCAAGTACGAATAAACTTCCCTAATCATTAGTAGAGGCCGCTATCGAGGCGGGCGGGATTAGGTGTTCGATCAAAAGAGCTTCCTAATACGTACCCTCACCCCTTACTCCAGATCTCCGTGAGCACCCGTGTTCATTGGCATCCACGAGAGTCATTCTAGACATAGAATGCTAAGGGTAACGATTGCTTAGTGTTCATGTCACTACTTTGTGTCTTGACATGACACGAGGTATTCGAACGGTTCCAATTTCCCATAAAAATTGGTGGCGACTCCATACAAAATGCAAACGCTTGTTTTCGAGCCCCTTCACCAAGCGCCCCCGTGGGCGGCCCGCTGTCCACAATGAGTTGAGATCAAAACAAGCAAGCAAATAAACCATGAAAGCATATTAATTTAAGCATGAATCATTCCCCATGTTGGTTTCCCTAATTACCCATTAACCCTAGCTATGGAACTACTCACTCATTATCATGTTGAACATGCTAGCAAGGTTGTCAATCATACCAACAAAGTGAAACATGATGAACAAATGAAAGTAATTAGCAATAATTAAAAAGGGATTAAGAGAATTATACCTACTAATGATTCCAATAATAAAGCAAAGAATAATAGAAGTACTTGATGCTTGATTGAGAGGTTGTCAATCTCCCAATAATAACCCAAATAATCTTCAATTACCCAAAATAAAGGATGAACAAAAGAGAGATTAAGGAAATAAAACTTGTATTAAAACTTGATTAATTGTTGATTACAAAACTAAAGAGAGATTTGATTGATATTAACTACTCTAAGAATTGATAAGAAGAACATACTCTTCTAATTAGACTAATGGGGTATTTATAGTGAAAATTATGTGGGTGCATTAGGGTTAACTAAGGGCTTAAATGACGATTAAGTCCCTACTTAGGGAAACGCCGGTATTTTCTGAAGGAAAGGCATCTTTCTTGAAGCTTGAAGAAACGGATTTGCGCTGTCTTGGAATCCGTGCGTCTTAGGCACGGGACGGCCGGATTCAGGAGTCTCTGCCTGGGCGTCTTTGAGAGAAGACGGGCGTCTTCTAGGTCTTCTTGCCCGGGCGTCTTTGGTAGAAGACGCACGGATTGTGGTCCTGGGGACGGGCGTCTTCAAGGGAAGACGGGCGGATTCTTCGCTCAGGCCGTGTTTCTTCTTCTTTTCTTCCCTTTTCTTCATAAAATCCTTGGGGATTTCCTTGGGGATGCAAGGATCTTTCCTCATCATTGCCCAACTACTATAATATGTACAAAGGCCTTCTAATCTTGTCTCTCCTTGATGCTTGGTCATTGAATTCAATCAATTTAGTCTCATTTTGCCATGAAAATGCAAGATTTGCACTCCTTTCCTACCAAGGACACAAAACCCCAAAGAATATGCAAAACAAAGGACTAAAGACAATAAATGACCCAAATATGCACTAAAAAGCATGGGAACAAGACTAATTCGGGGACTAAATGTGCGCTAATTATGGTCACATCAACTTCTCATTAAGCTTTGTGTTGGATGTTACTCAACAATATAGAGAGGATTTGGCGGTTCCGTCGTCGCCGTATTTTCCTGCTTATGCGCAGGGGCGAGGTCCGCCTCCTATGGTGACAGGGAGATTTCCATTGTCGCCGTATATTATTGATGAAATATAGAGAATAATTCGATGCGGTGGAGCAGTCGATTATGATATGGCTAACATAATTGTGGCACAACTTCTCTATCTTGACGTTGTTGATCCTACCAAGGTTTGTTTGTCGTATGTTTCCTATGGAGTTTCCAATTAGTTCCAACTATGGGTTTGCCAATGTAAATATGTTAATGTAGTCAGTTATATCTCCCAATTATATCTTGTAAGCCAATTTTGTCACCATAAAACCATATGGTTATGGTGTTCTTACCATAGTAGCTGCAAGAAAAGGGCCACAACTGAACTCCTCGCGTTTGATGATTTCGCATAATTTGAGGCAGGGGAAACCGATCGTGGTTTTGGGGTTGATGACGAATGTCGCTTTTACCATTAAAATACTCACTTCATTCTCTCATAAAAGCGTGAAAGGAGTGCTCTCAAGCCTCACTCTCATAAAAGCGTGAAAGGACGATGTGCTCTCAAGCCTCATGACATTTTGCTCTAGAAAACATTTCATCTGAAGTTTGGTGTACCACAATTATTCTCGAATAAGTCTGCAACTTGTTAATTCCTTAAGCCGATATCCGTACCGTAAACTTAAGAAACATCACGCTGGTGGAGTTCTTCACTTCTTTACAGGTGATTAGTGAGTTCAGATTCGTTACATTCTATTTCTAGTACATATCTGTGCAGGCTCTGTAATAGTTTCGATTGAACTGATTCATGCGACACATTGGGCCAAGACTCAGAAGCAAATCAACGTACATAACAGAAAAAAATACGACAATACCATCAGACGATCTCCAACTCTAACAAATATCGATCACTAACTACACATTAAAGTGTGTAGCCCTGCCAGGTTACCCATTGCAACAGGTAACCCACACCGCCAGTGGGGGACCGCAGCCTTGCCCACCAAATCCCCGCTCATGGCAACGAACGATACCAGCTCCTTAATGTGCACATCCCCTGATGCGTGTCATTTATATGATGTTTTACATCTCTTTTTACACGCATTTCAGAGCTTCATTGTGCTATTTATGCCCATATTTCTCTATTTTCCTCTACTTTCGTGCTTTTGTACTTTATTGCAGAAATGTGGAGAATTTAGCGGGAAATCAAGCCGAATCCGTCCCCGAGTAAGCTGCATTGCAAATGACGTAAAGGAACCGCTTAAGGAACAAGCTTGGTGCGCAAACCAAGGCCCGAAAGACGAATCCACGAGTTTAAAGAAGTCAAGTAGCAGCTAATCCGGTCGATCGACTAGCATCTTTGGTCGATCGACCACCTATCGGATCCCAGAAGCTACTGTTATTCGAGGAGCAGCGATCGATCGACCAGCCTGAGTAGTCGATCGACCAGACTTCGACTCCAGACGAGATTTAGAAAGCCCGTGAAGTTTTAGGTTTTGGAATAAGTTGTTGCGTTGTTATTCCTATATAACGTAGCATAAACATATCTAGCTGGGATCAGAGATTACAAAAAGTTTTTATTTTAAGTTTCTCATCATAATAATTTAGCTTATTTCGCAATTAGGGTTTGATATATCGACTTTTGCATCGGATCTTTCAGTTCTTAATCTTAATCTTCCTCTGAATTCTCGGTATTCATTCTGCCCTATTTCCGTTTATTGCTTTTATTAGTATAGAATTGATAGTTAGCGTTCCCCAAAGCCAATTATCGCTTCATTATTATTGTTATTTACATCAAACATGAATTCCATAATTGTCATTAGTCTTATTGTTGTTTTTACATTCACCATGAGTAGCTAAATAGCTTGTGCTAGGATGTAGGCGATTTATGGCTAGGCGGCATTAGATTAGACACGGACTGAACCCGCGTGTCAGTCGATCGACTGACATAGTTGGTCGATCGACTGACCTTGTAAGGTTACCTTCGTTTTAATTGTTTTTAATCTTGTATCTAACGAGTTGAATGCATGCGACCAGTTAGATACCTCTTTTGTGACTGACCCATTAGACCGAAAGGTAGGGTAGGTTATGTGACCGTCAATTAATTCGACTAAACTGTGCTAAGATCGAAAGATAGGTATAGTTTAGACCATTAGTCGCTTTTCAGGACGAAAGTCAGTATTAGTGACATTAGGGACCTATAGCGAGATCGAGAGATGCTATCTGTTAGGAGTGGACCGAGAGGACCTCTTATTTCCCGCCTTACTTGTGTTTAATTCAGACCGACCTAGTTTGCTGCCGCCGAAGCTGTAATGACCCGAACATCCTAGTACCCTTCTTTTATCTGTTTAATCCGTATCTTTAGCTTATTTTCTTCTTATTGTTATTAGTTATAGACCAATTCAACCGACCCCCATAATAGTTACCTTAGATCGATCATAGAACAACTAGAATTTACAATCGCCTCCTTGTGGATCGACCCTGTTACCACTAGCCTAGGTTAGTCTTAATAGGAGTTTATAAATTTTATCTTTGGTACTCACAACGACGGGTATCAAATTTTGGCGCGAATTCGTTGGGGAGGCAATAGTCCTAATTTTAGTTGTCTTTATTTTTAGTCTTTCTTAGTTTAAGGAACATCCGTTCCTTAAACTATTCTTATATTTTGTTGTAGTTTCCTCTTATGCGCGCAGTCTCGGGGTGGTCCATTCGCCGTTTGATCCAGAGATTGAGAGATCTTTGCACGTTAAGAGGAGGTTATTTCAAGAACAACAGCTGGAAGAGCCCAGTTCTCATTCTAGCTTTTACGAGAACGAGCTGTTCGAGGAGAATCCACCCTCTTCACCCGTTTCTACATCTTGATTGAGACAGTTACTTCTCAGAATTTTCGGTCATGGCCGAGGAAGCGAGTATAGCTAGTTTTTCGAGCCGACGGCCGCGAACTTATACAAAGGGTTCGAACTACGGGGGGAGGCCGAAAGTTCGAACCAAAGCCCGCCTACATCACTATGGTAGAGAGAAATCAGTTCGGGGGAGCTGCAAATGAAGATGCAGCTAAACATATGGAGACCTTCATTGACTACTGCTGCTCCATTCCCCCACCAGCTGGCGTGACCCAGGACCAGATCAAGGAGACTATGTTTATCTTCTCCCTTCGCGATGCTGCAAGGGAATGGTATAGAGATCTGGACCGAGCTGCTTTGGAGATCACTGACTGGAATACATTGGCATTGGCGTTCTACAAGAAGTACTTTTTCTCGCTTCAAGGACGATCGCCATTAGAGCTCGGATCACGGGCTTTAAACAAGGGCCGGATGAAAATTTCCATGAGGCATGGGTCCGATTCAAGAAGTTGGTGCGAACCATACCGCACCATGGGTTTGCTAAATGGAGTTTGTGCAATCATTTCTACAATGGGTTGTACGATGATCAGAGGGCCATTTTGGATGCGCCCAATGGGAGATTTGTTGAAAATTTAGGAGCAACCAAGGGGTGGAAGATCATTGACGATCTAGCTACCCACAAGGCCGAGTATGGGAATTCGAGAGGGAACCGGAGGAGAGCTGCTGAATCCTCCTCTGTTCTTTGCACTTGAGGCTCTTACCGCGAGATTCGACAAGTATGAGCTAGGGGGAGCATCTAAAGGTGGGATGTACCAAGTCAATCTTTGTGCGGGACGGCCCCTTCGTCTCGTGAAAGGTGTGGAGTTGAGGGCCATGTCTCGAAAAACGCCTAGTCCTTTTGAATCATGTCCGCCTTTCAACACTATAGGCAGACAAACACCTACTACGAGCCACCACATCCGAACCTGAGTTGGAGGAGCCAGAATGTCCAAAACCCCACTCAACCTCCGCCACAGCAGCAGCCATATGTGCCTCCTCATCAAAAGCAACAACAGTATCAGAAGCCTCCTTATGTGCCGCAACAACAACAATCTCAAAATTCTGAGTTTGCAGAGCTTAAGAATCTGTTGCTAAAGGAGTCCCAAGCAAGAGAGGCCGGGATGAAGCTATTAGAGAGCCAAATTGCTCAATTGGCCAGTAAGAATAACACTCGAGCTCCCGGGCACTTACCCACTCAACCCGAACAAAAGGAGACCCTAAATGCCATCACATTGAGGAGCGGGTCCACCCTTGACGGTCCTGCTATGGTTGAGGATCTTTGTTGGGAAAGATAAGCCGTAAAAACAAGCAAAGAGAAAGCCTCAACGAACAATTCAAAGAAAAAGGCGTCTGCCAGGAATCTCAGTCGATCGACTGATATCCCTAGTCGATCGACTGAGTTACGAGTTACAGGAGCTTCTGGAACTGTGCATTCCAGTCGATCGACTGAGGAAGGTGGTCGATCGACCACTTTCACTGCTGATATTGAAGAGTCTCGTCCTTTAATGCCAAATAATTTACGAGACCACTTGTTTCGGGTACCACAGTCCGAAGATTTTAGGGGCAGACCGAGTCTTGATGGGTCGATCCCGACTCAAGTTCGATCCAATGACGGTCAATGGGTCTCATCTGAGACGGTCTGAGGAAGGATCTAGCTTCAACAAAGAGAAGGTGACGGACTTTCAGCCAAAGTCCAAGGACGCCGGCGCGCGCGAATTAGAAGAGAGGGCTAAGGTGCTCCTTACAGCCCCATATCCGGAGAGACTCGTGCCGACCAAAGAACAGGTATCTTTCAATAAGTTTGAGAAAGTTATCCGTAGTCTTAATGTGCAAGTCCCCTTCCTCGAGTTAGTTAACCAAGTACCCGCTTACACCAAATTTATGAAGCAATTGTTGTCAAAAAAGCGGTTACTTGAAACAGTGCACACTGTTGCACTCACAAAGGAGTCTTGTTCTTATCTGTCTCACACTGCGCCCCTTAAGCTAGAGGATCCGGGCAGCTTTTCTGTCCCTTGCAAAGTAGGTACCTTCTCAATTGAGAAGGCATTGTGTGACTTAGGGGCCAGTATAAGTGTCATGCCCTTGAGTTTAGCTAGGAGACTCAAGTTGACCCGGTTTGCTATCACATAAATGACAGTTCAGATGGCTGACCGATCTGCGGTCGAGCCTATAGGAGTCCTAGAGGACATACCCGTCCAGATAGGGAAGTTTTTCTTCCCTGTTGACTTTGTTGTCATTGACATGCCTGAGGATGACCATATTCCCATCATTTTGGGTAGGCCGTTTCTGCACACTGCTGGTGCAGTTATTGACGTCGGTTTAGGAACCTTGACCTTCAAGGTTGGGAAACATTCTATCGTTTTTGCCCAACCTGCTAAAAAGAAGGATGCCATGTGGCCTGTCACCTGTAACACGGTCTCTGAAAAGAGATCGTACTTTGTGCTTCCTGAACCGACCGTCCCTATTACTACTGCTGTATTAACCCCTCCGCCCCAGATTGGGAGCAAAAAGGAGGAAGACTTTGTTGTTTTAGATAATGCAGAGCTGGTTTGGGAAGGAAGAGCATTTGGATGCTCCAGCTGCGACAGAGCCTATCGTTTCGAGAGGAGGTCTTGGATGCCTAAGTTATGGGACTGACGAGGAAGTGGAAGATGAGCCCGTCAAGGTGAAATGGGCAGATTTGGAGTCCGACGATTCCGAGGGAGCCCTTAATTGGGGAGACGACGAAGCTGATCAGCTGAACTCTCCGACTGTTGAAGCTGAGAAAGGTGCAACTGATGAGATGAGCACCATTGAGGCTACCTCTAGTAGCCAGAAGCCGATGAAGTGGGCCATCCCTTGGTCCTTCTTGATCAACTATTAGTTGATCAAAATTTCGTTACAAACTTCATTTTATTGCTTTCGAACTATTTTTATTGCTTTTGTGTGCGCGAAAACTTCGCTTTTATTTTGTTTGCTTAGGATTTTTAAGTACTTTAGACTTCGTTCTGGGTTTTGCGCAATTTTGGGCGCGTACTATTGTGTATTTGCAGGTATTTAGAGTTTATTAGCTCGAATCATTGAGCAATTACGAAGAAATAAGACGTATGCAAAGACGATGAATTGATCGATCGATTGGCCATCATGGTCGATCGACCGACTTGCGAGTGTTTACTGAGAGCTCGTTCACGCCCACCTGGTCGATCGATCGGGTTAAGTGGTCGATCGACCATCACGCTGCGCTATGTTCATTCACGACCTCTCCCCTGCTGCGTTTGGTCGATATGCGGATCTAAGGGAGTTTTCTACTCCACTTTATTTTCCGTCGAATTGTCTATTTCTTCTTTTGTCTCATTTATGCACAATTTTTACGTCCCAAAATTGTTTTTTCTTGGTCTTATGCGTGGTGTTTTTCTGTCTTTCGGGCACTCTTATTGGTAGCATGTTGCTCTTGAAACCTCCTAGCTCACGCCGGTTTGGGAGGTTTCCTTTTTTCGCGCTTAAAGTCTTGTGAGTTCCCAAATCTTTACTTTATGTCATTATGTTTTTATTTCCCTTTTTCTCGCAAACTCCCGTTTTCCATTTTTCTTCATTACATGATTTTGCACAATGGGGACATTGTGTGATTTGGTTTGGGGAAGGGTTTTGCGTCGCATATCATTGTTTTGCATTCACGTTTACATTTTGTTTTGCATTGTTTTTTTTAATATTCGCTATATACAGGAAAATTCAAAAAAAAAAAAAAAAAATTGAATAATTTCAAAAATTTCCATAAAATGCACGTTTATTTTAGCATATAGGTCGAGTCGGAACGGTAGTATTTCTATGATGATTTAGCATTTGCACCTGTTTTGCCTAAGCCTTGCTTGACTTACATGTTATTAGTAGAATCATAAGTGCATATCTACGAGTTTTCGTTAATTTACTCGCTGAGCCTGAGACTTGACTTTTATAATTGGCAAGCTACATCATATATTCTGAGTTTTTAGAGCTTAAAACTGGTGACATTCATAACCAGTTCATCTAGGAATGTGAGTAGTACTCCTTATGAGGCATGTTTCCTTAATTTGCATAATTATGAATTTGATCTACTTAATACCTGTATGCATTCGGTTTGTGGTTAGTTGACACATGTGGTAGAGGTTTCCTTTTCTCATTTTACCCATAAGCTTCACTATGCCAAAAATATCTTTTTTTGTCCTACTTACTACATCCTACATTTAGCTTTGTCCTTTGTCAAGCTAGTAGCTTTGTGTCCTTGGGATTGTTACTCAATTTTTGGTGGTATATGCTCTATTGAGATGTTGTTGGGAAATGAAAAGAAGGAAAGAAAGAAAAAGAAAATAAAAATGAAAAAATGATTCGAAAAAGAAATGGAAAAAGAGGTCTCAGTCTTGTTTAAGCGATCGATCGATCGCCAAATATGGTCGATCGATCGAGATTCGTGAAAAAAAAATCAATTCGCATACTTTATCCTTATCTTTTGGCGATTTTTGCTCCCATGTTTCATTTATATCCTATGGGGAGTTTGTTGATTTATTAGTTTGGAGATTGTGAGTTTTGTGCTTGCTATAGCACCGTTTCGTTCGATTATGAGCAAGAAGTTGGATGTTGACCTTTGGTTCCGTTTTGGTACTAGCTTGATCACCTGTACCTCCACTTTACCATAATATGTTTTGCCTCTTCTTACCCATACCTCACATTTCCATAATTATACCTCGGCATGTGTCAATGGTCATCTGTTTGGTTGGAATGCATATGTACGGTCGTAGAGGTCGTCTTCATAATCTATTCTTTGGCATGTTTTCATAGGTCGTAGTTAGGTGAGGGTCATTACAATATTAATTCTTTCTATCTTACAAATATATCACCTGTTCTTATGAGAGATTTGAGCGACCCGTGAGAGTCCAATTTGATAAGTCTCTATAGTCAACGGTTCAGCAGTTTTTGACGACTTTATAATTCGTTTGCATGATTCATATTACTAGTTGATTGTTGGTTGTGCATTAAATTGGTTTAGGCCTTACAGTTTGCATTTCGCTCTGAGTTTGAACTCGTTCCATTAGGTCAATAGATCGAGTCTAGTTCTTGCTTGGGGACAAGCAAGGTTTGGTTTGGGGAGATTTGATGCGTGTCATTTATATGATGTTTTACATCTCTTTTTACACGCATTTTGAGCTTCATTGTGCTATTTATGCCCATATTTCTCTATTTTCCTCTACTTTCGTGCTTTTGTACTTTATTGCAGAAATGTGGAGAATTTAGCGGGAAATCAAGCCGAATCCGTCCCCGAGTAAGCTGCATTGCAAATGACGTAAAGGAACCGCTTAAGGAACAAGCTTGGTGCGCAAACCAAGGCCCGAAAGACGAATCCACGAGTTTAAAGAAGTCAAGTAGCAGCTAATCCGGTCGATCGACTAGCATCTTTGGTCGATCGACCACCTATCGGATCCCGAAGCTCATTCTTTCGAGGAGCGATCGATCGACCGGCTGAGTAGTCGATCGACCAGACTTCGACTCCAGACGAGATTTAGAAAGCCCGTGAAGTTTTAGGTTTTGGAATAAGTTGTTGCGTTGTTATTCCTATATAACGTAGCATAAACATATCTAGCTGGGATCAGAGATTACAAAAAGTTTTTATTTTAAGTTTCTCATCATAATAATTTAGCTTATTTCGCAATTAGGGTTTGATATATCGACTTTTGCATCGGATCTTTCAGTTCTTAATCTTAATCTTCCTCTGAATTCTCGGTATTCATTCTGCCCTATTTCCGTTTATTGCTTTTATTAGTATAGAATTGATAGTTAGCGTTCCCCAAAGCCAATTATCGCTTCATTATTATTGTTATTTACATCAAACATGAATTCCATAATTGTCATTAGTCTTATTGTTGTTTTTACATTCACCATGAGTAGCTAAATAGCTTGTGCTAGGATGTAGGCGATTTATGGCTAGGCGGCATTAGATTAGACATTTGATCTGAACCAGCGTGTCGATCGATCGATCGACATAGTTGGTCGATCGATCGACCTTGTAAGGTTACCTTCGTTTTAATTGTTTTTAATCTTGTATCTAACGAGTTGAATGCATGCGACCAGTTAGATACCTCTTTTGTGACTGACCCATTAGACCGAAAGGTAGGGTAGGTTATGTGACCGTCAATTAATTCGACTAAACTGTGCTAAGATCGAAAGATAGGTATAGTTTAGACCATTAGTCGCTTTTCAGGACGAAAGTCAGTATTAGTGACATTAGGGACCTATAGCGAGATCGAGAGATGCTATCTGTTAGGAGTGGACCGAGAGGACCTCTTATTTCCCGCCTTACTTGTGTTTAATTCAGACCGACCTAGTTTGCTGCCGCCGAAGCTGTAATGACCCGAACATCCTAGTACCCTTCTTTTATCTGTTTAATCCGTATCTTTAGCTTATTTTCTTCTTATTGTTATTAGTTATAGACCAATTCAACCGACCCCCATAATAGTTACCTTAGACTGATCATAGAACAACTAGAATTTACAACTGCCTCCTTGTGGATCGACCCTGTTACCACTAGCCTAGGTTAGTCTTAATAGGAGTTTATAAATTTTATCTTTGGTACTCACAGCGACGGGTATCATCCCCCTTGTGACGAGAGCCACAGGGGGCGAACATGGGTATGGAACCATCTTCCGACATAGTTCCACAACAATCATCTAACCAACAATACCAACCAACCAATCTCCAACAATTCCAACCAATAAGGAACACATACCAACAATCAACCATAAACAATCAATTAATTATAAAGCCAACTGAGTAGGGAAACCCTACCTTTTTGTAAGACCATAGAACGCATCCATTATCACGTCACGCAGACTCCTTATCGTATCCTACAACAACAATTGTATCCTATCACTAAGATATTCAAGGACTACTGCAGAAAAGATAATCAATCATAAACTCACCTTGAAGAACAACCGATGTCGGTGACGGCGACAACCCCGACTCGATGATCTCATGCGTAGACTGTCTACCTCCCGGGTTTAGATCATGGTAAGACGATAGATGGGTAGTGAGAGATGAAAGGTTAGAGAGAGAGAGAGAGAGTACTAGTTAGGAAATGACGGAATGATAGAATGAAATGTTATAGGTTACAACCTCCGCGTAATATAAACTATCACGCTGTGAAGCACGTACTCGCTCGAGTAAGCATCTACTCCACCGAATTAACCGCATTCGGTCGAGTTAACCTTACTCGGCCGAGTGACCGCTACTTGCCGAGTTTCAGGTCTGGTCTTCGACTATATGTATCCCCCTTGTCCCATCTCTCACTAGGGTCTTCCAAGGTCAAAGGGTTGGTCAACGAGCTCCTAAAACAGCGGGTATTACAGAATATCTATCAATATCACCTTAAGGTCGATAGACAACAACACATTTTTCTTCCAAATTGATTTGTTGTGTCGTGCAAACTCACTTAGGTCGATCGACATTGTGTAGGTAGTCGATCGACATACATAGGGTGTCAATAGACAAGCCTACATGGTCAATAGACAAGAGCTTGAAATCCTCCAAAATATTGTCACTATGTCGTTGAAACTTGCCGAAGTCGATTGACATTGGGTGGGAGTCAATAAACAATGCGTAGGGCATCAATAGACAAAGTGTACTTGTGAATAGACCGAGAGCAAAAAATCTTCATTTCTTGCTCCCTAAAGCTCGTCTAAGTTCCTCTAAGTTTCCCTTTGATTCCATTACCAAACAGATTTGGCTTGTAAATGCATAAATGAGTCTCAAACCTGCAAGAGACATGGAACACACCCAAAGTAGCAAATACGGGAGGAAATAAAGTGAAATAATCAAATAAGCTCAAGGAAATGCGTGCCAAATATGTAAATAAACGCATCCCAAAGGCACACATCAATCACAGCCAGAACCCATCTAGAAACAGACGCATGATCTGCTGCGCCTCTTTAAGAGGACGCAGATCATACTGCGCTTGTTCTTGGTTGGGTTCTACCTCTGATCTTGTTCCTGTTCTAGTGTAGCTGTACTTAGGCTCTATTAATCAACTACCGGCGTATTATCGTAATATCACTCATTTTGGTCACATATTTTATTCTCTATTTTATTCTTTTTTTAATTCCGTATTTGGCATTCATATGATGTACATTCGACATGTATCTTGTAATTCACGCTTTTATCTCGTTTTGTATATGTAATCCACTTATAATCTACCTAAATTCACTTTGACCCCTTTATTGCTTGTCTAAATCACCGACTTAGTTAATGTTCACATGCTAGGTTTAACCTGATAGATGTTGCATTCATGCATATAATCAATAAAATCGATGTAAATGACAATGTCAATCATTAGTAGAGGTCGCTATCGAGACGGGCGGGATTAGGTGTTCGATTAAAGAACTTGCTAATACGTACCCCCACCCCTTACTTGGAATCTTTGTGAACATCCGTGTTCATTGGTATTACGAGAGTCATTCTAGACATAGAACGCTAAGGGTAACGATTTTTTTAGTGTTCATGTCACTTTATGTCTTGACATGACATGAAGTATTCGAACGGTTTCCAAATTTCCACAATAATTTGGTGGTGACTCCTCAGATGCAGACTTGTTCAAACCTTTCACCGATTTCTAAGCCTTTCAAATCGGTTACGAACCTATGACGTACTTCTTTGCGAAGTTCCGTGGGAAGATGTGTCGTCGCAATCACGCGGGTGGCGTGGTCGACACCTACCACCGCCACTCATCAAGTCAACATCATTGCCCATCTGCCATTCAACGACCACCATCACCACCACTACGAGGACCTCTAGGTAGCCGCCCAGAGACTTTCCTCTTTTCATCGCAGCCCAAAACCATCCATCAGATAAGGAACCATCATTCCGATGGTGTTGGGAGGGTTTTTAGCGATTAGGGTCGTGGTTTCGAATGGATAAAAATGGGTGAATGGAGGAGGATCGTGACAGCCACGTTGGACGTCGGCGAGGACGAGGGTAGTGTCGTTGACAAGTGGGTGATGGTGTTGTGATTATTTCTAATCTAATTCAATTCAATAATAACAAAAATGTGATAAATGATTGATAATGATTAATGAGTAGGCAGATGAAATAAAATGGAGGTTTGGTAATGGCAAGTCTACTGTGTTTATGATTGAGAGTAGAGAAATTAGACAGTTATTCATATATTACTCTCTTTTCTGACCTCCTCTCATTCCATTCATTCATGAATTCATCAAAAAAGAGCGGATGTCAAGTGTGAACATGTAACCAAGGTAGTAACCAGTAGAAAGACAACACGCGTGAATATACTAAGATGGTTAAATTGAAGATGAAATCCCAACCGTTGACCATAATCTCTCTCCTCTACTTCTCTTTCTTTTCTACCAAAAAAAGTCAAGACTACTCAACTCTACACAACAAACTACAAAACCCAACCCCAACCTCCTCCTCTTCTTCTTCTTCTTCTTCTTTTTCTTCTTCTCGTCTTCTCTCTTTTTCTACTATATTCTCCTTAATATTAATTTCAATTTTCTTTAAATTAACCCCTCTCTCTCTCTCTCTCTCTCTCTCTCTCTCTCTCTCTCTCTCTTAATTAATCACCGAGTATAATTAATGTAAGTATATCTAATCACTTTTTCCCTAACCCAAGGTAATTATTACTTACTTGCTTAATTCTTTCATTATTATCACCTTTAATTCTACTTCTGAATCATTTTCTGCTCTAACTTAAATTTTGTTGCTTATTATTATTATGCTTGCATAAATCCCACATAAATTGGGTTTTTCTTTTGTTGGGGTTTTTACTTTTCGCGTGTTAAATAAGTTTTTGGCTGTGAAAGGTTTAATTTTTAAGTCAAACTCTTCATGTATGTGATTAAGTCAGCAAATAAAATCAGAAACTGGATTTGATTTTTCTATTCTTTTTTTTTTTTTTAGTTGGTTTGACTCGGTATCGCTTGTTTTTTTTTTTTTTTTTTTTTTTTAGTATTGAAGGTTCGTAGTTGAGAGTTTGCAATCAATCGCCAGTTGATGTAGTGGATTTAGTTCCCTTTATTGCTTACCGGAATTCGGTTTTGTGTTTAAGTCTCTATGATTATGACTTTAATGCTTATCATAGGAGTTCAACATACAGCCAAGTCGATGAATTGTATCGTCTTTGAGGGTTTGATAAATAGCATATTGAGTACAAGTAACTAGTTTTGAGGTTCAAATCTAAATTGACCCAACAACTTGCTTACTTAATCCATGAGGATATGACTCAAGATACTTGTTGATTTATCATTTGTAGTTTCGCTATTGAAAATGATCTAACTTGTTAACAAATCTGCACATGTGTTCGCTCGTATCTTCATATGTCTATATCTACTTTTGTCGATTGCCAAACAAGACTCTGGTTTTTGTGTCTGCTTACTACCTTATTAGATAGGTTGCTTACTTGAGCAAGGCTTTTTCATAAAATCCATGGTGGAACATGAGGATATGATGCTAGGGAGTTTAAAGTCATGTACTGATAGAGGGAAGGCTGTTCTTTGGGATCCTATCCAATGGTTTCATATGTAGGTTACATACTTACATGTTTATGAAGAATTGTAGATACAGATTCATTCTGTCTTTTCACATGTGTTTTATTACAAGCTTGTTGACCAAGTCAACATTTTTAGTAATATAGTAGTTGTAGCCTAGAAAGGTCGTCGGGAATTCCAATTTACTTTAGTAATATAGTAGTTGCAGCAAATTCCTTAACACCTTAGTAGCTAAGATACGCAATTTTATGCATGGAAGTTTACAATGTTTTGCATGTATGGCCGTAAAGTGATTGATAAGTGTTCTAACTTCAAATATACTTTAGTTCTTAAATCACTTTCATTATTGATATTGATATGAATCTTTAGAGGAATTTAGTTTTATGATTTCAGTTGGATGAATGTATCTTAGAAAACCCTTCCAATATCCTTTAACTTCCTTCAAATATTTATTCAAAAGTTCCTCAAATCTTCTAGCAAATTGGATTTACTTGTGTACCAAATGTCTACAATCACTTACAATTTTGATGGTCTTTTCCTTAGTCTGCTGCTGCTGATCATATCTCTGCATATGCTGCCATTCCTGGCTCATGTTTCTGGCTATATATTTTGGTGAAAATTACAAGCAATGCCATCAGTAAGAATGAAGAAGGCAAGTATGTGTTGCATCAAAGACAAAAGTTGTCTACGTGTTTGTCACAAGTCAAATACTATATCAAAAAGGTCTCAGGTCAAGATTTCTCAGCTAGCTTCTGAAGATGGCTCTTATTGTCAGAACTGCCAGGAAGGTATTAACCTCAAAAGGGTATTCACAACCATTTCCATACTACCATGTAACCAGGATTATATACATCTAATAAGAAATTGAGATTTGAAGGATACTAAAAAAAGAAGGAAAAAAAATGTAGCCTTAGAATTTTATGCTGTTAAATTTATTTATTTTTCTGTCTTTTTAGATTGACATCTGTGTTTCTGACAGAATCATTGCTCTATATAATCTTCTGTCTCATTTGCTTTACCTAGACGTTTTCCTCTTTGGGAGCTATTACATTAATGTGAACATGAGAATGAATCTTGACTATGAGGCTATGATCGAGAAGTTTCATTTTAAAAATATACTGGAAATGGATTAACAGTTCTTTTATTTCTCTTAAACTACTTTTACACGTACTTGGAAGGGTTTTCTGACTTTAATTGTTGTACGGTGCAGAATCCTCGAGCAGTGAATCAAATATCCAAGACCCTGTAGCTGTGGGAGTTACTAAATCTGATGAATTTTTTAGTGGTGAAGACATCCAATTTAAGCAGCCACCAAGACTGCTTGATGATTCTGCATTGGTGGAAAGAATGGTAATATTGTCGATTTAACTTTTCATTTTTCTCATTCTTTATGAGACATGATATATTTGTCTAGGCAGTTTAGGCTGTTATCTTTTCTTCAATAATGCAAGAAGTCGTAACAGGGAAAATGTGCAAAGTTGACTGCTTCTTGCTCTTCGAACTAAAATAACAATATTACCCCATTGAGTCAAAGGCTTCCTTCCATCTATGTCAAACTAAGGGGGGCATGGGTCATATGTTGATTTAGTAAATTTGTCCGACCAGAATGGCCCAAGCCAAGTAGAGCTCACCTGAACCATAACCAAAGTAGCCCAAATCCGAGATGATCCAAAGCAATCTAAACTTGATCAACTTAAAAAAAAGCATCCGTAAATATGACCCGAAATGATTTGAATGACCCGACCATGACCACCCTATCCCACCCCGTAATGATCTAATGTAAAGGTGCCGAAATGGCCTGACACTGATGACCTTTTTGCCATGTCTATTCAATGTACGTAACCTTACCATGAAAACATATACTCCATAGATGATTTATGATGCCTCCCTTTTTGAAAATTTCGTCAAGAAATTGCAGTGGTTGACTACCATTTTTAGTATGTTACTATATAAGAAACAAAGACACTTTAGTGAATCATTTTACTTTTTCTATCATGTTCAAGAGGCAAAAAATAGTCTCTGACTTTATGGAAACGATGCAACCCTCTTCTTGCTCTTCATATTTCTTATTTTAACAGTAAATAATTCATTTGCAGGAATTACCTCCAGTCTCATCTACTAAACTGGAGACAATTTTTTCACCCACTTTGAGTCAGATGGATGGTCATAATTTTCCAAATTCTTGTAATGGTATGAATCTAACCCCTGCCTGCCTCTGTTATTAGTGCTTACTTTAGGAATTCCCTAGATGGGTTGTGCTTTCTCGACCTAATTAAGAGGGAGATTTTTGTCCAATGATCAATGAATGGTAAGTGGATGTAGTAATCTTATCTAACAATATTGTTTCTCAAAGAGAATGATCATTGAGAATTAATTTGAGCTTGAAAAGATATGGGTGCTTCTTTGGGGCTTTAGTGCTAATTTCAGTCTTTGAGGTCAAAGCTTGCTTTATACGGTCAACTGTTCCATGAGATACGGTTGCTAGTTGCTCTATTTTGTGGTTAATATAACATGCATATTCACAAAGTATTTTAGGATTGTGTACTCAAGTCTTTTAGCCCTCATTTTATACCTGCAGATGCTTTTGAGTTTTCCTTGGTATATTTCTTGATTAATTATTCAGTGAGCCTCGAAAGGCTGCAATAAACACCCCCTCCCCGTTCCGCCTATATCAAGGCAAGGGGTAAGGTGAACAAAGCTTCACCCCTATGTTTAAAACAAAGAGAGACTGGGGAGAATTAGCTGATATGACCTATGACACTTACAAACATAGATTTAACAAAGCGTAATCTAGTTGGTCTCCTTTCACTTCCATGACTATTATATGGTTAACAAGGCCACCTCATACTGCACGCTGCTTTCTTTTGCATTTATTTATTTACTTATATACAATGCTTGTCATGAATGGAATTTTGTTGATTCCGTCTTCCTTACATGTAAACTGCATCTGTATTTTCTCTCCTGCAATTCTTCCTTCCCCCCTCTTCCTTATTTTATCATTTCTACTCCTTACGACACGCTCAATGTGCAATTTGATCAAGTGGTCAACTATTCTTCTTTTGCACAGGAGTTGATTTTGCTTCAGATCCATTTCATTTGAGCTCAACAGATGAGAGTGATGGTAATAGTGGAAGCTCATCTGACTATCAAAGCTGCAACATATCAGATTTCTATGTTTCAGACATGATTTTTGAAGGTTCAGCGTTTGATGGGAGTTTCCTGTGTGATGGTATTGCTGAGACCCTATTACTTCCTGAACATGGTACGACAGAATCCAACATCTTGTTTGATGTTTCTGAACGTCACCTTATGCTACCGTCACTTGACGATTCTGTGGAAACGAGTGAAAAGCTTGATTCACAATCATCAGACGAAGGAAGGGCGGAATGTGATGACTCAAGTTTTTTGTTAGCTATACATCAGATTCGCCCCGGTGATCAAGATATGTTTCTGGGATCTTCTATGGACTCGGATGAAGCAGAGTATTTCGATCCGCATTCATTTATAAGAAATTTGCCTGACCTTTCTGAAGTTGTGCCCAGTGGACGGCCAACTATCTTACCGAAGGAATCACGGGAAAGGAAGCCTGTTACTTTAGTACTTGATTTAGATGGTGAGTTATTTATTTTTTGTTTTATTTATCTGGTACATATTGGTGTCAATGCCTACATGGTTTTATTTTCCTTACTATTTGAATGCCCGAGGGTATAATGGCTGACATGCATGAGCTGTTATTGTGGAGTTGCTAATGCCTGTTGACCACATCTTTCCGTAAGTTTGATTGGTAAAAGAACCTAAATTTTGAAATTAGGAATTATGTTTAAATTTAAAGGAAATGTTCACTTTCAATACAAAATAGTAAAGCGAAAAGATTTTGCTGGTATGTTGAATCAAATTCATAGCTGTTCATGTTATTTATGTTTTTTTTTTTGGGTCGGACAAATGTACCATGCACCTAATATCATTATTGCTGTTGACCAGCATTTGTCCACATTTTTATTGTTTCTAAGTAGGAAAAGTTGCATATTAATGAATCAAGAAAATTACAAGTATATTTCACGAGATAGGTAAGTACAATTTCTAATGGTTATTTTGTAATCGTAATAGGCATTTTCATAGAGGTCCCTGTGTATCATATTTCCATTTGATGATTTTAAGTTCGAAAAAAAACCACTTTCTATTTATGCTATGGAGTAGAGGAAGTCAAGAAAACTAATCAATAATGCCATCAAATCATCTTAGTCATAGGTGCTTTTATCCTCTGCAACAAAGTCAAAGGAGAAGCATATTGGGGTTATCTTTGATGAACACCATGTGCTGGATGTTATAAGACTTATAACATTGGTCGGGTTGTAAATGAGGATTGCAAGCTGGCATGTCTTACCTTAGCGTACATTGGTTAAGCTTAAGCTGATAGTCCTATATGTAACTTCTTTTTCCCACAATGCAGAAACACTTGTGCACAGTACCCTGGAACACTGTGAAAGTTCGGATTTTACCTTCACTGTATTCTTTAACATGAAAGAGCATATTGTATATGTCAAAGAAAGGCCTCACCTTCGGACATTCTTGAAGCGAGTTGCAGAAATGTTTGAAGTTGTTGTCTTTACTGCCAGTCAAAGCATCTATGCTGAACAACTATTGGACATACTGGATTCTGATGGGAAGCTTATTTCTGGTAGAGCGTATCGCGAGTCATGCATTTTTTCTGAAGGCACTTATACAAAAGACTTGACTGTGTTAGGTCTTGATCTTGCTAAGGTTCTAATTATTGATAATTCCCCTCAGGTACAGATTCACCCATTTCCCTCCTTGAATATAATCATCTTGGATTAAATCCTGCTTATCTGCCCTCTTTCTGCATGAACTTATTAGTCTGCTGTTCCCTATTCTTCATTATTCTAAACCTCCCGTGGAAAACTAAAACTTTCATATGGTAAGCGGTTTGTTTAGTCTTATATGCAGGGGTATCTTATTGTGTTTGATGCACATTAATTGTTACTTGTGTCGGATAATGGGTTATATTATCACAAGTTCAGGTGTCAGCTATCGCTGTCATCTGAAAGATAGGACTTTAACAAGTAAAAATAGATAGTTTTAGTCAAATTATGCAGGAGAAGTCTAACAGATCTAGGACAGGAAACATATTGTCGCCAAAGTTTTCAAGAATGGTGCAAGTTATTCTTACTTTAATTTTGTTGCTCTGCCAGGTTTTCAGGTTACAAGTCAATAATGGGATTCCAATAAAGAGCTGGTTTGATGACCCCTTAGACAATGAACTAATCTCTTTGATCCCTTTCTTGGAGACTTTAGTTGATGCTGATGATGTGCGTCCTCTCATTGCCAAGAGATTTGGTAACAAGGAATAAAGTCCCTTGTTCTCTCTTTTAATCTAGAGTTCATCACTGGTTAACTCTTTCATCACCCATTTTTGCAAAAAAGCAAGCAACTACTGAGATGGTCCATTCTTCATTTATCTTACCTGATATAATTTATAGAATAATTAGCTTTTCTGCTTGAGCTAGATTTACTGTCTGTCATCTTCATCTACTTATCCTGGCTAACATCTCATGGGTATCCTATATGCCAAAGGTAGTTCCAGGAACATCCTTTAATTCTCCTGTACAGTTAAAGATGCTATTATTTTGCGTGAATTTGTATATAATCTTCAGTGTTGTCAGTGACTGTGATCCTACAAATATTTGTTATAGACTGATAGACATGCTTACATATAATATATCAGCTTTCTTTTGAAATTTTACGAGATTTTATTTTGATCTAAAATGATAGTGTTACACATATTAATTTCTTAACATATAGTATCCAATGAGAATGGGTCTTGATGATAGAAACTTAAAAATTTCTTGTCTTATGGAGTAGTTTTTTTTTTTGGCTATGCATAGGTTCTGGTGAACAATGCACCAGACTCCGCTCCAATGTCCAAACTCTTTTCCTCCAAAAACTAAGTGAGAAATCAAATAGGTTAAAAAAAAAAAAAAAGAGAGAGATTGGAATATATTGGAGAATATAAGAGGAATAATGAAGCCCTCCACCTCCCAGCCCTTCAAAAAAGAGAAAAAAAAAAAGAAAAGAGGAAGAGAATGTAAAAAGAAAAACGGTACTGGAGTGAATTGAGAGGAACTAACAAGGAGAAACAACAAAAATTGAAGAAAAAGTTAACAGACTACTAGAGAGGATCAATGCGAGGTCTGTGAGAGTGAGGGATATATGTCTGTCTATGCTAAAGCATCCCCTACCCCAAGAGGAAACAAGAAGTTCAGAGAACACCGAAACAATGTGGCAAGATGCATTGAAGAATAATTTTTTGTTCTTTCCATGTCACCCATGTAAATTTCTGGCTTATGTATTCTGTTATATTTTATTTTCTCTGATTTGCTTCTCTGGTGAATTCTATTTATGAGAGAGCCCCTTAAGCCCTTCTTTCAAAGGGTAAGATATCTGGTACTACATATTTCATATGTGTGAAACTGTAGAAGTCTTTTTCTTTAATCTAATATGCTCAAAGATTTTTCAGATGCGTCTCCCAGGCAATGTTTTGGAAGGATTTTGTCTTTATACTCTGTACAATGGGATCAATATCTATCTTAATTATTTGGTGGCTAACAAAGGCAGGTGGACTTATTTATTATAGTGCTATATTTGTAATGTATAGATTAGAGCATTGGGTTAGATGACACTCGGGTGAGGGCCCAAATAATGCTTGTCTGGCATTGTAAATATGAGTGAGATCAGATTTCCATGTTCAAATTGCAATGCCCCCACGAAAGTACGTCCTTAAGTCAGATTTACGTTGTCACAGATCGTTTTGACCCTGAGTGATATTTTACTTGGCACTCCGTGTACCTAGTAGATGTTGACTCTCATGTGCTTGCCTATAAATGCTCATGGCTTTATGTGGCTTTAACACCATGAAAGCATTGTTTAATTGGAGGCACTCATAGCTTTTATCCTTCCCGAGGCTATTAAAAGGACTTTGTTCATTTCTGAAGTCTTACTTGTAAAGTTAGCTGCCTTTGTTAGGGCGAATATGAGGTATTATTATTCCTTGGTAAGGTAAGAGAAAGGCATATATTTTACAGTTGGACCGTTTATATTAAATCTTTTTTAGTATTATGAGTACGTCACGTCTCTAGGATGCAATCATGCAAGAAGTCTGCTCTGTAGGTCTGGACTCTGGTGCTGTAAAAGAATGCAACTAGTACTCGGTACTTTCCTATTTCTGATTTCTGACTGCAGTACATTGGATATAGTAGATGTTTATTTAAGCGATATGCTGTGTGCATGCTTCATTAATCTTTGTTGTTGTCTTCACTAACTATACCATACATATGATGGGATGGTACATGTGGAAAGCTTAGCCAATATAATACTATTTGTGTAGAATGGATATTAGAAGCCAAGTACCTGCTGTCTTAAAATTTAAGTTGGTACAGTGTAGTTTTTAAATTTGATATCTTTTGCATGGTTGTGCTAGCTCTTTTATGTCCTTAGAAATCAGCTATTGTAGTTCTCTACCCTAAATGCTTGATTTTACTACTACCTTTTCTAAATGAACCTGCCAGATTGTTTTGCTATGTAGAAATGACAGCATAAATAGTGTCTTCTCAATTCTAAAAGAGCACTTTAAGTTAATGCAAATGAAAATGATTGAAAAAAAGACTTGAAGAATAGACAATGATATGCTCATTTTGGTACGATCAACAATCTAAGGAGGCCAAAATTTGTTGAAATAATGTTAATTTCTGAAGTTTGTTAGTTGAGAATTGTCATAATTAACCAGAAGTGAGAAAGGTATCATCTTTGGGAACTTAGCTCCGGGGCTTAATTGTTGTTTGGGAAAAAGTTGCTAAGGTAGGAATTGGGAAGGAATTTCTACCATTTTGGTTGCCCTTAATATATCTATAGGCCTCATATTCCAACAGAATCCAACCACAAAGGCGACCTCGATCCTGATAATACAACCTTAAAGCAAATAATGATAAAGTGGTTTTTCCCTCACGGAATGTGTCTGAAAGTAAACACATTTTTGTGTAACTCATTACCCTAGGTGAATAGACATGGTGGAGGACATTGCGCTTGGAGATCATTACTTTACTCTACCCTGTCATGCTCATTTGTGTGCCTCTTAGTCAATGTAATCAATCAGGTGTCTATCACCAGTGACTCTTATTGATGCCCGACCATTTGGCCGTTGGTTTATTCCTTATGGGTTCATATTCCTTTGAGATATGGATTATTTTACTTGATTACATTAGGGTTGAAGGTTGTGGTGCGTGCGCATGCCCATTGCGAGGAAAACTTCTCTGAAATTGTGGAGAGTGCTCGATGGAGCTATTGTCTGTGGTATGGAGGAATTGGAGGCTTATGAGTATGTTAGGTTTTGTGAATGAAATGATTATTTAGTTCTCGTGATCTATGTTAGTTAGACACGACTAGAATTATCCAACATGGTGCATGTACATGGGTTGGACTCTTTTATTTAACGAAAGCGTAATTTTTGGGGTGGAAATGAACTGTTAAGGTGTATCATGTCCGAGTGTCAAGTGTGAGAAATGGGTATGGGAGATAATATGTATTGCAAGTGCATTGAATCAGACTTTCCTTGTTTGTCTAAGCTACTAAACCATCATAAAACCAAGGTTTTTGTTGGTTTATCTTCAAACTTTCATGGCAGTCTGGGTCCTTACATATGCGCTGCCAATAAGCGATGTTCTCTTCTTAAGGCAGGAACATCTGGTCAGCAATATTCATTTGTGTACAGATTAGAATACACTGTCTTACATACCCTATTGCAGGTTATGTGAGGGCTTTATTGGATTTGATGCTTCTGGAAAATTAAATAGGTACGTTGGAATAAATTTATGATTTCCGCCAACTTATCTTCGATCTTTCGAATTGAAATATTACCGATGTAAGTGGGTATTTTTGCTAACTTGAATGATGATGGTTGTCAGAGATTTCAAATAATTGAATATGAAGATGAATATTCAGTTGGGCTTTTCTGTTTAGTAACTTGTCAGCTTTTATTTTATTATTTTCACACATTCTGAGGGAAATGTTGCAAACTAATTTTGTCTTTTTGAGCGTTTTATCTTTGTTTGGAACATTGTATTACTTGCCAAAGCTATCTTTGGATTGTGACCGGCAGTTTGGAGAGCTGGAAGCAACGAATGGGCGTTTATCTGTTGAGTTTTTATCGTGGTAACATTTAGGTTCAAATAGGTTTTATTTTTGGCATAACCCTGGTGTTAACCTCAGATGTAAAGGACATTTTGGCTGGAGACTTGTATTATGTAATTAATTATGTGAGTGAAATTTTAATGATAGTTTGTTGATTTGTGTGAGAAGTTTGAAGAAGGTATAATAAAAGAGAAGATTAGTAATGAATAGGATAATATTCGCATATAAAGACGGGAGTGATTTGCAGAAATGGTGAACTTTGAACAGTAATTGGTTGCTTTTGAATTTGTCGGATTTATTTTGTTTTCATAGTTTGCAGTTTCTGATGGCTATTCGACTCTTGATTTATGAAAAAAGTCGTTGAATATTGGTCTACTGACTATCGTACAATTGTACTACCTTTGTTTTTCTGAGTAAACATTTTGTTTTGAGCCAGATAGAATCATGAGGATAAATTTTTCTCCAAAGTTTTAAGTAACATGTTGCTGGGTGTCGAATCTGAAAATTGTAATATAATTGGCAATTAATATTGTGTCGTAGCTCAACGGCCTTTTCATTGCAACAGGCAGAGTGAAATGGGTAAAACGTTCAATTGAGGGTCTATGAAAATAAACATTGATCCTTACGTAATGAGACATCTTCACTATAAAACAACACAACACAAGCTCAGCTCCAAATATTGTTTCCCAAACCAAATAGTTTGGGTTACAATCAATTCGCCAAGGAAGGAAAAGCAAAAAAAATCCTTGGAAGTAACTAAAACACTCAAGCTTTAGGTAACCACCGTACACGCTACACAGAACTTGAATTCTTTACCCAAGCTTCATATTCACATATCCTCCATTCATTCAATTTCAGGCAGCTGATCTGTAGCTCCAGATGTTCCAGATGCTGAGGCCTGATTATCTATTCCTTTGTACTGCAAGCAAAATAAAAACTTTGAAACAGCAGTTCAATACTCTACACTAATGAACCAGGTTCGATTATTTTCATTTCGAATTAAAAAAAAAAAAAAACTAATTATAAATATAAAATACAAGGCCCAGACATATCAGGCTCAAAGCACCAACCAGCAACCACTAAAGCCTCTCCTAAACAGTAGTATATATTAACTAGCATGCATATGATTTGGGCACGAAAAATATGGAAGGGCGCAACTCTAGTACTGACTGACAACTATTCATTTCTCGGGCAAGTACTCATTCCCTTTAAATGATATACCACAGGCCGATGACCCATAATGAAAAATGGGTCTACCTCATAATAAGGAGCACGCCAACTCGCCAATAATTAGCCATTTCACTTATCCATTATAATCCAAAACCAAAGACTACTGAGCCTTTGGCTCCACTGGAAATAGAAACTCATGTTCCATAGAGCAAAGCCTATCGTTTAAGAGTTCAAAACACAGTCAGGTCCATGTCCAGTGGTCTGACATCAGAAACATCACTGAGAAAACTCACTGAGAAGCAACTTACAATGAAAATATAGGCAGAAGTGATGCCTCAGGTAGCTAAGCAGTGTGACAATTTTTATTCTACAGATAAAAAGACACCAGAATACTGTATTCTCCAAGTCTCCAACTTTGGAGTTGTCTTGGAATTCATTATGATTGTCATGTAGACCGTCTAGTCATATCTGATGCTGTCATCGGGAGTACTATACAACTAGTAAGCGAAATAATAGATGTGCAGTATCTTTTATAATGCACGAGCCAATGGAAGAAACTCCTAATGAATACATGAGGGATCCTTAATCTCGAAGGGTGTTTGCTGATGAAGCTTCATATAACCTTTAAAGGCTTGTTCGCCTATCTGACACGACCTTAAACCAAACAAATATGACAGACTAAAAAATGCACCCAAGCATCCCCCAGCGGTTCCATACCCAATTCACTAGGGCCATAACAATGTAAAAATTAATCACTCCTTTTTATTTCATCTGATTGTTTCTCATTCTTTAGTAGAAAAGGGTGAAAATTTCTCCTAACCTTACTCCTCATCCTCTCATAACAGACCTCTGTACACCAGCATCTCCCACTTTAATCTCTTATCCCGCTCTAGCCCTCTACCACCACCCAACACAACCCACAATCTCCATTCAACCCAACACCACAGCTTGACCCCGATCCCAACCCCCACCCAACCTACCACCACCACTTGACCCTAGCCCCGACCAGACCTACCACCGCAATTCGACTAACCACCCTCGCTCGACCTCTGGAAACCCCCCAACCCAAGGAGGTCGGAAAAGGAGCATATCCGTGATTGACACCGGCGATGGGTTAGATGGCCCGTCAAAATCGACAAGACCCTCCACAACTACATCATCTCCTCAACACCACCACAACAGGCGAGCCACTGAGATTGAGTGCTGGATGTTGGAAATGGGAGTCGATGTAAATGACTGACGTGGTTGAAGGAGTAGATGGTGGTCGGAGGAGTTGATGTTGAGAAGTGGTGGTTGACAAAAACAGCTTGGGTAGTCGAAGGAGTATAAGTTGGAAGTGGTGGTGACGAGTGTTACCAATGTATCGCCATTTGAGCAGGATCCTAATTCGCTCAGTTTCCCAAATCAAACATCCAATAACAACTTAGCTTCTACCATCATCGCCAAGATCTTCTTTACACCATAAGCACTAAGACAACTATGAAGGACAAATGCACATACAAAAATGTTGGGAGGCTGAATAGGATGGACTTGGTTCAGTCAACATAAAGGCCTTTACAATTGAGCAAAAACCAGGATCATGTTCATAAGCAAAAGTTAAGCATGAGACCTACTAGTTCGGAATCTAATTACTTCACATATGACTTTTTAACATGGGAATCAAAATTGTCTTAAAGGCCAAAAAATCATGAATTCTCGAAGGAACTGGTATGACGCGTAATGATGTCTCGTAAGAATGTTATGGAGTCCAGAAAAGACAAGATTGATAGCAAGGACAATTCTCCATGTTGAGAAAAGTGACGATCTAAATGGCGTCGTCTAGAGAATCACAAAATACAAAATTATCACAACCTAGTGTTACCCTGAGGCGGGTGTCAATGAAACAATCACAAAGTACAGAAACCTAGAGGAAAAGTGAACTTTTCTCCTAGTGCCCGTCAATCCTTTTTGCTTTCAAACGGAGATTGTTGAAAGTAGAGATTGTCAAGTTTCTATCAACATATTTCCAATATACCACGAAGATTGATCACTTTGAATTGGACTTCGATTCTAATAGAAAGGAAAAACCATTGATGTCCCTCTATATTCTATACTAACCAAATATGTCATCCTTGGACTTTTAATTTTGTTATATTTAGATTCAGGGTAGAACGAGAATCACAAGAGTGAAATGAATTATGAATATATTTGAAGTCTAATACCTAAGATAAAGTTTAGTATTAGTGGTATAATTATGATATTGATCTCACGATTTGATTTATCCCTAAGAGAAGGGGGGGCACAAGAATATAAAACCTCTTGTGTGAGTGTGGTATGGGAAAATCAAGATTGTTCACAGCCTTACCCCTAGCTAGCAGACTAATTGCTTCCTCATCAGACCTACGACAAAATCAATTTATGAAAATTGCTCCCACACAAAACTATTGAGCCTCCTCACATGCTACAGCTACATTTCACTTGTTGAACAAAAAAATCCTAAGCTAACAAGACGGTGTTTGTTAGTAACACTAAAAGAGAAGAATTCAATTTTTGTGCCAAACCTAGATCACTTCTAAGTTGTATTTTGTCCCGAGAGCAGATACAAAGTACGATTCTTTGGGTAACTGCATGATCAGTTATCAATAAGATTACTCAGGTGAGGGTAACTCTATAGAAGAGCATCATGATTTCAGTTTAAAAGCGATGGTTATCAGTATCAGTCATTACAGGAGAGGATGTTTCTACTTTCTAATCTCTGCGTTAGCCTCTATGACAGCATTTTTTTTTTACTATAACCATAACAGCAGCAAGAAAGGAATATTTTTGAATACATCACCTAAAAGGATGGAAATATCATCTTTCAGTGTAGGTATAATTTATTTACCACTAACATGAATGGGCGACTTTTTTCCATATTTCCAATGGAGCCAAAGACTCATTACTCTTTGGTTCTGGATTATGATGGAGTAAAGCAAAATGGCTTACTAAAGTGGCTGCGTTTCTTTCTCTTGTGAAGTAGCAGTCCTTCGATGCAGTTCTCGACGCAATTTTCATCTTGGGTCATTCGGAAACAGCCTCTTTGTGTTTCTAACACAAGGGTAAGGCTGCGTACATCCGACCCCCCCTTACCCCGCAATTTGCGGGAGCCATTGAGGCACTGGGTTAATATTGTTGTTGTTGTTGTTGTTGTTGTTGTTAACATGAACGGGTGACTAGAAGTTCCTTAGGTCTTATGTGTTCTGTCAAAAGCATTTCAATTTTCACGGCCACTTATAAATCTATAATACTCAATCAGGAAGTTCCGCATAACTTGTTGAGTAAGAGAATCATACAAAACAGCTTGGGAGTAGTGAAACACCTGTTCATGGTTTGCCTTTGAGTCAACATGTGATGGACCATCATCCTTCTGAGAAGACAAATCCTCATTCTGATAATGATCCCCAGGCAACATTTGTTGATCATGTTGGTTCTCAGGCAACTCGACTTGTTTCTGGGGTAATGTTTGATCTTGCACTGATCCTGGGTGCTGTTGTGACTGCTGATATTGCTGTAGTTGCTGAAGATAGAGTAAGTACTGTTGTTGCTGCAGTTGCTGGTATTGATATGATTGCTGCTGCTGTTGCTGACTAGGAACTACCTGACCTGGATTTTGCTGATGAGTTGGCATATGTTGCTCCTGATCTGGATTTTGCTGATGAGGTGGCACCTGGTGTGGTTGTGGCAGCTGAGATACTAGTTGTTGTTGTTGTTGCTGCTGCTGCTGCTGATAATAATATTGCCACATCTGATTAGGATCTACCTGACTCTGTTGATGAGTTGGCACATGTTGCTCCTGTCCTGAGTTTTGTACCTGTTGCTGAAGCTGCTGAGTGGGTGCCATCTGTTGTGATTGTGGCAGCTGCGATGCTGATTGCTGTTGCAGGAGAAGTTGTTGTTGCTGATAATAATACTGCCACATCTGATTGTACAATTGAGTGTTCTGCACATCCCCATATTGCTCATTATTATTAGGCAATGGATATTGGTTGACCTGAGCTTGAGTATACACACTGGGTTGAAGAGGAAGCAGGTCTTGAGGAGCAGACCCAACAACCTGATTTTGAACATTATGTGACTGTCCTTTGTTGCCAAAGACGCCTATATGTTGATTTAGCGTCCTGCCATCTCTAGGACCTCGAGAATTATCTGGATACCGGGGATAACGACGGTTGGGTTGACGCCTGTCTCGATGCCAACGTTCATCTGAATTCCAGCGAGAGTTATGCCTTCGTGGAGAAAGGGACCGTTGCCTATGGTGTTGGCTATCCGAATACCCATGAGAACTCCGTCTTCTTGGAGAAAGAGACCTATCCCGTCGGTCCCCAGAATTCTCTGGAGAACCATACTCTGAACGACCTCTATTAGATGAATTGAGCTGGAAGCGGCTACCTTCTCTATCTAAAGTACGAGTCGGGGATGATACTGGCGAGAAATCCTTGTGTTGTCTACGTGTAGGACAGGAAGAATCGTTGCATGTCTCAGCAGCATCATTATCCAAAGGTTTTACAGGAATTGGCATGGGGATCCCTTCTGGAGAAGCTTCAACAGGTAGAGTTTTACATTCGTTAACAAAAGGAGATTCATCATCCTGAGGATTTGATGAACGACCATCTTTTGAGATTGGCTTCTCGTGTTGAGCTATCAGCTCTTGCTGTTTTTTAATGCCATTTGAGCCACAATTGTCAACAGATTGTGCAGGCTTTTCATTGTCATGTTCTATAGCTTGATCCTCTATGTGTGACTTTGAGGGTGAGAGTTCTACTTCTACCTGCAAACAATCTAGACCTTCATCACCCGGTTCAAACTGTGCCTGGTCATTCATAGTCTGTTCATTTTTATCAGCATTCTCCACTGAAGACTTTTGAAAGACCAGGTCAAAAAAATCGGGTCTACCTTCAGCAACCATCTTTAGTACAGCACCAGCATCAGCAGAATTCTTGAGGGAAGACTGCTCTCTGACTAAATGAGGAAAGAGTTTCAGATGACGAATCCATGCCTTCCGTATATCATGGATGCTTCCACAAGAGTCGATGAACTGTCATGGTAAAAATCAAAGATTTTATCAGGAAAGCATAGCTTAAGGATAACAAGGTTCTTGTTTAAGAAGATTTAGCTGATGGAACTGTTGATCGCAAAATCATGGTTTTTGTTTCTTAGATCAAAGAAATGCATCAATCATAAAGACTGGAATTGTAAATGGGGCAGGACAGCCTGTTGGATCTGGACGGGCCAACCAGCAAAGTTGGTATTTAACCTTTTTCCCACAGGAATGTGCAGCTAGTACCTACCACAAGATAATCTTCATGCATCGCTATGTTATGTAAAATCAACATAATAAGTATGAACTAAACAAAACTCACCTGAGTTCTACTACCTAAGGAACCTCAGAGCAGCTTTGTTCTCTATACTTACATAGACCAATGTGTACTAAGCTATATCAGAAGAACAATTTGCTTTCCCCACGGGTAAATTACATAGTTCATGAACCATTGCAAGAAGTCGACAGATAATGTTCTAGTTTACCATTGAGTAAGAGCGTAAATGGCTCTCGCAAATTTTCTGAGCCGGGGGGGGGGGGGAGGTGGTTTCCGAATGACCTAAGATGAAAATAGCGTCGAAAACTGCATAGAATGGCTGTTACTTCACAATAAAAAGAAGTACAACCAGTTTAATGAGCCATTTTGCTGTACTCCATCAGAATCCACAACCATGCAGAGAGAATTACCTCCAAATATAATGTTGAAATTTGCTCACGATCTTTCATGCTAAGATCACCTGAAGCGTCTGGCCCAAAAGTAAGTGCCCGAGCAATAAGTGAATCCAAAAGGTTAACCTGCTTTGCTCCGTCATGCATCGATGAAAAATGCAGAAGTTCCTGTAAGGAAGGGTAACATTTTTGTTACTAGTTTCCAGTATTTAGAATCCACCAAAGGTGTGTGCCTTGTGGCCTGAGAGAGCGGTAGCTTTCATGTCCCAAACCGTTTTCCATAAACCAATAAGACTCATTTAGGAGGGATATACCTTGAGGAGTAATTTTGAGCAAGGCACGCGTTGAATACCGTCCAACAAAACTTCTCTTGCACCTTCCACACTATTTCTGACCTATCAAAAGGGAACAAAAGACTATCAAACAATGCTGTAAATGTCAGTCACCGAAAAGACGAGATAATGAGTCACCCAATGATGGAAAGACATGGTAAGATATGGTTCCTCAGTCACGGTAATGTTTACCTTTGCTCTTTGAACAAAGACATAGGAGGAGGAGACCAACAGTAGCTATCGATATTGAATATGTGAACCAAAATTCAAGTGGATGATAAGTTTACTCAGTAGAAACATTCTCAAAATAGAAAGGTAAACAAATGACTCAAACACTTTAAATGGAATCGGTGGCCAAATGAATGGGGAAAAGGGAGTAGAAACATCATTCATAAACTACAATGAAATACTGAAAGACATGAAGGAAGAGATG
Organism: Silene latifolia; assembly: GCF_048544455.1. Lineage (NCBI taxonomy): Eukaryota > Viridiplantae > Streptophyta > Magnoliopsida > Caryophyllales > Caryophyllaceae > Silene > Silene latifolia. Next base: position 113,821,529 of record NC_133527.1, on the reverse strand, counting down.
TACCACAGCCCCCAAGGGATGCAAACTTTTCTAGCTGTTAGTGAGTGATTGGAAAACTTGTTAGGCGTAGGCCAGTTTAAGCTGTCTAGTTAGGGGTAACCTAGTGCCATCGAGTCTTTGTTCTAGATTATTTTAAAAAGGAATACTTCCACTTTAATTCCTTGAAATTTTATCCTAATTCCACTTTGGTGTCCTAAGGTTTTATGAATTCCACATTGAGGTTTGAAATATTTCTCACTTTGGCGGTGTAAAGGTGTAACATCTCTAAAATTTCATCACATAACATATATTTTAACCATAATCAAGTAGTTTATTTTTATTTTTTTTGCAAAATTATGTGAAAATGCGACTTTATATATACTTTAATGCTTATTTTCGCAGTTTTCTAAGTTATTAAAATGTCATTAATTCAGGTGAACTTGACTGTTCTATTAAATCACCAAAGTGGAAAAAAAAAATACCAGCCACAGGGTTACCAAAGTGGGAGATAGTCCAAACCTCAAGATCCACGTCATTGATTTAGGTAAAGCTGAGTGTTCTATATATCAGGTATTTAGGTCACCAAAGTGAAAAAATACCAACCTCAAGTCACCAAAGTGGGACACCCATAGTTGATGAGACGGTATTCGTAGGTGCTATATGGGTAGACTTTGTGAAGTTTCAAGTGCCAAAAGCGATGTTTTGTGAGCCGTATTGCGTTTGCACAAGCGTCAACTTCAAAGGGGCATATATGGAGCTCCAAAGCTGCGACCAATGCAAGGCCAATTGGAGGTGAAAGCTTATCATCTTAGCAACGGTAGGTCATACGCTTAGTTCCGCTAAGAAACGACTGAGATATGGCTATCGCAAGTTGAGTACGCACAGAAACGCAACCTAGACGCGACTCACGTGTCCTAAAGCTTCAAATCCTCTTTTGCCTACGCGAGCTACACGCGAGGTGTGTATGACACATACAACTCGCATGTGTTATGCACGACAAAGCAAGACTTTCGTGACTTATTAATATGAAGTCGGTTTTTATTCTAATTATCCCATTATTATTTAAGTCGAGTTTCCATATTCCGACCCACCTTTCTTACTTACTATAAATATAAGCTTAGTTTTAGCTTTAGGATTCTTCCATAAAACCTAATATTGTAAATCTATCATGAGGTACTAATTCCTCCTTTTTGGTTCTAGCCATTTGAAGCACTTGATATGAGATTGTGAATTGGAAAGTTTTAATCTTTATCTTGACTATTCTTAATTGCTATGTTCTTAATCTTATGAATGTTATATTGTTATTCTATGATTGCTAGGTGTGCTAACTAGTTATCTATCTCATCGTTCTATTGTTAGTTTGATTAATTGAAAAGGATTTTTTAATTAACTTTACATTAGTAACAACTAAAGGATTAATATTAAGCGGGATTCGTTAATATTGATATATAGGAGCAATTATCATGTATCTCAAGTATAACTGATTGTATGTGTTATTTACCCCTTATCAAATTCTCTATTCATTATTCATTATTGTTGTGATTAAATCTTTAGCTGGAATTCAATGATCAATTAGTATTAAGTTGTGGATTTGTACTTGACCTAAGATCTTTAAAAATCTGAATTTACTCATCTTATTATTAGTTCAATCTTCAATCAATCAAAATCCCTTCCCCTAAAACTAGTTAGTTTAGTTAGCACTCTTATACACCTTAATTAACTTCTCCCCCAATACTAGTTAGTTTAGTTTGCACTCTAACTTAGACCTTTCTTGTGGGTTCGACCCTTGCTTTCACGATAATGCTATCTTAATTCTTAGTAGTCTAGTTAGTGAGTGATTATAAATTTACATTTGATAAGCATGTGACTTTCGGTCCACTCGGACACTTAGCTTTAGTCGCGCGTCCAAAGCTTGAAGTCTCGGACACGACTGACACTTTGACACTTCATTTTAGACCAAAAAATAGAAAATTTGCGAAAAATAACTGTGTCGACATCGTGTCGTGTCCAACACTTGCATCAAGGCGCCAAAGTGAGAATTTTCTTTTGTAATATATTATCTACATGTTACGTGTCAGGGTAGGGTAGGGTAGGGTCCGGATCGTGGTGTGTACCCTTGCCCACACCAAGGCAAGAATGAAGGCAACAAAGAGATGCTAGTGAGGGATCGCCAACTAGCACGCTTCTCGGGACACGGGATGGTGAGTTGGAAATCCTAGTCACGATTGTCGACGGCCGACACACAAAAGCAATAAAAGTAAACAATAGGATTATTGAAAGCGAGCAACAAGCATTAAGAGGCTTAAAGGTAGGAGGTGGTTTTCATTGACTAGCACTCCCTAGAGAGGCTTATTTGATAGCAAAATTCTAGTAGGAGAAAACATTGAATGTGCAAAATAGCGAATATGTTACTTCCGGAACTATAAAACTAAGTTAAACTAATAATCATAAGAGCAAACATATAGGAGAGACCTTCGAGTGTGACCTTTACAAACTCTTTACAAAATAAAGTACGGAAAATATAAAAATCTACAGGATCGAAGGATCGAGGTGTGCAGACCATCACACTACGTCTCTAGTAAAACTCTTACATCAACAGCCACAACTGTCACTTCAAGAATCTACAGACACAAAATTTCCAACGCACTCCAATAATCTCATATGATCTTTTTATTTAATTTTATTTCTCACTTCTCAATAACGATGGAGAATATCACTTATAATACATTCTGGTGGACTGTTTTTAAGAACACCTTCTTGTTACTTGATGCAGGTATGTAATCATCAACTACATTAATGCAGTTATTCAAAAGTTACATCTTATGTATGCTATTCACCTCCATGGCCTCCTACAAGATGGTGGCATACTAGCACGTTTTCAGTAAACCGCACAACTTAATGGCCAATTGCATTCAACCAGGTTAGAGGATCTTTAAAAAATTCCTATCCTAAATAAATTATATTATTTTTAAAGACACAAATCAAGGCCAAGATGGTACTAGGAATAACGGCGTACCATGCATTGGAAACGTGCATAATGCAGATACAACATCGGTAGTGTGCCAGGACTCTTCACCGCAGCCAAATCAAGTGATGCCTTGTATATATCAGATGCTTTGGCATAATTCCCCTGACAATTTTTTTGGAAACAAATATACCTTTAATTTACACCTGCAGAATCAATCAATATGAAAAAATGAAAAAATAGCATCTTTTACCATGCGTTTTTCCAGATTAGCCTTCCTCCTAACCATGTCAACGAAATGAGATCCAATTTCTTGGTCACACTGAAGAACGGCTTCATGTGCACCTTCAATATCACCATTGTTCTCTTTAAACCAAGCATTGAAAAGATGAATCCCAGGGGAATTCTGCATCAGCCACATCAGCCACATTGAAAAGATACATGAAACCTCTAGCAACAACATTTTCCCATGCCTCAAAGGCTCCCGTCCACACCGAGGCAAGGGAGGTCAGATGTATGCAACTTATCCCCTCTGTTATAAACACAAGGGGTTTGTGTTCTGGATGACCCATAATGAATATTACGACGATTCGCATCAATGGACTGCTACTTCATACTAAAACGAAGCTTAGCCAGTATAGTCAGTCAATCTGCTCTATTCCATCATATTCCAAAACCAAAGAATAGCAAGTCATTGGCTCTATTGGAAATGGAAAGTAGATCCATGAAACCTCCAATCATCTATAAAGCACTTCAGTCGAAGAATGTTACTGAAAACTGGCACACAGAAAAAAACGACCTTATCTCAAAGATCTGGCAACATAAGAGAACGTTTAAGGCGTTAAGTTTCGCCTAAAAGTAAACTCACTAATAGGAATATTTATAATAGTTGGGCCTCAACCATCACCTTAAGGTTTTGGTTGAGATGGTTCATCTATCTTGGTATCAGAGCCAGTGTGACCGAAGGTCACGGGTTCAAATCCTGGCAACCTCAAAACTCCTCAAAAACTCGAAGTGGAAACCCAGCACATGGTACGGGGGAGCCGGTACACAACTAACCACTCTTCAAGCCCAACGGGCATTTGAGTGAGGGAGCGTAATAGGAATATTTATAATAGTTGGGCCTCAACCATCACCTTAAGGTTTTGGTTGAGTTGGTTCATCTATCACTCACTTACAAGGGAGCAGCTTCGAAGACATTGTATAGTCAGACATCTTAGGCCCTTAGCAAACTACATGCTCGCGAATTTATACTGAAATCATAGCCTACTCCGCGGCCCAGTAGAGCAAGTGGATCCAATACTATTGAATGCTAATACAGAAGTCAACAATTTTACATCCAAGGCTCCGGTGAATAGCATATATTGATTTACTTATCAGTAAAAAAAAATAGCAACTGCTCATATTAATCATCTTTGCACTTTGCCCTTTTAACCTTTATTATTTAGTGATTTAAGGGCTAGTTGGGGGGTCTCGAATAGAACAATGTCATTTTCCTTCCAAAATCGTTCTTATATTGGAAGTATGAGATATCATATTCAAAGTTAATATAACACCTTCAGAAAGATATTGGTTGCTCGGTCCATAGCATCACTTGCTATCTCCTTCCCTCCGTTGGCCTCCACAAAGTAGACATAGCGCATCCAAAACTCAGGATAATGGGCACAAGAAACTAAACATCTTTCATACAGTTTCACAGCCTACGGAAAAAAAAAAGCAGAGAGATTAGTTCAGTACTCAAAAGAAAACGGAAGGCTTAAACACCTCAAGCATTTTGGGAACATAGTCATATACCCAGTCAAAATCACCTTCCATTTCAACAAGATCCAAATACTGATGCCAATTCTCTAGTTGACTATCATCAAGTGGCTTCACATGAAAATAAGGCCTGTGTATGTTTTGTTCAAACTTTCGTAATTTTGCATCCAAGTCACACGCTTTTCGATAATAACGTTCTCCTATTAACTTATATTTCTGCAGTGCTTCAATTCTAGTGGATGGATCAAGCAAATTACTTGTAACATGGGAGATTTCAGCATTTCCCGACATCATAGTTTCATCATCTGATTCACATTGTGACTGCAACCCTGTATGAGAACCTTCCTGAAGTCCTGTCTCCTCTTCCCATATGGACACCAACTTCTTGAAACTGACTGACATGAAAAATCGCAAAATAAATAATGTATGCATGAGCCGACTAAGCTTCAAATAGGTGCAAGGCTCTCCTACAAAATTGAATATAGGGTTCAGATTATCAAGAACACTAAGACATAGAAGCCATGTCATTTACAACAGAATTATAGTGGTCAATCATTAACAATATCAAGTCTTAATGTCTAAAACACCAAACTACGAGTAGTAGTTTAATTTAATATTGGATCAACTCCAGCTCTCTTGGACAAATTCAGTCTGAGCCAAAGACCAGATTTTTTTTAAAAAAATGTTACAGCCATGACCCCACCGAGGTCATTATACTTGAAATAACGGATATAAAGTTATAACGTCAACAATGGATGAAGGTATAGCTTTACACTGCAAGTCAATGAAGTATGGCCACTGCCACTTCAAAAGGCTTTGAATGGCTTATAGCTTGGTAAAATGGCACTTAAATTACCTCAAAATAGTAGAAGCAAGGCTAAAGGTAGTCTGCTAGTGAAGGACAAGTTACTTCCACAGTTCCACCTTCCTCTTTGAAATTATTACTTCCCCTATATACATTTCGATTTTGGGACAAGTTTGTAGCTATGAAAATTCAAAACTACCCTTAGCATCCCTCCTCCCTACCAAATCATTCTCATCCTTTCCCCTCCCCAACCACCAGTTCTACCACACCAGCCACAGCCTGGTTATAACCCTAGCCGCCAACATTAACACTACCCAAGCCCGCCTCCATCTTCATCTTCAGTCACCACCACCCTAGTCGGTCAACAAAATCGAAAGATTTGGGATTAGTGACCACCGGTCAATCATCGGAGAAGGCGCGATAATTCATAACCGCCCTCTTCAACTTGCCAAGATTGAGGGGGCGTTTGGTTGGGGTCTATAAGAAAGGGAAAGGGAAACAAACATATTGATTTCCTTTGTTGGTGTTTGTTTGACACAAACAAAGGGAATGAAATTCCCTTCCTTTCCCCTCAATCCATCTAATTCCTTACCCCCCATCCCCCCAAGGTATGAGATTTGATTACCTTTGTTACCCTTCAACCACCTTATTCACCTACCACCACACTTGCGACTACCACCACACCAGCCAACACCAAAGCACCACCGGGCCGCCATCACCACCACCACCACGACGACGCCACCACCACCACCACCACACCAAAACAAATCACAACCCACCAATCTTCTCCCCAAGTACCCCCAGACCGCCGGCAGCCTACTGTCCACCCCACTACCCCATACCGCCGGAACACCACAAGATCCTAGTGTTTTTGGGGGTGGGGAAGGGGATTTCGAGGGTAGGGGAGGGTTCTTTTAGGGTGAAGAGTGATGGTTATGGTGTTGGGGTAGGGTGGGGCGACGACGATAAGTGGGCGACAGTGTCACGTGGGGCGACGTAGTGGGGCGGGAGACGGTGGCTGCAGCCATTTTTGAGTAGATAAATGGTTGTTTGTGGTGGTGTGTGTTATTGGTAGGAATGAGAGTGAGTGGACCATTATTTCCCTTTCTTGACGTAACCAAACAACTAGTTAAATTTTAGGTAATCCTTTACCTTTCCCCCTCTTACCCTTTCTGATTTCCTTTCCCTTTCTCTAACCAAACGCCCCCTGAATACGACATCTATAGGGCAAGTGAGTATTAGGGGGAGGAAGAGGCTGTCTTTTGGGGCAGGTTTGGGTTAGAGACGCAAGGGATTTGGAGGGGGGGGGGGGGGGGCGGTGATGGGGTGCGAGGTCTAGGGTGTGAGAGTGATGGTAGGTCTGATGGTGGAGATTGCGACATCGGTTGTTTCGGGGTGAGAGTGGTGGGGACGGGATGGTAGTAAATGCGGTGGTGGAAGTTGCAACGGTGGTGGCCTGAGGTGTTAGAGTGGCAGGGGTGCGGTGGGTGGTGCTACAGACATGGATGTGGAGGAGGTGGATGGGTAAGGGATAGTTAAATGTTAAGGGTAGTGTGGTAAAGTTATTCTCAAGACCCCGTTTTTTTGCCCCTGCTAAAAAATTTGAGCGGAAAACAATTTATACTCTCTGTTGGAACAAATGACATGTTTTGTGTCTTAATTTTACGTATTAGACCTTGATGATTCATTGTATCTTTTCCCCTTTTTCATTTGATAGGGTAAGAGAAAACATATATTCGGAACACATACCAAGAGGAAGACACTCATATTGACACAGAGGACAAGCACAGAAATGGTATTGTCCTGATGATTCGTCAAATCACTAGTCGTACAAGGATTGGAACATGTAGCCAATAATATAGTAAAGTGTCAAGGTCACAGCAAAATTCTTGAATATAATGAAGTAAATGAACCAAATTCTCAATGATCATCAGTAAATGAAGGGTAAATAATATGAGAATATGATCATCGGTCACTTCAGTCTATAAAAGGGTAAAGGCTATGAGCAATTGAGCATACATGCAAGATTACCGACTAAAACAGGTTGATCACCTAGAGATGCAGTAATGCATCAATTTCAAAGGAACCCAAAGCTTTTGCATTTTAATCCTTAAGCAGGAACACAATTAGACTAAAATACAGCCTAACCACCCAAGTCCTTATTTTTCTGATAAAAAGTTTGATGGAAATGATGACTCACCTTTCATAGTACCGTTGTAACTTCTTCGTTGGAAACTTCAGAGTCTGTATATAAATGTTGGCCAAAGAGTCCCAATGCTGTTGAGAATACTCAAACTCAATATATCTATCCCATAATAGATGGCATAGATAATCTTTCCCCACAAATGACAGCCCTCTTTCAAACAATCTGTGAAGCAATCAAAGTTCAAAAGAATTTCACCTAAAAAGGGAATAAACAAAAACGCAGAACAAGATTGTCAACAAGATTCAGAGGGAGTACTCATATTTATTCTGTACAAACAGCTGCAGGCTAGAATAGAATGCAGTCATAGCAAATTCAACAAATTACAGTCATATAAGTAACATCAGAACGCCTCATATTCAGTGATTTTACAATGCCTTTAGTACAACCTTAGGCAAGCCATCACTTACTACCTAATTTTACCCTGTTTAAAAGGTAACCATGATACAGCCCTAGTTGTGTACTTGTGTAGTCAGTTAGCTGTCATGAGATCAAAAATACATGCATATAGCAAAATAGGACCTTCAACAATCAACATATTACATTACTCCAGATCTGGTAGTGTAACTTGTGTCTTATCAGCACAAAATTGGAAGAGCCAATGACTACTAGTGAAGAGAGGTGACAAAACCAGAGGCAAAGACTCATCAATGTGAAAGTGGCTCCCTCACTTCATTTTGTCAACCAAAATTTTATACCACGTAAAAACCTCATATCTTATTATGACAATAGACATATTAAGTTATGTAACGTTTCACTTAAATATGTGTCCTTATTCATAGTTTGTCAAAATAAACTGAAATTTAGATATTGCTTTACTTATTTTTAGCACGTTAAGAGTATTCTTTTAAGCTTGTCTTAGCTCTAGGATAGTCTTAAACTCTTACCAATTTATTAGGTGTAGCAAACAAAGCCTTGTGCAATACGACACCAATAATACAAAACTGAGCAATATCTTCATAACTTCCCACCTCAACACTTCTATTCTCTAGATCACCAACACCTAGGGACCATCTTCTCACTTCTGAGAATCAACATTGAGTTCAGGGGATAACAAGACTCCCATCTCAATCCTCTACTCGACATTACGACTACAACACAATCCAACAAACACCACGAATGAATACAACCGCAATGAAACCTCGATTAAAACCACAAGTTCAACAAAAATTAATATAAACAACATCAAAGCATCTCATATCTTCTCTCGAATTCCACCTGAAAATGAGTAAAATGTATACTTGAAATGCAAGCTTGAACTGTGAGTCAAATTAAATAAGTCCAACTTCAAATAATAGGTTGGACTAATTTAATTTTTTTTCTCACATCAATGATTGCATTTTCAGGTATAAACCATGCACACATTTCTGGTGATGTGAAATTATGAAATGCTTTAAATAATGATATATTTTGATTTTGATGTTGTTGAGTTGATTAATGTAGAATTGAGCTATGTTACTCCGACACTTCACTTAACTACCGTGTCGCGTGTCAGACACGTGTCGGTGTCCGACATGACACAACACTTCGACACTTCAATTTAGACCACAAAATAGGAAAATTCACCCAAAACAGCCGTGTCCGACACTCCGACACGTGTCAGACACGACACCGTGTCGTGTCGGAGAGTCGGAGTAACACAGGAATTGAGGGCAATTGAGGTTCTGTAGCAGTTTGTTGTGTTATGTGGTGTTTGTTTAATATGTTTGACTCATAAGCTGAGTCGAGAATAGATCTCCGAGGAAAATCATCCTCATACCTCCATCCTAACCCCAATTCTCTAACAGTAAAAATGGTCTTTCGGATGCTGTTGATAAATGTTACGACGAGTTGAAGACCTAATTCATCCTTGTATTGTTAATGTAGTATTAGGCAAGGCCTAATTTGTCGATACCTTATGATAAAGTTAAAATATATAGTTTAAGAGTTGAAGACAATTTAACAACATTAAACATTAGTAAGAAAATTTATGTTCCAACATTAAAATTTAATTTGATAATGCAAACAACAACATCAGAGCCTTAATCCCAAAATGATTTAGTTTGATAATGCAATATTGTATAATCATTACAAACATATATATGTCATACTCGACATAAGATATAAGGTTGTCACAATAAAATGAATTGAAACCTTTTGACTTACAATGACAATGGAACTCAACTAATGTGATATTCACTTCTTATATTAAGAAGTCAGATTCCTGAACAGTGGGCAAAACGCAATTTCGGCAACAAAGCCTATTTGGAATCACACACATTGACACATAACACCGCATACATGATGCAGCCTCGTTATAATTACAGGGCTACACGTGTTTGACAGGCACAACTACACGAGTTCAGGATATAGAATTGGAATATATTAGTGAGATGAAGGGAAAAAGTGCAGAAGGAATGCCTCCAAGTTAACAGTTCATCCACTTTATAGTTTCCATTATCGGCAAGATGTGCCTTACATATTGTTTTCCTTTTTTGATAGAAAAATAATAGTTATGAAAGAATTAAAAAAAGCTTCAGGAAACTAGGAACCCTAACTAAAATTACAGGTTATCCCAATTCCTTTAAAGAAGGATAATTGGCAGTATTAACAAAAGCACACACTGCCTAAGCCTAAATGCAAACAAGATAAAATAACATGTTATCCCAATTCCTCTAAAGAAGGGTAATTGGAGGTATTAACAAAAGCACACATTGCCTAAGCCTAAACGCAAACAAGATTAATAACTCGGCCTTAGATGTAATCAACCGAATGATGAACTCCAAAATACGTTCAGGGGACAAGGAATTCTAACTAAAGTTACAAGTTATCCTAATTTATTTGAAGAAGGGTGATTGAGGCATTAACAAAAGCACAGTGCCTACGCCTAAATGTAAACAAGATAAATAACTCGGCCCCAAGAGAAATCAACCGAATGATAAACTCCAAAAAATAAGTTCGAGAATTCTGTTCTAGCCCCACAAACCATAACAGCTAGAAAAACAAAATTCTATAGCAACTTCCAATCTTCCGAAATTGCATATTGTTAAGCCATTATACATTCCTTTAATCATCCTTACTTCATATATAGAACATCACGAAAAACCATCTAAAGGTATACCTAGCACCAAACAGGAGTTGATTGACCTAGCACCCTAGGATTTTGTTCCTTTGGATAAAGCACGAATTTCACGAGAAGTTGATATATTGGTAAGATTAATGGTTGACTATTTCAGCATCTCTGAGATCAAAAGGGATGGGTTTTTCTAAAATGTGTCCAATAGGCACATGTTAAGTATGGTAATAATGAGTTCGGATTTCAATTTCTCATGATATATTGATGTAAATCTTTCCTTTATTAGCATCTTAACATGTGCTTATTAGGCACATTTTAGAAAAACCCTATTATATTATTAGAGATATGATTAAGAAAATATAGTATTAGAGAATATTATGAGCTATGTTACTCCGACTCTTCTAATTTCCTCGCGTATCCGTGTCCGACACTCAACACTCGGACATGGGTATAACCCTTGGACACCTCATTTTAGACCAAAATATGCATATTTTTCAAAAAAAAATAGCCGAGTCCGACACTTGGACACGCACCCCTGTCGGATACTTCTACACGAGTGTCAGTAACAGAGATTATGAGTATCATAATATCTCAGCAATAGTCTGGAATTATCAGTCATTGTACCTTAGTTTAAAAAAGCGCGCCTGAGTAGGCGCAGTGAGGGCCAACCAGATCAGACAGGCCAACCAGATCAGACACTCTGAGGCGCATGGAGTGCAAAAGGCACACCCAAGGCGCACAAGGGGCAACTAGTGAGGCGCACACGAGGTGCATTAGTGTGCAATTCCATATTTTTTTTCAAAATTCTTTTATTCTACCCTTCTTTTCTCCCCCTTGTCCTTAATTTTCACTTTTAAAAACACGTTAGCCCTCTTTAAAACAAAAAAGGGACTATTCTTGCACAAAATTTGATTGTAAAATATGGATGTTCTTTTGAAAAATCAGTGCACCTCGCGCCTTAGCCCCTTGGGACCCCATCGCCTCAGTGCGCCTTGCGCCTTCTCAAACTAAGCATTGTACTATAAATACGATGACATATTAGAGATATATTAGGAGGGTCTAGATATTGGTGGCGGTCGACTCGTGTAGTGAGGGTGATGTAAGTCGAGATTTGAGCTGGTTGGCCAGGGGGCAGAAGGCTAGTGGACCGGAGGGCGGAAGGCTAGTGGACCGGAGGTCAGGCGGTGTAACACCCCAAGAGATTGTGAGATAGTTGTCTCACATCGGGAAATTGAGAGGCTTATGATATGTTTATAAGGGCTTCCACCCACCCCTTAGTAACAAGGCCTTGTACTTTTGGGCTTAAGTGAGGACAAATAATAGGCCCAAAGATACAAATCTCATCTTATTGAGGTTGTGTTACGACGTCGCGGGCCGGGTTGTTATAAATGGTATCAGAGCAACCCTACGACCGTGTGGTGAGCCTATAGTCAGGAGTACTTGGGTCACCCACCTAGCGGGGGAGGATTCTGGGCTTGGCTGCGGTCAGCCTCCGGGCACAACGAGGACATTGTGTTATTTAAGTGGGGGAGTTTGTAACACCCCAAGAGATTGTGAGATAGTTGTCCCACATCGGAAAATTGAGAGGCTTATGATATGTTTATAAGGGCTTCCACCCACCACTTAGTAACAAGGCCTTGTGCTTTTGGGCTTAAGTTAGGACAAATAATAGGCCCAAAGGTACACATCTCATCTTATTAAGGTTGTGTTACGAGTGGCAGGTCGGGTTGTTATAGGCGGCTGGTCAGAGGGTCGTGGGTGGCGTGGGGTGGCGGGCTGGGTTTTGGTGGGTGAAGGATTTAGGGGGTGTTTGGTTCACCCAATATAGGTATGAGGTAGGGTTTGAACCAAACTCATACCATGTGTTTGTTTGACGGAAATGAAGGTTTCATACCCATACCTCAAACCCATGAGGTATGGGTTTCTCATACCCATGATGGGGGGGTGGGTATGAGATTGATACCCATGGTATCAAATTAGAAATATTAAAAAGTGATAAAAACAATTGTAAAAAAAAATTTTCATATATTTATTTGATTAAATTTTATCTACATGATTTAATAGTATAAAAATTATTATTAAAAATATTGTATTTTGAAGATTTTTTAGCTTTGATTGATTTCTAACCCTATACCCCCCAAAATTGAACCAAACACAAGATATGAGGTATTAAGTTCTAACCCGATACCACCCGGATATGATTCCCGATTCAAACCCATACCCACGCGTGAACCAAACACCCCCTTAAGGGTAAGGGATGGAGGAAGAAATCGGGAAGGTGAGGGCTTCTGCTTTATTCATGATTTCACACTATATAACATGACATAAAACTCCTAATATTATGAAAGAAGGTTTACGTGAAAACTGTGTATACCGCCGGAGATGGCTCCGCCCGGTGGTTTAAACATGGGATTGTAGAAGGCGGAAGGGTTATTGAGATGATCGATTTTTAGGCTGATACCATGTAAGTGACCTGATTTATTATGAAACATGTCACCATATATATGTAGTACAAAGGCTTTGTAATATTCCAAAATATTCCCAAGATATTATGATACTCATAATATTCTCTGATATTATATTTTCATAATCATATCTCTATTAATATACTCCTAATATATCTCTAATAATGAGAATCACCAATTGGATGAACAAGTATCAGAAGTAGTGAATTATAGAGTATAGAGTATAGACACTTCAGTTTCAGCTCAAGAGGACTTGTCCACCAAAACTTATGCAAAGGAACTTGGACTATATATCATCATTTGAAGCATTTTATAAATCATCCAAAAAAATTAAAATTTTCAAGAGCACGAAAACTGAGAAAGCAAACTTAAAACAGACAAATGTACAAAAAATCATGTCCGGAAGAAAAGACATTTTTAACATAAGAATCAACATTTTTATACACAAATCTATATATCTATATAAAAGAGAGTTTTTTCGAGCGATCTGAGAGCGTCCACATCATCAAAAATCAATTTAGGAAAGTATAATTTTTTATGTAAAAAATAAAGTGGAGAATCTTTTAATTATTATAATATGTATATTTCCTAAATTATATTCAAGTGATATTTCCAATTTTTATATCAAACTTTTACATTTCATTTGGCAAAAAAATATCGTTAAAAAAATTATGAAAATAATATAATTAGTTTTGTGGTAAAAAATGCTATCATTAGAGTATAAATTTCATACTATTTGCACATATTAAAGATGGTGTACTTCTTAATATGTAAAATTGTGTAGAATTGTCCCACATCGAAAGATTAACACAAGGTGGGTGATCCTATGATTATAAATAGGGGTCATCATTGGAACCTATATACTAACCAAAAACCTTTTGAGTCTCTTAAGCATTGTTTTGGAGAGCTCTTAAGAGTTTATATCATTATATTCACAGTATGATATATATATTTTCTATATTATGTATTATATTCAAGTGATGTTTATAATCTTTATATAAAAACTTATACATCTCATTTCCCAAAAAGGTATTATAAAAAAAATTATAAAAATTATATTATAATAGATTTTTGGTAAAAGAAATGCTAGCATTAGAATATAGTATCATATTATTTGCATATATTTTTAATTATGATAAAAAAAAATAAAAGCAAACGTACGAATATTAATAAATAGTACTCCCTCTATTCAAGACGAAATACAACAATTTACACACTGGCCAAGACACAAGTACAACGTAAATATCGTTAAAAAAATTATGAAAATAATATAATTAGTTTTGTGGTAAAAAATGCTATCATTAGAGTATAAATTTCATATTATTTGCACATATTAAAGATGGTGTACTTCTTAATATGTAAAATTGTGTAGAATTGTCCCACATCGAAAGATTAACACAAGGTGGGCGATCCTATGATTATAAATATGAGTCATCATTGGAACCTATATACTAACCAAAAACCTTTTGAGTCTCTTAAGCATTGTTTTGGAGAGCTCTTAAGAGTTTATATCATTATTCACAGTATGATATATATATTTTCTATATTATGTATTATATTCAAGTGATGTTTATAATCTTTATATAAAAACTTATACATCTCATTTCCCAAAAAGGTATTATAAAAAAAATTATAAAAATTATATTATAATAGATTTTTGGTAAAAGAAATGCTAGCATTAGAATATAGTATCATATTATTTGCATATATTTTTAATTATGATAAAAAAATAAAAGCAAATGTACGAATATTAATAAATAGTACTCCCTCTATTCAAGACGAAATACAACAATTTACACACTGGCCAAGACACAAATTACAACGTAAATATCTTTAAGTTTACATTATAAAAAATTTAAAAATTTGATATTCTCATTGTACTTTATAAGTGAACCAAATAAGATTCCACATGACCATATTTTGTCTTACATATTGCAGGGAATCGTAAAGATTCTATTCGTTCTTGAATAGTGTAAAAAAAGAAATGTTGTATTTGGTCTTGAATCGAGGGAGTATATTATTTGCTCATTATTATTAACCCGGGTTAGATGTCGAATTATGTGCGAAAAAGATGGTGTATTTCTAAGTATGTTATTTGTCCCATATTGAAAAATATGTTGGTGTGGTGAATATATTACGTATAAATAATATAATTGTCCCACATCGAAAGTTTAGCATACGGTGAGTGATCATATGATTATAAATAAGAGACATCCTTAGCACCTAAATACCAACCCAAAACCTTCCGAGTCTCTTAGGCATTGTCTTGGAAAGCTCTTAAGAGTTTATCTCATTATCTCCATGGTATGATGTATATATTTTTTATATTATGTCCAAGTGATGTTTATAATTTTTATATAAAAATTTATACATCTCATTTAGTAAAAAAGTAACATAATTTTTTTAAAAAAAATTATATAATTAGATTCGTGATAAATAAATGCTAGCATTAGAATATAGCATTAGATGTCGAATTAGGTGCGAAAAGGATCAGATTAGAATATAGCATTAGAGAGTTCTTATAAGAGTTTGTATTAATGGCAAACCTTAGTTACAACAATACCATACAAATATTAATCACGTAGATATTTATAAAAGCGATTATATATTACTATATTAGTGATATTATAATGTTTATTTTAAGACAATCGATAGCATAATAACTTTATTTAAGAAAAAATCATAATTAAAAAATAAAATGGGTCCTAAATATACATAAATTGCTTATTAATGTGTCATATATAATGATAATCTCTGCACTAAAATAGAAAATTTATGAATTATAATACAATCAAGTGTTGCATAAAAAGATCTTGAATCCACAAACAAATCAATAATGAGCTTTTTTACTTTGATTAATAGTAGAATTAAATCTTTTTAACTTTCAAATATAGGTAATTATTATACCTCATCTATATAATACTATTAAAAGGGAAACTTAAAATGTCACGTCATAAATGCCACCTTACACTACCAAAAAGCCACGTCACTTACTACACATGACATGTCAAATTTTAATATGACATGGCGAGTTAATGTGGTATAAATCATCAACTTATTATTATATGACATTAATTTAAATATATTTTTTTTTCCAAAATTTATATAGCCCTTTCAAATTTACATCAAAATTTCATAATTTATAATTAAAATTTACACCAAAGTTTACATCATTATTTCTAATTTTAAAAGTAAAAAAGAAAAAAAGAAAGAAATATTAAATGCAAATAGCATTACAAATATTATACTTTGGACTTTTAAGCTTGTAGATAAATTAAACAACAATTAAAATCAAAATTCATATTAAATTTTAAATTTCGACGTTTATTGTTAGAATATTTTAAGCAACAAATAAATATCACATAATTCTAATTTACTCCGTTTATTAAAAAAATAAATATTTTGTTGATATTAAGAGTAAATAATAACATATTTAACATTAAACAAGGTGGCTTTTGTCAACAAAAAAATAAAAAATAAAATAAAAATTAAAGCAAACCTTTAACATTTCATTTCTCCTTACTCCATATTTATGTTTATATTAAATTTGCTAATAATGAAAAAGAATGCTCAAAAGTCCTAAAACCTTACTACATAATTATTATATATATTAAATTTGATGATAATAATAAAAAGACACCCAAAAGTCATAACATGCATCCTCAATTGGATATAAATGTTCGATGTAAGACAACATTTGTGAGCCAAATTTCACGCCGATATTTTTTTGCCCTCATCGCCAATAAAATCGTGGTTGTATATGTAAATAGTCTTTTTTAAATCTTATCAGTATATCAACATCAAGGTAAGTGTATTAAGGTAAGGTAAATGTATTAAGGTTTTAAATTAATAATTTATTTTTAAGTTCCATTGGTTATGAAATGTTCATCACGTTTTAAAACTTTCTTATGTAGGAACTATCAAGATTTGTGGTAGGTAAATGTATTAAGGTTTGGTAAATGTATTAAGGTTTTAAAATAATAATTCATTTATTTGTTTTTAAGTTCAATTGGTTGCTCATCACTTTTTAAAACTTTCTTATGTAGGAACTATCAAGATTTGTGGTATTGTGCTATTCGAAGGTAAATAAATATACTTACATATTTATGGCTCAATGCCTTTTTCTATTATTATTTAAATAAAAATTTAAATTAATAACGATAAGATTAATATCACGTAAATCAAATTTCACCATTTTATTTCTTATTAATTACTCGATGGATTTTGTCCTTTTTTTTCCCTATATATAGATGGTTCATTGGAGAAAAAATACTATATGGAGAAAGAAAATATTAGAATTGCTTAAACAACTACTCCCTTCATTCCACTCAATACTATATTATAAACTAACTACAAGATTGACTATAAGTTTTTGACGGAAAACATTTGTGAGACAACATTTAAGTAAATATTTTTGTACCGCTATCGCGAAAAGAATTGTATATGTCACTAACTTTTTTTTATCATTGTATCAGCATCAAGGTAAATGTATTAAGGTTTTAAATTAAGAATTCATTTATTTATTTTATTTTCCATTGGTTATGAAGTACATCACATATTTAACCTCGCATATTTGTTGTTTATTTCTTATTTAGGGATATTGAGATTTGTGGTGTTGTGCTATTCAAAGGTAAATATACTTACATCTTTAGACTCAATGTCATCTTTCTTCCATTATTTAAGAGAAACTTAAATTAATAACAAAAACTAATGACTAAGTGATTTTTTTTTATGTAGGGATGGTTTATTGAAGAAAGAAGACTAAGAAGAGAAATATTAGAATTACTTAAACAAATACTCTACTCATTCGACTTAATACTATATTATAAACTAACTATAAGATTGACAACATGAATGTAAATGACTAATTGTTTTTAGGTTCATAAAAAAAATTAGTATTTCAAAAACTTTCAAATGTATGCTTTATTTTGATATGTGTTGTTTTTTAATCATCATTTTTCCTTAGAAAAATAACACTCATAGAATGAAATTGAATTTGCGAGGATCTCAATCTTATTGACATGGATAATAGATAGCATAAATAATGGAGTGAAAAAGCCCAAAAATTATCATTTAAGAAAGGAGTTAGATGTTAAATTAGTGAGGTGAATTAATTATTAATTATTAATAACTATAAAGATGAGAGAAATCTAAAAATTTTATTTACATCTACATTATTCTTTTGTACACCTTAAATTTAATTTTCATTTTCTTTAATTATACACATGAGACACATGCCTATTCAAAATGGCTTTTGATAGAAAACATGATTGAGTGGAATGCTTAGTTTATCTATTTTGAAGTATACGGTTGAATTCCCAAGGTGGAAAATTTGGAGAAATGTCAAAGCACATTTTTGCTTAATATTGTTTAATGGATGAAGTATAGGGACTTAATGATCCAATTATTACGAGTTGCTCCTTTCAAATTCTTAGTTCCGCAATTTATTATAGTACTAGCTACAATATTATGGGTGCTGTGAAATGTTAGTTTTTGTCACAACAATTCTAATTGTGTGTTTTATATTAATTTCGGATCTGTTGATAAAATTTTAATATCTAATTAGTGAGGGTGTTGCATGTTTGGCGATCTTTGTTTGATAATATTATGGTTTCATGTAATGTGATTATGCGAATACCTGTATTATTAATTGATTTTAATCAGCTTCCATTGAGTTACTTCAGTTTTCGATTATGCAAATACCTGTATTATTAATTGATTTTAATCAGCTTCCATTTGCGCATATTTGACATATCACAAAGCACGTAAAAGGATTTGAGTAACACCACTTACCATTTAAAACCCTCATAAAAGAACGTCAAATAATGACATGGTTTTGATAAAAGTATTTACTATATAACACTTTAGTTTCTGATTTTACATAAAACCATTGTACAAAAAAACTAATTTGTCTTGATTTTATAGAAGTCTTAAAACATGAAATCATATTGTAGAATGTTATGATTTGATTCACTAAAAATATCATAGTAAAAAACAAAAGATCACGTGAATTTCACGGGTCACAAAACTAGTTACATTTCAGTAACTAAAACACATTATATTTTTAACCATTAATCAAAATCGCACCAGCAAAAGAAAATATTTTGCATTTGTTTATACATTTTATTGCTCCCTCAATTACATCTTAAAAGTCGTGTTAGTAAAAACAATGTAATTTAAATCATATCATTTGTACATATTTTAATTATGACAAAAATGGAAAAAAGCGTACGAATATAAATAGATAGTATAATATTTTCTCATTATTAAATCGGGTTGGATATCGAAATGGGTGCAAAAAAGATGGTGTACTTTTTCGTGTGTTATTTGTCCCACATTGAAAAATAATGTAGGTGTGGTAAATATACTACATATAAAATTATAAATAGTTGAATTGTCCCACATCAGAAAATTGTCATAAGGTGGGGTTATCTTAAAAATTAATTTAGGAAAGTATCATAAATAATATTTTTTGATGTAAAAAAATAAAGTGGAGAATCTTTTAATTATTATAATATTTATTTCCTATATTATATTCAAGTGATGTTTCTAATTTTTTATATAAAAATTTTGACATTTCATTTGGCAAAAAAATATCGTTAAGAAAATTATGAAAATTACATAATTTGATTCGTGGTAAAAATGTTATCATTAGCGTATAGATTTCATATAATTTGTACATATATAAAATTTTGTACTTCTTAGTATGTTATATGTCTCACATCGAAAAATAATGTAGGATTATATAAAAATAATAGAATTGTCCCACATCGAAAGATTAACATAAGATGTGGTGGACTGGTGGTCTTATGATTATAAATATGAGGCATCCTTGAAACTTAGGTATTAACCCAACATCTTCTGCGTCTCTTAAATAAGATATTTTTATTTGATTTTCGAGACATAAGATGTAAATATTAATACCTTATAACCATTTTTTTGTTAATAAGTTAATTAACTCGTTGCAACGCACGGGCATCCAAACTAGTTAAGAGTAAAAAAGGCTTTTACATGAATACATGGATGTGTAGGGCATTACATCTCTCCCTAATGTACTAGTAGGAAGGACATTTAAGATAATCAATAACTATATTTTCAAACAGAATAGCATTACCCCCAATGACTTACATGACTCCCATGTTTGTGCGAGATAAGGGAGGTCAAGTGTACAATGTTTTATGCTTGAAGCTTCAAAATTATTTTTACCTGCAAACATCAGATGGATCTGCAAAAGATGATATGCTGAAGCAACAATAATCAACCCATAAACCAACCGAGTATGGAACTGATTCAACAGCTCTTTCAAAAACTTGAACAACATTTTCCACACTGCATAAGCGTGCATGATGCTCAGCATATTTTTTCCAGTACCCGTAGCAGAGGGGGAACTCTGACAAGAAAGTGTCATATGCCAGACTGATTTTATCTACATCATCCTGCAGTATGAATATAAATTCATCAACCCACCAAAATAAACAGTGTCACACAACGCTTGAAACAGTCACCACATTACACACTACATAGTACCGAGTTATACTAACAACCAATCTACCCTCTTGCATACATTCAATCAATCATTGTCAATTTTTAAGTAGCTTCTTAGTAACCCTAACCACGTGCTTTCCCTGTGTACTTTTTATTCATTATGGAGAAGCTGACAAAATTTTGATACATCATTACAGCATCTATGTTCACAAGGTATAACTACATACAACCCCCCACTATCCACCTTGCCTAAGAAAGAGCCATCAGAAAGGTATGGTGTTATATCAAAGTTGTTGTTCTACCAAAACAAATAAAGACATGTTATTGACTATAGTTTTAGACTTATTGTTCTTTCATTAAAACACATCGATCCAATGACCCCAAACTCAAATAACAAAATGACAAATGAGTTTTATCAAAGAAAAAAATTTCATTCGGAAGCCCTTAAGTTTCACAAATTTCACACATTGGTGATTTAAAGTATGCATTTTCTCCGACTTTAGTGATCTAATTTGTAATATAGTCAAAATTTTATCCAAGTCATAATTGTTGCTCACAACTGTTTTAAGTTTTTTTATACAAAATGTTCCCTTTTGGGAACATACTCTCATCCACACCACAACAGTCACCAAAATGAGTGTACAATTTTTAAGAAAATTGATCATAAAATTGATGTTAGGAACTAACTAGGAGCTCCTACCATTGTGGATACCCCAATGCATAATGTTCAATATCAACTCCAAAAATCAGCTCCTACGTATATTCCTTTGCACAAAAATTAGTTTCTTTTACAACCCCAAATTGAATAGTTGATTAAGAAAACGAAAACAGCATAGAGCATTATAGCACTACCCACAAATTATCCTAAACTACACTGAATTCAAATTAAATCAAGTTGAATCAAAAGACAGTAAAATAAATTGGTTGAGAAATAATAAATAAAATTAGAAAAAGCATACATTGTAGATTGATTCAACAGTTGAGATGAGTGCAGTCCATGCATCAAAGTCCATTGAATGTTGAGGAACAACTTGATTGAGCTCAAGCTCGTGGAACCCATCTGTGGAACAAATTGTAAATTGTATTAAAAATGCAACATTTATTAAAATAGAATTGTTGAAAAATTGCGTATAAATGAATGAGACTTACCATTTGAGCCAACTGCCATGGAAGAAAGCTTATGAGATTTTGGGTGAAATAATCAGAAATGGTTCGAGGATTATTGCAAGTTTATAGAGTAACTATTAACTAGGGTTCTACTTCAACTCGAGGTGATGCTGGGCCGGGCCTTTCTAACAAAAACTGCCATTTGTGTTGGTCGGACCATGTCGGGATAAATGTGTGGGTTTATTTAGCAAGACCAAGCCCGGCTCTTATGGGCTAATTCAAGCTTTTGGGCCTAAATGGGTTTCTCGGGCCCTAAAATTTACGACTAACCTTAAGAAATAACGGAATTTATTTTCGCAATACGATTTTTACTCATTACAGTACTTTTTATACCAAACTTTCCATTTGTCTATCCTTCACTAAAAAACATCAACCTAATTCTCTCTATTTTCTCTCTTGTTGAAACCTTAACCTTCTTCAACCTCCTTAAAATTCTTCCATCTCCCTACTACTAAGAGAATAAAAATTCTCTTAGTTTTCTCTCCAAAATGCATTTATCTAACTAAGGAAACAAGTAAAACTTTCTTTCATTAAACTATTATCTTTTAATTAAAATATAATCTTATAATTAACTATATTCTTTTGCTTAAATTCGAAATTATAATTTTGTTCAATAAAATAAAATATAATTTGGTAATTTTCGTTAATGCAATAATTATAACTTTAGAGAATTTGACACATTCTTACTATTAGTTTCGTGAGGAAAAAAATCATTAAAATAGTTGGAGAAAATTTATAAAATGATTCTTAGTTTTATGGTAAAATAAAAATATTTTCATAAAAATACACATTTCATAACTTTACAATTTTTTTTGATTAGTTTTCCATTGCAATTTTTTCTGTTTCATATCAAACTACAATGGAGTGAAAAAAAAGTATTAATTAATAAGGTACCTATATATTTTAAATGTATAAATAATACCCCTGAAAATAAAAACTCTATTTATACCGCGCATGCATTGCGCGGGATCTATACTAGTTATTAATTATTAGGGATATTCTACATGGTACCCCTCCATTTTTCGACTTTCTACATTATACCCCCTACACTTTTTAAAACATACATTGTACCCCTAATTGTTGTCATTATCACTAAGTGTACCCCTAAACTTTATTTTCCATCAATTGAACTCAGTTTTAGGCGTTAGGTAATAACTTGGACGCGTAACCAAACTTGTCATTTATTATCCCATGACATATGGACTCTATTAGGCTCAATATCCATCTCGATCTTAATATTTATTGATATATATGGGCTAAAAAAATTTGACGGAAAATTTATTGATTCCATGTCAAATTATCACGTCCAAAGATGGATATTGAGCCTAATAGAGTCCTTATGTCATGGGATGATAAATGACAAACTTGGTTACACGTCCAAATAATCACTTAACGTCTAAAACTGAGTTTAATTGACGGAAAATAAAGTTTAGGGGTACACTTAGTGATAATGACAACAATTAGGGGTACCATTTATGTTTTAAAAAGTGTAGGGGTACCATGTAGAAAGTCGAAAAATTGAGGGTACCATGTAGAATATCTCTAATTATTATTAATATTAATGCTTATTCGACTGACATAGCGATACAAATGTTTTTCTTAACCAACAAATATTTAAGCGTTAGTTTAATCTATAAAACCTTATTAAAAGGCTAAGCTAAAATGGCAATTAAAAGCCACGTAGACAATGCCACATCGGATTACAAAATGTCACCTTACACTCTTAAAAGTCCACGTCAGCACCTGAACACAAATCAAAGCCCTAAGTCTATCTCTTATCTTTTACGCTGATTACAATCAATTGAAACTTTGTAGCACTTTAAATTGAAGCAGGTGAAAGGCCAAGAGACTAAGCAATTATGCACTTGTAAGTTGTAACTGAAGATAAAGGTAAAACCAAAAGACTCAAAGCATCTGTAGTAATCTATCATAAACAAAACAAAAGTAGTAAAAAAAAACGCAAATCTGCAATTTATCTCTACAATTTAATTGTTATAATAATTATAATATTTAAGAAATACATGAATACTCTACAATAAAGGAGTCATTACTTTTATAAATTCTTTAAACCCCCTCACTCTTTCCCCTCCTCACTTGACCTAATAACAATAATTTAGTTGTTTGTTTGCCGGTTATATAAATAGCAACATTGATTCATTTTTATCTTCATACTCAATCTCTCATGGGTCTCAACAATCACCACCTCTCATTTACATATCACTCTATAAAACTATTTTTATTTGATGCTCATTATTGTTCGTATTATTCTATATGATTAATTTTCTTAGTTTGTTGTTAATGTTGTTGTTATTGTTATTTTCTTAATAGGTTTATAATTATTGGAATGCAAAGGCGGATGGAGATCAAGCAAGTGATTTGTTGATCAATGCCACATTGTTAGATAGCACGAGTACCATTTTATTCTTTTTTTTTTGTTAGGGAAAGTATGATTTTATTCTTCAATTTTCCTTTTCACAGTCTTTTAGTTATTTTTGGGCACATGTATTAGACTTTTAGTGATTGTATTTTCTTATTCTTTTCACAAATTATAGAATAAGACGGTATCACACGTAAGACGGTCCATTTTGTAAATAAAGTTATTCATTTGTTGCTAATAAACGAGTTATGTGTTTATACAATAAGACCGTCTCATACAAAAAATTATTGTATTCTTTTGGACCGAAAAACATGTAAGCGATCCATATATATTTTAATATTTATGACTGATAAGTCACACTTAGCTTGCTGAGTCGGATACAAGTTTAGTTCTTTTATTCAATATTGTATATTAGCTATGAATATTACGTCTTTCCGTGCAATAATGAAAAAGATGATGGTTTTACAATATACTCGATAAAGCAAATTAGAGAGTGTTTGAGTCCAAGGGAAAAATGTCGACTTTCTTATTTCATATTAGATGATATTTAATTTTATTGGAATAATATTGGTTGGTCTTTGTCTGTAAAAAGTCAAATAAAGTAAATGAAAATACCAATAGTAATAAGATTTCACATATGTATCGAAAAATAAATATGGATAGGAAAATATATCATTCTCCTTTGAAGAATGGGTTACACGGTATACAAAAAAAAAAAAAACTAAAACAAGACCTCAATTGAAGCAAAATAGTACAGTGAATTTTAACATGATTTTTACTTTGTAGATTGGGAAGCCATTGCTCATTTTTACTTGATTTTAACTTTTTGTTATATTATAAGTTGGAAATTTAAATTTGGTTTTTATTTTAACAATAATAAGATATTGATCAAGGTGAATTTTAACACCGTAAATTGTTGATCGCTTTATCAAAAGAAATATCCACATTATAATTTGATTTTAAGACTAGCAACGAAGTCAAGTTGAGGAAATATGGTTAGATATAACGGTCGGATGCCCACAAAAAATCTAAAAAAAAAAAACTTTTTTTCTCTATTTCGTGAGCGGTTTAAATAAAGTTTTTGAGTTTGTTTACCCTTTTCTCTTTTTCGTGAGCGGTTTAAATTAGAGTTTTGTTGTAAACTTTATAAGGTTTAATGTAACTCAATTTTTTTTTTTTTTGTAATATTATTAAATCCGTCAAATTCATTTGTTACCCTTTCTCTTTTTGGTGAGCGGTTTAAATTAAAGTTGAACAAATAATCGAGATTCGAGATGGAGGGAGTACTCCATATAAACTATGCACAGATTAAATACCTAAAACAATAAATTATTAACGATCCCGTGATTTTCACGGGCTCCAAAACTAGTTTCTCTTTATTGATTAAATGAATTAGAGTTTTTACACCTGTAATTATAGATGGATAGTGAAAATAATTGAATATTTGATAAAAAAAAATAAGTTGCTTAAGGTAACATTTTAAAATTATTGTGTATGTGTTGCAAGTACGAACTAAATTTTCAGTACCTAATAATGGATATACTTGTATATTACAACAATTTTATATTCCCTCAATTTCAATGGATTTTATACTTTTAAAATTTTCTGTCATATTTTAAAAATATGTAGAATGCCCTGTAACACCAAATAAGTAAAACATCAAATATTTGTGTTACAAATTATTTTCGCGTACAATAGATTTATGGAAAATAGTAAGAGAGTGAAGTAAAAGAGTATAACTTTAGAATTTCGAACAATTATTGGTAAAAATGAGCAAAATTAGCTATGCATCTTATGAATGACACACATAACAAATATTTAGTCTATACAATATGTCACATAGGCGCTTCCACTTTGTTCAACCAAAAATATAAATAAATAAACATTCTTATACATTGTAAAAATAATTAGCTACAATTCAAAAATATCTCCTTAAACTATATTGGCAAAAATGTTAAGTTTATTGACTTACTCGTATAATCTTTTACACACTTTGAGTTATTTGATTTGTGACTAATTGAAGTCTTAAAAAAAAAATTAAGGAAAAAAAGGTGTTATGTGCAACATTAGTGCAAGAAAGATAAACTGGGTAGAATTCACAAACTTTTGACAAAAAATCTTCCAAGAATTGGCGGATGTAATGTTTTATGTGGCTTCATTGAGATTTATACTACTATATGTAATTATACATACTACATAGTATAAAAGGAGTACATGCTAAAAAATAAAAAGTCAATCAAACTATAATAATGAAATATAAAGTGAAACAATTAATTTAATTTTGTAGAATGATCTACAATTAAATAAGAATATAAAATATATTGTAGCTATGTAAAGTTGTGTTGAAATGATTAATTCAATTAGGATTTTATGTGAACCAAATAATTTTGAATTTAGTGAGGAAGGTTAAAAATGAAAAATCTTCAAAATAAAATCTCAAAAGTGTGTAAGGCAGAGAAGTCGAAATATTTAGTAATGCAAGTGATGATAATTGTAGACAAAAGTATGACAATATGTATAGGTAGTATAAATGAGGAGGGGGAAGCCAAAAAATCAACTAAGAAAGGATTTAGATGTCAAATTAGTAGAGTAAATTAATTATTAATTATTAATTATTAATAGTTATAAAGATGAGAGGAAACTAAAAGTTTATTAACATTTACATTCTTTTGTACAACATAAATTTTATTTTTATTTTCACTAATTATATGCATGTGACTAGGGATGGCAGTGGGTCGGGGACCCGACCCAGACCCTGAGGGTCGGACCCTAATGGGTCGGGTATGGGTCTCATTTTTTCA
Source organism: Silene latifolia (assembly GCF_048544455.1). Taxonomy (NCBI): domain Eukaryota; kingdom Viridiplantae; phylum Streptophyta; class Magnoliopsida; order Caryophyllales; family Caryophyllaceae; genus Silene; species Silene latifolia. The sequence goes on along the minus strand of NC_133527.1, from coordinate 113,794,469 downwards.
GACCCAATGGGTATGGGTCGGGTATGGGTCTTAAGAAAATATTTCGGGTCCGGATCCGGATCTAAGTTATGAGACTCATACCCGACCCTTAGACCCTTTATTATAAAAAAAAAAAATCAAAATCACAACTTTTCTGAATTCATACTGGCAGACCGTAGAAACCCAACTAAAGTCTCTTTCTCTTCCCTCATCCCATAAAGTGATAAAACCCAACCAAACTCTTCTGACAATACCACCACTCCACCACTGACACAAGAAAACCACCACCACCACAGCACTGATACGCGACTGGCAACCACCTCTCTAATAGGCGGCGACCGACAACCACCACTAACGGCAGCCAGCGACGGTCAGATGGAGACGGCTATCAAGTACGTTATTGATTTTTGGGTTCCGAGTTTGATTCTTTCACATGTATTTGGATGTAAAATTAATTTAGGTCTTCTTTGTCTTTCTTAATCTCTTTGGTATGTATATTGGATTTGGTAGTGTACAATAGAGATTAATAAACTCATAATGTTAAAGTAGTATGAATTTTTTTTTAAATATTATAGACCTCATAGCTGTTAATCATGTTACTAAAGTGGCTGAAACTCGGACCCGCGGGTAGACCCAGACCCTACCCTTACCCATAGGGTCCGGGTATGGGTCCTCAAATTTTAGACCCTTGCGGGTCTGGGTCGGGTACGGGTCCAAAGGGAAAATCTCGGGTCCGGGTCCGGGTCTAGGCGGACCCTACCCAAACCCTACCCATTGCCATCCCTACATGTGACACATCACAATTCAAGATGACTTTTGATAGGAGACATTACTTAGTGAAATGCTTAGTTTTATCTTTTTAAAATATTGTATAGATTTTCCGTGAAAATCACGTGACTTTTCTAGCTCGTCATTAATAATTATTTGCTCACGTGATTTTTTTTCTTATAGTGTCTTGATACTTACATCATCATTCTTTATTGTTTATTTGTTATTGCATCGTGTTTATATTATTCTTATTTGTTATCTATAGCCAAATGATATTGTATTTACTCGACATTTAAATGATATTTTTTCTAGTTTATAACTTTATTAAAATGATGATATCATAAAAATAGTAAGTAACATCAACCATAGTTATATTTTATGTTTGAAAATAATAATTATATTGAAAAATTAAACTATTTTTCACTCATTTGCACTTAATCGTTGTAACATTTAATCAAATAAAAAAAATTAAATGAGATGGATATAATAGATCGAGATAAAAAAAAAACATCGATATAACTGCAATATTCTCACTTCAAAAATTCAAAAATAAAAAAATATGTTACTATTTGATAGTCAAAGTACGAGCAAAATATAAATTTTATTCAATACATATGTAATATGGTGTTAATCCCAATAAATTAACTACACATTATTAATTAATGAATACATTAAAAAATTCCAAAACATTACATTGTTCTTAAGAATGTATGAGACAAAAAATTGAAGGGTACAATTTGGTCAAGCTAGAGTTTCATTCACCAAAGTTCTTTCGCCACAATGGATGATGATATTCGATCATCGATCATCAATAATCTCTAGTGTCATCATCAACATTTGACAACACCAAAACGAACAATACAATACAAATGCTTGTTAATTATTATATATTCTCTTTTCTTCTCCTTTTCTCTTATCTCTTCATTTCTCGTTCATTTCATTCCAATTCACCACAAAAGAAAGATAGTATTTTTTTTAAAGTTCAATCAAATGAAAACAAATAGGTAAGCTAGATTCTCATCTACTAATCTTATCTATATAAAAGCAGAAGACAATACTCATCAGAGAGCGCGCCACGTCATTAATACATTTTTTTTTCGAAAATCGAGATTATGGTGGGACTCATGTGTGTGCAACGTATTTAATTACTAAGATATCCGTCTTTCAAAGCATGCGCTTAAATCCGTCTCGCAACAAATTATATAAAGTCATCTTACGGAATACTTCTTCAAATTAATATTATGATAAAATTTTATACATTCCGTGTTAAGAAAATGAATAATATTTACGCAGAATTAATTACAAAAGCGAGTTACCGTAATTGAATTACATAATTACTAAACCAAAATTACACAATAAAATTACATAATTTCAGGAAAAAATACACTTATATACGAATCGAAAATACATCGAGAATGAATTACAAAATGAATAACAAGTATTTTTGTTATGAATAATTTTACCTTGCGCAGTAAATTGAAATTGAGTCATTTATTTCGGGTCAACTACAACCCGAGAGGCCGAGATTAATTAATTTCATAAATCAATTTATGAAATTATAACATTTCATAAATCAATTTATTAAAATTACAAGCAAAATGGCCTATTATTTAAATTAATTAATTAGAAATTCCATATGTGAAAAAAAAGTAATTACCAATGAATAATGATAACTCAGATCTGAGTATTAAGTGCATTAGAAGCTCAATAAAATTTATATAAGTCGAATATTTTTTGTTTAAAATTAAAATATAAATTAAAATGTGTATGTAAATGATAAATCTACGAATTTTTCCACTTAAAATGAAATATATTGTGATAAAAATGCATTTCAATTTATTAACAAATACAAAGGAACAATAATATATTAGAACTGCCTATTGAAGCATTAATATCTCCAAATTTTTTTGTAAAAAGTCGAATGTTTTGTTTTAAATTAACAACAAAATTAAAATGAGTAAGTTTATCATAAATTTAATCCTTTTTGGAGTTCGAATATAATAAATAATAAAAAAAATACACAAAAAAATGATATATTGAAAGTAATGTAGGCCTTACTTATTTGGTACAAAATAGGATCTTATTTTGAAGATGTTATGTCTGAAATACGGATATTGCATGTTATTATTAAAAAACTTAAAGATTAAATTACTAACCCTATCCATAATCACTTAGATCTGATTGTTTTTATTGTAAAAATGCATAACAACTTAAAAAAAATACCAAAAAATGCAAGAAAAATAATTTGCATGTCATGAAAAATCGAAAAAAGGCCGAGTATACGATTGTACTGTCATTGTCTTCATCTCGATTGCCTTGCACGTTTTCACCCCGTCGTTTTTTACACGATAAAAGGGTGCATGAGGGCGGCGGAAAATTGATGAGGGAGGAGGCAAATGAGAGTGTGGATGAGGGATGGTGCGGAATTGAGAGAGTGTCGATGAGGGCGCGGAAATGAGGGTGTGTTGATGATGAAGGAGGCGAGAATGAGTGATGAAGGAGGCGGAAATGAGGATTAGAGATTAGGGTTAGGTTAGAGTTGAAAATTAGAGTGATTCATATAGGAGAGAGTGTGAGTTGTGTGATGGGCTGTTTTTTATATATAAAAAACGAATGGGCCATTTTGTGGTTATACATTGTTCGGCCCATATAGCTAATGTAATCGGCCTATATTAGTTTACTCGGTTTGTGTTGGTTTCAATGAGGTTGTCCCGAAAAGAAGACTTGAAAATTCTAATTTGTGATTCAGATATGCGTACTTCTACTATGACTACTACTGTAGTCTATCATGAAATTTTTCAATTTTTAGAATAATTTGCATATGTTAAAGTAAATTATTAAATTATATTTCTTTTTTCGGGGTGTAAAGTTTTTTAATATGCAAATTTTATTTACAACAGTATATTACGTTATTTCTTCTTAAACCATTGTATGTGAATACGCATTTGAAACAAGTGTAAACATTAATTATGTAGATCACTGAGTTAGACCAAATAGATAATTACAATAGAAATGCAAAAAACAAAAAATTCATCAAAAAACAATAATATCGGCCCAAATACATACCCGTGCAATTTTGCACGGGTTTAAAACTAGTCTTATCTTATAGGTAAAATTTGTTGATGGTTTCATAATTATGGAATATGAAAAGTTTGGTATTAAAGAGGAATAAATTGTAATTATGAAATAAAGTAATGTTTGGAAGATGAAAGTTTACATAGGATAAATGATTATAATATATTGATTACTACTTTGTCTTTTTGTATTTTGTTTTTAATTTATTTTTTCATTAATTTTTGATCTAGCATATAATTGTAACTACTCAATCTAGCATTTTTATGTTATTGTATAACTTGTATTGCGTCACGCGTCTTTCTATTAGCTACTCAATCTAGGCTTTTTATATTATTGTATAGATTTTGAAAAAATAATTAATTTGGAATAAATTTTAAAGGATAATTAAACAATAAAAGTGGAATGGAGAATGTCTCATTTAAATTCACCATGAACACAAAATTATAAATATAATTATTTTAGTTTACTTACTAAATATAATGCTAAACAATGCAATTTGTGTTTTTTTTTTTTTATAAAACCTTATCCTTTACGTGAAATAATTTCATGAACTAAATACATGGCATTACTACCCTTTTAAAATTTTATTATCACTCTATAATTTCAGTTAAGTATTTACAAAATTTGTATGTAAATTACTTAAATTAAATAAATATTTATTTTTCAAATATTTTATATTTTCCTAAGAAAATATTTTATATGATCTTTAATACTCATTTGTTGATTAATTAGTTCTGTAAAACATCTTCTATATACAACAAAGTTATGGTATATTATTGTTTTTTTATATAGTAATAAAAATAGTGACTTAATGCTTTTAAAAAAATAATAGTGAATTAGTGACAATACAAAAAAAAAAATTAACTTAATTTATTCTTTTTCATTCTTGATTTCTTATATATTCAGTTAATGCGTATTTTTTTATTATAATTTTTTTTAGTTAATTAAGTTTAAAACTAATGGAAAATGGATGGATTTTTAAAGAAAATAAGTGAATTAAATTAATGCAATATAATAATAAATTGATAATGCACGATACTAACACTAGCCCCTAAATCACAAAGGGCTTTATCAATAGCTACACTACCAATATGACAAGGAATTGAAAAACTCCCTGGATCCTTAAGCTTTGGTGGTGAGTTAGCTTGTAATGCGGTGATATGGCTAAAGTCGTATTACCAAATCAAAGTAAAACTATCTCAAAACTAACAAGAATAGCTAGTGGTAAGACAGGTATCGAATCCATAGGGAGGCGGTAATAGTTAAGTCTGTAAATATTTAAATTGTCTAAAGGTAACCGTTTTCTGGGGTTTGTTTTGTTTGTTATCTAACCAACTAATTGCGAGTAATAAAAAGAGGTTTAAACAATGATATTAAAAGTCTAGGATTTCCGGTTCACTAGGTCAATTATATGGGGTCTATTAATCAATTGTTAGATCTACCAAGTTGTCTAAGGTCATAAGATCGGTCGACTCTATTATGCCCTTTAGATCGATTCTAACATGCGGTCGCTATAATTAGATACAATCTATTTGATTATCGCATCCTATATTAATTCTAACCCGATCGGTGAAAGGATTAATTCGCTACACTAATTAACAACTCAGGCCTAAGTTAATTAACTAGAATAAGAACAATAATCAAACGGCAACTTAAACGATTTTACTAGCAATTAATCAATTTCCCCTTTCTAATTAACCTAGATCCTCTTCATCCTAGATGAGGAATTTAGCTACTCATGACTAAAGCAATAACAACAATAATAATAATTGAAGACATGATTAAGAACATGAAATAAGAGCAATAATTGAATAACATAAACTTGAATGATTAATTGTTGAATAAAGATTAGTACCGTAACAAGGAAGGATTGAAGCTAGAGAGAGTATTCAGCCGTATGAAAGTAAAATAAAGCGTAACCTAATAAAAACGTACGAGTCTCTAACTTATAATAAAAATAAATGTTTTAGGAAAATCCGGAAATAATCTACCAGAGAGGTTCCTCGATCGAGTCTGAGGTGACTCGATCGAGGACGATTGCTCGATCGAGCCTCATGGGACTCGATCGAGGAACCAGCTTCACAGACTGTTTCTTCGTTTCTTTCACTTCTAGCCTTCATGCTACCTAGCTCCTCGTGCCATGCTTCGTGTATTCTACTATGCCATCTCTGCTACACTCATCTTAGCTTGATTATCCTCATAATGCGTCATTTCTGCATTGAAACATAAAATAGCGGCAGTATCGACAATTCAATAAAATAAGGCATATAAATAATATAAAGGCACGAAAACGGTATATAAAATGGTATGAAAGGAGCTATAAAAGTATATATAAAAGTGATACATCAAACTCCCCCAAACCAACCCTTTGCTTGTCCTCAAGCAAAGCAATCAAACCAAACAAAGGACAATAAACAGATGGTGAATGAATAACTAAGAGCAAATGTCTAGGCACATACAAATCCCAGCTATCCACATCTATAACAAAGTAATGACCAAAAATTGTGCCAATAAAACAAATTTAAAGGCACGGGTAACAGATAAACGCAACTCTTACTCAAGATGTAACATGATACCGAGACTCAACCAAATGCTTTTCAACCTTGCAAGACAATTTTGTTGGATTCTCGCGGTTTCACTCATGCACTCATAAGGGGTGAGATATATGTAAGATAGAAAGAATAAAGACAGTCACTCAACTTATGAAATATGCATGCAATCTAATGTGATAGAAGATTCTCCAACTAGTGCGCATTCACAATACATACCAAGTACATGTATCAAGGACAGAATGATGGTAAAGTGGCATGGGTATAGAAGTGGCTTGTGCAAAAGCACGTATGGGCATGTAAGGCTCAGACGGTAGTCACATCGCTAAACCAATAGCCAAATCTAATAATAAATAGAACAATCATTCAACTGGAGAAATTATCTCAACTTTGACAGCATATGAGAGAATGAAAAGACTCTCCAAATGTGCATTAGACTCCAGTAATTACCACTCATGACCTCCTAACAAAACTTGATGAAGCAAATTTTTTTTTCTTTTCCTTTTCTTCTCTTTTTTTTTTTCTTTTTGTGCTTTTTTCGAATTCTTTTTTTTCTTTTCTTTCATTGCTTCATAATATTTCTCTTTTTCAACATAGGAGGTCACACAATTGCTACAAAAAGATAGCTACTACCCACATGACATTAAAAGTCCCAACCCAACCAAAGCAGCTATAACAATAAAGACTCAAGCAACTGCGACTGTCCCGAGAAAGGTAGGCAAATTCTGGAATGTAGCTAAGAAATAGGATATAAAATGGCTACATGGTTCAAACGGGCTAATAAAAATTGGGTAATGTATGGCATATTTGAACAATAAGAACCGCCTTTCCTCATGTACTCAATCATATGAACGCGCAAAAGCTAAGAAACTAATGTCACACTTATGCAATTTGATGTTACATATTCCACAAGGAGACCACACTCTTCAGCCTAAATAACAATGAGACCGGTTTATTAATGTTCCCGGCCTAGGAAGCTCTAAAGACCTCAGAAATTTAAGTGGTTTACCAACAAAATAAAGTCAAGTTTACTCGGCACAAGGCATATTGTGACGGTTAAGACTTGAGTAAAGAGCTTTGTTCATCATAGCTAACAGGTCAAAACAATGTACATGGGCAACTAGATGGAACTCAAATGCAAAGACAAAGCAAATTATCATCATTGCTAGACAATTCACCAAGACTCGACTCAAAATAAATAAAACATGTTTTTGTATTTTATAAATTTTTCAATTTTTTTTGGATTTTTTTTAATTTACACACACAACAATAAAATAAACACACAACAGAAATAAATACTCTCCCCCAAACCTAAATGTCACAGTGTCCTCATTGTGACGCCTACATCATATCAATCACACAGAAATCCAGTAACCTATGGGACACAACTAACAAAGGAAAGGGGGGAAATAAGAAATGCAATAAAACAAAAATAGGAAAGATAATACCAGCTGTAATGCAGAAGCCTCCCCCAAACCAGCTGGAAAGTGAGGGATGTAGTGACCAGTTGTCTGTGACACCCCGCGATAAAGCGGAAAATATAACTACTAAATTAAAGCGGAAATTAGGAAATTTTTGAAACTTTTAAAATTTAAAGCGCGGGTTCATTAAAATCCAAAACATAAATAAAGAATGCGGAAATAAAGTTTAAATTATACAAACGTGATAGTCAAGGTGAGGGAAAATATATCCCTCGAATGACAATACAATAAAAGTTGAGTCTAAGCAATCCTAATAAACCAACTACTAGGCCAAAGTGCTCGCTAGCTCACACATGTCTTCACCCCATAGATGCACCAACTAATACCTGTCATTCATGTAAACATGAACGCCACAGTCAGTGGGGAGTAACTCAAGGTTCTCCCAGCCACAAAATGTCGAAACAGACATAACAAAGAACTAAAACAGGTAAGTCATATAAGATACTTACAAAAGGTATGAATATCAAGTTTATATTTAAAATATGGCAATTAAATTAGATGGAACAAGATAGATCAACATTAGCATAATAAAGATTCAACTAATCATGTGAGACAATTAAATAATATGAAAGACAAGAATTCGGTCATTTATAAGAAGGGCATGCATTTCAAGGAAATACAACATAGATATGAGATTAGAATCTAAATCATGTGAAGCAGTTAAGTAAGGGACCAAATAAAAACTGTAGCCATTACTTTTAAAACCTCTTAACAAACATTGCACGGGACGTGGCTACTAATGTCACATTCATACTTATGGCTTGCATCTCACCATAAGAACGGATGGGAACATCAATCCCGACGATGATATCGCAACTAGAAGGCTTGCATCTCACCTCTAGTATCCGATAGGACCAAGGCAAACAACACAAGGCATAACTCTTGCCTTGAAAGATAAATACCAATATCTATAACCAAGCAAGACCTTTACTACTCATATATAAATATAATTCCCCTGGTAGGACGACAATGGTACTCCCAAGACTCAGTCCTAGTCTAAATCTGGCCAGACTCTCGGGACAGCACAGTTCCCGATTCGACATGCGGCAGGACAGTCCGCATCCAAGACCCGAACCCTAAATCGGAAATCGAGAACCCACAATCGGCAGAACAGTCCGAAAGAGGCGTAAAGATAAGTCAAGCAATACGGTATAGTATAAAGGCATTATCAAGAATACGACTCAACCAAGCGATGCGAATCAACTTGGAAAGAGACTACTACGTGTAATGAACCGATGATGATCCGAGTGAGACATTTCATGCCAAGTCATAATCATGAATATGAATAAGTAACCCATCTCCTCAATATTTGTCATTTGAATAAAAATGTAAACAAACGGAAATGAACCATTTATAATAAGCAAAACAAGCATTCAATTATAAATGACTCAATTTAATTAAACAAGTAGAATAATTCACTCATATTTGAGATACGATAAATAAATGAGAATGAACGGATTAAAAATTCATATTATAGGTAAATGAGACATTTCACCGATTTTTGACTTGAATAAATAATAAATTCCACATTTTTGATTAATGTGAGAAAATATATGAATGAATGGTATTTAACAAATTACGTTATATAAAATGCGAGAAGGTTATTTAATCATATTTTAAATAAACCAAACTAGCGCCAAAACAATTTATAAACAAGACTAGCCCAAAATTACCAAATATAACTAGCCCATTTACTAAAATTAAATGAGCCCAATGAACTAAATATGTGAAAGAATGATATTAACTAATTAACTTATAAAATATGGGACGGATATATATACAAACCACTTATACCACACATACTAATCATCCTATTATCACCCATTTCAACACTTAAATATCGTCCCACGACCGCTTAAACAGTCCGCTCAAATGCTATTATAACGGCTCCAACACCCGAGTCAATGCAACCCCCAACCCACGGCTCAAAGGAGCCACCATCACTCGACTCCATTAGACACACGCCGTCCCAAAACGACTAGCAATACCACCACTGAGGCAGAGTCCAGAACAGGCCGTGACAGTCACCCACAACCGCCATTCACACCCGTCCCAAAATAGTCCTATAACCCTCCCTTTCCACTACCTAAAAACAGAGCTCAAATAGCCCATTTCACGGCTCCAACACAGCCTGCACTCCAGCAAAAACTTCCCCCGACCAGTCCTCAAATTATACAGAAAACGTTCCCAAAAAGGCTATTTTGTGACCAATTTGAAACGACATTGTAGTTTGATAAAGACGGAATTTGTCCCTCACAAATGACCCAATTCACAAAAGTGTAAGCACCCAATATAGAAGCTAGCAGACTGACCCGAACCAGCGATAAAACCGACACCAAACTCGCCCTCACAAACGTCCCATACAGCCGTTGCACTCCCGGTTTTCCACAGCCTAGTTAAGCTATATTTTGACCCCAAAGGTGAGGTTTAAAATGAGAATTTACACGACAATTTCAAGCACACAAGGGAGTAAAACATAAAGAACCAATCTTTAATAAATACGAGCATGAAAAACGAAGTATAAGACGGAAATATCGACTCATTGTCGAGTAACCTATCACCGTTACCTTTTTGCCCTTCAAAACTCCGCGGAAAACGTCTAAAAAGTACGAGCCTCCCTCCGGGTCTTCAGTTTCTTCAACTAGAAGGAGGAAAACGAAATAAAGGAGCTAAAAATCGGAACTTTTAGGAGGCGGGTCAAACTGAAATCACCACAAAATCATAACTTTCTTACCTAGAAAGATGAAGGAGGAAGTAAGGAGGAGAATGGAGCAAGAATTAAGGAAAAATGCTGAGAAACGAAGTCGGGATCTGAGCTTGAAAGGCCGAATAATGGTGTTTATGGTTCTACTGATTGTTTGTTGTTGTTTTTGCAGGTTAAGACGAAAGGAGAAAGGCAAATGCAGGGGGTGGGGAGTGGGGACGCGGTATAATAATAATAATAATAATAATAATAATAATAATAATAATAATAATAATAATAATAATAATAATAATATATAATAGAGATATTTTAAAAGTAGAGTGTAGGATGTTAGGTGGGTGTGATGTGTTATTATAGGATAGGTCGATAAAGGTTAGTCTCACAAGTGGAAATGTGACGGTCTATTGCTAGACGGAATTCAAGACGCGAATTATTATTATTACAGTCATTATTATTATCCGACCAAAAATACGTATACATATATTCTTATATAAATTATGCCTTAAAAATATAATTTAATAATTCGTATTTTTATAAAAATGAGCTTTTATATATTACTTTTATAAAAATCGTGTTTGACATAAAATTAATTAAATTGAATAATTCAAAAATATAAAATAAAGTAATCAAACTGTTTAATAAATTTTAAATGTCAAAATGGAAAATTCGCGGGTGTTACATGTCACTACTTAGCTCCATCATCATCAAGGTTAGCTTCATCAAAATCATCAATCTCAGCATACAAAGACAGCAACTCAGGGTCAGAAGCAGGGGTACCACGGCCTCTAGAACGGCCAGCTCGTCTACCACGGCCTCTAGAACGACCACCTCGTGGGAAAGCTACTGCAGCAGAAGTAGAAGCTCCAAACTGACCAAACTGCCCACACTGTGATAAAGGGACACCCATATTCTCGGGAAAAACAGAAGAAGGCTGATGGGGACGGTCTGGAGTGTAGAAAGGACGATCCAAAGCACCGTAATCAGTACTAAACTGTCCAAACTCAGCAGGAGTCACTCCATAAAGGTGGAAGACACGGCTATCATCACCAAGTGTGGTGTAGTAGCTAGGAGAAACGCCCGTGTACTGTCCCCCCGCAGCAAGAGTCAAATCCTCCATCTGCTCCCACATACGCCGCTCAGTCAATGCGGCGTTGATGCCCTCATAAATCCTCACCTCTCTCACAAGGATGGGGTCAAAATGATAGCCCTGGGTAGGATAGGCTGTAGGAGGTGGAGGAGGAGGAGTAGGCTGGAAAGAGCCAGGTAAGTGGGTGGCAGGCTGACGACGTCTCCGACGCCCACCAGTGGTAGTAGTAGTACTGGAACTGGAAAAAGTGACCAAGAGGTCCTGTGGGATCAGATAAGTGACAGGTGGGGGTCTATCCCTAGCTGTACTCTCCTCAAGAGGATCCACAGCTGGCAAACGTTCACAAGGCAAAAGCATGTAAGAATGACCCTGGACCTTCCAATAATGATCCTTTCCGTTCCTAATGTCAATGTAAGAGATATCATAACGGAGGTGGTCGTCATCAGCTAAGGGCTCATGGTCATTCATAGGCTCGTAGGGGTTATCTCCCCGAAAATCCTATACAACCCGAGTAATCCTAGTGATGAGGGCACCACAATCGAGATCCTCATATTTCCCGATCATACGGTCAAAGGCCGAGCACACAAGAGCAGGGGGAGAAAACTGGAATGTCCTCTCCTGAAATGGGTTCAGGTAACTAGCAAGAATCAAGACCTCTATGGTAAAGGCCTTGCTCTTGTCGTGCCTCCTGTAAAGCAAGTAGCTCAAATACCGTAGAAACAATCGAAGACAGACATGTTGGACATCCAACAAAGACATACTACTAACATCTGCATCCGCATAGCCTGTAAACAAGGGAAAGTATCGGATTGCAGACATCCCACTAGCATTATATAAATCCCCCTCAATGTGCTTATCAATCCCCAGGATTTCTGAAAGACGGTCAAAAGTCAAAGACCGTTCCACATTAAGCAACCTAAACCAAATAAGGTGGTCACTGGGGAAGTAGGCATATGAGCTCAAAAACTCAAAGGTCAGAGCAGGGTAAGACAACTCATGAAGCAGAAAAAGACCATGTAAACCAATCTCAACGAACATGCCTAACATAATATCATCAATCTTCAAAGTTCGCAAAATTTTCCTATCCACACACCTAGTAGCACTCATGGATTTGGTCATCAAAAACTCGAACCTGTCCCTTTGTTCCTTGTCACGAAACTCAACAAAAGGATAGTCATCAAAAGGTGATAAGTCCTCCTCCTCGGAAGACTCCACTACCTCCGGTATCACCTCCGGTTGACGAATAGGAGCGCTCCTCTCCCGTGTCCTCTTGTTTCCTTGCCTAGTAGAAGACATTATCTGCAAAATAGACAAGTATACAATCATACCCCAACTAAGAAGCAAAAACAGTCCCGTTTTTTTGCAAAGATGGGTCGAAAAATCAATTTTTAAGACCGAAAATCACAATTAAACCATCCAAAAAGTTAGGGATCATGATTATATATCAAATAATGAAGATTCCAGGCATAAGAACACAATTTCTATCCAATTTAATACATAAATTCAACCCGGATTTTGAAGAACCCTAATTCCCAAATTAGCAAATTAGACATTTAATTCAACAAATAAAGGGCTAAAAAGCAAGGAAATAGCAATTGTATATAAGCAATGGAAGATTCAAAGTAATAAACTTAAGATTTAGGCAAGAAATTTCAGATTTTCCGGGACAAAAAGAGAGCAAATCGGGACTTACCTTAGCAAATAGAGCAATGAAATTGCAAAAATAAGCACAAAAGATTGATGTAATCACTTAATAAGCAAACAAACACAAGTTTTATGAGAGATTTGATGATGAATGATGAAGAATTAAGAGAGAAAGAGGGATATGGCAGTCGAGATATGCAAGAAGAGTGACGGAATGAAGAAAAGAATTGGAATTATTAAGAACAAATAATGAATAAAACTGGCTTGGAAATTATCGCGGAACCCGGTTCAAGTTGGTGCCTCGATCGAGGAACCAAAATCAGGACATGCCAACTTTCGTTCTAAGTTGAATTTAATTGCTCACTTGGTGCCTCGATTGAGCCCCGCTTGCACTCGATCGAGCACGTTGGTGTCTCGATCGAGCCTAGGCTGACTCGATCGAGGAACCTACTGCTGGCGTCTTTTTTCGTTCTTTGTGAATCCTAACTTCAAATTCCGTCAAATCCTGCACGTAATACCTTGAAAGCATATCAAGTTCCCTCCTCTCATCTCTCAAAGTTCAAAGAAAATAAAAGCAATAATTAATTTAAATCCTAATTTACAAATATATAAATTACAATGTCCGAGCTGCCTCTCGGTAGCGCTGGTTTTTGCGGTCCCGCACGACCGTAATTCTTCATCAGTAAGAAGAATCAATGGTAAAGAGGTCAAGCGCCTCTATTACCCCAACATGAGCTCCTTCATAGTAGACTTTCAGTCGTTGCCCATTCACTTTGAAGGTCTCTCCTTTGTCAGGTTGCAGTGTAACTGACCCAAATTTGTTCACATCAGCAACAGTGAACGGTCAAGACCATCTACTCCTCAGCTTACCTGGAAACAAACGCAAACGAGAGTTAAATAAGAGAACTTTCTCACCAACATGAAATTCCCTTTGCAAAATATGCTTGTCATGCCACTTATTCGTTCGCTCCTTGTACACTTGAGCACTATCATACGCATGCAGTCGAAATTCATCGAGCTCATTCAACTGCTTCAGTCGTTTCTCACCCGCCAGTGAGGGATCCATATTCAGCTTCTTTATGGCCCACATAGCCTTGTACTCAAGCTCCACAGGTAAATGGCAAGATTTGCCATAGACTAGACGGTAAGGTGATGCTTCTATCGGCGTCTTGAATGCAGTACGGTAAGCCCACAAGGTGTCATCTAGCTTCCGACTCCAATCCTTTCTGTTCTTGCTTACTACCTTTTCTAAGATCTGTTTTAGCTCTCTGTTAGAAACCTCTACTTGTCCACTGGTTTGAGGATGATGGTCGGTCTGCTTTGAGCTTAGATTTCGATTACTTGTCGTTATGAGCACCTAGACCAAAACAATATTTATAACTTCACAAACAACTCTACTACTAGTAAAGAGGCAAGTAAAGGTCGGATCCTAAGGGACGGGTATTGTTGTAGGATTTTTGATTGCAAGTAGTGGTGTCTAGGGGTGTCACAATTTGGGTTGAGATAAGAAGATCACTAAACTAAATAACAATAAAAGTAAACAAGCAAGATGACTAAAATGAGATGTAAACAATTGATTAAAAGTACTAGGGTGTCATGGGTTCATAGGGGATTCATGGGAATTGATCATACAAACATATTCTCAAATTATAAGCAAGCAATTATTGTTGTTATAGGATCGAGTTGGTTTATTTCTTACAATCCTAGGAAGGTTTGGGTCCCGGAGCCGAATCGATTAGATTTTACAACACCTACAAGTCGACTTAATCCTCCCTACTCAACTATATGCATGGTCTAATGAGAATCAAGTTGGTTTATGTCTTACAAGTCTCATTGAAAAGGTAAGTGATGGGTAAAAAATGCAAGGATTCATAGGCTCGCATTTCATCAAACATAACATGAGCATAAGTTGAGATCACAACAAGCAAGCAAATAAATTATGTGAACATATTAAATTAAGCATGAATCATCCCCCATGTTGGTTTCTCCTATTTCCCCATTAACCCTAGTTAAGGAAACTACTCACTCATTATCAAGTTTGACATGTTAACAAGGTTGTCAATCATATTAACAAAGCAAAACATGATGAATAAATGAAGATGATTAACAATAATTAAAAAGGAATTAAGAGAATTATACCTAATGATGATTCCAAAATAATAATGCAAAGAATAATATAAGTACTTGATGATTGATGGAAGGTTGTCAATCTCCCAATAAACCCAAATAATCTTCAATTAACCAAAATAAAAGACGAACAATAGAGAAATTAAGGAAATGAGATTTGTATTAATACTTAATTAGAAGTTGATTACAAGATTAAAGAGAGATTAGAATAATATAAACTACACTAAAGATTGATAAGAAGAACATGATAATCTAATTAAACTAATGGGGTATTTATAGTGGGGATTAGGTGCACAAATTAGGGTTACTAAAGGCTTAAATGACGATTAAGTCATTGAGGAATCGCTCCTCTCAAGAAAAGATGCGGGTCTCCTTTTAGCTAGTCTTTCTAAAATATGCGCATCTTCAATGGAAGAAAGAAGAGGACGTGTTGCTTTGGAGGACAATCCGAGCGTCCAAAAGGTCGAGACAAGCGGATTGTATAGCTTCTGGACGAGCGGCCTGGCATCTTAGACGAGCGGCCTGTGGAGCTTCTGGACGAGTGGCCTGGCAGCTTGGACGAGCGGCCTGTGGAGCTTCTGGACGAGCGTCCCGATAGGTGAGACGCTCGGATCTTAGTTCAACTTGCTATTTCTTCTTTTCTTCTTCCAATAATCCTCCGCGATTTTGTCGGGGATGCAAGGATCTTCTTCATCACTGCCCATCTACTTCATTATGTACAAAGGCCTTCTAGTCTTATCTTCTCTTTGATGCTTGGTCATTAGATTTGATCAATTTAGCTCTATTTTGCCATGAAAATGCAAGGTTTACACTCTTCTAGTAGCCTTGCGAGGTCTACTATATTGTGAATTATGGACCGCCATTTCCTCGATGTTGTTCTAAGTTTGATTATCGTCAACTTCGGTGAACATACCATTTGATCCCATGTTGAGAATGTTTCTTGAGTCTTCATAAAGACCATTCCAAAATTGTTGTACCAAGAACCACTCGCTAAGTCCATGATGAGGACATGAGCGACAAGTTCCTTTGAATCGCTCCCAAGCTTTATACAAAGATTCTTCGTCCCTTTGCTTAAAACCCGTGTTTTGAGCTCTTAGCATGTTATTATTTTCCGGAGGGTAGAATTTTTTGTAGAAAGCTAGAGCCAACTTCTTCCAAGAGTCAATTCCAAGAGCGGCCTTATCAAGGCTCTTTAACCATTGTTTCGCGGTACCAATTAGAGAAAAAGAAAATAAGACCCATCGAATTTGGTCTTGAGTCACTCCGGTTTGTGAAATCGCATCACAATAGTCACAAAAAGTCTCCATGTGAGAATGAGGGTCTTCACTAGGCATCCCCCTCAAATTGGCTTCTTTCGACTAATTGGATAAATGCGGATTTTACAATGAAATTTCCGGTTAAGTGTTGTGGTGTGGGAGTTCCATTGGGTAGGTTCTCTTCGGTTGGTACGGAATGTGATGAAAACTTAGGCATTGTGGAGTGATTGTGTGGTTGATTTTGTGTTGGGTTCTCCTCACCTTCTCTTGCAAAAGAGTTGATGAACTCAATAGTATTTGGTTGAATATCTACAACCTCACCAATACCTCTCAAAGTATTTCTAGCAAGTCTTCTATTGGTTGTCAAAGTCCTTTCAATTTCGTGATCAATGGGTAACAAGTTACCTTGTGATCTTTTAGACATGCAAAATATCAAACAACTCGAAAACAATTAGAACAAACCTTGAAGAGTTTTACTCCCCCAAGGCAAAGAAAAACACAACTAATAACAATCAAAGAAAATCAAATCAAGTTAACACCGTCCCCGGCAACGGCGCCATTTTTGGTCGGTCCGCTTTGAGCTTAGATTTCGGTTACTTGTCGTTATGAGCACCTAGACCAAAATAATATTTATAACTTCACAAACAACTCTACTACTAGTAAAGAGGCAAGTAAAGGTCGGATCCCAAGGAACGGATATTGATGTAGGATTTTCGATTGCAAGTAGCGGTGTCTAGGGGTGTCACAATTTGGGTTGAGATAAGAAGATCACTAAACTAAATAACAATAAAAGTAAACAAGCAAGATGACTAAAATGAGATGTAAATAATTAATTAAAAGCACTAGGGTGTCATGGGTTCATAGGGGATTCATGGGAATTGATCATACAAACATATTCTCAAATTATAAGCAAGCAATTATTGTTGTGATAGGATCGAGTTGGTTTATATCTTACAATCCTAGGAAGGTTTGGGTCCCGGAGCCGAATCGATTAGATTGTACAACACCTACAAGTCGACTTAATCCTCCCTAGTCAACTATATGCATGGTCTAATGAGACTCGAGTTGGTTTATGTCTTACAAGTCTCATTGAAAAGGTAAGTGATGGGTAAAAAATGCAAGGATTCATAGGCTCGCATTTCATCAAACATAACATGTGCATAAGTTGAGATCACAATAAGCAAGCAAATAAATTATGTGAACATATTAAATTAAGCATGAATCATCCCCCATGTTGGTTTCCCCTATTTCTCCATTAACCCTAGTTAAGGAAACTACTCACTCATTATCAAGTTTGACATGTTAACAAGGTTGTCAATTATATTAACAAAGCAAAACATGATGAATAAATGAAGATGATTAACATTAATTAAAAAGGAATTAAGAGAATTATACCTAATGATGATTCCAAAATAATAATGCAAAGAATAATAGAAGTACTTGATGATTGATGGAAGGTTGTCAATCTCCCAATAAATCCAAAAAATCTTCAATTACCCAAAATAAAAGATGAACAATAGAGAAATTAAGGAAATGAGATTTGTATTAATACTTGATTAGAAGTTGATTACAAGATTAAAGAGAGATTAGAATAATATAAACTACACTAAAGATTGATAAGAAGAACATGATAATCTAATTAGACTAATGGGGTATTTATAGTGGGGATTAGGTGCACAAATTAGGGTTACTAAGGGCTTAAATGACGATTAAGTCCTTGAGGAATCGCTCCACTCAAGAAAAGATGCGGGGCTCCTTTTAGCCAGTCTTCCAAAAATATGCGCATCTCGAATGAAGAAAGAAGGGGACGTGTTGCTCTAGAGGACAATCCGAGCGTCCAAAAGGTCGGGACGAGTGGATTGTATAGCTTCTGGACGAGCGGCCTGGCAGCTTGGACGAGCGGCCTGTGGAGCTTCTGGACGAGCGTCCCGATAGGTGAGACGCTCGGATCTTAGTTCAACTTGCCATTTCTTCTTTTCTTCTTCCAATAATCCTCCGCGATTTTGTCGGGGATGCAAGGATCTTCTTCATCATTGCCCATCTACTACATTATGTATAAAGGCCTTCTAGTCTTATCTTCTCTTTGATGCTTGGTCATTAGATTTGATCAATTTAGCTGTATTTTGCCATGAAAATGCAAGGTTTACACTCTTCTAGTAGCCTTGCGAGGTCTACTATATTGTGAATTATGGACCGCCATTTCCTCGATCTTGTTCTAAGTTTGATTATCGTCAACTTCGGTGAACATACCATTTGATCCCATGTTGAGAATGTTTCTTGAGTATTCATAAAGACCATTCCAAAATTGTTGTACCAAGAACCACTCGCTAAGTCCATGATGAGGACATGAGCGACAAGTTCCTTTGAATCGCTCCCAAGCTTCATACAAAGATTCTTCTTCCCTTTGCTTAAAACCCGTGATTTGAGCTCTTAGCATGTTAGTATTTTCCGGAGGGTAGAATTTTTTGTAGAAAGCTAGAGCCAACTTCTTCCAAGAGTCAATTCCAAGAGCGGCCTTATCAAGGCTCTTCAACCATTGTTTCGCGGTACCAATTAGAGAAAAAGGAAATAAGACCTATCGAATTTGGTCTTGAGTCACTCCGGTTTGTGAAATCGCATCACAATAGTCACAAAAAGTCTCCATGTGAGAATGAAGGTCTTCACTAGGCACCCCCCCCCAAATTGGCTTCTTTTGACTAATTGGATAAATGCGGATTTTGCAATAAAATTTTCGGTTAAGTCTTGTGGTGTGGGAGTTCCATTGGGTAAGTTCTCTTCGGTTGGTACGGAATGTGATGAAAACTTAGGCATTGTGGGGTGATTGTGTGGTTGATTTTGTGTTAGGTTCTCCTCACCTTCTCTTGCAAAAGGGTTGATGAACTCAATAGTATTTAGTTGAATATCTACAACCTCACCAATACCTCTCAAAGTATTTCTAGCAAGTCTTCTATTGGTTGTCAAAGTCCTTTCAATTTCGTGATCAATGGGTAACAAGTTACCTTGTGATCTTCTAGACATGCAAAATATCAAACAACTAGAAAACAATTAGAACAAACCTTGAGGAGTTTTACTTCCCCAAGGCAAAGAAAGACACAACTAATAACAATCAAAGAAAATCAAATCAAGTTAACACCGTCCCCGGCAACGGCGCCATTTTTGGTCGGTCCGCTTTGAGCTTAGATTTCGGTTACTTGTCGTTATGAGCACCTAGACCAAAACAATATTTATAACTTCACAAACAACTCTACTACTAGTAAAGAGGCAAGTAAAGGTCGGATCCAAAGGGACGGGTATTGATGTAGGATTTTCGATTGCAAGTAGCGGTGTCTAGGAGTGTCACAATTTGGGTTGAGATAAGAAGATCACTAAACTAAATAACAATAAAAGTAAACAAGCAAGATGACTAAATGAGATGTAAACAATTAATTAAAATTACTAGGGTGTCGTGGGTTCATAGGGGATTCATGGGAATTGATCATACAAACATATTCTCAAATTATAAGCAAGCAATTATTGTTGTGATAGGATCGAGTTGGTTTATATCTTACAATCCTAGGAAGGTTTGGATCCCGGAGCCGAATCGATTAGATTGTACAATACCTACAAGTCGACTTAATCCTCCCTACTCAATTATATGCATGGTCTAATGAGACTCGAGTTGATTTATATCTTACAGGTCTCATTGAAAAGGTAAGTGATGGGTAAAAAATGCAAGGATTCATAGGCTCGCATTTCATCAAACATAACATGTGCATAAGTTGAGATCACAACAAGCAAGCAAATAAATTATGTGAAGATATTAAATTAAGCATGAATCATCCCCCATGTTGGTTTCCCCTATTTCTCCATTAACCCTAGTTAAGGAAACTACTCACTCATTATCAAGTTTGACATGTTAACAAGGTTGTCAATCATATTAACAAAGCAAAACATGATGAATAAATGAAGATGATTAACAATAATTAAAAAGGGATTAAGAGAATTATACCTAATAATGATTCCAAAATAATAATGCAAAGAATAATAGAAGTACTTGATGATTGATGAAAGGTTGTCAATCTCCCAATAAACCCAAATAATCTTCAATTACCCAAAATAAAAGATGAACAATAGAGAAATATAGGAAATGAGATTTGTATTAATACTTGATTAGAAGTTGATTACAAGATTAAAGAGAGATTAGAATAATATAAACTACACTAAAGATTGATAAGAAGAACATGATAATCTAATTAGACTAATGGGGTATTTATAGTGGGGATTAGGTGCACAAATTAAGGTTACTAAGAGCTTAAATGACGATTAAGTCCTTGAGGAATCGCTCCTCTTAAGAAAAGATGCCGGACTACTTTTAGCTAGTCTTCCAAAAATATGCGCATCTCGAATGAAGAAAGAAGGGGACGTGTTGCTCTGGAGGACAATCCGAGCGTCCAAAAGGTCGGGATGAGCGGATTGTATAGCTTTTGGACGAGCGGCTTGGCAGCTTGGACGAGCGGCCTGTGGAGCTTCTGGATGAGCGTCCCGATAGGTGAGACGCTCGGATCTTAGTTCAACTTTCCATTTCTTCTTTTCTTCTTTTCTTCTTCTAACAATCCTCCGGGATTTTGTCGGGGATGCAAGGATCTTCTTCATCATTGCCCATCTAGTACATTATGTACAAAGGCCTTCTAGTCCTGTCTTCTCTTTGATGCTTGGTCATTAGATTCGATTAATTTAGCTCTATTTTGCCATGAAAATGCAAGGTTTGCACTCCTCTCCTACCAAGGAAACAAAACCTCAAAGAATATGCAAAACAAAGGACTAAAGATAGTAAATGACCCAAATATGCACTAAAAAGCATAGGAACGAAGCTAATTCGGGGATTAAATATGCTCAAATATTGATCACATCAGATGATAAGCCAATCCTCTGCAGTGTGTAACGCCATATTTCTTCAAGAGAGAATTAAGACGACGTTCATTGAAATGCTTTCCTCCATCACTAATCACCGCGCGAGGCATTCCAAACCGTGGAAAGATAATTTTCTGAAACATCTTAACAACAGATTTAGCATCACAAGTGGGGGTGGCAATTGCCTCCACCCATTTAGAAACATAATATACAGCTACTAATATATACTGATTCCCATGAGAAGTAGGGAATGGCCCTTGGTAATCAATGCCCCATACATAAAAAATCTCTACTTCTAAGATTCTAGTTTGAGGCATCTCATGCCTTTGCGAGAAATTACCCGTTCTTTGACATGCATCACAAGAACGGACAAAAATAGTAGCATCCTTTAAGATAGTAGGCCAATAAAAACCCGATTGCATTACCTTAGCAAATGTCCTAGAAGGACCATGATGACCACCATAAGAAGAAGAGTGACAATGAGAAAGGATGGCACGTACCTCACCCTCTGGAGTACATCGTCTGTAGATACCGTCTCCGCACTCCCGGAACAGATATGGATCGTCCCAGAAATACCGCTTCACATCATGCAAAAATCTCTTCTTCTGCTGATAGGATAAATCAAGAGGAAGCATACCTCCTGCCAAGTAATTGGCATAATCTGCAAACCATGGAGTATTTGCAGCTACAGCTAGAAGTTGGTCATCTGGAAAAGAGTCATCAATGGGCAAAATCTCTCTTCCTGCAAATCTCAGCCTAGACAAATGATCTGCAACAACATTCTCAGCACCAGACTTATCACGAATTTCTAAATCAAACTCTTGTAACAATAAAATCCATCTAATAAGTCGTGGCTTAGCCTCTTGTTTGTTTAAAAGATATTTTAAAGCTGCATGGTCAGTGTGAACAATAACTTTAGAACCAACAAGATAAGCTCTAAATTTGTCTAAAGAATAGACAACCGCAAGAAGCTCCTTTTCCGTAGTAGCATAGTTGATTTGCGCATCATCAAGAGTCTTACTTGCATAGTAGATGGCATATAACACCTTATCCTTTCGCTGCACTAAAACAGCTCCAACTGCATAGTCACTGGCGTCGCACATAATCTCAAAAGGGAGGCTCCAATCCAGGGATCGGATTATGGGAGCTGAGATAAGAGCTTGTTTAATCCTGTCAAAGGACTTAACACACTCATCAGTAAACACAAAAGGTGTATCTTTATGAAGTAGCCGAGTTAGAGGTTGAGCAATTTTAGAGAAATCCTTAATAAAGCGGCGATAGAACCCTGCATGACCAAGAAAACTACGCACACTTTTAACATTAACCGGGTACGGGAGTTGCTCAATTACCTCAACCTTAGCTTTGTCCACTTGAATACCCTTACCTGACACCAAGTGACCGAGTACCCCCCCTTCAGTAACCATGAAGTGGCACTTCTCCCAGTTGAGAACAAGGTTGCTTTCCTCACAGCGCTGCAAAACCTTAGTCAAGTTTCTCAAGCAAACATCAAAATCAGTACCATACACACTGAAATCATCCATAAAGACTTCCATGATAGACTCTATGTAATCAGAAAATATGGCCATCAAACAATTCTGAAAAGTAGCAGGAGCGTTATATAAACCAAAGGGCATCCTCCTATAAGCAAATACACCATATGGACATGTGAAAGTGGTCTTTTCCTGATCATCAGGATGAATGGGTATCTGAAAGAAACCGGAGTAGCCATCTAGGTAATAGAAATAACTATGACATGCTAATCTCTCTAACATTTGGTCAATGTAAGGAAGTGGGAAGTGGTCTTTCTTAGTAGCAGTGTTCAACTTCCTATAGTCAATGCACATCCTCCACCCTGTAACAAGTCTAGTAGCAATCAATTCATTCTTATCATTCTTTACTACTGTAGTACCTCCTTTCTTAGGTACAACTTGGACAGGACTGACCCATTTAGAATCAGATATAGAGAAGATAATACCGGCATCAAGTAATTTCTGTACCTCTTTTCTTACCACCTCCTGCATTGGAGGATTTAGTCGTCTCTGACCTTGTGCACTAGGCTTGTGGCCTTCTTCCAAATGAATACGATGCATACAAAAATAAGGACTAATACCTTTTAGATCATCAATGATATACCCAATGGCCTTTTTATGAGTTCTAAAAATAGTCAACAAAGCAGATAGTTGACCTTCAGTTAAGCTAGCATTGACAATCACTGGGTTCATTTCACAGTCATCAAGAAATTCATACTTAAGATGAGAGGGAAGGGGTTTTAGTTCTTTACCTCAGTTACCTTAGGTGCGGTACCCAAACTATATACCTTCTGATGGAGGCCTTCCTTGTAACACCCCCATACTCCAAGTGCCTTACCATGACCACTTAAGGCATGGAAGTGCTACCATCTCGGTTACCCGAGGCAATGATAATCATAAGATAATAAAGAAACGTACTTTAAAAGTAAATATAATTTGATTGATTACATGTCTCAAACAAAACTGTTAAATGAAATACAAAGTACTCAAACGGTCCACTGATAAAACTATCAAAGCTACTAGACATCGTCTGCCACAGCGGAAGACTTCTAACTGCCACGTGACGACTCATCCCAGCTATCCCATGTGCATCAATCATACCTGCTCAATAACTGCTCACCACCCCCGAATGGATCACCACAGTTTTTAAAACATTTAAACGGGGTCAGTACTAATCACACAATTTATATAATCCAACAACACAACAAACAACACACTCAATCGTCACGAGATATACTCCGAACTCCATCACCAACTCCCACACATCGACTACACACTAAAGTGTGTAGCCCTGCCAGAGTGCCCATCGCAACAAGTCACTCCACGCCGCCAGTGGGGGACCGCAGCCGTTCCCACCTAATCCCCGCTCATCTCCGTCGAACGATAAACCCAAATCCATTAATGTGCACATCCCTTTTGTGGCGGGTTCCACAGAAGGCGAATAATGGGCGTGAAGCCACTCCCGCAAGTGACTCCACTCAGCCAGGGATGCGCCCCCAAGAACACAGACAGATACAAACAATCACAACTACTAAATAACAATCAAAACCAACAACCGTCACAGTACTCGTATGATAACAATCAACAATCACAAAACACCACCAATACATTATGGGACTAATACTGAGTAGGGAAACCCTACCTGGAATGCAATACAGTCAGACGATCTCAACCGCTGTTATCAAAAGGCCTCTTCTACGAATCCTCCTCTTAACATATGATCATACAATTACTACCAATCAAGAGAGACAACAAAATCCCCAAATCCCCAAATTAGGGTTTAACCAACTTAAACAAAATACTATAAAAATAGTACGTAGATCTTACCCTCGACGCAAGGATCACAAAGATGTAAAGAAAGATGAATTCCGACCTTCCAAGCTCCGGGATTTGTCAATAATGCGATGAATGCGAAGTACGTAGATTGATTTCTCTTTTGAAAGTAATTAGGTTTGTAAAAGTGTATTATGAAAGTGACAGAAGTGTTTATATATGAATTCGCATTATTAACAAAACCCGACAAATCATCCCCCCGTAAACCAGCTACTCAATCGAGTAACTGACGTACTCGATCGAGTGCCGCCTACTCGATCGAGTACCAAGGCTACTCGATCGAGTACCCAACAGGTCAGAAACTATTTTAAAACGCAAAACACACTTACTTGACAGAGTAAGGCCCACTCGATAGAGTACCCAGAGACTCATAAAACCGTAGTATTACAGTCTTCCCTCCTTAAAAAGAACTTCGTCCCCGAAGTTCAACCCATACATAAAACAAACATGATAACTCGGTCAAGGCGCAACAAAACTACTAAGAACTCAAAACAAAACCTCAACTTATAAAACATGAAATCATGAACTCTTAACACCAACTCCACCAACTATTCCTACCTCCACACATCGCTCACGATGTCGTATCAACTACATCATAAACTCTCCCGACACTAACTCCATACACTACCAACTACCATCCACTAACGCTGCTAGCTCCATAAGATATCATCCACTACCAAATCCAATATCAAGACACTCATAGACATCAAACGGAATGTTACACTCTACCACCAAAACCCGACAAATCATCCCCCCGTAAACCGGCTACTCGATCGAGTAACTGACGTACTCGATCGAGTGCCGCCCACTCGATCGAGTACCAAGGCTACTCGATCGAGTACCCAACAGGTCAGAAACTATTTTAAAACGCAAAACACACTTACTCGACAGAGTAAGGCCCACTCGATAGAGTACCCAGAGACTCATAAAACCGTAGTATTACAGTCTTCCCTCCTTAAAAAGAACTTCGTCCCCGAAGTTCAACCTATACATAAAACAAACATACTAACTCGGTCAAGACGCAACAAAACTACTAAGAACTCAAAACAAAACCTCAACTTATAAAACATGAAATCATGAACTCTTAACACCAACTCCACCAACTATTCCTACCTCCACACATCGCTCACGATGTCGTAGCAACTACATCATAAACTCTCCCGACACTAACTTCATACACTACCAACTACCATCCACTAACGCTGCTAGCTCCATAAGATATCATCCACTACCAAATCCAATATCAAGACACTCATAGACATCAAACAGAATGTTACACTTTACCACCCTTAAATGGAACTTCGTCCTCGAAGTTTATTCACACTCATAACCTCATCATCCAACTGTCAACACTAGTGAAATATTCTCACACTCCTAAACATCACACTACTACAAGCACGACCATGGCCTTTTAACAACATCAACCACAATATATACAACTTCATTCTTTATGCTACACAAACACTCTACTTCGAATTATACTACGACATGCACAATCATCAAACTCTCTTTTATCGCATCCTACTCCTCTTAAGATAAATGTTACGTCCTCGTAACTCACTAATACTATATCCTTAGTTATATCTTCTCATTATTCTCATCACCATCACATGACATAGATAACCGCCTATAATCTAAACACTCGCTAATCATATATCCAAGGTTCTCTTACTTAAACATTTCTCATCCCTCAATTCATTCGGTACACCACCTAACCTATACCACAAAATCCTTAGCTTAACCAAAACTTCACTTGTTCCCTATTACCGCCAGAACGACATAATCCTCTATACGTGCACTATTTCCATACTCATAACTCACGATCCACAATTATTACGCAGACTCTCACTAGACCCTTAAGTTCTTTTCTTTCATTACCGCAAAACTCATGCATAACTTAACATGACACTAATTCCCAACACCCTACACTCACTGTCTCAACGAAAGATTATGAACCACCTGCAGCTTTCAGATCATTACCGCACCTGCCATGACTATGTGCACCTATGCCTCATCTACAATAAGATCAAAATTACTGTAACAACTTCTCACAACTGCGTCCCATCAACAGAATATCACTATACCATGACAACAACGAAAACATATACAACTCTCTTTCATATCATACTCTACCCTCATTCCCAAACTGAAACTGGTAAGAAACATCAACAAACAAAACTACAGTCTACATGTTCAACCAAAACTCACAAGGAACAGCAGCAAACAAAACCACCACAACCAGTGACGACGTCGCAACACCGCCACCAACAGCCACACCGCAGTGCGAAAATACCCGCATCACAACACTAAGTACCGTGCCCAGATCACCACCCGAGGCACCACAACCACACCGATAAACATCACAACATACACAATCCCATAAACACTGACTTAATATAACATCTCGGACAAGAAAAACTTACTCAAGACTGCTTTACTAGATCACAACACCATATATCATACGGAATAACAGACAAGAATCTCATGCATACCATCCATACCTTTTCACGGAATAAACATATATCATGAATACACATGCAAGTATAACCAGTCATGTCATACCACCCAAACTATCACTTTTGGTCATCATTCCATTAAGTTACCGTATCCAACATATATTACAGAACATTCAGATAACAACATTATAACTATCACACCATACCGCTTCTCGTGAGATCACAACCTCACACAAACATTTATATACATCTTAGACCCATAATCACATCCAACTAGTCAATCCTGATCACGTAAGTTACCACTCAACAAAGGTTACCTGTCGCCCGAGCTTAACTCGTATGCCCCTCATAACATGTCCTCCCATTCTCAAATCCATCACCCCCTGCCAAATGTAACTATACTATTAATACTCAAATACTAGCAACCGCCTCCTAAGACCACACCTCATACTTCCTCACAACCGTACTCATCAATCGGGTATAAAATCAACCCCTTTAGAATGGCCATTTTTTTTTTCTATTTATCGTCACTCTTGACCATTAGTGACAACCCATAACACTACCACTGTCCGGACATCAAACCTCTTACACTCATCTCTAAACATCACGATTTCTTTCCTATCTTTGGTTAACATCCCAAATAACGAACATCAAATCCATCAACAAAATTACCTCAACATTCTTCCCAATACTATCCTTAATTGTATCATCATCTAACTCTCCACCAAATCTCATATCATGCAGATATTCTACCAACTTCTTACTTTCCTTAATTCCTCAAAACTCAAGACTAATCATGTTGTCCCGAAACTCCTATATAACCATTAACTAACATCCTCATGATTGGTATCACATATCTCGACGACTCCTTACCTCTATATCACATAACTCCGGTCAACATTTTCTTAGTTTTACTCCCCTCATTCTTTTCTTTTACACTCGACAAAATCAATTAACCATAAAACTCCTTATTACTTCTTCCTAACTCTTTAGTGCTCCAATTACCTTCTCATTGCTCCAAAACTCAAATCCCATTATTTCTTATCGATATTATCTCACTCTTCCTTACCATGGATCTTCTCTTATCATGCTATCACTCTCACTTATCACCAATCAATCTACACGGTCAGTCAACTCCATCTTTTTTTTTTCAATCCCAAAACTCATTTCATACTGCTAACTGCCCAAGGAAATCACACATCAGTTCCACCTCTTGATAACCAAATTCCCAAACTAAATCTCAATCCACAAATCCACATCGCTGCATAACTCAATCTAAGCTCTTAATACACCATTACTTTCCATTTACCTATAACGACTTTTCCATTACATATATTCTTAACCAACCGAGTGATAACTACCTCCCTTCATAATCCTTAAACACCCAAAGTTACCACCATATGCGTCTCTCATTTCATTCTTTCATTCTCACGTTCCATAAACTTACATCGCCCTTTGCCCACATTCACTTACTTTTACATTACTCAAGACACACACTCATATCACTCATCTCGTCTCACAAAACATGCTTTATGCCTCAATTAAGCCTTGCCAATCTTCCTTTTCTTTTTCCTCTATCTATCACAACCACATACAGCTCATGTCTTCCTCACCGAACTCTCACTCACAACAGGTGCCACTCCCTACGCCATAAGATTGAGTAACTTACGCATCAAGAACAACATACATGTAAAACAATGCATAAAGAAGCAAAATAACACCTTTGAATTAAACATAATATGCAACAAAGTCAAAATATAGGCATATGACCCAAAACAGGGGTCACTAGATCGAGTGCAGGCCACTCGATCGAGTAAATAACTTACTCGATCGAGTAGGTGAAAGTCAGAGACACGCGTATAAAAATTACCAGGGCTACTCGATCGAGTAAGGGGTACTCGATCGAGTACCAAGGTGCACTCGATCGAGTACGAGCCACTCGATCGAGTACCCTACGCATTTCTCAGCACTATCCAGTTTTCGTAAAACGGTCATAACTCACTCATTTCTTGGTCGTTTTGGGCGTGTGACCTATCGTTAGAATCGTAAAAGAACAAGCTATCACCTCCAATTGGAATCACCTTAAAATCATTTATGCATATCAAGTTATAACAGTTTAAAGACAACTTTGCTATAATCAAACGCCATAATTATCTGATTTTCTCTTTCAAACAACTTAAACATCAACAAAGCGAATAAAAGAGACTCAAAACTTGTAAAACCACTATCCCTAACCCCATGTTACGACCTACCAAAAGCCAAAGAATAACATTTATCATGCTCATATAACATTCAACTTATCACTCATGTACTACCGCATACTTTAACTTCATAAATTTTCGTAAAACAAAACATACTCATACAATTACAAATCCTATTTCCATGTTACTAATACAACAATATTACAAATCCACTTCGTCACCTAAACATATTCATAATCACGAAATTCATATTTTCATGCAATTGCCACTTCATCTTTTCTAATCAATTCATCTAGTTCAATCACATTCTTCATCTAGCAAGTGCATATGATACAACAGTAGACAATTATATGAACTTATTATATAGCTTAACGCAAACAAAATTACGTAAAATCATATCACACCCCCTAACTACATGTTACTAGTATATCCCCATTATAAATCATCCATCCTGCAACATCATTATTCATCACATATTATCATATATGAACTACTCCCTTTTTCTACCACATCATTCATCATTCTCATATACTTTTCCAACAATTCAAAACAACATTGTAAACCAACTATCATGCAATTCATGTATTCAATCAACGACAAATACAATCATATCATCATCATCCTTCACTACACATCTCATATCCTCCACATGCATGCATCCATCGATTCATACAATACCTTACTATATAGATACCACAAGGTAAACACATAGCGATCCCGACTCATATCCCATGTGACCGGTTCAAAATTGTAGGGCGAGTTCGCGACTTTAGGACGTCTCCCAAGCCTTTGCATTAGCTCTTACAACTTCTACCCCGGGTTCATTTTAATTAGACTCCCTAGGTTCATTAGATTCATTGGTTACAGGTTTCAGGATCGTCGCTCTGATACCATTTTGTAACACCCCCATACTCCAAGTGCCTTACCAGGACCACTTAAGGCATGGAAGTGCTACCATCTCGGTTACCCGAGGCAATGATAATCATAAGACAATAAAGGAACATACTTTAAAAATAAATATAATTTGATTGATTACATGTCTCAAACAAAACTGTTAAATGAAATATAAAGTACTCAAACGGTCCACTGATAAAACTATCAAATCTACTAGACATCGTCTGCCACAGCGGAAGACTTCTAACTGCCACGTGACGACTCATCCCAGCTATCCCATGCGCATCATCATACCTGCTCAATAACTGCTCACCACCCCCGAATGGATCACCACAGTTTTTAAAACATTTAAACGGGGTCAGTACTAATCACACAATTTCTATAATCCAACAACACAACAAACAACACAGCTCAATCGTCACAGATATACTCCGAACTCCACCACCAACTCCACAATACTGACTACACACTAAAGTGTGTAGCCCTGCCAGAGTGCCCATCGCAACAGGTCACTCCACACCGCCAGTGGGGGACCGCAGTTGTTCCCACCTAATCCCCGCTCATCTCCGTCTGCGATAAACCCAAATCCATTAATGTGCACATCCCTTATGTGGCGGGTTCCACAGAAGGCGAATAATGGGCGTGAAGCCACTCCCGCAAGTGACTCCACTCGGCCCGGGGACGCGCCCCAAGAACACACAGATGATACAAACAATCACAACTATTAAATAACAATCAAAACCAACAGCCGTCACAGTACTCGTATGATAACAATCAACAATCACAAAACACCACCAACACATTATGGGACTAATACTGAGTAGGGAAACCCTACCTGGAATGTAATACAGTCAGACGATCTCAACAATTTGTTATCAAAAGGCCTCTTCTACGAATCCTCCTCCTAACATATTATCATACAATTACTACCAATCAAGAGAGAGAACAAAACCCCCAAATCCCCAAATTAGGGTTTAACCAACTTAAACAAAATACTATAAAAACAGTACGTAGATCTTACCCTCAACGCAAGGATCACAAAGATGTAAAGAAAGATGAATTCCGACCTTCCAAGCTCCGGGATTTGTCAATAATGTGATGAATGCGAAGTACGTAGATTGATTTCTCTTTTGAAAGTAATTAGGTTTGTAAAAGTGTATTATGAAAGTGACGGAAGTGTTTATATATTAATTCGCATTATTAACAAAACCCGACAAATCATCCCCCCGTAAATCGGCTACTCAATCGAGTAACTGACGTACTCGATCGAGTGCCGCCTACTCGATCGAGTACCAAGGCTACTCGATCGAGTACCCAACAGGTCAGAAACAATTTTAAAACGCAAAACACACTTACTTGACAGAGTAAGGCCCACTCGATAGAGTACCCAGAGACTCATAAAACCGTAGTATTACATTCCTCTTCAGTTAGAAGCCTCTCAATCCGATGAACTTCTGGACTCCATGAACCCGTCTGATCAGCTGAATCCGTGACCAGGGCAATCTCCAGAGGATCCATGTCCAAACACATAGGAAGACACTCATCAATAGTAAAATCAACAACATCTATACTATGACAAGTCTCTTCTATCATGGGATGTTTTAATGCTTTTTCCAAGTTAAAGACAATCGTATCATCCCCCACAGCTAGAGTCAATCTCCCTTGCCTAACATCTATAATCGCCCCCGTAGTATGTAGGAACGGTCTACCCAAAATGATAGGGATTTGGTTGTCTTCAGCCATGTCCAAGACAACGAAATCAACGGGGATGAAAAATTTCCCAATACGAACGGGAACATCCTCCAACACCCCCAGTGGGTGTTTAACAGATCTATCGGCCATCTGTAGTGTCATATTAGTAACCGTCAACTGACCCATATTTAGTTTCTTGCAAATAGAATAAGGCATAACGCTGACGCTAGTTCCTAAATCACAAAGAGCTTTACTAATAGCAAGATGACCAATATGACAAGGGATAGAAAAACTTCCTGGGTCCTTTAATTTAGGTGGTGAATTGATTGGCAACATGGCACTTCACTTCTAAGTGTAAGCAATAGTTTCCACCGCATCAAAGGATCTCTTCCTTGTCAAAATCTCCTTCATGAACTTTGCATAAGCCGGCACTTGAGTAATTAATTCAGTGAAGGGAACACTTACCTGTAGATTCTTCACGACCTCCATAAACTTACCGAACTGCTTGTCTAGCTTGGATTTTTGCTGCCGATGAGGAAAAGGTAGTGTAATAGTAATGGGCTTGGCTTTCTTGACCTTAGAATCAAGTTTTAAAACACCGTCGTTTGTCAAGGAGGTGCCTCGATCGAGCCCTGACTTGACTCGATCGAGCACACTGGTTCCTCGATCGAGCCTGGGCTGACTCGATCGAGGAACCTCAGCAGGTTCAGCTTTGTCATTCTTTTTGCTTTTATCGTCAGCTCGTGTTTCAACTTCGTCAGGTTCTTTCTCATCATCACTAAGCTCCAAATTACCCAATCCCTTGGGATGCATGAAAGGTACCTCAGCATCAGCAGTGGGCACGTCATTATCAAGGCTTTGTAGGTCGGGATTTGCATATGTGGTACCGCTCCTTAGCTGAATAACATTGGCTTGTTCGTGAGCTTTTTTACCTTAGGGCGGAAGATCCTCGGCCTGTTTTGATGGATTTTGAAGTGCCATCTGAGCCACCTGATTATCTAGAATCTTATTGTGGGCAATCAGCTCAGAAATTTGAGCCGTCTGCTTCTGCTGCATTGACAAAGTTTGTTGCAAAAGATTACGCAACTATGCCATCTCATTGTTCGGAGCTTGTTGAGGAGTTTGTTGAGGAGGCTGTTGATATTGATTGTTAAACTGCTGGCCTTCTTGATTTTGCCTTTGATATCCTCCTTGTGGTTGATTACCACGGTTTTTGGGAGGGACATAAGTATTCTTCTGTGGTTGCAGCTGCTGTGGATTTTGCACATTCTGACTAGACCATTGAAGGAATGGATGCTCCTTCGTTCTTTCATTATAAAAGTTGGAGAAGGGTGTACCTTGTGCACCTTGTCTGTAGGCCTGAAAGGCATTTACGTGCTCCAATATGCTCAAACAATCAGCTGCACTGTGACCGTCTAAACCGCATCTATCACAAGACTCCTCTACTTGATGACTCATTACATGAACTCCTCTTTACTACCTAATGATTGGGTAGTCTTTATCTCGGCAATCTGAGCAGAAATAGTCTCTAACTGTGCCGCAAGAGCACTATCAACACCGGTTCCTCGTGCGCTTCCCCTAGGATTTCCATACCTGGCAGTATGGGTGGCAATCTGATCAATTAACTTCCATGCGGCATCATCATTGATGTTGTCTTGAAACCTCCCATTAGCAGAAGAATCCAAAAGGGCACGATGATCGTCATACAACCCGTTATAAAACTGGTTGCAAAGAAACCACTTAGGGAAACCATGATGAGGAACTGATCGGACCAAATGTTTGAAGCGAATCCAAGCTTCATTCAAATCTTCAGTAGCTCCTTGCTTGAAACTAGTAATTTGACTTCGTAGTGCATTAGTCTTCTAAGGCGGGAAGTACCTCTTGTAGAAAGCAAGAGCTAAGGTATTCCAGTCTGTAATTCCTTCACCCTCCATATCCAAGTCTCTCAACCACTCAGCAGCTCCATCTTTCAGAGACAAAGGAAAAAGCACCTGCTTTATCTGATCTTGTGTCACTCCAGCTGTTAAAGGAATAGAACAGCAATAAGTGACAAATTTCTCCATATGTGTCGCAGGATCCTCAGCAGCTGCCCCTCCAAATAAGTTTCGTTCCACCAAATTGATGTAAGATGGCCGAATTTCAAAAGTTCCATTGTCAGTAGTGGGCAGCTTAAATCCTTGTGGGATAGAAGATAAGGTTGGCTCGGAGTGACTGGCTAGAGTAGGCATGATGGTAGTCTCGGGAATAGGAGTTTCGACTAGGATATCGGCCCTGGAAATTTTGTCTTCTGTGTAGAACTGATCGGCCGAATGTTCTAAGCTCGCCATCTCGATGTCAAGTATACTCAAGTCCTCTACTTGACCCACATCTTGATTAAATTTCCGTCTGTAGCGAAAAGTCTTCTCTGGTTCAGGATCAAAAGGAATAATCTCGGACCTATTAGACCTGGACATACACGGAACTAACAAGAAAAGTGTGAGAACGATCTCAAGGAACCAGGTTCCCTGAGATAAAGAGACAAAATAAACAGAAACAAACTTAAACAATTGTTGCCTCCCCGGCAACGACGCCAAATTTGATATGGCTAAAGTCGTATTACCAAATCAAAGTAAAACTATCTCAAAACTAACAAGAATAGCTAGTGGAAAGACAGGTATCGAATCCACAGAGAGGCGGTAATAGTTAAGTCTGTAAATATTTAAATTTTCTAAAGGTAACCGTTTTCTGGGGTTTGTTTTGTTTGTTATCTAACCAACTAATTGCGAGTAATAAAAAGAGGTTTAAACAATGATATTAAAAGTCTAGGATTTCCGGTTCACTAGGTCAATTATATGGGGTCTATTAATCAATTGCTAGATCTACCAAGCTGTCTAAGGTCATAAGATCGGTCGAATATATTATACCCTTTAGATCGATTCTAACATGCGGTCGCTATAATTAGATACAATCTATTTGATTATCGCAGCCTATATTAAATCTAACCCGGTCGGTGAAAGGATTAATTCACTACACTTATTAACAACTCAGGCCTAAGTTAATTAACTAGAATAAGAACAATAATCAACCGACAACTTAAATGATTTCACTAGCAATTAATCAATTTCCCCTTTCTAATTAACCTAGATCCCCTTCATCCTAGATGAGGAATTTAGCTACTCATGACTAAAGAAATAACAACAATAGTAATAACTGAAGACATGATTATGAACATGAAATAAGAGCAATAATTGAATAACATAAACTTGAATGATTAATTGTTGAAGAAAGATTAGTACCGTAACAAGGAAGGATTGCAGCTAGAGAGAGTATTCAGCCGCATGAAAGTAAAATAAAGCGTAACCTAATAAAAACGTACGAGTCTCTAATTTATAATACAAATAACTGTTTTAGAAAAATCCGGAAAATAATCTGCCAGAGAGGTTCCTCGATCGAGCCTGAGGTGACTCGATCGAGGACGATTGCTCGATTGAGCCTCATGGGACTCGATCGAGGAACCAGCTTCACAGACTGCTTCTTCGTTTCTTTCACTTCTAGCCTTCATGCTACCTCGTTCCTCGTGCCATGCTTCGTGTATTCTACTATGCCATCTCCGCTACGCTCATCTTAGCTTGATTATCCTCATAATCCGTCATTTCTGCATTGAAACATAAAATAGCGGCAATATCGACAATTCAATAAAATAAGGCATATAAATAATATAAAAGCACGAAAACGGTATATAAAATGGTATGAAAGGAGCTATAAAAGTATATATAAAAGTGATACATCATGCGGCGTGACATTCATGAGTGAATGCTACTGTCTCGACTTCATCAAAAGACCGCTTCTTTGATAAGATCTCTCTCAAAAATTTAGCATACGCCGACACTTGAGTTACCAATTCAGTAAATGGCACTGTCACTTGAAGATTCTTTACTACCTCCATAAACCTCCCAAATTGTTGTTCAAGTCTGGTTTTCTGTAATCTTTGGGGAAAAGGTAGTTGAAGTTTGATTGGCTCGGCTTCTTTTGCATTAGGAGACGGTTTAGAAGCATTATCGTCAGTTACAGAAGTGCCTCGATCGAGCTCAGCAGTCACTCAATCGAGGAACCTATTTTTATCCAATGCCGTAGCGGAAATAGGCGAAAAATCATCAACATAGGAAGTGCCTCGATCGAGCCTGTGCCTACTCGATCGAGGAACCATGTTCTGCATCCTCTTTTCGCTTTTCTTCAAATCCCGTGTTTGATCTTTGCAATTTTCTTTCTCGTCATCGCTCAACTCGAGGTTTCCCAATCCCTTAGGATGTATATAGGGAACCTCATCTTCATTAATGGGCACGTCTGGGCCTTCATAAGAAGTAACGCTCCTTAAAGCAATAGATTTAACTTGCTCATGAGCTTGTTTACCTTGAGGAGGAAGGCCAGACTGTTTTGATGGATCTTGAGCCGCCATTTAAGCAACTTGAGTATCCAACATCTTGTTGTGAGCCATGATTTCGGAGATTTGAGCCGTTTGCTTTTGTTGCATCATCAAAGTTTGATGTAAAAGAGCCTTTAACTCCGACACTTCATTACTTGGAGCTTGAGGAGGAGGTTTCATTTGTTGAAAACCTCCTTGATTTGGCCTTTGATAACCTCCTTAAGGTTGATTACCACGATTAGGAGGAATAACATAAGTACCTTGCGGCGGGGCTTGAGCATAAGCACTCTGACTCCTTTCAGGGAAGAAGTTAGAATATGGAGTACCTTGTTTGAAGGACTGGAGGGCATGGACTTGCTCAATGGTACTCATGAAAGATCATAGATCTTAATTAGACTCTCTAATTAAAAACAAATTATCTCATAATATGTTATTTTAGTGATCTATGTAACATGAATGCTAATATAAAAGCATAGAAATAAACATTAAGGAAATACAATTTCCTTAAATTGATTTAGATGGTAATATGGGCACAAACTAGATCACCTATATAGTTTGTTCTTGTGCTAATAAAATATGGAAGATCCTCCTTAACGAAATCTTCAAAGAGAAGACCTCCTTCTAGTAGCACCCAAGAACAACACCCAAATTCCTAAAAAATATTAACTAGATATTATGCTAGAAATACCCTTTATTATATGTAAATATTACTAACACTCTTAGTAATTATCTTTGATTACTAACTTCTTAGTAAAAATGGTTTTTATTATTTTTAGAGGGAGAGATGATTTTCACATGCAAAATTTTCAAAGTATGAGAAAAATGAACAATTGAATGGAGTGAAGGGGGAGGGGAGGCCGGCTCCTATAGAGGGAGGTGGAGTGTGCTTTTTCCCTTTCTTTTTTATGTCCAATAGAAAATGGTTTTGATAAGAACAAAAGTTTTATGGGAAGATAAATTTGTGTAAGTGAAATCATTGTGTCTAAAGTAACACACTATCCCAATTACACGATTTCCGTGACCCATTTATGGGCTGAAATCGGTTCTTATATTTGTCGCACAAATACGTGTAATTTTACTTTAAACATCGTTTTATGTTTAAATGCTTCCCGATTAATTTTGTCCAAAACACTTCGTAAATATACGCGTACCGCTACACATATTATTTACGTACTAATATTAATCATATTAATCAATTAGTACAATTTTAGTGAATTAACAATTAATTTACTAAAACCCGTCTCAAAAATTTATTATTCAATTATCGCATAATTAAATAATAACAGCCGCGCCTCGAGTTCGCAACTCGAATTCTCTCTAAAAATAATCGACTAACCTATTAGTCAATAAATCAAGGGACTAAATAAATTGTATCTCATACAATTAATTAGTTGTCAATTGGGGTTCGTTCCTTTAGGTGTGACCGATAGGGGTCAGTTGATCACCGCCGTCTCACGATAATAACGTCAAACTCTAGTCAGCCAACCGTTATCGATTTACGTTAATCAACTGACGAGGATCAAATAATATATATCCTGATGATATTCCTTTAATGAGATTTAATATGTAAATGCACTATTGTGGAGGACACTAACTCCAAAAATCTCCCACTTGTCTGACACAAGGTGTGCGCTACCAATTCTCTTGTCCGTTTTAATCTACCACTCAATACAAGGTGTCTTTCAGGTCGCACTTGCACATGAACATATGGCGAGTGGTTTTCTCGATCGGGAGTGTGACTACAAGACCGGAAAAATCTCCCACAGATTACTTCCGAGCGTGGCCACGCATTTATAGTCACAACTCCTCGAGTGGCCTTGAGATATGGTTACCCAACGTGGGTGGACAATTCCTGTATGCCCTATCTATCTTTGCTCAATACAGATCATCATGACTCAGAAGATGCCCTCTGGCCTCCTTTCACGGTACGACCTAGGACAAAAACCAAAGTCACTCAGAAACTGCATTGACTTGGATAATAGTCTCCAGTCAAGAGAATCGACTCATAGGAACATCTTAGAGATCCCTGCCACGACCAGGCGCCTATAATAGAACTTAGGGACTCTCTAAATGGTTACTGTCCGATAAAGTGTCACACACTCTGCCTATGTAATCGACTAGTCATCACGTATGACCTCATGGTGTTGAACAACCATTAGTCGACTTACAATCTAGTCACTCCGAGACGTCACCTCATTAAGTGACTAGGGACAAAATACAATGTTCATCTTATTCACTTGAATAGTATTCAACATTGTCTCTACAAGTTATTCAGATAAACAAGGTATTAAAAATTTAGTCACACTAAATAAAAGATTCATAAATGAATGCTTAAACAATGAATGCGATTATCATATATATAAAAAGAGATACACTATCTAATTATTACATATCCATAATCTAAAGAAAATCTGGTACTCGTCTCAATCCCATTACGACGACATGACCATCATGCTTAGCCTTTGATAAAGGCTTGGTTAAAGGATTAGCTACATTATAGTCTGTCCCAACCTTATAAATGTCAATTTCCTTCCTTTCCACATAATCTCTAATTACATGGTATTTCCTTTCAATGTGTCTAGATTTGTTACTAGACTTCGGCTCTTTGGCTTGAAAAACAGCCCCACTATTATCACAATATAGAGTGATCAGATCTTTGGCGGAATGGACTACTCCTAGTCCCTCCATGAATTGCCTAATCCAAACAGCTTCCTTTGCAGCCTCAGATGCTTCAAGGTACTCAGCCTCTGTTGTAGAATCCGGGTAACGCTTTGCTTGAAGCTCTTCCAGCAAACTGCTCCTCCATTTAGCATAAACACATAGCCAGATTGGGATTTCATATCATCCCGATCGGTTTGGAAACTTGCGTTCGTGTAAACTCCTACACGGAACTCATTTTCTCCTCCAAACACTAAGAACGAATCCTTAGTCCTTCTCAAGTACTTAAGGATGTTGTTTACGGTTATCTAGTGACTCTCACCAGGCTTGGCTTGATAACGACTTGTCATGCTCAAGGCATACGCAACGTCGGGACGAGTGCAAATCATAGCATACATGATAGACCCAACAACGGAAGCATATGGGACGGTCTTCATGTGTTCAATTTCCTTAGGGGTAGAGGGAGACTGTGACTTGCTCAAAGGGATCCCTTGGCCCATAGGTAAAAATCCTTTCTTGGAGTCTTTCACATTGAACCGGTCAAGAACTTTGTTAACATAAGCTTCTTGACTCAATGCTAGTATCCTCTTGGACCTATCCCTATAGATCCGGATACCCAAGGTTCGTTGTGCCTCTCCCAAGTCCTTCATCTGGAAGTGTTTCCCTAGCCACTCCTTAACTGAAGTGAGCGATGGAATATCATTCTCGATGAGCAATATGTCATCCACATATAGGACAAGGAATGCAACCTTACTCCCACTAAACTTCATGTATAAACACGGTTCTTCAACACCTCTAGCTAAACCGTATTGTTTGATAACATGATCAAAGCGATGATTCCAACTCCTAGATGCTTGCTTAAGACCATAGATGGACTTCTTGAGCTTACACACCTTTTTAGGGTTAGATGTATCCACAAAACCTTCAGGTTGTGTCATGTACACTTCCTCTTCTAGAATCCCATTCAAGAAGGCGGTTTTGACATCCATTTGCCAAATCTCATAATCATGAAATGCGGCAACCGCTAAGATTATCCTAATGGACCAAAGCATAGCGACTGGAGCGAAGGTTTCGTCATAGTGTAAACCACGAACTTGGGTGAAACCTTTTTGATGCGTGTCTTTTATATGATGTTTTACATCCCATTTTACACGCATTTCAGAGCTCATTCTTGTAGTTTATGCTACATTTCTCCCTATTTCCGTCTACTTCCGTATTTTGTACATTATTGCAGAAATGTGGAAAATTCAACGGGAAATCAAACTAAATCCGCCCCCGAGTAATCTGCATTGCAAATGACGTAAGGAATTGCTTAAGGAACGAGCTTGGTGCGCAATCCAAGGCCCAAAAGACAAGTCCACGAGTTAAAAGAAGTCAAGTAGCAGCTCCATTAGTCGATCGACCATAATCCTCAGTCGATCGACCAATGTTCGGGTTCCAGAAGCTACTGTTTGCTGAGGAGCAGTCGATCGACTAGCCTTATCAGTCGATCGACCAGATTTCTATTCCAGACGAGAATTAGAAGACCGAGAAAGCGCAAGCCCATGATGCTAGGTATAGGAAATAAGATGTTATGTTATTTGCTATATAACGTAACATAAAACATTCAGTTTATGATCAAGTTTTTTACCTCAGTTTTAGATCCAAGTTTTATCACAATTTCATACAGTAACTTTCAGTTTTATTCATTCGAGTAGTTAGGGTTTGGAACATCGGTTTAGCATTGGATTTTCTGTTCTTGTTCTTAATCTTTCCTCTGAATCTCGGTATTCCTTCTGCCCTAATTTCCGTTTATTGTTTTACTTTCGTTATTAGTATAGATTTGCTAGTTAGTACCCCTAAAGCCAATTATCGCATTATCGCTATTTGCTATCTACTTTAAGCATGAATTCAGTAATCATTATTAGTTTAATTGTTGTTTTTACCCTTAGTATGAGTAGCTAATTCTTTAGTGCTAGGATGTAGGCGATTTATGGCATAGGCGGCAATAGATTTGACACGGTTTGTCTCGGGTGTTGGTCGATCGACTGACATTGTCGGTCGATCGACTGACCTCGTAGGGTTTCCTTCGTTTTAATTGAATTTAATCTTGTATTTAACGAATCGAATGCATGCGACCAGTTAGATACCTATTTTGTGACCGACCCATTAGATCGAAAGATAGGGGAAGTTATAGACCATCAATTAAATCGACTAGACTGTGCTAAGATCGAGAGATAAGTATAGTTTAGACCGTTAGTCACTTTTCAGGACGAGAGTCAGTATTAGTGACATTAGGGACCTATAGCGAGATCGAAAGATGCTATTTGTTAAGAGTGGACCGAGAGGACCTCTTTATTTCCCGCCTTACCTGTGTTTGATTCAGACCGACTTAGTTTGCTGTCGCCGAAGCTATAATGACCCAACCATCCTAGTACCCTTCTTTTATCTGTTTAAATCATTTATTTAGTTTATTACCTTTGTTCACTTTTAGCTGTAGACCAATTC
This sequence comes from Silene latifolia, assembly GCF_048544455.1. Lineage (NCBI taxonomy): Eukaryota > Viridiplantae > Streptophyta > Magnoliopsida > Caryophyllales > Caryophyllaceae > Silene > Silene latifolia. Next base: position 113,752,757 of record NC_133527.1, on the reverse strand, counting down.
AATTCAACCCCCACAATAGTTACCTCAGACTGAACATAAATCAACTAAAATTTACAACTGCCTCCTTGTGGTTCGACCCTGTTACCACTAGCCTAGGTTAGTCTTAATAGGAGATTATAAATTTTATCTTTGGTACTCACAACGACGGGTATCAAATTTTGGCGCCGTTGCCGGGGAGGCAATAGTCCTGATTTTAGTTGTTTTTATTTTTGGTCTTTCTTAGTTTAAGGGACATCTGTTCCTTAAACTTTTCTTATATTCTTTTTGTAGTTTCTTCTTATGCGCAGGTCACAGGGTGGAGAATTAGTACCGTTGAACCCTGAGCTTGAAAGATCCTTGCGCGAGTTGAGGCGAACACAAAGAGTATTACCGACGAGAGGAAGAGCGAGTACTCTGTCAAGCTACTACGAGAACGAACTGTTCGAAGATAATCCGCCATCTTCGCCCGTTTCCACTTCTTCAGCCGAGACAGTTACTTCTCCGGAAATTCCAGTCATGGCCGAGGAAGCAAGTATAGCTAGTTATTCTGAGCCGACAGCCGACAATTTATACAAGGGGTTCGAGTTACCAGGAGATACCAGGAAATTCGAACCAAAGCCTGCGTACATTACTATGGTCGAGAGAAACCAGTTTGGGGGAGCTGCAAATGAAGATGTAGCCAAGCACATGGAGACCTTTATTGACTCATCATTGTTCCATACCCCCACCAGTGGCGTGACCCAGGATCAAATCAAGGAGACCATGTTCATCTTCTCCCTTCGTGATGTTGCAAGGGAGTGGTATAGAGATCCTGGACCGAGCCATTCGGGGGATCACCGATTGGAATACATTGGCACAGGCGTTCTACAAGAAGTACTTCTCTGCTTCAAGGACGATCGCTATTAGAGCTCAAATCACGGGCTTTAAACAAGGGCCAGATGAGAATTTCCACGAGGCATGTGTCCGATTCAAGAAGTTGGTGCGAACCATCCCGCACCATGGGTTCGAAAAGTGGAGCTTGTGCAACCATTTCTACAATGGGTTGTACGACGATCAGAGGGCCATTTTGGATCTCGACCCAATGGAAGATTATTTGAAAATTTGGGAGCAACCAAGGGGTGGAAGATCATTGACGATCTAGCTACCCACAAGGCCGAGTATGGGAATTCTAGAGGGAACCAGAGGAGAGCTGCTGAATCTTCCTCTGTTGCTGCACTTGAGGCTCTCACTGCGAGATTTGACAAGTATGAGCTAGGAGGAGTTTCTAAAGGTGGGATGTACCAAGTTAATCTTTGTGTCGACGGTCCTTTCGTGCCGTGAAAGGTGCGGAGGTGAGGGCCATGTCTCGAAAAATCGCCCTAGTCCCTTCGAATCATGTGTCGCCTTTCAACACTATAGGCGGACCAACACCTACTATGAGCCGAACACCCATCCGAACTTGAGTTGGAGGAGCCAAAATGTCCTTAACCCAACTCAAGCTCCACCGCAGCAACAACCTTATATACCACCGCATCAAAAGCAACAGCAATATCAGAAACCTCCTTATGTGCCGCAGCAACAACAAACACAGAATTCTGAATTTTCCGAGCTTAAGAATCTGTTGCTGAAGGAGTCCCAAGCAAGAGAAGCCGGGATGAAGTTACTAGAGAGCCAAATTGCTCAACTGGCTAGTAAAAGTAACACTCGAGCTCCCGGACACTTACCCACTCAACCCGAACAAAAGGAGACCCTAAATGCCATCACTTTGAGGAGCGGGTCCACCCTTGATGGTCCTGCCATGGTCGAGGACGCTGTTGAAAAAGATGAGCCGGAAACAAGTCAAGAGAAAGCTTCAACGAACAAATCAAAGAAAAAGACGTCTGCCAGGTATTTCAGTCGATCGACTGATATACCTAGTCGATCGATCAAGCACGGGTTCTGAGGAGCTTCGAATCGTACATATCGTCGATCGATCGAGGACAGTGGTCGATCGACCGAGATCGCCGCGATCTTCAAGAATTTCGTCCTTTAATGCCAAATAATCTGCGAGACCACTTGTTTCGGGGAACCACAGTCCCGAAAATTTTGGGGGCAGACCCGAGTGCTGATGGGTCAGTCCCAGTTCCGAAGTTCGACCCAATGACGGTTAATGGTTCTCATTTGAGACGGTCTGAGGAGGGGTCTAACTTCAACAAAGAGAAGGTGACGGACTTCCAGCCTAAGTCCAAGGACGCCGGCGCGCGTGAATTGGAGGAGAGAGCCAAGGTACTCCTTACAGCCCCATATCCGGAGAGACTCGTGCCGACGAAGGAACAGGTATCTTTCAGTAAGTTTGAGAAAGTTATCCGTAGTCTGAATGTACAAGTCCCCTTCCTTGAGTTAGTTAACCAAGTGCCCGCTTATACTAAATTTATGAAACAACTGTTGTCCAAAAAGCGGTCACTTGAAACAGTGCACACTATCGCACTCACCAAGGAGTCTTGCTCCTATCTGTCTCACACTGCGCCCCATAAGTTGGAGGACCCGGGTAGCTTTTCTGTCCCTTGCAAAATAGGTACCTTCTCAATTGAGAAGGCATTATGTGACCTAGGGGCTAGTATAAGTGTCATGCCCTTGAGTTTAGCTAGGAAACTCAAGTTGACCCGGATTTGCTATCACGTACATGACAGATTCGGATGGTGACCGATCTCGCGGTCGAGCCTATAGGAGTCCTAGAGAACATACCCGTCCAAATAGGGAAGTTTTTCTTCCCTGTTGACTTTGTTGTCCTTGACATGCCTGAGGATGCCCATATACCTATCATCCTAGGAAGGCCATTTCTGCACACTGCTGGTGCAGTTATTGACGTAGGCTCTGGAACTTTGACCTTCAAAGTTGGGAAACATTCTATCATTTTTGCCCAACCTGCTAAAAAAGGATCCCATGTGGCTGTTACTTGTAACACGGTTTCGAAAAGAAATCGTACTTTATGCTTCCTGAATTGCCTGTCTCTATCACTCTTCTTTGTGTTAACCCCTCCGCCCCGATTGGGAGCAAGAAGGAGGAAGAATCTGTTGTTTTAGATAATGCAGAGCTGGTTTGGGAAGGAAGTGCTACAAGTCGTGCCCGGTGTAAAGAAGCCTATCATTCAAAGAGGAGGCCTTGGATGCCTAAGCTATGGGACTGATGAGGAAGTGGAAGATGAGCCAACCAAGGTGAGACGGTCTGACTTGGATTCCGTTGAACCCAAGGGAGCCTTTGATTTGGGAGCTGACAAAGTTGATCCGTTGAGCCCTCCGACTGTTGAAGCTAAGAAGGGTGCAACTGATAAGATGAGCACCATTGAGGCTACCTCTAGTAGCCAGAAGCCGACGAAGTGGGCCATACCGTGGTCCTTCTTGATCAACTATTAGTTGATCAATCTCGTTACGAACTTCTCTTTATTTGCTTTGTTAAGACAATTTTATTGCTTTTTGTGTGTGCGAAAACTTCGCTTTTATTTTATTTGCTCAGGATTTCTAAGTACTTTAGGCTTTATTCTGGGTTTTGCGCAATTTTTGGGCGCGTTTTATTGTGTACTTGCAGGTATTTAGAGCTTGTTAGCTCAAATTATTGAGCTAATACGAAGAAATTGGAGGTTGCAGCAGTGTTTTCAGTCGATCGACTGGTCTTTATGGTCGATCGACTGATTTGCAGGTTTACAGGAGCTACTGTTCACGCCCACCTGGTCGATCGACTGATCTCAGTGGTCGATCGACCACTGCTGCTGTTATATTCGTTCACGACCTCTCCCCTGCTGTGTTTGGTCGATATGCGGACCTAAGGGAGTTTTCTACTCCGCTTTATTTTCCGTCATATTACTTCTTTCTTCAAGTTCTTTTATTTGTGCACAATTTTACCGTTTCAAAATTGTTTTCTCAGTCTTATGCGTGGTATTTTCTGTCTTTCAGGCACTCTTATTGGTAACATCTGCTTGGCTCTTTGAAACCTCCTAGCTCATTTGGTTTGGGTAGGTTTTTCCTTTGCGCGCTTAAAGTCTTGTGAGTTCCATATCTTTCCTTTGTGTCTTGCTTATTTATTTTCTCGCAAATTCCCATTTCTCTTTTCTTCACTATATGATTTTGCACAATGGGGACATTGTGCGATTTGGTTTGGGGAAGGGTTTTGCGTCGCATATTTGCTTGCATTCACGTTTATTTTTTGTTTTGCATTATTGTGGTTTATTTCTTCATATACATCAAAATTCAAAAAAAAAAAAAATTGAAAAAATTCAAAAATTTCCATCAAATGCACGTTTATTTTAGCATATAGGTCGAGTCGGAATGGTGGTATTTCTATGATGATTTTGCATTTGCACCTGTTTCGCCTGAGCCTTGCTAGATTAACATGTTATTAGTAGAATCGTAAATGCATATCTACGAGTTTTCGTTAATTATCTTGCTGGACTTGAGACTTGACTTTAATAATTGGCAAACTACATCATATTTCTGAGAATTAGAGCCTATAACTGGTGACATTCATGACCGGTTTATTTAGGAATGTGAGTAGTACCCTTATGAGACATGTTTCCTTAATTTGCATGAATATGAATTTGATCTACTTAATACCTGTATGCATTCGGTCTGTGGTTTGTTGACACATGTGGTAGAGGTTTCCTTTTCTCATTTTACCCATAAGCTCCACACTGCCAAAAATATCCCTTTTTTGTCCCATTACTACATCCTACATTTAGCTGTCCCTTGTCAAGCTAGTAGTCTGTGTTTTCGGGATTGTTACTCATTTTTGGTGGCATATGCTCGGTTGGGAAATGAAATGAAAAAAAAAGAAAGAAAGAAACAAAAGAAAAAAAAAAATGAAAAAAATGATTCGGAAAAGAAATGAAAAAAAAAGAGGTTCTGTACTGTTCAAATGGGTCGATCGACTGTCAAATATGGTCGATCGACTGAGATTCGAGAAATAAGATCAATTCGCATAATTTAATCCTTATCTTTTGGCGATTTTTGCTCCCATGTTTCATTTATATCCTATGGGGAGTTTATTGATTTGATAGTTTGGAGATTGTGAGTTTTGTGCTTGCTATAGCACCGTTTCGCTTGTTTATGAGCAAGAAGCTGGATGTTGCCACTTGGTTCCGTTTTGGTACTAGCTTGATCACCTGTACCTCCACTTTACCATAAAATGTTTTGCCTCTTCTTACCCATACCTCACATATCCCATATATACCTCGGCATGTGTCATTGGTCATCTGTTTGGTTGGAATGCGTATGTACGGTCGTAGAGGTCATTTTCATATTTTATTCTTTGGCATGTTTTCATAGGTCGTAGTTAGGTGAGAGTCACTACAAAATTACTTCTTTCTATCTTATACATTATTCACTTGTGCTTATTTGAGTGATTTGAGCGACCCGTGAGAGTCCAATTTGATAAGTCTCTACGAGCTTGGTTCAAGCAATCTTTAACGACTTTATAATTCGTTTGCATGATTCGCATTACTAATTGATTGTTGGTTTTGCATTAAATTGGTTTAGGTTTAACAGTTTGCATTTCGCTCTGAGATTGAACTCGTTCCATTAGGTCATTAGATCGAGTCTAGTTCTTGCTTGGGGACAAGCAAGGGTTTGGTTTGGGGAAGTTTGATGCGTGTCTTTTATATGATGTTTTACATCCCATTTTACACGCATTTCAGAGCTCATTCTTGTAGTTTATGCTACATTTCTCCCTATTTCCGTCTACTTCCGTATTTTGTACATTATTACAGAAATGTGGAGAATTCAACGGGAAATCAAACTAAATCCGTCCCCGAGTAATCTGCATTGCAAATGACGTAAGGAATTGCTTAAGGAACGAGCTTGGTGCGCAATCCAAGGCCCAAAAGACAAGTCCACGAGTTAAAAGAAGTCAAGTAGCAGCTCCATTAGTCGATCGACCATAATCCTCAGTCGATCGACCAATGTTCGGGTTCCAGAAGCTACTGTTTGCTGAGGAGCAGTCGATCGACTAGCCTTATCAGTCGATCGACCAGATTTCTATTCCAGACGAGAATTAGAAGACCGAGAAAGCGCAAGCCCATGATGCTAGGTTTAGGAAATAAGATGTTACGTTATTTGCTATATAACGTAACATAAAACATTCAGTTTATGATCAAGTTTTTTACCTCAGTTTTAGATCCAAGTTTTATCACAATTTCATACAGTAACTTTCAGTTTTATTCATTCGAGTAGTTAGGGTTTGGAACATCGGTTTAGCATTGGATTTTCTGTTCTTGTTCTTAATCTTTCCTCTGAATCTCGGTATTCCTTCTGCCCTAATTTCCGTTTATTGTTTTACTTTCGTTATTAGTATAGATTTGCTAGTTAGTACCCCTAAAGCCAATTGTCGCATTATCGCTATTTGCTATCTACTTTAAGCATGAATTCAGTAATCATTATTAGTTTAATTGTTGTTTTTACCCTTAGTATGAGTAGCTAATTCTTTAGTGCTAGGATGTAGACGATTTATGGCATAGGCGGCAATAGATTTGACACGGTTTGTCTTGCGTGTTGGTCGATCGACTGACATTGTCGGTCGATCGACTGACCTCGTAGGGTTTCCTTCGTTTTAATTGAATTTAATCTTGTATTTAACGAATCGAATGCATGCGACCAGTTAGATACCTATTTTGTGACCGACCCATTAGATCGAAAGATAGGGGAAGTTATAGACCATCAATTAAATCGACTAGACTGTGCTAAGATCGAGAGATAAGTATAGTTTAGACCGTTAGTCACTTTTCAGGACGAGAGTCAGTATTAGTGACATTAGGGACCTATAGCGAGATCGAAAGATGCTATTTGTTAAGAGTGGACCGAGAGGACCTCTTGATTTCCCGCCTTACCTGTGTTTGATTCAGACCGACTTAGTTTGCTGTCGCCGAAGCTATAATGACCCAACCATCCTAGTACCCTTCTTTTATATTTAGTTTATTACCTTTGTTCACTTTTAGCTGTAGACCAATTCAATTCAACCCCCACAATAGTTACCTCAGACTGAACATAAATCAACTAAAATTTACAACTGCTTCCTTGTGGTTCGACCCTGTTACCACTAGCCTAGGTTAGTCTTAATAGGAGATTATAAATTTTATCTTTGGTACTCACAACGACGGGTATCACTTTTGCCACCAATCTAGCTTTATAAACATCTACATGTTTATCCATTCAGAGCTTAATTTTATATATTCATTTACACTGAAGGGGTCGCACTCCCTCAGGTAAATCCACCAAGTCCCATACTTGGTTCTCGTAAATGGAATCCATTTCAGATCGCATTGCTTCTAGCCAATGCGAGGAGTCGGGACTAGACATGGCCGATTTGTAGGTAGTGGGTTCATCACTTTCCAAAAGTAACAAAACACCATCCTCTTCGATGTTACCAAGGTAGCGGTCAGGTGGATTAAAAATCCTACTTGACTTTCTAGAAACAATTACCATTTCAGAGGAGGAGGAAACGTTATCCTCCACGTTCTCCTCAACCTCATTCTCGGTTTGTGGCTCTCGAACTTCTTCAAGTTCAAATTTTCTACCACTCTATCTTCTAGAAATAAACTATCTTTCTAGGAAGACAGCATCACGAGCTACAAACACTTTATTCTCGTTTTTATTGTAGAAGTAATAGCCACGTCTTTCCCTTAAATATCCTACAAATAAACATTTATCAGATCTGGGTGCAAGCTTCTTGTCAGACTTGATCTTGACGTACGCTTCGCAACCCCAAATGCGGATGAATGACAAATGAGGGACTTTCCCTGTCCATATCTCATATGGAGTCTTATCGGCCGCTTTAGTCGGGCTTTGATTTAGTGAAAATATTGCAGACAAGAGGGCAAAATCCCAAAATGAAATAGGAAGCTCGGTTAGAGTCATCATGGACCGAACCATATCTAGTAAAGTTCGGTTTCTCCTTTCGGCCACACCATTTAGTTGCGGTGTGCCAGGAGGAGTCCATTGTGATACTATACTGATACGTGCATAATATATAGTCTTTTTAGCCTATTTCAGCATGTATTTCTATGCATTTTTATACTGTTTTTATGGTATTTTGCCCCGAATTGGCTACTTTGGTTCGTTTTGTCCATTTTTTAGAAATGAACGCGAAAGTAGTGGAATCGTACTCTTTTTCGTCCTTTTTGCATGCATTTAGAGGAGACGGGATTGTCCAGAGTGAGATATTGCGTTGGGAAGCGTCAAGGCACGCATTACGAGGCAGTCGGGTACGGACGTGAGCTGATTTGAAGACTAAGAACTCGATCGAGCAGTTTTACCACTCGATCGAGTGGTTTTTACGTCCCTCGATGGTCGATCGAGTAGTTTTCTACTCGATCCTTAAGTTGCTGGAAGATGAGTTACTCGATCGAGTAACTATCTACTCGATCGAGTAGATGCTGCTGAGGTTTTGCTCGATCGAGTGGTTTTATTCCACTCGATCGAGTGGTTTCGCTGTTATGGGCTTTAATTAGCCCGTGTGTTATGTTTTATTTCGCAAACTTACTTATTTTCCTATTTAAGCACGCTTTACTAGGTCATTAGAAGCCATCTTTTCATTATCTAATTTTCCTACTGTAAAACTTTACTGCGTTGCTTTTTGCTCTTCACTGTAACTTTGTTCTTCAGATTTACTTGCTCGGATTTTGTGTTCTTTACGCCGGAATTCGCACGATTGTAATTCCTTTCTCTTCCCTTAATAATAGTTAATCATTTGTTTGCTTTAATCATTTGTTCTACTTCGTTTATTCTTCTGCCCTAATTTACTTTTATGCAATTTATTTTTTATTTCATAATGTTTACTGCTGGAAATTTATCTGCTGTTAGTTTAATTAGCGTTATGAGTAGCTAAACCCTTTTCATGTTGGGATTAGGGGATCCGCGGTAGGAATGTGACGATGTAGTAAATGAAATAGATGAATTAATTGTGAGATTCTGTCACCATAGCAATTTAGTTGTATTTACCGACTTAGTTGAGTGCACGCTTCTAAGTTATCTCTTAAATCTGGCTAAAATTAATCCTAGATCGAAAGATTGGACTAAACAGGCTTGCTATGAACAGTAGACTACCCTGGCGAGAATGAAAGTTAAGTTAGGAGTGTTTTAGGATAGAAAGTGGATCGAAAGGACCTTTCCACATCCGTCTTACATTAATTCGTCTGAGTCATTTACAGCTAAGTCACTGGACTACCGTAGTGAACCAAAATCCTGACATGTCTCTCTCTCTATCTGATAGTTTAATCCTTATTTCTTGCCTTTACTGCTCTTATCTCTATTTCTCTTCCTTTGAACTTCGTAGTTTAGAAAACAATTCAAACAACCCCCTCTATTTGTGACCAAATAGACGGACTTCTACAGATATCTTGCCTCCCTGTGGAGATCGACCTGATTTCCCTAGCTATATAGTTAGTTTAGTTAGTTTATTTTTGACAGGTACACGACAGACGTGTCAAATTTTGGCGCCATTGCCGGGGAGGCAATTGCCCTATTTGTTTTCGTTCCGTTTATTTTATCCGTCTCAGGGAATTTTTATTCCTCGAGGCAGTTCTTATTCATTTTCTTTCAGTGTTGTTTATGCCCAGGTCAGACAGGTTTGAATTAGTTTCAGCTGATTCAGAGCCAGAGAGACTGTTTAGGCATAGACTCCGTCTGCAGAGAAAATCACGAAAGGAAGACTTGAGTACTTTCGAGCCAGAGCTACATCACTCTCTTTTCGAAGAAGACAGTCCAATTTCTACATTAAAGATGCCTAAACTTTCTAGTCATTCAGTGCCTAAAGAATCCTCTATTCCGGAAGGTTTCAATCTCCAGACTGAGGATGGGAATACATTCGACATCCGTCCTTCTTATATCAATCTGGTGGAGAGAAACATCTATAGAGGTGTGGCTGGTGAAGACCCGAGGAAGCACATGGAGGTCTTTACAGACTACTGTTCTACTATCCCCGCCACTAAGGGGGTAACTCAAGATAAGATTAAGGAGGTTTTATTTCCTTTTTCTTCTTTGATTCACCAGGGAGTGGTCGATCGACTTGGACCGCACAGCTGCTGGGGTTACAGATTGGGAGTCTCTTGCTCTTGCCTTTTACAAGAGATATTTCCCTCCACAGCGCACCAATCTGTTGAGGGCCAAGATTACCAGTTTCAAGTAGGCTCCCACTGAGACTTTTTATGAGGCATGGTCACGATTTAAGAAGTTAGCGAGGTCTATTCCTCACCTTCGAAATTTTACATACAATCTGTAGAAAATATGCATGAAAAATATAAAAATTTCATGACCCGAATCAACATTTTATATTTTTAGTTAACTCTTAACCAAAATACGGCATTTTTGACTCGGTTTTCTACCAAAAATAGCAAAATAACTTCACAAATCACCAAATTTTACCACAAACCTTTCTAGATCAGTAGGTATGCATGCCCAAAAATTTTCGTGCTAAAACTTCTTCTAACACAATTTTTGAGTTTTTTAAATTATCTCATAATTTATTAAATATGCTCAAAATCAACATGCAAATTACAAGCCTAGCGCATGATACCACTTGAAAGATCATAGATCTTAATTAGACTCTCTAATTAAAAATAAATTATCTCATAATATGTTATTTTAGTGATCTATGTCACATGCATGCTAATATAAAAGCATAAAAATAAAGATTAAGGAAATACAATTTCCTTACATTGATTTAGTTGGTAATATGGGCACAAACTAGATCACCTATCTAGTTTGTTCATGTGCTAATGAAATGTGGAAGATCCTCCTTAACGAAATCTTCAAAGAGAAAACCTCCTTTTAGTAGCACCCAAGAACAACACCCAAATTCCTAACAAATATTAACTAGATATTATGCTAGAAATACCCTTGATTATATGTAAATATTACTAACACTCTTAGTAATTATTTTTGATTAATAACTTCTTAGTAAAAATGGTTTTTATTATTTTTAGAGAGAGAGAGATAGATGATTTTCACATGCCAAATGTTCAAAGTATGAGAAAAATGAACAATTGAATGGAGTGAAGGAGGAGGGGAGGCCGGCTTCTATAGAGGGAGGTGGAGTGTGATTTTTCCCTTTCTTTTTTATGTCCAATAGAAAATGGTTTTGATAAGAACAAAAGTTTTATGGGAAGATAAATTTGTGTAAGTGGAATCATTGTGTCTAAAGTAACACACTATCCCAACTACACGATTTCCATGACCCATTTACGGGTTGAAATCGGTTCTTATATTTGTCGCACAAATACGTGTAATTTTACTTTAAACATCGTTTTATGTTTAAATGCTTCCCGATTAATTTTGTCCAAAACACTTCGTAAATATACGCGTACCGCTACACATATTATTTATGTACTAATATTAATCATATTAATCAATTAGCACAATTTTAGTGAATTAACAAATAATTTGTTAAAACCCGTCTCAAAAATTTATTATTCAATTATCGCATAATTAAATAATAACAGCCGCGCCCCGAGTTTGCAACTCGAAATCTCTCTAAAAATAATCGACTAACCTATTAGTCAATAAATCAAGGGACTAAATAAATTGTATCTCATACAATTAATTAGTTGTCAATTCGGGTTCGTTCCTTTAGGTGTGATCGAAACGGGTCAGTTGATCACTGCCGTCTCACGAGAATAACGTCAAACTCTAGTCAGCCAACCATTATCGATTTACGTTAATCAACTGACAAGGATCAAATAATAAATATCCTGATGATATTCCTTTAATGAGATTTAATATGTAAACGCACTATTGTGGAGGGCACTAACTCCAACAACTCATACACTTGGCCGCAGTGTGGCCATCTATCCCACATCTCTCGCAGGACACTTCTTGTTGAACCATATGAACTGTTTCTTGCTTTCCCAAAGACCGTGTAGTCTTCAATTCAGCTATTTGAGCAAGTATAGCCTCCAACTGTTCCGCGACCGCACTATCTGAGCCACTTCCTCTCTTACTTCCTCTGGGATTACCGTACTCAGCTGTGTGAGTAGCTATCTGATCAATCAATTTCCAAGCATTACCGTCATTAGTATTATCTTGGAATCTTCCATTAGCAGCTGAGTCAAGTAAGGCTCTATGATCATCATACAACCCGTTGTAAAACTGGTTGCAAAGGAACCAAATCTCAAAAAAAACTTGTAATCTGACTTCTCAATGCATTGGTTTTCTGTGGTGGAAAATACCTCTTGTAGAATGCAAGAGTTAGAGAAGTCCAATTGGTAATTGCGTCGGTCTCCATGTCTAAATCCCTTAACCACTCAGCTGCATCATCTTTCAAAGAGAAAGGAAAAAGAGTTTGTTTCACCTGATCTTGAGTTACTCCAGCTGTTAAAGGAATAGAGCAACAATAAGTGGCAAACTTCTCCATGTGCCTCGCGGGGTCCTCTCCAGCTTTTCCTCCAAACATATTCCTCTCCACCAAGCTTATGTAAGAAGGCTTGATCTCAAAAGTTCCCTTGTCAGTAGTAGGGAGCTTGAAGCCTTTAGGAATAAAAGCAACCGTGGGTTCGGAGTGACTTGCTAATGTAGTCATCTTTGGTGTTGTAGAAATCACAGCTGCAGAAATAAGTGTATCCTCTTCTAAGGATGAATCTTCTGTAAAAGTATACCGCTCGTAGTCAAGTGTACTCAAGTCTTCCACTTGACTTACTTCTCTTTGAAATCTTCCCTGTAGCGAAAAGTCTTTTCAGGCTCGGGATCAAAAGGTATAATCTCTAACCTGTTAGACCTGGGCATACACGAAAACAACAAGAAAAGATAAAACTGTCTCAAGGAACTGAAGTTCCCTGAAACAAAAGACAAAAATAAACACAAACAAACAGAAAAATTGTTGCCTCCCCGGCAACGGCGCCAAAATTGATAAGGTTAAAGTCGTATCACCAATATCAAAATAAATATATCTTAGTACTAACAAAATAGCTAGTGGTAAGACAGGTATCAAATCCATAGGGAGGCGGTAATGATCAGTTTGCTAATATTTATATCGTCTTAATGTAACCGATTTCTTGGGGGTTATGGGTTGTTTTGATTTCTAGCAGCTAATTGCAAAGTAAATAATAAAAGATGAATAACAATAATATTAAAGAGTCTAGGGATTCGAGTTCACTAAGTAGTCATCAAAGGGGAGGGTTTAATTCATTGATTGAGCAATTTATATTGTTGAAAGTCATACGATAGGTTGATTCTAATATGTCTTTTTAGATCTAACTTAACATGCAATCGCTATCATTAATTCGGTCTAATTCAATTATCGTGGCCTATACTAGTCTTAACCATGTCGGTGATAATCCTAGTTTATGTGATACTAATTAATCAATTCTGATCAGTAATCAAATAATTAGAAGTAAAACAATAATTGAACAACAATAGAAAGCAATTTAACAATCAATTCATAATAACCCCTTTTATAACAACCTAGATGATGCGTGTCATTTATATGATGTTTTACATCCCATTTTACACGCATTTCAGAGCTCATTCATGTAGTTTATGCTACATTTCTCCCTATTCCCGTCTACTTCCGTATTTTTGTACATTATTGCAGAAATGTGAAGAATCCAGCGGAAATTGAGCTAAATCCGTCCCCGAGTATCCTGCATTGCATTTGACGTGAAGTATTCGCTTAAGGAACGAGTTTGGTGTGCAATCCAAGGCCCAAAAGACAAATCCACGAGATTATAGAAGTCAAGTAGCAGCTAAAGCAGTCGATCGACCACTGCCTTCAGTCGATCGACCAACCCTCGGGCTCCAGAAGCTACTGTACACTGCTACTCAGTCGATCGACCACCACTCTTAGTCGATCGACCAAGCTGCTATCCCAGACGAGAATTAAAAGATCGAGGAAACGCAAGCCCATTGTATCATTAGGTTTTGGAATAATTGTTACGTATATTTTCTATATAACGTAACCTAGAACATCAGATTATTGATTCAGTTTTTACTAGTTCTTTAGTTTGTCTCAAACATTCAACAGTTAGGGTTTTAATACTATTTCGTACAATTACTCTCGCACTCGGTTTCTGGATCTCTTGCTGCAATTCCAATCGGTATTCTTCTGCTAATAATTTAGTTCGCTTTATTATTGCTTTGTAGGATAGAATTGCTAGTTAGTTTCCCGATACCTCAACGTTATGTTAATTGTTTGTTCTATTATTTCAAGCATGAATTCTTCTATCTATTTTATTAGTTTTATTATTGTTATCGTCCTTAGTATGAGTAGCTAAATAGTTTGTGCTAGGATGTAGGGGAATTATAGTGTAGGCGGCAATATAATGAACACGGCCTGATTCGCGTGTTGGTCGATCGACCGCCATGCCTGGTCGATCAACTGACCACGTGATGTTTTATTTTCGTTTTAATTGTTTTAATTCTTTATTCGACGAATCGAGTGCACACGACTAGTTGAATGTTTAGGATATGACTGACCCATTAGATCGAGAGATAGGGACAGTTGTTAGATCACCAATTGAAATGACTAAACTATGCTGAGATCGAAAGATAGGTAAAGTTTAGACCGTAGTCACTTTTCAGGACGAGAGTTAGTATTAGTGATATTAGGGACCTATAGCGAGATCGAAAGATGCTATCTGTTAAGAGTGGACCGAGAGGACCTCTTTATTTCTCGCTTCATGTGTTTGATTTAGACCTGTTCAGTATGCTGCCGCCGAAACTATAACGAGCCGACCATCCTAGTACCTCTTTTTATACTTGATTTCATATATTTCGTTAGCTTACATTTCTTTTACTGCTATTAGTTGTAGACCAAATCCAATCAAAACCTCCCACCTTATTGTTACCTTAGACCGAATTTAAACAACTAGAAATTACGTCTGCCTCTCTGTGGTTCGACCCGACTGCCGCTAGCTATAGCTGTAGTTGGAGATTATAAATTTATTTTTGACACCTCACGACGGGTATCAAATTTTGGCGCCGTTGCCGGGGAGGCAATTGTTCTAATTTTAGTTGTTTTTATTTAGTCTCTCTATAGTTTAAGGGACTTCCGTTCCTTAAACTTTTCGTATATTCCTTTTGTAGTTTCTTCTTATGCACAGGTCACAGGGTGGTGAACTAGTACCGTTCAATCCCGAGATCGAGAAATCCTTGCGCGAGTTGAGACGATCACAAAGGGTATTGCCGACAGAGGAAGAGCTGAGTACTCTATCAAGCTACTACGAGAACGCTCTGTTCGAGGAAGATCCACCTACATCTCCTGCTTCAATTTCTTCAGCTGAGACAGTCACTTCTCCAGAAATTCCAGTCATGGCTGAAGAAGCAACCATTGCCAGTCTGTAGATACCCGTATCCGTCGATATTGGAATTTATAGAGAACCCGACAAACACCCGATGATGATAGGACACATGTATTCTTTAGTTGTCATTGTCATTATTTGGAGCTCGTTTTACGAGGTAGAATGGGCGTCGTCGATGAAGTATTTTATTAATTTAAATGATATTTAAATTAATGTTTTTTTAAGTGAATTCATTTTATTAATTTAAATGATATTTAAATTAATGTTTTTTAGTGAGTTCATTTTTTTTGTTTATTTTAAATGATATTTAAATTATGGTTTTTTGGAGGTGAATTCAATTTATTTTATTTTATTTTGAATTTATTTTCCCCAAGTTTATTTTATTGAAAATAAAATAAATAGTTGATTTGAAAAATCATTTTATGAATATATTTGATTTGAAAAATCATTTATTTTAATGTGTTAATTGATTTGAAAAATCGATTTTTAAAAGCGAAGAATACTCGTTTTAAAAGCATGTTTTTGAGCTCGATTTTAGCTCGGTTTTTGGGCCCGTTTTCTTTACGAGTTGGCACGAATATCGAGTACACTAACCAACCTAAGCCTCTACCCATCCACCCTTGTTCGAACCCCCATAACCACGGCCCAAATTCCACCCCAAACACCCCCAACCAGCCCGCGCATACAAGCGCCCCTTTGTTTGCGGACTCAAACCCGAGTCCAAAACCCGCTCCAAACACCACCAAAACCCGTGCCCATTAACCCTAACCCTAACCCATACCCTAATATCCTACCCATATTACCTTACCTTAATCACCAAGAAAACCCCCCATACGAACCCTAGAAAACCCCCAAAGCCGCCGGACAAAGAAGCCTATGCTCAACAGCCCGACCGCCTCTCCTCTCTTTTACCCTACTTTAACTCCTTATAAATACCACCCCTTCACCATACATTCATTCCTCTAAGTTCTCCATACATACTACCTTCACTTACAAGCTTTAAACCTCAGAAACAAACCCTAATTGCCTCTCAAAAACCCTCCACAAAACCGACATCCAAACTGAAACAGTTTGTGTGTCCTCTTCGAAAAACAATTCGTTCCTCTTTCAAACCTCCATCAAAACTCGAGTTTCTTGTTCCTAATTAACCATATAACATCCATCTACACATTAGACAAAGATTTACGAGCCAAATTGCCCTTGAGAGTACACGAAATCCCTCGAAAAACAGAGTGTTATACACTCTGTTTTCGTGGTTTATTCCTGTCTGTCCAGTTCTGTTTGTGCTCGTTTTTCGTGCACAATAACTCAAAACGAGCAGGGATTGCTTTAAGATCTCTGTTCTTCTCTCTTTCTAGTTTTCAAAACATCTTTTAAATCGAATTTGCATCGTGAAACGAGAGAGAAATCGCTTTTTGAAAGTTGCTGTCCAGATTCGATAAAAACGCGTGTTTGCTTTGTTTCTTCGTCGACGACGGCCTCTCGAGATAAAATCTACCATCGATTACGACCCAAGATGGTGTCAACGATACATGTAGGTTGAGGGTGCATCAAATCCTCCTCTTTCTCCCTTTTATTTCGTTTTTTTATGTTTGTTTTTAATAGTTTGTTTTTATTCGTTTATCGTTTTTGTTTATCGATTGTTTAATTAACTATGAAACTAGTTTAGTCCGAGTATGAGTTAAAGTACCACCATGAACACCCGCGTTGACTTGAGATGGGAAAGAAACCGCTACATCAGTCGGTCGTACACCCCCGTCTCATTTACATATCCTCGTGTTCAAGGTAGGGCATTAATAAAACAAATTCTGACTTCGCTCTTCGCTTTTGACCCCTCTCTTCTCTCGTGTGATTCGACCTACCCCTGGACCGTTTACATATTAGTATGACCTCTGATTGTTAACATATAATTCGTTTAGATGATATTAGATCAATTTGATAACCTAATTAGACACATTAGGGTACATCGACGTAGCTTTAAAAATCAACTAACAACTCTGTAACTTAATGAACGCATCTCTCTCTTTCACCTAATTTCTCGCTAGTATAAGAGTGCGTGATTAGCACCTTCTTATTAACATTCGATGAGTTAACTTAATTAGCAAACTTGACCTAATTTGACCCCTTTAGGCCGTGTAGAATACACCTTTGCGCGACATCCTTTCAATCGATCAACGTCGTTTCTAACTTGTTTTCTAATTCATTTCGAGCTCGTTTCGCAATCAATCTATCTAACCTAATGAACCTGACCTAGGACCTAGGGTTGGACGTGGCTTTAGGCCGTGAGGCTTGGCCGTGTCCTTTGATCTTTCTTGTTTCGTTTGTTTTACATCGTTCGTTCTTTACTTGCTTTGTCGCTTGTAATTTATCGTTTGTTATCGAGTTGTAATCTTCAAGTTAGCTTTCTTTTATCGAGTCAAATTATTTCTAAAAACCTTAGTCTTGTTTGGTTAGACGGTTGTTCCCCAATGCATGTAAGAGCGTAGTAAATCGCATGTTGTTTAAAGCAACATGGCCCGATTTATGCTAATGCATGCTTTGGTGCGTGGCCTTATGTCTAATTCGATGAGATTAAGTGAAAGCACGCATTACAAGGAGTGACCCAAGGCCGTGAGTCATGTAAGCCGTGGGCCACCCCTTTGTGCACGGTTTCCTAGGCCGAATGGCCGTGTATTGCGTCGTGTGTATAGCGTTATATTTTAGATCGAGTTGTATCTTTAATTTATCGTTGTGTCGGCATGAAATGCCTGGGTTGTAATAGGATAGATCCCAATGGCTCCCCCATTCCTCCTAAGCCGTGTTTGCGCATCTTTTATTTCAAATCAACCAACATGCTAAAACAACTTTGACAAAGTTAGTATTCATGCATTAAACGACATAGAAATTGTTGTCACATGTTAGGGTTTTAAAACGATGTTTGCATATCATATATCGTAGTAGCTATGACCTTGTTTGAAATCCATACTTGACTTAGTAGAGGCCGTTATTGACGGGCGGGGTTAGGTGTCCTTATGGGCTTCCTAACACGTACCCTCACCCCTTACTCAAGATCTATGGTTTGTGGATCCGTCTAAATACCATTGGATTACGAGAGTCATTCAAATCGAGTGATATAGGGTACAAGTCTTTATCT
This sequence comes from Silene latifolia, assembly GCF_048544455.1. Classification (NCBI taxonomy): domain Eukaryota; kingdom Viridiplantae; phylum Streptophyta; class Magnoliopsida; order Caryophyllales; family Caryophyllaceae; genus Silene; species Silene latifolia. The sequence continues at coordinate 113,734,413 of NC_133527.1, read as the reverse complement.
TTAATCACTCGTAGTCGATTGGCTTTATGCTTTTCGATGAAAGGTGTAAAGTTGACTTGAACGGTTCCAAGTTCCCAAAAAACTTGGTGGCGACTCTAATATGTCTTAATTCGATTCGAAAGAACCTCGAGTCGATTATGCCTAGTGTGGATCCCGCGGACGCAGATCCCGAGGGCCTTGTCCACTGATTTGGCGACTCATTTGGGAAAAGAGGACTAGTTACACTTTGTTTCTAGGGTCTTTTCCTCCGAGGTGAAACTTGAAAAGAAAGTGTTGGAAAGTAAAACATTACTCATAGTGCTACGATTCATGCATAAACCCTTAAGGACTTGCCCGGGCCGTCCCAGCGTTTCTTCGTGATGCGTGGGGGGCCGACGTCCCACTATGCTAGGAAGCTGCACATTGCTCGCTTCCACTTCACCTCGCGTGGTTCTTGATGGTGGGGACGATCTTCTAGGTACTCTACCTTAAGACACCTTGCTCTATAAGACCGCAAAAGGATGGAGGGCATAGACCTTCTTGTAGAAGACTTGCCGAGACTTAGAGATGTCTAGGAGCATACATCCTTGTAACATGAGAATGACAATGTGCAAATTGTTTTCCCGAGTCTTTTCGAAATTTTCCATGTCCTTTTCGAAACCGAACTTTTGAACATCTTACTTTCAAAATAGCATGGTTTTAAAAACGCGGAATGCTGCCCAAATAGGACTAGCATTTTCGGCCCAAAATGAGCTTTTATAATGGCATGCGCCCATTTCAAATCTCATTTTCGAATCAATCTTTCGTTTTTCAAAATCAATCCAAAGTGCCTCTCGAACCTCAACCAAGCATGAAATGCGTCAAGTCGTGTCCGGGTCATGGCCGTGTTAGGCCGGGTGTGTTTCGTTCTAAGAGTCTAGAACACGACCTTGTTGGGTCACTTAAGCTCACCTCTTGGGCCTTGAGTCACGTTGGTCGACCTTTTGGTCTAGGATAGTCCACAAAAACGTCCAAGCTAGGCTGTTTAGGGCGTTTCACCCGAACCTATGGGCTATGTTAGTCCAATCACGGGTTTAGTCACACCGAGTCCGGTTTATAACCGATTCATGACAGTTTGAGTCATGTCGTTTTGTCGAGTCTAAAATGAACCAAGGTCTAGATCCAACCGTGAGTCGAACCTTTGTTTAGTCAATCTCAAGTCGAGTCTTTGTTTGAGTCAAGTAGGGGTCGTGTCCTTAAGTGTGCAGGGGCTCTTACTTTAAATATTGACTCAGTACGGGGTTTTCTTGTATAAAGGCCGCCAAAAACCCGACGTCAAGCAATGGAAGATGCTGTTAAGAAGCTCACTGAGGCCGTGAACCTCATGATGGCCAGAATGGATGTGATCGAATCCAAGCTGAGTGAAGATTCCTCTTCATCTACCCCACCTCTAACTGATCTGGAGAAACGGTTCAAGTTCATCGAAGACCGTCTGAAGCTCTCCCAGGGGAAGAACATCCACTATGAGAATGCTAGGGCCTATGCCCCAGTTCAGGATAAGTTGCCCACGAACATGGTACTCACTGACATCCCAAAGTTCAAGGGCACCGAAGATCCAGTCCACCTTGTTAAGACCTATAAAGGGTACTTAGCATCAAGGGAGTGCCTCACGACATGCTCTCTGAAATTTTTGCTCAATCTCTGGATGAACACCCGAAGGCGTGGTTCTATAATCTTGACCTTAAGAACTTCCCCACTTTCGAAGATATTATGGTGGATTTCTGTAAGCACTATGCTGACAATGTTGAGATTCAAACCAACATAAGGACTTTGGAAGTAATGACACAAAAGGAAAAAGAGGGCTTTACTGAATTCCTCGCAAGATAGCGCGCTGAAAGCGTGAAATTAGCCAAGAAGCCTGATGAAATGGAAATGGTAGATAAGTTCGTAAAGAATCTACGACCTGTTTACCGCAATGCTCTGAAATACCAGAATTTTGGCTCTTTCAAAGAATTGATAAGAATCGGGATAAAGGTAGAAGATGATGTCATAAGGGCAGAGGCTGAAAAGCCGAAAGGGTACCAAGGGGCCTCATCGTCTAAGGGCAAGGCCCCAACAACGACCCATTTGGATGAAGCCATCAATCTCTTAGAAGGGAAATCGAAGAATTCACAGCGCTAAACACCTAGGGCATTCACCGATATCGGATGCACTTATACATATGCTCTCCAAAGGCTCATAGCCCAAGGAAAGCTGAAGCCTATTGGTCCAACTCCGGACCCTCCTGCTGATCAACAAGGTAAATGGTATAAACCAAATGCCTACTGTGCCTTTCATCAAGGGAAAGGCCATGATACTGAAAGGTGCTATCGACTGAAGCACGAAATTCAAGACATGATTGAGAACGGAACGCTCCCGATCCCAGCTGTTAAACCTAATAACATCACCAATCCATTTGGCGATCACTCCAACTTTGTTTCTGTCGAAGACAATGTCGATTATTCCCATCTTATACGCCCATGTCACTTGAAAGGGGTGTTCATCGGGAAGATATTTGTGGATTGCTTTGAATTCTTGCCAAACCCGAAGAATGAAATTCAAGTCGGGAGTCTTGCTCCAGAATGTACTCCTCTCGTTAACGAAGTTAATAAAAGACAATTCGATTCACCAACCTTCATCACTGGCGTAGATCCTCAGAGGACTACCTCGGGATGGAGGCCGACCATCAAAGGGATCAAGGACAAGAGCCGAGCATCTAAGTCGACAAAATTTGAACAAGAGAACGCTCAAGACCAGATTTGAAAATTATGAGTCGGGATCTGTTTTCTTATCTTAGTCGAGTCGAGTCTAGAACTTTCTTTTTTTTTGAATTTGAGTCGTTTGTTCCGCGATGACCTAGGATGTGTCCTAGGAATCGTTCCTTCGAGACTGTTAAGCATTTCTCATTCCAATAAAAAGTTGCAAATATGTCTTGTTTCCAATCCTCAATCATTCTGAAAGCATGATAAAATGCACAACACACTCAAAGGCATCCCTGGGGTAGAAATATATACCGTTTCAAAATGTAAGGATACTTTAGGATCCCGTGTCTGTTTCCTTTACCTATTCCATGTCTGGCGGTAGAAAACCTCCATCAGAACCAGTGCTTATGACAAGCTTTTAGATGATTCTATGACGAGCCCGGACTAGCTCCTTGTTTCCCCTATCGATGATGGAAGGCAAGCCTTTTCCCCAACAAAATCATCCCATCTCGAAGAGAGAAGATATCAACCCGTTCTAACAAGGAATTGTTAGTTCTTACCCAAATTAGTTGGCGAAGCCCAGTTTTCAAGGTGTATCCATTTATGACTAAGAGAATGAATAGAAGATCATTTTCAAAGAGAGAAAAAAAGATGAAAAAGAATGAAAAAAATGAGAAAAAGAGAAAATTGGAAAAATGAAAAAAAATGAAAAAATGAAAAATGAAAAAAGATGAAAGAAAAAGAAAAAAGAAAAAAAGATGTTGAAGAACGCTTTTGGTTGAATGTCGAAGTTACGGAAGCCAGAAGTCAAGTCAAGTACCCATAGTTGAAGTTCAATGGGCGAAGCCCAAAAGCGTAAGTAGTAACCTCTTTACCCTCTAAGTCCTTCCTGAGACAGTTACAAGGGATAGTCGGGAACTTTGAGAATCAGTCATCTTGTGTTAGTACATCCCAACCTTTAGGGTCCAGACATGGAAATTTGAACCCACATCATTTTTTCAACCCATTTGCACTCGTGGTTCATCAAACCCGAGACACCCATTCCAACCACATCAGCAGCCATAGCCCTTGGCCTTAGCACCACAAAACAAACCTTCAGAATGATGGTTAACCATTCCAACTTGTTATTACCAAGCTCCACATCCCAAAAGATCCAAGCCTTTTACACCTAACCCCAGACACGGGATTTAACGGTACCTTACAGGCTAGAATGGGATGCGACATGATACCTTAGGTGAAACCTTCGAGTGTGTACACACAATCAATATGCCAAGTTTATGCACCTTGATCGAACTACGTCGGATTTGATTTCGCTCCACGTGAATACGTAGGCAGTCCTTCAGAATAAGGGATTCAATCCACTCATCAACCAAGTTATCATCTTGTCGATTTCTTACGGGTCTTAACCAAGTCCAAATGAAGCCACCTTTGTTTGAGTCGGTCTTAGCACTCGATGTAGGTTAGGATGAGGATATAGGTTCGGATGAATAGTATCGAGTCTCAGAATGAGCTTTATCTAATGGTTTAGGCAAAGATGCTGAGTCACATAGATGTGGGCTTGTGTTGGGAACAGAAAATATGAATAACCCGCTGAAAAGAAAGAAGGCGTGGAAGAAAAATAGTAAAAGCCCGCTGAAAAGAAAGAAGGCGGTGGCAAGAAATGATGAAAACTCGCTGAAAACAAAGGAGGCGAGATGAAGAGTGACAGAATGTTCCCAACAAGAGTGATGTGTGATGTCTAAGTGTTCTCATAAAATGAGTCCGTGTTTAGTGTCTGGGCGAAGCCAACGTTGTTGCTCCGTGAGTTTAATCCACCTGGTCAATGCCAAGTGATCTTGACTCCCATGTGCCCTTGGGAGCACGCCCATGCCATACGATATCCTTGTCTCAAATCCGATGGCCTTGTGATTCCCGTTTGCCATCTTTTGGCGCCAGAATGGCCAATTTACATTTCTACCCTCAACAAGTCAATAATTGAATTAAAACCCGTGCACACTTACGGTTTTATTTTCCTTTTTTGTTTTATGGTAGCGGGCTACGCCCACGTTCGTTTACGGGTCATACAGAGTGTCTGAGTCGTATTTCCTGCTCACCCATTAAGGTTCGATTTCAAAATTCAAAATTTCAAAAACTTTTCAAAATTTCAAAAACTTTTTTGGGTCGACGACCCAACATCCAAATGATTCGTTTCAAATTCGAATTTCGGGTCGATGGCCCAACATCGTAAGTGATGTCAGATTCAAAATTTGGGTCGATGGCCCAACTATTCAAAATTTTCAACTTGTTCAAATTTCGGGTCGATGACCCAGTTATTCAAATTTAATTTTAGGTCGACGACCCAGCATTCCAACACTTCAACTTCAAACCTCGGGTCGATGGCCCAACATGCTAAGTGATGTCAAAATTCAAAATTCGGGTCGAGGACCGAATTATTCAAAATTTTCAAATTCAATTTTCGGGTCGATGACCCAATCTTTCAAATAATCCAATTTCAAGATCGATGATCCAAATGTGCTTATGTGATGATTATTGCTAGTACGTTTTTTTGTGTTTCAAATATAGCAGGATATGCTTCAACTGGGGGCTCTAAAGCCTTCGACTTTAGAGCCATTGCAAACTGGGGGCTCTGAAGCCGTTGGCTTCAGAGACCATTATCAAGATATAAAGGATGACATCCACCAAGAATTCAATTCAATACAAGAGTATGAAATGGAAGAATTCCGTAGCTGAAAGCAAATGATGAAAGCGGCGGCAACCTTCTCGGAAAGTCCCGTCCCATTTGGGCACCTGCCAGCAGATGATAAACTTTGGGCAAGTGTCAACAAATGAATTTCGGACAAGCGCCAGCAGATGATAAATTTTGGGCAAATGTCAGCAGATGATGAATTTTGGACATACGCCAGCAGATGATAAACTTTGGGCATGTGTTAGCAGTTGCCGAACTACAACGCGGGTTTGATTCCGTCAGAAACGGATACGTAGGCGCCTAAGGATAAGGCTCAACTCACCATATATGCAATTTTATGGGTCGACGACCAACGACGATAATTTGACGCAACAGAAGCGAGAGTCAATCCCCAACGAAGTTTCAGGTATGGTCTCTTCTTATGGCTGGCGAGTTTATATACGCAAGTCTAATGGACTATAAACGACCCGAAGAATCCTCAGGTCGAGAGGGACCTGGGGTATACTTTGACTTTCGCCTTGTCCAAGCCTCAGTCAAAGTGGGGGCTCTGTAGATACCCGTATCCGTCGATATTGGAATTTATAGAGAACCCGACAAACACCCGATGATGATAGGACACATGTATTCTTTAGTTGTCATTGTCATTATTTGGAGCTCGTTTTACGAGGTAGAATGGGCGTCGTCGATGAAGTATTTTATTAATTTAAATGATATTTAAATTAATGTTTTTTTAAGTGAATTCATTTTATTAATTTAAATGATATTTAAATTAATGTTTTTTAGTGAGTTCATTTTTTTTGTTTATTTTAAATGATATTTAAATTATGGTTTTTTGGAGGTGAATTCAATTTATTTTATTTTATTTTGAATTTATTTTCCCCAAGTTTATTTTATTGAAAATAAAATAAATAGTTGATTTGAAAAATCATTTTATGAATATATTTGATTTGAAAAATCATTTATTTTAATGTGTTAATTGATTTGAAAAATCGATTTTTAAAAGCGAAGAATACTCGTTTTAAAAGCATGTTTTTGAGCTCGATTTTAGCTCGGTTTTTGGGCCCGTTTTCTTTACGAGTTGGCACGAATATCGAGTACACTAACCAACCTAAGCCTCTACCCATCCACCCTTGTTCGAACCCCCATAACCACGGCCCAAATTCCACCCCAAACACCCCCCAACCAGCCCGCGCATACAAGCAGCCCCCCTGTTTCGCAGCTCAAACCCGAGTCCAAAACCTGCTCCAAACACCACCAAAACCCGTGCCCATTAACCCTAACCCATACCCTAATATCCTACCCATATTACCTTACCTTAATCACCAAGAAAACCCCCCATACGAACCCTAGAAAACCCCCCAAAGCTGCTGGACAGCAGCTATGCTCAACAGGCCCGACTGCCTCTCCCTCTCTTTTACCCTACTTTAACTCCTTATAAATACCACCCCTTCACCATACATTCATTCCTCTAAGTTCTCCATACATACTACCTTCACTTACAAGCTTTAAACCTCAGAAACAAACCCTAATTGCCTCTCAAAAACCCTCCACAAAACCGACATCCAAACTGAAACAGTTTGTGTGTCCTCTTCGAAAAACAATTCGTTCCTCTTTCAAACCTCCATCAAAACTCGAGTTTCTTGTTCCTAATTAACCATATAACATCCATATACACATTAGACAAAGATTTATGAGCCAAATTGCCCTTGAGAGTACACGAAATCCCTCGAAAAACAGAGTGTTATACACTCTGTTTTCGCGGTTTATTCCTGTCTGTCCAGTTCTGTTTGTACTCATTTTTCGTGCACAATAACTCAAAACGAGCAGGGATTGCTTTAAGATCTCTATTCTTCTCTCTTTCTAGTTTTCAAAACATCTTTTAAATCGAATTTTCATCGTGAAACGAGAGAGAAATCGCTTTTTGAAAATTGCTGTCCAGATTCGATAAAAACGCGTGTTTGCTTTGTTTCTTCGTCGACGACGGCCTCTCGAGATAAAATATACCATCGATTACGACCCAAGACGGTGTCAACGATACATGTAGGTTGAGGGTGCATCAAATCCTCCTCTTTCTCCCTTTTATTTTGTTTTTTTATGTTTGTTTTTTATAGTTTGTTTTTATTCGTTTATCGTTTTTGTTTATCGATTGTTTAATTAACTATGAAACTAGTTTAGTCCGAGTATGAGTTAAAGTACCACCATGAACACCCGCGTTGACTTGAGATGGGAAACAAACCGCTACATCAGTCGGTCGTACACCCCCGTCTCATTTACATATCCTCGTGTTCAAGGTAGGGCATTAATAAAACAAATTCTGACTTCGCTCTTCGCTTTTGACCCCTCTCTTCTCTCGTGTGATTCGACCTACCCCTGGACCGTTTACATATTAGTATGACCTCTGATTGTTAACATATAATTCGTTTAGATGATATTAGATCAATTTGATAACCTAATTAGACACATTAGGGTACATCGACGTAGCTTTAAAAATCAACTAACAACTCTGTAACTTAATGAACGCATCTCTCTCTTTCACCTAATTTCTCGCTAGTATAAGAGTGCGTGATTAGCACCTTCTTATTAACATTCGATGAGTTAACTTAATTAGCAAACTTGACCTAATTTGACCCCTTTAGGCCGTGTAGAATACACCTTTGCGCGACATCCTTTCAATCGATCAACGTCGTTTCTAACTTGTTTTCTAATTCATTTCGAGCTCGTTTCGCAATCAATCTATCTAACCTAATGAACCTGACCTAGGACCTAGGGTTGGACGTGGCTTTAGGCCGTGAGGCTTGGCCGTGTCCTTTGATCTTTCTTGTTTCGTTTGTTTTACATCGTTCGTTCTTTACTTGCTTTGTCGCTTGTAATTTATCGTTTGTTATCGAGTTGTAATCTTCAAGTTAGCTTTCTTTTATCGAGTCAAATTATTTCTAAAAACCTTAGTCTTGTTTGGTTAGACGGTTGTTCCCCAATGCATGTAAGAGCGTAGTAAATCGCATGTTGTTTAAAGCAACATGGCCCGATTTATGCTAATGCATGCTTTGGTGCGTGGCCTTATGTCTAATTCGATGAGATTAAGTGAAAGCACGCATTACAAGGAGTGACCCAAGGCCGTGAGTCATGTAAGCCGTGGGCCACCCCTTTGTGCACGGTTTCCTAGGCCGAATGGCCGTGTATTGCGTCGTGTGTATAGCGTTGTATTTTAGATCGAGTTGTATCTTTAATTTATCGTTGTGTCGGCATGAAATGCCTGGGTTGTAATAGGATAGATCCCAATGGCTCCCCCATTCCTCCTAAGCCGTGTTTGCGCATCTTTTATTTCAAATCAACCAACATGCTAAAACAACTTTGACAAAGTTAGTATTCATGCATTAAACGACATAGAAATTGTTGTCACATGTTAGGGTTTTAAAACGATGTTTGCATATCATATATCGTAGTAGCTATGACCTTGTTTGAAATCCATACTTGACTTAGTAGAGGCCGTTATTGACGGGCGGGGTTAGGTGTCCTTATGGGCTTCCTAACACGTACCCTCACCCCTTACTCAAGATCTATGGTTTGTGGATCCGTCTAAATACCATTGGATTACGAGAGTCATTCAAATCGAGTGATATAGGGTACAAGTCTTTATCTTTAATCACTCGTAGTCGATTGGCTTTATGCTTTTCGATGAAAGGTGTAAAGTTGACTTGAACGGTTCCAAGTTCCCAAAAAACTTGGTGGCGACTCTAATATGTCTTAATTCGATTCGAAAGAACCTCGAGTCGATTATGCCTAGTGTGGATCCCGCGGACGCAGTTCCCGAGGGCCTTGTCCACACAGTCACTCAGAGCCGACAGCTGCGAATCTCTACAAAGGATTCGAACTACCTGGGGAGGCGAGGAAATTCGAGCCGAAGCCTTCCTATATTAACCTGGTTGAGAGAAACCAGTTCGGTGGAGCTGCAAATGAAGATGCAGCCAAGCATATGGAGATTTTTATTGTCTATTGCTGCTCTATACCCCCGCCGACCGGTGTGACCCAAGACCAGATCAAGGAGACCATGTTCATTTTCTCTCTTCGTGATGCTGCAAGAGAGTGGTATAGAGATCTGGATCGAGCCGCTCATGGGATCACCGACTGGAATTCATTGGCCTTGGCATTCTACAAGAAATACTTCTCTGCCTCAAAGACGAATGCCATTAGAGCTCAGATCACGAGCTTTAAACAAGGGCCGTATGAGAATTTTCATGAAGCATGGGTCCGTTTCAAGAAACTGGTGCGAACCATACCGCACCATGGGTTCGAAAAATGGAGTCTTTGCAATCAGTTCTATAATGGGCTGTACGACGATAAGAGGGCTATTTTGGATGCTGCAGCCAATGGCCGATTTGCTGAGAACATGGGTGAGACTAAGGGGTGGAAGATCATTGATGATTTGGCCACTCATAAGGCTGAATATGGGAATTCGAGAGGAAACCAGAGGAGAGCTGCTGAATCTTCCTCTGTTGCTGCACTAGAAGCTCTCACTGCAAGGTTTGACAAATATGAGTTGGGAGGAGCTTCTAAAGGAGGGATGTACCATGTTAATCTTTGTTTGAGACGGTCCTTTCGTCTGTAGAAGATGTGGAGCTGAGGGGCATGTCTCAGAGAATTGTTCTGTCCCCTTCGAGTCTTGCGTTGCCTTTCAACATTATAGGCAGACAAACACGTACTATGAGCCGAATGTCCACCCCAACTTGAGGTGGAGTAGCCAGAATGTCCTGAATCCGACTCAACCTCCACAGCAGCAGCAGCAGCAAGCTTATGTGCTCCCTCACAAACAACCATATCAAAAACCTCCCTATGTGCCGCAGCAGCAACAATCCCAAAATTCCGAGTTCACCGAGTTGAAGAACTTATTGCTGAAGGAGTCCCAAGCTAGAGAGGCCGGGATGAAGATGCTAGAGAGCCAAATTGCTCAATTAGCTAGCAAGAATACCACTCGAGCTCCGGGACACTTAACGACTCAAACTGACCAGAAAGAGACCCTAAATGCCATAACTTTGAGGAGTGGGTCCACCCTGGAAGGGCCTGCTATGGTCGAGGATGATGCTGCAAAAGATGAGGCAAAACCGAGTCAAAACAAAGCTGGAACGAGCAAAGGAAAGAAAAAGGCGTCTACCAGGTATATCGTCGATCGATCGATATACCCGTCGATCGATCGAAGTGCGGGTTCTGAAGCTTGGTCTGTTCAACTCAGTCGATCGACTGACATCACTGGTCGATCGACTGAGATCGCTGCTGATATTGAGAAATTTCGTCCTCCAATGCCCGACAACTTGAGGGATCACTTGTTTCGAGGTACGACAGCCCCGAAAATGTTGGGAAAGACCGAGTGTCTTGATGGGTCGGTCCGGCTCAAGTACGACCCGATGTCGATCAATGGTTCACATTTGAGACGGTCTGAAGAGGGTTCAAGCTTCAACAAGGAGAAAGTAGTGGACTTTCAGTCTAAGTCCACGGATACCGGCATGCGCGATTTAGAGGAGAGGGCTAAGCTACTTCTTACAGCCCCATATCCGGAAAGACTAGTGCCGACGAAGGAATAGGTATCTTTCAATAAATTTGAAAAAGTTATTCATAGCTTGAATGTACAAGTGCCTTTCCTTGAGTTAGTAAATCAAGTGCCTGCCTATACTAAATTCATGAAACAACTCTTGTCTAAGAAAAAGTCACTTGAAAATGTGCATACTGTCGCATTAACCAAAGAGTCATGCTCTTATTTGTCTCATACTGCACCCCATAAGCTAGAAGACCCGGGTAGTTTTTCTGTTCCTTGCAATATAGATACCTTCTCTATTGAGAAGGCTTTATGTGACTTAGGAGCTAGTATAAGCGTCATGCCCTTGAGCCTTGCTAGGAAGCTAAAATTGACTAGGTTCGCAGTGACAGACATGACAGTACAGATGGCGGACCGATCTGCGGTCCAGCCAATAGGAGTCTTAGAGGACATTCCTGTCCAAATAGGGAAGTTTTTCTTCCCCGTCGACTTCATTGTACTTGACATGCCTGAGGATGCCCACATTTCCATTATTTTGGGTAGGCCATTTCTGCACACTGCTGGTGCAGTCATAGATGTCGGTCTAGGAACCTTGACCTTCAAAGTAGGAAAGCATTCTATTGTCTTTACCCAGCCGGCTAAGAAGAAGGACCCCATGTGGCCCGTGACTTGTAATACGGTTTCTGACAAGAAATCGTACTTTGTGCTTCCTGATATGCCTATCTCTATTCCTGTTGTAACCCCTCCGCCCCAGACTGGGAGCAAATTGGAGGAAGATTTGTCTATTTCTGATATTGCAGGAGCTGGTTTGGGGAAGGTAGAGCCAGATGTTGCTCCGGCTGTGAAGGAGCCGATCATTCAAAGAGGAGGTCTTGGTTGCCTTAGCTATGCCACCGATGAGGAAGTTGATGACGAGCCGGTCAAAGTAACGGAGTCCGACTTGGATTCTGACGAGCTGGAGGAGGTCATTGATTGGGGAGATGAGAATGTTGATCCGTTGAGTTCTGCTGACGTGGAAGTTAAGAAGGGTGCAGCTGATAAGATAAGCACCGTTGAGGCTACCTCTAGTAGCCAGAAGCCGACGAAGTGGGCCATTCCGTGGCCGTTTTTGATTAACTACTAGTTGATCACATGTTTTTACAAACATTTTATTTGCTTTTGTTAGACATTTTTTTTATTTCTTTTGTGTGCGCGAAACTTCGCATTTTATTTTGCTTGCTTAGGATTTTATACGCTTTAGACTTTACCTTGGGTTTTGCGAAATTTTGGGCGCGTATTATTCTGCATTTGCAGGTTTTTAGACCTCATTAGCTCACGTTATTGAGTGAATACGAAGAAATAAGAAGTTACAGCAGTTTTTCAAGTCGATCGACTGGTCTGTGTAGTCGATCGACTGGTCTGCAGTTTCCAGGAGCTACTGTTCCTTTCACCTCGGTCGATCGACCGAGTGATGTGGTCGATCGACCGACCTGCACTGCTGTACCTGTTCACGACCTCTCCCCTGCTGTGTTTGATCGATTTGCGGAATTGAGGGAGTTTTCTACTCCACTTTATCTTCCGTCATTTTATTTATTTCTTCTATTTTTCTCAATTATGCACATAATACCGCTTCATTATTGCTTTCTCGATTTTATGCGTGGTACTTTATTTGTCTTTTCAGGTACATATTGGTAGCACTGCTGGCTACTGAAACCTCCTAGCTTATGCTGGTTTGGGGAGGTTTCCTTTGCTGCGATTAAAGTCTTGTGAGTTCCCGAGTTCCACTTCATGTCATTTTTATTTGTTTATTTTCTCGCAAATTCCCGTTTCTCTTTTCTTCATTACATGATTTTGCACAATGGGGACATTGTGCAATTTGGTTTGGGGAAGGGTTTTGCGTCGCATATCATTTGCTTGCATTCACGCTTACATTCTGTTTTGCATTGTTTATTTCAATTCTCATATATACTAAAATATCAAAAAAAAAAAATCGAAAAATTTCAAAAATTTCAAAAAATGCATGTTTATTTTAGCATGTAGGTCGAGTCGGAACGGTAGTATTTCAATGATGACACTGCATTTGCATCTGTTTTTGCCTAAGCCTTGCTAATTAACATGTTATTAGTAGAATCGTATAAGTGCATATCTACGAGTTTTCGTTAATTATTTGCTGAACTTGAGACTTGACTTAGAAAATTGGCAAACTACATCATATTTCTGAGATTTAGAGCCTATAGCTGGTGACATCTATGACCGGTTTATTTAGGAATGTGAGTAGTACTCCTTATGAGACATGTTACAAAATGTGCATAAATATGAACTTAATCTGCTTAATACCTGTATGCATTCGGTTTGTGGTTTGTTGACACATGTGGTAGAGGTTTTCCTTTATTCGTTTTACCCATAAGCTCCACACTGCCAAAAATAGCCTTTTTGTCCCATTACTCCATCCTACATTTAGCCTGCCCTTGTCAAGCTAGTAGTTTAGTTGTTGGGATTGTCACTTCGTTTTTGGTAGCCTTTTGCTCGATTGAGATGTTATTGGGAGAATGAAAAGAAAGGAAAGAAAGGAAAAAAAAAAGAAAAGAAAAAATGATTCGAAAATGAAAAAAAAAGAGGTTCTGTATTGTTGAAGCGGTCGATCGACTGGCATCATAGGTCGATCGACTGAGGTTCGAGAGAAAGAAAAGAAATCAATTTCGCATAATTCAAGCTTTATCTTATGGCTATTTTTGCTCCCATGTATTATTCATATCTTACGGGGAGTTAGTTGATTACTATTATACTGGATATTGTGAGTTTTGTGCTTGCTATAGCACCATTTCGGTTGATTATGAGCAAGAAGTTGGATATTGTCGCATGGTTCTGTTACGGTACTAGCTTGATCACCTGTACCCCCACATTCCCATAAATGTTTTGCCTCTTCTTATCCATACCTCACATTTCCATATATATACCTCGGCATGTGTCATGGTCATCTGTTTGGTTGGAATGCATATGGACGGTTGTAGAGATTACTTTCATATTAGACTGCAGGCATGTTCTTATAGGTTGTAGTTAGGTGAGTGTCACTACAAAATGAACTCCTTTTATCTTTACATTATTCACCCGTGCTTGTGTGTGATATGAGCGACCCGTGAGAGTCCGATTTGATAAGTCTCTACAGTTGACGGTTTGGCAGTTTCTAACGACTTCATAACTCGTTTGCATGATTCGCATTACTAATTGATTGTTGGTTATGCATTAAATTGGTTTAGGCTTTACATATTGCATTTCGCTCTGAGATTGAACTCGTTCCATTAGGTCATTAGATCGAGTCTAGTTCTTGCTTGGGGACAAGCAAGGGTTTGGTTTGGGGAAGTTTGATGCGTTTCATTTATATGATGTTTTACATCCCATTTTACACGTATTTCAGAGCTCATTCATGTAGTTTATGCTACATTTCTCCCTATTCCCGTCTACTTCCGTATTTTTGTACATTATTGCAGAAATGTGAAGAATCCAGCGGAAATTGAGCTAAATCCGTCCCCGAGTATCCTGCATTGCATTTGACGTGAAGTATTCGCTTAAGGAACGAGCTTGGTGCGCAATCCAAGGCCCAAAAGACAAATCCACGAGATTATAGAAGTCAAGTAGCAGCTAAAGCAGTCGATCGACCACTGCCTTCAGTCGATCGACCAACCCTCGTGCTCCAGAAGCTACTGTACACTGCTACTCAGTCGATCGACCACCACTCTTAGTCGATCGACCAAGCTGCTATCCCAGACGAGAATTAAAAGATCGAGGAAACGCAAGCCCATTGTATCATTAGGTTTTGGAATAATTGTTACGTATATTTTCTATATAACGTAACCTAGAACATCAGATTATTGATTCAGTTTTTACTAGTTCTTTAGTTTGTCTCAAACATTCAACAGTTAGGGTTTTAATACTATTTCGTACAATTACTCTCGCACTCGGTTTCTGGATCTCTTGTTGCAATTCCAATCGGTATTCTTCTGCTAATAATTCAGTTTGCTTTATTATTGCTTTGTAGGATAGAATTGCTAGTTAGTTTCCCGAGACCGATTCAACGTTTATGTTAATTGTTTGTTCTATTATTTCAAGCATGAATTCTTCTATCTATTTTATTAGTTTTATTATAGTTATTGTCCTTAGTATGAGTAGCTAAATAGTTTGTGCTAGGATGTAGAGGAATTATAGGGTAGGCGGCAATATAATGAACACGGCCTGATTCGCGTGTTGGTCGATCGACCGCCATGCCTGGTCGATCGACTGACCACGTGAGGTTTTATTTTCGTTTTAATTGTTTTAATTCTTTATTCGACGAATCGAGTGCACACGACTAGTTGAATGTTTAGGATATGACTGACCCATTAGATCGAGAGATAGGGACAGTTGTTAGATCACCAATTGAAATGACTAAACTATGCTGAGATCGAAAGATAGGTAAAGTTTAGACCGTAGTCACTTTTCAAGACAAGAGTTAGTATTAGTGATATTAGGGACCTATAGCGAGATCGAAAGATGCTATCTGTTAAGAGTGGACCGAGAGGACCTCTTTATTTCCCGCTTCATGTATTTGATTTAGACCTGTTCAGTATGCTGCCGCCGAAACTATAACGAACCGACCATCCTAGTACCTCTTTTTATACTTGATTTCATATATTTCGTTAGCTTACATTTGTTTTACTGCTATTAGTTGTAGACCAAATCCAATCAAAACCCCCCACCTTATTGTTACCTTAGACCGAATTTAAACAACTAGAAATTACGTCTGCCTCTCTGTGGTTCGACCCGACTGCCGCTAGCTATAGTTGTAGTTGGAGATTATAAATTTATTTTTGACACCTCACGACGGGTATCACTAGATCCCCTTTTACCTTAGATTAAGAATTTAGCTACTCATAATATAAAGGATAACAATAATAATTTGAATGAAGGACATAATTGAAGACGATAAATAAGAACAAAGAATTAATAGCATGAATTGAATTAATAATTAACAAGCAAAGATTAAGAACAATACCGTAAATAGCTAGATCCGGAAATAAGAACAATAATTAAACTAAACTAAGTATTTGAGAGAGTTTTCTAAGGTAGCTATATGAAACTACGGAAATAAAAGCGTAAATAAACTAGGGTACGAGTTTTGGTATTTATAGCAAAACATAACCGACTTAAGGAAAATTGCGGAATATTCTAGAACCAAGTGGTTCCTCGATCTAGCCCCAATGTACTTGATCGAGTCACCAAGTTCCTCGATTGAGCCCAGCTCTAGTTGATCGAGGTACCAAAGTTCAGGAACCCCAACTCTCGACATTGCATATTTTAATTAGTTTAATTGATTAGCTTGGTTCCTCGATCGAGCCCAAGGTGTACTCGATCGAGTAACCAAGTTCCTGCTTCGCGCATTGAACTTCAAACGGCCGCCATTTCTCCGTTACTTGTCAGAAACAAGCGATTTTTACAGAGTTGGAAAGCTAAGAAGATAAGATTTCACCTCCAGTTAGAATCACTTAAATATCAGTTGTAAAACTCGAGATATGGCTCTTCAAAGTAGGACTTGTAATAAGAAGCTCTTTTCTTCGTGTTTTCTTCTTAACTTCTCTTCCTTCATTCTTCTAGATTCCCGTTCCATGTTCCGTGTATTCCTCCATGCCCACTCTGTGATGCCCATTTCATTCCTTTGCTCCTCAAATGCATTATTCCTGCATTAAACATTAAAAGGCGAAAGTATCAACGTTCTAACATAAAAGGCATGTAATTAACATAATTTAGCACGAAATATTATCAAAATAAATTAAGGGGAGGCATAAATATGTATATAATTATGACTCATCATGGCACTCGATCGAGTAAGGGTCACTCGATCGAGTAAGTGACTTACTCGATCGAGTAAGTTGGTTCCGCGGGTTGTTTTAGCCGGGTTTTGTTAGTAACGCGTGATTGATATTTAAAACCTTCCGTCACTTTCTTTTTTTACTTTTATCTTTTCTGAAAAACCTTTCAAGAGAGAAAACAAGTTACGTTGCTTTTGTTCTTCGCGTTGCTATCAAATCCCAAAGGCTAAGGTTGTTGGATCGTCGTGTTCTTTATGCCATTGAGTTCGTCGTGTCGTGGGTAAGATCCTTGTATAGTTTTTATACCTTTTCGTTGATTTTGTGTAAAACCCTAATTGGGTAATTTGGGGGTTTTGGGAGTATGATTGTGACACCCCATATACCCAGGAGCCTTAACAAGACCTTCCTTAGTATATAAGGACGTCACCATCTTGATTGCCCGAGGACAGTAAATATCAAAAGTCGATAAAAGAACAATTAAGTTATTTTACAAGTGATTAACACAACCAACGATATACAAATGATTCAACTCAAAACCACTATCTACTATGTGAACTACTTCTGTCGTGACTCGTGGAAGACTCTTCCCGCCAAGCACCCTGCCATCATCCAAATCACAACCTTCTAAGACTGACTGCTCACCATAAGGGATCACGACAGACACAATATAAACAAACAACAAAACAAAACCACATAAGGTCAGTAACTGAAGAGACACACCAACAACCACGGACACAACACATGCACAACAGAACACACACACATCACATCTCCTCCAACCAATCACCGTCACCAATTGTCCACTGGACCAGCCCTGCCAGTGGTGGACCGCAACGGTACCCACCAAATCCCCGCTCATCATACTGAGCGATAAACCCATGTCCATTAATGTGCACATCCCCTCCCGTGGCAGGTTCCACGGAGGGCAAACAACAGGCGTGAAGCCACTCCCGCAAGTGACTCCACTCAGTCGAGGACGCACCTCGAGAACCATAGACAAACAATCACAATCAGCTGCACCACAACAATGATAAACGAAACAGTACAACACCAACCAATTATCACAATCAGCCAACCATACCAACACTACATCAACCAAACCACATCAAAAGACACTCTAGACAACCAACAGTACGGAGAAAGCCCCTGATTTTCTGGATTGTGTTGCACAAGGATGGGCTCAGGAGGTCAGAGGGACCAAGATGTATGGGGTGGTTAGAGGATTGAAGCTGTTGAAAATAAATCTGAAGAAAATTAACAGGAATCATTTCTCAGATATATAGAACCAGGCTGATCTGGCTCAGACTCAGCTCGTTCAGTTACAAAAGCAGCTTATTTTACATTCATGGAACATGGAGCTTGTAGGGCAGGAGTATGAGGCTCATAAAAAATCCCTCATGTTGAATTCAACAAAGTTAGAATACCTCAAATAGAAGGCAAAAGCACACTAGATGATAGATGGTGACTCTAATACTGCTTACTTTCATGGTATTATTAAAGCCAGGAGGAATAAAAATTATATCCACCAAATTAGAGACCACAATGGCAATCTTTTTGAAGACAGGCAGGAGATCCAGGGCGCTTTTTTAGATTATTATCAGATGCTCTTGGGGTCAAGGAGTAGCACTAATGGTGTGAGGAAGGCTATTGTACAGAGGGGGAAGGTCTGCTCTGATATTCATTCTCAGATGTTTCTCTCTCCTATCTCTCATGAGGAAATAAAAGAGGTTATGTTCCACATTCCTAATGATAAAGCTCCTGGACCAGATGGTTAATCAAGCAAATTTTTCAAATATGCCTGGGATATCATAGGGGAGGATATTTGCAATGCTGTGACTGATTTTTTCTCTTCAGGGCAAATTTTAAAGCAGCTTAATGCCACTCTTATTACCCTAATCCCTAAAGTTGAACGTCCTGCAACAGTTTTAGAGTACAGACCCATTGCTTGTTGCAATGTAATCTACAAATGTATATCTAAACTTCTTTGCAACAGGTTAGCAAGGGTTTTGCCTGATATTATATCCCGTAATCAAGGAGGTTTAATTCAAGGGAGAAGTATTATGGAGAACATAATGATTTGTTAAGATATTATCAGGATGTATGACAAGAAAGCCATATCTTCTAGATGGCTATTTAAAATGGACCTCCAGAAAGCCTATGATACTATTGAATGGGATTTCCTAGATTAGATGTTGGTTGCTCTCAAGTTCCCAGATATCTTCAGGAATTGGATAATGCAGTGTGTTTCAACTGCTAGTTATTCTCTTAACTTGAATGGAGACATGTTTGGTTTTTTTAAAGGTCAGAGGGGGTTGAGGCAGAGAGATCCCTTGTCTCCTTTGCCTTTTACTATTTGCATGGAGTATCTTTCAAGACTGCTCAGTTGGTCAACTGAGCTCACTGGCTTTACCTTTCACCCCCTGTGTAAGAATCTGAAACTATCTCACCTTATGTTTTCAGATGACTTACTTTTGTTCTATGATGACTCTACTTAAAACTTTCTCTAGTTTTTCAAGGGCATCGGGCCTTAAAATGAGCAAGGGGAAATCTAATGCCTACTTTAATGGTGTTGCTGAGGGTTTGAAGAATGACATTCTTAAGGTATCTGGACTAGTGGAAGGCAAGTTACCCTTTAGATAACTAGGGGTTCCCATCAAGACCACTAGACTCACTGCTAAGGATTGTAAGCCTCTTATTGACAAGATGGTCCACAGAATCAGAACATTGGGTGCAAGAAAGCTGTCTTATGCTGGGAGACTGATTTTGGTCAGGGCTGTACTCAAAACCTTTCATAATTATTGGGCTCAGATGTTTATTCTACCTACTGGGATTATAACCAGAATTGAAGTTATTTGCAGGAATTTTCTTTGGGATGGGGGAGTGGATTTTATGAGATCTCCCCTAGTGGCCTGGGATAAAGCATGTAAACTAAAGACAGAAGGAGGACTTGGGCTAAAAAATGACGTGTTGTGGAATAGAGCAGCAGTGGACAAGCTTGTCTTGTGGATTGCTATGAAATCTGACCTCCTATGGGTCAGATGGGTTAACCACATTTATATTAAGGGAGTCCCCAGGCATAATTACTCCCCGACCAGCAACTCCTCATGGTATTGAAGGAAAATATGCCAGGTAAAGGAGAGTTTTCAGGTAGCGATCCAGCAGAATTTATGGGGGCTCAACCCAGCTCAGAGATTCACCATAGCAAAAGCTTATGATTTTCTGAGAGTTAAAGGGGATGAAGTTCAGTGGCACTCTTTGGTCTGGAATAAATGGACAATACTAAAGCATAGTTTTTTAGTATGGATATATCATCACGGCAATATGAACACGAAAGATAAACTCTTTAAGCTTAACATAAGTGAAGATGATACCTGCTGTATTTGTGGGATGAGTTCAGAGAGCATAGACCACCTTTTCTTTGATTGCCATTACAGTAAATCTATCATTTTTCAAGTCGGGGATTGGATGGATATCAGGCTACCGATCAGGGGTGTTCTTCGGTGGCGACTTGAGAAGATAGGGACTAGAATTCAGAAGGACATCATCAATGCCACTCTTAATGCATGCGTGTATCATATTTGGCGACAAAGAAACCTCAGTAGACATGATCTGACTTTGTTGCATCCTCAGAAGCTTGCTCTTCAGATTATTGCGGATATTCGTCTGAGAATGAAGGGGATGGATAACAGCAGACTTCAAGCTAATGACCAACAATGGATTCAAAGCCTTCTACAAAGTTAAAAGTATCAGATAAAGGAGAGGAAGAAGGAAGCTGGATGGTTTCTAGATTAGGGAAGATCGTTTTTTTAGGGTTCTTGTTTTTTTTTCCCAAATCTGATTTTGTTGTAAGGGATAATGTTCTGTTGTTTTTGGGGCCGCTTATAGTGGGTTGTGGTGTGAGTTTGGTTGGGGATGGGTTAGACTGTCATTTTTGACGGACCGACTCATGTCCTTGTATGGTTGACCTTTTCTTTTGATATATACTTACATTTTATCAAAAAAAAAAAACCAACAGTACGGAGTAGGCGAACCTACCTTTAACCAACAACAGCGATTCCACATCTGACCAAACTATATCCATCAACGAAGCAAAACACCTATACACACAGTACAAACATCTATTACTATTACCGTAACCCTAACTGAAACAACAACAATGATGATGATTATGACGACATACCTACACACATCAAACCGTCGTCAAGACCGCAACCCGACTCAAGCATCTCATCCCATGGTGTAGGCATCCTTAAGAACCTCAAGGCAAGGACTATGGTGAAAGGGAGAAGGAGAGACGTCACCTAGGTTTAGGAAATGAAGTGCGGAAATGATTTGCGGTTTTACAAAACACGATTTATAATTCCCCGCTGCAAACCCGTTACTCGATCGAGTAACTAACTTACTCGATCGAGTGACACCTACTCGATCGAGCTCCCAATCTACTCGATCGAGTAGCCTCAGCTAGATCGAGTCCCACGTAGAACATAGCTCACATCATCACAAGATATAACCCCTAAGGTTTCCCATGGTCAAAATCAGTGTCTAAGGTCAGTCAACGTCGGTCAACGGGTCCCTAAAAGGACGGGTATTACAGTCTTCCCCCCTTAAAAATAACTTCGTCCCCGAAGTTCGACTCATCCTTTCCCGCGACACACAACAAAGAAACCAAGTTCATCACCACCGTTTACCCGACACAGGTCAACATATCTGTTTAGAAATACCATCCCCTTACGTATGTTCATCAGACATCATCATCATCCACCTTAGCATACAATACACAACACGACCCTCAACGAACCACTAACCTCCTTTAAAGTCACTGAGCACACACTAACCACAAGAACGACTATCTCGACAATCACTTGCAATTAATACCTGATATTGTTCCAACGTACATCAACACATCATACCATACTTTCATCCATTACTTGTCAACGGTTACCAGATACAAAACACACAAAACAACGGTTCTACCACATATTCGCAACAATACAGTGTCCATTCCGCTATATTATTTTTAGCCGCACAACACAATTCTATTAATAGCAACTCCACTACTGCCAATCACATCCGATTCTCCTGACAACATAACCAATAATTACTGAAAATAAAATATTAACGACATGCTATTTTATTCAACAATTATAAACTCTTACTCAATGCACAATAACCACTGTAAAACTATTCAAACAATCATTCACATACTTTAAAATACCACAAAGATACTGTAAAATTGTTATAATTACGTCATTTTTCCTTTGCGACATTACTCTTCCCCTCTTAAAGGAACTTCGTCCCCGAAGTTCACCACCAAATAACTTTCCTGTCCCATAAACCGATACCTATTATACCACATTGACATTACATACGAACCACAATGCAAACTTGACTCATGATAACTGATATACTTCTTGACATTACTCAAATTTGATCCGTATAAATATAAAACCACCGCAAGCGTGTATCCCCCCCAAGATATGCGGTTACCAACTAATAGCCATGTCAGCAATTAATTTATCATACGATTATAAAAATTATGCAACCAATTTATAACCATTGTACATCACATATCTAAGGCAGCTTGATATAGCATACAAAATTATATAAATATCACCGAAAATTGTACAAATTAACCAATGTACACATCCGACTCAAGACAACCACGCCACTTTCTTGACATTACGTAAACATGACTCACATGATAGATATGTATATATATGCAACTGTTGAACCTCACATAACCTAAAACGACATGCTTCATCATCTTAACTTATATGCATAGTGTTGACAATTTTATACATCGCACGACCACACGCAACAACATGACCATCAGTGAGCGTAAACAATGGTATAAGCACATCCAACAAGAAATGATATAACAACATCCAAAAACATGATGATTCTACCAAATTTTAAAACAAAAAGTAGCTGTAACAGTGCTACTCGATCGAGCTCGTAGGGCACTCGATCGAGCTGCACTTACTCGATCGAGTTCATCAGCTACTTGATTGAGTAGGCTGAGATCAGAACACCCCTCAAGTGACACACCTGCAGTTACTCGATCGAGTGAGGGGCACTCGATCGAGTAGCCACAGGTCGAAAAGCCTCCAAAAATAATATTAAAACCAAACATCTATATAAACACGAGTCAGAACACCTTCCCGACTCCAATATCCTGCATAAACTGTCTAAAAGTATCCAAAATATGGCCTTATGGCCAACCATACAAACCAAAGTCTAATAAAGTACCACCAACAAGAGCAAATACTATCCACTACAAACCATGAAACGATAGAAAAAGAAAAGGAGTATCATCACTCCACATCCTGCTCATCCATGACCTCATCACCACCACCACCACCAGATGTGCCCGCTCCTGCTGCATCATATCCAGCAACACCACCAACACCAGCATCCGCGCCCACATGCCACGGGGCCAAGCAACCGTAGGGATATGACTGGGGCTCTCCCCAAGTAGACCTCTCCACGCCGAAAGAGTGAAAAACTCCACTATCGTCCCCAACGCCCCTCCACCACACGGGCTGCGTTGCCTCGGTTCCGATGCCCTGCACATACGCCATCTCATGGAGGTTCCGGAGTGTCAAGGTAGCAGACACCCTCTCCGTGAGCTGGCTCACTCTCATCTCTGGGCTGTAGAAAGGAGGGTAACCGGGGTACTGGTACTGTGGAGGTACCGGCTGCTCGGGCTGAGTGTCAGCCATCCTCTCTCTCACTCGTCGTGGTCCCCTCCCCACTCTAGGCTGGGCATCCTCCGGTCTCACCTGGTCCCCCTTCCTCGACTCGGGCATCACCGTCAAGATATCCGGGTCTATGAGGTAGAGCTGTCTCTGGGGAGTCTCCTCCTCCTCGTCAGAATCGGCAGCTACCACTGCCGCCGGTAAGGGCTCAGTCGCTGGGAGGTGCTCAGGAGCAGGTACACGCATCCAACTCATACCCTACACTCTCCATGGCAACCCACCACCCTCCAAGGTTCTCAACCATTTCTGGTCAAGGAAATACTCACGGTCCAAGGTAGGTACCATAGAGGTCAAAGGGGTATAGGCCGAGGAGGCCTCAAAGGTAGTCAGCCTCTCTGCCAACCGAGTGGTAATGGCACCACAACTCAGAAAATGGGTGTCGGAAGAGGCCATCAAGGCCAAGCTGGCACACACTATGTCCGGGTCACTAAAGGTGACTCTCTGGGACCGGTTGGGGTTAAGGTCCGCCACCAGCAACATGACCTCATGTGAGTTTAACTTACTCACATCCCTCCTCTCATAAAGCAGACAAGTGAAGGCACGGAGGAAAATCTTCAAGGTGACATGTTGGACATCGTTTATCAACATGTTACTCGAATTGGGTGCGGGTTTCCCGGTAAAGCAAGGCATGAGGCTACTAACCCCACACTCAGACGGGATGCTCCTGAGGGCTCCTTTGGCAGGTTTGGCAAGGCCAAGGTAGGTGGCAAACATATCCATGGTAAGAAGAAAACTGGTGTTCATAAGACGGAACTCAATGGTCTGTTCCACTGCATCATACTTAAAGGAACTCATGAACTCAAGGGTCAGAAAAGCATAAGAGTGCTTCCGGAGGCGGTACAACCCAGTCATCCCCAAAGTCTCGAAGACATGCCTAACATCGGTCTCAATCCCCAAGTCAGTCAAGAGAGTCGTGTTGATACAACGGGTGGGTCTCATTTTGCGTCTCTGTAAGGCAACAAAATTATCCCTTTGTGTAAAGTCCACAAAGACAACATACATGTACTCGGGTACTGCTGGGACCGTAGGTCCCCCACTCCCCTCTCCTACCTCGGGCTCAGAAGCCCTCCCCCTCTTGCTCTGACGGGTTCCCACAGTTGGTCTCGGCATCTGTTTTGTAACACAAACTTAGATATACAAACCACATATACTTGAAAGCATGTAAAACATTCATGTAAAACATTCATGTATGATCATGGAAAAAGAGCTACTACGTACACACTTTCACCAACAATCCAGAAATTTTAAGTATAAACTCTCAAATTTATCATCAGACGGTCTCACAGCTGTAAAGATTTTGACAAATATGGCATCAATTAACATCACCACTACCACTTCTGAAAATTAACACTCAAAATAACTTTGTAGATAGGCAAATTTCACAATAATGTAAGACGAATTTTAATTTGGGGCACTTTTAAGACGGAGTTTTAAGGCAAAATTTTAAGCAAAATTCATCAAAATCAACTCCAAATATGATATATACAACATACATTACCCAATTTTCCACCTTTTATATCCAAAAGACAACCAAAAATTCAATTCAAATCTCAAACCCTAGAAATTTCGAGACATACAAACCCCCAAATTGATTCGATTTTTGCATAACTAACATTAATAATTAACAAATTTAAGCAAATAGATCATGTGACGATAATTATAAGCAAGATTGGGCACATATAAATCGAATTTTCAGCATACATTAACATCCTACACGCCTCTAATCAATTAAAACATAAGAATAGGATAAACAAACTCACCTTGATGGATTAGCAAGCAAAAAGGAAAGAAACTAAGCAAGAAAACACAAGATCTAAGCACCAAAGATCACAAGTTTGAGAGCACTTTGAGAGAGTTTTAGGAATTAGGGTTTTGAAAAATGAAAGAATAAGGAAGAAGGAATAGAAAAGAAGGGTTATGAATCACGCGAAATCCCGGATACTATTCACTTACTCGATCGAGTAAGTAGGTTACTCGATTGAGTGGCCTCTCCTTGATCGAGTTGGAGCTACTCGGTCGAGTTTTTCCGCTGGCAGATCCAACTTTTCGACGTTATAACTTCCTAACTAGATCGAATGAGGTCTACTCGATAGAGTAGATAATCTTACTCGGTCGGGCAAGTTTAAGAACGAGGTCAAAAGTTACGGATTCAAGTAACGGTTCCTGCAAAACAACAACTCGTGTCGATTCCAAAGTAAATTCGGAAATCGTCACAGATTATTACATTCATTCTTGTCAAATTACCACTATACTAATGCAATGTATCGATCTAACAAACATATTACTTCGTTCAACATATTTCACCTTATTCTATAACAAACATTACGCAACCAAATAACTACGCTATCAGCTTTCTCATGCATACATTCAACACATTTCTTTACTTCTAACCATGCAATTGCAACTTCATCAATACGACTTCTAATCCTATCATTCCAAGTATTCGTCTAACATTTAACCATGTTACAACAAATTATCGACTAGCTTTCTCAACTTAACTATGCCATATCACGGAAGCATTCAACCATTCATCCATCACACGTACCAAATATTACTTTGACAAATGTTACGAATTATTCAAATCTTACTACTTACCGCCATCACCGCATACAAGTCTCACAACTTCTATACCAATGCACAAGGGACGATTTAAAAAACATTACCATCACTATATTACACCACACTGTCACATATTATAGCCATTCCACCACTTTCACTACGTTCATACACATCTCTACTCAACCACATATTTGCACAGTTCCTCATTACCATTACGCGTACTTGCACAATAAAGACTTTATCACAAACATTCCTAACATAACTATTATACACACTAGGCATACAATTTCCGACTTGATATTCCCATACCCGGTGACTGGCTCAAGCATAATGGGGCCATGATTTTGAAATGAGGGCGCCTACTCACCCAAAATCTAGCATCAGCTGGGGCTCCCAATATACATACACCAGGTTCATTTAATTAGACTTACTACGTTCATTAGGCTCATTTGTTACTGGTTCCAAAATCGTCGCTCTGATACCAATTTCTGACACCCCCATATACCCAGGAGCCTTAACAAGACCTTCCTTAGTATATAAGGGCGTCACCATCTCGGTTGCCCGAGGACAGTAAATATCAAAAGTTGATAAAAGAACAATTAAGTTATTTTACAAGTGATTAACACAACTAACGATATACAAAAGATACAACTCAAAAACACTAACTACTATGTGAACTACTTCTGTCGTGACTCGTGGAAGACTCGTCCCGCCAAGCACCCAGCCATCATCCAAATCACAACCTGCTAAGACAGGCTGCTCACCATAATGGATCACGGCAGACACAACAGAAACAAACAACAAAACAAAACCACACAAGGTCAGTAACTGAAGAGACACACCAACAACCACGGACACAACACATGCACAACAGAACACACACACACACACATCACATCTCCTCCAACCAATCACCGTCACCGACTGTCCACTGGACCAGCCCTGCCAGTGGGGGACCGCAACCGTACCCACCAAATCCTCGCTCATCATACCGAGCGATAAACCCATGTCCATTAATATGCACATCCCCTCCTGTGGCGGGTTCCACGGAGGGCGAACAACAGGCGTGAAGCCACTCCCGCAAGTGACTCCACTCAGCCGAGGACGCACCTCGAGAACCATAGACAAAACAGCACAACACCAACCAATTATCACAATCATCCAACCATACCAACACTACATCAACCAAACATCAAAAGACACTCTAAATAACCAACAGTACTGAGTAGGCGAACCTACCTTTAACCAACAGCAGCGATTCCACATCCGACCAAACTATATCCATCAACCAAGCAAAATACCTATACACACAGTAAAAACATCTATTACTGTTACCGTAACCCTAACTGAAACAACAACAATGATGATGATGATGACGATATACCTACACACAACAAACCGTCGTCAAGACCGCTACCCAACTCAAGCATCTCATCCCATAGTGTAGGCATCCTCAAGGATCTCAAGGCAAGGACTATGGTGAAAGGGAGAAGGAGAGACGACACCTAGGTTTAGGAAATGAAGTGCGGAAATGATTTGCAGTTTTACGAAACACGATTTATAATTCCCCGCTTCAAACCCGTTACTCGATCGAGTACCTAACTTACTCGATCGAGTGACACCTACTCGATCGAGCTCCCAAGCCACTCGATCGAGTAGCCTCAGCTAAATCGAGTCCTACGTAGAACATAGCTCACATCGTCACAAGATATAACCCCTAAGGTTTCCCATGGTCAAAATCAGTGTCTAAGGTCAGTCAATGTTGGTCAACGGGTCCCTAAAAGGACGGGTATTACAATGATGTTGTATTAGATGGTAATTATATGGTTTTGTGATAATAGGAGGTGGTTTCATAGAGGAGTAATATTGATTAGCTGCTTTGTGATGATCAGGTGATTGCTTATTCCAAGTAGGGTTTCCCTACTCGGTTATTGGTTACAAAGTTGTTGGTGTTGGTTATGTTTAATGTTGATCTTTAACATATTGGATTGTATTGGTGTTGTTGTTGTATAATTAGTTGTGTTATGTTTGTGTGTGGTTCGCGAGGCGTGTCTTCGGCTGAGTGGAGTCACTTGCGGGAGTGGCTTCACGCCCTTAATTTGCCCTCTATGGAACCTGCCACAGGAGGGGATGTGTACATTAAGGAACATGGGTTATCGCTCGGATTAGATGAGCGGGGTTTTGGTGGGTACGGCTGCGATCCCCCACTAGCGGCGTGGAATACCTGTTGCGATGGGTGTTCTGGTAGGACTACACACTTTAGCGTGTAGTCAGGTGTGTGGAGATATCATGGAGTTAGGAGTTGTGTGTTGTTTGTATATTGTGTATCTTGCTTTATGTAATCAGTAACTGACCCCAGTTTAAATGTTTTGAAAATTGTGGTGATCCATTCGGGGATGGTGAGCAGTTATGAGCAGGTATGAGATGTCTTGCGTGAGGGATAGTTGGGATGGAGTCATCACCTGTTATTAGAGTCTTCCGCTGTGTCATAAATTTAGATTTCTTTTCAGTTGTTTGGTTTTTTGGGAACTTTTGTATTTGTTTTACAGTTTGGGATTTTGATATTGTAATCACTTAAACTCTTTTACGTATTTAAGTATGTTCTTAATGGTCTATTTGCTGTACATTGCCCCGGGTAACCGAGATGATAGCATTCCCGTGCATTTGGTGGTCCTGGTAAGGCACTTGGTGTATGGGGGTGTTACAAAGTGGTATCAGAGAGAGGTCAGTCCAGTTACAAGAGGGGCAACCATAACCAAGCGAGGGCTTACTCATCGGGATCGGGGTTTAGTGATGGAGCTTCCTATGGGCGTGAGTGAGGTGGTGGTAGTAGCAGCTGGGGTATATCTTGTTACAACTGTGGCGGTATGGGCCACAAGAGACATGAGTGTAATAGTGCTGTGGGAAGGGGTTTTCAGAGGCTATCACAGGGGAGTTTCTCTCATGGTCCGTCTCAGAGTTATGCTAGCAACATGCCGGCTGGGTCATGGAACAATAAGGGTGGTCAGAGTAACAACAACGGGGGATCTAGCCGTAACGACGGTAATTCTTATCAGAAACCGGCAGCTAACAACAACTAGGGGTCGGCTGCCAAGCCATATACTAGTACTAGTACTGTCCAGGGAGGTGGACAAAAGACCAAGGGCAAGTTATTCATGATGGACAAGAAAGCTGCTGCTGATAATGCTCACGTAATCACGGGTACTTTTCTTGTTAATGGTGTTTTTACCTTTGTTTTGTTTGATTCAGGGGCGTCACATTCTTTAGTATCGTTGAGTCATGCTAATCTTTTGGGTTTAAGAGAGTTTGAGTCTGTAAAAGATGAGGTTTTTATACCGCCGGGTGAGTTTGTATCTTGTGGGACGTTGTATAAAGGTGTATCTATGATAGTTGGGCAGGTTGACCTTCCAGTGGATTTGTTAGAGTTTCCTATGGATGGTTTTGAGATGATAGTTGGTATGGATTGGCTGAGTAAGTACAAGGCCAGAATAGATTGTCACCAAAAGAGAGTCTCTTTGAGAGGTCCTAAGGGAGTTAGTGTGTCTTATCGTGGGTTTATTGTCAAACCCAAAGTTAAAGTGATTGCAGCGGTGACATTATCTTATCTGAGGAAGGGGTGCCTTTGATTCTATGTCATGTGAGAGACCATAGTAAGGTGAGTTCGACAGCTGATCAAATACCAGTGGTGGGAAAGTTTCCAGATGTTTTTCCACAGGAGATACCGGGTGTGCCACAAAAAAGGGAGATAGATTTCAGTGTGGAGCTGAAACCAGGGACATGACCAATCTCTAGGGCCCCGTACCGCATGGGTCCTAAGGAGTTGGAGGAGCTAAAGAAACAGCTGGATGATTTGATAGGTAAGGAATATATTAGACCTAGTGTATCCCCGTGGGGAGCACCAGTTCTGTTTGTGAAGAAGAAAGATGGGAGTTTGAGATTATGCATCGACTATAGAGAGCTGAACAAGGTTACAGTAAAGAACAAGTATCCTTTGCCAAGGATAGATGACCTGTTTGATTAGTTGAGTGGGTTAGGAGTCTTTTCCAAGATTGATTTGAGATTAGGTTACCATCAGGTGAGGATTCGGGATGAGGACATACCAAAGACAACTTTTACATCGAGGTATGGTCACTATGAGTACGTGGTGATGCCGTTTGGGTTATCTAATGCAGCAACAGTCTTTATGGATTTGATGAACTGGGTCTTCAGTTAGTTTTTGGATGGGTTTGTGGTGGTGTTCATAGATGATATCTTAGTATATTCCAAGACTAAGGAGGAGCATGAGGAGCACTTGAGGTTGGTGTTGCAGACTTTACGTGACAATCAGCTGTTTGCAATGTTGTCTAAGTATGAGTTCTGGCTCGAGGAAGTTGGCTTTTTGGGGCATGTGATTTCCAAAAATGGTGTAGCTGTGGATCCGGCAAAGATAGAGGCAACAACTAGGTGGGAAGCACCGAAGAATGTGGCAGAGATCAGGAGTTTCTTGGGTTTGGCAGAGTACTATCGTCAGTTCGTGAAAGACTTTTTAAAGATTGCCAGACCTATGACAACGTTGATGAGGAAAGAGAACAGGTTTTGTTGGGATGAAAGTTGTGAGACAACGTTCCAAACATTAAAGGAGCGTTTGACCACAGCTCTAGTCTTAGCTTTACCTGATGGGTGTGAGAACTTTGAGGTATATACATATGCTTCAAAGAATGGGTTAGGATGTGTATTGATGCAGAATGGGAAAGTAATTGCCTATGCTTCTAGGCAATTGAAGCCTTATGAGGAGAACTACCCGACACATGATCTAGAGTTGGGTGCAATTGTGTTTGCTCTCAAGATTTGGAGGCACTATCTGTTAGAAATCTAGATCTCTTTTACTCATCATATTCATATATGCAATGATATTAATTTAGTCATAAAATTAAAAGTGATCTTATGCATGCAAACTATATGTAAAATAAGGAAGAAATCTTCATTCTTACATTGTTTTCGGATCAAAGGGCACAAGAGAGTTCTCCTACTCTCTTGTTCTTGAGCTCTTCTTAAATGGATGAACAAAGGATACAAGTATAGTATCCCTCCCAAGGAATAATACCCAAGATATACTCTTAACAAAATTAATATTATTAATATTAGAATAACATAAATTTAAATAAAATGACCCAAAAATATTTTTGTCCTCTTTGGATTTCGGTCAAGAGGAGGATGAAGAAGGAAGAAATATTTTTATCTCTCTAAAAATATTTTTATGATATTGGAATGAATGAATACACTAGATTTTCATGTAGTGTATGTTGGGAAAATAAGAGAAAACCCTTGGCTTCTCTTATGACCAAACCGGGTAGGGTGAGGGCATTAGGCCAATGCATGGCATTTTTGTCTTACCCATAAAAGTAGGCATGTAAGAGTAGGTATTAGTGTGATAATTATGCTTTTAAACAAAATATAAAACACACTTAAATACACTACTCCACCCTTATATTTCGGTACATATAATGTAACATGGAAAGTCCATTTTACACATTATTTTGTCAATATGTCACATGTTACATGTTGCATGACATTAGGTGCATAAAATGTATTTTTAACAATTAAAAATCAACATATTAACAAAATATGTCACTTATAAACATAACCTAGTAATTCATAATTATTTGTACCGAAATAAATTCCCGAGTTATAAAATACAACATTCTGTATTAATAATAATCAATTCATTCTGTTTCAATTTGTTTCTGTAAACAATAATTTCATCTAAGTAATAAAACAATTCGATCACTTAGACCGTATCTTATTTAATCAGATTATAATGAGATACGTAAATTTTACTTCCAAAATCGTCCATCAATTTTCAAGTAATTTAATTAACTCGTAACGTTATACGATTAATTAAATGATCAATTAAGAGTATTATCCTTTAGGTATGACCTAGGGGATCAACTGATCACCACCGTCGCACGACAGTAATGTCAAACTCTAGTCACCCAATCATTACCGATATGTGTGGACCAGTTGACAGTAAAATTACTTCCCAATTGTATTCTTTAAAATGAGACTTAAACATGTGATCATTATGATCAACAGTTGTGATCGCATTATTGTCGGAGGACACATATTCCAACAATCTCCCACTTGTCCTCGACAAGTGTGCGTCACCAATTCTCTTGTCCTATTACTATCTCCCACTCAATGCAAGGTGTCTTTCAGGTCGTACTTGCAAGTGATCATATCGAGAGTGGTTTCCTCGATCTGGAGAACAACTGATTGACCGGATTTATCCACCATGGATACATTCCGAGCGTGGCCACGCATTTCGTTCATTCGCTCGAGTGGCCCTGAGATATTGTTATAACCCTGACTAGGGGTGGACAATTCCTATCGCACTCATTCCCTTCGACTAGCCACAACCATCATAACCCAAAATATGCCCATTTGACCCCATTTACGAAGGTCGTAGTAACACAAATCAAAGTTAATCTGAAACTGTGCCATCTTAGGCGAATAGTCTTTAGTCAAAAGAATCGACTCATTAGAATACTATAGTAGCTCTCGCTACGACCAGGCTATATAAATTTGTCAGAACTCTATAAGCGGTCATAAGGCCTGACAAAGTGTTCCTAACAGTCTGCCTATGTGATCGACTAGTCATTCTCATATGACTCAATGACACTTGAACTTGCCATCAATCGCATCACACTCTAGTCACTTCGAGATGTCACCTCATACAAGTGACTATGGGCGAATACTATGTTAATCCGTGTTCACTTTAACGGGGTTCAAAAGTCACTACAACGCGTTTGGATGTAACAATGTATAAAGAAAAGATAAAAGACAAATTTGATTATGAACATGAACAAAAAACAACATTTTTATTTCATTTCAAAATCTAACATACACTTGGTACACATTTAAGTCCCATGGACTCAACATGTCCCTCATGCTTAGCTTGCGATAAAGGCTTGGTGAGCGGATCGGCTACGTTGTCATCCGTCCCAACCTTGCAAATCGCTATTTCCTTTCTTTCAATGAAATCTCTTATTACATGATATTTTCTAAGTACATGTCTAGATCTATTACTAGACTTTGGCTCCTTAGCTTGGAAGATCGTCCCACTATTATCACAATAGAGAGTGATGGGATCATTGGCGGTAGGTACTACTCTTAGACCTTCCGTGAATTGCTTGATCCACACAGACTTCCTTGGCGCTTCCGATGCCGCAATGTACTCGACCTCCGTTGTTGAATCATGATTCTGACTTCCTTGAAGCTTCTCCAGCTAACGGCACCACCATTGAGCATGAAAACGAAACCAGCTTGTGATTTCATGTCATCTCTATCCGTTTGAAAACTCGAGTCCGTGTATCCATTAACACGTAGCTCGGTGTCTCCTCCAAACACTAAGATAGAATCCTTAGTTCTTCTCAAGTACTTAAGGATGTTCTTGACGGCTATCCAGTGACTCTCACCTGGATTTCCTTGATATCTACTCGTTATACTCAAGGCATACGAGACATCAGGACGTGTGCATATCATGGCGTACATGATTGATCCAACATCGGAAGCATAAGGGATCGTCTTCATGCGTTCAACATCATGGGGTTCGGAGGGAGATTGAGTCTTGCTCAATATCGTCCCAGTTACCATAGGTACCAAACCCCTTTTAGATTTGTCCATGCTGAACCGTCGTAGAATCTTATCAACATAAGATTCTTGACTTAGTGCCAATATCCTCTTGGATCTATCTCTATGGATCCGGATACCTAATATGCGTTGTGCCTCTCCTAAATCCTTCATTTGGAAGTGGTTACCTAACCACTTCTTAACAGAAGACAACATTGGAATATCATTTCCAATGAGTAGTATGTCATCGACATACAAGATTAGGAACACAACATTGCTCCCACTAAATTTCATGTATAAACATGGTTCCTCAACACTTCGAGTGAAACCATTCTCCTTTATAACATGATTGAATCGATGATTCCAACTTCTAGATGCTTGCTTAAGACCATAAATGGATCTCTTAAGCTTGTACACTTTGTTAGGATTCTTATAATCAACAAAACCTTCGGGTTGTATCTGTAATACCCGCCCTTTTGGAGATCCTTTGACCAGTGTTGACCGACCTTGGGAGCGAGAATAGTCCTAGAAAGACGTACCAAAGTTATCTTGGGTTACGAGTTGGGAGTGGTACTCGATAGAGTAGAGGCTACTCGATCGAGTAGCTTAGTTACTCGATCGAGTAGGGGGTTACTCGATCGAGTAGGTTGGGTACTCGATCGAGTATCGAGTTTGCAGCGAGGGTTTTATATCGCGCTTTGTTAAATCCGCAAATCATTTCCGCCTCATTTCTTCCATCCATCAGTCGCATCTTTCCCTTCCCTTCACCACAAAACCTCCATGGAAGCCCTTTGAAGGTCCTTGTGCCTTAGGAGAGCGTGCTTGAGTCGGGTAGCGGTCTTTTGCCGGGTTTCTCCTTATAGGTATGTCATAATCATCATCACTTTTCCCATTGTTGTGATTAGGGTTTGCTTGATAGTAATAGATAGTTGTTTTGCCCTTATAGGCTTTGCTTGGTTGCTGGTTATGACATGTGCCGGCGTGGATTGGTTGCGGTTGCGTAAAGGTAGGTTCGCCTACTCAGTTTCTGTAGATAGTCTAGTGTGTCGATCGTTGTATCGTTGTTGTTGTGCTGTGATTGCGGTTGTGTGACAGTATGTAGACGATTGTGATTGTGATTGTGAATGTTTGTCTGTGGTTATCGAGATGCGTTCTCGGCTGAGTGGAGTCACTTGCGGGAGTGGCTTCACGCCCTAGTTTCGCCCTTCGTGGAACCCGCCACGGAAGGGGATGTGCACATTAATGGGACAGGGTTATCGCTCGGTATGATGAGCGGGGCTTAGGTGGGAACGGCTGTGGTCCACCACTGGCAGGGCTGGTCCAGTGGACAGTCGGTGACGGAGATGGAGTGAAGTACCTGATTGTGATTGATTTGATTGTGTTGTTTTGTTAGTGGTGGTTAACTTGGTTGTGTCTTATCTCAGTACTGACCTTGTGTGGTTGCCTTGTTTGTTTATGTGTCTGCCGTGATCCCCTATGGTGAGCAGTCTGTCTTAGCAGGTGTTGATGTGGTTGCTAGCTGGAGTCCGGGCAGGGATGAGTCGCCACGAGATTTAATAATTATAGCAAGTAGTCTTTGAGTTGTATCTTTGATATCATTAGTTGGATAGATGGCTTGTAAAGTAATTTAATAGTTCTTTTATCGGCATTTGATTATTACTATCCTCGGGCAACCGAGATGGTAACGCCTTTATATGCTAAGGAAGGCCTAGTTAAGGCTCCTCTGTATATGGGGGTGTTACAAAGTGGTATCAGAGCGACGATTTTGGAACCTGTAACAAATGAAAATAACGAACGTAGTGAGTCTAATAAAATGAACCTGGTGTATGTATAATGGGAGCCCCACTGATGCTAGATTTTGGGTGAGTAGGCGCCCTCATTTCAAAATCTTGGCCCCGTGACACTTAAGCCAGTCACATGGTATGGGAATGTGGAGTCCGTGTGTGTATGTGTGATATGTATGTTAACTGAGTCGGAGTTGCCTCTGGTTAAGTCGGGTCTAGAGTCAATAAGTGTGATAGTGGCATTTAGGCCGTGTCAAGTAAGATACGTGATAAAAGTTACGTAGTAGAGATGCGTGAGAATGTGAAAGTGAATGTCGGGACATGAAAAGTGAAAGTGTTGGTATATGTTATAAGTTTACGGTAGTCATATACGAGGTTATGATTTATATCGTAATTGCTATGATGATAGTAATAGAATAATTGAGTTGTAATTTGAAGCATGGCATATAGTAATGCGTTAATACCTTGTTTATTGGTTGAAATTTTTCCGCTGCGTAATAATTGATTTGTGCAAGATGATTTACTTATGATTGAATGTGGGAAGTGATAGATTAATTTGTTATGAAGTATATGCAATTATATGTCACGTGAAAGAATGAATTAATGTTATTTACATGTTTCAAGTTGAATGAACGCAAATGGGTAGTAATGTGTAAAGTAAGTTCAGGTACAACATGATGGCATAATTATATTTATGAAGGACTCGGCCGCGGGTAAACCGAGTTGGGTAATTGTGTAGCGTAGTGTGGCATACACCTTACTAGTAAGGCGATATTTTATGAGTGGGTAATGATTGTAGAACGTGATTGAATGTGATAATTAGTGCCGAATCCCGAACTTAGTTTGGAATCGACACGCAGTGTTGTTTTGCAGGTATCTTCAAAGTTACTTAGTTCTTCTGACCAAGTACTTAACTACACTTGACCGAGTGCCGGTGCTTACTAGACCGAGTAGACCTCACTTGATCAAGTTAGGAAGCTATGACGTCGGGATGTGGAAATTTCTGCAGACACTCGATGAAATGGCTCCTACTCGATCGAGTAGGGTGGTACTCGATCGAGTACCCTAGGCACTCGATCGAGTAGGTTACTGTGCAGTGTGACATACGGGTTTCTTAAAGCCCCAATTCTTTCCCTTTCTCCTCATTCTTCATCTATATTTCGACACACCTAAACCTTCATTCCTCTCAAAATCTCTCATACTCTTGGGTTAGTAGTGATTCTTGGGGTTAAATTTCCTTGTTTAATTTCGTTCCCTTACTTTATCACTTAATCAAGGTATGATTTCTTCTCTATTTCTATGTTTTTATGCCTTAAACTTGTTGAGGATGATTTTGTAATCTGAAATTTTCGATTTGTATGGATAGATTGTTGCTTTTAATGGTTGAAATATGATTCACATGCCTACTTTTCGTGTTTGTTGGTGATTAAATGCTGTAAATTAGACTAGAAATTTGCAATTAGGGGGCCGAAAATTCAAGGGTTTACGAAATTGAAATTGATTTTTGATTGATTTACATTGATTAGATGATGGAATTAAGTATTATACATTGTTTGTATCATGTTGGAGAATGAATTTTGATGATTTTCACCTTAAAAAGTTGCCTTAAAATTCCGTCTTAAAAGTGCCTTAACTGGAAATTTGCGATTTATATGTGGAATTTGGCATTGTATATGAATGCTTAAGTAAAGGTTGAACTTCAATATGATAGTAATGATGCTAAATGATGAAGAACATGTCGAAATAGTCACAGCTGTAGAGACCGTCTGACAAGCTTACCTGAGTTAATTTCTTTTTCTAATATTGAAGATGATGGTCATATGTCCTAAATTACTTCTCCGCGAACTTGTATACTTGCCTCACATGTTGTTGGAAATGTTGTAGAGTAGCCTTAGAATCATGCTAGGATATTGGAATTCGTTGAACATGTGTATTCACCATGACAAATTTTTCATAGCCGTGGTTTGTGAGTAGTTGTAAACTGAGTTTATATAATTCGAGGAAACTATTGGTGAAATGTGTGTATCTAGTTGAACATTTAACCTTAATGGCATGAGTCATGCACTTCAAATATCAAGCTGGTTGATGAGTTAGTGAACTTTGCTGAGTATATAGAACCCAAATTGCATGAAGTATATGTTTACATGTTTTATACAAAGTTGTTTACATCATGTGCCGAAACAGATGCCGAGACCGACCATAGGGAACCGTCAGAGTAAACGGGGAAGGGCTTCACAGCCCGAACCCGGGGAGGGTAGTGGACCTGTGGTACCCGCAGTTTCGGAGTACCCCAATGTTGTTTTTGTCGATTTCAAGCAGAGAGAGCGTTTTGTAGCTTTACAAAAACGCAAAATGAGACCTACGAGGTGTATAGACACTACTTTGTTGGAGGATTTGGAGATAGAGACGGATGTCCATCACATATTCGAGACCTTGGGTTTTACGGGTTTGTATAGGCTGAGGAAACATACTTATCCTTTCCTAACTTTGGAGTTTATGAGCTCCTTTAGCTATGACCCAGCGGGCCAGACCGTCGAGTTTAGGTTGATGAATACCAGTTTTCTGTTGACTATGGATTTGTTTGCCTCTCACCTCGGGTTGGCCAAGCCACCCAAGGACTCTATCACCGATATCCCAGCCGAGTGCGGTGTCTGCCGCCTGATGCCTTGTCTGACTGGAAAACAAGCTCCCACCTCGAGCAACATGCTGATTAATGACGTTCAGCATGTTACCTTGAGGGTCTTTCTCCGTTCTCTTTCGAACCTCCTTTATGACAGAAAGGATATCAGTAAACTGAATAATCACGAGGTCTTGCTTCTGATGTCTTACCTCAATCCGGAGCGGGCCAGGAAAGTGGTCTTTAATGCTCCTTCCATAGTTTGTGCTGCCCTTGCCTTGATGGCTTCTGCCTCTTCCCGGTACCTGAGTTGTGGCGCTATCGCCACTCGGTTAGCTGAGAAGCTAACCTCTATTGAGGCTTCTTCGGAGTACGTGCCCCAGTGCCCACCATGGACCGTGACTACTATCTCGACCTGAAGTGGTTGAGGACCTTAGCTGACGGTAGCCTAGCGTGGAGGGTGTGGGGCATGAGTTGGATGAAAATTCCAGCTCCTCAACACCTCCCACCGACGGAGCCCATAGAGCCGGCGGTAGTGGCTGTGGATATGGACGATGAGGAGGAGGAGGAGGAGGATGAGGATAGACCCCGCCAGCTGCAGACCTATCTCATCGACGACACCATTCTCGAGGTGATGTCGGAGCCGACGAAGGGCGAGAATGCGGGAGTTGCGGTGGTGGAGAGGCCTAGATTGGGGAGAGGACCCCGTCGAGTGAGGGAGAGGGCCTCGGAGACTAGGCCACAGCCGGTAGCGCCACAGCAGCAGCAACATCCTTTCCCGTGCTACCCTTACCTCGACACCCCGGAGACGCGATCCAGCTACTTAGCAGAGCGAGTGTCATCTACCTTGACACTCAGGAACATTCACGAGATGGCGTACACTCAGGGGATAGGGACCGAGGGACCTCACCCAGTTTGGTGGAGTGGAGTTGGGGACTACTCAGGGGTTTTCCATTCCTACGGGGTGGAACAGTCGACGTGGGGGACACCTCAGTCCTTTGCCTACGGTGGATTGACCCCATGGTATGTGAGCCCGGGAGCAGGAGCAGGAGTTGATGCGGGTGTTGGTTCATTGGGTGCAGGTATGCCTGGAGGTGGTGTGGGTGATGATGAGGTGATGGTTGATCAGCAGCAGCAGGAGGAGTGATACTCCTTATTCTTATCTTTGTTTATGGTAGTTGATGTTGGTAGTATTGTTAGATGTTAGTAGTTGTTTTTCTTTTTTGAGACACGGTTTATGAACTTGTATGGTTGGCCATAAGGCCGGATTTGCTATTTCGACCTTATTACAGGATGATTGGGAGTCGGGGCATCATCCCGACTCAATTTATGTGACGATCATGTATATATATGTTGGTTTATGATAGGTTGTGTAAGAAACTTGGCCTGTAAGTACTCGACAGAGTACCCCGTACTCTATCGAGTAGCTGCAGGAAAGGAAGAGAGAAAGCATTCTGAACTCAGGCTACTCGATTGAGTAGCCAAGACACTCGATCGAGTAGCATGGCACTCGATCGAGTACCCTCACATACTCGATCGAGTAGCACTGTTACAGGAGGTTTTCAACAATTAAAAGTGTGCAATTGTTTTATAATTACAAGTTTGATATTTAACGTGGTTGTTAGTGCTTAATAACATCTGGGAACCGTTAATTTTATATGTTGGAAGTCGTGTTTGAGTTTCCTATGTACCTATTTGTAACAAGTAGTGAAGTGGTGATGGTTTCTTGTTGTTTTTAATATTCCATATGCCATATTTCCATCTATCCTTTGAAGTTACATCCTTCCTTACATTTGGACATACAATGTTAACATGCTTTATCAACGGCGGCTAGTTATTCCGGTGATTTGTGTATGATTTCTAGGTTATCAAGCACATAGTTAGTAAGTAACGTCCATAACAAATAATATAGCTTTTAACTAATGTAATGCTACAAGTAATAGGTAATGTGTCTTGTGATGTTGACGGTGAACTTCGGGGACGAAGTTCCTTTTTAGAGGGGAAGAGTAACGTCGCGAAAGGAAAAGGCTGCTTTGAATTATATTTTGCTTGTTTATAATGTTTTATTGGTATTATGTGATTACTTTAGTTCTATAAGTGAATGTGTTGTATATTTCAAGGGGCGGTCATGAATAAATAGTTATGGTGCAATGAATCGTAATTGAATCACGTTGTTGAGTAACATGGTGGCATTAGTTGTACAGCATGAAAATTGATATGAGACATGTTCTGGATTGATAGTCTGATAGTTGTTACCATATGTTGGGTGATCGTGGACTGTGCTTTGCATCGTGAAAGTGATGTTTTATATATATAGAGTAACGGTTGACGGTGATAATGTGCGTATGATAGTAGTAAGAGTCGTTACGAGTAGAGCGTAGACAGTGATGATGATGACATGGGGGGATGGTATTTCTGGGGAGTCATGACTCGAGTGGGAAGAATAGCAGTGTCGTGTTTTTCCGTGTCTTATATGTTGGGATAGGTGAGTTGAACTTCGGGGACGAAGTTCTTTTAAGGGGGGAAGACTGTAATACCCGCCCTTTTGGAGATCCTTTGACCAGTGTTGACCGACCTTGGGAGCGAGAATAGTCCTAGAAAGACGTACCAAAGTTATCTTGGGTTACGAGTTGGGAGTGGTACTCGATAGAGTAGAGGCTACTCGATCGAGTAGCTTAGTTACTCGATCGAGTAGGGGGTTACTCGATCGAGTAGGTTGGGTACTCGATCGAGTATCGAGTTTGCAGCGAGGGTTTTATATCGCGCTTTGTTAAATCCGCAAATCATTTCCGCCTCATTTCTTCCATCCATCAGTCGCATCTTTCCCTTCCCTTCACCACAAAACCTCCATGGAAGCCCTTTGAAGGTCCTTGTGCCTTAGGAGAGCGTAGCTTGAGTCGGGTAGCGGTCTTTTGCCGGGTTTCTCCTTATAGGTATGTCATAATCATCATCACTTTTCCCATTGTTGTGATTAGGGTTTGCTTGATAGTAATAGATAGTTGTTTTGCCCTTATAGGCTTTGCTTGGGTGCTGGTTATGACATGTGCCGACGTGGATTGGTTGCGGTTGCGTAAAGGTAGGTTCGCCTACTCAGTTTCTGTAGATAGTCTAGTGTGTCGATCGTTGTATCGTTGTTGTTGTGTTGTGATTGCGGTTGTGTGACAGTATGTAGACGATTGTGATTGTGATTGTGAATGTTTGTCTGTGGTTATCGAGATGCGTTCTCGGCTGAGTGGAGTCACTTGCGGGAGTGGCTTCACGCCCTAGTTTCGCCCTTCGTGGAACCCGCCACGGAAGGGGATGTGCACATTAATGGGACAGGGTTATCGCTCGGTATGATGAGCGGGGCTTAGGTGGGAACGGCTGTGGTCCCCCACTGGCAGGGCTGGTCCAGTGGACAGTCGGTGACGGAGATGGAGTGGAGTACCTGATTGTGATTGATTGGATTGTGTTGTTTTGTTAGTTGTGGTTAACTTGGTTGTGTCTTATCTCAGTACTGACCTTGTGTGGTTGCCTTGTTTGTTTATGTGTCTGCCGTGATCTCCTATGGTGAGCAGTCTGTCTTAGCAGGTGTTGATGTGGTTGCTAGCTGGAGTCCGGGCAGGGATGAGTCGCCACGAGATTTAATAATTATAGCAAGTAGTCTTTGAGTTGTATCTTTGATATCATTAGTTGGATAGATGGCTTGTAAAGTAATTTAATAGTTCTTTTATCGGCATTTGATTATTACTATCCTCGGGCAACCGAGATGGTAACGCCTTTATATGCTAAGGAAGGCCTAGTTAAGGCTCCTCTGTATATGGGGGTGTTACAGTATCATGTACACCTCCTCTTCTAAATGCCCATTTGGAAAAGCGGTTTTGACATCCATTTGCCATATTTCATAATCATGAAATGCGGCGATCGCTAACAAAATCCGTATGGATCTTAGCATGGCTACGGGGGCGAAGGTCTCATCATAATGGAGACCTTGGACTTGGGTAAATCCTTTTGCCACTAGCCTAGCTTTTTAGACATCGTCATGTCCCTCTATGCCATTCTTGACTTTGAATATCCATTTGCATTGAAGAGGTCTTGCCCCTTTAGGCAAATCTACCAAGTCCCAAACTTGGTTTTCATGCATAGAATCCATTTCGGACTTCATGGCTTCAAGCCATAAGGAGGAATTTGGACTAGAGATTGCGACCTTGTAGGTGGCGGGCTCGTCACTATCTATAAGCAACACATCGAGTGTTCCATCTTCTTCGATAAGTCCCACATATCGATCGGGATGGCGAATAACTCGGCCCGTTCTTCTAAGAGGAGGAGGAATAACCGCGTTAGACGACGAAGGAACTTCTTCTTGCGTCTCTATCTCGGTTTGTGGC
This sequence comes from Silene latifolia, assembly GCF_048544455.1. Classification (NCBI taxonomy): domain Eukaryota; kingdom Viridiplantae; phylum Streptophyta; class Magnoliopsida; order Caryophyllales; family Caryophyllaceae; genus Silene; species Silene latifolia. Next base: position 113,691,986 of record NC_133527.1, on the reverse strand, counting down.
TCTTGAACTTCATCAAGTTCAAAATTTCTCCCACTCTGTCCCCTAGAAATAAAATCACTTTCTAGGAAGACAGCATCTCGAGACACAAACACTTTGTTCTCTTGCGGCTTATAGAAGTAATAGCCTCGTGAGGCCATGGGATATCCTACAAAAATGCATTTTTCGGATCGTGGTGCCAACTTATTATCATTTTTAATTTTGACATAAGCATCACAACCCCAAATTTTCATATGGGATAGATTTGGAACCTTTTCTCTCCATATCTCATATGGAGTCTTTTCAGTTGCTTTGGTTGGACTTACGTTCAAATATTTTATTGCGGTTTGAATCGCAAATCCCCAAAACGAGTTCGGTAACTCGGTTTGACTCATCATGGATCGAACCATATCAAGTAGGGTTAGATTCCTCCTTTCGGCAACACCATTGAGTTGTGGTGTTCCGGGTGGAGTAAGTTGTGATATAATACCACAACCCTTCAAGTGTGAATCAAATTCAAGGCTAAGATACTCTCCACCACGATCGGATCGTAGTGCCTTAATCCTTTTGTTCAATTGGTTCTCTACTTCGTTTTGAAATTCTTTGAATTTCTCAAACGCTTCACTTTTATGTTTCATCAAATAGATATACCCATATCTACTCAAGCCATCGGTGAAGGTTATGAAGTAGTCATAATTTCCACGAGCGGTGATACTCATTGGTCCACACACATCGGTATGTATGAGTCCTAATAGTTCACTAGCTCGTGTCCCTTTACCACTAAAAGGATTATGAGTCATTTTGCCAAGTAGGCAATATTCGCATGTACCATATGATTGATAATCAAATGGTGTAATCACATTACTTGAAATTAATATTTTAATGCGATTCTCATTTATGTGACCTAATCGACAATGCCAAATGAACGATTCATTTGGGTCACTTGATTTGAGTTTCTTTGATTGAATGTTATAGATATCATTAATTGGACTTGAGGTCTCTAAAATGTAAATGCCATTGATGGAAGAAGCTTGGCCTATAACCAAATCATTCCTTGAAATAGTACAACGATTGTTCTTAATGACAAAACAAAAACCATCCATGTCTAGCATGGCGATTGAAATAATGTTTTTAGAGAGTGTGGGCACATAAAAACAATTATGTAAATACAACTCAAATCCATTAGGCAAAGCTAATACATAAGTTCCTTTGGATTCGGCCGCTACTCGAGCTCCATTTCCAAGGCGTAGATCCACATCTCCTTTGCTAAGCCTCTTCACGTCTCTTAAACCCTATAAATGATTACAAAGGTGAGAACCACAACCGGTATCCAGTACCCATGTCGTAGTGGAAGTATAATTTATATCAATAACATAAATTTCCTTAGGAATTTTACCTTTTGGAACGATGATTCCTTCCCTTATATTTCGCAAATATACGGGACAATTCCTAAGCCAATGTCCCATGCCATAACAATAATGGCACTCATCATCAACTTGCTTGAAGTTTTTGATTTTCTTTCCCTTCTTCTTGAACCTTTTGCCCTTTGAAGCAAGGATTTGATTGCTTGAGCTCCCACTAGTTTTGGCATCTTTACCTTCCAGAGACAAAGATCCTATAGATTGTATGAGGCGGTCTTCCTCAGACGGGCTCACACGAGATCTAGTAGTAGTAGGTGGTTTAGTAGAAGTGATGAAGTTAAGGTTTCCATCCGAACCTATCGCAAAATGAAGCTCTCTAGTGGTGTCGAAATCATTGTTGGAGCAAACGTCGTCAAAAACATTGTGGTATGACTCAATAGTTATCGGTGCGGTAGCATTTGATTGATTTATTGTAATGAACTACAAGTATGGAGGAAAAGGAAATATTAACATTTGTCTTTTTAAATCATTCTTGTAAATAAATTAACAAGATATGAACATTTATATAGTGACCTCTACCCAACTATTATAAATGATTCCAAGACCCAAATTCATATTAATTTAGGACACGGTGTGCCGAAATACCCTTTATTAACATAACTCGGTGGATTAACCTCTTAATCGATTCTACTTTTAGAACTCTTGGTTGATAAAATTACATTAATATTTATCTCTAGCCCGAAACACATCCGGAAATCGTCGTGAATACTTTCGTTGAGTACAACCCAAATTTCGAATAAATGTGTCCATGATCCAAACTCATACCAACTTAGGGCACGGTGTGCCGAAATACCCCTCATCAACATAAATTCGGTGGATAGACATTTATCACCCACTTCCCCTACGTAACAAGGTTTGTACCCCGGTAGGGCCGAGTGCACTCCCTCGCGAAATAGGTTTTCATGGTTTCTACTATTTGGTAAGGCTATGTCTCAATTGATTGTTTTAGCGAGAGGTCATGTCAATTTATTATCTATCACGTTTTAAGTGAACTAAAGCGGTGAACTACGATAATTCTAATTGACACGGTCGAAATACTCGATTAAATGATAATGCATGTTTTAGTTATGGCGATTTAGCGATGCATGCAACATATAAATAAAATGCAAAACATAAAATAAATCCTAGTATGGCCTTCCTAAAATAGAAAATCTAATTAACTATTACATATTCGGAAACCAACTCTATTGGTCCCTTGAACTTCGGTTATTGGCACGCATCTCGAGGTAACACCTTCTTTATGTATCGCCTTCTTGAGTGACACCGTCTTCAAGGAACTCCGAAATAAATAAATTACATAACAAATTACATAATTTCCTATTATACATTTGTAATTAAAATAAAATAAATCTATTAAATTACAAAACGGTGATACGAGATCACAATAAATTACAACCGAATCGTTATTCCCATACATTTCGGGTAATACCAATTAAAACTAAGGCCATACTAAGTAAAAATTACATAATTCAAAAATTACATAAAATTAAATTATGACAATCATAAATAAAATGCAGCATTATAATATGTATGAACATGCCCAATTTTATGCTAAATCGCCTTTAAGGAGCCAATATCGTATATTACACGGTTTTTACGGATTTGCGTGATTCAACGTTTTAAAATCACAATAAATTATATAAATTCATATTTATGCATAAGTTAATTACCCTAACCTCTTAGGACTCAAAATTAGTCTCCACTAATTATTTGACTATAATTAACTCATATTTCTTAAAATTGTTCATTAATGGACCTAAAAATACAATAAAAATGCTATAAACTTCAAATAAATCACAAAAATTCCAAATAAATTCAAAATTTGAAACTTAAACTTATGAACATTCTGGAAAAATACCATGACACTCATAATGTTAAAAAAACTTAGGTTAAAATTTCGTAAAATTATCGGAAAAACTATGTTGCGGTTTATCGAATTTATCAATAAAAATCATAAAAATATGAGAAAAATTATATTCACCAAGTTTTCAATTTTAGATCTGAAAAAGATAATAAAATGCAACATGTGACGTTTTTCCTTAGTCATGGGGTATGTTTTAGCAATTATTCACTAATTAAGTCACTATTTATGCTATTTTTCATCAAAAATCCATAAATCATGCATAAAGACTTCAATATAGCCTATTATTTTAAACACATCTTATAAAATTACATGTGACAACATACTAAATTTCTATGACCAGATTTGAAATTTATCTCATATTAACCTATTTTCCATTTAAATTCGATTTTTATCATGAAAAATCCAAATTTCGAGCATAAGAACTCCAAAAATTATGAAAATTTACAGGTCATCTAAAAATAAAACATGTGTTAACATATCCAAAAATCACTGGAAAATTCGAAGTTTAGCTAATTTTAGTCCGAAAATGACATTTTAATCATAAAATCATATTTTTAATGCCATTATTATATAAGATGAACAATAAAAATCCATAAATTAACCAAAATATCCTAAATACATTTTAGGATCAGAAACTTTAACATGCATAAAGTAATTTCGTGATATATCATAATAACACAAATTTACAAGTTTTATATGTTAATCGTATAACTCGGAAAAACTATAACCGATTTGCATGCAAACAACCAAGGCTCTTGATACCGCTTGTTAGAAATCTAGATCTCTTTTACTCAACATATTCATATATGCAATGATATTAATTTAGTCATAAAATTAAAAGTGATCTTATGCATGCAAACTATATGTAAAATAAGGAAGAAATCTTCATTCTTACATTGTTTTCGGATCAAAGGGCACAAGAGAGTTCTCCTACTCTCTTGTTCTTGAGCTCTCCTTAAATGGATGAACAAAGGATACAAGTATAGTATCCCTCCCAAGGAATAATACTCAAGATATACTCTTAATAAAATTAATATTATTAATACTAGAATAACATTAACACTAAGGGCGTCAGTTGTAGAGGGCCTTTTGCGTCGGTTTTGGACTGACGTATATCGAGGGGTCGTATTTGACAGGCGTCAGTTGTGGAACCGATGCAAAAATTTTACCATTTACGTCAGTTGTGTTTTAAAAACTGACGCAAAAGGGTGTCATTTGCGTCAGTTGTATCAATAGAATGGACGTAATTGACTGTTACAACCGACGCAAATAGTTCTTATTCGCGTCAGTTCTTCAAATAACTGATGCATTTGCTTTTATTTTTTGCGTCAGTTCTACCAAAAACTGATGCAATTGATATTTATTTTGTTTTAGTGGCAATTCATTTAACCATTTGCGTCATTTGTTATCAGGATGCAATTGATGTTTTTTCTGTAAATAAAAATTTGCTACCGAATTTTTGGCAACACCACCCCGTAAAACTGACAATTCGAATACAAAAACTTGAACGCCTACAACAAAAAATCCAACCAACCACCAATACATCACGTGTAAAGCAACATTATATTTCATTCAACCCAAAAACGTTACAAATATAATCCAATGTATACCAAATCTCACAAGCGTCTTAGTTACTAAGCTAATCTATACTAAATGTTTACTCAACATCTACTAGCCAAATTCATATCGTTGATTGGCATGGTTGAAAAATGAATGTGTGGACGTGATGTCATCCTCGACCAAGGTAGCGCCAATGGTTCCAAAACTGCACAGCAAATACAATGTATCAAAAAGAACTTTACGGTCTTTACGAAATATGTGCACGAAAAAGAAAAGTAGAAATGCCTTTGTAAAAAAACAGGAGAGATTTGATGTGTGTGACCACCAAGCTAAGATGGAGTAGATACCTTAAGAGGCAATTCGACTTGGTTCAAAGCCGCAAGTACCATTGATTTATCAGCAATTCAAATTCAACAAATACTAAACAATTCATGAGAGACGTGTATGCCGGAAGAGAAACACTATGAACATCAAGCAAAGTATCTAAATTGCAATAATCCAAATTCAACAAATACTAAACAATTCATGAGACATCAAAATATTTTTCCACAAACATAAATGCTAATAGATGTTAACATCGAAACCCTAATTAATCAAGTTCCTCAATTAAACTCTAAAGACTATAATTAATAAAGTAAGTATGCGAGTAGAGAGTTGGACCAACAAATACTAAACAATACTCCCTCTATTTTTTTATATATGACTTTCTCACATTTTGAGACACTCCCTTCTCTCTTCAATATCTCTAAAAATATAAGACTAAATATTATGATATATATACTCATATGGAAGAGCTTTTCATAAGGAATTTAATGGTACCATTTTTATATTTTTTGAACAAATATATTTTTGTAAATATTAAAGTCAAAGGCTTACCTCGTAAATGCAAAACGTCCTATATAAAAAAAAGGAGGGAGTATTAACTTGAAACAAACTAATTGAATATGGTCTGTTGGGCAAACAAATACCAACTAATCCAAAACAAAATCAACCAAATAATAGATGACTTGTTTCAAAGTAGCATAAAATCTGAAAAATGAATAGCATAAAATCAGGGGAAACTTACTCAGAGTTGATGAAGACAATAGTTGGGCGACAGCAAAGAAGGAGTTGCGCAAAAATACACGATACTAAATCCAGCAGCTAAGAGATCAAATAATGGGACTAACTGACTTGAATTGTAAATGCTCGGGAAATAAAAGGGTTAAGATGTCATACTCATTAATAATACTGTAAGTACGGAGGACCTTGTCTATACAATAGTTATAAAAGCTCCCTAAAACAGCACCAATAACTCCAAGAAAAATGACTGCCAGTATATCGTAAATGCCATATGTCGTTACTTCTGCTGCCCTTATGTCATACATAATCAGCCCACCCTCACCAAACAGACCACATTTTCCAGTCCAGCAATACCGAATAAGGCTTCTTAAAACTATACCAAACGTTATAATGATCGACGAGAACAATTACCTGGACACGGTTGAAACCCTTCGTGACATTTATCCATTTTCTTCTAGATAACCCCATGGCCCGACGTTCCAGCAAGAATGACCACTTTTGGTATGGAGTAACTTCAAGGAAATAAGGAACCTGAAATGTCCCTTTATACTTAAAAGATAACCCTTTTTTTTCAATAATCCTATTTGACCACTTACAATTTGCTTATTTTATTACTGTATGAAGACAGTAATACTACTAAGAAAGCAGAACACCCTACTTTCGAGAACCAGCCTGTCCAAGTAAATTGACTACGCAAGCACCAGTATGTACAATAGGCCCTTCCTTACCAATGACAAACGCAGCAGAAACACCAAGAACAGAACCAAAAATCTAATCAAATTGTATTATGTTAGTTCAAAGAAAAAAAAAAACTGAGTACAAATATAAACAAACAACGGTTTCCCAGGGAACTAACGTAAAACGCTTTTCACATTGGCCATAAACTGTGAACACAAATCGATCCTAACATAGAGCAATATTCAAGTTGGCTCTAAAGAACAACCAACGTTGTTCAATATCCCTAATTAACCTAACCCTAAATTTTGAATCAAAGGTGGAATAAGGGGTGGGTTGATACTAAACATTCTCAAACCGAATTGCAAACATTCGAATTACAGCTAGATCTGCCACAAAAATCAAATTACGCAAAAACGATCAAAGATTGAAGAATTAAGATTGAATACAAATACCTAGAATAGTTATTGGTGGTATCAAATTAAGCAAAAACAATCAAATTAAGCATGAGACCGTAGGGCAGCGATGTTGGTGTTGAAGAGCAGCGATTGGCAGAACGACGCCAGCGACGGTAGAAGCACGGCAGTAGATAGGGTTTGGCAGAAGAATGTCAATAGATTGAAGATAGAAAAACTCTGCTCGGGCCGATAACGTAGGACACGATGGTGGCCAGTGGTGGTGGTGCGATGATCGAGTAGCCACCAGGGTGTTTGGTGATGTGAGGGAAGAATATGGGTTGAGTAATTGGGAAATGAAGGGTTTTCTTTTGAGAAGCTGAAGCGTGAGTATATTTGTTGATTTTTTTCCCTTTAATTATTATAATTTGTATCGGTTTCACAAAAAACTGATGCAAAAACATAATTTCAAATAAGTCGGTTATATAACATAACTGATGTATTTGATCAAATACGTCAGTTTTTACTATAACTGACGTATTAAATACGTCAGTTTTGTCTAAGAACCGACGCAAAAAGCTTGGCTATAGGGCCAAAATATATTCCCGCCAAAATTAAGTACTTTTTGCGTCGTGTTTTGTAGAACCGACGTAAATCAATTGACGCAATAGGGGTTTTTTCTACTAGTGTAATTTAAATAAAATGACCCAAAAATATTTTTGTCCTCTTTGGATTTCGGTCAAGAGGAGGATGAAGAAGGAAAAAATATTTTTATCTCTCTAAAAATATTTTTATGATATTGGAATGAATGAATACACTAGATTTTCATGTAGTGTATGTTGGGAAAAATAAGAGAAAACCCTTGGCTTCTCTTATGACCAAACCGGGTAGGGTGAGGGCATTAGGCCAATGCATGTCATTTTTGTCTTACCCATAAAAGTAGGCATGTAAGAGTAGATATTAGTGTGATAATTATGCTTTTAAATAAAATATAAAACACACTTAAATACACTACTCCACCCTTATATTTCGGTACATATAGTGTAACATGGAAAGTCCATTTTACACATTATTTTGTCAATATGTCACATGTTACATGTTCCATGACATTAGGTGCATAAAATGTATTTTTAACAATTAAAAATCAACATATTAACAAAATATGTCACTTATAAACATAACCTAGTAATATATAATTATTTGTACCGAAATAAATTCCCGAGTTATAAAATACAACATTCTGTATTAATAATAATCAATTCATTCTGTTTTAATTTGTTTCTGTAAACACTAATTTCATCTAAGTAATAAAACAATTCGATCACTTAGACCGTATCTTATTTAATCAGATTATAATGAGATACGTAAATTTTACTTCCAAAATCGTCCGTCAATTTTCAAGTAATTTAATTAACTCGTAACGTTATACGATTAATTAAATGATCAATTAAGAGTATTATCCTTTAGGTATGACCTAGGGGATCAACTGATCACCACCGTCGCACGACAGTAATGTCAAACTCTAGTCAGCCAATCATTACCGATATGTGTGGACTAGTTGACAGTAAAATTACTTCCCAATTGTATTCTTTAAAATGAGACTTAAACATGTGATCATTATGATCAACAGTTGTGATCGCATTATTGTCGGAGGACACATATTCCAACACTATCTTTATGAAGCGACCTTTAAACTGTTTTCAGATCATAAGAGTCTCAAGTATATCTTTACTCCAAAGGAGCTGAACATGAGGCATAGGAGATGGATGGAGCTGATAGGGGACTATGACATGGATATCAAATACCATGAAGGGAAAGCAAACGTGGTTGCTGATGCGTTGAGTAGAAAGAGTGTGCATTCTCTATGCACAGCTATGTCCTTGACGAGGTTGAGAGATGAGGTGGGGAAGATGGGGATACATATGATACAAAAAGGGGATGCTAGAGGAGACTTGATAGTGGAGCCAGACCATTATGATGATATTCGCAGGAAGCAGGCTCTTGATCCTATGATTGAGAAGTGGAGAGCTGGAGTAGAGAAAGGGACAGTGTCTCGGTTCTCTATTCATACAGATGGGAGTGTTCGCTTTGATGGGAGATGGTGTGTTCCTAATGATGAAGAGTTGAAAAAGATAATTATGACAAAGGCCCATTGCACACCGTACAGTACATCCAGGTGGTGACAAGTTGTATAAAGATTTGAAGAAGACTTTCTGGTGGCCTGGGAGGAAGAGGGAAACAACAGATTTTGTGGCTTGATGTTTGACATGTCAGAGAGTTAAGAGAGAGCAACGACGACCACAAGGTAAGATTCAGTCTCTTGAGGTACCTGAGTGAAAATGGGAATCTATCTCTATTGAGTTTATAGTGGGTTTACCGAGGAGCCAACAAGGTAACAACATGACATGGGTGATACTTGACCGTTTGACTAAGTCAGCTCACTTTATTCTGATGAAAGATACTTGGAGTAAGGTTCAGTTGGCTAATGGGTAAAGGAAACATGTGGCGAGGTTACATGGAGTTCCTAAGGACATTGTGTCAGATCGGGATGCGAGGTTTATTTCTCGATTTTGGAAAGAGTTACAGGGGATGATGGGAACTACCTTGATGATGAGTACTGCTTTTCATCCTGCAACAGATGGGCAGACAAAGAGGACTATCAAGACCTTGGAGGATAGGTTGAGAGCTTGTGTGATGGAGTTTGGTGGTAGCTGGGAGGATAGGCTGGATCTGATTGAGTTTTCTTATAACAACAACTATCACACGAGTATTGGGATGGCACCGTTTGAGGCTTTGTATGGGAGGAGGTGTAGGAGTCTGATTTGCTGGGTTGACAGAGCTGAGGCAGTGGTTTTAGGACCACAGATGGTACAGGAAATAATAAAACAAGTCAAGGTGTTGGTGTTGGTTGTGTTTATTGTTGATCTTTAACATATTGGATTGTATTGGTGGTGTTGTTGTATAATTGGTTATGTTGTGTTTGTGTGTGGTTCACAAGGCGTGTCCTCGGTTGAGTGGAGTCACTTGCGGGAGTGGCTTCACTCCCTTGATTCGCCCTCTGTGGAACCCGCCACAGGAGGGGATATGCACATTACGGAACATGGGTTATCGCTTGGATTAGATGAGCGGGGATTTGGTGGGTACGGTTGTGGTCCCCCACTGGCGGCGTGGAATACTTGTTGCGATGGGTGTTCTGGCAGGACTACACACTTTAGCGTGTAGTCAGGTGTGTGGAGATATCATGGAGTTAGGAGTTGTGTGTTGTTTTTATAATATGTATCTTGCTTCATGTAATCTGTAACTGACCCCGTTTTAAATGTTTTGAAAACTGTGGTGATCCATCCGGGGATGGTGAGCAGTTATTGAGCAGGTATGAGATGGCTTGCGCGAGGGATAGCTGGGATGGAGTCATCACCTGTCATTAGAGTCTTCCGCTGTGTCATAAACTTAGATTGCTTTTCAGTTGTTTGGTTTTTGGTAACTTTTGTATTTGTTTCACAATTTGGGATTTTGATATTGTAATCACTTAAACTCTTTTACGTATTTAAGTATGTTTCTTAATGGTCTATTTGATATACATTGTCTCGGGTAACCGAGATGGTAGCATTCCCGTGTATTAGGTGGTCCTGGTAAGGTACTTGGTGTATGGGGGTGTTACAACGTCACCCACGATCCATAAATTGTTACACACTCACAGGGTCCTCAAAATTCCCTTTTTCTGCCGTAAAACTCGTCCATAACTTAACATGATACTAATTCCCAACATTCCATACTTACTGCCCTGATAAAGATTATGAACCACCTGTAGCTTCTAGCTCAGTATACACATGCTCCCCCAATTACTTGCCACAACTATGTCAACAATGCCTCATCTAAAACAAAATCGAAAGTATTCCCACAACATCCCACAAATATGTCCCATCAACAAAATATCACTGTTCTATGACAACAACAGCCTCATGCGCAACTCTCTTCCATATTATACTCTACTCTCACCCACAAGCCGAAAATCACAGGAAACAACAGTAAATAGAATAACAATCTATATGCCCATACTATGCTGGCATATACTACAAAAATTGATGTAATGCAACATTTCATCTGCAACACTTTGTTTTTTATGTTGCATTTTAGTTAATCATTCAACACTTTATTTAAAAATGTTGCTTTTATTGATATAGGGCATCACTTTAAGAGAAGTGTTGCATTGTATTGTTATAAATGCAACGTTTTGACACAAATGTTGCATTTTGTCGCAACACTTTAAGCAACAATAGCAACATCACTAGTACAATTAGTCCTATTGACATCGCCACAATAACATCGCTTTTAGTTGAAACGATGTAAATGTTGGTAAATAACATCGATTCTTTCAAAAACCGATGTTAATTGATTGCATTTTTTTTATTTATGTCGGTTACTTTTAAAAAGCAATGTAATAGAATATTAGTATCAACAGTTCTAACATCGGTTTTGTTAAAATCGATGTGAAAGCAATTAAGCATTCTCATCTGTTTAACATAAACGCTGTAACAAAGAGAATTTGGTTAATGTACACAAACCAACGCACGCCTAGTAGATTGTTCATCTCCCTAAACCCTAACATTTAACCCCAACTAAAAATAAGATTACCATCTCACTACTACAATATGGAGAAAAAGCATCATTAATAAATAACCAAGAATTGTGTTATATGGTTTCTTAGGTAAAAGAAACCATTTTTCAACAATAGATGGTTACTTATCAATATCAAAGAAACCATTTTACTGAAAAATGGTTTTTGGTATTAAAATATAGTTTTAAAACCCAAACCACAGCTCCCTTGCTCATAACTTCATCTACCTTCACTCGACGACTTCGCTCTGAAAAATGAATCCCTCTCATTCCTCTCAAAACTTCCGTCTCCTAAACACGACACACAGTCGTCATCATAAACTCGTTGGTCGTTCTTTTCTTTGTTAGCAGCCCTCTCCGCTACCACTAGTCTACTCTTGCTTAGGCCAGAAGCGCTCAGCCGCAGTTTAATCAATTACAAAGGTTTTCCCTCAAATCTCAAATCTCAATTTTTTATTAACAAATTCAGATTGGTGAGTTATACAATCTCTATTCGACTTATTACCATTAAATTGTTAGTCTATTTCTGTAATTTTAACTGTAAATGGGCTTATTCTTTGATTTCTTTAACTAAAATTCCCAATTACTCAAACCCTAATTTGTTAAATTGATTTTATTTTCATTTTTCCTCCTTTTTCTCATCAATTATATCATTATTTGGTTGTTGATAATTGATATCTCCGATTTTTATTGTTTTGTTTTCTTTACTAATCGATGAATTGGTACATAGTTTTATAGGGTAATTTGATACGGACCACAAATTATAGTTTTTGTGATTTAATCAATATGTTTTTACTTTTATATCTTTAATAAATAATTTCTCTTTATTTTGATTTGTGAAATCAGGGGCACAAGGGATAAAAAGGATGTTGAATTGTTGATACTCCACTACCCTGGCTAGTGTTTGTTACAATAATCAGGTATTGCACTTATTAGTCGCTCAAAACTTTGTCAATTAGCTTTGTTTTGGACTTTTGGTTAATGTATTTGATTTTAGTCGAGAGTCACATGGATTAAAGCCTTACGGATGACAATTCTTAATGACATTTTTGGCTTATAAACATTTGATGTACAATCTATTTAGCAATCCCCTGTTGTTGTTTGTATCATAAGATTGACTATTAATAATGTGCTTTGACCATTTCATAATTTGATGACTTGGATTCCTTGGATTATATGCATCTTTGGCAAGCAAGCAAGTCTTTTGTTCTACTTTCCGTAAGCTAAGACATTCTACATTCCAATTTATTTTTATTGGAGTTCTTTTTTTTAGCAATAATGATACGTTCTTATGACTTTTAATCGCTTTTTGTTTTTGATATAATTCAGGCTGTTACAGTTAGAGGTCTAGCTATAAAATGAGTTCAATGCTACATAAAGGTGAAGTAACTTGTTCCTTTTGATTCTGTTTGTAAGTTGAGTCGACCCGTAGTTTCATCTAAGCTTTGTATACATTGTGGGAGCTTCTTACTAGTGCTGAGGTATATAGGATTGTTCTCCCTTCCTATTTCCTATCATCCACTTTCCTATCCCTCCATCTTACTCATGCTATTTCCCTTTTCATGTGTATCCAAACAAAGTTTAATGTCGCTAGATCTTCCTCATGCTATTTCCCCTAACTATTAGGGTTTGTTACAACTTACAACCATGAGGTATTGCACTTATTAGCTATGTTACTCTGACTCGGCTTCAAGTGTCGGATACCTTTGTTTTCAGCAAAATATTCGAGTTTTTGGTCTAAAATGAAGTGTTGAAGTGCCGGATTAACATCGCTTATTAGTCGCTTAAAACTTTACCAATCAACTCTGTTTTGGTTAATGTATTTGTTTTAGTGGAGAATTACTTGATTTTGCCCTGGTCCGAGTGATGTTTGTTCTAGGAATGAAGAGCAATTCAGATGACTAAATGACTATTCATGACTAGTTGCTTCAATTCCCCCGACTTTACTATAACATAATGATGTAAATGTTGCATCTATTGTTTCCGTCTCGTGTAAAATAATTTTGTACAAGTTGCATCTATTGTTTTTACTCTCTTCCTTCTCATTTTTCTAGTTCTATGCAGGTGTTGCTACACTCTATTAGACAACCTCTCTTTTGTCTCTTGACGTTATGCTTAGAGAGTTACACTACTTGCCAGTCCATGTATACCCTCTCCTCTTGATTTTCCTAAAAAGGTAGTACTACTTTAGCCTACTTCTTTCCTACGAGTACTCCGTATAACTTTGTTAAGTACTTATAGGCTTATAGCAATGGTTTTCAAACTAAAATGCGAGACAAAAGGGTATTGTTATGCTGTTTTGTGGTTCAGGCACGCACTGAACAACTCTCTTGTTATAAGCACACTCAAAGTAGATGTGAGATATACATTCCTCAGCTTGCCCACAAAAGTAGCATCTATCCTCAATATCCATGTCATACTTGATCAGTTTGTCATTTGTCATTCGTATTCAGAGCTTCTAGTGCATATTGTCATCCCATAAACTGATTTTTGGCACAACTAACCCACCCATTCCAGGCACTGTTGTACCAGGTCACCTATGCTGGTGCATGCTTGTGTACCTCTGAACCATTCAGACCATTGATAAACCTTATTAGTAGCATGAGGCAGAGTATGTAGTTAGAGTAAATTCTGTAGGTAGATAGAGTAGTCAATAGGGTCGCTATGATTGGAACTTATGATGCGAGAATTATTAGAGTAAGCGAGTTAGTATGCTTATCCTGTGAAGGTAGAAAAATGGCCTGGCTATGGCTATCGAGAACAGAGGGTCTCTGAGTCTTTGGGGTGATTATTATGGCTGGACAGGCCTACCTTTGCAGATCAAACTCAAACGTTTCACATAGGCTACACCTTGTGTACAATCACGTACTCTATTTTCTGCACGTCCTTGTTAATTAGTTGTTCTTTAATGCATTATTTATTATTTCGTGATAATTAAGTGTGACGTATCATCTATGCCTATTGAGCCTTTGAATCCTCAAATCTAATAATGTTCTATTTTTTATGTTACAGGTTGCATTTGAGGTATTAACAATGATGACGGGTTGATTTTTTGTCCGGTTGGCAACATATATATGCTCACAATACAAGAATGAAGACTTATAATTAGTAGCTTTCAAATAGTCGTTAAGAATTATTATTTGTTCTATTTAAACATTTGTTTTAGTTAAATAATTGAACATTTGCGATCGAAGTTCTACTTTTAATCCTTTTTTGAAATGTAATTGACATAAATTTTTGAGACTGAATCAATTGAATGCACAATTAGAGAGAATTACAATTGTTGCGTGCCTTACAAGTCCTTATGTCGTTGCACTTTATTAAGTGTTGTTTTTGAATAAATTAGTGTTGCATTTGTTTATTATAAGTGTTGTTTTGGGACGTAACGAGTGTTGCGTTTCCAAAATAAAAATGTTGCATTAATTTGATATAAGTGTTGCTTATCAATATGAAAAGTATTGCATTAGTTCAGGAAGTGTTGCTTTTTTTTTTTACATAAGAAATGTTACATTAGAAGATAAAAAATGTTGCCTTTGCAATTGAAAAAGCGTTGCATAAACATGACCAATGCAACACTTTTCAAAAGTGTTGCTTCAGATTAAAAAGTGTTGCATTAAGCGTTGCAATGACCTAATGCAACAAGACCTGATGTAGCACTTGATTAAGTGTTGCATAAACTCTATTGCAACATTTATATGACATTATGCAACAATAGCAAAGTGTTGCTATAGAATCTAAATGTAGTAGTGGAAGTTCGTCTCACCAATACTCCGCCTACTCCACCAGAACCGATGACGGCATTGCAACACCGCCACCAACAGTTGCACCGCAGCGCGAAAGTATCCGGATCGCAACCCGGAACACAAAAACCACATTACTAATATACAGTGTCCTAACACAACGATCATCTCTAGACTCATCCAACCACGCAACATGTTATATGGAATAACCAAATAACAACTTTATGAACATCATACCATACTACTACTCATGAGGTCAGAACCTCACACAATTATTTACACACATCATAGACCCATAATCAAATCTAACTAGCCAATCTTGATCACGTAAGTTACCATTTGGTAAGGTATATCGCTAAAAGCAGGTTAAATTCATAAGCCCTTCATAACACCTTATCCCATCCACTTAATTACCAACTCCTGACCGATGTAACCATATCATTAATACTCAACTACTAGCAAACACCTCCTATATCCACATCTTATACGCCCTCGCACCAATACATACCAATCCGGCCTCTACAAAATCAACCTCTTTAGAATAGCTAACTTCCCTATTTAACATCATCCTTAACCACCATCATCCTTAGCCACTAGTGACAATACCACGACACTACCATCTTCCGTATCACTACTCTCTCATAATCACCTCCAAATATAAAAGTTCATTTCATATTGATGTGACCAATATTTGAGCCTATTTAGTCCCCGAATTAGCCTCGTTCCTATGCTTTTTAGTGCATAATTGGGTCATTTACTATCTTTTGTCCTTTGTTTTGCATATTCTTTGAGGTTTTGTTTCCTTGGTAGGAGAAGAGTGCAAACCTTGCATTTTCATGGTAAAATGGAGCTAAATTGATCGAATCTAATGACCAAGCATCAAAGTGAAGACAAGACTAGAAGGCCTATGTAAATAATGTAGTAGATGGGCAATGATGAAGAATATCCTTGCACCTCCGACAAGATCCTTAAGGATTGTTGGAAGAAGAAAAGAAGAAAAGAGGAAGAAGCTTGCTGGACTACAATCCGCCCGTCGCAACCTCGGGACGCTCGTCCCACCTCCATAATCCGAGCGTCCCACCACCCTGTCCGCTCGTCGCAGACCCACACAATCCGAGCGTCCCACCACACAATCCGCTCGTCTTGCACCACTGCAATCCGCTCGTCCCGACCCCTTGGCCGCTCGGATTCTTGCCCAGTACAGCACGTCTCTTCCTTATTCCACTCGGGATGCGCATATTTTTGAAAGACTAGCAAAAAGGAGACTAGCATCTTCCTTTGAGAGGATCATTTCCTCAACTTTTCTAAAGGGTCTTAATCATCATTTAAGCCCTTAGTAACCCTAATTTATGTACCTAATCCTCACTATAAATACCCCATTGTACAAATTAGATTACAATCAATCCTTAATATTATTTATGTTCTTCCTAATCTCATTTTAATCTTGTAATCAACTTTTAATTAAGCATTAATACAAATCTCATTTCCTTAATTTCTCGATTGTTCATCATTTATTTTGGGTAATTGAAGATTATTTGGGTATTATTGGGAGATTGACAACCTTCCATCAATTATCAAGTACTTCTATTATTCTTTGCTTATTATTTTGGAATCATTATTAGGTATAATTCTATTAACCCTTGTTTTAATTATTGTTAATCATTTTCCATTCATTCATCATGTTTTGCTTTGTTAATATGTTTGACAAACTTGTTAGCATGTTAAACTTGATAATGAGTGAGTAGTTTCCTTAGCTAGGGTTAATGGGGAATTAGGGGAAACCAACATGGGGGATGATTCATGCTTAATCTAATATGTTCGCATAATTTATTTGCTTGCTTGTTGTGATCTCAACTTATGCACATGTTATGTTTGATGAAATGCGAGCATATGAATCCTTGCATTTTTTACCCATCACTTACCTTTTCAATGAGACTTGTAAGACATAAACCAACTCGAGTCTCATTAGACCATGTATATAGTTGGGCAGGGAGGATTAAGTCGACTTGTAGGTGTTGTACAATCTAATCGATTCGGCTCTGGGACCCAAACCTTCCTAGGATTGTAAGAGATAAACCAACTCGATCCTATCACAACAATAATTGCTTGCTTATAATTTGAGAATATGTTTGTATGATCAATTCCCATGAATCCCCTATGAACCCATGACACCCTAATACTTTTAATCAATTGTTTACATCTCATTTTAATCATCTTGCTTGTTTATTTACATTGTTATTTAGTTTAGTGATCTTCTTATCTCAACCCAAATTGTGACACTCTTAGACACCACTACTTGCAATCAAAAATCCTACATTAATACCCGTCCCTTGGGATCCGACCTTTGCTTACCTCTTTACTAATAGTAGAGTAGTTTGTGAAGTTATAAATATTGTTTTGGTCTAGGTACTCCTAACGACAAGTAACCGAAAACGATAGTCTGACCAAAAATGGCGCCGTTGCCGGGGATGGTGTTAACTTGATTTGATTTTCTTTGATTGTTCTTATTTGTGTCTTTCTTTGCCTTGGGAAAGTAAATATCCTCAAGGTTTTTTCTAATCGTTTTCAAGTTGTTAGATATTTTGCATGTCTAGAAGATCACAAGGTAACTTGTTACCCATTGATCACGAAATTGAAAGAAATTTGACAACCAATAGATGACTTGCTAGAAATACTTTGAGAGGTATTGGTGAGATTGTTCTTATCAGCGTTCAATTAATTCTAGTTGGGCATGGAGAAGAATCTGCAAAATCAAGGATCTCTTTCTTAATGCTTACACTGATAACAAATGGTTGGGTAGTGATGGTGCCTACACCCCTGCTGCTGGATATATATGGCTAGTAGGAGCTAATCCTAAGGTTCCCTGGAGTAAGCTGTTATGGCATAGGCTCATTGTGCCTAAACATTCCTTCCATATGTGGCTAACTATACATGATAGATTACAGACCAGGAGCAGACTCAGCAGGTTAGGGATTTGCAATGATGTGAGCTGTTGTATATGTGGACTAGGCACTGAAACCATGGATCATCTGTACTGGCAGTGCCCTTACAGTGCCAGTGCTCTTTCTATACTGCAGACCTGGCTGAGGTTGGATATTCCATCAACTAAACCTTGGCAATGGTGTATGAGGATGAGAAGGAGATCAATTTTGCAATGGAGGTTGGTTGTTGCCAGTGTTGCAGGATTGATGTATCTGATCTGGCAGGTACGAAATGAAGCCATAGTTCAGGGAATTGTGAAGACACCAGAGTTCATTGTTCAACATTTGAAGCACAGCATGAAGAGTAGAATCAGGAGCAAAGAAAAGCAGCCTCTGATTCCCAGAGATATGAATTGGTTATGTAATAGAGCTTTGATGTAATGATTAAATTCTAGTCTGTTTATTGTTTGAATTATGGGGATGCCCATTAATTCTGTTGGAAAAACTTTGTAATTGTTTGTTGGTTGGAATGAAAAGCTTACATTTTCACCAAAAAAAAATATTGAGTTCATCAACCCTTTTGCAAGAGAAGGAGAGGAGAACCCAACACAAAACCCACCACAAAATCAACCCACAATGCCTAAATTTTCATCACATTCCGTACCAACCGAGGAGAACCTACCCAATGGTACTCCCACACCACAACACTTGACTGTTAATTTTATTGGAAAATCCGCATTTATCCAAATAGTCGAAAGAAGTCAATTGGGGGGCATGCCTAGTGAAGACCCTCATTCTCATATAGAAACTTTTTATGACTATTGTGATGCGATTTCACAAACCGGAGTGACTCAAGACCAAATTCGATGGGTCTTATTTCCTTTTTGTTTGATTGGTACCGCGAAACAATGGTTAAAAAGCCTTGATAAGGCTATTCTTAGTTTTGACTCTTGGAAGAAATTGGCTCTTGCTTTCTACAAAAAGTTCTACCCTCCGGAAAAGACTAACATGCTAAGAGCCCAAATCACGGGTTTTAAACAAAGGGACGAAGAATCTTTGTATGAAGCTTGGGAGCGATTCAAAGGAACTTGTCGCTCATGTCCTCATCATGGACTTAGCGAGCGGTTCTTGGTACAACAATTTTGGAATGGTCTTTATGAAGACTCCTGAAACATTCTCAACATGGGATCAAATGGTATGTTCACCGAAGTTGACGATAATCAAGCATGGAACAAGATTGAGGAAATGGCGGTCCATAACTCACAATATAGTAGACCTCGGAAGGCTACTAGAGGAGGAAAGCATGAAGTGGACTCTATTACTCAATTGGGTGCTCAACTTAGTGCTCATATTGATACCACTAATTTGAAGTTTGAGAAGGCTATGGCTAAACTTGAAGAAGCCTCAAAATGACCAAAGCAACATGTTAATGCCATGGTGGCATCTTCATCAATTCCAAGTGGAATATGTGAGAATTGTGGAACTTTGGGACATGACCAAAGTGAATGTAGGGGAACAAGTGAGCAAGTAAATGCTTTTCAAGCATACAAGAGTGGTACCCCTTATTCCAACTATTACAATAAAAACACCAAATTCCATCCAAATCTCTCATACAAAAGCCAAAATGTTCAAAACCCTCAACCAACATACACCCCACCTCCAATGAGAAACCAAAATCAAAGACCCTTTTACAACCAAAACCAAGGTTTCCAAAATCAAACTCCATACACTCAATCAAATGACCAAGGTTTTGATGTTCAAAAAGCGGTCCTCCAAATGCAAAAGAACCAACAAGAGTTTTTCACTCAAATGCAAAAGGATAGCCAAGCAAAAGACATCACCATTAACAACATACTAGCTCACACAAAGATGTTGGAGACCCAAATGTCTCAATTAGCATTTTCAAGTTCACAAAGACAAAAGGGGCAGTTACCACCTCAAGGTAATCCCCCAAGAAAAGAATCGGTGAGTGCCATCCATTTGAGGAGTGGTACAAGGTATGAAGGGCCGAAGAAAATCGTTGATGAAGATGTTGTGAATGCTAGTGACAAGGAAAGAGTTGTTGAAAACTCTAAAGAAGAAGAACGCACCATTCAAGAAATTTCAAAGAAGGATGAAGAGAAGGCCAAAGAAAAGGAGCCTATTGTGATTAGACTTCCATTCCCGAGTCGTCAAGCTAAGCCTAAGTTTGATGACCAACTTGGAAAATTCACGGAGATTGTTAAGAATTTATAAGTCTCAATTCCATTTACGGAATTGATCAATCACGTCACGACCTATGCAAAGTATATGAAAGATATCCTTACAAAGAATAAATCAATCCGAAAGCTTGAGACTATTGCTTTTATTAAAGTAAGTAGTGCTATTCTTCAAGGAAGTTCACCTCCAAAACTCAAGGATCGGGGAAGTTTCTCCATTCCATGCACTATTGGTGACACTACAATCAACAAAGCTCTATGTGACCTTGGGGCAAGTGTGAGTGTCATGACATATTCGATAAGCAAGAGGCTAGGAATGAGAGAACTCAAATGCACCAACATCACGCTTCAAATGACGGATAGATCAACAAAGACACCTTTAGGGGTATGGGAAGATGTTCTCGTAAGAATTGGAAAATTCTTCATCCCGGTAGATTTCGTTATTGTTGACATGGAAGAAGACTCCAACATTCCTATTATTTTAGGAAGACCTTTCTTGCACACCGCGGGAGCAGTGATCGATGTAAAGCATGGAGAACTCACCCTTGAAGTGGGAGATAAAACCATCACTTTCAATCTTGACAAGACTATGAGAGCTCCCCGATTGCATGAGCCATATTTTATGGTTGATCACTATAGCCAGAAAGATGATAGGAAGAAGTTGGAATTTCAATGGAAAAAGAACATGGATGATGCTCCATCAAAAGAGCAAGGAAATTGCAATATTGAGAGCTTAAAAAGCTCACCCATGACAAGTGAAGAAGAAGGCCTCATTGGCTAAGACAAGAAAGAAGGAGAGTTGTCTTCATCAACTCAAGACATTTTTAGTGAACAAGTAGACAAAGTATGCGGTCTTTGGGATGATGAGTTTGAGGGGATATTCAATCCCTATATTGGTAATGCTATGACCCAAGACCATCATGGAGAACAACAAGTGCAAAGGTCTATTGTGGACCTTTATCATGACAATGAACAAGCTTTTGATTACTTCTTCAAGGTGTTGAGTAACATCAACAACACCTTGAACATGCCCCCTTGACATCTCACCTTGGATGAGAGTTTGGTGGAGTCCTCCCTAAACCACCATTTGTAAATATTCTAACTCCCTAACTCGCATTTCAATTTTTGTATTGCATTTTTGTCATTTTTGGACTTACATTTTTATGCCTTGATCAAGATTTTCATCATTTTGAGAGAAGTGAGGGAAGGACTTATGAGTTTATTGATGTGTAGTGCTTTGCCTTAGTGTGGGGATAGCAATTTCCTAGGCTATTCATGCCTTTGTAGTGCCCCTACAATGAAGAACACAAGAATTGAAGAATGAAATGACACGGGTTACGAAGCACCCACGGATGGACCTGAATCCGTGTGGTCAAGGAAGAATCCGAGCGGCCTGACGGATAATCCGCTCATCTTATGAAGAACCCATGCATCCAAGGCATAAGACGCTCGTCTTATGAAGCTGCAGAAAATATTTTTGGGTCTGACTGTGAATCCGAGCGTCCCAGCGAGGAATCCGCTCGTCTCAGTCAGGACGGTCGTCCAAGAGGAAAGACGCTCGTCTTTTTACTGCTAAAATTTGGGGTTTTTCACTGGAAAGGAATCCGAGCGTCCTAAGCCAAAGACGCTCGTCTCAGCTCAAGAATCCGCTCGTCCTTCCTGCAATCCGCTCGTCCCATGCGTCTTTTCTGAACCCAGAAATTGAGGAATCCGAGTGTCCCGATACTGAATCCGCTCGTCTCCCTCTGCAATTCAAAAAACAACGGGTCTTTTAAAACCCTCCTTTCCCATTAATTTTCATTATTTCAAAACACACACACTACCCAAAACCCCAAAACCCTCATCCTCTCCATCAACAAAAACCAATTTTATCAACCAAAATCAATCACATGAAATCCAAATTTCCTCAAAACGAAAATTAATCACTCCTTTAGCAACAACAAGTGATTCAACCACCAAAATCTTCAAGTTTTGAGTCGATTTTTAGGATACAAGGCAACCTTCATCTATCCTAAATTGATTTGGGCATTACTAGAAATTGAAGATTTCAAGCTTTCATTGGTGTTACCAAGCAAAGGAGTATGGCAAGAAGAAAAGGTGGGAGCAAGGCACCCCAAAAGAAGACACTTTCTAAGAGGCAACAAGCTCTTCAAGACAAACAAGCATCAAAGGCATTGGTAGTTAATAATGCAAGGTTGGAGATTCAAGAACAAGATCCTCCTATGGAAGCTACTACTTCTACCACTCCGGTCATTGAACAATTAGCTGATTATCCGGAGGTAATTTTCACTTCCGACTCCCATAGGAGGAAATTTATTCTCTTTGCTAAGAAAACCATCATGCCTACTAAGTTCATTTGCGAAGATGCATTGTCAAAATTGGGTGTTCTTGAGCAAACTAAGACCTTTTTCGAGTCTATGGGGTTGAGTAAGTTGTTTGCAATGCAAGAATTAACATACTCCTCCCTCACCTTAGAGTTTTTGAGCTCTTTGAAAGTTACAAAGGTGGAGACCCAAACCATTATTGAGTTTCGTCTTGAAAATGTTGATAGATGCTTATCTTATGACGAAATGGGTAAGATATTTAGCCTTAGTGATAATGCGACTTTTACAAAGAATCCTACCAAGTATGACCTCGCTCCTCTTTGGATGGCCATTTCCGGAAAGAAATTCGTATCTTATCATGATTGTCGTGCTCTCTTAGTCCATCATCCGGGCATTAGAGTATGTCATAAGGTCATTGGGAATACTTTAATAGCTAGGAAAGGCACAAATCATCTTACCAAACTTGATTTTATTCTTCTTGAGTCGGCTTTGAACATTGGGAGAGAGTTTACCAAGCCATACAATGCTTTACGACTTTTGATTAATCGATGGCTTAATGTTGAATTTGGCAAAGAAGGCACGACCTTTATTACCAATGGAGGATTAGTTACCTATTTGGCTAAGCATTTTAACCGGGATTTCAACAAAAATAACACTTATACACCGGTAAAAGGAGGCCATCTTATTGATTTGCCCACCATGATTCTAAAGTTCAAATGGGTCAAGAATTATACTCTTGATAACAAATTTGGGTGGGTGATGAATGAAGCTAAATCCTTCACATTGCCTAGCAAGATTTGCCGCTTGAATGTTCATAAACCGAATTACCTTCTCCCACTCTCCGAAGAGACCAAATACATCATTCAACACCAAGGGGAAGAAGTTGCCGAGCCCTCCTCCTCCATTATCACCCCACCTTATCCATTTGAATACGACAAGTTCAACCCGGAAAATGCCAAGGCAGGAAATGATTACTTGACTCTACTAATTAAGGAAATGCATAAACAAGCTTACAATGATAGAGTTGATGCTTACAAGGCCCAATATCCGCCCCTCCTACATCTTGCTAGGCAAGGACTTCTCGATCCATCTTGTACCTTGCCTAGTTGGGCGGATAAGGAGGTATTCTTTCCTAGCACTTCTAGTGGTGGTAGACCGGGTGGAGAGGAGATGGTTGTTGATGAGAGTGGTAACCAAGAAGGTGAAGATGAAGAAGTTCAAGAAGAAGAGGAAAGTGAGGAAGAACAAGAGAGTGAAAGTGAGAGTGGACATGACTCCACATCCATGGAGGTTGATGATGCCTCAAGTGAGGAAGAAGATGATGATGATGACACGATGGGTGAGGACTAGCAAACTTTTGGAGGCTCCTACATTCTTATACCTCCTTTATGGTTTGTCTACTTCTCTTGTTTTTTATTTTATCTTGATCATTTTGTGGAGTCCTAGCAACATTAGAGGACTAACACCTTGTTTCCATTGAGGTGTTCATTTTTATAGTTCCCAACTTTCAAAATCCAAAATGACAAATTTTAGTTTCATGCATTGCATTTTATGTGCATGAACTCCCCCAAAATTTTTGACAATTAGAAATAGTGTCTATTTTGGTTTGGGGAAGTTTATGCATATGCATTGGGAGCTAATATAAATTATGCTCTCCACCATAACAAAACCATGCATCATATAGCATAGCTTAGTTTGCATTCACTCTTGTTTATATACCATTTGCATTTAGTTTAGAAATCATGCATATTCATGTAAATTGCATAATTTTCTATCATATTGGCCATTGAGGACAATGCCCATACTAGTGTGGGGATCGAAAATTCTAACTTGACCTTTTTGAAAGAAAAATGATAAAAATTAAAAATTTTGAAAAATACAAAAATATGTCCTTTAATTTCATTAAAACAAAATACAAAAAAAAAAAAATTGAAAAATTTAAAAATCCAAAAACAAGTTCATTTCCTTTGTATAGTGTAGTCTTGTATATATTGTTTGTATATATTGTGTTTGTTCATCCTTGTTCACATTGATTGACTACGCCACATCCGAGACATGAGGATATTGAAGACCGCATGGTATGATCTTTCCAATCTCCTTTTTCCTCTTTATGTTAATGACTATGTGACTTTATTTTGATTGATGCGGTAAAAACAATGTGAATTTAGGATTGCATTTAGATTATTTGGCATATTAGTTGGTAGAAGCATATGCATCAGGATGTATAAATGTTAGTTGCATCACGGCATATAGTTGCATTTAGGAAAAATTTTGTGAAACCGTCTATTTGGGAAACTTGACAAGTGTATATAAGCCCTTGTAGATACTTTTTCTTCTTAAGACTTTGTTTGTTATAATACTTGTAAAACACCCTAGGATGTGTCATGCTAGTATCCTTTGACCCAAGGATTAAGGCCTAGTCAAGAGTACCTTGTGATGTGATAACTCCTTGGCTACCGTTTATTCCAAGGTGACCCTTGAAACCATGCAACCATCCATCATCCATATTCTACCACATTTTGTCATCAAAGGGAATGGGCACAAAAAATTGTTCAAATTTGAGTTCAAGAATTGAAATGAAAATGAAAAAGTTTGCAAATTGCATCAAAAGAAAAGAGGAGCAAAAATAGACTCCTAAAGCTTCGAATATAAGCACCCTCACTACAAATGGGGTAGCTTTGAAAATGTTCAAAAAGAAATGCAAAGAAAAGTTGAAATTGTCAAGTATTGAAATGCCAAACATCAAAAGAAATGGCAAAAAAAGGAATTGTTCTCAAAATGTCAAATGCCACAAACTGGAGGGAAAAAACAACAACAAAGCAAACTCCCAAATGAAACTCAAATAATATTGATCCCTTTTCCATCGAGTCCACTTTTGTGCATGGTAGAGAGGGGACGACCCTTCTTCTTGTCTAGGCAAGAAGGGGAATTCTACGATCCTCCAGTGTTTCTAACACCATAGGGAGTCTACTCTTGACGAAAGCATTTAACGATTGAGGACAAAGGTACCCTAGCTTGACACAACTTGGAGGTGATTTATTGGTATCCTTCTAGGCTTAGTAGTTTGAAGAAACCATATCCATAAAGGAGTGTGTACCCTTGAATTGCTTCCCCTTTAGATAATTTCCGCCACTTAGATGAGGAAAGTGGCTATTCTTTTGTAGATGCATCCAATACTTGATTTTGTGTGCTTTAATGCTTTGATGTGTCACTATTTTGGCAAGCCCCACCTTGTCTTGCAAGAAGGCATCCTACCTCATGGTTGTCTTGTTGTGAGTTGAAAGGGAGGAGTGAGACCCGCTAATTTTCTCATATCGGTTATATTAGTAGGTTAATTTAAATAAGGGTCCTAGTTTTGTCACCTCTTTACTCGGGGCGAGCAAAGGTTCGGTTTGGGGATATTTGATGTGACCAATATTTGAGCATATTTAGTCCCCGATTTAGCGTCGTTCCTATGCTTTTTAGTGCATAATTCGGTCATTTACTATCTTTAGTCCTTTGTTTTGCATATTCTTTGAGGTTTTGTTTCCTTGGTAGGAGAGGAGTGCAAACCTTGCATTTTCATGGCAAAATGGAGCTAAATTGATCGAATCTAATGACCAAGCATCAAAGCTAGAAGGCCTATGTAAATAATGTAGTAGATGGGCAATGATGGAGAAGATCCTTGCATCTATGACAAGATCCTTGAGGATTGTTGGAAGAAGAAAAGAAGAAAAGAGGAAGAAGCTTGATGGACTACAATCCGCCCATCGCAGCCTCGGGACGCTCGTCCCACCACCCTGTCCGCTCGTCGCAGACCCACACAATCCGAGCGTCCCACAAGACAATCCACTTATCTTGCACCATTGCAATCCGCTCGTCCCGACCCCTTGGCCGCTCGGATTCCTGCCCAGTACAGCACGTCTCTTCCTTGTTCCACTCGGGATGCGCATATTTTTGAAAGACTAGCAAAAAGGAGACTAGCATCTTCCTTTGAGAGGAGCATTTCCTCAACTTTTCTTAAGGGTCTTAATCGTCATGTAATCCCTTAGTAACCCTAATTTATGTACCTAATCCTCACTATAAATACCCCATTGTACTAATTAGATTACAATCAATCCTTAATATTATTTATGTTCTTCCTAATA
Source organism: Silene latifolia (assembly GCF_048544455.1). Lineage (NCBI taxonomy): Eukaryota > Viridiplantae > Streptophyta > Magnoliopsida > Caryophyllales > Caryophyllaceae > Silene > Silene latifolia. The sequence goes on along the minus strand of NC_133527.1, from coordinate 113,665,109 downwards.
TCATTTTAATCTTGTAATCAACTTTTAATTAAGAATTAATACAAATCTCATTTCCTTAATTTCTCTATTGTTCATCATTTATTTTGGGTAATTGAAGATTATTTGGGTATTATTGGGAGATTGACAACCTTCCATCAATGACCAAGTACTTCTGTTTTAGCAGGATTTTTCTGAAAGGATCCGGCTTAATTATAGAGTAGTCAGGGTATCTAGTTCTATAAATTTGGTATGTTATAAATGAATAGTAAGGAAAGACTTAGGAGAAAAGAATAATGTTTGTATTATTTTTACAAGCTGAATACGGATTTTGTTTAAGTGAATGCTAATAAAATGACGAGAAGATAAGTAATAGACTAATTTCACACGAATGAATAATCAATATCTTTGCCAATGCTAGAATTACAATATTTATAATCATAAAAACGAACGTTGTACTGGTCTTCAACGCCCTCCCCTTTTGTAGGAGCTGTTACCGGATTTATAGGACATATTCCGGTTGACTCGTTCCTATTTGATTGATCCTTAACTTCTTCTTTCTTTGCACGTCCAGGTTCATGGGCAATATGGTTTTATAATTTAGACTTAGTCTTCCTTGAGGATAGGACACAAATATATATCTTTTACATAACCGTTTTGCTTCTTCCTCAGCTTAATTTAGCCTGTTTTAATACTGCCAGGCTACTCAAGACTTACCATCAGGCTTCTCTTGTAAGATAAGGCGACTTGATTGCGAGAATGACTAGAATTGTCCGGTCTTCATCTTCTTGATCGGCCTTGTGAGGTCGGGCCAGGTTATGGTCGAGGCCAGGCTAATCTGGGCCTAACAATTGCCCCTTGACATTTTACCCGTCTTTGGATCGGGCGGGGGTGAGATGTCAACTTTTACCGGTTGAAATAATGAAGAGAATTATACTTAATCAATGACTCTTAGACTCCTAGTTACCGTTGGACACCGAAATGCTTGGCTAGGTGATGTCATCTTGAGAGTTTTGCAATTTCTAGGGTTTTCATGCCGTTGCTCATCTTCTATAAATACGGTATTTGGGATGAGATTATTCTCCACCAAATTTTCCTCCACTTTCTTTGCTAAATTTTCTTCTGAAATTCTTCCCTACTTCTCAGCAATCCTGTTCTGCTAGTTTATACTCTTTAAATAATTTAACTTTACCACAATAAATCTGACAATAATAGATATGGGAGCCAAAAAACGTCCTGCATCCCGAGAAAGCTGCTGCTGCATTGTTGAGCTGAACCACAGACATCCAAGAGGAAGAGGTGAGGGAAATTGATCCTCCTCCTCGTGCTGTGGCTTACAAGTATCAGGATTCTGTTTTTACTGCTCTGCAATCTCTGGATTCTTCTTTCCCTGAGGAAAACTTACTAAAAACAAACTATGACAAGATTCTAAGGGAGAAGAACCGAGTCAACTGAGGTATGGATCCCTGAGTCTTGTCCGGTCGGGCTAATCGGGTATCACCTGGTTGGTTTCGTATTTTTGAATGGGCGTTCAAAGCGGCCGTAAGTTACCTTTTACTCCCTTAATGATTGACACCATTCGTGCTATGGAGGTATCTCCTTTTCAGATTATGCCAATGGTTTGGAAACTTGTCCATTCTATTGAAAATTTATGTGCTAAACATAATCTTGTAATTACTATTAATGATATCAAGGCAGTATATCATATGAAAAATCCTGTTGATGGTCGGTTTAATTTGAGAATAAAATCGAAAATGTCTCTATTAATTACTAACCTGGACTCTGGAGATGATAAAAATTGGGCAAAGACTTTCCTGTTTGTCCGGACTGAGACTTTGGGATCAGGCTTTGATTATCTGAGATATCCTCCCTTGGAGAGCGGTAGGTTCCTTGTACTTTTTATTTTGCAATATATATTACATGAAATTAATGGATTTTGATTCTTACCTGTGTAATTTTGACGGTTTTTGCAGCTCCTGATTGGAGTTGTGATCCTCTTGATGAGGAAGCTATTTCCAGGATAGAGGCTTTCCTTGCTATTCTTGAGGAGGAGAGGACCTAGCAGACTAGTTTGGGCGGGAGTTGTTGCCCGGTATATGAAGACCAAGCCGATCGGGGTCGAGTACCCAAAGGCAAGCTTAGTTCTCGCTCTTTCTGTACGTCTTCGCATGCTTTTATGTTGGCCGTTATCTTCTGTCGTTCTTTGTTTGATACTCACGTATATTTTTTATATATTCAGTATTTAGGTCTTCTCGCTAGGTGGCCAGCTTTTTCGCAAAGGATTTGAAGGTGGGGTGGCTAGGATTCACGAACAGTCCAAGAGTCGGGAGGCTAGTGGGAGTGACAAAACGCTTGATATCCTGGTTTCGATGTTCGACCTCCTCAAGATCCACCCGGGGTAATGTCACCGGAGATCGTCCAGGCTCAAAAAAAGAAAAAGGGAAGATGTTATCCAGGAAGAGGAGGAAGGAGAGAGAGACGACCTATCCCGGCTCGGCCAATCGGGAGTATAAGGCAAGTGCCTGCTAGGATTGATGACATGGATGATGCCTGGGCACGGATAGATGAGTTTTTCGCAAAGATGAGCGACCGGCTATTGTCTCCGCTAGTACCCTTGAGTCGTCTACCGAGTGGTTTCTATTCGACTTCTCTTGTAACAAGGGTCTTGAACTTGCTTCCCAGGCTAGGGAGGTTAGTTGTAAAGGGATATTTTTAATTGTTCATGTGCTTTTTGTTTTGCCTTGTATTTGGTGATTGATTTTGTATATATGTAGGGATTGGATGCGGGTTGGCTCGCTTGTCGGCTTAGGGACGCCTGAGGCCGGGGTTTCTAGTTTGGAGGAAAACTGGATAAACTTAATCGTGACCGCACACATCCAGGGGTAATGAAGTAGTACTTCAATCTCAGTTGGGGACAGCTAGGGAGTCAACCAGGGTTGCTATAGTTTGTGAGGTGGTGCGAAAAATCCGAGAAGGCACGTCAGGCGGGAGTTGGAGGCCGAGAAGGTGCAATGCAGGATCAGTTGAGAAAGAATGAGGAGCTTGCTGCTGAAAAGGAATTGGTGGAGGCGAGGTTGGCTGATGCTATGAGGGATCCAGAATCTGACCGGGGTAATTGGAATCCGGATCGGGATGAGATAGCTTTAGACGCTCAGTATCCTGATTTGGCCAGTATGGGTCAAGAAGAAGAAGTGGATTCTCCTCCTTCCAAGGCAAAGTCTGGTGACCAGGAAATGGCGGATGGTTGTGAGTCGGTCACTGGCTCAAAAATAACTTAGTTTTGTTTTTCTTTTAGGTTTTGGTCTATCCAGGGGGAATGTCCCTGGAATGAATATTTAGAAACATTTTTTGGCCTATCCAGGGGGGATGTCCTTGGAATGGATGGTTATTAGGTGTGTGGTAAGGCCAATTATTTTGGATGAATAAATATTTGGTCTTTGTTTCTTTTTGTGTTCTGACAAGGTACTTTTGTGATGTTGGATTTGTACTGGATCTGACCAGTTTGCGTTTTTTATTTTTGACTGGATCGGGCCAGTTTTTGTGCTGGATCTGGCCAGTCTTTATTATATATTATAGGTGGGGTTGTTGCCTGTCTGGAGGGCTTACGTCCCTTGCCTGTCTGGAGGGCTTATGACCCATCTATGTTTATACAAGTCAGGAAGGAGTTTTCCAGATTTGTATGTTTAAGTGGAGCTCAATATTTACGGCCTGTTTTGCAACTGAAATTTGGATATCAGTTGGATATTTGATGGGGGTGGCCCCCAATCTTTAAGATTTGTTTTAAAAATGCAATATGTAAAACAAGTATTGAAGATTTCACTAAGTAAATATGAGAATATAGATAAGTACTTGGGCACATAATTTGAAGAAGTCATATACGACATTTATTCATATAATTGCAAGTATCATACATGTAGTTTCCAGGCAAGAAATGTCAAGGTGAAGAATTATACCTGGATTGAGAGATGTATTTTATATGTGAAATAGTTTTAAATGTGCAATATTCCAAGCTCTTGGGATCATTTCGCCGTCCAGGGTTTGTAATCTATAGGCTCCCTGGCCGACTATTGAATCAATCAGATATGGACCTTCCCAGGTTGGGGCCAATTTGCCAGCATTCTTTTCTTTTGTGTTTTGGAATACTTTCCTGAGGACAAGATCTCCTACCCTGAATACCCTGGCTTTGACAGTCTTGTTGTAGCTTCTTGCAACTCTTTTTGATATCTTTGCTAATCGATGCTTCTTTGCATCTCTTAGCTCTTCTGTTAAGTCCAGGCTATCCTCCATTAGAGGTATATTGTTTGTTGTTGTGTTCAGGCTACATCTGGCTGATAGAATGTCAACTTCAGCCGGGATTACTGCTTCACATCCATAGACCAAGGAGTAGGGGGTTTGGCCAGTGGATGTTTTAGGCGTGGTTCTGTCAGCCCAAAGGACCGGGGGAGCTCTTGACCCATCTACCTTTTCTTCTTTCCACTTTTTCTTTATGCGGTGATTACCACTTTATTCTGGATTCTGCTTTGACCGTTGGCTTTTGGATATCCTGGTGTGGATGTTACCAGATTGATGTTCCATTGAGCACGAGAAGTATGTCTTTGTTCTTTTTCCCACAAATTGTGTGCCATTGTCGCATACTATTTCAGAGGGGATGCCATATCTACATATGATGTTGTGTTTGATGAATGCTATGACATCCTTCTCCTTGACTTGCCTATATGATTCAGCTTCTATCCACTTGGAGAAGTAATCAGTCATTGCTAGCATGAAAACTTTCTGTCCGGGTGCTTGAGGTAGTTTTCCTACTATATCCATGCCCCACTTCATAAATGGCCAGGGTGCGGATATGGAATGTAGTTCCTCGGATGGTGATGGATGTATGGTCCGTGAATCGACAAGCTTTGCATTTAGAGCTAAAATCCAGGCAATCAACTCTCAGGGTAGGCAAATAATAACTGTTCGAGTACTTTGCTTGCCAGGCTTCTTCCGCCTTTATGATTTCCACAATATCCTTCATGGATTTACGATAATATCTGCTCGCCTTCTTGTGGTTCCAGGCATCCGAGGTACGGCCCTACTGCGATTTCTTAAAAAGCACGTTGTCAATAATAGTATACGAAGCAGCTTTTATTTTTAGTGCTTTGGCATCTTGCTTATTTAGGGGAAGGATTCTCTGTTGTAGCCAGTCATAGTAGGGTTTTGTCCAAAAATTGGCAATATAAATTGGGAAGCTTTTATTTTGTTTATTTATTGCAGGTTCTAGTAAATGTACAATGGGTATTTTGTCGAAGTCTAGGGGATTGAAGTTGGATCCTAGGCCGGCTAGAGCATCGACTGGGTATTCAAATCCACGGGAATTTGGTCAATATTAAAATTGCGAAATTTTGATTTTAACATTTGAACAACATCTAAATAAAGCATCATCTTTGAGTCTTTAGCTGTATATATCCCATTTACTTGATTTGAAATAAGGAGGGAATCAGTACGTACCTTTAGGTTTTGTACACCAAGGTCAATACATACCTTTAGTCCAACTATTAGGGCTTCGTATTCTGCTTCATTGTTGGTGGCTTCAAATGCACAGCTTATAGCCTGTACTATCTTATCCCCCTGTGGCGATTTTAGTACTACTCCCAGGCCTGTGCCCCTCGTGTTGGCTGCACCATCGACAAATAGGGTCCATTCTAGGGTGCCTGGTCATTTGGTCGGTTTATTTACTTCTTTTATTAGGTCGGGTTCTAGGGTTGGACTAAAATCAGCCACAAAGTCTGCTAGTTCTTGTGACTTAATTCTTTGTTCTTGGTTCAAATGTTATGTTGTATGTGCTTAGTCAGATCGACCATTTACACATTCGTCCAGGATAATTACGGCTTTCTAAGTCTGATTTGATAGGAAGATTGGTTCGACTATTATAGGGTGGCTTTCAATGTATGGTCTTAATTTTGTGCAACTCATGATTAAAGCTAAAACATATTTTTCAAGCAGGCCATACCGATCTCTCGCATCCAGAGACTTTTACTTACATAATAGACGGGTGTCTTGTTGTCCGTCCGCTTCTTTGACCAAGACCGCACCGAAAGAAGTTTTCTGTGGATCAAGGTATCTTGTCGGGGCTCATCTTTGATTGGTTTTTGCAGGGGAGGAGAGGATAGATATATCTTTAGGTCTTCAAAGGCGGTCTGATGATCAGGGGTCCATTGAAAGTCCTTGTTTTTCCTTAGTAGGTTATAGAATGATTTGCACCTCTCTGATGATCTTGAAATGAACCTGTTCAGGGCCGCTATTCTTCCAGTCAGTTTTTGTATGTCTTTGACTGTCTTTGGTGGTTCTAGCTCCAGAATAGCTTTGATCTGTTCAGGGTTGGCTTCTCTTGGATTGTTTCCAATTCTTTGATTTTGGCCAGGGCAGCCGCTAATTGTTGTTCTGCGGTGAGTTTCACCATTTTTGTGTGTGAATATTAAATGATGAAGGGATTTTTATTGGTTGAAGAACTAGATGCCCCACGGTGGGCGCCAATTGTTTTAGCAGGATTTTCCTGAAAGGATCCGGCTTAATTATAGAGTAGTCAGGGTATCTAGTTCTATAAATTTGGTATGTTATAAATGAATAGTAAGGAAAGACTTAGGAGAAAAGAATAATGTTTGTATTATTTTTACAAGCTGAATACGGATTTTGTTTAAGTAAGTGAATGCTAATAAAATGACGAGAAGATAAGTAATAGACTAATTTCACACGAATGAATAATCAATATCTTTGCCAATGCTAGAATTACAATATTTATAATCATAAAAACGAACGTTGTACTGGTCTTCAACGCCCTCCCCTTTTGTAGGAGCTGTTACCGGATTTATAGGACATATTCCGGTTGACTCGTTCCTATTTGATTGATCCTTAACTTCTTCTTTCTTTGCACGTCCAGGTTCATGGGCAATATGGTTTTATAATTTAGACTTAGTCTTCCTTGAGGATAGGACACAAATATATATCTTTTACATAACCGTTTTGCTTCTTCCTCAGCTTAATTTAGCCTGTTTTAATACTCTGCCAGGCTACTCAGTACTTACCATCAGGCTTCTCTTGTAAGATAAGGCAGCTTGATTGCAGTAACAGCTAGAATTGTCCGGTCTTCATCTTCTTCAGTCAGCCTTGTGAGGTCAGGCCAGGTTATGGTCAGGCCAGGCTAATCTGGGCCTAACAACTTCTATTATTCTTTGCTTATTATTTTGGAATCATTATTAGGTATAATTCTCTTAACCCTTGTTTTAATGTTGTTAATCATTTTCCATTCATTCATCATGTTTTGCTTTGTTAATATGTTTGACAAACTTGTTAGCATGTTAAACTTGATAATGAGTGAGTAGTTTTCTTAGCTAGGGTTAATGGGGAATTAGGGGAAACCAACATGGGGGATGATTCATGCTTAATCTAATATGTTCACATAATTTATTTGCGTGCTTGTTGTGATCTCAACTTTTGCACATGTTATGTTTGATGAAATGCGAGCCTATGAATCCTTGCATTTTTTACTCATCACTTACCTTTTCAATGAGACTTGTAAGACATAAACCAACTCGAGTCTCATTAGACCATGCATATAGTTGAGTAGGGAGGATTAAGTCGACTTGTAGGTGTTGTACAATCTAATCGATTCGGCTCCGGGACCCAAACCTTCCTAGGATTGTAAGATATTAACCAACTCGATCCTATCACAACAATAATTGCTTACTTATAATTTGAGAATATGTTTGTATGATCAATTCCCTTGAATCCCCTATGAACCCATGACACCCTAGTACTTTTAATCAATTGTTTACATCTCATTTTAATCATCTTGCTTGTTTATTTACATTGTTATTTAGTTTAGTGATCTTCTTATCTTAATCCAAATTGTGACACCCTTATACACCACTACTTGCAATCGAAAATCCTACATCAATACCCATCCCTTGGGATCCGACCTTTGCTTACCTTTTTACTAATAGTAGAGTAGTTTGTGAAGTTATAAATATTGTTTTGGTCTAGGTATTCCTAACGACAAGTAACCGAAAACGATAGTCCGACCACATATCCTCGGTTACCATCCCAAATAACGAACATCAAATCAATCAACAAAATTACCTCAGTATTCATGTTAATTCTATCCTTGATCATCCTACTCCCTTCACTTACCACTAAAGTCTCACACCATGTAATTACTCTACCAAATGCTCATCCCTTTAGTTCCTCAAAACTCATGGCTATAATGTCACCTCGGTACCATACATAACCTTTTACTCACGTCCTCACTATAGTACTCCACACCTCCATAGTCCCTTACCTTCATGTCCCCTAACCTTCGTGAACATTCACTTTACTCCCTTCCATCGTTCTTATCCCATTGCACTTGCCAACACCCATAATCCACTCAACTCATTACTCCTACTACCTAGCTCTTTAATCATTATGTTACCTTCTCATTACTTCCCCAAAATCAAATTCCATTATTCTATATCAACAACTTCTCATTCATTTCTTATCAACAATCTCTCTCATCATGATACTCCCTCATATTCACCACCAATAGGTCCACCCGCTCAATGGTTTCTCCTTAATTGATTACATCGTCCTATAACATCTTCAGAAATCAAGTTTCACGTCATCCCATTACTTCCCAAAAAATTACTCACTAGACTCACCTCCTAGTAATCGAGATTCCCAAACACAACCACTACATATAAATCCACATTGCGGCATCTATCGACCTAGACTCACTAAACACCATTTCTTTCCATTCTTCTATCATGGCTTCCCAGTGCACATATCCACCACCAACATAGTCATATCCATCTCCCTCCATTAGACCCCTACATATCCCAAATTACCACAATTCACATCCCTCATTTCAAACTTTTCATTCTCACATTCCTCAGAAGCACATTACCTCTTGACCATACACACTTATTACTACATTACTCAAGCTCACGACTATAATACTCACTATACCTCACAAAATGTGCTCTTTGCCTCAATAATCTCATCAATTTCACTTCCTCTTTCCACTATCCACCACAACCATATATAACCACATGTCCTCCCCATACTCCAACCTTACACCCATCATAAGGTAGTACTCTCCACGTCATAGGCACCGGTAACTTACGTATCAGGACCAACACATATGTAAAATAATACATTAAGACCGAAGACAAGCGTAAGCACATAGTCTAACAAATATCACATTCGCCAAAGAGGTACTCGGTCGAGTACCTGGAAGTACTCGGTCGAGTATACTGACTACTCGGCCGAGTACTCCAACTCCAGTAGTTGATCAAAAATGCACATAAAGCTTACTCGGCCGACGAGTACCTCAGGTACTCGGTCGAGTACGCCCCACTCGGTTGAGTACTACCTCTACTCGACCGAGTGGTCATATTCCAGTAGCTACTGCAAAATCAAAAGCACCAAACTCGGTCTAGTACCACTAATACTCGGCCGAGTACTCGGTCGAGTACCTTGCGCAATTCTCAACAGCGTCCAGTTTTCGTAAAACGGTCATATCTCCCTCATTTTTCGGTCATTTTGGGTGTGTGACCTATCGTTAGAATCGTAAGAGAACAATCTATCACTTCCAATTAGAATCACATCAATATCATTCCTAGAAATCAACTTATGACCATTTAAAGACAGTCCATCCATAATCGGACTTCATACAAATCAAATTTCCTTAACAAAACAACTTAAACTTCAACAATACAAACAATAACAACTCAACAATCGTAAAACCAGTACCAAAGGTGAATGATGTGACTCATATTTGAACACTTTTGGTCCCTGAACTAGCCTCGGTCTTATGCTTTTTTGCATGTATTAGGGCCATTTCTTATCTTTAGCTTCCCACGTTGCATATTCTTTGAGGTTTTGTGTCCTTGTTAGGAAAGGAATGCTAACCTTGTACATATGGAGCAATTTGGAGCTAAATGGATCGCATCTAACGACCAAGCAACAAGGAGGAGACCGATACTAAAGGCCTAAGTAGATTGAACAAGTTGAATGGGCAATGATTAAGACCCCCACGAACCCTCAATGATCCCCACGGATCTTGAGACAGTCAAGAGAAGAGGAAGCAAGGCTGACCTATGATCCGGGCATCCCGAGAGCAGTCCGAGCGCCCTGAAGAGCAGCCCAAGCGTCTTGAAGAAAACCCCGAGCATTTCGAGGCTCAGACCGAGCGTCCCTCAAGCAGGTCGGGTGGTTCCCTATACACTATGAGCGTCCAACATAGTGAGGTCGTGAGGCTCCTTAAGGACTTGCAAGTTATAATTACCCCCATTATGTTAGGAGATTAATCACCAATTCCTAATCTAGTTTTATCAGAGCTTATTAGTATTAATCAAGTTATAATTACATAATTCAATCTGAATCAAATCTTAATCTCTCTTTAATCATTCAAGTGTTCTTAGATTTAGTTGGGTAATTTAAAGACTATTTGGGGTTTATTGAAGAATTGACAACTCTTCATCATTCATCAAGTTTTCTTCTATTATTCTTTGCTTATTAATTGGATCATCCTTAAGTTGGTATAATCTCTTTTAACCTTTACTTAATTATTTTTTATTGCTTTACTCATTCACCATGTTTAACCTTGTTAGTATGATTGACACCCTTATTAGCATTTAGCATGTTTACCATGATTATGAGTGAGTAGTCTTCTAGCTAGGGTTAATAGGGGATTAGGGGAATTAATCATGGGGGTAGATCTATACTTAATTTAATATGTTTTCATATGAATGCTTGCTTGTTGTAGTTTCAACTTATGCACATGTTATGCTTGATGAAATGCTTGATTGACAACCTAACATGAATCTCTTATCCATTCAACAAGACTTGTAAGATATAAACTAACTCAAGGCTTGTTAGACCATGCATATAGTTGAATAGGAAGAAACTAAGTCGACTTGTAGGTGTTGTAAAGTCTTGACCGACTTGGCTCAGGGACCCAAATCTTCCTAGGAATTGTAAGACATAAACTAACTCGATTCCACTACAATAATAATTTGCTTGCTTCTATGTAGACTTGTTTGTATCATCTTCACCATGATTCCCCTATAAACCCATGACACCCTAGTGCCTTAATCAATTGTTTACAAACCCAAACTGTTTACTTGCTTTATTTTGCTTTCATTTCTTTACATTTTATTGTTAAGTAGTTTAGATTGCAAACCTCAAACAAAACCCAAATTGTGACACCCTAAGACATAACTCTCTACAACCGATAAATCAATACAATACCCGTCCCCTGGGATCCGACTTTTACTTGCCACTCTACTAAAAGTATTTAGTTGAGATTATAAATATTGTTTTGATTGGTTAGCTTAGACGACAAAGTTTAGACCGAATAAAAAATGACGCCGTTGTCAGGGACGATGTTCAATTGAATTGTTATCATTTGTTGTTTTTAGTTGTGTCTTTATTAGCCTTGGGGAAGTCGAATTCCTCAAGGTAGTTTAATTGTTTTCTAGTTGTTTATTTTTTGCATGTCTAGGAGATCACAAGGCGATATTTTGCCTATTGATCCCGAGATTGAAAGAACCTTGACCAACATTAGAAGAACCGTTAGAGGGACTTCAACAAGTTTAGGTGGAGAACTTGTGGACATTGGTGTTGTCCAATCGGATAGTGTTGAGTTTACCAACCCTTTTTCAAGAGAAGGAAAGGAGACCAACCACAAAATCAACCTACAATGCCTAAATTTTCATCTCATTTCGTACCAACCGAGGAGAACCTACCAAATGGTACTCCAACACCACCCCACTTGACCGGTAATTTCATTGCCAAATCCGCATTCATATAACTAGTTGAGAGAAGTCAATTTGGAGGGATGCCTAGTGAAGATCCTCATCTACACATGGAGACTTTTTGTGACTATTATGATGCAATTTCCCAAACGGGGGTAACTCAAGACCAAATTTGATGGGTATTTTTTCCTTTTTCCTTGATCGGAGCCGCAAAGCAATGGTTAAAGAGCCTAGACAAGACTACCCTTGGAATTGATTCATGGAAGAAGTTAGCACTTGCCTTTTACAAGAAGTTCTATCCTTCGGAGAAGACTAACATGTTAAGAGCCCAAATCACCGTGTTCAAGCAAAGAGATGAAGAGTCTCTATATTAGGCTTGTGAGAGATTCAAAGATACATGTCGCTCTTGTCTTCATCATGGACTAAGCAAATGGTTTCTTGTTCAACAATTTTGTAATGGGTTGTATGAAGACTCAAGGAATGTGCTCAACATGGGTTCTAATGGAAGATTCACCGAGGTAGATGACAACCAAACTTGGGCAAAGATAGAAGAGATGGCGTTTCACAACTCTCAATATAGTAGGCCAAGAAAATCTACTAGGAGAGGGAGACATGAAGTTGACTCCTTCACACAATTGAGTGCCGATTTGGGTGCCCAACTAAGCGCCCATATTGACATAATGAACTTGAAATCTGAGAAAGCCATAGCCAAGATCAATGAAGCTTCTTAATCACCCAAGCAACATGTCAATGCCATGGTAGCAACATCTTCTACTCCAAATGGAGTGTGTGAGAATTGTGGAACTTTGGGACATGATCAACAAGTGTGTAAGGGCATAAGTGAGTAAGTGAATGCTTTCCAAGCATACAAGAATGGCACCCCTTATTGCAACTATTACAATGAAAACACCAAATTTCACCCAAACTTCTCATACAAAAGCCAAAATGTTGATAATCCTCAACCCACATATGTGGACACGGGGGGCTCATGGGGTCGCTTGGGAAACAAGCGTTTGCATTTGTGGAGTCGCCACCAATTTATTGTGGAAAATTGGAAACCGTTCGAATACTTCGTGTCATGTCAAGACACAAAGTAGTGACATGAACACCAAGAACTCGTTACCCTTACCATTCTATGTCTAGAATGACTCTCGTGGATGCCAATGAACACGGATGTTCACAGAGATCTGGAGTAAGGGGTGAGGGTACGTATTAGGAAGCTCTTTTGATCGAACACCTAATCCCGCCCGCCTCGATAGCGGCCTCTACTAATGATTAGGGAAAATCATCTATACTTGATATGTCGTCGATTATATGCATGCAATGCAACATCTAATAAATTAATCCTAGCATGTGAGAATTAACTAAGTCGGTGAGCACGTAGTTTAACATACAATTAGGTCGAAGTAGGGATTTAACGTTGATTACATGTGGAAGCAAATAAACAATAATAAATATATAATAAAATACAATAACTACAATTACAATAATTACATTGGTTTGATTGACTTACGTCGAAAATATACTTAAAACGAATAATTTAAGAAAAGAAAAGGGAAAATAAATTAAGGGTTAGCAAACAAACAGATTAGTAATGATAATACGGGTAATAGTTGATTAATACGCAAGCTAATGAACTAGGTCAGAGCAACAACGGAAGTTCAGAGGCAGAACTAAACCCGGAACAGGCGCAGTAGAGCTGGGTCCTTTGGAAGAGGTGCATTGGTCACTGCGTCTTTTCCTGAAGTGAGTTCTGGCTGTGAAGCCGGAACTGCATATCGTTAATGTTCTTAGGTAATTTAATGATCGATTACTGATATTTGACTCGGATGAAAGTGATTTAACAGATTATTTACATATGAATGGGTCATAAAAGCGATAAAGAACGGACTCAAATTAATTAGAATGAATTAATTACTCATCACAAATTTTGGCTAACATGAATTAATTAGGTTTGCTAATACGATTTATTTAGGTTTATTTACACAAATACAATTAGATTAGGAGATAATATACAAAAGATGAATTTCAGAGACTTGATATGGACGAATAGTATCTCTAAAACCCGGATTTGATTTTAATGACGAAAACCCGCAAATATTGGTTATTTGGGATTTAAGTCGGAAATTAAAAGTGAGAAATTACTAATTATATGTTAAAATTATTATACGAATGAATAATGAAGAAAAATAAAGAAATAGGAATAAAAAAGACGAATCAACGAAGAACAAAGGAAGAAGAAGAAAAGCAGAAACATCGGCAACCTCAGGAAAGGGCGCAACAGATGCTGCGACTCTTCGAAGAGGCGCAACAATTGCTGCGTTTCTTCTCGACGTCTGATCTCTGTTAATCCGGAAAAAGGGTTTAATAAAAGGTTTTATAAATCGGTTTTAAATATGTTCTCGACGTAAATCTTACAATAATTTATATAATAAAAAGGTACAATAGTAAAACACGGGATTTAAACCCTCAGACTTACATGTTTGACGAAACGAGATTGACTAAGTTAACGATTAGTGACTGCTCGACTTGAATGTACGACGAAAGTGCCCTCTTAAGAGGAATTAAACTAAATTGATTAAGTTGATTGAGTGGAGTTGGTCAAATTGGTCGGTCATGCGAAATGAGGCTGGTACTCAGAAGGATCCAAGCTTACGTGGTCGAAATTTCAAGCACGTAGACGCCAATAAGCAAAGAGCACGGTCTTAGAATGCAAAGGGAGAAGAGAAGGACGGACACTCGCGTGAGAAATATGTGGAACGAAGGCTCCCTATTTATACTAATCACACGGAGGTATTAGGGTTTTGGTAAAACTTTGGAAATAAATCTCGAAAAGATCTTAAAATACGCAGAAAAGTGTCGGGGAAGAGGCGCAGCAGCCACTGCGGCTCTTGGAAGAGGCGCAGCAGGTGCTGCGTCCTTTCCCCAGGAGTTTCCTCCTGCGGAAGAAAGATTTTCCGCGTTTATGTTATGAAATTGCGGTAGATCTAAACTTCCTTATTGTTTAAAATAAGATTTTGGGATATATTTTGCCAAAAGATTAAAACATTGAAATATGGAATAGAAATATCCGGAATATTCCAGAGCATTCTGACTCAGCATTTTAGACGATTTATTAGAAAATGTAGACGGGTTTTAACCCGGACTCCAAATGAACTCTATTTACTGTTTTACCAAGGGGTAGACACAAGTATTTGAGCTATCACTTGACGATAAACTTACGAATTGTCATAAATCGTTCAGCGTACCAAACATGCGGCCCAATCATCATGGGGTGGTTTACGGGAGGTGCAGAAACGAGGTATCTACAGAGCCCCCACTTTGACTGAGGCTTGGACAAGGCGAAAGTCAAAGTATAGCCATCAGGTCAATCGAAGATTACAACCTGACGACTATGGCGACGCGAGGCGGCTCAAGGGGTCTGAGACAAGGACCTGTCGTCGGGAACATTTTAGAGTCTGTCGACTTCCGGAGAGGGTCATTTAAAGTCCATTAGACTACGTAAGGAAGCTCGCCAGCCATAAGAAGAGATCATACTTGAGACTTCTTTCTTTGAGCGGAAATAAATCGTATTATTGAAGGATAGCAGGACGTCGGTAGAAACTGCTGGGGGAAATCTGCTTGCGTCGGTCTCAAGCGAACTCCAGCATAACTTGAGGTTGAATCTGCTTGCGCCGGTCTCAAGCGAACTCCATATCTCGAGAAGAATAATCGGCTGTGAACTCTCGCTGGGGAAATAATTGAGGCGTGTCGAAACACCGTCTGAGAAAATCCGCTCGTTGTTGCAAGTGAAGTCTTGATAAAGTACTGTGACAATTCACAGTCTACTCGGAAATACAGGTCCGGACGAAGAATAAATATAAAACGGACCAAATATATGATGTATGGTGTTGAAGAAGAGGCGCACAAAATATGGGCTCACAAATAACGAACTTATAACGAATTTTTGAAAATCGAATTGGAGGGAAGCTGAGGAAAAGGCGCTGCAAGAGCTGCGACTCTTGGAAGAGACGCAGCACCTGCTGCGTTTTTTCCTGGGTTCGTCCCTGTCTGAGTAAAAACTCGACAGAACCCGTTTTATTCATTATTCACAAAACACAAAATCTTTCAAAACTCTCTCAAATTCCGTCGACATTCCACCAAAAATTGATCAAAAGCTTGCATTAATTATGACTAATCGAGGTATGTGTCTTATTCTTGCATTAATATCCGTATTTGCTTGAATTTGTTTCTAGAAAATTAGGGTTTTCAACCCAAATAACTCGAAAATTTAGGGCTTTTCCCCCGAATGAATTTGTCTTGCGAAATTGACATTAGAAATGGATAATTGGTAGTGTAAGGAACATAACCATGTGTTCTTTTTGAATTTTCATTGAGTATTGAGCATTTAAGTAGAATTGTGACGGTTTCACAACTGTGTCGTAAATTGCTTCGAAAATGGCCTTAGGAATGCCCATTTGCGATGAAACTTGATATTTGAAATCCTTGTGTGATGGGTAAACTTCCTACCATATCGGATTTTTGATTTGTGACAGCTTTTTCAGGACACTGACTAATTTACTCTAATTTTGCAGGTGACGAGGCTTCTACGTCGGGGAGGGCTCCTATGGACGTGGATACTGAATTCAACCCGTCTCTTACTTTCGAGGAGGTGCTAGAGGCGACGTTTGATGAGCAGGCTGCCGAGGAGGAGGCTGTTGAGGAGGAGTCCCCGAGGCGGGCCAACGTCGGACGAGGCGGTCACCAGCTAGCGAGGGCACCCCAGTGGGCTGAGAAATGGGATGGCCGATATCTCATTTGGGCAGCGGAGAGTCACCTGTCTATAGGACGGTGAAGAGCTTGGTAAATCTCAAACTCGTCACTCCCTCATCATCTTTCTTTACTTATTTATTTGTCGTTTCATTTCTCTTTCACTTCGGGCTAAAGATAGCTTCGCGTCGAATCGATATAGGAGGCTGGGAACATGAGGTCCTTTTCTGGCTACACGACGATGATGGAGGCTTATGGGAGACTGTCGGAGGAGGAGCAAGCCATCATCGAGCTTGGAGCTTTCGGAGCCTTGGTTGGAGCATGGAGGGAGATCAAGGAAAGGATGCTTCGGGCTAACCTGTGCCTGATTCGAGCCTTCCTTGATTGGTACTGGGATATGACCTCGACCTTTTACAGGCCTTTTAGCGAGGTTGGGGTCACGTTGGAGGATTACAGCATGATTTCTGGTCTGCCGTGTTGAGCGGAGGCTGTGGTGTGGCCGTCGATGGCCATGAGGGTGGACTCGGCTGAGGCCAGGAGGCTGATCGACTGGAACCTAGCGGCGAGTGCTGCTACGGTTCCCGGGTTAGTGCCGAGCTCCTACGTAAGGGATTACTTTGCTGGTAAGATCCCGACGGTAGTGATGGTAGATGGAAGGGAGGAGGCTCCTCCTCCTTGTACTGCGGAGCAGAGAGCTCGTCTGTAGCTCTGGTGGTTCTTATCCTCACTCTACCTTGGAGACAAGGGGAAGAGGCTATCGACGAAGGTTCTTCCTTTTCTTTCTGACTTGAGTGACCTAGGTCGTTGGGACTGGGTCACTCCTGGCTTTGCGGTCCTCACTCGCTACATGAGGGCCATAGTTCGTCCTGACCTGTTGGAGAAGGGGACTTCTCCTGCTACTGTCGGTCCTGGACTGCTGTTGGAGGTATGAACCTTCATTTCATACCATGAACTGTCATTTCTTCTTCTTCTTATCGAATCATGAAAGATCGTTGTTGATTATCTTGTTTTTCAGGCGTGGGTGTACTCTTACTTTCCGGGCTTTGCGCCCAAGAGGACGGAGCCTGGGCCGCGAGCTTATCCCATTGTGAGGGATTGGGTGATGTGTCGTAGGAAGAGCCAACACTCTTCTTACGATGTCTGTTGACGGGGCGTGAATGCCCTGAAGCTGAGTGACGTGAGTATTTCTTAGTCACTTTCCTTCATTTGTTTATTCATTACTCTTTGGAAACGATCATAGGAATGACCTCTTGTTTGCTTGTCTTAGTGGGTGCCCAGGCCTTGGGTGGACTACCTTGACGCCCCTCCTTTCGTGGCCGAGGTCCTTCGACCTAGGAGCTCGAGTCGGTTGCTGTTGAGGACGTCGATGGGTCTAGTGTGGTATCTGGGCGAGCGCTTGACTCGTCAGTGCTCATATGATGCTTTCAGGGTTCCCATCGATCCTCCTTGGACGATGTTTAGGGAGCCTTCTGACGTTGAGAGAGAGGCTGACTTGGCGGACGTCGGTGACGACGCTCTTCTTCTTCTTCCTAGAGAGGAGTACTCCGCGTTCATTCATCGGAGGCTGGCGTACTGGCCGGTCGTGGTAAGTGCTTCATCTTCCCTGTTTGAGTTGACTTGATAAAATGATGAATGATCATCAAATAAAGAACTCATTCGAATTTTGCAGGAGGTTGAGGAGGCGGGCGTCGAGCCCCCAGCGTACCCCAAGACCCTCGAGTACACCGACGTGGCGGGGATGACGACGATTTCCGAGCTTCGCGACTTTGGCGAGGCGGTGACAGATGCTGGCCTGGATGAGTGGCAGCACTTGGTCCGGAGGGTAGGTTCCCGACTCAGTTAGCTTTTGCTGTTGTATAAAAATATATTTGTCCATTTTATTGAAAACCTTTGTTTATTGAAACGCAGGTGGCGCCGTCTCGGTACGTGGCTTTGTGGAGAGTAGCCAACCGGCTACGGGCTACTGCCATCGAGGCACTTGCTGGCGGTCGAGGACGACAGGTATGAACCTTTCATTTACTTCATTTACTTCATTTTGAATTTTCTAATTTCCTTATATTTGAAACGATTGAAATGAGGCATTTCTTTGTCATTTGCAGAGGGAGTGCGATCTGGAGCGTGACCTAGCGTATTCCCAGGAGGAGACGGCTCGCCAGTTGAGAGAGTTGAAGGTCCGAGACGCCGAGATTGCCGCCCTCGAGGCCAGGGTCACTGAGTGGGGCGACCAGAAGTAGTTGTCTTTGTTTTTGTTGCTTCTGTTGCTTGTACCGCACACATTTTGCACACTTTAGGACTTCATTTTGCACTTTTGGACTTGTTTTGGGCAAGAGCCCCCCCCCGTTTGATGTACATACAACATTTTGATTGTATATTTGACGGCCTAAGTGCCTTTGCTGTTGGGTTGCCTGGTTTGTTCCTGCAGGTTAGCTTTGAACAGGTTTGGTAGATGACAGTTTACGCCGTCATGCTGCCAGAATTTACATAGAAATCGAACATAAAACACATATTGTGCATATGGCCTAAACTAGCGCAAAACAAAGAAAAGACCTAAAAAAATACGAAAAATTGCCCAGAAATGAGCGCAAAAATTGCCGAAAATGACCGGACGGTAGGGAGGGCTACCCCCTAAAAAAAAAGAAACGTATAAGTTTGAAATGAAATGTGAAATGGGAGTGAAAAGATTCCCCCAAAAAAGAAAAATAAAATGAAATGGTAAGTGTGCTTATTTGCCGAAAATGTCGATTTCGCCTCGAAAAGTGTGCCCGAAAAAATAGGAATCATAAAAATATGGTAATTTGACGAAATTACCAAAACAATAACCCATACGGATAGGAAATTATATCAAGAGGAATTAGGAAAGATCCTACGCGGAAAAAATCACAGAAACCCTCTGAGGAAGAGGCGCATCACGAGCTGCGACCCTTCGAAGAGGCGCAGCAAGTGCTGCACCATTTCCCCAGTTTGCCAGTTGTGACAGATTTTAGGAAACAGCTTTTAGTATAAACATAGACGTCGAGGGAGCTTTTATTCACACAATTCTTCCGTCCTCCTTCGTCTATAATACAAAATTCTCCTATTATATAGAAAAAAAAATTTACAAATCATGGATGCCTTGGAAAACCGTCTCAAAGAATGGACAAATAAATTTACAAACGTCAAGAAGCATGATATGGGTGCTTTCAATTTGGGGTCAATCTTGAGCTTGAAACTGGTGAAGGTTGTTAAACCATTCTTGGATGATTGTCTCGAATATTGGGACCCTAATTTCCATGTTTTTGCCTTCCCTGGAGGTGATATCTGTCCTTTTCCTGAGGAGATTGCTGCAATTGGTGGATGGAACCCAGAAAATATGCCTGCTATACCTTCTAGCTCTCAAGGGTGTAAAAACAAGTTTAGAGATTTGCTTGGACTGACTAAGGCTGAGGTTGACCATCTATTAACCTCAAAAGGGGTCCGCATGCTTGATTTCATTGATCGATTTATAAACAGGAAAGACCCTTCTATCTCTTATATGGCGAGGCGTAGGGCATTCGGGTTTTGCCTACTGCATGGTTATGTCCTTCAAGGGCATGTTGATAAGAACATGAAAGGAGATCCTCGTTTCCTGAGCTTGATTGAGCAAATGGAGCTGCGCAAGAGCCCAGCTTGTCTATGTCTAGGAGAGATTATGTTGGGATTGGATAACAGGAAAGCCAACCGCGAGCTCCCTTATTTAGGAAGTCCTATCATTCTGCAGGTAAGAACGCAACCTTTTTTCTTCTTTTTTTTTTCATTTTTTTTGTTGTTTTTTTTTGTTGTTTTTTTGTTGTTTTTTTTTGGTTGGACATTAATTCATGTCTTGGTAGGTTTGGCTCATGGAGCGTCTGCGGTTGATCGAGCCCCCAGCTAATGCACCTGCGTATCATGCTCGGTCGATTGCGATGAGGACCGGACTCTATATGGTAGATTTTACTTGGGTCTGTAACTATTGGGAGAACAAGCTCAAAAATGAGGATGGTCCCTTGATCAGATGGGTGGTGCCATGGTGGCATCTCAAGTCAGTTACTGGAATTTCGTCTTTGGATCCTACTCGATCGGTGCGCATACCTGGCTTGGAATTTATGGTATGCATCTTCCCGGAGAGACTGATGAGGCAGGTGGGTCTAAAACAGAAGATTCCTAAGCTTGATACCGTTCCTCAGACTGCGGTGGCACATACTGTCGAGAGTCGTAGAGAGTGGGCTCTCAAATGGACTCAGAGAAACATGTGGTTCCTACATTCTTCGGTAAGTTCATTATGGGTATCAGATTCCTACTTGCACTGGAGGAAGGCTACTACTCCTGAGGAGCGCGAGAAGTTGAGGAAGCGTTAGCCTGTTGACAACAAGATCCGTGGGGTAGCAAAGGAGAATCAGAAGTACTTGACTGAAGGGGAAGAAAAAGACGGATTCCGAGTCGTTCATCCGTCGAAGAAACCGAAGACTTCTCCTGCCGTAGAGATGGTGGTTGATCGAAATGGTAAAGCTAGACCTCGAGAGAGACCTTTGGTGATTAGGTCCGAGATAGCACAGGAGCGCCCGGCTCGTGGTCGAGATAAGAAGTATAACAAAAATGAAAAAGGCAAGGGAAAGATGGAAGAATAGCCTAAGTCGTAGTATTATTTATTATTATTATTTGTAATAAATGGTGGGGTTTTTAGAATCCTAGCCTATTTGTTATTTTTATTATTTATATTATGTGACGTATTATTATTATTATTGAGGAAAAATGAATAAAGATTAATTAGTTATGAAACTATTGTGATTTTTCTTTTATTAATCTTGTCGAATTTCAAATGCAAATGCAAATGTCCTTCTATTTACATTTAAGATAATGGGTTGTATCCTGTGAAGGATTGCCTACGTATTCATTTTAAAAAAATGAAATCAAACCCTTGCGCATAGTTCGAGTAAATGTAAAAGAATAATTGTTCTAAGCAAGAGCTTGTAACGAACTAGAAAATGAGCATGGGCTTTACTTACTCCTAAAACACAATTCAATTTATTTGATGATATGAGGATGATGAATTATCAAAATGCAAGAGCAAGGTGACATGAGCTTTATTTCAGCGGGCCATGGGCCATTTTTATTTCGTGTCGCATGAGCGGCACGTGGGTGTTATGCGTGGCGCGTTCCTGTCTTATTCTAGGCATAATATCATTTTAATTGGTCGAGGTTAGTTGGGTTAACAAATTCATTCCCATCTAGGTCTGTAATTCTAACCGCACCCCCGAGAGTATGGACTTGACTAAGAATGGTCCGACCCAGTTGGGTTTGAACTTTCCTCGTGGATCGACATGTAAAAGAGCTCTTACTGATTTGAGAACTAAGTCTCCTTCTTTGATGTTTCTAGGCTTAACCCTTTTGTTGAAGGCTCGTTTGATACGTGACTGATGTGTTTGCACATTATGTAATGCGCGCAATCTTCGTTCATCCAAGAGGATGAGTTCTTCATATCTACCGCTCTTCGAATCGGCTTCTGGAATTTGACTTTCGAGTAAAATGCGTAAGGATGGGATTTCTAGTTCAACTGGTTGCACAACTTCCATGCCGTAAGTCAAATAGAAAGGAGTAGCCCCAATGGGCGTCCTAACGGATGTGCGATATCCCCATAAGGCGAATGTTATCTTACTTGGCCAATCTCAATAATTATCGATCATTTTCTTGAGGATTGTGACAACATTCTTGTTGGTTGCCTCCACGGCGCCATTAGTTTGTGGTCTATATGGAGAGGAATGGTGGTGCTTGATTTTGTACTTGGCTAGCAATTGTTCAGTCTTAGCCTGGAAATGTGATCCGTGGTCACTGATGGTCTCATGTGGGAAACCATATCGACAGATGATATTGGTTTGTATGAACTTTGCCATGTTCTAGGCTGTAAGACTAGTGTAAGATGCCGTCTTTACCCATTTGGTGAAATAATAGATAGCCACCAAAATGAAATAGTGACCTCCTATTCCGGGTGGAGTGATCTTCCCGATGATGTCGATTCCCCAAGCATAAAATGGCCAAGGAGATGTCATGGTGTAGAGTAGTGAAAGAGGGACATGTTGCACACTCCCGAAGATTTGGCAGTTGTGACAATGTCTGACATATTTGATGCAATCGGATTCCATTGTGGTCCAGTAATATCCCAAATGCGTGATTTTCTTTGCCATCATTGGTCCACTCATGTGTGGGCCACATTCTCCATCATGGACTTCTTCCATCACTTTCTGTGCCTGTGAATGATCAAGGCAACGCAAAACTACACCAAGAGGTGTTATTTTATACAGTTCTCCTTGCATAAGGACGTATTGAGAGGTGAGTAGGCTTATAGCACGTTGTCCTCTCTTATCCATATCCGGCGGATAAGTGCCATTGAGCTTGAAGTTCAGAATGGCTTGAAAAAAAGGCTCCCCTGGGTTTTCCTCTTCATCTGTGATTTGGTGCACATAGGCTGGTTCTGACCGTCGTTCGATGCATAAAGGAATTTCTACCATTTCGCCTGGCATATTAATCAGAGATGCAAGTTTTGCAAGAGCGTCTGCAAACTGATTTTTTTCTCGAGGTAAGTGTAAATAAGTCACTTGTCGAAGAATTGGGCAACTTGGTATATCCTGGCCTGATAGGGTGCTAGACTTTCACTCCGAATTTTCCAAGATCCCGTAATTTGGTTGATGATCAAGGATGAATCTCCGTGAACTCGAGGATTCTTGATGCCTAAGCCTACTGCCGCCTGTAGTCCAATGAGGCAAGCTTTGTATTCTGCTGCGTTATTTATCATCTCGAAGTCGAGTTTAACAGAGAGTGGTGTATGCTCACCTTTAGGAGAAATGAGCAATACCCCTATTCCAAATCCTCTTAGGTTCGACGCTCCATCAAAATAAAGGTCCCAAGAATCTACATTGGTTTGAAGTATATCTTCATCCGGAAATGACCATGTGTCTATTGCTTGGGTGTCGTTGATGGGATTATCTGCGAAGAACTCGACGATGGCGCGCCCTTTTATAACCTTCAGAGGTACGTATTTGAGATCGAACTCTGAGATCATTAAGGTCCATCTTGCCAAGCGTCCGTTCAGAATGTGTTTTTCGAAGAGGTATTTGACAGGATCCATTTTGGAGTACACCTTGACGGAGTAGCTAAGCATGTAATGGCGTAAATTCTTTGTTGCCCACACAAGAGCGAGGCATGTCATTTTGAGTGGTGTGTATTTGCATTCATACTCCAAGAACTTCTTACTAAGGTAGTAGATTGATGTGAACATTATTTGCGCACATTTAGTCCCCTAATCGAGCCTATCTTGCATACTATTATAACTTTCTATGGCCATTTTATCCGTCAAAACCTTCCTATTTGCTTTTCTATCGCATTTCATATGTTTTGTAGGAAAGAAGATAATAAGGAGTAAATTCCCGTCTTTCGTGCGTATTCGGAAGCTATTTGACGATGTTTGATGGACTAGTATGAAGAGGAAGCGAGAACTAAAGACCAATCCCACAAGAATAAAAAGGAAGTGAAGAAATAGGATTCTGTCACAGAAGACGAGCGGCTTACCCACAAGACGCCCGTCCTGCAGTGACAACCCGTGCGTCCCTGCAACAAAGACGCCCGGATTCCGCCAAAGAATCCGAGCGGATTCCCACGAAGACGCCCGTGCACCACCACGACAATACTCCCGTCTTCCTCCTTGGACGCCTGGATTCCCTTACAGCAAATTTCGTTTCTTCAAGCTTCAAGAAAGATGCCCATCCTTCCAAAAAGACTAGCGTTTCCCTGCTCTAAAACTCAAAAGTGTAATTACTAATTTAGCCTTAGTTAACCTAATGAAATCCTACTATAAATACCCCATTTGTAGTAATCACAAAGGAGAGCTCTCTTAGCTAGAAAAATCCTTCCTTAGATTAGATTAGAAGTAGATTAGAATAGATTACTCTTTAATCCTTCCACAAATTACACATTAATCATTCCTTAATTATTGTTCAAGTTTGTTACTTTTGGGTAATTGAAGATTATTGGGTTATTATTGGAGGATTGACAACCCTTCATCAATCAATCAAGTTTCTTCTATTATTCTTTGCTTTATTGTTTGGATCATCTCAAGTTTGGTATAATTCTTTTACCCTTTACTCTTTATTGTTTATTTCCTCATTCTCTTATCATATTTACACTTGTTGTTATGTTTGACACCATTAATGAAATCTTCTCCATGATAATGAGTGAGTAGTCTCTTTAGCTAGGATTAGTGGGTAATTAAGGGAAACCAACACGGCATTGATTCATGCTTAATCTAATATGTTCACATGATTAAATTGCTTGCTTGTTGTGATGTCAACTTTATGCACATGTTATGTTTGATGAAATGCTAAGCCTATGAATCCTAGCATTTACAACCATCTCTTATCTATTCAACTTGACTTGTAAGATATAAACCAACTCGAGTCTTGTTAGACCATGGATAGAAGTTAATTGGGAGGAAAGTAAGTCGACTTGTAGGTGTTGTACAATCTAATCGATTCGGCTCCGGGACCCAACTCTTCCTATGAACCGTAAGACATAAACCAACTCGGTTCTTCCACAACACTAATTGCTTGCTTATAATTGTAAACATGTTTTTATGGTCAAAACCATGAATCCCCTATGACCCCATGACATCCTAGTGCTTTTAGTCAATTGTTTACATCCTCCCTTTTATTGCTTGTTTACTATATTGCTTGCATTAGTTTAGACACAACTACAAACCCAAACAAATTGTGACACTAGCATAAATTGAGATAGATAGACTTAGAACCCAAAGCACACCGTCCCATGGATCGACCTCGACTTACCACTAACTAGTTGTATGTTGAGTATTATAAATGTGTTTGATTGGATGTGTGACGACCAACTCTTGTCCCGATCAAAATGGCGCCGTTGCCGGGGATGGTGCTATGTGATTAAGTTCTTACTTGTTTGTCTATTTTGATTTTGCTTTCACCTTGAGGAACTTGTTCCTCAAGGATTGTTCTTACCATTTTTGTGTAGTTTCCATGCTTGTAGTTGTTTCCTTGTCTTAGCTATGATGGCTCAAAACTTGAGATATGGAGTATGTGGCGGATCTTTTGAGTATGACTATGGGTATGGGTAGTTTGAGGAGCAAGTCAACACAAACCTACCTTACTATTTGTACAATGAAAATCCTAACCACTACCCTAACTTTTCCCACCAAAATCACCATATCCAATATCCACAACAACCACCCACCCAATACCCACTTCATAATGAGTTTTAATTGCCACAATACAACCACTTTTACACTTACCCACAACAAGAAAATGAACCCATTCAAAATGTGATTCTCCAAATGATGGGAGATCAACAAAACTTCTTCAAACAAATTCTAGAGGAGAGCCAAAAGAGGGACATTGTTCTTCAAGGCATTGTTGCCCAAGGTGAGGAATTGGAGATTCAAATTATCCAATTGAAAGAATCCCAAGCAATCACTCCCCACTGTTCTTTGGACATTGATCATGAATGCGAATTTGAAGTAGTAACTTTCGACATGGAGAATGAAAAATGGGAAGAGCCAATCTCCTTGAGCTCTTGTGACTATGAAAGTGTTGTGTTCGATGAGGAAGACATGAGGTTGAGTAAGCCAAGTACTCTTAGCCTTTGTGAGTATGAGGGTGTGTCCTTTGAAGTGAATGTTAAGACATTGGAGAAAGAGTTAAATGAAGCCCCCATTTATGATTCGTATGAAGATAGCAAAAATAATGATGAGCCTAAAGGATGGACTCGTGCCTATCCTTGAGACATTTGAGATACCCTATCATGAAGAAGAACGTCCTTCCCCTATTCCTCATGAAGACTACTTGACACCTATCATGGAGCCAATAATCATTGAAGAGGATATGGTGGACCTTCTTCAAAAAGTCAAAGCATCATACAAAAGCTATTTGGTGAAAAAGCTCAAAGAGAAAATTGCTCGTGAAGCTACTTGTGGAAGTTTGGCACCCACAATGACAACTTCTAAGAAACTCGGTTATCAAGGCCATGAAAATTCTCCTCCCACCTTGGAAGGATTGAATAATCAAAATGCTATCATCATTACCGAGATTGAAGAAGAAGTCGGTGAGTGGAAGTCTACGGATGAAAATGAACCATACTTCATGCCTAGTATTGACAAGAATCATGGGCTTATTTATTGGAAGCATTGGGAAAGTTCTAATGTCAAGGACAAAGCAAGAAAAGAACATTTTACAAGCTTCCTTGGCCAAATTTCATGTTCAAATGGAGCAACCCATACTTGTGTCTATTTGGAGCTTGTTCACAAACTTTTGATCTCTTATTAAGAGCCTTGAGCTCTATGGATAAGAATTTCTACAATTTAAACTAGTTTGGTGGAGTCCTATCTCAAACCACCATTTGTATGATATTTCTTGGACCCCTTTACTTTGTATAATATTGTACATTATTGCATTCGCATTTAATTTCTTGCATGAGAGTAGTGAGAGAGAGAGTCATCTTACATTTTTATTGAGCAAATTGCAGAAAAAGATAAGGAGGAATGGCAAATTGATGAAAGGGTATGATTGTGAAAGGAAAAGAAAAAGAAAAAGAAGAAAGGAAGCTGAAGATGCCCGTCCTGAGGCCTGGACGCCCGTCCAGGACCCCCGTCACATAACTGGTTGGCGCTGTCTCAGAAGACGGGCGGATTCAACCCAAGTCGCCCGTCCTGAGAAAAGACGCTCGTATTCTTCACGGGACGCCCGTCCTGAATGTCATCTGAAACAAGATTTTAAGCTGCCAGGAAATCCGAGCCGATTTTCGAAAAGCCGCCCGTCCCGAGCAAGACGCCCGTCCCAACTTAGAAGACGCCCGTCTTCTTCCTGCTCCCAACTTAGCCGAATCCCTGCATTAGAATCCGCCCGGATTTGTAGGAAGACGCCCGTCTCCTATTATGAGAATACGCCCGTCCCGAAGCAAAGACGCTCGGATTGGCCCCTTTTTCTCAGATAAATCGGACAGGTCCCACCCTTATCCGCCCGGATTCTCTTCTTCTTCTATAAAATCACCCCCTTTCTCCCTCATTTCTTCACCTTATCAAACCCTAAAACACTCATCTCCTTCCTCAACAACACTCCCCTCACATCAAAAGCCAACAAAACCCCATTTTCCTCAACTTCAAGATGATGAACCTCAAAGGCAAGGCTAAGAAGTTGGTTGAATCGACTGGAAGGAAGCGCAAGGGATCATCCTCTTCAATTCCGCGAGAAGTAGCGCTACCAAGGAACTTCCGTCCCTTAATGAGAGGAGGAATTGAACAACTCGAGTACTTCTAAGAGGTGCTTTTTGAATCCGATGACCACCGCAAGAACTTTGTCAAATTTCAAGGTAAGAACCATGAACCCACCCAATTCATAGATACTAGGGTGTTGGAAATCCTTAAGATAAGGTACCCTACCGAGATGTTCTTTGATGGCCTTGGCATTGGGAAACTTTTCCATGCCCATGAGGAGACGTACCTTAGTCTCACCCTTGAATTTTTAAGTAGCCTTCGCATTGTAACGAATACCCGTACCAATGTGGGCATGGAGTTTAGATTGTGCAACCTAGACCATAGTCTTACTCTAGATCAATTTGCCTACATTTTCGGTCTTGAAGTGCCCACCAACTTTACCGAAAAACCCGCTGATTTTGATGTGGACCTACTTTGGAGGGCTATTTCTGGGAGGAATTTTACCGGTTTAAAGCAATGCTACACCTCCGCCATCCAACATCCGGTGATTCGAATCACCGAGCGCTTTGTGGCCGGTACCATCAATGGGAGGTACGAATAATATAGGTGTACTCTTATCGATTTAACTTTTCTTGAGTCCTATTTGAATGTTCGGGGGACGAGGCGCTATAACTTCAACACACCCCTTGAGATACTTACTAGGTTCAATGATTTTGCTCAAGGGACCACCCAACTCAAGACCTTCGTAATGGGAGGTCTAATTACTATTTTGGCCAACAATCTTTGTCCCGGGTTCAATGCCCAAGGGACCTATACTCCTCTTGAGGGGAGGACTTTGATTGATGAGCACACCGTCTTCAACCATCACCGGTGGTGTAACTACACGCAAGACGAGAGTGTAGAATGGTACACCAAAGGATGCACCTCAATCATCCTTGAGGGTTGGAGGATACCGGGCATTGATCCAAGATTAAGCCCATATTCGCCCCCACCAAGCTACCTCCTTGATATCCAAATTCTCGATAATCCCCCTCAAAGGGAGGAGCCGCCCCGTCAACAACAAGTACCTCGTGAGGCACCGGGAAAGCCTATTCGCCCACCCTCCTATGTACCCATCCCACCATACCCTACCCCATATACCGAATTTGAACCGGCAATCCCCAATACCCCGGGCATTAATTATTCGATGGCGCTCATGAATAGAGTGGACCTCGGGGTATATGAAGGGAGGGTCGACAACTACTTGGCCCTTTATCCCCAATACTATAACATGGCTCAATAAAGGTATGTTGACCCTAATGGTCCTAAGCCCTCTTGGGCCCAACCACAACACTTGTTCCCTAATAAAGGGAACCAAGCTTGGGATCGCGACATCGGAGGGCATTCTAGCCAAGGTGGAGGGTACTCGGGTCAAAGAGGAGAATTTGACCAAGGAGGGTATTGGGGCCAACCAAGAGGGTATGACCAAGCCGGGAGCTCTCACCAATATGGCTACCAAGATGAGGAGTATGACGAGTGAAAGAGGACTACCGCACCACCTCCATTTGTATGACACCCATCTCTCCCCCTCTCTTTTGTACATACATTGCATTTAGTGTAGTTTTCGCACGCATTTGTATCATATTTCATTTGCATTAGATAGTTCATATAGTATAGTTGCATTGTAATATATTCCACATGATTCATGTAGATAGTTGCATATAGATTAGAATTCATGCATAATCACTAATGACCAATCCTATTCTTTTCTACACTAGAGATAGTGTTTAAATCGGTTTGGGGAGGTTTGATCATAGGTGACTCAAGCACTAATCATGCATCCTATACTATAGTTTAGATTGCATTAATTTGGTACATATGTCATATAGAATTGCATTAAGTTAAAGCATGCATTCATTCATATCATATCATTACATTTGTACTTCAATTTCCATAAAATTTAAAATCCAAAAACATGTTTTTCTTTTTCATTCCTACTTCTACATGTACATTGAGGACAATGTCCAAAATAAAGTGGGGGATGGGAATTTATATTCTAAAATGCATAAAAATTGAAAAATTTCGAAAAATCACAAAAATATGTTCTTTATTTTCGTAAAATCAAAAACCATAAAAATTTGAAAAATTCAAAAACCCAAAAACATGTTCATTTCCTTTGTAGTGTAGTCTTGTATATATTGTTTGTATATATATTATGTTTGTCTATCCTTGTTCACATTGATCGACTACGCCACATCCGAGACATGAGGATATTGAAGACCGCATGATATAACCTTTCCAATCTCCTTTTTCCTCTTTATGTTAATGACAATGTGGCTTTATTTTGATTGATGCGGTATAACAATGTGAACTTAGGACTTGCATTTAGTTTATATGTCATATTAGTTGGTAGAATCATTTGCATTGGGATGTTTATATGATAGTTGCATCATGGCATGTAGTTTGCATGTTAGAAAAATTTTGTGAAACCGTCTACTTGGGAAGCTTGACAAGTGTATATAGGCCCTAGTAGATACTTTTTCTTCTTAAGACTTTGCTTGTTAGAATACTTGTAAAACACCCTAGGATGTGTCATGCTAGTATCCTTTGACCCATGGATTAAGTCCTAGTCAAGAGTACCTTGTGGTGCGATAACTCCTTGGCTACCGTTTATTCCAAGGTGACCCTTGAAACCATGCATCCATCCATCCATCATCCATGTTCTACCACATTTTTGTCATCAAAGGGAATGGGCACAAAAAGAAATTGTTCAAAAATTTGAGTTCAAGAAAAGAAAAGTGAAAGAAAGTTTGCAAAAATGCATCAAATGAAAAGAGGAGCAAAACTAGAACTCCTATGCTTCAAATATAAGGCACCCTCACTACATATGGGGTGACTTTGAAAATGTTCAAAAGAAATGCAAAGAAAAGTTGAAAAGTTGTCAAGTATTGAAATGCCAAAAATCAAAAAGAAATGCCAAGAAAGTGTTCTCAAATGTTATATGCCACAAGAAATTGGGGGGAAAAACAAAAACAAAAGCAAACTCCCAAAGTGAAACTCAAATATCTATCGATTCCTTTATCCATCGTATCCATTTTTGTGCATGGTAGAGAGGGGACGACCCTTCTTCTTGTATAGGCAAGAGGGGGAATTCCACGATCCTCCAGTGTTTCTAACACCATAGGGAGTCTACTCTTGACAAAATCATTTAACGATTGAGGACAAAGGTACCCTAGTTTGACACAATTTGGAGGTGATTTATTGGTATCCTTCTAGGCTTAGTAGTTTGAAGAAATTGCATCTATGAAGGAATGTGTACCCTTGAATTGCTTCCCTTGTAGATAATTTCCGCCACTTGGATGACGAAAGTGGCTATTCTTTTGTAGATGCATCCATTATTTGATTTTGTGTGCTTAATGTTTGGATGTGTCGCCATTTTGGCAAGCCCCACCTTGCCTTGCCAGAAGGCATCCTACCTCATGGTTGTCTTGTTGTGAGTTGAAGGGGCGGAGTGAGACCCGCTAATTGTCTCATATCGGTTATATTAGTAGGATAGTTTAAATAAAGGTCTAGTTTTAGTCACCTCTTTACTCGGGACGAGTAAAGGTTCGGTTTGGGGATATTTGATGTGAACATTATTTGCGCACATTTAGTCCCCTAATTGAGCCTATCTTGTATACTATTATAACTTTCTATGGCCATTTTATCCGTCAAAACCTTCCTATTTGCTTTTCTATCGCATTTCATATGTTTTGTAGGAAAGAAGATAATAAGGCGGAAATTCCCGTCTTTCGTGCGTATTCGGAAGCTATTTGATGATGTTTGATGGACTAGTATGAAGAGGAAGCGAGAACTAAAGACCAATCCCACAAGAATAAAAAGGAAGTGAAGAAATAGGACTCTGTCACAGAAGATGAGCGGCTTACCCACAAGACGCCCGTCCTGCAGTGACAACCCGTGCGTCCCAGCAACAAAGACGCCCGGATTCCGCCAAAGAATCCGAACGGATTCCCACGAAGACGCCCGTGCACCACCACGACAATCCGCCCGTCTTCCTCCTTGGACGCCCGGATTCCCTTACAACAAATTTCGTTTCTTCAAGTTTAAAGAAAGATGCCCATCCTTCCAAAAAGACTAGCGTTTCCCTGCTCTAAAACTCAAAAGTGTAATTACTAATTTAGCCTTAGTTAACCTAATGAAATCCTACTATAAATACCCCATTTGTCGTAATCACAAAGGAGAGCTCTCTTAGCTAGAAAAATCCTTCCTTAGATTAGATTAGAAGTAGATTAGAATAGATTACTCTTTAATCCTTCCACAAATTACACATTAATCTTTCCTTAATTATTGTTCAAGTTTGTTACTTTTGGGTAATTGAAGATTATTGGGTTATTATTGGAGGATTGAAAACCCTTCATCAATCAATCAAGTTTCTTCTATTATTCTTTGCTTTATTGTTTGGATCATCTCAAGTTTGGTATAATTCTTTTACCCTTTACTCTTTATTGTTTATTTCCTCATTCTCTTATCATGTTTACACTTGTTGTTATGTTTGAAACCATTAATGACATCTTCTCCATGATAATGAGTGAGTAGTCTCTTTAGCTAGGATTAGTGGGTAATTAGGGGAAACCAACATGAGATTGATTCATGCTTAATCTAAAATTTTCACATGATTAAATTGCTTGCTTGTTGTGATGTCAACTTTATGCACATGTTATGTTTGATGAAATGCTAAGCCTATGAATCCTTGCATTTATAACCATCTCTTATCTATTCAACTTGACTTGTAAGATATAAACCAACTCGAGTCTTGTTAGACCATGCATAGAAGTTGATTGGGAGGAAAGTAAGTCGACTTGTAGGTGTTGTACAATCTAATCGATTCGGCTCCGGGACCCAACTCTTCCTATGAACCGTAAGACATAAACCAACTCGGTTCCTCCACAACACTAACTGCTTGCTTATAATTGTAAACATGTTTGTATGGTCAAAACCATGAATCCCCTATGACCCCATGACATCCTAGTGCTTTTAGTCAATTGTTTACATCCTCCCTTTTATTGCTTGTTTACTATATCGCTTGCATTAGTTTAGACACAACTACAAACCCAAAAAAATTGTAACACTAGCATAAATTGAGATAGATAGACTTAGAACCCAAAGCACACCGTCCCATGGATCGACCTCGACTTACCACTAACTAGTTGTATGTTGAGTATTATAAATGTGTTTGATTGGATGTGTGACGACCAACTCTTGTCCCGATCATAGATAACTCTCTCTTCTTTTCCGACGGTTTGTGCTAACATAGCCCCCATGGCTGTTTCGGTCACTGTGAGATATAAGCCAAGAGGTTGATCTCGTTGAGGAGGTTAGAGCACTGGTGGTTTGGCTAGTATCTCCTTGATTTTATCGAACGCCTTTTGACAGTCGCCATCCCATATGGTGTGATCTGTTTTCTTTAGCTTTTTGAAGATTGGTTCACAGATCATGGTAAATTTCGATATGAATCGACTTATATATTGAACCTTGCCTAAAAATCCCCTAACCTCCTTCTCTGTCTGAGGTTGTGGCATTTCAACTAGAGCTTTGATTTTCGAAGGGTCGATTTCTTTCCCTCGTAGAATGACGACATATCCTAGAAGCTTGCCCGACGTCACCCCAAATGCATATTTCCGAGGATTGAGCCTCATGTTGTACTTTCGTAGTCTTAAGAAGAATTTGCGAAGGTTATTAATGTGCCCTTATCTATCCTTGGACTTGACGATCATATCATCTACATACACCTCGACTTCTTTATGCATCATGTCATGTAGTAGCGTAGTTGCAGTGCGTTGATATGTAGCTCCAGCATTGATTAATCCGAACGGCATAACAGTATAGCAATAGGTACCCCATTGAGTAACAAAGGCAGTCTTATGCATGTCTTCTATGGCCATCTTGATCTGATTATATCCCGCATACCCGTCCATGAAGGACAACAACGCGTGATCTGCTGTATTGTCTACCAATATGTCGATATGTGGTAGAGGAAAGTCATCCTTGGGACTCGCTTTGTTCAAGTCTCTGATCAACACAAACACGGATTCTCCTATCCTTTTTGGGTACGGGTGCTATGTTGGCTACCCAGTCTGAATACTCAGAAACTTTGATGAACCCGGCTTTAAATTATTTATCAAATTCTTCTTTGATCTTAAGAGCCCATTCTGTCCTCATTCAACGAAGCTTCTGTTTAACAGGTTTGAAACCTGGTTTGATCGGAATTCTGTGTTCGGCAATATCCCTGTCGATCCCTGGCATGTCTTTGTAGGACCAAGCAAAAACGTCTTTGAACTCGTGTAGGACGTCTATGAAACTAGCCCTTTCGGTTGGGCTCAAGGTTGTCCCTATCCTAAGTTCTTGGGGTTCTAGTTCAGTTCCTATGTTGATAGGTTCAGTGTTCTCTATAACTGGTGCCCTTTCCCTCTCTTGTAATATTTCTTTGGCTATGTAGGGAGGTAGTTCGATTGAGTCTGGGTCTGGGTCATCCTCATTATCATCGTAAACAGAATTGCATTTAGAATAACACAAACAATAAGCAGAATCTGTTTTAGTCATAATAAATTTTGAAAATAATTGAAACAAAGAAGCCATATGTTCAGTAGTCAGTGGCGGCAAAGGGACAGCTGTTGGGACATTTCCGGAACTACTGTTACTACTTGATGCTAAGCTAGAAGAAACAAGGGGATTGGGAATGACGATAGGAGGAGACTCTCTAGGAACCTCTCTAGACTCCGACTCTGATTCCGACTCCGACTATGACTCTGACTCAAATTCGTGATCTTCTGGTTCTCCTTTGAACATCTCTCCTTATCCAGTGGTGAGCTTGAAGAGCTTTCCTTGGTTGTTTATCCATTTGATCGACTTTCTCCATCCTTTTTGCTGATTTGAACTGGTTTTGGTGCCTAGCAAGGTAATGATCTCATCCATGAAGCTTTCGGCTCTTTTGATTACGGGAAGATCCTGGAGGTAGACATCTTCCTCACTATCCGTCCATATCCCATTGATTACCTCCTCTCTTGGGGAGATAAGATGTGAGAAATCCAAGGTGGACTCTTAATTTGTAATCATCAGAACTCCAAGAGGATTCTTAGTATTGTTAGGCTTACCTCCCGGAGGTATGGGTAGGCGACCGTCTTCGATCATGTCCTGAATGACATGCTTTAGCTTGTAACATTTCTCCGTATCGTGTCCCTTACCTCTATGATATTCGCAATATAAATTTTCGTCCCAGAACTTGGACTTCTTTTCGGGATCAGGTGTAGGCCCTATGGGTTGGAGTTTACCCTGTTTCATCAACCTCTTCAAAGCATTGGAGTATGTATCGCCAATGTTTGTGAACTTCCTTTGTGGGTTATTCTTTTTTGATGATTCGAGAAGGTTAACCTCATCAGTCTTGCTAGTAGAGCCGTAGGAACGACTTGTTGAGCCTTGATATCCACGACCTACCATTTTGGACAAGAGTCCTTAATGGATGTCATCTTCAATTCATGTCCCTAGTATAGTTAGATCCTTGAAGGTCTTAATGTTTTGGTACCTCAAGTGGTTTGCATAAATGGGCCTTAAGTTGTCCACGAATTTTTCCACAAGGGTAGCTTCATCTGGACGTTCGACAAGTTGGATACTAGTCTTCCTCCACCTACTTAGGAAGTCGGTGAAACCTTCTTTCTCATTTTGGGTAAGAACCTCTAGAGTGCGCATATTGACTTGGATTTCAGCATTATCCGCGTATTGTTTAGCGAACTCGATTGCGGCATCGTCCCGGGTGGCAGTCTTCTTGTGCTCGAGGGAGTAGAACCATTGCTTAGGAATGGTGTCGAGAGATGAAGGAAAGATCCTTAAGAACATCTCGGGTTTGATGCCTTTGATAGACATGTAGTCTTTGAAAGCACGAATGTGGTTCAAAGGGTTTTCATGTCCCTTGAACTTCGGTATATTAGTCATGTTGAAGTTGGTTGGTAATTTGGCACTCACGGCCTCATACTTGCGATTGTTCTCCCTATAGATATCATCTCCTTTGAGGTACATCAATTGCTCCTCCAAGTATTCGAGTCGTTTCTCAGCTTCAGTAAGACCTACTGAAGGGTTGGTTTCTGGTTGTTCAACATAAGGTGGAAGGTCGTCATTCACACATTGGCTAGGAATGTCATCTTCTACAGGAGGTAGTCTAGTTTCTACCGCAACAATTCGGTTCTCGATGGCATTAAGGCGTTCATAAGCTTGTTCTTGACTTGATTGGAGACGAGTGAGTGCAGCTAGGATTAGATCATTACCATTCGGTGGTTGTCCATTGACACTTGCGTGACTAGTTCCGGGCATCTTGGAAACTGGATAGGAGATTGACGATGAATCAAAACACGATCGACCATTCTAGCACACTTACTCAAAGAAAAGACTCGAACTGTGAAGTGGGAGTATGCCACTTGTGTAAGTGAGGTTTGAAAATGACAAAGTTTTGAAATGTTCGTCCTAACCAACTGTAGTGTAGTTGTAGGAGTGTTGACTCGAAGTGAGGTTTTGAAATGGGCTTTTTTGAGGCCCGACTTTTGACTCGATATTTGGACAGAGTTTCGACTCATTTTGCGCTAATTTAGGCCTTTTTCGAAAATATTTACATTTTAAAAGAGATTTTTGATTTTACAAAATTCGTCATGGTTTTGTTTAGAAAATGGTGATCACATATGATACAAGCATTACAACAGGCATTATAACGGTATGTTGAGTGAATTTAAAAGGGTTTTGGTTTAAAGGGTGGGTTGCCATACCGAGCAATCAAACCCGGGTCTGTGGAGAGGTCCGCGCCAAACAAGAGTAAGGCCGGTTCCTAGTCCATTCCCTCGAGTAGTGAAAGCCCTTAATACAAACAGGAGTAAGCATCATGGTATGGTTGACGTCAATCGCTATCCATCCTTAGCCCAGATAAGAATTTGGACCGTCCAGATGGGACGATTGGTCGAATGGGTTGGGTTGGGCCTAGGAAGGCTGAATAAAACGATCTAAGAAGATTGAGTCATGAAAACCGACAACTGTCTCATATAAACTATTCCCTAATCTTGTTCAAGTTTAACCCTTGGCAACACGTAAGTGTATTACTCCCCGCGGAGTCGCCAAACTGTGCACACGGGGGGCCCACGGGGTCGCTTGGGAAACAAGCGTTTGCATTTGTGGAGTCGCCACCAATTTATTTTGGAAAATTGGAAACCGTTAGAATACTTCGTGTCATGTCAAGACACAAAGTAGTGACATGAACACCAAGAACTCGTTACCCTTAGCATTCTATGTCTAGAATGACTCTCATGGATGCCAATGAACACGGATGTTCACAGAGATCTGGAGTAAGGGGTGAGGGTACGTATTAGAAAGCTCTTTTGATCGAACACCTAATCCCGCCCGCCTCGATAGCGGCCTCTACTAATGATTAGGGAAAATCATCTATACTTGATATGTTGTCGATTATATGCATGCAATGCAACATCCAATAAATTAATCCTAGCATGTGAGAATTAACTAAGTCGGTGAGCACGTAGTTTAACATACAACTAGGTCGAAGTAGGTATTTAACGTTGATTACATGTGGAAGCAAATAAACAATAATAAAGATATAATAAAATACAATAATTACAATTACAATAATTACATTGGTTTGATTGATTTACGTCGAAAATATACTTAAAACGGATAATTTGAGAAAAGAAAAGCGAAAATAAATTAAGGGTTAGCAAACGGGCATATTAGTAATGATAATACAGGTAATAGTCGATTAATACGCAAGCTAATGAACTAGGTCAGAGCAACAACGGAAGTTCAGAGGCAGAACTCAACCTGGAACAGGCGCAGGAGAGCTGCGTCCCTTGGAAGAGGCGCAGTGGTCACTGCGTCTGTTCCTGAAGTGAGTTCTGGTTGTGAAGCCCGGAACTGCATATCGTTAATGTTCTTGGGTAATTTAATGATCGATTACTGATATTTGCCTCGGATGAAAGTGATTTAACAGATTATTTACATATGAATGGGTCATAAAAGCG
Source organism: Silene latifolia (assembly GCF_048544455.1). Classification (NCBI taxonomy): domain Eukaryota; kingdom Viridiplantae; phylum Streptophyta; class Magnoliopsida; order Caryophyllales; family Caryophyllaceae; genus Silene; species Silene latifolia. Next base: position 113,627,352 of record NC_133527.1, on the reverse strand, counting down.
ATAAAGAGCGGACTCAAATTAATTAGAATGAATTAATTACTAATTACAAATTTTGGCTAACATGAATTAGTTAGGTTTGCTAATACGATTTAATTAGGTTTATTTACACAAATTCAATTAGATTAGGAGATAATATACAAAAGATGAATTTCGGAGACTTGATATGGATGAATCGAATCTCTAAAACCCGGATTTTATTTTAAGGACGAAAACCCGCAAATATTGGTTATTTGGGATTTAAGTCGGAAATTAAAAGTGAGAAGTTACTAATTATATGTTAAAATTATTATACGAATGAATAATGAAGAAAAATAAAGAAATCGGAATAAAAAAAAAGACGAATCAACGAAGAACAAAGAAAGAAGAAGAAAAGCAGAAACAGCGACAACCTCAGGAAGAGGCGCAGCAGATGTTGCGACTCTTCGAAGAGGCGCAGCAGTTGTTGCGTTTCTTCTCGACGTCTGATCTCTGTTAATCCGGAAAAAGGGTTTAATAAAAGGTTTTATAAATCGGTTTTAAATATGTTCTCGACGTAAATCTTACAATAATTTATACAATAAAAAGGTACAATAATAAAACATAGGATTTACACTCTCAGACTTACATGTGAGATTGACTAAGTTAACGATTAGTGATTGCTCGACTCGAATGTACGACGAAAGATCCCTCTTATGAGGAATTAAACTAAATTGATTAAGTTGATTGAGTGGAGTTGGTCAAATTGGTCGGTCATGCAAAACGAGGCTGCTACTCAGAAGGATCCGAGCTTACGTGGTCGAAAGTTCAAGCACGTAGATGCCAATAAGCAAAGAGCACGGTCTTAGAATGAAAAGGGAGAAGAGAAGGGCGGACACTTGCGTGAGAAATATGTGGAACGAAGGCTCCCTATTTATACTAATCACACGGAGGAATTAGGGTTTCGGTAAAACTTTGGAAATAAATCTCGAAAAGATCTTAAAATACGCATAAAAGAGTTGGGGAAGAGGCACATCAGCCACTGCGGCTCTTGGAAGAGGCGCAGCAGGTGCTGCGTCCTTTCCCCATGAGTTTCCTCCTGCGGAAGAAAGATTTTCCGCATTTCTGTTATGGAATTGCGGTAGATCTCAACTTTCTTATTGTTTAAAATAAGATTTCGAGATATATTTTGCCAAAAGATTAAAAGATTGAAATATGGAATAGAAATATCCGGAACATTCCAGAACATTCTGACTCGGCATTTTAGACGGTTTATTAGAAAATGAAGACGGTTTTTGACCCGGACTCCAAATGAACTCTAATTACTGTCAAAACGACCGTAACGGTGCGTATATGATGACCAAGGGGTAGACACAAGTATATGAGCTATCACTTGACGATAAACTTACGAATTGTCATAAATCGTTCCCCGCACCAAACATGCGGCCCAATCATCACCGGGTGGTTTGCGGGAGCTGCAGAAACGAGGTATCTACAACAGACACCCCACCTCCAATGAGAAATCCTACTCAAAGACCATACTTTAACCAAAACCAACCCTCTTACAATCAACCCAATGACCAAGCTTTTGATGTTCAAAAAGCGGTCCTCCAAATGCAAAAGAGCCAAAAATATTTCTTTGCTCAAATGCAAAGATATAGCCAAGCCAAAGACACTACCATCAAAAATATCCTTGCTCATACCAAGATGTTGGAGACTCAATTGTCCCAATTGGCCTCTTCAAGTTCGCAAAGACAAAAAGGACAATTACCTCCTCAAGGTAATCCTCATACAAGACATGAGCCTATCAATGCCATCCACTTGAGGAGTGGTGCAAGATATGAAGGACCTAAGATGCCAATTGAAGAGAATATTGTTGAGTAAAATGTCAAGCAAAGTAATGTGATTGAACCATTGAGGAGAAATCCTAAGGTGGTAGAGCCAACGACCAATGACTCATCAAAGAAGAGAAGTGAGGAAAAGGCCAAAGAAGTTGAGAAAGAGCCTATTGTGATTAGACTTTCATTCCCAAGTTGCCAAGCCACACCCAAGCTTGATGAGCAACTTGAAAAGTTCATGGAGATTGTGAAGAACTTAGAGGTTTCTATACCATTCACAGAGGTAATCAACCATGTTTCGGCCTATGTAAAATACATGAAAGATATCCTTACCAACAAGAAGTCCATAAGGAAGTTGTAAACCATTGCCTTCACAAAGATAAGTAATGCAATTCTTCAAGGAAAGTCCTCACCTAAGCTCAAGGATTCGGGAAGTTTCTCCATTCCATGTACCATTGGTGACACCACAATTAACAAGGCACTATGTGATCTAGGTGCAAGTGTGAGTGTCATGCCATATTCGGTATGTGAAAGGGTAGGAGTGGGAGAGATCAAATGCACTAACATGACCTTACAAATGGTGGACCGGACAACAAAGAAATCACCAGGGGTATGGGAAGATGTACCCGTGGAAAGTGTTTTATACCGGTGGACTTTGTTATTGTTTACATGGAGGAAGATTCCAACATTCTAATCATTCTAGGAAGACCATTCCTACACACCGCCGGAGCGGTGATTGATGTAAAGCACGGGATGCTCACACTTGAAGTTGGTGATGAAACAATCACCTTTAATCTTGATAAGACTATGAGAGCTCCCAACTTGCTTGATCCATGCTTTATGGTTGACCACTATACCCGGGGAGGTGACAAAAAGAAGGTGGAATCCCCATTCAAAGGACAAGTGAAAGATGGAAATCTCAAAAAGAAGGGCAAAGACACACCGCCCAATTAGAAGAAAGATATTGATGATGTTGAAATGGCTCTATTCGGAGAGCATGTAATTTTTCACAACAAGAATGAGAGCTTGCAAAGCTCACCCATGACAAGTATAGATGGAGGCCTCATTGGCCATGTTAACAAGAAAGAAGAGTTGCTCTTGTCAACTCATGATCCTACCAACAAAGGGAAAGAAGGAAGGGAAGTATGTGGTCTATGGGATGATGAGTTTGAAGGACTTGTTAACCCTTACATCGGGAATACTATGACTCTAGACCAAGGCTATGTAGACCCTTGTCACCTCTTTGACTCGGACTACTACATGGATGAAGACAACAATGTGCCAAGGTCTATGCAAGATCTCTATCATGACAATGAACAAGCATTTGACTACTTCTTCAAGGCGTTGAGCAACTTCAACAACATCCTTGCTTTACCCTCTTGATACCTCTCAAGAAAAGGAGAGTTTGGTGGAGTCCTCCCTAAACCAACATTTGTAAATATTCTAACCTCTTAACTTGCGTTTCATTTTACTTGTACATTATTCAATTTTTGCAATGCATCTTATATGCCTTGTTGTTTAACTTGTGTAAAAAGAGAGCAAGTGAGGGAGGGATTTTATTGTGCTTAAAATGTGTAGTGTTTGATGATCAAGAGTGAGGAGGCAATTGCCTAGGCTAGCCAAGCCTTTGTAGTGTAACCCATAAGAATTGAAGAAGAAAATGGCGCGGGAAAGGGATCCCCAAGAGCAGACCTGAGCTCGTGAGGATTGGAGCAAGGCAAAAATTGAAATCTTATGATGGGAAGAAATCTGCCCATCCCCAGCTCGAGACGAGCGTCCCAGATGTCAACCTGCTCGACCCGAGCTCAGGACGCTCGTCCCCAGAGTACAAATTCTACACTTCCTAAAAATCTGCCCATCTCCAATTGAGGACGCCCGTCCCGACCTTCTATTAGACCTAAACATAGGATTTTATATTCTTCATTCTTCATTTTTACTCTTCAAATACAAACACACATTTTCCCTCACTACAAACATCAATCCTCTCATCCAAAAACACAAGTTTCTTAACCAAATTCACCAAAATCAAGTGAAAACTTGTTCTAAACAAATTTATATCACTCCTTTGTCAACAAGAAGACCATTCAAGCATCAAAATATCCACAAATTCAATAAAAAATTCTAGGGTTAGGGTGAAATCCGAAAACCCCAAAGTAATTGAGCATTTGATTGAAATTAGAAGAAGAAAGGAGCATTCAAGCTTATTCTAGGTTTGTTGATACCAACTTGAAAGGAGAATCATCATTGCAAGGACCAAAGGCAATACTAAAGCACCCAAAGTCCCAAATTTGTCCAAAAGGCAACAAGCTCTTGCATCAAAGGCATTAGTAGTGGTTCAACATCAAAGGGAGCAAGCTAGGAATACCATTGATGCTATTGGAGAGGTTACTACCATTGTCCCGGAAGTTGAGCAATTGAAAAAATTTTCGGAGGTAACTTTTATTTCTGATAAGCAAAGAACAGCATTCAAAACCCTAGCCAAGAAAAAGATTATTGCTACTAAATTTGTGTGCAAAGATACCTTGGATAAATTGGGTGTGCTTGAACAAACTAAGGCATTTTTCAAGTCTATGGGGTTATCTATCCGATTCGAAATGAATGAGTTAATATACCCCTCCTTAACCTTGGAATTCATTAGTTCCTTGAGGGAGTATAACATTGAGGCTAGGAAATATGTCGAGTTTCGCCTTGAAAACAAGAGTAGGACAATGTGCAAAAGTGATCTAGGTGAGGTATTCGGGCTTAAAGACCATCGAAGCTTCTTCAAAAAGCCTCCGGGATTTAATGTCGAGCCCCTTTGGAAAGCCATTGCCGGTCGTGAGTTGACCACCTTTAAAGAATGCTATGCCTTATACATTCATCATCCGGGTATTTGGTATTAGTATAAGTTTGTGGCTAACACCTTGATAGCCCGAAAAGAAGCTAATCACTTGACCGAGTTAGATCTTGTCTACCTTGAATCCTTCATGAATGTCAATGGGAAGTCCGACAATGACTACAATATTCTTCACTTGTTGATTAAAAGATGGCTGGACATTGAAAATAGGAAGGATGGTGTGACCTTTATTGTTAATGGAGGCTTGATAACTAAGTTGTTAAAGCACTTTAACCCACAATTCAACAAACATAAAGCATATAAACTGGTTAAAGGAAGCACACTCCTTGATATGCAATCAGTGATTCACAAATTTCATTGGGTAAAACACGAGAATTCTGCCCAAGATTATGAATGGATCATCAAGGATGCCGACTCAACTTTTTTACCAAGTAAGATTTGCCGCATTTCCGTTCACCGGAACAACTACCTTCTCCCCGTCTCAAAGAATGCCACGAACATCATCAAGCAACAATAAGTTCCAAGTAAAGAAACCTCCTACCTAGTGGTACCTCCTTACCCATTTGCCTATAAAGAGTTCACAACAAATTATCCTAGTGTTGTGGCGGGCAATGATTACATGGTGTAATTCTTGAAATATATCCATAAGGAAGCCTACAATGAACGGGTGAACACTTATTACGCCCAATATCTGCCCCTTTACCACCTTGTTAGGCAAGGACTCCTTGATCTCACGAGTTCTTTGCCGGATTGGGCGGATAGGAATGTGTTCTTTCCTCTAGCTTCTAGAGATGAAGAAGGAGATGCCCGGGAAACTAGGGAGATTGAGGAGGTTGTTCATGAGGATGGGGAAGGTAGTGGGTCTAGCCATGATGATGATGATGAAGAGCAAAGTTCAAGTTCAAAGAAGAAGAAGATGATGGTGAATCCTTCGGCTCCATGGAGGTGAGTGATGATGATATGATTGAGGATTAATGTTTGAACAAAGCATGAAGGAGGACGACACAAATGCGGGGTTGATGGCTTATGCTAGCATCTCGACCTATTCCATTGTGATTCTCCTATCCCTCCTTTTGCTTTGTTGTTTTTATCTCTTGTTCACATTGTTGACATGACTTATATAGCTTATATAACATTTAGTTTAGAGCATCTTTAGAGTCATTTTCAGCTCTTTTGTAGTTATGAGTTCTTGAGTCCTAGCACCATTCAAAGGACTCACACCTCGGCAACATTGAGGTGTCTATCTTTTTGCTCCCACTACAAAGAATCCAAAATGAAAAATTTCATTCATACATTGCATTTCATGCCTTGTGAATGAACTTCCCTCTTTTTGCACTAGTAATAGTGTTTTGTTCGGTTTGGGGAAGTTCACTCATAAGGAATCCGAGTTAATCTAAATCAGCTCTTCGAACAATAGAAAACATACATCATATAGCTTAGCTTAGTTTGCATCATTTGTATATACTCTTCATATGTAAATTTGTCTCATATAGTTTGCATTTAGTATAGAATCACGCATCATATCATATCATTCATTTGCATAATTCCCTATTGTTTTGTCCATTGGGGAAAATGTCCATTCTAAGTGTGGGGATGGGGAATTCTAACACTTATCAACACTTACTTCAAAAAATGATAAAAATTTCAAACATTTCAAAAATCTAAAAACATGTTCTTCCCTTTATAGCGTAAAGTTGTATATATTGTATATATTTGTTTGTTTGTTGTTCACTTCTATCACTTGGGACCGACTACGCCACATTCAAGGCATGAGAAATATGAAGACCGCATGGTGTGTGATATGTGCCTAATGTATAGTCTTTTTGGCCTATTTCAGCACGTATTTCTATGCATTTCTATACTGTTTTTATGGTATTTTGCCCCGAATTGGATACTTTGGTGTATTATGTCCTTTTTGTAGGAATGATCGTGAAAGTAGTGGAACCATACCCCTTTTTGTCCTTTTTGCATTCATTTAGAGGAGACGGGATTGTCCCAGAGTAAGATACTGCACTTGGAAGCATCGTGGCACGCACTACGAGGCACTTGGGTGAAGACGTGAGCTGAAATGAAGACATAGTCACTCGATCGAGGAGTTTACCAGTCGATCGAGTGGTTCCCACACCCCCTGATGCTCGATCGAGAGGTTTCCCAGTCGATCGAGTAAGCTGCACCAGATCAAGTCCTCGATCGAGTAACCTGATGGTCGATCGAGTAATGTTCGCTGAGAAGTTGGTCGATCGAGTGTATTAATGCACTCGATCGAGTGGTTTCGTCCTAATGGGCTTTAATTCAGTCCGTGTGTTTAATTATTTCGCTAAACTCATTGTTTGTTTTGCTATTTAACCTATGATTTACTAGGTTATTGGCATCTCTCTTTTGACTATCTTTCATACTAGAAAACTACTGTACCTTGCTACATTACTTTGTCTTCTCCACTGTTACTTTTATTTTCGGATCATTATTGCTCGGATTCAGTGTTCTTTACGCCGGATTCACTCAGATTGTAATCCTTCCTCTTCCTTTATTAATAATAATCATTTGTTGCTTGATTTCTTGTTTGTGTTATCATTCTCCTTTGCCCTAATTACCTTTATTGCATTTTATTATTATTTCATTATGTCTTCTGCTGGGAATTTAATTGTTGTTAGTTTAATTACGAACATGAGTAGCTAAACCCCTTCATGTTGGGATTAGGGAATCTGCGGTAGGAAAATGACGATGTAGTGAATGAATTAGATGAACTGATTAAGAGACTCTGTCACTATAGCAATTTAACTGTAATTCCCGACCTAGTTGAGTGCACGCTTCTATGTCACCCATTAAACTGGCTAAAATTAATCCTGGATCGAAAGATTGGACTAAATAGGCCTGCTATAAATAGTAGACTACCCTAATGAGGACGAAAGTTAAGTTAGTGGTATTTTAGGATAGAAAGTGGACCGAAAGGACCTTTTAACATCCGTCTCACATTAGTTCGTCTGAGTCATTTACTGCTGAGTTATTGGACTACCGTAGTGAACCGAAATCCCGGCATGTCCCTCTTTTCCTGATAGTTTAATCTTATTTTATTGCTTTGTTCACTCTTGCCTTAATTCTCTTTCCTTTCAACTTCGTAGTTTAGAATAAAATGTTGGGAAATGTGTCCTCAACAATAGTGCGATCACATGATTTAAATATCATGATTAAATCTCATACTAAGAATACGTGAGGGATGATTATTAATACAGTCGACTGACCGTCATTAATCGGTAATGATTGGTGACTAGAGTTTGACATTCTTGTCGTGTGACGGTGGTGGTCAGTTGATCCCTTAAGGTCACACCTAAAGGACAATTCCCTTAATGGATAAATTGATTAATTGTATGACGATACGAGGTAATCAATTCCTTAAAAGTGAACAATTTACTTGTGAGAGAGAATATTAATATCTTATTATAATGGGATTAAATAAGATTTATTTTAGTAATAAAAATGCTTTATTACTAAAATTGCTTATTGTTTGAGAAACAATAGAGATAAGAATGAATGGTTAATTATAATTACAAGATGTTGTGAATTATAATTTTATGACCCATTTTATTTATGTGATCAAGTATCACTAGTCAATTTATTGTATGTAATTTAATTAATTTATAAAATGATATTTATGGGATAAATATGCATTAAATTAATTAATAACATGTAAAATACTACATGTATCATATTGTGTGACAAATGACAAATTGACAAAATAAAATGGTAGTCCATTTTATGGTGAATGGACCGAAATGGTGAGTGTGCTAATGGGTAGTGATTATTTTATATTATGTGATAATATTCATATAAATAATTGTGCCTACCTTTATGTAGCCTTACACATCTAGGATTTTGATAAGAGAAAAAGAGAAAGGAGATTCCAATTTTTGTTTGGTTCCCCTTGCCTCTTCCCACCCGGTTTCCCAACTCTCTTTATAGAGTTTTTGGTCTCTTATCTTACTTACACAATTCATTCAAAGTATACATGCAAGTGTCTTTGCTCTTCCTTCTCTCTAGTTTTCTCCAACAAGTTTTTGGAGATTCATAAGTTATTGTTCATCATTTCTAATATAAAAACAACATTACTAGTGTAGTAATAATAATAATATTAGAATTATTTAAGGATACTAGTATAATAATCTAGTTAATTAGTATACTAGTTTAAGGGTAAGTCTTGGGTGCAATCTAAGGAGGATTTCTATACTTGGGATCTTGGAGGATCATCCATCATTATTAGCTCAAGAACAAGTGAAGGAAGGTGACCTTACTTGTGCCCATAATTTCGAACCAATCTACAATGTAAGGAACATTGTTTTTCTCATAAATCTTTCATTTTGTTATGCATGCACTAGATCTAAAGAACAAATAATTAATAAGTTAATTAGTTCACTATTAGAGGAGTCTAATAATAGGTATATGAACCTAACAAGTGGTATCGGAGCATAGGATGTTGCATGCATAATCGGTTATTGTTTTTCCGAGTTAAAAGGTTAACATATAAAACTAAAAATTTGTGATTTATAAGTATAAGCCACGAAATCACCATGCATGTTATATATTCTGGTCCTAAAGTGTTTTTAGGTCATTTTTATGATTCATGGAAATTTATTGCTCATTTTAAGGATTTTTGGTCATTTTATTACATTTTTATGACTAAAATGGGAATTAAAATGCTAAAAATAGTTAAATTTCGTTTCTGGCCTTGAAAAATTTATATGACCTCACATGCATATTTTACAAGTTGTGTGTAAAAGGACGAGTTAATTTGATTAATTTTGCATGATTTATGATTTTTATGAGATAAAAATGGATTAAAAGAGGTAAAATGGTTAAAATTAGTTAAATTTCGAATTAAGCCATGATCTTTTAATATGATGTCACATGCAAGATTTACAGAGAGTATGTAAATTTCTAGATTTAAATATCTTCTTTAGCATGATTTATGGATTTTTGAGTAAAAATGGCATAAATAGTGACTATTTTAGCAAAAATTAGCTAAAACGTATTGCATGGCTTGAGAAAATTATTTTAAGTTGCATTAATATCCCAATAATCAGATCTAAAGTTGTAAAAATTATTGGTTTAATTTTCGTATGCTTTATGCATTTTATGAGATAAAAACGATAAAAATGCAACTATATTTTCTCTAAATTAATTCGAAAATTTTAACCATGTTTTTTTTTTTGACATTATGAGGGTCATGGAATTATTCCAGAATGTTCAAAAATTTAAAATTCAAATTTTGAAACTTTTATGATTTAATTTGGATTTATTACATATAAATGATGATTTTAAGGTCAAAAATGAGCATAAAATTAAATCAAGTTGAATTATTGTCAAAAATTTAGTGATGACTGATTTTTGAGTCCTAAAATGTGTTAGGATAATTAACTTGAGCTTAGATGTGATTTAAGTGTTAATTAGTGATTTTAAAAGGTTATTATCACGTATTTCCATGATCTAGGGTTATATGTACGACATAAGTTAAATAGGGCGATTTGGCACATGATTTTGCATGATAGGTACATATTATAATGCTGCATATTTCAATTGTTGAATGTCTTTTATTTATATAATTTTGAATTATGTAATTTTATCTTAGTATGGCCTTAGTTTTAATCAATATTACCCGTAATGAAAGGGAATAATGATTCGGTTGTAATTTAATGTGATCTCGTATCACTTTTATTTTTATTTCATTAGTTTTTCCATTTTACAAATGTATAATAGGAATAGCTTTGTATTTTTATTATTATTTGTAATTATGGAGCTTCTTCAAAGACGGTGCCATTCGGAAAGGTGATCCGACAAAGACGGTGTCTTGGGTGGCGTGCCAATTGAAGATTCAAGGGACCAAAGGAGTTGGTTTCCGAATATGTAATAGATTATTTGATTTTCTATTTTTAGGTAGGCCATACTAGGAATTTTATTTATTGCTTTGCATTTCTTTTAATATGTTGCATGCATAGCCAAATCGCCATAACAACACATGCATATCATATCGAATCATCGACCGTGTCAATTATAATTATCGTAGTTCACCGCTTTAGTTCACTTAAAACGTGATAGATAATAAATTGACAAGACCTCTCACATATCAAAAATTGAGATAAAGCCTTACCAAATAGTAGAAACCCATGAAGTACCAATTTCGCAAGGGAGTTAATCCGGCTTCACCGTAATACAAACCTTGTTACGTTGGCGAAGTGGGGTAGTAAACTGTTATTACATCGAAATTTGGATTGAGCTCAACGGAAGTATTGTTGACCGTAGTCGCATGTGTTCCGGGCTAAAGATGAGAATTAGAGTAATTTTTATCGACCGAGAGTTCTAAAAGTAGAATCGATTAAAAGGTTAATCCACCGAGTTATATTAATAAGGGATGAATCGGCTCACCGTGCCCAAGTTAATATGAATTTGGATCTCGGAATCATTTATGTAGTTGGGTGGAGGTCACTATATAAATGCAATACTTGTAGTTAAAATTTACAAGTATTATTAAAACGATAGATGATAATTAAATTCCTTCATTTCCTATTTTATAGTCAAATTTGTTTTATCAATTGCAATGACAACTCCAATATCATCTAATAATCATACACCGATCACCATTAATTCTTGGCTCCAATCATTCTATGAAAAATGCTTCTTGTATATCAACGACCCGATTAGAGTACTACGCTTTAGCATTGGTGAAGATGGGAATCTTTGTCTTTTTACTACTTCTACACCTCATACTCATGCCTACCTCTCAGGTAAGAGGTTCATATGAGGGGAATCTCATAGATTCCAAGATATCCTTGTTTGATGAATCAAGAAGTAATATCAAATTAAGTGGGAGTTCTAGCAAGAGTGTCCTTGCAAATGAAAGTAGTATTGGTGTTAGTAAAGAAAGAGCAAAGATATGTGAGAAACCCAAATCCGATTGTGAATTGGAAGTTGATAGTGAGACTACCACAAAACCAAGATGGGTATCCAATCCTACCATGAATATCATTATTTTAATGTCATGGGCCAATGGAAGCATATTTGCCCCAAGTATTTAGAAGATATCAAAGTTGGGCTTGTTACTCCAAGTGGGACTTGGAAATGTGGAAAAGCTAAACAAGAGTGATATGAATCTCCGACAACGAAATGGAGCTCGGGTAGCCACCACTTCAAGAGAAATTTATATACTTGTTTTTGCTAATAGCTTTGAGTTATGATTTACATAATTGTTATTATGTTCCCACTTAGTCTAAAACATCATTTCTATGTGAGACATGAAAGGATCTATATTTTGTCCTCAAAGACAATTGTTGTATTTTATTGAAAATAGACGTGGATGTGAGCCATGTCACTTATCTTTATGATACACAAGTTTTAGACAGTTCCAACTCATGTAAAGATATCTACATAATACGATCGAAAAGACTCATAACTAGTAATCCAAATGATTTGAACATTTGATTTTTCAATTAGGGTACATAAATAAGAAACGCATTAAACGCTAGTGTCGACTAGAATTATTGAACCATTTGATTTTCAATCATATGGAATATGCGAATCTTGTCTCCTTTGCAATATAATTTGTACTTCCTTTAGTGGTAAAGGGACACAAGCAAGTGATTGTTGAGACTAATACATGCCGATGTATGTGTTCTAATAAACATCACCGCAAGGGGAATTTATGACTACTTCGTCACTTTTACCAATGATTAAAGTAGATAAGGGTATATTTACTTAATCTAATAAAAGGTGAAGCATTTGAGAGATTTGAGAAATATCTAAAATGACGTAGAGAACCAATTGAATAAAGTTCTAAGCATTACGACCCAATCGTAGTGGCAAAGATCTAAGTAATAAATTTGATTTATTAAAGATGGATTATGACCTAGCGTCACTACCCATAAGATCAAACTAATATGAGTCGGTTTGAGTTGATGAACTCAATTTTGGGAATTTGCAATCCAAAACGGACAAGTAATTCTAATTGGATGGTCAACCATGAGATACCTAGAATAGAGAGTCTATTAAACCAAATAACATGGATAAGACTGTCATATTATATGTATCAAGCTGCCATGTTAGGATGGCCTTTTGAATGCTAATACATAGTCTGGATAAAATCCTAATACTCCGTTAAATATATATGTTTGTGACTCACAAAACTATCTCTCAAGAAGATAGATGTATTTCTGAGAGATAGAGTGGGAGAAGATTGTATCGTCACAAACATCTCTTATAGTTGAAATGTTACTTTGTGAAAGTAATAGAATTATAGAGTTGGAGTGTAGATGAACTATAGTCTATGGAGATAGATTAGAAGTATAGTTCAGTGGGAGTTTATCGCACATGTCTTATTGTTCAAAAATATTACTTTGTGAAAGTAATAGTATCATGACCTTGTTACATACGAGCCGAAGCATTACAATCCGAAAATTGTTGCTCATGAGTAGATTTACTTTAAAGTGAGGGTCTCTTTAAAGGGAAATAGAGCTTTAGAGTACACAAATGCATAAGATTTACATAAAGATGTTGATCAAGACAAATTGTGTTAGGAATTGCCGCATTTCATTTTAATGAAGAATGGCAAATAAAAAATTCGCTTTTCTAAAATGGGAATTTAGAGAAGGAAGTGTTTCAAACACAAAACCTTAGATTAAGATCTAAGAATCCTAACATATTATGCGTAGCTATCTTAAGTGATCACAAGTTGGTTTTAAGCTAGCATTAAAGGATTATACTTTTCATTCATGTGATTATAGTGAATTGTTTCATTCACATGATTGAAGAATCATGATATACATGAAGTTAAGTGGGAGCTAGAATTGTTTTTCCATGTCTTATATGTTGATGACATATTAATTATTGAGAATAATGTACCAATGCTCTCTTCTGGCAAGAGTGATTGGGAGACTAGAAAAGGGTGCAATATACGTTAGATTACCGAATCTATGTGAGAGTATATTGGCATAGAGTTGAGAGTCTTATGAGGATAAGATCTTTCGTATCAGTTGTAACATCAACAAGGTTGAATGGCTTATTCATGATGATGAAAGTGGAATTACTATGATGGAATCATAGTCGTTCATTGAACCCATTAAGTTGTTGATTACATGAAATCGATTGCTAATGTTTCCGCCATTAGAACGATTATGTATGCCAACAGACGCATGTCTTTGTGATGAAAAATATGCCTAGGGCATAATAAGTCAATAACAAGATAATTCCCATGATATGGTTTGTGAGAGCCTTATAGAACATCCTTGAGATTCTTGAGAAGAATTAGGGAAGGAGTCGTTCACATGTTTGGATGATAAACTAAGTTAGGTGTTGATGGGATACACAAACTTTAGTTTCCAAACCAAAACGGATTTGTTGAAATCCTAGGATGAATTGTTGACAAAGGAGTAAGAGACTAAGAAAGGTGTTTTAGTTTCGCGCATTGCAAAAATCTACAAAAGGAATCCAAGTTGTGATAAAATAGTCAACGTAGGGATTAAGGGTGAATCCCTCTACAAGTGACTTTATCACAAGTTATGCGATAACTTGATGGGAGCGTCTTTCAAGTTAAAGAGCCCAAGTCTAGTATGAAGTCTAGACATATACTTGGAGAAATTCATGTCATTAAGAGATGACATTGAATGGAAGGAAATAGCAATTAATTAAATTGGAATATATGGATATCGGGTATATCCACTTGCCAAGCTTGTATTGCATTTTAACTAGTGTTTTTATAACACTAGAGATTATAGAATATGAAGTAGTAATAGTGTATTGACTATTCATATGTGATAATCACCTTTATCGTTTGAGTTTTTAATTAAACTCACCCGGTACCTTGTCGTATCCGAATGGGTTGTAGAGACAAATTGAACCCCATTAAAGTGAACTGGATTGACATGGTATTCGCCCCTAGTTACTCATATGAGGTGACGTCTCGAAGTGACTAGAGTGTGATGCGATTGATGGCAAGTTCAAGTGCCATAGAGTCATATGGGATGACTAGTCGATCACATAGACGAGAATGTATGGGACAATCGTCGGGCGGTGACCGCTTATAGAGTTCGGTAATTCATAAAGCCTGGTCGTGGCAAGAGCTACTATAGTATTCTTATGAGTCAATTCTTTTGACTAGAGACTATTCGCCCAAGTTGGCACTTACGATTAGCTTTGATTTATACTCTACGATTTCGTAAATGAGGTCAAACTGGGTATATTTTGGGTTATGATGGTGTGGTGAACGAAGGGAATAGGGCGATAGGAATTGTCCACCCCTTGTCGGGTTGTTTGAAATCTCAAGGCCACTCGAGGAGTAGTTAACTGGAAATGCGTGGCCACGCTCGGAAAGCATCTATGATAGATAATTCCGGTCAGACAGTTAATCTCCGGATCGAGAAAACCACTCAAGATATGATCAAATGTAAGTACGACCTGCAAGACACCTTGCATTGAGTGGGAGATTGTAATAGGACAAGAGAAATGGTGACGCACACTTGTCGAGGACAAGTGGGAGATTGTTGGGAAATGTGTCCTCAACAATAGTGCGATCACATGATTTAAATATCATGATTAAATCTCATACTAAGAATACGTGAGGGATGATTATTAATACGATCGATCGAGTCGTCATTAATCGGTAATGATTGGTGACTAGAGTTTGACATTCTTGTCGTGTGACGGTGGTGGTCAATTGATCCCTTAAGGTCACACCTAAAGGACAATTCCCTTAATGGATAAATTGATTAATTGTATGACGATACGAGGTAATCAATTCCTTAAAAGTGAACAATTTACTTGTGAGAGAGAATATTAATATCTTATTATAATGGGATTAAATAAGATTTATTTTAGTAATAAAAATGCTTTATTACTAAAATTGCTTATTGTTTGAGAAACAATAGAGATAAGAATGAATGGTTAATTATAATTACAAGATGTTGTGAATTATAATTTTATGACCCATTTTATTTATGTGATCAAGTATCACTAGTCAATTTATTGTATGTAATTTAATTAATTTATAAAATGATATTTATGGGATAAATATGCATTAAATTAATTAATAACATGTAAAATACTACATGTATCATATTGTGTGACAAATGACAAATTGACAAAATAAAATGGTAGTCCATTTTATGGTGAATGGACCGAAATGGTGAGTGTGCTAATGGGTAGTGATTATTTTATATTATGTGATAATATTCATATAAATAATTGTGCCTACCTTTATGTAGCCTTACACATCTAGGATTTTGATAAGAGAAAAAGAGAAAGGAGATTCCAATTTTTGTTTGGTTCCCCTTGCCTCTTCCCACCCGGTTTCCCAACTCTCTTTATAGAGTTTTTGGTCTCTTATCTTACTTACACAATTCATTCAAAGTATACATGCAAGTGTCTTTGCTCTTCCTTCTCTCTAGTTTTCTCCAACAAGTTTTTGGAGATTCATAAGTTATTGTTCATCATTTCTAATATAAAAACAACATTACTAGTGTAGTAATAATAATAATATTAGAATTATTTAAGGATACTAGTATAATAATCTAGTTAATTAGTATACTAGTTTAAGGGTAAGTCTTGGGTGCAATCTAAGGAGGATTTCTATACTTGGGATCTTGGAGGATCATCCATCATTATTAGCTCAAGAACAAGTGAAGGAAGGTGACCTTACTTGTGCCCATAATTTCGAACCAATCTACAATGTAAGGAACATTGTTTTTCTCATAAATCTTTCATTTTGTTATGCATGCACTAGATCTAAAGAACAAATAATTAATAAGTTAATTAGTTCACTATTAGAGGAGTCTAATAATAGGTATATGAACCTAACATAAAATTCAAACAACCCCCAATTGCTACCGTAGGATTAGAAATAGACAGCTATAGTTACGTTACCTCCCTGTGGATTCGATACTCGACTGCCTCTGCTACATTTTAGTTGAGACCGTTAGGTTTTATCTTTGATAGGGTTGCGATAGCCGTGTCAGTGTGATCTTTCCAAATCTCCTTTTTCATCTTATATGTTAATGACAATGTGGCTTCTTTTTGTTTGATGCGGTACAAACCACTGTGTTGTTAGGAGTTTGCATTTAGTTTACATGGCATAGTAGTTGATAGTAGCATATGCATTAGGTTGTATATATGATAGTTGCATCATGGCACGTAGTTGCATATTAGGAAATTTTTGTGAAAATGTCTAGTTGGGAAGCTTGGCAAGTGTATATAGGGCCCTTGTAGATAATTTTTCTCCTTGAGAATTTTTTTTGCTAGAATACCCTCAAGATACCCTAGGATGTGTCATACTAGTATCTTCTGACCCATGGACTAAGGCCTAGTCAAGAGTACCTAGTGGTGTCATTACTTCCCTGATCATTCCCATGTCCAGGAGTTTGTCCACCTCTTCATTAATGATTGTATTGCGTTCAGGGGCAAATTTCCTCCTCTTTTGCTGTACAGGCTTGAAAGAAGTGTCAATATTGAGCTTATGGGTAATCACATTAGCATCTATACCAGTCATATCAAAATGTGATCAGGCAAAACATGTAGATTTATTTTTAAGAAAGCTTACCAGTTCTGGCCTGATATTATCAAGAACATCAGATCCTACCAGTTTATACCTATCAGGGTACTCAGGATCTAGTATTACCTGATCTGTTTCCATTTGATTTTGTGACACATAAGTGCTCCTGACAGGGTGCTGTAATTGCTAGGCGAGTGACTTACCTGCCTTCGAAGGTTTTAATAATTCTGTGTAACATTCCTGGGCAGATTTCTGTTCATCTTTGATGGTTGCTATTCCCCATTCTGTTGGAATTTTGACACACTGGTGGTAGGTTGAGGGAATGGCTCTGACATTATGGATCTAGGGCCTGCCTTAGATTGCGTTGTAGGATAAGAAGCAGTCTAGGACTCCAAATCTTTCATATGATGAGACTCCTTCAACGTAGGTTGGCAGGTAGATTTTCCCTAGAGTGTTCTTGGTCTCACCACTGAATCCTACCAGGACATTTGACTTTTTTATGATCTAATCTTCGTTAATATTCATGGCTTTCAGGACATCAAGCATGATCAGGTTGACTGAACTGCCACCATCTACTAGAATCCTCAAGACACGAGCAGTACTAATTTGCATAGTGATGACCAGGTCATCATGGTGGACATCTGAAATTCCCTGTATATTAGTGTCGTCAAAAGTAATTTGAGGTAAATTTCTAGGTTTAAAAGGAGATTTCATTTTGGACTCCCTAGCTATTTTCTTTACAGCTGAGATAGTCAGGCCACAAATCTCAGAACCTCAATTGATGAATTTGACTTCATAGATTGGTGGTGCTGGAGGCAGACCACGTTTTGGCCTTTCCTGATCTTTTCTTCATCCGTTGTCATCCCTGTTCTTTGATGGCATTAGATCCTGTATGTAGCCTTTCTTTAGGAGGTAAGACACTTGTCTGCGTAGACCCGGGCATTCCTTTGTGGTGTGTCCTATGTCCATGTGAAACTCACACCATCTTGTTGTGTCTTTCCTAGAGTTGGGGTTGTCCATCTTTTTGGGCCACTTGACAATGTCTGTCTTATGTTGTCAAGCCTTTTGATGAGTCTTGCAGTATCAACGGAGAAGTTATATTCCTGAATAGGTGGATAAGTATAGGAGTTACCTCGTTGCTCATGACCATAGTTGACTTCTGATCTGCCAGGTCTGGTATAGGGAGATGGCCTGAAGCTGCTTCCCCTATGGTTAGAGCTTTTCTGCTAGACCTTTCGTAGCCTGCAACACTGTTTGTGGTTTCTGGTTTGAAGCTTTTATCTTCTTCTAGCCCGATGTAGCCAAGTGCCTTTACCTGAATGTCTTCAAAAGTTTGGCAAGGTTTCATGGTCAGCTCATCATAGAAATCACTATCCAGTGGTAGCCCTTACCTGAATGCTTCCACAGCTGTTCCAACATCACATATGGGGATTGAAACTTTCTCCTTATTGAATATGGTCAGGAATGCTCTGGTTGTCTCGTTAGGCTTTTACTTGATTCGATATAGGTCACTGGATCTCTTCTCGAGCTCCATGCTGCTGGCAAACTGATGGTTGAATGAATTTATTAGGTCTGCAAAGGACTTGATGCTTCCATTTGACAAGTTTTTGTACCATTATAGGGCAGGCCCGGTCAGGGTTGTTCCAAAGCCTTTGCACATTCACTTTTGTCGTAGTTCACTAGGTATAGAGGCTGCCAACATCCTCTGCTTGTAGTAGGCTACATGGTTTTGAGGATCTGCAGTTCCATCATAGGTCCTCATTGATGGTACTACAAACATTTTAGGTAGGTCTACTTTGGCTATCTCATCCACAAAGGGAGAGTCAGCATAGCTTTCAGGGTTGGCTTCCTTGATGCTTGTGTGTATTCCAGGGATCTTCTCAAATTTCTCATGGAGTTTCTGGATTTCCTTAACCATTGCCATTATTATGGCTACATTGATTTGATTTAGGGTAATTTCTTCATTTGGGGTTTCTTCTGAGTGTGAATCAAGATCTCCTGCTTTGGTTTTTGATGGGGTTGGAGTACCAAAGTTGGAGAAATCGATATTCCTGATAATTGAAGAAAATCGTGTTCCAGGCTGGATCTTCAATTTTGAGCCTGAGGCTTTATCCTCCAACTTTTGCTTCAGGTTGGATTCTGATTCCTTCAACTTCTGGACTTCGGCTTCAGCCAGAGCCATTTTTTATTTCAGTTGTTCCATTTTCAGTAGTTGTTGCTTAGCGGTAACCAGTTGTTGTTCAACACTGTCTCCTGTCATTTTTGAAAGGGTATTTGTTTTGTTTGAGATTGGATTTTGGTTATTTTTGAGCTAGATGCCCTACGATGGGCGTCAATTATTTTAGTAAGATTTTACACGGAAGTATTGTCTTGCTAGGGGAATATTTGGTAGGGTGATATAACTCAATAAACAATGCCTGACTAGTACGAAAAATAAGTAAAGAGTAAGCAATAAAATGGGACACATAGATTTATATGTGGAAAACCATGGAATAAGGAAAAACACCATGGGCACCAAGCCAGGAGGGATTTATACTTAGTTTTCTGTATCCTGACAGGGAATAAGTGTGTCAGGCTACTAATAAGTAAGAACGTATGTAGAACTGATTAGAATGTATACAACAAAGTGAGAGTAAGTGAGTAAGTGATCCCTTTTTGCATGTCTTCTTTTCCTCTTCTATTTATAGTGGTCTTTAATGATCTTAATGATTCCTTCCAACGTCAATATGGACATTCCTGTTTAATAGGCCTTGTGCCCTATTTACCCGGAAGTGGGTATTTGACCTTGCAATTGCTTATCCTCACGCTTTACTTGATTGACTGCTTCTTCTCTTTTGTAGGCTTGTAGAATGGGTCTTCCGTGAAAGTAGGAACCACTACATTGCACTCTGATTGTTGCCTGACGTATTCAAGTGATATCCAATATGTGCTAGATATATATCCCTTCAAGTCAGGCATGATAGGATGGCCTGACATGCCTTTCTCTCCTGGACGGCGTCTGTATAGATGATAGATGTTCTGTCCTGGTTGTCCCTGTCCAAGATGGCCTGATAGTTTTCGTCTAACATTTGTCAGATCAGGCAGGACAAGTCTTGGCCCAACATCTACCATCAAGCAAGTCGATAAAGTGATAAAACTACGTTCCTACGTAGCTAAACTAAGCCTAGTCATGGTCACGAGCCAAAAATTTGGCAGCATTTCGCTACTATAAGCCTAAAACCATGCAAAAAGTGTCCCGGAAGATATGTAGCAAATCAAAATTTCGACATGATAGGAAGTTTACCCATCATCCAAGGATTCCGAAACATCAAGTTTCGTAAAAAATCGACAAGTTTTAAGCTATTTTCGAGCCCTTTGAAGCGATTTAGCAAGATCATCTTATTTTGGTCTCATTTCATCAAAATTCAATGGAAATTCTAAATGAATGTATTGTTATGCTCCTAGCATGTTCAATTACGCATTTCTAGTGTCAATTTCAAGGGACAAACTCATTTGGGACAGAATCCTCAATTTTTTCGATTAATTTGGGTATTCAAACCCTAATTTTTCTATCCTATTCAAGCTACAAATACAAATTAAAGAAAGGGCAAGATACATACCTGGATTTGTCATGATTAATGGCGGATTTTGATCGAATTTTTGTAAAATTTGGTTGGGTTTTGGGTGTTTTTCGAGAGGAAGAAGAAGAAGAAGAAGAACAGTTTAGTGTTTAAATGAGACGAACTCGCGCTGAGTTCTGTTTTACTCAGGCACAGATGAACCAGGGAGAAAACGCAGCTCTTGCTGCGCCCTTTCCCCAGGTCTATTCTTTTCTGCATCTATTCCTCAGCAGGTTTTGCAGCAGCTTTCCTTTCAAGTCGTTATAAGCTCATTAGGGGTGAGCCCAAGCCCTATTTTTTCCCGCCTTGGGATGTTTCCATTAATTCAACTGGTATTTTTACTCCGTATATTTTTCTACGAGTGTACTCTTTTCACCCATCCTGTCTACATTCTCCCAAGCGGTTGCAATGTTTTATTCCCCAGCGAGAGTTCATTGCCGTTATACAACCAAATCAAGTTTTCAATTAAGTCAAGTTTTCAACCCAACTCAAGTTTTCAACCAAATCAAGTTTTCAACCAAATCAAGTTTTTAATCAAATCAAGTTTTTGACCAAATCAAGTTATCCTTCAGCGATTCTCAGAGAGATCCACCACCTTCAAGTCAATTATCCCCGTCCTTTGATGAGTCATAATTATATGCATATTTATGCCTCCCCTTAATTGCTTTTGATAAGGTTTTCGTGCTAGTTTATATTATTTACATGCCTTTTATGTTAGAACGTTGATACTTCCGCAATTTAATGTTTAATACAGGAATGATGCATTTGAGGAGCAAAGGAATGAAATGGGCATCACGGAGTGGGCATGAAGGAATACAAGAAGTATAGCACGGGAATCCATAAGAATGAAGGAAGAGAAGTAAAGAAGACAACACGAAGAAAAGAACTGAAATAGAGTGGTGCCTCAATCAACTACGACCAGGCTTAATTGAGGATATAGTGTACTCGATTGAGTGACAACAGGCTCGATCGAGGAACCATTGTTTCCAGTATTTTCCGTAAATTTTCTTAAGTCGGTTATGTTTTGCTATAAATACTTAAATCGTACCCTAGTTTATTTTTACGCTTTATTTTACCTAGGGACGTATAGCTAGTCTAAAGACTCTCTTAGAATACTCTTAGATTAATTTATATTAGTTTTGCCTCGGATCTATTACTCTTTAATTAAGGTACTCGTTAATCTTTCTTTAGTTATTATTAATTCAAGTTCTATTTCATTCAATTATTTTGTTCATATTAATTATACCTTTAATCATGTTGTTCATTAATCTTATTGTTGTTATTCCGTTTATTATGAGTAGCTAATTTCATAATCTAGGGAGAAAGGGGATCTAGGTTGTTAGAAAAGGGGTTATTATGAATTGATTGTTAAATTGGTTTTGATTGTTGTTTAATTATCTTCTTACTTCTAATTAGTTAATTACTGATCAGAATTGATTAATCAGTCTTGCATAAACTAGGATTTTGACCGACCGGTTTAAGTCTACTATATGTCACGATAATTGAATTAGACCGACTTAATGATAGCGATTGCATGTTAAGTTTAGTTACAAAAAGACATATTAGAATTGACCGATCATATGACTTTCAACAATATAAATTGCTCAATCAATGAATTAAACCTTACCCTTGGATGACTACCTAGTGAACCCCATCCCTAAACTCTCTTAATATTATTGTTATTCATCTTTATTTCACTTGCTATTAGTTGTTAGAAATCGAACCACTCAAAACCACCATAAAATTCTTACCTTAAAGACAAACTTAAATATTAGCAAACTAGAACAATTAACTCGCCTCCCTGTGTATTCGACCCTTTCTTGCCACTAGCTACCAGTTAGTAGTAATTTAGGATTTATTTTGATAGGCCAATGGTTGAAAATAAACCTTGCCAAATTTAGCGCCGTTGCCGGGAAGGCAACAATTTTTCTGTTTGTTTTTGTTTATTTTTGTCTTTTGTCTCAGGGAGCATCAGTTCCTTGAGACAGTTTGATCTTTTCTTGTTGTTTTCGTGTATGCCCAGATCTCACAGGTCGGAGATTGTACCTTTTGATCCCGAGCCAGAAAAGACTTTTCGGTACAAACGAAAATTTCAAAGAGAAGTAAGTCAGGTGGAAGACTTGAGTACACTTGACTACGAGTGGTATACTTTCGTAGAAGATTCGTCGTAGAAGAGGACACACTTATTTCTACACATGTGGTTTCTACAACAACAAAGATGCCGACATTAGCCAGTCATTCTGAACCCACGGTTGATTCTATTCCTAAAGGTTTTAAGCTCCCTACCACTGATAAAGGGACTTTTGAGATCAAGCCTTCTTACATAAGTCTAGTTGAGAGAAATTTATTTGGAGGAACAGCAGGAGAGGACCCCGCCAAGCACATAGAGAAACTTCTTACATATTGCTGTTCTATTCCTTTAACAACTGGGGTGACTCAAGACCAAGTGAAACAAACTCTCTTTCCTTTCTTTTTGAAAAATGATGCAGCTGAGTGGCTACGTAACTTGGAAATGGAGGCTGATTCAATCAATAATTGGACTTCACTAGCTCTTGCATTCTACAAGAGGTATTTTCCACCGCAGAAGACTAATGCTCTTAGAAGCCAGATCACGAGTTTTAAACAAGGCCTTACCGAGAATTTTAATGAAGCCTGGGTTCGTTTCAAAAGGCTAGTTCGATTTGTCCCCCATCATGGCTTTCAGATTTGGTTTCTTTGCAACCAGTTTTACAATGGATTGTATGACGATCATAGGGCTTTGCTTGATTCTGTTGCTAATGGGAGATTCCAGGATAATACTAATGACAGTAATGCTTGGAAGTTGATTGATCAGATAGCTACTCACACAGCTAAGTATGGTAACCCTAGAGGTAGTAAGAAAGGAAGTGGTTCAGACAATGCTATTGCAGCACAGCTGGAGGCTTTAACGGCTCAAATAGCCGAGTTGAATACTACTCAGTCTTTGGGTAATAAGCAAGAGACGGTTCATATGGTTCAACAAGAATTGTCCTGCAAGAGATGTGGGATAGATGGCCACACTGCGGCGAAGTGTATGAGTATTATTGAACAAGTTCATGCCTTCCAGTCCATCAAGAAAGGTACTCCTTATTCTAACTTCCTCCCTAAAAGGAGTCAGATTGTTTTTGCTCAAGCCCCACCACATGCTTATATTATTCCTCCAAATCGTGGTAACCAACCACAAGGAAATTTTGTTCGGTAAAATCAAGGAGGTTTTCAACAAATTCAACCTCCTCTTCAAGCTCTAAGTAATGAGATGGTCGAAATGAAAGCTTTATTTCAACAAAGTTTGAAGATTCAACAAAAGCAAATGGCTCAGATTTCCGAACTCATGGCTCATAACAAGATGTTGGATACTCAAGTTGCTCAAATGGCGGCTCAAAATCCTCCAAAATAGTCCGGCCTTCCTCCTCAAGGTAAACAAGCACATGAGCAAGTTAATGTTATTTATTTGAGGAGCGGCACTACCTATCAAAGTCCAGACGTGCCCACTAATGAAGATGAAGTTCCCAATATGCATCCTAAGGGCTTGGGCAATCTCGAGTTGAGCGATGACGAGAAAGAAATTTGCAAAGATCAAACACGGGATAACCAAAAATACGAAAAAAGGAGGACTGACGTGAGTACTCGATAGAGCCAGTCCAGGATTGATCGAGGAACCAGCGTTCTCGATCGATTACACCACGGGCTCGATCGAGGCACCCCCCCTGTTGACAAAATTTCGTGTGTTTCAGCTACGGCATTGGAAGAAAATAGGTTCTTCGATCGAGTGACTACTGGACTCGATCGAGGCACCCCTGTAACTGACGATAATACTTCCAAACGTACTTCTAAAGAATTAGAAGTCGAGCCAATCAAAATTCAACTACCTTTTCCACAAAGATTGCATAAATCTAAGCTTGAACAACAATTTGGGAGGTTCATGGAGGTAGTGAAGAATCTCCAAGTGAGCGTACTGTTTACTAAATTGGTCACTCAAGTGCCAGCGTATGCTAAGTTTTCGAAAGAGATTTTGTAAAAGAAGCGGTCTTTGATGAAGTTGAGACGGTACCATTCACTCAAAAGTGTGCGGCCGCATTGCAAGCTAACTCCCCACCTAAGCTAAAGGATCCAGGGAGTTTTGCTATTCTTTTCATATTGGTAGTATAGCTATTGATAAAGCCCTTTGCGATTTAGGGGCTAGTGTTAGTGTCATGCCGTATTTAATATGCAAAAAGTTAAAGACAGATCAACTATGTATCACTAATATAACCTTGGAAATGGCCGATAGATCTTTAAAGAAGCCTTTAGATGTCTTAGAGGATGTGCTAGTTAGAGTAGGGAAGTATTTCATTCCAGTTGACTTTATCGTTATGGATATGGCTGAGGACTCTCAAGTACCCATCATTCTTGGTCGACCATTCCTTCACACTGTAAGAGCACTCATAGATGTTAGAGATGGTAGTTTGAAACTAAGAGTTGGGGATGACACTATTAGATTTGTTCTTGATAATTATTTAAAGCATCCCCATTCAGTAGCTCCTTGTTATATGCTTCATGTTGTTGATCCACTTATTCATGATTCCTTTACTTTGTGTTTTGACATGAATCAATCTGACACCCCTGCTGCTGCGTCATATCCATGGAGCAAGGAAGTGGATGAGATTGAGAGGTTGATCTATGGAGATGAGCCTCCTCCTAAGATGGTTTACAGCTGTGATGAGTCTTGAAATAGAAGCAGAGTTGGATGCTTTGGAAGCCGAGATATTCAGAGAGGAGCCTGTTGGAATTTATGAAATGAAACAAGCTCCTATGATGGATGAAGTGCCCTATCTTCTTCGTCAAGAAGATGACATGAAAAGCGATGAACATACTTGCTCGTATTTTATATTAGATTTTGATTTTGATGAGCAAGGACTTTATTAATTGCTTTTATTCTTTGCTTCAAATATTTATTGGTGTTACTTATGTTTGTGTGTAGAACATGCGCTACTTTTTGATTTTCTATTACGTGCTTTAAATTGTATTGATTGTAATTTGTATGGGCATTTGTTTTAATTGCAGAATATGTGCTCGCCAGATGAATACTCGATCGAGTGTCAAGGGGCTCGATCGAGTACCCACGCTTTTTGGGTCAGAAACGTAGCCAGACGATGATAAGAATTGTGCGGTTGGTTATTTTCCCTTTTTTTGCAGCTCGTTTGGGGGACTTCCTACGCTCTTACCCAGTATTCTCTTCCCTTGTACCTTCTTTTATTGTATTATCTCTAGTTATTTCCCATTCCTCTTGTTAGTTGTGCCCTTTAGGTTGCTGGAAATTTTTGTGTGATTGCTATTCTGTAGGCGTCACAATGAGGACACTGTGACATTTAGGTTTGGGGGAGGAGTCTTTAATTATGCTGTGTGATTTATTTATGTTGTGTGTATTTATATCAAAAATCCATAAAAATTTAAAACTCTCAAAATACAAAAACATGTTTTTCTTATTTTAGGTCGCGTCTTGGTGAATTAAATAACAATGTTGTTAAATTGCATTGTTTTTGCATTTGAGTCTCATATAGTTGTCCATGTACTTAGTTTTGACCCGTTATCATGGAAACAAAGCTCATAATTTAATTCTTAACCGTATTGATATGCCTTATGCTAATTAGATTTGACACAATTATGTTGGTAAACTACTTAAATTCTGAGGTCTATAGAGCTTCCTAGGCTAAGAACATCAATAAACTGGTCTCCTTTGTCAAATAGGCTTTAGCGTGGTTTCTCCTTGTGGAATATGTAATATCAAACTGCATAAGTGTGACATTGATTTCTTGATACTTTTATTGCTTTCATTTGACTAAGTACATGTGGATAGGTGGTTCTTACCGTTCAAATAAGCCATACATTATCCTTTTTGTTAGCCCGTTTGAACCCTTGTAGCCGTTCTATATCCTACATTTATATGCTACAATCCAAGAATTTGTCTACCCTATCGGGACAGTCGCAGTTTCTTGTTTATCATGTCTATTTTGCTATTATGGTTGGGATTGGGACATATTTTTGTCATGTGGGTATAGCAAACTACTTTTTAGCAATTGTGTTGTATCCTTGTGTTGGAAAAAGAAAAAATATGAAGCAAAAGAAAAAAAAAGAAAAAAAAAAGAGAAAAAAAAGGAAGAAAAAGTCGAAAGAAAAGAAAAGAAGAGAA
Organism: Silene latifolia; assembly: GCF_048544455.1. Taxonomy (NCBI): domain Eukaryota; kingdom Viridiplantae; phylum Streptophyta; class Magnoliopsida; order Caryophyllales; family Caryophyllaceae; genus Silene; species Silene latifolia. Next base: position 113,600,414 of record NC_133527.1, on the reverse strand, counting down.
AAAAAAAGAGAATTGAAAATTGATTGCTTCATTTGGTTTTGTCAAGGATCGAAAGGATGGTCGTTAGAGTCTAATGCATATTTGTAGAGTACTTCATTTGCTCTCATGTGTTGTAAACTTAAGATCATTTCTCTAAGTTTGGTTCACTTGTATTTATTACTATAGATTTGGTTTTGGTTTTGGTTTTGGTTTAGTGCTGCGACTACCGTCTTACCTCCACATATCCATAACGTGCTTTGGCACAAACCATTTCTATCCTTTTAACCCATTTGCCACTCTTATTGTCCTTGATACATGTACTTTTGTCTACATATTGGATGCATACTAGTTGGGGAAATCTCTATCACATTAGATTGCATGCATGTTTCATAAGTCGAGTGAGTGTTTCTACTTCTTTCTATCTTCACATATAACTCACCCTTACATACTTATGAGTTCATGAGTGAATCCGCGAGAATCCGACTAATGTGTCTCGCAAGATCGAAAGGTATTTGGCATTTATCTATAGTATGGTGACTTGAGACTTGAGCTACGTTTTCTATTTCCCGTACCTTTGAATTTGTTTTATTGGTACACTTTGGTAATTATTTTGTTACATTTATGGATAGCTCGGGATTTGTATGTGCATCAACATTAGCTCTGAGTTATTTATTCACCATTTTTATGATTGCCTTTTGTATTGTGTGTTGCTTTGCTTGAGGATAAGCATAGAGATGGTTTGGGGAGTTCCATGAGTCATAATTATATGCATATTTATGACTCCCCTTAATTGCTTTTGATACGGTTTTCGTGCTAGTTTATATTATTTACATGCCTTTTATGTTAGAACGTTGATACTTCCGCTATTTGATGTTTAATGCAGGAATGATTCATTTGAGTAGCAAAGGAATGAAATGGGCATCGCGGAGTGGGAATGAAAGAATACACGAAGTATATCACGGGAATCCATAAGAACGAAGAAAGAGAAGTAAAGAAAACAACACGAAGAAAAGAACTAAAACATAGTGGTGCCTCGATCAACTGTGACCAGGCTCGATCGAGGATATAGTGTACTCGATCGAGTGACAACAGGCTCGATCAAGGAACCATTGTTTCTAGTATTTTCCGCAAATTTCCTTAAGTCGGTTATGTTTTGCTATAAATACTTAAATCGTACCCTAGTTTAGTTTTACGGTTTATTTTACCTAGGGACGTATAGCTACTCCAAAAACTCTCTTAGAATACTCTTAGATTAGTTTATATTAGTTTTGCTTCGGATCTATCGCTCTTTAATTAAGGTACTTCGTTAATCTTTCTTTAGTTATTATTAATTCAAGTTCTATTTCATTCAGTTGTTTTGTTCATCTTAATTATGCCTTTAATCATGTTGTTCATTAATCTTATTGTTGTTATTGCCTTTATCAGTAGCTAATTTTATAATCTAGGGAGAAAGGGGACCTAGGTTGTTAGAAAAGGGGTTATTATGAATTGATTGTTAAATTGCTTTTGATTGTTGTTTAATTATCGTCTTACGTCTAATTAGTTAATTACTGATCAGAATTGATTAATTAGTCTTGCATAAACTAGGATTTTCATCAACCGGGTTAAGTCTAGTATAGGCCACGATAATTGAATTAGACCGACTTAATGATGCGATTACATGTTAGGTTTAGATCTAAAAAGACATATTAGAACCGACCGATCATATAACCTTCAACATTATAAATTGCTCAATCAATGAATTAAACCTTACCTTGGATGACTACCTAGTGAACTCGATCCCTAGACTCTCTTAATATTATTGTTATTCATCTTTATTTCACTTGCTATTAGTTGTTAGAAATCAAACCAATCAAAATCCCCATAAAATTTTTTCCTTTAAGACAAACTTAAATATTAGCAAACTAGAACAATTAAGTCGCCTCCCTGTGGATTCGACCCTTTGTTGCTACTAGCTACCAGTTAGTAGTAATTTACGATTTATTTTGATAGGTATAAGCGTGGGCCACAAGCTGGCCTGCAGGCGCGATGCCGCCTGCTGGTCCGTAGTCACGGGCCACCTGCACTCCAAGCCAAATTGTGGACATGCAGCGGTCTGAAAGCCACGCTCGGTGACGTAAAAATGCTTTCGACCGGATCTGTAATACCCGTCCTTTTAGAGACCCTTTGACCAGTGTTGACCGACCTTGGGAGCGGGAATAGTCTTAGAAAGACGTACCAAAGTTATCTTGGGTTACGAGTTGGGAGTGGTACTCGATAGAGTAGAGGCTACTCGATCGAGTAGCTTAGTTACTCGATCGAGTAGGGGGCTACTCGATCGAGTAGGTTGGGTACTCGATCGAGTATCGAGTTTGCAGCGAGGGTTTTATATCGCGTTTTGTTAAATCCGCAAATCATTTCCGCCTCATTCCTTCCATCCTTTAGTCACCTCTTTCCCTTCCCTTTACCACAAAACCTCCATGGAAGCCCTTTGAAGGTCCTCGTGCCTTAGGAGAGCGTAGCTTGAGTCGGGTAGCGGTCTTTTGCCGGGTTTCTCCTTATAGGTATGTCATAATCATCATCACTTTTCCCATCGTTGTGATTAGGGTTTGCTCGATAGTAATAGATAGTTGTTTTGCCCTTATATGCTTTGCTTGGTTGCTGGTTATGACATGTGTCGGCGCGGATTAGTTGCGGTTGCGTAAAGGTAGGTTCGCCTACTCAGTTTCTGTAGATAGCCTAGTGTGTCGATCGTTGTATCGTTGTTGTTGTGTTGTGATTTCGGTTGTGTGACGGTATGTAGACGATTGTGATTGTGATTGTGATTGTTTGTCTGTGGTTCTCGAGATGCGTTCTCGGCTGAGTGGAGTCACTTGCGGGAGTGGCTTCACGCCCTAGTTTCGCCCTTCGTGGAACCCGCCACGAAAGGGGATGTGCACATTAATGGGACAGGGTTATCGCTCGGTATGATGAGCGCGGCTTAGGTGGGAACGGCTGCGGTCCCACACTGGCAGGGCTGGTCTAGTGGACAGTCGATGACGCAGATGGAGTGGAGTACCTGATTGTGATTGATTGTATTGTGTTGGTTTGTTAGTGGTGGTTAACTTGGTTGTGTCTTATCTCAGTACTGACCTTGTGTGGTTGTCTTGTTTGTTTATGTGTCTGCCGTGATCCCTTATGGTGAGCAGTCTGTCTTAGCAGGTGTTGATGTGGTTGCTAGCTGGAGTCCGGGCAGGGATGAGTCGCCACGAGATTTAATAGTTATAGCAAGTAGTCCTTGAGTTGTATCTCTCATTTTATTAGTTGGGTAAATGGCTTGTAAAGTAACTTAATAGTTCTTTTATCGACATTTGATTATTACTATCCTCGGGCAACCGAGATGGTAACGCCTTTATATGCTAAGGAAGGCCTAGTTAAGGCTCCTCTGTATATGGGGGTGTTACCAAGTGGTATCAGAGCGACGATTTTGGAACCTGTAACAAATGAAAATAACGAACGTAGTGAGTCTAATAAAATGAACCTGGTGTATGTGTAATGGGAGCCCCGCTGATGCTAGATTTTGGGTGAGTAGGCGCCCTCATTTCAAAATCTTGGCCCCGTGACACTTAAGCCAGTCACATGGTATGGGAATGTGGAGTCCGTGTGTGTGTGTGTGTGATATGTATGATAAGCGAGCGGAGTTACCCTGCGGTTAAGCCGTTGCTAGAATTAATAAGTGTGATAGTGGCATATGGGCCATGTCAAGCAATCTTTGGTGACATTCGTAAAGTTCTTGGCGTGATTAGTAAGCTTACACGATAGTTATAAGATACGTGATAAAAGTTACGTAGTATAGATGCGTGAGAATGTGGAAGTGAATGTCGGGACATGAAAAGTGAAAGTGTTGGTATATGTTATAAGTTTACGGTAGTCATATACGAGTTTATGAGTTATACCGTAATTGCTATGATGATAATTATAGAATAGTCGAGTTGTAATTTAAAGCATGGCATATAGTAATACGTTAATATCCTGTTTATTGGTTGAAGTTTTTCCGCTGCGTAATAATTGATTTGTGTAAGATGATTTACTTATGATCGAATGTGGAAGGTGATAGATTAATCTATTATGATGTATATGCAATTATATGTCATATAAAAGAATGAATTAATGTTATTTACATGTTGCAAGTTGAATGAACGCAAAATAGGTAGTAATGTATAAGGTAAGTTCAAGTATAACATGATGGCCTGATTATGTTTATGCATGACTCGGTAGCAGGTAAACCGAGTTGGGTAATTGTGTAGCGTAGTGAGGCAATATGTTATGTGTGAGTAATGATTATAATGCGTGAATGAGTGTAATAATTAGTGCCGAATTCCGAACTTAGTTTGGAATCGACGCGTGATGTTGTTTTTGCAGGAATCTTCAAATTTCTTCATACTTCTGACCGTGTACTTAACCATACTTGACCGAGTGCGAGTGCTTACTAGACCGAGTAGACCTCACTCGATCTAATTAGGAAGCTATGACGTCAGGATGTGGGAAAAATTCCCGCAGACACTCGATGAAATGGCTCCTACTCGATCGAGTAGGGTGGTACTCGATCGAGTACCCTAGACACTCGATCGAGTAGGTTCTTGTGACATGATGAGGCATACGGGTTTCTTAAAACCCCAAGTCTTTCCCATTCTCCTCATTCTTCCTCTATATTTCGAAACATCTAAACCTATTTCCTCTCAAAATCTCTCATACTCTTGGGTTAGTAGTGATTCTTGGGGTTGATTTTTCTTGTTTAATTTCGTTCCCTTACTTTATCACTTAATCAAGGTATGATTTCTTCTCTATTTCTATGTTTTTATGCTTTAAACTTGTTGAGGATGGTTATGTAATCTGAAATTTTCGATTTGGGTGGATAGATTGTTACTTTTAATGGTTGAAATATGATTCACATGCCTACTTTTCGTGTTTGTTGGTGATTAATTGCTGTAAATTAGACTAGAAATTTGCAATTAGGGGGCCGAAAATTCTAGGGTTTACAAAATTGAAATTGATTTTTAATTGATTTACATTGATTAGATGATGGAATTAAGTATTATACATTGTTTGTATCATATTGGAGAATGAATTTTGATGATTTTCACCTTAGAAAGTTGCCTTAAAACTCCGTCTTAAAAGTGCCTTAAGTGGAAATTCGTGATATATATGTGGAATTTGGCGTTGTATATGAATGTATAGGTAAAGGTTGAACTTCAATATGATAGTAGTGATGATAAAGGATGAAGAACATGCCAAAATAATCACAGCTGTAGAGACCGTCTGACAAGCTTACCTGAGTTAATTTCTTTTTTCTAATATTGAAGATGATGATCATATGTTCTAAATTACTTCTCCACGAACTTGTATATTGCCTCACATGTTGTTGGAAATGTTGTGGAGTAGCCTTACAATCATGCTAGGATATTGGAATTCGTTGAACATGTGTATTCACCATGACAAATTTTTCATAGCCGTGATTTGTGAGTAGTTGTAAACTGAGTTTATATATATCAATTCAAGGAAACTATTGGTGAAATGTGTGTACCTAGCTGAACATTCAAGTTTAATGGCATGAATTATGTGCTTCAAATATCAAACTGGTTGATGAGTTAGTGAACTTGGCTGAGTATATAGAACTCAAATTGCATGAAGTATATGTTTACATGTTTTATACAAAGTTGTTTACATCATGTGCCGAAACAGATGCCGAGACCGACCACGGGGAACCGTCAGAGTAAACGGGGAAGGGCTTCACAGCCCGAACCTGGGGAGGGTAGTAGACCTGTGGTACCCGCAGTTTCGGAGTACCCCAATGTTGTTTTTGTCGACTTCAAGCAGAGAGAGCGTTTTGTAGCTTTACAAAAACGCAAGATGAGACCTACGAGGTGTATAGACACTACTTTGTTGGAGGATTTGGGAATAGAGACGGATGTCCGTCACATATTCGAGACTTTGGGTTTTACGGGTTTGTATAGGCTGAGGAAACATACTTATCCTTTCCTCACTTTGGAGTTTATGAGCTCCTTTAGCTATGACCTAGCGGGCCAGACCGTTGAGTTTAGGTTGATGAATACCAGTTTTCTGTTGACTATGGATTTGTTTGCCTCTCACCTTGGGTTGGCCAAGCCTCCCAAGGACTCCATCACCGATATTCCAGCCGAGTGCGGTGTCCGCCCCTGATGCCTTGTCGACCGGGAAGCAAGCTCCCACCTCGAGCAACATGCGATTAATGACGTTCAAAGCATGTCACCTTGAGGGTCTTTCTCCGTTCTCTTTCGAACCTCCTTTATGACGGGAAGGATATCGATGGAACCGAATAATCATGAGGTCTTGCTTCGATGTCTTACCTCAACCTGGAGCGGGCCGGGAAAGTGGTCTTTAATGCTCCTTCTATGGTTTGTCTTTGCCCTTGCCTTGATGGCTTCGCCTCTTCCCGTGCACACGAGTTGTGGCGCTATCGCCACTCGGTTAGCTGAAAAGCTAACCACTTTTGAGGCTTCTTCGGAGTACGTGCCTCTAGCTACCCCAGTGCCTACCATGGACCGTGACTACTACCTCGACCTGAAGTGGTTGAGGACCTTGGCTGACGGTAGTCTAGCGTGGAGGGTGTGGGGCATGAGTTGGATGAAAATTACAGCTCCTGAGCACCTCCCACCGACGGAGCCCTTAGAGCCGGCGGTAGTGGCTGTGGATGTGGACGATGAGGAGGAGGAGGAGGATGAGGTTAGACCCCGCCAGCTGCAGACCTATCTCATCGATGACACCATTCTCGAGGTGATGCCGGAGCCGACGAAGGGCGAGAATGCGGGAGTTGCGGTGGTGGAGAGACCTAGGTTGGGGAGAGGACCACGTCGAGTGAGGGAGAGGGCCTCGGAGACTAGGCCACAGCCGGTAGCGCCACAGCAGCAGCAGCATCCTTTCCCGTGCTACCCTTACCTCGACACCCCGGAGACGCGATCCAGCTACTTAGCAGAGCGAGTGTCATCTACCTTGACACTCAGGAACATGCACGAGATGGCATACACTCAGGGGATAGGGACCGAGGGACCTCACCCAGTTTAGTGGAGTGGAGTTGGGGACTACTCAGGGATTTTCCATTCCTACGGGGTGGAACAGTCGACGTGGGGGACACCTCAGTCCTTTGCCTACGGTGGCTTGACCCCATGGTATGTGAGCCCGGGAGCAGGAGCAGGATTTGATGCGGGTGTTGGTTCATCGGGTGCAGGTATGCCTGGAGGTGGAGGGGGTGATGATGAGGTGATGGTTGATCAGCAGCAGCAGCAGCAGGAGTGATACTCCTTACTCTTATCTTTGTTTATGGTAGTTGATGCTGGTAGTAGTGTTAGACGTTTGTAGTTGTTTTATTGAGACACGGTTTATGAACTTGTATTGTTGGCCATAAGGCCAGATTTGCTTTTTTGACCTTATTGCAGGATGATTGGGAGTCGGGGCATCATCCCGACTCAATTTATGTGACGGTCATGTATATATATATTGGTTTATGACAGGTGGTGTAAGGAACTTGGCCTGTAGGTACTCGACAGAGTACCCCGTACTCTATCGAGTAGCTGCAGGAAAGGAAGAGAGAAAGCATTCTGAACTCGAGCTACTCGATCGAGTAGCCAAGACACTCGATCGAGTAGCATGGCACTCGATCGAGTACCCTCACATACTCGATCGAGTAGCACTGTTACAGGAGGTTTTCAAAAATTAAAAGTGTGCAATTGTTTTATAATTACAAGTTTGATATTTAACGTGGTTGTTAGTGCTTAATAACATCTGGGAACCGTTAATTTCATATGTTAGAAGTCGTGCTTGAGTTTTCTATGTACCTATTTGTAACAAGTAGTGAAGTGGTGACGATTTCTTGTTGTTTCTAATATTACATATGCCATATTTCCATCTATCCTTTGAAGTTACATCCTTTCTTACATTTGGGCATACAATGTTAACATGCTTTATCAACGGCGGCTAGTTATTCCGGTGATTTGTGTATGATTTCTAGGTTATCGAGCACATAGTTAGTAAGAAATGTCCATAACAAATAATATAGCTTTTAACTAATGTAACGCTACAAGTAATAGGTAATGTGTCTTGTGATTTTGACGGTGAACTTCGGGGACGAAGTTCCTTTTTAGAGGGGAAGAGTAATGTCGCGAAAGGAAAAGGCTGTTTTGAATTATATTTTGCTTGTTTATAATGTTTTATTGGTATTATGTTTTGCTTTAATTACAAAATTTCCGAAGTATATGTGATTACTTTAGTTCTTTAAAGTGAACGTGTTGTATGTTTCAATGGGCGGTCATGAAGAAATAGTTATGGTGCAATGAATCGTAATTGAGTTACGTTGTTGAGTAACATGGTGGCATTATGAGACATGTTCCGGATTGATAGTTTGATAGTTGTTACCATATGTTGGGTGATCGTGGATTGTGCTTCGCATTGCGAAAGTGATGTTTTATATATATATAGTGTAACGGTTGACGGTGATAATGTGCGTATGATAGTAGTAAGAGTCGTTACGAGTAGAGCGTAGACAGTGATGATGATGACATGGGGGATGGTATTTCTGGGGAGTCATGACTTGAGTGGGAAGAATAGCAGTGTCGTGTTTTTCCGTGTCTTATATGTTGGGATAGGTGAGTTGAACTTCGGGGACGAAGTTCTTTTAAGTTGGAAAGACTGTAATACCCGTCCTTTTAGAGACCCTTTGACCAGTGTTGACCGACCTTGGGAGCGGGAATAGTCTTAGAAAGACGTACCAAAGTTATCTTGGGTTACGAGTTGGGAGTGGTACTCGATAGAGTAGAGGCTACTCGATCGAGTAGCTTAGTTACTCGATCGAGTAGGGGGCTACTCGATCGAGTAGGTTGGGTACTCGATCGAGTATCGAGTTTGCAGCGAGGGTTTTATATCGCATTTTGTTAAATCCGCAAATCATTTCCGCCTCATTCCTTCCATCCTTTAGTCGCCTCTTTCCCTTCCCTTCACCACAAAACCTCCATGGAAGCCCTTTGAAGGTCCTCGTGCCTTAGGAGAGCGTAGCTTGAGTCGGGTAGCGGTCTTTTGCCGGGTTTCTCCTTATAGGTATGTCATAATCATCATCACTTTTCCCATCGTTGTGATTAGGGTTTGCTCGATAGTAATAGATAGTTGTTTTGCCCTTATAGGCTTTGCTTGGTTGCTGGTTATAACATGTGTCGGCGCGGATTGGTTGCGGTTGCGTAAAGGTAGGTTCGCCTACTCAGTTTCTGTAGATAGCCTAGTGTGTCGATCGTTGTATCGTTGTTGTTGTGTTGTGATTTCGGTTGTGTGACGGTATGTAGACGATTGTGATTGTGATTGTGATTGTTTGTCTGTGGTTCTCGAGATGCGTTCTCTACCGAGTGGAGTCACTTGCGGGAGTGGCTTCACGCCTAGTTTCGCCCTTCGTGGAACCCGCCACGGAAGGGGATGTGCACATTAATGGGACAGGGTTATCGCTCGGTATGATGAGCGGGGCTTAGGTGGGAACGGCTGCGGTCCCCCCGCGGTGGTCTAGTGGACAGTCGATGACGGAGATGGAGTGGAGTACCTGATTGTGATTGATTGTATTGTGTTGGTTTGTTAGTGGTGGTTAACTTGGTTGTGTCTTATCTCGATCATCGACCTTGTGTGGTTGTCTTGTTTGTTTATGTGTCTGCTGTGATCCCTTATGGTGAGCAGTCTGTCTTAGCAGGTGTTGATGTGGTTGCTAGCTGGAGTCCGGGCAAGGATGAGTCGCCACGAGATTTAATAGTTATAGCAAGTAGTCCTTGAGTTGTATCTCTCATTTTATTAGTTGGGTAAATGGCTTGTAAAGTAACTTAATAGTTCTTTTATCGACATTTGATTATTACTATCCTCGGGCAACCGAGATGGTAACGCCTTTATATGCTAAGGAAGGCCTAGTTAAGGCTCCTCTGTATATGGGGGTGTTACAGGATCGCTTTAGATCTGTCAGTTTCGTCTCGGCAAAGGTCTCGAAATGATGTTGAGATATTCGGAGTCGCCCTCAAGTATTTATGGGATGCTTGGAACCCGTTCAAATCCACTTTATACCTAGGTCAATCAAGGCAAAAAGCAGTGTTTGACATAGGTACTAAAGATAAGGACTCGTCCCCCTTTTAGCATTCTATGCCTAAAATGACTCTCGTACGCCCCAGATAAGGCCATCCACTATCCAAATATTCTGAGTAAGGGGTGAGGGTACGTATTGGGAAGCCCTTTAATCAGACACCCAATCCCGCCCGCGTTAGCGACCTCTACTAATCGATCGTGGTTTTTTAAGTGCAAAAGTTGATAAAACGGTTTAAATGCATGAATGTGCATCCAAAAGTCTTAACCTAACATGTGAATATTTTCTAAGTCGGTTGTTTATGCATGTACCAAGAAATTGGTGTCGAAGTTGGATTTAGATTGATTTGCATATGAAAACGGAAATTAAACATCCATTTACCAAATTCAGGTCATGATGCTTAACACGATCCATTTATTTGAAAAAGGGTGTCAAATGACAAAGTGTAAAAACGTAAGCTTGTGAATCTGATCCGTCATGTATTCGGATTAACCGTAATCGGGATCGTCCTAGACAAATGCTAAAACGGGACAGAACAATGCCAGGCAGCTCCATTGGGGCGCGAGCCTAGTGGCGAGGGAAAGGGCTCTGCCCAGGTTTTTAAAATATGCAAACAGACGTCCTCTTGGGGCGAGAGCCATGAGCCGACCCAAAGGGGTGTCTCCTGGTTGTTGAAAAGGTTATTTAAAACCGTATTTTTGACTAAATGATTTGCAAGTATGATTTGCACGACTCAGAATAATTACTATTATGTAGTAATATTCGTTGTCGGATTTGCAAGTTTGAAAAGTGTAGTTTATAAATAAAAATGTAAAATATGTGTGCTTAACTATTTTATCACCGTACTCGATTTAAATCGACATGGTATTTGTTTTAACCAAGGGTGTAATACTACGGTTTTATGTGTCTGAGGGTACTCTATCGAGTGGGGCTTACTCTGTCGAGTAAGTTGGTTTTTATGCAAAACAGTAGTCTGCCTGTAGGGTACTCGCTCGAGTAAGCTTGGCACTCGATCGAGTAAGGGTCACTCGATCGAGTAAGTGACTTACTCGATTGAGTAAGTCGGTTATCGGGTGATTTGCGACGGGTTTGTTAATAATGTGGATTAATATATATTAAGTTCCGTCATCTTTCTTTAAACACTTTTACAAAACCAAAATCATAGTCAAGAGAGCATTCAAGTTACGTTGAATCATCCTTCCGCATTATTAGCAAATCCCGAAGCTAGAGGTGTCGGTTTTCATCATTCTTTACACCTTTGTGATCCTTGTATCGTGGGTAAGTTCTACATATCATTTTTAGATCATTTGCTTAATGTTGGTTAAACCCTAATTTGGGGATTTGGGGGTTTTTGTGATTATGTGGTTACGGTAGTGATAATATGTATATATGTATAGGAGGAGGCTTTATTGAGGAGAGATTCTTAGTAGCTGCTTAGATCGTCTGATTTCGTGTTGCTTTCCAGGTAGGTTTCCCTACTCAGTATTAGTTACATGATATGTGTGGTGGTTGTATTGTGGTTATTGATTAATTATATTGCTGGTGATTGTGACGGTTGTTGGTTTATATTGTTGATTGTTGTTGTATAATTATTTGTGATATTCGGGGTGCGTACCTGGCTGAGTGGAGTCACTTGCGGGAGTGGCTTCACGCCCTTGGTTCGCCCTCTGTGGAACCCGCCACAGGAGAGGATGTGCACATTAAGGAAACTTAGGTTTATCGCTCAGTGGTTGATGAGCGGGGATTTTGTGGGTATGGCTGCGGCCCCCCACTGGCGGTGTGGAGTACTTGTTGCGATGGGTACTTTGGCAGGACTACACACTTTAGTGTGTAGTCAGTTATGTGGAGAATGATTATGGAGTTTGGAGGATTGCTGTGTTGTTGAGCTGTTTGTGTACTTGTTTCGTTGTGGCTTTGTGTTGTGTAATTAGTACTGACCCCGTATAAATGTTTTAAAAACTGTGGTGATCCATTCGGGGATGGTGAGCAGATATTGAGCAGGTATGATATGACGCATATGGGATAGCTGGGATGAGTCATCACGTGGTTATAGAACAGTCTTCCGCTGTGTCAGACGATGTCTTATAGTTATGACAGTTTTGCTAGTAGACATTTTTGGGAACTTTATATTTCAGTTTAATAGTTTTGATTTAGACATGTAATCACTTAAATCGTATTTACTTTTAAAGTATGTTTCTTTATTGTCTTATGATTATCATTGCCTCGGGTAACCGAGATGGTGACGTTTCCATACCTTAAGTGGTCCTGGTAAGGCACTTGGAGTATGGGGGTATCACAAAGTGGTATCAGAGCGACGATCCTGAAACCTGAAACCAATGAACCTAATGAACATAGGGAGTTAAATTAAAATGAACCCGAGGTAGAAGTTGTAGGACCTAATGCAAAGGCTTGGGAGACGTCCTAAAGTCGCGAAGTCGCCCTACAATTTTGAACCGGTCACATGGGGTGCGTGTCGGGATCGTATGTGTTATCTTCTTGTTTGTATGTTTATGTAATAACATGTGGTGAATCAGTGGATGTATAAATGTGGGGGATAGGAGGTATGGAATGAAGATGATGATTGTGTGATTTGTATGTTGGATGAATGAAGGCATGTTGTTTGTTTTATAATGTGGCATGTTAGAAATACGGAAGTAAAGTTGTTTGTTTGAGTATATACAGAGTTGCTTATATATATATATATATATATATATATATATATATATATATATATATATATATATATATATGTATTGTTGTTGTCGTTATATTGGTAGTATAAAAGTTGTATATAAAGTTGGGAAAGAAAGATAAGCATGCGGGTAGTTATACAAGTCTGCATTACTCGATCGAGTGGGGGGCACTCGATCGAGTAGGTGAGAGGCTCGATCAAGTGGGGCTGACTCGATCGAGTAGGTAGTTTTATGTTTTCTGGGCAGAAGAAGGTTTTTGGGCGCTCGATCGAGTAAGTAGGGGCACTCGATCGAGTGGGGTAACCTCGATGGAGTGGCTAGTCAGCTCGATCGAGTGTGTTTTTGGGAGTTTTCTAACCAGGTTCTGGAGTCGAGGTACTCGATCGAGTAGGTGGGGCAACTCGTTCGATTGACCTCAACTCGATCGAGTAGGTGTAGGGGCTCGATCGAGTGGGTTTTATACAGGTCGTATGCGTGTTTTGAGGTGTGGGATATGTGTTTATATCTACCGTTTCTTATATAGTGACAAGATACCGCCGAAAAGAACCGCCTTGTATGCTAGAGCTGAGAGTATGACCGTGGATGACATAGTGAAGATGTTGGAGCACCAAGATGCTCTTACGGAAGCTTTGAAAAGAGTGGGAAAGGATAAGGATGCTGATCACTCCAAAATAAGCATTCACATAGCTAGGTTCAACCCTAAGAAGTATAAGGGGAGTGGGGCGCCAATTCTGCTGGATAATTGGCACAGAGAGATGGAGAACATTCTTGAGTTAGTTCATTGCCCGGAGGAGATGAAAGTGGAACAAGCTGCGTTCTACTTAAGGGAAGCGGCCGGTGAGTGCTGGGATAAGGTTAAGGTGAGTGCTAGGGAGATGTATATGAAGTAGGGGCTACCTGTAATACATTGGGATGAGTTCGGGAAAGCTATGAGACGTGAGTTTGTGCCGGAACATGTGAGGTGTAAGCTGAGGGAAGAGTTTGATGACTTTAAGATGACAACTGATATGACGGTAGCTGATTACTACCGCAAGTTTAATGAGAAGTCCAGGTACAAGAAGAGTAACCATCATCAGGTGAGAGCATATTCGTCGAGCTCGGGGTTTAGTGTGCTGAGGCTTCATATGGGCGTGGCCGTGGTAGTGGTGGTGGTAGTTGGGGTATGACTTGTTATAACTGTGGTGGTGTGGGCCACAAAAGATATGAGTGCACCAGTGCGGTGAGTGGGGGTTTCAGGAGACCGTCACAGGGGAGTTTCTCACATGGTCCTACACAGATTTATGCTAGTAACAGGCCGGTTGGGTCATGGAACATACGGGAAAGGTCAGAGCAACAACGGTGGGGCTAACCGCAATGGCGGTAATTCTTATCAGAAACCGGCTACAAACACCAACAACAACCAGGGGTCGGGTGCTAAATCGACTACCTCAGCTAGTAATGTCCAGGGAGGTGGGCAGAAGACCAGTGGCAAGCTGTTTATGATGGAGAAGAAAGCAGCTGAGGATGATGCTCATGTTATCACCGGTACATTCTTGTTAATGGTGTTTTTACCTTTGTCTTGTTTGATTCGGGAGCGTCACAGTCATTTGTATCATCGAGTTATGTTGAAAGGTTGGGCTTGAGTGAGTATGAGTTCGTAAGAGAGGAAATTTTTATACCTTCGGTTGAGTTTGTATCTTGTGGGAGGTTGTATAGAGGTGTGTCCATGATAGTTGGGCAAGTTTATCTACCTGTAGACTTGTTGGAGTTTCCTTTAGATGGTTTTGAGATGATAGTCGGGATGGATTGGTTGGGAAAGTACAAGGCTAAGATAGATTGTCATCAGATGAGAGTTTCTTTGAGAGGTCCTAAAGGGATTAGTGTGTCTTATCGTGGGTTTGTGGTCAAACCTAAAGTTAAGTTGATTGCAGCAGTGACCTTGAAGTCCTATCTGAGGAAAGGGTGCCCATTGATCTTGTGCCATGTGACGGATCATAGAGTGGAGAGTCCGACAGCTGAGCAGATACCAGTGGTGGGAGTGTTTCCAGATGTCTTTCCAGAGGAGATTTCGGGGTTACCACCGAAGAGGGAGATAGATTTCAGTGTTGAGCTTAAACCGGGGGCGAGGCCAATCTCTAAGGCACCGTACCGTATGGGTCCTAAAGAATTGGAAGAGCTAAGGAAGCAGCTGGATGATTTGATTGAGAAGGGATACATTAGACCTAGTGTATCACCGTGGGGAGCACCAGTTTTGTTTGTGAAGAAGAAAGATGGGAGCCTGAGGTTGTGCATCGACTATAGGGAGCTGAACAGAGTGACAGTAAAGAACAAGTATCCTTTGCCAAGTATAGATGATTTTTTTGATCAGTTGAGTGGTGCAGCAGTCTTTTCTAAGATTGATTTGAGGTCGGGTTACCATCAGGTGAAGATTAGAGAAGAGGACATACCAAAGACAGCTTTCACGTCGAGGTATGGTCATTATGAGTATGTGGTGATGCTGTTTGGGTTATCTAATGCACCTGTTGTGTTTATTGATTTGATGAACCGGGTCTTCAGTCAGTTCTTGGATAAGTTTGTAGTGGTTTTCATAGACGATATTTTAGTATTTTCTAAGACTAAAGAGGAGCATAAGGAGCATTTGAGGATTGTGTTGCAGACCTTGCGAGATCATCAGTTGTATAACAAGTTGTCCAAGTGTGAGTTCTGGTTAGAGAAGGTAGCTTTTTTGGGGCATGTTATTTCAAAGAAAGGGGTTGCTGTGGATCCTGCAAAGATTGAAGCAGTTACCAAGTGGGAAGCACCAAAGAATGTGGCAGAGATCAGAAGTTTCTTGGGTTTAGGAGGGTATTATCGACGGTTCGTGAAAGATTTATCTAAGATTGCTAGACCTATGACAACTTTGATGAGGAAAGAGAACATGTTTCGTTGGGATGAAAGTTGTGAGACGGCGTTCCAAACATTAAAGGAGCATTTGACCACAGCTCCAATCTTAGCATTGCCTGAAGGGAGTGAGAACTTTGAGGTGTATACGGATGCTTCAATGAATGGGTTGGGTTGTGTGTTGATGCAGAATGGAAAAGTGATTGCCTATGCTTCTAGGCAATTGAAGCCTTATGACGAGAACTACCCTACACATGATCTAGAGTTGGGTGCAGTTGTGTTTGCTCTTAAGATTTAGAGGCATTACCTATATGGGGCGACCTTTAAGGTATTTTCAGATCACAAGAGTCTCAAGTACATCTTCACTCAAAAGGAGTTGAACATGAGACATATGAGGTGGATGGAGTTGATTGGTGATTATGACATGGACATCATCTACCATGAGGGAAAGCCAATGTGGTTGCAGATGCTTTGAGCAGGAAGAGTGTGCATCCCTTATGCACAACTATATCTTTGATGAGATTGAGAGATGAGGTGGGGAAGTTCGGGATACATATGATCCAGAAAGGGGATGCTATGGGGGATTTGACAGTGGAGCCAGACCTTTATGATGATATTCGCAGTAAACAAGCGTTGGATCCCAAGATTGTGGAGTGGAGAGCTGGAGTAGAGAAAGGGACGGTGTCTAGATTCCCTATTCATACAGATGGTAGTGTGATATTTTATGGGAGGTGGTGTGTTCCTAATGATGAGGAGTTGAAAAAGATAATAATGAAAGAGGCTCATTGTACACCATACTCAGTATATCCAGGCGGTGACAAGCTATAGAAAGATTTGAAGAACACTTTCTGGTGGCCTGGGATGAAGAAAGAAACAACTGAGTTTGTGACTCGTTGTTTGACTTGTCAGAGAGTGAAAGGGGAGCAGCGACGACCACAAGGTAAGATTCAGTCTCTTGAGGTACCTCAGTGGAAGTGGGAGTCCATTTCTATGGATTTTATCGTGGGTTTACCGAAGAGTCAACAGGGTAACAACATGATATGGGTTATAGTGGATCGACTGACCAAGTCAACTCATTTTGTGCCAATAAAAGATACATGGACTAAGGCACAGTTATCTATGGCTTATCGGAAAAACGTGGTTCGGCTGCATGGGGTGCCTAAAGATATAGTGTCTGATAGAGATTCGAGATTCATCTCACGGTTTTGGAAAGAGTTGCAGGAGTCTTCTGGAACTACCTTAAAGATGAGTACAACATTTCATCCTGCGACAGATGGCCAGACTGAGAGGACCATCAAGACTCTAGAGGATATGTTGCGAGCTTGTGTTATGGATTTTGGTGGTAGCTGGGAACAAAGGTTGGATTTGATTGAGTTTTCTTACAACAACAGCTATCACACCAGTATTGGCATGGCGCCATTTGAGGCTTTATATAGTAGGAGATGTAGGAGTCCAATTTGTTGGGACGATAGTGCTGAGGCAGTGGTTTTGGGACCAAAGATGGTACATGAGATGGTGGAACAGATTAAGCTGATCAGACAGAGGATGAGAGCGGCCCAGGATCGACAAAAGAGTTATGCTGATCTACATCGACGGGATATAGAGTTTCAGGTTGGGGGCAAGGTTCTTTTAAAAGTGTCTCCTATGCGTGGGGTCATGAGATTTGGTAAGAAAGGGAAGCTGAGCCAGAAGTTCATAGGACCGTATGAGATCTTAGAACGTGTGGGTGAGGTTGCTTATCGGTTGGCTTTACCGTCTGCTTTGGATAGAGTGCATAATGTGTTTCATGTGTCTTAGCTGCGGAATTATTTTAGTGATCCGTCACATGTGTTAGAGGTAGAGAACATAGAGCTGGATGAGTCCTTGTCTTATCTTGAGGTGCCTAAACAAATTCTCGATCGAAAGGTTAGGAAAACTAGACATGGTGAGACAGTATTGCTTAAGGTTCTTTGGTCTAACCATGAGGTTGAGGAGGCTACATGGGAGGCGGAAGAGGCTATGAGAGAGCGGTACCCGTCTCTTTTTGATCAGGTATGTATGGTTACGGGGACGTGTGGACATGAGCCACAGGCCGGTCTGTGGATTTGGGCCACCTACTGGTCCTAGTCACGGGCCACCTGCACGCCAAGCCAATCTGTGGACATGCAGCGGTCTTTTGAAAGCCACGCTCGACGGCGTAAAAATGCTTTCGACCGGACCGCTTTAGATCGGTCGGTTTCGTCTCGGTAAAGGTCTCGAAACGATTAGAGATGTTCGGAGTCACCACCAAGAATTTGTGGGATGCTTGGAACCCGTTTGAATCCACTTTATACCTAGGTCAATCAAGGCAAAAAGCAGTGTTTGACATAGGTACTAAAGATAAGGACTCGTCCCCCTTTTAGCATTCTATGCCTAAAATAACTCTTGTACGCCCTGGATAAGGCCATCCACTATCCAAAGGTTCTGAGTAAGGGGTGAGGGTACGTATTGGGAAGCCCTTTAATCGGACACCCAATCCCGCCCGCGTTAGCGGCCTCTACTGATCGGTCGTGGTTGTTTAAGTGCAAGAGTTGATAAAATGGTTTAACTGCATGAATGCACATCCAAAAGTGTTAACCTAACATGTGAGATTTCTAAGTCGGTTTGTTAATCCAAATATCAAGCATAAGATGTCAAATTGGATTTAGATTGATTTACATGTGAAAACGGAAACTAAACATCCATTTACCAAGTTCGGGTTATGATGCTTAACACGATCAATTTATTGAAAAAGGGTGTCAAATGACAAAGTGTAAAAAACGTAAACTTATCAATATGATCCGTCACATATTCAAATAAACCGTATTCGGGATCGTCTTAGACAAGTACCAAAATGGGACAGAATAGTGCCAGGCAGGCCTGTTAAGGCGCGAGCCTATTGGCGAGATAAAGGGCTCGGCCCTGGTTTTGAAAGATGGAAACAGACGGCCGCTTGGGGCGCGAGCCATAAGCCGACCTAAGGGGGCGTCTCCTGGATCTTGAATAGGTTATTTAAAACCGTATTTATGATGAAAGATTTGCAAATATTATTTGCACGACTCGGAATAATTACTATTATGTTAGAAATATTCGTTGTCGGATTTGAAAGTTTGAAAAGTATAGTTTACAAATAAAAACGTAAAATGTTTGATTTGAACTAAATATGTTAAGTTTATTTCTTTGTAATTAGTCGATATTTATCACCGTACTCGGATTAAACCGACATGGTATAAAGAACCAAGGATGATTATGAATTATGACTAATATATTTACAAATGTAAATAAATGAGAAAAATGGTAAATAAAAGAAAAGGGTGTTAAAATACCTATTATAATATAATTAACCAATAATATCATCGAGTCGCGGAATAAACCGTCATGGTATAAGGAACCAAGGATGATTTTTGTAATGGTCAAAATATGTTTATCATAAAAATGAATCAAAATGGTAAATAAAAGAAAAGGATTTCCTTTAAAACATAATTAACCAATTAATATCACCGAGACACGGACTAAACCGTCATGGTATTAGGAACCAAGGGTGATTATGATTTATGGTTAAAAGGTTTGTCATAAAAATGAATTAAAATGGTAAAACCGATTACAAATAAGAAATCAAATAAAGAGGAAAGACGAGAACAAACACGGATGAGTCTGACCTGGAAACCTACAAGAGGCGCGAGCCTGTCGGCATAGCAAAGGGTTTCTGTCTCGGGCCAAAACTCGGTTTTGGCTTGTCTAACCTATATTTGGATCGTGTTATGCATTGTTCATGCATATGAACTCATAAAAGCAGTAAAGACATGAAATAAATGAGTTGTTTACACCCTCAAACTTACGTGTATTGATGTTTGCGAAGTAGACGACTTTAGAGACGGTTTTCTCGTTGTGACTAATCGCGATCAAAGAAGTTTAAAAGAGTGCCTTAAAAAAGTATTTTGTTTTGAAAATATGTTAATAAAACATGTTGATTGATGAATTTAGTTGGTCAAATGGGTCGGTCGAATGCACGGCGACGGTACCAAACAAAATGTGTAAGGCTTGTGTTTACGATCGGTAGGTCGTAAACACATGTTGATTTGTTGACTTAGGAAGTCGAGTATAGAAGTTTAAGGGAGATGTGGGAGGCGGACTCTCACGTGAGGATTGTGTTGTGTGATGGTGGGTATTTATAGAGAAATTTGGGGAGGTAGGTCGGTTGTGTTTTCTTAGAGGCTAAGCAGATACCCTAAAGAGGCGCGAGCTACCTTGAGATACAAGTGGGTGTATTGTCCCTTTCGCAAATTTGGATTTTGCATTTGTTCTAACCAATGTTGTGTTGGTTGTGATTTATGGTCTTTGAGGTTTGCTTAGCCGTGTAAGCTTCCTCTTGGGTGATATTTGGGGTAGGTATGAGTCGGGATTTGAATTTCGAGTCGGTTTTTGGCTCGGTGTCGGTTTTGACTCTAATTAGGGTCATTTTAATGGAAATTACATGATAAAGACATTCATGGCATTTTTTTCGACATTCAGGATTTGGGTTGACTCGGGTTGACTCAAGTTGACTCGAGTTGCGGGTTTCTGAGTCGGTTTTGGGTCCGAAGACGGTTTTAACTCTAAATAGTGTTATTTTAATGCAAATGAAGATAGAAAACTTTTGAAATCATTTTTCATATTCGAGTAGTGCATTACACCGTCTCATGTATAGCCAATCCACGCACGCATATCAAAAACACGTTATAGTCCGATCATCATCAGGTGGTTTTTGGGAGGTGCAGGTACTGGGTATCTACAGGACGTAACCTTGTTTCTTTTAGGGGGGTAGGAGATGGTCGCATAGAGTTTTTACATGTTTTATGTTGGCTTTGATATACTTAGTAGTTGTTTTGAGTCGGGTTGAGTTGGTTTGGGAAGTATGTTTTGGAGTTTTATGTTGAGTATTGTTTGTGTTGTTGTGTTGGGAGGATGTTTGTGTGCTTTTGTCTTTATTGTGATTTGAACTTTGGGGACAAAGCTCTTTTTAATGAGGGCAGACTGAAATATTACGGTTTTATGTGTCTGAGGGTACTCTATCGAGTGGGGCTTACTCTGTTGAGTAAGTCGGTTTTTATGCAAAACAGTAGTCTGCCTGTAAGGTACTCGATCGAGTAAGCTTGGCACTCGATCGAGTAAGGGTCACTCGATCGAGTAAGTGACTTACTCGATCGAGTAAGTCGGTTATCGGGTGATTTGCGACGGGTTTGTTAATATTGCGGATTAATATATATAGATCCGTCATTTTTCTTTAAACACTTTTACAAAACCTAAATCACAGTCAAGAGAGAATTCAAGTTACCTTGAATCATCCTTCCGCATTATTAGCAAATCCCGGAGCTAGAGGTGTCGGTTTTCATCATTCTTTGCACCTTTGTGATCCTTGTACTGGGTATCTACAGAGCCCCCACTTTGACTGAGGCTTGGACAAGGCAAAAGTCAAAGTATGATCTCCAGGTCAATCGAAGATTACAACCTGAAGACCATTGCGACGTCAAGGCGACTCAAAAGGGTTTGAGCCAAGGACGTGCCGTCGGGAAGGGCGACGTCGAGGCGACTCGGGGATTCGAGTCAAGGACCTGCCGTCGGGAACAGTTTAGAGTCTGTCGACTTCTGATCCGGGTCGTTTAAAGTCCATTAGACTACGTACAAAGGCTCGCCAGCCATAAGAAGGAGTCATACCTGAGGCATCTTCGGATATGTCCTTGCGTGTTTGCGGACAAAGGCTCGCCAGCTATGGTAGGGTGTCGTATTCGAGGCATCTTCGGAATACGTCCTTGGGTTGTATCTTGCTTGCGGATAAAGGCTCGCCAGCTATGTTGCGGATATGAAGGGGCTCACCCACCGCGGTGCCTTGTAAGGCTTGCCAGCCATATGCGTTGTAAGGCTCGCCAGCCATCTATGGTCGAATGATCGACTGTGGAAAATAGCATGTGTGACATCCATTTAAAAAATCGGCACTCGCTAGGGAGTTAGAGACTTGTCAGAAATCGCCGGGGATATGAATTGCCGCTCATTGGAAGGTAGCGTATGCCATGTAATCGACACGGTAATGCTCTTGGACTCGACGGGTTGGCGTTTGTTGGGAAGAACCCAGAACTCTGTTTGAGTGCGTTTATCTTCTCAAGATTACCTGCATGGTTAGTGACCACACAAATCCGCAGTCGCATAGACAAGCACGTTGAATGCAAGCATATAAGCACGTAAGCACATAAGCATGTGAGCAGTTAGCATATAAGCAACTAGTATGTAAGCATATAAGGACGTAAGCACATAGGCATGTGAGCAGTTAGCATATAAGCAACTAGCATGTAATATCTCACGCGAAGGGAGATAGAAGTTTTGAATGTTGTGAAGCTTAAAGACGAGTATTATTACTCGTAGATCCGTGATTTGATAGATTGGAGACACGTGACCGTTGTGACACAGACGCATACTGACAGACTGACAAACAGGCGGTCGTGAACGTGATACAAACTCAGTATCGACAGAACATGGGGGTGACTCTGACAGACTTTTCACATGTAAGTGAAACTCCTAGCCAAGAAAGGGTGACGACGCGTATAAAATCCCTGAGTTAGAAGGTCCGATCGGCTGGGGAACATGAATTGATTATCTCCTCCAGACATCTTTGCCCCCGTTTGCTTGTTTGAGATCCCATCTCAAGGTATGATGATTCGGAGAGCGAAACCAAGACCTTGTCATCGTCCGAACTGAGCACTATACTATGGGTGGTTTTATTTTTGACTGTAGTTTAGACTCAAAAGATGTTTGAGGATAAAGGACGGGTGGCGTCTTGAAAGAGAAGCCCCCAGAGTGAGAATGTGGGAATTCGACAAAATAGGGAATGGGCGACGTCTTAAGGAAGAAGCCCCAGTAAAGAGGTATAAGATTAATTTTTGCAACTGGGGGGCTGCTTTTGAGGATTGATGATGGTTGAGATTGAAATGGGTGTGCGGTTGTGTCCTTGTTGGGGGACTGCCTACGTATTCGCGTGTTTACGAAATTAAACCAGATCGTAGTTCTAAGCTGTTTTTTTTAGGGTTGAAAATTGGAATTATTTTGAAAGCGATGTGCGGTTGTGTCCTTGTTAGGACTGCGTACGTATTCGCGTGCGTGCGAAATCAAACCAGATCGTAGTTCTGAGTGTGTTTGTGTGCCTAAGCGAGTTGTTAGGACCTTAAAGTGTGAGGCTCACGACGGTAAATTTCGTTTGGTGACTCGTCTGAATGTGTGCCTAAGAGAGTTTTTAGGACCTTAAAGTGTGAGGGTCACGACGGTAAACGCCGTTTGGTGAATCGAGAAATTGATTTGAGATCATTCCTCCTTGATCATGAGTCGAAGAGGTGTAATTTGTGAAAATGTTCCTTATTATGTGAGCACACTAAAAAGTGGACCCTAAGGGTAGATTGGGTATGTCTCGTTCTCTGTAGCAAAGAATTCAAGGATTCCGTATCTGGGTCAGGGTAAAAAATGGCTTTGACATTATGAAATGTGAAGCTTGGTAATAATGGGTTTGTTTGATAGATAAAAATCTGGAGTTGAGGGTCATGACGGTAAATTCCGTTTGGTGACTCGAAGGTTGATTGGATATAATTCTCTCTGATCATAAATCGAAGAGGCATAGTTTGAAAAGAGTTTCTTGTTATATGAGCACACTAAAAAGTGGACTCTAAGAATGAATTGTGCATGTCTCGTTCGAGGGAGCAATGTTTTTTTGAAGACTTCGTATCTGGGTCAAGGTGGAAATGGCTTCGACATTAGGAAATGTGGAGCCTTGTAATATAAAGTTTGTTTGACAGATAAAAATCTGGATCTTGTATTTGTGGTGTTTAGGCCGACGGGTTACGGCTAGTAATGTTGTGCGGAATGGGGTCTCCGGCTTGATGTAGCCTGAGCACGAAATGCTTGGTGAATAATGTGGGATCAGATTCCCATGTCTGGACCTTAAAGGTTAAGGTGTGATATGACGAGCTTGAGGGGAATCCTCAGAAGCCTGGATAGTTCTCCCTATAATAGTCTCTAGAAGGACTTAAGGGTGAAGCGATGTTGGTTATGATCTTGAGGGGAATCCCCAGGATCCTAGATAGGTCTCCCTGTAACAGTCTCTGGAAGGATTTAGGGGTGAAGCAGTTTTGGGTTTAGTTGACGAGTCTTGAGTTCTTGTTTTAGCTCTTTGACATTAGGTTTTGGTATTTTTGTGTTTTGTACTTGTTGGTCCCGGAGTTTGGAGGGAAGAAACGTTGGTCATGGGTTTTGGACTTGTTGGTCCTGGACTTGGTGTTTTGGACTGACTTGTTTGGTGTTTTGGACTTGTCGGTCCGGGATTTGGTGTGTTGGACTTGTTGGTCCTAGGCTTTGGGCTTGTTGGTCCTGGACTTGGTGTTTTGGACTTACTGGTTCGACATTTTGTGTGTTGGATGTTTTCTTTGGATTTTGGCCTTTTTGAGGAAAGGGTTTCAATCTTGTTTTGTTTTGATTTTGGCTTGGGAAATGGGTATTGGCTTGGGCTTTTGATTTTGGCCTTTCGCTTTGACTTTGGGTTAATGGCTATTGGCTTGGGCCTTCGATTTTTGGCCTTTCGCTTTGGCTTTGGGTGAATGGATATTGGCTTGGGCCTTTGATTTTGGCCTTTTGCTTTGGCTTTGGGTGAATGGATATTGGCTTGGGCCTTTGATTTTGGCCTTTCGCTTTAATTTTTGGTGAATGGCTATTGGCTTGGGCCTTTGATTTTGGCCTTGGCTCTGGTTTTGCTTTGGCTTTGGTTTTTGATTTATTGGTTCTTTGCCGTCCTTCGTTCGAGGCAGGTAAAGGTGCAGACGGGGATGTACCCGTTTGTGAGGGGTTGATATTTGGTGATGAGATGTTTTTGTGGGGAATGGGCTTGCCTTCCGTCATTGATCGCGAACAAAGAGATGTTCTAGTTTGCTATCTGGGTTCGTCGTAGAATCCCTTTGATAAGAGCTCGTTCGAAATCGGGTGCTAATGAAAGGTTTCTATTGCCAGACATGGTATAGGTAAAGAGAATGGACACAGAGTTTCGAGTCCTCTGCTTACTCGGTACGGGACGTCACTCCAGTGTACTCACATTGAATTGGAACATGTTGTTTGTTTTAAATCAATTCTCAAATCAATTCTCGTTGTCAACGGGAAATGGTAAAGGGGAGAATATATGATAGATGGAAATCGTGCTTTTATTTAGATAAATAAGAGGTTAGCACAGACATGATGAATACATGTGACTCATGGGGACAGCCCCCAATTGTCATTTAGGAATAAAAGGACAGACGCTAGGATAGATATGAGAAAGCCTAAGACTCGGACTCGGACTCAGACTCAATCGTACATACGGACTCTTAATCATCACTTTCCTCCTCGAAGGTCTCCTTCGCGGCATCCAGCGTCTTGAATGTCTGGTCTTGAGCATTGACCCACTTGAGCACTTCACTGTCGTTGTTGGGATTGATATGAGGATAATAGTCCATGAGGCCCTCATCTCCTTGCAGAATGAGATGTTCATTAGGGTTGTCTTCATCACTTGGTTGGCATAGGGATGAAGCCATCAGTTCATGGTTGTCAATCATATTTTGAATAACATGTTTCAGTTTGAAGCATGTATGTTTCAGTATCATGACCTTTTCCTTGATGATATTGGCAATAGGCACTGCCGTCCCAGAAACGGGTTTTCCTGCATTCTGACGGGTCCGGAGTTGGCCCCGATTTGTTGTAGTTTCCCTTCAATCATGAGCTTTTGAAGAGCTACGGTATAGGTTGTGTTGAGTCTAGTGAATGTCCTTTGAGAACGTTCAACCTTGTTGTTTGACTTGAGACATCCAGAAAGATTGTCTTGACTGAGAGGTGCAATTATGATTTTGCCAGTTTCAATCATATCTTGAATGGCATGCTTGAGTTTGAAACAGGTTTCGGTGTCATGGCCCTTGCCTTGACGGTATTGGCAATAGGCATTACTATCCCAGGATCGGGCTCTTTTGTGTTCGGGTTTGTCCGGAGTCGGACCAATGTGTTGAAGCATTCGTTCTGAAGCAAGTATCTCCAGAGCGGTGCCATATGTTATTCCCAGATCTGTGAATACCCTTTGATGTTTTCACATGGTTCCAACATTGGTGTTTTTTGGGATGTTTTTGTGAGTTTTGTTTTTGTTTTTGATTTTGTCAATCCTGGGGGGAAACAGATTTGGTCATTGTCAATAGACAGTTTTAAGGAAATTGCTTGGTATTTTGAATGGGAGTTTGGTGAGGCAATTTCATGTTCTTTGTTTGTGGGTTCATGGATGTTTGGACCATTCGATGACTCCTCATTTTCAACAACTGCTGGTTGGTGAATGGAGGGTTGGTTTTCTCCTTGGTGGTCAGGTTCATTTTTGGTACTACCAAACCTCTTCTCCAAATTAGCTACCCGAGTGTTCAAATCATTGATAGCCACTTGCAGCTTTGAGAATATGTTGTTGATAGAGGTGGAGAGCATCATTATATCACTTTGTATGCCATCCTCATCAATTGTATGAATTTTCTCATCGTCAGGAGAGATGAGATGAGAGCAGTCTAGGGAAGATTCCTGACTGTGTCCAATAGGATTTTCTGGAGGGTTGTTCTTGTTGTTTGCTGAGGGAGGTTGTGGTAATTCGCCATTTTCAATCATATCATTGATGACACCTTTTAGGGGGAGGCACATTTCAGTATCGTGTCCGCGACCTTGGTGATATTGACAAAACAGTTTTCCGTCCCATCTACGTCCTCGCTTGTTAGGTAGAGGGTCTGGAGTTGGACCAATTGGTTGGAGTTTTCCTTTGGAGATTAGCTTTTCCAAGGTTGTGGCATAAGACATACCCAGATCAGGGAAGGACCTATGAGGTCGTCTGGTTTTGGTAGCCTTCCAACTAGGGTTGGTTTTGTCGTTGGCAAGTAGCCGGCTTTCAAGGAGCTTAACCCTTTGCTCAATATCAGAAGAGGGAAAATTCCCGGTTATCATTTTGTCCTCAACTTGGGAGAGACGAGTGCTCAAGTTTTCCACGGTAGCTAGGAGTCGAAAAACGACGTTGTTGGTTTCAGCAGAAGTCATGACGGATGAAGGTTGATCAACTTCTTGAGTTCCTGTTTGACGATTGATGGCACCCAAGGGATTCCTATTTGACACAACGATAGGCGTTATAAATTGTCTTGGCAAGGTATTGCACAAACAAAGGCAAGTGCGACACATATGTATAAATGGTATTTTTGTCGTGAAGACACGACGGTGTGACTAGGTTATGAGGTCATTAAAGATCGTGGATGACCTCTTGTGTTCGAACTCTTGGTGCATGACTTTGAAATTGACTCGAGTTTCGACTTTGGCATAGTGATGCCAAGACAAACGACTTCTAACTCAGTTTGGAGGTGCATTGATGGCGTGACGCCTTTGGACAAGACGCATACGCAAACTTGACCTTTGACCCGTAATGTGGGGTAAAGACGGGTTTAATACCCGAGAGGTTTTGACTCTGCTAATGCCATTGAAGATGTCTCGACAATTAGGCGACACGACCTAGACCATAAGGTAGGACTAACTTTGGCGGGGACTCGAGTTTATATAGAGGACTTGACTTGAAATTGACTGGAGTCTAATCGACTCGAGGCTGAATCAGAAAGGTGGACTGGAATTTTCGAAAATAGAAATTTTCAAAAAGATTCATTTGTCGTTTTATGGACGGTTTCCGAAGAGTAGGGATCTCCGAAAGTCGATCAGTTGAAGAGTTGTCTTAAGTTTGTTTTCAAAAGACGGTTTGGGTTGAGATTGCGGCGGCTCTGAAAACAAAGTGTTGTTTCCGAAGACGGTTTTTGAAATTCCGAATCACGATTTTGAAAATCGAGAATCGAAGAATTTGGAATCGTCATCATAATGGCCATGAAAACGATTAAATTTGTTTTCAAAGGATTTAAAATTGGGTTGAAAATTTGAAAACGGTTAAATTTGTTTTCAAAGATTGAGTTTTGATTTGAAATCTGAAAACGGTTAAATTTGTTTTCAAAGACTTGATTTTGAATTTGAAATTTGAAAACGGTTAAATTTGTTTTCAAAGATTTGATTTTGAATTTGAAATTTGAAAACGGTTAAATTTGTTTTCAAAGATTGAGTTTTGATTTCAAATTTGAAAATGGTTAAATTTGTTTTCAAATGATTTAAAATTGGATTCGAAATTTGAAAACGGTTAAATTTGTTTTCAAAGATTGAGTTTTGATTTGAAATCTGAAAACGGTTAAATTTGTTTTCAATGATTTGAAATTGGATTTGAGGATTGAATTCGTCATTACGACGGGTTAGAAAACCGTTTTAACCATTGAATTATGGTATGCAAATTGAAAAGTGTGAGAATTGAAATCGTCATTACGACGGTTTAGAAAAGCCAAATTTGATTTCGAAAACGAGACCTTAAATTTGGAAATTTGCGCGGGTTGAAATTGTCATTATGACGGTTTGAAGAACGTTTTTGTTTTACAATTGATTTCGAATTTTGAAAATTCGAGGGTAGAATTCGTCATTACGACGACATAAAAGGGTGCTTTGAGAATGCAACGGTCGGCGACAGACCGAGGTTTGAAATGACCATTATTACGACGTAAAAGGGTATTTTGAAATGGTTTGCGAAAACCGAGGTTGAAATCATCATTACAACGGCATGAAAAGGTTCATTTGAAATGGTTATAAAAACCGAGTTTTGAAATGGCCATTATAACGGCGCGAAATGTGTTTTTGAAACGGTTGTAGAAAACCGGTTTTAAAAGTCGTCATTATGACGGCCTAAAAAGGTGCTTTGAAATGGTTGTAGAAAACCGAGTTTGAAAATAGTCATTACGACGGCCTAGAAAGGCGTGTTGAAATGGTTGTAGAAAACCGAGTTTGAAAATCGTCATTACGACTGCCTAGAAGGCGTGCAACGGTCGGCGAAAGACCAAGGTTTGAAATGGCCATTATAACAGCGCAAAAAGGTGTTTTTGAAAGATTGAAAATGACACGGAAGGACTTATGATCAAGTAGCACATAAGCACTCACAGTTTCATTATATTATGCATAATGCTGACACGGGTTTTGGCTTAAAAGGGTGGGTTACACGCCAAGCAATCAAACCCCAATTTGCAAGAGGGATACCAATTCAAACAAAATGTGTAAGGAGGGTGCCCTAGCCTCGTGCTCGAAAGTGATGAAAGCTCTTTGACGAAACAGAAATGTGTAACGTCAATGGTATGCTTGACTCAATCGGGATACGAAACAAGGGGATGAGAAAACTCACGCCGACGAGACGAGCCAATTGGTCGAAAATGGTTAGGTTTTGGGCCCGGACAAGGAACCCGATTTACGACTGCAATATCAATTAATGCACTTTAACCACGACCTCGTTCGAGTTTCACCTCTAAGGACAATTGGTCGAAAATAGTGTTTACACAAGTGTCCTAGTTCTCCCCAGCGGAGTCGCCAATCTATGGACATGGGCCACAGGCCGGTCTGTGGATTTGGGCCACCTACCGGTCCATAGTCACGGGCCACCTGCACGCCAAGCCAATCTGTGGATATGCAGCGGTTTTTTGAAAGCCACGCTCGGCGGCGTAAAAATGCTTTCGACCGGTTCGCTTTAGATCGGTCGGTTTCGTCTCGGTAAAGGTCTCGAAACGATTAGAGATGTTCGGAGTCGCCACCAAGCATTTGTGGGATGCTTGGAACCCGTTCGAATCCACTTTATACCTAGGTCAATCAAGGCAAAAAGCGGTGTTTGACATAGGTACTAAAGATAAGGACTCGTCCCCCTTTTAGCATTCTATGCCTAAAATGACTCTCGCGCGCCCTGGATAAGGCCATCCACTATCGAAAGGTTCTGAGTAAGGGGTGAGGGTACATATTGGGAAGCCCTTTAATCGGACACCCAATCCCGCCCGCATTAGCGGCCTCTACTGATCGATCGTGGTTGTTTAAGTGCAAGAGTTGATAAAACGGTTTAAATGCATGAATGCACATCCAAAAGTGTTAACCTAACATGTGGGCTTTCTAAGTCGGTTTGTTAATCCAAATATCAAGCATAAGATGTCAAGTTGGATTTAGATTGATTTACATGTGAAAACGGAAATTAAACATCCATTTACCAAGTTCGGGTTATGATGCTTAACACGATCCATTTATTGAAAAAGGGTGTCAAATGACAAAGTGTAAAAAACGTAAACTTATCAATCTGATCCGTCACGTATTCGGATAAACCGTAATCGGGATCATCCTAGACAAGTACCAAAATGGGACAGAACAGTGCCAGGCAGCCCTGTTAAGGCGCGAGCCTATTGGCGAGATAAAGGGCTCTGCCCTGGTTTTGAAAGATGGAAACAGAAGGCCGCTTGGGGCGCGAGCCATGAGCCGACCTAAGGGGGCGTCTTCTGGTTCTTGAAAAGGTTATTTAAAACAGTATTTATGATGAAAGATTTGCAAATATTATTTGCACGACTCGGAATAATTACTATTATGTTAGTAATATTCATTGTCGGATTTGCAAGTTTGAAAAGTATAGTTTACAAATAAAAACGTAAAATGTTTGATTTGAACTAAATATGTTAAGTTCATTTCTTTGTAATTAGTCGATATTTATCACCGTACTCGGACTAAACCGACATGGTATAAAGAACCAAGGATGATTATGAATTATGACTAATATATTTACAAATGTAAATAAATGAGAAAAATGGTAAATAAAAGAAAAGGGTGTTAAAATACCCATTAAAATATAATTAACCAATAATATCATTGAGTCGCGGAATAAACCGTCATGGTATAAGGAACCAAGGATGATTTTTGTAATGGTCAAAATATGTTTATCATAAAAATTAATCAAAATGGTAAATAAAAGAAAAGGACTTCCTTTAAAATATAATTAACCAATTAATATCACCGAGACACGGATTAAACCGTCATGGTATTAGGAACCAAGGGTGATTATGATTTATGGTTAAAAGGTTTGTCATAAAAATGAATTAAAATGGTAAAAACCGATTACAAATAAGAAATGAAATAAAGAGGAAAGACGAGAACAAACACAGATGAGTCTGACCTGGACATCTACAAGAGGCGCGAGCCTGTTTGCATAGAAAAGGGCTTCTGTCTCGGGCCAAAACTCGGTTTTGGCTCGTTTAACCTATATTTGAATCGTGTTATGCATTGTTCATGCATATGAACTCATAAATGCAGTAAAGACATGAAATAAATGAGTTGTTTACACCCTCAAACTTACGTGTATTGATGTTTGCGAAGTAGACGACTTTAGAGACGGTTTTCTCGTTGTGACTAATCGCGATCAAAGAAGTTTAAAAGAGTGCCTTAAAAAAGTATTTTGTTTTGAAAATATGTTAATTAGAACATGTTGATTGATGAATTGAGTTGGTCAAATGGGTCGGTCGAATGCACGGCGACGGTACCAAACAAAATGTGTAAGGCTTGTGTTTACGATCGGTAGGTCGTAAACACATGTCGATTTGTTGACTTAGGAAGTCGAGTATAGAAGTTTAAGGGAGATGTGAGCGGGCGGACTCTCGTGTGAGTATTGTGTTGTGTGATGGTGGGTATTTATAGAGAAATGTGGGGAGGTAGGTCGGTTGTGTTTGCTTAGAGGCTAAGCAGAGACCCTATAGAGGCGCAAGCTACTTTGAGATACAAGTGGGTGTATTGTCTCTTTCGCAAATTTGGATTTTGCATTTGTTCTAACCAATGTTTTGTTGGTTGTGATTTCTGGTCTTTGAGGTTTGCTTAGCCATGTAAGCTTCCTCTTGGGTGATATTTGGGGCAGGTATTTTGTGTCTTTGACTCGGGTTTGACCCGTGTGAGTCAGGATTTGAATTTCGAGTCGTTTTTTTGCTCGGTGTCGGTTTTGACTCTAATTAGGGTCATTTTAATGGAAATGACATGACAAAGACATTCATGGCATTATTTTTGACATTCGAGATTTGGGTTGACTAAGGTTGACTCGAGTGCGGGTTTCTGAGTTGGTTTTGGGTCCGAAGACGGTTTTAACTCTAAATAGTGTTATTTTAATGCAAATGAAGTTAGAAAACTTTTGAAATCATTTTTCATATTCGAGTAGTGCATTAAACCGTCTCATGTATAGCCAATCCACGCACGCATATCAAAAACACGTTATAGTTCGATCATCATCGGGTGGTTTTTGGGAGGTGCAGGTACTGGGTATCTACAAGACGTAACCTTGTTTCTTTAAGGAGGGTAGGAGATGGTCGCATAGAGTTTTTACATGTTTTATGTTGGCTTTGATATACTTCGTAGTTGTTTTGAGTCGGGTTGAGTTGATTTGGGAAGTATGTTTTGGAGTTTTATGTTGATTATTGTTTGTGTTGTTGTGTCGGGAGGATGTTTATGTGCTTTTGTTTTGGTTGTGGTTTGAACTTCGGGGACAAAGTTCTTTTTAAGGAGGGAAGACTATAATACTACAGTTTTATGTGTCTGAAGGTACTCTATCGAGTGGGGCTTACTCTGTCGAGTAAGTTGGTTTTTATGCAAAATAGTAGTCTACCTGTAGGGTACTCGATCGAGTAATCTTGGCACTTGATCGAGTAAGGGTCACTCGATCGAGTAAGTGACTTACTCGATCGAGTAAGTCGGTTATCGGGTGATTTGCGACGGGTTTGTTAATAATGTGGATTAATATATATAGTTCCGTCATCTTTCTTTAAACACTTTTACAAAACCTAAATCACAATTAAGAGAGAATTCAAGTTACGTTGAATCATCGTTCCACATTATTATCAAATCCCGGAGCTAGAGGTATCGATTTTCATCATTCTTTACACCTTTGTGATCCTTGTATCGTGGGTAAGTTCTACATATCATTTTTACATTATTTGGTTAATGTTGGTTAAACCCTAATTTGGGGATTTGGGGGTTTTTGTGATTATGTGGTTACGGTAGTGATAATATGTATGTATGTATAGGAGGAGGCTTTCTTGAGGAGAGATTCTGAGTAGCTGCTTAGATCGTCTGATTTCGTGTTGCTTTCCAGGTAGGGTTTCCCTACTCAGTATTAGTTACATGATGTGTGTGATGGTTGTATTGTGGTTATTGATTAATTATATTGCTGGTGATTGTGACGGTTGTTGGTTTATATTGTTGATTGTTGTTGTATAACTGTCTGTGATATTCGGGGCGCGTCCCCGGCTGAGTGGAGTCACTTGCGGGAGTGGCTTCAAGCCCTTGGTTCGCCCTCTGTGGAACCCGCCACAGGAGAGGATGTGCACATTAAGGAAAACTTAGGTTTATCGCTCAGTGGTTGATGAGCGGGGATTTGGTGGGTATGGCTGCGGTCCCCCACTAGCGGTGTGGAGTACTTGTCGAGATGGGTACTCTGGCAGGACTACACACTTTAGTGTGTAGTTAGTTGTGTGGAGATTGATTATGGAGTTTGGAGGATTGTTGTGTTGTTGAGCTGTTTGTGTACTTGTTTCGTTGTGGCTTTGTGTTGTGTAATTAGTACTGACCCCGTTTAAGTGTTTTAAAAACTGCGGTGATCCATTCGGGGATGGTGAGCAGTTATTGAGCAGGTATGATATGACGCATATGGGATAGCTGGGATGAGTCATCACATGGTTGTAGAACAGTCTTCCGCTGTGTCAGACGATGTCTTATAGTTATGACACTTTTGCTAGTAGACATTTTTGGGAACTTCATATTTCAGTTTAACAGTTTTGGTTTGGACATGTAATCACTTAAATCGTATTTACTTTTAAAGTATGTTTTTTTATTGTCTTATGATTATCATTGCCTTGGGTAACCGAGATGGTGACGTTTCCATACCTTAAGTGGTCCTGGTAAGGCACTTGGAGTATGAGGATGTCACAAAGTGGTATCAGAGCGACGATCCTGAAACCTGAAACCAATGAACCTAATGAACATAGGGAGTCAAATTAAAATGAACCCAGAGTAGAAGTTGTAGGAGCTAATGCAAAGGCTTGGGAGACGTCCTAAAGTCGCGAACTCACCCTACAATTTTGAACTGGTCACATGGGGTGCGTGTCGAGATCGTATGTGTTATCTCCTTGTTTGTATGTTTATATAATAACATGTGGTGAATCGGTGGATGTATGAATGTGGGGGATAGGAGGTATGGAATGAAGATGATTATTGTGTGATTTGTATGTTGGATGAATGAAGGCATGTTGTTTGTTTTATAATGTGGCATGTTAGAAATACGGAAGTAAAGTTGTTTATTTGAGTATATAAAGAGTTGCGTATATATATATATATATATATATATATATATATATATATATATATATATATATATATATATATATATATATATATATATATATATATATATATATATATGTATTGTTGTTGTCGTTATGTTGGTAGTATAAAAGTTGTTTATAAAGTTAGGAAAGAAAGATAAGCATGCGGGTAGTTATACGAGTCTGCATGACTCGATCGAGTGGGGGCACTCGATCGAGTAGGTGAGAGGCTCGATCGAGTGGGGCTGACTCGATCGAGTAGGTAGTTTTATGTTTTCTGGGCAGAAGCAGGTTTTTGGGCGCTCGATCGAGTAAGTAGGGGCACTCGATCGAGTGGGGTAAGCTCGATCGAGTGTGTTTTTCGGAGTTTTCTGACCAGGTTCTGGAGTCGAGGTACTCAATCGAGTAGGTAGGTCAACTCGATCGAGTGACCTCAACTCGATCGAGTAGGTGTAGGGGCTCGATCGAGTGGGTTTTATACAGGTCGTATGCATGTTTTGAGGTGTGGGATATGTGTTTATATCAACCTTTTCTTATATAGTTACAATATGCCGCCGAAAAGAACCACCATGAATGCTAGAGCTGAGAGTATGACCGTGGATGACATAGTGAAGATGGATAATTGGCACAGAGAGATGGAGAACATTCTTGAGTTAGTTCATTGCCCGGAGGAGATGAAAGTGGAACAAGCTGCGTTCTACTTGAGGGAAGCGGCCGGTGAGTGGTGGGATAAGGTTAAGGTGAGTTCTAGGGAGATGTATATGAAGCAGGGGCTACCTGCAATACCTTGGGATGAGTTCAGGAAATCTATGAGACGTGGATTTGTGCCGGAACATGTGAGGAGTAAGCTGAGGGAAGAGTTTGATGACTTTAAGATGACATCTGATATGACGGTAGTTGATTACTACCGCAAGTTTAATGAGTAGTCCAGATATGCTGAGGATATGGGGTGAGTGAGGAGAACTTAGCTTTGAGGTTTGAGAAGGGGTTGACCCCCAAGATTATGGAGAAGCTACCGGTGGGAGTCCTTACAGATGTGAAAGAAGTCTATGAGCGAGCTGGGAGGGCTGAAAGGTTGGTTGAGATGACCAAAGAGAGGGGTGGTGAGAACAGGAAAGCTAAGAGCAAGGGTGGTGGTCAGTCCAGCTAAAAGAAGAGTAACCACCATCAGGTGAGAGCATATTCGTCAGGCTCAGGGTTTAGTGCTAGGGCTTCATATGGGCGTGGTCGTGGTATTGGTGGTGGTAGTTGGGGTATGACCTGTTATAACTGTGGTGGTGTGGGCCACAAGAGACATGAGTGCACCAGTGCGGTGAGTGGGGGTTTCCAGAGACCGTCACAGGGGAGTTTCTCACATGGTCCTACACAGAGTTATGCTAATAACAGGCCGGTTGGGTCATGGAATAACAGAGAAGGTCAGAGAAACAACGGTGGGGCTAATCGCAATGGCGGTAATTCTTATCAGAAACCGGCTACAAACACCAACAACAACCAGGGGTCGGGTGCTAAATCGACTACCTCAGCTAGTACTCTCCATGGAGGTGGGAAGAATACTAGTGGCAAGCTGTTTATGATGGAGAAGAAAGCAGCTGAGGATGATGCTCATGTTATCACCGGTACATTTCTTGTTAATGGTTTTTTTACCTTTGTCTTGTATGATTCGGGAGCGTCACAGTCATTTGTATCATCGAGTCATGTTAAAAGGTTGGGCTTGAGTGAGTATGAGTCCGTAAGAGAGGAAGTTTTTATACCTTCGGGTGAGTCTGTATCTTGTGGGAGGTTGTATATAGGTGTGTCCATGATAGTTGGGCAAGTTGATCTACCTGTAGACTTGTTGGAGTTTCCTTTAGATGGTTTTGAGATGATAGTCGGGATGGTGGTTCAGTTCCGTTTCGTGTTCACAATTGAATAGATGTTGTCGTTGGGTCACGTCCGAATCAAAACACAATTTATAACTTCACAAACAACTCTACAATTAGTAAAAAGGTAAGTAAAGGTCGGATCCCAAGGGACGGGAATTGAGATGAGATTTCTATTGAAACTAGTGGTGTCTTAGGGGTGTCACAATTTGGGTTGATGTAGAAGGTCCTTAAACTAAATAGCAATGTAAGTAAATAAGCAAGATGAAATAAAAGGGTTGTAAACAATTGATAAAAAGCACTAGGGTATCATGGGGTCATAGGGGAATCATGGAAATTGATCATACAAACATGTTCTCAAATTATAAGCAAGCAATTATTGTTGTGATGGATTGAGTTGGGTTATATCTTACAATTCTAGGAAAGTTTGGGTCCTGGAGCCGAATCGATTAGATTGTACAACACCTACAAGTCGACTTAATCTTCCCTACTCAACAACATGCATGGTCTAATGAGACTCGAGTTGGTTTATGTCTTACAAGTCTCATTGAAAAGATAGGTGATGGGTAAAAAAATGCAAGGATTCATAGGCTCACATTTCATCAAACATAACATGTGTATGAGTTGAGATCAAAACAAGCAAGCAAATAAACCATGAAAGCATATTAATTTAAGCATGAATCATCCCCCATGTTGGTTTCTCCTAATTACCCATTAACCCTAGCTAGGTCACTACTCACTCATTATCATGTTGATCATGCTAACAAGGTTGTTGATCATGCCAACAAAATGAAACATGATGAACAAATGAAAGTAATTAACAATAATTAAAAAGGGATTAAGAGAATTATACCTACTAATGATTCCAATAATAAAGCAAAGAATAAAAGAAGTACTTTATGCTTGATTGAGAGGTTGTCAATCACCCAATAATAACCCAAATAATCTTCAATTACCCAAAATAAAGGATGAACAAAAGAGAGATTAAGGAAATAAAACTTGTATTAAAACTTGATTAATTGTTGATTACAAAACTAAACAGAGATTTGATTGATATTAACTACTCTAATAATTGATAAGAAGAACATGCTCTTCTAATTAGACTAATGGGGTATTTATAGTGGAAATTAGGTGGATGCATTAGGGTTAACTAAGGGTAAACTAGTAATTACACTTTTTAGATTGAGCAGGAAGACGCCGGTATTTTTCGAAGGAAGGGCTTCTTTCTTTCAAGCTTGAAGAAGACGAAATTGTGCTGGGGAGGAATCCGGGCGTATTGGTGTCGGGACGGGCGGATTGTAGCAGGGGAAGACGAGCGTCTTTGGGAGAAGACGGCCGGATTCTGGTGGAGCTGCCCGGGCGTCTTTGGAGGAAGACGCACGGATTGTGCTTGTGGAGGACGGGCGGATTCAAGGCAATCCGCTCGGATTGTAGCTCAGCATTGTCTCTTCTTCTTTTCTTCCCTTTTCTTCATAAAATCCTTGGGGATTTCCTTGGGGATGCAAGGATCCTTTCTTCAACATTGCCCAACTTCTATAATATATACAAAGGCCTTCTAATCGTGTCTCTCCTTCATGCTTGGTCATTGAATTCAATCAATTTAGTCTCGTTTTGCCATGAAAATTCAAGATTTGCACTCCTTTCCTACCAAGGGATCAAAATCTCAAAGAATATGTGATAGTGTCAAATTGTGTCGAGTCAATAGGTTAATGTTATCACAATAAACATGCTTGATACCGTGTTTTAGTTGGACTTGTTGTAATATACCGGTTTGCACTTTTAGTTGTAATTTTAGAGTCTTAACTTATAACTTACCAAGGTGAAGAAGGACAGCAAAAAGTAAGCCAAGGGAATAAGTTCAAAGTCAAGAAAAGTAAGCTAATGGAAGATTTGATGCCTTGGCATAGACAAACAAGAGCCAAAATGAAGAATTGAAAACTCGGTTTCACAAGGGTCAAATTCAAATGGATATATCTCGAGTTCTAGAGCTCGTATTGGCGCAAGGCCAATTGGAGATGAAAGCTTGTGATCTTAGCTTTCCAACGGTAGGTCACACGCCTCGTTTGTACAAGAAACGAGGGAGATATGGCTTTTGCAAGTTGCTGCTGTCAGTTTGAAGGCGCAGTCTGCGCAAATACGAGCTGCTATCGCAACTCTAGTTCCGTGTTTTGGGCTTTCTTAAGGGACTTAACCTAGATTCTCATGCCTCCCTATATATATCTAGAATTTTGAGATCTAAAGACACTCCTACTCTCATCGAATCATCTAATTATTGAATAATCTCTAGAAACTTGTAGTAGGAAGAACACTTTATTTTGGGTGAAAGTTGTAATCTTTTAGCTTGGAATGTTAATCTTTCTTCAATTCTTGGGTTTTTCTAAGAAGATGGAAGGCTAATCTTCCCTTTTCTTGGTGTAATTCATCCAAAGTCTCCAACTTTGGTATTGTAAGACTCTTTTAATCTCCTTTTATTTATCTAATGATCTTTCCTTATGCTTAATCTTCATGTTGAATGAGTTTATGTTTGGGTTGGCCATACATGCTTCTTATTTGTTCAACTATTGCAAATTCTAGAGAAATTGTTTAATCTATCTAGGATTGTTTGGAGCAAGCTTGTTGTATGTTGATTTGGTTTAAAGGATTCATGCAATAAGTAGGAAATTTCATGTCTTTTCTCATTTGTATGGTTTAATCTTGTGAGAATTGATCCTAGCTTCTTGTCTTGGCACAACTCTTAATGCTCATGTTTGATTTGCACTCATGGTTTAATGAATTGTTGATTAAACTTGGAGGACATGCTTAGATGGTTTAATTTGTGCATGTTATTATCTTGACTTGAAAGTATTGGGTAGAAATTAGGAGGAGAAGTATTAAAGAGTTAAACTTTACCATTGTTGGTTACAAAGGAAGAATTTCACCAAGTTCTCTTAATTTTTGAATTATCTTACTCACCAAGTGTTTGTTATATTGCTTCTTAGACAAAGATTGCAAATTTTACTTTGTTTCATGTCACCAATCAACTCAAAAACACCCCTTTTCATGTCTCTCTATTGTTTGCCATTGTGAATAACCATTGTTTGTTTATAATCTTGTCTTTAGTAGTCAATAGTTTACAATTCAAGTATTTACCTTAAAAAACCTTCTCTTGGGACCGACCCTTACTTGCACTATATTACTTTATCATTTAGAGTAGTCTAGAGTGAGTTTGGTTTATAAATTGTTAATTTGATAGGCTAATTCTAGTATATTACGACACCTAGTTTTGTCCCTATCAAATTTTGGCGCCGTTGCCGGGGAAGGGCAACATAGCTAAAGCTTGTTTTTGAACTATTGGTCTTTAATTAGTGTAGTTAGTCTTTGTAAATATAGGACTCCTTTACTTGCCTTAGTTTGTTTACTTCTTTGATTTGATGCTACTCGTTATTGTCGCCAAACTCATGATGAACCATTTTACAAGTTTTTTAATAGAACGAAAGAGTTTAACTCTCTACGTGAATACCCTTATGAGATGAGAAAGCTTTGTAATGTGGTATATAATGGGTTGAATGAAGAAACCTTGTTCCTTACCGATAAATTGACTAATTAAGAATTTATTGGCAATGTCTATAACTATGAAGAGAAGTGGAAATTTTTCCTTATGTTGGCTATTGCGAGTAAAGAATTGGAGTTGAGAAATTCACTCCCTAGTGTAGCATGTGAGGCTATTCATGGTAAGGAGCCTCAAATTGAGGGATCGTTGAGTGAATTAGTTGAGAAAGTAGAACATGAAGAGGTTATTCACACATTAGACAATGAGTGTTTTGATGATGGTTCCTATGATAAAGAGAATGATCTTGAGTTTGAAAACCCTCCTCCCCTTAATCTTGATACGAGCTACTCTTATTAAGAGTATTGTTTTTGGGATGATGAGAAGGATGCTTATGTTTTCACCACACTTCCATGCCACTCCCCCGTTGTGGTATCTACCGACACCTTATGCACTAGTGATGGTGGTTCCTCGAGTAATAGTCATGTGGATGAGGACAACTCCTTGGTCCTTAGTGGCCTTGGTGAGGAGTTGTCGTGTGAGGAGTCATTGGGTCAAATTGTTGACAAAGATGAACATGAGGGAAGTAAGGTTGAGGAAGAGGTTGTTTGCACCTTTGACAACTCTTATTTTAAGGGTCTATTTGATGAGGAGGATGATATGTGTGACTTGAAACCTTCTTTGGCCTTGCCATCCATTGAGAACCCTATCCACATTCCTTGTACCGAAGTTGACGCCTCACACCTTGGAAACAACTCTTTGGTTCGTAGTAACTCTTACCCGGAATTGATCTTTAAAGAATCGGGGAGTGAGGTGTTTGAGAAGAATGACCAAGAAGCAATGATTTTTGAGGTGGTTGGGATAAAAAAAAGAGAAGGTGGAGGCTCTTGAAGACATGATTTGGGAACCTCCAAAGCCTATGAAACTTGTAAGTGTGGGGGTCAAGGAAGATGCTAAAGAAGAAATGAAAAATGAGTTTGTAGAGGTATACCCCCTCAAGGAGGGGAACCACCTCAAATTTGTTTTGAAAAGCCATCAAGCTTATCACCCAAAGAAGCTCATGAATCCCCTTATTCTTACTTGGTCTTCACCAAGTCCATTCCATCATTCAAAGAGCCTTATCGTGACAAGAAACCGTTCCTTGGGTATGAAAACTTGAGACACTTATCTTGTGTTTACTATTTCCTTACTTATGCTTGCTATGTGGGTGATCTATGCTATGGTCATGCCTCTTGTTTATGGGCTAGTGTGTATGACAAGTTACTAAGGGCGATGCGTTGTTCCGCTCTTGATTCTTGAAGAAGAAAAATGTTGAAAAGGCGTCGAGCAAACGACGAAAACCAAAAGCGCTTTACGGGAGGCAACCCGTACTCCTTTCACATTTCTTTACTCTCCTTTGCATTTCTAGTACTCTCCTCCACATTGAGGACAATGTGGAAACTAAGTGTGGGGGAGGAGTTTGATTGCAACATATGTAAGTTTTATTTCATGTTTTGATGCATATTTTTGAAAAAAAAAAATTGAAAATTGGAAATTCCGGCTAGGTGAAAACCCACAAGGGTGGGCACCTAGGCAAGATTCGAAAAGGTGGCCGAGGATGGAATGAAAACCCGAAAGGGCATTCTGGGCAAAATGAAGAATCGAGTTGCGAGCCACCGATGAGAGGAAAGGAAAAAGCTAAGGTGAAAACCCGAAAGGGCACCTTAGGCAAAATGAGGGATTTTCAAACAAAAAAAGTCGAAAAATTGAAAATTGTAACACCAAAAAGATGGAGGGATAAGAAGGGAGTGATAAGGAGGGTCTTGGAAGGAGGTTATTTCTAGAATTTAATTTATTTTGAGTCACAAGAACTTGTCCCAAATTGGTGGATTTTTGATTTGGCTACTTGTGTTGTTGATGCTTAATGGAGTTTGGCCGACCAAGTAGCACAATTTTCATATATGGAGTGATAAGGGGGTGTTATAAGTAGTGATGAGTTGTGATTGATAGGAGGATTTTGATGGGTCACTTTGCTATTGTCTTGGGATAAGACAAGAGTGACCATTACTACTTCTTTGGTGATATAAGAAGGGTGGAGTTGCGTGATGTGTCGGAGTTGGAGTTGTGTCGTGTCTTGTGTGAGGGATAGTATAAGGAGGGTGAGTGAGTGAAGAGTGTGTGCAAAAACTTTGAGTCTAGATTTTCTTTTTATCGGTGGTTGTCAATGAGGAAGTTATAAGAAGGTTGTAGTGAGGCAAGAGTGATCGGATTCTCCTACACTCACTTGATGGACTTGTGTACCTTCCTACTTAGTCTTGAGTTTTACTCGGGCCGAGTAAAGTCCAAGTGTGGGGGAATTTGATAGTGTTAAATTGTGTCGAGTCAATAGGTTAATGTTATCACAATAAACATGCTTGATACCGTGTTTTAGTTGGACTTGTTGTAATATACCGGTTTGCACTTTTAGTTGTAATTTTAGAGTCTTAACTTATAACTTACCAAGGTGAAGAAGGAGAGCAAAAAGTAAGCCAAGGGAATAAGTTCAAAGTCAAGAAAAGTAAGCTAATGGAAGATTTGATGCCTTGGCATAGACAAACAAGAGCCAAAATGAAGAATTGAAAACTCGGTTTCACAAGGGTCAACTTCAAATGGATATATCTCGAGTTCTAGAGCTCATATTGACGCAAGGCCAATTGTAGATGAACGCTTGTGATCTTAGCTTTCCAACGGTAGGTCACACGCCTCGTTTGTACAAGAAACGAGGGAGATATGGCCTTCGCAAGTTGCTGCTGTCAGTTTGAAGGCGCAGCCTGCGCAATTGTTTGCGCAGCCTGCGCAAATACGCGCTGCTATCACAACTCTAGTTCCGTGTTTTGGGCTTTCTTAAGTGACTTAACCTAGATTCTCGTGCCTCCCTATATATATCTAGAATTTTTAGATCTAAAGACACTCCTACTCTCATCGAATCATCTAATTATTGAATAATCTCTAGAAACTTGTAGTAGGAAGAACACTTTATTTTGGGTGAAAGTTGTAATCTTTTAGCTTGGAATGTTAATCTTTCTTCAATTCTTGGGTTTTTCTAAGAAGATGGAAGGCTAATATTCCCTTTTCTTGGTGTAGTTCATCCAAAGTCTCCAACTTTGGTATTGTAAGACTCTTTTAATCTCCTTTTATTTATCTAATGATCTTTCCTTATGCTTAATCTTCA
Source organism: Silene latifolia (assembly GCF_048544455.1). NCBI lineage: Eukaryota > Viridiplantae > Streptophyta > Magnoliopsida > Caryophyllales > Caryophyllaceae > Silene > Silene latifolia. The sequence continues at coordinate 113,557,943 of NC_133527.1, read as the reverse complement.
TGTTGAATGAGTTTATGTTTGGGTTGGCCATCCATGCTTCTTATTTGTTCAACTATTGCAAATTCTAGAGAAATTGTTTAATCTATCTAGGATTGTTTGGAGCAAGCTTGTTGTATGTTGATTTGGTTTAAAGGATTCATGCAATAAGTAGGAAATTTCATGTCTTTTCTCATTTGTATGGTTTAATCTTGTTAGAATTGATCCTAGCTTCTTGTCATGGCACAACTCTTAATGCTCATGTTTGATTTGCACTCATGGTTTAATGAATTGTTGATTAAACTTGGAGGACATGCTTAGATGGTTTAATTTGTGCATGTTATTATCTTGACTTGAAAGTATTGGGTAGAAATTAGGAGGAGAAGTATTAAAGAGTTAAACTTTACCATTGTTGGTTACAAAGGAAAAATTGCACCAAGTTCTCTTAATTTTTGAATCATCTTACTCACCAAGTGTTTGTTATATTGCTTCTTAGACAAAGATTGCAAATTTTACTTTGTTTCATGTCACCAATCAACTCAAAAACCCCCCTTTTCATGTCTCTCTATTGTTTGCTATTGTGAATAACCATTGTTTGTTTATAATCTTGTCTTTAGTAGTCAATAGTTTGCAATTCAAGTATTTAGCTTAAAAGACCTTCTCTTGGGACCGACCCTTACTTGCACTATATTACTTTATCATTTAGAGTAGTCTAGAGTGAGTTTGGTTTATAAATTGTTAATTTGATAGGCTAATTCTAGTATATTACGACACCTAGTTTTGTCCCTATCAATATGCAAAACAAAGAACTAAAGACAATAAATGACCCAAATATGCACTAAAAAGCATGGTAATAAGGCTAATTCGGGGGCTAAATATGCGCTAATTATGGTCACATCAAATATCCCCAAACCGAACCTTTGCCCGTCCCGAGTAAAGAGGTGACAAAGACTAGGACCATTATTTAAACTAAACTAATAACATAGCCGATATGAGACCATTAGCGAGTCTCACTCCGCCCCTTCAACTCACAACAAGACAACCATGAGGTAGGATGCCTTCTTGCAAGGCAAGGTGGGTCTTGCCAAAATGGCGACACATCCAAGCATTAAGCACACAAAATCAAATAATGGATGCATCTACAAAAGGAATAGCCACTTCCTCATCAAGTGGCGAAGGCAACTAAAAGAGAACAAATTTAAGAGTATATAATCCTTCACAAATACTAGTTCAACAAATTACTAAGGCTAGGAGGATGGCACTAAATCACCTTCAAATGGTGTTAAACTAGACTACTTTCGTCCTCAATTTCCAAATGCTTTCGTAAAGAGCGATCGGATGGTGGTGGAATGATGATCCCTATGATGCTAGTAGCATATGACATGACAAGTCTCGAATTCTCTACAAAAGTAAAGGTCATGGATCGTCCCAAGCTCGACAAAGTGGCTTGACAAAAAGGCTTTTTGGGAATGAAATGCTCAAATCTTTATAAACAAAGGTGGATATGACTAGTATTCAAAATTGACCTCATTTAACTTTCACCTTTCAAAAATTTAAGATGGGGTTTGTCCCTTCCGGGCTAGTGTCCTTTGCTTTCGCCAATCGCTTATTAGGCAACCGGTTAACCGCTAGACAATAGCTTTTCGAGGTGATAGTCACTCTGTCTCTAGGCGGTCGAATTCACAACCGTGTGGTGGCCCAATTCAATGGATCCCTCTCCAAAGCACATCGAAGTGGTACGCCTCCATCAAAACAACTAAATTTCTCAATATTTCAACATTTCATAACATTTGAGGTTTCCTTAGCAATAAATTACTTCCACATGACAAAATTTTCGAAATGAGCACTTCAAACTTATTGATAGAAAGTATTTTTGGGTTGCCTTACCACAAGGTCAATCAAGGTCACCTAGACAAGTTAACCAAGTCCACATCGCATCACGGGGTTGGATAGGTGACTCACATGCAAACCCTTGACTAGGCTTTGGGTCATGGGTCAAAAGACACTAGTATGACACAATCTAGGGTGTTTTACAACCATTCTAGTAGGCAAAGTCTTAAGTTGAAAAAGTATTTGTAATGGCTTAGTTGCTCTTGTCAAAGTTCTCAATTAGGCACTTTTCAAAATATATCATCTAAATGCAACTATATGCCATGATGCAACTATTATATACATCCTAATGCAAGTGATTCTATCAACTAATATGACATATAAACTAAGTGCAAGTCCTAAGTTCACATTGTTATACCGCATCAATCAAAATAAAGCCACATAGTCATTAACATAAAGAGGAAAAAGGAGATTGGAAAGATCATACCATGCGGTCTTAATGATCCTCATGTCTCGGATGTGGCGTAGTCAATCAATGTGAACAAGGATAGAACAAACACAATATATACAACAATATATACATAACTATACTACAAAAGAAATAAACATGTTTTTGGGTTTTTCAATTTTCAAATTTTTATGGTTTTTCGAAATTTTTCAATTTTTTTGGATTTTTGAATAAAAGTTAAGTTAGAATTCCCATCCCCACACTAATATGGGCATTGTCCTCAATGGCCAAAATGATGGGAAATTATGCAAATATGATGCATGATTTCTACACTAAATGCAAGCTACACTAATCTACACTACATGATGCATGTTTTTTGTTTATGACGGAGAGGATAATTTAGATTACCTCCCGTTGTGTATGCATTGACTTCCCCAAACCGAGCTAGACATTATTGCTAATATCCTAAGGATGGGTGTAGTTCATGCACACACTATGCAATGCATGAAACTAATTTGTCATTTTGGATTTTGAAAGGTGGGAACAATAAAATTAGAACACCTCAATGGGGCCGAGGTGTTAGTCCTCTATGGTGCTAGAACTATTCCAACAATGATCAAGATTAATAAATAAAACAAAGAGAGAAATAGACAAACCTCAAGAGGGTAGGAGCCTCTAAAGCTTGCTAATCTTCCATCATATCATCACTATCATCATCTTCCTCATTAGAAGTGGATTCATCACCACTTCCTTCTTCACTTTCTTCTTCACCTTGCTCATCATCCTCTTCTCCTTCTTCACTAGCTTCTTCATCAATGTTATCATCAACCTCTTCATTATCGACAACCTCATTATCACCCGGAACAACCCTAAATGCACTCGGAAAGAGGACTTCCCTATCCGCCCAACTAGGCAAAGGACATGAAGGGTCAAGTAGTCCTTGCCTAGCTAAGTGTAGGAGGGGTGGATATTGGGCTAAGTAAGCATTTTTTCGATCCTCGAAAGCTTGCTTGTGCATCTCTTGCATGAGAAGAGTCAAATAATCATTTCTTGCTTCAACACCTTCCGGCTTGAACTCTTGGTACTCGAAAGGGTAGGGTGGTGTGACAATGGAAGAGGAGACACTCAATCGACAAATCTTTGAAGGCAAAGTGAAAGATCTAGCCTCACTAGTGAGCCATCTATACTTGGTGTCAAGAGGGTTATGGGTAACCCACTTGTACTTGTATATCATAGTGTTAATATCAACTAGATGACCACCCTCTTTCGCCTCATACTTGTTATCTTTGTTGAAGTTTGGATCAAAGTATTTAGCTAGGATAGTGACTAGGCCTCCATTCACAATAACGGTAGTGCCTTTCTTCCCACAATCAATATTTAGCCATCTATCCACCAAAAGCCTTAGAGAGTTGAAAGGCTTGGTGAATTCCCTTCCAATGTTCAAAGCCGACTCAAGAAGAACAAAATCGAGTTTGGTGAAATGGTTGGTGTCTTTTCTTGCAATGATGGTGTTCCGTATGACCTTATGCCACACTCTAATGCCCGGATGGTGGACTAATAGAGCGCGACTAGCATGAAAGTCTTCAAATTTTCTTCCGGAAATCGCCTCCCAAAGAGGGTCGGGGTCATACTTGCCAACATTCTTAAAATAACTCGGTGAATCACTAAGACCCAAAGCTTTACCCATTTCCTCAAAGGAGATGCGCCTACTAACATTAGCTAGACGAAACTCGATGGTCTCTATGGTCTCAACCTTGTTAACTTTCAAAGAACTCAAAAATTCTAAGGTAAGGGAGGGGTATGTCAATTCTCTTGATTCAAACAATTTCTCCAACCCCATGGCTTTGAAAAAGGCTCTAGTTTGCTCAAGGGCACCCAATTTATCTAAGGTATCTTCACAAATAAACTTGGTGGATAGAAATGATTTTCTAGCAAACTTGGCAAAAGTGTCCCTATGGGATTTGGAAATGAAAATTACCTCCGGATAGTTCGAAAGTTGAGCAATTTCCGGAGTAGAAGATGTTGTTGCTTCCATAGGAGGTTGTTGTTGTTGCACTTCCAAGTTTGGGTTAGCTACCACTATAGCCAATGCTTTCTTTGCTTGAAGGCTCTTTTGTCTTGATGAGAGTGCTTTTGCTTTTGGTGCCTTTGCCTTTGTTGCCATTGTTGCCTTTGTGGCTCCCTTAGTCCTTGCCATTGATGAATAAACCAAGAAAAGAGTGAAAAATCTTCAATTTGTAGTGTACCCAAATCGATTTAAAGGTGAAAGGCTTTGCCTTTATGAATTCAAAAATCGACTCAAAGGTTGAAGATTTTGTGCTTGGTTTTGATTTTTATTGAAAAAGGAGTGATTGATTTATTGTTAAAAGGATGTTTTGATTTGATTTTGGTGAATGTTTGTTGAGGAATTTTGTTTTTGTGATGGAGAGGAAGAGGGTTTTGAGGGTTATGAGTAGTGTTATGAATGAAGGAATGAAGAAATGATGGTGGGAGGGGGTTTATAAAACCCGAAAAATTTGAAATGCAGGGGCAAGACGGGCGGATTCTGCTCGGGACGGGTGGATTCTGCCTTTTTTGGGTTGGGAAAAACACGCCTAAAGACGGGCGTCTTTTAGTGAAGATGCTCGGATTTGCAAACACGGGACGGGCGTCTTTCAGTGAAGACGAGCGGATTCCTTTACAGGGATTTTTCTTGTTTTCCTCAGCTTAGAAGATGGGCGTCTTCCCTTCAGGGCGGGCGGATTTGAATGCAGGACGCCCGGATTCTCTTACAGTCAAAATTTTTTCAAAAGTTCAGCTCAGGGGGACGTGCGTCTTCTACCCAATACGCCCGGATTTCCTGAAGACGGGCGAATTCTCCTGAACCCGCTCGGATTCGACCCCTTTGTACCCGGATTTAGTTCCATCCGTGTACATTGCATATCCCTTGTCATTCTTCCATTCTTCTTCATATCTCGTGTTCTTCATTGTGGGGGCACTACTAAGGCATGGATAGCCTAGGCAATTGCCATCCCCACACTAAGCTAAAGCACTACACATTAATTGAAATTATTAGTCCCTCCCTCACTTCTCTCGAACATGATAATTATCTTGATCAAAGTATAAAAATCCAAAAATGACAAAAATGCAATATAAGAATTGAAATGCAAGTTAGAGAGTTAGAAATATTTACAAATGGTGGTTTAGGGAGGACTCCACCAAACTCTCATTCTTGATGAGATGTCAAGGAGGCATGTTCAAGGTGTTGTTGATGTTGCTCAACACCTTGAAAAAGTAATCAAATGCTTGTTCATTGTCATGATAGAGGTCTTCAATAGACATTGGCCCTTGTTGTCGGTCTTGATCGATGGCATTACCAATGTAGGGATTAAAAATCCCTTCAAATTCGTCGTCCCAAAGACCACAAATTTCATTAAGTTGATCATTGAAAATCTCTTGATTTGGTGGAGACAACTTTCCCATTTCCTTTTCTTGGCCAATAAGGCCATCTTCTTCATTGTTTGACTTTGGTGAGCTTTGCAAGCTCTCTTTGTCACAATTCACTTGCTCTTTGAATGGAGCATCTTCAATTTTCTTCTTCCATTGGAGTTCCGACTTCTTCTTATCATCCTTCCAACTATAATGATCGATCATAAAACACGGTTCATATAAACGGGGAGCTCTCATAGTCTTGTCAAGATTAAAAGTTATACTTTCATCTCCCACTTCTAGAGTGAGCTCACCATGTTTTACATCAATCACCGAACCCGCGGTGTGTAAGAAGGGTCTTCCTAGAATTATTGGAATGTTGGAATCTTCCTCCATATCAACAATGACAAAGTCCACCGGGATGAAAAACTTCCCAATTCGTACGGGAACATCTTCCCATATCCCTAATGGTGTCTTCGTCGATCTATCGGCCATTTGGAGTGTGATATTGGTGCATTTAAGCTCTCCCATCCCCAACCTTTTACTCACCGAGTACGGCATAACACTCACACTAGCCCCTAGATCACATAAGGCTTTGTTGATCGTGGTGTCGCCAATGGTACACGGTATTGAGAAGCTTCCCTGATCCTTTAGTTTTGGAGGTGAACTCCCTTGAAGTATTGCACTACTCACCTTAGTGAAGGCGATAGTCTCAAGCTTCCGGATCGACTACTTCTTTGTGAGGATGTCCTTCATGTATTTCGCATAGGCCGGCACGTGATTGATTAATTCCGTGAAGGGAATTGAGACTTCCAAGTTCTTCACAATTTCCATAAATTTTCCAAGTTGGTCATCAAATTTGGGCTTGGCTTGACGACTTGGAAAAGGAAGTCTAATCACAATGGGCTCCTTCTCCTTGACCTTGTCTTCATTTTTCTTTGAAATTTCTTCTTTTGATGATTCTCCATCCTTGGAGTTTTGCACAATTTCTTCCTTATCACTAGCTTCCACAATTTCATCCTCAACTTGCTTCTTCGGTGCTTCATACCTTGTACCACTTCTCAAGTGAATGGCACTAACCGTTTCATGTCTTGGGGGATTACTTTGAGGTGGTAATTGCCATTTTTGTCTTTGTGAGCTTGAAGATGCTAGTTGAGTCAATTGGGTTTCCAACATTTTGGTGTGAGATAGAATGTTGTTGATGGTGGTTTCCTTTGCTTGACTATCTTTTTGCATTTGAGTGAAAAACTCTTGTTGATTCTTTTGCATTTGGAGGACCGCTTTTTGAACATCAAAACCTTGGTCATTTTGTTGATTATATGGATTTTGATTTTGGTAACCTTGGTTTTGGTTGTAAAAGGGTCTTTGATTTTGGTTTCTCATGGGAGGTGGGGTGTATGTTGTTTGAGGGTTTTGAACATTTTGGCTTTTGTATGAGAGATTTGGATGGAATTTGGTGTTTTCATTGTAATAGTTGGAATAAGGGGTACCACTCTTGTATGCTTGGAAAGCATTCACTTGTTCATTTGTTCCCCTACATTCACTTTGGTCATGTCCCAAAGTTCCACAATTCCCACATATCCCACTTGGGATTGATGAGGATGCCGTCATGGCATTAACATGATGCTTTGGTGATTTTGAGGCTTCTTCAAGTCTAGCCATAGCTTTTTCAAACTTCAAATTGATTGTGTCAATGTGAGCACTAAGTTGAGCACCCAATTGAGTAACGGAGTCCACTTCATGCTTTCCTCCTCTAGTAGCCTTGCGAGGTCTACTATATTGTGAGTTATGGACCGCCATTTCCTCAATCTTGTTCCAAGTTTGATTGTCGTCAACTTCGGTGAACATTCCATTTGATCCCATGTTGAGAATGTTCCTTGAATCTTCATATAAACCGTTCCAAAATTGTTGTACCAAGAACCACTCGCTAAGTCCATGGTGAGGACATGAGCGACAAATTCCCTTCAACCGCTCCCAAGCTTCATACAAAGATTCTTCATCCCTTTGCTTAAAACCCATAATTTGAGCTCTTAGCATGTTAGTCTTTTCCGGTGGGTAGAATTTTTTGTAGAAAGCTAGAGCCAACTTCTTCCAAGAATCAATTCCGAGAGTGGCCTTATCAAGGCCCTTCAACCATTGTTTCGCGGTGCCAATTAGAGAAAAAGGAAATAAGACCCATTGAATTTGGTCTTGAATTACACCGGTTTGAGAAATCGCATCACAATAGTCACAAAAGGTTTCCATATGAGAATGAGGGTCTTCACTAGGCATCCCCCCAAATTGGCTCCTTTCGACTAATTGGATAAAGGCGGATTTAGCAATAAAATTTCCGGTCAAATGTTGTGGTGTGGGAGTACCATTGGGTAGGTTCTCCTCGGTGGGTACGAAATATGATAAAAACTTAGGCATTGTGGGTTGATTTTGTATGGTATTTTGTGTTGGGTTCTCCTCACCTTCTCTTGCAAAAGGGTTGATGAACTCAATAGTTGGTTGAATATCCACAACCTCACTAATACCTCTCAAATTCCTCCTAGCAAGTCTTCTATTGGTTGTCAAAGTTCTTTCAATTTCACGATCAAAAGGTAACAAATCACCTTGTGACCTTCTAGACATGCAAAATATCAAACAACTCGAAAACAATTAGAACAAACCTTGAGGAGTTTTACTTCCCCAAGGCAAAGAAAGACACAACTAATAACAATATAAGAAAATCTAAATCAAGTTAACACCGTCCCCGGCAACGGCGCCATTTTTGGTTCGGTTCCGTTTCGTGTTCACAATTGAATAGATGTTGTCGTTGGGTCACGTCCGAATCAAAACACAATTTATAACTTCACAAACAACTCTACATTTAGTAAAGAGGTAAGTAAAGGTCGGATCCCAAGGGACAGGAATTGAGATGAGATTTCTATTGAAACTAGTGGTGTCTTAGGGGTGTCACAATTTGGGTTGATGTAGAAGGTCACTAAACTAAATAGCAATGTAAGTAAATAAGCAAGATAAAATAAAAAGATTGTAAACAATTGATAAAAAGCACTAGGGTATCATGGAGTCATAGGGGAATCATGGGAATTGATCATTGATACGTGCATTTTATATAGTCTTTTTAGCCTATTTCATGCACGTACTTCTACGTTTTTATCGTAGTTTATGCTACGAAATGCCCCGAATATGCTACTTTGGTTTGTTTTGTCTTATTTGCAGGAATGAACCAGAAAGTAGTGAAATCAAGCCTTTTACCGTCCGTTTAGCATGCATTTGGAGGAAGAGTGAATTTGGAGCGGGAATGTAGTTGTCTTGAGATGCGCAAAGAAGTAAAATAGCTAGGCGAGCAAAGGAAGAACTTCAAATTGCTAGTGCCTGATTTGGAGAGCCATATCTCGAGTTTTACATCAGATATTCAGGTGATTCCAATTGGAGATGAAAGTTTGTCCTCTTAGCTTTCCAACGCCACCGGAATCGTCCTGTTTTCCCAAGTAACGAAGAAATGGCAGCCGTTTGAAGTTCAGTGCGCAAAGCAGGAAATGCGCGCTGGAAAGTACTCGATCGAGTACAATTAAGGTCGATCGAGTACTAGCTACAGTGAGAAGATATTAGTCGACAATAATTAGATTATATCTTAGTTTTATCTTATAATTAGATTAATAATAATTATCTCTCATTATATAAGAGATACTAAGTTAGACCTAAGGGATTCATTCATTCATTCCCTGGAGTCAGTAGAGGGGACGGACGACGCTTCTTCTTTTCTCTCTATTTTTCAGAACTTGATTGTAATTCTCTTCCTTTAACCTTAATATTTCTGTTTTCAATCCTTAATCTCTCTAGTAATCTCTGCTTTATTTCTTCTCTTTGATTAGCATCTCTAATTAGTTATTAGCTTATGTTAGTTAGTTTCCCCATTAACTACAATATGTCATCTACTCTATTTAATTCTCTTGTTATTGTTATTATTAGCATTAATATGAGTAGCTAATTCCCCTTATGCTAAGACTATAGGGGATCCATAATTATGAAGGGAGAGTAATCGACTTATTAGGTTAATGCTAGTACTGTCTTTGTTGGTTAAATGCTACAATTAATTGTATCTTTCTAATTGAGTCGACGCAATTAGACCTATAATTCTTAGTGATCCTTGACCTGGACCGAAAGGTTGGAAGAGGTAGACTAGTAGCGAACAATAGAGTATTGCAGTGAGGGCGAAAGTTAAGCTGTTTACACTTTAGGGTGAATTAAGGACCGAAAGGTGACGTTCGTTACCCCTTAGACCGTATTTGCATTGACCTGAGACCTAGATTACTTGACCGGATGATTATGGTGAACCGTTTGTCTTAGCTGTTTTTCTATATCTGTTTAATCCCTTTCTCTTATTCTCTTTTCCTTATTCTTATTAGTTTAGAAAATCACATTTAAACCCCCATCTCTGTGACATCCTGACAGATTAAGTTAAACAGATAATTAGCAAAATAGCCTCCCTGTGGAGATCGACCCTACTTGCTGCTAGCTTCTGTTAGTTGTTTTTAGGTTTATTTTTGGTACAGAAACGACCGTATCAAATTTTGGCGCCGTTGCCGGGGAGGCGACGCTTTTTATCTGTTTTAATTTTGTCTGTTTTTCGCCTCAAGGGAAGACTGAGTACCTTGAGGCCGTTCTTATCTTTTTCTTTAGTGCTGTTTTGATAGGTCTTACAGGTCTATTAGACAGATTTTAGAAGGAGATTGTCGAAGGGAAGGCTTGAGTACCTTCGCCCCTTTTGCCAAGATGACGTCCGTCTCTCGACTTATTGCTCAGTTTGAAGCTCAAACTGAAAGATCTACTAATGGGGAGAGGAAAGAATCTTGGGGTTGTGGTAATCACTATGATGCTGCTCCTTCACTGAGGCCTAGACCACAACCGTTGCTGCAACAAGGCTACCCACCGCCTTGTTATTCCTTCTCACCGCAACCAATTCCCCCACTTGCTCGGAATGATGAGGCTGAAAAAGTTAAATCAATGATAAGGGCACTTGGTGAGGAATTTTCCATCCGTATACAGAAGCTAGAGGCTTGGGTGAACCAACTAGCTGTCGAGCAAACCCAAGAGCAATATGAGACGGTGTATGCTATCAACACCGACATCATTCCGTCTTATGAAGTGCCCAAATCACCTATTATTGCTAATGTTGATGACTCGAGCTTCACTGGTACTGTTCACGCAGCCCACAGTACTGATATGCACGCTGATTTAAGAGCTCCGTTGGGTGATCAATTCGATCGAGTAACTCACAGTACTCGATCGAATAGGTTGGAGGACAGGCCACTCGATCGAGCTACTGCCACTGTTCGATCGAGCAGAACTGATGCTGTAACCCTCGATCGAGAGGATGTAAATACTCGATCGAGGACTCTTGAGGAAGAAATGCTCATTCAGCTACTCACTGATCCTCAACCGATTATAGATGATGAGGAAATTGCTCGATCAAGTAATATTACTGTTCGGTCAGTCCCGTATCCACAACGATTCTTTGCCACACCGTAGATTTACGGACCGCATACGGGCTCTCAATGTCATTTTGCTCACTACGACGAGATGATCACTCAGGTACCTACTTATGCTAATTTTATTTCTCAAATTGATTGGTCTGAGAGGGATGCTGGTGAGACGATAATGAATGTAGCTATGACTGAAGAGTGTAGCACACTTCTTCGGAATGGGACCCCCCCTAATATGTCTGGTCCAAGTCGTTTTCCTACTCCGTGTTCTATAGGGACCCATTCGTTTGATAATGCTTTATGTGACCTCGATTCTAGTGTCAACATTTTACCTTTGTCGTTGGCGTTGAAATTGAGATTAACTAAGTTTACGCGCGCTAGAACGACTATACTGATTGGTGATCACTCTTATGTACGGGTCAAAGGAGCTTTACATGACGTACCTGTTAGGGTCGGGAATTTCTATATTCCCACAGATTTCATTGTCTTAAACATACCCGAAGACCGCAATGTTCCCATTATTTTGGGACGACCATTTTTTGTGCATCTTTGGCGCAATTATTGATGTCGGGGTTGGGACACTTACCTTTCAGGTCGGAGGAGAGGACTTGGTTTTACTAAGTCCGATGACCCTAGGGAATCCATACCTATCATACCTTGCATTGATATTCCCCTTGTAGACTCCGTTGACATTCCGTCTGAGCCGTATTTTGAGTCACATATTGTCGTTCTTTGTTGTAACACCTCCGCCCCATTTTGGGAGCGGGTGGAGGAACGTGTCTTTGTTTCTCTTTCTACAGGTCTTGACGAGTTTAAAGACCCGGGAGGTGAGATGGGTGCTCCTAGCATGAAGTCGGGCTGCTGGATAGACGACCCGGAGGAGGTGTTGATAAAGCTACACCGTCTAGGAAAAAGTTGCTTGATGAGGTGATAGATTGGGACCGGATCTTTGTGGGAAGTCTTTGTTCTTACATTGCCAAGTTGTGGAGGCGGATGTCCGCCCGACGATTCTTTGAAGCCACCGCGTCTAGTCGAGGCCTAGTAGTGGGCCAATGATATGTCTTTGTTGGATGATGAGAAGAAGGTCGAGTGGGACTGTCTGCGAAGCTAGCGCCACGGGAGGCGGCCGGGTTTTTTTTGAACTTTTGTTGAACTATCTATTTCTCTTTAGCTTATTGTTGAACTTTAAACGCTGTTTTACGAACTCTTTATGCTTTTCGAGCTTTGGAATGCGTGTTTTGCGGGACCACGACTCGATCGAGTAGTTTATTGCTCGATCGAGCACTTTTTGGGGAAGCCTTCACTCGATCGAGTGGTACTCGTCCTCGATCGATCAAAGTCAATAGCATGCCTACTCGATCGAGTGGTTTTTCACTCGATCGAGTCCTTCCATGCACCAGTTAACTCGATCGAGCTGTTCCAAGTGCTCGATCGAGTAGTTTTGACTCCCAGCTGCTGTTTTCCGTCTATGGAGCTACTGTTTGACTTTCTTTGACCTCCCATGTTCATGGTCGGTTTGGGGAGGTCCCCTATTTATGACGTCTTGTAAGTTTTCCGCTTTTACTCTCTTCCTCTTTTAGTTTGCATTTTCCTTTCCATGTTTTGGTACAATGGGGGCATTGTACAGTTTGGTTTGGGGAGGTTTTGCATCCATATCTGTGTCTGCATCTTGTTTTTATTGCATTTCTGTTATCACGTTTAATTTCAGTATGCATTGTTGTTTATTTTCATAAAAATCAAAAATAAAAATCAAAAATCTCATAAAAATTGAAAAATTTCAATTTTTCAAAAAAATATTCACGTTTATTTTTGCATATAGGTTGAGTCGGAACGGTAGATTTCCGTGATGAAATTGCACTTTAACTTGTCTTTTTACTTGAGCCTTGCACTTTATTGACACTTATTAGCTGAGTCTTGCGCATTTCTACGAGTTTTTGTTCAATTTAGCTGACTGTTTAGACTTGACCTGATAAATTGGCAACCTACTCTACAATTTCTGAGTTTTAGAGCCTTATAACTGGTGACATTCATGACCGGTTCATGTAGGAATTGAGAGTAGTACTCCTTGCATAGCATGTTCATTATTTTTGCACTTTTATGACATTCGATTTCTTGTCAAATGCATACATTCGGTTTTGTGGTCGGTGCCACATGCAGGGAGGTGCTTATAAATTTTCCCCTTTTCTTATATTTTTCACCCATTTAGCTCCACTTTAGCCAAAAATAGCCTTTTTGACCCATTAGCTACATCCAAAATTAAGCCTGCCTAGTCAAGCTAGTTTAGTATGTCTTTTGTGGTATGTTTATTCCGTCTGCAAGTTTGGCTCGTGTGTATTGTTGGAGTTGGTGGAAAATAAAGGAAGGAAGGATGAAAAGAAAAGAGAAAAAAAAAAAGAAATTGAAAAAAAAAAAAAAAAAAAAAGAAATTGAAAAAAAAAAAAAAAAAAAAAAAAAAAAAAAAAAAGAAAAAAAATTGAATCATCAAAAATCACGTTATACAGTGAAGTAACCAGAAGAAGAAAAGTTGGAACATTTGAGCTGGTTTGATTTTGAGACCGTATGTGTTCACTTTTATATTGTGACGGTCTCACTCCTCCGTTTTATTCATATCTTTTTGAGGAGATTGTGTTTTGGGTAGTGAGTTTTGTGGCAAAGAAGGGCACTTGTGTTTGATTTTTCAGTCAGTTGAGATTTGGATGGTCCTATATGGTCTTGTTTAGGAACTAGCCTGACGCTTTACCTCCACACTACCATAAATTGTTTTGCCTCTTCTCACCTGAACCTCACTTTCCCATATCATTTGTAAGCCCTCAGCTGTGACGGACATTGTTGGTTGGAATGTATGTGTAGTACTTGAATCGTCTATCATTTTTGTTGCATGCATGTTATGTAGGTCGCAGTCTAGGTGAGTGACTGTTTCTCTTTCTCTCTTTTACATATATTATTCACCCTTTGCTTCATGAGAGAAGAGTGACCACGTGAGAGTCCGATTTTGTTAGTCTTGCAAGGTCGATAGGTCAGCTTTATTTATGGACATCTTATAATTCGTTTGCGTAATGACCATTGTAGCTATAACTGTTGATTTTAGTCTGCATTAAACTGGTTCAAGTAGACAAGTTAAGCTAGCTCTGAGTTATCACTTCCGTTCCATTAGTTGCATTTTAGTTTACTCGAGGACGAGTAAAGGTTTGGTTTGGGGAGATTTGATACGTGCATTTTATATAGTCTTTTTAGCCTATTTCATGCACGTACTTCTACGTTTTTATCGTAGTTTATGCTACGAAATGCCCCGAATATGCTACTTTGGTTTGTTTTGTCTTATTTGCAGGAATGAACCAGAAAGTAGTGAAATCAAGCCTTTTACCGTCCGTTTAGCATGCATTTGGAGGAAGAGTGAATTTGGAGCGGGAATGTAGTTGTCTTGAGATGCGCAAAGAAGTAAAATAGCTAGGCGAGCAAAGGAAGAACTTCAAATTGCTAGTGCCTGATTTGGAGAGCCATATCTCGAGTTTTACATCAGATATTCAGGTGATTCCAATTGGAGATGAAAGTTTGTCCTCTTAGCTTTCCAACGCCACCGGAATCGCCCTGTTTACCCAAGTAACGAAGAAATGGCAGCCGTTTGAAGTTCAGTGCGCAAAGCAGGAAATGCGCGCTGGAAAGTACTCGATCGAGTACAATTAAGGTCGATCGAGTACTAGCTACAGTGAGAAGATATTAGTCGACAATAATTAGATTATATCTTAGTTTTATCTTATAATTAGATTAATAATAATTATCTCTCATTATATAAGAGATACTAAGTTAGACCTAAGGGATTCATTCATTCATTCCCTGGAGTCAGTAGAGGGGACGGACGACGCTTCTTCTTTTCTCTCTATTTTTCAGAACTTGATTGTAATTCTCTTCCTTTAACCTTAATATTTCTGTTTTCAATCCTTAATCTCTCTAGTAATCTCTGCTTTATTTCTTCTCTTTGATTAGCATCTCTAATTAGTTATTAGCTTATGTTAGTTAGTTTCCCCATTAACTACAATATGTCATCTACTCTATTTAATTCTCTTGTTATTGTTATTATTAGCATTAATATGAGTAGCTAATTCCCCTTATGCTAAGACTATAGGGGATCCATAATTATGAAGGGAGAGTAATCGACTTATTAGGTTAATGCTAGTACTGTCTTTGTTGGTTAAATGCTACAATTAATTGTATCTTTTTAATTGAGTCGACGCAATTAGACCTATAATTCTTAGTGATCCTTGACCTGGACCGAAAGGTTGGAAGAGGTAGACTAGTAGCGAACAATAGAGTATTGCAGTGAGGGCGAAAGTTAAGCTGTTTACACTTTAGGGTGAATTAAGGACCGAAAGGTGACGTTCGTTACCCCTTAGACCGTATTTGCATTGACCTGAGACCTAGATTACTTGACCGGATGATTATGGTGAACCGTTTGTCTTAGCTGTTTCTCTATATCTGTTTAATCCCTTTCTCTTATTCTCTTTTCCTTATTCTTATTAGTTTAGAAAATCACATTTAAACCCCCATCTCTGTGACATCCTGACAGATTAAGTTAAACAGATAATTAGCAAAATAGCCTCCCTGTGGAGATCGACCCTACTTGCTGCTAGCTTCTGTTAGTTGTTTTTAGGTTTATTTTTGGTACAGAAACGACCGTATCAATCATACAAACATGTTCTCAAATTATAAGCAAGCAATTATTGTTGTGATGGATTGAGTTGGGTTATATCCTACAATCCTAGGAAAGTTTGGGTCCCGGAGCCGAATCGATTAGATTGTACAACACCTACAAGTCGACTTAATCTTCCCTACTCAACAACATGCATGGTCTAATGAGACTCGAGTTGGTTTATGTCTTACAAGTCTCATTGAAAAGATAGGTGATGGGTAAAAAAATGCAAGGATTCATAGGCTCACATTTCATCAAACATAACATGTGCATGAGTTGAGATCAAAACAAGCAAGCAAATAAACCATGAAAGCATATTAATTTAAGCATGAATCATCCCCCATGTTGGTTTCCCCTAATTACCCATTAACCCTAGCTAGGTCACTACTCACTCATTATCATGTTGATCATGCTAGCAAGGTTGTTAATCATACCAACAAAATGAAACATGATTAACAAATGAAAGTAATTAACAATAATTAAAAAGGGATTACGAGAATTATACCTACTAATGATTCCAATAATAAAGCAAAGAATAAAAGAAGTACTTGATGCTTGATTGAGAGGTTGTCAATCTCCCAATAATAACCCAAATAATCTTCAATTACCCAAAATAAAGGATGAACAAAAGAGAGATTAAGGAAATAAAACTTGTATTAAAACTTGATTAATTGTTGATTACAAAACTAAAGAGAGATTTGATTGATATTAACTACTCTAATAATTGATAAGAAGAACATGCTCTTCTAATTAGACTAATGGGGTATTTATAGTGGAAATTAGGTGGATGCATTAGGGTTAACTAAGGGCTAAACTAGTAATTACACTATTTAGATTGAGCAGGGAGACGCCGGTATTTTTCGAAGGAAGGGCTTCTTTCTTTCAAGCTTGAAGAAGACGAAATTGTGCTGGGGAGGAATCCGGGCGTATTGGTGTCGGGACGGGTGGATTGTAGCAGGGGAAGACAGGCGTCTTTGGGAGAAGACGGCCGGATTCTGGTGGGGCTGCCCGGGCGTCTTTGGAGGAAGACGCACGGATTGTGCTTGTGGAGGACGGGCGGATTCAAGGCAATCCGCTCGGATTGTAGCTCAGCATTGTCTCTTCTTCTTTTCTTCCCTTTTCTTCATAAAATCCTTGGGGATTTCCTTGGGGATGCAAGGATCCTTTCGTCAACATTGCCCAACTTCTATAATATGTACAAAGGCCTTCTAATCTTGTCTCTCCTTGATGCTTGGTCATTGAATTCAATCAATTTAGTCTTGTTTTGCCATGAAAATGCAATATTTGCACTCCTTTCCTACCAAGGGATCAAAATCTCAAAGAATATGCAAAACAAAGAACTAAAGACAATAAATGACCCAAATATGCACTAAAAAGCATGGGAACAAGGCTAATTCGGGGGCTAAATATGCGCTAATTATGGTCACATCAGATGGATTGGTTGGGAAAGTACAAGGCTAAGATAGATTGTCATCAGAAGAGAGTTTCTTTGAGAGGTTGTCAATGGATTAGTGTGTCTTATCGTGGGTTTGTGGTCAAACCCAAAGTTAAGTTGATTGCAGCAGTGACCTTGAAGTCCTATCAGAGGAAGGGGTGCCCGTTGATCTTGTGCCATGTGAGGGATCATAAAGTGGAGAGTCCGACAGTTGAGAAGATACCAGTGGTGGTAGAGTTTCTAGATGTCTTTCCAGATGAGATTCCGGGGTTACCACCGAAGAGAGAGATAGATTTCAGTGTTGAGCTGAAACCGGGGACGAGGCCAATCTCTAAGGCACCGTACCGTGTGGGTCCTAAGGAATTGGAAGAGCTAAGGAAGAAGCTGGATGATTTGATTGAGAAGGGATACATTAAACCTAGTGTATCACCGTGGGGAGCACCAGTTTTGTTTGTGAAGAAGAAAGATGGGAGCCTGAGGTTGTGCATCGACTATAGGGAGCTGAACAGAGTGACAGTAAAGAACAAGTATCCTTTGCCAAGGATAGATGATTTGTTTGATCAGTTGAGTGGTGCAGCAGTCTTTTCTAAGATTGATTTGAGGTCGGGTTACCATCGGGTGAAGATTAGGGAAGAGAACATACCAAAGACAGCTTTCACGTCGAGATATGGTCATTATGAGTATGTGGTGATGCCATTTGGGTTATCTAATGCACCTGCCGTGTTTATGGATTTGATGAACCGGGTCTTCAGTCAGTTCTTGGATAAGTTTGTAGTGGTTTTCATAGACGATATCTTAGTCTTTTCTAAGACTAAAGAGGAGCATGAGGAGCATTTGAGGATTGGGTTGTAGACCTTGCGAGATCATCAGTTGTATGCCAAGTTGACCAAGTGTGAGTTCTGGTAAGAGGAGGTAGCTTTTCTGGGGCATGTGATTTCAAAGAAAGGGATTGTTGTGGATCCTGCAAAGATTGAAGCAGTTATCAAGTGGGAAGCACCAAAGAATGTGGCAGAGATCAGAAGTTTCTTGGGTTTAGCAGGGTATTATCGACGGTTCGTGAAAGATTTCTCCAAGATTGCTAGACCTATGATAGCTTTGATGAGGAAAGAGAATTGGTTTTGTTGGGATGAAAGTTGTAAGACGGCGTTCCAAACATTAAAGGAGTGTTTGAACACAGCTCCAATCTTAGCATTGCCTGAAGGGATTGAGAACTTTGAGGTGTATACGGATGCTTCAAAGATTGGGTTGGGTTGTGTGTTGATGCAGAATGGGAAAGTGATTGCCTATGCTTCTAGGCAATTGATGCCTTATGACGAGAACTACCCTACACATGATCTAGAGTTGGGTGCAGTTGTGTTTGCTCTTAAGATTTGGAGGCATTACCTATATGGGGCGACCTTTAAGGTATTTTCAGATCACAAGAGTCTCAAGTACATCTTCACTCAAAAGGAGTTGAACATGAGACAAAGGAGGTGGATGGAGTTGATTGGTGATTATGACATGGACATCATCTACCATGAGGGGAAAGCCAATGTGGTTGCAGATGCTTTGAGCAGAAAGAGTGTGCATCCTTTATGCACAACTATATCTTTGATGAGATTGAGAGATGAGGTGGGGAAGTTCGGGATACATATGATCCAGAAAGGGGATGCTATGGGGGATTTGACAGTGGAGCCAGACCTTTATGATGATATTCGCAGTAAACAAGCGTTGGATCCCAAGATTGTGGAGCTGAGAGCTGGAGTAGAGAAAGGGACAGTGTCTAGATTCTCTATACATACAGATGGTAGTGTGAGATTTGATGGGAGGTGGTGTGTTCCTAATGATGAGGAGTTGAAAAAGATAATCATGACAGAGGCTCATTGTACACCATACTCGGTACATCCCGGCGGTGACAAGCTATACAAAGGTTTGAAGAAGACTTTCTGGTGGCCTGGGATGAAGAAAGAAACAGCTGAGTTCGTGGCTCGTTGTTTGACTTATCAGAGAGTGAAAGGGGAGCAGCGACGACCACAAGGTAAGATTCAGTCTCTTGAGGTACCTGAGTAGAAGTGGGAGTCCATTTCTATGGATTTTATCGTGGGTTTACCGATGAGTCAACAGGGTAACAACATGATATGGGTTATAGTGGATCGACTGACCAAGTCAACTCATTTTGTGCCAATGAAAGATACATGGACTAAGACCAGTTAGCTATGGCTTATCCGAAAAACGTGGTTTGACTGCATGGGGTGCCTAAAGATATAGTGTCTGATAGAGATTCAAGATTCATCTCACGGTTTTGGAAAGAGTTGCAGGAGTCTTTGGGAACTACCTTAAAGATGAGTACAACATTTCATCCTACGATAGATGGCCAGACTGAGAGGACCATCAAGAATTTAGAGGATATGTTGTGAGCTTGTGTTATGGATTTTGGTAGCTGGGAACAGAGGTTGGATTTGATTGAGTTTTCTTACAACAACAGCTATCACACCAGTATTGGCATGGCGCCATTTTGAGGCTTTATATGGGAGGAGATGTAGGAGTCCGATTTGTTGGGACGATAGTGCTGAGGTAGTGGTTTTGGGACCAGAGATGGTACATGAGATGGCGGAACAGATTAAGCTGATCATGAAAGATCATAGATCCATATTAGACTCTCTAATAAAAATTAAATTATCTCATAATTTGTCATTTAGGTGATCTATGTAACATGCATGCTAATATGAAAGCATAAAAATGAAAGTATAAGGAAAAACAATTTCCTTACATTGATTTTGTGGTAAAAAGGGCACAAACTAGTTCACCTTACTAGCTTGTTCTTGAGCTTATTCCAAATGGATGATCCTCCTTACTAATCTTCAAAGAGAATATTTCCTTCTTGTTGCACCCAAGAACTTACCCAAAAATAATAACAAGTATTGAACTAGAACTTGTTAATATTGAACCCTTGATATTATTTATAATATTACTAACAAGTCTTAGTAATAAAATTTATGTATACTAACAATCTTAGTAGTGATGAATAATTATTTTTAGAGAGATGTACAAAAATTGTTCACATGCAAAATGTAAAGTAGGTAGTGTAGAAAAATGAACAATGGATGGAGTATAAGGAAGGGAAAAGTGGCGGGTGAGATGGAGTGTGGTAGTGGACAAATTTTGTCTTATATTTTTCATCTTACATCACATGTAAAATCTTATATAAGATAAATTATGGTAGTATACAAAATAAGGTGAAATGATTATGTGAGTAATCATCCACTACTCTTATTTTACACGGTCCACTTGCCCATTTACGGGTCCATGTTGGTTCTTATATTTGTCGCACAAATCCGTGTAATTTTTATTTTAAACATCGTTTCATGTTTAAATACTTCCATAACTAATTCGTCCAATTCACTCCGTAAATATACGTGTACCACTACACATATTATTTACGTACTAATATTAATCACATTAATCAATTAGTACAATTTTATTAAATTAATAGTTAATTAACTAAAACCCGTCTCCCAAAATTTATTATTCAATTATCACATAATTAAATAATAACTGCCGCTCCTCGAGGCCGCAACTCGAAATCTCTCTAAAAATAATCGACTAACTTTTTAGTCTTTAAATCAAGGGACTAAATAAATTATATCTCATACAATTAATTAGTTATCAATTGGGGTTCGTTCCTATAGGTGTGACCAAAAGGGGTAAGTTGATCACCGCCGTCTCACGACAATAACGTCAAACTCTAGTCAGCCAACCGTTATCGATTTACGTTAATCAACTGACGAGGATCAAATAAATAAATATCTGATGATATTCCATTAATGAGATTTAATATGTTAACGCACTATTGTAGAGGACACTAACTCCAACAATCTCCCACTTGTCCGACACAAGGTGTGCGCTACCAATTCTCTTGTCCGTTTTAATCTCCCACTCAATGCAAGGTGTCTTTCAGGTCGCACTTGCACATGAACACATCGCGAGTAGTTTTCTCAATCGGGAGTGTGACTACCTGACCGGAAAAATCTCTCACAGATTACTTCCGAGCGTGGCCACGCATTTGTAGTCATTAACTCCTCGAGTGGCCTTGAGATATAGTTACCCAACGTGGGTGGACAATTCTGTATGCCCGGCCTATCTATCCTATTGCACAATACTGACTCACCATGACCTAGTAAATGCCCTTTTGGCCTCCTTTCACGGCACGACCTAGGACAAAAACCAAAGTCACTCGAAAACTGCACTTGCTCAGATAATAGTCTCCAGTCAAAAGAATCGACTCATTAGAACATCTTAGAGATCCCCGCCACGACCAAGCGTCTATAATAGAACTTAGGGACTCTCTAAATGGTCACTGTCCGGCAAAGTGTCACACACTCTGCCTATGTAATCGACCAGTCATCACATATGACCTTATGGTGTTGAACAACCATCAATCGACTTACAATCTAGTCACTCCGAGACGTCACCTCATTAAGTGACTTGGGACAAAATACAATGTTCATCTTATTCACTTGAATAGTGTTCAACATTGTCTCCACAACTTATTCAGATAAACAAGGTATTAAAATTTAGTCAAACTAAATAAAAGATTCATAAAAGAATGAATACGAAAACAATGAATGTGATTATCATATATATAATAAAAGATACACTATCCATTTATTACATATCCATAATCTAAAGAAAATCGGGTACTCGTCTCAATCCCATAGCGACGACATGACCATCATGCTTAGCCTTTGATAAAGGATTTGTTAAAGGATCATTAATATTATCATCTGTCCGAACCTTACAAATGTCAATTTCCTTCCTTTCTACATAATCTCTAATTACATGGTATTTCCTTTCAATGTGTCTAGATTTGTTACTAGACTTAGGCTCTTTGGCTTGAAAAATAGTTCCACTGTTATCATAATATAGAGTGATAGGATCTTTGGCGGAATGGACTACTCCTAGCCCCTCCATGAATTGCCTAATCCAAACAGCTTCCTTCGCAGCCTCAGACGCTGCAAGGTACTCAGCCTCTGTTGTAGAATCCGCAGTAACGCTTTGCTTGAAGCTCTTCTAGCAAACAACTCCTCCATTTAGCATAAACACATAGCCGGATTGGGATTTCATGTCATCCCGATCGGTTTGGAAACTTGCGTCCGTGTAACCTCTTACACGTAACTCAATTTCTCCTCCAAACACTAAGAACAAATCCTTAGTCCTTCTCAAGTACTTAAGGATGTTCTTTACGGCTATCCAGTGACTCTCACCAGGCTTGGCTTGATAACGACTTGTCATGCTCAAGGCATATGCAACGTCGGGGCGAGTGCAAATCATAGCATACATGATAGACCCAACAACGGAAGCATAAGGGACGGTCTTCATGTGCTCAATTTCCTTAGGGGTGGAGGGAGACTGTGACTTGCTCAAAGTAATCCCTTGGCCCATAGGTAGAAATCCTCTCTTGGAGTCTTTCATATTGAACCGGTCAAGAACTTTGTCAATATAAGCTTCTTGACTCAATGCTAGTATCCTCTTGGACCTATCCCTATAGATCCGGATACCTAAGATTCGTTGTGCCTCTCCCAAGTCCTTCATTTGGAAGTGTTTCCCTAGCCACTCCTTAACGGAAGTGAGTGATGGAACATCATTCCCAATGAGCAATATGTCATCCACATATAGGACAAGGAATGCAACCTTACTCCCACTAAACTTCATGTATAAACACGGTTCTTCCACACTTCTAGTGAAACCATATTGTTTAATAACATGATCAAAGCGATGATTCGAACTCCTAGATGCTTGCTTAAGACCATAAATGGACTTCTTGAGCTTACACACCTTCTTAGGGTTAGATGTATCCACAAAACCTTCAGGTTGTATCAATTACACCTCTTCTTCTAGAATCCCATTCAAGAAGGCGGTTTTGATATCCATTTGCCAAATCTCATAATCATGAAATGCGGCAACCGCTAAGATTATCCTAATGGACCTAAGCATAGCGACTGGAGCGAAGGTTTCGTCATAGTATAAACCATGAACTTGGGTGAAACCTTTTGCCACCAATCTAGCTTTGTAAATATCCACATGTTTATCCACGCCGAGCTTAATTTTATATATCCATTTACACTGAAGAGGTCGCACTCCCTCAGGTAAATCCACCAAGTCCCATACTTGGTTCTCGTACATGGAATCCATTTCGGACCGCATGGCTTCTAGCCAAAGCGAGGAGTCGGGACTAGATATGGCCAATTTATAGGTAGTGGGTTCATCACTTTCAAAAAGTAACAAAACACCATCCTCTTCGATGTTACCAAGGTAGCGATCAGGTGGATTAGAAATCCTACTTGACTTTCTAGGAATAATTACCGTTTCAGAGGATGAGGGAATGCTATCCTCCACGTTCTCCTCTACCTCATTCTCGGTTTGTGGCTCTCGAACTTCTTCAAGTTCAAATTTTCTCCCACTCTGTCTCCTAGAAATAAACTCCTTTTCTAGGAAGACAACATCACGAGCCACAAACACTTTGTTCTCGTGTTTATTGTAGAAGTAATAGCCACGTGTTTCCCTTGGATATCCTACAAAAAGACATTTGTCAAACCTGGGTGCAAGCTTATTATCAGACTTGATCTTAACGTACGCTTCGCAACCCCAAATACGCATGAATGACAAATGAGGGACTTTCCCTGTCCATATCTCATATGGAGTCTTATCGGCCGCTTTAGTTGGGCTTCGATTTAGTGAGAATACTGCAGACAAGAGGGCAAAACCCCAAAATGAACTAGGAAGCTCAGTTAGACTCATCATAGACCGAACCATATCAAGTAAAGTTCGGTTTCTCCTTTCGGCCACACCATTTAATTGTGGTGTGCCAGGAGGAGTCCATTGTGATACTATACCACAATCTTTTAGGTGTGAATCAAATTCAATATTTAAATAATCACCACCACGGTCGGACCGTAGGGTTTTTATCTTTTTATCCAAATGGTTCTCTACTTCATTTTGGAACTCTTTGAACTTGTCAAAAACATCACTCTTGTTCTTCATTAAGTAGACATACCCATATCTACTTAAGTTATCAGTAAAAGTAATAAAGTAGTGAAAACCTCCTCTAGCGGTGATGGTTAATGGTCCACACACATCCGTATGTATGAGAGCCAAAACCTCACTAGCTCGTGTCCCTTTTCCCGCAAAAGGTGCACGAGTCATCTTGCCTAGAAGGCAAGACTCGCATGTAACATAAGATTCGAAACCAAATGGTTTGAGCACTTTTGATGAAGCAAGTCTCTTAATGTGTCTTTCGTTTATGTGGCCTAAACGACAATGCCAAAGGTAGGATTCGTTTGGATCACCCGTTTTGAGCTTTTTAGTTTCCACATGATAAACGTCATTAACATCATTTAAAACATAAATGCCTCCAATTGAAATGGCGTTGCCATAAACCACATCATTAAAAGAAAAAGTACGTCCTTAATCATAAAACAAAAGCCTTCCGCGTCTAACGCGGAAATGGAGATGATGTTCTTAGTTAAAGTTGGTATAAAATAACACTTATTTAAATATAACTCTAAACCACTAGCTAAAGTGAGCACATAGGTCCCCACGAAAACGGCGGCTACTCTAGCTCCATTGCCCATGCGGAGATCCACATCACCTTTTGCTAGTGCTTGCACGTCCCTTAAACCCTGAAAATGGTTACAAAGGTGAGAGCCACATCCGGTATCAAGTACCCCAAGTGGAAGTACAAGCATAATTAACGTCTATCACATAGAGAGAGGAAATCATACCAATAGGCGTCACACGCCCTTCCTTGAGATCCTCCAAGTATTTGGGACAACTCCTCCTATAATGCCCTTTCCCATTACAATGGAAACATTCGGCCTCGGAGAGCTTGACACTTTTTGCCTTGGGATTGCCATTCTCAACGGCTTTCCCCTTTCCCTTGTCATTTTTCTTTGACGATTTATTGAATTGAGACTTTTCCTTCCCTTTTCCTTTCTTGACTCCAAGGGACATGTTCTTTAACTGCAAGGTTAAAACATCTCCTTTTTCACTCCCACTATCTTCCATATCCCTCTCCGCTTGGGTGAGGAGTGAATGAATTTCATGGTAACTCTTATCCATGTCATTCATGTTGTAGTTTACCCTAAAGTGGGCAAACTTGGTGGGGAGTGAGTGGAGGATACGATCCACCACAA
Organism: Silene latifolia; assembly: GCF_048544455.1. NCBI lineage: Eukaryota > Viridiplantae > Streptophyta > Magnoliopsida > Caryophyllales > Caryophyllaceae > Silene > Silene latifolia. The sequence continues at coordinate 113,532,517 of NC_133527.1, read as the reverse complement.
GAGTCTTAGGAATCTTACACCCTAGACGCTCTAGGATGTCAACATATTCGACCATTTTGAGTACATGGGGACCAACCTTTTGGCCCCTCTCAAGCTTAGCTTCAAAGAAGCGTGCCGCCGCATCGTATTGACGGACTTTTGGTGTTTGTGAAAGCATAGTGATCATACGAGTGAAAATATCGTACGCATTTAAAGAAATGCATGATAGCTTGAGTTTTGGGGATATTGACCATATCAACACATTCTTGATATCATTCAACATCCTCACAAAGTCATCATAGGCGGTCCGCACCGCCGATGAAGCTCTTGCACCGGGCTCGATTGGAGGAGCATCGGTCAAGTAAGTGAGCACATTGTCGGACAACGCGGCACTTTTGATATTGGATTCCCATTCAAGAAAGTTACTATCGTCATCTTTTAAAATACATTTGTTCATTACGGACCTTAGCCATGAATCTTTGCTTAGTGAAGTAGTCGATGGAGTTGATGAAGTTGTCATTGTGAATTAAAATGCTACAACAAAAAGGAAAAATTAACATTCATTGTTTTAAAAAATTACTTGTAAAAACATGTTTAGCAAGTTTTAGCATTTATATAATGACCTCCCACTAAATTATATATATGATTCCAAGACCCAAATATTTAAACAAAAATGAGCATCCCTTGGGCGAAACATCTCATAATTGCGTAAATTCGGTAAGTCACGTTGACTAATTCTGCCTCTAGAATTCTTGGTCGACGAATTTCCTCAAATTCATCTACTAGCCCCGGAACACAAGACCGTCTTATATCCCGTTGGGTCCAACCAATTTTAGCGTGTGATAACCCTTTACCACCCTATTTACCCGAGGTAAAAAGAGAACACCCCGCTTGGGCGAGCGTGGCTCTAATGAACAAGAGATTCATAGGTGTTACTAATTGGTAAGGCTAATCTCAATTTTAGTTATGTGAGAGATCTTGTCAATTTAGTCATAAATTCCTTATAAGTGAATTAATTCGGTGAATGTAAATGACGTGAATTGACAACCGCGAAAATAAAATGCATGTGAATGGCGATTTTGGCATGCGCAAAAAATAAAACAAGCAAACATGTAAGCATATGCATAAATCCTAGTATGGCCACCTAGTTAATAAAAACTAGTCTATTACATTTCGGAAACCAACTCCTTGGTCCCTTGCCTCTTCATTCCACAAGTGGCTCTTCCTTGTGGGATTTGGAACACCTTCCAAAAATAGACTCTGTCTCGTTGTAATCCGTCTTTTGGAAATGCCGGTACAATAACTATTACAATTAAATTACATAGCTATTTCTATTATACATTAATTAATAAAATAATAAAACTATTAATTAATTACAAACCGACGATATGAGATCGTATTTAATTACAAACAAATCGATATTCCCATTCATTTCGGGTAATAACGATTAAAATTAACTAGGCCATACTAGGTACAACAAGATAAATACTTTAAATAAATGACAATCATTCATTCAACTTAAATAAATATGCTTAAAATGCTGTAAAAATGATGCCAAAATCACCCTATCTATCATTCGTTGGTATCCATCTCGGTTTCTGTGGATTTAATCGATTTTTAACATGTAAAAATCAATAATCAACTCTTAAATCTCATTTAAGTCCAAACTAATTGTCCAAACTGTTTTGAACCTCAAAATTAGTCCTCACTAATTTTATGATAAATAATTAGTTTGATTTGGTGATATTTTGCTAATTTAATCGATAAAATCATAATATTTAAGTAAAAATCCAAAATAATTGAAACATTACCCAAAAAATTGAAACAAAATTTTTTAATATTCTGGAACACTCCCAAGGACACCAAAATATCAGAAATATTTCCCAAAAATTCCGGATAAAGTTTATGAAGAAAAAGATCAATATTTATCGATTTTTAACCACTAAAACCAATAAACATCAAAACAAAGTGAAACCACACATGCAAAATCACTTTTAATATTTAAATAATATTTTTAAATGTACATAAATTTATCATGGGCAGAATCAAATGTTTTGAAATTATGATTAATTAATTTCACTTTTATCGACTTTTATCTCATAAAATCAATAAACATGCAAAAAATTCGAACCAACCTTCAACCTTTTGCATACAATTAGTAGAAAACATGCATGAAATATCATAAAAAATCCACGTACCGAATCAACTTTTAACTATTTTTAGTCAATTTTTAACTAAAATACGATATTTTGACTCGGTTTTCTACCAAAAATCATTAAAAATAGCAAAATAACTTCAAAAATCACCAAAAAATACCACAAATCTTTTGAGATCAGTAGGTATGCATTTCCCAAAAATTTCGTGCTAAAACCTCTTCTAACACAATTTTTGAGTTTTTATAAATTATCTCATAATTCATTAAAATGCTTAAAATCAACATACAAATTACAAGCCTATGCTCTGATACAACTTGAAAGATCATAGATCCATATTAGACTCTCTAATAAAAAATTATATTATCTCATAATTTGTCATTTAGATGATCTATGTAACATGCATGCTAATACGAAAGCATAAAAATGAAAGTATAAGGAAAAACAATTTCCTTACATTGATTTTGTGGTAAAAAGGGCACAAACTAGTTCACCTTACTAGCTTGTTCTTGAGCTTATTCCAAATGGTTGATCCTCCTTACTAATCTTCAAAGGGAAGATCTCCTTCTTGTTGCACCCAAGAACTTACCCAAAAATAATAACAAGTATTGAACTAGAACTTGTTAATATTGAACCCTTGATATTATTTATAATATTACTAATAAGTCTTAGTAATAAAATTTATGTATACTAACAATCTTAGTAATGATGAATAATTATTTTTAGAGAGATGAACAAAAATTGTTCACATGCAAAATGTAAAGTGAGGTAGTGTAGAAAAATGAACAATGGATGGAGTATAAGGAAGGGAAAAGTGGCGGGTGAGATGGAGTGTGGTAGTGGACAAATTTTGTCTTATATTTTTCATCTTACATCACATGCAAAATCTTATATAAGATAAATTATGGTAGTATACAAAATAAGGTGAAATGATTATGTGAGTGATCATCAACTACTCTTATTTTACACGGTCCACTTGCCCATTTAACGGGTCCATGTTGGTTCTTATATTTGTCGCACAAATCCGTGTAATTTTTATTTTAAACATCGTTTCATGTTTAAATACTTCCATAATTAATTCGTCCAATTCACTCCGTAAATATACGTGTACTACTACACATATTATTTACGTACTAATATTAATCATATTAATCAATTAGTACAATTGTATTAAATTAATAGTTAATTAACTAAAACCCGTCTCCCAAAATTTATTATTCAATTATCACATAATTAAATAATAATTGCCGCTCCTCGAGTTCGCAACTCGAAATCTCTCTAAAAATAATCGACTAACTTTTTAGTCTTTAAATCAACGGACTAAATAAATTGTATCTCATACAATTAATTAGTTATCAATTGGGGTTCGTTCCTATAGGTGTGACTGAAAGGGGTCAGTTGATCACCGCCGTCTCACGACAATAACGTCAAACTCTAGTCAGCCAACCATTATCGATTACATTAATCAACTGACGAGGATCAAATAAATAAATATCTGATGATATTCCATTAATGAGATTTAATATGTTAACGCACTATTGTGGAGGACACTAACTCCAACAGTTCAGACAGAGGTTGAGAGCGGTCCATGATCGACAAAAGAGTTATGCTGATCTACATCGACGAGGTATAGAGTTTCAGGTTGGGGACAAGGTTCTTTTAAAAGTGTCTCCTATGCGTGGGGTCATGAGATTTGGTAAGAAAGGGAAGCTGAGCCAGAAGTTCATAGGACCGTATGAGATCTTAGATCGTGTGGGTGAGGTTGCTTATCGGTTGGCTTTACCGTCAACTTTGGATAGAGTGCATAATGTGTTTCATGTGTCTCAGCTGCGGAAGTATGTTAGTGATCCGTCACATGTGTTAGAGGTAGAGAACATAGAGCTGGATCAGTCCTTGTCTTATCTTGAGGTGCCTAAACAGATTCTCGATCGAAAGGTTAGGAAAACTAGACATGGTGAGACAGTGTTGCTTAAGGTTCTTTGGTCTAACCATGAGGTTGAGGAGGCTACATGGGAGGCGGAAGAGGCTATGAGAGAGCGGTACCCGTCTCTTTTTGATCAGGTATGTATGGTTACGAGGACGTAACCTTGTTTATTTTAGGGGGTAGGAGATGATCACATAGAGTTTTTACATGTTTTATGTTGGCTTTGATATACTTAGTAGTTGTTTTGAGTCGGGTGGAGTTGGTTTGGGAAGTATGTTTTGGAGTTTTATGTTGAGTATTGTTTGTGTTGTTGTGTCGGGAGGATGTTTGTGTGCTTTTGTTTTGGTTGTGGTTTGAATTTCGGGGACAAAGTTCTTTTTAAGGAGGGAAGACTGTAATACTACGATTTTATGTGTCTGAGGGTACTCTATCGAGTGGGGCTTACTCTGTCGAGTAAGTTGGTTTTTATCCAAAACAGTAGTCTGCCTGTAGGGTACTCGATCGAGTAAGCTTGGCACTCGATCAAGTAAGGGTCACTCGATCGAGTAAGTCGGTTATCGGGTGATTTGCGACGGGTTTGTTAATAATGCGGATTAATATATATTAAGTTCCGTCATCTTTCTTTAAACACTTTTACAAAACCTAAATCACAGTCAAGAGAGAATTCAAGTTACGTTGAATCATCCTTCCGCATTATTAGCAAATCCCGGAGCTAGAGGTGTCGGTTTTCATCATTCTTTACACCTTTGTGATCCTTGTATCGTGGGTAAGTTCTACATATCATTTTTACATCATTTGGTTAATGTTGGTTAAACCTAATTTGGGGATTTGGGGGTTTTTGTGATTATGTGGTTACGGTAGTGATAATATGTATGTATGTATAGGAGGAGGCTTTGTTGAGGAGAGATTCTGAGTAGCTGCTTAGATCGTCTGATTTCGTGTTGCTTTCCAGGTAGGGTTTCCCTACTCATTATTAGTTACATGATGTGTGTGGTGGTTGTATTGTGGTTATTAATTAATTATATTGCTGGTGATTGTGATGGTTGTTTGTTTATATTGTTGATTATTGTTGTATAAATGTCTGTGATATTCAGGGCGCGTCCTTGGCTGAGTGGAGTCACTTGCGGGAGTGGCTTCACGCCCTTGGTTCTCCCTCTTTGGAACCCGCCACAGGAGGGGATGTGCACATTAAGGAAACTTGTGTTTATCGCTCAGTGGTTGATGTGCGTGGATTTGGTGGGTACGGCTGCGGTCCCCCACTGGCGGTGTAGAGTACTTGTTGCGATGGGTACTCTGGCATTGTTGTGTAGTCAGTTGTGTGGAGATTGATTATGGAGTTTAGAGGATTGTTCTGTTGTTGAGCTGTTTGTGTACTTGTTTCGTTGTGGCTTTGTGTTGTGTAATTAGTACTGACCCCGTTTAAATGTTTTAAAAACTATGGTGATCCATTCGGGGATAGTGAGCAGTTATTGAGCAGGTATGATATGACGCATATGGGATAGCTGGGATGAGTCATCACGTGGCTGTAGAAGAGTCTTCCACTGAGTCGGACGATGTCTTATAGTTATGACAGTTTTGCTAGTAGACATTTTTGGGAACTTTATATTTCAGTTTAATAGTTTTGGTTTGGACATGTAATCACTTAAATCGTATTTACTTTTAAAGTATGTTTCTTTATTGTCTTATGATTATCATTGTCTCGGGTAACCGAGATGGTGACGTTTCTATACCTTAAGTGGTCCTGGTAAGGCACTTGGAGTATGGGGGTGTCACAAAGAGTGACATACAATATGGCCAAGACAAAGATGAAAATAAAATAAGATAAAAGTGAAAGGGAAATGTTTGATTTGAACTAATTATGTTAAGTTCATTTATTTTGTAATTAGTCAAGTTTGTCATCGTACTCGGATTAAACCGACATGGTATAAGGAACCAAGGATGATAATGAATTATCACTAATATATTTACAAATATAAATAAATGAGAAAAATGGTAAATAAAAGAAATGAATTTCTTTTAAAATGTAATTAACCAATTAATATCACCGAGTCACGGATTAAGCCGTCATGGTATATGGAACCAAGGGTGATTATGATTTATGGTTAAAAAGTTTGTCATAAAAACGATTTGAAGCATTTGAAATGGTAAAGACCGATTGCAAATAAGAAAGAAATAAAGAGGAAAGACGAGAAAAAAACACGAATGAGTCTGACCTGATAACCCACAAGAGGCGCGAGCCTCTTTGCATAGCAAAGGGCTTCTGTCTCGGGCCAAAATTGTTGGAATAAGTGTCCTCCGACAATAATGCGATCACAACTGTCGATCATAATGATCACATGTTTAAATCTCATTTTAAAAATACATGTGGGAAGTAATATTTTACAGTCAACTGGTCCACACATATCGGTAATGATTGGCTGACTAGAGTTTGACATTACTGTCGTGCGACGGTGGTGATCAGTTGATCCCCTTAGGTCATACCTATAGGGAAATACTCTAAATTGATTATTTAATTAATCGTATGTCGATACGAGTTAATTAAATTGCTTAAAATTGACGGATGATTTTGTGAGTAAAGTTAACGTATCTTATTGTAATTCGATTGAATTAGATATGGTCTAAGTAATCAAATTTTTTATTACTTAGAATAAATTATTGTTTATGAAACAATTGAAATTGTATAAATAATTTATTATAAATACAAGACGTTGTAATTTATAATTTGATAAACCATTTTGGTACAAGTAATCAAGAATTACTAGTTAAATTTTGTATGTGACATATTTTATTAATATGTTGATTTTTAATATGTTAAAAAAAACATTATGGTGTAACATGTCATGTAACATGTGACACATGACAAAATTGACAAATGACAAAAAAAAATGGACCTTCCATTTTATGATGGGTGTACCGAAAATGGGGAGGGTTAGGGTTTTAAATTGTGTTAATTATTTTAAATGGAAACATAATGATTAAGGCTTATGTCTAGCCATGCAACCCTACAAGCTTTTGTGAAGAGCATCTATTGCATGAATTGGCTCCCTAATAACCCACCCCCAACCGGTTTTTCCACTAGAAAAATGCCAATGGTTTTTCCTCTATAATTATTCACTACCTTACCTAATATTTTCTAGTGTTAGAAAATTATTACATTCTCTACAATTTGTGAAAACTTAGAGAAACAAACCTCACAATATTACTCCCCTTGTCCGAAATTTTCAAGGGCCAATAAATCATTTTTTGTGTCATTTTTAAGTTAGATTAATATTATTACTAGTTCATAATAATATTGGTTATTAAGGGTATTCCTTAGGTATATGCTTTTGGGAGAGGTTCTAATTTGAACCTTGTTCATCCATTGTTGGAAAGCTCAAGAACTAACAAGAATCAGGTGCCTAAAATCCGAAACACAAATGTAAGAAGTGACGATTTCTTCTCTATTTTATTTTATGTTTGCATGCATAAGATCTTTTATATATTTTATGACCAAATAAATTAATTCATATATGAATATGTTTACTAATGAGATTATTGAATCCTAACAAGCGGTATCATGAGCCTTAGGTTGTTCGCATGCAAATCGGTTTATTGTTTTTCCGAGTTAATCTTATTAACAAATAAAACTTGTAATTTTGTGTTTATTATGATATATCACGAAATCACTTTGCATGTTAAAGTTTCTGGTCTTAAAATGTATTTCGGATATTTTGGTTCATTTATGGAATTTATTATTCATTTTATATATTATTGACATTAAAATGTGATTATTATGAGAAAAATGTCATTTTTGGACGAAAAATAGCTAAACTTCGAATTTTTTAGTAGTTTTTGGATATGTTTTCACATATATAATCTTCTGATGGCCTATAAATTTTCATGTTAAAATAAGTTGTTTTGCTCGAAATATGAATTTTATAAGTTAAAATCGTATTTAATTGGATAAATAGGTTAATATGAGTTATATTTCGAATCTGGTTATGGAAATTTAGTATGATGTCATATGCAATTTTACAAGATGTGTGTAAACTATTTGGCTATAGTGAATTCTTTTTGCATGATTTATGAATTTTTGATAAAAAATCACATAAATAGTGAATTTAATTAGCAATAATGCTAAAACATACTTCATGACTAAAGAGAAAAGTCACATGTTGCATTTTATCATATATTTCAGATCTAAAAGTGAAAAGTTGATGAAAATAAATTTTCTCATATTTTAATGGTCATATTTGTTAAAACCGATAAACCGCAACATTGCTTTTCTCGATAATTTTTCGAAATTTTTAACCTAAGTTTTGAACATTATGAGTGTCATGGTATTTTTCCAGAATGTTCATGAGTTTAAATTTCAAATTTTGAAATTATTTGAAATTTTTATAATTTAATTTGAAGTTTATAGCATAATTTTGTATTTTTGGTCCATAATGAACAATATTAAGAAATCAGGTTGAGTTATTGTCAAAATATTAGTGAAGACTAAGTTTTGAGTCTTAAGATGGTTAGGGTAATTAACTTGTACATAAATATGAATTTATGAGACATTTTGTGATTTTAATAAGTTAAATCACGTAAATCCATAAAAACCGATAAAATATACGATATTGGCTCTTAAAAGGCGATTTAGCATAAAATTAAGCATGTTCATACATATTATAATGCTGCATTTTATATATGATTGTCATATTTAAATTTTATGTAATTGTTGAATTATGTAATTTTACTTAGTATGACCTTAGTTTTTAATTGGTATTACCCGAAATGTATGGGAATATCATTCGGTTGTAATTATTGTGATCTCGTATCACCGTTTTGTAATTTAATAGATTTATTTTTATTTTTATTACAAATGTATAATAGGAAATTATGTAATTCATTTTGTAATTTAATTATTCCGGGGTTCCTTGAAGACGGTGCCATTCGAGAAGGCGGTCCATCAAAGAAAGTGTTGCCTCGAGATGCGTGCCAAGACCGAAGATCAAGGGACCAAAGGAGTTGGTTTCCGAATTTGTAATAGTTTATTAGATTTTTTTTTTAAGGAAGGCCATACTAGGATTTTATTTTTATGCTTTGCATTTTATTTATATGTTGCATGCATCGCTAAATCGCCATAACTAAACATGCATTATAAATCGAGTTTATCGACCGTGTCAATTACAATTATCGTAGTTCACCGCTTTAGTTCACTTAAAACGTGATAGATAATAAATTTACATGACCTCTCGCTAAATAAACAATTGAGACTTAGCCTTACCAAAAATTAGAAACCATGAAAACCTATTTCATGAGGGAGTGCGCTCGGCCAAACCGGGATACAAACCTTGTTACGTAGGGGAAGTGGGTGATAAATGTCTATCCACCGGATTCATGTTGATGAGGGTTGTATCGCCAAAGCGTTCCCAAGTTAATGTGGATTTAGATCATGGACACATATATTCGAAATTTGGGTTGAACTCAACAACAGTATTCTCGACCATAGCCGGATGTGTTTTGGGCTAAAGATAAATATTAATGTAATTTTATCGACCAAGAGTTCTGAAAGTAGAACTAATTAAAGAGTTAATCCACCGAGTTATATTGATGAGGGTTGTATCGCCAAAGCGTGCCCAAGTTGATATGAATTTGGGTCTTGGAATCATTTATCAAGTTGGGTAGAGGTCACTAGATAAATGCAATAAAACTTGATTAAATTAAAATTTATGAGTATTATTATTATTTTTAAAAACGACAAGTGTTTTATTCCTTCTTTTTTGTTTTGTAGACCACTTTTATTTCTCATAACAAATGGCCGCACCAAACACCAACGCCACCACTCTCACTAATGTTTCATGGCTCCGATCCTTCATGGATCGTTGTAAACTTGAAAAGAATGGGTCAAATTTCTGCGATTGGGATGCCCAACCCAAGTTAGCCGCTCAAGGTGACGACAAGCTTCGTTACCTCATTGAGGCCTCTCCACCGGAACCTAATGCTAGGTCGAGTGCCGCCACTAGGGAAGCATATGAGGCTTACCACAAAGAGTCCACCGCTATGAAAAATGTGTTGATTTTTGCTTTGGAGGTGGATCTCCAAAGGAGAGCCTTTAAAATGGGCACCGCTTATTTAATCTATTCCAAACTTGTGACAATGTTCTCACAAGCACCAAGGATCGTCCAATATGAGGCGGCCTCGGCATTCTTTGATCTCGATTTCAAGGAGGGTCAAAAGGTTAGCCCGCACGTGTTCAAATTGTTGAACCTAGTCGAGACGTTGAAAATTCAAAAGGTTGAAATCCCCAAGGAGCTCATTGTTGATAGGATTCTTCACTCCTTATCCAAAGTTAAAGCATATGTGCAATTCCGGGTAAATTTCAATATGAAAGACAAGGACGTGTCTCTTGAGGAGTTGCACAAGTTACTTGTGCAAGCCGAAAGAGACATGGGGCTAAATGTTAGCCCACCTAAGGATGTGCTTAATATAAGAACTAAGAGCAAGGGAAGTTCAAGAAGAATGGGAAAAAGAGTAAGAGGCAATCTCCCATGAACACCAAGGCTAGGACTTTTGAAGCTAGCACTTCCAAACCCAAGAAGGGTCCTCTTGATAAATGCCATTATAGTAATGGTGTTGGACATTGGAAGAGGAATTGTTCCAAGTATCTTGGTGACATCAAAGTTGGAAAGATCACTCCAGTAGGTAATTGACTATCCTTTCTTTTATGTTTCTAATTCAACTATGATATTTTGATACAAGTTGTGATAATGTATCCCCTTTTTATTGTAAATAGGGCCTCCTCCAAGAAAGACAAGGGAAAAGAGAAGCAAGCTTAAGAAATCATGAAGGAGCTAGGAGTAGCTACCAATGAAGCTTGGCTTTTATTATTGTCTTTATTTTAATGTTATAGATTTTAGAACTATTTTGATTTCCGTGTTCGACATGGAAATGTGTGATCCTTTTAAACAATGGTTGTATTTTAGATTTTGGTGGCTTGGTGATGTGACCATAATTGGCGCATATTTAGCCCCCGAATTACCATTGTTTCCATGCTTTTTAGTGCCTATTTGGGTCATTTCTTATCTTTAGTTCTTTGTTTTGCATATTCTTTGAGATTTTGATCCCTTTGTAGGAAAGGAGTAAGAATCTTGCATTTTCATGGCAAAACGAGGCTAAATTGATTGTATTCAATGACCAAGCATCAAGAAGAGACAAGACTAGAAGGCCTTTGTACATATCATAGTAGAAGAGCAATGTTGAGAAAGGATCCTTGCGTCCCCAAGGAAATCCCCAAGGAATTTATGAAGAAAAGGGAAGAAAAAGAAGAAGAATTGACGCTGACCAACAATCCGAACGGATTGCAGACAATCCGTCCGTCCGTCCTCAACAATCCGAGCGTCCCTCCTTGGAATCCGCTCGGATTCCCCATCAACAATCCGAGCGTCCCTCTCCCGAATCCGCTCGGATTGCCCAGCCCAAATCCGGCCGTCCCGACTCTAATCCGCACGGATTTTTGATGCAAAGACGGATTTCATTCTTCAAGCTACGAAAAGAGAAGCCCTTCTCTCAGAAAATACCGGCTCCTCCTTGCTCAACTTAAAAAGTGTAATTACTAGTTTAGCCCTTAGTTAACCCTAATGCATCCTCCCTAATTTTCACTATAAATACCCCATTAGTCTAATTAGAGGAGCATGTTCTTCTTATCAATAATTAGTGTAGTTAATATCAATCAAATCTCTCTTCAATATTGTAATCAAGTATTAATCAAGTTTTAATCCAAGTTTTAGTTCTTTAATCTCTCTCTTGTTCTTCCTTTCTTTTGGGTAATTGAAGATTATTTGGGTTATTATTGGGAGATTGACAACCTCTCAATCTAGGATTCAAGTACTTCTATTATTCTTGCTTTATTATTGGAATCATTAGTAGGTATAATCTCTTAATCCCTTTTTAATTATTGTTAATTACTTTCATTTATTCATCATGTTTCATATTGTTGGTATGATTGACAACCTTGCTAGCATGATCAACATGATAATGAGTGAGTAGTCTCTTAGCTAGGGTTTAATGGGTGATTAGGGGAAACCAACATGGGGAATGATTCATGCTTAAATCAATATGCTTTCATATCTTATTTGCTTGCTTGTTTTGATCTTAATACATGCACATGTTATATTTGATGAAATGCTAAGCCTATGAATCCTTGCATTTACTATCATCTTCTATCTTTTCAATGAGACTTGTAAGACATAACCCAACTCGAGTCTTGTTAGACCATGCATGTGTTGAGTAGGAAAGATTAAGTCGACTTGTAGGTGTTGTACATACAATCTAATCGATTCGGCTCCGGGACCCAAACTTTCCTAGGATTGTAAGATATAACCCAACTCAATCCATCACAACAATAATTGCTTGCTTATAATTTGAGATCATGTTTGTATGATCATATCCCATGATTCCCCTATGAACCCATGACACCCTAGTGCTTTTAATCAATTGTTTACACCCCTTTTTATTCATCTTGCTTGTTTATTTTCATTGTTATTCTAGTTTAGTAACCTTCTACATCAACCCAATTTGTGACACCCCTAGACACTACTAGTTACAATAGAATTCTCAGTTCAATACCCGTCCCTTGGGATCCGACCTTTACTTGCCTCTTTACTAATTGTAGAGTTGTTTGTGAAGTATAAATTGTATTTTGTATCGACCATTGACCAACGACCACATATACTTAATTGTGAACACGAAATGGCCTCGATCAAAAATGGCGCCGTTGCCGGGGACGGTGTTTAATTGATTTAAGATTTCTTTTATTGTTATTAGTTGTGTCTTTTTCACCTTGGGGAAGTAAAACTCCTCAAGGTTTGCTCTAATCGTTTTCGAGTTGTTTGATATTTTGCGAGAATGGACTTCATAGATTGTTTTGTAGAGGACCACTTGAGTATCCCTTACTTCAAGGATCCCATGCAAGCATTAGAGGCCTTAGAAGCAAGTAAGGCTAAGAGCATGTATTGGGAGTTGGAGGTGGATCTCTTTGAGGCCGCTCTAGCTAACAAGGAACTTACTCATGCACAATCCGAGTTAGTTCATAATATTCTAGTGGAAGCATGTCAACCCATAGAGGATGAGCAATCCATCCTAGAGGATATTCTACAAACTCAAGAGCAAGAGGAACCCATCATGGAATTCGAATATGATGAGGTTCATGAAAGTGAAGAAGAGTATGTCATGAGAATGGAATGTTTAATGGAGATGGAGCAAATTCTCAATGAAACTCCAAAGGAGGAAAGTGAGGTACAAACTCCTACTTTGAAACCCCTTCCCCCAAATTTGAAATATGCTTATCTTGATGAATCAAAGACCAAACCCGTGATTGTTAATGATAGACTTGATGATGACCAATTGGGAAAATTACTTAATGTGTTGAAACAACATGAGAAGGCTATAGGTTATAGTCTAGATGACCTTAAGGGGATAAGTCCCAACTTTTTCATGCATAGGATTCATCTAGAGGACGACCATAGACCTACCATTCAACCCCAAAGAAGATTGAACCCCCACATGCAAGAAGTTGTCAAAGGAGAAGTCATGAAATTACTTGATGCGGGAATCATATATCCCATATCGGATTCTTTGTGGGTTAGCCCGTCCAAGTGGTACCTAAGAAAGGAGGTACCACGGTAGTGACGAATGAAAAGAATGAATTAATACCCACAAGAATGATCACCGGTTGGCGTATGTGCATAGACTACCGGAAATTAAACTCCGCAACAAGGAAAGATCACTTCCCCTTACCATTCATTGACCAAATGCTTGAGAGGTTAGCCTCTAACAAATTCTTTTGTTACCTTGACGGGTATTCGGGATTATTCCAAATCCCTATACACCCGGATGACCAACATAAGACCACCTTCACATACCCCTATGGCACTTTTGCATATAGAAGGATGCCTTTTGGATTATGTAATGCCCCCGCTACTTTCCAAAGATGCATGATGAGTGTCTTCTCCGATTACCTAGAGACCATAATGGAAGTTTTTATGGATGATTTTAGTGTTTATAGAAAGGACTTTGACTCATGTTTGCATAATCTTTCTCTTGTATTGCAAAAATGTGAAGATGTTAGTCTTGTTTTAAATTGGGAAAAGTGTCATTTCATGGTCAATGAAGGAATTGTTTTGGGTCACTTGATTTCGGAAAAGGGCATCGAGGTCGATAAAGCTAAAGTTGAGGTGATAGAGAAACTCCCACCTCCCGTGAATGTTAGAGGGGTGAGAAGTTTTCTCGGTCACGCGGATTTTTATCGTCGTTTCATAAAAGATTTTTCGAAAATAGCAAAACCCCTCACTCAACTTTTGCTTAAAGATGCCCAATTCCAATTTACTGACGAGTGTGTTGAAGCTTTTAATAAAATCAAAGAAGCATTGATCTCGGCACCAATCATCCAACCCCCAAATTGGGAGTTACCTTTCGAGATTATGTGTGACGCTAGCAACTACGCCGTTGGAGCGGTTCTTGGCCAACGGGTAGGGAGAGCTCTTCATGCCATCTATTACATAAGCAAAACCCTCGACCCTTCTCAAGTGAATTACGATACAACCGAAAAGGAGCTTCTTGCCATTGTTTATGCTTTGGATAAATTCCGTTCCTACTTGCTTGGATCCAAGGTGATTGTATTTTCGGATCACCGTGCTCTCCGACATCTCTTGATAAAGAAGGAGGCAAAACCAAGATTGTTGAGATGGATTTTGCTTCTTCAAGAATTTGACTTGGAGATAAGAGACAAGAAAGGAGCCGAGAATGTAGTAGCGGATCACTTGTCAAGAACCCGGTTTCATGATGAAAATGGAGAAACCCCAATCAATGACTCATTCCCCGACGATATTTTGATGGCTATTCAAACTCAACTTAAAAGGCACATCACCCCATGGTTTGCCGATTACGCCAATTATATTGTTGGAAAGGTGCTCCCTCCAAACTTGAACCACAACCAAAGGAAGAGATTCCTATTCGAAGTGAAGAGGTACTTTTGGGATGACCCAAACCTCTACAAGGATTGTAGTGATGGACTCTACCGGAGGTGCATCCCTCAATGGGAAATCCAAGGAATCTTGGAAGGATGTCATTCATGACCCTACGGTGGGCACCATGGAGCAAGAAGAACCGTTGCAAAAATTCTCCAATCGGGCTTCTATTGGCC
The DNA here is from genome assembly GCF_048544455.1 of Silene latifolia. NCBI lineage: Eukaryota > Viridiplantae > Streptophyta > Magnoliopsida > Caryophyllales > Caryophyllaceae > Silene > Silene latifolia. Next base: position 113,517,291 of record NC_133527.1, on the reverse strand, counting down.
CACAATGTTTCAAGATACAAGAGAATTCATCATTCATTGTGATGCTTGTCAAAGAACGGGCAATATATATTGGAGAAACGAAATGCCACAAAGGGGCATTCTAGAGGTGGAGATTTTCGATGTTTGGGGAATTGACTACCAAGGACCCTTTGTGACATCCAATGGGAACAAGTACATCCTTGTGGCCGTAGATTATGTTTCAAAGTGGGTGGAGGCAATTGCCACCCCAAATGATGATGCGAAAACGGTCACCAAGCTTTTCAAGAAGATAATTTTCCCACGATTTGGAGTTCCTAGAGCTATCATTAGTGATGGAGGAACACATTTCCATGAGAAGAAGCTTGCATCCCTTTTGACCAAATATGGTGTTCAACATCGAACCGGCTTGGGATATCATCCTCAAACAAGCGGTCAAGTGGAAATTTCAAATAGAGAGATCAAACAAATCCTTGAAAAAGTTGTGAACAAGACTCGGAAAGATTGGAGCACAAAGCTTGATGATGCTCTTTGGGCTTATAGGACGGCCTATAAGACTCCCATTGGTGCCTCCCCTACAAGCTTGTATATGGAAAAGCATGTCATTTGCCAATCGAATTGGAGTACAAAGCCTATTGGGCAATCCGAGCACTCAATCTTGATCTCAAATTGAGCGGTCAAAAGAGGATGATCCAAATCCAAGAGTTGGAGGAATTCCGACTACAATCTTATGAGAATGCAAAGATTTACAAAGAAAGAACAAAATTGCTTCATGATAAGAGAATTCGACAAAAGGCCTTGCACAAGGGAGACAAAGTCCTTCTATTCAACTCCCGCTACCGACTCTTTCCGGGAAAATTGAACTCTAGATGGATGGGTCCCTATGTGATAACCGAAGTTGGAAAATATGGAGATTTCGAACTCAAGGCGGAAGATGGAAGCAAGTTCAAGGTAAATGGTCAAAGGTTGAAGCCATACTATGAAGGAGCATTTATTGGAGAGGTCGAGGCTACCTACCTCGGGCCTCCTCCCCCTTGAAAGGACCATCTAAGGGAGAGTTTGGTGGAGTCCTCCCTAAACCACCATTTGTAAATATACTAACCCTCTAACTTGTATTTATTATTGCTTTTATTTTAATAAATGTCATAAACTCTTTTCATGAGCGTAAGTGAGGGAGGGTTACTAACAAGTTTTTGAATGAAGGAAGGAGCAAATTCCTAAGTGTGGGGATGCATTGAAAGAAAGAAGAAAATGTCAAAGCTCGCAGCCAGAATCCGAGCGGATTCCCGGGAATCCGGCCGTCTTGGCCGAATCCGGACGTCTAGGAAAGAAACCGCACGTCCAGCCGTGTCGAAAAAATTGAAGGTTTCTGGGCTGTTTGAAAATCCGAGCGTCCTATGGAAGAAGACGCCCGTCTGGTTGAAACCGGCCGGATTTGTGGAAAGACGCTCGTCTCTCCGCCTGTGCATTTCAAGAAAAATCTCTGTACTGAAATCCGCCCGTCTTCTGAAAGAGACGCCCGTCCCACCATGAAGGAATCCGAGCGTCTTATTCTCGGGACGCCCGTCTTGTGGCGACAAAAATTTTTGGAATTTCACTCTGTGGCAGAATCCGGGCGTATTGCCCAGAATCCGCCCGTCTCGTGAAGGAGGAATCCGAGCGTCTTCCCTCCGAATCTGCTCGTCTCTCCCCACTATTTCTCGACCCGACTTTTTCCAATTAAAACACACCCCACCACCCATATAATGCCACATCACTATTCCTTCCACTTACCCTATAAATCTCACCTCCTTATGACTCCCATACATATCTAAATCACTCTCTTCACCCACAAAATTAAAAATCCCCAAATTTTCTAGGGTTTCCAATTCTCAATCAACAAGGAACATCCCTAGCAAATCTTCAAATCAAAAGAACCCAACAAAAGAAGCAAGAATGGCACCAAGGAGATCCTCCTTTAGAAGTGCAAGAAGACCAAGGATGGTAGGAAGTTCCTCTACCTCACATCTCAACACCATTAGAAGGGAGCATGTAGAGATTGTAGACCTCACAAGGCTCGATGATTTCTCGAATGTTGAATTCCTTGATGATGTGCAGTGATTGGTCTTCCATCGACTCTTAAGTAAGAATATTCTTCCCACTAAATTTCTTTGTCATGATACCTTAAGAAAGCTTGGAATCTTTCACCAAGTAGAAGCACTCTTTGAGGTTTTTGGTCTTTCGACTCTCTTTCGCATGTATGAACCAACCTATCGGTCCCTTGTGCTAGAATTCTTAAGCTTTTTGAGAATCACAACCTTGAACAAGACTATTTGCATAGAGTTTAGGTTGGAGAATGTCTCTAGAATGATGACCCTTGTCGAGTTTGCCAATGTGTTCGGACTTGATGTTTCGCCTACCCGAACATCAAAGCCCAAAAAGTATAATGTTGCACCATTGTGGAGGGCCATGACGGGCCGGGATTTCATTCTTACCAAAGAGTGTCTTGCTTTTCACATCCAAAACCCGATCTTGAGGCTTACATATAGATTTCTTTCGGGTACTCTTTTCGCCCGCCGTGATCCGGCCATTGTCAACCAATTGGACCTTGTATTTATGGAATCATACCTCAACATTCAAGGGAGAGATGGGTATCAATTCAATGCACCTCTAGTTATGCTAGAGAAATGGGCAAAGTTTCGAAATGGGAATGATGATGGAATGAGGCACATAGTGAATGGTGGACTCATAACTAGACTTGCAAAGCACTTCAACCCAAGGTTCAATGAGAACAATGAGTACACTCCACTTGCGGGGAACACGAGAATTAATGAAGATCTCCTTATCGTCCAACACCATTGGATAACCCTTGAGGGGGTTGATAAGAGGATAAAGTGGTTGACAAAAGGGAGCGATCCACTCTATCTCCCAATGCATGATCTACCTCGGGTCTCCCCAAGAAGAGGAAGCTTGTCCCCAATGCCCTCCTACCTCATCCCAAGTCAAAAAAGGCAAACTCCACCTCCACAAAATCCACCACCACAACAAGAACAACAAACTCAAAATGAAAGGATAAAAGTGCCTCCTTACCCCTTTCTCTACCAACCATACAACCACCCAAATCCCTTCATCCTCCCCCGTGACGACTTTGTCACGGGAATCTTGCAAGATTTACACTACCGTCAATATGAGACCTCCGTGGACACTTATTATGCTCTTTACCCCCAATACTATGAGATGGCTCAAAAAGGACGGATTAGTGAGGAAGGAACTTTCCCCTCATGGGCTCAAATGGAATTGCTTTTTCCTAACTCGGAGAAGGCTAATGAAGGGGCGAACGGTCGCAAAGGGGAAGAAAGTGGGGATTCTTGTGGAGGTGATACGGTGAAGCTTGAGAGTGAAGATGAATTCATGGATCCAAGTTTAAGTGATGCTTCAAAGGATATTTGGGATACCGATATTGAAGGAGATGATGCCGATATCTAGGAGACTACTTCATAGCTAGGTGGAGCGGGCAAGAGGCACCCACCTTTGTTCAAGTGAAGTTTTCTCATCTCTCCTCTTTATCTTTATTTTTCATGAAAAGAGCTTTGTATCTTGTTTCTTTGTACTTTATTTCATCTTGATCATTTGTTGGTTTAGTCCTAGCAACATTAAAGGACTCACACCTCGGTACCATTGAGTTGTTCTTTTTTGTTCCCATTTGTAAAATCCAAAATGACAATCTAGTTTCATGCATAGCATAGTGTGTGCATGAACTACCCCAATGCTTTGACATTAGCAATAGTGTCTTATTTGGTTTGGGGAAGTTAATGCATACACAACGGGAGGTAATCTAAATTATCCTCTCCGTCATAACAAAAACCATGCATCATGTAGTATAGCTTAGTGTAGAATTGCATTTAGTATAGAAATCATGCATCATCTTTGCATAATTTCCATCATTTTGGCCATTGAGGACAATGCCCATATTAGTGTGGGGATGGGAATTCTAACACTTAACTTTTATTCAAAAACCATAAAAATTGAAAATTTTCAAAAATCATAAAAATTGAAAAAATTGAAAAACCAAAAACAAGTTCATTTCCTTTGTATATATTGTCTTCTATATATTGTGTTTCTTTATCCTTGTTCACTTTGATTGACTAAGCCACATCCGAGACATGAGGATATTGAAGACCGCATGGTATGATCTTTCCAATCTCCTTTTTTTCCTCTTTATGTTAATGACTATGTGGCTTTATTTTGATTGATGCGGTAAAACAATGTGAACTTAGGATTGCATTTAGTTTATATGCCATATTAGTTGGTAGAATCATTTGCATTAGGATGTGTATATGTTAGTTGCATCATGGCATGTAGTTTGCATGTTAGAAAAATTTTGTGAAACCATCTATTTGGGAAGCTTGACAAGTGTATATAGGCCCTAGTAGATGCTTTTTATTCTTAAGACTTTTCTTGTTAGAATGCTTGTAAAACACCCTAGGATGTGTCATGCTAGTATCCTTTGACCCATGGTTTAAGGCCTAGTCAAGAGTACCTTGTGGTGTGATAACTCCTTGGCTACCGTTTATTCCAAGGTGACCCTTGAAACCATGCACCCATACATCCATCATTCATCCATGTTCTACCATACATTTTTGTCATCAAAGGGAATGGGCACAAAAAGAAATCAATTTGAGTTCAAAGAAATGAAAAGTGAAAGAAAGTTTGCAAAAATGCATCAAAAGAAAAGAGGAGCAAAAATAGAACTCCTAAGCTTCAAATACAAGGCACCCTCGTTACTAATTGGGGTGACTTTGAAAATGTTCAAAAAGAAATGCAAAAAGTTGTCAAGTGTTGAAAAGCCAAAAATCAAAAAGAAATGGCAAGAAAGTGTTCTCAAATGTCAAATGCCAAATGAAATTGGGGAAAAAAAAAACAAAAACAAAAGCAAACTCCCAAAGTGAAACTCAAATATCTATTGATCCCTTTTATCCATCGTATCCATTTTTGTGCATGGTAGAGAGGGGACGACCCTTCTTCTTGTCTAGGCAAGAGGGGGAATTCCGCGATCCTCCAGTGTTTCTAACACCATAGGGAGTCTATTCTTGACGAAAGCATTTAACGATTGAGGACAAAGGTACCCTAGCTTGACACAACTTGGAGGTGATTTATTGGTATCCTTCTAGGCTTAGTAGTTTGAACAAATTGCATCTATGAAGGATTGTGTACCCTTGAATTGCTTCCCTTGTAGATAATTTCCGCCACTTAGATGAGGAAAGTGGCTATTCTTTTTGTAGATGCATCCATTATGTGATTTTATGTGCTTTAATGTTTGGATGTGTCGCCATTTTGGCAAGACCCACCTTGCCTTGCAAGAAGGCATCCTACCTCATGGTTGTCTTGTTGTGAGTTTAAGGGGCGGAGTGAGACCCGCTAATTGTCTCATATCGGCTATTATTATTAGGATAGGTTAGTTTTGGTCCTAGTCTTTGTCACCTCTTTACTCGGGACGAGCAAAGGTTCGGTTTGGGGATATTTGATGTGACCATAATTGGCGCATATTTAGCCCCCGAATTACCATTGTTTCCATGCTTTTTAGTGCCTATTTGGGTCATTTCTTATCTTTAGTTCTTTGTTTTGCATATTCTTTGAGATTTTGATCCCTTGGTAGGAAAGGAGTAAGAATCTTGCATTTTCATGGCAAAACGAGGCTAAATTGATTGTATTCAATGACCAAGCATCAAGAAGAGACAAGACTAGAAGGCCTTTGTACATATCATAGTAGAAGAGCAATGTTGAGAAAGGATCCTTGCGTCCCCAAGGAAATCCCCAAGGAATTTATGAAGAAAAGGGAAGAAAAAGAAGAAGAATTGACGCTGACCAACAATCCGAACGGATTGCAGACAATCCGTCCGTCCGGCCTCAACAATCAAGCGTCCCTCCTTGGAATCCGCTCGGATTCCCCTCAACAATCCGAGCGTCCCTCTCCCGAATCCGCTCGGATTGCCCAGCCCAAATCCGGCCGTCCCGACTCTAATCCGCACGGATTTCAGTACAGACGGATTTCATTCTTCAAGCTACGAAAAGAGAAGCCCTTCTCTCAGAAAATACCGGCTCCTCCTTGCTCAACTTAAAAAGTGTAATTACTAGTTTAGCCCTTAGTTAACCCTAATGCATCCTCCTAATTTGCACTATAAATACCCCATTAGTCTAATTAGAGGAGCATGTTCTTCTTATCAATAATTAGTGTAGTTAATATCAATCAAATCTCTCTTCAATATTGTAATCAAGTATTAATCAAGTTTTAATCCAAGTTTTAGTTCTTTAATCTCTCTCTTGTTCTTCCTTTATTTTGGGTAATTGAAGATTATTTGGGTTATTATTGGGAGATTGACAACCTCTCAATCTAGGATTCAAGTACTTCTATTATTCTTGCTTTATTATTGGAATCATTAGTAGGTATAATCTCTTAATCCCTTTTTAATTATTGTTAATTACTTTCATTTATTCATCATGTTTCATATTGTTGGTATGATTGACAACCTTGCTAGCATGATCAACATGATAATGAGTGAGTAGTCTCTTAGCTAGGGTTTAATGGGTGATTAGGGAAACCAACATGGGGAATGATTCATGCTTAAATCAATATGCTTTCATATCTTATTTGCTTGCTTGTTTTGATCTTAATACATGCACATGTTATATTTGATGAAATGCTAAGCCTATGAATCCTTGCATTTACTATCATCTTCTATCTTTTCAATGAGACTTGTAAGACATAACCCAACTCGAGTCTTGTTAGACCATGCATGTGTTGAGTAGGAAAGATTAAGTCGACTTGTAGGTGTTGTACAATCTAATCGATTCGGCTCCGGGACCCAAACTTTCCTAGGATTATAAGATATAACCCAACTCAATCCATCACAACAATAATTGCTTGCTTATAATTTGAGATCATGTTTGTATGATCATATCCCATGATTCCCCTATGAACCCATGACACCCTAGTGCTTTTAATCAATTGTTTACACCCCTTTTTATTCATCTTGCTTGTTTATTTTCATTGTTATTCTAGTTTAGTAACCTTCTACATCAACCCAATTTGTGACACCCCTAGACACTACTAGTTACAATAGAATTCTCATTTCAATACCCGTCCCTTGGGATCCGACCTTTACTTGCCTCTTTACTAATTGTAGAGTTGTTTGTGAAGTATAAATTGTATTTTGTATCGACCATTGACCAACGACCACATATACTTAATTGTGAACACGAAATGGCCTCGATCAAAAATGGCGCCGTTGCAGGGGACGGTGTTTAATTGATTTAAGATTTCTTTTATTGTTATTAGTTGTGTCTTTTTCACCTTGGGGAAGTAAAACTCCTCAAGGTTTGCTCTAATCGTTTTCGAGTTGTTTGATATTTTGCGAGAATGGACTTCATAGATTGTTTTGTAGAGGACCACTTGAGTATCCCTTACTTCAAGGATCCCATGCAAGCATTAGAGGCCTTAGAAGCAAGCAAGGCTAAGAGCATGTATTGGGAGTTGGAGGTGGATCTCTTTGAGGCCGCTCTAGCTAACAAGGAACTTACTCATGCACAATCCGAGTTAGTTCATAATATTCTAGTGGAAGCATGTCAACCCATAGAGGATGAGCAATCCATCCTAGAGGATATTCTACAAACTCAAGAGCAAGAGGAACCCATCATGGAATTCGAATATGATGAGGTTCATGAAAGTGAAGAAGAGTATGTCATGAGAATGGAATGTTTAATGGAGATGGAGCAAATTCTCAATGAAACTCCAAAGGAGGAAAGTGAGGTACAAACTCCTACTTTGAAACCCCTTCCCCTAAATTTGAAATATGCTTACCTTGATGAATCAAAGACCAAACCCGTGATTGTTAATGATAGACTTGATGATGACCAATTGGGAAAATTACTTAATGTGTTGAAACAACATGAGAAGGCTATAGGTTATAGTCTAGATGACCTTAAGGGGATAAGTCCCAACTTTTTCATGCATAGGATTCATCTAGAGGACGACCATAGACCTACCATTCAACCCCAAAGAAGATTGAACCCCCACATGCAAGAAGTTGTCAAAGGAGAAGTCATGAAATTACTTGATGCGGGAATCATATATCCCATATCGGATTCTTTGTGGGTTAGCCCCGTTCAAGTGGTACCTAAGAAAGGAGGTACCACGGTAGTGACGAATGAAAAGAATGAATTAATACCCACAAGAATGATCACCGGTTGGCGTATGTGCATAGACTACCGGAAATTAAACTCCGCAACAAGGAAAGATCACTTCCCCTTACCATTCATTGACCAAATGCTTGAGAGGTTAGCCTCTAACAAATTCTTTTGTTACCTTGACGGGTATTCGGGATTCTTCCAAATCCCTATACACCCGTATGACCAACATAAGACCACCTTCACATACCCCTATGGCACTTTTGCATATAGAAGGATGCCTTTTGGATTATGTAATGCCCCCGCTACTTTCCAAAGATGCATGATGAGTGTCTTCTCCGATTACCTAGAGACCATAATGGAAGTTTTTATGGATGATTTTAGTGTTTATAGAAAGGACTTTGACTCATGTTTGCATAATCTTTCTCTTGTATTGCAAAAATGTGAAGATGTTAGTCTTGTTTTAAATTGGGAAAAGTGTCATTTCATGGTCAATGAAGGAATTGTTTTGGGTCACTTGATTTCGGAAAAGGGCATCGAGGTCGATAAAGCTAAAGTTGAGGTGATAGAGAAACTCCCACCTCCCGTGAATGTTAGAGGGGTGAGAAGTTTTCTCGGTCACGCGGGTTTTTTTCGTCGTTTCATAAAAGATTTTTCGAAAATAGCAAAACCCCTCACTCAACTTTTGCTTAAAGATGCCCAATTCCAATTCTTGACGAGTGTGTTGAAGCTTTTAATAAAATCAAAGAAGCATTGATCTCGGCACCAATCATCCAACCCCCAAATTGGGAGTTACCTTTCGAGATTATGTGTGACGCTAGCAACTACGCCGTTGGAGCGGTTCTTGGCCAACGGGTAGGGAGAGCTCTTCATGCCATCTATTACATAAGCAAAACCCTCGACCCTTCTCAAGTGAATTACGATACAACCGAAAAGGAGCTTCTTGCCATTGTTTATGCTTTGGATAAATTCCGTTCCTACTTGCTTGGATCCAAGGTGATTGTATTTTCGGATCACCGTGCTCTCCGACATCTCTTGATAAAGAAGGAGGCAAAACCAAGATTGTTGAGATGGATTTTGCTTCTTCAAGAATTTGACTTGGAGATAAGAGACAAGAAAGGAGCCGAGAATGTAGTAGCGGATCACTTGTCAAGAATCCGGTTTCATGATGAAAATGGAGAAACCCCGATCAATGACTCATTCCCCGACGATATTTTGATGGCTATTCAAACTCAACTTGAAAGGCACATCACCCCATGGTTTGCCGATTACGCCAATTATATTGTTGGAAAGGTGCTCCCTCCAAACTTGAACCACAACCAAAGGAAGAGATTCCTATTCGAAGTGAAGAGGTACTTTTGGGATGACCCAAACCTCTACAAGGATTGTAGTGATGGACTCTACCGGAGGTGCATCCCTCAATGGGAAATCCAAGGAATCTTGGAAGGATGTCATTTATGACCCTACGGTGGGCACCATGGAGCAAGAAGAACCGTTGCAAAAATTCTCCAATCGGGCTTCTATTGGCCCACAATGTTTCAAGATACAAGAGAATTCATCATTCATTGTGATGCTTGTCAAAGAACGGGCAATATATATTGGAGAAACGAAATGCCACAAAGGGGCATTCTAGAGGTGGAGATTTTCGATGTTTGGGTAATTGACTACCAAGGACCCTTTGTGACATCCAATGGGAACAAGTACATCCTTGTGGCCGTAGATTATGTTTCAAAGTGGGTGGAGGCAATTGCCACCCCAAATGATGATGCGAAAACGGTCACCAAGCTTTTCAAGAAGATAATTTTCCCACGATTTGGAGTTCCTAGAGCTATCATTAGTGATGGAGGAACACATTTCCATGAGAAGAAGCTTGCATCCCTTTTGACCAAATATGGTGTTCAACATCGAACCGGCTTGGGATATCATCCTCAAACAAGCGGTCAAGTGGAAATTTCAAATAGAGAGATCAAACAAATCCTTGAAAAAGTTGTGAACAAGACTCGGAAAGATTGGAGCACAAAGCTTGATGATGCTCTTTGGGCTTATAGGACGGCCTATAAGACTCCCATTGGTGCCTCCCCCTACAAGCTTGTATATGGAAAAGCATGTCATTTGCCAATCGAATTGGAGTACAAAGCCTATTGGGCAATCCGAGCACTCAATTTTGATCTCAAATTGAGCGGTCAAAAGAGGATGATCCAAATCCAAGAGTTGGAGGAATTCCGACTACAATCTTATGGGAATGCAAAGATTTACAAAGAAAGAACAAAATTGCTTCATGATAAGAGAATTCGACAAAAGGCCTTGCACAAGGGAGACAAAGTCCTTCTATTCAACTCCCGCTACCGACTCTTTCCGGGAAAATTGAACTCTAGATGGATGGGTCCCTATTTGATAACCGAAGTTGGAAAATATGGAGATTTCGAACTCAAGGCGGAAGATGGAAGCAAGTTCAAGGTAAATGGTCAAAGGTTGAAGCCATACTATGAAGGAGCATTTGTTGGAGAGGTCGAGGCTACCTACCTCGGGCCTCCTCCCCCTTGAAAGGACCATCTAAGGGAGAGTTTGGTGGAGTCCTCCCTAAACCACCATTTGTAAATATACTAACCCTCTAACTTGTATTTATTATTGCTTTTATTTTAATAAATGTCATAAACTCTTTTCATGAGCGTAAGTGAGGGAGGGTTACTAACAAGTTTTGGAATGAAGGAAGGAGCAAATTCCTAAGTGTGGGGATGCATTGAAAGAAAGAAGAAAATGTCAAAGCTCGCAGCCAGAATCCGGCCGTCTTGGCCGAATCCGGACGTCTAGGAAAGAAACCGCACGTCCAGCCGTGTCGAAAAATTGAAGGTTTCTGGGCTGTTTGAAAATCCGAGCGTCCTATGGAAGAAGACGCCCGTCTGGTTGAAACCGGCCGGATTTGTGGAAAGACGCTCGTCTCTCCGCCTGTGCATTTCAAGAAAAATCTCTGTACTGAAATCCGCCCGTCTTCTGAAAGAGACGCCCGTCCCACCATGAAGGAATCCGAGCGTCTTATTCTCGGGACGCCCGTCTTGTGGCGACAAAAATTTTTGGAATTTCACTCTGTGGCAGAATCCGGGCGTATTGCCCAGAATCCGCCCGTCTCGTGAAGGAGGAATCCGAGCGTCTTCCCTCCGAATCCGCTCGTCTCTCCCCACTATTTCTCGACCCGACTTTTTCCAATTAAAACACACCCCACCACCCATGTAATGCCACATCACTATTCCTTCCACTTACCCTATAAATCTCACCTCCTTATGACTCCCATACATATCTAAATCACTCTCTTCACCCACAAAATTAAAAATCCCCAAATTTTCTAGGGTTTCCAATTCTCAATCAACAAGGAACATCCCTAGGAAATCTTCAAATCAAAAGAACCCAACAAAAGAAGCAAGAATGGCACCAAGGAGATCCTCCTTTAGAAGTGCAAGAAGACCAAGGATGGTAGGAAGTTCCTCTACCTCACATCTCAACACCATTAGAAGGGAGCATGTAGAGATTGTAGACCTCACAAGGCTCGATGATTTCTCGAATGTTGAATTCCTTGATGATGTGCAGTGATTGGTCTTCCATCGACTCTTAAGTAAGAATATTCTTCCCACTAAATTTCTTTGTCATGATACCTTAAGAAAGCTTGGAATCTTTCACCAAGTAGAAGCACTCTTTGAGGTTTTTGGTCTTTCGACTCTCTTTCGCATGTATGAACCAACCTATCGGTCCCTTGTGCTAGAATTCTTAAGCTTTTTGAGAATCACAACCTTGAACAAGACTATTTGCATAGAGTTTAGGTTGGAGAATGTCTCTAGAATGATGACCCTTGTCGAGTTTGCCAATGTGTTCGGACTTGATGTTTCGCCTACCCGAACATCAAAGCCCAAAAAGTATAATGTTGCACCATTGTGGAGGGCCATGACGGGCCGGGATTTCATTCTTACCAAAGAGTGTCTTGCTTTTCACATCCAAAACCCGATCTTGAGGCTTACATATAGATTTCTTTCGGGTACTCTTTTCGCCCGCCGTGATCCGGCCATTGTCAACCAATTGGACCTTGTATTTATGGAATCATACCTCAACATTCAAGGGAGAGATGGGTATCAATTCAATGCACCTCTAGTTATGCTAGAGAAATGGGCAAAGTTTCGAAATGGGAATGATGATGGAATGAGGCACATAGTGAATGGTGGACTCATAACTAGACTTGCAAAGCACTTCAACCCAAGGTTCAATGAGAACAATGAGTACACTCCACTTGCGGGGAACACGAGAATTAATGAAGATCTCCTTATCGTCCAACACCATTGGATAACCCTTGAGGGGGTTGATAAGAGGATAAAGTGGTTGACAAAAGGGAGCGATCCACTCTATCTCCCAATGCATGATCTACCTCGGGTCTCCCCAAGAAGAGGAAGCTTGTCCCCAATGCCCTCCTACCTCATCCCAAGTCAAAAAGGGCAAACTCCACCTCCACAAAATCCACCACCACAACAAGAACAACAAACTCAAAATGAAAGGATAAAAGTGCCTCCTTACCCCTTTCTCTACCAACCATACAACCACCCAAATCCCTTCATCCTCCCCCGTGACGACTTTGTCACGGGAATCTTGCAAGATTTACACTACCGTCAATATGAGACCTCCGTGGACACTTATTATGCTCTTTACCCCCAATACTATGAGATGGCTCAAAAAGGACGGATTAGTGAGGAAGGAACTTTCCCCTCATGGGCTCAAATGGAATTGCTTTTTCCTAACTCGGAGAAGGCTAATGAAGGGGCGAACGGTCGCAAGGGGGAAGAAAGTGGGGATTCTTGTGGAGGTGATACGGTGAAGCTTGAGAGTGAAGATGAATTCATGGATCCAAGTTTAAGTGATGCTTCAAAGGATATTTGGGATACCGATATTGAAGGAGATGATGCCGATATCTAGGAGACTACTTCATAGCTAGGTGGAGCGGGCAAGAGGCACCCACCTTTGTTCAAGTGAAGTTTTCTCATCTCTCCTCTTTATCTTTATTTTTCATGAAAAGAGCTTTGTATCTTGTTTCTTTGTACTTTATTTCATCTTGATCATTTGTTGGTTTAGTCCTAGCAACATTAAAGGACTCACACCTCGGTACCATTGAGTTGTTCTTTTTTGTTCCCATTTGTAAAATCCAAAATGACAATCTAGTTTCATGCATAGCATAGTGTGTGCATGAACTACCCCAATGCTTTGACATTAGCAATAGTGTCTTATTTGGTTTGGGAAGTTAATGCATACACAACGGGAGGTAATCTAAATTATCCTCTCCGTCATAACAAAAACCATGCATCATGTAGTATAGCTTAGTGTAGAATTGCATTTAGTATAGAAATCATGCATCATCTTTGCATAATTTCCATCATTTTGGCCATTGAGGACAATGCCCATATTAGTGTGGGGATGGGAATTCTAACACTTAACTTTTATTCAAAAACCATAAAAATTGAAAATTTTCAAAAATCATAAAAATTGAAAAACCAAAAACAAGTTCATTTCCTTTGTATATATTGTCTTCTATATATTGTGTTTCTTTATCCTTGTTCACTTTGATTGACTACGCCACATCCGAGACATGAGGATATTGAAGACCGCATGGTATGATCTTTCCAATCTCCTTTTTTTCCTCTTTATGTTAATGACTATGTGGCTTTATTTTGATTGATGCGGTAAAACAATGTGAACTTAGGATTGCATTTAGTTTATATGCCATATTAGTTGGTAGAATCATTTGCATTAGGATGTGTATATGTTAGTTGCATCATGGCATGTAGTTTGCATGTTAGAAAAATTTTGTGAAACCATCTATTTGGGAAGCTTGACAAGTGTATATAGGCCCTAGTAGATGCTTTTTATTCTTAAGACTTTTCTTGTTAGAATGCTTGTAAAACACCCTAGGATGTGTCATGCTAGTATCCTTTGACCCATGGTTTAAGGCCTAGTCAAGAGTACCTTGTGGTGTGATAACTCCTTGGCTACCGTTTATTCCAAGGTGACCCTTGAAACCATGCACCCATACATCCATCATTCATCCATGTTCTACCATACATTTTTGTCATCAAAGGGAATGGGCACAAAAAGAAATCAATTTGAGTTCAAAGAAATGAAAAGTGAAAGAAAGTTTGCAAAAATGCATCAAAAGAAAAGAGGAGCAAAAATAGAACTCCTAAGCTTCAAATACAAGGCACCCTCGTTACTAATTGGGGTGACTTTGAAAATGTTCAAAAAGAAATGCAAAAAGTTGTCAAGTGTTGAAAAGCCAAAAATCAAAAAGAAATGGCAAGAAAGTGTTCTCAAATGTCAAATGCCAAATGAAATTGGGAAAAAAAAAAACAAAAACAAAAGCAAACTCCCAAAGTGAAACTCAAATATCTATTGATCCCTTTTATCCATCGTATCCATTTTTGTGCATGGTAGAGAGGGGACGACCCTTCTTCTTGTCTAGGCAAGAGGGGGAATTCGGCGATCCTCCAGTGTTTCTAACACCATAGGGAGTCTATTCTTGACGAAAGCATTTAACGATTGAGGACAAAGGTACCCTAGCTTGACACAACTTGGAGGTGATTTATTGGTATCCTTCTAGGCTTAGTAGTTTGAACAAATTGCATCTATGAAGGATTGTGTACCCTTGAATTGCTTCCCTTGTAGATAATTTCCGCCACTTAGATGAGGAAAGTGGCTATTCTTTTTGTAGATTCATCCATTATGTGATTTTATGTGCTTTAATGTTTGGATGTGTCGCCATTTTGGCAAGACCCACCTTGCCTTGCAAGAAGGCATCCTACCTCATGGTTGTCTTGTTGTGAGTTGAAGGGGCGGAGTGAGACCCGCTAATTGTCTCATATCGGCTATTATTATTAGGATAGGTTAGTTTTGGTCCTAGTCTTTGTCACCTCTTTACTCGGGACGAGCAAAGGTTCGGTTTGGGGATATTTGATGTGACCATAATTGGCGCATATTTAGCCCCCCGAATTACCATTGTTTCCATGCTTTTTAGTGCCTATTTGGGTCATTTCTTATCTTTAGTTCTTTGTTTTGCATATTCTTTGAGATTTTGATCCCTTGGTAGGAAAGGAGTAAGAATCTTGCATTTTCATGGCAAAACGAGGCTAAATTGATTGTATTCAATGACCAAGCATCAAGAAGAGACAAGACTAGAAGGCCTTTGTACATATCATAGTAGAAGAGCAATGTTGAGAAAGGATCCTTGCGTCCCCAAGGAAATCCCCAAGGAATTTATGAAGAAAAGGGAAGAAAAAGAAGAAGAATTGACGCTGACCAACAATCCGAACGGATTGCAGACAATCCGTCCGTCCAGCCTCAACAATCCAAGCGTCCCTCCTTGGAATCCGCTCGGATTCCCCCTCAACAATCCGAGCGTCCCTCTCCCGAATCCGCTCGGATTGCCCAGCCCAAATCCGGCCGTCCCGACTCTAATCCGCACGGATTTCAGTACAGCACGGATTTCATTCTTCAAGCTACGAAAAGAGAAGCTCTTCTCTCAGAAAATACCGGCTCCTCCTTGCTCAACTTAAAAAGTGTAATTACTAGTTTAGCCCTTAGTTAACCCTAATGTATCCTCCCTAATTTTCACTATAAATACCCCATTAGTCTAATTAGAGGAGCATGTTCTTCTTATCAATAATTAGTGTAGTTAATATCAATCAAATCTCTCTTCAATATTGTAATCAAGTATTAATCAAGTTTTAATCCAAGTTTTAGTTCTTTAATCTCTCTCTTGTTCTTCCTTTATTTTGGGTAATTGAAGATTATTTGGGTTATTATTGGGAGATTGACAACCTCTCAATCTAGGATTCAAGTACTTCTATTATTCTTGCTTTATTATTGGAATCATTAGTAGGTATAATCTATTAATCCCTTTTTAATTATTGTTAATTACTTTCATTTATTCATCATGTTTCATATTGTTGGTATGATTGACAACCTTGCTAGCATGATCAACATGATAATGAGTGAGTAGTCTCTTAGCTAGGGTTTAATGGGTGATTAGGGAAACCAACATGGGGAATGATTCATGCTTAAATCAATATGCTTTCATATCTTATTTGCTTGCTTGTTTTGATCTTAATACATGCACATGTTATATTTGATGAAATGCTAAGCCTATGAATCCTTGCATTTACTATCATCTTCTATCTTTTCAATGAGACTTGTAAGACATAACCCAACTCGAGTCTTGTTAGACCATGCATGTGTTGAGTAGGAAAGATTAAGTCGACTTGTAGGTGTTGTACAATCTAATCGATTCGGCTCCGGGACCCAAACTTTCCTAGGATTGTAAGATATAACCCAACTCAATCCATCACAACAATAATTGCTTGCTTATAATTTGAGATCATGTTTGTATGATCATATCCCATGATTCCCCTATGAACCCATGACACCCTAGTGCTTTTAATCAATTGTTTACACCCCTTTTTATTCATCTTGCTTGTTTATTTTCATTGTTATTCTAGTTTAGTAACCTTCTACATCAACCCAATTTGTGACACCCCTAGACACTACTAGTTACAATAGAATTCTCATTTCAATACCCGTCCCTTGGGATCCGACCTTTACTTGCCTCTTTACTAATTGTAGAGTTGTTTGTGAAGTATAAATTGTATTTTGTATCGACCATTGACCAACGACCACATATACTTAATTGTGAACACGAAATGGCCTCGATCAAAAATGGCGCCGTTGCCGGGGACGGTGTTTAATTGATTTAAGATTTCTTTTATTGTTATTAGTTGTGTCTTTTTCACCTTGGGGAAGTAAAACTCCTCAAGGTTTGCTCTAATCGTTTTCGAGTTGTTTGATATTTTGCGAGAATGGACTTCATAGATTGTTTTGTAGAGGACCACTTGAGTATCCCTTACTTCAAGGATCCCATGCAAGCATTAGAGGCCTTAGAAGCAAGTAAGGCTAAGAGCATGTATTGGGAGTTGGAGGTGGATCTCTTTGAGGCCGCTCTAGCTAACAAGGAACTTACTCATGCACAATCCGAGTTAGTTCATAATATTCTAGTGGAAGCATGTCAACCCATAGAGGATGAGCAATCCATCCTAGAGGATATTCTACAAACTCAAGAGCAAGAGGAACCCATCATGGAATTCGAATATGATGAGGTTCATGAAAGTGAAGAAGAGTATGTCATGAGAATGGAATGTTTAATGGAGATGGAGCAAATTCTCAATGAAACTCCAAAGGAGGAAAGTGAGGTACAAACTCCTACTTTGAAACCCCTTCCCCCAAATTTGAAATATGCTTATCTTGATGAATCAAAGACCAAACCCGTGATTGTTAATGATAGACTTGATGATGACCAATTGGGAAAATTACTTAATGTGTTGAAACAACATGAGAAGGCTATAGGTTATAGTCTAGATGACCTTAAGGGGATAAGTCCCAACTTTTTCATGCATAGGATTCATCTAGAGGACGACCATAGACCTACCATTCAACCCCAAAGAAGATTGAACCCCCCACATGCAAGAAGTTGTCAAAGGAGAAGTCATGAAATTACTTGATGCGGGAATCATATATCCCATATCGGATTCTTTGTGGGTTAGCCCCGTTCAAGTGGTACCTAAGAAAGGAGGTACCACGGTAGTGACGAATGAAAAGAATGAATTAATACCCACAAGAATGATCACCGGTTGGCGTATGTGCATAGACTACCGGAAATTAAACTCCGCAACAAGGAAAGATCACTTCCCCTTACCATTCATTGACCAAATGCTTGAGAGGTTAGCCTCTAACAAATTCTTTTGTTACCTTGACGGGTATTCGGGATTCTTCCAAATCCCTATACACCCGGATGACCAACATAAGACCACCTTCACATACCCCTATGGCACTTTTGCATATAGAAGGATGCCTTTTGGATTATGTAATGCCCCCGCTACTTTCCAAAGATGCATGATGAGTGTCTTCTCCGATTACCTAGAGACCATAATGGAAGTTTTTATGGATGATTTTAGTGTTTATAGAAAGGACTTTGACTCATGTTTGCATAATATTTCTCTTGTATTGCAAAAATGTGAAGATGTTAGTCTTGTTTTAAATTGGGAAAAGTGTCATTTCATGGTCAATGAAGGAATTGTTTTGGGTCACTTGATTTCGGAAAAGGGCATCGAGGTCGATAAAGCTAAAGTTGAGGTGATAGAGAAACTCCCACCTCCCGTGAATGTTAGAGGGGTGAGAAGTTTTCTCGGTCACGCGGGTTTTTATCGTCGTTTCATAAAAGATTTTTCGAAAATAGCAAAACCCCTCACTCAACTTTTGCTTAAAGATGCCCAATTCCAATTCTTGACGAGTGTGTTGAAGCTTTTAATAAAATCAAAGAAGCATTGATCTCGGCACCAATCATCCAACCCCCAAATTGGGAGTTACCTTTCGAGATTATGTGTGACGCTAGCAACTACGCCGTTGGAGCGGTTCTTGGCCAACGGGTAGGGAGAGCTCTTCATGCCATCTATTACATAAGCAAAACCCTCGACCCTTCTCAAGTGAATTACGATACAACCGAAAAGGAGCTTCTTGCCATTGTTTATGCTTTGGATAAATTCCGTTCCTACTTGCTTGGATCCAAGGTGATTGTATTTTCGGATCACCGTGCTCTCCGACATCTCTTGATAAAGAAGGAGGCAAAACCAAGATTGTTGTGATGGATTTTGCTTCTTCAAGAATTTGACTTGGAGATAAGAGACAAGAAAGGAGCCGAGAATGTAGTAGCGGATCACTTGTCAAGAATCCGGTTTCATGATGAAAATGGAGAAACCCCGATCAATGACTCATTCCCCGACGATATTTTGATGGCTATTCAAACTCAACTTGAAAGGCACATCACCCCATGGTTTGCCGATTACGCCAATTATATTGTTGGAAAGGTGCTCCCTCCAAACTTGAACCACAACCAAAGGAAGAGATTCCTATTCGAAGTGAAGAGGTACTTTTGGGATGACCCAAACCTCTACAAGGATTGTAGTGATGGACTCTACCGGAGGTGCATCCCTCAATGGGAAATCCAAGGAATCTTGGAAGGATGTCATTTATGACCCTACGGTGGGCACCATGGAGCAAGAAGAACCGTTGCAAAAATTCTCCAATCGGGCTTCTATTGGCCCACAATGTTTCAAGATACAAGAGAATTCATCATTCATTGTGATGCTTGTCAAAGAACGGGCAATATATATTGGAGAAACGAAATGCCACAAAGGGGCATTCTAGAGGTGGAGATTTTCGATGTTTGGGTAATTGACTACCAAGGACCCTTTGTGACATCCAATGGGAACAAGTACATCCTTGTGGCCGTAGATTATGTTTCAAAGTGGGTGGAGGCAATTGCCACCCCAAATGATGATGCGAAAACGGTCACCATGCTTTTCAAGAAGATAATTTTCCCACGATTTGGAGTTCCTAGAGCTATCATTAGTGATGGAGGAACACATTTCCATGAGAAGAAGCTTGCATCCCTTTTGACCAAATACGGTGTTCAACATCGAACCGGCTTGGGATATCATCCTCAAACAAGCGGTCAAGTGGAAATTTCAAATAGAGAGATCAAACAAATCCTTGAAAAAGTTGTGAACAAGACTCGGAAAGATTGGAGCACAAAGCTTGATGATGCTCTTTGGGCTTATAGGACGGCCTATAAGACTCCCATTGGTGCCTCCCCCTACAAGCTTGTATATGGAAAAGCATGTCATTTGCCAATCGAATTGGAGTACAAAGCCTATTGGGCAATCCGAGCACTCAATTTTGATCTCAAATTGAGCGGTCAAAAGAGGATGATCCAAATCCAAGAGTTGGAGGAATTCCGACTACAATCTTATGAGAATGCAAAGATTTACAAAGAAAGAACAAAATTGCTTCATGATAAGAGAATTCGACAAAAGGCCTTGCACAAGGGAGACAAAGTCCTTCTATTCAACTCCCGCTACCGACTCTTTCCGGGAAAATTGAACTCTAGATGGATGGGTCCCTATTTGATAACCGAAGTTGGAAAATATGGAGATTTCGAACTCAAGGCGGAAGATGGAAGCAAGTTCAAGGTAAATGGTCAAAGGTTGAAGCCATACTATGAAGGAGCATTTGTTGGAGAGGTCGAGGCTACCTACCTCGGGCCTCCTCCCCCTTGAAAGGACCATCTAAGGGAGAGTTTGGTGGAGTCCTCCCTAAACCACCATTTGTAAATATACTAACCCTCTAACTTGTATTTATTATTGCTTTTATTTTAATAAATGTCATAAACTCTTTTCATGAGCGTAAGTGAGGGAGGGTTACTAACAAGTTTTTGAATGAAGGAAGGAGCAAATTCCTAAGTGTGGGGATGCATTGAAAGAAAGAAGAAAATGTCAAAGCTCGCGACCAGAATCCGAGCGGATTCCGGGAATCCGGCCGTCTTGGCCGAATCCGGACGTCTAGGAAAGAAACCGCACGTCCAGCCGTGTCGAAAAAATTGAAGGTTTCTGGGCTGTTTGAAAATCCGAGCGTCCTATGGAAGAAGACGCCCGTCTGGTTGAAACCGGCCGGATTTGTGGAAAGACGCTCGTCTCTCCGCTTTGTGCATTTCAAGAAAAATCTCATCTTTGAAATCCGCCCGTCTTCGAAAGAGACGCCCGTCCCACCATGAAGGAATCCGAGCGTCTTATTCTCGGGACGCCCGTCTTGTGGCGACAAAAATTTTTGGAATTTCACTCGTGGCGAGAATCCGGCGTATTGCCCGAGAATCCGCCCGTCTCGTGAAGGAGGAATCCGAGCGTCTTCCCTCCGAATCCGCTCGTCTCTCCCCACTATTTCTCGACCCGACTTTTTCCAATTAAAACACACCCCACCACCCATATAATGCCACATCACTATTCCTTCCACTTACCCTATAAATCTCACCTCCTTATGACTCCCATACATATCTAAATCACTCTCTTCACCCACAAAATTAAAAATCCCCAAATTTTCTAGGGTTTCCAATTCTCAATCAACAAGGAACATCCCTAGGAAATCTTCAAATCAAAAGAACCCAACAAAAGAAGCAAGAATGGCACCAAGGAGATCCTCCTTTAGAAGTGCAAGAAGACCAAGGATGGTAGGAAGTTCCTCTACCTCACATCTCAACACCATTAGAAGGGAGCATGTAGAGATTGTAGACCTCACAAGGCTCGATGATTTCTCGAATGTTGAATTCCTTGATGATGTGCAGTGATTGGTCTTCCATCGACTCTTAAGTAAGAATATTCTTCCCACTAAATTTCTTTGTCATGATACCTTAAGAAAGCTTGGAATCTTTCACCAAGTAGAAGCACTCTTTGAGGTTTTTGGTCTTTCGACTCTCTTTCGCATGTATGAACCAACCTATCGGTCCCTTGTGCTAGAATTCTTAAGCTTTTTGAGAATCACAACCTTGAACAAGACTATTTGCATAGAGTTTAGGTTGGAGAATGTCTCTAGAATGATGACCCTTGTCGAGTTTGCCAATGTGTTCGGACTTGATGTTTCGCCTACCCGAACATCAAAGCCCAAAAAGTATAATGTTGCACCATTGTGGAGGGCCATGACGGGCCGGGATTTCATTCTTACCAAAGAGTGTCTTGCTTTTCACATCCAAAACCCGATCTTGAGGCTTACATATAGATTTCTTTCGGGTACTCTTTTCGCCTGCCGTGATCCGGCCATTGTCAACCAATTGGACCTTGTATTTATGGAATCATACCTCAACATTCAAGGGAGAGATGGGTATCAATTCAATGCACCTCTAGTTATGCTAGAGAAATGGGCAAAGTTTCGAAATGGGAATGATGATGGAATGAGGCACATAGTGAATGGTGGACTCATAACTAGACTTGCAAAGCACTTCAACCCAAGGTTCAATGAGAACAATGAGTACACTCCACTTGCGGGGAACACGAGAATTAATGAAGATCTCCTTATCGTCCAACACCATTGGATAACCCTTGAGGGGGTTGATAAGAGGATAAAGTGGTTGACAAAAGGGAGCGATCCACTCTATCTCCCAATGCATGATCTACCTCGGGTCTCCCCAAGAAGAGGAAGCTTGTCCCCAATGCCCTCCTACCTCATCCCAAGTCAAAAAAGGCAAACTCCACCTCCACAAAATCCACCACCACAACAAGAACAACAAACTCAAAATGAAAGGATAAAAGTGCCTCCTTACCCCTTTCTCTACCAACCATACAACCACCCAAATCCCTTCATCCTCCCCCGTGACGACTTTGTCACGGGAATCTTGCAAGATTTACACTACCGTCAATATGAGACCTCCGTGGACACTTATTATTCTCTTTACCCCCAATACTATGAGATGGCTCAAAAAGGACGGATTAGTGAGGAAGGAACTTTCCCCTCATGGGCTCAAATGGAATTGCTTTTTCCTAACTCGGAGAAGGCTAATGAAGGGGCGAACGGTCGCAAAGGGGAAGAAAGTGGGGATTCTTGTGGAGGTGATACGGTGAAGCTTGAGAGTGAAGATGAATTCATGGATCCAAGTTTAAGTGATGCTTCAAAGGATATTTGGGATACCGATATTGAAGGAGATGATGCCGATATCTAGGAGACTACTTCATAGCTAGGTGGAGCGGGCAAGAGGCACCCACCTTTGTTCAAGTGAAGTTTTCTCATCTCTCCTCTTTATCTTTATTTTTCATGAAAAGAGCTTTGTATCTTGTTTCTTTGTACTTTATTTCATCTTGATCATTTGTTGGTTTAGTCCTAGCAACATTAAAGGACTCACACCTCGGTACCATTGAGTTGTTCTTTTTTGTTCCCATTTGTAAAATCCAAAATGACAATCTAGTTTCATGCATAGCATAGTGTGTGCATGAACTACCCCAATGCTTTGACATTAGCAATAGTGTCTTATTTGGTTTGGGGAAGTTAATGCATACACAACGGGAGGTAATCTAAATTATCCTCTCCGTCATAACAAAAACCATGCATCATGTAGTATAGCTTAGTGTAGAATTGCATTTAGTATAGAAATCATGCATCATCTTTGCATAATTTCCATCATTTTGGCCATTGAGGACAATGCCCATATTAGTGTGGGGATGGGAATTCTAACACTTAACTTTTATTCAAAAACCATAAAAATTGAAAATTTTCAAAAATCATAAAAATTGAAAAACCAAAAACAAGTTCATTTCCTTTGTATATATTGTCTTCTATATATTGTGTTTCTTTATCCTTGTTCACTTTGATTGACTACGCCACATCCGAGACATGAGGATATTGAAGACCGCATGGTATGATCTTTCCAATCTCCTTTTTTCCTCTTTATGTTAATGACTATGTGGCTTTATTTTGATTGATGCGGTAAAACAATGTGAACTTAGGATTGCATTTAGTTTATATGCCATATTAGTTGGTAGAATCATTTGCATTAGGATGTGTATATGTTAGTTGCATCATGGCATGTAGTTTGCATGTTAGAAAAATTTTGTGAAACCATCTATTTGGGAAGCTTGACAAGTGTATATAGGCCCTAGTAGATGCTTTTTATTCTTAAGACTTTTCTTGTTAGAATGCTTGTAAAACACCCTAGGATGTGTCATGCTAGTATCCTTTGACCCATGGTTTAAGGCCTAGTCAAGAGTACCTTGTGGTGTGATAACTCCTTGGCTACCGTTTATTCCAAGGTGACCCTTGAAACCATGCACCCATACATCCATCATTCATCCATGTTCTACCATACATTTTTGTCATCAAAGGGAATGGGCACAAAAAGAAATCAATTTGAGTTCAAAGAAATGAAAAGTGAAAGAAAGTTTGCAAAAATGCATCAAAAGAAAAGAGGAGCAAAAATAGAACTCCTAAGCTTCAAATACAAGGCACCCTCGTTACTAATTGGGGTGACTTTGAAAATGTTCAAAAAGAAATGCAAAAAGTTGTCAAGTGTTGAAAAGCCAAAAATCAAAAAGAAATGGCAAGAAAGTGTTCTCAAATGTCAAATGCCAAATGAAATTGGGGAAAAAAAAACAAAAACAAAAGCAAACTCCCAAAGTGAAACTCAAATATCTATTGATCCCTTTTATCCATCGTATCCATTTTTGTGCATGGTAGAGAGGGGACGACCCTTCTTCTTGTCTAGGCAAGAGGGGGAATTCCGCGATCCTCCAGTGTTTCTAACACCATAGGGAGTCTATTCTTGACGAAAGCATTTAACGATTGAGGACAAAGGTACCCTAGCTTGACACAACTTGGAGGTGATTTATTGGTATCCTTCTAGGCTTAGTAGTTTGAACAAATTGCATCTATGAAGGATTGTGTACCCTTGAATTGCTTCCCTTGTAGATAATTTCCGCCACTTAGATGAGGAAAGTGGCTATTCTTTTTGTAGATGCATCCATTATGTGATTTTATGTGCTTTAATGTTTGGATGTGTCGCCATTTTGGCAAGACCCACCTTGCCTTGCAAGAAGGCATCCTACCTCATGGTTGTCTTGTTGTGAGTTGAAGGGGCGGAGTGAGACCCGCTAATTGTCTCATATCGGCTATTATTATTAGGATAGGTTAGTTTTGGTCCTAGTCTTTGTCACCTCTTTACTCGGGACGAGCAAAGGTTCGGTTTGGGGATATTTGATGTGACCATAATTGGCGCATATTTAGCCCCCGAATTACCATTGTTTCCATGCTTTTTAGTGCCTATTTGGGTCATTTCTTATCTTTAGTTCTTTGTTTTGCATATTCTTTGAGATTTTGATCCCATGGTAGGAAAGGAGTAAGAATCTTGCATTTTCATGGCAAAACGAGGCTAAATTGATTGTATTCAATGACCAAGCATCAAGAAGAGACAAGACTAGAAGGCCTTTGTACATATCATAGTAGAAGAGCAATGTTGAGAAAGGATCCTTGCGTCCCCAAGGAAATCCCCAAGGAATTTATGAAGAAAAGGGAAGAAAAAGAAGAAGAATTGACGCTGACCAACAATCCGAACGGATTGCAGATAATCCGTCCGTCCAGCCTCAACAATCCGAGCGTCCCTACTTGGAATCCGCTCGGATTCCCCCTCAACAATCCGAGCGTCCCTCTCCCGAATCCGCTCGGATTGCCCAGCCCAAATCCGGCCGTCCCGACTCTAATCCGCACGGATTTCAGTACAGCACGGATTTCATTCTTCAAGCTACGAAAAGAGAAGCTCTTCTCTCAGAAAATACCGGCTCCTCCTTGCTCAACTTAAAAAGTGTAATTACTAGTTTAGCCCTTAGTTAACCCTAATGCATCCTCCCTAATTTTCACTATAAATACCCCATTAGTCTAATTAGAGGAGCATGTTCTTCTTATCAATAATTAGTGTAGTTAATATCAATCAAATCTCTCTTCAATATTGTAATCAAGTATTAATCAAGTTTTAATCCAAGTTTTAGTTCTTTAATCTCTCTCTTGTTCTTCCTTTATTTTGGGTAATTGAAGATTATTTGGGTTATTATTGGGAGATTGACAACCTCTCAATCTAGGATTCAAGTACTTCTATTATTCTTGCTTTATTATTGGAATCATTAGTAGGTATAATCTATTAATCCCTTTTTAATTATTGTTAATTACTTTCATTTATTCATCATGTTTCATATTGTTGGTATGATTGACAACCTTGCTAGCATGATCAACATGATAATGAGTGAGTAGTCTCTTAGCTAGGGTTTAATGGGTGATTAGGGAAACCAACATGGGGAATGATTCATGCTTAAATCAATATGCTTTCATATCTTATTTGCTTGCTTGTTTTGATCTTAATACATGCACATGTTATATTTGATGAAATGCTAAGCCTATGAATCCTTGCATTTACTATCATCTTCTATCTTTTCAATGAGACTTGTAAGACATAACCCAACTCGAGTCTTGTTAGACCATGCATGTGTTGAGTAGGAAAGATTAAGTCGACTTGTAGGTGTTGTACAATCTAATCGATTCGGCTCAGGGACCCAAACTTTCCTAGGATTGTAAGATATAACCCAACTCAATCCATCACAACAATAATTGCTTGCTTATAATTTGAGATCATGTTTGTATGATCATATCCCATGATTCCCCTATGAACCC
Source organism: Silene latifolia (assembly GCF_048544455.1). Taxonomy (NCBI): domain Eukaryota; kingdom Viridiplantae; phylum Streptophyta; class Magnoliopsida; order Caryophyllales; family Caryophyllaceae; genus Silene; species Silene latifolia. The sequence goes on along the minus strand of NC_133527.1, from coordinate 113,491,050 downwards.
ATGACACCCTAGTGCTTTTAATCAATTGTTTACACCCCTTTTTATTCATCTTGCTTATTTATTTTCATTGTTATTCTAGTTTAGTAACCTTCTACATCAACCCAATTTGTGACACCCCTAGACACTACTAGTTACAATAGAATTCTCATTTCAATACCCGTCCCTTGGGATCCGACCTTTACTTGCCTCTTTACTAATTGTAGAGTTGTTTGTGAAGTATAAATTGTATTTTGTATCGACCATTGACCAACGACCACATATACTTAATTGTGAACACGAAATGGCCTCGATCAAAAATGGCGCCGTTGCCGGGGACGGTGTTTAATTGATTTAAGATTTCTTTTATTGTTATTAGTTGTGTCTTTTTCACCTTGGGGAAGTAAAACTCCTCAAGGTTTGCTCTAATCGTTTTCGAGTTGTTTGATATTTTGCGAGAATGGACTTCATAGATTGTTTTGTAGAGGACCACTTGAGTATCCCTTACTTCAAGGATCCCATGCAAGCATTAGAGGCCTTAGAAGCAAGTAAGGCTAAGAGCATGTATTGGGAGTTGGAGGTGGATCTCTTTGAGGCCGCTCTAGCTAACAAGGAACTTACTCATGCACAATCCGAGTTAGTTCATAATATTCTAGTGGAAGCATGTCAACCCATAGAGGATGAGCAATCCATCCTAGAGGATATTCTACAAACTCAAGAGCAAGAGGAACCCATCATGGAATTCGAATATGATGAGGTTCATGAAAGTGAAGAAGAGTATGTCATGAGAATGGAATGTTTAATGGAGATGGAGCAAATTCTCAATGAAACTCCAAAGGAGGAAAGTGAGGTACAAAGTCCTACTTTGAAACCCCTTCCCCCAAATTTGAAATATGCTTATCTTGATGAATCAAAGACCAAACCCGTGATTGTTAATGATAGACTTGATGATGACCAATTGGGAAAATTACTTAATGTGTTGAAACAACATGAGAAGGCTATAGGTTATAGTCTAGATGACCTTAAGGGGATAAGTCCCAACTTTTTCATGCATAGGATTCATCTAGAGGACGACCATAGACCTACCATTCAACCCCAAAGAAGATTGAACCCCCACATGCAAGAAGTTATCAAAGGAGAAGTCATGAAATTACTTGATGCGGGAATCATATATCCCATATCGGATTCTTTGTGGGTTAGCCCCTTTCAAGTGGTACCTAAGAAAGGAGGTACCACGGTAGTGACGAATGAAAAGAATGAATTAATACCCACAAGAATGATCACCGGTTGGCGTATGTGCATAGACTACCGGAAATTAAACTCCGCAACAAGGAAAGATCACTTCCCCTTACCATTCATTGACCAAATGCTTGAGAGGTTAGCCTCTAACAAATTCTTTTGTTACCTTGACGGGTATTCGGGATTCTTCCAAATCCCTATACACCCGGATGACCAACATAAGACCACCTTCACATACCTCTATGGCACTTTTGCATATAGAAGGATGCCTTTTGGATTATGTAATGCCCCCGCTACTTTCCAAAGATGCATGATGAGTGTCTTCTCCGATTACCTAGAGACCATAATGGAAGTTTTTATGGATGATTTTAGTGTTTATAGAAAGGACTTTGACTCATGTTTGCATAATCTTTCTCTTGTATTGCAAAAATGTGAAGATGTTAGTCTTGTTTTAAATTGGGAAAAGTGTCATTTCATGGTCAATGAAGGAATTGTTTTGGGTCACTTGATTTCGGAAAAGGGCATCGAGGTCGATAAAGCTAAAGTTGAGGTGATAGAGAAACTCCCACCTCCCGTGAATGTTAGAGGGGTGAGAAGTTTTCTCGGTCACGCGGGTTTTTATCGTCGTTTCATAAAAGATTTTTCGAAAATAGCAAAACCCCTCACTCAACTTTTGCTTAAAGATGCCCAATTCCAATTCTTGACGAGTGTGTTGAAGCTTTTAATAAAATCAAAGAAGCATTGATCTCGGCACCAATCATCCAACCCCCAAATTGGGAGTTACCTTTCGAGATTATGTGTGACGCTAGCAACTACGCCGTTGGAGCGGTTCTTGGCCAACGGGTAGGGAGAGCTCTTCATGCCATCTATTACATAAGCAAAACCCTCGACCCTTCTCAAGTGAATTACGATACAACCGAAAAGGAGCTTCTTGCCATTGTTTATGCTTTGGATAAATTTCGTTCCTACTTGCTTGGATCCAAGGTGATTGTATTTTCGGATCACCGTGCTCTCCGACATCTCTTGATAAAGAAGGAGGCAAAACCAAGATTGTTGAGATGGATTTTGCTTCTTCAAGAATTTGACTTGGAGATAAGAGACAAGAAAGGAGCCGAGAATGTAGTAGCGGATCACTTGTCAAGAATCCGGTTTCATGATGAAAATGGAGAAACCCCGATCAATGACTCATTCCCCGACGATATTTTGATGGCTATTCAAACTCAACTTGAAAGGCACATCACCCCATGGTTTGCCGATTACGCCAATTATATTGTTGGAAAGGTGCTCCCTCCAAACTTGAACCACAACCAAAGGAAGAGATTCCTATTCGAAGTGAAGAGGTACTTTTGGGATGACCCAAACCTCTACAAGGATTGTAGTGATGGACTCTACCGGAGGTGCATCCCTCAATGGGAAATCCAAGGAATCTTGGAAGGATGTCATTCATGACCCTACGGTGGGCACCATGGAGCAAGAAGAACCGTTGCAAAAATTCTCCAATCGGGCTTCTATTGGCCCACAATGTTTCAAGATACAAGAGAATTCATCATTCATTGTGATGCTTGTCAAAGAACGGGCAATATATATTGGAGAAACGAAATGCCACAAAGGGGCATTCTAGAGGTGGAGATTTTCGATGTTTGGGAAATTGACTACCAAGGACCCTTTGTGACATCCAATGGGAACAAGTACATCCTTGTGGCCGTAGATTATGTTTCAAAGTGGGTGGAGGCAATTGCCACCCCAAATGATGATGCGAAAACGGTCACCAAGCTTTTCAAGAAGATAATTTTCCCACGATTTGGAGTTCCTAGAGCTATCATTAGTGATGGAGGAACACATTTCCATGAGAAGAAGCTTGCATCCCTTTTGACCAAATATGGTGTTCAACATCGAACCGGCTTGGGATATCATCCTCAAACAAGCGGTCAAGTGGAAATTTCAAATAGAGAGATCAAACAAATCCTTGAAAAAGTTGTGAACAAGACTCGGAAAGATTGGAGCACAAAGCTTGATGATGCTCTTTGGGCTTATAGGACGGCCTATAAGACTCCCATTGGTGCCTCCCCTACAAGCTTGTATATGGAAAAGCATGTCATTTGCCAATCGAATTGGAGTACAAAGCCTATTGGGCAATCCGAGCACTCAATCTTGATCTCAAATTGAGCGGTCAAAAGAGGATGATCCAAATCCAAGAGTTGGAGGAATTCCGACTACAATCTTATGAGAATGCAAAGATTTACAAAGAAAGAACAAAATTGCTTCATGATAAGAGAATTCGACAAAAGGCCTTGCACAAGGGAGACAAAGTCCTTCTATTCAACTCCCGCTACCGACTCTTTCCGGGAAAATTGAACTCTAGATGGATGGGTCCCTATGTGATAACCGAAGTTGGAAAATATGGAGATTTCGAACTCAAGGCGGAAGATGGAAGCAAGTTCAAGGTAAATGGTCAAAGGTTGAAGCCATACTATGAAGGAGCATTTGTTGGAGAGGTCGAGGCTACCTACCTCGGGCCTCCTCCCCCTTGAAAGGACCATCTAAGGGAGAGTTTGGTGGAGTCCTCCCTAAACCACCATTTGTAAATATACTAACCCTCTAACTTGTATTTATTATTGCTTTTATTTTAATAAATGTCATAAACTCTTTTCATGAGCGTAAGTGAGGGAGGGTTACTAACAAGTTTTTGAATGAAGGAAGGAGCAAATTCCTAAGTGTGGGGATGCATTGAAAGAAAGAAGAAAATGTCAAAGCTCGCAGCCAGAATCCGGCCGTCTTGGCCGAATCCGGACGTCTAGGAAAGAAACCGCACGTCCAGCCGTGTCGAAAAAATTGAAGGTTTCTGGGCTGTTTGAAAATCCGAGCGTCCTATGGAAGAAGACGCCCGTCTGGTTGAAACCGGCCGGATTTGTGGAAAGACGCTCGTCTCTCCGCCTGTGCATTTCAAGAAAAATCTCTGTACTGAAATCCGCCCGTCTTCTTGAAAGAGACGCCCGTCCCACCATGAAGGAATCCGAGCGTCTTATTCTCGGGACGCCCGTCTTGTGGCGACAAAAATTTTTGGAATTTCACTCTGTGGCAGAATCCGGGCGTATTGCCCAGAATCCGCCCGTCTCGTGAAGGAGGAATCCGAGCGTCTTCCCTCCGAATCCGCTCGTCTCTCCCCACTATTTCTCGACCCGACTTTTTCCAATTAAAACACACCCCACCACCCATATAATGCCACATCACTATTCCTTCCACTTACCCTATAAATCTCACCTCCTTATGACTCCCATACATATCTAAATCACTCTCTTCACCCACAAAATTAAAAATCCCCAAATTTTCTAGGGTTTCCAATTCTCAATCAACAAGGAACATCCCTAGCAAATCTTCAAATCAAAAGAACCCAACAAAAGAAGCAAGAATGGCACCAAGGAGATCCTCCTTTAGAAGTGCAAGAAGACCAAGGATGGTAGGAAGTTCCTCTACCTCACATCTCAACACCATTAGAAGGGAGCATGTAGAGATTGTAGACCTCACAAGGCTCGATGATTTCTCGAATGTTGAATTCCTTGATGATGTGCAGCGATTGGTCTTCCATCGACTCTTAAGTAAGAATATTCTTCCCACTAAATTTCTTTGTCATGATACCTTAAGAAAGCTTGGAATCTTTCACCAAGTAGAAGCACTCTTTGAGGTTTTTGGTCTTTCGACTCTCTTTCGCATGTATGAACCAACCTATCGGTCCCTTGTGCTAGAATTCTTAAGCTTTTTGAGAATCACAACCTTGAACAAGACTATTTGCATAGAGTTTAGGTTGGAGAATGTCTCTAGAATGATGACCCTTGTCGAGTTTGCCAATGTGTTCGGACTTGATGTTTCGCCTACCCGAACATCAAAGCCCAAAAAGTATAATGTTGCACCATTGTGGAGGGCCATGACGGGCCGGGATTTCATTCTTACCAAAGAGTGTCTTGCTTTTCACATCCAAAACCCGATCTTGAGGCTTACATATAGATTTCTTTCGGGTACTCTTTTCGCCCGCCGTGATCCGGCCATTGTCAACCAATTGGACCTTGTATTTATGGAATCATACCTCAACATTCAAGGGAGAGATGGGTATCAATTCAATGCACCTCTAGTTATGCTAGAGAAATGGGCAAAGTTTCGAAATGGGAATGATGATGGAATGAAGCACATAGTGAATGGTGGACTCATAACTAGACTTGCAAAGCACTTCAACCCAAGGTTCAATGAGAACAATGAGTACACTCCACTTGCGGGGAACACGAGAATTAATGAAGATCTCCTTATCGTCCAACACCATTGGATAACCCTTGAGGGGGTTGATAAGAGGATAAAGTGGTTGACAAAAGGGAGCGATCCACTCTATCTCCCAATGCATGATCTACCTCGGGTCTCCCCAAGAAGAGGAAGCTTGTCCCCAATGCCCTCCTACCTCATCCCAAGTCAAAAAGGGCAAACTCCACCTCCACAAAATCCACCACCACAACAAGAACAACAAACTCAAAATGAAAGGATAAAAGTGCCTCCTTACCCCTTTCTCTACCAACCATACAACCACCCAAATCCCTTCATCCTCCCCCGTGACGACTTTGTCACGGGAATCTTGCAAGATTTACACTACCGTCAATATGAGACCTCCGTGGACACTTATTATGCTCTTTACCCCCAATACTATGAGATGGCTCAAAAAGGACGGATTAGTGAGGAAGGAACTTTCCCCTCATGGGCTCAAATGGAATTGCTTTTTCCTAACTCGGAGAAGGCTAATGAAGGGGCGAACGGTCGCAAAGGGGAAGAAAGTGGGGATTCTTGTGGAGGTGATACGGTGAAGCTTGAGAGTGAAGATGAATTCATGGATCCAAGTTTAAGTGATGCTTCAAAGGATATTTGGGATACCGATATTGAAGGAGATGATGCCGATATCTAGGAGACTACTTCATAGCTAGGTGGAGCGGGCAAGAGGCACCCACCTTTGTTCAAGTGAAGTTTTCTCATCTCTCCTCTTTATCTTTATTTTTCATGAAAAGAGCTTTGTATCTTGTTTCTTTGTACTTTATTTCATCTTGATCATTTGTTGGTTTAGTCCTAGCAACATTAAAGGACTCACACCTCGGTACCATTGAGTTGTTCTTTTTTGTTCCCATTTGTAAAATCCAAAATGACAATCTAGTTTCATGCATAGCATAGTGTGTGCATGAACTACCCCAATGCTTTGACATTAGCAATAGTGTCTTATTTGGTTTGGGGAAGTTAATGCATACACAACGGGAGGTAATCTAAATTATCCTCTCCGTCATAACAAAAACCATGCATCATGTAGTATAGCTTAGTGTAGAATTGCATTTAGTATAGAAATCATGCATCATCTTTGCATAATTTCCATCATTTTGGCCATTGAGGACAATGCCCATATTAGTGTGGGGATGGGAATTCTAACACTTAACTTTTATTCAAAAACCATAAAAATTGAAAATTTTCAAAAATCATAAAAATTGAAAAAATTGAAAAACCAAAAACAAGTTCATTTCCTTTGTATATATTGTCTTCTATATATTGTGTTTCTTTATCCTTGTTCACTTTGATTGACTACGCCACATCCGAGACATGAGGATATTGAAGACCGCATGGTATGATCTTTCCAATCTCCTTTTTTTCCTCTTTATGTTAATGACTATGTGGCTTTATTTTGATTGATGCGGTAAAACAATGTGAACTTAGGATTTCATTTAGTTTATATGCCATATTAGTTGGTAGAATCATTTGCATTAGGATGTGTATATGTTAGTTGCATCATGGCATGTAGTTTGCATGTTAGAAAAATTTTGTGAAACCATCTATTTGGGAAGCTTGACAAGTGTATATAGGCCCTAGTAGATGCTTTTTATTCTTAAGACTTTTCTTGTTAGAATGCTTGTAAAACACCCTAGGATGTGTCATGCTAGTATCCTTTGACCCATGGTTTAAGGCCTAGTCAAGAGTACCTTGTGGTGTGATAACTCCTTGGCTACCGTTTATTCCAAGGTGACCCTTGAAACCATGCACCCATACATCCATCATTCATCCATGTTCTACCATACATTTTTGTCATCAAAGGGAATGGGCACAAAAAGAAATCAATTTGAGTTCAAAGAAATGAAAAGTGAAAGAAAGTTTGCAAAAATGCATCAAAAGAAAAGAGGAGCAAAAATAGAACTCCTAAGCTTCAAATACAAGGCACCCTCGTTACTAATTGGGGTGACTTTGAAAATGTTCAAAAAGAAATGCAAAAAGTTGTCAAGTGTTGAAAAGCCAAAAATCAAAAAGAAATGGCAAGAAAGTGTTCTCAAATGTCAAATGCCAAATGAAATTGGGGAAAAAAAAAACAAAAACAAAAGCAAACTCCCAAAGTGAAACTCAAATATCTATTGATCCCTTTTATCCATCGTATCCATTTTTGTGCATGGTAGAGAGGGGACGACCCTTCTTCTTGTCTAGGCAAGAGGGGGAATTCGCGATCCTCCAGTGTTCTAACACCATAGGGAGTCTATTCTTGACGAAAGCATTTAACGATTGAGGACAAAGGTACCCTAGCTTGACACAACTTGGAGGTGATTTATTGGTATCCTTCTAGGCTTAGTAGTTTGAACAAATTGCATCTATGAAGGATTGTGTACCCTTGAATTGCTTCCCTTGTAGATAATTTCCGCCACTTAGATGAGGAAAGTGGCTATTCTTTTTGTAGATGCATCCATTATGTGATTTTATGTGCTTTAATGTTTGGATGTGTCGCCATTTTGGCAAGACCCACCTTGCCTTGCAAGAAGGCATCCTACCTCATGGTTGTCTTGTTGTGAGTTGAAGGGGCGGAGTGAGACCCGCTAATTGTCTCATATCGGCTATTATTATTAGGATAGGTTAGTTTTGGTCCTAGTCTTTGTCACCTCTTTACTCGGGACGAGCAAAGGTTCGATTTGGGGATATTTGATGTGACCATAATTGGCGCATATTTAGCCCCCGAATTACCATTGTTTCCATGCTTTTTAGTGCCTATTTGGGTCATTTCTTATCTTTAGTTCTTTGTTTTGCATATTCTTTGAGATTTTGATCCCTTGGTAGGAAAGGAGTAAGAATCTTGCATTTTCATGGCAAAACGAGGCTAAATTGATTGTATTCATTGACCAAGCATCAAGAAGAGACAAGACTAGAAGGCCTTTGTACATATCATAGTAGAAGAGCAATGTTGAGAAAGGATCCTTGCGTCCCCAAGGAAATCCCCAAGGAATTTATGAAGAAAAGGGAAGAAAAAGAAGAAGAATTGACGCTGACCAACAATCCGAACGGATTGCAGACAATCCGTCTGTCCAGCCTCAACAATCCAAGCGTCCCTCCTTGGAATCCGCTCGGATTCCCCCTCAACAATCCGAGCGTCCCTCTCCCGAATCCGCTCGGATTGCCCAGCCCAAATCCGGCCGTCCCGACTCTAATCCGCACGGATTTCAGTACAGCACGGATTTCATTCTTCAAGCTACGAAAAGAGAAGCCCTTCTCTCAGAAAATACCGGCTCCTCCTTGCTCAACTTAAAAAGTGTAATTACTAGTTTAGCCCTTAGTTAACCCTAATGCATCCTCCCTAATTTTCACTATAAATACCCCATTAGTCTAATTAGAGGAGCATGTTCTTCTTATCAATAATTAGTGTAGTTAATATCAATCAAATCTCTCTTCAATATTGTAATCAAGTATTAATCAAGTTTTAATCCAAGTTTTAGTTCTTTAATCTCTCTCTTGTTCTTCCTTTATTTTGGGTAATTGAAGATTATTTGGGTTATTATTGGGAGATTGACAACCTCTCAATCTAGGATTCAAGTACTTCTATTATTCTTTCTTTATTATTGGAATCATTAGTAGGTATAATCTCTTAATCCCTTTTTAATTATTGTTAATTACTTTCATTTATTCATCATGTTTCATATTGTTGGTATGATTGACAACCTTGCTAGCATGATCAACATGATAATGAGTGAGTAGTCTCTTAGCTAGGGTTTAATGGGTGATTAAGGGAAACCAACATGGGGAATGATTCATGCTTAAATCAATATGCTTTCATATCTTATTTGCTTGCTTGTTTTGATCTTAATACATGCACATGTTATATTTGATGAAATGCTAAGCCTATGAATCCTTGCATTTACTATCATCTTCTATCTTTTCAATGAGACTTGTAAGACATAACCCAACTCGAGTCTTGTTAGACCATGCATGTGTTGAGTAGGAAAGATTAAGTCGACTTGTAGGTGTTGTACAATCTAATCGATTCGGCTCCGGGACCCAAACTTTCCTAGGATTGTAAGATATAACCCAACTCAATCCATCACAACAATAATTGCTTGCTTATAATTTGAGATCATGTTTGTATGATCATATCCCATGATTCCCCTATGAACCCATGACACCCTAGTGCTTTTAATCAATTGTTTACACCCCTTTTTATTCATCTTGCTTGTTTATTTTCATTGTTATTCTAGTTTAGTAACCTTCTACATCAACCCAATTTGTGACACCCCTAGACACTACTAGTTACAATATAATTCTCATTTCAATACCCGTCCCTTGGGATCCGACCTTTACTTGCCTCTTTACTAATTGTAGAGTTGTTTGTGAAGTATAAATTGTGTTTTGTATCGACCATTGACCAACGACCACATATACTTAATTGTGAACACGAAATGGCCTCGATCACTTGGCTTGCAACCCAAGTCACCCCTTTTATCGTATTTGTTTGTTCTAAAAATTCGTCTTTATATGCTTGCACATAGAAACATATGAACATCTACTAAAAGTGAACTAATTGAAAATTATAATGATAGGATTCATTATATGTCCACAAGCTTGAAACTTGTGTATGATCAATTATAAAGTGATGTTGAGTTGATGAACTCTCCTAAAGGAATATCAATTACCAAAAACACTCATAAAATCTAAAATCTATTAGTCAATCTATGAGACAGTCCTCCTTCTACTTCAAAATCATTATTTGTGTCTCATAAGCTATCTTTGAATATCTAGTGTATTTATTCTAAAGATAGAGTGGGAGAAAGATGAAGACACAAAGAATACAAAGAATAATGTGTATGCTTGAGTAAATGAGATCTACGAAAGAAAGAATGATGTGTATACCAAAATAGAAAGTATACATGAATAGATGAGATCTACATGACAAAAGAGACCAAGTGAAGTAATCAAAAGAATATGTTCTTAAGATAAGTGAAGTAATCAAAAGAATATGCTCTTAAGATAACTACACGAGGAGACCAAAAGAAAGTTCTTGAAAGATAATGACTAAAGAAAAGTCTCAACGAGAGATTTTGCTAGTTTATGACCTAGATATAAATAGAGTTTCAATATTGATATTTACTTAAGAGCCTAAATGAAACAAAGTTGCATCCTTGAATATAAATGAGATTTATGATTAAAAGTTGCAAAGAAAGATATGCCGATATCTACAAGAGCTAAGTTAATTGTTAACCACGCTAGTGTCATTACTTAACCTCATTATGAAAATGAAATGGTTAAACCTCCTTCCGAAAAGGGTATTTTGAGAAAGAAGTGTATTAAATAGGATTTCACTTTTAAATAATGACATTGCTACGCATCATTATAAAAATGAATGAGTTAGAGATTAAAATCTCTTTCCATAAGTTTAAGATTAAAACCTTTTCAAAATAGGTATTTCGAAAAGATATGTTGGGAACATATATAGTTTTATCTTAATAACTTGGCAAAGCAAAATGTATTTCAATTTTTGAAATGTTTCGATTGAGTAGTCAAATACGAAACATGCGGAATTAAGTGGTTGTTTGTGTAACACCCGCGAATTTCCCATTTTGACATTTAAAATTTATTAAACCGTTTGAATTACTTTATTAAATATTTTCGAATTATTCAATTTAATTGATTTTATGTCAAACGCGATTTCTATGAACGTATTATATAAAAGCTCATTTTTTTATAAAAATAATTATTATTAAATTATATTTTTGAGGCATAATTTATATAAGAATACATGTGTACGTATTTTTGGTCGGACAATAGTAGTGACAGTAGTAATAATAGTTTCCGTCTCAAGTTAAAATAAACTCGAGACATTTTACCGTCTAGCTATAGACCGTCACATTTTACTTTGTACCTACTTTCATCCGGACCAACCAGATTTCGACAACACGCTCACCTACCCCTCTCCACCCCTAAATATCTCTTTATTATATATTTATATATTATTATCATTATTATTATTATTATGTATTATTAGTTTGTACTATTATTATTCTATTATTGTTGTTGTCCTATGCTACGTCCTCAACCCCACACCCCTCACTCTTTCCTCTTCCTTTCCCCTGCGTAAAACAACAACAGCAGCAACAACAAACTCAAGCTCCGCACCACCATTTTTAGACCTTCAACCCAAGATCTCTCCCTTATTTCTCTACCAAATTCCATTATTTTTGCACCAATAGCTTCCTCTTCTCGTCCTCCTTCTTTATATGTAAGAAAGAGCCAACCTTTCGTCCTATTTCAGAACGACCGTCTTACAAGGGATTCGGATTTTGGTCTAATTTCTTTCATTTTTGGGTTTAAGGTCATCCTTGGGCGACTCCTCACTCGTTTAGGAGAGCAAAAAGGTAACGGTGATAGGTTACTCGACAAGTGTCGATACTTCTCCTTTTTTTCTCGGCTTTGAATCAATTTTATGATACTATGTGTTATGTTTAGTGTCATAATATTATAAAGGGTGTATCCTGCCCCCCTTCTTGTGCTTACTTGAAGAAAAATCGAGTCTTTAGCTTCATGGTTAGTTACTTGTATAAAATCGGTGGTTGTTGCTGTTGATTTCATCTTATGCTTGTCAAAAGAGTCATCTTACCTTGTCTTGCTTAGGGACGGTTTTGAGACGAAAATTGGACTATTTTTGGGGGCGGTTTTATGCAGTTTTTCGGGACTGTTCTGAGCGCGAAAATGGTGCCTTTCGGAACTGTTTTGGGACGGTTTTGCTTTGCATTTCGAAACTGTTTTTAGGGACGAAAAATGTGCATATGGGACTATTTTGAGTATATGTATGCTGAGAAATTGTAGTTATGAGTCGTTTGTTGTATACGTAAATTATTGTTTTCCGTCTCATGTATATATTGCTCAATCGTCCGTCTCTGATCTTCATGATACCCCCTTCCCTTGTGATACCAAATAGGATTTTATATCAGTAGGAGAATGGGAGAGTATAATCTTTAAATTACCTCCATTTAAGGCTCTTAAATCCGTATAATTAATTTGTTTTCAATTTGCTTCATCACTGATACATCTGTTTTTACTCGATCAAACTCCATCTTTGATTAATGGCGTTTTTGGCTCTGTTCAATTGCTCTCTGCCCTTTATTTCCTTAACTCCTATTTGCCAAAATCGTTGACTTCAATTGTTGGACTAAAGTGTAGATATGAGTTGGACTCTTTGGACTTTTATCCGCATCTTTATCGGACCATCCATTTGTATCATACTTGTTATGTTTAATTATTGGGCTTATTTGGCTTTAAGTATTGGGCTCACCATATTCCACCTTTTGGACTTTTTATGTATTATCAAGGGGGCTTGTTAGATTTTATCAATTGGGTTTGTAATTTTTATTTGTTTGGGCTTGTGTTGTTAATTTGTTTGGGCTCACTTTGTTTCTTTGTTTGGGCTTATGATGGTTTACATGTTGGGTTCATGAGTGAGTCTCATGAGCTTGGTCATACTTTATCCCGTGATTGCAAATAATGTAAATTATTCATTATCGCTTATTATATTCTACTTAACCGGCATGTTAAATTATGAAGTGGAATAATTATAAATATAATACAGTACGAGATATTTACTATAAGTACTAGTAAGAGTCATATCCTTGATAATGTCTTGTATTGTTCGGTGGTGTGAGTCTTGGTCCTATCGGACACTAGGGGTGAGCCATAGGCCCTCTAGTTGCGATATGATCGTCGGGACTGATGTTCCCATCCGTACTTATGGTGGGATGCAAGCCATAAGTATGAGTGTGACATTAATAATCTCGTCCCATATGCATGAAAAGGTTATTAAAAATAATTACTTATAAGAGTCGTATTCTTCTAGAAATGCCATATTACCATCGTATGAGCGTGACATACATTTTTGCCCTGCTTGTGCTGTTCTGGCAAGCACGGGTTTGACCTATTTGTGCTGTTCTGGCAAGTACGGCTTTTGGCCACTTGTGCTATTCTGGCAAGTGAGTCTTATCTTAGTCATTCCGCCACTTTCGTGCTGTTCTGGCGATTGGGGTACTCGGTCTCCTTAGTAGTCGAGTCTTGGGTGCGTGTTGTGCTGGCGCACGTCGAATCGGGATGTACACCCGAGATTTTGCAGATTTAGGCTAGGACCGTATTATTATCGTAGTCCTACCCGGGGAAATTATAGTCTAAGAGTAATAAATGTCTTGCATTATTTGGATGGTTACTTTGGTCATATCTCCTTGAAATACGTGCTCGTGGCTAAGTGGTCGTGTCTGTTCCCTTGTCTTCTTTTCCATTTATTTATTGTTGCTTATGCCTTACTTGTCTATTCCATCATTTCTTTTATCCTTGTTGGTTTAAAATCGTATGATCCCATGTTTAGTTATTATTTGATTCACTCATGTCTTATCTAATATGATTGTTTGTTTATGTTCTTTGTTATGTTCGTTTCGACATATTGTGGCTGGGAGAACCTTGAGTTACTCCCCCATCGATCGTGGCATTCATGTTTACATGAATGACAGGTGGTGAAGATGCTTACGTGGGGAAGACGTGTGGGCTAGCGAGAACTAAACCCTTGGGCCTTAGTTGCTAGTTTAGAAACACTTTATATGTTTATTCGTGGGATATCTTTTCCCCGTTTTCTAGACTTGGTTGTAATAACCTAAATTTGTCTATTATTGTATTTGTTTCTTTCATTAGTGGCACCCGCGTGCTATTCTTTAAATAGTAATTTTAAAAGTTTTTAAAATATATCACAAATTTCCGCTTTAATTTATTAGTTATATTTTCCGCTTTATCGCGGGGTGTCACAGTTGGTATCAGAGCCTATGTTGCTCCCGACGCACACACGTGTACCCCAAATTTAAATGTGTACTTGACCTTAAATAATTAATGAGAGATGGGTAGACTTAAGGATCTAAGATGGTAGTCTGCAGTGTGTTTGCCCTTTGTTAGGTTCTAACATGTTTGTTGATTGTCCTTTAATATCTGTTGTGCCCTTGGATCATGACCGTGAACTTACAAATGTGGTGATCAAGATTTGGTGCCTATTGCTGAGAATTGAAGATTTGTTCAACCGTTGAAGAATGCTTCTACTTCCTCGAAGACGTTTCTCATTCTTTGCGTACTTTGCCCTGTTCTTTACTTCTTAATGCTTATTCTTTCTTCTAAATCCTCTTTTCTTATTCCTTGTAAGTCACTCTTGTATTTCTTAACTTGTCCTTTGTTCCTTACTTATCCTTCCTTAACGCCTTTTTTTTATAGTACTCCCTCTTTTGAGGAATGTTGACCTTGGTTGGGAAATTTGGCTTTTGGAGTTTGTTTGTGGTTAACCCATAACCCTGGTTTTGAAAGGTTGTGATGTTGGAAAGACTTAGGTTGTGTGATGAGACATACTTAGTAATTCTTATACCTAGATCCTTGATAAAGTGAGCATATTTGATTGGTGGATTTTGTGTGTCAAGTGTAAGTTGCATTGGTTACTAAGGTTATAGAACCTGGCTTTGTTGTTTATGTTTGGGATGCTAGTGCTTAGTACTTGACTTAAAATGGATGAAATTGAATGGTGGATTTGAGGATGTAGGATTGACTAAGTAAGTCGAGTTTGTGATTGGCTTCCATAACCACTTTGGATATGAGAGTTGGATAATGTGTATGTTACCATATGAGAAATGCTAATGGTGGGATTATTAGTTGGTTTAAGTGAGTGATATTGATTACTACTTGAAGTATGTTATGAGAGTGAGAGTAAGCTACATTGTTGGGAAGCCTTCGCGCTTGTTTTAGTAACTAGAAAGGATAATGGTATGGTTGACACCAATTGTTAAGTTTAAGAACATAGTTTCAATTTATGGTTTTAGAAACTTTGAGGTTGTATTGAGTACTTGAGATGATGGGATGATGTTGTAGATGAGTGTAGTTCTGCTTTTGAGAACCCGTGATAAGTAAAAAGATAAAAGGACTCGAGATCCTATTGATTTTTCAGACTTTAGGTGACATGTTACTACCTTGTTTTGAAATGAGAACCTTGTGGAATATTTGAGGAACCTTTTCTGGGAGTTTAGAGCTTGGTATTGGGATTCTTGATTGAGGGTTTACTTTTCTGAGGAACCCATGGTTGACACTAGTTGGATATGAGTACAACTTTGTTGGAAACCTTGACCTTGATCTTGTAGAAGTCGTTTGTGGTTGTTTGAGGATTTGGAGTGATGAGATCACACTTATAGTGGAGTACCTTGTTTCAGGGAATAGATTAGGATGAAGTAACATGAGTGTTTGGAGGAAATCCTTGGGAGTGCTGTGATTATAAGTTTTGTTGTTAGGAAGATTTCGGAACAGTTCTGGATGTTGTTGTTGTTGAGATATGAGTACCTGGCGTTTCCTTCTTGTCTAATTCCCTTTCTTCTTTGACCATAAGCGTTACCGTTCATACCTCTCTTTCCCTTGCTTCATCTTAGCTCCTTTGGTTAGTTAAGTTTGAACTCTCTTAACGTACCTTGTTTTTATGCTCTATGTTACCTTCCTTTTTGTACAACTTCTAAACTTTCAAGCTACCAGTTTTGATTCGGTGTTGAAAGTTTATGTTACTTTTGTAAAACCTTACCTATTATTAAAAATTTTGAAAATGAGAATTTGATTTAATTCCCTACTTGTTCTTGGAATATAAACTTATTTATCATAATTTTAATTGCCAAACCCGAGATTCCTTTAAATTTTATCCAATTTCTATTAACTTTGATCTATTTATGATTTCTTTGTCAAAGTTTAATATCGTATTTTCAGGAACATGACTCCTTTTTGAGTTTAAAAGTGAAATCTTCATTTCTATTTTGGCTTTTGCAAGAGAAAATTTGAGTAGATTGCCTCTTCTTTTGATTTTAACGTTGATCGGATGTTAGAACTCGTTATTAGAGACGTTTAATAACTTGTTCTACACTTGTCGGCGACTGATTTTGTTTTAAATTTGTCTTTGACTTGGAAAGTTAGCGTTCTTGTGTGCACGACAAGAGCAATTTCGTTCCATGAATGAGACGTACACTTTTGAAAACTCTCCGTTAATGTTTTTGAAAGTGTTTTGATTTTGAGTTATACAGATGAATTACCTTTCGATCGAGTTCTGTCGGAAAATTTTATTTGAAACTTTTGAAAGAATTTTAATTCTTACGATAAGTAACCTTTTAAATGTTTTGGTTACCGATTCCAAAATTCCAGTTTTATTTTTTTTATATAACCTTTCATTTCTACTTTCAAGTTTCGAGGACGAAACTTTTTAAAAGATGGGGTGATTGTAACACCCGCGAATTTCCCATTTTGACATTTAAAATTTATTAAACCGTTTTAATTACTTTATTAAATATTTTCGAATTATTCAATTTAATTGATTTTATGTCAAACGCGATTTCTATGAACGTATTATATAAAAGCTCATTTTTTTATAAAAATAATTATTATTAAATTATATTTTTGAGGCATAATTTATATAAGAATACATGTGTACGTATTTTTGGTCGGACAATAGTAGTGACAGTAGTAATAATAGTTTCCGTCTCAAGTTAAAATAAACTCGAGATATTTTACCGTCTAGCTATAGACCGTCACATTTTACTTTGTACCTACTTTCATCCGGACCAACCAGATTTCGACAACACGCTCACCTACCCCTCTCCACCCCTAAATGTCTCTTTATTATATATTTATATATTATTATCATTATTATTATTATTATGTATTATTAGTTTGTACTATTATTATTCTATTATTGTTGTTGTCCTATGCTACGTCCCCAACCCCACACCCCTCACTCTTTCCTCTTCCTTTCCCCTGCGTAAAACAACAACAGCAGCAACAACAAACTCAAGCTCCGCACCACCATTTTTAGACCTTCATCCCAAGATCTCTCCCTTATTTCTCTACCAAATTCCATTATTTTTGCACCAATAGCTTCCTCTTCTCGTCCTCCTTCTTTATATGTAAGAAAGAGCCAACCTTTCGTCCTATTTCAGAACGACCGTCTTACAAGGGATTCGGATTTTGGTCTAATTTCTTTCATTTTTGGGTTTAAGGTCATCCTTGGGCGACTCCTCACTCGTTTAGGAGAGCAAAAAGGTAACGGTGATAGGTTACTCGACAAGTGTCGATACTTCTCCTTTTTTTCTCGGCTTTGAATCAATTTTATGATACTATGTGTTATGTTTAGTGTCATAATATTATAAAGGGTGTATCCTGCCCCCCTTCTTGTGCTTACTTGAAGAAAAATCGAGTCTTTAGCTTCATGGTTAGTTACTTGTATAAAATCGGTGGTTGTTGCTGTTGATTTCATCTTATGCTTGTCAAAAGAGTCATCTTACCTTGTCTTGCTTAGGGACGGTTTTGAGACGAAAATTGGACTATTTTTGGGGGCGGTTTTATGCAGTTTTTCGGGACTGTTCTGAGCGCGAAAATGGTGCCTTTCGGGACTGTTTTGGGACGGTTTTGCTTTGCATTTCGAAACTGTTTTTAGGGACAAAAAATGTGCATATGGGACTATTTTGAGTATATGTATGCTGAGAAATTGTAGTTATGAGTCGTTTGTTGTATACGTAAATTATTGTTTTCCGTCTCATGTAGATATTGCTCAATCGTCCGTCTCTGATCTTCATGATACCCCCTTCCCTTGTGATACCAAATAGGATTTTATATCAGTAGGAGAATGGGAGAGTATAATCTTTAAATTACCTCCATTTAAGGCTCTTAAATCCGTATAATTAATTTGTCTTCAATTTGCTTCATCACTGATACATCTGTTTTTACTCGATCAAACTCCATCTTTGATGAATGGCGTTTTTGGCTCTGTTCAATTGCTCTCTGCCCTTTATTTCCTTAACTCCTATTTGCCAAAATCGTTGACTTCAATTGTTGGACTAAAGTGTAGATATGAGTTGGACTCTTTGGACTTTTATCCGCATCTTTATCGGAACATCCATTTGTATCATACTTGTTATGTTTAATTATTGGGCTTATTTGGCTTTAAGTATTGGGCTCACCATATTCCACCTTTTGGACTTTTTATGTATTATCAAGGGGGCTTGTTAGATTTTATCAATTGGGTTTGTAATTTTTATTTGTTTGGGCTTGTGTTGTTAATTTGGTTGGGATCACTTTGTTTCTTTGTTTGGGCTTATGATGGTTTACATGTTGGGTTCATGAGTGAGTCTCATGAGCTTGGTCATACTTTATCCCGTGATTGCAAATAATGTAAATTATTCATTATCGCTAATTATATTCTACTTAACCGGCATGTTAAATTATGAAGTCGAATAATTATAAATATAACACAGTACGAGATATTTACTATAAGTACTGGTAAGAGTCATATCCTTGATAATGTCTTGTATTGTTCGGTGGTGTGAGTCTTGGTCCTATCGGACACTAGGGGTGAGCCATAGGCCCTCTAGTTGCGATATGATCGTCGGGACTGATGTTCCCATCCGTACTTATGGTGGGATGCAAGCCATAAGTATGAGTGTGACATTAATAATCTCGTCCCATATGCATGAAAAGGTTATTAAAAATAATTACTTATAAGAGTCGTATTCTTGTAGAAATGCCATATTACCATCGTATGAGCTTGACATACATTTTTGCCCTGCTTGTGCTGTTCTGGCAAGCACGGGTTTGACCTATTTGTGCTGTTCTGGCAAGTACGGTTTTGGCCTACTTGTGCTATTCTGGCAAGTACGGCTTTTGGCCACTTGTGCTGTTCTGGCAAATGAGTCTTATCTTAGTCTTTCCGCCACTTTCGTGCTGTTCTGGCGATTGGGGTACTCGGTCTCCTTAGTAGTCGAGTCTTGGGTGCGTGTTGTGCTGGCGCACGTCGAATCGGGATGTACACCCGAGAATTTGCAGATTTAGACAAGGACCGTATTATTATCGTAGTCCTACCCGGGGAAATTATAGTCTAAGAGTAATAAATGTCTTGCATTATTTGGATGGTTACTTTGGTCATATCTCCTTGAAATACGTGCTCGTGGCTAAGTGGTCGTGTCTGTTCCCTTGTCTTCTTTTCCATTTATTTATTGTTGCTTATGCCTTACTTGTCTATTCCATCATTTCTTTTATCCTTGTTGGTTTAAACACGTATGATCCCATGTTTAGTTATTATTTGATTCACTCATGTCTTATCTAATATGATTGTTTGTTTATGTTCTTTGTTATGTTCGTTTCGACATATTGTGGCTGGGAGAACCTTGAGTTACTCCCCACTGACTGTGGCATTCATGTTTACATGAATGACAGGTGGTGAAGATGCTTACGTGGGGAAGACGTGTGGGCTAGCGAGAACTAAACCCTTGGGCCTTAGTTGCTAGTTTAGAAACACTTTATATGTTTATTCGTGGGATATCTTTTCCCCGTTTTCTAGACTTGGTTGTAATAACCTAAATTTGTCTATTATTGTATTTGTTTCTTTCATTAGTGGCACCCGCGTGCTATTCTTTAACTAGTAATTTTAAAAGTTTTTAAAATATATCACAAATTTCCGCTTTAATTTATTAGGTATATTTTCCGCTTTATCGCAGGGTGTCACAGTTTGAGATTATCATGTGAGGACATGAAATTTAGTGGGAGCAATCATCTTGTAAAATTTATAACTCATTACTCATTGAGAATGAAGAGCTAGTACTATCTTTCACAAAGAAGTATTTGAGTTTTCACTTCTGGATGAAAATGGACTAAGATGAATCCAATCACATCATGGGATGTTGGATTGGCATTGAGATATGCACATCAAATCAACGAGAAACGTAGGTTATTCATATCGATGAAAATGGAATTACCATAAGCAGTCATGGTCATTCATTGAACCTAAGAATGGTTGATCACATGATTAAAGATTACTAATGTTTCCGCCATTAGAATAATCATGCACATGTCCTATAATGAATCATATGCTTAAGAGCATGATGAGTCATTGGTAAGCCATATAAGAATCGTCATGAATTCTAGAGGAGAACTAATGAGCTATTCTAGTGTTTGATAGAACACTCTGTTATGTGACAAGAAGTTGCATATATTGAAGTTTCGAAAACGCGTAAGGATTTATGAAAATCCTAAGCTATTTAAGCTAAAAGGAGAAATAAGAAGTTTGAAAAGATACTTGGTTATAGTAAGAAGTTACTCAAAACTAGTATTTTCAAATTGCTAGGACTTGTGAGAAGTTCTAGGCTAATCATCTTGACAATTGTTGCAAGATCCTACAAAACATATACCACGTACATTATAAATTGGAAGAACACTTGACTAGTGCAAGTTATGTCGTCCACCATAATTCGTTTATTATGTGATAAACAACAAGAAAGTTCTCTCAAAATAAAGAACCTAAACCTAGTTTGGGAAACTAGATATGTACTTGGTGAGATTCATGCTATGTAAGACAAACATGAGAATAAAGGAAAATGCAATTCAAGAGTTTGAACACATGGACACATGGTGTGTTAAACTCATGTTGCAAATAACTAATGTTTACACACTTACAATATACATCACAAGGTGGTAATATGGTATTGACTACCCGAATTTGATGTCCACATTTGTCGTTTGAGTTATTATTAACTCACCTTATACTTTGTTACATCCAAACAGGTTGTAAAGACAATTAAACCCCGTTAAAGTGAACACGGATTAGCATTGTATTCGCCCATAGTCACTTACATGAGGTGACGTCTCGAAGTGACTAGAGTGTGATGCGATTGATGACAAGTTCAAGTGCCATGGAGTCATATGAGATGACTAGTCGATCACATAGGCAGACTGTTAGGAACACTTTGTCGGGCTAATGAGCACTTATAGAGTTTTGGCAAATTTATTTAGCCTGGTCGTGGCGAGAGCTACTATAGTATTCTAATGAGTCAATTCTTTGACTAAAGACTGTTCGCCTAAGGTGGCACAGTTTCAGATTAACTTTGATTTATGTTACTACGACCTTCGTAAATGGGGTCAGATGGGCATATTTTGGGTTATGATGGTTGTGGCTAATCGAAGGGAATAGTGCGATAGGAATTGTCCACCCCTTGTCAGGGTTAAAACAATATCTCAGGCCCACTCGAGGAGTAATGAACTGGAAATGCGTGGCCACGCTCGGAAGGTATCTATGGTAGATAATTCCGGTGAATCAGTTATTCTCCATATCGAGGAAACCACTCTCGATATGATCACTTGCAAGTACGACCCGAAAGACACCTTGCATTGAGTGTGAGATAGTAATAGGACAAGAGAATTGGTGATGCAAACTTGTCGAGGACAAGTGGGAGATTGTTGGAATAAGTGTCCTCCGACAATAATGTGATCACAATTGTCGATCATAATGATCACATGTTTAAATCTCATTTTAAGAATACATGTGGGAAGTAATATTTTACAGTCAACTGGTCCACACATATCGGTAATGATTGGCTGACTAGAGTTTGACATTACTGTCGTGCGACGGTGGTGAACAGTTGATCCCCTTAGGTCATACCTATAGGGAAATACTCTTAATTGATTATTCAATTAATCGTATGTCGATACGAGTTAATTAAATTGCTTAAAATTGACGGATGATTTTGTGAGTAAAGTTAACGTGCCTTATTGTAATTCGATTAAATTAGATACGGTCTAAGTAATCAAATTGTTTATTACTTAGAATAAATTATTGTTTACGAAACAATTGAAATTGTATGAATAATTTATTATAAATTACAAGACGTTGTAATTTATAATTTGATAAACCATTTTGGTACAAGTAATCAAGAATTACTAGTTAAATTTTATATGTGACATATTTTATTAATATGTTGATTTTTAATATGTTAAAAAAAAACATTATGGTGTAACATGTCATGTAACATGTGACACATGACAAAATTGACAAATGACAAAATAAAATGGACCTTTCATTTTATGATGGGTGTACCGAAAATGGGGAGGGTTAGGGTTTTAAATTGTGTTAATTATTTTAAATGGAAACATAATGATTAAGGCTTATGTCTAGCCATGCAACCCTACAAACTTTTGTGAAGAGCATCGTTTGCATGCATTGGCTCCCTAATAACCCACCCCAACCAGTTTTCTACTAGAAAAATGCCAATGGTTTTTCCTCTATAATTATTCACTACCTTACCTAATATTTTCTAGTGTTTGAAAATTATTACATTCTCTGCAATTTGTGAAAACTTAGAGAAAGAAACCTCACAATATTACTCCCCTTGTCCGAAATTTTCAAGGGCCAATAAATCAATTTTTGTGTCATTTTTAAGTTAGATTAATATTATTACTAGTTCATAATAATATTGGTTATTAAGGGTATTCCTTGGGTATATGCTTTTGAGAGAGGTTCTAATTTGAACCTTGTTTATCCATTGTTGGAAAGCTCAAGAACTAACAAGAAGGAGATCTTGTTGGTGCCCAAAATCCGAAACACAAATGTAAGAAGTGACGATTTCTTCTCTATTTTATTTTATGTTTGCATGCATAAGATCTTGTATTTATTTTATGACCAAATAAATTAATTCATATATGAATATGTTTACTAATGAGATTATGGAATCCTAACAAAAACTCGGTTTTGGCTCGTCTAACCTATATTTGAATCCTGTTCTGCATCATTCATACTTATAAAGTTATGAAAACAATAAAGACATGAAATAAATGAGTTGTTTACACCCTCAAACTTACGTGTATTGACGTTTGCGAAGTAGACGACTTTAGAGACGGTTTTCTCGTTGTGACTAATCGCGATCAAAGAAGTTTAAAAAGGTGCCTTAAAAAAGGATTTTGTTTTGAAAATATGTTGAAAACATAATGTTGAAGAACATGGTGATTGATGAATTGATTTGGTCAAATGGGTCGGTCGAATGCACGGCGACGGTACCAAACAATGTGTAAGGCTTGTGTTTACGATCGGTAGGTCGTATACGCGTGTCGATTTTGTGACTTAGGAAGTCGGGTCTAGAAGTTTAAGGGAGAGGAAGGGGGCGGACTCTCGCGTGAGTTTTATGGTGTGTGAAGGTTGGTATTTATAGAGAGATGGGGGTGGTAGCAAGTCGGTTAAGTTTGCTTGCTGGCAAGGGCATGCCTAAAGAGGCGCGAGCTACCTTGTAACTGAAAGGGGTTACTGTCCCTTTCAGAAATTTGGATTTTGCATTTGTTCTAACCAATATTTTGTTGGTTGTGATTTGTAGTCTTTGATGGTTTCTTAGCCGTGTAAGCTTGATCTTGGGTGATATTTGGGGTAGGTATTTTATGTCCTTGACTCGGGTTTGACCCGTTTGAGTCGGGATTTGAATTTCGAGTCGGTTTTTGGCCCGGTGTCAGTTTAGACTCTAATTAGGGTCATTTTAATGCAAATGGAAAGATAAAGACATTCATGGCATTATTTTAGACATTCGAGATTTGTATTAACTCGGGTTGACTCAGGTTGACTCGAGTTGCGGGTTTCTGAGTCGGTTTTGGGTCCGAAGACGGTTTTAACTCTAAATAGTGTTATTTTAATGCAAATGAAGTTAGAAAACCATTGAAATAATTTTTCATATTCGAGTAGTGCATTAAACCGTCTCATGTATAGCCAATCCACGGCCGCATATCAAAAACATAGTATAGTTCGATCATCATCGAGTGGTTTTTGGAAGGTGCAGATACTGGGTATCTATAGAGCCCCAACTTTGACTGAGGCTTGGACAGGGCGAAAGTCAAAGTATAGCCTTCAGGTCAATCAAAGATTACAACTTGAAGACCATTGTGACGTCGAGGTGACTCAAAAGGGTTTGAGCCAAGGACCTGCCGCCGGGAAGGGCGACGTCGAGGCGACTCGGGGATTCGAGTCAAGGACCTGCCGTCGGGAACATTTTAGAGTCTGTCGACTTCCGATTCGGATCCTTTAAAGTCCATTAGATTACGTATAAAGGCTCGCCAGCCATAAGAAGGAGTCATACCTGAGGCATCTTCGGGATATGTCCTTGAATTGTTTCGCCCGCAAAGGCTCGTCAGCCGGTGTTGGAGGTGGTGCGTTTTGAGGCTCGCCAGCCATATAAAGGAGTCATACCTGAGGCATCTTCGGTATATGTCTTTGAATTGCTTCTTGTGTGCGTGCAAAGGCTCGCCAGCTATATTGAAGATGCGTTTTGAGGCTTGCCAGCCATAAAAAGGAGTCACACCTGACGCATCTTCGGGTTATGTCCTTGAATTTATTCTTGTGTGCATGCAAAGGCTCGCCAGCTATGTTGAAGGTACGTTTTGAGGCTCGCCAGCCATCGAAAGTGCGCATAAGCTCGCCAGCCATCGAAGGTGCGTATAGGCTTGCCAGCCATGGATGGTCGAATAATCGACTTCGGGAAATAGCTTGGAACATCGGGCTTATTTCTAGATATCGTCTGGTAATGACTTCCAACCAGGTTGACGTTGATAGGTTCGCCTAGGGAGCAACGAACTCCAACTTGATGGGTGCCCTAAACGAGCTCCGTGGGGATGAATCATGTAAGCAAGGCTCTCTGGAAAACCATTTAGGGAGAGAGCTGCGTTGGGATCATAAAGGAAGTTGTGAGGATCTTTGAAAGACCTGTGTAACTTCCATTTGAAAATCGACACTCGCTGGGGAATTAGAGACTTCCCAAGGACTCGCCGGGGATATGAGTTGCTGCTCGTTGGGAGGTAGCGTATGCCATGTAATCAACGTGGTTAAAGCCTTTAGATTTGACGGGTCAATGTTTGTTGGGAAGAACCCAATACTCAGCAGGAGTGCTTCTTTCTTCTCGATATTATTTGCATGGTTAGTGACCACACAAATTCACAGTTGCGTAGACAAGCACGTAGCAAGCAAGCGTATAAGCATGTAACCACATAAGCATGTGAGCAATTAGCACGTAATATCTCGCATGAGGGGAGATATGAGTTTCGAAAGCTGTGAGGCTTAAAATTGAGTATTGTTACTCGTAGATCCGTGATTTGATAGATCGAACACACGTGACTGTTGCAACATTAACTCACACGGACGCATACTGACAGACTGACAAACAGACGGTCGTGAACGTGATACAAACTCAGTATCGACACAACACGGGGGTGACTGCGACAAACTTTGCTTATGTGTGTGCAACTCCTTAGCCAAGAAAGGGTTACAAAGCGCATCCGATCTTTGGAGTAGGAGGTCCACTCGGCTGGGGAACATGAATTGATTATCTTCCCTAGATATCTCTGCCTCCGGTTTGCTTGCTTGAGAATCCCTCCCTGAGGCATGATGATTCGGAGAGCGGAACCAAGACCTCGTCATCGTCCGAACCGAGCACTAGGCTAAAGGTGGTTTATTTTGGACTGTAGATGAGACTCAAGATATGAAGGACGAGTAGCTTCTCGGAAGAGAAGCCCCCAGAGTGAGAAGGTGGAATGGGCGACGTCTTAAGGAAGAAGCCCCCAGTAAAGAGGTATAAGATTAAATTTTTGCAGCTGGGTGAGCTCCTTTTGATGATTGAAATCGGAAATATTGTGAAAGGGGTATGCGGTTGCGTCCTTTGTAGGGGACTGCCTACGTATTCGCGTGTTTGCGAAATCAAACCAGATCGTAGTTTTGAATGTGTGTGCAATGCGTTTCAAATTGAAGGTGTGAAAATTGAATGTGTGTGGGGGTGTGGTTGTGTCCTAGTAATAGGACTGCCTACGTATTCGCATGTGTGCCAAATCAAACCAGATCGTAGTTCTGCATGTGTGTTGATAATTGATTTTGAGGTGTATGGTTGTGTCCTTGAAGGACTGCCTACGTATTCACGTGAAGTGAAATCAAACCAGAATGTGTTTTGATAATTGATTTTAATATGTATGGTTGTGTCCTTGAAGGACTGCCTACGTATTCACGTGAAGTGAAATCAAACCAGATCGTAGTTCTGAATGTGTGCCTAGGCTAACTGCTAGGACCTTAAAGTGTGAGGGTCATGACAGTAAATTCCGTTTAGTGACTTGAAAAATTGATTTGAGAGAATTCCTACTCAATCATGAATCGAAGAAGTCTAATTTGTGAAAATATTCCTTATCATGTGAGCAAACTAAAAAGTGGACCCTAAGGGTAGATTGGGTATGTCCCGTTCTCGATAGCAAAGCATTCGAGGACTCCGTATGTGGATCACGGTAAAAATGGCTTCGACATTATGGAATGTGGAGCTTGGTAATAACAGGTTTGTTTGACAGATAAAAATCTGGAGTTGAGGGTCACGACGGTGAATTCCGTTTGGTGACTCGAAAGTTGATTGGAGAGAAATACCTCTTGATCATGAATCGAAGAGGCGTAGTTTGTGACATTGTTTCTTGTTAAGTGAGCATACTAAAAAGTGGACTCTAAGAAAGGAATGTTTTTGAAGACTCCGTATCGAGGTCAGTGTAGAAATGGCTTCGGTATTTTGGAATGTGAAGCTTGGTAATACGAGTTTGTTTGACAGGTAAAAATATGGAGTTTGTATTTTGTGTTATTTAGGCCGATGGGTTATGACTTGTTGTACGGAATGTGGTCTTAAGCTTGATGTGGCATGAGCACGAAATGGCTGGTAATTAATATGGGATCAGATTCCCATGTCTAGACTTTAAAGGTTAAGGTGTGATATTACGAGCCCAAGGGGAATCCTCGATAGCCTAGATAGGTCTCCCTGTAGCAGTCTCTAGAAGGACTTAGGGGTGAAGCTGTGTTGGTTATGATTTTTAGGGGAATCTCCAGGATCCTAGATAGGTCTCCCTGTAACATTCTCTAGAAGGACTTAGGGGTGAAGCAGTTTTGGTTGAGGTTTAGTGTTTGGTGTTTTGGACTTCTCGGTCCGGGATTTGGTGTGTTGGACTTGTTGGTCCTGGGCTTTGGACTTGTTGGTCCTGGACTTGTATTTTGGACTCACTGGGTCCTGAGCTTTGGACTTATTGGTCCTGGACTTGTTGTTTTGGACTCATGGGTCCTGGATTTTGTATGTTGGACTCATGGGTCCTGGGCTTTGGGACTTGTTGGTCCTGGACTTGGTGTTTTGGACTCATGGGTCCTGGATTTTGTATGTTGGACTCATGGGTCCTGGGCTTTGTACTTGTTGGTCTTGGACTTGGGGTTTTGGACTCATGGGTCCTGGATTTTGTATGTTGGACTCATGGGTCCTGGGCTTTGGAATTCTTGGTCCTGGACTTTGGTGTTTTGGACTCATGGGTCCTGGATTTTGTATGTTGGACTCATGGGTCCTAGGCTTTGGACTTGTTGGTCCTGGACTTGGTGTTTTAGACTCATGGGTCCTGGATTTCGTATGTTGGACTCATGGGTCCAGGGCTTTGGACTTGTTGGTGTTGGAATATGTGTCCTCCGACAAAAATGCGATCACAACTGTCGATCATGATAATCACATGTTTAAATCTCATTTTAAGAATACATGTGGGATGTAATATTTTACAGTCGACTGGTCCACACATATCGGTAATGATTGGCTGACTAGAGTTTGACATTACTGTCGTGAGACGGTGGTGATCAGTTGATCCCCTTAGGTCATACCTATAGGGAAATACCCTTAATTGATTATTTAATTAATCGTATGCCGATACGAGTTAATTAAATTGCTTAAAATTGACGGATGATTTGTGAGTGAGATTAACGTGTCTTATTATAATTCGATTAAATTAGATACGGTCTAAGTAATTGAATTTTTTTATTACTTAGATAAAATTATTTTTTACGAAACAATTTGAAATTGAAATTGAATGAATAATTTATTATAAATACAAGATGTTGTAATTTATAATTTGATAAACCGTTTTGGTACAAGTAATTATGAATTACTAGTCGATTTTGTATATGACATATTTTATGAGTATGTTGATTTTTAATATGTTAAAAATACATTGCAATTTCACATGTCAAGTAACTTGTCACATATGTCACAATTGACAAATGACAAAATAAAATGGACCATCCATTTTATGTTAAAAGTGCCGAAATAATGGAGGGTGTATAAGATTTATATTGTGTTTTTATTTTAAGTGGAAAACACAATGATTAAATCTAACTAGTAGCCTTGCATACCTATTCTTTCTTGGGTAGAAAAACTAGCTCATGCATTGGGCACTAGTCACCCCTCCCCACCGGTTTTCCAAGAGGGAAATATAGTGGGCTTTTCCTCTATGATTCATTCTACTACTTCATAATATATTTCTAGTGTAAGAAATAATCAATTCTATCTAACCTTGCGAAAACTTAGAGAAATAAAAATCCTCATAAATCTTTCCCCTCTTGGCCGAAAAATACAGGAGAGAACAAAATTTATTTTGTGTCAAATTTTAAGTAAGACTTGTATTATTTCTAGTACAAAATAATATTAGTTATTAGGAGTTTTTCCTTGGGTATTCACTTTTGGGAGAGGTTCTATTTTGGACCTTTTGTTCATTCATTATTAGGAAAGCTCAAGAACTAACAAGAAGGTGATCTTGTTGATGCCCTAATATCCGAAACCTCAATGTAAGATTGACGATTTCTTCTTTTATCTTGCTTTAATTAGTTTGCATGCATAAGATCTAGGATTTATTTTATGACTAAATAAATTTGAACATATATGAATATGTAAATTAATGAGATTAATGAATCTATCAAGCGGTATCATGAGCCTTAGGTTGTTTGCATGCAAATCGGTTTATAGTTTTTCCGAGTTATATGATTAACATACAAAACTAATTAGTTTGGATTTATGAAGATAAACCTTAAAATAACTTTGCATGTTAAAATTTTCTGGTTCTAAGTGATTTTTAGGACATTTTGGTTTATTTAAGGATTTTATTGTTCATTTTGTATAATATTGGCATTAAAATGTGATTTTTATGATAAAAATGTCATTTTTGGACGAAAAATAGCTAAACTATGAATTTTTCAGTAGTTTTTGGATATGGTTTCACATGTATTATCTACTGATGGCCTGTAAATTGTCATGTTAAAATGAGTTGTTTTGCTCGAAATATGGATTTTTCAAGTTAAAGTCGTATTTAAATGGGTAAATAGGTTAGTATGAGTTATATTTCGAATCTGGTCATGGAAATTTAGTATGTTGTCACATGCAATTTTATAAGATGTGTGTAAAATATTTGGCTATAATGAAGTCCTTATGCATGATTTATGAATTTTTGATGAAAAATCACATAAATAGTGACTATAATTAGTAATAATGCTAAAACATATTTCATGACTAAAGGAAAAACATCACATGTTGCATTTTATCATATACTTCATATCTAAAAGTGAAAAGTTGATAAAAATAATTTTTTCTCATATTTTTAAGGTCATAATTGTTAAAATCAATAAACCGTAACATTGTTTTTCTCGATAAATTTTCGAAATTTTGAACTTAAGTTTTGAACATTATGAGTGTCATGGTATTTTTCCAGAATGTTCATGAGTTTAAATTTCAAATTTCGAATTTATTTGAAATTTTTATAATTTAATTTGAAGTTTATAGCATAATTTTGTATTTTTAGGTCTATTTATGAACAATATAAGAAATCAAGTTTAATTATTGTCAAAAGTGTTAGTGGAGACTAATTTCGAGTCCTAAGATGGTTAGGGTAATTAACTTGTACATAAATATGAATTTATGTAATTATTGTGATTTTAATAAGTTGAATCACGCAAATCCGTAAAAACCGATTAATATATGATATTAGCTCTTAAAAGGCGATTTAGCATAAAATCTAGCATGTTCATACATATTATAAAGCTGCATTTTATTTATGATTGTCATATTTTAATTTTATGTAATTTTTGAATTATGTAATTTTACTTAGTATGGCCTTAGTTTTAACTGGTATTACCCGAAATGTATGGAAATATCGATTCGGTTGTAATTATTGTGATCTCGTATCACCGTTTTGTAATTTAATAGATTTATTTTATTTTAATTACAAATGTATAATAGGAAGTTATGTAATTCATTTTGTAATTTAAT
This sequence comes from Silene latifolia, assembly GCF_048544455.1. Lineage (NCBI taxonomy): Eukaryota > Viridiplantae > Streptophyta > Magnoliopsida > Caryophyllales > Caryophyllaceae > Silene > Silene latifolia. Next base: position 113,460,607 of record NC_133527.1, on the reverse strand, counting down.
TATTTCGGAGTTCCTTGAAGACGGTGCCATTCGAGAAGGCGATCCATCAAAGAAAGTGTTGCCTTGAAGTGCGTGCCAAGACCGAAGTTCAAGGGACCAAAGGAGTTGGTTTCCGCATTTGCAATAGTTTATTAGATTTACTATTTTAGGAAGGCCATACTAGGATTTTATTTTTATGCTTTGCATTTTATTTATATGTTGCATGCATCGCTAAATCGCCATAACTAAACATGCATTTTAAATCGAGTATATCGACCGTGTCAATTACAATTATCGTAGTTCACCGCTTTAGTTCACTTAAAACGTGATAGATAATAAATTGACATGACCTCTCGCTAAAATAATCAATTGAGACTTAACCTTACCAAAAAGTAGAAATCATGAAAACCTATTTCGTGAGGGAGTGCGCTCGGCCACACCGGGGTACAGACCTTGTTACGTAGGGGAAGTGGGTGATAAATGTCTATCCACCGAATTCATGTTGATAAGGGATGAATCGGCTACACCGTGCCCAAGTTAATATGGATTTGGATCATGGACACATTTATTCGAAATTTGGGTTGAACTCAACAAAAGTATTCTCGACCATTGCCGGATGTGTTTTGGGCTAAAGATAAATATTAATGTAATTTTATCGACCAAGAGTTCTAAAAGTAGAATCGATTAAAGAGTTAATCCACCGAGTTATATTGATAAGGGATGAATCGGCTACACCGTGCCCAAGTTAATATGAATTTGGGTCTTGGAATCATTTATCAAGTTGGGTAGAGGTCACTAGATAAATGCAATAAAACTTGTTTAAATTAAAATTTACGAGTATTATTATTTTGAAAACGACAAGTATTTTATTCCTTCTATTTTGTTTTGTAGACTACTTTTATTTCTCATAACAAATGGCTGCACCAAACACCAATGCCACACCTCTCACTAATGTTTCATGGCTCCGATCCTTCATGGATCGTTGTAAACTTGAAAAGAATGGGTCAAATTTCTCCGATTGGGATGCCCAACTCAAATTAGCCGCCCAAGGTGACGACAAGCTTCGTTACCTCATTGAGGCCTCTCCACCCGAACCTAATGCTAGGTCGAGTGCCGCCACTAGGGAAGCATATGAGGCTTACCACAAAGAGTCAGCCGCTATGAAAAATGTGTTGATTTTTGCTATGGAGGCGGATCTCCAAAGGAGAGCCTTTAAAATGGGCACCGCTAATGAAATCTATTCCAAACTTGTGACAATGTTCTCACAAACACTGAGGATCGTCCAATATGAGGCGGCCTCGGCATTCTTTGATCTCGATTTCAAGGAGGGCGAAAAGGTTAGTCCTCACGTTCTCGAATTGTTGGAGTTAGTCGAGACATTGAAACTTCAAAAGGTTGAAATCCCCAAGGACCTCATTGGTGATATGATTCTTCACTCCTTATCCAAAGTCAATGTATATGTACAATTCCGGGTGAATTTCAATATACAAGACAAGGACGTGTCTCTTGAAGAGTTACACAAGTTACTTGTGCAAGCCGAAAGAGACATAGGGCTAAATGTTAACCCACCTAAGGATGTGCTTAATATAAGCACTAAGAGCAAGGGGAAGTTCAAGAAGAATGAGAAAAAGGGTAAGAGGCAAGCTCCCATGTAATTTGAATAATTAATTAAAAGGTTAAAGTTTAATGTTTAATAATTGTGAATAAGACAGAATGATATAATAAAGTAATAAATAATAGAATTACGAGTCAGGATGGAAATTGGATAATTAATAATTCATATAATGATAATAATCGTTAATTATATTATAATAATAATAATAATAGTAATATTAATAATAATAATATTCATAATAATAATAGTAATAAGGTAATCACATAGTTTCCTAATTGTTCTCTTGTAGATCTAAACCTACACTATAAATAGAGATAGATAACTTACCCTAATTTATCATATGCAAACTGAATATTTGAGAGAAGAAGAGACATAGAAGGAATAAAGACGGAATTTACATCGCTAATTAACTTGAGGTAAGACTGTCTCATGTATAGTCTTTGCTATGCTATAACTTGTAAACTAGACCACCGTAGGACAAGCCATGACCATCGTTGTGACCGTGGACCACCAGGGGCAACCGTTTACCTTCTTTGACCACCTTAGACCGGCGGGAAAAGGGTGTTTGACGGGGTTGTTAATGGGTGGTTATTACATGTGGGTTACACGGTTTACATGGTTTTGAACCCTTATTCGGGACGTGAGTCACCTGGGCTTGGTAGGGATGGGTCAGGGTGGTTGGTTCGACCATATTAGTGGGTGTTGGGGTGGTAAGGGTGGTGGTTTGTGCAGGTGGTTGGCTGGAAAAACGTGAAACAGGGGAAAACAGGGGGTTGTGGGTTGTTGATTGAAACCGTGAAGTTGAGGGATGCTGGGTTCACCGTAGCTCGACTAGAACTGGCCAGGGGGAGGTGGCGCTGCTTTTGGGACCACCTTGGGTCAGTCAGGGACCACCGTGGAGGCTGACTAGTGGCGTAAGGTGGCTAGTAGGTGGTGTCGTGGAATTTGGTGTGGTGGTTGTTGTTGGTGTCGGATGCACGGGGAAGCTAGGGCGTGGTTGTTCGACTATAAGTAGCAGTGTTTGCTGGTGTTTGGCGTAAGGCTGGGTTGTCGGAGGTGGCCACGATGGTAGTCAGTGGTAGTGTTTGTGGATTGTTGCGAGTTGGTTGTTGAGGGTGTTCTGTTTATTGGGTGTTGTATTGGTAGGGTGGATCATATATGACGTGGGTTTGTTGTGAAAGAGTTATCATGAGTTGAGTCTCGCGTTTTTTTAATTTAATCGGGTTTTAGAATATCGTAATATTATAATTAATAATAAGTAATTAATGTATAATTGACATTGGATTATAAATAAAGTATAATTAATTAATATTGGATAAATTATTATTACTATTAGGTGACGGTATTGTGAGGAGCTATTTTATTGGATTGCGTGATTGGAGTGCTTGCTGTCGAGGTAGGATAACTACTCAACTTGTCTTGCTATTTAATTGATAAGAGAAATTGTGAAACTGTGTGGATAATTGCCATTAGATGAATTGTCGGAAGTGAATTATATGTCATGGAATTATATTTTGGTTATTGGTTTATTCATATTGTTTATTGGATACCTCAGATTCGGTCTGAGATGAGTTATGGTTATTGTTAGTATTACATATCTTTGAGTGGATACCTTAGCCTCGTCTTGAGATGGGTTATTGTTATTGTATTGTTATTGCTATATATCGTAATTGTTGGATACCTCAGTTTTATACTGGGATGGTGGATACCTCAACTTCGGTTGGGATGATGGATACTTCAACTTCAGTTGGAATGATGGATACCCCGGGCCAAGGATTGGCGGGAAGAATGGGTGTTTCAGGTGATGAGCTCAGTTGTATTGGCATTATATATCATATCATTTCACTTTGACTTGTTGTTGGTTATTCCTACTCAACCTCGTGGTTGACAGTGTATTCGTGAACACCTGCGGTGAACCATTTTATGGGGAGCAGATTTGACAGGTACTAATGATTAGCTGACTTTGGAGCATTGGATGAGAGCTTGACTTGGACCATAGTTGAAGTCTAGATCACATAGAATAATTATATCACTTTATTTATTTCCGCTGCGAATTGTAAATGTTTTTATATTAAGTTTTAGTAGGTTAAGTTGTAATAAACATGTAATCATTAAGTTTTTAATATAAAGTATTTTGGTGAGTTGGACTTTGTTATTCACTGCCTCGGGAAACCGAGATGGTAACAGCCCTATTTATTTGGGAATGTCTAGCTAAAGGCTCCTGAATAAATGGGGGTGTTACAATAAATGCCATTATTGTAATGGTGTTGGACATTGGAAGAGGAATTGTTCCAAGTATCTTGGTGACATCAAAGCTGGAAAGATCACTCCAGTAGGTAAATGACTATCCTTTCTTTTATGTTTCTAATTCAACTATGGTATTTTGATACAAAGTTGTAATAATGTATCCCCTTTTTATTGTAAATAGGGCCTCCTCCAAGCAAAGACAAGGGAAAAGAGAAGCAAGCTTGAGAAATCATGAAGGAGCTAGGAGTAGTTACCGATGAAGCTTGGCTTTTATTATTGTCTTTATTTTAATGTTATGAATTTTAGAACTATTTTGATTTCCGTGTTCGACATGGAAATGGTTGATCCTTTCTAAGCAATGGTTGTATTTTGGATTATGGTGGTTTGGCTTGCAACCGAAGTCACCCCTTTTATCGTATTTGTTTGTTCTAAATATTCGTCTTTACATGCTTGCACATAGAAACATATGATCATCTACTTAAGATGATCCCATAGACAACATAATGATAGGATTCATTATATGTCCACAAGCTTAAGGCTTGTGTATGATCAATTATAAAGTGATGTTGAGTTGATGAACTCTTCTAAAGGAATGTCAATTACCAAGTACACTCATCAAATCTAAAATCTATTAGTCAATCTATGAGATAGTCCTCCTTCTACTTCAAAATCATTATTTGTGTCTCATAAGCTATCTTTGAATATCTAGTGTATTTATTCTAAAGATAGAGTGGGAGAAAAATGAAGACACAAAGAATACAAAGAATAATTTGTATGCTTGAGTAAATGAGATCTACGAAAGAAAGAATGATTTGTATACCTAAATAGAGAGTATACATGAATAGATGAGATCTATGGTCTCAAATAGATGAGATCTACATGACAAAAGAGACCAAGTGAAGTAATCAAAAGAATATGTTCTTAAGATAACTACACGAGGAGACCAAAAGAAAGTTTTTGATAGAAAATGACTAAAGAAGATAGAAAATGAATAAAGAAAAGTCTCAACAAGAGATTTGGCTATTCTATAACCTAGATATAAATAGAGTTTCAATATTGATATTTACTTAAGAGCCTAAATGAAACAAAGTTGCATCCTTGAAAATAAATGAGATTTATGACTAAAAGTTGCAAAGAAAGATATGACGATGTCTACAAGAGCTAAGTTAATTGTTAACCACGCTAGTGTCATTACTTAACCTCATTATGAAAATGAAATGGTTAAACCTCCTTCCGAAAAGGGTATTTTGAAGGACGTGAATTAAATAGGATTTCACTTTTAAATAATGACATTGCTACGCATCATTATATAAATGAATGAGTTAGAGATTAAAATCTCTTTCCATAAGTTTAAGATTAAAACCTTTTCAAAATAGGTATTTTGAAAGGATATGTTGGGAACATCCATGGTTTTATCTTAATAACTTGGCAAAGCAAAATGTATTTCAATTCTTGAAATGTTTCGATTGAGTAGTCAAATACGAAACATGTGGAATTGAGTGGGAGTTTGAAATTATCATGTGAAGACATGAAATTTAGTGGGAGCAATCATCTTGTAAAATTTATAACTCATTGCTCATTGAGAATGACGAGCTAGTACTATCTTCACAAAGAAGTATTTGAGTTTTCAACTCTGGATGAAAATGGACTAAGATTAATCCAATCACATCATGGGATTTTGGATAGGCATTGAGATATGCACATCAAATCAACGAGAAACGTAGGTTATTCTTATCGATGAAAATGGAATTACCATAAGCAGTCATGGTCATTCATTGAACCTAAGAATGGTTGATTACATGATTAAAATTACTAATGTTTCCGCCATTAGAATAATCATGCACATGTCCATTAATGAATCATATGCTTAAGAGCATGATGAGTCATTGGTAAGCCATAGAAGAATCATCACGAATTCTCAAGAAGAACTAATGAGCTATTCTAGTGTTTGACAGAACCCTCGCTTATGTGATCAGAAGTTGCACATATTGAAGTTCGAAAAAGCTTAAGGATTTATGAACATCCTAAGCTATTTAAGCTAAAAAGGAGAATTAAGAAGTTTGAAAAGATACTTGGTTATAGTAAGAAGTTACTCAAAACTAGTATTTTCAAAATTAGCTAGGACTTATGAGAAGTGCTAGGCTAATCATCTTGACAATTGTTGTAAGATCCTACAAAACATATACCTCGTACATTATGAGTTGAAAGAACACTTGACTAGTGCAAGTTATGTCGTCCACCATAATTCGTTTGTTATGTGATAAACAACAAGAAAGTTCTCTCAAAGTAAAGAACCTGTACCTAGTTTGGGAAACTAGATATGTACTTGGTAAGATTCATGATATGTGAGACAAACATGAAAATAGAGGAAAATGCAATTCAAGAGTTTGAACACATGGACACATGGTGTGTTAAACTCATGTTGCAAACGACTAGTGTTTACACACTTACAATATACATCACAAGGTGGTAATATGGTATTGACTACCCGAATGTGATGTCGACTTTTGTCGTTTGAGTTATTATTAACTCACCTTGTACTTTGTTACATCCAGACGGGTTGTAGAGACAATTGAACCCCGTTAAAGTGAACGTAGATTAGCATTGTATTCGCCTATAGTCACTTACATGAGGTGACATCTCGAAGTGACTAGAGTGTGATGCGATTGATGGCAAGTTCAAGTGCCATGGAATCATGTGAGATGACTAGTCGATCACATAGGCAGACTGTTAGGAACACTTTGTCGGGCTAATGACCGCTTATAGAGTTCTGGCAAATTTATATAGCCTGGTCGTGGCGAGAGCTACTATAGTATTCTAATGAGTCGATTCTTTTGACTAAAGACTGTTTGCCTAAGGTGGCACAGTTTCAGATTAACTTTGATTTATGTTACTACGACCTTCGTAAATGGGGTCAAATGGGCATATTTTGGGTTATGATGGTTGTGGCTAGTCGAAGGGAATAAGTGCGATAGAAATTGTCCACCCCTTGTCAGGGTTATAACAATATCTCAGGGCCGCTCGAGGAGTAATGACCTGGAAATGCGTGGCCACGCTCGAAAGGTATCTATGGTAGATAATTCCAGTCAATCAGTTATTCTCCAGATCGAGGAAACCACTCTCGATATGATCACTTGCAAGTACGACCTGAAAGACACCTTGCATTAAGTGGGAGATAGTAATAGGACAAGAGAATTGCTGACGCACACTTGTCGAGGACAAGTGGGAGATTGTTGGAATATGTGTCCTCCGACAATAATGCGATCACAACTGTCGATCATGATGATCACATGTTTAAATCTCATTTTAAGAATACATGTGGGATGTAATATTTCACAGTCGACTGGTCCACACATATCGGTAATGATTGGCTGACTAGAGTTTGACATTACTGTCGTGCGACGGTGCTGATCAGTTGATCCCCTTAGGTCATACCTATAGGGAAATACCCTTAATTGATTATTTAATTAATCGTATGCCGATATGAGTTAATTAAATTGCTTAAAATTGACGGATGATTTATGAGTGAGATTAACGTGTCTTATTATAATTCAATTAAATTAGATACGGTCTAAGTAATTGAATTGTTTTATTACTTAGATAAAATTATTGTTTACGAAACAATTTGAAATTGAAATTGAATGAATAATTTATTATAAATACAAGATGTTGTAATTTATAATTTGATAAATCGTTTTGGTACAAGTAATTATGAATTACTAGTCAATTTTGTATATGACATATTTTATGAGTATGTTGATTTTTAATATGTTAAAAATACATTGCAATTTCACATGTCAAGTAACATGTCACAATTGTCACAATTGACAAATGACAAAATAAAATGGACCATCCATTTTATGTTAAAAGTGCCTAAATAATAGAGGGTTTATAAGATTTATATTGTGTTTTTATTTTAAGTGGAAAACACAATGATTAAATCTAACTAGTAGCCTTGCATACCTATTCTTTCTTCGGTAGAAAAACTAGCTCATGCATTGGGCACTAGTCACCCCTCCCCACCGGTTTTCCAAGAAAGAAATATAGAGCGTTTTTTCTCTATGATTCATTCTACTACTTCATAATATATTTCTAGTGTAAGGAATAATCAATTCTCTCTAACCTTGTGAAAACTTAGAGAAATAAAAATCCTCATAAATCTTTCCTCTCTTGGCCGAAAAATACAAGAGAGAACAAAATTTATTTTGTGTCAAATTTTAAGTAAGACTTGTATTATTTCTAGTACAAAATAATACTCCCTCCATTCAACTCCCAATGGTACTTATCACTTTTACACGTTTGCCAACGTGAGTTCTACTTTGTAAATATCTTTAGTTGCACATTTGTAAAAATTAAAAGTTTGATATTTTAAATGTACTCCTAAAAACGAATAAAACAAGATCTCACATGAATATATTTTATCTTATATATTGAGAGAAAATGAGAAGATTCTTCTTACTTATGAATAGTGTACAAAAAAGATAACTACCATTTGGAGTTGAATGGAGGGAGTATTAGTTATTAGGGGTTTTTCCTTGGGTATTCACTTTTGGGAGAGGTTCTATTTTGGACCTTTTGTTCATCCATTATTAGGAAAGCTCAAGAACTAACAAGAAGGTGATCTTGTTGGTGCCCTAATATCCGAAACCACAATGTAAGATTGACGATTTCTTCTTTTATCTTGCTTTAGTTCGCATGCATAAGATCTAGGATTTATTTTATGACTAAATAAATTTTAACATATATGAATATGTAAATTAATGAGATTAATGAATCTATCAGTTGGTCCTGGACTTTAGTGTTTTGGACTCATGGTTCCTGGGCATTGGACTTGTTGGTCCGAAGTTTGAAAAGTGACGGTTTTAATTCCGTTATTTGAAATTGTGGGAAAATAACGAATTTGAATTTCGCTTTTTTCTTTTTTGAGGAGTGACGATTTTCAGTTACGTCATTTGAAATTGTGAGAAAATAGCGAATTTTAACTTCACTATTTCGTTTTTTGATTTGAAAATGACGGTTTTATTTCCGTCGTTTAAAATTTGTGAAAATAGCGGATTTGAATTTCACCATTTTATTTTTGATTTGAAAATGACGGTTTTTGTTTCCGTCGTTTGAAATTTGTGAAAATAGTGAATTTGAATTTCACTGTCTTGTTTTTGATTTGAAAATGACGGTTTTTGTTTCCGTCGTTTGAAATTTGTGAAAATAGTGAATTTGAATTTCACTGCCTTGTTTTTATTTGAAAATGACGGTTTTTGTTTCCGTCGTTTGAAATTTATGAAAATAAAGAATTTGAATTTCACTACCTTGTGTTTGATTTGAAAATGACAGTTTTTGTTTCCGTCGTTTGAAATTTGTGAAAATAGTGTATTTGAATTTCACTATCCTGTTTTTGATTTGGCTTTAGACTTGGCTTGGATCTATTGGTTCTTTGCTGTCCTTTGTTCGAGGAAGGTAAAGGTGAAGACGGGGATGTACCCGTTGGTGAGAGGTTGATACTTGGTGATGGGATGTTTTTGTGGGGAATGGGCTTGCCTTCCGTCATTGATCATAAACAAGGAGATGTTATGGTTTGTTATCTGGGTTCATCATAGAATCCCTTTGATAAGAGCTCGTTCTAGGTTGAGTGCTAATGAAAGGTTTCTATTGCCAGACATGGAATAGGTAAAGAGAATGGACACGGAGTTTGAGTCCCTCGCTTACTCGGATTTTAACGTCATTCGAGTGTACTCACATTAAATTGGAACATATTGTTTGTTTTAAATCAATTCTCAAATCAATTCTCGTTGTCAACGGGAAATGGTAAAGGGGAGAATACATGATAGTTGGAAATTGTGCTTTTATTTAGATAAATAAGAGGTTAGCACAGACTCGATGAATACGTGTGACTCATGGGGGCAGCCCCCAGTTTGGCACTTTGGAATAAAAGGACAGACACTAGGATAAATATGAGAAAACCTAAGACTCGGACTCGGGCTCAGACTCAATCGTAGATACGGACTCCTAATCATCAATTTCCTCCTCGAAGGTCTCCTTTGCAGCATCCAGCGGCTTGAACGTCTGGTCTTGACCATTGACCCACTTGAGCACTTCACTCTCGTTGTCTGGGATGATATGAGGACAAAAGTCCATGAGGCTTTCATCTCCTTGCAGAAAGAGATGTTCATGAGGGTTGTTTTCATCACTTGGTTCGCCTAGAGATGAAGCTACCAGTTCATGGTTGTCGATCATATTTTGAATAACATGTTTCAGTTTGAAGCATGTTTCAGTATCATGACGCTTTCCTTGATGATACTGGCAATAGGCGCTGCCATTCCAGAAACGGGTTTTTCTACATTCAGACAGGTCCGGAGTGGGCCCGATTGGCTGTAGCTTCCCTTCAGTCACAAGCTTTTGAAGAGCTGCGGTATAGGTTGTGTTGAGTCTAGTGAATGTCCTTTGAGAACGTTCAACCTTGCTGTTTGACTTGAGACATCCAGGGGGATTATCTTGACTGAGAGGTGCAACTATGATTTTGCCAGCTTCGATCATATCTTGAATGGCACGCTTTAGTTTGAAACAGGTTTCGTTGTCATGGCCCTTGCCTTGATGGTATTGGCAATAGGCATTACCATCCCAGAATCGGGCTCTTATGTGTTCAGGTTTGTCCGGAGTCGGACCAATGGGTTGTAGCATTCCTTCTGAAGGAAGTATCCCTAGAGCGGTACCGTATGTTATTCCCAGATCTGTGAATTCCCTTTGATGTTTTCCCATGGTTCCAACATTGGTGTTTTTTGGGAGATTTTTGTGAGTTTTGTTTTTGTTTTTGTCAATCCTGGGCGGAAGCAGGATTTGGTCGTTGTCAATGGGAAGTTTTTGGGATGTTGCTTGGTATTTTGAAGGGGATTTTGATGAGGCATTTTCATGTTCTTTGTTGGTGGGTTCGTGGATGTGGGAACCATCGGATGACTCTTCATTTTCAACAACTGTTGGTTGGTAAATTGAGGGTTGGTATTCTCCTTGATGGTCAGGTTCATTTTCGGTACTACCAAACCTCTTCTTCAAATTAGCTACCCGAGTGTTCAAGTCATCGATAACAACTTGCACCTTTGAGAATATGTTGTTGATGGACATGGAGAGCATCATTATAGCGCTTTGTATGCCATCCTCATCAATTGCAAGAATTTTCTCATCGTCAAGAGAGATGAGGTGAGAGCAGTTTAGGAAAGATTCCAGACTGTGTTCAATAGTGTCTTCTGGAGGGTTATTCTCGTTGTTTGATGAGGGAGGTAATGGTAACTCGCCCTTTTCGATCATATCAAGTATGACACCTTTTAGAGGGAGACACATTTCAGTGTCATGTCCGCGACCTTGGTGATATTGACAAAACAATTTTTCGTCCCATCTTCGACCTTCCTTGTTTAGTAGAGGGTCCGGAGTTGGACCAATCGGTTTCAACTTTCCTTTGGAGACTAGCCATTACAAGGCTACGGCATAAGGCATGCCCAGATCAGGGAAGGACCTATGAGGTCGTCTGGTTTTGGTTGGTGGAGCACCTAAGGAATTGGCTTCAGTGGTTTTGGTAGCCCTCCAACTAGGGTTGGTTTTATCGTTGGCAAGTAGCCGACTTTCAAGGAGCTTAACCCTTTCCTGAATTTCATAAGAGGGAAAATTCCCGGTTACCAGTTTGTCCTCAACTTGGGAGAGACGAGTGCTCAAGTTTTCCATGGTTGCTAGGAGTCGAAGGACCATGTTGCTGATTTCGACCGAAGTCATGGCAGATGAAGGTTGATCAGGTTCTTGAGTTTCTGGTTGGCAATCGATGGCTCTCAAGGGATTCCTATTTGACATAACGATAGGCGTTATAACTTGTCTTGGCAAGAGGTTGCACGAACAAAGGCAAGTACGACCATATGTATAAAAGGCAATTATGTCGTGAATACGTGACAATGTGACTAGGTTATGAGTTCATTAAAGATCGTGAATGACCTCTTATGTTTGAACTCTTGGTGCATGACTTTGAATTTAGACTCCAGTGTCGATTTTGGCATAGTGATGCCTAGACAGACGACTTCTGGCTGGATTTGGAGGTTTGTTGATGGCGTGACTGATGCGTGTCATTTATATGATGTTTTCCACCTCATTTTACACGCATTTCAGAGCTCATTTATGTAGTTTATGCTACTATTCTCCCCATTTCCGTCTACTTTCGTGTTTTTGTACATTATTGCAGAAATGTGAAAAATCCAGCGGAAATTGAGCTAAATCCATCCCCGAGTATCCTCCATTGTATTTGACATAAAGTACTTACACAAGGAACGAGCTTGGTACGCATTTCGAGGCCTGAAAGACAATTTTATGAAGGATTAGAAGCGGACTATCAGCTAAAGCAGTCGATCGACCGATGCCTATAGTCGATCGCCCATCACACGACTTACAGAAGCTACTGTACACTGCAGAGCAGTCGATCCACCGGTCACAGTGGTCGATCGACCACACCGCTAACTCAGACGTGAATTAAAAGACCGAGAATTCCAAAGCCCTTTGTATTTTAGGTTTTAGAAATAAGCAGTCGAAATATCCGTAACACTTATTTCTAAAACCTAAAATACAATGGGCTTTGGAATTCTCGGTCTTTTAATTCACGTCTGAGTTAGCGGTGTGGTCGATCGACCACTGTGACCGGTGGATCGACTGCTCTGCAGTGTACAGTAGCTTCTGTAAGTCGTGTGATGGGCGATCGACTATAGGCATCGGTTGATCGACTGCTTTAGCTGATAGTCCGCTTCTAATCCTTCATAAAATTGTCTTTCAGGCCTCGGAATGCGCACCAAGCTCGTTCCTTGTCTAAGTACTTTATGTCATATACAATGGAGGATACTCGGGGACGGATTTAGCTCAATTTCCGCTGGATTTTTCACATTTCTGCAATAATGTACAAAAACACGAAAGTAGACGGAAATGGGGAGAATAGTAGCATAAACTACATAAATGAGCTCTGAAATGCGTGTAAAATGAGGTGGAAAACATCATATAAATGACACGCATCAAACTTTCCCAAACCAAACCCTTGCTTGTCCCCAAGCAAGAACTAGACTCGATCCTAAAACCTAATGGAACGAGTTCAATCTCAGAGTGAAATGCAAACTGTTAAGCCTAATATAATTTAATGCAATAACCAACAATCAATTAGTAATGTGAATCATGCAAACGACTTATGAAGCCGTTAAAAACCTGATGAACCGTCAACTATAGAGACTTATCAAATCGGACTCTCACGGGTCGCTCAAATCACTCAATAAATACAGGTGAATATAAGTGAAAGATAGAAAGAATTAATATTGTAGCGACTCTCACCTAACTACGACCTATAAGAACATGCCTGCAATCTAATATGAAAATAATTTCTACAACCGTACATATGCATTCCAACTAAACAGATGACCATGATACATGCCGAGGTAAAGAAGGGGTATGTGAGGTAATGGGTAAGAAAAGGCAAAACATTTATGGGAATCTGGAGGTAGAGGTGATCAAGCTAGTACCGTAACAAAACCATACGACAATTTCCAACTTCTTGCTCAATATTCAATAATAAAACCGATGCTAATGATTAGCACAAATCTCACAACCTCCATAATACTAAATCAATCAACTCCCCATAAGATATAGATGCAACATGGGAGCAAAAATCGCCATTTAATAAGGACTTGAATTATGCGAATTGATCTTTTTTTCTTCTTTTCTTCTCGAACCCCAGTCGATCGACCGATGATGCCAGTCGATCGACTGCTTCTACAGTACAGTACTCGTTTCTTTTCCTCTTTTCCGAATCATTTTCCTTCTTCTTTTTTCTTTCCTTTCTTTTACATCTTCCCAACAACATCTCAAAATGAGCATATGCCACCAAAAACGAAGTAACAATCACAAAAACTAAACTACTAGCTTGACAAGGGCAGGCTAAATGTAGGATGTAGTAATGGGACAAAAAGGTTGTTTTTGGCAGTGTGGAGCTTATGGGTAGAATGAATAAAGGAAGACCTCTACCACATGTGTCAACTAACCACAAACCGAATGCATACAGGTATTAAGCAGATTAAATTCATATTAATGAAACATGTCTCATAAGGAGTAACTACTCACATCCTAGATAAACTGGTCATGGATGTCACCAGTTATAGGCTCTAATCCTCAGAAAAATATAAGTAGTTTGCCAAAAATCTAAGTCAAGTCTCAAGTTCAGCGAGATAAATTAACGAAAACTCGTAGACTATGCAAATGATTCTACTAATAACATGTCAATTAGCAAGGCTTAGGCGAAAACAGATACAAATGCAATGTCATCATGAAAATACTACCGTTCCGACTCGACCTATATGCTAAAATAAACGTGCATTTTTTCGAAATTTTTGAAAATTTTCAATTTTTTTGAATTTTCTGTATATGGAGAAATTAAACAACAATGCAAGAAAAAAATGAAAACGTGAATGCAAGAACATATGGAATACAACGCAAAACCCTTCTCTAAACCAAATCGCACAATGTCCCCATTGTGCAAAATCATATAATGAAATAAAAGGAAGACGAGAATTTGCGAGAAAATTAAGTAAACAAGACATGAAGTGAAGACAAGGAAACTCACAAGACTGTCGTTGATGACTTGGCCACCCACAAAGCTGAGTATGGGAATTCTAGGGGAAATCAAAGGAGAGCTGCTGAATCTCCTTCTGTAGCTGCATTAGAAGCTCTCACGGCGAGATTTGACAAGTACGAGTTGGGAGGAGCTTCAAAAGGAGGGATTTACCATGTAAATGTTGTTTCAGATGGTCCTTTCGTCTGTAAAAGATGTTGAGCTGAGGGACATGTTCAGACAATTGTCCTAGTCCCTTTGAGTCTTGTGCTGCCTTTCTACATTATAGGCAGACAAACACTTACTATGAGCCGAATGTCCACCCAAACTTGAGGTGGAGTAGCCAAAATGTTTTAAATCCGACTCAACCTCCACAGCAGCAGCAGCAGCAGAACTATGTGCCCCCTCATAAGAAATAACAGTACCAAAAGCCTCCTTATGTCTCACAGCAGCAGCAACAAGCCCAAGGTTCTGATTTCAATGAGTTAAAGAATTTATTGCTGAAGGAATCCCAGGCTAGAGAGGCCGGGATGAAGATGTTGGAGAGCCAAATTGCCCAATTGGCTAGCAAGAATACAACTCGAGCTCTGGGACATTTACCGACTCAAACTGATCAAAAGGAGACCTTAAATACAATCACCTTGAGGAGTGGGTCTACCCTTGATGGGTCCATTATGGTTGAGGATACCACTGAAAAGGATGAGGCGGAACCAAGGAAGGAGAAGGCTGTGACGAACAAAAACAAGAAAAAGACGATCAACAGGTGTGTCAATCGATCGACTGACATACCCAGTCGATCGACTGGTCCGCGACAACCAGAAGCTACTGTTCCTGTAGAGGTCAGTCGATCGGCTGACCAACCTGGTCGATCGACTGACAGCGCTGCTGATGGTGATTCTTTTCGTCCTCCGATGCCCGATAACTTGAGGGGCACTTGTTTCGGGGTACTACTGCCCCGAAAATATTGAGGACAGACCCGACTGCTGATGGGTCCCTTCCGGTTCCGAAGTACGACCCTTTGTCAATTAATGGTTCACATTTGAGACGGTCTGAAGAAGGGTCAAGCTACAACAAGGAGAAGGTGGTGGATTTCAGCCTAAATCCACCGATGCCGGCATGAGATATTTAGAGGAGAGGGCTAAGTTGCTACTTTCAGCCCCTTATCCAGAGAGATTGGTGCCGAAAAAGGAACAGGTATCATTTAATAAGTTTGAAAAGGTTATTCGTAGTTTAAATGTGCAAGTTCCTTTCCTTAAATTAGTCAATCAAGTGCTTGCTTACACGAAATTCATGAAACAACTCTTATCTAAAAAGAAGTCACTTGAAACTGTGCACACTGTCGCACTCACTGAGGAGTCATGTTCTTATTTGACCCATACTTCACCCCTTAAGCTAGAAGACCCGGGAAGTTTTTCAGTCCCATGTAATATTGGCGCCTTTCCTATTGAGAAAGCCTTATGTGACCTAGGAGCCAGTATTAGTGTAATGCCCTTGAGTCTTGCTGGGAAGTTAAAGTTGAATAGGTTTGCAGTGACCAACATGACAGTACAGATGGCTGATCGATCTGCGGTCCAGCCAATAGGAGTCTTAGAGGACATTCCCGTGCAAATAGGGAAGTTCTTCTTCCCTGTTGACTTCGTGGTACTCGATATGCCCGAAGATGCCCACATTCCTATCATATTGGGTAGACCATTCCTGCACACTGCTGGTGCAGTTATTGATGTTGGTTCGGGTACTTTGACCTTTAAGGTAGGGAAGCACTCCATTGTCTTTGCCCAGACAGCTAGGAAGAAAGACCCCATGTGGCCCGTAACTTGTAATATGGTTTCTGAAAGGAAATCTTATTTTATACTTCCTGATATGCCTATCTCTACCCCTACTCCTGTTGTGACACCTCTGCCCCAGACTGGGAGCAAATTGGAGGAAGATTCGTCTATTTCTGTTATTGCAAGAGCTGGTTTGGGGAAGGAAGAGCCACATGTTGCTCCAGCTGTGAAGGAGCCAATCATTCAAAGAGGCGGTCAAGGATGCCTTAGCTATGGCACGGATGAGGAGCCCGAAGATGAGCTAGTCAAAGCAACGGAGTCTGATCTGGATTCCGACGAGTCCGAAGAGGTCATTGAATGGGAAGATGTCCGACATGTTGATCCGTTGAGTTCTGCTGAGACAAGTGCAGCTGAGAAGATGAGCACTATTGAGGCTACCTCTTGTAGCCAGAAGCCGACCAAGTGGGCCATTCCGTGGCCATTCTTGATCAACTATTAGTTGATTAAGACTTTTTCAAAAACTATACACTTTATTGCTTTCGTTGAACTTTTTATTGTTTTGTGTGCGCGAGACTTCGCATTTTAAGTTGCTTAGGATTTTATACACTTTAGACTCTACATTTGGGTTTTGCGCAATTTTGGGCGTGTTATTATGTGCTTTTACAGGTATATAGAACATATTAGCTCAAGTTATTGAGCTAATTCGAAGAAATCAGAAAGTTACAGCAGCTATTCCATTCGATCGACTGGTCTGTAGGGTCGATCGACTGGTTGCACAGTTCCAGGAGCTTCTGTTCCTGACATCATGGTCGATCGACTGGGTTAGGTGGTCGATCAACCGTTGTCGCTGCTGTACCTGTTCACGACCTTTCCCCTGCTGCGTTTGGTCGTTTTGCGGAATTGAGGGAGTCTTTTCTCCACTTTATTTTCCGACTCATTTCTACTTTCTTCCATTCTCTTAACTTTGCACATAATTCTACCGCCCCAATTTTGCTTTCTCGATTTTACGCGTGGTATTTTTTTGTCTTTTCAGGTACTTTATGGTAGCACTGCTGGCTACTGAAACCTCCTAGCTCACGCTGGTTTGGGGAGGTTTCCTTTTGCTGCGCTTACAGTCTTGTGAGTTTCCTTGTCTTCACTTCATGTCTTGTTTACTTAATTTTCTCGCAAATTCCCGTCTTCCTTTTATTTCATTATATGATTTTGCACAATGGGGACATTGTGCGATTTGGTTTGGGGAAGGGTTTTGCGTTGCATTCCATATGTTCTTGCATTCACGTTTTCATTTTTTTCTTGCATTGTTGTTTAATTTCTCCAAATACAGAAAATTCAAAAAAATTGAAAAATTTCAAAAATTTCGAAAAAATGCACGTTTATTTTAGCATATAGGTCGAGTCGGAACGGTAGTATTTCCATGATGACATTGCATTTGTATCTGTTTTCGCCTAAGCCTTGCTAATTGACATGTTATTAGTAGAATCATTTGCATAGTCTACGAGTTTTCGTTAATTTATCTCGCTGAACTTGAGACTTGACTTAGATTTTTGGCAAACTACTTATATTTTTCTGAGGATTAGAGCCTATACCTGGTGACATCCATGACCATTTTATCTAGGATGTGAGTAGTTACTCCTTATGAGACATGTTTCATTAATATGCATAAATATGAATTTAATCTGCTTAATACCTGTATGCATTCGGTTTGTGGTTAGTTGACACATGTGGTAGAGGTCTTCCTTTATTCATTCTACCCATAAGCTCCACACTGCCAAAAACAGCCTTTTTGTCCCATTACTACATCCTACATTTAGCCTGCCCTTGTCAAGCTAGTAGTTTAGTTTTTGGGATTGTTATTTCGTTTTTGGTGGCATATGCTCATTTTGAGATGTTGTTGGGAAGATGAAAAAGAAAAGAAAGAAAAAAGAAGAAGGAAAATGATTCGGAAAAGAGGAAAAGAAACGAGTACTGTACTGTAGAAGCAGTCGATCGACTGGCATCATCGGTCGATCGACTGGGGTCCGAGAAGAAAAGAAGAAAAAAGATCAATTCGCATAATTCAAGTCCTTAATAAATGGCGATTTTTGCTCCCATGTTGCATCTATATCTTATGGGGAGTTGATTGATTTAGTATTATGGAGGTTGTGAGATTTGTGTTAATCATTAGCACCAGTTTTATTATTGAATATTGAGCAAGAAGTTGGAAATTGTCGTATGGTTTTGTTACGGTACTAGCTTGATCACCTGTACCTCCACATTCCCATAAATGTTTTTCCTTTTCTTACCCATTACCTCACATACCCCTTATTTACCTCGGCATGTGTCATGGTCATCTGTTTGGTTGGAATGCATATGTATGGTTGTAGAGATTATTTTCATATTAGATTGCAGGCATGTTCTTATAGGTCGTAGTTAGGTGAGAGTCGCTACAATATTAATTCTTTCTATCTTTCACTTATATTCACCTGTATTTATTGAGTGATTTGAGCGACCCGTGAGAGTCCGATTTGATAAGTCTCTATAGTTGACGGTTCAGCAGGTTTTTAACGACTTTATAACTCGTTTGCATGATTCACATTACTAATTGATTGTTGGTTATTGCATTAAATTAGTTTAGGCTTAACAGTTTGCATTTCGCTCTGAGATTGAACTCGTTCCATTAGGTTTTAGGACCGAGTCTAGTTCTTGCTTGGGGACAAGCAAGGGTTTGGTTTGGGGAAGTTTGATGCGTGTCATTTATATGATGTTTTTCACCTCATTTTCCACGCATTTCAGAGTTCATTTATGTAGTTTATGCTACTATTCTCCCCATTTCCGTCTACTTTCGTGTTTTTGTATATTATTGCAGAAATGTGAAAAATCCACCGGAAATTGAGCTAAATCCGTCCCCGAGTATCCTCCATTGTATTTGACATAAAGTACTTACACAAGGAATGAGCTTGGTGCGCATTTCGAGGCCTGAAAGACAATTTTATGAAGGATTAGAAGCGGACTATCAGCTAAAGCAGTTGATCGATCGATGCCTATAGTCGATCAACCATCACACGACTTACAGAAGCTACTGTACACTGCAGAGCAGTCGATCGACCGGTCACAGTGGTCGATCGACCACACCGCTAACTCAGACGTGAATTAAAAGACCGAGAATTCCAAAGCCCATTATATTTTAGGTTTTAGAAATAAGTGTTACGGATATTTCTATATAACGTAACTGACATTAAGGATGATTCATGAAGTCTTTTATCAGAAAACTTTAGGGAAATAATTAGGGTTCGAAGTCTGTTTGGCATTTTATACAATTTATTTTCGTTCGGTTTTTTATTCTTCCTCTGCAATTTCGGTATTCCCTATGTTCTTATTCAGTTTCATTGCCTTATTATCGTTGTAGTATGGAAATTGCTAGTTAGTTTCCAAAGCTAATATTATCGTTTTATGTTATTTATCTGTTTAATCGTTTCAAGTATGAATTCAGTAGATTTAATAGTCAATTTTATTGTTGTTATCATTCCTAGTATGAGTAGCTAATTTCATCGTGCTAGGATGTAGGGGAATTATAGTGTAGGCGACATTAGAATTAGGGAGCCCTAATGGCGCCATGGTCGATCGACCGTCTTACCTGGTCGATCGACTGGCCTCGTGAGGTTTTGTTTCGTTTTAATTGTTTTTACTGTTTTATTCGACGAATCGAATGTATGCGACTAGTTGAATGCTTAGTATTTGACTGACCCATTAGATCAAAAGATAGGGAAGGTTAATAGACTACCAATTAAAATGACTAAACTTTGCTGAGATCGAGAGATAGGTATCGTTTAGATTTTTAGTCACTTTTCAGGACGAAAGTCAGTATTAGAGATATTAGGGACCTGTAGCGAGGTCGAAAGATGCTACCTGTGAGAGTGGACCGAGAGGACCTCTTATTTTCCCGCCCCAGGTGTTGTTTTAGACCTACTTAGTTTGCTGCCGCCGAAACTATAGTGAACCGACCATCCTTGCACCCTTTTAATTCTTGATTTCATCTACTGTTTAGTTTATTTTACTTTTATTGTTTTAGCTATAGACCAAATCAACTCAATCCCCACATACTGTTACCTTAGACTGAAATTAGACAACTAATAATTACATCTGCCTCTCTGTGGTTCGACCCTTGCTATCACTGTCTACAGTTTTAGTTTGGATTATAAATTTATTTTTGATACAAAACGACGGTATAAGTGATGCCGTTGGATAAGGCATGTAGATAAACTTGACCTTTGACCCGTAATGTAGGGGAAAGACGGGTTTAATACCCGAGAGGTTTTGACTCTGCTAACGCCATTGAAGATGTCTCGACAATTAGGGGACACGACCTAGACCAGATGGTAGGTACTAACTTCGGCGGAGACTCAACGTTATCTAGACGACTTGACTTGAAATCAACTCGAGGCTGAATCAGAATAGTGGATTGAAATTTTCGAAAATAGAAATTTTCAAAAAGATTCATTTGTCGTTTTATGGACGGCTTCCGAAGAGTAGGGATCTTCAAAAGGTCGGCCAGTTGAAAAGGTTGTCTTAGGTTTGTTTTGAAAAGACAGATCGAGTTGAAATTACGGTGGCTATAAAAATAAAGTGTTGTTTCCGAGGACGGTTTTTTAAATTCCGAATCACGGATTTGAAAATCGAGAATTGAAGAATTTGGAATCGTCATCACAATGGCCATGAAAATGGTTAAATTTGTTTTCAATAAATTTAAAATTGGGTTGAAAATTCGAAAACGGTTAAATTTGTTTTCAAAGATTGAGTTTGAATTTGAAATTTGAAAACGGTTAAATTTGTTTTCAAAGATTTGATTTTGAATTGAAATTTGAAAACGGTTAATTTTGTTTTCAAATGATTTGAAATTGGATTTAAAATTTGAAAACGGTTAAATTTGTTTTCAATGAACTTGAAATTGGAAATTGTAAGGATTGAATTCGCCATTACGACGGGTTAGAAAACCATTTTAATCTTTGGAAGATGGTATGCACATCGAAAACTGTGAGAATTGAAATCGTTATTACGACGGCTTAGAAAAGCCAAATTTGATTTCGGAAACGAGATTTGAAATTTAGAAAGTTGCATAGGTTGAAATCGTCATTACGACAGTTTGAAAACCATTTTTTTTTGAAAATTGATTTCGAATTTTGAAAATTCGACGGTGGAATTTGTCGTTATGATGTCGCAAAAAGGCGCTTTGAGAATGCAACGGTCGACGAGGGACCGAGGTTTGAAACGACCATTATGACGACGTAAAAGGGTATTTTGAAATGGTTTGTAAAAACCGAGGTTTGAAATCGTCATTACGATGGCATAAAAAGGTGCATTTGAAATGGTTGTAAAAACCGGGTTTTGAAATGGCCATTATAACGGCATAAAAAGGTTGTAAAAACCGAGTTTGAAAATTGTCATTACGACAGCCTAAAAAGCTGCTTTTGAAATGGTTGTAAAGACCGGGTTTTGAAAATCGTCAGTACGACGTCATAAAAAGTTGTGCAATGGTCGGCGAAAGACCGAGGTTTGAAACGGCCATTATAACGGCGCAAAAAGGTGTTTTTGAAACCGTTGTAGAAAATCGGTTTTGAAAGTCGTCATTACGACGGCCTAGAAAGGCGTGTTGTTTGAAATGCAACGGTCGGCGAAAGGCTGAGGTTTGAAACGACCATTATAACGGCGCAAAAAGGTGTTTTTGAAACGGTTGTGGAAAATCGGTTTTGAAAGTCGTCATTACGACGGCCTAGAAAGGCGTGTGGTTTGAAATACAACGGTCGGCGAAAGATCGAGGTTTGAAACGGCCATTATAACGGCGCAAAAGTGTGTTTTTGAAAGTTTGAAAATGACACGGAAGGACTTATGATCACATAACACATAAGCACTCGCAGTTCATTATATTATGCATAATGCTAACACGGGTTTTGGCTTAAAAGGGTGGGTTACACACCAAGCAATCAAACCCCGATTTTCAAGAGGGATACTAATCCAAACAAAATGTGTAAGGAGGGTGCCCTAGCCTTGTGCTCGAAGGTGATGAAAGCTCTTTGACGAAACAGAAATGTGTAACGTCAACGGTATACTTGACTCAATCGGGATTCGAAACGCGGGGATGAGAAAACTCACGCCGACGGGACGAGCCAATTGATCGGTAAAGGTTAGGTTGTGGGCCCGGACAAGGAACCCAATTTATGACCGCAATATCAATTAATGCACTTTTAACCACGACCTCGTTCGAATTTCACCTCTAAGGATCACAAAGACACAAGTGTCCTAGTTTTCCCCAGCGGAGTCGCCAATCTGTGGACGTGGGCCATAAGCCGGCCTGCGGGCGTGATTCCGCCTGCCGGTCCGTAGTCACGGGCCACCTGCATGCCAAGCCAAATTGTGGACATGCAGCGGTCTGAAAGCCACGCTCGGTGATGTAAAAATGCTTTCGACCGGATCGCTTTAGATCTGTCGGTTTCATCTCGGCAAAGTGACACGGCTATCGCGTACCTGTCAAAAATAACCAACTGGCTCTAACTAATATAGCTAGGGAAGTCGGGTCGAATCCACAGAGAGGTAGGAAATTGTCAGCTAAATCTAAGTTCGTCAAGTAACCAAATTTGGGGGGTATAAAATGTGATTTCTAAACCAAGGAGAATAAAGAGAAGAGAATAAAAGGAAGGAGATAACAGATAGAGAAGAATAGCTAAGACAATCGGTTCACCATAATCATCCGGTTAAGTAATCTAGGTCCCAGGTCAATGCAATACGGTCTAAGGGGTAGCGAACGTCACCTTTCGGTCCTTAATTCACCCTAAAATGTAAACAGCTTAACTTTCGCCCCCACTGCAATACTCTATTGTTCGCTACTAGTCTACCTTTTCCAACCTTTTGGTCCAGGTCAAGGATCACTAAGAATTAAAGGTCTAACTGCGTCGACTCAATTAGGCAATTACAATTAATTGTAGCATTTAAACAACAAGACAGTACCAGCATTAACCTAGTAAATCGATTACTCTCCCTTCATATTATGGATCCCCTATAGTCTTAGCATAGGGAAATTAGGTACTCATAATCATCGAATTAACAATGACAACAACCAGATAATTAAAACTAAGCATGATGATAAAACTAAAGGATTGAAAGGAACGATTATGATAATAATAAAGGAAAGAAAGAAATCCAGCAGTGATTAAGAATTAAGGGATTAAAAAGAATGATAGTACCGATCGTATCTCAAATCCGAGCAAAGGGAGCAAAAATCCAAAGAACAGTGGCAAGAACTAGAGTAAAAACAACGTAAGAGAGGGAGGAGAGAGAGACGAGTCGTAGTTACTCTCTCAGTCTTATACTAAAAACCTAATCTATGGACTAATTACAAAAGCCCATAAGTAATTTAGGCGGAATTTGACTAAAACACAAGAAACCATTTGATCGAGTAGAAGTAATCTACTCGATCGAGCAGATCATCACCAAACCACTCGATCGAGTGGAAATAACCCACTCGATCGAGCACCTCTTGCAAAAACTCCTCGATGGGCTCCTTAAACTGGTCGATCGACCAGTCTTGAGTACATAAAGCATTCGATCGAATAGTGAACCACTCGATCGAGCTATATAGGCACGTTAGGACTTGAATTGCTTCCCGAACTCAGCTCACGCGTCTTCCAAGTGTTAGATATCCAAGCTCCGGCTCCTTATTTTCCATGAATGCATACAATTGGGACAATTAAGGCTCGATTTAGCTCCTCTTCGGTCAATTCCTGCAAATTACAAATAACGGACCAAAGTAGAATATTCGGGGGTATTTGTAGCCAGATGCTACATAAAAAGCACAGAAATGCGTGTAAAAATGAGGTGAAAACCTTATATAAAAGACACGCATCAAATCTCCCCAAACCAAACCTTTGCTTGTCCCCAAGCAAATATGAATGCAACTAAAGGTGAACAATGGAACGGGACCAACGCATCAGCTACAAATCATCCACTAGAACCAATTTAATGCAGTAACATGACAAAGCGGCAGTGAAAAGTGCAAACGAGTTAAATTAATGTTTCAAACTTACTGAACCGTCGACCTTGCAAGACTCAAAAGATATCGGACTCTCACGGGTCGCTCGTCACTCAAAATCAGGCACAAGGTGAGTATATATGTGAGAGATAGGAAGAAATCAGACACTCACCTAACTCGATCTATAAGACATGCATGCAGTTAACATGAATAAAGTCTCTACAACCGTACATATGCATTCCAACCATACTAATGACCAAGACACATGCCGAGGACTTACATTTGGGTAAGTGAGGTAATGGGCAAAAAGGGGCTAAAATGAATTTGGATATGTGGGGTTAATAGCCAGGCTAGCAACAACGGATCCAAATATAAACTGCATCCCAACTTCGTACTCATGACAGCAAGATAAAACGGTGCAAAATTATGCACTAACTCACAAAACACCAAAAATAGTCAACTCCCCATAAAATATAGATAAGACATGGGAGTGTGAATCATTGTACAATTCTCATTCTTTTTCATTTTTGATTTTTTTTTCTTCATTTTCCATTTTTTCTTTTCTTTTTCGCATTTTTTTCGTTCTCTTTTTTTTTCAATTCAACATTTTTTTTCTTTTTTCTTCCTTTCTTTCCCTTCAATTCTTCCACCATCTTCTGAAATCAGATAAAATAACCATATTGCAATAAAACGTTCCAAGAACTACTCGTTACTAGCTCAGCTAGGGTAGGAAGTATTATAGAAAGTAGTTTATAGGACAAAAGGGGCAATTTGGCTATGTGAGGCTCATGGGTAGAATGAAATAAAGGGGACTGCCTCTCCTAACACGTGTCACCATCCACAGACCGAACGCATACAGGTATTAAGAAGACTAGACTCATGCTTATGCAAATTGATGTTACATGTCTTAAAGAGAGTACTACTCACATCCTAAATGAAACCGGTCATGAATGTCACCAGTTTAAAAAGCTCTAACCTCAGAATGTAATGTAGCTTGCCGACATAATGAATCAAGTCTATTCGTTCAGATAAGGGAGAAACAAAAACTCGTAGATTATGCACATAATCACGCCAACTAAATGTCAAGAAAATGCAGGGCTCAAGTAAGGGTTCAAAGTAGCGTCAATGTTCAAACGCTCCGACCCAAAATTAAACATGAAATTTGAAAATTTTGAATGAAATTTTGTATGAGTTTTTTGAAGTAAAACAAACAACAATGCATGCGGAAATAATAAACATGGAAGCAGAAATGCAAGAAAACATGCGGACACAGATATGGATGCATACCTCCCCAAACCAAACCGTACAATGCCCTCATTGTACCGAAAATAGGGAAAGAAATGCAAACTGAAAGGAAAAAGGGGAAGTGGAGTCGGAAAACTTACAAAACGTCGTAAGGAGGGACCTCCCCAAACCGACCATGAACATGGGAGGTCAAAGAAAGTCAAGCAAGAGCTCCATAGACGAAAAAACAACGGTGGGAGTCAAAACCACTCGACCGAGCTCTTGGAACAGCTCGATCGAGTGAACCAGTGCATTGGAAGGGCTCGATCGAGTGAAAAACCACTCGATCGAGTAGGCATGAGTTTGGTTATGGTCGATCGAAGAGAATATCACTCGATCGAGTGAAAGCTGCCTCAGAAAGTGCTCGATCGAGCACAATATCATTCGATCGAGTACTTTGACCTGCAACACACGCAATAAAAGCAAGGAAATGCATGGGAAGTTCATAAAACAGCGTCTAAAGTTCAACGTAAAGCTAAAGAAAAATAAATAGTTCAACAGAAGTACAATAAAACAGTTCGGGCTGCCTCCCGGAGAGCGCTGGTTTAAGAGGTCCCGCACGACCCTTCTAGCATCAATTAACTGGCGCGTCGAGCTCGTCGAAGCGCAAGACTTCAACGCGATTGTCCGCTTCAGTCACCTCATGGTAATGCTTCACATATTGGCCATTCACCTTGAATCTACGCCCCTCGGAATCTTCAAGCTCCACAGATCCAAATTTGGTAACAACTATCACCGTATAAGGACCACTCCATCTGGACTTCAGCTTGCCAGGAAATAGTCTCAACCGGGCATTAAACAGCAGCACCTTTTGCCCAACATGGAACTCCCGAGGTAGGATTCTCTTGTCATGCCATCTCTTTGTCTTTTCTTTGTAAATCCGCGAGCTGTCATAAGCATTAAGCCTAAACTCCTCCAATTCATCTAGCTGCAAAAGACGATTCTGACCACACAACTTAGGATCATAATTAAGCTCACGAATTGCCCACCAGGCCTTACATTCCAATTCAACAGGTAAGTGACACGATTTCCCATAAACTAGCATATAAGGTGATGCACCAATTGGTGTCTTAAAGGCAGTTCTATAAGCCCATAATGTGTCATCTAGCTTAAGACTCTAGTCCTTCCGTGATTTAGAAACTACCTTAGACAAGATCTCTTTCAACTCGCGATTAGAGATCTCTACCTGACCACTAGTTTGGGGATGATACCCCAAACCACGCCGGTGTTGGACACCAACTCTAGACAGTATGGAACTTAGTTTCTTTTCTTTGAAATGCATCCCCCCATCACTAATGACGACCCTAGGGACACCAAAACGGGGGAATATGATCTTTTTAAACATCTTTATCACGGTCTTAGCATCACAATGGGGTGAAGTATTTGCCTCAACCCATTTTGACACATAGTCTACAGCTACTAAGATGTACCTGTTACCTTTACTGGATGGGAACGGTCCTTGGAAATCAATGCCCCAGACATCGAAAACCTCAACCTCTAGGATGCCGTTTTGTGGCATCTCATGTCTCTTTGAAATGTTCCCTGATCGTTGGCAAGCGTCGCAAGCTGAAA
Source organism: Silene latifolia (assembly GCF_048544455.1). Lineage (NCBI taxonomy): Eukaryota > Viridiplantae > Streptophyta > Magnoliopsida > Caryophyllales > Caryophyllaceae > Silene > Silene latifolia. Next base: position 113,433,536 of record NC_133527.1, on the reverse strand, counting down.
CAAAAGACTTAGCGTCAGCAAACAAAGAAGGCCAGTAAAAACCAGACTGAAGTACCTTAGCCACGGTGCGCGATGGACCGTGGTGACCACCATATGAAGAGGAGTGACAGCCTTCCAAGACTATTTTGGTCTCCCATTGCGGAATACACCGTCTGTAGAGACCGTCTGCACATTCCTTAAACAAGTAAGGATCATCCCAGAAGTACTGCTTAGCGTTATACAGAAAACGGTTCTTTTGCTGATGAGAAATGTCAGGCGGCAGCTTGCCACTGACAACGAAGTTAGCTATATCTGCATACCAAGGTTCTTGGTTAACAATAGACGATATAACAGCAATCAAAGTATCGTGAGGAAAGGAATCATCAATAGGTAGAGAATCTTCCCCTTCTTGTCGCATCAATCGCGACAAGTGATCACCACAACGTTCTCGGCTCCTTTCTTATCCTTGATCTCGCAAATCAAACTCTGAAGAAGGAGTATCCATCTCGATAGCCGTGGTTTGGCCTCCTTCTTAGCAAGGAGATGCCTCAAAGCTGCATGGTCGGTAAAAACAGTGACTTCTGACCCAACTAAATAAGTACGAAACTTCTCTAAGGCATAAACTACATGCCTAACGACTCCTTCTCGATGGTAGTGTACTTCACTTGAGCCTCATCCGAGTTCGGCTCGCATAGTAAATAGCATTCAAGGCTTTGTCTTTCCTCTGGCCAAGCACCGCTCCTAGTGCATAGTCACTCACATCGCACATGATCTCAAACGGCAAGTCCCAGTTGGGAGGCTGTATGATCGGCGCAGAGACTAAGGCCTACTTTAACCTGTTAAAAGCAGAAAGACAAGCATCAGTAAACACAAAAGGGGCATCCTTAAGCAAAGAATCGTGTAAGTGGTTTAGCAATTTTGGAGAAATCCTTGATAAACCGGCGATAAAAGCCGGCGTGACCAAGGAAGCTCCTCACCCCCTTAACATTAACAGGAGGTGGTAATTGCTGAATCACTTCCACCTTTGCTTTATCAACTTATATTCCCCTATCAGAAACTAAGTGCCCTAAGACAACTCCCTCGTTGACCATAAAGTGGTACTTCTCCCGATTCAAAGACAAGATTGACCTCAATAATACGCAACACTTTCTCAAGGTTAGACAGATGAGTTAGAAAAATCACTTCCATATACACTGAAATCATCCATAAAAACTTCCATGATAGACTCAATATACTCTGAAAATATCCCCATCATACACCTTTGGAAGGTGGCAGGGGCATTGCACAAACCAAAAGGCATTCTGCGATACGCAAAAACGCCCTTAGGACAGGTAAATGTAGTCTTAGCCTGATCGTCTGGGTGGATAGGGATCTGAAAGAACCCTAAGTACCCGTCTAAATAGCAGAAAAATTTATGAGAGGCTAACCTTTCTACCATTTGATCAATAAAAGGAAGGGGGAAGTGATCTTTCTTCGTGGCGGCATTCAGATGTCTGTAATCTATGCACATCCGCCAACCAGTCACTACTCGAGTAGGTATTAATTCATTCTTCTCATTCTTAACTACAGTTGTCCCTCCTTTCTTCGGGACCACCTGTACTGGACTCACCCATCTAGAATTACCGACAGAATAAATAATACCTGCATCCAGCAGCTTCATTACCTCAGCCATCACAACATCCCGCATCTTCTCGGTTGAGCGGCGCCCGACCCCGTCTCGCAAGGTTTGTGATCCTCCTCCAGCTCTATCCTGTGCATACAAATATCGGGACTAATCCCCGTGATATCGTCCAGTGAATAGCCCATTGCCTTCCTGTTTTTCTTAAGTACAGCTAACAAAGAGGTCAGCTGATCATCACTAAGCTTGGCACTAACAATGACTGGATATTGCTCCGTATCGTCTAAGAAGGCATATTTAAGATGAGAAGGGAGAGGCTTACGTTCCGGTACCTTTACCTCAATGGAGCAAAGAGTGCTAATCATTTGTTCCACCTGTTCTCCCTCATGCTCATCTAAATCATCAACAAGCAAATCCAACGCAGCGTCATATAAATGCCTGGGCTATCTCGCACACTCATCAAAAGCATAAGAGCTTCTAGTGGGTCCTTCATAAAAGAACCCGACCAGAAGTCATAAATAGACTCGTCAATGATATCGACCGAATAGCAAGTGTCCTCTATCATTGGGTGGGCTAAAAATCTTGGGCAAACTGAATGTGATAGCGTCATCCCCATCGCTAGAGTCGGGCGCCCTTGTCGACATCAATAATGACCCCATTTGTACAAAGGAATGGTCTTCCTAAGATAATTTGGGTCCGAGTGTCCTCAGCTATATCCAAAACAATGAAATCTACTGGGATGTAGAGCTTGCCTATTTTCACAGGCACGTCCTCTAAGACACCTTACGGCCTCCTAACAGATCTATCAGCCATCTGTAGGTTTAACGTTGGTCACTTTGAAATGACTCATCTTCAGTTTCTTGCAGACAGGAAGGGGCATGACACTAACACTGGCACCTAAATCGCAAAGGGCCTTATCAATAACCATATTGCCTATGACACAGGTAATAGAAAAGCTGCCCGGGTCTTTCAATTTTGGAGGGGCCTTATTCAACAGCAAGTTACTAGACTCTTCCATAAATGAAATCGTCTCAAATTCACTCAAATTTCTCTTACGCGTCACAATATCCTTCATAAACTTAGCGTAAGCGGGTACCTGAGTAACAAGTTCGGAAAAGGGGACAGTTACCTGGAGGTTCTTCACGACGTCCACAAACTTACCGTCATCTTTGCTCGATTTTGCGTCCTTGAGACGACTTGGGAAGGGTACCCTGGTAGCGATGAGTGGCCCCGCAACTTTTTCTTTACCCTTATCAATGCGTGACGTCTCCACAGCAGGGGAAGATGACACGGTGGCGGTATTAGATAGTAAATTAGGATCCCCGCCACTTAAAGTACTGGATCGAGTACTTTTATCAGTCGATCGACCAATTGCCTTTCCTGTTTCACTCGATCGACCTTGTTTTTCACTCGATCGAGTGATTTCTTCAGCATAGTTACTCGATCGAGTAAGATTATCACTCGATCGACCAACTTAGAATTCTGCGCTTCTCGATCGACCACCATTTTCACTCGATCGAGTGATAGGATGGTTTAAACTGCTCGATCGAGTAGAAAAGTCACTCGATCGAGTGGTTACAGCACACGCTGCAAGTATTTCCTTCAAAAACTCGTCTAAATCATCATCCGAGTTATCGTCAGCTATCAAAACCTCGTCTTCTTCATGAGTAAGGTCATTTTGAAAATTCGTTGCACTGACTGGATCGCAAATTGGAAGAAGCTTGGCTTGGTCTGTCGCGAGTGTTAACTGCGCGACTTGTTCCTTCAATTCCGATATAACCGTTTCAGATTGCCGTGACATCTTTGACATACTCAACATAATGGATTTTAGTTCGGCAATTTCTTCTCTAGCAGAGGGAGAGACCGGCTGTGGTACTGGCGTAGAAGGGGTAGAATCATTCTTGATTTCTTCATACAGTTGGGAGAAAGGAACTCCCTGCTTGTATTTCTGATAGGCAAGAACGCGCTCAACACTTTCCATGCATAAGATAGGGTCATGCCCCTCCGTGCCACATCTACCACATGGCTCTTTATGCTCCGTAATCGTAGGCATCTTGGCAAATAACTTTCAAAGCGACAACTATCCTGCAAAACTAATCAAAACTTTGCAGAAATGAGATCGGCCTCAAGGAATAAATTCCTTGAGACGAGAGACAAACTTAATTAAAGCAACAAGTTTGCGCCACCTCCCCGGGAACGGCGCCAAAATTTGACACGGCTATCGCGTACCTGTCAAAAATAACCAACTGGCTCTAACTAATATAGCTAGGGAAGTCGGGTCGAATCCACAGAGAGGTAGGAAATTGTCAGCTAAATCTAAGTTCGTCAAGTAACCAAATTTGGGGGGTATAAAATGTGATTTCTAAACCAAGGAGAATAAAGAGAAGAGAATAAAAGGAAGGAGATAACAGATAGAGAAGAATAGCTAAGACAATCGGTTCACCATAATCATCCGGTCAAGTAATCTAGGTCCGAGGTCAATGGAATACGGTCTAAGGGGTAGCGAACGTCACCTTTCGGTCCTTAATTCACCCTAAAGTGTAAACAGCTTAACTTTTGCCCTCACTGCAATACTCTATTGTTCGCTACTAGTCTACCTTTTCCAACCTTTCGGTCCAGGTCAAGGATCACTAAGAATTAAAGGTCTAACTGCGTCGACTCAATTAGGCAATTACAATTAATTGTAGCATTTAAACAACAAGACAGTACCAGCATTAACCTAGTAAATCGATTACTCTCCCTTCATATTATGGATCCCCTATAGTCTTAGCATAAGGAAATTAGCTACTCATAATCATCGAATTAACAATGACAACAACCAGATAATTAAAACTAAGCATGATGATAAAACTAAAGGATTTAAAGGAACGATTATGATAACAATAAAGGAAAGAAAGAAATCTAGCAGTGATTAAGAATTAAGGGATTAAAAAGAATGATAGTACCGATCGTATCTCAAATCCGAGCAAAGGGAGCAAAAATCCAAAGAACAGTGGCAAGAACTAGAGTAAAAACAACGTAAGAGAGGGAGGAGAGAGAGACGAGTCGTAGTTACTCTCTCAGTCTTATACTAAAAACCTAATCTATGGACTAATTACAAAAGCCCATAAGTAATTTAGGCGGAATTTGACTAAAACACAAGAAACCATTCGATCGAGTAGAAGTAATCTACTCGATCGAGCAGATCATCACCAAACCACTCGATCGAGTGGAAATAACCCACTCGATCGAGCACCTCTTACAAAAACTCCTCGATGGGCTCCTTAAACTGGTCGATCGACCAGTCTTGAGTACATGAAGCATTCGATCGAATAGTGAACCACTCGATCGAGCTATATAGGCACGTTAGGACTTGAATTGCTTCCCGAACTCAGCTCACGCGTCTTCCAAGTGTTAGATATCCAAGCTCCGGCTCCTTATTTTCCATGAATGCATACAATTGGGACGATTAAGGCTCGATTTAGCTCCTCTTCGGTCAATTCCTGCAAATTACAAATAACGGACCAAAGTAGAATATTCGGGGATATTTGTAGCCAGATGCTACATAAAAAGCACAGAAATGCGTGTAAAAATGAGGTGAAAACCTTATATAAAAGACACGCATCACAAAGGTCTCGAAACGATGTTGAGATGTTCGGAGTTTCCACCAAGCATTTGTGGGATGCTTGGAACCCGTTCAAATCCACTTTATACCTAGGTCAATCAAGGCAAAAAGAGGTGTTTGACATAGGTACTAAAGATAAGGACTCGTCCCCCTTTTAGCATTCTATGCCTAAAATGACTCTCGAACGCCCTGGATATGGCCATCCACTATCCAAAGATTCTGAGTAAGGGGTGAGGGTACGTATTGGGAAGCCCTTTAATCGGACACCCAATCCCGGCCACGTTAGCGGTCTCTACTGATCGATCGTGGTTGTTTAAGTGCAAAAGTTGATAAAACGGTTTAAATGCATGAATGCGCATCCAAAAGTCTTAACCTAACATGTGAATATTTTCTAAGTCGGTTGTTTATGCATGTACCAATAAATTGTTGTCAAAGTTGGATTTAGATTGATTTGCTTGTGAAAACGGAAATTAAACATCCATTTACCAAATTTAGGTCATGATGCTTAACACGATCCATTTATTTGAAAAAGGGTGTCAAATGACAAAGTGTAAAAACATAAGCTTGTCAATCTGATTCGTCATGTATCCGGATTAACCGTAATCGGGATCGTCCTATACAAATTCTAAAACGGGACAGAACAGTGCCAGGAAGCCCCATTAGGGCGCGAGCCTATTGGCGAGGGAAAGGGCTCTGCCCAGGTTTTTAAAATATGCAAACAGACGGCCTCTTGGGGCGCGAGCCGTGAGCCGACCCAAGGAGGCGCCTCCTGGTTGTTGAAAAGTTATTTAAAACCGTATTTTTGACTAAATGGTTTGGAAGTATGATTTGCACGACTCGGAATAATTACTATTATGTTAGTAATATTTGTTGTCGTATTTGCAAGTTTGAAAAGTATAATTTATAAATAAAAATGTAAAATATGTGTGCTTAACCATTTTATCACCGTACTCGATTTAAATCGACATGGTATTTTTTTTAACCAATTCAAGGGTGACATACAATATGGCCAAGACAAAGATGAAAATAAAATGAGATAAAAGTGAAAGGAAAATGTTTGATTTGAACTAATTATGTTAAGTTCATTTATTTTGTAATTAGTCAAGTTTGTCATCGTACTCGGATTAAACCGACATGGTATAAGGAACCAAGGATGATTATGAATTATGACTAATATATTTACAAATATAAATAAATGAGAAAAATGGTAAATAAAAGAAAAGAATTTCTTTTAAAATGTAATTAACCAATTAGTATCACTGAGTCACGGATTAAGCCGTCATGGTATATGGAACCAAGGGTGATTATGATTTATGGTTAAAAAGTTTGTCATAAAAATGATTTGAAGCATTTGAAATGGTAAAGACCGATTGCAATTAAGGAAGAAATAAAGAGGAAAGACGAGAACAAACACGGATGAGTCTGACCCGATAACTCACAAGAGGCGCGAGCCTCTATGCATAGCAAAGGGCTTCTGTCTCGGGCCAAAACTCGGTTTTGGCTCGTCTAACCTATATTTGAATCATGTTATCCATCATTCATGCTTATAAAGTTATGAAAACAGTAAAGACATGAAATAAATGAGTTGTTTACACCCTCAAACTTACGTGTATTTTTGTTTGCGAAGTAGTCGACTTTAGAGACGGTTTCTCGTTGTGACTAATCGCGATCAAAGAAGTTTAAAAAGGTGCCTTAAAAAAGGATTTTGTTTTGAAAATATGTTGAAAACATGTGGTTGAAGAACATGTTGATTGATGAATTGAGTTGATCAAATGGGTCGATCGAATGCGCGGCGATGGTACCAAACAATGTGTAAGGCTTGTGTTTACGATCGGTAGGTCGTACACACGTGTTGATTTTGTGACTTAGGAAGTCGGGTCTAGAAGTTTAAGGGAGAAAGAGGTGGCGGACTCTCGCGTGAGTTTTGTTGTGTGTGAAGGTTGGTATTTATAGAGAAATGGGGGTCGTAGCAAGTCGGTTAAGTTTGCTTGCTGGCCAAGGGCGTGCCTAAAGAGGTACGAGCTACCTTATGACTGAAAGGAGTGTACTGTCCCTTTCAGAAATTTGGATTTTGCATTTGTTCTAACCAATGTTTTGTTGGTTGTGATTTGTGGTCTTTGATGGTTGCTTAGCCGTGTAAGCTTGATCTTGGGTGATATTTGGGGTAGGTATTTTGTGTCCTTGACTCGGGTCTGACCCGTGTGAGTCGGGATTTGAATTTCGAGTCGGTTTTTCGCCCGGTGTCGGTTTAGACTCTAATTAGGGTCATTTTAATGAAAATGGCAAGATAAAGACATTCATGTCATTATTTTAGACATTCGAGATTTGGGTTGACTCAGGTTGACTCGAGTTGCGGGTTTCTGAGTCGGTTTTGGGTCCGAAGATGGTTTTAACTCTAAATAGTGTTATTGACAGGGCAGTCATATACCTATAAAAAATAACCAACTGGCTCTAACTAATATAGCTAGGAGGGAAGTCGGGTCGAATCCACAGGGAGATGGGAAAATGTTAGCCTCGTCTAAGTCTGTCAAGGTAACCAAATTGGGGGGTTTTTAATTGTGATATTCTAAACTAATGAGAGGATAGGGAAGAGAAAATAAGAGAATAAAGATTAACCAAGTAGAGAAAAACAGCTAAGACAGACGGTTCACCATAATCATTCAGTCAAGTAATCTAAGTCTCAGGTCAATGCAGATACGGTCTGAGGAGCAGTGAATATCTCCTTTCGGTCTCAATTCGCCCTAAAGCACAAATAGCTTAGATTTCGCCCTAACTATAATGCCCTATTGTTCGCTACTAGTCTCACCTTTTCCAACCTTTCGGTCCAGGTCAAGGGTCACTAAGATATAAATGCCTAATTGCGTTGACTCAATTAAACAGATACAGTTAATTGCAGCAGTTAACAACAAAGGTTATACCAGCATCAACCCAATAGAACGATTACTTTCCCTTCATAATTATGGATCCCCTATAGTCTTAGCAGAAGGGAATTAGCTACGCATCATCATTGAACTAACAATAATAACAAATAGAGAATAAAGAGAATTAAACATAATAACAATACTAATGAAGATTGAATTAGAGTAGAGATGAAATAATAAGAGAAGAAAAGCAATACAATAACGATAATTAAGATTAAAGGATGAAAGAACAAGAATAATAATACCCATCGTAATCCAAATCTGAGTAGCCAAAGTGTAAAGGAAGAACAAAATCCGAGAACAGTAGTCAAAAGTAGAGTAAAGTGGATGTGAGAAGAGAAGGGGAAGGGGTTACGCAGTCCCCCCTCTCTTTACATACGAAAATCCCTTCCTAATCTAACCTATGGACTAATTACAAAGCCCATACGAAAATTAGGCGGAAAAAGTCTATAGAAGGACAAACCACTCGATCGAGTGAAAATAAACCACTCGATCGACCAAACTAACGCCAAACCACTCGATCGAGTGGAAATAAACCACTCGATCGAGTACTTCTTGCTATGTCTTCTCTCATGTTAACTTGGATTGCTCGATCGAGCAACTGGGAGTATAATAAGCATTCGATCGAGTAATAAATTACTCGATCGAGCTATCTTGGCACGTAAGACCTTAAAACACCTTCCGAAACTGATGTGACCATAATTGGCGCATATTTAGCCCCCGAATTACCATTGTTTCTATGCTTTTTAGTGCCTATTTGGGTCATTTCTTATCTTTAGTTCTTTGTTTTGCATATTCTTTGAGATTTTGATCCCTTGGTAGGAAAGGAGTAAGAATCTTGCATTTTCATGGCAAAACAAGGCTAAATTGATCATATTCAATGACCAAGCATCAAGGAGAGACAAGACTAGAAGGCCTTTGTACATAGCATAGTAGAAGAGCATTGTTGAGAAAAGGATCCTTGAGTCCCCAAGGAAATCCCCAAGGAATTCATGAAGAAAAGGGAAGAAAAAGAAGAAGGAAAGTTGCTGAACTACAATCCGAACGGATTGTAGAGAATCCGTCCGTCCGTCCCAATCCGAGCGTCCCGCAAAGGAATCCGCTCGGATTCCCCCTCGCCAGTCCGAGCGTCTTGCCCAAGAATCCGCTCGGATTCCTCAGCCCAGATCCGGCCGTCCCGACTCCCATCCGCACGGATCGCAAAGACAAAGACGTTTTCATTCCTCAAGCATCGATAAGAGAAGCCCTTCTCTCGGATAATCCCGGAGGCTCCTTGCTCAACTTAAAAAGTGTAATTACTAGTTTAGCCCTTAGTTAACCCTAATGCATCCTCCCTAATTTTCACTATAAATACCCCATTAGTCTAATTAGAGGAGCATATGTTCTTCTTATCAATAATTAGTGTAGTTAATATCAATCAAATCTCTCTTCAATATTGTAATCAAATATTAATCAAGTTTTAATCCAAGTTTTAGTTCTTTAATCTCTCTCTTGTTCTTACTTTATTTTGGGTAATTGAAGATTATTTGGGTTATTATTGGGAGATTGACAACCTCTCAATCTAGGATTCAAGTACTTCTATTATTCTTGCTTTATTATTGGAATCATTAGTAGGTATAATCTCTTAATCCCTTTTTAATTATCGCTAATTACTTTCATTTATTCATCATGTTTCATTATATTAGTATGATTGACAACCTCTCTAGCATGATCAATATGATAATGAGTGAGTAGTCTCTTAGCTAGGGTTTAATGGGTGATTAGGGGAAACCAACATGGGGAATGATTCATGCTTAAATTAATATGCTTTCATATCTTATTTGCTTGCTTTTTTTGATCTTAATACATGCACATGTTATATTTGATGAAATGCTAAGCCTATGAATCCTTGCATTTACTATCATCTTCTATCCTTTCAACTTGACTTGTAAGACATAACCCAACTCGAGTCTTGTTAGACCATGCATGTGTTAAGTAGGGAAGATTAAGTCGACTTGTAGGTGTTGTACAATCCAAGAGATTCGGCTCCGGGACCCAAACTTTCCTAGGATTGTAAGATATAACCCAACTCGATCCATCACAACAATAATTGCTTGCTTATAATTTGAGAACATGTTTGTATGATCATATCCCATGATTCCCCTATGAACCCATGACACCCTAGTGCTTTTAATCAATTGTTTACACCCTTATTTTATTTATCTTGTTAGTTTATTTTCATTGCTATTTTAGTTTAGTAACCTTCTACATCAACCCAATTTGTGACACCCCTAGACACCACTAGTTACAATAGAATCTTCATCTCAATACCCGTCCCTTGGGATCCGACCTTTACTTGCCTCTTTACTAATTGTAGAGTTGTTTGTGAAGTATAAATTGTGTTTTGTATCGACCATTGACCAACGACCACATATGCTTAATTGTGAACACGAAATGGCTCCGATCAAAAATGGCGCCGTTGCCGGGGACGGTGTTTAATTGATTTAAGATTTCTTTTATTGTTTTTAGTTGTGTCTTTTTCACCTTGGGAAGTAAAACTCCTCAAGGTTTGTTCTAATTGTTTTTGAGTTGTTTGATATTTTGCATGTCTAGAAGGTTACAAAGAGATTTGTTACCTTTTGACCGTGAAATCGAAAGAACCTTGACGAATAATAGGAGACTTGTTAGGAGGAATTTGGGAGGTGTTGGTGAAGTTGTTCAACCCACTAGTGAGTTTGTCAATCCTTTCGCAATAGAAGGAGAAGAAAACCCATTAAACAATACCACACAAAATCCACCTACAATGCCTAAATTCTCGTCACACTCTATACCCACCGAGGAGGATTTACCAAATGGTACTCCTACCCCACAACATCTTACCGGAAACTTTATTGCCAAGTCCGCCTTCATTCAACTAGTTGAGAGGAGCCAATTCGGGGGAATGCCTAGTGAGGACCCTCATTCTCATATGGAAACATTTTGTGATTATTGTGAAGCTATCTCTCAAACGGGCGTGACTCAAGACCAAATAAGATGGGTCTTATTTCCTTTTTCGTTAATCGGCACCGCAAAGCAATGGTTGAAGGGCCTTGATAAAGCCACCCTTGGAATAGATTCTTGGAAGAAGCTAGCTCTAGCTTTCTACAAAAAATTCTACCCACCGGAAAAGACCAATATGCTAAGAGCTCAAATTACGGGTTTTAAGCAAAGGGATGAAGAATCTTTGTATGAAGCTTGGGAGCGGTTCAAAGGTATTTGTCGCTCATGTCCTCACCATGGACTTAGCGAATGGTTTTTAGTGCAACAATTTTGGAATGGTTTATATGAAGATTCAAGGAACATTCTCAATATGGGATCAAATGGAATGTTCACCGAAGTTGATGACAATCAAACATGGAACAAGATTGAGGAAATGGCGGTCCATAATTCGCAATATAGTAGGCCTCGCAAGGCTACTAGAGGAGGAAAGTATGAAGTGGACACCGTTACTCAATTGGGTGCTCAACTTAGTGCTCACATTGACACAATCAACTTGAAGTTTGAACAAGCTATGGCTAGACTTGAGGAAAACTCAAAATCAACAAAGCATCATGTTAATGCCATGACGGCATCCTCATCAATCCCAAGCGGGATATGTGAGAATTGTGGAACCTTGGGTCATGACTCAAGCGAATGTAGGGGAACAACCGAGCAAGTCAATGCTTTCCAAGCTTACAAAAGTGGTACCCCTTATTCAAATTTTTACAATGAAAACACCAAGTTCCATCCAAATCTCTCATACAAAAGCCAAAATGTTCAAAACCCTCAAACAACATACACTCCACCACCCATGAGAAATCAAAATCAAAGACCCTTTTTCAATCAAAACCAAGGTTACCAAAATCAAAACCCATACAATCACCACAATGACCAAAGTTTTGATGTCCAAAAAGCGGTCCTCCAAATGCAAAAGAATCAACAAGAATTTTTCACCCAAATGCAAAAAGATAGCCAAGCAAAAGACACCACCATCAACAACATTCTAGCTCACACCAAGATGTTGGAAACACAATTAACTCAACTAGCATCTTCTAGCTCACAAAGACAAAAGGGGCAATTACCACCACAAAGTAACCCCCCTAGACATGAAACGGTTAGTGCCATTCACTTGAGAAGTGGTACAAGGTATGAATCACCGAAGGAGCAAGTTGAGGATGAAGTTGTGAGAGCTAGTGAGAATGAAGTTGTGGTGCAAGGTCCCAAAGAAGGGGAATCATCAAAAGAAGAAAGCTCAAAGAAAAATGAAGACAAAGCCAAAGAAAAGGAGCCCATTGTGATTAGACTTCCTTTTCCAAGTCGTCAAGCCAAGCCTAAATTTGATGATCAACTTGGAAAGTTCATGGAAATTGTGAAGAACTTAGAAGTCTCAATTCCTTTCACGGAATTAATCAATCACGTTCCGGCCTATGCAAAGTACATGAAAGATATCCTCACAAAGAAGAAGTCAATCCGGAAACTTGAGACTATCGCCTTCACCAAGGTGAGTAGTGCAATACTTCAAGGGAGTTCACCTCCAAAATTAAAGGATCCGGGAAGCTTCTCAATACCGTGTACCATTGGCGACACAACGATCAACAAAGCCTTATGTGATCTAGGGGCTAGTGTGAGTGTCATGCCGTACTCGGTAAGTAAAAGGTTGGGAATGGGAGAGCTTAAATGCACCAATATCACTCTTCAAATGGCCGATAGATCGACGAAGACACCGCTAGGGATATGGGAAGATGTCCCCGTGCGAATTGGGAAGTTTTTCATCCCGGTGGACTTTGTCATTGTTGATATGGAGGAAGATTCCAACATTCCAATCATCTTAGGAAGACCTTTCCTACACACCGCGGGTGCGGTGATTGATGTGAAACATGGAGAGCTCACTCTAGAAGTGGGAGATGAAAGCATAACTTTTAATCTTGACAAGACCATGAGAGCTCCTCGTTTGCATGAGCCATGTTTCATGATTGATCATTATAGCCGAAAAGATGAAAAGAAGAAATCGGAACTCCAATGGAGGAAGAAAATTGAAGATGCTCCATTCAAAGAGCAAGTGAATTTTGACAAGGAAAGCTTGCAAAGCTCATCAAAATCAACCAAGGAAGAAGAAGATGGCCTCATTGGCCAAGAGAAGAAATTGGGAGAGTTGTCTCCATCCAAGCAAGAGATTTTCAATGATCAACTCAATGAAGTTTGTGGTCTTTGGGACGACGAATTTGAAGGGATCTTTAATCCCTACATTGGGCATGCCATCGATCATGATCAACAACAAGGGCCACGGTCTATTGAGGACCTTTACCATAACAATAAACAAGCTTTTGATTACTTCTTCAAGGTGTTGAGCAACATCAACAACACCTTGAACATGCCCCCTTGACATCTCATCAAGAATGAGAGTTTGGTGGAGTCCTCCCTAAACCACCACTTGTAAATATTTCTAACTCCCTAACTTACTTTTCAATTTTTATATTGCATTTTTGTCATTTTTGGATTTTATTTACTTTGATCAAAATAATTGTCATGAAAAGAGAGAAGTGAGGGAGGGACTAATGATTTTATTTGATGTGTAGTGCTTTACCTTAGTGTGGGGATGGCAATTGCCTAGGCTATTCATGCCTTAGTAGTGCCCCCGCAATGAAGAACACAAGATTTGAAAGAAAGAAAGAAAGAATGATAAGGGAATGCGTTGGTGCACGGATGGAACTGAATCCGTGTACACAAGGACCAATCCGAGCGGATTCCTGAGAATCCGCCCGTCTGCAGAGGATCCGAGCGTCCTGCTGAGAAGACGCCCGTCTTGGGCTGAGCTGAAATTGCTAAAATTCTTGACTGTTGAAGAATCCGAGCGGATTTCTGGAAAGACGCCCGTCTCACAGAATCCGTCCGTCTTGTGAACAATCCGTCCGTCTTGCAGCTGAAGAAAAACAAAGAAAAATCTCTGGACAAGAATCCGTCCGTCCTTGCACGAAATCCGCCCGTCTCATCTCAGAAGAATCCGAGCGGATTCCCCAGAATCCGCCCGTCTCTAGGCGGGATTTTTGAAAATTTGAAGCTGAAGAATCCGAGCGGATTGCGCCTAATCCGCACGGATTGCCCCTGCGTCCTAAAATTGTCGAGTTCTTTAAATACCCACCCCACCTTCATTCATTCATTCATTCACTCATAAACACTACCCACAACATCAAAACCCTCATCCTCTCCATCTCAAAAACAAAAACCCTCAACAAAACTCACCAAAATCAAATCAAACCATCTTTCAAATAACAAATCAGTCACTCCATCTTCATTAACAATCAAAACCAAGAACAAAATCTTCACCTTTGAATTGATTTTTGTTCTCATAAAGGCAAAGCCTTTCACCTTCAAAATCGATTTGGGCATTCTACAAATTGAAGATTTTTGATCTTTTTCTTGGTTAGCTCATCAAATGGCAAGAACAAAGGGAGCAACAAAAGCAAAAGCAAAGGCAACAAAGGCACCAAAGGCTACAACTCTCTCTCAAAGGCAAAAAGCTCTACAAATGAAGAAAGCTTTGGCAATGGTGGTATCAACACCAAGCTTGGAAGTGCAACAACCTCAACAAATTTCTATGGAAGCATCACCCTCTACTCCGGTAATTAATCAACTCTTGCATTATCCGGAGGTAACATTCATTTCCGATTCCCATAGAAATACATTTGTCAAGTTTGCTATGAAACAAATTCAATCCACCAAATTCATATGCCAAGATGCTTTAGAGAAGTTGGGTGTTCTTGAACAAACAAGAGTCTTTTTCAATGCCATGGGTTTAAAGAAATTGTTTGAAATGAAGGAAGTAACATACCCCTCCCTTGTCTTGGAATTCTTAAGTTCTTTAAAAGTGACAAAAGTTGAGAATAGGGAGAATATTGAGTTTCGTCTAGCTAACACTAGTAGACGCATTACCTTTCCGGAATTGGGTGCAATTTTGGGTCTTAGCGATGAACATAAATTTTATAAGCAATATGGGAAGTATGATCCCGAGCCTCTTTGGGAGGCAATCTCCGGGAAGAAATTTGAAGATTTTAAAGCTTGTCGTGCTCTTTTGGTCCATCATCCGGGCATAAGAATATGGCACAAAGTTGTGGGAAATACCATAATTGCTAGGAAAGACACCAATCATTTCACGGGACTCGATTTTATTCTCCTTGAATCAACTTTGAATATTGGAAGAATTCACACCAAGCCTTACAATTCTTTGAGGCTATTGGTTGATAGATGGCTCCATGTAGATAGTGGGAAGAAGGGTCAAACCGTAATTGTTAATGGCGGCCTTGTCACGGTCCTAGCCAAGCACTTTGATCCTAATTTCAATAAGGATAGCAAGTACAAGGCTAAGGATGGTGGCCATCTTATTGATATGTCCACCTTGATTAACAAGTTTAAGTGGGTTGCTCACAATTCCCTTGATACCAAGTATGGGTGGCTTACAAGTGAGGCTCGATCATTCACTTTACCCGCAAAGATTTGCCGTCTTAGTGTCCACCGGACCAACTATCTACTTCCCCTATCCGAAGAAGCCGAGTACATCATTCAACAACAAAAGGGTGATCATGAAACTCCCTCCTCTTCCATTGTTATACCACCTTACCCCTATGATTATGAAGAGTTCAAACCGCAAGGAGTTGAAATTGGGAAAGACTATGTAACTCTTCTTATGCAAGCCATGCACAAGCAAGCTTATGAAGATCGGAAGAATGCTTATTTGGCTCAATATCCTCCCCTCCTACATCTAGCTAGGCAAGGACTCCTCGATCCATCTTTTCCTTTGCCTAGTTGGGCGGATAAAGAAGCCTTGTTTCCGGGTGCATCAAGGGACGTGGTGGAAGACAATGAGGTTGTTGGAAATGATGAGGAGATTGATGATAATATTGAGGAAGAAGCAAGTGGAGATGAAGAAAGAGATGGTGAAGATAATGATGAGGAAGATGATGGTGAAGAAAGCAAAGAAGAAAGTGCCAAGGAAAGTGGCAATGTGACCACTTCTCATGAGGGAAGTGATGGTGATAGTAGCATGATGGAAGACTAGCCTTGGAGACTCCTACACTCCCACGGTTTGTCTATATCTCTTTGTATTTTATTTTCATTTTGATCATTGTTGGTTTAGTCCTAGCAACATCAAAGGACTCACACCTCGGTTCCTTTGAGGTGTTCTTTATTGTTACCATTTTTGTAAAATCCAAAATGACAATCTAGTTTCATGCATAGCATAGCATGTGCATGAACTCCCCCGTGCTTTGACATTAGCAATAGTGTCTTACTTGGTTTGGGGAAGTTAATGCATACGCAACGGGAGGTAATTTAAATTATCCTCTCCGTCATAACAAAAACCATGCATCATGTAGTATAGCTTAGTGTAGAATTGCATTTAGTATAGAAATCATGCATCATCTTTGCATAATTTCCATCATTTTGGCCATTGAGGACAATGCCCATATTAGTGTGGGGATGGGAATTCTAACACTTAACTTTTATTCAAAAACCATAAAAATTGAAAAATTTCAAAAATCATAAAAATTTGAAAAATTGAAAAACCAAAAACAAGTTCATTTCCTTTGTATATATTGTCTTGTATATATTGTGTTTGTTCATCCTTGTTCACTTTGATTGACTACGCCACATCTGAGACATGAGGATATTGAAGACCGCATGGTATGATCTTTCCAATCTCCTTTTTCCTCTTTATGTTAATGACTATGTGGCTTTATTTTGATTGATGCGGTAAAACAATGTGAACTTAGGATTGCATCTAGTTTATTTGGCATATTAGTTGGTAGAATCATATGCATTAGGATGTATAAATGTTAGTTGCATCATGGCATGTAGTTGCATGTTAGAAAATTTTGCGAAACCGTCTACTTGGGAAGCTTGACAAGTGTATATAGGCCCTAGTAGATGCTTTTTATTCTTAAGACTTTGCTTGTTAGAATACTTGTAAAACACCCTAGGATGTGTCATGCTAGTATCCTTTGACCCATGGTTTAAGGCCTAGTCAAGAGTACCTTATGGTGTGATAACTCCTTGGCTACCGTTTATTCCAAGGTGACCCTTGAAACCATGCAACCATCATTCATCCATATTCTACCATATCTTTGTCAACAAAAGGGAATGGGCACAAAAATTGTTCAAAATTGAGTTCAATGAAATGAAAAATGAAAGAAAGTTTGCAAAAATGCATCAAATGAAAAGAGGAGCAAAAATAGAACTCCTAAAACTTCAAATACAAGGCACCCTCGTTACTAATTGGGGTGACTTTGAAAATGTTCAAAAGAAATGCAAAAAGTTGTCAAGTATTGAAATGCCAAAAATCAAAAAGGAATGGCAAAGAAAGTGTTCTCAAAAAGTCAAATGCCAAAGAAATTTGGGGGGAAAACAAAAATGAAAGCAAACTCCCAAAATGAAACTCAAATATCTATTGATCCCTTTATCCATCATATCCATTTTTGTGCATGGTAGAGAGGGGACGACCCTTCTTCTTGTCTAGGCAAGAGGGGGAATTCCGCGATCCTCCAGTGTTTCTAACACCATAGGGAGTCTACTCTTGACAAAAGCATTTAACGATTGAGGACAAAGGTACCCTAGCTTGACACCTTTTGGAGGTGATTTATTGGTATCCTTCTAGGCTTAGTAGTTTGAACAAATTGCATCTATGAAGGATTGTGTACCCTTGAATTGCTTCCCTTGTAGATAATTTCCGCCACTTAGATGAGGAAAGTGGCTATTCTTTTTGTAGATGCATCCATTATGTGTTTTTGTGTGCTTTAAAGTTTGGATGTGTCGCCATTTTGGCAAGACCCACCTTGCCTTGCAAGAAGGTATCCTACCTCATGGTTGTCTTGTTGTGAGTTGAAGGGGCGGAGTGAGACCCGCTAATTGTCTCATATCGGCTATTATTATTAGGTTAGGTTAGTATTGGTCCTAGTCTTTGTCACCTCTTTGCTCGGGACGAGCAAAGGTTCGGTTTTGGGGATATTTGATGTGACCATAATTGGCGCATATTTAGCCCCGAATTACCATTGTTTCCATGCTTTTTAGTGCCTATTTGGGTCATTTCTTATCTTTAGTTCTTTGTTTTGCATATTCTTTGAGATTTTGATCCCTTGGTAGGAAAGGAGTAAGAATCTTGCATTTTCATGGCAAAACAAGGCTAAATTGATCATATTCAATGACCAAGCATCAAGGAGAGACAAGACTAGAAGGCCTTTGTACATAGCATAGTAGAAGAGCATTGTTGAGAAAAGGATCCTTGAGTCCCCAAGGAAATCCCCAAGGAATTCATGAAGAAAAGGGAAGAAAAAGAAGAAGGAAAGTTCTTTGAACTACAATCCGAACGGATTGTAGAGAATCCGTCCGTCCGTCCCAATCCGAGCGTCCCGCAAAGGAATCCGCTCGGATTCCCCTCGCGATCCGAGCGTCTTGCCCAAGAATCCGCTCGGATTCCTCAGCCAGATTCCGGCCGTCCCGACTCCCATCCGCACGGATCGCAAAGACAAAGACGTTTTCATTCCTCAAGCATCGATAATAGAAGCCCTTCTCTCGGATAATCCCGGAGGCTCCTTGCTCAACTTAAAAAGTGTAATTACTAGTTTAGCCCTTAGTTAACCCTAATGCATCCTCCCTAATTTTCACTATAAATACCCCATTAGTCTAATTAGAGGAGCATATGTTCTTCTTATCAATAATTAGTGTAGTTAATATCAATCAAATCTCTCTTCAATATTGTAATCAAATATTAATCAAGTTTTAATCCAAGTTTTAGTTCTTTAATCTCTCTCTTGTTCTTACTTTATTTTGGGTAATTGAAGATTATTTGGGTTATTATTGGGAGATTGACAACCTCTCAATCTAGGATTCAAGTACTTCTATTATTCTTGCTTTATTATTGGAATCATTAGTAGGTATAATCTCTTAATCCCTTTTTAATTATTGCTAATTACTTTCATTTATTCATCATGTTTCATTATGTTAGTATGATTGACAACCTCTCTAGCATGATCAATATGATAATGAGTGAGTAGTCTCTTAGCTAGGGTTTAATGGGTGATTAGGGGAAACCAACATGGGGAATGATTCATGCTTAAATTAATATGCTTTCATATCTTATTTGCTTGCTTGTTTTGATCTTAATACATGCACATGTTATATTTGATGAAATGCTAAGCCTATGAATCCTTGCATTTACTATCATTTTCTATCCTTTCAACTTGACTTGTAAGACATAACCCAACTCGAGTCTTGTTAGACCATGCATGTGTTAAGTAGGGAAGATTAAGTCGACTTGTAGGTGTTGTACAATCCAAGAGATTCGGCTCCGGGACCCAAACTTTCCTAGGATTGTAAGATATAACCCAACTCGATCCATCACAACAATAATTGCTTGCTTATAATTTGAGAACATGTTTGTATGATCATATCCCATGATTCCCCTATGAACCCATGACACCCTAGTGCTTTTAATCAATTGTTTACACCCTTATTTTATTTATCTTGTTAGTTTATTTTCATTGCTATTTTAGTTTAGTAACCTTCTACATCAACCCAATTTGTGACACCCCTAGACACCACTAGTTACAATAGAATCTTCATCTCAATACCCATCCCTTGGGATCCGACCTTTACTTGCCTCTTTACTAATTGTAGAGTTGTTTGTGAAGTATAAATTGTGTTTTGTATCGACCATTGACCAACGACCACATATGCTTAATTGCGAACACGAAATGGCTCCGATCAGAAACCAGCTCACGCGTCTCCAAAATGTTAGATTCCAAGCTCCGGATCCTTATTCTCCATAAATGCATGCAATTGGGACAAAATAGGCTCGATTTAGCTCCTCTTTGGTTTATTCCTGCAAATTACATAAAACGAACCAAAGTAGAATATTCGGGGGTATTTGTAGCTAGATGCTACATAAATAGTACAGAAATGCGTGTAAAAATGAGGTAAAAACCTTATATAAAATACACGCATTAAATCTCCCCAAACCAAACCTTTGCTTGTTCCCAAGCAAAATGTGAATTCAACTAAGAATAAACAGTGGAACGGGACCAACACATCAGCTACAAATCACCCACCAGAACCAATTTAATGCAACAACTGACAAAGTGGCAAAAGAAAAGTGCAAACGAGTTAAATCAATGTTTCAAACTTACTGAACCGTCGACCTTGCAAGACTCAAAAGATATCGGACTCTCACGGGTCGCTCATCACTCAAAATTAGGCAAAAGGTGAGTATAATTGTGAAAGATAGAAAGAAGTAAAGACACTCACCTAACTCGACCTATAAGAACATGCATGCAGTTAACATGAATAAAGTCTCTATAACCGTACATATGCATTCCAACCATACTAATGACCAAGACACATGCCGAGGACTTACATTTGGGTAAGTGAGGTAATGGGTAAGAAGGGGCTAAGATGAATTTGGATATGTGGAGTTAATAGCCAGGCTGGCAACAACGGATCCAAATATAAACTACATCCCAACTTCGTACTCAATATAGCAAGATAAAACGGTGCAAGTAACATGCACTCTACTCACGAAACACCAAAACTCGTCAACTCCCCATAACAAATAAGTGAAACATGGGAGTGAAAATCATTACAATTTCTCAATTTTCTTCGCACATGATTTTTCTCCTTTTTTTTTCATTCTTATTTTTTTTCGTTCTCTTTTTTTTTTTTCGTTTTTCCCATCATATTTCATTTCTTCCATTCCCTTCAGTTCTTCCACCATCTTCTGAAATCAGACAAAATAACCATATTGCAATAAAACATTCCAACAACTACTCGTCACTAGCTCGGCTAGGGTAGGAAATATTATAGAAAGTAGCTAATAGGACAAAAAGGCAATTTGGCTATGTGGGGCTCATGGGTAAAATGAAATAAAGGGAACTGCCTCTCCTAACATGTGTCACCATCCACAGACCGAATGCATACAGGTATTAAGAAGACTAGACTCATGCTTATGCAAATTGATGTTACATGCCTTAAAGAGAGTACTACTCACATCCTAAATAAAACCGGTCATGAATGTCACCAGTTTATAAAGCTCTAACCTCAGAATGTAATGTAGCTTGCCGATATAATGAATCAAGTCTATTCGTTCAGATAAGAGAGAAATAAAAACTCGTAGATCATGCACATAATCATGCCAACTAAATGTCAAGAATATGCAAGGCTCAAGTAAAGATTCAATGTAGCGTCAAAATTCAAACGTTCCGACTCAATTTAAACGTGAATTTTTTGAATTTTATGATTTTTATATGATTTTTTTTTGTGATTTTTTTTTTGAATTAAATAAAACAACAATGCATGCGAAAATAATTAAACGTGCAAGCAAAAATGCAAGAAAACATGCAGACTCAGATATGGATGCATACCTGCCCAAACCAAACCGTACAATGCCCTCATTGTACCAAAAATAGGGAAAGAAATGCAAACTGAAGAGAAAAGGAGGAGTGAAGTCGGAAAACTTACAAAACGTCATATAGAGGGACCTCCCCAAACTGACCATGAACATGGGAGGTCAAAGAAAGTCAAGCAATAGCTCCATAGACGGAAAACAGCAGCTGGAAGACATAACTGCTCGATCGAGCAACTTGGAACAACTCGATCGAGTAAACTGGTATATGGAAGGACTCGATCGAGTAGAAAACCACTCGATCGAGTAAGCGTGATTTTGTAATTGGTCGATCGAGTAAGAATATCACTCGATCGAGTGAATAAAACCCAAAAAGTGCTCGATCGAGTAGAAAAACTACTCGATCCAGTAACTGGACCTGCAAATACGCGTTAAAAAGCAAGGAGAGCATATAATGTTCGTAAAACAGCGTCTAAAGTTCAACATAAAGCTAAGGAAAAATAAAATGTTCAACAAAAGTACAATAAAACAGTCCGGGCTGCCTCCCGGAGAGCGCTGGTTTAAGAGGTCCCGCACGACCTTTCTGGCATCAATTAACTGGCGCATCCAGCTCGTCGAAGTACAAGACTTCAACACGATTGTCTGCTTCATTTGCCTCGTGATAATGCTTCACGTATTGCCCATTCACCTTGAACCTATTACCTTCGGAATCTTCGAGCTCCACGGATCCAAATTTGGTAACAGCTGTTACCGTATAAGGACCACTCAACCTGGACTTCAGCTTGCCAGGAAATAATCTCAATCGGGCATTAAACAGCAGCACCTTTTGCCCAACATGAAACTCCCGAGGTAGAATTCTCTTGTCAGGCTATCTCTTCGTCTTTTCTTTGTAAATGCGCGAGCTATCATAGGCATTAAGCCTAAACTCTTCCAACTCATCTAGCTGCAAAAGACGATTCTGACCACACAACTTAGGATCAAAGTTAAGCTCACGAATTGCCCACCAAGCCTTATATTCCAGTTCAACAGGTAAGTGACATGATTTTCCATAAACTAACCTATAAGGTGATGCACCAATTGGTGTCTTAAAGGCAGTTCTGTAGGCCCATAATGTGTCCTCTAACTTAAGACTCCAATCCTTCCATGATTTAGAAACTACCTTAGACAAGATCTCTTTCAACTCGCGATTAGAGACCTCGACCTGACCACTAGTTTAGGGATGATACCCCAAACCACGCCGGTGTTGGACACCAACTTTAGACAGAATAGAAGTTAGTTTCTTTTCCTTAAAGTGCATTTCCCCATCACTAATGACGACCCTAGGGACACCAAATCGGGGAAATATGACCTTTTTGAACATTTTTATCACGGTCTTGGCATCATAATGAGGTGAGGTAATTGCCTTAACCCATTTCGACACATAATCAACAGCCACTAAGATATACCTGTTACCTTTACTGGACGGGAACGGTCCTTGGAAATCAATGCCCCAGACATCGAAAACCTCAACCTCTAAGATACCATTTTGTGGCATCTAATGTCTCTTCTAAATGTTTCCCGATCGTTGGCAAGCATCACAAGCTGAAACAAAAGACTTAGCATCAGCAAACAAAGATGGCCAGTAAAAACCAGACTGAAGTACCTTAGCCACGGTGCGCGATGGACCGTGGTGACCACCATAGGAAGAGGAGTGACAGCCTTCCAGGACTACTTTGGCCTCCCACTGCGGAATACACCGTCTGTAGAGACCGTCTGCACATTCCTTGAACAAATAAGGATCATCCCAGAAATACTGCTTAGCGTTATACAGAAAACGCTTCCTCTGCCGATGAGAAAGGTCAGGCGGCAGCTTGCCACTGACAACGAACGTAGCTATATCTGCATACCAAGGCTCTTGGTTAACAATAGATGATATAACAGCAATTAAAGTATCGTCAAGAAAAGAATCATCAATAGGTAGAGAATCTTCCCCTTCTTGTCGCATCAGTCGTGACAAGTCATCAGCTACAACGTTCTCAGCTCCTTTCTTATCCTTAATCTGCAAATCAAACTCCTGAAGAAGAAGTATTCATCTCAGTAGCCGTGGTTTAGCCTCCTTCTTAGCAAGGAGATGCCTCAAAGCTGCATGGTCAGAAAAAACAGTAACTTCTGACCCAACTAAATAAGAGCGAAATTTCTCTAAGGCATAAACTCCAGCTAGCAGCTCTTTCTCTGTGGTAGTGTACTTCACTTGAGCCTCATCCAGAGTTCAGCTCGTATAGTAGATAGCATTCAGAGCTTTGTCTTTCCTTTGGCCTAGCACCGCTCCTAGTGCATAGTCACTGGCATCACACATTATCTCAAACGGCAACTCCCAGTCGGGAGGCTGTATGATCGGCGTAGAGACTAAAGCCTGCTTTAACCTGTTAAAAGCATAGAGACATTCATCAGTAAACATAAAAGGGGCATCCTTAAGTAGCAAATGTGTAAGTGGTTTAGCAATTTTTGAGAAGCCCTTGATAAACCGGCGATAAAAGCCGGCGTGACCAAGGAAACTCCTCACCCCCTTAACATTGACAGGAGGTGGTAATTGCTGAATCACTTCCACCTTTGCTTTATCAACCTGTATTCCCCTGTCAGAAACTAAGTGCCCTAAGACAACTCCCTCGTTCACCATAAAGTGGCACTTCTCCCAGTTCAGCACAAGATTAACCTCAATACAGCGCTGCAACACTTTCTCAAGGTTAGACAGACAGTTAGAAAAATCATTTCCATAAACACTGAAATCGTCCATGAAAACTTGCATAATAGACTCAATATACTCTGAAAATATCCCCATCATGCACCTTTGAAAGGTGGTAGGGGCATTACACAAACCAAAAGGCATCCTGCGATAAGCAAAAACGCCTTGAGGACAAGTAAATGTAGTCTTAGCTTGATCGTCTGGGTGTATAGGGATCTGAAAGAACCCTGAATACCCGTCTAAATAGCAGAAAAAATTATGAGAAGCTAATCTTTCTACCATTTGATCAATAAAAGGAAGGGGAAAGTGATCTTTTTTGGTGGCGGCATTAAGTTGTCTGTAATCTATACACATCCGCCAACCAGTCACTACTCGAGTAGGTATTAACTCATTCTTATCATTTTTAACCACAGTTGTCCCTCCTTTCTTCGGGACCACCTGTACTGGACTCACCCATTTAGAGTGACCAACAGAATAAATAATACATGCGTCAAGCAGCTTCATTACCTCAGCCATCACAACATCTTGCATCTTCGGTTCGGTCTGCGGCGACCCGTCTCGCAAGGTTTGTGATCTTCCTCGACTCTATCATGTGCATACAAATATCGAGACTAATCCCCTTGATATCGTCCAATGAATAACCCCAGTGCTTTCTGTTTTTCTTAAGTACTGACTAACAAAGAAGTCGGTGATCATTATCAAACTTAGCACTAACAATGACTGGAAATTGCTCAGTATCGTCTAAGAAAACATATTTTAGATGAGAAGGGAGAGGCTTACGTTCCGGTACCTTTACCTCAATGGAGCAAAGAGTGCTAATCATCTGCTCCACTTGCTCTCCCTCAGCTTCGGTGAGTTCAGGCTCATGATACGTGC
The DNA here is from genome assembly GCF_048544455.1 of Silene latifolia. Classification (NCBI taxonomy): domain Eukaryota; kingdom Viridiplantae; phylum Streptophyta; class Magnoliopsida; order Caryophyllales; family Caryophyllaceae; genus Silene; species Silene latifolia. Next base: position 113,408,435 of record NC_133527.1, on the reverse strand, counting down.
ATTTTATATAGTCTTTTTAGCCTATTTTATGCACGTATTTCTATGCTTTTATCGTGGTTTTATGCTACGAAATGCCCCGAATTGCATACTTTGGAAGTTCTTGTCTTATTTGCAGGAATGAGCCATAAAGTAGTGAAATCAAGTCATTTACCGTCCGTTTTGCATGCATTTGGAGGAAGAGATAATTTGGAGCGGGAAATATTGCTGTCTTGGGATGCGTGAAGCTATTTAGGGAACTAAGAGGACAAGTCAAAGACCAAACTACAAGACCAACACGAGCTGGAACCAGGAACCACTCGATCGAGCAGTTTCTCTTGGTCGATCGAGTGAACAGACGGAAGAACTGTTCGATCGAGTGGCCAACTGTTCGATCGAGCCTTATCTTTGGTCGATCGAGTAATGACGCAGAACTGTTCGATCGAGTGACTTAACTGTTCGATCGAGCAGTTACAAGCTATTGGGCCTCTATTCACGTGAAGTTTAGATTAGGTTTTATGTTTTGAGGTTATATATAAATCAAAGGGGATCAATATACGTTACCCCTCTCTCTCTTCTCTTCTCTCTCAGACTGTTACTTTTACACTGTTACTTTGTTCTTTCATTTCCGGACTATTTAATTCAGTAATTTCTCTCCCTTTTTCTCCTTAATTTCTTAATGTTATTTATTGTTTCTCCTTTATTTCTTGTTCTTCCTTTAATTATGCATAGCTAATTCCCCCTAGTATGTTAGGATTAGGGAAGCCGTGGTAGCAATGTTTTAATTGACTTGAATAGGTTAGACTTGCGATAGGAATTGTATTAGGCAATTTAACTGTTATCCGGTCGAATGAATGCATGCAGGAGACCATAAATTTAGTTAACCCCGACCTAGATCGAAAGATTGGAAGGGAAGGCTTGCTTAATTACAATAGGGTATTGCAGTGAGGGCGAAAGTTAAGCTGTTTACGCTCTAGGGCGGTTTAAGGACCGAAAGGTGACGACCATAGCTCTTCTTATCAATAGTCTAATCGCCTCAGTATTCCCAATAGTATAAGATTTGATAGCTGCCACGGTAGACCGACTCCTAGCATACTCCCTTTTCTTCTGTTAATTTCTTTTTTTATTTTCCTTGCTTTAGTCTTTAGTTTAGTTAACACAATCAATTCAATCCCCATCGTGACATTAGACAGATAAATAGACAAATAGATAGTACACCGCCTCCCTGTGGAGATCGACCCTACTTACCGCTGACTTCTGTTAGTAGTACTTAGGTATTTTATTTTTGGTACGAAACGACAGTGTCAAATTTTGGCGCCGTTGCCGGGGAGGCAATCTATTTATTTATTTGTTTAATTTTATCTGTTTTTAGCCTCAAGGGATTTTTCCCTTGAGGCCGTTTTAATCTTTTTCCTTGAGTGCTGTTTTGATAGGCCTTACAGGTACTACCTAGACAGTTCTAGGTAAAACGATCAAAGGAAGGCTTGAGTACCTTTGACCCATCACCGATGGCACATTATATGGAACAGTAGGTGATCTACTACGGGAGATGTGGTTCTGCTGAGCACAATGCAGCTGTAGTTGTGCCGCCACATCCACCCTATCAATGGCCGCCGCAACAAGATCCCCCTGATATACAAGAAGAAGACATTGCGGAGCTGAAATCCTTGATGGAGACACTTGCATTCCAAGCACAAGAATAAGTCTCGCGATTTGATAAGCTCGAGGCTGTAGTTGCTCAGCTAGCAGCTGAGATGGAAGAAGAAGAGATACACCTTGCTGAGAGCGGTTTCTCCCCTGAGAAAACCGTGTTGCCCAATCCGAGGATGATCTCTTTTTACCTATCTTTTTACCATCCTTCACAAGAGAACATTGTTACGTTGCTTAAACCTTCGACTGCTACTCTTGTTTCCGGAATTTCTTCATTGGATTTCGTGTCTTTACGCCGGAATTTGCTTGGATTGTAATTCCTTCTTTCTCCTTATTAATAAGAATTCCTTGTTGCTTTAATTTCTCGTATTTGTTATCTTTTCTCCTTGCCCTAATTTCCGTTATTGCGTTTTATTATTATTTCATTATGTCTTCTGCTGGAAATTTATATGCTGTTAGTTTAACAATCGACATGAGTAGCTAAACCCCCTTCATGTTGGGATTAGGGAATCTGCGGTAGAATAATGACGACGTATTGACTGCTTGGCTTTAACTGTTGATTCTCGTTGCATTAATAGTCCTCTTACGTGCTAAAATTTCTTTCATAAATTTTAAATAAGAGGGTACCTTGGTCAGCAATTCAGTGAACGGCACGGAAACTTCCAAACTCTTCAAAAGTTCAACAAATTTGCCAAACTGTTGATTAACTTTGGTATTCTGTAGCCGCCTCGGGAAGGGAACCGTAATTGGTATTTCGAGCCCCTTGTTTCTCGCTTCCAAAGTGTCTTCCGGAGCAAGTTCGGTATCCTTTGGACGCTTCTTACCTCTCGAACGAGGCCTTTCTGGTAATTCCTCGCTTAAACGAGCACTAGCAGGCTCTCGAATAAGCTTCCCGTCATCAATATCACTCGATCGAGCAATGTGCTCGCTCGATCGAGCAGTTTCTTCATCAGCGTCAGTCGATCGAGCAGTTACAAGCTATTGGGCCTCTATTCACGTGAAGTTTAGATTAGGTTTTATGTTTTGAGGTTATATATAAATCAAAGGGGATCAATATACGTTACCCCTCTCTCTCTTCTCTTCTCTCTCAGACTGTTACTTTTACACTGTTACTTTGTTCTTTCATTTCCGGACTATTTAATTCAGTAATTTCTCTCCCTTTTTCTCCTTAATTTCTTAATGTTATTTATTGTTTGTCCTTTATTTCTTGTTCTTCCTTTAATTATACATAGCTAATTCCCCCTAGTATGTTAGGATTAGGGAAGCCGTGGTAGCGATGTTTTAATTGACTTGAATAGGTTAGACTTGCGATAGGAATTGTATTAGGCAATTTAACTGTTATCCGGTCGAATGAATGCATGCAGGAGACCATAAATTTAGTTAACCCCGACCTAGATCGAAAGATTGGAAGGGAAGGCTTGCTTAATCACAATAGGGTATTGCAGTGAGGGCGAAAGTTAAGCTGTTTACGCTCTAGGGCGGTTTAAGGACCGAAAGGTGACGACCATAGCTCTTCTTATCAATAGTCTAATCGACTCAGTATTCCCAATAGTATAAGATTTGATAGCTGCCACGGTAGACCGACTCCTAGCATACTCCCTTTTCTTCTGTTAATTTCTTTTTTTATTTCCCTTGCTTTAGTCTTTAGTTTAGTTAACACAATCAATTCAATCCCCATCGTGACATTAGACAGATAAATAGACAAATAGATAGTACACCGCCTCCCTGTGGAGATCGACCCTACTTACCGCTGACTTCTGTTAGTAGTACTTAGGTATTTTATTTTTGGTACGAAACGACAGTATCAAATTTTGGCGCCGTTGCCGGGGAGGCAATCTATTTATTTATTTGTTTAATTTTATCTGTTTTTAGCCTCAAGGGATTTTTCCCTTGAGGCCGTTTTAATCTTTTTCCTTGAGTGCTGTTTTGATAGGCCTTACAGGTACTACCTAGACAGTTCTAGGTGAAAGACCGTCAAAGGGAAGGCTTGAGTACCTTTGACCCATCACCGATGGCACATTATATGGAACAGCCGGTGATCTGCTACGGGAGATGTGGTTCTGCTGAGCACAATGCAGCTGTAGTTGTGCCGCCACATCCACCCTATCAATGGCCGCCGCAACAAGATCCCCCTGATATACAAGAAGAAGACATTGCGGAGCTGAAATCCTTGATGGAGACACTTGCATTACAAGCACAAGAATATGTCTCGCGATTTGATAAGCTCGAGGCTGTAGTTGCTCAGCTAGCAGCTGAGATGGAAGAAGAAGAGATACACCTTGCTGAGAGCGGTTTCTCCCCTGAGAAAACCGTGTTGCCCAATGCTGAGGATGATCTCTCTTTTTACCTATCTTTTTACCATCCTTCACAAGAGAACATTGTTACGTTGCTTAAACCTTCGACTGCTACTCTTGTTTCCGGAATTTCTTCATTGGATTTAGTGTCTTTACGCCGGAATTTGCTTGGATTGTAATTCCTTCTTTCTCCTTATTAATAAGAATTCCTTGTTGCTTTAATTTCTCGTATTTGTTATCTTTTCTCCTTGCCCTAATTTCCGTTATTGCGTTTTATTATTATTTCATTATGTCTTCTGCTGGAAATTTATATGCTGTTAGTTTAACAATCGACATGAGTAGCTAAACCCCCTTCATGTTGGGATTAGGGAATCTGCGGTAGAATAATGACGACGTAGTGAATGAATTGGACGAATTGATTAAGAGACTCTGTCACTATAGCAATTTAACTGTAATTCCCGACCTAATTGAGTGCACGCTTCTATGTCACCCATTAATCTGGCTACAATTAATCCTGGATCGAAAGATTGGACTAAATAGGCCTGCTATAAACAGTAGACTACCCTAATGAGGACGAAAGTTAAGTTAGTGGTATTTTAGGGTGGGAAGTGGACCGAAAGGACCTTCTAATATCCGTCTCGCATTAGTTCGTCCGAGTCATTTCATTTTCGCTAAGTTGTTGAACTACCGTAGTGAACCGAATTCCCGACATGTCCCTCTCTTATTGATAGTTTTAAATCATTTTCCGCTTTTATCGCTCTCTCGCTTTATTTCTCTTTCCTTTCAACTCCGTAGTTTAGAAACCAAAAATTCAATCAACACCAATTGTTACCATAGGATTAGAAATAGATAGCTGTAGTTGCATTACCTCCTTGTGGATTCGATACTCGACTGCCTCTACTACATTTTAGTTGGGACCGTTAGGTTTTATTTTTGACAGGTACGCGACAGACGTGTCAGCTCATCTAAATCATCAACAAGCAAATCCAACACTGCGTCATCGTCATCTGGGCTATCTACACACTCATCAAAAAGCATGAGAGCTTCTAGTGGGTCCTTCATAAAAGAACCCGACCAGAAGTCATAAATAGACTCGTCAATAATATCAACCGAATAGCAAGTATCCTCTATCATTGGCCGAGCCAAAGTACTAGCCAGACTGAAAGTGATCGCGTCATCCCCTACTGCAAGAGTCAAACGCCCTTGTTTGACATCAATAACGGCCCCAGCTGTACAAAGAAATGGTCTTCCTAAGATAATTGGGGTCCGGGTGTCCTCAGCTATATCTAAAACTATGAAATCCACTGGAATAAAGAGCTTGCCTATTTTCACAGGCACGTCCTCTAAGACACCTAAGGGCTTCCTAACAGATCTATTAGCCATCTGTAGGGTAATGTTGGTCACTTTAAGGTGACTCATGTTCAGTTTCTTGCAGACAGATAGGGGCATGAGACTGACACTGGCTCCCAAGTCACAAAGAGCCTTATCAATAACCACATTGCCTATAATACAGGTAATAGAAAAGCTACCCGGGTCTTTCATTTTAGGAGGAGCCTTGTTTAAAAGCAAATTACTAGACTCTTCCATAAATGAAACTGTCTCGAATTCACTTAAATCTCTCTTACGCGTCACAATATCTTTCATAAATTTAGCGTAAGTAGGTACCTGAGTAACAAGTTCGGTAAAAGGGACAGTTACCTGGAGGTTCTTCACAACGTCCACAAACTTACCGTACTGTCGCTCGATCTTTGCGCCCTTCAGACGACCTGGGAAGAGCACTCTGGTAGCAATGAGTGGACCCGCAACCTTCTCTTTACATTTATCAGTGCGTGACGTCTCCACAGCAGGGGAAGATGACACGATAGCGGAATTAGATAGTAAAATAGGATCTCCGCCGCTTCTGGTTCTCGATCGAGTACTTTTATCACTCGATCGAGTGATTTCATGTTGAGAAATACTCGATCGAGCACTTTTCTCACTCGATCGACCATTCCCTTTTTCTGCCTTACTCGATCGAGCACTTTTTATCACTCGATCGAGTGATTTCTTCAGGAAACTTACTCGATCGAGTAAGAATATCACTCGATCGACCATCTTCATTTTCTGCACTGCTCGATCGACCATAATTATAACTCGATCGAGTGACAGGATGAATTAAATCACTCGATCGAGTAGACTTTTCACTCGATCGAGTGTTTGGACCACACACAGCAACTATTTCATCCAAAAACTCATCTATATCATCATCCGGGGTATCTTCAGCTATCAAAACCCCGTCTACTGGCACTTTTGGCCCTTCATGAGTAAGGCCAACTTGGAGATTCATTGCATCGGTTGGATTGCATGTTGGTAGAAGCTTGGCTTGGTCTTTCGCGAGTGTTAACTGCGCGACTTGTTCTCTTAATCCTGCTATGATAGTTTCTTTCTTATTGCACTTCTCCTCAAATTGTTGTGTTATGCTAAACATAAAGGATTTCAGTTCGGCAATTTCTTGATTTGCAGGATGAGGAACGGGTTGCGGCGCTGGCGTATAAAGAGTAGGAGCATTCCTTATTTCTTCGTACAGTTGAGAAAAAGGAACTCCTTGCTTGTATTTCTGATAAGCAAGGATGCGCTCTGTACTTGCCAGGCATCCAATAGGGTCATGCCCTTTCATACCACATCTACCACATAGCTCAGCATGCCCAGTAATCGAATAAACCTGAGCACTCTCGCCTGAAACTTCTGTAATCTCCACATTACCTAGACTTTTGCTAGGACCTTCCACTGCAGCAGCTGCTGATTCAATAACCTTCTCACTACCTCGGGGATTTCCATATTCAGAGACATGAATAACCATCTCCTCAATGAGACGCCACCCTTGGTCATCTTCAACATTCTTCGTGAATCTCCCTTTAGCTACGCTGTCAAGAATAGCTCTCTCGCTCCGATATAATCCATTGTAGAATAGGGTACAAAGGAACCATTTCTTGAACCCGTGATGAGGCACAGAGCAGACAAGTTTCTTGAATCTAGTCCAAGCCCCATTCAAATCTTTAGTAGGTAGCTGCTCAAAAGAACTAATCTGAGCTCTCAAGGTATTGGTGCGCTGCGGCGGAAAATATCGCCTGTAAAAGGCCAAAGCAAGGGAACTCCAGTCGGTTACACCGGCTGCTTCTTTATCAAGGTCTCTCAACCATTCCCGGGCATCATCAACTAAAGAAAAAGGAAAAAGAGCTCCCTTAACTTTGTCCTGTGTCACCCCAGCAGAAAGAGGAATGGTAGAGCAATACTCTGTAAACAGCTCTATATGCCTGCATGGATCTTCTTCAGGTACCCCCCTAAAGAGATTTCTCTCTACCAGCTGTATATAAGATGGGTGGATTCCAAAGTTTCCCTGATCAGTAATGGGTAATAGGAAACCTTTCGGAAGGGAATCCACATTAGGCTCTGAATGGCTGGCTAATTTAAGCATTCTGGCAAATAAACTTTACAAAGCAAATGAATAACCTGCAAAACTAATCAACACTTTGTAGAAATGAGATCGGTCTCAAGGAATAAATTCCTTGAGACGAGAAACGAACTCAAATAAAGAAACAAAATTGCGCCACCTCCCCGGCAACGGCGCCAAAATTTGACAGGGCAGTCGTATACTTATAAAAAATAACCAACTGGCTCTAACTAATATAGCTAGGGAAGTCGGGTCGAATCCACAGGGAGATGGGAAAATGTTAGCCTCGTCTAAGTCTGTCAAGGTAACCAAATTGGGGGGGTTTTTAATTGTGATATTCTAAACTAATGAGAGGATAGGGAAGAGAAAATAAGAGAATAAAGATTGACCAAGTAGAGAAAAACAGCTAAGACAGACGGTTCACCATAATCATTCAGTCAAGTAATCTAAGTCTCAGGTCAATGCAGATACGGTCTGAGGAGCAGTGAATATCTCCATTCGGTCTCAATTCGCCTTAAATCACAAATAGCTTAGCTTTCGCCCTAACTATAATGCCCTATTGTTCGCTACTAGTCTCACCTTTTCCAACCTTTCGGTCCAGGTCAAGGGTCACTAAGATATAAATGCCTAATTGCGTCGACTCAATTAAACAGATACAGTTAATTGCAGCAGTTAACAACAAAGGTTATACCAGCATCAACCCAATAGAACGATTACTTTCCCTTCATAATTATGGATCCCCTATAGTCTTAGCAGAGGGGAATTAGCTACGCATCATCATTGAACTAACAATAATAACAAATAGATAATAAAGAGAATTAAACATAATAACAATACTAATGAAGATTGAATTAGAGTAGAGATGAAATAATAAGAGAAGAAAAGCAATACAATAACGATAATTAAGATTAAAGGATGAAAGAACAAGAATAATAATACCAATCGTAATCCAAATCTGAGTAGCCAAAGTGTAAAGGAAGAACAAAATCCGAGAACAGTAGTCAAAAGTAGAGTAAAGTGGATGTGAGAAGAGAAGGAGAAGAGGTTATGCACTCCCCCCTCTCTTTACATACGAAAATCCCTTCCTAATCTAACCTATGGACTAATTACAAAAGCCCATACGAAAATTAGGCGGAAAAAGTCTATAGAAGGACAAACCACTCGATCGAGTGGAAATAAACCACTAGATCGAGCAAACTAACGCCAAACCACTCGATCGAGTGGAAATAAACCACTCGATCGAGTACTTCTTGCTATGTCTTCTCTCGTGTTAACTTGGATTTCTCGATCGAGCAACTGGGAGTATAATAAGCATTCGATCGAGTAATAAATTACTCGATCGAGCTATCTTGGCACGTAAGACCTTAAAACACCTTCCGAAACCAGCTCACGCGTCTCCAAAATGTTAGATTCCAAGCTCCGGATCCTTATTCTCCATAAATGCATGCAATTGGGACAAATTAGGCTCGATTTAGCTCCTCTTTGGTTTATTCCGGCAAATTACATAAAACGAACCAAAGCAGAATATTCGGGGGTATTTGTAGCTAGATGCTACATAAATAGTACAGAAATGCGTGTAAAAATGAGGTAAAAACCTTATATAAAATACACGCATCAGTTATTTTAATGCAAATGTAGTTAGAAAACCATTGAAATAAATTTTCATATTCGGGTAGTGCATTAAACCGTCTCATGTATAGCCAATCCACGCACGCATATCAAAAACATATTATAATCCGATCATCATCGGGTGGTTTTTGGAAGGTGCAAATACTGGGTATCTACAATAGGCCGCCGACTAAAAATAAACCTTGTCATCCTTCGGAGAAAGCTATCCTTCAGTTACCCTTCAGAGTTAGCCTTCAAAAGTGTTAAGAAGTTTCCTTAGAAGCCCTGTAACCCCAATGCCTTCAGTTGTCAAATTATCTTCAGACAACAGAGTTTTTTCGAAGCGCTTTCAGTCCCATTTCACCAGGGGTGTCTCAGGTATGATTTCTTCTTATGGCTGGAGAGCTCCTTACGTAGTCTAATGGACTTTAAATGACCCTCTCCGATAGTCGACAAACTCTAAAATGTTCCCGACGATAGGTCTTTGGCTCAGACCCCTTGAGCCGCCTCGCATCGCCATAGTCTTCAGTAATCTTCGATTGACCTGAGGGCTATACTTTGAATTTTACCTTGTCCAAGCCTCAGTCAAAGTGGAGGCTCTTTAGACACCTCATTTATGCACCTCCCGCCAATCACCCAGTGATGATTGGGCCGCATGTTTGATTATGCGAAGCGATTTATGACATTTCGTAAGTTCGTCGACACGTGATAGCTCAAATAGTCGAGCCAACCTCATGGTCTGCATCTACAAGCCAATACGGTCGTTTTAATAGTAAATATAGTTCATTTGGAGTCCGGGTCAAAAACCGCTTCCATTTTCCAAAATCGCCTAAAACCCGAGTCGGACTATTCTGGAATTTTCTGGAGTAATATTCTTAAATTTCATCTATTATCAAGAAAATATCTACCTTGCGGAACAAGGAAGCTTACATATTCCCTAATTCTTAAAATCAACCGCGGAAATCTTTCTTGCCGAGGTGGAAACTGCCCAAGAGAGAACGCAGCAGGTATTGCGCCTCTTAGAAAGGTCACAGTTCCTGCTGCGCCTCTTCCTGGGTTGCTTTTTCTCCAGTTTCCAGATTTCCTTCAGAATCCTTTCCTAATTCTACCCTTTTCATAGTTCCTCCGTGTGATTTGTATAAATAGAGGCTTCCGCCTCACATATTTCTCACGCGAGTGTCCACCCTTCACTTCTCCCTTTGCATTCTAAGACCGCGCTCTTGCTTTTCGATGCCTTCGTGCTTGATCAATCGACCACGTAAGCTCAGATCCTTCTGGGTACTAGTCACGTTTTCATGACCAATCAATTTGACCACTACACTTTAATCAACTTAATCAAGTTTTTGTAAATCCTCTTTAGAGGGCACTTTCATTCTGCAACGAGTCGAGCAATCACTAAAATGATAACTTAGTTAATCTCGCTTTGTCAAACATGTAAGTCTGAGGGTGTAAAACCCAATTTATTTATTGTATTTTATTTTATATCGATTAATGTACGAGTTTATATTACGAGTACGCTTAAAACCGTTTTCAAAATCACGTTTTAAAACCCTTTTGACGGAACATCAGAGAGACGCTGTCGAGAAGCAACAACAGCTGTTGCGCCTTCTGGAACAGTTACAACACTTGATGCACCTCTTCCAGAGGCTGCTTAGCCGTTGTTTCTCTTCTTCTTCCTCGTGCTTCTTCATCGTTTTGTTCGAAGGTTTTCTTCCATTTTCTTCCTTACTTCTTTCAGGTTTTCTTTATTTTTATTCACAAATTTATTTTATAAAATACCTTTAGATAATTCCGACTTAAATCCCTTATAATTTGATATTTGTAGGTTTTCGTTATTAAATTCGAACATGGATTCAAGAGGCTCGATTTGTTCATATTAAGTCTCATCGAGTTCATCTTTGATATATGAATTTTTAATTCCGCTTTATCTTTTACTTTCCATCTCTAATTTGAAGTTCGTCTCCGACATCGCCTAATAACTAACTTGTAACTAATTCGTTTTTATTCGTTTTTATTACTTTATGACGGTTCTTAATGCATGTAATGTGATTAAATCACTTATACTCAAGTTGTCTATCAATAATCAACCTTAATCAATCAACGAACTATAACAATTAACAAATCTGACTTTCACAGCCAGAACCCAACTCAAGAACAGTCGCATGAATTGATGCGCCTCTTCTAAGAGACGCAGCAGATGCTGCGCCTGTTCTGAGGTGGTTTCTGTCTCTGAACTCGTTTTGTTTTGACGTAGGCTTTCTAATTAGGTTTTAATCGGTTATTATCCTTATTATCACTACTAATTCGACATATTTTCATATTTTCATATTTCTTTTAATTCTTTTAATTCTTTTTTTTCCCTTTCAAATCCCCTTTTCCAGCATACTTGTGACGTAAATTCAATTATTCATTGTAATCCAATTCTAATTTATTTCTGGTAATTCATTTACTGCAATTTACTTATCTTGTATGATTTACTTACTTGACAATTCACATGTAATTAATCTATCCCACTTCGTGTAATACTCCGTATTTTATATCTCTATTTGAGTCGAGTTAATTGTTTAGTCGTATTGATATCGTAAGATCGAGTTATTCGTAAACTTGTTGAGACGGGTTTAACTGAACGAAGTCACGTTAGCTAGTCCTTTTACCAACCACGCTGATCCATGACACTTTCTCATTTACCCAGGCACGTTTACCCATGACCCATTTACCATCTAACCTAACTTTAACCTAATTTTACCCTAACACTACAAAACTCTACTCCCTCACCCGCCTCCCTCTTTTCAGCGGCACAAATCTCAACCGTCACGCAAATCGAGAGAGAGAGTAAGTGTGGGTGTTGACGGCACAGCAAAGAAGGCTTTAGGGTGGTTGTCGACGTCCGTAGGCGACCTTGGTGGCTGTTGTGGTGGCAGAAAAGGTATGAGTGCAACTCTCCCCTTCTATTTTCGTTTTATCTGTCGGGTTTTGGTTATTGTTGTGTGTCTTAGGGAGGCGATGCTGGTGGTTGTTGACGGGGTATGGGAGTCGTGTTGTATGTGTCGAGTGTGGTGGTGGTTGTTAGGGAGGCTATAGGCGGTGGTAGTGGCGGTGAGAGGCGTTGTCGACAGGGGCAATCAAACGGGTTTATATACGGGTTTTCAGGCGGCTTTAGACGGTTAGGTTTGGGGTGGCTCTACAGTGGACACGGGGGAGGTCGAAACGGCGGCGCCACGGCGTCTGGGTGTGTCGGCTGACGGCGAGCAGGGCTGTGGTGGTTTGGCAGGGGAGAGGTGATGGCTGCGGTGGTGGTAAGTCGAGAACAGGGGGCGATTGGTGAGGCACGGTGGTGAACCAGGTCAAACGACGGCCCTGGTTTGACACGCCGACAGCAGTCGACCCTGTTGGGGGTGGTTGTTGGTGGTTGGGTTAAGTTGGGGGTTTGGGTTGGTGGCTGACACGGGCTAGTGGCGGCGCGTGGGAGCGTGGGAGTGCGTGTGAAGGGGACGGTGGTGATGACGGGTTTTTTTAGTTTCGAAACGGTTTTGTCGTACATTTAATCATTATAATTCGTTAATTTGTCGTATTCTTAGTTAGTTAATTTAATTCCCGAGTTATTTAAAATAATTAGAAACGGGTTTTGAGTCGGGTTTGTTAAATGGAAAAGCTGCTATATCGGGAAAGTTTCCATTTAAGGAAACTTTCCATTTTAAGAAGTTTCTATTTTTAGTAACCATCTATTTTGGGAACGGGAATAGTTAAGTAATCATTTATCATTTATTTATCTTTCAGAGGGCGAATTGTTGTGGAATATTACTGAGCACCCGACTATTTGACTGCGGGACTGAGGTAGGGAAATACACCTGACTTATTATCGTTGTTGTTGAATTGTGTTGACTTGTTTGTGTTTCATATGACCAAACTGTGAACGTTGACTTGATTCGTGGTTGTTGATTTACGTTATGATTCATATATTGGAATATGGTTGACTGAATTGATCGTGTTGAGTATGTTATCACAACATTTGGTAGCTGGCATGATTACATTCATTGATATACATATTGTGTTGCATTGATTACTGTTGAGCATTTCACGTGCATTGAAGTTGGAGGATAGTGTGGTAGTGACGATGTTGAGATACGACGTGATGTTGTGATAAGGCCCAGGCTGGTTCTGCAGGACTAGCCCTGGTGTCCTCAGCTGTTGAGCTAGTATATCGACGACGGTCGATTGTTGGGCCTACCGGGGATCGGTATGGTCGGGCGTTCCGGGTTATGAGATATGAGTTGAGATGGAGGTGGAGGTGACGGAGGAGCATGCATATCATATTTTGTTGTTTAATTGTATTCCCTACTCAACCTCGTGGTTGACTCTGTGTATTCGTGAACACCTGTGATGATCCAAATATTGGTGAGCAGTCTTGACAGGTTTATGAGATAGGATGGGAGCTTGATGGGCGTAAGATACTGGATCAGAAGGCTTAGTGGCTAGATCATTATTAGAAGACTTTCACTTTTATTTATGTTAGTTCTTTGTAATTTGATGTAAAAGAGGTTTTGTAATAATAAGGATAAACTAATTATATAATTGCCTTGGAGTTTAATTTGTTATTCACTACCTCGGGAAACCGAGATGGTAACAGTCCGGTTTATTAGGGAATGTCTTGCTAAAGGCTCCTTCATAAATCGGGGTGTTACAAAGTGGTATCAGAGAGAACGATCCTCAGGCCTAAACCAATGAACCCAATGAACGTAGGATGTGTCTAAATAAAATGAACACCTGGGAATAAACTGTTAGGAGCTCACAGTGCGGTTAAGAAGGCGCCCTTAATACGTGCTGTTTTGCCCTCTCAGTTTTGAACCAGGTAACCCGAGATAAATTGAGTGAATGGGGTAGTTAGAAGGAAAACCTTGGATATAATTGAGTTGATGTATACCTTGAGACCCATATATTCTAACCATTCTGCAGGACAACGTTACGGTAAGTATTTTGTATGAATGATGACGTGATCATATGATGTGTGGAGATGAGAAATAAATTTTCGTGTTCAGGTTGATAATCAATGAAGTGTTGGATTGTGGTAATCGTGAGCGTGAAAATAATTGCGAATTGATGATATTTATCTGGATGGATGTTGAATGACGTGTTGATAGTGCTATTATGTCCAGCGATATGCGGTTATGTGATTCCGAAGTCATGCTAGTATAGTATTGTGATAGTAATCAGAAACACTATTGAATTGCATGTTTCTAGTCATAGAAATCGTGATTTAGCTGTAAGGAGTAGATCGAGATGCGAAGGGATTCTATGGGATAGATGTTTACGTAAGTACAAAGTGTGAGATTTAAGTTGGGATGGGTTAGTATACATAGTATGTTCGTAAGAGCTTGTAACATAGTAAAGAATGACCTAATGCTGAAACTCGTTTTGTTCGATTTTACTCTTTAATTGACATTACTGCCATTTCTTTTCTGTTTATTGCCTATGGATGAAAATTTTATGAGAGTTAGCCTCGTGAGTTAGAGTTCATTTGGCGTTGGTTTCATGCTTATAAGATATACGGATTAGGAGTAATAAACATTTTAGTGGGCTGTGGTCAGGAAGTTCCTGTGCAGTGATGTTTTGATCAACGATTTTGTAAAAATCCTCATTTAAATTGTATTAATAATTTTTGCATAATTCCAACTCCATCGATCAGAAGATTCGCATATGTTTTCAAATTGATAAGCCACGAAAATTCTTGATGCATCTATATTAAATGGTAAGTTTTGCAAACTGGCTCAAGTTTCGGACCAATTGCTGTCACATACCTGTTTGGACCAACTGAGTTGTAAAATTCTTTAATAATGGAATTCTTGTGCTTTAGACCTAATTCTTTTTCCCCTGTGTTTTTAACTCTCCGTATTTTATAAAAGTAATATGAATCAAATTTTAATCGAACGGTTATTTGTTCGTGGTCTTTGGAAGTTACAACGTGAATCATGACTTGTAAAATGTGTGTTCTATGTTGAGTTTTCATACAATAGTTTGGCTATTTCATGAGCCTTATTAATGTGACCTTATAATGTTTTATACGATGATAGTAGCACGCATGTTCAGTAGTTATGTATCTTAACAAGTGATAGAATTAAAGTTTAGTTGATAACATTGTTGGCATGATAGTATGAGTGAAATTGAATAGCTTAATTTGACTCTTAATCGAGGGTGAAATATTTTATACGAGTCCAGTTGTTTGCATATTTTATATATGTTTGACATGTTGTAATATCTCTGGTGTGTTCATCGTATTTGTATAGTGGTCGGATATATATAAATATAAAACTATATTGTCATATCTTGGTAAAGTTGGTGGCGTTAAATGTTAACTTGATTGTTCTAATATACTCGCATGAATATTTATAATAATTATGTTTAAATGTTTACACATGGATGGTAGTAATGATTTATGTTAAACTGTCCACACATGTAGTATGCCATCTGAGTTCTAATGTCTTTCATGTGAGTTGGTGTGCCCATAGTTATATTTATTACCTTCATCGCATTAAATTGTTTCAGTTGAACCTAAACCTATGACATGATAATAAACAGTGTTGTTATTCCTTATTGGATATGCTCGTTATTATATTATCATAAAATGCTAAAGCGATTCTTGCAATTGTATGGGCGTGATATAAAGGAAACTGTTTGATGTAGCACGACATTTGACATATATATTCTCGAGTCGTTGCTATCAATTATATTATAATGAAGATTGCTTATGATAACTATGTTGGCAATTATAATGGGATAACCCTTTGATGATTCACATGATATGCGTTGGTTTAAATGATAGTCGTTATAGTTACATTTAATTGAGCCTACGAGTTGCCTAATTATTCAAATCATGCAAATCAGAGAAGTTGTTCAAGTTGCTAATCTTTTATCATAGATAATGTTCTACAAAGTATATGATGGCAAATGTATATTTTAAGCAATTTACGCGATATCTTTTGTTTTGCTGAAAATGAGTTATACTAAGTTGCTGGACACAATTGAACGATATGGTTGCTAAAATGTTAAACACATGTGTGATATGGAAGTACTGTTGTTGTTGTCATGGATCATATGTTACTTTTATTGGGAAATATGTTTTCAGAATTTATATCATGCAAACTGACTAATTCGTATTGCATGTCTGATGAGTCAAATGGTTTTGATTACATGTTATGTTTTCTATGGTTTCAAAGTGTTTAAGTAGTGCATATGCACCGCATGTTTTAATACTCCTGGTGATTGTTAGTAGTAGGGCAGAATGAATGCGCATATGGATCAATTGTTCGGAATTAGTAATAATTTTGACTTGGGAGAGGAATTTGGTGGGGTCAATGTTAAATTATATGCTGGTATACGTATATCCTTATGGTTGATCTTTCTAAGGTTGTTGTTCTCTGGTAGATAATGCGAACTGTGATAATCTTGAGTTGACCAAAACCCGGTACTACAAAAGCTACTCGAAAACTTGTTATATAACTTTCGCACACTTAAACCTCGTGAATGAATCCTTTATCTTAACACCCTTCTACGGTAGCACCCTTGTGTCCTAATTTGTTTAGCTTTCCACTCTGTAGGATGGATCCCTACAATGTACACTGCGAGATGCTACATGTCACTTGATGCTGACTTCAATGAGCATTGTGAGAAACTTTGTGCTGCCATGGACAAGTTTGGCCATAATGGACACCCTGAGTACTTAACTAATACTCAGTTAAGAGCGTATACCCTTATCGATTCTATCCCTGACTCTGGCATATTAAAGGATAGCAAACACTTCTATTTGAGAGAGCTGTCCACCCATTGCATGAGGTTATGCCGTGACCCCAATTACTGCGACGGGGCCAGTTACCCGCCCGAGCATACCTTTGACTTTATATCAGGCGACCCGAGGTACGAATTTTATGCTAATGTACCTGATGCCGAAAGTACGACTTAACTACCCAAACCAGACATTGGGGAGGAGGTGAACCAAGAAGGGAATGACATAGAAGTCACAAGGGATGGAATGTGGACTGGCGAGCTTGACGCTGATAACGAGCGCATCTATAGTAAATACTTTCCTAGAAAGGGCCTAAGAGTTATAAACCGGGATAGATGGGAGAAGAAAGGAACGCCTGAGTCTAAGTCACCAGAGTCAGTTTAAGCACGATCTAAGGACTGTTATGTTAGAACTAGTAACACCATAATCGGTTTGTTATGAAACCGTGTAAACCTTTGACTCTTTTCTTGTTGTTCTTTTAGTTTGATGTTGTGTTTTAAGTTAAGAATGCGCTAAGTAATAAGTGTTACTTGTTGACAATCAGCTAATTCCATAATAAAACCTTGTTTTCGACCTTAATGCTGATGCGAAATTTCTTACCATGTGTTCTCTCCGTTACATGTTGTTGACAGTGATTTTGTTGCATACGTATATGAAAGTTGAAAAGAGGTTACGAGGACGTAATCATGTTTTTAGTTGGGTAGGATTGTAAAATATTAATGTTATGTTGCACTTGTTTATAGATTGTGGTTTTGATCAAGTTGTAGATTGTGGTTTTGATCAAGTTGATGTTTCGTTGTGTGGTACCTATGCAAATGAGTTCTCTATGTTGTGTTCTTACTTCTGTTAGTTGGTTGATGTGTAAGAGAAGCGTGTAGTCAAACTGCTGGTATGGTGCTCTGATAGTTTGAGGTGAACGTTGGTAGTAAGATGACAGAATGATTCGTGGTGATATGTTTGCATGAAGTAAGTTCCCGGACGTAACTTTCTTTTTAGGAGGGTAGAATGTAACATTTTGTTTTATGGGCCTAAGTTCATGAGTTCTTATACTAAAAAAAAAATCTGTTTTGGTACCCACGGTGATGCTTGGAGGTTTGATAGATGAGCGAACTTCGGGACGAAGTTCATTTTAAGGGGGGAAGACTGTAATACTTCGTATTTTATATCGCTATTTGAGTCGAGTTAATTGTTTAGTCGTATTGATATCGTAAGATCGAGTTATTCGTAAACTTGTTGAGACGGGTTTAACTGAACGAAGTCACGTTAGCTAGTCCTTTTACCAACCACGCTGACCCATGACACTTACCCATTTACCCAGGCACGTTTACCCATGACCCATTTACCATCTAACCTAACTTTAACCTAATTTTACCCTAACACTACAAAACTCTACTCCCTCACCCGCCTCCCTCTTTTCAGCGGCACAAATCTCAACCGTCACGCAAATCGAGAGAGAGAGAGTGAGTGTTGGTGTTGATGGCGCGGCAAGGAAGGCTTTAGGGTGGTTGTCGACGTCCGTAGGCGACCTTGGTGGCTGTTGTGGTGGCAGAAAAGGTATGAGTGCAACTCTCCCCTTCTGTTTTCGTTTTATCTGTCGGGTTTTGGTTGTTGTTGTGTGTCTTAGGGAGGCGATGTTGGTGGTTGTTGACGGGGTAAGGGAGTCGTATGGTATGTGTCGAGTGTGGTGGTGGTTGTTAGGGAGGCTATAGGCGGTGGTAGTGGCGGTGAGAGGCGTTGTCGACAGGGGCAATCAAACGGGTTTATATACGGGTTTTCAGGCGGCTTTAGACGGTTAGGTTTGGGGTGGCTCTACAGTGGACACGGGGGAGGTCGAAACGGCGGTGCCACGGCGTCTGGGTGCGTTGGCTGACGGCGAGCAGGGCTGTGGTGGTTTGGCAGGAGAGAGGTGATGGCTGCGGTGGTGGTAAGTCGAGAACAGGGGGCGATTGGTGAGGCACGGTGGTGAACCAGGTCAAACGACAGCTCTGGTTTGACTCGCCGGCAGCAGTCGACCCTATTGGGGGCGGTTGTTGGTGGTTGGGTCAAGTTGGGGGTTTGGGCTGGTGGCTGACACGGGCTAGTGGCGGCGCGTGGGAGCGTGGGAGTGCGTGTGAAGGGGACGGTGGTGATGACGGGTTGTTTTAGTTTCGAAACGGTTTTGTCGTAGATTTAATCATTATAATTCGTTAATTTGTCGTATTCTTAGTTAGTTAATTTAATTCCCGAGTTATTTAAAATAATTAGAAACGGGTTTTGAGTCGGGTTTGTTAAATGGAAAAGCTGCTATATCGGGAAAGTTTCCATTTTAAGAAGTTTCTATTTTTAGTAACCATCTATTATGGGAACGGGAATAGTTAAGTAATCATTTATCATTTATTTATCTTTCAGAGGGCGAATTGTTGTGGAATATTACTGAGCACCCGACTATTTGACTGCGGTACTGAGGTAGGGAAATACACCTGACTTATTATCGTTGTTGTTGAATTGTGTTGACTTGTTTGTGTTTCATATGACCAAACTGTGAACGTTGACTTGATTCGTGGTTGTTGATTTACGTTATGATTCATATATTGGAATGTGGTTGACTGAATTGATCGTGTTGAGTATGTTGTTTCAATGTATTCCCTACTCAACCTCGTGGTTGACCCTGTGTATTCGTGAACACCTGTGATGATCCAAATATTGGTGACCAGTCTTGACAGGTTTATGAGATAGGATGGGAGCTTGATGGGCGTAAGATACTGGATCAGAAGGCTTAGTGGCTAGATCATTATTAGAAGACTTTCACTTTTATTTATGTTAGTTCTTTGTAATTTGATGTAAAAGAGGTTTTGTAATAATAAGGATAAAGTAATTATATAATTGCCTTGGAGTTTAATTTGTTATTCACTACCTCGGGAAACCGAGATGGTAACAGTCCGGTTTATTAGGGAATGTCTTGCTAAAGGCTCCTTCATAAATCGGGGTGTTACACTTCGACCTTCAATTGGGTGCTAAAATTTTTTGTTCACTGACTTAGTCCAAATTTTCACATGGTAGGTTTAAAACGTGGATGTTGCATAGCATGGATACAATTAACAACATATCAAGTATAAACGACGTCCCTGATCATTAGTAAAGGCCGCTATCGAGACGGGTGGGATTAGGTGTTCAAATAAACGAGCTTCCTAATACGTACCCTCGCCCCTTACTCAAGATCTTTTTGAGCATCCATGTTCATTGGCATCATGGGAGTCATTTGGTGTAGATTTAAAACTCGTCGTCAAAAGCTACCAACCAAAACAATATTGATGTAGGATTCTCAATTGCAAATGGTCGTGTCTTAGGGTGTCACAATCTGGGTTGAGATAGGAGATCAACTAAACTTATCAACAAGATGAATAAAAACAAAGTAAAGCAAATAGAGGGGTTGTAAACAATTGATTAAAGGCACTAGGGTGTCATGGGTTCATAGGGGATTCATGGGAGTTGATCATATAAACATGTTCTCAAATATATAGCAAGCACTTATTATTGTGATGGGATCGAGTTGGTGTATGAGCTTACAATCCCTAAGAAGGTTTGGGTCCCGGAGCCGAATCGATTAGATTGTACAACACCTACAAGTCGACTTAATCCTTCCTATTCAACTATATGCACGGTCTAATGAGGCTCGAGTTGGTGTATAAGCTTACAAGCCTCATTGAAAAGACAGGTGATGGATAAAAAAATGCAGTGTCTAAAACATGAATACCATTAAGAGAATTGCCTTGGCTCCCAGCCATGTCAATTTTCAAACAAAATACAACGATTGATTTTGATGGCGAAATATGAATCCTTCCATGTCTAACATGAAATAATGTTTTAGATAAAATGGGTACATAATCACCATTATGTACATTACAACTCAAAGCTATTAGCTAAAACAAGTACACAAGTCCCTCTCGAAGTGGCGGCTACCCTAGCTCCATTTCCTTCTCGGAGATTTATATCACTCTTGTTTAGCTTTTCCACATTTCCAAACCCCTGTATACAATTACAAAGGTGAAAACCACAACCGGTATCCCATACCCACGTTGTGGTGGATGTGTAATTTATATCAATAACAACGATTTCGGAAGAAATAGTACCAAGTGGAGTGACAAGTCCAACTTTGATATCTCCCAAATACTTGGGGGCAATTTCCCTTCCAATGGCCCATGACATTACAATAATGACATTCTTCGTAAGATTGGGCACCCTTCTTGGTCTTGGTTGTGGTAGTCTCACTATCCATTTCCAATTCATTATCAGGTTTGGGTTTCATACCCATCTTTGCCTTTCCTTTAATAATACCATTACTCCTTTCAGTTGCAAGAACATTCTTGTTAGAAGTCCCACTTAATTTAATATTTCTCCTTGTTTCTACAAACAAGGATGCCTTGGATTTAGTGAGATTTTCTTCACAAGGTTTTATTACCAAAGAGGTAGGCATAAATATTGGAATGGGAGGTATGGAAGTGGTAAAATAGCAAAGATTTCCATCCTGACCAATGCCAATGCGTAATTCGCTAATCGTATCATTGTCATACTCGGAGCATTTTTCATCGAATGATTGGAGCCATGAATTAATGGTGATTGGTCTAAGAGTATTAGATTAATCCATTGCGTATAAATAACTACAAAAACGGAAATAAAGGAAATAATTAACATCTATCGTTTTAATAATACTTGTAAACAAGTATTGCATTTATATAGTGACCTCTACCCAACTATTATAAATGATTCCGAGATCCAAATTCATATTAACTCGGGCACGGAGAGCCAATTAATCCCTTATCAATATAACTCGGTGGATTAACTCTTAATCGATTCTACTTCTAGAACTCTCGGTCGATAAAAATTACTTTAATATTTATCTTTAGCCCGGAACACATGCGACTATGGTCACGAATACTTCCGTTGAGCTCAATCCAAATTTCGATGTAATAACATTTTATTACCCACTTACCCAACGTAACAAGTTTAGTACCCCGGTGAGCCGAGCCTACTTCCTCATGAAATTGGGACTCATGGTTTCTACTATTTGGTAAGGCTAATTCTCAATTATTATAAGTGAGAGGTCTTGTCAATTTATTATCTATCACTTTTTAAGTCAACTAAAGCGGTGAACTACGATAATTATAATTGACACGGTCGATGACTCGATATGATATGCATATGTTGTTAAGGCGATTTGGCAATGCATGCAACATATTAAAATAAATGCTAAGCAATAATAATAAATTCCTAGTATGGCCTTCCTAAAATAGAAAATCAAATAATCTATTACATATTCGAAAACCAACTCCTTTGGTCCCTTGAATCTTCAAGTGGGACGCCTCCCAAGAACACCATCTTCGTCAGAACACCTTTCTGAATGGCACCGTCTTGAAGAAATTCCATAATTACAAATAATAATAAAAATACAAAGCTGTTCCTATTATACATTTGTAATATGAAAAACTAGTAAAAATAAAAGTGATACGAGATCACATTAAATTACAACCAAATCAATATTCCCTTCATTACGGGTAATATCGATTAAAACTAAGGCCATACTAAGATAAAATTACATAATTCAAAATTATATAAATAAAAAACATTCAACAATTGAAATATGCAGCATTATAATGTGTATCTATCATGCCAAATTATGTACCAAGTCGCCCTATTTAACTTATATCATATATATATAATCCGGTTTTATGGAAATGCATGATAATAACTTCTTAAAATCACAAATTAATAGTTAAAGCACATTTAAGCTGAAATTAATTATCCTAACACTCTTAGGACTCAAAAATTAGTTATCACTCAATTTTTGACAATAATTCAACTTGATTTAATTATATGCTCATTTTTGACCTTAAAATCATAACATTTATGAAATAAATCCAAATTAAATTACAATAATTTCAAAATTTGAATTTTAAATTTTTGAACATTCTACATAATTTCATGACACTCATAATATCAAAAATCATGGTTAAAATTTTCAAATTAATTTTGATAAAATATAGTTACAATTTATCGGTTTTATCTCATAAAACATCTAAAGTGTCCAAAAATTAATCCAATCAATTTTAAAAATTTAGGTCTAATAAGTGGGATATTTATGCAACCTAAAATAATTTTTTCATGCCATGTAATTCGTTTAGCTATTTATGCTAAAATAATCACTATTTATGCCATTTTTACACTAAAAATTCATAAATCACGCAAAATGAAATCATTTTATCTCGAAATTTACATACAGTGTGTAAATCATGCATGTGACAACATATTAAAATCTCATGGCCTTGTTCGAAGTTTAACTATATTTAACCATTTTACCTCTTTTAATCCATTTTTATCTCATAAAAATCATAAATCATGCAATATTAATCAACTTAATAAGAGATTTTACACACAACTTGTAAAATATGCATTTGAGGACGTATAAAATTTTCAAGGTCAGAGACCAAGTTAACCATTTTTAGTCATTTAACCTCCATTTATGCTATTTTATAACATAAAAACATAAATCATGAAATATTAATCACATTAATATGATATTTTACATGAAATATACAAAATATTCATGTGAAGTCATACTAAATATCACGGCCAGTGGTGAAGGTTAACTTATTTTAGTGAATAAAGGTTCATTTTACTCATAAAAATGTAATTATTTCACTAAAAATCATAAAAATGAACAATAAATTACCATAAATCATAAAAATGACCTAAAAATATTTTAGGACCAGAATATATAACATGCATCATGGTTTCGTGACTTACTCTTATAAATCACAAATTTTTAGTTTTATATGTTAACATATTAACTCGGAAAAACAATAACCGATTATGCATGCAACATCCTCTGTCTGATACCACTTGTTAGGTTCATATACCTATTATTAGACTCTTCTAATAGTGAACTAATTAACTTCCTAATTATTTGTTCTTTAGATCTAGTGCATGCATAACAAAATAAGAGATTTATAAGAAAAACAATGTCCCTTACATTGTAGGATGGTTCGAAATTTTGGGCACAAATAAGGTCACCTTCCTTATTTGTTCTTGAGCTTAAAATGTTGGATGATCCTCCAAAAATCCCAATGTAGAGATTCTCCTTTGATTGCACCCAAGACTAATCCCTTAAACTAGTATACTAATTAGCTAGATTAATACACCGGTACCCTTAAAATTAATTCTAATATTGTTATTATTGTTGGAGCTTGTGTCCTCCAAAAATTAGTGTGATAACATTTGTAAATCTCTTACAGGTTCACAAGGGCATACTTCGTATTTTATCAGTTGATTAACAATTACCTAATAACGGTTGGCTTGCTAGAAAGTTTGATGTTATTATCATACAGATGGCGGTGATCAACTGGTCCCTAAAGGTCACACCTATAGGATGTGTTTGAAAGATGTGGTTATAGAAATGTAATCACATTGATGCCTTATATGACTAAACAGTTAGTCAATGTGATGAGACAATTATTTAATGAAGATTAAATAATATTAGTTGAGACGAATTAATTGTCAATTCGTAAATTGAATATAATAAGTTATATTTAATTAAATGTATGTAATGTTAGCTTGGATGAATTAATCTGTTAATTCGTACTTAAATGTAATCGGTTATATTTAATCAACAAGTTGAATGTGTCATAGTGGTAATAGTAAGGGTACTCAAACCAAGAGGTTATGGGTTCGATCCTCACTAGTAACACATTTTATACATTTTTGGAATAACCGAAAATAAGAGAAATAACTCTCTTAATTTCGGAAATATTGGGCCGAAATTATGGAAAAGAAAATCCACCCTATTTCTCCATATACTCGGTTGTTATAAGGGGAGATGAGGGAATTTTTCTTAACCTAATTCTATTCCCATTCTTGCCTCCATCTCATCAAAAAAAAAACACAAAAACCTAAAATTAATTAGTTAATTTTTTGGATCGATTATAGCATAATCAAAGGGCATATCTCATATCGTCTTGGGTGCAACTGATAGGCGAATATCTACTTTGATATTGTTCTTAGGACGTATTTGCTAGGACCGAAGGTTATTTCTTAATCCTTTACAATTTTGTTTATGCAATTTATTTTATGACTAGTTTCATCATCATTATAATTCGTTATAGTCCTTCAAATTAAAGGGATGCATACAGATAAATCCCACAAGTGGTATCAGAGCCAAGGCCACGAATTTTATTTTGATGATTTTCATAAAAATTGGATGCAAACAATTTTTTAGGGTTTCGAAAAAAAAAGGCACGGCTGAAAAAATTTTTATGCCGATTGAAATTTTTTTGAGCAGCCGGTTTTTGTTCCTTTTCTTGATGATATTTCCAATTTTATTTTTCATAGTGTTTTTTTAATCAGTTAGAATGATTATATGAAAAATTGGTAGATGTTTTGATTTAATGCAGATTAAGTTAGAATGTAAATGGGAATTGTCATGTTGATGATATAAAAATTTGTTTTTGCTATATAGTTTTTGGCATATACGGTTAATCTTGTTCCATTAATTCATATGCTAATCTTGTTAATAGCAACCATAAACGATTTTTGTTCATCGATAATCATGGTTTTTTGATTTTTAGGGCATGATGCCGATTTAAAATTTTGACGGCTGTTTTAATTTATTTTGCCGTGGAAATTGTTTTTTTTCAGTTTCTGGTAATGTTCACGTGTAGGGTAGAACATAAAAAAAAAATTCTGTTTTTTTTATTCGGTTTTTGATGAAAAACCGAGAAAAGATTAGGGGCTGATTCGTTTTTTGAGGAATTTCCGTAAGAGAAAAAAAAATTTGTTTTCTGTTTTTTTTTTCGGCCGAGCTGAAATCAATTTTTTTTTTTTGTTTCTCTGTTTTTTTTGCCGAGACATTAAAAGAAATAAAGGATTTGTTTTTTTTTGTTTGTTTTGGCCAATTAGTTATTGTGAAACGGTTCACAATTTAAAGATACCATATTATTTTAAAGCAGTTTAAAATTTTGATGGATTAAATTCATATTACAAGTTTAATTTGAATTAAGATGAAATTAAATGTGATTAATTGAGGAATTGTCACTTAATTTGATCAATTAAATAGGTGGTTTGGTTAAAAATTAATCATCATAATGAAAGAATTATGTCTTGTATGATTAATTTTTTTTTAGTTGATGCATTTTATTTTTGTTGAATGAATCGTTGAATGAATTTATTTACGTATTTTTTTGCAATCGGTTGTAATTTGTAATACTTAGTGTGGCCTTAGTCAAATTATGTTTTCGTAATGAAGGAAACATGATTTTTTATGTAATTATGAGATCTCGAATCTCCTTTATTTTTCCTTTAGTTTTGGGTTTTGAAATTAGAATGTAATAAATAGGTTTATTATGTAAATTTATTTATTGTAATTTTCGAAGAAGACTAAAGATGGAGATTGGAGCTCACTCCCGCTACATGGATCAAGATGGAACATCAAGACAAGCTTCTCGGGTCCAAGGATGGATTCCAGACTTGTATTTAATGTTCATTTTGATAGGATAGGCCACACTAGGACTTTTATTGTTTTACGTTTTCATTCATATTGCTTTTCATTCACATGATAGTTTATGCATCACATTCCGCCTAAAACCAAACCGCCTACTAAAATGCATGAAAATTGACACATATAGGTTGTATGTTAGTTTTCATAGACATACAGATGTCACATGTTTATTAAGCCATCATCTTAGTTTAATCATTCACGCATGCTAGATATTAGTTCACTTAAAATGAATTAAAATAAAGTTGATGGGATCTTCCTCTAAAACGGAAATTGAGATTAGTCTTTATGAGGGCAAACAACTATGAATCCCTTCTTCGTCGGTAGGCATAATATGACCCCTTCTACGTTGGGTAAGTAGTTTGTGTTGACTTAGTTTATCTCAACATTATAGTCCGAAGAGTTTCTCGTGATTATGATGGACTAAAGATAGAATTTACAGAAATTTATCGACCAAGAATTCTAACGGTAGAATTAGTTAAAAGGTTAGCTTATCAATTTACAGATAATTGATTCTCGGGATCATTTATATAATTCTTGAGGAAGGTCAATTGTATAAATGTTTTGAGTCTTCGCGTTATGACATTAGATCATTAGACTTAAAATAAAATCGATGCACATGCTTATTATTTATTCTTCTTTTCGCAGTGTAGAACACGTTTATTTTACTGTTACAACAAAATGTCTGGAAATAACGCAATCCAAATGCCTAGTGCCACACTTGGACGCGAGTCCTGGCTAAAAATATTCATGGACCAGATGAATCGGTTCACACGCCCGAAAAAACGACGGGTCCAACTTTGCGGATCGGGAAGCAAAGACTACGGAATCTTTGCCATTGCTGACGGTAAGCTCAAGTACTTAACTGAGCCAATACCGGTAAACCCAGGCCCCAATGCAGGAGTCAACGAGTCACTCGCTTTGTTGGGGTTGGTGTCCTTAACAGTTAGTGCAAGGACTTATAAACCTCTAAAAGGATCAAAGGGCATACTTTTGGTATTATTATCAGTTGATCCACGTTTATCAATAACGGTTGGCTTGCTAGATAAGTTTGACGTTATTGTCATACAGATGGCGGTGATCAACTGGTCCCTAAAAGTCACTCCTATAGGATACGTTTGAGAGACGTGATAAAGATGAAAATACGGTCATGTAGATGCCAATTTTGACTAACCAGTTAGTCTGAGTTATTTGACTAATATTTAGTCAAAATGTGATGTTGAGATATGTTATTTAATACGGATTAAATAATAATGGCTAAGACGAATTAAACGGTTAATTCGTAAAATTGAATATAAGCGTTTTATATTTAATTAAATGTATATTGAATATAATTATACAATATTGTCTTTGTCGGACATGTATTAATAATTCAACTAATCCGTGTTATTAGTTGATGTTTTAATATCCGATAACCGATGACAGTTTATAATATATACCGCGTCGTATACATTTTAGCCTCGGACCACGAGTTGAACGTAAGGAGAAATCGGAAGCCCATTCCCTCCTTGATCCACTCGGCCAAACCGAGATTAGGAGAACAAAAGGAGAGCTCCTCCTCTTGTTTAACCTAATCATCATCAGTGAAAAAGAATTAGGGTTTTGGAGATTAAGTTTTCTCTGAAACCGAGATCTCACATCTCGAGAAAAACTCACATCAAGTTCTCCCAATATTGCAAGGCAATCGGAGAACACGTTCTAGCACAAGGGCATTTCTCGGACGGTCTTGGGTGCAACAATTAGGAGGGAATCTCTGTTGATTTCTGTTCTTTACGCCGTGCATCAAAGGACCCGAGGTTGATTCTTTATCTTTATCGTTTCATTGTTGTATTTCGTTTATGACCATATTTCACATGTTAAATTTACGTTATAGTCCTAAATTTAAAGGGTCTTATACGGATATTATCCCACAAGTGGTATCAGAGCCAGGCCACGTAAATTTTCATTGTGATTTTTCATAAAACGATTTGAAACGGTTGTTTTGTCTCGAAAACCGTGCCTTGTTTACACGGTTGAAATTTTTTTTTGAAACCGTGACATGTTTTACACGGTTATTTCATCTTGTTTTCGATTTGTTTTTGTGAATATTGTTGTTTTATACGGAGATTATAACAATATGTCAAGTTTCATCAAATTGTTAAATTGTTTTGATGCGGTTTTGATCAAAATTGAGGTTGTTTTGTTTCGTCAAAACTGTTTTCACGAGGGTTTTGTTTTTCCAGAAATTTTGCACTCGATCGAGCATGTTATTACTCGATCGAGAGGTTTTCTGTCATGTTTTTACTCGATCGAGTCCTTGCTGTACTCGATCGACCACCTTTTAAACCCTGACTGCTCGATCGAGACCTCCTCGTACTCGATCGAACAGTCTTGCTGATATAGGTCCTCGATCGACCTCAAGTTTAGTCGATCGAGCACCTCCTGATTGGCAAACCCCTCGATCGAATGGCAGACTCATTCGATCGAGCCCTCTTGTTCCTCGATCGAGCACTTATGTTCCTGGATCGAGGGATTTCGTTTTGGCAGCTTTGAAAATTTTTCCTTTTGCTTTAAATTTTCTTTTGGCCTTAATTTGTACTTTATACGGATATTGTACACTCGCTATGATTGTGAAACGGTTCACACACGTACCATTAAGTTATTTTAAAGCGTATTTAAAGTAACGGACTGTATTAGATTAAAATTAAATTGATAGAAGCGGTTTTATCACATGAATTTTAATCATTAAAAGGTGGTTTGGATAAATTTCACATAATTACGGAATTATGTCACGAATGAATTTGTTTTTAGTTGATGCATTTTATTTATCGTTAATTATGAATGTTTTTGAATGCTTTTTATTACGTATTTATTTATTTATTTTGCAAACAGTTGTAACTTAGTGTGGCCTTAGTAGAACGTGTTACCGTAATGATGGAACACGGTCTTGGTTGTATTTTGAGATCTCGTATCTCCGTTTTGGATTTTTCACTTGTAATTACAGTTTTAATTAGAATGTAAATAGGTTTATATTTGTAATTTTAAATTGTAAATTTTGAGAAGACCAAAGATGAAGATCGGATGCTCACTCCCGCTACATGGATCAAGATGGAACATCAAGACAAGCTTGTCGGGTCCAACGGTGGATTCCAAAGTTGTTTTATGTTTTATTTTACTAGGATAGGCGACACTAGGAATTTTTATTTACGTATTGCATTCAATTTTTATTTTATCGTAACGATAGTATGCATCATTTTCCGCCTAAAAACCAAGCCACCTAATTATTACATGAAAACTGACACATATAGAGGTCACGAGTTAGTTTTCTTTGACATTCTCATGTCACACGATACATGCTAAGCCATCACCTAAATTAATTCATTCACGCAGACGCTAGTTATTCGTTCACTTAATATGAATTATAATTAAGTTGATGGGATCTTCCTCGTATAAACCAAAATTGAGAACGGTCTTTATAGGTCAAACTCCAATGAGTCCCTTCTTCGTCGGTAGGCATAATATGACCCCTTCTACGTCGGGTAAGTTGGAACCGATTGACCTATTTTGTCTCAACACTATGATCACTCGTACGATCCTGTGATTATGGTGGACTATAGATAGGATTTACAGAAATCTATCGACCAAGAGTTCTTACGAAAGAATTAGCTAAACAGTTGGCTTATCAGTTTAAAGAAATTGAGTCTTGGGATCACTTGTATCATTCTTGAGGGAGATCAATTATGCAAGTGCGAGAGTCTACACGTTAAAACGAATTTTTAAATAGACTTAAATCACCTCGATGAGTTGCTTATTTCGTTTTTGTTTTTCTTTCTTTTTCAATGTAGATCACGAACTTTTAAATCGCTAATATCAAATGGCTGGTTCTCCGATAACCCAATGCCAAGTGCCACATTGGACCGTGAGTCCCGGCTTCGGATCTTCATGAATCAGATGAATCAGTCTACTCGGATCAAGAATGATGGATCAAACTTCGCGGATGGGAGGCGGCATTACGGAATGCTGCCGCTGGCGACGGAAGCTCAAATATCTATTGGAGCCCATCCCGGCAAACCCAGGTCCCACGGCTAGATTTCTTTGAAATCACCAAGTTTAATGATTTGTATGGAAGCGGGTGCGATTAAAAACGTACTCATTTTTGCAATGGAACCCAATTTGCGGAAACGCTTCATAGCCCATGGTGCGAACAAGATTTTCACCACGCTCACCAAGGAATTCTCGAAAGCACCGAGAATCGTGACCTATGAGCATACCACTCGCTTCTTTGATGCGAGACTCATGGGCCAACCAACCAGTTAGCCCACACATTCTCAAAGCATGATTGAGAATGTCGAAAAGCGGAGACCTTTGATTGTAAGATCAGCGAGAACATTGTGATCGACCGCATACTTCACTCACTCCACGATGGTTATTCGCAATTTAGAGCGAATTACTATATGAATGATTTGAAGAAAACTCCCCATGAATTGCACTCCCTCCTCGTACAAACCGAGAAGGATATGAAGTTCAGTGGGAGCATGAAACAGGATGTTCTCGTTGTGACAAACAAGGGAAAGGGTAAGGGCAAAGCTCAGGCAAACCTAGCAGTAGGTAAGGCGAAGTTCAAGAAGTCGGGTTCAGGTAAGAGTGGACCTGGTGAGTCGAGCACCTCATCAGGCGCGACAAAGAGCAAAACCGAAAACATGGAATGCCATCACTGCCACAAGACTGGGCATTGGAGGCGCACATGTCCTGTTTATCATGAGGACATAAAAGCAGGTCGCGTTAAACCTGTTGGTATGTCTTCTTCTTCTACTTTTATTCATATGATTGAGATTAACCACGCAAGTTACGGAACTTGGGTACTTGATCTTGGTTATGGTTCTCATCTCGTGTAATCATGTGCGGGGCCTCCGAAATCTCGAGCCTCTCGTAAAGGGTGAGGTTGACCTGCGTGTCGGGAATGGAGCAAGAGTGGTCGCCGTCTCGAAGGGAACATATGTGATCCGATTTCTAGCGGATTTGAGTTATCATTATATGATTGCTATTATGTACCCAGTCTTTCCAAAAACATTATTTCTGTTTCTGCACTTGACAAACTTGGTTTTTCATTTGTAATAGAGAATAATACTTGCATTTTCTCATTACACGATATGATTTATGGCAAGGCAGTCTCCATGAATGGAATTTATGTTTTAGATCAGACAACCGAAATATTACACGTAATGAATAAAAGGTTAAAGGTTGGTGACAAAGATCAGACGTATCTATGGCACTGCCGTATGGGACACATTAATGAGAAACGCGTAAAACAGCTCATTAAACATGGAGCTATCTCGGCCTTTGATTTTCAATCATTTGGCACGTGTGAATCATGTCTCATCGGTAAGATGACTCGAATTTCCTTCAAAGGTGTTGGAATGCGCGCTGCTGACCTATTAGGACTCATACACACAGATGTATGTGGACCTATGTCAATCACCGCACGAGAAGGCTATAGGTATTTCATCACTTTCACGGACGATTTAAGTAGATATGGATATCTCTACTTAATGAAGCACAAAAGTGAATACAACAACAACAACAACAACATCAGAGCCTTAATCCCAAAATGATTTGGGGTCGGCTGACATGAATCATCCTTTCGAACCGTCCATGGGTGAACGCACGCCTCAAAATGCGAATAAAAAGGGGAAGATAAAAAACAAAAGGGAGAACGAAAATGTAATGGAAAGTCAAGGTGAACTTAGGGGTTTTAAAATCGAATTCCGTCTTTTTTTATAAAAACTTAAAATTTAAATCGAGAGAAAAGATTAAAACGATTTTTAAAAACCGAAATAGGGTTAAGGATCCGGATAAGAAAGTGGTTGTTGAAAAAGTGTGTAATAAAGGAGAGAAAAATAAATAAATTAATTTCTTTAAATTAAATAAATAAATAAAAACACTAAATCTGTCAAAAACCATCAAATACTAAAAATCCACATGTATCTTTTCCCTCCATTGTGCCCTCTCCGTCACCAT
The DNA here is from genome assembly GCF_048544455.1 of Silene latifolia. Lineage (NCBI taxonomy): Eukaryota > Viridiplantae > Streptophyta > Magnoliopsida > Caryophyllales > Caryophyllaceae > Silene > Silene latifolia. Next base: position 113,376,180 of record NC_133527.1, on the reverse strand, counting down.
ACTCTCCTCAAGCCCCAGAACTCTCATATCGTGCTCTATCACTCTCAACCATGTCTGTCTCGGTCTTCCTCTGCCTCTAGGGACCTTTTCTGTTCTCCAAGTCTCCAGCCTCCTAACTGGTGCGGCCATAGGTCTCCTTCTCACATGGCCAAACCATCTTAGTCGGTTTTCCATCATCTTGTCCTCTATTGGCGCCACTCTAACCTTTTCCCTAATCACCTCCTTCCTTAACCGATCTTTCCTTGTATGTCCGCACATCCACCTCAACATGCGCATCTCCGCCACACTCATCTTTTGAATGTGACAATGTTTCACGGCCCAACACTCGGAGCCGTAAAAAGTAGGGCAGTGCCTAATTGCCGTGCGATAAAATTTTCCCTTTAATCTTTGGGGCATATCTTTATCGCATAGAAACCCTGAAGCACTCTTCCATTTCAACCATCCCGCTTTAATTCTGTGAGCCACATCTCCGTCTAACTCCCCATCTTTTTGAATAATAGATCCTAGATATCTGAAGAAATCCGAACCTTCAACAACATTTCCATCGAAAATAATACTCCCCCCTCTCGTCGATCTCAACCCCGCCACCTTAGTGAATCGACACCTCAAATACTCGGTCTTACTCCGCTCGGCTGAACCCACGAGTCTCTAAAGTCCGCCTCCACAATTCCAACTTTCTCTCCACCCCCTCTTTTGTCTCATCAATCAACACAATATCATCAGCAAACATCATACACCAAGGGATGTCGTCCTGAATATCCCTTGTCAACTCATCCATAACTATAGCAAAGAGAAAAGGACTAAGTGCGGAACCTTGATGCACCCCGATGGTAATAGGAAATTCTTCCGTTCTCCCAACATTAGTACGAACACTTGCACTAGCCCCCTCATACATGTCCTTTATGAGGTCAATATATTTTCGCGACACACCCTTTCTCGCCAAAGCCCACCAAAGTACTTCTCTTGGTACCCTATCATATGCCTTTTCCAAGTCAATAAAAACCATATGCAAATCCTTCTTCTTGTCCCGATGGTATTCCATCAACTGTCTCATGATAAAAATCGCATCCATAGTCGATCTCCCGGGCATAAATCCAAATTGGTTTTCCGAGATGTCTACATATATCCTAAGCCTTTGCTCGATTACCCGCTCCCATAACTTCATTGTATGACTGACTCATAAGTTTAATTCCCGATAATTGGAACATTCTTGGACATCACCTTTGTTCTTGTACAAAGGGACAAGAGTGCTTTTCCTCCAAGCCGATGGCATCTTGTTGCTCCTCCAAATCTTGTTGAAGAGCATGGTTACCCATTCAATCCCTTTCTCCCCGAAGCACCTCCAAACTTCTATGGGTATACCATCCGGTCCCTCTGCTTTCTTTGACCCCATCTTCCTTAACGCCTTTCTAACTTCACTCTTTTGTATTCTACGCACAAATTCCCGGTTAACCATGCTTGGTGTTACCTCTACATCCCCAAAACCTGGTTCCTGATGTCCATTGAATAAATTATCAAAGTAAGAACTCCATCTAGCCTTTATCTCGTTATCCTGAACCAGAACCTTGTCGTCCATATCTTTCACACACCTAACTCTCCCAATATCTCTCGTCTTTCGGTCTCTTATGCGAGCTAGTTTATAGATATCCTTCTCTCCTTCTCTCGTGTCCAACCTGGCATACACTTCTTGGTTAACTTTTGCCCTCGCATCCCGTACGGCCTTTTTAGCGGCTCGTCTAGCCTCCTTGTACTTTTCAAAGTTCTCATCACTCATGCATTTCCCCAAAACCTTATAGCATTCACGTTTAGTCTTTATCGCTTGTCTCACCACATCGTTCCACCAAGATGTGTCCTTACTTGATGGTCTATTCCCTTTAGATTCCCCTAATACCTCCCTCGCCAACTCCTTTACAACATGCTCCAATTTATCCCACGTTGCATCAATATCTTTCTCCTCACAATCCGACCAAATATCGCTACTTCCAACCTTATCCAAAAACGCTTGTTGGTTTCCCCTTGTAGCTTCCACCACTTGATCCGTGCCTCACCGATTATCTTTCTCTTCCTCAAGTCTCTCTTACCCCGAAAATCAAGAACCACTAGTCTATGTTGTGTTGCGGCACTTTCCCTGGGTATGACCTTGCAATCGGTGTACTCTTTCCTCCACACATTCCTTACCAAAAGGAAGTCAATTTGACTAGCATTACCTCCACTTCTATAAGTCACCAAATGAGAATGTCTTTTCTCGAACCAAGTGTTCATTATACCCAAGTCATATGCCAAAGCAAAATCCAATATGTCACTTCCTGCTTCATTTCTCTCCCCGAACCCAAAACCCCCATGAATGTTCTCAAAGCCAACTCGACTAGTACCCACATGCCCATTGAGGTCACCACCAATGATCAATTTCTCTCCAATAGGGACACGTTCTACAACCTCTTCCAAATCTTCCCAGAAGGCTCGTCGAAAAGAAGCATCCAAACCTACTTGGGGTGCGTAAGCACTTATAACCGTCACCACCTCATCCCCGACTACAAGCTTAATACTCATAATCCTATCACTCTTTCTCGATACTTCTACCACATCATCAATGTAATCTTTATCAATGACAATACCCACTCCATTACGACTTTTGTCTTTACCCATGTACCAAAGCTTATAACCCCAAGGCGCTATCACCCTTGCTTTATCTCCGACCCACTTTGTCTCTTGTAGACACATTATATGCACTCTCCTCCTTTTCATAACCTCCCCTACCTCAGCTAATCTCCCTGTCAAAGAGCCAACATTCCAAGTACCAAACCGTAACCTACTACCCTTCCTAAAGTCATGTCCTGATTTCTTTACCCGCTCTTGACCATGCTTCCTAGATCCAAACCTATTTGACACCACACCCATACTTCGAGGTGGCGCGCCGCTTTTGGGCGACGACCTAACAACCCTTGCATATTTTTCACTACACCCGGGTCTAGAAGATGTAGCGCACCCTTGCCTATTTGACACCACCCCCAGATGTAAAGATGGCGCGTCGCTTCCGGGCGACGACCTAGCAACCCTCACATACTTATCACTACACCCGGGTCTAAGAAGTGCAGCGCGTCGCTTCTGAGGAGACGCCCCAACGATGTTCAAATTCCGATTCATGTCCATAAAATGTGACTAAGTTTTTATGCTGGCTGCCACAGACCTACCGCAACCCTCCTCCTTTATCCGGGCTTGGGACCGGCAGCGAATGCCCGAAAACACTCACAGGCGGAGTTAAGCACAAAAGTGAATCCTTTGAGAAATTCAAAGAATACCAGAATAGGGTACAGAACCTATTAGGTAGAAAGATTAAAACACTACGTTCAGATCGTGGTGGCGAGTATCTTTCTCACGAGTTTGATCAACACCTTAAAGACTGTGGGATTGCCTTACAGTTAACTCCACCTGGAACACCTCAATTGAATGGTGTGTCCGAACGGAGAAATCGAACACTGCTTGATATGGTTCGATCCATGATGAGTAACACCGTGTTGCCTGACTCATTATGGGGTTATGCTCTTATGTCAGCTGCTCTAATACTTAATCAAGTCCGTCTAAAGTCTGTTGACAAGACTCCATATGAACTATGGAAGGGAACGGTCCCTAACTTGTCCTTTATACGGGTTTGGGGCTGCGAGGCTTATGTCAAATGGAGACACGAGGATAAGCTCGGCCCGCGATCGGTCAAGACATACTTTATAGGTTATCCTAAAGGAACACTTGGTCATTACTTCTATTCGCCAACCAAACAACGGGTTTTTGTTGCGGCTAGTGCGACATTCTTAGAGAAGGAATTTCTCGAGAATGCAAAGAGTGATAGAACCTTCGACCTGTCGGAGATTCCAGAACCAAATACCGAGCAACCATTGGAGGAACCTATTCCTTCAATCCCGGCTGCGGTGAATATTCCTGAGGAACCTAGGAGGTCGGGAAGAGTCTCTATTCCTCCAGACAGATACATTGGTATGGTCGAGGAACATGACATAGATGACGTTCTACTCTTAACGAGTAGTGAACCCGCAATCTATAAAGGTGCCATGACTAGTTCCGACTCAAAGCTATGGCTTGAGGCCATGCAATCCGAGATGGACTCTATGTATGAGAACAACGTATGGGATCTTGTTGACTTACCTGCTAAGGTTCGTCCCCTTCAATGCAAATGGCTTTACAAGATAAAGCATTCTGTGGAAGGTCAACAAGATACCTATAAAGCACGACTAGTTGCTAAAGGTTTCACCCAAGTGCCAGGTTTGCACTACGATGAAATTTTTGCACCCGTAGTCATCTTTGCGTTCCATTCGGATTATCTTAGCGATCGCCGCGTTTCATGACTATGAAATTTGGCAAATGGATGTGAAAACCGCCTTCTTAAACGGCTTTTTGGAGGAAGAGTTGTACATGGTACAACCCGAAGGTTTCATCGATCCACAACATCCTAAGAAAGTATGCAAACTTAAGCGTTCCATTTATGGACTTAAGCAAGCATCTCGGAGTTGGAATCATCGCTTCGACCAAGTGATTAAAGAAAATGGATTTACTCGATCGGTCGAGGAACCATGTTTATATATCAAGTCGAGTGGGAGCAAGATTGTTTTCCTAATATTGTATGTTGACGACATACTCCTGATTGGGAATGACATACCTCTCTTAACTTCGGTGAAAGTATGGTTGAAAAACCATTTCCAGATGAAAGATCTGGGAGAGGCACAAAGAATTCTAGGCATCCGTATCTATCGAGATAGATCACGACGGATGTTATCTCTCGATCGGGGAGTCTTACATAGACAAAGTCCTAGAGAGATTCAGCATGACTAACTCCAAGAAGGGGTTTCTTCCTATGGCTCCAGGGGTGCATTTGAGCAAATCTCAGGCACCAGAGACACCGGAAGAGAAAGAGCGCATGACACGGATTCCTTATGCTTCGGCTATAGGATCAATCATGTATGCCATGATATGCACACGTCCGGACGTGGCATATGCATTGAGTATGACAAGTCGATTCCAACAGCATCTAGGTGAATCACATTGGCTGGCTGTCAAGAACATTCTTAAGTACCTACGGAGGACTAAAGATTGGGCATTGACTTATGGAGGCGATCAAAAGCTATGCGCAACCGGTTCGTGAGATGCTAGCTTCCAAACGGATCGTGATGACTCGAAATCTCGCCTGGATTCGTTTTTTTTACTCTTAATGGCGCTGCAGATCAGTGGAAGAGTTCGAAACAAATGCATACAGCAGATTCTACGACGAGTCCGAGTACTATGCCGCGTCTGAAGCTACAAAGGAAGCGATATGGATGCGTCAATTCTTACATGGGCTATCTGTTGTGCCTAGTTCGAATGACCCGATCACCATCTATTGCGACAATAGTGGTGCCATCTTCCAAGCTAAGGAGCCAAAGTCTAGCAACAAGTCTAGACATGTACAACGGAAAGCTCATCTAATCCGAGATTACGTGGAGCAAAAGGAAGTAGTGATAGAAAAGATTGCTACAGATGATAACATAGCAGATCCTCTCACTAAAGCATTACGACAAGATAAGCATGAAGGGAATGTTAATTCCATGGGAATTAAACGTGTTCCTAAGTTGTAGTACTCTTTTATGGATTAGATTCATTCCCTTTTGTACTCTATACGACATCATCGTTTTGATATTTTATACATATTTTGTTTTTTCATGTGGAATTGTACGACAATTTTTGAACACCACAAAGTGAACTGAACGAACATTATATTTTTCAGTCCTTAATTGCCCACATGAGCTGATAACTCTGGCAATTATTTTGTGACGTTGGTTGATGGTGGGTTCAATGAGCCATAAGTCAACCGGTTGACTGACTAATCACAGAGGCGATTTATACGGATATCTCGTAGGACACAATTGTGACATCGACGTGGAGTCCTAAATGTTTTATAACATTCGGTGCCCGGTCGTGGATAGGACTTCCATGGTGATCCTAAGAGTCGATTCTTTTGACTATCGATTGTCTCTTGAGACTAAGGCGGATTTTGGGTGACTTTGGTTTCTTTCTCACGGTCATCCGTAACAGGGGGCCAAGTAGATTTTTTCTGGGTCATTTCATGCTGTGCTTAGATCGGAAGGAGTCGAGTTGAAGGAAGTATTCAGCCTTTATCAGGTACTCGATATTTCTCAGGGCCACTCGAGGAGTCAGAATCGAAATGCATGGCCATGCTCGGATACGGATTCGTTTTATCGGTTAAGTTACTCTCTAGTCGGGGAAACCACTCTAGATACAGATCGATTGTAAAATACGACCTTTGCGGATCCGGATCTGCAAATTGTTTTACATTGAGTGGGAGAAATTTTAAATGAATATGAGAATCGGTTATCACACATACACTTGTACGGACAAGTGGGAGTTTGTTGGAGCTTGTGTCCTCCAGTTAGTGCGGATAACGTCATTGCACATACACTTGTACGGACAAGTGGGAGCTTGTTGGGGTTGGTGTCCTTAACAGTTAGTGCAAGGACTTATAAACCTCTAAAAGGATCAAAGGGCATACTTTTGGTATTATTATCAGTTGATCCACGTTTATCAATAACGGTTGGCTTGCTAGATAAGTTTGACGTTATTGTCATACAGATGGCGGTGATCAACTGGTCCCTAAAAGTCACACCTATAGGATACGTTTGAGAGACGTGACAGTATGAAATACAGTCATGTAGATGCAAATTTTGACTAACCAGTTAGTCTGAGTTATTTGACTAATATTTAGTCAAAATGTGATGTTGAGATATGTTATTTAATACGGATTAAATAATAATGGCTAAGACGAATTAAACGGTTAATTCGTAAAATTGAATATAAGCGTTTTATATTTAATTAAATGTATATTGAATATAATTATACAATATTGTCTTTGTCGGACATGTATTAATAATTCAACTAATCCGTGTTATTAGTTGATGTTTTAATATCCGATAACCGATGACAGTTTATAATATATACCGCGTCGTATACATTTTAGCCTCGGACCACGAGTTGAACGTAAGGAGAAATCGGAAGCCCATTCCCTCCTTGATCCACTCGGCCAAACCGAGATTAGGAGAACAAAAGGAGAGCTCCTCCTCTTGTTTAACCTAATCATCATTAGTGAAAAAGAATTAGGGTTTTGGAGATTAAGTTTTCTCTGAAACCGAGATCTCACATCTCGAGAAAAACTCACATCAAGTTCTCCCAATATTGCAAGGCAATCGGAGAACACGTTCTAGCACAAGGGCATTTCTCGGACGGTCTTGGGTGCAACAATTAGGAGGGAATCTCTGTTGATTTCTGTTCTTTACGCCGTGCATCAAAGGACCCGAGGTTGATTCTTTATCTTTATCGTTTCATTGTTGTATTTCGTTTATGACCATATTTCACATGTTAAATTTACGTTATAGTCCTAAATTTAAAGGGTCTTATACGGATATTATCCCACACGCTTATAGTGACTTCGTTATGGAAGCGGGTGCAATAAAGAACGTACTCATCTTTGCAATGGAAACCAATTTGCAGAGATGCTTCATTGCCCAAGGTGCGAACAATATTTTCACCACGCTCACTAACGAGTTCTCAAAAGCACCGAGAATCATTACATATGAGCATACCTGTCGCTTCTTTGATGCAAAACTCCAGAAGGACCAATCGGTTAGCCCACACATTCTTCACATGATTGAGAATGTCGAGAAGCTGGAGGCTCTTGATTGCAAAATCAGTGAGAGCATTGTCATTGACCGAATGCTTCATTCTCTTCATGATGGTTTTGCCCTTTTCAGGGCGAACTACTACATGAATGACTTGAAAAAGAGTCCTCATGAGCTACACTCCCTTCTCGTACAGACCGAGAAGGATATGAAATTCAGTGGGAGCATGAAGCAGGATGTTCTCACGATTTCCAACAAGGGTAAAGGTAAGGGCAAGGCTCATAGCGACCTAGCTGTAGGTAAGCCAAAGTTTAAAAAGCCAGGAAACGGTAAGAGTGGGCCCGGTGAGACTAGTGGCTCACAGGGCAAGGCAAAGAGCAAGGGCGGTGACATTGAGTGCCACCATTGTCACAAGACTGGACATTGGAGGATGAACTGTCCCGTCTACCGTGAGGACATCAAAGTAGGCCGCGTCGTTCCTGTTGGTATGTCATCTTATATTCATATGATTGAGATTAACCATGCAAGTTTCAGAACTTTGGTACTTGATACTAGTTGTGGTTCTCATCTGTGTAATCATTTGCAGGGCCTAAAGAACATCATACCTCTCGAAAAAGGTGATGTGGACCTGCGAGTCGGGAATGGAGCACGAGTTGCTGCTGTCTCGAAGGGAACAGATGTAATGCAACTCCCTAGTGTTTTTGAGTTATTTTTAAATAACTGTTACTATGTACCCAGTTTGTCTAAGAACATTATTTCAGTTTCCGTACTTGCTAAAGACGGTTTTGCATTTTCAATAAAGGATAATAGCTGTATTTTCTCTTTCAATGAAATGATTTATGGCAAAGCAGTTTCCACGAATGAAATTTACATCTTAGACCAAACCACGGAAGTATTACACGTGAATAATAAGAAAATAAAGGTTGGTGACAAAGATCAAACCTATCTATGGCATTGTCGAATGGGACACATAAATGAGAAAGGCGTGAAGAAACTCGTCGATAATGGGACTATTCCCGCATTCGAATTTTCTACATATGGCACGTGTGAATCATGTCTCATTGGCAAAATGACTCAAATTTCCTTCAAAGGTGTTGGAATGCGCGCTAGTGACCTATTAGGACTCATACATACAGATGTTTGTGGACCTATGTCAATTACCGCTAGAGATGGCTATAGATATTTTATCACTTTCACGGACGATTTGAGTAGATACGGATATGTCTACTTAATGAAGCATAAAAGTGAGTCCTTTGAGAAATTCATGGAATACCAGAACAGGGTTGAAAACCAACTGGGTAGAAAGGTTAAAGCACTCCGTTCAGATCGGGGTGGCGAATATCTTTCAAATGAGTTTGATCAACACCTTAAAGACTGTGGAATCGTTCTGCAGTTAACTCCACCTGGAACACCTCAATTAAATGGTGTGTCCGAACGGAGAAATCGAACTTTACTTGATATGGTTCGATCCATGATGAGTCACACGGTAGTGCCTGATTCATTATGGGGGTTTGCTCTTTTATCAGCTGCTCTTATACTTAACCAAAGTCCGACTAAAGCTGTCGACAAGACTCCATATGAAATGTGGAAGGGAACGGTCCCTAACTTGTCCTTTATTCGGGTTTGGGGCTGCGAGGCTTATGTCAAGTGGAGACACGAGGATAAGCTCGACCCGCGATCGGTCAAGACATACTTTATAGGTTATCCAAAAGGAACATTTGGTCATTACTTCTATTCGCCTACCGAACATCGAGTTTTTGTTGCGGCTAGTGTGATGTTCTTAGAGAAAGAATTTCTCGAGAACAAGACGAGTAATAGAACCTTCGAGCTGTCGGAGATTACAGAACCAACAACCGAGGAACGGATGGAGGAAGTTGTTCCTCCAACTGATGACACGGTCAATATTCCTGAGGAACCTAGGAGGTCGGGTAGAGTCTCTCATCCTCCGGACAGATACATTGGTATGGTCGAGGAGAATGACGTTTTGCTCCTAGAGAGTAATGAACCCGCTACCTATAAAAGTGCTATGGCTTGTTCCGACTCAAAGCTATGGCTCGAAGCCATGCAATCCGAGATGGACTCCATGTATGAGAATGACGTGTGGGATCTAGTTGATTTACCTAATAAGATAAAACCTCTATAGTGCAAATGGTTTTACAAAATAAAGCGTTCTGTAGACGCGCAACCGGATACCTATAAGGCACGACTAGTGGCAAAAGGTTTCACTCAAGTGCACTGATTGCATTATGATGAGATTTTTGCACCTGTAGTCATGATACGTTCCATTCGGATAATCTTAGCGATTGCCGCATTTCATGATTATGAAATTTGGCAAATGGATGTGAAAACCGCCTTCTCAAACGGTTATTTGGAGGAAGAGTTGTACATGGTGCAACCCAAAGGTTTCATAGATCCTGAACATCCTAAGAAAGTATGCAAGCTTAAGCGTTCCATTTATGGACTTAAGCAAGCTTCTCGGAGTTGGAATCATCGTTTCGACCAGATGATAAAAGAGTATGGTTTCACTCGATCGATCGAAGAACCATGCTTATATATCAAGTCGAGTGGGAGCAAGATTGTATTCTTGATATTGTATGTCGATGATATACTCTTGATTGTGAATGGCATTCCTCTCCTATATTCGGTTAAAGAATGGTTGAAGAACCATTTCCAGATGAAAGATCTGGGTGAGGCACAACGCATATTGGGAATCCGTATCTACCGAGATAGATCACGACGGACGTTATCACTTAGTGAGGAGTCTTATTTGGATAAGATTCTTAATAAGTTAAGCATGACCAACTTCAAGAAGAGGAACCTTCCAATGACGTCTGGGATGCAGTTGAGCAAGTCTCAGTCACCCACGACGCCTGAAGGGGTTGAGCGCATGAGTCGTGTTCCTTATGCATCAGCTATAGGATCAATCATGTATGCCATGATATGCACACGTCTAGACGTGGCATATGCATTGAGTATGACGAGTCGGTACCAAACGAATCCATGTACCTACAGAGGACTAAGGATTGGGTATTGACTTATGGAGGAGATACTAAGCTATGTGCAATCGGTTACGCAGATGCTAGCTTCCAAACGGATCAAGATGATTAGAAATCTCAGTCTAGATTCGTTGTTACTCTTAATGGTGCTGCGGTCAGCTAGAATAGTTCCAAACAGGAAGTTGTAGCAGATTCTACTACTGAGCAATTGAAATATGATAAGCATGTAGGGCACGTTATTTCCATGGGAATTAAACGTGTTCCTGAGTTGTAGTACTTGATTATGGATTTGATACATTATCTTTTTCATATACTATTTATAACTTCATCGTTTTATTATAATATTTTGTTTTTCATGTGGATTGTACTGACAACATTGAACGCTACAAAGTGAACTGAATTACATTATATTTGTTTGGTCCGTAATCGCCCATGTGAGCTGATAACTCCGGCTATTCTATTGTGCAGTCGATTGATGGTGGGTTCAACGAGCCATAAGTCAAACTGTTGACTGATCGATCACAAATGCGAGATTATAACGATACCTCGTAGGACAAATTTTTGTGACAACGTAATGGAGTCCTAAATGTTTAAAAACATTCGGTGCCAGGTTGTGGATAGGACATCCATTGTGTTCCTAGAGTCGATTCTTTTGACTATCGACTGTCTCTTGCGATTAAGGCAGGTTTTGGGTGACTTTGGTTTCTTTCTCACGGTCTGCCGTGAATCGGAGGCTAAGTAGATTTTTTCCGGGTCATTTCATCGTGCTTATATCTCGTAGGATTCGAGTTGAGGAAAATATCCAACCCTTATCAGGTATAGTTATTTCTCAGGGCCACTCGAGGAGTTGTAACTGAAATGCATGGCCATGCTCGAATGATGATTCGTTTATCAGTTAAGTTACTCTCTAGTCGGGGAAACCACTCTTGATGATGATCGCTTGTAAAATACGACCTTTCTGAGTACGGATTTGCAAATTGTTTTACATTGAGTGGGAGAAATTTTAGGATATGAAAATCGGTTATCGCACATACACTTGTGAGGACAAGTGGGAGTTTGTTGGAGATTGTGTCCTCCACAAATTAGTGTGATAACATTTGTAAATCTCTTACAGGTTCACAAGGGTATACTTCGTATTTTATCAGTTGATTAACGATTACCTAATAATGGTTGGCTTGCTAGAAAGTTTGACGTTATTATCATACAGATGGCGGTGATCAACTGGTCCCTAAATGTCACACCTATAGGATGTGTTTGAGAGATGTGGTTATAGAAATATAATCACATTGATGCCTTATATGACTAAACAGTTAGTCAATGTGTTGATGAGACAATTATTTAATGAAGATTAAATAATATTAGTTGAGACGAATTAACTGTCAATTCGTAAATTGAATATAATAAGTTATATTTAATTAAATGTATGTAATGTTAGCTTGGATGAATTAATCTGTTAATTCGTACTTAAATGTAATCGGTTATATTTAATCAACAAGTTGAATGTGTCATAGTGGTAATAGTAAGGGTACTCAAACCAAGAGGTTATGGGTTCGATCCTCACTAGTAACACATTTTATACATTTTTGGAATAACCGAAAATAAGAGAAATAACTCTCTTAATTTCGGAAATATTGGGCCGAAATTATGGAAAAGAAAATCCACCCTATTTCTCCATATACTCGGTTGTTATAAGGGGAGATGAGGGAATTTTTCTTAACCTAATTCTATTCCCATTCTTGCCTCCATCTCATAAAAAAAAAACACAAAAACCTAAAATTAATTAGTTAATTTTTTGGATCGATTATAGCATAATCAAAGGGCATATCTCATATCGTCTTGGGTGCAACTGATAGGCGAATATCTACTTTGATATTGTTCTTAGGACGTATTTGCTAGGACCGAAGGTTATTTCTTAATCCTTTACAATTTTGTTTATGCAATTTATTTTATGACTAGTTTCATCATCATTATAATTCGTTATAGTCCTTAAAATTAAAGGGATGCATACAGATAAATCCCACAATTATTACTACACTAGTAACCTTATTTTGATATTAGAATAGATGAACAATCACTTGTTTTCTAAAAACTTGTTTAGAGAGAAGTGGGAGAGAAGAAGTGTTTTGCATGTAGCTTGAATGGTAGTGTGAATAATGGTAAGTATAAAAGAACCAAAACTACTCACATATGAGTAGCATGGCCGGCCAACATAAGGCCAAAAGAGCATCTTCTCTTTTTATTTTTCTCTTATGAAAGTGTAGGTTGTGTAAGGCTAGTAGTGTAGGTTCTATTATTTATCATTTTATCACATAAAATAAAATAATCACAACCCATTAATACTCCCTCCATTTCGGTCCGACATACATAAAATGGACTACCATTTTATTTTGTCAATTTGTCATTTGTCACACAATATGTCACATGTCACATGTAGTATGTTACATGTTATTAATTAATTTAATGCATATATATCAAATAAATATCATTCTATGAATTAATTAAATTACATACAACAAATTGACTAGTGATAGTTGATCACATAAATAAAATGGGTCATATAATTATAATTCACAACATCTTGTAATTATTATTAACCATTCATTCTTATCTCTATTGTTTCACAAACAATAAACAATTTTAGTAACAAAGCATTTTAATTACTAAAATAAATCTTATTTAATCCCATTATAATAAGATATAAATATTCTCTCTCACAATTGAATTGTTCAATTTTAAGGAATTGATTAACTTGTATCGTCATACAATTAATCAATTTGTCTATTAAGGGAATTGTCCTTTAGGTGTGACCTTAAGAGATCAACTGACCACCACCGTCAAACGACAGTAATGTCAAACTCTAGTTAGCCAATCATTACCGATTAATGATGATCAGTTGACTATATAATGAAACATCCCTTACGTATTCTTAATATGAGATTTAAACATGTGATCGCATAATCATGTGGGAGTTTGCTTTTATTGTTGTTTCCCCCCCCCAATTTCTTGTGGCATTTAACATTTGAGAACACTATCTTTTTGCCATTTCTTTGATGTTTGGCATTTCAATACTTGACAACTTTCAACTTCTTGCATTTTCTTTTGAACATTTTCAAAGTCACCCCATTTGTAACGAGGGTGCTTATTTTTGAAGCATAGGAGTTCTTATTTTTATACTCCTCTTTTCTTTGATGCAAATTGCAAACTTTTTGTTTTTCATTTCAATTCTTGAACTCAAATTTGGACAATTTTTGTGCCCATTCCCTTTTGTTGACAAAATGTGGTAGAATGTGGAAGGTGGTTGCATGGTTTCAAGGGTCACTTTGGAATAAACGGTAGCCAAGGAGTTATCACACCACAAGGTACTCTTGACTAGGCCTTAATCCATGGGTCAAAGGATACTAGCATGACACATCCTAGGGTGTTTTAGAAGCATTCTAATGAGCAAAGTCTTAAGAAGAAAGAATATCTACAAGGGCCTTATATACACTTGTCAAGTTTCTCAAATAGATGTTTTCACAAAATTTTCCTAAAATGCAACTACATACCATGATGCAACTAACATTTATACAACCTAATGCATATGCTTCTATCAACTAGTATGCCATATAAACTAAATACAACTCCTACAATCATATTGGTGAATCCCGCATCAATCAAAATAAAGCCACATAGTCAATAACAGAAAGCGGAAAAAAGAGATTGAAAAGATCATACCATGCGGTCTTCATAATCCTCATGTCTCGGATGTGGCTTAGTCGATCAATGTGATAGAAGGACAAACAAGCAAACAAGTATATACAAAATATATACAATTCTACACTATAAAGGAATAAACATGTTTTTGGTTTTTCAATTTTTCAAATTTTTATGATTTTTATGTTTATGAAATAAAAAGATATTTTTGTTTTTTCAAAAATTTTCAATTTTTGTTATTTTTGGTTTTAAAAGTCAAGTTAGAATTTCCCACCTCCACAATAGTATTGGCATTGTCCTCAATGGCTAAAATGATAGGAAATTATGCAAGCTAAATGAGAATGCATGATTTCTACACTACTATGCAAACTACATGACATATACACAAGTGATGCATAGACTTATTGGTTGGAGAGCTAATTTAAATTAACTCCCAATGCTTGTGCTTGAACTTCCCCAAACCAAGTAAGACACTATTTCTAGTGTCAAAAATAGGAAAGTTCATGCACAAGTATGTAATGCATGAAACTAATTGTAATTTTGGATTGTACAAGTGGGAACAATATGAGACACCTCAATGAGACCGAGGTGGGAGTCCTCTAAGTGTTGCTAGGACTCCAAACAAATGATCAAGATAAGAATAAAAGAAATAAATAAAGCTAGAGGAGGTGTAGGAAACTCACAATGGATTGTGACATCCTCCAAAAAGCTTGTCAATCCTCAATTGTCGCTCATGGCGACATCTTCATCACTATCATCATCTTCCTCATCAACTTCCTCATCATCATCATCTACCTACATGGACCCGGAGGCTTCACCATTTTCATCATCACTTGAACTTTGCACTTCTTCCTCTTCTTCCTCATGGCAAGAGTGGCTACCTTCCCCGCTCTCAACAACAATCTCCTTCCCCTTAGCAACTTCACCATCCACGGTGGCATCTCTAGGAGCAGTCGGAAAGAATACTTCCCTATCCGCCCAACTAGGCAAACGACATGATGGATCAAGGAGTCCTTGCCTAGCTAAGTGTAGGAGGGGCGAATATTGAGCCCGGTAAGCATTGACTCGGTCTTTATGAGCTTCCTTATGCATATGTTGCATCAATTGGGTTAAGTAGTCGTTGCCTACCACGACATTAGTGCCAATTGATGTGAATTCACGGTAGGCAAATGGATATGGTGGAGTCACAATAGAGGAGGAGGAGGGATTGGCATTAGATTCCCTATGTTGCTTCATAATCATCCCGGCTTCATCGGAGACGGGTAGAAGGTAGCTTGGACTTCGGACATTGATGCGGCATATCTTGCTTGGCAAGATGAAGGACCTAGCTTATTTAGTGAGCCACTCAAATTTGTTGTCAAGATTATAATTCTTGACCCAATGGAACTTGTTGATCATAGTGGCCAAATCAAGAAGGTTGCCACCCTTAACCGGTTTGTATGTCTTGTCTTTGTTAAAATCCGAGTTAAAGTGTTTGGCTAACCATGTTACTAAGCCTCCGTGACAATAAAAGCCGCTCCATCTTTACCATGGTCAATTGTAAGCCACTGTTCAAGTAAGAGTTGAAGTATGTTGTATTCATTGGTGAACTTTTTGTTGACATTCATGGTGGATTCAAGGTAGACAAAGTCGAGCTCGGTAAAATGATTAGTTCCCTTTCTTGCAATTAAAGTATTGCCCACAACCTTATGCCACACTCTTATGCCCGGATGGTGGACATAAAGAACATGACACTCATGGAAGGATTCAAATTTTCTCCCGGTGATTGCTTTCCATAGAGGAGCGGGGTCATATTTCAAGGGTTTCTTCTCATAATGAGAGTGTTCTTCAAGACCAAACACTTTGCCAAACTCACTTATCGACATTCGTCTATCCTTATTTTCAAGACGGAATTCAATATTTTTCCGAGTCTCTACCTTAGTCACCTTCAAAGAGCTTATAAACTCCATGGTAAGGGAGGGGTAAGTCAACTCTTCCATGTCAAAGAGTGTTTTCAACTTCATAGACTCGAAAAAATTCTTAGTCCTCTCAAGAACACCCAACTTGTCTAAAGCAACTTGGCATATAAATTTGGTAGGCAAAATAGTCTTTCTCGCAAGGGATACAAATGCTTTCCTATGAGAATCATTTATGAAAGTTACCTCCGGATAATCTTGCAATTGTTCAATGACCGGACTAGGAGTAGCTTCTACCATAGGAGTAGCAACTTCTTGAATCTCCACCCTTGGTTGATGCACTACCATAGTTTTTGAGGCTTAAAGGAGCTTGTTGCCTTTTGGAAAGATTGGAGGTTGTGGGTGCCTTGTTTCCACCTTTTGTTCTTGCCATGTTCTTCTCCTTGTCCAGATTGTTTCAACAAACCAATGTTTTGCTTGAATGCTTCTAGTCTCCTCAAGCTCTAATTAATCCCTAATCGATTTTGGGATTTTCTAAATTGCCATGAAACCCTAGAAAATTCGATTCAATTTTTGATGATTTTGATGTTTGGTTGGTGTTTTGTTGATGAAGAAGTAATCTGATTGTGATTTTAGGAAGTTTGGGTTTGACTTTGGTGAATTTGGTTGAGGAATTTTTGTTTTGTTGATGAGGGGATTGGGGATTTTTAGGGAGAAAGGGTGCGTGTTTGTGTTTGTATAGAAAAGAAATGAATTGGGGAAGGAGGGTTTGATTCCCGTGTTATAGTCATTCAGCAATAGGAGACGGGCATCTTGGGCTGGGGACGCTCGGATCCTCAGTCAGTGAGCTCAGGAATTTCTAACCCGTGATGAGACGCGCGGATTCTTCAGGAGACGGGCGGATTTCTACAGGAGACGCTCGTCTTCACTTGGGGACGCTCGGATTTTTAAACAGCAAGGAACTTAAACTTTTGAAACAGCCAGGACGCACAAATTGCTCCTGAGATGAGCGACTTCAGACTGTGACGGGCGTCTTCTCTATAATCCGCTCAGATTTTTAAACAAACTAAAATTTTTCAATTTCAGCTCTCCCAAGACGAGCGTCTTAGAGCCAGGACGCTCGGATTTCTCCTAAGACGAGTGGGTTCCCTCTGGGACGCTCGGATTTCTTCCTGTACCCACGAGTTCAGGTCCACTCGGGGGGGTCATTATTTCCCATATCATTCTTTCTTCGTTCCTTTGTTCATCATTGTGGGTGCACTACGAAGGCTCGGTTAGCCTAGGCAATTGCTATCCCAACACTAAATTAAACACTACACATCAAAACACATTCAAAATCCCTCCCTCACTTTCTCTCAAAATGAAAATCTTGATCAAAGTATGAAACTGCAAATCCAAAATTGACAAAAATGCAATACAATAAGTAAAATGTAAGTTAAGGGTTAGAATATTTACAAATGGTGGTTTAGGGAGTACTCCACCAAACTCTCATTCTTGAATGAGATGTCAAGGAGGAATAGCCAATGTGTTATTGATGTTACTCAACACCTTGTACAAATAGTCAAAGGCTTGTTCATTCTCATTATAAAGATCTTCAATAGACCTTTGCACATTGCGTTCTTCATGGTGGTGACCCATGTCAAAGTGATGACAAGGATCAACAAAGTCTTGGTCTAAGGTCATAGCATTGCCAGTGTAGGGATTGACTAATACTTCGAATTCGTCATCCCATAGACCACATACTTCATTAGCTTGCTCTCCAATTGTATCATGAGTTGATGAAAACAACTCCTCTTTCTTGTTGTCCTGGCTAATGAGGCCTTCTTCCTTACTTGACATGATTGGTGGTGATCTATTCAAGCTCTCATTGTTGTTGAAATTTCCTTTCTCTCCGGATAGAACATCTTGAGGATTATCCACTTTGTTCTTCCATATGGGTGGTGATTCTTTACCCATAGCTTGATCTTTGCATTGAGATGCCAACTTCTTCCTATCACTTTCTCGACTATAATGATCGATCATGAAACATGGCTTATGTAGTCGGGGAGCTCTCATTGTCTTGTCAAGATTAAAAGTGATTGTTTCATCCCCCACTTCAAGTATAATCTCTCCATGTTTCACATCAATTACCGCTCCCGCGGTGTGCAAGAAAGGTCTTCCTAAAATGATAGGAATGTTGGAATCCTCCTCCATGTCAACAATGACAAAGTCTACCAGGATGAAGAATTTGCCAATTCTCACGGGCACATCCTCCCATACTCCTAAAGGTATCTTTGTTGATCGATCCGTCATTTGAAGAGTAATGTTAGTGCACTTGAGCTCTCCCATTCCTAGCCTCTTGCATACCGAGTATGGCATGACACTTACACTTGCTCCAAGGTCACATAATGCTTTGTTGATTGTAGTGTCGCCAATGGTGCATGGAATAGAGAAGCTTCCCGGATCTTTGAGTTTTGGAGGGGAACTTCCTTGAAGAATAGCACTACTCACTTTGGTAAAGGCAATAGTCTCTAGCTTCCGGATGGATTTCTTGGTAAGAATATCTTTCATGTACTTTGCATAGTCCGGAACATGATTGATCAATTCCGTGAATGGGATTGAGACTTCTAAGTTCTTCATAATCTCCATGAACTTTCCAAGTTGTTCATCAAACTTAGGCTTAGCTTGACGACTTGGGAATGGAATTCTAATCACAATAGGCTCTTTTTCCATAGCCTTTTCTTCATTCTTTTTCTTTGAAACCTCTTTGGTGGTGGGTTCTTCTTCTTTAGAGTTCTCCACAACTCCTTGCTTGTCACTAGCATCCATAATGTCTTCATAAATTGGCTTCTTTGGCCCTTCATACCTTGTACCAATCCTCAAATGGATGGCACTAACCGACTCATGTCTTGGGGGATTACTTTGAGGTGGTAATTGCCCCTTTTGTCTTTGAGAGCTAGAAGATGCTAATTGAGACATTTGGGTTTCCAACGTTTTGGTGTGGGCTAGTATGTTGTTGATGGTGATGTCTTTGGCTTGGCTATCTTTTTGCATTTGGGTGAAAAATTCTTGTTGATTCTTTTGAATTTGGAGGACCGCTTTTTGAACATCAAAGCCTTGGTCATTTGTTTGATTGTATGAAGGTTGATTTTGATAACTTTGGCTTTGGTTGTAAAAGGGTCTTTGAGCTTGATTTCTCATTGGAGGTGGGGTGTATGTTGGTTGAGGGTTTTGAACATTTTGGCTATTGTATGAAAGGTTTGGATGGAATTTGGTATTTTCATTGTAATAGTTGGAATAAGGGGTGCCACTCTTGTATGCTTGGAAAGCATTAACTTGTTCACTTGTTCCCCTATATTCACTTTGGTCATGTGCCAAAGTTCCACAACTCTCACATACTCCACTTGGAATTGAGGATGATGCCACCATAGCATTAACATGTTGTTTGGGTGATTTGGAAGCTTCATCAAGCTTAGCCATCGCCTTCTCAAACTTCAAATTGATGGTGTTAATGTGCGCACTTAGTTGAGTACCCAATTGTAGGATGGAATCTACCTCATGCTTTCCTCCTCTAGTAGCATTTCGAGGCCTCCTATATTGTGAATTATGAACCGCCATCTCTTCAATTTTGGCCCATGTTTGATGGTCATCAACTTCGGTAAACATATCATTTGATCCCATGTTGAGCATGTTGCGGGAGTCTTCATATAGACCATTCCAAAATTGTTGCACAAGGAACCACTCGCTAAGTCTATGGTGTGGATAAGAACGACAAGTGTCCTTAAATCTCTCCCATGCTTCATACAATGATTCCTCATCCCTTTGATTGAACCCGGTGATTTGGGCTCTCAACATGTTAGTCTTCTCCGGAGGATAGAATTTCTTGTAGAAAGCAAGTGCCAATTTCTTCCATGAGTCAATACCAAGGGTAGCCTTGTCTAGGCTCTTCAACCATTGCTTTGCGGTACCGATCAAGGAGAAAGGACATAATACCCATCGGATTTGATCTTGAGTAACTCCGGTTTGAGAAATCGCATCACAATAGTCACAAAAAGTCTCCATATGTGAATGAGGGTCTTCACTAGGCATCCCTCCAAATTGACTTCTCTCAACTAATTGTATGAATGCATATTTGGCAATGAAATTACCCGTTAGATGTTGTGGTGTAGGAGTACCATTTAGTAGGTTCTCCTTGGTTGGTACGGAATGTGATGAAAATTTAGGCATTGTGAGTTGATTTTGTGGTGGATTTTGTATTGGGTTGTCCTATCCATCTCTTGCAAAAGGGTTGGTAAACTCAATGTTATTTAGTTGAATGTCCACAATCTCTCCAATACCCCTTAAAGTACCTCTAGCAACTCTTCTATTGTTGGTTAAGGTTCTTCCAATTTCAAGATTAATAGGTAATGGATTACCTTGTGATCTCCTAGTAATGAAAAATATCAAACAACTCAAAAACAATTAGAACAACCTTGAGGAGATTGACTTCCCCAAGGTAAAGAAAGACACAACTAAAAAAAATAAATGAAAATCAAATCAATTTAACACCGTCCTCGGCAACGGCGCCATTTTTTTGGTGTGGATTTAAAACTCGTCGCCAAAAGCTACCAACCAAAATAATATTTATAACTTCACAAACTACTCTTAGCAAAGAGGCAAGTAAAGGTCGGACCCAAGGGACGGGTATTGATGTAGGATTCTCAATTGAAAATTGTCGTGTCTTAGGGTGTCACAATTTCAGTTGAGATAGGAAATAAACTAAACTAAGCAACAAGATGAATAAAAACAAAGTAAAACAAATAGAGGGGTTGTAAACAATTATTAAAAGCACTAGGGTGTCATGGGTTCATAGGGAATTCATGGGAGTTGATCATACAAATATGTTCTCAAATATATAACTAGCAGTTATTGTTGTGATGGGATCGAGTTGGTGTATAAGCTTACAATCCCTAAGAAGGTTTGGGTCCCGGAGCCGAATCGATTAGATTGTACAACACCTACAAGTCGACTTAATCCTTCCTATTCAACTATATGCATGGTCTAATGAGACTCGAGTTGGTGTATAAGCTTAAAAGCTTCATTGAAAAGATAGGTGACGGGTAAAAAATACAAGGATTCATAGGCTCGCATTTCATCAAACATAACATGTGCATAAGTTGAAATCACAATAAGCAAGAAATTTAATTATGAAAACATATTAGATTAAGCATGAATCATTCCCCATGTTGGTTTCCCGTAATTCCCCATTAACCCTCGCTAAGGAAACTACTCACTCATTATCAAGTTTAGCATGCTAACAAGGTTGTCAATCATTTATTCTTCTCTTGTGATTATAGCAAGAGAGTGACTCGATTAATTGCTGAATGGAGTAAGCTGCCCATACCTGAAGTAAATGCCATTCAGCGAGTCAATAGACTCAAAGGATCAAGACTGAAGAAGAGGATACAGACGGTCATACTCAATGCTTGTTGGTATGCCATCTGGAATCAACGAAATAAGTGCCGGATTGATGGAGTGCTGAGTCGGCCTGAAACCTTAATTAAAATGATTAAAGATGAGGTAAGGAATCGGCTCAAGTGGAAAATTCAGCTCCCGATTGCAGTGAGAGATCGAAGATGGTGGGAAAATGTAATGGACTGAGTCTGAGGCGAAGATCTGAGTTGAATGAAGATAAAAAGAAGAAGAGAATGAAGTAGATGAAGAGTTCATCTACTTTTGATGGTGATGCCTTCAAGGTGTCGATAATGTTCTGGTTTTGAATTGATCCGGTTTTTTTTTCCGGATATACTTTTTGGTTGTATAATTGGTGTAATTATCCTTTATTCTTAATATATCACTCACATTTAACCAAAAAAAAAAGGTTGTCAATCATACTAACAAGGCAAAACATGATGAATAAATAAAAGTGATTAACAATAATTAAACAAGGTTAAGAGAGAATTATACCTATGAAGATGATTCCAAATAATAAAGCAAAGAATAATAGAAGTACTTGATGATTGATGGAAGGTTGTCAATCCTCCAAATAAACCCAAATAATCTTCTAATTACCCAAAATAAAGGAAGAACAATAGAGAAATTAAGGAAAGATTAAGATATGATTAATATTGAGAAATTGTATTACAACTAATTTTAGACTAATTTGAGAGAATTACAAAGTGATTAAGGATAGATTAAGATTGCTTAAGAGAGCATGCTAATCTAGGTAGTACAAAGGGGTATTTATACTAAAGATTAGGTACAAAGATTAGGGTTACTAAGGGCTTAAATGACTATTAAGACCTTAACAAAAGTTGAGGAAATGCTCCTCTCGAAGGAAATGAGCGGATTCCCATGCTAGTCTTGCCACGATCCGCCCGTCTTGTGGTATGGCACCGGCTCTTCTGTCTTAGGATCCGCTCGGATCCAGGGGAAGACGCTCATCTTGGGCACAAGACGCCCGGATCGTGCCTGATCCGCTCGAATCCCTGGGCAGACTGCTTCACTTCTTTTCCTCTTTAACAATCCGCAAGGATCATTTCGGGGATGCAAGGATCCTTTCATCATTGCCCATTTCACTTTATTATCTACTTAAGCCTCTAGTATTGGTCTTCTATTTGATGGTTGGTCATTAGATGCGATCAATTTAGCTCCATTTCGCCTTGTAAATGCAAGGTTAGCAATCCTTTCCTACTAAGGAGACAAAACCTCAAAGAATACGCAAAATGGGAAACTAAAGATAGTAAATGACCCAATTATGCACTATAAAGCATGGGAATTAATTCGGGGACTAAATGTGCTCAAATATGAGTCACATTATCATTCTAGACATAGAATTCTAAGGGTAACAAATTTCTTTGTGTTAATGTCACTACTTTGTGTCTTGACATGGCATGAGGTATTCGAACGGTTCCAATTTTCCATAAAAATTGGTGGCGACTCCATAAATGCAGGCATGTCAAACCTTTCACCGGTTTTAATGCCTTTCAAATCGGTAACGGCCCATGACGTGCCTTGGCCTCGCGCCGGAGTTCCGTGGGAGAAGTGTCACCGCCTTGAAACCAACTGTAACACCTCCATCTACCAAGGTGCCTTAACAAGACCTTCCCTAGTAGATAAAGGCGTTACCATCTCGGTTGCCCGAGGTCAGCAATAATCAAATGCTGAAAAAGATCAATTATATTAATTACAAGTGATTTAACCAAACAACTGATACAACTCAAGACCACTCATTCAAATTAATTCTCTTAATTCATATCTACTACTCAATCATGCAACACCAATTCTATTATATTCTACTAACCTTCAATTACATGGCAACATAGTGAACAAGTACTTGAAAACAAGATACAACAACATGCTAATTTTATTCAACAATTGCAAACTACTACTCAATTATACAATAACCATTGCGAAATTACCCAAACAACCATTTAAAATACTTCAAAATTGTCATAACATACTGTGAACATGGGCCACAGGCCGGTCTGTGGATTTGGGGGCCACCTACCGATCCGTAGTCACGGGCCACCTGCACGCCAAGCCAATCTGTGGACATGCAGCGGTCTTTTGAAAGCCACGCTCGGCGGCGTAAAAATGCTTTCGACCGGATCGTTTTAGATCGGTCGGTTTCGTCTCGGCAAAGGTCTCGAAACGATGTTTGAGATGTTCAGAGTCGCCACCAAGCATTTGTGGGATGCTTGGAACCCGTTCGAAATCCACTTTATACCTCAGTCAAACGAAGCACAAAGCAGGGTTTGACATAGATACTAAAGATAAGGACTCGTCCCCCTTTTAGCATTCTATGCCTAAAATGACTCTCGTACGCCCTGGATAAGGCCATCCACTATCCAAAGGCTCTGAGTAAGGGGTGAGGGTACGTATTGGGAAGTCCTTTAATCGGACACCCAATCCCCCCCTCCCTCCACGTTTTGCGGCCTCTACTGATCGATCGTGGTTGTTTAAGTTCAAGAGTTGATAAAACGGTGTAAATGCATGAATGCACATCCAAAAGTTTTAACCTAACATGTGAATATTTCCTAAGTTGGTTGTTTAGGCATGTACCAAGAAATTGGAGTCAAAGTTGGATTAGATTGATTTGCATGTGAAACAGAAATTAAACATCCATTTACCAAAATCGGATTATGGTGCTTATCACGATTCATTTATTTAAAAAAATGTGTTTAAAAGACAAAGTATGAAATGCAAACTCCTCAATCTGATCCGTCACGTATGCGGATAAACTGTAATCGGGATCGCCCTAGGCAAGTGCTAAAAACGAGGCAGAACAGTGCCAGGCAGCCCCATTGGGGCGCGAGCCTATTAGCGAGGGGAAGGGCTCTGCCAGGTTTTTAGACAAGAAAGCAGACGGCCTCTTGGGGCGCGAGCAATGAGCCGACCCAAGGGGGCGTCTCCTGGTTCTTGAAAAGGTTATTTAAAACCGTATTTATGATGAAAGATTTGCAAATGTTTTTTGCATGACTCGAAATAATTACTATTGTATTAGTAACATTCGTTGTCGGATTTGCATGTTTGAAAAGCATAGTTTACAAACAAAAATGTAAAATATTTGATTTGAACTAATCATGTTAAGTTCATTTCTTTGTAATTAGTCAAGTTAATCATCGTACTCGGATTAAACAGACATGGTATAAAGAACCAAGGATGATTATGAATTATGACAAATATACTTACAAATGTAAACAAATTTAAAAAATGGTAAATAAAATGAAAGGGGTTTAAAATACCCTTTAATTTGTAATTAACCAATAATATCATCGAGTCACGGAATAAACTGTCATGGTATAAAGAACCAAGGATGATTTTTGTAATGGTCAAAATATGTTTATCATAAAAATAATTTGAAATGGAAAAAACCGTAAAAGGAAAGAAGTAAAAATAAAAGAAAGTGTTAAGGGAAAAACGAACTCAAACACATTTGAATCTGACCTGGACACCCACAAGAGGCGCGACCCTCTTTGCATGGCAAAGAGCTTCTGTCTCAGGCCAAAACTCGGTTTTGGCTCGTCTAACCTATTTTTGAATCGTGTTATGCATTGTTCATACATATAAACTCATAAAAATAGTAAAGACATGAAATAAATGAGATATTTACACCCTCAAACTTACGTGTATTGATGTTTGCGATGTAGACGACTTTAGAGACGGTTTTCTCGTTGTCACTACTCGCGATCAAAGAAGTTTAAAAGAGTGCCTTAAAAAAGGATTTTGTTTTGAAAATGAGTTGAAAATATGTTGTTGAAAAAACATGTTGATTAATGTTTAGTTGGTCGAATGGGTCGGTCGAATGCACGGCGACGGTACCAAACAAAATGTGTAAGGCTTGTGTTTACGAATGGTAGGTCGTAAGCACGTGTCGATTTTGTGACTTAGGAAGTCGTGTCTAGAAGTTTAAGAGAGAAGGAGGGGGCGGACTCTTGCGTGAGGATTATGGTGTGTGATGGTGGGTATTTATAGAGAAATGTGGGATGGTAGGTCGGTTGAGTTTTCTTAGAGGCTAAGGAGACACCCCCAAGAGGCGCGAGCTACCTTGTGATGGAAATGGGTGTATTGTCCTTTTCAAATTGGACGTGGCCAATTCTCCATCCATTGTTTGGTTTGTGGTATTGAAATGAGATATCGTGTAACAATATGGGCATCTAATAAGATGATTTTGGTGTTACTTTGGGTAGGTAATTTGTGTCTTTGACTCGGGTTTGACCCCTGTGAATCGGGATTTGAATTTCGAGTCGGTTTTTGGCTCGGTGTCGGTTTTGACTCTAATTAGGGTCATTTTAATGGAAATGACATGATAAAGACATTCATGGCATTATTTTTGACATTCGATATTTGGTTTGACTCAGGTTGACTCAAGTTGTGGGTTTCTGAGTCGGTTTTGGGTCCGAAGACGGTTTTAACTCTAAATAGTGTTATTTTAATGCAAATGAAGTTAGAGAACTTTTGAAATCATTTTTCATATTCGAGTAGTGTATTAAACCGTCTCATGTATAGCCAATCCATGCATGCATATCAAAAACACGTTACAGTCCGATCATCATCGGGTGGTTTTTGGAAGGTGCAGATACTGGGTATCTACTGAGCCCCCACTTTGACTGAGGCTTGGACGAGGGGAAATTCAAAGTATGGCCTCCAGGTCAATCGAAGATTACAACCTGAATACCATTGGAACGTTGAGGCGACTCAAAAGGGTTTGAGCCAAGGACCTGCCGTCGGGAAGGGCGACGTCGAGGCGACTCGGGGACGCAATTCAAGGACCTGATGTCGGGAACATTTTAGGGTCTGTCGACTTCCGATTCGGGTCGTTTAAAGTCCATTAGACTACGTATAAAGGCTCGCCAGCCATAAGAAGGAGTCATACCTGAGGCATCTTCGGGATACGTCCTGAGGCATCTTCGAGATATTTCCTTTAATTTCTTCTTGTGTGAGTGCAAAGGCTCGCCAGCTATGTTGAAGATGGATCTTGAGGCTCGCCAGCCATGTAGTCGACGGGGCTAAAGCCCTTAGACTTGATAGGTCGACGTTTGTTGGGAAGAACCCAATACTCAGTTGGAGTGAGTTTGTCTTCTCAAGATTATCTGCATGGTTAGTGACCACACAAATCCGCAGTCGCCTAGACAAGCACGTTGAATGCAAGCATATAAGCACGTAAGCACATAAGCATGTGAGCAATTCTCATATAAGCAACTAGCATGTAATATCTCACGCGAGGGGAGATAGAAGTTTCGAATGTTGTGAAGCTTAAAGGCGAGTCTTGTTACTCGTAGATCTGTGATTTGACAGATTTGAGACACGTGACCGTTGCGATATTGACTCACACGGACGCATACTGACAGACTGACATATAGGATGTCGTGAACGTGATACAAATTCAGCATCGACACGATACGGGGGTGACTCTGACAGACTTTGCACATGTGTGTGCAACTCCTAGCCAAGAAAAGGGTGACAGCGCGTATCAAATCCCTGAGGTAGAAGGTCCGATTGGCTGGGGGGACACGAATTGATTTTCTCCTCCAGACATCTTTGCCACTGTTTGCTTGTTTCATATCCCTTCTCGAGTTTTAATGATTCGGAGAGCGGAACCAAGACCTCGTCATCGTCCGAACCGAGCACTAGGCTATGGGTTGTTTTATTTTGGACTGTAGTTGAGACTCAAAAGATGTTTGAGGATAAAGGACGGGTGGCGTCTTGATAGAGAAGCTCCGAGAGTGATAAGGTGAGAATTTTGACAAAAGGATGGAATGGACGACGTCTAAAGGAAGAAGCCCTCAGTAAAGAGATACTCCCTCCGATCCAGTCAGATGGTAACACTTACCTAAAATGGATGAACCACACCAATGGTAACATACCATATTTGGCATGAAAAATAACTAAATTACCCTTACATTCACTACCTATTTACAACTTTACCATCCACTCACCCATTCACCAACTACTTATTTAATTCACCTAAACTCATGTGGCCCCAATCAATATTTCCTACTTTACCCCTCACTTTTTCACTTTTTCTTAAATAACCACTTTTTGCTTATGTTTACATCTGTCTGGATCGGAGGGAGTATATGATTAAATTTTGCAGCTGGGTGGGCTGCTTTTGAGGATTGATGTTGATGGTTGAGATTGAAACGGGTGTGCGATTGTGTCCTTATAATAGGACTGCCTACGTATTCGCGTGTGTGCGAAATCAAACCAGATCGTAGTTCTGAGCTAGTTATTGATGATTGAAAATTGGAAATGTTGTGAAAGGAGTATGCGGTTGTGCCCTCGTAATAGGACTGCCTACGTATTTGTGTGTTTGCGAAATCAAACCAGATCGTAGTTCTGAGCTGGTTATTGAGGAATGGGTTGCAAATTGAAGGTGTGAAAATTGAATGTGTGGGGGTTTGGTTGTGTCCTAGTAATAGGGCTGCCTACGTATTCGCGTGTGTGCAAAATCAAACCAGATCGTATTTCTGCATGTGTGTGCCTAAGCGAGTTGTTAGGACCTTAAAGTGATTTTGAGGTGTATGGTTATGTTCTTGAAGGACTGCCTACGTATTCGCGTGCTTGCAAAATCAAACCAGGTCGTAGTTCGGAATGTGTGTGCCTAAGCGAGTTTTTAGGACCTTAAAGTGTGAGGGTCACGACGGTAAATGCCGTTTGGTGACTCGAAAAATTGATTTGAGAGAATTCCCCTCGATCATGAATCGAAGAGGTGTAGTTTGTGAAAATGTTCCTTATCATGTGAGCACACTAAAAAGTGGACCCTAAGGGTAGATTAGGTATGTCCCGTTCTCGGTAGCAAAGTATTCGAGGACTCCGTATCTTGGTCAGGGCAAAAATGGCTTCGGCATTATGGAATGTGGAGCTCGGTAATAATAGGTTTGTTTGACAGATAAAAATCTGGAGCTGAGGGTCACGACGACGAATTTCGTTTGGTGACTCGATGGTTGATTGGATAGAAATCCCTCTTGATCATGAATCAAAGAGGCATAATTTGTGAAAAGGTTTCTTGTTACGTGAGCACACTAAAAAGTGGTCTCTAAGAATAAAATGGGCATGTCCTGTTCTAGGGAGCGATGTCCTTTTTGAAGACTCCGTATCTGGGTCATGGTGAAAATGGCTTCGACATTATGGAATGTGGAGCCTGGTAATAAGAGGTTTGTTTGACAGATAAAGATCTGGAGCTGGTATTTGTGGTGTTTAAGCCGATGGGTTACGACTTGTAATGTGGTGCGAAACGGGGTCTCAGGCTTGATGTGGCCTGAGCACACAATGGTTGGTTGGTAAACAATGTGAGATCAGAATCCCATGTCTGGACCTTAAAGGTTAAGGTGTGATATTTTGAGTTTAAGGGGTCCGCAGAAGCCTATATAGTTTTCCCTATAACAATCTCTAGAAGGACTTAGGGGAGAAGCAGTTTTGGTTACCATCTTAAGGGAAATCCCCAGGATCCTAGATAGGTCTCCCTGTAGCAGTCTCTGGAAGGACTTAAGGATGATGAAAGGTTGGGTTTATTGTTAGTTGACGAGTCTTGAGCTACCATTTTAGCTCTTTGACATCAGGTTTTGGTATTTGTGTTTTGTACTTATTGATCCCGGAGTTTGGAGGGAAGAAACGTTGGTCATGGGCTTTGGACTTGTTGGTCCTGGACTTGGTGTTTTCGACTGACTTGTTTGGTGTTTTGGACTTATCGGTCCGGAATCTGGTGTGTTGGACTTGTTGGTCCTGGGATTTGGACTTGTTGGTCCTGAACTTGGTATTTTTTACTCACTTGTCCAGGATTTTGTGTGTTGGATGCTTTCTTTGGATTTTGGCCTTTTTGATAAAAGGGTTTCAATCTTGTTTTGTTTTGATTTTGGCTTGGGTCTTGGCCTTGACGTTGGGTGGGTAGCCTTTGACTTTGGCTTTGACTTTGGTTTTGACTTTGAGCTTTGGCTTTGAGTGAATTGCTTTTGGCTGTGGTTTTTGCTTTGGCCTTGAGCTTTGGCTTTGGGTGAATGGATATTGGCTTGGGTCTTTGATTTTGGCCTTTTGCTTTGGCTTCGGGTGAATGGCTATTGGTTTAGGCCTTTGATTTTGGCCTTTCGCTTTGGCTTTGGGTGAAAGGATATTAGCTTGGGCCTTTTATTTTGGCCTTTCGCTTTGGCTTTTGGTGAATGGCTATTGGCTTTGGCCTTTGATTTTGGCCTTGGCTCTGGTTTTGATTTGGCTTTGGTTTTTGATTTATTGGTTCTTTGCCGTCCTTCGTTCGAGGTAGGTCAAGGTGCAGACGGGGATGTACCCGTTGGTGAGAGGTTGATACTTGGTGATGGGATGTTTTTGTGGGGAATGGGCTTGCCTTCCGTCATTGACCATGAGCAAGGAGATGTTCTGGTTTGTTACCTAGGTTCGTCGTAGGATCCCTTTGATTGAGAGCTCGTTCTAGATCGGGTGCTAATGAAAGGTTTCTATTGCCAGACATGGAATAGGTAAAGAGAATGGACACGGAGTTTTGAGTCCTCCGCTTACTCGGTACGGAACATCACTCGAGTGCACTCACATTGAATTGAAACATATTGTTTGTTTTAAATCAATTCTCATTGTCAACGGGAAATGGTAAAGGGGAGAATATATGATAGTTTAAAATCGTGCTTTTATTTAGATAAATAAGAGGTTAGCACAGACTCGATGAATACATGTGACTCATGGGGACAGCCCCCAGTTGTCATTTAGGAATAAAAGGACAGACGCTAGGATAGATATGAGAAAGCCTAAGACTCGGACTCGGACTCGGACTCAATCGTAGATACGAACTACTAATCATCATGTTCCTCCTCGAAGGTCTCCTTCGCGACATCCAGCGGCTTGAATGTCTGGTTTTGAGCATTGACCCACTTGAGCACTTCACTCTCGTTGTTGGGAATGTTATGAGGATAATAGTCCATGAGGCTTTCGGCTCCTTGCAGAATGAGATGTTCATTAGGGTTATCTTCATCACTTGGTTGGCATAGGGATGAAGCCATTAGTTCATGGTTGTCAATCATATTTTTAATAACATGTTTCAGTTTGAAGCATGTTTCTGTATCATGACCTTTTTCTTGATGATATTGGCAATAGGCACTACCGTCCCAGAAACGAGTTTTCCTGCATTCAGACGGGTCCGGAGTTGGCCCGATTGGTTGTAGTTTCCCTTCACTCATGATGTAACACCCGCGAATTTCCCATCTTTGACATTTAAAATTTATTTAAACCGTTTGATTACTTTATTTTATATTTTTGAATTATTCGATTTAATTAATTTTATGTGAAACACGATTTTTATAAAAGTAGTATATAAAAGCTCATTTATATAAAAATACGTATTACTAAATTATATTTTTTTGAGGCATAATTTATATAAGAATTTGTGTATACATATTTTTGGCCGGACAATCGTAGTGACGTTAATAATGACCGTAATAATAATAATAATAATAATAATAATAATAATAATAATAATAATAATAATAATAATAATAATAATAATAATAATAATAATAATAATAATAATAATAATAATAATAATAATAATAATAATAATAATAATAATGCCCGTCTTAATTTTCGTCTAGCATTAGACCGTCACATTTCTCTTGATAGGACTAGAATTAATCTGAACCAATCCGATCTCGACAACACGTACACACACACTCAACATATCTTATTCTATGAGTCACTCTCTCACCCTCACAAACCCAATGGACCAATCCCATTTTCCCAACCCCCTCTCTCTCCTTTTGACTCTTTCTGCTTTTTCGAAACAACCCGCAACAACATCAAATAAAACCAGAGCCAAAGAAGCCATTTTTTTCGAGCTTTAAACCCAAATTTCGACTCCATTTCTTCACCATTCCCTTTAATTTTTGTACCATTCTCCTCCTTACTTCCCCCTTCATCTTTCGAGGTGAGAAAGTCTCGTTTTTGTGATGGTTTCGTATTTCGTCGTCTTATAAAAGTTTCGGCTTTTACCTTCTTTATCCCGTGTTATTGCTCTTTAATGAAGGATTTGAAGACCCGAAGTAAGACTCAAGCTTTGGGGACCGTTTGTTCGAAGAATAAGGAGCGTTTAAGGTAACGGTGATAGGTTACTCGACAAACGTCGGGAAACTCGCCTTCCTACTCGACTTTTCTGTGTTTATCGTAAAAGTATAAGTCTTTATTATGTTCCTCATATATGGGGTTGATTTTATAATGCTTGTGGTTAGTCTACATGGTCACTTGGTTGCTTTCATGGCTTGGTCTCATGTGTATAGCCAGTTAAGAGTCTTAATGTGGCTCGTTGCTCGTTGTCCCTTTGAACGATTGCGCATCTTCTTGCTAGAGTTTTCTAGACTTTGTATGACAGGATTTAACAGTGCTAATCCCAGTTTAGTCGTGCGAATTTCCTTCCAAATGCTACCCTCATGGTCAGTCTTGAGTGGGGTTTGAAATGGACCGCTAGGAATTGGTTTATGCTGTGAAAGTTAGCGTCCTGCCTCTGTTTTGAGGCGGATACTTCTGTCTCTCGGACCTGTTTCTTACCTGAACTTTCATGCTCATGCCTTCCTTGTACGCATTCGTTTTTCTTCCTTTTCTTTTGTTTGGAACGCACACTGTAAGACTGCTCTTCCCCTGTTTATTGCGTGTTGATCTCGTTTTGTTTGGAGAGGTAATGCCGCTGTAATCCTTATCTGCAATAGTTTGTTGGAAACTTGAAAATGTAGGGAGTGATTAGTTGGCTGTTATGATGAATAGCATGGTAGCATGAGTCTATGAAACAACCTTGTAATTCATACTTCATACAGGAGAGTAGCATTTCACTTCTACCAACGTAAAATCAAGCTCGTTGTGGGACAGTATCTCTCATTAGGAATTTTACCTTGATAATAAGTTGTGGTTGATAAAACTTGATGCTGTAAGGTTCCTATGTGTTCTTTTGTTTGGGTAAGAATTGGTGTTGGGCTCACCAACTTTTAACCTGTGGGCTCGAATTCTTATAATGTTTGGACTCAACTTCTTATAATGTTTGTACTCAAATTATTATCTTATTTAGCTCACCTTGTTACATGTATTAGACTTGTGCGCTTTCCGAAAATTTTCACATGACTTAAATTATCCATTATCACTTGTTATATTTTATTTAACCAGCATGTTGAATTATGAAATGGAATATTCATTAATATAATACAAGTATGAGATATTTATTATAAGTAGTTACTTATAGTGAGTCGTACTTTAGATAATGTCTAGTATTGTTCGGTTGTGTGAGTCTTGGTTCTACCGGATACTAGGGGTGAGCCAGAGGCCCTCTAGTTGCGGTATGAATGTCGGGAGTAATGTTCCCATCCGTACTTATGGTGATGCAGGCCATAAGTATGAATGTGACATAAATCATCCCGTCCTTGCGTCTTGGTCCTATCGGATACTAGGGGTGAGCCAGAGGCCCTCTAGTTGCGATATGATTCTTAGGGAGTGATGTTCCCATCCGTACTTATGGTGATGCAGGCCATAAGTATGAATGTGACATTAATCATCCCGTCCCTAAGTCTCTGTCCTATCGGATACTAGGGGTGAGCCATAGGCCCTCTAGTTGCGATAAGGTCGTCGGGATTGATGTTCCCATCCGTACTTATGGTGAGATGCAAGCCATAAGTATGAATGTGACATTAATAATCCCGTTCTATGTGCTTGTTTATTGTGCTTGTTTGTTGTACTTGTTTGTTGTATTTGGCCATGTTTTAAAGGTAACCGCTGAGCCAGATACTTGTTTGTTGTGCCTCGGACATGTTTTAAAGGTAACCTCTGAGTCGGGCATATGTTTGTTGTATTTGGCCATGTTTTAAAGGTAACCGCTGAGCCAGATACTTGTTTGTTGTGCCTCGGACATGTTTTAAAGGTAACCTATGAGTCGGGCACTTGTTTGTTGTAATTGGCCATGTTTTAAAGGTAACCGCTGAGCCAGATACTTGTTTCTTGTACCTCGGACATGTTTTAAAGGTAACCTCTGAGTCGGGTACTTGTTTTTAGTATTTGGACATGTTTTAAAGGTAACCGCTGAACCAGATACTTTATGTGCTGTGCCTCGGACATGTTTTAAAGGTAACCTCTCAGTCCGGCACTTGTTTGTAGTATTTGGACATGTTTTAAAGGTAACCGCTGAGCCAGATACTTTAGAGGTCGTGTCTTGGACATGTTTTAAAAGTAATCGCTGAGCCAAGGTACTTAAGGACTTTTGTCTCGGACATGCTTTAAAGGTAGCCTCTGAGCCGGATGCATTGCTTATTATGTGATGTTAGTAGTCCCATTTCATGTATTGTATGTTGTTTGGTTTTCAAGTTGGATGTATCATATGCCTTATCTATGAATGACTACACATGTTTTGAATGTTAGTCTCATGTCTGAGTGCTTGCGTCAAATAGTTATATTCATGATGATCTAATATGTTCTTGTTTATCTGTGTTTCGACATTTTGTGGCTGGGAGAACCTTGAGTTACTCCCCACTGACTGTGGCGTTCATGTTTACATGAATGACAGGTTGTGAAGATGCTACGTGGGGAAGACGTGTGGGCTAGCGAGAACTAAACCCTTGGACCTTAGTTTGCTAGTTTAGAAACCCTTTATTTGTTTATTCGTGGGATATCTTTTCCCCGCCTTCTAGACTTGGGTTGTAATAACCTAAGTTTGTCTATTGTAGTACTTGTTTCATTTCATTTTTGGCACCCGCGTGTTAATCTTTAACTAGTAGTAAAAAAATTTAAAAATATCATAAATTTCCGCTTTAATTTATTAGTTATATTTTTCGCTTTATCGCGGGGTGTCACAGTTGATATCAGAGCCTATGTTGCTCCCTACGCACACACGTGTACCCCAAATTTAAACTTGAATCTGACCTTGAATAATGAATGAGAGATGGGTAGACTTAAGGACCTAAGGTGGTAGTCTGTAGTGTGTTTGCTCTTTGTTAGGTTCTAACATGTTTGTTGATTGTCATTTAATAATTGTTGTGCCCTTGGATCATGACCGTGAACTTACCTACATGAAGATCAAGATTTGGTGCCTATTGCCGGGAATTGAAGATTTGTTCAACTTTTGAAGAATGCTTCGTCTTCCTCGAAGACATTCCTCGTTCTTGTGTACCTTGCCTTATTCTTCACTCCTTGATGCTTATTTCCTCTTCTAAACTCCCTTTTCTTTCTCCTTGGAAGTTACTCTTATACCCTTCCAACTTGTCCTTTGTTCTTTGCTTATCTCCCCTTGACGCCTTTTTTTTAGTACTCTTTCTTTTGAGGAATGTTGATCTGGGTTGGAAAATTTAACTTTTGAGGAGATTGTTTGTGGTTCGCCCATAACTTGGTTTTGAGAGGTTGTGATATTAAAAAGACTTAAGTAATGTGATGGGACATACTCAGTGATTCTTATACCTAGTTCCGTCATAAAGTGAGTATATTTGATTGGTGGATTCTGTATGTTAAGTGTGAGTTGCCTATGATACTATGGTTATGAAACTTGGCCTTGTGGTTAACACTTGGAAATTTGAGTTGAGCTCGAGGTTAGCATAGTCGGTATACTTTTGTGAGTGTTGTGATGATTACGTGGGAACCATGTTAGGTGAGAGTCGTAGCTAGTTTTGAAATCTCATTTGGGTGTCCACTTTGCGGTAATGAGGTTAGTAGCCATAGTTCTTGAGATGTAATTATAAGTTGGGATCAATAGATGTTGAGCTGGGATGAGCTAGATGTTTTGGGTGGTTGCTTCGTAACTTGGAAAATGTCACCATCTATGCTTTAGGTTCCGAGAGTATAACAAGATCTCCTTGGGATGATAGGAAGTGCAAAAGAACTTTTAAGTTTGGATTCTTGATTGATGATTTAACATTTTGGGAAACCCATGGTTGACCCAAGTTGGATATGAGTATAACCTTGTTGGAAACCTTGACCTTGATCTTGTGGAAGTTGTTTGTGGATGTTTGAGGATTTGGAGTGATGAGATCACACTTATAGTGGAGTACCCTGTTTTAGGGAATAGATTAGGATGAAGTAACATGAGTGTTTTGAGGAAATCCTTGGGAGTGTTGTGATTATAAGTTTTGTCGTTAGGAAGTTTTCGGAACCATTCAGGATGATGTTGTTGTTTAAGATTTGAGTACCTGGCGTTTCGTTGTTGTCTAATTTACTGTCTTCTTTGACTATAAGCATTACCGTTCATACCTCTCTTCCTTGCTTCATCATGCTCCTCCTGTAAGTTTGGTACTCGTAACCTGTGAAACTCTACCTTTTACATCCTTGTAGATTTGACTTCAATTCTTACGCCTAGGAAGCTCATCATAGCTCTCTTGTTAGTTGAGTTTGAACTCTCTTAACGTACTTTGTTTTTATGGTATCTAAGCTACCTTCCTTTTTGTTCAATTTCTAAACTTTCATGCTACTAGTTTTGATCCGTTGTTAAAAGTTTATGTTACCTTTGCAAAACCTTACCTATTTTTAAATTTTGAAATGAAAATTTGATTGAGTTCCCTATTTGTTCTTTGAATATAAACTCATTTATCATGATTTTAATTGCTAAACCCGAGATTTCTTTAAATTTTATCCAATTTCTGTTAACTTTGATCTATTTACGATTTCTTTGTCAAAGTTTAATGTTATATTTTCAGGAATTTGACTCCTTTTTGAGTTTGACAGTGAGTCTTTAATTTTCATTTGGCCTTTGCAAAAGAAAATTCGAGTGGATTGCCTTTTTCTTTTGATTTTAACGTTGATTGGATGTTAGAACTCGTTATTGGAGACGTTTAATAACTTGTTCTGTGCTTGTCGGCGAATGATTTTTTTGTTTTAAATTAGTCTCTGACTTGGAAAGTTAGCGTTCTTGTGTGCACGACAAGAGCAATTTCGTTCCATGAATGAGACTTATACTTGGAAAACCCTTCATAAATATTTTTGAAAGCATTTTGATTTTTGATTTATACAAATGATTTCCCTTTCGATCTGGTTCTGTCGGAAAATTTTAATTGAAACTTCTCAAGGAATTTTAATTCTTACGATAAGTAATCTTTTAAAAGTTTTGGTTACCGATTCCAAAATTCCAGTTTTATTTTATATAGCCCTTCATTTCTAGTTTCAAGTTTCGAGGACGAAACTTTTTAAAAGGTGGGATGATTGTAACACCCGCGAATTTCCCATCTTTGACATTTAAAATTTATTTAAACCGTTTGATTACTTTATTTTATATTTTTGAATTATTCGATTTAATAATTTTATGTCAAACGCGATTTTTATAAAAGTAGTATATAAAAGCTCATTTATATAAAAATACGTATTATTAAATTATATTTTTTTGAGGTATAATTTATATAAGAATTTGTGTATACATATTTTTGGTCGGACAATCGTACTGACGTTAATAATGACCGTAATAATAATAATAATGCTCGTCTTAATTTCCGTCTAGCATTAGACCGACACATTTCTCTTGATAAGACTAGAATTAATCTGAACCAATCCGATCCCGACAACACGTACACACACACTCAACAAATATCTTATTCTATGAGTCACTCTCTCACCCTCACAAAACCAAGGGACCAATCCCATTTTCCCAACCCCCTCTCTCTCCTTTAGACTCTTTCTGCTTTTTCAAAACAACCCGCAGCAACATCAAATAAAACCAGAGCCAAAGATGCCATTTTTGTCGAGCTTTAAACCCATATTTTGACTCCATGTCTTCACCATTCCCTTTAATTTTTGTACCATTCTCCTCCTTACTTCCCCCTTCATCTTTCGAGGTAAGAAAGTCTCGTTTTTGTGATGGTTTCGTATTTCGTCGTCTTATAAAAGTTTCGGCTTTTAGCTTCTTTATCCCGTGTTATTGCTCTTTAATGAAGGATTTGAAGACTCAGAGTAAGACTCAAGCTTTGGGGACCGTTTGTTCGAAGAATAAGGAGCGTTTAAGGAACGGTGATAGGTTACTCGACAAACGTTGGGAAATTCGCTTTCCTACTCGAATTTTCTGTGTTTATCGTAAAAGTTTAAGTCTTTATTATGTTCCTCATATATGTGGTTGATTTTATAATGCTTGTGGTTAGTCTACATGGTCACTTGGTTGCTTTCATGGCTTGGTCTCATGTGTATAGCCGGTTAAGAGTCTTAATATGGCTCGTTGCTCGTTGTCCCTTCGAACGATTGCGCATCTTCTTGCTGGAGTTTTCTAGGCTGTGTATGACAGGATTTAACAGTGCTAATCCCAGTTTAGTCATGCAAATTTCCGTCCTAATGCTACCCTCATGGTCAGTCTTGAGTGGGGTTTGAAATGGACCGCTAGGAACTGGTTTATTGTGATACTACAAATGTTTTGAATTATTGTTGAGACATCTTTTTGATAAGTACGATATGATTCGATAATAATTAAGTAAATTGATATTGTTGCAATGATCATAAGTTGGGAATGAGGTTCAGTTGTGTGGTTGTATATAAATGTTGTTGTGACAGTTGTGAGCGAACTTCGGGACGAAGTTCATTTTAAGGGGGAAAGACTGTAATACCCCGTAATTTGATAAAGTTTATATTAATAATTAACGCATTTTAAATAAGTAATTATAATAAGTTTATAATTTATAATTGTGAATAAGATGGAATAATGTATAATATAATAAAATAACAATTTAAGTCGGGAATGTGTTATGGGTTATGTGGACCTATGGTTGTGTGCTCGGAATTTCTGAGTAGTGCTAATAATAATAATAATAATAATAATAATAATAATAATAATAATAATAATAATAATAATAATAATAATAATAATAATAATAATAATAATAATAATAATAATAATAATAATAATAATAATAATAATAATAATATTTCTGAAAATGAAGAAGAAACAGAGTCAGAGGATATGTTACAGTTACAGAATGAGGATGTTGAGGAGGAAGTGGAATACTGGAAACAGTCTGTTATTTGTTTTATCCTTGGTGCAAATCCACCATGGGAGATTGTTGAGGGTTTCATAAGAAGGATTTGGACGAAGTTCAACATTGACAAAATTTCTTTCTTACCGAATGGAATTTTCTTGGTTAGATTCAAAACCATGGAAATGAAGGAGAAGGTGTTAGCATCAGGACACTATCTTTTTGATAATAAGCCGATGATTGTTAAAGCATGGGAAAAGGACTTGGAAATGAAGAAAGGAGAAGTGAAATCAGTTCCTGCGTGGATAAGGATCCATAAATTGCCTCTGAAATTTTGGGGCAAAAGTTTACCAAAGATCACAGGGATTGTAGGGAAATATGTTAAAAGCGATGTGGCAACAGAGGAGAGAACTAGGCTAGGGTTTGCTAGAGTTATGGTGGAGCTTTTGGTGGATCAAAACCTGCCATCTAAGGTTTCATTCAAAGATGAAACTGGTGGTATAGTCCAGGTGGAGGTAGAGTACGAATGGAGACCTGTCACATGCACAAAATGCAAAGGAATGGGGCATGTTATGGAGCAGTGTAGGAAAGGAGAACAGAAGAAGCTTAACAAGGTGCCTGTCAAACAGGTTTGGGTCCCTAAGAAGATGTGGATGCTGGGAACCAGATTCGGAGTGAGACAGCTAGCCTTGGAACAAACAGAACGATGAAATACTTGTTGGGAGACAAGATCCTGGACATCATACTCCTATCAAGAGATTGGTAAGGATGAATTCTAGAGAAGGGAGCAAAGATGGATATAGTAATGAAAATTTTGGAGCATTCTCATACAAAGAGGTTGTTACTTCCCCATCTAAGAAGAATAGTGAGAAAAGTGGTAATGTTGTGACTTCTTCCTTGTCTAATGGATCGAATCGGATTTTGGAATATCAGGGGAATGAATAGAGTAGGTAAACAAAGAGAGATTAATTATTTTTTTCAAGTTAATAATATAGGTCTTTTTGGTCTTTTGGAAACTAAAATAAAGAATAAAGCCTTCAATAAGGCAGCTGG
The DNA here is from genome assembly GCF_048544455.1 of Silene latifolia. Lineage (NCBI taxonomy): Eukaryota > Viridiplantae > Streptophyta > Magnoliopsida > Caryophyllales > Caryophyllaceae > Silene > Silene latifolia. The sequence continues at coordinate 113,336,512 of NC_133527.1, read as the reverse complement.
TAGTTTTAATAATTGGTGCATCACAACCAACAATGGATATCATCCTGGTGGACGTATTTGGGTGCTGTGGAACCCTACTATATTTAGAGTACAAATCTTGGAGTATAATGCTCAATATGTACATATGAAAATTGAATCCTTGGTGGATAGGAGAGTGTTCTGGCTAACTATGACTTATGCTTTCAATGGCATAACTGAGAGAGCTCCTCTATGGGACAATCTGAACAGACTGGCTAGTCAGATTGTAGGGCCTTGGGCAGTGGTAGGTGATTTTAACTGTGTCCTTTCTCCCTCTGAGAGAGTAGGTGGGAATGCTCCTTCAGGTGAGATAGACCCTTTCAGAAGATGTGTTACTGATTGTGGACTGATGGATATTGCTGCAATTGGAGCTGTGTACACATGGAATAATAAACAGAAACCAGAGGAAAGAATTTACAGCAGAATTGACAGGGTTATGGTTAACAAGGCACGGTGTGATAATTTTACTGATTTGTATGCTCACTTTATGCCTGAGGGACTTTATGATCATACTCCATGTGTGATCAAAAGTTCTAACCAAGGTCAAAGCAAGAGGTCTTTCAAATATTTTAACATGTGGGGAGGGTCAAAAAATTTCCTACCTCTTGTGAGAGAGAACTGGGATTCTGGAGTGGTGGCACACCAATGTTCAGGCTAGTTAAGAGTTTGAAGAAGATGAAACCTGTGCTGAAGCAGCTGAATGTGGAGGGATATAGTGATATTGATGGGGTAACAAATATTTTGCAGAAACAGGTGGAGGAGATGCAGGAGGAAATATCAAAGGATCCTACTAATTTGCAGCTTATAACAGAAGAATATGAGGCCACTCTGAAACTGCAGGAGTTGACAAAGGCAAAGGAGAGTTTCCTGGCTCAGAAAGCTAAGCATCAATGGGTTAAAGAGGGGGATACTAACAGTGCTTACTTTCATGGTATCCTGGAAAAAAGAAGAAACTTGAATAAGGTGGTCCTAGTTGAGGATATGAATGGCAGAGAATGTGATAGCCCAGGTCAAATTCAGGAAGCTTTTCTTGAATATTACCAAACTTTGCTAGGATCCAGTCAAACAACAAAGAAGGTACATAAGAGCATCATAGGTCAGGGACCTATCTGCACTAATGAGCACTGGAATATGTTGATGCAGCCTGTTACAGGTTTGGAGGTTAAGGAGGCTTTGTTTAGTATCCCTGACATCAAGTCTCCTGGACCTGATGGATACACAAGTAAATTCTTCAAGGATGCTTGGAGTGAGATAGGAGGGGAGGTGATAAATGCAGTTCAAGACTTCTTTCAGAGTAGGCAACTCCTTAAGCAAATCAATGCTACTAATCTGACACTGATACCCAAATGTGAAAGGCCAAAGAGTGTATTGCAATTCAGGCCAATAGCTTGTTGTAATGTAGTATACAAGGTCATATCTAAACTCTTGTGTACTAGACTAGCTGCTGTCTTGCCTCAAATTGTTGGTCAGAACCAAGGTGCTTTCATACAAGATAGAAGTATACAAGAGAACATTCTTATATGCCAAGACTTGATAAGATTATATGAGAGACCTCATGCTTCCCCAAGGTGTATGTTCAAGATAGACCTTCAGAAGGCCTATGACACAGTGGAGTGGGAGTTTGTGAGACAAATGCTTGATGCTCTTAATTTCCCTTCTGATTTCAAGGCCATGATTATGCAGTGCATCACTTCAGCAACTTACTCTCTGTCTGTCAATGGAGAGATGTTTGGCTATTTTCAGGGCAAGAGGGGACTTAGGCAAGGGGATCCTTTGTCCCCCCTGATATTCACTCTTTGCATGGAGTATTTGACCCGCACCCTACAGTATGCAGCTTCCAAGTATGAGTTTAATTACCATCCTCTGTGTAAGAAACAAAAATTGAATTGCTTGATGTTTGCAGATGATGTCCTATTGTTCAGCAAAGGGGATGATAAGTCAATGATGTTGTTATTGCAAGCTTTTTCTACTTTCTCAAAGGCAACAGGACTGAAGGTGAGTGCATCAAAATCCAGTGCTTACTTCAGGAATGTTCCAGAGCAGCTAAAGCAAGAGATTTTGCAAGTCTCAGGTTTTGTTGAAGGACAAATCCCTTTTAAATATCTTGGAATGCCCATTCAAACCACAAGGCTAAAGAAACAGGATTGTGAATGTTTAGTAGACAAAATATGCTCCAGGATTCATGGGTATGGAGCAAGGAAGTTCTCATATGCTGGTAGGTTGACCATTGTGAGCAGTGTTCTGCACTCTTTACACTCTTACTGGGCATCAATGTTTGTACTGCCCAAGGGTGTGATTAAGAGGATTGAGGCAGTGTGTAGGAATTTCTTATGGGATAATAGTGCAGATTACAGGAGGATTCCCTTGGTTGGATGGGATCTTTTGTTTGAGACAAAGGATGAGGGAGGATTGGGCATTAAGGATCAGGAAATTTGGAACAAGGCAATGGTTGGAAGACTAGTTGACTGGATAGTTGTTAATAGAGATTCCATATGGGTGCACTGGATCCATAACAACTACCTCAAAGGGCAGGACTGGATGGCATACAAGCCTAGCATGAATTCAAGCTGGGTATGGAGAAGAATCTGCAAAATCAAAGAGGAGATGGTACCAGGGTATACAAATGGCAAATGGCATGTTGAACCTGATGGATATACACCTGCTGGAACCTATGAGTGGTTCAGGGGGAGTAGGCCAAAGGTGAACTGGTACAAGGTAGTCTGGGATGGGTGGGTAATCCCTAAGCATCAATTTATGGGCTGGTTAGTAGCACATGCTGCATTGAACACAACATCTAAGCTGGTTGGGTTTGGTGTGGATATTGAGGATACCTGTTGTATTTGTGCCCTAACTGAAGAGACCCCTGGACATCTCTTCTGTGAGTGCGAGTATAGCAAGAGGATAGTGAAGGAGGTGAACAGGATGACTAGGTGGAGCTTCCCTGAGAGTGGGGTGGTGGAATGGTGTGTGCAAAGGACTGGTACTAAGGTGCAAAAGGGTGTCCAGATTGCCCTGATGTTGAGCTTGATGTATCAGGTCTGGCATCAAAGGAACAAGGCTAGGAATGAGAAAGTCATGCTATGTCCAGAAAGGGTAGCAAAGCATATAGTAGAGGAGATGAGAATTCGAGTTCGTAAGGGGACAAAATGGTGAGATTAGATGAATTAGAGTGGCTAAAAAATATGCATCTGTTGGATTGATTTTCTTGTGGTTGTTTTAGTCTATAAGCACCTCATGTAAATGTTGATTTTGATATATATTATACTCACATTTCACCAAAAAAAAAAAAAAAAAAAAAAAAATAATAATAATAATAATAATAATAATAATAATAATAATAATAATAATAATAATAATAATAATAGTTGTACTTTATAATAGTAATTGCAAATAGAGACGGAATTAAATAATAAAATAATAAAGTAAGATGAGAATTGGATTGGATCATATGTATAACATGGACCGTGCTCATAGAGCTTGGGCCGGCCATACTACCTTGGTTTGTGTGATGACCGGGAAAGTTATCGGGATTGAATAATAATAGAAATAGTTGCCTTAAAGACGGATTTCCTAAATTGAGAAGGGATTAGCTTAACTTGTCTTATAAAAGGGAAAATATTACATCTAAATTGTCATAATAAAATCTGGAATTTGAAAAGAGAATTGGGGATCTAGGGAAGCGTGACAAGAGACTCAAAATCAACAATTAACTCGAGGTAAGACCGTCTCATGTATACACCTTCGCTTTGTTATAACTCATAAAGTAGACCACCGTTTGACAAAATAAAAAAGTGACCGTGATCGTGGACCACCAGGGTCCGACCAAGACCCACCGTTGACCACCAGGAACCACGGGTAAAGGGGGTTTCAGGCGGGTTTTTATGGGTGGTTGTTATTGGGTTGTTTTACGTGTTTAAGCATAGTTATAAGCCCATATTCAGTCGTGACTGACCTGGGATTGGTTGGGGTGGTACCTAGGTTTGCGTCGACCACCGTGGGCGGTCGGTGATTGTCGTGGGTGTTGGTTCGTGCGGTGGTTGGCCGGAAATAAGCGTTAGGGCATGGGTATTGTTAAACAGGGGTGGAACCATTTTATACACGTTTTCCTTGACTTGTGGGACTCGAACTGGGTTTGGTCAGGTTGATGGTGTTGGGAAATGTGTCCTCAACAATAGTGCGATCACATGATTTAAATATCATTATTAAATCTCATTTTAAAGAATACAATTGGGAAGTATTTTTTACTGTCAACTGGTAAACATATATCGGTAATGATTGGTGACTAGAGTTTGACATTACTGTCGTGCGACGGTGGTGATCAGTTGACCCCCTAGGTCATACCTATAGGGCAACACTCTTAATTGATCATTTAATTAATCGTATAATGTTGCGAGTTAATTAAATTATTTGAAAAATTGACGGACGATTTTGGAAGTAAAATTTACGTATCACATTGAAATGTGATTAAATGAGATACGGTCTGAGTAATCGAATTGTATCATTACTCGGATGAAATTATTGTTTAAAGAAACAATTGAAATTGAATGAATTATTATAAATACAATCAGTTCTGATTTATAATTGGTAAAATATTTTGGTACAAGTAATTATGAAATTACAAAGTCGATTTTTGTATATGACGTATTTTTATTAATACGTTGATTTTTAATATGTTAAAAATACATAAACAAATTTATGTTACATATGACATGTGACATAAGACAAATTGACAAAAATAATATGGAATCCATATTATCTCATATACCGAAATTAAGGGGAGATTTAAGCAAATATTGTGTTTGTTTAGATTAGTGGTAAACATTATGATGACTTACTTTAGTAGCCATGCAACCCTAGTTTGCATTGTGAAGGCAAACAAGGGCATGTATTGGGTCCTTTTTCTTCCTCCTCTCCCCTTCTACACGGCTCCACAAAAAGAAAAGGCAAAGGGATTTTTGTCTTAATATTGGTCATACACTATATGCTAGTGGGTGTTCAATTAATTCATTCATTCAACTCATCTAAATGATATTTTAGAAAGATAAAAAAATACTTCCTCTCCTATTCTCTCCCAACCGGTTTTGGGGATCAAAAATACCAAATGATTTTGGGTCATTTTTCACAAGATTAATATTGTACTAGTTCATATAATATTATTTTTATTAAGAGTTAGCTTTGGGTATAATTCCTAAGGAGAGATCCTACACTTGGATCTTTGTTCATCCAAAAGGAAAGCTCAAGAACAAAAGAAAAGGAGATTTCTTTTGTGCCCATTTGAACCGAAATTATATTGTAAGGATATTATTTCTTCCTTATTTTGATTTATTGTTTGCATGCATAAGTTCCACCATTTAATTTTATGACAAATTAAAATAAAACATATATGAGTATGTTAGTATATAGATCTACATTTCCTTCAATCGGTATCAGAGAGCCATGGTTGTTTGCATGCAAATCGGTTAAAAGTTTTTCCGAGTTATAAGAATAACAAATAAAACTTGTAAAATTTGTGTTATTATGATATATCACGAAATTAATTCATGCATGTTAATATTTCTGGTCCTAAAATGTTTTAGGATATTTTGGTTAACTTTACGGATTTTTATTGTTCATATTATACATTAATGGCATTTAAATATGATTTTATGAGTAAAAATGTCATTTTCGGTCTAAAATTAGCTATACTTCGAATTTTCCATTGATTTTTGGATATGTTGTCACATATATTATTTTGAGATAACCTGTAAATTTTTATAATTTTTGGACTTGTTATGCTCGAAAAATGGATTTTTCATTATTAAATTCGGATTTAAGTGAAAAATAGGTTAATATAAGTTAAATTTCGAATCTGGTCATAGAAAATTAATATATTGTCACATGAAATTTTACAAGATGTGTGTAAAATAATTGGCTATAAAGAAGTCCTTTTGCATGATTTATGGATTTTTGAAGAAAAATAGCATAAATAGTGACATTATTAGTGTAAAATTAATAAAACATAATCTATGACTTAGGAAAAACGTCTAATGTTGCCTTTTATTATCTTTTTGAGATCTAAAATTGAAAAGTTGATGAATAAAATTTTTCTCATATTTTTATGATTATTTTGGTTAAAACCGATAAACCGCAACATTGTTTTTCCGGAAAAATTTCGGATTTTTTGACCTAAGATTTTGAACATTATGAGTGTCATGGTATTTTTCCAGAATGTGCATTAATTTAAATTTTGAATTTTGAATTTATTTGAAATTTTGTGATTTATTTGAAGTTAGCTTATTTTTGAAATTTTTAGTCCATTAATGAACAATTTTATAAAAAAAAATGGGTTAATTATGGTCAAATTATTATTGAAGACTAAATTTTGAGTCCTAAGAGGTTAGGGTAATTAACTTATGCATAAATATGAATTTATGTAATTTTTGTGATTGTAAAATGTTGAAATCACGCAAATCCGTAAAAACCGAGTAATATACGATATTGGCTAATTAAAGGCGATTTAGCATAAAATTGAGCATGTTCATACATATTATAATGCTGCATTTTCTTTATGATTGTCATAATTTTAATTTAAGTAATTTTTTTTTATGTAATTTTACTTAGTATGGCCTTAGATTTTAATTGGTATTTCTCGAAATGTATGGGAATATCGATTCGGTTGTAATTTTATTGTGATCTCGTATCACCGTTTTGTAATTTAATAGATTTATTTTATTTTAATTACAAATGTATAATAGGAAATTATGTAATTTATTATGTAATTTTATTCATTCTGGAGTTCCCAAAGACGGATTTCTTTAAGAATGGCGATACATAAAGACGGTGTTACTTCGAGATGCGTGCCACAACCGAAGTTCAAGGAACCAATGGAGTTGGTTTCCGAATTTGTAATAGTTAAATAGTTTTTCTATTTTAGGAAGGTCATACTAGGATTTATTTTATGCTTGCATTTTATTTTATGTCGCATGCATCGCTAAATCGCCATAACTAAAACATGCATTTTCTTTTATCGAGTTTATCGACCGTGTCAATTAAAATTATCGTAGTTCACCGCTTTAGTTCACTTAAAATGTGATAGATAATAAATTGACATGATCTCTCGCTAAAATAAACAATTGAGACATAGCCTTACCAAATAGTAGAAACCATGAAAACCTATTTCGCGAGGGAGTGCACTCGGCCCTACCGGGGTACAAACCTTGTTACGTAGGGGAAGTGGGTGATGAGTGTTAATCCACCGAATTCATGTTGATGAGGGTTTCATCGGCCATACCGTGCCCAAGTTGATGTGGATTTGGATCATGGACACATTTATTCGAAATTTGGATTGAGCTCAACGGAAGTATTCGCGACCGTAGTTGCATGTGTTCCGGGCTATAGATAAATATTAGAGTAATTTTATCGACCAAGAGTTCTAAAAGTAGAATCGATTAAAACGTTAATCCACCGAGTTATATTGATAAGGGTTTCATCGGCCATACCGTGCCCAAGTTAATATGAATTTGGGTCTTGGAATCATTTATCATAGTTGGGTAGAGGTCACTATGTAAATGCTATACTTGTTTACAAGTATTAATAAAACGATAAATGTTAAGTTTTCCCCTATTCCGTTGTTATTATTGTTCTATTTCTTTACCACAATTCATATACGATATCATTTCGTTTTTGATTCAAATCTCCATTAAAATATCGTAACTAAAGACAAATGTGAATTTGCTTCTAAAACCTCAAATGAACCATTGATAAGGATCTCTTGTAAAGAGTATAGATTAAAGTTATTCATTATCAAACAGGTTTTTGATTCATGACTAACACTTCTACTTACAATGGATTATGTTTCATATACTTAATTTAATTAAGTACCTTCAAGCGATAAATTGTTTTGGTAATTAGTTTTGTCAGAATTCGTAATTAACCAAAATAGCGCAACCACTTCAATGAAAGTTTTAAGACTAAAACGAACAAATGAAGAGAAATCTTCATGAATTCAATTTTGCTTCTCAAAGCAAAGACTCATTGAAATGAGTGGGAGCATCCTCTTAAACCGTTAAGATGAGAACGAGGTTCAAGAAGTAAAGATAATATTGGAATTGATACAAAGTAATGTTAAAAGTAAAGTTGTTGAGAATGGCGATACTAAACCTATCAATCCCGACTGATAAAGTTTCCATTGTCTTAAATGTTGGACACGAGAAAGGAAACTACCCCAAATTATTGAAGAATCAACAAGTTAGTTGTGGGACATCTAATGAGACCTTATTCTTTAAATGTTTATTTGATTAAACATAAATTTTGCTAGTACTACTTCGTCAATATTAGAAACCAGTGGAGGTTTTCATCATTTTGTTCGTTACATAAGATGATTAGAATATGACGACTAGCATCAATAATGTCGAGAGATAGAGTAATTGTGTACTCAATCTAGTTTTTGGATTTAAAGTTGTACTTAATTATGACTATTAAGTGCATAAACTCTAAATAAGAATATAAACTTGTTAAGATACAAAAGAGGTTTTCACTTTTGTGACCCTATACACCACGATTTGATGTATGGCTAGCCCATTATCAAGGTGATTATATTCTAAACCAAACTAGAATGATATATCATGTAGATGATGTAAGATTCAAATTGGTAACCCAAGATTAAACCTTAAATTTTAGAATGATGAACGCAAAGAGTTATCGAGTACTCTTGAAACCATTAGATTGTTAATGGTGTATGCGTATCTTGTATTCAAAGCAAGATGTCTCGTGCCTTTTGGTTGAAAAGGAGATCGAGTTTGTAAATCATCGATCCAAAATAGGTTGATCATTTTCTTTTACCAACGATTTAAGTTGACGCTAATATGTTCACTTAATAAGGTAAAAAGAGAAATCTTTGAAGAATTTCAAAGAGTTCAACGAATCACGATTTAAGTCGTGATGGGATTATCAAAGTGAAGACTTTGATATAAGCCAAAGGAAATGTGATATAGTATCACAAGTTAATCTCTCTTAGCACGCATTATGGAATAATGTGTGATTAGATAAAATATCAAACGCTATTCGATATGGTTTGAACTTCAATCAAGTTACTTTGAGTTACTTGATCCTTTTGGAGATTTTATCATTTTTGTCTAAATTATTTTTCCACCAAATCGAATCATATGAGATATGAAATGGTAAGGGTACCATGCTTGTAATTTTTCACAAGAAACAAATGCTCATTTTTCCCTTTTCAATTATCACGAGTACACCGGGTTTGTGGCTCGTGAAGTTGTCTTTCTAAAATACAAGTTTATTTCTAGCAGACAGAGTGGGAGAAAATTATTCAAGAGCCACAAAGAATGTTATGTCGCAAGAAACTGGTCTGTCTTGGCTACATGAGACGTTTTGTGTAAAATATTGTTTCTTTAAAACCTAGGAGGTTAAATTCGTCACTTGTTAAAAATGATGAATTCATGCTACTTTTAAGAAAGTAAAGAGCTTATAACTTACAAAAGAAATTGTTTGATTCAAGTTGATTACTTCTAGAAAGTAATGAACATATGACTTACATAAGAGTGTTTAAGTCACAACTCAATACAAGGCTTAGAGTCATGAAAATCCGAATCAAAAGGGCTTGATTAGTGACAAAGGGTTTTGCACTAATAAAGAGATATTTCAAAGCAAGATTGGTTGCAAAGGGTTTTGCACTAATTGAAAAGATTAAGTCTATTTGGATCTTCTTAGGGATTGTGTTTCATTATGAGGATATGCATACAGCAAGTGAATCTAAAACCCACTTCTTCAATAGAAGGAATGTATTCAATACATGTCATGAGTTTTATAGATTCTTACAATCCTAAGATAATGTGAAACTTAAGAGAGGATCTTAAGTAGGACATCAATGAGTTGGAATCAACATTTTGATCATGTGATAAAACATTTCTCGATAAGTCGAGAAGTTGTGTTTATACATGGAGTTTAGTGGGAGTTACGGAATTTTTAATTAGTCCGATATGTGGATGACATATTGATCGTTGAGAATGATTTAAGACTTTTGGAGTATTATAATACATCTTGAATATCCGGATTTATGAAGATAAATCCACATGATATTAGCGTCAGTAAGAAGTCTTATGTTGATAAGATTCATGACTAGTTCAATTAAATTGAACATATTTTATTGATTTCATCTGCTTCCGCTGCCGAATCAATTAAAAAGAAATGATGTATAACACTTCATATGCTTTGAGTATGATGAATTGTTTTCAAAATCGAATTTAAGTAATCTTTACCAAGTAAGCCATAAAGATTACCCTTAAGTGCTTGCAGAAGCATTAAGGAAGTAAAGCAAAGTGTTTATGATGCAATTTTGTGTAAGGGTGTTACACAAGTGACAATTGACAATTGAGATTGCACATGGTTTCCGACAAAACCATAATCAAAACACATTTGGATGGTTAAGATACCATTGTGTCAATGTTAATTAAGAAGTAGATTTTCTAGAATCGTTCTAGGAAATAAAGAACAATGAGAGATATTTATAACGGAAATTGAGTACACTTGCAATCATGAGATGTGCAAGAGGATGAGTCCCGCACACTATGAGAACAGTGGGAGCTATTCTTAGGCTAAGAAGGTCTATGTCTTGATTGGATCTCGACACGTACTCAGAAAGTTTTGTAATGCAAATGCATACATTACAAAGGAAAACGAGTATGTAGTAGTGTTGAGTAAGGTACAAGAAATTGATAAAACCTACTAACCAAAGCCTTCTCAAAGGCTAAACATGATGAGTCATGTCATTTCAATTGAATTGAAATGAACAACTACATACAAGGTCAAATTAGATTATAGAATATGAAATAGTAATCAGGCATTGACTATTCATATGTGATAATCGCATTTGTCGTTCGAGTTTTACTTTAAAACTCTTTTATTATACTTTGTTACATCCAAACGGGTTGTAGAGACAACATTGAACCCCGTTAAAGTGAACACGGATTAGCATTGTATTCGCCCATAGTCACTTGTATGAGGTGACGTCTCGAAGTGACTAGAGTGTGATGCGATTGATGGCAAGTTCAAGTGCCATACAGTCATGTGAGATGACTAGTCGATCACATAGGCAGACTGATAGGAACACTTTGTCGGGCCTTATGACCGCTTATAGAGTTCTGGCAAATTTATAAAGCCTGGTCGTGGCGAGAGCTACTATAGTATTCTAATGAGTCGATTCTTTAACTAAAGACTGTTCACCTAAGATGGCACAGTTTCAGATAAACTTTGATTTGTGTTACTACGACCTTCGTAAATGGGGTCAAATGGGCATATTTTGGGTTATGATGGCTGTGGCTAGTCGAAGGGAATAAGTGCGATAGGAATTGTCCACCCCCTTGTCAGGGTTAAAACAATATCTCAGGGCCACTCGAGGAGTAATGAACTGGAAATGCGTGGCCACGCTCGGAAGGTATCTATGATAGATAAATCCGGTCAATCAGTTATTCTCCAGATCGAGGAAACCACTCTCGATATGATCACTTGCAAGTACAACCTGAAAGACACCTTGCATTGAGTGGGAGATAGTAATAGGACAAGAGAATTGGTGACGCACACTTGTCGAGGACAAGTGGGAGATTGTTGGGAAATGTGTCCTCAACAATAGTGCGATCACATGATTTAAATATCATTAATAAATCTCATTTTAAAGAATACAATTGGGAAGTATTTTTACTGTCAACTGGTCAACATATATCGGTAATGATTGGCTGACTAGATTTGACATTACTGTCGTGCGACGGTGGTGATCAGTTGACCCCCTAGGTCATACCTATAGGGCAACACTCTTAATTGATCATTTAATTAATCGTATAATGTTGCGAGTTAATTAAATTATTTGAAAAAAAATTGACGGACGATTTTGGAAGTAAAATTTACGTATCAAATTGAAATGTGATTAAATGAGATACTGATCGAGTAATCGAATTGTATCATTACTCGGATGAAATTATTGTTTAAAGAAACAATTGAAATTGAATGAATTATTATAAATACAATCAGTTGTGATTTATAATTGGTAAAATATTTTGGTACAAGTAATTATGAAATTACAAAGTCGATTTTTGTATATGACGTATTTTTATTAATACGTTGATTTTTAATATGTTAAAAATACATAAACAAATTTATGTTACATATGACATGTGACATAAGACAAATTGACAAAAATAATATGGAATCCATATTATCTCATATACCTAAATTAAGGGGAGATTTAAGCAAATATTGTGTTTGTTTAGATTAGTGGTAAACATTATGATGACTTACTTTAGTAGCCATGCAACCCTAGTTTGCATTGTGAAGGCAAACAAGGGCATGCATTGGGTCCTTTTTCTTCCTCCTCTCCCCTTCTACACGGCTCCACAAAAAGAAAAGGCAAAGGGATTTTTGTCTTAATATTGGTCATACACTATATGCTAGTGGGTGTTCAATTAATTCATTCATTCAACTCATCTAAATGAGATTTTAGAAAGATAAAAAAATACTTCCTCTCCTATTCTCTCCCAACCGGTTTTGGGGATCAAAAATACCAAATTATTTTGGGTCATTTTTCACAAGATTAATATTGTACTAGTTCATATAATATTAATTTTATTAAGAGTTAGCTTTGGGTATAATTCCTAAGGAGAGATCCTACACTTGGATCTTTGTTCATCCAAAAGGAAAGCTCAAGAACAAAAGAAAAGGAGATTTCTTTTGTGCCCATTTGAACCGAAATTATATTGTAAGGATATTATTTCTTCCTTATTTTGATTTATTGTTTGCATGCATAAGTTCCACCATTTAATTTTATGACAAATTAAAATAAAACATATATGAGTATGTTAGTATATAGATCTACATTTCCTTCAGATGGTGATTACTCGGTCCTAGTAGTGGTGTTAGGATGGTCGGAGGTGGTGGTTGGCGTGGATGGTTGACGGGTTTCGCGAAAACAGGGGAAGCTTTGGTGTAAGTTGTTGGTATCATGAGTTGCTGGCCTTAGGTGGTGGTTAGGAGTGGTGTTTGGTTCGTGGTTGGGCTGACGTCAGTGGTGGCTCTCGGTGGGCCCGGTAGTAGAGCTGGTTTGTCGGGTTTGGGTAAGTTAAACGGGTTGATTGGGTGTTTGTGTGTCGTGTGGTGATGTTGTGTGCAGGCCCTTGTTGTCGTTTCTGCTGGTTGTTGTTGAGATGGTTGCGGGGGAGTGTCGGACGGAAGTGGTGGCGGTCAAGGTGTGGCCACTGTGGTTAGGTGAACCACGGTGGAGGCTGTGTGAGTCGGTGCTGCCGAGGGGTGTCTTGCGAGGTGTGTGTGTGTGACTGTTTCAAGGTTTAAACCGTGAAGAGGGCTGTGTGGTTAGTTGGTTTAATTAGTGAAGAACGGGTTTTGGAAGTCGGGAATTCATGGGTTTGGTTTTGGCTTTAACGGGTTTTAGTTTAGTAATTCACGTAAATTATAATTCATAAAATATAATTGATTAATAATTAATGAATAATTAGTTATATAAATAATAAATTGTTTTATAATTAGTTTTAGTTGGGTCGGGATTTGAGTTGGTTTGAGACGGGTTATTAAATTAATATTTTACATAGTAATATAATTCATATAATTAATTTATAATTAGTTTAATCGTATTACATATTTAATTAGTTAATAATTATAATTATTATAATTGTTTAAGACGGGTTTGTAATTATTAAATCGTGTAATCGTTTTATACTTCGTTAGTTAACATTTGTGTGTCGTGGGGGGGATTTGGTGTATGCGTGCTCTCCTGGGATTGTGTACATTTGGGGTGGTTATTATAAGACGGGTTTAAGACCGTGACCATATAGTATAAGTTAAATAATAAATGTAATTAAATATAATGAGTTTAATTATGAAATTGAAATAAATAGTTGGTAATTATAAGTATTTACTATGTTAGGTGACTGGTTTATGAAGGAGTATTTGTAGCTGCATTATTTGGATTGCTTGAGTGGAATTGCTTGCCAGGTAAGATAACTACTCAACTTGTCTTGCTAATTATTTGATAAGAGGAATTGTGAAACTGTGTGGATAATTGCCATTGGATGAATTGTCGGATGTGAATTATATGTCATGGAATTATATTTTGGCTATTGGTTTATTCATATTGTTTATTGGATACCTCAGATTCGGTCTGAGACGAGTTATGGTTATTGTTAGTATTACATATCTTTGAGTGGATACGTGAGCCTCGTGTTGAGATAGGTTATTGTTTTTGTATTGTTATTGCTATATATCTTTGTGTTGGATACCTCAACTTCGGTTGGGATGGTGGATACCTCAACTTCGGTTGGGATGGTGGATACCTCAACTTCGGTTGGGATGGTGAATACTTCAACTTAGGTTGGAATGATGGATACCCCGGGCCAGGGATTGGCGGGGTGAATGGGTGTTTCGGGTGATGAGCTCAGTTGTTTTGGCATTACATATCATATCATTTCACTTTGACTTGTTGTTGGTTATTCCTACTCAACCTCGTGGTTGACAGTGTATTCGTGAACACCTGCGGTGAACCGTTTTATAGGGAGCAGGTTTGACAGGTACTAAAGATTAGCTGACTCGGGAGCATTGGGATGAGAGCTCGACTTGGACCATAGTTGAAGTTTAGATCACATAGAATAATTATATCACTTTATTTATTTCCGCTGCGAGTTGTAATATTTTTATTTTAAGTGATAGTTGGTTAATTTGTAATAAACATGTATTCAGTAAAGTTTTAATTTAAAGTACTTTGGTTTGTTGTACTTTGTTATTCACTACCTCGGGAAACCGAGATGTTAACACTCTCATTTACTTGGGAATTTCTAGCTAAAGGCTCCCGAATAAATGGGGGTGTTACAAAGTGGTATCAGAGCAAAACGATCCTCAGGCCTAACCAATGAATAAAAATGAACTTAGGAAGTGTCTAAATAAAATGAACCCCGGGTAGAAATTCTTAGGTGCCCCTCTTAGTGTGGTTAAGAAGGATCCCTTAATTCGTACCATGGCCTTCTCAGTTTTGAACCGGGAACCCTGAGAGTATACTTGAGATTGTGGGGTAATTTAAAATGAATATTATTTATTTTGTGTTAAAAGTTTTGTTTGCCTTGTATGATTATTGTTTTTATTGATGATTGCGGTTACGGGGACGTAACATTGCTTTTACGGAGAAGGGATGTAATATGATTTCTTTTAAGCATTGTTATAGGTATGTGATTATGAGATAAGTATGTTGGCATGTGTTTAGGAGGTGTGAGTATGATTAATATGGGAAGTGTTACGGGAAAATGCTTGGAATTGTGAAGAATGCAATTTTGGTTGATTTTACAAGATTTTACCCTTGATTGTTTTGGCTGTCATTTACTGCCTGTTTAAAATTATTATACGAGATTTTTATGTGTGATACCTTTGTGAGTTAGCTTTCATATGTCACTGGTATCATATTCAAATGATATATGGTTTAGGAGAAATAAATATTTTAGTGGACAATGATCAGAATATTCCTGTAGAGTTGTATTTCCGTTCACTGTTTTTGAAAAATTTGCCATTTAAAAACTACTTAATGATTTATTATAATTCCAACTCCACTGTTTAATAGACTCATGTAATTTTTCAAATTAATAAGCCACGTCTCAATTTAAATTTTTGACAATTAATAGTGATTTTTATAATTTGACCTAAGTTTCTGACAAATTGCTGTAAAATTTCTGTTTTGACCAAATAAATTGTAAAATGCATTATAAATTGACCTTATGAGTTTTTGACTTAATTCTTTCTCTCATGTATTGTTAACGCTATCTGTTTTCTAAAAAGTATAAATTACTAAGAAGTAATTATGTTATTATTTATTAATGATTTTTAGAAGATGTAACATGTTTTCTTAATTAGCCTTGAAAAAAAAAATGTAAGTTTTGTTCTTATCTTTGGCACATTGATATTTTGATGTTGTAAATTATGTGAAGTAGAATCACATGTCTAATGATATGCGGAATGTGTTGCCCTAAATCTATATACAGTATATAATTACATTAATTGCAATAATGTTCAAATCAGACTTCGTTAGTGAGAAATAACCGCACAAGTAAAAAAAAAAGTTATTAATTCATATATTATTGCTATCTAACTACCCATTAATCGATGTTAAGATAATAGTAGTTGTTTTACACATACTGTTGATATCTATTCACATGTTTTCATTACAATGTGTATTTCATATTCTTGTGGTGTTATCATAAGCAGTTTTATTATTTCCTATGTTTGATATCTCGAACTTCGAGGACGAAGTTTATTCTTAGGGGGATAGAATGTGATACTACAAATGTTTTGAATTATTGTTGAGACATCTTTTTGATAAGTACGATATGATTCGATAATAATTAAGTAAATTGATATTGTTGCAATGATCATAAGTTGGGAATGAGGTTCAGTTGTGTGGTTGTATATAAATGTTGTTGTGACAGTTGTGAGCGAACATCGGGACGATGTTCATTTTAAGGGGAAAGACTGTAATACCCCGTAATTTGATAAAATTTATATTAATAATTAATGCATTTTAAATAAGTAATTATAATAAGTTTATAATTTATAATTGTGAATAAGATGGAATAATGTATAATATAATAAAATAACAATTTAAGTCGGGAATGTGTTATGGGTTATGTGGATCTATGGTTGTGTGCTCGGAATTTCCGAGTAGTGCTAATAATAATAATAATAATAATAATAATAATAATAATAATAATAATAATAATAATAATAATAATAATAATAATAATAATAATAATAATAATAATAATAATAATAATAATAATAATAATAATAATAATAATAATAATAATAATAATAATAATAATAATAATAATAATAATAATAATAATAATAATAAAAGTTGTACTTTATAATAGTAATTGCAAATAGAGACGGAATTAAATAATAAAATAATAAAGTAAGATGAGAATTGGATTGGATCATATGTATAACATGGACCGTGCTCATAGAGCTTGGGCCGGCCATACAACCTTGGTTTGTGTGATGACCGGGAAAGTTATCGGGATTGAATAATAATAGAAATAGTTGCCTTAAAGACGAATTTCCTAAATTGAGAAGGGATTAGCTTAACTTGTCTTATAAAAGGGAAAATATTACATCCAAATTGTCATAATAAAATCTGGAATTTGAAAAGAGAATTGGGGATCTAGGGAAGCGTGACAAGAGACTCAAAATTAATAATTAACTCGAGGTAAGACCGTCTCATGTATACACCTTCGCTTTGTTATAACTCGTAAAGTAGACCACCGTTTGAAAAAATAAGAAAGTGACCGTGACCGTGTACCACCAGGGTCCGACCAAGACCCACCGTTAACCACCAGGAACCACGGGTAAAGGGAGTTTCAGGCGGGTTTTTATAGGTGGTTGTTATTGGGTTGTTTTACGTGTTTAAGCATAGTTATAAGCCCATATTCAGTCGTGACTGACCTGGGATTTGTTGGGGTGGTACCTAGGTTTGCGTCAACCACCGTGGGCGGTCGGTGATTGTCGTGGGTGGTGGTTCGTGCTGAACCTCATTCCCAACTTATGATCATTGCAACAATATCAATTTACTTAATTATTATCGAATCATATCGTACTTATCAAAAAGATGTCTCAACAATAATTCAAAACATTTGTAGTATCACATTCTATCCCCCTAAGAATAAACTTCGTCCTCGAAGTTCGAGATATCAAACATAGGAAATAATAAAACTGCTTATGATAACACCACAAGAATATGAAATACACATTGTAATGAAAACATGTGAATAGATATCAACAGTATGTGTAAAACAACTACTATTATCTTAACATCGATTAATGGGTAGTTAGATAGCAATAATATATGAATTAATAACTTTTTTTTTTACTTGTGCGGTTATTTCTCACTGGGTATTATTAAACAGGGGTGGAACCGTTTTATACACGCTTTCCTTGACTTGTGGGACTCGAAATGGGTTTGGTCGGGTTGATGGTGATTACTCGGTCCTAGTAGTGGTGTTAGGGTGGTCGGAGGTGGTGGTTGGCATGGATGGTTGACGGGTTTCGCGAAAACAGTGGAAGCTTTGGTGTAAGTTGTTGGTATCATGAGTTGCTGGCCATAGGTGGTGGTTAGGAGTGGTGTTTGGTTCGTGGTTCGGCTGACGTCAGTGGTGGCTCTCGGTGGGCCCGGTAGGAGAGCTTGTTTGTCGGGTTTGGGTAAGTTAAACGGGTTGATTGGGTGTTTGTGTGTCGTGTGGTGATGTTGTGTGCAGGCCCTTGTTGTCGTTTCTGCTGGTTGTTGTTGAGGTGGTTGCGGGGGAGTGTCGGATGGAAGTGGTGGCGGTCAAGGGGTGGCCACTGTGGTTAGGTGGACCACGGTGGAGGCTGTGTGAGTCGGTGCTGCCGAGGGGTGTCTTGCGAGGTGTGTGTGTGTGTGTGTGTGTGTGAGTGTTTCAAGGTTTAAACCGTGAAGAGGGTTGTGTGGTTAGTTGGTTTAATTAGTGAAGAACGGGTTTTGGAAGTCGGGAATTCATGGGTTTGGCTTTGGCTTAAACGGGTTTTAGTTTAGTAATTCACGTAAATTATAGTTCATAAAATATAATTGATTAATAATTAATGAATAATTAGTTATATAAATAATAAATTGTTTTATAATTAGTTTTAGTTGGGTCGGGATTTGAGTTGGTTTGAGACGGGTTATTAAACTAATATTTTACATAGTAATATAATTCATATAATTAATTTATAATTAGTTTAATCGTATTACATATTTAATTAGTTAGTAATTATAATTATTATAATTGTTTAAGACGGGTTTGTAATTATTAAATCGTGTAATCGTTTTATAATTCGTTAGTTAACATTTGTGTGTCGTGGGGGGGGGGGGGGGGATTGGTGTATACGTGCTCTTGTGGGATTGTGTACATTTGGGGTGGTTATTATGAGACGGGTTTAAGACCGTGGCCATATAGTATAAGTTAAATAATTAATGTAATTAAATATAATTAGTTTAATTATGAAAGTGAAATAAAAAGTTGGTAATTATAAGTATTTACTATGTTAGGTGACTGGTTTTATGGAGGAGTATTTGTAGCTGCATTATTTGGATTGCTTGAGTGGAATTGCTTGCCAGGTAGGATAACTACTCAACTTGTCTTGCTAATTATTTGATAAGAGGAATTGTGAAACTGTGTGGATAATTGTCATTGGATGAATTGTCGGATGTGAATTATATGTCATGGAATTATATTTTGGTTATTGGTTTATTCATATTGTTTATTGGATACCTCAGATTCGGTCTGAGACGAGTTATGGTTATTGTTAGTATTACATATCTTTGAGTGGATACGTGAGCCTCGTGTTGAGATGGGTTATTGTTATTGCTATATATATTTGTGTTGGATACCTCAACTTCGGTTGGGATGGTGGATACCTCAACTTCGGTTGGGATGGTGGATACCTCAACTTCGGTTGGGATGGTGAATACTTCAACTTCGGTTGGAATGATGGATACCCCGGGCCAGGGATTGGCGGGATGAATGGGTGTTTCGGGTGATTAGCTCAGTTGTTTTGGCATTACATATCATATCATTTCACTTTGACTTATTGTTGGTTATTCCTACTTAACCTCGTGGTTGACAGTATATTCGTGAACACCTGCGGTGAACCGTTTTATGGAGAGCAGGTTTGACAGTTACTAAAGATTAGCTGACTTGGGAGCATTAGGATGAGAGCTCGACTTGGACCATAGTTGAAGTCTAGATCACATAGAATAATTATATCACTTTATTTATTTTCGCTGCAAGTTGTAATATTTTTATATTAAGTTTTAGTTGGTTAATTTGTAATAAACATGTATTCAGTAAAGTTTTAATTTAAAGTACTTTGGTTTGTTGTACTTTGTTATTCACTACCTCGGGAAACCGAGATGGTAACGCTCTCATTTACTTGGGAATGTCTAGCTAAAGGCTCCCGAATAAATGGGAGTGTTACATTTATGCTGTGAAAGTTAGCGTCCTACCTCTGTTTTGGGGCGGATACTTCTGTCTCTCGGACCTTTTTCTTACCTGAACTTTTATGCTCATGCCTTCCCTGTATGCATTCGTTTTTCTTCCTTTTCTTTTGTCTGGAACATGCACTGTAAGACTGCTCTTCCCCTGTATACTGCTTGTTGATCTCGTTTTGTTTGGGGAGGTATTGGCGCTGGAATCCTTGTCTGCAATGGTTTGTTGGAAACTTGAAAATGTAGGGAGTGATTAGTTGGCTGTTATGATGAATAGCATAGTAGCATGATTCTATGAAACAAGCTTGTAGTTCATACTTCATACAGGAGAGTAGCATTTCACTTCTACCAACGTAAAATCAAGCTCGTTGTGGGACAGTATCTTTCATAAGGAATTTTACCTTGACAATAAGTTGTGGTTGATAAAACTTGATGCTGTAAGGTTTCTATGTGTACTTTTGTTTGGGTAAGAATTGGTGTTGGGCTCACCAACTTTTAACCTGTGGGCTCGAATTCTTATAATGTTTGGACTCAACTTCTTATAATGTTTGGACTCAAATTATTATCTTATTTGGCTCACCTTGTTACATGTATTAAACTTGTGCGCTTTCCGTAAATTTTCACATGACGTAAATTATCCATTATCACTTGTCATATTTTATTTAACCAGCATGTTAAATTATGAAATGGAATATTCATTAATATAATACAAGTATGAGATATTTATTATAAGTAGTTACTTGTAGTGAGTCGTACTCTAGATAATGTCTAGTATTGTTCGGTTGTGTGAGTCTTGGTTCTACCGGATACTAGGGGTGAGCCAGGGGCCCTCTAGTTGCGGTATGAATGTCGGGAGTGATGTTCCCATCCGTACTTATGGTGATGCAGACCATAAGTATGAATGTGACATTAATCATCCCGTCCCTGAGTCTTGGTCCTATCGGATGCTAGGGGTGAGCCAAAGGCCCTCTAGTTGCGATATGATTCGTCGGGAGTGATGTTCCCATCCGTACTTATGGTGATGCAGTCCATAAGTATGAATGTGACATTAATCATCCCGTCCCTGAGTCTCGGTCCTATCGGATTCTAGGGGTGAGCCATAGGCCCTCTAGTTGCGATAAGGTCGTCGGGATTGATTTTCCCATCCGTACTTATGGTGAGATGCAAGCCATAAGTATGAATGTGACATTAATAATCCCGTTCTATGTGCTTGTTTGTTGTACTTGTTTGTTGTACTTGTTTGTTGTATTTGGCCATGTTTTTGTTGGGGCTGGTGTCCTTTACAGTTAGTGCAAAGACTTATAAATCTCTAAAAGGATCAAAGGGTATACTTTTGTATTATAATCAGTTGGTCCACGTTTATCAATAACGGTTGGCTTGCTAGATAAGTTTGACGTTATTGTCATACAGATGGCGGTGATCAACTGGTCCCTAAAAGTCACACCTATAGGATACGTTTGAGAGATGTGACGGTATGAAAATACAGTCATGTTGATGCCAGAAAATTGACTAAGCAGTTAGTCCGAGTTATTTGACTAGTAATTAGTCAAAATGCGATGTTGAGATATTTTATTTAATACGGATTAAATAATAATGGCTAAGGCGAATTAAACAGTTAACTCGTAAATTAAATATAAACGGTTATATTTAATTAATGTATATTGAATTAATTATACAATATTGTCTTTGTCGGACATGTATTAATATGTCGGCTAATCCTTGTTGCTAGACGATATATTAATAACCGATAACCGATGACGATTTATAATAAAACCGTGTCATATACATTTACCATTTTACGAACCGGACCACGAGTTAAAAATAAGAGAAAGTGGAAAGCCCACTCTCCCTTATTGAGGCCCACGGCTGAACTAAGCAACAAAAGGAGAGCTTTCTCTCCTTTTGCCCTAATCATTCATTTGTGCAAAATAATTAGGGTTTTGAGAATATTACCTCTCAAAATTCAGATCTCACATCTAAGAAAAACTCACACAAATTCTCTCAATATTGCAAGGCAATTAGAGAATTCATTTCTAGCATAAGGGCATAGTCTCAGACGGTCTTGGGTGTATCGATTAGGAGGAATCTACTTTGATTTCTGTTCTTAGGCCGCATCTCAAAGGACCCGAGGTTATTTCTAATGCTTTATCGTTTTTCTCATGTTTTTCGTTTTATGACAATAATCACATATAAAATTTGCGTTATAGTCCTAATTTTATAGGGTATTATACGGATATTACCCCACAAGTGGTATCAGAGCGAGGCCACGTAAATTTTTCTATGTGTTTTTCATTAAACGATTTTGAATCGATAAATTTTTGCACAAAAATTGAAAACCGTGTGGCTGTTTTGGTCTCGGCAAAAATTTTTTTGTCACGGCTGGGTTGTTTTTTTTACACGGTTGTTGTTGTGCATTGGAAAACGTGCCATGTGACGATCTTTTTGTTTTCGATTTGTTCTTTGCATATTGTTCTTGTAATCGATATTCATTACAATATGTTAAGATCATGTCAATTGTAATTTTGTTTTAATCCGGATTATGTTCAAATTGCAATTGGGTTTTGTCAAATCGATTTGGTGTTGGATGTTGTTGCTCTCGGTTTGAGCAGCTGCAAAAAAAATTTTTTTTGCCCTTTTTGCTCGGTTTGAGCATCTTTCATAATAAAAAAAAAAAAAAAAATTAGGGTTGCTCTCGGCCAAGCCGTGAGAAGAAAGAAATTTTTTTTTGTTTTGTTCTTTTTGCTGCTCACGGCATTAGCAGCTAAAATAAAAAAAAAAAAAAAATTTTTTTCGGTTTTTGGCCATATCATTTGCATAATACGGATTTATGCATTCGCTTGATAGTGAAACGGTTCACCCACGTACAATTTAGTTACTTTAAAACGATTTAAAGTAACGGATTATCACGGATTAAAATTAACTTGACTAAAGCGGTTTTGTCACATAATTTTAATCATTAAAGGTGGTTTGGATAAATTTAACATAATTACGGAATTATGTCACGAATAAATTTAATTTAGTTGATGCATTTTATTTATCGTTATTTTGATTGTTTTGAATGCTTTTAATTACGTATTTATTTAATTTTACAAACGGTTGTAACTTAGTGTGGCCTTAGTAGAACGTGTTACCGTAATGATGGAACACGGTCTTGGTTGTATTTTGAGATCTCGTATCTCCCTTTTTATTTTTTTTGCAATTACAGTTTTTATTTAGAATGTAAATAGGTTTATATTTTGTAAATTTTAATTGTAATTTTGAGAAGACTAAAGATGGAGATCGGATGCTCACTCCCGCTGCATGGACAAAGATGGAACATCAAGACAAGCTTCTCGGGTCCAACGGTGGATTCCAAAGTTGTATCATGTTCTTTTTACTAGGATAGGCCAAACTAGGAATTTTTATTTACGTATTGCATTCATTTATTTATTTTATCGTAACGATAGATTGCATCATATTCCGCCTAAAACCAAACCACCTAATAATTGCATGAAAACTGACTCATATAGAGGTCACGCGTTAGTTTTGTATGACATTCTCATGTCACACGATCATTTTAAGCCATCACCTAAGTTAATTCATTCACGTAATGCTAGTTATTCGTTCACTTAAAATGAATTAAAACTAAGTTGATGGGATCTTCCTCGTATAAACAAAAATTGAGAACAGTCTTTATGGGTCAAACTCCAATGAATCCCTTCTTCGTCGGTAGGCATAATATGACCCCTTCTACGTCGGGTAAGTTGGAACTGATTGACTTATTTTATCTCAACACTATGGTCACTAAACGATCCCGTGATTATGGTGGACTATAGATAGGATTTACGGAAATCTATCGACCAAGAGTTCTTACGGAAGAACTAGCTAAACAGTTGGCTTATCAATTTACGGAAATTGAGTCTTGGGATCACTTGTATTATTCTTGAGGGAGATCAATTATGCAAGTTCAATGAGTCTACACGATTAAAATGAATTTTTAATAGACTTAAATCACCTCGATGAGTTGCTTATTTTGTTTTTGTTTTTCTTTCTTTTTGGCGTAGATCACGTTTTTAAACTGCTAATAACATAGTGGTGGCATCCTCGATGACCCAATGCCAAGTGCCACATTGGACCGTGAGTCCCGGCTTCGGATCTTCATGAATCAGATGAATCAGTCCACTAGACCGAAGAATGATGGATCAAACTTTGCGGAATGGGAGGCGGCATTACGGAATGCGCCACTGGCTGCGACGGAAGCTCAAATATCCGATCGAGCCCCTCCCGCCAGCCCCAGGCCCCACGGCTCGAGTTAACGAGGTCTCCACGTATAGCGACTTCGTCATGGAAGCGGGTGCGATTAAAAACGTACTCATTTTTGCAATGGAATCCAATTTGCATAAACGCTTCATAGCCCAAGGTGCAAACAAGATTTTCACCACGCTCACTAAGGAATTCTCGAAAGCACCGAGAATCGTGACCTATGAGCATACCACTCGCTTCTTTGATGCGAGACTCGAGAAGGGCCAACCGGTTAGCCCACACATTCTCAGCATGATTGAGAATGTCGAGAGACCGGAGGCGCTTGATTGTAAAATCAGCGAGAACATTGTGATTGACCGCATGCTTCATTCACTCCACGATGGTTTTGCGCTCTTTAGAGCCAATTACTATATGAATGATTTGAAGAAAAGTCCCCATGAATTGCACTCCCTTATCGCATGCACCGATAAGGACATGAATTTCAGTGGGAGCATGAAACAAGATGTTCTCGTTGTGACAAACAAGGGCAAGGGTAAGGGCAAAGCTCAAGCGAGACCTAGCAAGAGGCAAACCGAAGTTCAAGAAGTCGTGGTCGAGGTAAGAGTGGGCCTGGTGAGGCAAGTAACTCATCGGGCGCGACAAAGAGCAAGACCGAAAACATGGAATGCCATCATTGCCACAAGACTGGGCATTGGAGGCGTACATGTCCTGTTTATCATGAGGACATAAAAGCAGGTCGCGTTAAACATGTTGGTATGTCTTCTTCTTCTACTTTTATTCATATGATTGAGATTAACCACGCAAGTTACGGAACTTGGGTACTAGAGATCTTGGCTGTGGTTCTCATCCGTGTAATCATGTGCGGGGGCTCGAAACATCGAACCCCTCGTAAAGGGTGAGGTGGACCTGCGTGTTGGGAATGGAGCACGAGTGGCTGCCGTCTCATGGGGAACATATGTGATCCAGCTTCCTAGCGGATTTGAGTTATTTTTATATAACTGCTATTATATACCCAGTCTTTCTAAAAACATTATTTCAGTTTCTGCACTTGAAAAACTTGGTTTTTCATTTGTAATAAAGAATAATTCTTGCATTTTCTCATTACACGATATGATTTATGGCAAGGCAGACTCCATGAACGGAATTTATGTTTTAGATCAGACCACTGAAATATTACACGTAATGAATAAAAAGTTAAAGGTTGGTGACAAAGATCAAACGTATCTATGGCACTGCCGTATGGGACACATTAATGAGAAACGCGTAAAACAGCTCATAAAGAATGGAGCTATCTCGGCCTTTGATTTTCAATCATTTGGCAAGTGTGAATCATGTCTCATCGGTAAGATGACTCGAATTTCCTTCAAAGGTGTTGGAATGCGCGCTGCTGACCTATTAGGACTCATACATACAGATGTGTGTGGACCTATGTCAATCACCGCACGAGAAGGCTATAGGTATTTCATCACTTTCACGGACGATTTAAGTAGATATGGCTATGTCCACTTAATGAAGCATAAAAGTGAATCCTTTGAGAAATTCAAAGAGTACCGAGAATAGGGTACGAGAACCTCTTTGGGTAGAAAGATTAAAACATTACGTTCGGATCGTGGTGGCGAGTATCTTTCTCATGAGTTTGATCAACACCTTAAAGACTGTGGGATTGCCCTACGTTAACTCCACTGGAACACCTCGGTTGAATGGTGTGTTCGAACGGAGAAATCGAACACTACTTGATATGGTTCGATCCATGATGAGTCACACCGTGTTGCTTGACTCATTATGGGGTTATGCTCTTCGTCATTTGCTCTAATACTTAACCGAAGTCTGTCTAAAGTCTGTTGACAAGACTCCATATGAACTATGGAAGGGAACGGTCCCTAACTTGTCCTTTATACGGGTTTGGGGCTGCGAGGCTTATGTCAAGTGGAGACACGAGAATAAGCTCGGCCCGCAATCGGTCAAGACATACTTTATAGGTTATCCTAAAGGAACACTTGGTCATTACTTTTATTCGCCAACCGAACAACGTGTTTTTGTTGCGGCTAGTGCGACATTCTTAGAGAAGGAATTTCTCGAGAATGCAAAGAGTGATAGAACCTTCGACCTGTCGGAGATTCAAGAACCAAATACCGAGCAACCATTGGAGGAACCAATTCCTTCAATCCCGGCTGCATGATGAATATTCTGAGGAACCTAGGAGGTCGGGAAGAGTCTCTATTCCTCCGGACAGATACATTGGTATGGTCGAGGAACATGACATAGATGACATTCTACTCTTAACGAGTAGTGAACCCGCAACCTATAAAGGTGCCATGACTAGTTCTGACTCAAAGCTATGGCTTGAGGCCATGCAATCCGAGATGGACTCTATGTATGAGAACAACGTATGGGATCTTGTTGACTTACCTGCTAAGGTTCGTCCCCTTCAATGCAAATGGCTTTACAAGATAAAGCATTCTGTGGAAAGTCAACAAGATATCTATAAAGCACGACTAGTTGCTAAAGGTTTCACCCAAGTGCCAGGTTTGCACTACGATGAAATTTTTGCACCCGTAGTCATGTTGCGTTCCATTCGGATGATCTTAGCGATCGCCGCTTTTCATGACTATGAAATTTGGCAGATGGATGTGAAAACCGCCTTCTTAAACGGTTATTTGGAGGAAGAGTTGTACATGGTACAACCCGAAGGTTTCATCGATCCAGAACATCCTAAGAAAGTATGTAAGCTTAAGCGTTCCATTTATGGACTTAAGCAAGCATCTCGGAGTTGGAATCATCGCTTCGACCAAGTGATTAAAGAAAATGGATTTACTCGATCGGTCGAGGAACCATGTCTTTATATCAAGTCGAGTGGGAGCAAGATTGTCTTCCTAATATTTTATGTCGATGACATACTCCTGATTCGGAATGACATACCTCTCTTAACTTCGGTGAAAGTATGGTTGAAAAACCATTTCCAGATGAAAGATCTGGGTGAGGCACAAAGTCAGGCATCGTATCTATCGAGATAGATCACGACGGATGTTATCTCTCTGTCAGGAGTCTTACATAGACAAAATCCTAGAGAGATTCAGCATGACTAACTCCAAAAAGGGGTTTCTTCCTATGGCTCCAGGGGTGCACTTGAACAACTCTCAGGCACCAGAGACACCGGAAGAGAAAGAGTGCATGACACGGATTCCTTATGCCTCGGCTATAGGATCAATCATGTATGCCATGATATGCACACGTCCGGACGTGACATATGCATTGAGTATGACAAGTCGATTCCAACAGCATCCAGGTGAATCACATTGGATGGCTGTCAAGAACATTCTTAAGTACCTACGGAGGACTAAAGATTGGGCATTGACTTATGGAGGCGATCAAAAGCTATGCGCAACCGATTCGAGATGCTAGCTTCCAAACGGATCGAGATGACTCAAAATCTCAGTCTAGATTCGTTTTTACTCTTAATGGCGCTGCGGTCGGTGGAAGAGTTCCAAACAAAGTGTTACAAACAGATTCTACGGTCGAGTCCGAGTACTATGCCGCGTCGAAGGCTGCAAAGGAAGCGATATGGATGCGTCAATTCTTACAAGGACTATCTGTAGTGCCTAGTTCGAATGACCCGATCACCATCTATTGCGACAATAGAGGTGCCATCTTCCAAGCTAAGGAGCCAAAGTCTAGCAACAAGTCTAGACATGTACAACGGAAGGCTCATCTAATCCGAGATTACGTGGAGCAAAAGGAAGTAGTGATAGAAAAGATTGCTACAGATGATAATATAGCAGATCCTCTCACTAAACCATTACGACAAGATAAGCATGAAGGGCATGTAAATTCCATGGGAATTAAACGTGTTCCTAAGTTGTAGTACTCTTTTATGGATTAGATTCATTCTCTTATGTACTCTATACGACATCATCGTTTTGATATTTATATATTTTGTTTTTCATGTGGTTTTGTACGACAATTTTGAACACCACAAAGTGAACTGAACAAACATTATATTTTTGGTCCTTAATTGCCCACGTGAGCTGATAACTCAAGGTAATTATTTTGTGACATTGGTTGATGGTGGGTTCAACGAGCCATAAGTCAAAAGGTTGACTGACCAATCACAGAGGCGATTTATACGGATATCTCGTAGGACACAATTGTGACATCGACGTGGAATCCTAAATGTTTTATAACATTCGGTGCCCGGTCGTGGATAGGACCTCCATGGTGATCCTAAGAGTCGATTCTTTTGACTATCGACTGTCTCTTGAGACTAAGGCAGATTTTGGGTGACTTTGGTTTCTTTCTCACGGTCATCCGTAACAGGGGGCCAAGTAGATTTTTTCTCGGGTCATTTCATGCTTTGTGCTTAGTTCGGAAGAAGTCGAGTTGAAGGAAATATTCAGCCTTTATCAGGTACTCGATATTTCTCGGGGCCACTCGAGGAGTCAGAATCGAAATGCATGGCCATGCTCGAATACGAATTCGTTTTATCGGTTGAGTTACTCTCTAGTCGGGGAAACCACTCTTGATACAGATCGATTGTAAAATACGACCTTTGCGGATCCGGATCTGCAAATTGTTTTACATTGAGTGGGAGAAATTTTAAATGAATATGACAATCGGTTATCGCACATACACTTGTACGGACAAGTGGGAGTTTGTTGATTTGTGTCCTCCGGATAGTGCGGATAACGTCATTGCACATACACTTGTACGGACAAGTGGGAGCTTGTTGGGACCGGTGTCCTTTACGATTAGTGCAAGGACTTATAAATCTCTAAAAGGATCAAAGGGTATACTTTTGTATTATAATCAGTTGGTCCACGTTTATCAATAACGGTTGGCTTGCTAGATAAGTTTGACGTTATTGTCATACAGATGGCGGTGATCAACTGGTCCCTAAAAGTCACACCTATAGGATACGTTTGAGAGATAAGACGGTATGAAAATACAGTCATGTTGATGCCAGAAAATTGACTAAGCAGTTAGTCCGAGTTATTTGACTAGTAATTAGTCAAAATGCGATGTTGAGATATTTTATTTAATACGAATTAAATAATAATGGCTAAGGCGAATTAAACAGTTAATTCGTAAATTAAATATAAACGGTTATATTTAATTAATGTATATTGAATTAATTATACAATATTGTCTTTGTCGGACATGTATTAATATGTCGGCTAATCCTTGTTGCTAGACGATATATTAATAACCGATAACCGATGGCGATTTATAATAAAACCGTGTCATATACATTTAGCATTTTACGAACCGGACCACGAGTTAAAAATAAGAGAAAGTGGAAAGCCCACTCTCCCCTATTGAGGCTCACGGCCGAACCAAGCAACAAAAGGAGAGCTTTCTCTCCTTTTGCCCTAATCATTCATTTGTGCAAAATAATTAGGGTTTTGAGAATATTACCTCTCAAAATTCAGATCTCACATCTAAGAAAAACTCACACAAATTCTCTCAATATTGCAAGGCAATTAGAGAATTCATTTCTAGCATAAGGGCATAGTCTCAGACGGTCTTGGTTGTATCGATTAGGAGGAAATCTACTTTGATTTCTGTTCTTAGGCCGCATCTCAAAGGACCCGAGGTTATTTCTAATGCTTTATCGTTTTTCTCATGTTTTTCGTTTTATGACAATAATCACATATAAAATTTGCGTTATAGTCCTAATTTTATAGGGTATTATACGGATATTACCCCACAGTTTTAAAGGTAACCGCTGAGCCAGATACTTATTTGTTGTGCCTCGGACATGTTTTAAAGGTAACCTCTGAGTCGGACACTTATTTGTTGCATTTGGCCATGTTTTAAAGGTAACCGCTGAGCCAGATACTTGTTTGTTGTGCCTCGGACATGTTTTAAAGGTAACCTCTGAGTTGGGCACTTGTTTGTTGTATTTGGCCATGTTTTAAAGCTAACCGCTGAGCCAGATACATGTTTGTTGTACCTCGGATATGTTTTAAAGGTAACCTCTGAGTCGGGTACTTGTTTGTAGTATTTGGACATGTTTTAAAGGTAACCGCTGAGCCAGATACTTTATGTGTTGTGCCTCGGACATGTTTTAAAGGTAACCTCTCAGTCGGGCACTTGTTTGTAGTATTTGGACTTGTTTTAAAAGTAACCGCTGAGCCAGATACTTTAGAGGTCGTGCCTTGGACATGTTTTAAAGGTAACCGCTGAGCCAAGGTACTTAAGGACTTGTGTCTTGGACATGCTTTAAAGGTAGCCTCTGAGCCGGATGCTTTGCTTATTATGTGATGTTAGTAGTCCCATTTCATGTATTGTATGTTGTTTGGTTTTCAATTTGGATGTATCATATGCGTTATCTGTGAATGACTACGCATGTTTTGAATGTTAGTCTTATGTCTGAGTGCTTTCATCAAATAGTTATATTCATGATGATCTAATATGTTCTTGTTTATCCGTGTTTCGACATTTTCTGGCTGGGAGAACCTTGAGTTACACTGACTGTGGCGTTCATGTTTACATGAATGACAGGTTGTGAAGATGCTACGTGGGGAGGACGTGTGGGCTAGCGAGAACTAAACCCTTGGACCTTAGTTTGCTAGTTTAGAAACCCTTTATTTGTTTATTCGTGGGATATCTTTTCCCCGCCTTCTAGACTTGGGTTGTAATAACCTAAGTTTGTCTATTGTAGTACTTGTTTCATTTTATTTATGGCACCCGCGCGTTAATCTTTAACTAGTAGTAAAAAGTTTTAAAAATATCATAAATTTCCGCTTTAATTTATTTGTTATATTTCCCGCTTTATCGCGGGGTGTCACACATGAGCTTTTGACTAGCTGCGACATAGGTTGTGTTGAGGTTGGTTAATGTCCTTTGAGAACGTTCAACTTTGTTGTTTGACTTGAGACATCCAGGAGGATTGTCTTGACTGAGAGGTGCAATTATGATTTTTCCAGCTTCAATCATATCTTGAATGGCATGCTTGAGTTTGAAACAGGTTTCGGTGTCATGGCCCTTGCCTTGATGATATTGGCAATAGTCATTACCATCCCAGAATCGGGCTCTTTTGTGTTCGGGTTTGTCTGGAGTCGGACCAATGGGTTGGAGCATTCCTTCTGAAGCAAGTATCTCCAGAGCGGTGCCATATGTTATTCCCAGATCTGTGAATACCTTTTGGTTTTTTCCCATGGTTCCCACATTGGTGTTTTTTGGGATGTTTTTGTGAGTTTTGTTTTTGGTAATCCTGGGCGAAAACAGGATTTGGTCATTGTCAATGGGAAGTTTTTGGGATGTTGCTTGACATTTTGAAGGGG
Source organism: Silene latifolia (assembly GCF_048544455.1). NCBI lineage: Eukaryota > Viridiplantae > Streptophyta > Magnoliopsida > Caryophyllales > Caryophyllaceae > Silene > Silene latifolia. The sequence goes on along the minus strand of NC_133527.1, from coordinate 113,304,949 downwards.
GTTTTGGTGAGGTGATTTCATGTTATTTGTTGATGGGTTCTTGGGTGTGGGAACCATCAGACGGTTCCTCATTTTCAGCATTTGTTGGTTGGTGAACTAAGGGTTGGTTTCCTTAATGGTCAGGTTCATTTTCGGTACTACCAAACCTCTTCTCCAAATTAGCCATCCGGGTGTTCAAGTCATCGATAACAACTTGCAACTTTGAGAATATGTTGTTGATGGAGACGGAGAGCATCATTATAGCGCTTTGTATGCCATCCTCATCAATTGCATGAAGTTTCTCATCGTCGGGAGATATGAGGTGAGAGCAGTCTAGGAAAGATTCCTGACTGTGCTCAATAGGGTTTTCAGAATGGTTGTTTTTGTTGTTTGTTGAGGGCGATTGTGGTAATTCACCCTTTTCGATCATATCAAAGATGGCGCCTTTTAAGGGGAGACACATTTCAGTGTCATGTCCGCGACCTTGGTGATATTGACAAAACAGTTTTCCATCCCATCTATGTCCTCGCTTGTTTGGTAGAGGGTCCGGAGTTGGACCAATGGGTTTGAGCTTTCCTTTGGAGATTAGCCTTTCCAAGGCTGTGGCATAAGGCCTACCCAAATCAGGGAAGGACCTATGAGGTCGTCTGGTTTTGGTTGGTGGAGCACCTAAGGAATTGGCTTCAGTGGTTTTGGTAGCTTTCCAACTAGGGTTGGTTTCGTCGTTGGCAAGTAGCTGGCTTTCAAGGAGCTTAACCCTTTGCTTAATATCAGAAGTGGGAAAATTCCCAGTTATAATTTTGCCCTCAACTTGGGAGAGACGAGTGCTCAAGTTTTCCATGGTAGTCAGGAGTCGAAGGACCATGTTGTTGGTTTCGGCAGAAGTCATGACGGATGCAGATTGATCAGCTTCTTGAGTTTCTTGTTGGCGATCGATGAAACTAAAGGGATTCCTAATGACATAACGATAGGCGTTATAACTTGTCTTGGCAAGGTATTGCACAAACAAAGGCAAGTGCGACACATATGTAGAAAAGGTAGTTATGTCGTGAAGACGCGACGGTGTGACTAGGTTATGAGTTCATTAAAGATCGTGAATGACCTCTTGTGTCTGAACTCTGGGTGCGTAACTTTGAACTTAGACTCGAGTGTCAATGTTGGCATAGTGATGCCTAGACAATCAACTTTTGACTCAGTTTGGATGTGTGTTACTGGCATGATGTCGTTGGACACGACATGTACTCAACTTGACCTTTGACCCGTAATGTAGTGGAAATGCAGGTTTAAAACCCAACAGGTTTCGACTCTGCTAACGCCATTGGAGATGTCTCGACAATTAGGCGGCACGACCTATACCAGAAGGTAGGTACTGACTTTGGCAGAAACTTGACGTTATCTAGTCGATTTGACTTGAAATCGACTGGACTCTAGTCTACTCGAGGCTGAATCAGAAAGGTGGATTGAAGTTTTCGAAAATAGAAATTTTCAAAACGATTCATTTGTCATTTTATGGACGGTTCCGAAGAGTAGGGATCTTCAAAAGGTCGGCCAGTTGAAATGGTTATCTTAGGTTTGTTTTCAAAAGACGGTTTGAGTTGAAATTGCGGCGGCTCGGAAAACAAAGTGTTGTTTCCGAAGACGGTTTTTTTAAATTCAAAATCGTGCGTTTCAAAAATCGAGAATTGATAAATTTGGAATCGTCATAACAATGGCCATGAAAAAGGTTAAATTTGTTTTCGAAGGATTTAAAATTGGGTTGAAAATTTGAAAACGGTTAAATTTGTTTTCAAGGATTGAGTTTTGATTAGAAATCTGAAAACGGTTAAATTGGTTTTCAAAGATTTGATTTTGAATTTGAAATTTGAAAACGGTTAAATTTGTTTTCAAATGATTTGAAATTGGATTCGAAATTTGAAAACGGTTAAATTTGTTTTCAAATGGTTTGAAATTGGATTTGAAATCTGAAAACGGTTAAATTGGTTTACAAAGATTTGATTTTGGATTGAAATTTGAAAACGGTTAAATTTGTTTTCAAAGATTTGATTTTGAATTTGGAATCTGAAAACGGTTAAATTTGTTTTCAAATGATTTTATTTTGAATTGAAATTTAAAAACGGTTAAAATTGTTTTCAATGATTTGAATATGGAAATTATGAGGATTAAATTCGTCATTAGGAAGGGTTAGAAAACCGTTTTAACCTTTGAAAGACGGTATACAAATCGAAAATTGTGAGAATTGAAATCGTCATCACGACGGCTTAAAAAAGCCAAATTTGATTTCGAAAACAAGATTTGAAATTTGGAAAGTTGCATGGGTTGAAATTCTCATTACGACGCTTTGAAAACGTTTTTGTTTGAAAACTGGTTCCGAACTTTGGAAATTCGAGGGCAGAATTCGTCATTACGACGGCGTAAAAGGGCGCTTTGAGAATGTAACGGTCAGCGAGGGACCAAGGATTGAAATGGCCATTATGAGGAAGTAAAAGGGTATTTTGAAATGGTTTGTGAAAACCGAGTTTGAAATCGTCATTACAACGGCATGAAAAGGTGTAATTGAAATGGTTATAAAACTAGGGTTTCGAAATGGCCATTATAACGGCATGAAAAGGTGCTTTGAAACGGTTATAAAAACCAGGTTTTGAAATGGTCATTATAACGGCGCAAAAAGGTGCTTTTGAAATAGCTATAAAACCGGATTCGAAAATCGTCATTACGACGGCATAAAAAGGTGTTCAACGGTCGACGAAAGACCGAGGTTTGAAATGGCCATTATAACAGCGTTAAATGTGTTTTTGAAACGGTTGTAGAAAACCGGTTTTGAAATTCGTCATTACGACAGCCTAGGAAGGCGTGTTGAAATGGTTGTAGAAAACCGGGTTTGAAAATCGTCATTACGACGGCCTAGAAAGGTGTGTTGAAATGGTTGTAGAAAACTGGGTTTGAAAATCGTCATTACGACAGCCTAGAAAGGCGTGTTGTTTGAAATGCAACGGTCGGCGAAAGACCGAGGTTTGAAACGGCCATTATAACGGCACAAAAAAAGTGTTCTTGAAAGTTTGAAATGACACGAAAGGACTTATGATCACATAACACATAAGCACTTGCAGTTCATTATAATATGCATAATGCTGACACGGGTTTTGGCTTAAAAGGTTGGGTTACACACCAAGCAATAAAACATCGATTTTCGAGAGGGATACCAATCCAAACAAAATGTGTAAGGAGGGTGCCCTAGCCTCGTGCTCGAAGGTGATGAAAGCTCTTTGACGAAACAGAAATATGTAACGTCAATGGTATGCTTGACACAATTGGGATTCGAAACGCGGGGATGAAAAAACTCACGCCGACGGGACGAGCCAATTGGTCGATAAAGGTTAGGTTATGGGCCCGGACAAAGAACCCGACCGTGACCATAATATCAATAAATGCACTTTAACCACGACTTCGTTCGAGTTTCACCTCTAAGGATCACAAAGACACAAGTGTCCTAGTTTTCCCCAGCGGAGTCGCCAAATCTGGGGACATGGGCCACAGGCCGGTCTGTGGATTTGGGGGCCACCTACCGATCCATAGTCACGGGCCACCTGCACGCCAAGCCAATCTGTGGACATTCAGCGGTCTTTTGAAGGCCACTCTCGGCGGCGTAAAAATGCTTTCGACCGGATCATTTTAGATCGGTCGGTTTCGTCTCGGCAAAGGTCTCGAAACGATGTTGGAGATGTTCGGATTCGCCACCAAGCATTTTTGGGATGCTTGGAACCCGTTCAAAATCCACTTTATACCTCGGTCAAACAAAGTACAAAGCAGGGTTTCACATAGATACTAAAGATAAGGACTCGTACCCCTTTTAGCATTCTATGCCTAAAATGACTCTAGTACGCCCTGGATAAGGCCATACACTATCCAAAGGTTCTGAGTAAGGGGTGAGGGTATGTATTGGGAAGTCCTTTAATCGGACACCCAATCCTGCCCGCGTTAGCGGCCTCTACTGATCGATCGTGGTTGTTTAAGAGCAAGAGTTGATAAAACGGTGTAAATGCATGAATGCACATCCAAAAGTTTTAACCTAACATGTGAATATTTCCTAAATCGGTTGTTTAGGCATGTACCAAGAAATTGGTGTCAAAGTTCGATTTAGATAGATTTGCATGTGAAACGAAAATTAAACATCCATTTACCAAAATCGGATTATGGTGCTTAACACGATTCATTTATTTAAAAAATGTGTTTAAAAGACAAAGTATGAAATGCAAACTCGTCAATCTGATCCGTCACGTATGCGGATAAACTGTAACCGGGATCGTCCTAGACAAGTGCTAAAAACGAGGCAGAACAGTGCCAGGCAGCCCCATTGGGGCGCGAGCCTATTGGCGAGGGGAAGGGCTCTGCCAGGTTTTTAGACAAGAAAGCAGACGGCCTCTTGGGGCGCGAGCAATGAGCCGACCCAAGGGGGCGTCTCCTAGTTCTTGAAAAGGTTATTTAAAACCGTATTTATGATGAAAGATTTGCAAATGTTATTTGCATGACTCGGAATAATTACTAATGTGTTAGTAACATTCGTTGTCGGATTTGCATGTTTGAAAAGCATAGTTTACAAACAAAAATGTAAAATATTTGATTTGAACTAATCATGTTAAGTTCATTTCTTTGTAATTAGTCAAGTTAATCATCGTACTCGAATTAAACCGACATGGTATAAAGAACCAAGGATGATTATGAATTATGACTAATATATTTACAAATGTAAACAAGTGAGAAAAATGGTAAATAAAATGAAAGGGGTTTAAAATACCCTTTAATTTGTAATTAACCAATAATATCATCGAGTCACGGAATAAACCGTCATGGTATAAAGAACCAAGGATGATTTTTGTAATGGTCAAAATATGTTTATCATAAAAATGATTTGAAATGGTAAAAACCGTAAAAGGAAAGAAGTAAAAATAAAAGAAACTGTTAAGGGAAAGACGAACTCAAACACATTTGAGTCTGACCTGGACACCCACAAGAGGCGCGAGCCTCTTTGCATGGCAAAGGGCTTCTGTCTCAGGCCAAAACTCGGTTTTGGCTCGTCTAACCTATTTTTGAATCGTGTTATGCATTGTTCATGCATATAAACTCTTAAAAACAGTAAAGACATGAAATAAATGAGATATTTACACCCTCAAACTTACGTGTATTGATGTTTGCGACGTAGACGACTTTAGAGACGGTTTTCTCGTTGTGACTACTCGCTATCAAAGAAGTTTAAAAGAGTGCCTTAAAAAAGGATTTTGTTTTGAAAATGAGTTGAAAATATGTTGTTGAAAAAACATGTTGATTAATGTTGAGTTGGTCGAATGGGTCGGTCGAATGCACGGCGATGGTACCAAACAAAATGTGTAAGGCTTGTGTTTACGATCGGTAGGTCGTAAGCACGTGTCGATTTTGTGACTTAGGAAGTCGGGTCTAATAGTTTAAGGGAGAAGGAGGGGGCAGACTCTCGCGTGAGGATTATGGTGTGTGATGGTAGGTATTTATAGAGAAATGTGGGATGGTAGGTCGATTGTGTTTTCCTGGAGGCTAAGGAGACACCCCAAAGAGGCGCGAGCTATCTTGTGATGGAAATGGGTGTATTGTCCTTTTGAATTTGGACGTGGCCAATTCTCCATCCATTGTTTGGTTTGTGGTATTGAAATGAGATGTCGTGTAAAAATATGGGCATCTAATAAGATGATTTTGGTGTTACTTGGGGTAGGTAATTCGTGTCTTTGACTCGGGTTTGACCCGTGTAAGTCGGGATTTGAATTTCGAGTCGGTTTTTGGCTCGGTGTCGGTTTTGACTCTAATTAGGGTCATTTTAATGGAAATGACATGATAAAGACATTCATGGCATTATTTTTAACATTCGAGATTTGGGTTGACTCGGGTTGACTCAGGTTGACTCGGGTTGCGGGTTTCTGAGTCGGTTTTGGGTCCGAAGTCGGTTTTAACTCTAAATAGTGTTATTTTAATGCAAATGAAGTTAGAGAACTTTTGAAATCATTTTTCATATTCGAGTAGTGCATTAAACCATCTCATATATAGCCAATCCACGCATGCATATCGATAACACGTTACAGTCCGATCATCATCGGGTGGCTTTTGGAAGGTGCAGATACTGGGTATCTACACATACTATAAAATTGCCATAATTACTTCATTTTCCTTTGCGACATTACTCTTCCCCTCTTAAAAGGAACTTCGTCCCCGAAGTTCACCATCAAAACAACTTTACTATTACATAAGTCGGTAAATTACTATCCCATATTGACATTACGAACGAACCATATTAAACATTTTGACTCATGTCAATCACGATACTTCCTTGACATTACATAAATATGACTCATATATATATGAAACTATCAGCATAGTCAACCACACAACGAGACATCCTATCATCAACTATCAGCGATGTCATCAATTACTTTCTTATACGACCATACAAATTATGCAACAAGGGTTATAACCATTATACACTACAATACCTGAGACAACCTGATTTAGCATACGAAATTATATAAACATCATCGAAATTGTAAAAATCATACATATATGCACAACTGTATAACCACTTCTGAGACGGAATAATGATATAACATTCCCACAACAAGAAACATTATAACAAGAACAATCAACTTGAAAATTTAAACGAGTGTTAAAACGAAATAAACCATCGTACAGAGTTACTCGATTGAGTTCCTGAGGCACTCGATCGAGCTGGCCTTACTTGATCGAGTTCATCAGTTACTCGATCGAGTCAGCCAAGATCAGAATGCATCCCCAAATTCACCCCTGTAGTTACTCGATCGAGTGAAGGGCACTCGATCGAGTAGCCACAGGTCATTATCCCCCCAATTCACCACTTTGTAAGTCCAAGGCAACATATACATGAGTCATAAACGTATTCCCGACACCAACATCCTACATAAAAAGTCTGAAAAGCATCTAAATACGACCTTATAGCCAAAGTACAAACCAAGGTCTAACAAATGTACCAACTGAAACAAGTACTAACAACTACAAATCCATGCAAGAAAGATAGAAATAGAAGGAGAATATTCACTTCAAGGTCTGCTCATCCATCATCTCATCTCCACCACTGCCTTAGGACGTGCCCGCTCCAGCTGTACCCTCCTCCATGATGCCACCAGTGCCAGAATCGGCTCCTACTCGCCATGGTGCCAAGCAACCGTAGGGGTAACTCGTAGGCTCTCCCCAAGTAGACCGCTCCACGCCAAAGGAATGGAAAACCCCGCTGTCATCTCCAACACCTCTCCACCACACCGCCTGAGCCGTCTCGGTCCCGATGCCCTAAACACAAGCCATCTCATGGAGGTTCCAGAGTGTCAAGGTAGCAGACACTCTCTCCGTAAGCTCACTAACTCTCATCTCAGGACTGAAGAAGGAAGGATAGGTGAAAAACTAAGGCTGTGGAGGCACATGCTGCTCTGGCTGGGTCTCAGCCATCCTCTCCCTCACCCGTCGCGGTCCTCTCCCCACTCTAGGCTGCCTATCCTCGGGTCTAACATGATCCCTCTTCGTCAGGTTAGGCATCACCTCCAATATATCGGCATCAATGAGGTAAAACTGCCTAGCAGGGGCCTCCTCATCAGCATCCGAGTCCCCTGCCACCATTGCCGCCGGTAAAGGATCGATCACGGGAAGGTGCTCGGGGTCAGGTACCTTCATCCAACTCATCCCCCAAACTCTCCAGGCTAGGCCACCACCCTCAAAAGTCCCCAACCATTTCGGGTCGAGAAAGTACTCACTGTCCAAGGTAAGAACCGTCGGAGTCAAAGGTGTATAGGCTGAGGAAGCCTCAAAGGTGGACAAACTCTCCGCCAACCTTATGGCGATGGCACCACAACTCAAGAAACGGGTGTCAGATGAGGCCATCAAATCTAAGCTAGCACATACTATGGCCGGGGCACTGAAAGAGACTCTCGGGGCTCGGGTGGGGTTAAGGTACGCGGCAAGCAATATCACCTCATGTGAGTTAAGCTCACTCACATCTCTCCGCTTTTTGAGTAAACAGGTCAAAGCACGAAGAAAGATCTTCAAAGTTATTTGTTCCACATCATTGATCAACATGTTACTAGTGGTAGGGGCATTCTTACCAGTAAAGAAAGGCATGAAAATACTAGTTCCACACTCAATCGAGATGTCCCTAAGGGCTCCCTTATCTGGTCGGGCAAGGCCAAGATGGGTGGCAAACGTATCCATGGTCAACAGAAAGTTAGTGTTCATGAGACGGAATTGGACGGTCTTTTCCACAGCATCATAAAGGAAAGAACTCATAAACTCCAAGGTCAGAAAAGCATAGGAGTGTTTCCTAAGACGATACAACCCGGTCATACCTAAAGTCTCAAAGATGTGCCTCACATCAGTCTCAACCCCTAGGTCCGTTAAGATGGTGGTATCAATACAGCGGGTAGGTCTCAGACGCCATTTCTGTAACTCGATAAACGCATCTCTTTGCTTAAAATTAGCAAAGACGATGGTAGGGTACTCCGGCACAGGTGGGACCGTAGGTCCCCCACTCCCCTCACCAACATCAGGCTCATAAGCTGGTCGGTCCGCTTTGAGCTTAGATTTCGGGTACTTGTCGTTAGGAGTACCTAGACCAAAACAATATTTATAACTTCACAAACAACTCTACTACTAGTAAAGAGGCAAGTAAAGGTCGGATCCCAAGGGACGGGTATTGATGTAGGATTTTCGATTGCAAGTAGTGGTGTCTAGGGGTGTCACAATTTGGGTTGAGATAAGAAGATCACTAAACTAAATAACAATAAAAGTAAACAAGCAAGATGACTAAAATGAGGTGTAAACAATTGATTAAAAGCACTAGGGTGTCATGGGTTCATAGGGGATTCATGGGAATTGATCATATAAACATATTCTCAAATTATAAGCAAGCAATTATTGTTGTGATAGGATCGAGTTGGTTTATATCTTACAATCCTAGGAAGGTTTGGGTCCCGGAGCCGAATCGATTAGATTGTACAACACCTACAAGTCGACTTAATCCTCTCTGCTCAACTATATGCATGGTCTAATGAGACTCGAGTTAGTTTATGTCTTACAAGTCTCATTGAAAAGGTAAGTGATGGGTAAAAAAATGCAAAGATTCATAGGCTCGCATTTCATCAAACATAACATGTGCATAAGTTGAGATCACAACAAGAAAGCAAATAAATTATGTGAACATATTAGATTAAGCATGAATCACCCCCCATGTCGGTTTCCCCTAATTCCCCATTAACCCTAGTTAAGGAAACTACTCACTCATTATCAAGTTTGACATGTTAACAAGGTTGTTAATCATATTAACAAAGCAAAACATGATGAATAAATGAAGATGATTAACAATAATTAAAAAGGGATTAAGAGAATTATACCTAATGATGATTCCAAAATAATAATGCAAAGAATAATAGAATTACTTGATGATTGATGGAAGGTTGTCAATCTCCCAATAAACCCAAATAATCTTCAATTACCCAAAATAAAAGATGAACAATAAAGAAATTAAGGAAATGAGATTTTTATTAATACTTGATTAGAAGTTGATTACAAGATTAAAGAGAGATTAGAATAATATAAACTACACTAAAGATTGATAAGAAGAGCATGATAATCTAATTAGACTAATGGGATATTTATAGTGGGGATTAGGTGCACAAATTAGGGTTACTAAGGGCTTAAATGACGATTAAGTCCTTGAGGAATCGCTCCTCTCAAGAAAAGATGCGGGTCTCCTTTTAGCTAATCTTTCAAAAATATGCGCGTCTCGAATGAAGAAAGAAGGGAGCGTGTTTCTCTAGAGGACAATCCGAGCGTCGAAAAGGTCGGGACGAGCGAATTGTGAGGGTGTTGGACGAGTGGCCTGGGGTGCTTCTGGACGGGCGTCCCGATAGGTGAGATGCTCGGACCTTGGTTCAGCTTGCCATTTCTTCTTTTTCTTCTTATCTTCTTTTCTTCTTCCAACAATCCTCCGGGATTTTGTCGGGGATGCAAGGATCTTCTTCATCATTGCCCATCTACTACATTATGTACAAAGGCCTTCTAGTCTTGTCTTCTCTTTGATACTTGGTCATTAGATTCGATTAATTTAGCACTATTTTGCCATGAAAATGCATGGTTTGCACTCCTCTCCTACCAAGGAAACAAAACCTCAAAGAATATGCAAAACAAAGGACTAAAGATAGTAAATGACCCAAATATGCACTAAAAAGTATAGGAACGAGGCTAATTCATGGACTAAATATGCTCAAATATTTATCACATCAAATATCCCCAAACCGAACCTTTGCTCGTCCCGAGTAAAGAGGTGACAAAAATTCGGACCCTTATTTAAACTATCCTACTAACATATCCGATATGAGATAATTAGCGGGTCTCACTCCGCCCCTTCAACTCATAATAAGACAACCATGAGGTAGGATGCCTTCTTGCAAGGCAAGATGGGTCTTGCCAAAATGGCGACACATCCAATCATTAAAGCACACAAAATCAAGTAATGGATGCATCTACAAAAGGAATAGCCACTTTCCTCATCTAAGTGGCGGAAATTATCTAAAGGGGAAGCAATTCAAGGATACACACTCCTCCATAGATATGGTTTCTTCAAACTACTAAGCCTAGAAGGATACCAATAAATCACCTCCAAGTTGTGTCAAGCTAGGGTACCTTTGTCCTCAATTGTTGAATGCTTTCGTCAAGAATAGACTCCCTATGGTGTTAGAAACACTGGAGGATTGCGGAATTCCCCTTCTTGCCTAGACAAGAAGAAGGGTCGTCCCCTCTCTACCATGCACAAAAATGGATACGATGGATAAAGGGATCAATAGTATTTGAGTTTCATGTGGGAGTTTGCTTTTGTTGTTGTTTTTCCCCCCAATTTCTTGTGGCATTGACATTTGAGAACACTTTCTTTTTGCCATTTATTTTGATTTTTGGCATTTCAATACTTGACAACTTTCAACTTTTTGCATTTTCTTTTGTATATTTTTAAAGTCACCCCAATTAGTAACGAGGGTGCCTTATTTTTGAAGCATAGGAGTTTTCATTTTTTTTGTTACTCCTCTTTTATTTTGATGCATTTGCAAACTTTTTGGCTTTTCATTTCATTTCTTGAACTCAAATTTGAACAATTTTTGTGCCCATTCCCTTTGATGACAAAATGTATGGTAGAACATGGATGAATCATGGTTGCATGGTTTCAAGGGCACCTTGGAATAAACGGTAGCCAAGGAGTTATCACACCACAAGGTACTCTTGACTAGGCCTTAATCCATGGGTCAAAGGATACTAGCATGACACATCCTAGGGTGTTTTACAAGTATTCTAACAAGCAAAGTCTTAAGAAAAAAAAAGCATCTACTAGGGCCTATATACACTTATCAAGCTTCCCAAATAGACGGTTTCGCAAAAATTTTTCCTAAATGCAACTATATGTCATGATGCAACTAACATATATACATCCTAATGCATATGCATATGCTTCTACCAAATAATATGCCAAATAATCAAAATGCAAGTCCTAGATTCACATTGTTTATACCGCATCAATAAAAAAAAAGCCATATAGTAATTAACATAAAGAGGAAAAAGGAGATTGGAAAGATCATACCATGTGGTCTTCAATATCTGATCGGTTCGTTTCGTGTTCACAATTAAAGGTGTGGTCGTTGGGTCACGTCCGAATCAAAATACAATTTATAGCTTCACAAACAACTCTACAATTAGTAAAGAGGCAAGTAAAGGTCGGATCCCAAGAGACGGGAATTGAGATGAGATTTCTATTGAAACTAGTGGTGTCTTAGGGGTGTCACAATTTGGGTTGATGTAGAAGGTCACTAAACTAAAATAGCAATGGAAATAAACAAGCAAGATGAATTAAAAGGTTGTAAACAATTGATAAAAAGCACTAGGGTGTCATGGGATCATAGGGGAATCATGGGAATTGATCATACAAACATGTTCTCAAATTATAAGCAAGCAATTATTGTTGTGATGGATTGAGTTGGGTTATATCTTACAATCCTAGGAAAGTTTGGGTCCCGGAGCCGAATCGATTAGATTGTACAACACCTACAAGTCGACTTAATCTTCCCTACTCAACAACATGCATGGTCTAATGAGACTCGAGTTGGTTTATATCTTACAAGTCTCATTGAAAAGATAGGTGATGGGTAAAAAATGCAAGGATTCATAGGCTCGTATTTCATCAAACATAACGTGTACATGAGTTGAGATCAAAATAAGCAAGCAAATAAATCATGAAAGCATATTAATTTAAGCATGAATCTTTCCCCATGTTGGTTTCCCCTAATTACCCATTAACCCTAGCTAGGTGACTACTCACTCATTATCATGTTGATCATGCTAGCAAGGTTGTCAATCATACCAACAAAAGGAAACATGATGAATAAATGAAAGTAATTAGCAATAATTAAAAAGGGATTAAGAGAATTATACCTACTAATGATTCCAATAATAAAACAAAGATAAAAGAAGTACTCGATGCTTGATTGAGAGGTTGTCAATCTCCCAATAATAACCCAAATAATCTTCAATTACACAAAATAAAGGATGAACAAAAGAGAGATTAAGGAAATAAAACTTTTATTAGAACTTGATTAATTGTTGATTACAAAACTAAAGAGAGATTTGATTGGTATTAACTACTCTAAGAATTGATAAGAAGAACATACTCTTCTAATTAGACTAATGGGGTATTTATAGTGGAAATTAGGGGGATGCATTAGGGTTAACTAAGGGCTAAACTAGTAATTACACTTTTTAGATTGAGCAGGGAGGAGCCGGTATTTTTCGAAGGAAGGGCTTCTTTCTTTGTAGTTTGGAGAAGACGAAATTGTGTTGTACAGGAATCCGTGCATTTTGGAGTCGGGACGGGCGGATTCTGGCGGTGGAACACGGGCGGCTTCAGGGGAATCCGGGCGGATTGTGGTGGTGGCAAACACGAGCGTCTTGGGATGAAACCGCACGGATTGTGCATATGGAGGACGGCCGGATTGTAGACAATCCGCACGGATTGTTCCTCAGCAACATTTCTTCTACTTTTCTTCCCTTTTTTTCATAAATTCCTTGGGGACTCAAGGATCCTTTCTCAACATTGCTCATCTACTATAATATGTACAAAGGCCTTCTAATCTTGTCTCTTTTTGATGCTTGGTCATTGAATTCGATCAATTTAGTCTCGTTTTACCATGAAAATGCAAGATTTGCACTCCTTTCCTACCAAGGGATCAAAATCTCAAAGAATATGCAAAACAAAGAACTAAAGATAATAAATGACCCAAATATGCACTAAAAAGCATGGGAACAAGGCTAATTCGGGGGCTAAATATGCGCTAATTATGGTCACATCAAATATCCCCAAACCGAACCTTTGCTCGTCCCGAGTAAAGAGGTGACAAAGACTAGGACCATTATTTAAACTAACCTAATAACATAGTCGATATGAGACAACTAGAGGGTCTCACTCCGCCCCTTCAACTCACAACAAGACAACCATGAGGTAGGATGCCTTCTTGCAAGGCAAGGTGGGTCTTGCCAAAATGGCGACACATCCAAACATTAAGCACACAAAATCACATAATGGATGCATCTACAAAAAGAATAGCCACTTCCTCATCAAGTGGCGGAGGCACTAAAGACTAGTTCAACAAATTACTAAGGCTAAGAGGATGGCACTAAATCACCTCCAAATGGTGTTAAACTAGACTACTTTCGTCCTCAATTTCCAAATGCTTTCGTCAAGAGCGATCGGATGGTGGTGGAATGATGATCCCTATGATGCTAGTAGCATATGACATGACAAGTCTCGAATTCTCTACAAAAGTAAAGGTCATGGATCGTCCCAAGCTCGACAAAGTGGCTTGACAAAAAGGCTTTTTGGGAATGAAATGCTCAAATCTTTATACACAACGGGTGGATATGACTAGTATTCAAAATTTTCCTCATTTAACTTTCACATTTCAAAAATTTTAAGATGAGGGTTGTCCCTTCCGGGCTAGTGTCCTTTGCTTTCACCAATCGCTTATTAGGCAACCGGTTAACCTCTAGACAATAGCTTTTCGGGGTGATAGTCACTCTGTCTCTGGGCGGCCGAATTCACAACCGTGTGGGGGCCCAATTTAATGGATCCCGCTCCAAAGCACATCGAAGTGGTACGCCTCCATCAAGACAATTTAATTTCTCAACATTCAACAATTCATAACATTTGAGGTTTCCTTGGCATTAAATTACTTCCACTTGACAAAATTCTTTGAAATGAGCACTTCAAACTTATTGATAGAAAAGTATTTTTGGGTTGCCTTACCACAAGGTCAATCAAGGTCACCTAGACAAGTTAACCAAGTCCACATCGCATCACGGGGTTGGATAGGTGACTCACATGCAAACCCTTAACTAGGCTTTGGGTCATGGGTCAAAAGACACTAGTATGACACTATCTAGGGTGTTTTACAACCATTCTAGTAGGCAAAGTCTTAAGTTGAAAAAGTATTTGTAATGGCTTAGTTGCTCTTGTCAAAGTTCCTAATTAGGCATTTTTCAAAACTTTTATCTAAATGCAACTACATGCTATGATGCAACTAATATAAACATCCTAATGCAAGTGATTATATCAACTAATATGACATATAAACTAAATGCAAGTCCTAAGTTCACATTGTTATACCGCATCAAACAAAATAAAGCCACATAGTCATAAACATAAAGAGGAAAAAGAAGATTGGAAAGATCATACCATGCGGTCTTCAATGATCCTCATGTCTCGGATGTGGCGTAGTCAATCAATGTGAATAAGGATAGAACAAATACAATATATACAATAATATATACAAGACTACACTACAAAAGGAAATAAACATCTTTTTGGGTTTTTCAATTTTTCAAATTTTTATGGAATTTCGAAATTTTTCAATTTTTTTGGATTTTTGAATAAGAGTTAAGTTAGAATTCCCCATCCCCACACTAATATGGGTATTGTCCTCAATCGCAAAAATGATGGGAAATTATGCAAAGATGATGCATGATTTCTACACTAAATGCAATCTACACTAGTCTACACTACATGATGCATGGTTTTTGATTATGACGGAGAGGATAATTTAGATTACCTCCCGTTGTGTATGCATTAACTTCCCCAAACCAAGTTAGACACTATTGCTAATGTCCTAGGATGGGTGTAGTTCATGCACACACTATGCAATGCATGAAACTAATTTGTCATTTTGGATTTTGAAAGTGGGAACAATAAAATGAGAACACCTCAAAAAGTACCGAGGTGTGAGTCCTCCATGGTGCTAGGACTACTCTAACAATGATCAAGAAAAATAATTAAAAACAAAGAGAGAAATAGACAAACCTTGAGAGGGTAGGAGCCTCCAAAGCTTGCTAATCTTCCATCATATCATCACTACCATCACTTTCCTCATTAGAAGTGGTCTCATTGCCACTTCCCTCTTCATTTGCTTCTTCACCTTCTTCTTCACCTTGCTCATCATCTTGCTCATCATCCTCCTCTCCTTCTTCACTTGCTTCCTCATCAATGTTATCATCAACTTCTTCATTACCAACAACCTCATTATCACCCGGAACAACCCTAGATGCACTCGGAAATAGGACTTCTCTATCCGCCCAAGTAGGCAAAGGACATGATGGGTCAAGTAGTCCTTGCCTAGCTAAGTGTAGGAGGGGTGGATATTGAGCCATGTAAGCATTTTTCCGATCCTCAAAGGCTTGCTTGTGCATTGCTTGCATGAGAAGAGTCAAATAATCATTTCTTGCTTCAACAACTTCCGGCTTGAACTCTTGGTACTCAAAAGGGTAAGGTGGTGTGACAATGGAAGAGGAGGGTATTTCAAGTTCACCCTTTTGTTGTTGGATAATATACTCGGCCTCTTTTGAAAGGGGAAGTAGATAATTGGTCCGGTGGACGCTTAGACGACAAATCTTTGAAGGCAAAGTAAACGATCTAGCCTCACTAGTGAGCCATCCATACTTGTTGTCAAGAGGGTTATGGGCAACCCACTTGTACTTGTGTATCATAGTATGCATATCAACAAGATGACCACCCTCTTTCGCCTCATACTTGTTATCTTTGTTGAAGTTAGGATCAAAGTATTTAGCTAGGATAGTGACTAGGCCGCCATTCACAATAACGGTAGTGCCTTTCTTCCCACAATCAATGTTGAGCCATCTATCTACCAAAAGCCTTAGAGAGTTGAAAGGCTTGGTGTGTACTCTTCCAATGTTCAAAGCCGACTCAAGAAGAACAAAGTCAAGTTTGGTGAAATGGTTGGTATCTTTCCTTGCAATAATGGTGTTTCCTATGACCTTGTGCCATACTCTTATGCCCGGATGGTGGACTAAAAGAGCACGACTCGCATGAAAATCCTCAAATTTTTTTCCGGAAATTGCCTCCCAAAGAGGGCCGGGGTCATACTTTCCAACATTCTTAAAATAACTCGGTTCATCACTAAGACCCAAAGCTTCACCCAATTCCCTAAAGGAAATGCGTCTACTAACATTAGCTAGACGAAACTCGAGGTTCTCCCTAGTCTCAATTTTGTCGACTTTCAAAGAACTCAAAAATTCCAAGGTAAGGGAGGGGTATGTCAATTCTTTTGATTCAAACAATTTCTCCAACCCCATGGCTTTGAAAAAGGCTCTAGTTTGCTCAAGGACACCCAACTTATCTAAGGTATATTCACAAATAAACTTGGTGGATTGAAATGATTTTCTAGCAAACACGGCAAAAGTGTCTCTATGGGTTTTGGAAATAAAAGTTACCTCCGGATAGTGCAAAAGTTGATCAATTTCCGGAGTAGTAGATATTGTTGCTCCCATAGAAGGTTGTTGTTGTTGTTGCACTTCCAAGTTTGGGTTTGCTACCACCATAGCCAATGCTTTCTTTGCTTGAAGAGCCTTTTGCCTTGATGAAAGTGTCTTTGCCTTTGGTACCTTTGCCTTTGTTGCCTTTGTTGCTCCCTTAGTCCTTGCCATTGATGAATTAACCAAGAAGGAGTGAAAAATCTTCAATTTCTAATGCACCCAAATCGATTTAAAGATGAAAGGCTTTGCCTTTATGAATTCGAAAATCGTCTCAAAGGTTGAAGATTTTGTGTTTGGTTTTGATTTTTATTGAAAAAGGAGTGATTGATTTGTTGTTAAAAGGATGTTTTGATTTGATTTTGGTGAATGTAGTTGAGGAA
Organism: Silene latifolia; assembly: GCF_048544455.1. Taxonomy (NCBI): domain Eukaryota; kingdom Viridiplantae; phylum Streptophyta; class Magnoliopsida; order Caryophyllales; family Caryophyllaceae; genus Silene; species Silene latifolia. The sequence goes on along the minus strand of NC_133527.1, from coordinate 113,287,697 downwards.
TTTTTTTTTTGTGATGGAGAGGATGAGGGTTTTGATGTTTTTGAGTAGTGTTATGAATGAAGGAATGAAGAAATGAAGGTGGGAGGGGTTTTATAAAGCCCGAAAAATTCGAACTGCAGGGGCAATCCGTGCGGTTTCTGCACAAGACGGGCGGATTCTGCCTTTTCTGGGTTGGGGAAAACTCGCCTAAAGACGGGCGTCTTTAAGAGAAGACGCTCGGATTCGCTTACACGGGACGGGCGGATTTTACAGAAGACGACCGGATTTCAGTCCAGGAAGTTTTCTTGTTTTTCTCAGCCAAGAAGACGGGCGTCTTCCTTTCAAGACGGGCGACTTTTCAAAGACGGGCGGATTTTGATGCAGGACGCCCGGATTTGGTTACAGTCAAAAATATTTCAAAAGTTCAGCTTAGAGGGACGTGCGTCTTCTACCCAACACGGCCGGATTGCATGAAAACGGGCGGATTCTCCTGAATCCGCTCGGATTCGACCCCTTTGTACCCGGATTCAGTTCCATCCGTGTACAATGCATATCCCTTGTCATTCTTCCATTCTTCTTCATATCTCGTGTTCTTCATTGTGGGGGCACTACTAAGGCATGGATAGCCTAGGCAATTGTCATCCCCACACTGAGCTAAAGCACTACACATCAATTGAGATCATTAGTCCCTCCCTCACTTCTCTCAAACATGACAATTATCTTGATCAAAGTAAATAAAAATCCAAAGATGACAAAAATGCAATATAAGAATTGAAATGCGAGTAGGGAGTTAGAAATATTTACAAACGGTGGTTTAGGGAGGACTCCGCCAAACTCTCATTCTTGATGAGATGTCAAGGAGGCATGTTCAAGGTGTTGTTGATGTTGCTCAACACCTTGAGGAAATAATCAAAAGCTTGTTCATTGTCATTATAAAGCTCTTCAATAGACCTTGGCCCTTGTTGTCGGTCTTGATCGATGGCATTACCAATGTAGGGATTAAAAATCCCTTCAAATTCGTCGTCCCAAAGACCACAAACTTCATTAAGTTGATCATTGAAAATCTCTTGATTTGATGGAGACAACTCTCCCCATTTCTTCTCTTGGCCAATGAGGCCATCCTCTTCTTCTTTGCTTGATTTTGATGAGCCTTGCAAGCTCTCCTTGTCACAATTCACTTGCTCTTTAAATGGAGCATCTTCAATTTTATTCTTCCATTGGAGTTCCGACTTCTTCCTATCATTCTTCCGGCTATAATGATCAATCATGAAACACGGTTCATGCAAACGAGGAGCTCTGATAGTCTTGTTAAGATTAAAGGTTATGCTTTCATCTCCCACTTCTAGAGTGAGCTCACCATGTTTCACATCAATCACCGCACCCGCGGTGTGTAGGAAAGGTCTTCCTAGAATGATTGGAATGTTGGAATCTTCCTCCATATCAACAATGACAAAGTCCACCGGGATGAAAAACTTCCCAATTCGTACGGGAACATCTTCCCCTATCCCTAATGGTGTCTTCGTCGATCTATTGGCCATTTGGAGTGTGATATTGGTGCATTTAAGCTCTCCCATCCCCAACCTTTTACTCACCGAGTACGGCATAACACTCACACTAGCCCCTAGACCACATAAGGCTTTGTTGATCGTGGTGTCGCCAATGGTACACGGTATTGAGAAGCTTCCCGGATCCTTTAGTTTTGGAGGTGAATTTCCTTGAAGTATAGCACTACTCACCTTAGTGAAGGCGATAGTCTCAAGTTTCCGGATCGACTTCTTCTTTGTGAGGATGTTTTTCATGTATTTCGCATAGGCCGGCACGTGATTGGTTAATTCCGTGAAAGGAATCGAGACTTCCAAATTCTTCACAATTTCCATAAACTTTCCAAGTTGGTCATCAAATTTGGGCTTGGCTTGACGACTTGGAAAAAGAAGTCTAATCACAATGGGCTCCTTCTCCTTGACCTTGTCTTCATTTTTCTTTGAAATTTCTTCTTTTGATGATTCTCCATCTTTGGAGTTTTGCACAATTTCTTCCTTATCACTAGCTTCCACAACTTCATCCTCAACTTGCTTCTTCGGTGATTCATACCTTGTACCACTTCTCAAGTGAATGGCACTAACCGTTTCATGTCTTGGGGGATTACTTTGAGGTGGTAATTGCCCCTTTTGTCTTTGTGAGCTTGAAGATGCTAGTTGAGTCAATTGGGTTTCCAACATCTTGGTGTGGGCTAGGATGTTGTTGATGGTGGTTTCCTTTGCTTGACTATCTTTTTGCATTTGAGTGAAAAACTCTTGTTGATTCTTTTGCATTTGGAGGACCGCTTTTTGGACATCAAAACCTTAGTCATTTTGGTGATTGTATGGATTTTGATTTTGGTAACCTTGGTTTTGATTGTAAAAGGGTCTTTGATTTTGGTTTCTCATGGGAGGTGGGGTGTATGTTGTTTGAGGGTTTTGAACATTTTGGCTTTTGTATGAGAGATTTGGATGGAATTTGGTGTTCTCATTGTAATAGTTGGAATAAGGGGTACCACTCTTGTATGCTTGGAAAGCATTCACTTGTTCATTTGTTCCCCTACATTCACTTTGGTCATGTCCCAAAGTTCCACAATTCTCACATATCCCACTTGGGATTGATGAAGATGCCGTCATGGCATTAACATGATGCTTTGGTGATTTTGAGACTTCTTCAAGTCTAGCCATAGCTTTTTCAAACTTCAAATTGATTGTGTCAATGTGATCACTAAGTTGAGCACCCAATTGAGTAACGGAGTCCACTTCATGCTTTCCTCCTCTAGTAGCCTTACGAGGTCTACTATATTGTGAGTTATGGACCGCCATTTCCTCAATTTTGTTCCATGTTTGATTGTCATCAACTTCGGTGAACATTCCAATTGATCCCATGTTGAGAATGTTCCTTGAATCTTCATATAAACCGTTCCAAAATTGTTGTACCAAGAACCATTCGCTAAGTCCATGGTGGGGACATGAGCGACAAATTCCCTTGAACCGCTCCCAAGCTTCATACAAAGATTCTTCATCCCTTTGCTTAAAACCCGTAATTTGAGCTCTTAGCATGTTAGTCTTTTCCGGTGGGTAGAATTTTTTGTAGAAAGCTAGAGCCAACTTCTTCCAAGAATCAATTCCGAGAGTGGCCTTATCAAGGCCCTTCAACCATTGTTTCGCGGTGCCAATTAGAGAAAAAAGAAATAAGACCCATCGAATTTGGTCTTGAGTTACACCGGTTTGAGAAATCGCATCACAATAGTCACAAAAGGTTTCCATATGAGAATGAGGGTCTTCACTTGGCATCCCCCCAAATTGGCTCCTTTCGACTAATTGGATAAAGGCGGATTTGGCAATAAAATTTCCGGTTAGATGTTGTGGTGTGGGAGTACCATTGGGTAGGTTCTCCTCGGTGGGTACGGAATGTGACGAAAACTTAGGCATTGTAGGTTGATTTTGTGAGGTATTTTGTAATGGGTTCTCCTCACCTTCTCTTGCAAAAGGGTTGATGAACTCAATAGTTGGTTGAACAACCTCACTAATACCTCTCAAATTCCTCCTAGCAAATCTCCTATTGTTTGTCAAGGTTCTTTCAATTTCTCTGTCAAAAGGTAACAAATCACCTTGTGACCTTCTAGACATGCAAAATATCAAACAACTTGAAAACAATTAGAACAAACCTTGAGGAGTTTTACTTCCCCAAGGCAAAGAAAGACACAACTAATAACAATGTAAGAGAATCTAAATCAAGTAAACACCATCCCCGGCAACGACGCCAATTTTGATCGGTCCGTTTCGTGTTCACAATTAAAGGTGTGGTCGTTGGGTCACGTCCGAATCAAAACAAAATTTATAGCTTCACAAACAACTCTACAATTAGTAAAGAGGCAAGTAAAGGTCGGATCCCAAGGGACGGGAATTGAGATGAGATTTCTATTGAAACTAGTGGTGTCTTAGGGGTGTCACAATTTGGGTTGATGTAGAAGGTCACTAAACTAAAATAGCAATGGAAATAAACAAGCAAGATGAATTAAAAGGTTGTAAACAATTGATAAAAAGCACTAGGGTGTCATGGGGTCATAGGGGAATCATGGGAATTGATCATACAAACATGTTCTCAAATTATAAGCAAGTAATAATTATTGTGATGGATTGAGTTGGGTTATATCTTACAATCCTAGGAAAGTTTGGGTCCCGGAGCCGAATCGATTAGATTGTACAACACCTACAAGTCGACTTAATCTTCCCTACTCAACAACATGCATGGTCTAATGAGACTCGAGTTGGTTTATGTCTTACAAGTCTCATTGAAAAGATAGGTGATGGGTAAAAAATGCAAGGATTCATAGGCTCGCATTTCATCAAACATAACATGTGCATGAGTTGAGATCAAAACAAGCAAGCAAATAAATCACGAAAGCATATTAATTTAAGCATGAATCATTCCCCATGTTGGTTTCCCCTAATTACCCATTAACCCTAGCTAGGTGACTACTCACTCATTATCATGTTGATCATGCTAGCAAGGTTGTCAATCATACCAACAAAAGGAAACATGATGAATAAATGAAAGTAATTAGCAATAATTAAAAAGGGATTAAGAGAATTATACCTACTAATGATTCCAATAATAAAGAAAAGATAAAAGAAGTACTTGATGCTTGATTGAGAGGTTGTCAATCTCCCAATAATAACCCAAATAATCTTCAATCACCCAAAATAAAGGATGAACAAAAGAGAGATTAAGGAAATAAAACTTGTATTAGAACTTGATTAATTGTTGATTACAAAACTAAAGAGAGATTTGATTGGTATTAACTACTCTAAGAATTGATAAGAAGAACATACTCTTCTAATTAGACTAATGGGGTATTTATAGTGGAAATTAGGGGGATGCATTAGGGTTAACTAAGGGCTAAACTAGTAATTACACTTTTTAGATTGAGCTGGGAGGAGCCAATATTTTTCGAAGGAAGGGCTTCTTTCTTTGTAGCTTGGAGAAGACGAAATTGTGTTGTACAGGAATCCGTGCGTTTTGGAGTCGGGACGGGCGGATTCTGGCGGTGGAACACGGGCGGCTTCAGGGGAATCCGGGCGGATTGTGGTGGTGGCAAACCCGAGCGTCTTGGGATGAAACCGCACGGATTGTGCATATGGAGGACGGCCGAATTGTAGACAATCCGCACGGATTGTTCCTCAGCAACATTTCTTCTTCTTTTCTTCCCTTTTTTTCATAAATTCCTTGGGGATTTCCTTGGGGACTCAAGGATCCTTTCTCAACATTACTCATCTACTATAATATGTACAAAGGCCTTCTAATCTTGTCTCTTCTTGATGCTTGGTCATTGAATTCGATCAATTTAGTCTCGTTTTGCCATGAAAATGCAAGATTTGCACTCCTTTCCTACCAAGGGATCAAAATGTAAAAGAATATGCAAAACAAAGAACTAAAGTTAATAAATGACCCAAATATGCACTAAAAAGCATGGGAACAAGGCTAATTCGGGGGCTAAATATGCGCTTATTATGGTCACATCAATATCATCATGTCTCGGATGTGGCGTAGTCAATCAATGTAAACAAGGATGAACAAACACAATATATACAAACAATATATACAAGTCTACACTACAAAGGAAATGAACTTGTTTTTGGATTTTTGATTTTACAATTTTTTTGGATTTTTCGAAATTTTTGATTTTTTTGGATTTTGTATAAAATTCAAGTTAGAATTTCTCATCCCCACACTAGTATGGGCATTGTCCTCAATGGCCAATACGATAGGAAATAATGCAATGACTATGCATGATTTCTAAACTAAATGCAAACTATACTAAGCTACACTACATGATGCATGTGTTTTTGTTATGGCGAAGAGCATAATTTAAATTAGCTCCCACTGCATATGCATGGACTTCCCCAAACCAAAATAGACATTATTTCTAATGTTATGAATTTTGGGGGAGTTCATGCACATGGAATGCAATGCATGAAACTAAATATTTTCATTTTGGATTTTACAAGTCGGGAACAATAATAATGAACACCTTAATGAAGCCAAGGTGTTAGTCCTCCAATGTTGCTAGGACTCCAATAAAATGATCAAAACAAATATGGTATAACAAATTATCAAAACATCAAATTCTTTTCAAGAAAATTAAAGAGAGAAGGGATAAAGGAAACTTCACTTAAGCCTTGATGGGTGCCTCTTGCCCGCTCCATTAAGCTATGAAGAGATCTCTAGAGATCGCCATCCTCCCCCTCTAAGTCACTATCTCAAGCTTCTTTGGATGCATCACTTGCATTGAAGTGCATGAACTCATCTCCCTCACTATTGAGCTCCACCATATCTCCACCACAAGAGTTATCACTCCCTTCGCCTTTTTGCCCATTTGCTCCTTCATTGGTCCTTGCCGAGTTTGGGAAGAGAATGTCCATTTGGGCCCAAGAGGGAAACATTCCCTCCTCGCTAACCTTCCCTTGTTGAACCAAATGGTGGAATTGTGGGTATAGAGCATAGTAGTTATCCATGGCGGCTTCATATTGGCGGAGATGCGTGTCTTGGAGAATCCCCGTCACAAAATCGTCTTGAGGAAGGATGAAGGGGTTGGGGTGATTGTAAAGTTCATATTGAAAAGGGTGGGGAGGTATCTTGATCTTTTCATTTTGTTATTGTGGCTCGTTTTGTTGTTGTTGGGGTTGTGGTGGTGCTTGATTTGCTTGGTTCGGGTTTGTGGGGATGAGGTATGACGGGATTGGGGATAGAGGGCCCCTCCTTGGTGAAATTCTCAGTAAACCGCTCATTGGAAAATAGATAGGATTGCTCCCTTTTGTTATCCATTTCATTCTCTTTCAAAACCCTCGTGGGTTATCCAATGATGTTGCACAAGGATTAGCTCCTCATTTATCCTTGTATTTCCCGGAAGGGGAGTGTACTCATTGTTCTCATTGAACCTCGGATTGAAGTGTTTCGCAAGTCTTGTAATGAGTCCTTCATTGACGATATGCTTCATCCCATCGTCGTCCCCATTTCGAAATTTAGCCCATTTCTCAAGGAGTACAAGTGGTTCATTAAAATGATATCAACTTCTTCCTTGGATCTCAAGGTATGATTCCATGAATACGAGATCAAGCTCATTCACAATTGCCGGGTCTCGGCGTGCGAGGATAGTTCCGGATAAGAACCGGTAAGTGAGCCTTAGAATAGGGTTTTGGATGTGAAATGCCAAACATTCCTTGATATACAAAAAGTCTCGACCGGTCATGGCTCTCCACAATGGTGCCACACTATACTTCTTTGGTCTTGATGTTCGGGTAGGCGAAACATCCAAACCGAGCACATTTGCAAACTCAACAAGAGTCATCATCCTTGTTACATTCTCCAATCTAAAATCTATGCAAATCGTTTTGTTCAAAGTTGTGATCTTTAAGAAACTTAAGAACTCAGGAACAAGAGGTCGGTAGGTTTGCTCATGTAGGTGAAACAAGGTAGAAAGACCGAACAACTCAAAAAGGGCTTCCGTTTGATGGTATATTCCAAGCTTTCTTAATGTTTTATGGCATAGAAATTTGGTAGGAAGAATATTCTTACCAAGTAGTCGGTGAAACACAAGCCTCTGAACATCGTTCACAAACTCAATGTTGGAAAAATCGTCAAGCTTGGTGAGATCCACAATCTCTTCATGTTCCCTCCTTAGAGTGTTGATGTGAGAAGTAGATGAGATTCCTCTCACTCTTGGTCTTCTTATTTCCCTAAATAAAGATTCTCTTGGTCCCATTCTTTGATTATAGATTTGGAATTTGATTTATTGAAAGATGGAGATGCTCTTTGTGAAGTAGATCTTGCTTTTGAATCTTTTTGAAACCCTAGAATTTGGGGGTTTTTTTTTTTGTGGAGTGAATGAGTGCTTGAGATATGTTTTGGAGTCATAAGAGAGGTGGTTTTTATATTGTAAGTGGAAAGAAAGATGAGGTGTCACAAATTGTGTGGTGGGGGAGAAATTAGATTGCGAAAATCGGGAATAAAAGAAGCAGGGGGACGAGCGGATTCGTCATCGGGACGCTCGGATTTCTGGGTACTGGGACGAGCGGATTCTCTGGAGGACGCTCCGATTCTCTTACAGAGAGAAATTACAGATTTTGAAGTAGCTAAGACGAGCATATACATATCGGGACGAGCATCTTGCAATAGTGAGACGAGCGGCTTCGCTGGGAGACGCTCGGATTTTCTTACAGCGAGAAATCCCAGAAATTATTTCTAATGAGACGAGCGTATTCCCAATGCGATGGGCGTCCAGATCAAGACGAGTGGATTAGTACTTGGGACGCTCAGATTTTGGATCAGAACAAAACAGCTGCTTGTCAGCTCTCGTAGGACGAGCGGATTCCCTGTGCGACGCTCGAATTTCCTGCTTGGACGAGCGTCTTCCTCTTAGGACGCTCGGATTCCTCCTGCCCTTATTTCACTTGGGTAGAAATGTTTCCCCACACTTAAAAATTAGTTCCTTCATTCATAAAAAGGATTAGTGACCCTCCCTCACTTACTCTCATGGAAAGAATCATGTTTATGATAGAAATGCAATAAAATTAAAAGTACAAGTAAGAAGGGTTAGTATATTTACAAGTGGTGGTTTAGGGAGGACTCCACCAAACAATCCTTTTGATGATCTCTTCAAGGATGAGGAGGCCCGAGGTAGGTGACCTCGACCTCTCCAATGAATGCTCCCTCATAATATGGCTTCAATCTTTGGCCATCGACCTTGAATTTGCTTCCATCTTCGGATTTGATCTCAAAGTCTCCATACTTCCCTACCTAGGTGATCACATAAGGACCCATCCACCTAGAGTTCAACTTCCTGGGAAAGAGTCGATATCGGGAATTGAATAGAAGGACTTTATCTCCTTTGTGCAGGGCTTTTTGCTTGATTCTCTTGTCATGAAGCAACTTTGTCCTTTCCTTGTAGATCTTGGCATTCTCATAAGATTGTAGTCGGAATTCTTCTAACTCCTTGATTTGTATCATCCTCCTTTGACCACTTAATTTGAGATCAAGGTTGAGAGCTTTGATTGCCCAAAAATCTTTGTATTCTAACTCAATTGGCAAGTGGCATGCCTTCCCATAGACAAGCTTGTAAGGGGAAGCTCCTATGGGAGTCTTACAGGCCGTCCTATAAGCCCAAAGAGCGTCATCAAGCTTCATGCTCCAATCTTTACGAGTCTTGTTTACAACTTTCTTAAGAATTTGCTTGATCTCTCTATTTGAAACTTCAACTTGACCGCTTGTTTGAGGATGGTATCCTAAGCCGGTTCTATGTTGAACACCATATTTGGTCAAAAGCGATGTGAGCTTCTTTTTGTGACAATGCATTCCTCCATCACTTATGATTGCTCTAGGGACTCCGAATCTTGGGAAGATTATTTTCTTAAAGAGCTTAGTGACCGTTTTTGCATCATCGGTTGGGGTGGCAATTGCCTCCACCCATTTTGAGACGTAGTCTACGGCCACAATGATATATTTGTTTCCTTTGGATGTCACGAACGGCCCTTGGTAGTCAATCTCCCAAACGTCGAAGATCTCCACCTCTAGTATGCCCCTTTGTGGCATTACATTCCTCCAAGAGATATTCCCCATTCTTTGACAAGCATCACAATGAAGGATGAATTCCCTTGCATATTGGAACATCGTAGGCCAATAGAAGCCCGATTGAAGAAGTTTTGCAATGGTTCTCCTAGCTCCATGGTGTCAACCATAAGGTGATAAGTGTAATCCTTCCAAAACTCCTTGAATTTCCCATTGAGGGATGTACCTTCGGTAGAGCCCATCACTACACTCCTTGTAAAGATTTGGGTCATCCCAAAAATACCTCTTTACTTCGAATAAGGACCTCTTCCTTTGGTTGTAGTTTAAGTTTGGAGGGAGTAATCTTCCAACAATGTAGTTGGCATAATCGGCAAACCATGGGGTGATATGTCTCTCAAGTTGTGTTTGAATAGACATCAAGATATCATCGGGGAAAGAGTCATTGATCGGTGTTTCTCATTCTTCATCATGAAACCGGATCCTTGACAAGTGATCCGCCACTACATTCTCGGCTCCTTTTTTATCTCTTATTTCCAAGTCGAATTCTTGAAGAAGCAAAATCCATCTCAAGAACCTTGGTTTTGCCTCTTTCTTTATCAAGAGGTGTCGAAGGGCACGGTGATCCGAAAAGACAATCACTTTGGATCCAAGTAAGTAGGAACGGAATTTGTCCAAAGCATAGACAATGGCAAGAAGCTCTTTCTCGGTGGTATCATAGTTCACTTGGGAAGAATCAAGAGTCTTGTTTATATAGTAGATAGCATGTAGAGCTCTCCCTACCCGTTGGCCAAGAACCGCTCCAACGGCGTAGTTACTAGCATCACACATAATCTAGAACGGTAGTTCCCAATTCGGTGGTTGAATGATCGGTGCCGAGATTAGTGCTTCCTTGATTCTATTAAAGGCTTCAATACACTCATTAGTGAAATGGAATTGGGCATCTTTAAGTAAGAGTTGAGTGAGGAGTTTCGCGATTTTTGAGAAATCTTTTATGAAACGGCGATAGAAACCCGCGTGACCGCGAAAACATCTCACCCCTCTAACATTCACGGGAGGTGGGAGTTTCTCTATCACCTCAACCTTAGCTTTATCTACCTCGATGCCCTTTTCCGAGATTAAATGACCCAAAACAATTCCTTCATTGACCATGAAGTGACACTTTTCCCAATTCAAAACGAGACTAACATCTTCACATTTTTGCAATACAAGAGAAAGATTATGCAAGCATGAATCAAAGTCTTTTCCAGAAACGCTAAAATCATCCATAAAAACTTCCATTATGGTCTCTAGGTAGTCGGAGAAGACACTCATCATGCATCTTTGGAAAGTAGCGGGGGCATTACACAAGCCAAAAGGCATTCTCCTATATACAAAAGAACCATAAGGGCATGTGAAGGTGGTCTTGTGTTGGTCATCCGGGTGTATAGGGATTTGAAAGAATCCCGAATACCCGTCAAGGTAGCAAAAGAACTTGTTGGAGGCTAGCCTCTCAAGCATTTGGTCAATGAATGGTAGGGGGAAATGGTCCTTTCTTGTTGCGGAATTCAATTTTCGATAGTCAATACACATACGCCAACCGGTGATCTTCCTTGTGGGTATTAGCTCATTCTTTTCATTTGTCACTACCGTGGTACCTCCTTTCTTAGGTACCACTTTAACGGGGCTAACCCACAAAGAGTCCGATGTGGGATATATGATTCCCGTATCAAGTAATTTCATAATCTCTCCTTTAACAACTTCTTGCATGTGGGGGTTTAATCTCCTTTGAGATTGGATGGTAGGTCAATGGACCTCCTCTAGATGAATTCTATGCATACAAAAGTTGGGACTTATCCTCTTAAGGTCATCTAGACTATAACCTATAGCCTTTTCATGTTGTTTCAACACATCAAGCAATTTTCCCAATTGGTTTCCATCAAGTTTGTCATTAACAATCACGGGTTTGGTCTTAGATTCATCAAGATAAGCATATTTCAAATTTGGGGGAAGGGATTTTAAAGTTGGAACTTGTACCTCACTTTCCTCCATTGAAGGTTCATTGAGAACTTGCTCCATTTCCATTAGACACTCCATTCTCATGGCATATTCAACTTGTTCTTCAAGCTCACTAATCTCATAATACTCAAATTCCATGACAAATTCTTCTTGCTCTTCGGTTTGTATGATGTCCTCTATGATTGCTTGCTCTTGTTCCATAGGTTGATATGCTTCCACAAGGATGTTATGTACTAATTCGGATTGCTCATGAGTAATTTCTTTGTTAGCTAGAGCGGCCTCAAGAAGATCTACCTCCAACTCCCAATGCATATTTTTGGCCTCACTTGCTTCCAAGGCTTCCAATGCTTGCATGGGGTCTTTGAAGAAAGGTATACTCAAGTGGTCCTCAACAAAACAATCTATAATATCCATCTTGCAAAATATCGAACAACTTGAAAATATTTAGAACAAACCTTGAGGAGTTTTACTTCCCCAAGGCAAAGAAAGACACAACTAATAACAATCAAAGAAAATCAAATCAAGTTAACACCGTCCCCGGCAACGGCGCCATTTTTGGTCGGTCCGCTTTGAGCTTAGATTTCGGTTACTTGTCGTTAGAAGCACCTAGACCAAAACAATATTTATAACTTCACAAACAACTCTACTACTAGTAAAGAGGCAAGTAAAGGTCAGATCCCAAGGGACGGGTATTGATGTAGGATTTTCGATTGCAAGTAGTGGTGTCTAGGGGTGTCACAATTTGGGTTGAGATAAGAAGATCACTAAACTAAATAACAATAAAAGTAAACAAGTATGATGACTAAAATGAGGTGTAAACAATTGATTAAAAGCACTAGGGTGTCATGGGTTCATAGGGGATTCATGGGAATTGATCATACAAACATATTCTCAAATTATAAGCAAGCGATTATTGTTGTGATAGGATCGAGTTGGTTTATATCTTACAATCCTAGGAAGGTTTGGGTCCCGGAGCCGAATCGATTAGATTGTACAACACCTACAAGTCGACTTAATCCTCCCTACTCAACTATATGTGTAGATACCTCATTTCTGCACCTCCCGCAAACCACCAGGTGATGATTGGGCCGCATGTTTGGTACGCGGAACGATTTGTGACAGTTCATAAGTTTATCGTCAAGTGATCGCTCAAACACTGATGTCTACCTCTTAGTTATCATCTACGCGCCGATACGGTCGTTTTGACAGTAATTAGAGTACATTTGGAGTCCGGGCCTAAAACCGTCTTCATTTTCTGATAACCGTTAAATCCCCAGTCAGAATGTTCTGGAATGTTCCGGATATTTCTATTCCATATTTTATAAATATTTCACAATCTTTTATTCTTGGGTAAACAATTTCCCGTAATATTCATACAAAATATTAAGGAAAACCAAATTATCCCGTTATTCCATAATTTAAACACAGAAATCTTTCTTCCACAGGAGGAAACCACCTGGGAACAGATGCAGCAGGTGCTGCGCCTCTTCCAAGAGACGCAATGACTGCTGCGTCTCTTCCCAGGCCCTTTTCTGCGTATTTTTCGTATCTTTTTCATATCTTTCCGAGATTCACTTCCAAAGTCTCTCCGAAAACCCTATTCCTTCACGTGATTAGTATCATATTTCTCACGCGAGTGTCAGCCCTTCTCTTCTCCCTTTGCATTCTAGACCACGTTCTTACTTTTTGGCGTCTACGTGCTTGAACATTCGACCACGTTAGCTCGGATCCTTCTGAGTACCAGCCTCGTTTGCATGACCGACCAATTTGACCAACTCCACAATTAATCAACTTAATTAATCTAATCGTTTTCCTCTTGCGAGGGCACTTTCGTTACATTCGAGTCGAGCATCACTAATCGTTAACTTAGTTCATCTCGTTTCGTCAAACATGTAAGTTTGAGGGTGTAAATCCTTCTTTATTTATTGTTCTTTACTTTTTGTATCACTAATGTAAGATTTATGTCGAAAATACTTATTAAAACCGATTATAAAACCTTGTTTAAAACCCTTTTTACGGATTACCAGAAGACGAACCGTCGAGAAAGGACGCAGCAACTGTTGCGCCTCTTCGAAGGAGCGCAGTGCCTGCTGCGCCTCTTCGTGATGCTGCCGCAGTTCCTGCTTCCTTTCTTCTTCCTTCGTCCTCTGTAAATTCGTTACTTTTATTCGTTTTCGTTTGTTTTCTTTAATTCTTTGGTACAATAACATAATCATCTCACATGTATATTATTCATCATCATTAACACGTATAATTCGTCATTAAATCCGACTTAAATCCCTTATAATCTCATATTTGTGGGTTTTCGTCATTAAACTCAATCCGGGTTGTAGAAATTCAATTCGTTCATATTGAGTTTCTGGAATTCGATCTTTGATATATTTTCATCTGTCTATTGTCATTTCGCCATTAATTTGTCATTAATTCATCATGTTTAACCTAATTAGTTCACTCATGTCACTAATCAATCTTTCATTCATGTAAATAATTCATCTTAATTCCGTCTCATCCATGTTTTATTGCTTTTATGACTCATTCGTATGTAATTAATGAATTAAATCACTTCTATCCGAGTAAATATATTAATCGATCCTTAAATTCACCCAATTAGTATTAACGATTTGCAGTTCCGGCTTCACAACCAGAACTCACCCTTGGAACAGACGCAGCAACTGCTGCGCCTTTTCCAAAGGGCGCAGTCCTGCGGCGCCTGTTCCAGGTTGATTTCTGTCTCTGAACTTCCGTTCTGCCTTGACCTAATTTAATTAGCTTACGTATAATTAACTATTATCCGTATTATCGCCTAATTCCTTTTCGTTAATTCCTTTATTCTTTCTCTTTCCAAATTATCCGTTTTAAAGGTATTTTCGTCATAAATCACTAAACCCCTTGTAATTATTGTAATTTTCCTTTATTGTATTTATCATTGTATTTTGTATCATTTGTATGTTTTCACATGTAAATGAATCTAAATCCCAATTCGACCCAATTGTTTGCTAAATTACTTGTTCACCGACTTAGTCTAATCTTCACATGCTAGGATTAAAACTTGGATGTTGCATTGCATGCATATAATCGACGATATATCGAGTATGAATAACTTCCCTAATCATTTGTAGAGGCCGCTACCGAGGCGGGCGGGATTAGGTGTTCGATCAAAAGAGCTTCCTAATACGTACCCTCACCCCATACTCCAGATCTCTGTGAACATCCGTGTTCATTGGCATCCACGAGAGTCATTCTAGACATAGAATGCTAAGGGTAACGAGTTCTTGGTGTTCATGTCACTACTTTGTGTCTTGACATGACACGAGGTATTCGAACGGTTCCAATTTCCCATAAAAATTGGTGGCGACTCCACAAATGCAAACGCTTGTTTCCCAAGCGCCCCCATGGCCCCATGTCCACAGTTTGGCGACTCCGCTGGGGATTAATACACTTACGTGTAGCCAAGGGTGAAACTTGAACAAGGTTAGGGATTAGTTTGTACGAGACAATTGTCGGTTGTTCATTACTCGGTCTTCCTAGACCGTTTTATTCGGCCTTCCTAGGCCCAACCCAACCCATTCGGCCAATCGTCCCGTCTAAACGGCCCTAATTCTTATTTGGGCCTAAGGATGGATAGCGATTGACGTCATCCATACCATGATGCTTACTCTTGTTTGTATCAAGGACCTTCACTACTTGAGGAAATGGACTAGGAATCGGCCTTACTCTTGTTCGGTACGAGCCTCTCCACAGACTTCGGGTTTGATTGTTCGGTATGGCAACCCACCCTTTAAACCAAAACCCGTTTAAATGCACTCAGCATCCCATTATAATGCTTGTATAAATGTTTGTACCTTACGTGATCACCATTTCTAAACGAAACCAAGACGATTTTTGTAAAAATCAAAATCCCTTTTTTAAATGAAAATTTCGAAAAAGGCCATTGATTAGCGCAAAACCAAATCAAAACTCTGTCCGTTTGTCAAGTCAAAATTTCGGGCCCAAGCCCATTTCAAAACCTCACTTCGAGTCCACTCCTACAACTACACTATAGTTGACTAGGATACACATTTTCAAACCTTTGTCTTTTCTTCAAAACTCACTCAACACAAGTGGCACACACCCACTTCACTAGTCAAAACATTTCTTCCCTAAGTAAGTGTGTTAGGATGGTCGATCGTGTTTTGATTCGTCGTCGATCTCTTATCAAGTTTTCCAAGATGCCTGAAACAAATTACGTAAACTTCAATCAACTTCAAGATGGTAATGATCGAATCCTAGCCGCGCTAGCCCAAATCCAAGTTACCCAAGACCAAGTGTATGATCGCCTTGACACCATCGAGGGCCGGATCTACGCCATAGAGGGGAGGTTGCCTCCTCAAGAAAGTGAAGTAGTGGGTGACTTCGCGAATGACATCAAGGACGAAAATCCTCTCATGGAAATGACTGCAGCTGAGAAAAGACTCCAATACTTAGAGGAGCAATTGATGTATCTTAAAGGGGATGACATTTATAGGGAGAATAACCGCAAGTATGAGGCCGTAAATTCCAAATTGCCAACCAACTTCAACATGATGGATATCCCTAAATTCAATGGGCACGAAAACCCTTTGAACCACATCCGTGCCTTTAAGGATTACATGTCTATCAAAGGCATCAAACCCGAGATGTTCTTAAGGATCTTTCCTTCATCTCTTGACACCATCCCAAAGCAATGGTTCTACTCTTTAGAACACAAGAAGATCGTCACTTGGGAAGATGCCGCAATCGAGTTTTCTAAGCAATATGCGGATAATGCTGAGATCCAAGTTAACATGCGCACTTTAGAGGTTCTTACCCAAAATGACAAAGAAGGATTCACCGACTTCCTAAGTAGGTGGAGGAAGACTAGTACTCAACTAGTTGAACGCCCGGATGAGGCTACCCTTGTGGAGAAGTTCGTGGATAATCTCAAACCCATCTATGCCAATCATTTGAGGTACCAAAACATCAAAACTTTCAAGGACTTAACCGTACTAGGAACGAGGATTGAAGATGACATCCGTAAAGGGCTCTTGTCCAAAACGGTAGGTCGAGAATATCAAGGCTCAACAAGTCGTTCCTACGGCTCCACTAGCAAGACCGATGAAGTTAACCTTCTCGAGCCATCCAAGAAGAGTACCCCACCGAGGAAATTCACAAATCTTGGGGACACTTACTCCAATGCTCTAAAGAGGTTAATGAAACAAGGCAAACTCCAACCCATATGACCTACTCCCGAACCCGAAAAGAAATCCAAATTCTGGGACGAGAACTCGTACTGTGAATACCATAGGGGTAAGGGGCATGACACAGAAAAATGCTACAAATTGAAAAATGTGCTTCAAGACATGATTGAGGATGGTCGACTACCAATACCGCCGGGAGGCAAACCCAACAACACTCAGAACCCTCTTGAGATTCTAGTGATCACAAGTGAAGAATCTACCTTATGTTGTTCACACCTCATTTCTCCAATTGAAGATGAGATCTACGCGATCGAGAATGAAGGGTTCTACTTTACCATTTCCCCTACCATCGCTGACTTCATCACATGGGCAAGGAGTGTGGATAGGCAAGTTTGGGAATTGGAAAACGTGGTGAAAACTTTACATAACCCCAATGCGACACCTAAAGAACATGCGCCACTAACTTTCTCTCAAAATTCTACTATGCAAGAAATAGTCGCCATGGTTGATAAACTAGTCGACCAAATCACGCAATTAGAAGACGAAATCATGAGAATGAGGGAACTAGCTACAATCAATGGAGTATGGGCCGATGACGATGAAGTCGAGTATCTCATTGAACACTCCCTAGTCAAGGAAATAGTCCAAAATGGTGAAGACCAAGATGTGGACCACCTAACTCGTTCGGGGCGTCCATATCAAAGAACTACTCAAAACGGTCCAACCAACGTTGTCACACCAAATGATAACGAAGATGACTCCACTGATCATTTGCTCAAGCAATTACAGAAGACAAAGGCTGATCTTTCAGTCTGGCAACTAGTAGCAAGCTCATTCCCACATCGCCAAGCTTTACTGCAAGCTTTGGCCAAACTAAATGTAGCACATAACTCCACACCCGAAGATGTAGTCAACTTGGTCTTCCAAGAATCACCGAAGCTAAGTAATCCTACTACTTTCTCAGACGAAGATTTGCCACCTTTTGGCGCAAGTCACAACTTGGCTCTTTACATCACCGTCATTTGTCTAAAGAAGAATGTGCCAATGACCTTGGTAGTTGATGGCTCCGCGGTCAAGGTCATACCCCTCAAAATGGCATACAAATTAGGCATGAAAGAGTCGGATTGGACCCATACCAATCAAGGTGTTCGCGCATATGATGGTACACGACGGAAGGTAGTAGGACTCGTTAACCTAACTGACAGCTCTGTCGTGTACTATCAAAAATAAAACCTAACGGTCTCAACTAAAATGTAGTAGAGGCAGTCGAGTATCGAATCCACAGAGAGGCGGTGCAATTATCAGTTGCCTAATTCTAGTCTTAGGGTAACAAATGGGGGTTGTTTGAATTGGTTGCTAAACTACGAGATTTAAAAGAAGAGAAATAAAGGCAAGAAATAAATTTGAACTATCAGATAGAGAAGGACATGCCAGGATTTTGGTTCACTACGGTAGTTCAGTGACTCGGCTGTAAATGACTCAGACGAATTAATATAAGACGGATGTTGGAAGGTCCTTCCGGTCCACTTTCTATCCTAAAATACCACTAACTTAACTTTCATTCTTGTCAGGGTAGTCTACTGTTCATAGCAGGCCTATTTAGTCCAATCTTTCGATCTAGGATTAATTTTAGCCAGATTAAAGGTTAACTTAGAAGTGTGCACTCACCTAAGTCGATTAAATACAATTAAATTGCTATGGTGACAGAGCATGATCGTCTAATTCATTTACTACATCGTCACTTCCCTACCGCAGATCCCCTAATCCCAACATGAAAGGGGTTTAGCTACTCATATCGCTAATTTAACTAACAGCAGATAGATTTCCACCAGTAAACATAATGAAATAACCAATAAATTGCATAAAGAGGAATTAGGGCAAAGGAATTAATGTAATGGAACAAGAGATTAAAGCAAATAGAAGATTAATTATTAATAAAGGAAGAGAAAGAATTACAATCGATGCGAATCCGGCGTAAAGAACACAAATTCCAAGCGAAAGCAATCCCGAAATAAAGTTACAGTAGTGAAGAATGAAGTACGGAGTAAAAGTTTTGATAGATCCTAAGCAGTAAGTAAAAACTGATCCTAATAACCTAACTAATGTAGGTTTAAATAGCAAAGTAAATGAGTTTTGCGTAATTAAACATAACACGGGCTGTTTAAAGCCCATAAATAGCGAAACCACTCGATCGAGTGAACTCCTCAGCAAATCTACTCGATCGAGTAGAAAGTTACTCGATCGAGTAACTGGCCTTTCTGCAGCTAAGGATCGAGTGGAAAACCACTCGATCGACCACCAGGGGACATAGAAACCACTCGATCGAGTGGTAAAACAGCTCGATCGAGTTCTTTATCTTCATTTCAGCACAAGTCCGTCACCGAATGCCTCGTAATCCGTGCCACGACGCTTCCAAATGCAGTATCTCACTCGGGGAAAATCCCGTCTCCTCTAAATGCATGCAAAAAAAGACGAAAAAGAGTACGATTCCACTACTTTCGCGTTCATTTCTACAAAATGGACAAAACGAACCAAAGTAGCCAATTCGGGGCAAAATACCATAAAAACAGTATGAAAATGCATAGAAATACGTGCTAAAATAGGCTAAAAAGACTATATAAAAAGCACGTATCAGATCTCCCCAAACCGAACCTTTACTTGTCCTCGAGTAAACTCAAAACTAAACTAATGGAACGGAAATGGTAACTCAGAGCTAGCTTAACTTGTCTACTTGAACCATTTTAATGCAACAAAACTAACAGTTAAAGCTAAGCAGTCAATACGCAAACGAATTATAAGTTGTTCAGAAATATAGCCAACCTATCGACCTTGCATGACCAACAAAATCAGACTCTCTCGTGGTCACTCTTCTCTCATGAAGCAAAGGGTGAATGTTATATGTAAAAGAGAGAAGAAACGACAGTCACTCACCTAACTGCGACCTTCATAGCATGCATGCAACAAAAATGAAAGACAATTCAAGTACTAATGCACACACTCCAACCAATAATGTCCGTCACAGCCGAGGGCTTACAAATAATTTGGGAATAGTGAGGTTCAGGTGAGAAAAGGCAAAACATGTTATGGAAACGTGGAGGTAAAAGCGTCAAGCTAGTTCCTAACAGGACCATAATGAAACCATCCGAATCTCAACTTACTGAAAAACTAAGTACAAGTGCCCTTTATTTGGCACAAAACTCACTAAACTCAAAACACAATCTCCTCAAAAATAATGGGATAGGAAAAGAGGAGTCAGACGGTCGGAAACAACACCGTCTGAAATAACTAACTGAAACAAGAACAACTTGTCTTTTTTTTCAAACTTCTTTTTTTTTTCTTTTTCTTTCTTCTTTTTTCCCACGTCTTTCCAGCTCTTTTTTTCTTTTTCATTTTTTTTTCTTTCCTTCCACTTTCACATTTTCTTTTTCTTTTTTATTTTTTCTTCCTTCGTCCTTTCTCAATTTTCCAACAACTCCAACAAGGGAATACGGCCAAAGTGCAACCATAAAACTCATACCCAAAAGAACATACTAACTAGCTTGACTAGGCAGGCTTAATTTGGAATGTAACTAATGGGTCAAAAAGGGCAAATTTGGCTTATGTGGAGCTAAATGGGTGAAAAATATAAAGAAAGGGAAATTTGCAAGCACCTCCCTTCATGTGACACCATCCACAAACCCGAATATGTGCATTTGACGAGAAATTGAATGTCATAAAAGTGCAAAAGAGACGAACATGCTATGCAAGGAGTACTACTCTCAATTCCTAATGAACTGGTCATGAATGTCACCAGTTATGGCTCTAATATCTCAGAATTTTCAAGTAGTTTGCCAATTTATCAGGTCAAGTCTAAACAGTCGGCCATATTTGAACAGAAACTCGTAGACTATGCGTATGACAAGGCTAATAACCATCAAAAGAAGTGCAAGGCTCAAGCAAAAAGACAAGTTATAGTGCATTATCATCATGGAGATCTACCGTTCCGACTCAACCTATATGCGAAAATAAACGTGAATATTTTTTATGAATTTTTGAAATTTTCTAATTTTTTTGGATTTTTGATTTTTTAGAAATAAATAAACAATGCAGGCTGAAAAATAAACGTGAATGCAAAAACAAATGCAAATGCAGACTCAAAAGGATGCAATACCCTCCCCAAACCAAAACGGACAACGCCCTCGTTGTCCTCCAGCATACACCAGCAGATATATACAGGGGAACGGAAATATACAACCAATCAAAAATAATAAAATAAAGGAGACAAAGTAAAAGAGTAAGAGATACATACAAAATACGAACTTCCCCAAACCAGCCAGAAAACTGGGGAAGTGAGTAGACCAGTAGCTACTCGTCGTCGTCGTCACTGCTCTCACGGACGTCCTCCGCCCTGTACTCCGGATCTCTCTCCTCCTCTCTCCTCCTCCACTCCTCAGCGCGGGATCTCTCCACTGCCACCTCTGGGTCCTCCTCCTCCTCCTCGTCAGCCGACTCCGGGTACCCCTCAGGCGGGTACCTGTAGAAGGAAGGGTATGGCCAACCCTCTGGAATCGAACGGTGTCGCCTCAAGTGGTACTCGTACAGAGGGTGCAAGGCTAAAGCCATGTCCCTCTCCATACGAGCCTGACGCTCTGCGGGTGATCTGGGTGAGGGTCGAGGGAAGTGTCACCTCAGACCGTGACTGTGCCAGAAGTAGAAGCAGGAACAGCTGTAGAAGTGCTAGGAGCGGAAGTAGAGGATACTGGAACTGGTGCAGCTCGGAAATGTCTACGACCCCGGCCTCTGGAACTCAAAGCGGAAGCCCGTGAGGCGACGGTGTGAGGAACCGGGTCGCTCGGAAAGGCTGCGGCGATCGCAAAGTAGTCCGCCACAGGTGTATAAGTAGAGGCTGGTGCAGAGGTAGTGGCTGCTGTGGTCACCACTGAAGAAGGACTAGCAGCAGTGCTAGCAGTGGTGGTGACCGTAGAAGAAGTGGCAGCCTGAACTGAGCTAGCAGTTGAGCTAGCTGGAGCAAAAACTGACCCTGCAGCTGAAACTAGAAACACTGGGGCTGCAGTAGTGACTAAGGCGGAGGCAGTGGCAACAGCAGGGGCCACTGTCTCACTCAAAGACGGACTGGAGGTGGTACTGGTAGAAGGCAAAGTACTAGACTCCATCCTGTAAGTAAAGGGCAGGGGATATGATAAGATAACAATGGCTAACAAAGGCTAAAACAGCAAGAAATCAGCATGCTAAACCATAAAAACTCCCCTAATAGTCGAAAATTCGACTTCAACCCTTGAAATTCCCAACATTCCCGAGAAAAATTCGAATCATTGCGCGCAAATGGTGATAGGGGACGGGATGACAGTTAACAACAGCAGCAAGTAAGCAATACTGAGGTGAATTAAGCCATGGAAGCAAGTAAACCCGTCTATCAGTCAAGAATTTCGACTGAAACAGCCCTAATCGCAAAAAAAAATTCGCGCAACATTCGATGGAAGCATGTTAGGCATGTTAAACATTCTACAAACAGCAGCATTATCGCAACAAGGAAGCTAGCTTAGGCAAATGACAGCAGCTAAAACCCGTCTGACAGTCGAATTTTTCGACTATCCTGGGTCCAAATCGCAAAATTCATATAGAATTTGAATTAAGCATGCAACAACAGCGAGGGAGGGGTATTTGATCATCAAGCAAGATAATTAAGGGCATACAATGACAAATTAAGTCGAAAAATTCGACTAAACATGAACTTCGAACCCTAATATCAATTTTTTACCTCATACAATTCGAAATAATTGAAATTAAAACGCAAGGAGGTTATAGAAATCACTTACTTGATGGCAAGGTCCTACAAATGCAATTAATCTTCAAGAAAACAACAAGAAAGGGCGATTTTTCGATCACAAAACCGCAAACCCTAACCCTCCTTTAAAACCGTGTAAATGAGCATAATCAAGGGGGAAAATAAGGGGCTTTGACAGATTAGAATGAAAACAATAGAATGTAGGAAGTGGATTTGGTGATTAGGCACGAAAAAATTGGGGATTTGGGATAGTTTGATCGCAAATTAGGGTGTGTTAGACGAAAAATAGGGGAACAAATGAAATTGGGAACAAAAGAATAGAGTTTAAGGTGAAAACTCCCTTCGTCCTGTTCATTTCACTCGATCGAGTGGTTTTAAACCACTCAATCGAGCACTTTGCAGCTCCATCTACTCGATCGAGTAGAAATCTACTCGATCGAGAAATTCCCTTTATTGCTTTACTCGATCGACTGGAAAAAGTGCTCGATCGACCAGATTTTCACTCGATCGAGTACAAAAAGTACTCGATCGAGCTCTTTTCTCGTGTAAGCTCTTGAATTTCGTCTTTTCTTCCTTGGAATGCGTAAAAACTTCCCCAAACCTGCATAAAAACACGTGCAAAAGTATTCCAACATACCAAATACGCATATAAACAGTCTATAGTCTTAATTCTATGCTAAAAACAGTCTAAAAACTAATTGTCCTAATTAAAAGCAATAAAAGAAATTCAACGGAAAATTCAAAAATTATCTATTACAAGGTGTTACACGGGGCATTTCCCCGCTCAATTCCCAATGCAACTCAGTAGCCCCTTGGAGGGCTCCTGACTGGAGGACGTCATCTCAGCAACATTGACTGTCCCCTTCAACTTCCATGAGCTTGAATTTGAATTATTTAAAACAGTAGGAGGGGAATAGTTCGCATCCACATAAGCATGAACCTTCCTCGTCCTTGCTCCTTTGTCACCAGCTGTAGCGTCATCATCTCCAATCTGATCGACTTTAATTGCACCATTTCCTTTAACAGCTCCTTCATTGCTTTCATCTGTACCTGCAAAAAGGAAAACAGACGAACTTTCCTCCTTTTTGCTCTCAGTCTGAGGCGGAGGGGTAACAATAGCAGAACAATTCTCCAAATTTTCATCTGGAGTGTCAATAATAGGATCAATAGAAGAGAGGGCATTGCAAGGCTGAGCTTGCATGGGGGCCCTCCGGAACTTAGACTGATGAAAAATCAGCTCCTCGTCC
The DNA here is from genome assembly GCF_048544455.1 of Silene latifolia. Lineage (NCBI taxonomy): Eukaryota > Viridiplantae > Streptophyta > Magnoliopsida > Caryophyllales > Caryophyllaceae > Silene > Silene latifolia. Next base: position 113,263,908 of record NC_133527.1, on the reverse strand, counting down.
CCTACCTTAAAGGTCAAAGTCTTCCCCCTGACGTCTATAACTGCACGGGCAGTAGACAAAAATGGTCTCCCTAAAATGATAGGGGTGTGTGCATCTTCGGGGATGTCTAAGACAACAAAATAAACGGGAATAAAGAACTTCCCGATCTGGACAGGTACGTCTTCTACTACACCTAATGGCCGTGATAAACTACGGTCGGCCATCTGGACAGTCATGTTGGTGCAACTCAGCATTGTCAAACCAAATCTCTTAGCTAGAGACAATGGTAAGACACTCACGCTAGCGCCTAGATCGCATAACGCATTATCAATCAAATAGGTACCGATATGACACGGAATTGAAAAATTACCCGGGTCTGACTGCTTAGGAGGTAACTTATTTTGAAATAGGGCCGACCACACCTCAGTCAAAGCTACGGTCTCATTATCACTAATAGTCCTCTTACGCGATAAAATTTCTTTCATAAACTTAAGATAAGAGGGTACCTTTGTCAGCAACTCAGTGAACGGCACGGTGACTTCCAAGCTTCTCAGAAGTTCGACAAATTTGCCGAATTGTTGATTAGCTTTAGTATTCTGCAGCCGCCTCGGGAAGGGAACCGTGATTGGTATCTCGAGTCCCTTGTTTCTCTCTTCCAATGTATCTTCCGGTGCAAGTTCTGTATCCTTTGGACGCTTCTTACCTCTCGAACGAGGTCTTTCCGGTGATTCCTCGCTTAAACGAGCACTAGCAGGCTCTCGAACAAGCTTCCCGTCTTCAAAACTACTCGATCGACCAATATACCCATTCGATCGAGTAGAATCTTCGTCAATATCACTCGATCGAGTGGTATTTTCACTCGTCGAGCAACTCCATTTTCTGCTTCACTCGATCGAGTAGATAAACTACTTGATCGACCAATCTGCTCTTCCTGTTCACTCGATCGAGTGGAAAAACCACTCGATCGAGCACTTTCGTCTCAAGTTCTGCTCGATCGACCACCTTTAATCAGTCGATCGAGCACTTGCTTTGCCGTGAGCTTATTTTCTTCGACACAACACTGTTCACCATCAGTTTTAGCCTTCCTCGGGTCTGATTTCAACACTTCCGGTCCCTCATAAGAAAGACCGCTTCTCAAATTTATCAGATTTACCGTCTCATGTGGATTCTTCTCATTTTGAGTCGGTAAATGACCCTGCTTTCTCGAGGATTGATTCGCGGCTAGTTGGGCAACTTGAGTTTCAAGTGCCTTAATGGACGCATCTTTCTGTTGATCACTCAGCTAAAAATGCTTTGTAATGGATTGCAACATAGGCTTTATCTCACTTATTTCACTCACCCCACCGGAAGATGATGCACGTTGGTTAGAAGGAGTGAAAGAAGGAGGCTTCTGAAAGCCTTGTTGATTCTTGTGTGGAGGGACATACGGTTGCTGCTGGTGCGGAGAGGGAGTAGGATTGAGCACATTTTGACTACTCCACCTCAAATTGGGATGGACGTTCGGCTCATAATAAGTGTTTGTCTGCCTGTAATGTTGAAAGGCAGCACAAGACTCATAAGAATTTGGACAATTATCTGAAACATGTCCCTCTCCTCCACATCTCTTACAGACGAAAGGACTGTCTGAAACGGCATTCACATGGTAGATTCCTCCTTTCGAGGCTCCTCACAACTCATACTTATCGAATCTCGCCGTGAGAGCCTCTAATGCAGCTACAGAAGGAGATTCAGCACTCCTCCTTTGATTCCCTCTGGAATTCCCATACTCAGCTTTATGGGTCGCTAAGTCATCAATGATCTTCCATCCCTTAGTCTCTCCCATATTCTCAGCAAATCGGCCACTAGCTGCAGCATCCAAGATAGCCCTCTGATCGTCATACAGCCCGTTATAGAACTGATTGCATAGACTCCACTTTTCGAAACCATGGTGCGGAATGGTTCGCACCAACTTCTTGAAACGGACCCATGCCTCATGAAAGTTCTCATCAGGGCCCTGTTTAAAGTTCGTGATCTGAGCTCTAATGGCATTAGTCTTCGAGGCAGAGAAGTACTTCTTGTAAAACGCCAGGGCCAAAGAACTCCAGTCGGTTATCCCATGAGCAGCTCGGTCTAGATACATATACCACTCCCTTGCAGCATCGCGGAGTGAGAAAATAAACATGGTTTCTTTTATCTGATCCGGGGTCACGCCAGTTGGTGGGGGTATGGAACAAAGCAATAATCAATGAAAGTCTCCATATGCTTGGCTGCATCTTCATTTGCAGCTCCCCCGAATTGGTTTCTCTCAACCAAATTGATATAGGACGGCTTCGGCTCGAATTTTCTTGCCTCCCCTGGTAATGCAAATACCTTATAAAGATTCGCAACTGTCGGCTCGTAGTGACTGGCAATAGTTGCTTCTTCGGCCATTTCTACAAAGTCCGGAGAAGTGACGGTCTCAGCTGATGAATTAGAAATAGGAGATGAAGGTGGATCCTCCTCAAACAGAGCATTCTCGTAGTAACTAGACAGAGTACTCAGCTCTTCCTCTGTCGGCAATAACCTAGATGATCGCCTCAACTCACGCAAAGTCTTCTCAATCTCAGGATTGATCGGTAGTAGTTCACCACCCTGTGACCTGCGCATAAGAAAAACTACAAATAGAATATAAAAATAGTTTAAGGAACGGATGCCCCTTAAACTAAAAGAAAGACCAAAAATAAAACAACTAATAATTTAAACAATTGCCTCTCCGGCAACGGCGCCAAAATTGGACAGCTCTGTCGTGTACTATCAAAAATAAAACCTAACGGTATCAACTAAAATGTAGTAGAGGCAGTCGAGTATCGAATCCACAGAGAGGCGGTGCATTTATCAATTGCCTAATTCTAGTCTTAGGGTAACAAATGGGGGTTGTTTGAATTGGTTGCTAAACTACGAGGTTTAAAAGAAGAGAAATAAAGGCAAGAAATAAAATTTGAACTATCAGATAGAGAAGGACATGCCAGGATTTTGGTTCACTACGGTAGTTCAGTGACTCGGCTGTAAATGACTCAGACGAATTAATATAAGACGGATGTTGAAAGGTCCTTTCGGTCCACTTTCTATCCTAAAATACCACTAACTTAACTTTCATTCTTGTCAGGGTAGTCTACTGTTCATAGCAGGCCTATTTAGTCCAATCTTTCGATCTAGGATTAATTTTAGCCAGATTAAAGGTTAACTTAGAAGTGTGCACTCAACTAAGTCAATTAAATACAATTAAATTGCTATGGTGACAGAGCATGTTCGTCTAATTCATTTACTACATCATCACTTCCCTACCGCAGATCCCCTAATCCCAACATGAAAGGAGTTTAGCTACTCATATCGCTAATTAAACTAACAGCAGATAGATTTCCAGCAGTAAACATAATGAAATAACCAATAAATTGCATAAAGAGGAATTAGGGAAAAGGAATTAATGTAACGGAACAAGAGATTAAAGCAAATAGAAGATTAGTTATTAATAAAAGAAGAGAAAGAATTACAATCGATGCGAATCCGGCGTAAAGAACATAAATTCCAAGCGAAAGCAATCCCGAAATAAAGTTACAGTAGTGAAGAATGAAGTACGCAGTAAAAGTTTTGATAGATCCTAAGCAGTAAGTAAAAACTGATCCTAATAACCTAACTAATGTAGGTTTAAATAGCAAAGTAAATTAGTTTTGCGTAATTAAACATAACACGGGCTGTTTAAAGCCCATAAATAGCGAAACCACTCGATCGAGCAAACTCCTCAGCAAATATACTCGATCGAGTAGAAAGTTACTCGATCGAGTAACTGGTCTTTCTGCAGCTAAGGATCGAGTGGAAAACCACTCGATCGACCACCAGGGGACATAGAAACCACTCGATCGAGTGGTAAAACAGCTCGATCGAGTTCTTTATCTTCATTTCAGCACAAGTCCGTCACCGAATGCCTCGTAATCCGTGCCACGACGCTTCCAAATGTAGTATCTCACTCTGGGAAAATACCGTCTCCTCTAAATGCATGCAAAAAAAGACGAAAAAGAGTACGATTCCACTACTTTCGCGTTCATTTCAATAAAATGGACAAAACGAACCAAAGTAGCCAATTCGGGGCAAAATACCATAAAAACAGTATGAAAATGCATAGAAATACGTGCTAAAATAGGCTAAAAAGACTATATAAAAAGCACGTATCACTAACCATAGCCACAGGGCCAATTGAGCGAAAGGTTAACTTCCAAATAGTGGACATTGAAGCTTCCTTCAACATACTTCTAGGAAGACCTTGGATTCACGCTTCCAAAGCGGTAACATCCACCCTTCATCAAAAGATCAAGATCCCACTAAATGGCAAAGTGGTAACGATCACTTCGTCAGCCATCAAGACAATAATCGAAAAGAAGTCGAATAATCAAGTCCTTGCAGATCCAGTATATGAACTTGGGGGCTTCCAAAGCATAAGTGTCATAGAAAGTGAATTGGCACCCTTATACTACGATCCGTACTCAAACTTGGTGGTCAACCACATACTCAAATCCCAGGGATACATCCCTGGAATGCCTTTGAACCCTATCCGAAGAAACACCTTCGCACCCTACAAGGAAGGCAACTCAAAGAGGATACCACTTGGGCTAGGGTACAAAGCCACTAAAGAGGAAGTTCTCGAGATGCTTGCTCAAGTTCAAAACCGTAAGTACGTAAGAGTCCAAATACGACCCTATCTCCCTACCCTAAATGGATATTTCGTTAAGGAAGGAAGTCTAGAACTCTTTCACGGATTTCCCGAACCTTGGCACTATCTCGAAAGGAAGCTAGCCGGAATCGAGATATTTCACGATTGCTACTTCATTCCTCCAGAAACGATTCCTACCGTCAAAGCTCGTCAAGCACCTTGCTTAGACGAACAAGCTGTTAATCTATTGTTTGGAGAAGATCGATTTATTAAAGCCGCGCAGGATGAGATCATTACCATGATACTTCAAGACGACCACTTCAACCCTACATCGTTAATCACAGAAACAAACGCGAATCAGCAGAAAGGATGGAGAAAATCAACCAAGTGGACCAACAATCAAGAAAGACTCTTCAAGCTCACCACTGGAGAAGGAGAGATGTTCAAAGGAGAACCAGAAGACGATGAATTCGAGTCAGAGTCAGAGTCGGAGTCAGAGTCGGAGTCTAGAGAAGTCAGTAAGGAGTCTCCTCCTGTCGTCATCCCCATTCCCTTTGTTTCTCCTAGCTTAGCCTCAAATAGTAACAGTAGTTCGGGAAATGTCCCAACAACTGTCCCTTTACCGCCACTAACCACAGATCAGACGGCTTCTTTGTTTCAACTTTTCTCAAACTTTAATATGAATAAATCAGGTTCTGCTTACTCTTTGTGCTATCTTGAGTGCAATTCTGTTTACGATGATACTGAGGATGACCAAGACCTAGACTCAATTGAGATACCTCCTTACGTAGCCAAAGAAATACTACAGGAAGGGGAAGGGGGATTAGTAATAGAGAACACCGAACCCATCAATGTGGGAACCGAACTAGAACCCCAAGAACTTAGGATATGGACTACCTTGAGCTCTACCGAAAGGGCCGATTTTATAGACCTCCTACACGAGTTCAAAGACGCCTTCGCTTGGTCCTACAAAGACATGCTAGGGATCGACAGGGATATCGCCGAACATAGAATCCCAATTAAGACAGGCTTCAAGCCTGTGAAACAGAAGCTTCGTCGAATGAGAACAGAATGGGCTCTCAAGATTAAGGAAGAAGTCGATAAGCAATTCAAAGCCGGATTCATCAAAGTTTCCGAGTACTCTGACTGGGTAGCTAACATAGTACTTGTACCCAAAAAGGATGGGAGAATCCGTGTTTGTGTTTATTTTAGGGACTTAAACAAGGCAAGTCCTAAAGATGACTTCCCTTTACCACATATCGACATATTGGTGGACAATACTGCAGACCACGCATTACTATCCTTCATGGATGGGTATGCGGGTTATAACCAAATCAAGATGGCCATAGAAGACATGCATAAGACCGCCTTTGTCACTCAATGGGGAACCTATTGCTATATGGTCATGCCGTTTGGGTTAATCAACGCCGGAGCTACATATCAACGCACCGCAACCACACTCCTACATGACATGATGCACAAAGAAGTTGAGGTATACGTAGACGACATGATTGTCAAATCCAAGGATATAGAGGGGCATATTGCGAACCTTCGCAAATTTTTCTCAAGGCTACGAAAATACAACATGAGGCTCAATCCTCAGAAGTGCGCAGTCGGAGTAACATCTGGCAAACTCCTGGGATACGTCGTTAGCCAACGAGGTATAGAAATAGACCCTTCCAAAATCAAGGCTCTAATCGAAATGCCAAAACCTCAAATAGAAAAAGAAGTCAGAGGATTCCTGGGAAAGGTGCAATATATAAGTCGATTCATATCGAAACTCACCATGATTTGTGAACCTATCTTCAAGAAGCTCAAGAAAACGGATCACACCATGTGGGATGATGATTGTGAAAAGGCATTTGACCGAATCAAGGAGATATTGGCTAAACCACCAGTGCTCATGCCACCTAATGAGATCAACCTCTTGGTTTATATCTCACAGTAACCGAAACAGCCATGGGTGCCATGCTAGCTCAAACCGTAGGAAAGGAAGAAAGGGCTATCTACTACCTTAGTAAGAAGTTCTAGGAGTACGAGTGCAAATATTCACAACTCGAAAAGACATGCCTCGCTCTTGTGTGGGCAACGAAGAAGCTACGCCATTACATGCTTAGCTACTCCGTCAAAATATACTCCAAAATGTTTCCAGTCAAATACCCTCTTCGAGAAACCCGTCCTCAACGGACGCCTAGCAAGATGGACTTTGATGCTCTCAGAGTTTGATCTCAAATACGTGCCTCTAAAAGTTATAAAAGGGCGCGCCGTTGCCTAATTCTTCGCAGAAAATCCCATCAATGATGCACAAACAATAGATACTTGGTCATTTCCAGGCGAGGATATACTCCAAACCGATGTAGACTCCTAGGACCTTTATTTTGATGGGGCATGAAACTTAAGAGGATTTGGAATAGGAGTGTTGCTCATTTCTTCTGAAGGTGAGCATACACCGATCTCTGTCAAACTCGACTTCGAGGTGACAAATAATGCTGCAGAATACGAAGCTTGTCTCATTGGACTACAAGTGGCAGTGAGCGTAGGCATTAAAAACCTCCGAGTACATGGGGATTCATCCCTGATCATCAATCAAGTTACGGGATCTTGGAAAATCCGAAGCAAAAGCCTAGCACCCTATCAAGCCAGAATAGACCAAGTGGCCCAATTCTTTGATCACGTGACCTAGCTACACCAACCTCGGGATGAAAATCAATTTGCATATGCTCTTACAAAACTCGCATCTTTGATTAATATGCCAGATGACATGGTGGAAATGCCTTTATGTATCGAACGACGGTCAGAGCCAGCTTACGTCCACCAAATCACCGATGAAGAGGAAATCACACAGGAACCATGGTTCCAAGCAATCCTAAATTTCAAGCTTAATGGTACCTATCCACCCGATATGAACAAAAGGGGACAACGTGCTATACGCCTACTAGCTTCCCAATACGTTCTCATGCAAGGAGAGTTATACAAAAGAACACCTCTTGGTGTAATCCTACGTTGCCTTGATCATTCACAGGCACGGAAGGTGATGGAAGAAGTTCATGATGGAGAATGCGGACCTCACATGAGTGGGCCCATGATGGCAAAGAAAATCACACGTTTGGGGTATTATTGGACCACAATGGAATCTGATTGCATCAAATATGCCACAACTGCCAAATCTTCGGAAATGTACAACATGTCCCTCCTTCATTGCTATATACAATGACCTCTCCTTGGCCATTTTCTGCCTGGGGAATTGATATAATCGGGAAGATAACCCCAGCCAGAACAGGAGGTCACTGTTTCATCCTTGTGGCAATCGACTATTTCACAAAATGGGTAGAAGCGGCTTCTTACACTAGTCTCACGACTAAAAACGTGGCAAAGTTCATACAAAAAAACATCATCTGTCGATACGGTTCCCCACATGAGATCATTAATGATAATGGATCGCATTTCCAAGCTGAGACTGAGCAGTTGCTAGCCAAGTACAAAATCAGGCATCACCACTCTTCGCCATATAGACCACCGACTAATGGCGCGGTAGAGGCAGCAAACAAGAACGTTGTCACAATTCTCAAGAAAATGATTGACAACTATCGAGATTGGCCAAGCAAGATACCCTTTGCTTTGTGGGGATATCACACATCTGTTAGGACGCCCACTGGGGCCACACCTTTCTATTTGACCTACGGCATGGAAGCTGTACAGCCAGTCGAGTTAGAAATACCATCATTGCGTATCTTACTCGAAAGTCAAATCCCGGAAGCCGATTGGAAGAGGGATAGATATGAATAACTCATCCTCCTGGATGAACGTAGGCTACGCGCCTTCCACAATGTCCAAACATATCAAGCACGTATCAAACAAGCTATCAACAAAAGGGTTAAGCCAAGAAACATCAAGGAAGGAGACTTAGTACTCAAGTCGGTTAGAGCTTTTTTACCTGTCGATCCACGGGGAAAATTCAAACCTAATTGGGCCGGACCATTTCTAGTCAAGTCCATACTTCCAGGGGGTGCGGTTAGAATTACAGACCTTGATGGGAATGAATTTTCCAACCCAAAAAACCTTGACCAACTAAAGCGGTATTATGCCTAGAATAGGAATAAAAACGCGCCTTGCGTAACCTCACGTGTCGCTCTTGTGGCACTAAATAAACGGCACCTGGCCAAGCTGAAATAAGCTAATGTCACTCTGCTCTTGCATTTTGACAAATTTGTCATCCTCATATCATCGAATAAACTAAACTGCACCTTCAGAGTAAGCAAAAAGCTCATGCTTATTTTCTAAAGTTCATTACAAGCTCTTGCTTAGAACAATTATTCTTTTACATTTACTCGAACTACGCACAAGGGTTTGATTTCATTTTCTTAATGAATACGTAGGCAATCCTTCACAGGATACAACCCACTAATTTCAAAATGTTAATAGAAGGACATTTGCATTGCATTTGGAATTCGACAAGAATAATAAATAGAAAATCACAACGGTTTCATAACCAACTAACCTTTTTTATTTCATTCATTTTCTAATAATAATACGTTACATAATAAAAATAAAAATAGGCTAGGATTCTAAAACCCCACCTTCTTATTACAATAATAATAATAATAATAATAAAGACTTGGGCTATTCCTCCATTTTCCCTTTGCCCTTGTCATTCTTGTCATACTTCTTGTCACGACCTCGAGCCGGACGCTCTTGCGCCACTTCGGACCTAATCACCAACGATCTTTCTTGAGGCCTAGCCTTCCCATTCTTGTCAATCACTTTGTCCACGACAGGAGAGGTCTTCGGTTTCTTCGAAGGATGAACAACTCGAAACCCGGCTTCCTCCTCTCCCTCAGTCAGATGCTTCTCTTTCTCCTTTTCCACCTCGCGCACCTTGTAGTCAACGGGATCGCGCTTCCTCAATCTCTCGCGCTCCTCAGAAGTAGTAGCCTTCCTCCATCGCAGATAGGAATCCGACACCCATAAGGCACTAACAGAAGAGTTCAAAAACCATACATTTCTTTGAGCCCATTTAATGGCCCACTCCCTTCGACTCTCAGTAGTAAGCTCCACGGCAGTCTGTGGGACGGTGTCAAGCTCCGGGATTGTCTGCTTTAGTCTAACCTGTCTCATCAGCCTTTCCGGGAAGATGCATACCATGAATTCCAAGCCAGGAATGCGCACAGATCGAGTAGGATCCAAGGAAGACACTCCAGTGACATATTTGAGGTGCCACCATGGTACAATCTACCTAATCAAGGGGTCGTCATCACTCTTCAATTTGTTCTCCCAATAATTGCAAACTCGGGTGAAGTCCACCATGTAAAGCCTGGTCCTCATTGTAATCGAACGAGCATGATAAGAAGGAACATGAGCTGGGGGCTCGATCAATCGAAGATGCTCCATAAGCCAAACCTACCAAAAGCGGGTATTAGAAAAAAAAAAGAAAAAGAAAAAAAACGAAAAAAAAACGGAAGAAAAAAAAACAAAAACAAAAGAAAAACAAAAAAAACGAACGAAAAAGACAAAAAAAAAACAAGAGAAAAATGTTCTTCTACCTGCAAGATAACGGGACTTCCCAAATATGGTAGGTCACGATTGGCTTTCCTATTATCCAAGCCCAAAAGGATCTCTCCTAAGCATAAACAAGCTGGGCTCATGCGCAGCTCCATTTGCTCAACTAGGCCCAGTAGACGGGGATCACCTCTTAAGTCTTCATCAACATGCCCTTGAAGGACATATACATGCAACAAACAAAATCCGAATGCCCTTCGCCTAGCAACATAAGAAACGGTGGGGTCGGCCCTGCTAATGAATCGGTCAATGAAGTCCAACATTTACACTCCTTTCGAGGTCACTAAACGGTCCACCTCAAGTCTAGTCAACCCAAGAAAGTCTCTAAATTTGCTCTTATACCCTTGTGAAGTAGAAGGAACGGCAGGCAAGTGTTCAGGGTCCCACCCACCAATCGCAGCAATTTCTTCAGGAAATGGGCAAATGTCGCCTCCGGGGAACGCAAAAACATGATAGTTCGGGTCCCAGTAATCAAGACATGCATCTAAGAATGGTTTGACAACCTTGATAAGCTTCAAACTCAACAATTATCCAAGATTATAAGCGCCCATGTCGTGCTTCTCCATGTTGGAAAACTCATTGGTCTACTCTTATAGGCGAATCTCCAAAGTATTCATGATGAGTGCTTATATTGAGAGTTTTATGTAATAAGAGGAAGAAGAGACGGAAGAATTGTGTGAATAAAAGCTCTATCAACATCTCTATTTATACTAAACTCTGTTTCCTAAAATCTGCCAGAACAGACGCGCCTGGGAACAGGCGCAGCACCTGCTGCGCCTCTTCAAAGGGACGCAGCTCCTGCTGCGCCTCTTCCTTAGCAAGGTTTCTTTGATTTTCCGCGTTGGGTCTTTCCTAAATTCCTTGGCAAATAATTTACTATTCCTATATTTTTTGCATTTTTGGCACTTTCTTTTGCATTTTCGCACTTTCGAGTCATTCGTTTTGCGCTAATTTAGACCATATGCATATACAAATGTATGATCTACGTGATTTCTATGTAAATTTCAGCAGCGTGACGGCGTAAACCGTCAACTACCAAACCTGTTCAAAGCTAACCTGCAGATACAAGCAACGCAACCCAGCAGCAAAGGCACTCAGGCCATCATATATACAACCAAAAAAGGGAAATGTACAACAAACAGGGGGCTCGAGCCCCAAGAAAAGTCCAAAAAGTCCAAAATGTAGGTCCAAAAATGTACAAATGTGCAAAACAAACAACAACAAAACAAAACTACTGTCGGCCGCCCTCTAGCTCCGCAACTCTTGCCGCGAGAGCAGCAACCTCGGCGTCGCGAACCTCAAGCTCCCTCAACAAGCGAGTTGTCTCCTCCCGAGACTGGGCCAACTCTCACTCCAGCTCACGATTCCCCTGCAAACAGCAAAATTGGCTCATGTCAATCATTTCAAGCAATTACAAGAAAAGTTGGAAAATCAAAATCCAAAAATGAAATAGACGAAAGGTTCATACCTGACGACCTCGACCGCCGACAAGTGCCTCGACGGCATTAGCTCGCAGCCGGTCGGCCACCCTCCATAACGCCACAAACCGAGACGGCGCAACCTGCATTTCCAAAAGAAGTTCTCAATAATTGAATAAATACAATCAAATGTGTTCTTACACAAAAAATCATGCAAATTAGAGGCTCACCCTCCGAATTAGATGCTGCCAATCGTCCAGGCCAGGATCTGTCACAGCCACGTCAAAGTCACGCAGCTCGGAGATCGTCATCCTCCCGGTCGCGTCAGTGTACTCAAGGGTCTCGGGGTACTCTGGGGGCTCGATGCCCGCCGCCTCAACCTCCTGCAAAGTCAAATGTTCCTCATTAATCAATGATCTTTCATCGTATTCTCAAAATCAAGAATAAAGGTGAGTAATATGCTCACCACAACCGGCCAGTACGCCAACCTCCCGTAGAGGAATGCCGAGTACTCCTCACCAGGAAGAAGGAGGGCGTCACCACCAACGCCAGCCAAGTCAGCCTCTCTCTCAGCCTCAGAAGGCTCCCTGAACATCGTCCTAGGAGGATCGATGGGAACCGTCAAGACATCCCGAGAGCACTGACGAGCCAAGCGCTCGCCAAGTACCACACGGGACCCATCGACGTCCTCTCGCGGAAGAACCGGCTCGAGCTCCTAGGTCGAAGGACCTCAGCCACAAAAGGAGGCGCTCCAGCGTACTCCGCCCAAGGCCTGGGCACCCACTGGGGACAAGACAAACAAAGAATCATTCTTATGATCGGTTAAAAAGTAATGAAGAAGCAAAATAAATATAACTGAGATGCTCACGCTGTCCAGCTGAAGAGCGTTCACGTCCCGCCGGTAGACACCGTGAGAGGAACGCTTGCTCCTCGTCCGAAACATCACCCAATCCCTCACAACGGGATAGGTCTTCTCCAGCGGCTCCGTCCTCTTGGGCGAGAGGCTCGGAAAGTAGGAGTACACCCACGCCTGTAAAGCAAGATAGTCAATGACGATCTTTCGTATTTGACAAGGAAAAGAATTGATTTTAGTCTAAATAACGGTTCATACCTCCAGCAGTAGTCCAGGGCCAACAGCACCAGGAGCAGTCCCCTTTTTCATCAACTCCGGATGAACCATGGCCCTCATGAAGCGAATGAGGACCGCAAAACCAGCAGTGACCCAGTCCCAACGCCCTAGGGAGCTCAGGTCAGAAAAGGAAGGGAAGGAGCTTCGTCGACAACCTCTCTCCCTTGTCTCTGAGGTAGATCGAAGACATAAACCACCAAAGCCACAAACAGGCCCTCTGCTCAGCTGTACAGGGAGGAGGAGCCTTCTCTCTCCCATCAATCACCACCAGCGCCGGGATCTTCCCCGTAAAGTAGTCTCGGACATAGGAACTGGGCACCAAACCAGGCACTATAACAGCCTTTCGGCGACAAGTTCCAGCCGATCAACCTCCTAGCCTCGGCCGAGTCCACCCTCATGGCAGTCTCCGGCCACTCCACAGCCTCAATCCCACACGGCAAACCAGAGATCATGCCGTAGTCCTCCAAAGTGACTCCCACCTCACCAAAAGGCATGTGGAAAGTGGAAGTCGTGTCCCAGAATCGGTCCAAGAAAGCGCGAACCAGGCTAAGGTTAGCCCGCATCTTCCTCTTCACGATATCCCTCCAAGCCTGCACCAAGGCACCAAACGCTCCACGCTCGATCATGGCGCGCTCCTCCGCCGACAGCCTCTCATAGCACTCCATCGTCGTCGTGTAGCCCGAGAACGACCTGATGTTTCCGGCCTCCTATTGTGATTTGAAACAAAAGCTATCTTTAGTTTTGAATGAAAATTGGAAAGGATATGAGCAAATCAAATGAAAGGAGATGAGTGATGAGTAGTGAATTCAAGATTACCAAGCTCTTCACCGTCCTGTAGGACAGGTGACCCTCCGCGGCCCAAAGCAAGTGCCTGCTGTCCCAGGTCGCAGCCCACGCGGGTGCTCCCCTTAGCTGACGACCTCCTCGTCCCACGTTGGCCCGCCTCGGGGCCTCCTCCTCCTCAGCAGCCTGCTCCTCCTGGACCTCGTCCGCAGCAACCATCACCGCAGCGGTGAAAGCCTCCTCCAAAGCCTCCTCGATAGCATGAGAAGGGTCAACAGCAGTGTCTATCTCCATGGGAGCTCTCCCATAAGTAGAAGCCTCGTCACCTGCAACGTTAAGGTAAATTTAGGCCGCGTCAAGGGACGACGAGCCTTGATTAGGGATTTTCGAGCCTTCGGAAGCCCTGAAATCGCTCTTTTCTCGCCATCTTTGGCCGTATTCCCACAAACCCGATCACTATTATGGTAATTTGGGTCAAGTCAAGCCTAAGTTGAAGCCTAGTCATGGGTTCAAGTCAAAAATTCAGCAGCACTTCGTTATAACGGCGATTATGCCCTAGAAAAGTGTCCTGAAAAAGCTGTCACAAACCAAAATTCCGAGATGCTAGGAAGTTTACCCATCATCCAAGGATTCCAAATATCAAGTTTCATCGCAAATGGGCAATCCTAAGGCCATTTTCGAAGCGATTTACAGTTTAGCTGTGAAACCGTCTCAATTTCACTCAAATGCTCAAAACTCAACGAAAATTCAAAACAAATACATGGTTATGATCCTTATACTACCAATTAATCATTTACATGATCAATTTTGCAAGGCAAGATCATTTGGGGGAAAAGCCCCAAAATTTCGACATTTTAGGGTTGAAAACCCTAGATTTTGTCGATCAAATTCATCCATTATTGGAGATTAATGCAAGAATGATATAATACCTCGATTAGTCATGATTAATGCAAGCTTTTATATCAAATTTTGGCGTAAATGGTTGAAGTTTGAGAGAGAAATTGAAGAAATTGTATTTCGAACAAATGAATTGAAACCCTCTATTTATCGCGTTTTTACGCAGAAAAGACACCTTCAGGAATAGACACAGTAGGCGCTGTGCCTCTTCCAAGAGACGCAGCTCTTGCTGCGCCTCTTCCTTAGCTTCCCTCCATACGAGTTTTCAAAAATTCGTTATGAGTTCGTTATTTGTGGGCCCATCTTTGGTGCGCCTCTTCCTCGATGCCATTATATTTTTTTGGTCCGTTTGACGATCATTCTTCGTTCAGACCCGCATTTCTAAGCCAACTGCAGACTGTTATATGTTATTTATCGCTTTCAAGACCTCGATTGTCACAACGAGCAGGTATTCCTTCACAGGTGTTTTGACACGCCTTCATTATATTTCCCCAGCGAGAGTAAGCGGACAGACAATCCCTCTCGAGACATGGATATAAGTTCCTGATTATGTTCCCAGCGAGAGCAAGCGGACAGACAATCCCTCTCGAAACATGGAGATACGTTCCTGATAAGGGTTTCCCAACACGAGAGTTCACGACATACAATCGTCCTTCTCGAGTTTCTTTCGAAGTTTGTTTGAAGGCGTCCCAAGCAGATTTCTCCCAGCAGTTCCCGCCTGTGTCCTACTACTCGCCACATTTCTTGTTTCCCCGCAGAGTGCTATAAAGCTTTCATTCTCCCGAAGTTCTCAACCCAGTAGAGTTCCTACACTCGAGCCTTAGTTACCCCTTAGTTTCCGGCTTCCTTCCCATTGATGCTTTCCTTTAGGGCCCCACACCCTAGAACCAATCCTTACTTATCTTTTAGGTCTTACCCTTAGCTCCTACGCTTACTCTTAGCTCCTATGCACCTCCGGAAGCATCTCGAGAAGAAGTCTTAGGTATGGTCTCTTCTTATGGCTGGCGAGCCTCCTTACGTAGTCTAATGAACTTTAAACGACCCTCCCCGATAGTCGACAGACTCTAAAATGTTCCCGACGACAAGTCCTTGGCTCAGACCCCTTGAGCCGCCTCGCGTCGCCATAGTCGTCAGGTTGTAATCTTCGATTGACCTGATGGCTATACTTTGACTTTCGCCTTGTCCAAGCCTCAGTCAAAGTGGGGGCTCTGTAGATACCTCATTTCTGCACCTCCCGCAAACCACCCGGTGATGATTGGGCCGCATGTTTGGTACGCGGAACGATTTGTGACATTTAGTAAGTTTATCGTCAAGTGATCGCTCAAACACTGATGTCTACCTCTTAGTTGTCATCTACGCGCTGATACGGTCGTTTTGACAGTAATTAGAGTACATTTGGAGTCCGGGCCTAAAACCGTCTTCATTTTCTGATAACCATTAAATCCCGAGTCAGAATGTTCTAGAATGTTCCGGATATTTCTATTCCATATTTTATAAATATTTCACAATCTTTTATTCTTTGGTAAACAATTTCCAATAATATTCATACAAAATATTAAGGAAAACCAAATTATCCCGTTATTCCATAATTTAAACACGGAAATCTTTCTTTCAGTAGAGAGGAAACCACTGGGAACAGACGCACGCAGCAGTCTTTGCGCCTCTTCCAAGAGACGCAGTGACTGCTGCGTCTCTTCCCAGGCCCTTTTCTGCGTTTTTTTCGTATCTTTTTCATATCTTTCCGAGATTCACTTCCAAAGTCTCTACGAAAACCCTATTCCTTCAAGTGATTAGTATAAATAGGAGCCTTTGCTCCTCATATTTCTCACGCGAGTGTCCGCCCTTCTCTTCTCCCTTTGCATTCTAGACCACGTTCTTACTTTTTGGCATCTGCGTGCTTGAACATTCGACCACGTAAGCTCGGATCCTTCTGAGTACCAGCCTCGTTTGCATAACCGACCAATTTGACCAACTCCACAATTAATCAACTTAATTAATCTAATCGTTTTCCTCTTGCGAGAGCACTTTCGTTACATTCGAGTCGAGCATCACTAATCGTTAACTTAGTTCATCTCGTTTCGTCAAACATGTAAGTCTGAGGGTGTAAATCCTTCTTTATTTATTGTTCTTTACTTTTTGTATCACTAATGTAAGATTTATGTCGAAAATACTTATTAAAACCGATTTATAAAACCTCGTTTAAAACCCTTTTTACGGATTACCAGAAGACAAACCGTCGAGAAAGGACGCAAAGAATCGTTGCGCCTCTTGAAGGAGCGCTTGATGCTCGCGCGCCTCTTCGTGAGGGCCAGATTCTCGCTTCCTTTCTTCTTCCTTCGTCCTCTGTAAATTCGTTACTTTTATTCGTTTTCGTTTGTTTTCTTTAATTCTTTGGTACAATAACATAATCATCTCACATGTATATTATTCATCATCATTAACACGTATAATTCGTCATTAAATCCGACTTAAATCCCTTATAATCTCATATTTGCGGGTTTTCGTCATTAAACTCAATCCGGGTTGTAGAAATTCAATTCGTTCATATTGAGTTTCTGGAGTTCGATCTTTGATATATTTTCATCTGTCTATTGTCATATTCGTCATTAATTTGTCATTAATTCATCATGTTTAACCTAATTAGTTCACTCATGTCACTAATCAATCTTTCATTCATGTAAATAATTCATCTTAATTCCATCTCATCCATGTTTTATTGCTTTTATGACTTATTCGTATGTAATTAATAAATTAAATCACTTATATCCAAGTAAATATATTAATCGATCCTTAAATTCACCCAATTAATATTAACGATTTGCGCTTCGCTTCACGACGAACTCGACCTTGGAACAGACGCGCAAGAATCGCGCGCCTCTTCCAAAGGGTGCAGTCCTGCTGCGCCTGTTCCAGGTTAATTTCTGTCTCTGAACTTCCGTTCTGCCTTGACCTAATTTAATTAGCTTACGTATAATTAACTATTATCCGTATTATCGCCTAATTCCTGTTCGTTAATTCCTTTATTCTTTCTCTTTCCCAAATTATCCGTTTTAAAGGTATTTTCGACATAAATCACTAAACTCCTTGTAATTATTGTAATTTTTATTATTGTAATTTTCCTTTATTGTATTTATCATTGTATTTTGTATCATTTGTATGTTTTCACATGTAATTGAATCTAAATCCCAATTCGACCCAATTGTTTGCTAAATTACTTGTTCCCCGACTTAGTCTAATCTTCACATGCTAGGATTAAAACTTGGATGTTGCATTGCATGCATATAATCGACGATATATCGAGTATGAATAACTTCCCTAATCATTAGTAGAGGCCGCTACCGAGGCTGGCGGGATTAGGTGTTCGATCAAAAGAGCTTCCTAATACGTACCCTCACCCCTTGCTCCAGATCTCTGTGAACATCCGTGTTCATTGGCATCCACGAGAGTCATTCTAGACATAGAATGCTAAGGGTAACGAGTTCTTGGTGTTCATGTCACTACTTTGTGTCTTGACATGACACGAGGTATTCAAACGGTTCCAATTTCCCATAAAAATTGGTGGCGACTCCACAAATGCAAACGCTTGTTTCCCAAGCGCCCCCGTGGCCCCATGTCCACAATATGCATGGTCTAATGAGACTCGAGTTGGTTTATGTCTTACAAGTCTCATTGAAAAGGTAAGTGGTAGGTAAAAAAATGCAAGGATTCATAGGCTCGGATTTCATCAAACATAACATGTGCAAAAGTTGAGATCACAACAAGCAAGCAAATACATTATGTGAACATATTAGATTAAGCATGAATCATCCCCCATGTTGGTTTCCCCTAATTCCCCATTAACCCTAGTTAAAAAAACTACTCACTCATTATCAAGTTTGACATGTTAACAAGGTTTTCAATCATATTAACAAAGCAAAACATGATGAATAAATGAAGATGATTAACAATAATTAAAAAGGGATTAAGAGAATTATACCTAATGATGATTCCAAAATAATAATGCAAAGAATAATAGAAGTACTTGATGATTGATGGAAGGTTGTCAATCTCCCAATAAACCCAAATAATCTTCAATTACCCAAAATAAAAGATGAACAATAAAGAAATTAAGCAAATGAGATTTGTATTAATACTTGATTAGAAGTTGATTACAAGATTAAAGAGAGATTAGAATAATATAAAATACACTAAAGATTGATAAGAAGAGCATGATAATCTAATTAGACTAATGGGGTATTTATAGTGGGGATTAGGTGCACAAATTATGGTTACTAAGGGCTTAAATGACGATTAAGTCCTTGAGGAATCGCTCCTCACAAGAAAAGATGCGGGTCTCCTTTTAGCTAGTCTTTCAAAAATATGCGCATCTCGAATGAAGAAAGAAGGGGGCGTGTTTCTCTAGAGGACAATCCGAGCGTCCAAAAGGTCGGGACGAGCGGATTGTGAGGGTGTTGGACGAGCGGCCTGGTAGCTTGGACGAGCGGCATGGGGTGCTTCTGGATGGGCGTCCCGATAGGTGAGACGCTCGGACCTTGGTTCAGCTTGCCATTTCTTCTTTTTCTTCTTTTTCTTCTTTTCTTCTTTTTTCTTACAACAATCCTCCGGGATTTTGTCGGGGATGCAAGGATCTTCTTCATCATTGCCCATCTACTACATTATGTACAAAGGCCTTTTAGTCTTGTCTTCTCTTTGATGCTTGGTCATTAGATTCGATTAATTTAGCTCTATTTTGCCATGAAAATGCAAGGTTTGCACTCCTCTCCTACCAAGGAAACAAAACCTCAAAGAATATGCAAAACAAAGGATTAAAGATAGTAAATGACCCAAATATGCACTAAAAAGCATAGGAACGAGGCTAATTCGGGGACTAAATATGCTCAATATTGATCACATCAGAAGCCTTCACCCTCTTACTTTAACGGGTAACAACTATAGGTCTCGGCATCTGTTTTCAACACACATTTTAGATACACAAACAACCACTTACTTGAATGTACGTAAACTTTCATGTATAATCATAGAAAAAGAACAACTATATACACACTTTTACCAAACAATCCAAAAATTTCAAGTATACAACTCTCAAATTCTCATCAGACGGTCTTACAGCTACAAAAATTATGGAGAGCATAACATCAATTAACACATCAATTAACAAATTTATGGTATAAGACTTTTAAAATAAGTTCCCAAATTGTGTAATCATCAAAAGAATTGGGGCGATTTTCAGTTTGGGGCACTTTTAAGACGGAGTTTTAAGTCAAAATTTTGAGCAAAATTCATCAAAATCAACACTAAACATGATACCCATTATACATTACTTAATTTTCACCTTTTCATATGCAATAGACAAACAAAAATCAATTTGAATCCCCAAACCCTAAAAATTTTGGTCCCTTCAAACCCCCATATTGTTTCGATTTTTCTATTTATAGCACCAATACTCAACGAATTAAAGCAATGAAATCATGTTACAACAACTACAAGGAAGATTTCATGATATAAATCGAATTTTTCAGAAAAAATCCAACAATTTTCATGTTTCTAATCAATTAAAAACATAGAAAAGAGTGAACATTCTTACCTTGAATGATTAGCAAGTGAAAAGGATGAATTAAACAAGAAGAACACCAAGAAATCAAGCACCAAATCACAAGTTTTGAGAACGAGTAGAGAGATATAGAGGAATTAGGGTTTAGATGTGAAGTAGAATTAAGAAGAAGGAAGATAGGAAAAGGGTATAAGAAACCCGTATAACTTGTGTACTGTTCACATACTCAATCGAGTAAGTATGTTACTCGATCGAGTGGCCTCTACTCGATCGAGTTGGAGCTACTCGATCGAGTTATCGCTGGCAGTTTCAGCCTTTTCAATCTTATAACTCCTCGACTAGATCGAATGAGGTCCACTCGATGGAGTAAGCACTCGTACTTGGTCGAGCAAGGTTAGGAACAAGGTCATAAGTTACGAATTTAGTTAACGATTCCTGCAAAACAACAACTCGTGTTGATTCCAAAGTGTATTTGAAAATCGTCACAGACTATTATATTTATTCACGTCACATTATTACTACTCAAATGTAACTCAACTACTTCATCCAAACGAGATACATATTACTTCATTCTATAACAAACACTACGCAAAATGATTTACCATACCATTAACTTATTCGTACTTGCAATCAACACATTACTTCACTTCTAATTATGCATTTTCAATTTCAACAATCCAACTTATACATACACTACGCTAAGCATTCATCTAATGATAAACCATCATATATCATCCGAGTTTGCTAAAAAAATTTGATCATGCCACAACAAGTTATCAACTAAATTATTCGACCTAGATATGCCATATCGTAAAAGTACTCAACAAATTCACACATCATTACTCCAATTACTACTTGACGAACATTATAACTAGTACAAGACTTACAACTTACTATCATCATCACATACAAAGACTCACAATTCCTCTATAAACCAGTACGCATACAAAGACTTTAGAGCTCATATTTATCACCACATCACCCAATACTATCGTGTACTATCGACACTTCCACCATCTCTACTACATCCACACTGATGTGATCAATATTTGAGCATATTTAGTCCCCGAATAAGCCTCGTTTCTATGCTTTTTAGTGCATATTTGGGTCATTTACTATCTTTAGTCCTTTATTTTGCATATTCTTTGAGGTTTTGTTTCCTTGGTAGGAGAGGAGTGTAAACCTTGTATTTTCATGACAAAATAGAGCTAAATTGATCGAATCTAATGACCAAGCATCAAAGAGAAGACAAGACTAGAAGGCCTTTGTACATATTGTAGTAGATGGGCAATAATGAAGAAGATCCTTGCATCTCCGACAAAATCCCGGAGGATTGTTGGGAGAAGAAAAGAAGAAAAGGAAGGATGGGACAAGATCCGCTCGTCCAACCAGGCAGGACGCCCGTCCAAGACTGCAAGAATCCGAGCATCTTTACCATAGGGACGCCCGTCCAGAATCCTTCCAGGATGCTTGTCCAAGCCAGCAATCCGCTCGTCCAGCCACCTGAGAATCCGCTCGTCCTGACCCTTGGATGCTCGGATTGTGTTACAGACCCACACGTCCTCTTCTTGCTCCATGAAAGATGCACATATTTTTGAAAGACCGGCAAAAAGGAGACCCGCATCTTTTTCTGAGAGGAGCGATTCCTCAAGGACTTAATCGTCATTTAAGCCCTTAGTAAACCCTAATTTGTGTACCTAATCCCCACTATAAATACCCCATTAGTCTAATTAGATTAATCATGTTCTTCTTATCAATCTTTAGTGTAGTTTATATCATTCTAATCTCTTCTTAATCTTGTAATCAACTTCTAATCAAGTCTTAATACAAATCTCATTTCCTTAATTTCTCTTTTGTTCATCTTTTATTTTGGGTAATTGAAGATTATTTGGGTTATTATTGGGAGATTGACAACCTTCCAATCATTCATCAAGTAGTTCTATTATTCTTTGCTTTATTTAGGAATCATTATTAGGTATAATTCTCTTAATTCCTTTTTAATTATTGTTAATCATCTTCATTTATTCATCATGTTGTGCTTTGTTAATATGATTGACAACCTTGTTAACATGTTAAACTTGATAATGAGTGAGTAGTTTCCTTAACTAGGGTTAATGGGTAATTAGGGAAAACCAACATGGGGGATGATTCATGCTTAATTAAATATGTTTTCATAATTTATTTGCTTGCTTGTTGTGATCTCAACTTATGCACATGTTATGTTTGATGAAATGCGAGCCTATGAATCCTTGCATTTTAAACCCATCACTTACCTTTTCAATGAGACTTGTAAGACATAAACCAACTCGAGTCTCATTAGACCATGCATATAGTTGAGTAGGGAGGATTAAGTCGACTTGTAGGTATTGTACAATCTAATCGATTCGGCTCCGGGACCCAAACCTTCCTAGGATTGTAAGATATAAACCAACTCGATCCTATCACAATAATAATTGCTTGCTTATAATTTGAGAATATGTTTGTATGATCAATTCCCATGAATCCCCTATGACTCCATGACACCCTAGTGCTTTTAATCAATTGTTTACATCTCATTTTAGTCATCTTGCTTGTTTACTTTAATTGTTATTTAGTTTAGTGATCTTCTTATCTCAACCCAAATTGTGACACCCCTAGACACCGTTAATTGCAATCGAAAATCCTACATCAATACCCGTCCCTTGGGATCCGACCTTTACTTGCCTCTTTACTAATAGTAGAGTTGTTTGTGAAGTTATAAATATTGTTTTGGTCTAGGTGCTCCTACGACAAGTAACCGAAAATTAAGCTCCAAGTGAGTCCGACCAAAAATGGCGCCGTTGCCGGAGACGGTGTTAACTTGATTTGATTTTCTTAGATTGTTATTAGTTGTGTCTTTCTTTGCCTTGGGGAAGTAAAACTCCTCAAGGTTTATTCTAATTATTTTCAAGTTGTTTGATATTTTGCATGTCTAGAAGATCACAAGGTAACTTGTTACCCATTGATCACGAGATTGAAAGGACTTTGACAACCAATAGAAGACTTGCTAGAAATACTTTGAGAGGTATTGGTGAGGTTGTAGATATTCAACCAAATACTATTGAGTTCATCAACCCTTTTGCAAGAGAAGGTGAGGAGAAACCAACACAAAATCAACCACCAAATCAATCACAAAACCAACCCACAATGCCTAAGTTTTCATCACATTCCGTACCAACTGAAGATAACCTACCCAATAGAACTTCCACACCACAACACTTAACCGGAAATTTCATTGCTAAATCCGCATTTATCCAATTAGTCGAAAGAAGCCAATTTGGGGGGATGCCTAGTGAAGACCCTCACTCTCACATGGAGACTTTTTGTGACTATTGTGATGCGATTTCACAAACCGGTGTAATCAAGACCAAATTCGAAGGGTCTTTCCCTTTTTCTCTAATTGGCACCGCAAAACAATGGTTGAAAAGCCTTGATAAAGCTACTCTTGGAATTGACTCTTGGAAGAAGTTGGCTCTAGCTTTCTACAAAAAAATCTACCCTCCGGAAAAGACTAACATGCTAAGAGCTCAAATTATGGGTTTTAAGCAAAGGGATGAAGAATCTTTGTATGAAGCTTGGGAGCGATTCAAAGGAATTTGTCGCTCATGTCCTCATCATGGACTTAGCGAGTGGTTCTTGGTACAACAATTTTGGAATGGTCTTTATGAAGACTCAAGAAACATTCTCAACATGGGATCAAATGGTATGGTCACCGAAGTTGACGATAATTAAACTTGGAACAAGATTGAGGAAATGGCGGTCCATAATTCACAATATAGTAGACCTCGCAAGGCTACTAGAGGAGGAAAGCATGAAGTGGACTCTATTACTCAATTGGGTGCTCAACTTAGTGCCCATATTGATACCATCAACTTAAAGTTTGAGAAGGCTATGGCTAAACTTGAAGAAGCCTCTAAATCACCAAAGCATTGTTAGAAATTATTAATCTCATTAATTTACATATTCATATATGTGACATTTTAATTTAGTCATAAAATTAAAACTAGATCTTATGCATGCAAACTTGAATAAGAATAGAGAAGAAATCGTCTTTCTTACTATGGGAGTTTCGGATTTTCGGCACAAATGAGTTCTCTTTCTCACTTGTTCTTGAACTTTCCTTATATGGATGAACAAAGGATCCAAAGAAAAACCCCTCCCAAAAGTGAATACCTAAGGTAACCTATTAAAAGACTAATATTATTAGATCTAGAATAATATTAATCTTACTAAAAATTGACCCAAAATATTTGTTTTGGTCTCTTGTAATTTCGGCCAAGAGAGGAAGGAAGAAGGAGTAATTTCTCTCTAAAATTTCTATAAGTTTTAGATGATAATAGAATGAATAATACACTAGTAAAAATGTAGTGTATATGTGCAAAATAGAGTAAAAACCCTTGGCTTTTACCATGCAAAAACCGGTTGGAGGAGAGGAGGATGCCCAATGCGTGAGCAAGTTTTTCTTCCCAAGAAAACATAGGTATGCATGGCTATATTAGGTTGCAATCATCATGTTTTCCACTTAAAATAATTAACACAATTTAAACCCAATACTCCCTCCCTTTTTTCGGCACTTATATAAAATGGGAGGTCCATTTTATATTTGTCATTTGTCAATTGTCATATGTTATTAGTCATGTGAAATTGTAATGTATTTTTAATGTATTAAAAATCAACGTATTAATAAAAATACGTCATGTACAAAATTGACTTAGTAATTCATAATTACTTGTACCAAAACGGTTTATCAATTATAAATCACAACGTCTTGTATTTATAATAAATTATT
The DNA here is from genome assembly GCF_048544455.1 of Silene latifolia. Lineage (NCBI taxonomy): Eukaryota > Viridiplantae > Streptophyta > Magnoliopsida > Caryophyllales > Caryophyllaceae > Silene > Silene latifolia. Next base: position 113,239,125 of record NC_133527.1, on the reverse strand, counting down.
CATTCAGTTTCAATTGTTTCGTAAACAATATTTTATCTAAGTAATAAAACAATTTGATTACTTAGACCGTATCTTATTTAATCGAATTACAATAAGACACGTCAATAATACTCAAAAAATCGTCCGTCAATTTTAAGTAATTTAATTAACCCGTATCGACATACGATCAATTAAATAATCAATTAAGAGTGTCACCCTTTAGGTATGACCTAAGGGGATCAACTGATCAGCACCGCCGCACGACAATAATGTCAAACTCTAGTCAGCCAATCATTACCGATATGTGTGGACCAGTTGACTGTAAAATATTACATCCCACATGTATTCTTAAAATGAGATTTAAACATGTGATCATTATGATCGACAGTTGTGATCGCATTATTGTCGGAGGACACATATTCCAACAATCTCCCACTTGTCCTCGACAAGTGTGCGTCACCAATTCTCTTGTCCTATTACTATCTCCCACTCAAAACAAGGTGTCTTTCAGGTCGTACTTGCAAGTGATCATATCGAGAGTGGTTTCCTCGATCTGGAGAATAACTGATTGATCGGAATTATCTACCATAGATACCTTCCGAGCGTGGCCACGCATTTCCAGTTCATTTCTCCTCGAGTTGCCCTGAGATATTGTTATAACTCTGACAAGGGGTGGACAATTTCTATCGCACTTATTCCCTTCGACTAGCTACAGCCATCATAACCCAAAATATGCCCATTTGACGAAGGTCGTAGTAACATAAATCAAAGTTAATCTGAAACTGTGCCACCTTAGGTGAACAGTCTTTAGTCAAAAGAATCGACTCATTACAATACTATAGTAGCTCTCACCACGACCAGGCTATATAAATTTGCCAGAACTCTATAAGCGGTCATAAGGCCCGACTAAGTGTTCCTAACAGTCTGCCTATGTGATCGACTAGTCATCTCACATGACTCCATGGCACTTGAACTTGCCATCAATCGCATCACACTCTAGTCACTTCGAGACGTCACCTCATGTAAGTGACTATGGGCGAATACAATGTTAATCCTTGTTAACTTTAACGAGGTTCAATTGTCTCTACAAACCGTTTGGATGTAACAAAGTATAAGGTGAGTTAATAATAACTCAAACGACAAATGGGGACATCATATTCGGGTAGTCAATACCATATTACTACCTTGTGATGTATATAAGTGTGAAAACACTTGTTGATTGCAATAGAAGTTTAACATACCATGTATCCATGTGTTCATACTTTTCGTATTGCACTTTCCTTTATATTCATGTTATCTCTCATAGCATGAACCTTACCAAGTACACATCTAAGTTCCCAACCTAGTTTTAGGTTCTTTATCTTGAAAGAACTTTCTTGTTGTTTATCACATAACCAACGAATTTTGGTGGATGATATAACTTGCACTGGTCAAGTGTTCTACCAACTCACAATGCACTAGGTATACGTTTTGTAGGATCTTGCAACAATTTTCAAGATGATTAGCCTAGCACTTCTCATAAGTCCTAGCGAATTTTGAAAATACTAGTTTTGAGTAACTTCTTACTATAACAAGTATCTTTTCAAATTTCTTATTTCTCTTTTTAGCTTGAATAGCTTAGGATTTCCATAAATCCTTATATGGTTTTTTTTTTTGAAAACTTCAATATGTGCAACTTCTTGTCACCTAACGGAGTGTTCCGTCAAACACTAGAATAGCTCATTAGTTCTTCTCGAGAATTCATGACGATTCTTCTATGGCTTACCAATGACTCATCATGCTCTTAAGCATATGATTCATTATTGGACATGTGCATGATTATTCTAATGGCGGAAACATTAGTAATCTTTAATCATGTGATCAACCATTCTTAGGTTCAATGAATGACCATGACTGCTTATGGTAATTCCATTTTCATCGACATGAATAACCTACGTTTCTCGTTGATTTGATGTGTATATCTCAATACCTATCCAACATCCCATGATGTGATTGGATTCATCATAGTCCATTTTCATCCAGAATTGAAAACTCAAATACTTCTTTGTGAAAGATAGTACTAGCTCGTCATTCTCAATGAGTAATGAGTTATAAATTTTACAAGATGATAACTCCCACTAAATTTCATGTCTTCACATGATAATTTCAAACTCCCACTCAATTCCACATGTTTCACATTTGACTACTCAATCGAAACATTTTAAGAATTAGAATACATTTTGCTTGGCCAAGTTATTAAGATTAAAACCATATATGTTCCCAACATATCCTTTCAAAATACCTATTTTGATGCAAAAATCGAATCAAATTAGAGGTTTATGTGACTCGAATTTTCTAGGGTTTGAGGATTCGAATTTAATTTTGGTTGTCTTTTGGGCGTAAAAGGGAGGAAATTGAGTAATATAGGCCATACATATCATGTTTAGAGTTGATTTTTGTGATTTTCACTCAAAAATTCGCCTTAAAAATCCGTCTTAAAAGTGCCCCAAATTGAAATTCGTCTTATATTACTGTGAAATTTGTTAATACATTGAGCTATTTAGAAGTTATGATTTTCAAAAGTAGTAGTGATAATGATAATTGGTGCTCTACATGTCAAAATTTTCGCAGCTGTGAGATCGTCTGAGATTAAAACTGAGAGTTTATGCTAATGAATTATGGCTTGTTGGTGAAAGTATGTACCTAGTTGCTCTTTTACATGAACATAAATGAATGTTTTATATGTTTTCAAGTATATGTGGTTTATGTATTTAAGTCATGTGTTGAAAACAGATGCCGAGACCAACCCTGGGAACCCGACAGAGCAAAAGAGGAAGGGCTTTTGAGCCTGAGGTAGGAGAGGGGAGTGGACCCATAGTCCCGGCAGTACCTGAATACCCGTCTGTAGTCTTTGTGGATTTCACAAAAAAGGTTAATTTTGTCGCTTTGCAACAACGGAAGATGAGACCTACCCGGTGTATAGACACCGTTCTCATGACTGACTTAGGGATTGAGACAGATGTCAGGCACATCTTTGAGACTTTGGGGATGTTAGGACTATAGCGTCTCAGGAAACATTCTTATGCCTTCTTGACCCTTGAGTTCATGAGTTCGTTTAAAATGACGCGGTGGAACAAAATGTGGAGTTTCGCCTTATGAACACGAGTTTTCTATTAACCATGGATATGTTTGCAACCCACCTTGGCTTGGCTAAGCTTGCCAAGGGAGCTCTCCGTGATATTCCGTCTGAGTGTGGAGTTAGTAGCCTCATGTCGTGCCTTACCGGTAAATCAGCTCCTACTTCGAGTAACATGTTGATCAATGATGTTCAACATGTCACTTTGAAGATCTTTAAGATCTTTCTTCTGCTCTACGAGAGGAAGGATGTGAGTAAGTTGAACTCACATGAGTTGATGCTCTTGATGTCTTATCTTAACCCCACCCGGTCACAGCCTGTCACCTTTAGTGCCCTGCCTTTGTTTGTACCAGTCTAGCTCAGATGGCCTCGTCTGACACTATATTTCTGAGTTATGGTGCCATTGCCACACGTCTAGCAGAGAGGTTGACATCCTTTAAGGCTTCCTCGGCCTATACTCCTTTAACTACCACGGTGCCTACCTTGGACCGCGACTACTTCCTCGACCAGAAATGGTTGAGAACCTTAGCAGATGGGAGTTTGGCATGAAGAGTATGGGGTATGAGTTGGATATGGATACCAGCTCTTGAGCACCTACCGGCGATTGAGCCTTTACCACCGGTAGTTATAGCTGTCGATTCTGACGAGGAGGAGGAGGAGGGGCGTCCACCGGTGCAAACGTACCTCATTGACCCGTAGATCCTATAGGTTATGCCCGAGCCGAGTAAGGGGGAGAATGTGAGAGCTGAGGAGAACCGGCCTAGAATGGGGAGGGGGCCACGCAGAGTGAGGGAGAGGGTGGCTGAGACTCAGCCAGTGCAGCCGGAGTAGCCAGTGCCGCCACAGTACCAGTTCCCTGGCTACCCTTCTTTTGATAGCCCAGAGGTGCGTGAGAGCTACCTTTTCTGAGAGAGTATCTTCTACCCTGACACTTAGGAACCTGCATGAGATGGCTAATGTTCAGGGGTATGGGACCACGGGACCTCAGCCGATTTGGTGGAAAGGAGTCGGGGACAGCAGTGGCGTTTTCCACTCTTATGGTGTGGATATGTCTACTTAGGGAGAGCCTCAGTCGTACCCTTATGGTTTTTTGGCCCCTTGGCAGATGGGAGCAGGTGATGATGTTGGTGGTGGCGCGGGTCAGGACGCGACTGGAGCAGGTACCTCAGGAGGTGGTGGTGATGATGCGGTGATGGACGAGCAGCAGCAAGAGTGATATACTCCATTTCTTCTCTTATGTTTCATGATTGGTTGTGGATTTTATCTCGTTTTCAGTTGGTACTTTTTTTGATTCTCGGTTTGTATGGTTGGCCATAAGGTCGTATTTTGAATACTTTAGACTTTTATGCAGGATTTGGGGGTTGAGCTAGCATTCCGACTCGTATGTATATGGTTATATGCCTTATGATTGATGTTCACGGGACTTTTCAACCTATGGCAACTCGGTTGAGTGCCCCTCACTCGATCGAGTAGCTGCAGGTGTGTCATTAGAGGAGTATTCTGATCTCTGGCTACTCGATCGAGTAGCTGATGAGCTCGATCGAGTAGGGCCAGCTCGATCGAGTGTCTGACGAACTCGATCGAGTGTCACTGTTACAGGCACATTTCAATTTTAGAATTGTTTGAATCATCATATTTTTGGATAATTTTACATTAATCTTTATTGTTGGTGCTTCGTAACATGGTTTAGCTTCACCGTTGGTTTTTTAAGTGTGTGTGGTCGTCTTATGAATGTAGTTCTCAATTTTATACGGTATATGTGGGTCGTAATGATGAAACAAATCAATGAGGAACCGTAATGCGCAGCGGTATTGTCCCAAGTTGATAATTATATACAAATGTATATCTATATCTTGTGGGTCGTGGTTTAGTAATGCCTAGAAAGTGTTGATTCTGTCATAAGTCGGATAAGCATTTTGATCAATTCACACAGTTTTTAGTGGTATTTGTGTTACTTTGTAATCTGTATGCGGTCAAGTTGGATAAATCGAATACTTTGTTTATAATATTGTCGCTTGGTCGGTATGGTTGCATAACTAATAGTTGTTGTATTTTCCCCTAGTTTGTATCGATATATCCACAATGTATTACGTAATATCTGTGATTTTATGTTGTATGAGTTATAATTAAGTAATGTCAAGGAGTAGGTTTTGTTAGCATGAATCAATGTTATTTTGGTGGTTTATGAGTAATGTCAAAGTAATGTCGTCTGTATCGGTTTGAGGTTCAGGGAAGTAATGTCGCAAAAGAAAAATGATATAATTATAACAATTTTGTGGTATTTTAAAGTATGTGAATGTGCGTTTACATATTAAATCTTGTAAAAGGAATATCAGAAAATTATTTATTTATTTGTCAGCTGGTCATCGTTAATCGGTAATGATTGGCTGACTAGAGTTTGACATTACTGTCGTGTGACGGCGGTGATCAGCTGATCCCTTTAGGTCACACCTATAAGATGATGCCCAAATGGAAAAACTAATTATTTGTATGAGATACAAATTAATTAAATCCTTGTATTAATTGACTTTTAACAAGTCATGTGAGTATATTATTTGATGACGAGTTACGAACTCGGGCCAAGGGAATTTATTATTTAATTATTTGATAATTAATTAATAAATTTATTAATTAATAGTTAATTAATATGAGTTGTGTATATAAGTTTTGAGGTGAAGGTTATTAGCTATTTAATTTACAAGAGGTTGTAAAATTAGCTAAATGGGGTAGTATTGACACATTGTATGTTGATAAAATGGTCTCATGGTTACTAAATAGTTAAGTAGTCATTAGTGGTTAATTTGTATTATTTAACCGTTAAATAATTAAATTAATATTTAATTATCTAGGATAATTAAATGTATGACTTATAAGCATTTGTGGGACAAATGTCGAAAGTCAAAATAAGACCCATATAATCCCAAATGAACCGAGATTATATGTGATTTGATCACATGTTCCTTGGCAAACTTTTGCCTAACTTTGATGATGTAAGCAATGTGACATCATGAGGCCTATAAATACCCCTTGACTTACACACATAAGGTGATATACTTTTTTGGAATTCGTCAAAAAATCACTAAATTGCTCCATGTTGGCTGGATATAGTGAGAGGAAAAATAAGACCATCTTCTCATCTTTTTATCTTATAACCTGATCAAAAGTTGATCACAATTCATCAAATATATTCACAATAAGATTAACATACATCAAATATTATTAGGGTAATGATATTTGTAGTGATAAACTAGGTTTATACTAATTATTATCTAGGTTATAATATTAATATCATTTTGGGTCTTATCTTGGGTGTATCCAAAGGAGGCCTTCTACTTTGGGGGCTAAGGATAGGAGGATCATCCACCATTTACATAGCTCAAGAACTACAAAGATAGGTGATCTTTGTAGTGCCCATATTTTGCCTTATACCAATGTAAGGAACTTTTGTCTTAAGATGGTTTAGAACCATTTTTTTATATTTTTATTTGCATGCATGTAGATTTAGACCATATTAAATTAATTTATAATTTTAATATCATAAGATGAGTATTAACATGGTATAAATAACTAACAAGTGGTATCAGAGCATTGTTAAAAACATGCATGTTGTCTTAAGACGATTTTAGTAATTTATGAGATAAATTAATAAAATTGATATTATGTTAGTAAAATTCGTTTTATTATATAATATGTTCTTGCATGTAAACAATCTGGTCTTAGAATGATATGGGACGAAAATTTTGATTTTGTTAATTTATTTACTTTTTATGGCTTAAAATGGCATAAAATTGGTTAAAAATGCATTAAAATTAATTAAGAGTTAATTAAATTTGGTTGCATGTTAATTTTATGCATTTTTATTTAGAAATAACCACATGCATATTCTATTTATGAGAAAAATAGAAATTTTAAGTTAATGTGATTAATTTATATAGTTTATTGATTTTTATTTCATAAAAATTGGTAAATAATAGTTATTTTGTAAATAAATATAGATTTAATTTTTGGGCTCAAAAATTTTGAATTTTTAGCTCCTGGAAATCGTTCCGAAATGTACAAAATTTTATTTTGAGTCATTTTAATATTTATGGTTTGATTTAGAATTAAATCGTAAAAATTGTCGCTTTACCGATTAAATAGTGAAATCGTTTTAAATAAACTTTAAAAAACAAAAAAATTCACTTGCATGGCATTTTTGGTGTAAGGCCAAAATGTTCATGGGTTTGAAATTTATTTTTTCATAAATTTTTAAATTAAATGGAATTTTTGTATGATAATTTTTAAATTAAATGGAATTTTTTGTATGATAATTGTTGAGAATAATTATTTTGATATTAGACCAGATTAGTATGATGAGTAAGTCTTAAAATTGTTTTAAGAATTGATTATGAATTTTTATTGGTAAAAATTCAGTCAAGGCAAGCTCAATGATCATTGTTGGTAAGTAAGACGATTTGGCATGTCATAATTTACATAATGCATTTTTCTTATTCATTTAGATGAATGTTTTTTAGCATTATAATTATGTAATTGTTTCCTAATATGGCCATAGGTAGAAATTGGTATTTTCCGTAATGTAAGGGAATATCGATTTGTTTTGTAATTAATTGCGATTTCGTATCACCTAATTTGTAATTAATTAATAGTTTTTATTTTAGTTTTAATTACAAATTGTATAATAGGATATTGTTTTGTAATTTAATTATTAGTAATTAGATGAAGCATCTAAAGGCGGAGTTTTCATGAAGACAGTGTTTTCGGAAAGGCGTTCCGAAATCCTAAAGAAGGAGGACAATTTATGAAGACTCAAGGGACCAAGGAGTTGGTTTCCGATATGTAATAAGTTTAGTTAATTAGATTAACCAGGTGGCCATATTAGGACTTACTTGTTTACATTTATGCATTCATGCCAAATCGTCACTACATGTTTTATTTTTGTTATTATCAATTTAATCATCTAGCATTCACTAATTTTTTTCACTTAAAGGTGATAGACAATTAAATTGATAAGATCTCTCACATTTGTTAAAATTGAGATTAAGCCTTACCAAATAGTAGCACCTATGAATCCCTTCTTCATTAGAGGTAGGTTCGGATCACCGAGGTACACTCTTTTTACGTTGGGTAAGTAGGATAATAAAGGTTATTACACGTGAAAATTAGTTGGACTCAACGGAATGAATATGGGTTGAATTGGTCCACCGTGCCCATATTTATTTCTTGAGCTAAAAGATAGATTTTAAGAAAATCCGTCAACCAAGAGTCCTAGTAGTAGAATCAGTCAAAATGTTGACTCACCAAATTTATATAAATATGGGTTGAATCGGTCCACCGTGCCCGTGTTTATATAAAATTGGATCTTGGAATCATTTATATAATTCAGTGGGAGATCATTATATAAATGGGAACTTATTAAAATAGTTTCACAAGTTCAAAATTTTTTAGACGATAAATATTAATCTTTCCTTTATTTCCTTTGTAGTAATCACGATGACTTCTACTAGTGAAACCGTCACCACAGCTAGAGATTCATGGTTAGGTTCTTTTATGGACAAATATGTTTTAAAAGCCGGCGGTAGTAATTTTAAAGATTGGGAGGAACAACTTCGATTAGCCGCCGCAGGTGATGGCAAATTACTCTACCTTGTCGATCCCTCTCCCCCTTCGCCTAGTATTAGGGCCACTGCCGATGTAAGGGAGGTTTTTTTCAAATTATCAAAAGTAATCCGCTGCAATTAAAAATGTTTTGATTTTTTCAATGGATCCTGCTTTACAAAGGCAATGTGTCAAGTTTCGTGATGCACATGAAGTATTCTCGAGGCTTTCAACTATGTTTTCTCAAGCCCCGAGAATAATTCAATATGACACCGCAGTTCATTTCTTTGAGGCTAACCTCAAAGATGGTCAACCTGTAAGTTCACACGTACTTAAAATGATTGAGTACATGGAAACTTTATAGGGGTTGGGATGTAAAATCCCCGATGTACTTGTAGTGGACCGAGTGCTCCACTCTCTCTCACACGTCAAAAGATTTACTTAATTTAGGGTAAATTATAATATGACAAACATGAGAAAGAGTTTACATGAGCTCCATTCTCTGCTCGTGCAAGCAGAGAAGGATATGGGATTGAGTGGGAGCACGAGGAAAGATGTGCTTGCGATAAACGTGAAGGGGAAGAAGCAGTTTAAGAGGAACGCAGGTAAGAAGCCCGTTCAGGTTGAGGGCAAAGGTAAAGCAATTGTGAATTGCTATACCAAGCCTAAACCTATAAAGGGTAATCCTCTTAAAGACACTTGTAATTATTGTAATAACAAGGGACATTGGAGACGTAATTGGATAAAGTACCTGGATGACATAAAGGCTGGCATTATGAAGCCGACATGTAATTTCTCAACGAATCTTTTATGATAGACATAAATTATGCTTCAAATACAACTTGGGTATTAGATACTGGTTGTGGTTCTCACTTGTGTAATCATTTATAGGGCCTAAAAAGCATAAGAAAGCTAAACAAGGGTGATGTCGATCTACGAATGGGAAACGGGTCTAAAGTAGCTGCCGTTTCAGTAGGAACTTATGTACTTAGTTTAGCTTCGGGGTTGGAGTTGCATCTTAATAATTGTTATTTTGTACCAACGCTATCTAGAAATATAATATTTGTATCTGTGTTAGACACAGAAGGGTTTTCCTTTGTAATTAAAGACAAGTGTTGTACTTTTTCCCTTAATGGGATTGTATATAGTCAAGCTATTTCAATCAATTGTATTTATATTCTAGACACTTGCAACGATGTTTATCATTTAGATAATAAAAGACTCAAAACAGGTGATCCCGATCAATCTTATTTATGGCATTGTCGATTAGGACACATCAATGAGAAGCGCATTAAAAGACTAGTGTCGACTGGTGTAATTAAATCTTTTGATTTCGAATCATTTGGTACATGCGAATCTTGTCTTCTTGGCAACATGACTCGTTCACCTTTTCTAAGAAAGGGATCTCGAGCTAGTGAGTTGTTGGGTTTAATACATACCGATGTATGCAGTCCAATGACAGTCACTGCTAGAGGTAATTATGACTATTTCATTACTTTTACCGATGACATGAGTAGATATGGGTATATCTACTTAAAGAGGTATAAAAGTGAAGCTTTTGAAAAGTTCAAAGAGTTTCAGAATGAAGTAGAAAACCAATTAAATAAGAAGATTAAAGCATTATGATCAGATCGTGGTGGGGAGTATTTAAGCAATGACTTTAGAGATCACCTTACAAACTGTGGTATTGTATCTCAGTTAACTCCTCCTGGCACAACACAATTAAATGGTGTGGCTGAAAGGAGGAATCGAACTTTATTAAATATGGTTCGATCGATGATGAATCAAACAGAGTTACCTAAGTCATTCTGGGGTTTTGCCATTTTATCTGTTGTACGATCACTTAATAAAAGTCCCACTAAAACAACTGACAAAACACCATATGAGATATGGAAAGGGAAGGTCTCGAATCTACGATACATGAAAGTATGGGGTTGTGATGCTTATGTCAAGAGCAAGTCTGATGATAAGCTTGCACCTCGTTCTGAAAAATGTATTTTTGTAGGCTACCCTAAGGAAACTTGTGGATATTACTTCTACAATAGTAACGAGAACAAAGTGTTTGTGGCTCGTGAAGCTGTCTTTCTAGAAAAAGAGTTTATTTCTAGAAGATAAAGTGGGAGAATATTTGAACTTGACAAAGTTCAAGAGCCACAAACTGATGTGACAGTGCAGGAAGATGTTCCTTCTACGTCTGAATCGGTTATTGTTCCTTCTAAACCTAGGAGGTCAGAGAGGGTTAGTCACCAGCCTAATAGATACCTCGGTGTCATCGAGGAAGATGGTGACTATAAGGTTTTACTTTTGTAAAGTGATGAACCCAAGACCTACAAAGCAGCTATTACCAGTTCTGACTCTAAGCTATGGCTCGAGGCCATGCAATCCGAAATGGATTCCATGTACGATAATCATGTATGGGACCTGTTTGACTTACCTAAAGATGTTCGACCTCTTCAGTGTAAGTGGATATTCAAGATTAAAATCGGCATGGATGGACATAAAGATGTCTACAAAGCTAGATTGGTTGCAAAAGGTTTCACCCAGGTTCATGGTTTACACTGTGATGAAACTTTTGCACTAGTTGCTATGCTTAGATCTGTTCGGATAATGTTAGCGATTGCTGCATTTCATGATTATGAGATATGGCAAATGGATGTCAAAACCGCTTTCCTGAACGGGTTTCTGGAAGAGGAAGTGTTCATGACACAACCTGAGGGTTTTGTGGATCCTAAAAATCCTAACAAAGTATGCAAACTTAAGAGATCCATTTATGGTCTTAAGCAAGCGTCAAGGAGTTGGAATCATCATTTTGATCATGTTATTAAACAGAATTGTTTTTCTCGAAGTGTTGAGGAACCATGTTTATACATGAAGTTTAGTGGGAGTAAAGTTGTTTTCTTACTTCTTTATGTGGACGGCATATTACTCATTGGGAATGACGTAGATATGCTTGCTTCTGTCAAGAAGTGGTTAGGAAATCACTTCCAAATGAAAGATTTGGGAGAAGCTCAGCGCATCTTGGGTATCCGAATCTATAGGGATAGATCCAAAAGGATATTAGCATTGAGTCAAGAAGCCTATATCGATAAGATTCTTGACCTATTCAATATGAAAAACTCCAAGAGAGGTTTTCTACCTATAGGCAGTGGGATTACTTTGAGTAAGTCACAGTGTCCTACGGAACCTAAGGATATTGAACGCATGAAATCGATTCCCTATGCTTCCGCTATTGGATTGATCATGTATGCTATGATGTGTTCTCGTCCTGACGTGATTCTACAACGGAAGCTGAGTACATTGCAGCCTCTGAAGTTGCAAAGGAAGCTGTTTGGATTAGGCAATTTTTAGAGGGACTGAAAGTAGTTCCGACGGCCAAGGATCCTATCACTTTGTATTATGATAACAGTGGGGCTATTTTTCAAGCAAAAGAGCCCAAGTTTAGTAACAAGTCTAGACATGTACTTAGGAAATTTCATGTAATTAGAGATTTAATAGAAAGGAACGAAATTACAGTTTGTAAGGTTGGGACAGCTGACAACATCGCTGATCCTTTAACCAATCCATTATCTCAATCTAAACATGATAGTCATGTAGTTTCGATGGGATTGAGACGAAATCCAGAACTGCTGTAAATTATATGATATGTAATAATTAAAAAATTGTATTAATTATTTCATATATGATAATTGCATTTATCGTCATATTCAGTTTTATATCTGAATTTTATATACTTTGTTTTATCCAAATAGATTATAGTGACAATATCAAACTCTATTAAAGTGAACTGGATTAACATTGTATTTTGTCTCTAGTTACTTAATGAGGTGACGTCTCGGAGTGACTAGATTGTAAGGCGATAGATGACAGGTTCGACTGTCATATGGTCATAGTGATGACTGGTCGATTACATAGGCAGATTATGAGACAATTTGTCGGACAGTGACCGTTTATAGAGTCCTTTTGTTGCTAGGTCGTGGCGAGGATTTCTATTTATTCCTTCGAGTCAATTTTTTAGACTGGTGACTATTTGTTTGAGTTGGTACGGTTTTCCGGTGGCTTTGGTTTTTGTTTTAGGTCGCACCGTAAAAGGAGGCCGATGAGCATTTACTGGGTCATTGTGATCTGTATCGAACGAAGGAAATAGGTAACGGGATTGTCCATTTATGTCATATTTTATCTCAGGGCCGCTCGAGGAGCGATGACTGTGAATGCGTGGCCACGCTCGGATGAGATTTATAGTAGATTATGCGGTCAAACAGTCATTCTCCTGATCGAGGAAACCACTTTATGATATGATCACGTGCAAGAGCGACCTGAAAGACATCTTGCATTGAGTGGGAGATATTATTGGACAAGAGAATTGGTAACGCACACTTGTGTCGGACAAGTGGGAGATTGTTGGAGTAGTGTCCTCCACAATTAGTGCGTTTACATATTAAATCTTGTAAAAGGAATATCAGGGATTTATTTATTTATTTATTTGTCGGCTGGTCATCGTTAATCGGTAATGATTGGCTGACTAGAGTTTGACGTTACTCTGGACACGGGCCACGTCTCGGTTTGTGGATTTGGGCCACAAGCCGATCCGCGGTCACAAGCCACCTGCACGCCAGGCCAATCTGTGGACATGAGCGGTCTATTGAAAGCCACGCTCGGCGGCATAAAAATGCTTTCGACCGAATCGTTTTAGATCGGTCGGTTCCGTCTCGGTAAGGGTCTCGAAACGATTAGAGATGTTCGGAGTCGCCACCAAGCATTTGTGGGATGCTTGGAACCCATTCGAAATCCACTTTATACCTCGGTCAAACCGAAGCACAAAGCAGCGTTTGACATAGGTACTAAAGATAAGGAAATCGTCCCTTTTTAGCATCCTATCTCTAGAATGACTCTCGTACGCCCTGGATAAGGTCGTCCACTAACCAAAGTTTCTGAGTAAGAGGTGAAGGTACGTATTGGGAAGCCCTTTAATCAGACACCCAATCCCGCCATGTAGCGGCTCTCTCGATCGATCTTGGTTGATTGAATGCAAAAGTTGATAAAATGGCTTAAATGCATGAATGCGCATCCAATAATTTAAACCTAACATGTGAGAGCTTTCTAAGTCGGTTGATTTAATCCAAGTATCAAGTATAAGATGTCGAGTTGGATTAATGATTGATTTACATGCAAGACGGAAATTAAACATCCATTTACCGTATTAGGTTTAGGGTGCATAACCTGATCCATTTGTCTTGGTATTTTGCAAACATGATTTTGAACGAGTAAATAGTCATCTGATCCATCCTGTATCCGGGCAAACCGGAGTTGGGATCGTCCTAGACTATTGCTGGAAGGGAACAGACCCTGTACCAGACGGCTATATGAGGCGTGAGCCAGCCGGCGGTGTAAGGGGCCGCTCCCTGGTTTTGAAAATGAGAAATGAAGGGCATGTTTAGGCGCGAGCTAGCCTACGGTTATATGCCGTATTCTGACCATTTGAAAAACGTTATAAAACGTGTTAGAAAATGGGTGTTTGAACCCGGTTTGATTTGAAAGGGTCGTTTAGACCGCATTTGTTGATTTGAAGAACTAGACCCGAATAACCATCATTATTTTGATAATATTCGGTGTCGGGTTTGATTTGACAAACTTGACATGAATAGTTTTGAAAATAATTATGAACTAATTGTTTTAAGTTCATTTGAATGTAATTAGTCGATACTCGTCATCGTACCCGGGTTGAAATCCGGCATGGTATATAGAACCAAGGATGACTTTGTGTCGGTGACTAATATGAAATGTAAAGAAATGAAATAAAAGGTTTTAAAATACCTTTTAAATGTTTTTAACCAAATATTATCACCGAAACACGGATTTAACCGTCATGGTATGAGGAACTAAGGGTGAAAAATGTTTTATGGTTAAAACAAATAAGATGAAATAAAAAGGGTTTGAAAATATTTGAAATAGTGAAAACCGATTACAAATATGAAAATGGATTAAAGGGATATGACGTGAACAAACACGGTTGATCTCTGACCTGAGCACCCCATTTAGGCGCGGGCTAGCCGGCGAACCAAGGGGCTTCTGTCTCAGGCCAAAAATCAGTTTTGGCTCGTTTATTCCATGTTTTGGTTCATGTTATGCACGTTTTAGCATGTTATAGTCATGAAACAAATGAAAACGTAATAAAAGAGGATTTTTACACCCTCATACTTATATGTTTGGTTATGGCGAGTGACCGGCGTAATTGTAACAACTCGTTTGGTCGGAAAAGACTCGGTTTAAAACCGTTTTGGTAAGTAAAAAGAGTGGTTTAAGTTTAGTGACGGTGTAATGGTCGAAATGGTCGGTCAAGTGATTTAATGCACGATGACGGTACCAAACAATGTGTAAGGCTTGTATTTACGATCGGTAGGTCGTAAACACACGTCGGATTGTGACTTAAGAAGTCGAGTCGAGAATTTTAAGGGAGAAAAGAGGGGGCGGACACTCGCGTAAGTCTCAAATGGGGGGCATTTGAGGGGTATTTATAGGAGAATGAGTGGTTGTGTGAGTTTTGAGCGACATGGCCACTTGGGCTGCTCAAAGAGGCGCGAGCCACGTCGCGGTTCTTCGAGGCGAGTTGTCGCTTTCACAACAAACGCAATCATGATTTGTTCTATCCTAGGTTTTGTAGTCACATGTTTGGTACTTGACCATTCATGAATCCGGGAAAACTTAAGGTAGAAGGTTTGACATGTTTTTTTTTTGTGGTTGACTCGGTTTGACTCGTTGTTGGAGTCGGGATTTGAATTTTTGAGTTGGGTTTTGGTCCGGTGTCGGTTTTGACTCTAGTTAGTGTCATTGCGACCCCGTCGTCGTGCATTAAACACTCCAGGTATTTTTGAAATGTTTTGAAATGATTTATTTTCGAAATCGTTTTAAGTTTTCCGACGTAAAGTTGTATACAAACTGTCGATCAAACGCCGCGATTCCAAAACATGTTATAGTCCGATAATCATCGGGTGTTTGTTGGAGTCTCAGCAGATCTCGGGTATCTCTGAGCCCCCACTTTGACTGAGGCTTGGACAGGGCGAAAGTCAAAGTAGAGCCCCCAGGTCAATCGAAGATTACAACCTGGGGACCCGAGCGACGTCGAGGCGACTCGAAAGGATTCGGGCCAAGGACATGCCGTTGGGAAAAGGGCGACGCCAAGGTCACTCGAGGGTACGAGCCAGGGACCTGTCGTCGGGAACAGTTTAGAGTCTGTCGACTATCCGTGCGGGTCGTTTAAAGTCCATTAGACTATGTACAAAGGCTCGCCAGCCATAGGAAGGAGTCATACCTGAGGCATCTTCGGATATATCCTTGCACGTTTGCCGACAAAGGCTCGCCAGCTGTGATAAGGAAATGTACACAAAAGCTCGACAGCCATGATAAGGAAATGTACCCGAGGCATCTTCGGGACGTGTCCTTGATGTTTGCGGACAAAGGCTCGCCAGCCATGGGGCGGTCGGTTGATGGACCGTGAGCATAGCCGCGTCGAATGGGCTTGTTTTGAAACTAGCGGACTCGTGATGCCGCTGTGGAAATAGTGAAGTCAAATTTTCACTATCACTGTTTTTGGAATGAGCGGGTTCCGCGAGGAAGCCCCCTGCTGGTATTTGAAGGAATAGTGAATTTGGAATTTTCACTATTAATTGAAGTGACGGTTTATGTGCCGCCGTTGACATTTGATCGAAATAGTGAATTTGGAATTTTCACTATTAATTAAAGTGACGATTTATGTGCCGCCGTTGACATTTGATCGAAATAGTGAATTTGGAATCTTCACTATTAATTGAAGTGACGGTTTATGTGCCGCCGTTGACATTTGATGGAAATAGTGAATTTGGAATCTTCACTATTAATTGAAGTGACGGTTTATGTGCTGCCGTTGACATTTGATGGAAATAGTGAATTTAATTTTCAGCTATTATTTTGAAAATGACGGTTTTAATCGCCGTCGTTTGAAATTTGAAGAAATAGCGGATTTTGGATTCTCGCTATTATTTTTGAAATTTTTGAAGGAAAATAGTGAACTTTGATTTCACCATTATTTTGAAGTTGGCGGTTTTGATCGCCGTTTGTTTGAAATTTTCGAAAATATCGAATTTAAATTTCCACTATTTGTTTTTGTCTTTGAGAAAATGACGACCTTTGATAACATCAATGAAAATTCGAAGTTTAATATGTGAAATTGGGCCAAAGCCCAAATTTCGGTGAAAAAGCAAGGGGAGGCCTCATTGAGGCGCGAGCCTCTTTGCGAACCAAAGGTGCTTCCCTTTTTTCTGTAAAAGATGTGAGTTCAGGCTGCATTTCATTCATCACTTCGTCTTCTCCAAATTTCGACAAAAACAAGCTAAGATCGCCATTGTTGGACCTTCTAGCTCGCTTGGGTTCGTGCTATCATCAACAATGTCATCTCAAGGTATGTATTCCCTCATGAATCCATTTAAAATTGTTGATCTTTAGCTTAATTGGATTAGGGCGAATTTTACCCTAGAAAAATCGAATTGGGCGTTTTTGATTGAGCCCATTTTGAGTGAAATTGATGGTTGCATTAGGTTAGAAACCTGTTTAGGAGTATAGGGGTGCTTTTAGTTTTCATTTTGGTCCCCGTTCCCGCTCCCCATGCTCGAAGAACGTGAGTGAGGTGAGAAACCGTCTCATTTTGCAATGCCAAGTTTATTTGCTTGGGTAGTGGGTCCCACTAGGTTGCATTGTAGTTGGGAAAACCCGTATTCGCCATCATGGACCTTCGTTGGGTTTTGTGGGCAAAATTTGGAATTTTTGCCTTTTGTGACGGTCTTATGTCTGACAAAATAAGCGCCTGTTTGGGCTTGAATTGAGTCAGTTTGCCTTGAAATGGACCTCATTGGTAGTTTAGGTCACCTTGAGGCGTGATAAAATCACGTTTGCCTTTTTGCGGTCGTTTTTGAATTTTTGACCGGTTTGTGCTCAAATTAGTGTATGAATTGCCTTTTTGAGTCGTAGAAAAATACCCCATTGTGTTGGGAATGTATTTTTGTTTGTTGGCGGACCTTGTAGGGGTTTTGAAATGTCCCCTTTTTTGGCTTTGACTCGTCTTTTGCTTGAAAGAGAGGCGAGTCGTTTTTTGTTTTTTTTTTTGAATGGTTTTGTTTGGTTGGATTTTGGGCGGGATTGCCCTTGTTTTGCTTTGCAGGTTGTGTTTTGTGTTTTTTTTTTGGACTTGTCCAATTTACGCCGTCGTAATGCCGAAATTCCGGCTGACGTTTTTTGTTTATTCTTTTGATCGCAGGGTATCATTTGGGACCTATGGGGTCTGTCGTGCCTTGGAGGAGGAAGACGATCCTGGAGGGGGATAGACGACTGTTTTTTGTTACAGGCTTGGTTGTGTTTCTGCCTGGCGGCCTTTGCCCGGCCAATGCTCGGGAATTGATCGTTGGTCGTTGTCTGCAGAGGTTCGGATGACCGATGAGTGGGGTTCAATTTGGGCGTGTTATCCCATGTTGCTGCTTTCGATCGCAGTTGAATTCAGCTGAGTGGGGTTCAACATCGGGGTAGTATCCGTTGTTCTGGTCCCTTTTCACCCTCGAATTCTGACGATTGGAGGCCAACGTCGGGGTAGTGCGGTGAGCTACGATCCTCGGTTATCACTTCGTCCAAAATCTGCAAGGCATCATTTTTCTTTTTGTCGTGGAGCAGGAACGAGGTATTACCGTCATGGTAACCACCTCTGCTTACGTTGTTGCTCCTCTGTTCCTTATGTTGCTCCCTTTCTTTTCTGATTGGAAGGGTAGGGAGTGCTTAGTTCGATAGGTGGCGGGTAGCCCCCAGTTCGTTGTCTTAGACCAGTGTCTGTATGATAGATGATTGTTTTAGGCTAGTGTCTGTATGATCGATGTCTGTACTAGATCCTGTTTGTACAGTCAGTTGTTTGTATCAAACGTGTGTCGATGTATTTTGCGTGAGGCGGTTTGTATATATGTATTTTTGGATTGTGGTTCATTTTGTGATTTTTGGCTTTTTGTGTTGTGTTTCAGAGGAGCGTTGTCGGCTGTTGATTCTCCTTTATTTTTGCATCAGTTCCTGCATTGTTAGTGTAGAAAATAGGCAACAGATATCACATATGCATAAACGTAAACACGTAAAAGCATTTGATTGAAAACAAAATTAACCAAGTACACTTGAAGTATAAATTGAAGTTTGAAAATTGCAATGAATCTTGAAAATTTGCGACGAGTCGTCACGTTTGGAGTTCAAAGGAATTGATTTGAAAATTTTGAGCAATTAACTCGTGTCGTGAATTAAATTGCATCGAAATTGTTGAAATTGATTTATGACTCGAAAAATTCAAACTCAAACCGTCAGGATGAATTTTAGAAATAGATTTTTACGAGTATATGTGATTTCTGAGAGATCAAGACTCGGATTTGTGAGTGCTTTAAATTTTGAGGAAAACTGATGTCGTGTTATCAATTTTCGATTTTTATTTTGATGGAAAATTGCGAAAAAGCCAAAAAATTTCGGAATTTCGACTGACATGGAAACGATCCGTCACGGATCGGGGCGACTAGCCCTTCCCCCCTTTAAAAAAGAAAGAAAAATCCGTATGTTTAAAGCTGCGTCATGGAAACCGTGTCGGATTTCGTAAAACGCGAAAATAAGGAAATGAGAGTGTGAGGAAACAAAAAAACGTCCTGGGTTATCCCGAAGAGGCTCGAGCATCCTGGAGGGAGGTTTGAGGTGTCAGGAGAAAACACAAGTTGAGAGAGACAAGTCAACAGCGGGAATCCTGGGGAAGCCTCAAAGAGGCGCGAGCAGCCTGGCGATGGAAGCCGGCTCTCCCCTTTTTCTGAAAAACGCGCTGATCAGTTTGTATAAATAGTGATGTTTGTGCTTCATTGTTTCATCGTCCGAAACAAAAAACATCTCGACAAAACTTCTTCTTCTTCTTCCACAAAAATATTTCATGGATGCTTTTGAGAACGCATTGCGACAATGGTGCCGGGATTTGTCGCCTCCCGATAAGTATCAACTCATTTCCATGGGAGTTGGTCAATTGTTGGTGCTCCGTCAAGTCAAGGTGAAACCGTCATTTCTTGAAGCATGTTCTCGGTTTTGGGATTCGAAACACCATGTTTTCATTTTCCCGAAAGGTGTAATTTGTCCTCGTGCCGAAGAAGTTGGAGCCATTGGTGAGTGGCCGGGTTGTGTTTCGGTGCTTCCTCCGACTCGATTGTGCTACAAGGAAAAATTTCGTTCTATGTTGGGCTTGTCAACAAGTCAAGTCAACTTTATTCTTGCTCCACATGGTGTGGATATGTTGGCTCTCATCAACATCTTTTCAAACCGATTAGATGCTAATGTCTCGGAGGTGGCTAGGAGAAGGGCTCTTGCCTTTTGTCTTGTCCATGTGTACCTCTTCGTTAATGTCTTGAAGAAGGAGGAGCCAAAATGCTATGGTAGCATGACCCTTATTCATGT
Source organism: Silene latifolia (assembly GCF_048544455.1). Taxonomy (NCBI): domain Eukaryota; kingdom Viridiplantae; phylum Streptophyta; class Magnoliopsida; order Caryophyllales; family Caryophyllaceae; genus Silene; species Silene latifolia. The sequence continues at coordinate 113,218,964 of NC_133527.1, read as the reverse complement.
GATTGATCAAATGGATCATGGTAGAGATCCATCATGGTTGGTGCTTGGCGAGATCATCCAAGCTTTGGACAAGGAAGGCTCTTGTGGAGAAGTTCCCTCCTTCGGATCCCCGAGGATCCTCCAAGTGTGGCTATTGGAGAGGCTAAGGTATGTAGAGCCTCCGGTTAATTCTTCTTCTTATTCCTTCCGTCACCTTACCATGAGGAAGAAGTTGTACCCGGATAGCTTTGCTTCCACCGAGGCTTATTGGGCCGCGAGATTGGCGGAGGAGGGTGGTCCTTACATCCGTTGGGTGGTGCCGTGGTGGCACTTGAGGTCCTTCACGGGGTTGCCCGCCTCGGGTGCTAATCCTCGTTCTTTGATGGTGGTGGGTTTGAAGGTTGTTTCCTTCATTTATCCCGAAAGGCTCATGAGGCAAATGGGGCGTCAACAAAAGGTGCCCGCTCAAGATACTCTTGTCCAAGAGAATGTTTTCCGGAACTCCGAGCTTGTGGAGGTGTTCGAAAGATGGTGGGCCACTCGGCGCTTTGGGAGGTACCAAACCCCGTTGCCACGACATGGGTGACTCCCGCTTATGTCAAGTGGTCACGTGCTCCGTCATTGGAAGAGAGATCCAAATTCCGTAAGGACAAGGTTGTCGACTTGAAGTATCGAGAGGTTGGCAAGGCCAACCGTGCCTTCTTTGAGGATTATGTTGATGGAGCTACCCCCGATGTGATGAGGCCACCGAAGAGGAGGATTTCCGGCCCCAAGAATATGGTGGGCCGTACATTGGCTCTTTTTGGGTCGAACATGGGGTCTTGTGCTAGACCGGAGGCCGTCGCTGTAACACCCCCATACTCCAAGTGCCTTACCAGGACCACCCAGGTATAAGGATGTTACCATCTCGGTTACCCGAGGCAATGATAATCAAATAAACAATAGAGAAACAACATTTTAAATAGAAATACTTAGTGAAAGGTTACAATCTCAAAACCAAACCAAAAGTACAATACATGTTCTCAAACTGACTGTCTACTGATCTAACTGAAATGTCATGAAACTACTAAACTACAGCGGAAGACTTCTATCATCATATCGTGGCACATCCCAGGTATCCCAGTACTCATCTCATACCTGCTCAATATCTGCTCACCATCCCCGAATGGATCGCCGCAGGTTTTAAAACAATAATCGGCGTCAATATTATTTACATAAATCATATAACCAACTGAATAGAAAACAATACAGCTCATACAATCATACACAATCATCCACTCCACTCCATCTCCGTCACCGACTGTCCACTGGACCAGCCCTGCCAGTGGGGGACCGCAGTCGTTCCCACCTAAGCCCCGCTCATCATACCGAGCGATAACCCTGTCCCATTAATGTGCGCATCTCCTCCCGTGGCGGGTTCCACGGAGGGCGAAACTAGGGCGTGAATCCACTCCCGCAAGTGACTCCACTCAGCCGAGAACGCATCTAGAGAACCAGAGACAAACAATCACATCCATCAACAACAATCAATCAACAACCGTTACGAAACCAAACAACAAGTACTAATTACAGCACAATCACCACACATTATTTAACTAATACTGAGTAGGGAAACCCTACCTGGAAAGCACTGAAAGAAAAGTAGATCTATATACTTAACATATTCATATATGATTTAAATTAATTTGTCATAAAATTAATAAAGGTCTTATGCATGAAAACTAATTAGCAAAATAAAGAAGAAATCACCCTTACATTGTAATTTCGGTTCTTATGGGCACAAAAGAGATCTCCTTCTCTTTTGTTCTTGAGCTTTCCTTTTGGATGAACAAAGACCCAAGTGTAGGATCTCTCCCAAGGAATTATACCTAAAGCTTACTCTTAATTAAAATTAATATTATGAATACTAGTACAATATTAATTTTATAAGAAAAATGACCCAAAATGATTTTGGTTTGGTCTCCTAAAACCGGGTAGGAGAGGAGGAGAGGAAGAGTAATATTTTTATCTCTCTAAAAATATTTTTATGAAGTGAATTAATGAATTTACACACTCATGCATGTAGTGTATATCAAAAATTAAGACAAAAATCTTTTTGCCTTTTCTATGGTGAAACCGGGTAGGAGGGAAGAAAGGGGGAAGAAAAAGACCCAATGCATGCCCTTGTTTGCCTTCACAATGCAAAATAGGGTTGCATGGCTAGGCTATATTATAAATGATTGTGTTTTTCACTTATTTAAACAACACAATTTCTAGCCTAATTCCCTCTTAATTTGGGTACACTCATAATATGGGATCCATATTATTTTTGTCAATTTTGATTTATGTCATATGTTACATAAATTTGTTGTGCATTTTTAACATATTAAAAATCAACGTATTATTAAAAATATGTCACATACAAAAATCGACTTAGTAATTCACAATTACTTGTACCAAAATATTTTACCATTTATAGATCACAACAGATTATATTTATAATAATTCATTCAATTTCAATTGTTTCTTTAAACAATAATTTCATCCGAGTAATGATACAATTCGATTACTCAGACCGTATCTCATTTAATCACATTTCAATGTGATACGTAAATTTTACTTCCAAAATCATCCGTCAATTTTTCAAGTAATTTAATTAACTCGTAACATTATACGATTAATTAAATGATCAATTAAGAGTGTTGCCCTATAGGTATGACCTAGGGGTCAATCGATCACCACCGTCGCACGACAAGTAATGTCAAACTCTAGTCAGCCAATCATTACCGATATATGTTGACCAGTTGACAGTAAAAATACTTCCCAATTGTATTCTTTAAAATGAGATTTAAACATGTGATCATCATGATCAACAGTCGTGATCGCATTATTGTCGGAGGACACACATTCCAACAATCTCCCACTTGTCCTCGACAAGTGTGCGTCACCAATTCTCTTGTCCTATTACTATCTCCCACTCAATGCAAGGTGTCTTTCAGGTCGTACTTGCAAGTGATCATATCGAGAGTGGTTTCCTCGATCTGGAGAATAACTGATTGACCGGACTTATCTATCATAGATACTTTCCGAGCGTGGCCACGCATTTCGATTCATTACTCCTCGAGTGGCCCCGAGATATTGTTATAACCCTAACTAGGGGTGGACAATTCCTATCGCACTCATTCCCTTCGATCGGCCTGACCATCATAACCCAAAATGTCCCCATTTGACCCCATTTACGAAGGTCGTAGTAACACAAATCAAAGTTAATCGAAACTGTGCCATCTTAGGCAAATAGTCTTTAGTCAAAAGAATCGACTCATTTGAATACTATAGTAGCTCTCGCCACGACCACGCTATATAAATTGCCAGAACTCTATAAGCGGTCATAAGGCCCGACAAAATGTTCCTAACTTGATGCCTATGTGATCGACTAGTCATCTCACATGACTCTATGGCACTTGAACTTGCCATCAATCTCATCACACTCTAGTCACTTCGAGACGTCACCTCATAAAAGTGACTATGGGCAAATACTATGTTAATCCGTGTTCACTTTAACGGGGTTCAATTGTCATTACAACCCGTTTGGATGTAACAATGTATGAATTAAAGATAAAAGACAAATGTGATTATGAACATGAACAAAAACAACACTTTTATTTCATTTCAAAATCTAACAAAAACTTGGTACACGTTTAAGTCCCATGGACGTAACATGTCCATCATGCTTAGCCTGCGATAAAGGCTTGGTGAGCGGATCGGCTATATTGTCATCCGTCCCAACCTTACAAATCGCAATTTCCTTTCTCTCAATGAAATCTCTTATTACATGATATTTTCTAAGTACATGTCTAGATCTATTACTAGACTTTGGCTCCTTAGCTTGGAAGATCGTCCCACTATTATCACAATAGAGAGTGATGGGATCATTGGCGGTAGGTACTACTTTTAGACCTTCCGTGAATTGCCTGATCCAAATAGCTTCCTTGGCTGCTTCTGATGCTGCAATGTACTCAGCCTCCGTTGTAGAATCCGTGGTTACAGCTTCCATGAAGCTTCTCCAGCTTACGGCACCACCATTGAGCATAAAAACGAAACCAGCTTGTGATTTCAAGTCATCTCTATCTGTTTGAAAACTTGAGTCCGTGTATCCATTAACACGCAACTCAGTGTCACCTCCAAACACTAGGATAGAATCCTTAGTTCTTCTCAAGTACTTAAGGATGTTCTTGACAGCAATCCAGTGACTCTCACCTGGATTTCCTTGATATCTACTCGTCATGCTCAAGGCATACGAGACATCAGGACATGTGCATATCATGGCATACATGATTAATCCAACAGCGGAAGCATAAGGGATCAACTTCATGCGTTCAACATCATGGGGTTCGGAGGGAGATTGAGTCTTGCTCAATATCGTCCCGGTTACCATAGGTACCAAACCCTTTTTGGATTTGTCCATGCTGAACCGTCGAAGAATCTTATCAACATAAGACTCTTTACTTAGTGCCAATATCCTCTTGGATCTATCTCTATGGATCCGGATACCTAATATGCGTTGTGCCTCTCCTAAATCCTTCATTTGGAAGTGGTTACCTAACCACTTCTTAACAGAAGACAACATTGGAATATCATTTCCAATGAGTAGTATGTCATCGACATACAAGATTAGGAACACAACATTGCTCCCACTGAATTTCATGTATAAACATGGTTCCTCAACACTTCGAGTGAAACCATTTTCTTTTATAACATGATTGAATCGATGATTCCAACTTCTAGATGCTTGCTTAAGACCATAAATGGATCTCTTAAGCTTGCACACTTTGTTAGGATTTTTAGAATCAACAAAACCTTCGGGTTGTATCATGTACACCTCCTCTTCTAAATGCCCATTTAGAAAAGCGGTTTTGACATCCATTTGCCATATTTCATAATCATGAAATGCGGTGATCGCTAACAAAATCCGTATGGATCTTAGCATGGCTACGGGGGCGAAGGTCTCATCATAATGGAGACCTTGGACTTGGGTAAATCCTTTTGCAACTAGCCTAGCTTTGTAGACATCGTCATGTCCTTCTATGCCATTCTTGACTTTGAATATCCATTTGCATTGAAGAGGTCTTGCCCCTTTCGGCAAATCTACCAAGTCCCAAACTTGGTTTTCATGCATAGAATCCATTTCGGACTTCATGGCTTCAAGCCATAAGGAGGAATTTGGACTAGAGATTGCGGTCTTGTAGGTAGCGGGCTCGTCACTTTCTATAAGCAACACATCAAGTGTTCCATCTTCTTCGATAAGTCCCACATATCGATCAGGATGACGAGAAACACGGCCCGTTCTTCTAAGAGGAGGAGGAATAACCGTATTAGACGACGAAGGAACTTCTTCTTGCGCCTCTATCTCGGTTTGTGGCTCTTGAACTTCATCAAGTTCAAAATTTCTCCCACTCTGTCTCCTAGAAATAAAATCACTTTCTAGGAAGACAGCATCGCGAGACACAAATACTTTGTTCTCTTGAGGCTTATAGAAGTAATAGCCTCTTGAGGCCATGGGGTAACCTACAAAATGCATTTTTCGGATCGTGGTGCCAACTTGTTGTCATTTTTAATTTTGACATAAGCATCACAACCCCAAATTTTCATATGGGATAGATTTGGAACCTTTTCTCTCAATATCTCATATGGAGTCTTTTCAGTTGCTTTGGTTGGACTTACGTTCAAAGATTTTATTGCGGTTTGAATTGCAAATCCCCAAAATGAGTTCGGTAACTCGGTTTGACTCATCATGGATCGAACCATATCAAGTAAGGTTCGATTCCTCCTTTCGGCAACACCATTAAGTTGTGGTGTTCCGGGTGGAGTAAGTTGTGATATAATACCACAACCTTTCAAGTGTGAATCAAATTCAAGGCTAAGGTATTCACCACCACGATCGGATCGTAGTGCCTTAATCCTTTTGTTCAATTGGTTCTCTACTTCGTTTTGAAATTCCTTGAATTTCTCAAACGCTTCACTCTTATGTTTCATCAAATAGATATACCCATATCTACTCAAGTCATCGGTGAAGGTTATAAAGTAGTCATAATTACCACGAGCGGTGATACTCATTGGTCCACAAACATCGGTGCGTATGAGTCCCAATAGTTCACTAGCTCGCGCCCCTTTACCACTAAAAGGATTACGAGTCATTTTGCCAAGTAGGCAATATTCGCATGTACCATATGATTGATAATCAAATGGTGTAATCACATTAGTTGAATTAATCCTTTGATGCGATTCTCGTTTATGTGACCTAATCGACAATGCCAAATGAACGCTTCACTTGGGTCACTTGTTTTGAGTTTTTTTGATTGAATGTTATAGATATCATTAGTCGGATTTGAGGTCTCTAAAATGTAAATGCCATTGATAGAGGAAGCTTGGCCTATAACCAAGTCGTTCCTTGAAATAGTACAACAATTGTTCTTAATGACAAAACAAAAACCGTCCATGTCTAGCATGGCGATTGAAATAATGTTTTTAGAGAGTGTAGGCACATAAAAACAATTATGTAAATACAACTCAAATCCGTTAGGCAAAGCTAAAACATAAGTTCCTTTGGATTCGGCCGCTACCCGAGCTCCATTTCCAAGGCGTAGATCCACATCTCCCTTGCTAAGCCTCCACACATCTCTTAAACCCTGTAAATGATTACAAAGGAGAGAACCACAACCGGTATCTAGTACCCATGTCGTAGTGGAAGTATAATTTATATCAATAACATAAATTTCTTTAGGAATTTTACCTTTTGGAACAATGATTCCTTCCCTTATATTTCGCAAATATACGGGACAATTCCTAAGCCAATGTCCCATGCCATAGCAATAATGGCACTCATCATTAACTTGCTTGAAGTTTTTGATTTTCTTTCCCTTCTTCTTGAACCTTTTGCCCTTTGAAGCAAGAACTTGATTGCTTGAGCTCCCACTAGTTTTGGCATCTTTATCTTCCAGAGACAAAGATCCTATAGTTGTATGAGGTAGTCTTCCTGAGACGGACTCACACGAGGTCTAGTAGTAGTAGGTGGTTTAGAAGAAGTGATGAAGTTAAGGTTTCCATCCGAACCTATCCCAAAATGAAGTTCTCTAGTAGTGTCGAAATCATTGTTGGAGCAAACGTCGTCAAAAACATTGTGGTATGACTCAATAGTTATCGGTGCGGTAGCGTTTGATGGATTCATTGTAATGCACTACAAATATGGAGGAAAGGAAATATTAACATTTTGTCTTTTTAAATCATACTTGTAATTAAATTTAACAAGGTATGAGCATTTATATAGTGACCTCTACCCAACTATATGAAATGATTCCAAGACTCAAATTCATATTAACTTAGGGCACGGTGTGCCGAAATACCCTTTATTAACATAACTCGGTGGATTAATCTTTTAATCGATTCTACTCTTAGAACTCTTGGTCGATGATATTTACATTAATATTCATCTCTAGCCCGAAACACATCCGGAAATCGTCGTGAATACTTTCGTTGAGTACAACCCAAATTTCGAATAAATGTGTCCATTATCCAAACCCATATCAACTTAGGGCACGGTGTGCCGAAATACCCCTCATTAACATGAACTCGGTGGATTAACATTCATCACCCACTTCCCCTACGTAACAAGGTTTGTACCCCGGGGTAGCCGAGTGCACTCCCTCGCGAAATAGGTTTTCATGGTTTCTACTATTTGGTAAGGCTATGTCTCAATTAATTGTTTTAGCGAGAGGTCATGTCAATTTATTATCTATCACGTTTTAAGTGAACTAAAGCGGTGAACTACCATAATTTTAATTGACACGGTCGATAAACTCGATGAAAGAAGATGCATGTTTTAGTTATGGCGATTTAGCGATGCATGCGACATAAAATAAAATGCAAGCATAAAAATAAATAAATAAATCCTAGTATGGCCTTTCCTAAAATAGAAAAACTATTTAACTATTACATATTCGGAAACCAACTCCATTGGTCCCTTGAACTTCGGTTGTGACACGTATCTCGAGGTAACACCGTCTTTATGTATCGCCATTCTTGAAGAAATCCGTCTTTGGGAACTCCGGAATGAATAAAATTACATAATAAATTACATAATTTCCTATTATACATTTGTAACTAAAATAAAATAAATCTATTAAATTACAAAACGGTGATACGAGATCACAATAAAATTACAACCGAATCGATATTCCCATACATTTCGGGAAATACCAATTAAAATCTAAGGCCATACTAAGTAAAATTACATAATTCAAAATTACATAAATTAAAATTATGACAATCATAAAGAAAATGCAGCATTATAATATGTATGAACATGCTCAATTTTATGCTAAATCGCCTTTAATTAGCCAATATCGTATATTACTCGGTTTTTACGGATTTGCGTGATTTCAACATTTTATAATCACAAAAATTACATAAATTCATATTTATGCATAAGTTAATTACCCTAACCTCTTAGGACTCAAAATTTAGTCTTCACTAATAATTTGACCATAATTAACTCATATTTATAAAATTGTTCATTAATGGACTAAAAAATTACAAAAATAAGCTATAAACTTCAAATAAATCACAAAATTTCAAATAAATTCAAAATTTGAAATTTAAAATCATGAACATTCTGGAAAAATACCATGACACTCATAATGGTCAAAGCCTTAGGTCAAAAATTTCGAATTTTTTTTCGGAAAAACAATGTTGCGGTTTATCGGTTTTTAATAAAATAATCATAAAAACATGAGAAAACTTTTATTCATCAACTTTTCAATTTTAGATCTGAAAAAGATAATAAAATGCAACATTTGATGTTTTCCCTTAGTCATAGATTATGTTTTATTAATTTTTCACTAATAATGTCACTATTTATGCTATTTTTCTTCAAAAATCCATAAATCATGCAAAAAGACTTCACTATAGCCCATTATTTTACACACATCTTGTAAAATTGCATGTGACAACATATTAAATTTCTATGACCAGATTCGAAATTTAACTCATATTAACCTATTTTTCACCTAAATCCGAATTTAATAATGAAAAATCCATTTTTCGAGCATAAAAAGTCCAAAAATTATGAAAATGTACAGGTTATCTCAAAATAATATATGTGAAAACATATCCAAAAATCACTGGAAAATTCGAAGTATAGCTAATTTTAGACCGAAAATGACATTTTTAATCATAAAATCACATTGAAATGCCATTATTGTATAATATGAACAATAAAAATCCGTAAATTTAACCAAAATATCCTAAAACATTTTAGGACCAGAAATTTTAACATGCATGAATTAATTTCGTGATATATCATAATAACACAAATTTTACAAGTTTTATATGTTAATCTTTATAACTCGGAAAAACTTTTAACCGATTTGCATGCAAACAACCATGGCTCATGATACCGATTGAAAGAAAAGTAGATCTATATACTTAACATATTCATATATGATTTAAATTAATTTGTCATAAAATTAATAAAGGTCTTATGCATGCAAACTAATTAGCAAAATAAAGAAGAAATCACCCTTACATTGTAATTTCGGTTCTTATGGGCACAAAAGAGATCTCCTTCTCTTTTGTTCTTGAGCTTTCCTTTTGGATGAACAAAGACCCAAGTGTAGGATCTCTCCCAAGGAATTATACCCAAAGCTTACTCTTAATTAAAATTAATATTATGAATACTAGTACAATATTAATTTTATAAGAAAAATGACCCAAAATGATTTTGGTTTGGTCTCCTAAAACCGGGTAGGAGAGGAGGAGAGGAAGAGTAATATTTTTATCTCTCTAAAAATATTTTTATGAAGTGAATTAATGAATTTACACACTCATGCATGTAGTGTATATCAAAAATTAAGACAAAAATCTTTTTGCCTTTTCTATGGTGAAACCGGGTAGGAGGGAAGAAAGGGGGAAGAAAAAGACCCAATGCATGCCCTTGTTTGCCTTCACAATGCAAAATAGGGTTGCATGGCTAGGCTATATTATAAATGATTGTGTTTTCCACTTATTTAAACAACACAATTTCTAGCCTAATTCCCTCTTAATTTTGCTACACTCATAATATGGGATCCATATTATTTTTGTCAATTTTGATTTATGTCATATGTTACATAAATTTGTTGTGCATTTTTAACATATTAAAAATCAACGTATTATTAAAAATATGTCACATACAAAAATCGACTTAGTAATTCACAATTACTTGTACCGAAATATTTTACCATTTATAGATCACAACAGATTGTATTTATAATAATTCATTCAATTTCAATTGTTTCTTTAAACAATAATTTCATCCGAGTAATGATACAATTCGATTACTCAGACCGTATCTCATTTAATCACATTTCAATGTGATACGTAAATTTTACTTCCAAAATCATCCGTCAATTTTTCAAGTAATTTAATTAACTCGTAACATTATACGATTAATTAAATGATCAATTAAGAGTGTTGCCCTATAGGTATGACCTAGGGGGTCAACTGATCACCACCGTCGCACGACAGTAATGTCAAACTCTAGTCAGCAAATCATTACCGATATATGTTGACCAGTTGACAGTAAAAATACTTCCCAATTGTATTCTTTAAAATGAGATTTAAACATGTGATCATCATGATCAACAGTCGTGATCGCATTATTGTCGGAGGACACACATTTCAACAATCTCCCACTTGTCCTCGACAAGTGTGCGTCACCGATTCTCTTGTCCTATTACTATCTCCCACTCAATGCAAGGTGTCTTTCAGTTCGTACTTGCAAGTGATCATATCGAGAGTGGTTTCCTCGATCTGGAGAATAACTGATTGACCGGACTTATCTATCATAGATACTTTCCGAGCGTGGCCACGCATTTCCAGTTCATTACTCCTCGAGTGGCCCTGAGATATTGTTATAACCCTGACTAGGGGTGGACAATTCCTATTGCACTCATTCCCTTCGACTAGCCACAGCCATCATAACCCAAAATGTCCCCATTTGACCCCATTTATGAAGGTCGTAGTAACACAAATCAAAGTTAATCTGAAACTGTGCCATCTTAGGCGAATAGTCTTTAGTCAAAGGAATCGACTCATTTGAATACTATAGTAGCTCTCGCCACGACCACGCTATATAAATTGCCAGAACTCTATAAGCGGTCATAAGGCCCGACAAAATGTTCCTAACAGTCTGCCTATGTGATCGACTAGTCATCTCACATGACTCTATGGCACTTGAACTTGCCATCAATCTCATCACACTCTAGTCACTTCGAGACGTCACCTCATAAAAGTGACTATGGGCAAATACTATGTTAATCCGTGTTCACTTTAACGGGGTTCAATTGTCATTACAACCCGTTTGGATGTAACAATGTATGAATTAAAGATAAAAGACAAATGTGATTATGAACATGAACAAAAACAACACTTTTATTTCATTTCAAAATCTAACAAAAACTTGGTACACGTTTAAGTCCCATGGACGTAACATGTCCATCATGCTTAGCCTGCGATAAAGGCTTGGTGAGCGGATCGGCTATATTGTCATCCGTCCCAACCTTACAAATCGCAATTTCCTTTCTCTCAATGAAATCTCTTATTACATGATATTTTCTAAGTACATGTCTAGATCTATTACTAGACTTTGGCTCCTTAGCTTGGAAGATCGTCCCACTATTATCACAATAGAGAGTGATGGGATCATTGGCGGTAGGTACTACTTTTAGACCTTCCGTGAATTGCTCGATCCAAAACGACTTCCTTGGCGGCTTCCGATCCGCAATGTACTCAGCCTCCGTTGTAGAATCCATGATTCTGACTTCCATGAAGCTTCTCCACTACGGCACCACCATTGAGCATAAAAACGAACCCAGCTTGTGATTTCAAGTCATCTCTATCTGTTTGAAAACTTGAGTCCGTGTATCCATTAACACGCAACTCAGTGTCACCTCCAAACACTAGGATAGAATCCTTAGTTCTTCTCAAGTACTTAAGGATGTTCTTGACAGCAATCCAGTGACTCTCACCTGGATTTCCTTGATATCTACTCGTCATGCTCAAGGCATACGAGACATCAGGACATGTGCATATCATGGCATACATGATTGATCCAACAGCGGAAGCATAAGGGATCAACTTCATGCGTTCAACATCATGGGGTTCGGAGGGAGATTGAGTCTTGCTCAATATCGTCCCGGTTACCATAGGTACCAAACCCTTTTTGGATTTGTCCATGTTGAACCGTCGAAGAATCTTATCAACATAAGACTCTTGACTTAGTGCCAATATCCTCTTGGATCTATCTCTATGGATCCGGATACCTAATATGCGTTGTGCCTCTCCTAAATCCTTCATTTGGAAGTGGTTACCTAACCACTTTTTAACAGAAGACAACATTGGAATATCATTTCCAATGAGTAGTATGTCATCGACATACAAGATTAGGAACACAACATTGCTCCCACTGAATTTCATGTATAAACATGGTTCCTCAACACTTCGAGTGAAACCATTTTCTTTTATAACATGATTGAATCGATGATTCCAACTTCTAGATGCTTGCTTAAGACCATAAATGGATCTCTTAAGCTTGCACACTTTGTTAGGATTTTTAGAATCAACAAAACCTTCGGGTTGTATCATGTACACCTCCTCTTCCAAATGCCCATTTAAAAAAGCGGTTTTGACATCCATTTGCCATATTTCATAATCATGAAATGCGGTGATCGCTAACAAAATCCGTATGGATCTTAGCATGGCTACGGGGGCGAAGGTCTCATCATAATGGAGACCTTGGACTTGGGTAAATCCTTTTGCCACTAGCCTAGCTTTGTAGACATCGTCATGTCCTTCTATGCCATTCTTGACTTTGAATATCCATTTGCATTGAAGAGGTCTTGCCCCTTTAGGCAAATCTACCAAGTCCCAAACTTGGTTTTCATGCATAGAATCCATTTCGGACTTCATGGCTTCAAGCCATAAGGAGGAATTTGGACTAGAGATTGCGGTCTTGTAGGTAGCGGGCTCGTCACTTTCTATAAGCAACACATCAAGTGTTCCATCTTCTTCGATAAGTCCCACATATCGATCAGGATGACGAGAAACACGGCCCGTTTTCTAAGAGGAGGAGGAATAACCGTATTAGACGACGAAGGAACTTCTTCTTGCGCCTCTATCTCGGTTTGTGGCTCTTGAACTTCATCAAGTTCAAAATTTCTCCCACTCTATCTCCTAGAAATAAAATCACTTTCTAGGAAGACAGCATCGCGAGACACAAATACTTTGTTCTCTTGAGGCTTATAGAAGTAATAGCCTCTTGAGGCCATGGGGTAACCTAACAAAATGCATTTTTCGGATCGTGGTGCCAACTTGTTGTCATTTTTAATTTTGACATAAGCATCACAACCCCAAATTTTCATATGGGATAGATTTGGAACCTTTTCTCTCAATATCTCATATGGAGTCTTTTCAGTTGCTTTGGTTGGACTTACGTTCAAAGATTTTATTGCGGTTTGAATTGCAAATCCCCAAAATGAGTTCGGTAACTCGGTTTGACTCATCATGGATCGAACCATATCAAGTAAGGTTCGATTCCTCCTTTCGGCAACACCATTAAGTTATGGTGTTCCGGGTGGAGTAAGTTGTGATATAATACCACAACCTTTCAAGTGTGAATCAAATTCAAGGCTAAGGTATTCACCACCACGATCGGATCGTAGTGCCTTAATCCTTTTGTTCAATTGGTTCTCTACTTCGTTTTGAAATTCCTTGAATTTCTCAAACGCTTCACTCTTATGTTTCATCAAATAGATATACCCATATCTACTCAAGTCATCGGTGAAGGTTATAAAGTAGTCATAATTACCACGAGCGGTGATACTCATTGGTCCACAAACATCGGTGCGTATGAGTCCCAATAGTTCACTAGCTCGCGCCCCTTTACCACTAAAAGGATTACGAGTCATTTTGCCAAGTAGGCAATATTCGCATGTACCATATGATTGATAATCAAATGGTGTAATCACATTAGTTGAAATTAATCTTTTGATGCGATTCTCGTTTATGTGACCTAATCGACAATGCCAAATGAACGCTTCACTTGGGTCACTTGTTTTGAGTTTCTTTGATTGAATGTTATAGATATCATTAGTCGGATTTGAGGTCTCTAAAATGTAAATGCCATTGATAGAGGAAGCTTGGCCTATAACCAAGTCGTTCCTTGAAATAGTACAACAATTGTTCTTAATGACAAAACAAAAACCGTCCATGTCTAGCATGGCGATTGAAATAATGTTTTTAGAGAGTGTAGGCACATAAAAACAATTATGTATATACAACTCAAATCCGTTAGGCAAAGCTAAAACATAAGTTCCTTTGGATTCGGCCGCTACCCGAGCTCCATTTCCAAGGCGTAGATCCACATCTCCCTTGCTAAGCCTCTCCACATCTCTTAAACCCTGTAAATGATTACAAAGGAGAGAACCACAACCGGTATCTAGTACCCATGTCGTAGTGGAAGTATAATTTATATCAATAACATAAATTTCTTTAGGAATTTTACCTTTTGGAACGATGATTCCTTCCCTTATATTTCGCAAATATACGGAACAATTCCTAAGCCAATGTCCCATGCCATAGCAATAATGGCACTCATCATTAACTTGCTTGAAGTTTTTGATTTTCTTTCCCTTCTTCTTGAACCTTTTGCCCTTTGAAGCAAGAACTTGATTGCTTGAGCTCCCACTAGTTTTGGCATCTTTATCTTCCAGAGACAAAGACCCTATAGATTGTATGAGGTAGTCTTCCTGAGACGGACTCACACGAGGTCTAGTAGTAGTAGGTGGTTTAGAAGAAGTGATGAAGTTAAGGTTTCCATCCGAACCTATCCCAAAATGAAGTTCTCTAGTAGTGTCGAAATCATTGTTGGAGCAAACGTCGTCAAAAACATTGTGGTATGACTCAATAGTTATCGGTGCGGTAGCGTTTGATGGATTCATTGTAATGCACTACAAATATGGAGGAAAGGAAATATTAACATTTTGTCTTTTTAAATCATACTTGTAATTAAATTTTACAAGGTATGAGCATTTATATAGTGACCTCTACCCAACTATATGAAATGATTCCAAGACCCAAATTCTTATTAACTTAGGGCACGGTGTGCCGAAATACCCTTTATTAACATAACTCGGTGGATTAATCTTTTAATCGATTCTACTCTTAGAACTCTTGGTCGATGATATTTACATTAATATTCGTCTCTAGCCCGAAACACATCCGGAAATCGTCGTGAATACTTTCGTTGAGTACAACCCAAATTTCGAATAAATGTGTCCATTATCCAAACCCATATCAACTTAGGGCACGGTGTGCCGAAATACCCCTCATTAACATGAACTCGGTGGATTAACATTCATCACCCACTTCCCCTACGTAACAAGGTTTGTACCCCGGGGTAGCCGAGTGCACTCCCTCGCGAAATAGGTTTTCATGGTTTCTACTATTTGGTAAGGCTATGTCTCAATTAATTGTTTTAGCGAGAGGTCATGTCAATTTATTATCTATCACGTTTTAAGTGAACTAAAGCGGTGAACTACCATAATTTTAATTGACACGGTCGATAAACTCGATGAAAGAAGATGCATGTTTTAGTTATGGCGATTTAGCGATGCATGCGACATAAAATAAAATGCAAGCATAAAAATAAATAAATAAATCCTAGTATGGCCTTTCCTAAAATAGAAAAACTATTTAACTATTACATATTCGGAAACCAACTCCATTGGTCCCTTGAACTTCGGTTGTGACACGCATCTCGAGGTAACACCGTCTTTATGTATCGCCATTCTTGAAGAAATCCGTCTTTGGGAACTCCGGAATAAATAAAATTACATAATAAATTACATAATTTCCTATTATACATTTCTAACTAAAATAAAATAAATCTATTAAATTACAAAACGGTGATACGAGATCACAATAAAATTACAACCGAATCGATATTCCCATACATTTCGGGAAATACCAATTAAAATCTAAGGCCATACTAAGTAAAATTACATAATTCAAAATTACATAAATTAAAATTATGACAATCATAAAGAAAATGCAGCATTATAATATGTATGAACATGCTCAATTTTATGCTAAATCGCCTTTAATTAGCCAATATCGTATATTACTCGGTTTTTACGGATTTGCGTGATTTCAACATTTTATAATCACAAAAATTACATAAATTCATATTTATGCATCAGTTAATTACCTTATCCTCTTAGGACTCAAAATTTAGTCTTCACTAATAATTTGACCATAATTAACTCATATTTATAAAATTGTTCATTAATGGACTAAAAAATTACAAAAATAAGCTATAAACTTCAAATAAATCACAAAATTTCAAATAAATTCAAAATTTGAAATTTAAAATCATGAACATTCTGGAAAAATACCATGACACTCATAATGTTCAAAGCCTTAGGTCAAAAATTTCGAAATTTTTTTCGGAAAAACAATGTTACGGTTAATCGGTTTTTAATAAAATAATCATAAAAACATGAGAAAACTTTTATTCATCAACTTTTCAATTTTAGATCTGAAAAAGATAATAAAATTCAACATTTGATGTTTTCCCTTAGTCATAGATTATGTTTTATTAATTTTTCACTAATAATGTCACTATTTATGCTATTTTTCTTCAAAAATCCATAAATCATGCAAAAAGACTTCACTATAGCCCATTATTTTACACACATCTTGTAAAATTGCATGTGACAACATATTAAATTTCTATGACCAGATTCGAAATATAACTCATATTAACCTATTTTTCACCTAAATCCGAATTTAATAATGAAAAATCAATTTTTAGAGCATAAAGAGTCCAAAAATTATGAAAATTTACAGGTTATCTCAAAATAATATATGTGAAAACATATCCAAAAATCACTGGAAAATTCGAAGTATAGCTAATTTTAGACCGAAAATGACATTGTTAATCATAAAATCACATTGAAATGCCATTATTGTATAATATGAACAATAAAAATCCGTAAATTTAACCAAAATATCCTAAAACATTTTAGGACCAGAAATTTTAACATGCATGAATTAATTTCGTGATATATCATAATAACACAAATTTTACAAGTTTTATATGTTAATCTTTATAACTCGGAAAAACTTTTAACCGATTTGCATGCAAACAACCATGGCTCATGATACCGATTGAAAGAAAAGTAGATCTATATATTTAACATATTCATATATGATTTAAATTAATTTGTCATAAAATTAATAAAGGTCTTATGCATGCAAACTAATTAGCAAAATAAAGAAGAAATCACCCTTACATTGTAATTTCGGTTCTTATGGGCACAAAAGAGATCTCCTTCTCTTTTGTTCTTGAGCTTTCCTTTTGGATGAACAAATACCCAAGTGTAGGATCTCTCCCAAGGAATTATACCCAAAGCTTACTCTTAATTAAAATTAATATTATGAATACTAGTACAATATTAATTTTATAAGAAAAATGACCCAAAATGATTTTGGTTTGGTCTCCTAAAACCGGGTAGGAGAGGAGGAGAGGAAGAGTAATATTTTTATCTCTCTAAAAATATTTTTATGAAGTGAATTAATGAATTTACACACTCATGCATGTAGTGTATATCAAAAATTAAGACAAAAATCTTTTTGCCTTTTCTATGGTGAAACCGGGTAGGAGGGAAGAAAGGGGGAAGAAAAAGACCCAATGCATGCCCTTGTTTGCCTTCACAATGCAAAATAGGGTTGCATGGCTAGGCTATATTATAAATGATTGTGTTTTCCACTTATTTAAACAACACAATTTCTAGCCTAATTCCCTCTTAATTTCGGTACACTCATAATATGGGATCCATATTATTTTTGTCAATTTTGATTTATGTCACATGTCATATGTTACATAAATTTGTTGTGCATTTTTAACATATTAAAAATCAACGTATTATTAAAAATACGTCACATACAAAAATCGACTTAGTAATTCACAATTACTTGTACCAAAATATTTTACCATTTATAGATCACAACAGATTGTATTTATAATAATTCATTCAATTTCAATTGTTTCTTTAAACAATAATTTTATCCGAGTAATGATACAATTCGATTACTCAGACCGTATCTCATTTAATCACATTTCAATGTGATACGTAAATTTTACTTCCAAAATCATCCGTCAATTTTTCAAGTAATTTAATTAACTCGTAACATTATACGATTAATTAAATGATCAATTAAGAGTGTTGCCCTATAGGTATGACCTAGGGGGTCAACTGATCACCACCGTCGCACGACAGTAATGTCAAACTCTAGTCAGCCAATCATTACCGATATATGTTGACCAGTTGACAGTAAAAATACTTCCCATTTGTATTCTTTAAAACGAGATTTAAACATGTGATCATCATGATCAACAGTCGTGATCGCATTATTGTCGGAGGACACACATTCCAACAAGCACAACAATCAGACGATCTCACAGCTGATATCAAAAAGCTTCCTCTACGAATCCTCCTCCTAACATACAAACATATAATCACTACCAAGCATACATACTACAAAACCCCCAATTCCCAAATTAGGGTTTAACCAACTTTAAAGAAACATTATAAAAATGGTATATAGGTCTTACCCTTGACGCAAGGATCACAACGGTATAAAGAACGATGAAATCCGACCTTCCAAACTCCGGGATTTGCTAACAATGCGATTAAGGTGATGAACGTACTTTGCTTTCTCTCTTAACAGTAAATTAGGTTTTGAAAAAGTGTTTAGAACAATGACGGAAAAGATTATATACCTTAATCGCATAATTAACAAAACCCGAGAAATAACTCCTCAGAACCGGCTACTCGATCGAGTAGCTAAGGTACTCGATCGAGTACCCCCTTACTCGATCGAGTATCTACGTTACTCGATCGAGTACCCAACAGGTCAGAAACTATTCTAAAACGCAACTCACCCTTACTCGACAGAGTAAGGCCTACTCGATAGAGTACCCAAAGACTTATAAATACGGAGTATTACAGTCTTCCCTCCTTAAAAAGAACTTCGTCCCCGAAGTTCAAACCACAACAAAACAAAGACTCACACTACGCACTCCCGACTCAATAACCAAAACAAAACTCAACATAAAACATGTTATTAACTCAAACTCAGCCCGACTCAAACGACAACAACCATACCGACACAACATGAAAAGGGTATAAAGCTCTTAAAAACTCTTTGCGATCATCTCCTACCCCCCTAAAAGAAACAAGGTTACGTCCTCGTAACCAAACATACCTGATCAAAAAGGAAAGGGTAGCGCTCTCTCATGGCATCCTCTGCCTCCCATGTAGCTTCCTCAGTCTCGTGGTTAGACCAAAGGATCTTAAGCAAAACTCTCTAACGCAGCAGGTAAAGCCAGACGATAAGCAACTTCCCCAACTCGCTCTAAGATCTCATAGGGCCCGATGAACTTCTGACTCAGCTTGCCTTTCTTCCCAAATCTCATAACCCCACGCATAGGAGACACTTTCAGAAGAACCTTATCCCCAACCTGAAACTCTATATCCCGGCAATGTAGATCTGCATAACTCTTTTGCCTATCTTGAGCTGCTCTCATCCGTTCCCTGATCATCTTAATCTGTTCAACCATCTCATGTACCATCTCTGGTCCTAGAACCACTGCCTCAGCACTGTCGTCCTAACAAATCGGACTCTTGCATCTCCTCCCATATAAAGCCTCGAACGGTGCCATGCCAATACTAGTGTGATAGCTGTTGTTGTAAGAAAACTCTATCAAATCCAACCTCTGTTCCCAGCTACCACCAAAGTCCATCACGCAAGCTCGTAACATATCCTCAAGAGTTTTGATTGTTCTCTCGGTCGACCATTTTGTCGCAGGTGAAAAGTTGTACTCATCTTCAAAGTTGTTCCCAAAGATTCCTGCAACTCTTTCCAAAACCGTGATATAAACCTCGCATCTCTGTCAGACACTATGTCCTTAGGGACTCCATGTAACTTTTGCACATTCTTTCGATAAGCCATAGCCAATTGTGCCTTAGTCCATGTGTCTTTCATTTGAACAAAGTGAGCTGACTTGGTCAGTCGATCTACTATCACCTATATCATGTTATTACCCTGTTGACTCTTTGGTAAACCCACGATAAAATCCATAGAAATGGATTCCCACTTCCACTCAGGTACCTCTAAAGACTGAATCTTACCTTGTGGTCGTCGCTGTTCCCCTTTAACTCTCTGGCATGTCAAACAACGGGCCACAAACTCTGCTGTTTCTTTCTTCATCCAAGACCACCAAAACGTGTTCTTTAAATCCTTGTATAGCTTGTCACCACCTGGATGTACTGAATACGGGGTACAATGTGCCTCTGTCATGATTGTCTTTTTCAGCTCCTCATCATCAGGGACACACCACCTACCATCGAACCTCAAACTACCATCTGTATGAATAGAAAATCGGGACATTGTCCCTTTCTCTACTCCAGCTCTCCACTCAACCATCTTAGGATCTGAAGCCTGTTTACCTCAAATATCATCATAAAGATCAGGCTGAACTGTCAAATCTCCTACAGCATCCCCCCTCTTCATCATATGTATCCCAAACTTCCCCACCTCATCTCTCAACCTCATCAAAGATAGAGCTGTACACAGGGATTGTACACTCTTCCTACTCAAAGCATCTGCAACAATATTGGCTTTCCCTTCATGGTAGATAATATCCATGTCATAATCGCCAATCAGCTCCATCCACCTCCTCTGTCTCATGTTCAACTCCTTTTGAGTGAAGATGTACTTGAGACTCTTGTGATCTGAAAATACCTTAAAGGTCGCCCTATAAAGGTAATGTCTCCAAATCTTGAGACCAAACACCACTGCACCCAACTCCAGATCATGTGTAGGATAATTCTCCTCATACGGCTTCAATTGCCTAGAAGCATAGGCAATCATCTTACCGTTCTACATCAACACACATCCTAACCCATTCTTTGAGGAATCTGTATACACCTCAAAGTTCTCGATCCCTTCAGGTAATGCTAAGATAGGAGCTGTGGTCAAACGCTCCTTTAATGTTTGGAACGCCTTCTCGCAACTCTCATCCCAACGGAACCTGTTCTCTTTCCTCATCAAAGCTGTCATAGGTCTAGCTATCTTGGAGAAATCTTTCACGAACCGTCTGTAGTATCCAGCTAAACCCAAGAAACTCCTAATCTCAGCAACATTCTTTGGTGATTCCCACTTTGTCACTGCCTCAATCTTCGCCGGATCCACAGCTACTCCCTCCTTAGAGATCACATGTCCCAGAAAAGCAACTTTCTCTAACCAGAACTCACACTTGGACAGCTTAGCATACAACTCATGGTCCCTCAAAGTCTGCAACACGATCCTCAGATGCTCCTCATGCTCCTCCTTAGTCTTAGAGTAGACTAAGATGTCATCGATAAACACCACCACAAACTTGTCCAAAACGTCCGAAGATTCTGTTCATCAAATCCATAAACACAGTAGGTGCATTAGATAACCCAAACGGCATCACTACATACTCATAATGGCCATACCTCGACGTGAAAGTTGTCTTTGGTATGTCCACCTCTCTAATCTTCACCGGATGGTACCCCGACCTCAAATCAATCTTGGAAAAGGCGATGCACCACTCAACCGATCAAACAGGTCATCTATCCTTGGCAAAGGATACTTGTTCTTCACTGTCACTCGGTTCAGCTCTCTGTAGTCTATGCACAACCTCAAACTCCCATCTTTCTTCTTCACAAAAAGAACTGGTGCTCCCCACGGCGATACACTAGGTCTAATGTATCCCTTCTCTATCATATCATCTAACTGCTTCCTGAGCTCCTCCATCTCTTTAGGACCCATCCGGTACGGTGCCTTAGAGATTGGCCCCGTCCCCGGTTTCAACTCAACGGTGAAATCTATCTCCCTCTTCGGTGGCAACCCCGGAATCTCCTCTGGAAAAACATCTGCAAACTCTCCCACCACCGGTATCTGATCAACTGTCGGACTCTCTATCCGGTCATCTCTCACATGGCACAAGATCAATGGACATACCTTCCTCAGGTAAGACTTCAAGGTGACAGCTGCAATCAACTTAACTTTGGGTTTGACTAGAAACCCACGATAAGACACACTAACACCCTTAGGCCCTCTCAAAGACACTTTCTTTTGATGACAGTCTATTTTAGCTTTATACTTTCCTAACCAATCCATCCCGACTATCATCTCAAAACCGTCAAAAGGAAACTCTAGAAAGTCTACAGGTAGATCAACTTGCCCAACTATCATAGATACATCTCTAAACAACCTCCCACATGATACAGACTCACCCGAAGGTATGAAAAATTTCTCACTTACAGACTCATATACCCTCAGACCCAACCGTTTAACATGACTCGAAGATACAAACGACTAAGAAGCCCCCGAATCAAACAAAACGAAGGTATGAATACCGTTAACAAGAAAAGTACCCGTGATAACATGGGCATCCTCCTCAGCTGCTTTCTTATCCATCATGAACAGCTTTCCACTAGTCTTCTGTCCACCTCCCTGGACAGTACTGGCTGATGTGGTCGGCTTAGCACCCGACCCCTGATTGTTGTTGTTGTTGTTGTTCGTAGCTGGTTTCTGATAAGAATTACCGCCATTGCGGTTACCTCCACCCTGGTAGCTCTAACTTCCCCGGTTAGACCATGACCCAGACGGTTTATTGCTCGCATAACTCTGAGCAGGTCCCTGAGAATAGCTACCCCGAGCCGATCCCTGAAAAGCTCTCGGCATACTCGTGCACTCATGTCTCTTGTGGCCTACACCGCCACAGCCAAAGCAAGTCACACCCCAACTACTACTGCTACTCACACGGCCACGCCCGAAGGAAGCCCCGGCACTAAACCCTGACCCAGAAGAAAACCCTCTAGCTTGATTGTGGTTGCCTTTCTTGTGACTAGACTGGCCTCCACCCTCACTCTCAGCCTTTCTTTTCTCACTCACTCTCTCCTGAGCCATCTCAACCAGCCTCTCAGCTCTCCCAGCTCTCTCATAAGCTTCCTTAACATTGGTAAGGACTCCCACGGGTAACTTCTCCATAATCTTGGGTGTCAACCCTCTTTCAAACCTCAGCGCTAGGTTCTCCTCACTCAGACCCATATCCTCAGCATACCTAGACTTCTCATTAAACTGCTTGTAATACTCAAAGAATCGACATATCAGATGTCATCTTAAACCCATCGAACTCCTCTCTCAGCTTACTCCTCACATGTTCTGGTACAAACTCCTTCCTCATAGCTCTCCTAAACTCTTCCCAAGGTATAGCAGGTAAGCCCTGGTTCACATACATCTCCCTAGCACCCACCTTCACCATATCCCACCACTTGCCAACTGCATCCCTCAGTTAGAACGCAGCTTGCTCCACCCTCATCTCATCAGGACAATGAACCAGGTCCAGAATATTCTCCATCTCACGATGCCAGTTGTCAAGAAGGTTTGGTTCCCCGGTTCCCGTGTACTCTTTTGGGTTAAACCTTGCTATATAGAGACTGATCTTAGAGTGATCAACCTCCTTATCCTTATTCACTTTCTTTAAGGCCTCAGTCAGGGCATCTTGGTGCTCCAACATCTTAATAACATCATCTATGTTCATGGTCTCACATCTCGCATAGTAAGCGTTTATCTTGGGCGGCATCTTGAAACTATATATAAGAAAGGGTAGACATAAACACACGCACTAAACCTCAAAACACGAAAACAGACTGCCCAGGTTATACTCGATCGAGTACCCAAACCTACTCTATCGAGTAAGAGGCTACTCGATCGAGTGCCCAGCATACTCGATCGAGTGCCTCGACTCCAGAACCCAAACAGACCTTCTGACCTCCAACATACTCAACCGAGTAGCCCGGCTACTCGATCGAGTGACCCCCTACTCGATCGAGTGCCCGAGGTACTCGATTCGAGTGCCCAAAAACACGATTCAGGATTCAAAATCGTCAAATACCCACTCGATCAAGTTAAACCCACTCGACCGAGTATCACACCTACTCGATCGAGTACCCCCTACTCGATCGAGTCATGCTGACTTGCATAAACTACCCGCATGTTATCTCACATCTCCCAACATACTAAACAACATTATAAACTCAACATGTGATATAGCTAAGCATGCAATTCTACCAAGTTTTTCATAAAATCAACGAAACAGTTATATCATATGATCAAATGCTACATAGTAAACATCCATCATGCTTTTCTATTCCAACAACAATTCCGTATATCTCATCAATCTTTCATTCATATATCAATCCTCTACTCCAAACATCCAACAATTACGACATACTTCATCACATCCACACACACAGGTTGACAAACACATATACGACTCGACATACACCCCCCATGTGACCGGTTCAAAATTGTAGGGCGATTTCGCGACTTTAGGACATCTCCCAAGCCTTTGCATTAGCTCCTACAACCTTTACCCCGGGTTCATTTTAATTGACTCCCTATATTCATTGGGTTCATTGGTTACAGGTTTCAGGATCGTCGCTCTGATACCATTTTGTAAAACCCCCATACTCCAAGTGCCTTACCAGGACCACCCAGGTATAAGGATGTTACCATCTCGGTTACCCGAGGCAATGATAATCAAATAAACAATAGAGAAACAACGTTTAAATAGAAATACTTAGTGAAAGGTTACAATCTCAAAACCAAACCAAAAGTACAATACATGTTCTCAAACTGACTGTCTACTGATCTAACTGAAATGTCATGAAACTACTAAACTACAGCGGAAGACTTCGATCATCATATCGTGGCACATCCCAGCTATCCCAGTACTCATCTCATACCTGCTCAATATCTGCTCACCATTCCCAAATGGATCACCACAGGTTTTAAAACAATAATCGGGGTCAGTACTATTTACATAAATCATATAACCAACTGAATAGAAAACAATACAGCTCATACAATCATACACAATCATCCACTCCACTCCATCTCCGTCACCGACTGTCCACTGGACCAGCCCTGCCAGTGGGGGACCGCAGTCGTTCCCACCTAAGTCCCGCTCATCATACCGAGCGATAACCCTGTCCCATTAATGTGCACATGCCCTCCCGTGGCGGGTTCCACGGAGGGCAAAACTAGGGCGTGAAGTCACTCCCGCAAGTGACTCCACTCAGCCGAGAACGCATCTCGAGAACCAGAGACAAACAATCACATCCATCAACAACAATCAATCAACAACCGTTACGAAACCAAACAACAAGTACTAATTTAAAGACAATCACCACACATTATGTAACTAATACCGAGTAGGGAAACCCTACCTGGAAAGCACAACAATCAGACGATCTCACAGCTGATATCAAAAAGCTTCCTCTACGAATCCTCCTCCTAACATACAAACATATAATCACTACCAAGCATACATACTACAAAACCCCCAATTCCCAAATTAGGGTTTAACCAACTTTAAAGAAACATTATAAAAATGGTATATAGGTCTTACCCTTGACGCAAGGATCACAACGGTATAAAGAACGATGAAATCCGACCTTCCAAACTCCGGGATTTGCTAACAATGCGATTAAGGTGATGAACGTACTTTGCTTTCTCTCTTAACAGTAAATTAGGTTTTGATAAAGTGTTTAGAACAATGACGGAAAAGATTATATACCTTAATCGCATAATTAACAAAACCCGAGAAATAACTCCCCGTAAACCGGCTACTCGATCGAGTAGCTAAGGTACTCGATCGAGTACCCCCTTACTCGATCGAGTATCTACATTACTCGATCGAGTACCCAACAGGTCAGAAACTATTCTAAAACGCAACTCACCCTTACTCGACAGAGTAAGGCCTACTCGATAGAGTACCCAAAGACTTATAAATACGGAGTATTACAGTCGCCGTCTTAGATCCGTTGAGGATCCGTTCCGAGGAGGAAGTCCATGCTAGGCGGGCCAACAAGAAGAACAAGGGGAAGATGTACCCCGAAGGAAAAGGCAAGGGTAAAATGGAAAAGTGAAGACCTCCATTACCCGTTTTATTATTATGTTGTAGTATTGTTGTGAGTTTTTATTATGTCGTACTAGCTAGTTATTGTGTTTTTTTGTGCTAGTTTTATTATGTGAGGTGTTTTAGTTGACACCATAGCTTTGACAAGTTGTAGACTCGTCGAGCTTTATTTGTCATTGAAATTGTAATCCCTCCCATTATTAATTAAATAAGTGTTGGGAAATGTGTCCTCAACAATAGTGCGATCACATGATTTAAATATCATTATTAAATCTCATACTAAGAATACGTGAGGGATGATTCTGTATACAGTCGACTGACCGTCATTAATCGGTAATGATTGGCTAACTAGAGTTTGACATTACTGTCGTGTGACGGTGGTGGTCAGTTGATCTCTTTGGGTCACACCTATAGGATGAGGCCCAAATAGATAATTAATTAATGGTATGAGATACAGATTAATTAATTCCTTAATTATGGGAGTGCAATTTTGCGTCTTATTGTAATATGATTAAATAAGATTAAATTTAGTAATTAAGTGTTATATTACTAAATTAGTTGAGGTTTTAATATAAGTTTTGAGGTAGAGGTAATTAGTTATTTAAAGTTACAAGAAGTTGTAATTTTAAGGGTAAATTGATAACTTATACCTAACATAACACGATTTTTCAAAATTTATACCTAGAATAATTTTCTTTCAAAACTTATACCGAAAATCCTCATTTCCTTCATACCCAATACCAAATATCGTGAATTGACCATTTTACCCTTACTAATTACCCATCACCAACCTTTTGCCCCCACATTAACACATTCCCACCACATTAACTCATTAACCTCTCATATCCACCACATACACCCCATTACTATCACCACCACTCACCTCCTCCCCCGCCATCACCACCACCGGAATCGGCTACCACCGCAAATGCCCTCCCACTGGCGTCAATATTTCCCCATGCGTCCTCCCGACAGCCCTTTCAGCGCCGCCCCATATACCGTCGAACCCCCAAACTCTAATTGTTATCTATTACCCAAGAAAGCCCTCCCTTACCAACGAAAATTCCTCCCCCCACATTCATGACATGAGATTTGACTTTTTAAGGTTGGTGAAAGGGTTTAGGTGGTGGGACACTTTTTTTTAATGCTGGGTAATGGCGTTAACAGTGTTGGGTTGGTGGGTTTTTAATAGGATGATAGGTGACGCGTATATGGGCTGTAGGTGGGGTTTTTGACTGTGGTGGGGTGTAGTTGGGGTGGGTGTTGTGGGTTTGGATTTGAGGAGCTTGTGGGTAAGTTGTTGGTGTATAATAGGGTGGCACTAGGAGGGCCCGCCGGCGGGTGGACACTTGCGGCGGCAGCTCGACATCGGAGGTGGTGCCGGCAGGGGGATGAAGGTGGGTAGTGGTGATGGTGGTGGGGTTTATGCGGTGGATATGAGAGGTTAGGATTAATGTTGGCAGAAGAGGTGGTAATAGTAATTACTAAGGGCAAAACCGTCAATTCAGGTCTGTTTTAGAGATTTGGTATTAAGTGTGGAAAAAAAAAAAGATTTTCGGTATAAGTTTTGAAAGAAAATTATCTTAGGTATAAGATTTGAAAAAGTGTATTATACTAGGTATAAGTTATCAATTTACCCTAATTTTAACTAACTAGTAATTATGGGACCCATTATATATTGATATAATGGTAGTATACTACTCAAAAAGTGGAGTGTATATTATATTATTATTTATAATATTTAAGTGTTAAATGATTACATTAATAATTAAATATGTAAGATAGTTAAACATATGGCTTATAAGCATTTGTGGGACAAATGACAAAAGGCAAAAATGGACCAAATAAGGACCAAATTTTCGGCCATAATAAGAGCACATAAGATGCTCTTTTGTCTTATGTTGATGTTGGTTATTGTGTGATTGTGACACATCACACTAGCCTTTACATACTACATCTTACACCTAGGTCTCCTACACTCTACCCATCATAAACAAACAAGTAAAAACAAAAGGGAAAGATTCCCCCTTTGCCTTATGCCAACCGGTTTTGGCTCAATAAAATGAGCATTTTGTTGCTCATTTTTTGTTTGCTAGTTTTTGCTTGTATCTCTCTAACTTTCCTCACATGCAAAATTAATAAAAGCTCTCTACAATACTAATACTTATCATCCTATTACTAGAGGTAGTAATACAAGAATATTAGTATTATTAAGGATATATTTCTACTACATATCTAGTTAATATTAGTAGGAATTTTTGGGATTAATCTTGGGTGCAATTTATTGGAGTGGCTTCTATACTTGGAGTCTTAGGAGGATCATCCATCTCATTAAGCTCAAGAACAAGTGAAGGAAGGTGACCTTACTTGTGCCCACATTTTCGAACCAACCAACAATGTAAGGAACATTGTTTTTCTTTAAATCTTTCATTTTGTTATGCATGCACTAGATCTAAAGAACAAATAATTAACAAGTTAATTAGTTCACTATTAGAGGAGTCTAATAATAGGTATATGAACCCAACAAGTGTGTAGATACCCGTATCCGATGATATTGGAATTTATAGAGAACCCGACAAACACCCGATGATGATAGGACACATGTATTCTTTAGTTGTCATTGTCATTATTTGGAGCTCGTTTTACGATGTAGAATGGGCGTCTTCGATGAAGTATTTTATTAATTTAAATGATATTTTAATTAAAGCTTTTTTAAAAGTGAATTCATTTTACTTTGTTTTGAGTTTATTTTCTCAAGTTTATTTTATTGAAAATAAAATAAATATTTGATTTGAAAAATCATTTTATGAGCATATTTGATTTGAAAAATCATTTATTTTAATGTGTTAATCGATTTGAAAAATCGATTTAAAAATCGAAAAAAACTCGTTTTAAACGCGCGTTTTGGAGCTCGATTATAGCTCGGTTTTTGAGCCCGTTTTCTTTACGAGTTGGCACGAATCTCGAGTACACTAACCAACCTAGGCTTCTACCCATTCAACCCCAGTTCGAACCCCCTTATCCACATCCCAAATCTCGTCCCAAGCCCCCCAACATAGCCCAACTCCTTCCCAACCCGTGTTCAACATAGCCCGTTTGTCTTGCTCCAAACTTGGTCCAAACCCACAACCCATCATCACCAACCCGTACTCCACACTACCCACCATTCCCACGTCCAAACCCACCATGAAACCCCTCCACAAAACCCGTCTCCAACACTCCAAAACAGGCCCCAAACAACACGACACAAACATTTTGTTGTTTTGTTCAGCTCAAACCCGAGTCCAAAACCCGCTCCAAACACCTGCAAAACCCGTTCCCATTAACCCTAAACCATACCCTAGTATCCTACCTATACTTCCCTAGCTTAACCACCAAGAAAACTCCTCACAAAGCCTCTCAAACCCTCACAAAAGCTGCTGGACAGCAGCTATGCGCGAATGAGCCCGTCTGCCTCTCCCCTCTAAAACCCTACCTTAACTCCTTATAAATACCCCCCTTCACCATACATTCATTCCTCTAAGTTCTCCATACATACTACCGTCACTTACAAGCTTTAAACCCCAGAAACAAACCCTAATTACCTCTCAAAAACCCTCGACAAAACCGACTTACAAACTGAGAATCAGTTTGTGTGTCCTCTTTGAAACCGTTTGTTCAACCATCAAACCTCCATTAAAATTCGAGTTTCTTGTTCCAAATTAACCATAAAACATCCATCTACACATTAGACAAAGATTTACGAGCCAAATTGCCCTTGAGAGTACACGAATTCCCTCGAAAAACAGAGTGTTATACACTCTATTTTCGCGGCTTTTCCTGTCTGTCCAGTTCTATTTGTGCTCGTTTTTCGTGCCAAATAACTCAAAACGAGAAGGGATTGTTTTAAGATCTTTGTTCTCCTCTCTTTCTAGTTTTCAAAACATCTTTTAAATCGAATTTTCACCGTGAAACGAGAGAGAAATCGCAGTTTGAAAGTTGCTGTCCAGATTTGCAAAAAACGTGTTGTTTGCTTTGTTTCTTCGTCGACGACGGCCTCTCGAGATAAAATCTACCATCGATTACGACCCAAGACGGTGTCAACGATACATGTAGGTTGAGGGTGCATCAAATCCTCCTCTTTCTCCCTTTTATTTCGTTTTTTTATGTTTGTTTTTTTATTGTTTCGTTTTATTTTGTTTATCGATTGTTATCATTAACTATGAAACTAGTTTAGTCCGGGTATGAGTTAAAGTACCACCATGAACACTCGCGTTGACTTGAGATGGGAAAGAAATCCGCTACATCAGTCGGTCGTAACCCCCGTCTCATTTACATATCCTCGTGTTCAAGGTAGGGCATTAATAAAACGAATTCTAACTTCGCTCTTCGCTTTTTACCCCTCTTTTGTTTCGTGTAATTCGACCCACCTTAGGACCCGTCACATGTTAGTATGACCTCTGATTGTTAACATATAACTCGTTTAGAAGACATTAGATCAATTTAATAACCTAATTAGACACGTTAGGGTACATCGACATAGCTTTAAAAATCAACTAACAATTCTATAACCTAATTGAACGCATCTCTCTTTTCACTCGATTTCTCGCGAGCATAGGAGTGCGTGATTAGCACCTTCCTATTAACACTCGATGAGTAGCATTAATATCGTAACTCCTTGACCTAATTTGACCCCTTTAGGCCGTGTAGAATACGCGTTTGCAAGACATCTTTTCAATCGATCAACGTCGTTTCTAACTTGTTTTCTAGCCCGCTTTCGAACTCGTTTCACAATCAATTGATCTAACTAATGAACCTGACCTAGGACCTAGGGTAGACGTGCCTGGGGCCGTGTGCTTGGCCGTGCCTTTTGTCATTCTTCCTTCATCTTTATATCGTTTATTCATCGTTGTTTTGTATTTGGCAATTACCTTTTGTTTATCGAGTCGTGTTTTTTAATTTGTTTGTAATTAGTTTTCCGTCATCGAGTCAAATGATTTCTAAAAAACTGATGTGATCCCGCTAAGTGTTCACAAATTAAGATGTGGTCGTTGGTCACGGTCGAATCAAAACACAATTTATAGCTCCACAAACAACTCTACAATTAGTAAAGAGGCAAGTAAAGGTCGGATCCCAAGGGACGGGAGTTGAAATGAGATTTCTATTGCAACTAGTGGTGTCTAAGGGGTGTCACAAATTGGGTTGATGTAGAAGGTTACTAAACTAAAATAGCAATGAAAATAAACAAGCAAGATGAATTAAAGGGGTGTAAACAATTGATTAAAGGCACTAGGGTGTCATGGGATCATAGGGGAATCATGGGATATGATCATACAAATATGTTCTCAAATTATAAGCAAGCAATTATTGTTGTGATGGATTGAGTTGGGTTATATCTTACAATCCTAGGAAAGTTTGGGTCCCGGAGCCGAATCGATTAGATTGTACAACACCTACAAGTCGACTTAATCTTCCCTACTCAACAACATGCATGGTCTAATGAGACTCGAGTTGGGTTATGTCTTACAAGTCTCATTGAAAAGATAGAAGATGATAGTAAATGCAAGGATTCATAGGCTTAGCATTTCATCACATATAACATGTGCATGAGTTGAGATCAAAACAAGCAAGCAAATAAAACATGAAAGCATATTAATTTAAGCATGAATCATTCCCCATGTTGGTTTCCCCTAATCACCCATTAACCCTAGCTAAGAGACTACTCACTCATTATCATGTTGACCATGCTAGCAAGGTTGTCAATCATACCAACAATATGAACCATGATGAATAAATGAAAGTAATTAACAATAATTAAAGAGGGATTAAGAGATTATACCTACTAATGATTCCAATAGTAAAGCAAAGATAAAAGAAGTACTTGAATGCTTGATTGAGAGGTTGTCAATCTCCCAACAATAATCCAATTAATCTTCAATTACCCAAAATAAAGGATGAACAAAAGAGAGATTAAAGAACTAAAACTCGGATTAAAACTCGATTAATACTTGATTACAATATTAAAGAGAGATTTGATTGATATTAACTACACTAATTATTGATAAGAAGAACATGCTCCTCTAATTAGACTAATGGGGTATTTATAGTGGAAATTAGGGAGGATGCATTAGGGTTAACTAAGGGCTAAATTAGTAATTACACTTTTTAAGTTGAGCAAGGAGGAGCCGGTATTTTCTGAGAGAAGGGCTTCTTTCTTCGTAGCTTGGAGAAGACAATCCGTGATGTGCTAGAATCCGGGCGGAATAGGGTCGGGACGGGCGGATTCTGGCGTTGGAATCCGAGCGGATTCAGGGGAATCCGGGCGGATTGTGGAGGTGGAATCCGAGCGGATTGTGGCAAAACCGCTCGGATTGTGCTGCTGCGGGACGGACGGATTGGTGACAATCCGCTCGGATTGTCAGTCAGCAACAATTCTTCTTCTTTTCTTCCCTTTTCTTCATAAATTCCTTGGGGACTCAAGGATCCTTTCTCAACATTGCTCTTCTACTATGATATGTACAAAGGCCTTCTAATCTTGTCTCTCCTTGGTGCTTGGTCATTGAATTCGATCAATTTAGTCTCGTTTTGCCATGAAAATGCAAGATTCTTACTCCTTTCCTACCAAGGGATCAAAATCTCAAAGAATATGCAAAACAAAGAACTAAAGATAAGAAATGACCCAAATAAGCACTAAAAAGCATGGGAACAAGGCTAATTCGGGGGCTAAATATGCGCTAATTATGGTCACATCAAATATCCCCAAACCGAACCTTTGCTCGTCCCGAGTAAAGAGGTGACAAAGACTAGGACCAATACTAACCTATCCTAATAATATAGCCGATATGAGACAATTAGCGGGTCTCACTCCGCCCCTTCAACTCACAACAAGACAACCATGAGGTAGGATGCCTTCTTGCAAGGCAAGGTGGGTGTTGCCAAAATGGCGACACATCCAAACTTTAAGCACACAAAAATACATAATGGATGCGTCTACAAAAAGAATAGCCACTCCCTCATCAAGTGGCGGAGGCACTAAAGAGGAACAAATTTAAGAGCATGTAATCCTTCACAAATACTAGTTCAACAAATTACTAAGTCTAAGAGGATGGCACTAAATCACCTCCAAATGGTGTTAAACTAGACTACTTTCGTCCTCAATTTCCAAATGCTTTCGTCAAGAGCGATCGGATGGTGGTGGAATGATGATCCCTATGATGCTAGTGGCATATGACATGACAAGTCTCGAATTCTCTACAAAAGTAAAGGTCATGGATCGTCCCAAGCTCGACCAAGTGGCTTGACAAAAGGCTTTTTGGGAATGAAATGCTCAAATCTTTATTCACAACGGGTGGATATGACTAGTATTCAAAATTGTCCTCATTTCACTTTCACATTTCAAAAATTTAAGATGGGGTTTGTCCCTTCCGGGCTAGTGTCCTTTGCTTTCGCCAATTCGCTTATTAGGCAACCGGTTAACCTCTAGACAATAGCTTTTCGGGGTGATAGTCACTCTGTCTCTGGGCGGCCGAATTCACAACCGTATGGGGGCCCAATTCAATGGATCCCACACCAAAGTACATCGAAGTGGTACGCCTCCATCAAAACAACTTAACTTTCTCAACTTTCAACAATTCATAACATTTGAGGTTTCCTTGGCATTACATTACTTCCACATGACAAAATTTCTTTGAAATGAGCACTTCAACCTTATTGATAGAAAATATTTTTGGGTTGCCTTACCACAAGGTCAAACAAGGTCACCTAGACAAGTTAACCAAGTCCATATCGCATCACGGGGTTGGATAGGTGACTCACATGCAAACCCTTGACTAGGCCTTGGGTCATGGGTCAAAAGACACTAGTATGACACTATCTAGGGTGTTTTACAACCATTCTAGTAGGCAAAGTCTTAAGTTGAACAAGTATTTATAATGGCTTAGTTGCTCTTGTCAAAGTTCCTAAATAGGCATTTTTCAAAACATTTCTAACATGCAACTACATGCCATGATGCAACTAATATAAACATCCTAATGCAAGTGATTCTATCAACTAATATGACATATAAACTAAATGCAAGTCCTAAATTCACATTGTTACACCGCATCAATCAAAATAAAGCCACATAGTCATTAACATAAAGAGGAAAAAGGAGATTGGAAAGATCATACCATGCGGTCTTCAATATCCTCATGTCTCAGATGTGGCGTAGTCAATCAATGTGAACAAGGATAGAACAAACACAATATATACAAGACAATATATACAAGACTACAACAAGAAATAAACATGTTTTTGGGTTTTCAATTTTCAAATTTTTATGATTTTTGAAATTTTTCAATTTTTTTGGATTTTTGAATAAGAGTTAAATGTTAGAATTCCCATCCCCACACTAATATGGGCATTGTCCTCAATGGCCAAAATGATGGAAATTATGCAAAGATGATGCATGATTTCTATACTAAATGCAATCTATACTAAGCTACACTACATGATGCATGGTTTTTGTTATGACGGAGAGGATAATTTAGATTATCTCCCGTTGTGTATGCATTAACTTCCCCAAACCGAGTGAGACACTATTGCTAATGTCCAAGGATGGGTATAGTTCATGCACACACTATGCTATGCATGAAACTAATTTGTCATTTTGGATTTTGAAAATGGGAACAATAGAATGAGAACACCTCAATGGTACCGAGGTGTGAGTCCTCTAATGGGGCTAGGACTACTCCAACAATGATCAAAATTAAATAAAATACAAAGAGAGAAATAGACAAACCATGAGAGTGTAGGAGTCTCCAAGGCTTGCTAATCTTCCATCATGCTATCATCATCACTTCCCTCATGAGAAGTGGTCACATTACCACTTTCCTTGTCATTTGCTTCTTCACTTTCTTCCTCATCTTCCTCATCATCATCTTCACCATCTTTTTCTCCTTCACTTGCTTCTTCCTCAATATTATCATCAACTTCTTCATCATTTCCAACAACCTAATTGTCACCCAAAACGACCCTAGATGCACCCGGAAATAAGACTTCTATATCCGCCCAACTAGGCAAAGGACAAGATGGATCAAGTAGTCCTTGCCTAGCTAAATGTAGGAGGGGTGGATATTGAGCCAAGTAGGCATTTTTCCGATATTCATAGGCTTGCTTGTGCATTGCTTGCATGAGAAGAGTCACATAGTCTTTCCCAACTTCAACTCCTTCCGGTTTGAACTCTTCATATTTAAAGGGGTAAGGTGGTATGACAATGGAAGAGGAGGGCATTTCAAGATCACCCTTTTGTTGTTGAATGATATACTCGGCTTCTTTGGAAAGGGGAAGTAGATAATGGTCCGGTGGACGCTTAGACGGCAAATCTTCGAAGGCAAGGTGAACGATCTAGCTTCACTAGTTAGCCATCCATACTTAGTGTCAAGGGGGTTATGGGCAACCCACTTAAACTTTTGAATCATAGTATGCATATCAACAAGATGGCCACCCTCCTTTGCTTTGTACTTGTTATCCTTATTGAAGTTAGGATCAAAGTGCTTGGCTAGGAGTGTAACTAGGCCGCCATTGACAATAACGGTCGTGCCCTTCTTCCCACAATCGATGTTGAGCCATCTATCTACCAAGGGCCTCAAAGAATTGTAAGGCTTGGTATGCACTCTTCCGATATTCAAAGCCGATTCAAGGAGAATAAAATCAAGTCTTGTGAAATGGTTGGTATCTTTCCTAGCAATTATGGTGTTACCCACGACCTTGTGCCATACTCTTATGCCCGGATGGTGGACCAAAATAGCACGACTCGCATGAAAATCCTCAAATTTCTTCCCGGAGATTGCCTCCCAAAGAGGTTCGGGGTCATACTTTCCATAACTCTTAAAATAACTCGGTTCATCACTAAGACCCAAAATTTCACCCAATTCCCTAAAGGTAATGCGTCTACTAACATTATCTAGACGAAACTCGATATTCTCCCTATTCTCAACTTTGGTGACTTTCAAAGAACTTAAAAATTCCAAGGTAAGGGAGGGGTATGTCAATTCCCTTGTTTCAAACAATTTCTTCAACCCCATGGCATTGAAAAAGGCTTTTGTTTATTCAAGAACACCCAATTTTTGTAAGGTATCTTCACATATGAATTTGGTGGATTGTAATGACTTCATAGCAAACTTGACAAAGGTATTTCTATGGGTATCGGAAATAAAAGTTACCTCCGGGTAATGCAAAAGTTGATCAATTACCGGAGTAGAAGGTGTTGTCGCTCCCATAGAAGGTTGTTGTTGATGTTGCACTTCCAAGTTTGGTGTTGCTACCACCATAGCCAATGCTTTCTTTGTTTGAAGAGCCTTTTGCCTTTGTGAGAGTGCCTTAGCCTTTGGTGCCTTTGTTGCCTTTGTTGCTCCCTTAGTCCTTGCCATTGATGAACTAACCAAGAAAAGAATGAAAAATCTTCAATTTGGAGTATGCCCAAATCGATTTGAAGGTGAAAGGCTTTGCCTTTATGAAAACAAAAATCGACTCAAAGGTTGAAGATTTTGTGCTTGGTTTTGATTTTTGTTGAGGAAGGAGTGATTAATTTGTTGTTGGAAGGATGGTTTGATTTGATTTTGGTGAATGTTGTTGAGGGTTTTTGTTTTTGTGATGAAGAGGATGAGGGTTTTGATGTTGTGGGTAGTGTTTATGAATGAATGAATGAATGAATGAAGGTGGGAGGGGTTTTAAAGAGACCGAAATTTTCAAATCTGCAGGGGCAATCCGTGCGGATTCTGCCCAATCCGTGCGGATTCTGCTCTTTCTGAACTTTGCAAAACTCGCCTAAAGACGGGCGGATTTGTTACAATCCGCTCGGATTTGCTGAACACGGGACGGGCGGATTTGCTCAAACACGGACGGATTTCAGTCCAGAAAATTTTGCTTGTTTTCCTCAGCTGCAAAGACGGACGTCTTTCTTACAAGACGGACGGATTCTTCAAGACGGGCGGATTCTTCACAGGACGCCCGGATTCAGTTACAGTCAAGAAATTTTCAAAATTCAGCTCAGTTCAGGACGGGCGTCTTCTTTGCAATACGCTCGGATTCTGTAAGACGGGCGGATTCTCTGGAATCCGCTCGGATTCTGGCCCTGTGTACACGGATTCAGTTCCATCCGTGCACACTGCATTTCCCATACCGTTCTTCCATTCTTTATTCAAGTCTTGTGTTCGTCATTGTGGGGGCACTACTAAGGCATGGGTAGCCTAGGCAATTGCCATCCCCACACTAAGTTAAAAGCACTACACATCAATTGAAATCGTTAGTCCCTCCCTCACTTCTCTCAAACATGACAATTATTTTGATCAAAGTAAATAAAAATCCAAAGATGACAAAAAATGCAATACAAGAATTGAAATGTATGTTAGGGAGTTAGAAATATTTACAAGTGGTGGTTTAGGGAGGACTCCACCAAACTCTCATTCTTGATGAGATGTCAAGGGGGCATGTCCAAGGTGTTGTTGATGTTGCTCAACACCTTGAAGAAGTAATCAAAAGCTTGTTCATTATCATGGTAGAGGTTCTCAATAGACCGTGGCCCTTGTTGTTGGTCTTGATCGATGGCATTACCAATGTAGGGATTAAAAATCCCTTCAAACTCGTCGTCCTAAAGACCACAAACTTCATTGAGTTGATCATTTAAAATCTCTTGCTTAGATGGAGACAACTCTCCCAATTTCTTCTCTTGGCCAATGAGGCCATCCTCTTCTTCCTTGGTTGATTTTGATGAGCTTTGCAAGCTCTCCTTGTCACAATTCACTTGCTCTTTGAATGGAGCATCTTCAATTTTCTTCTTCCATTGGAGTTCCGATTTCTTCCTTTCATCTTTTCGGCTATAATGATCAATCATGAAACATGGTTCATGCAAACGAGGAGCTCTCATAGTCTTGTCAAGATTAAAAGTTATGCTTTCATCTCCCACTTCTAGAGTGAGCTCACCATGTTTGACATCAATTACCGCACCGGCGGTGTGTAGGAAAGGTCTTCCTAAGATGATTGGAATGTTGGAATCCTCCTCCATATCAACAATGACAAAGTCCACCGGGATGAAAAACTTCCCAATTCGCACGGGGACATCTTCCCATATCCCTAACGGTGTCTTCGTCGATCTATCGGCCATTTGGAGTGTGATGTTGGTGCATTTAAGCTCTCCCATCCCCAACCTTTTACTTACCGAGTACGGCATGACACTCACACTAGCCCCTAGATCACATAAGGCTTTGTTGATCGTTGTGTCGCCAATGGTACACGGTATTGAGAAGCTTCCCGGATCCTTTAACTTTGGAGGTGAACCCCCTTGAAGTATTGCACTACTCACCTTAGTGAAGGCGATAGTCTCAAGCTTCCGGATCGACTTCTTCTTTGTGAGGATATCTTTCATGTATTTCGCATAGGCCGGAACGTGATTGATTAATTCCGTGAAAGAAATTGAGACTTCCAAATTCTTCACAATTTCCATAAATTTTCCAAGTTGATCATCAAATTTGGGCTTGGCTTGACGACTTGGAAAAGGGAGTCTAATCACAATGGGCTCCTTCTCCTTGGCCTTGTCTTCATTTTTCTTTGAACTTTCTTCTTTTGATGATTCTCCATCTTTGGAGTTTTGCACAATTTCTTCCTTTTCACTAGCTTCCACAACTTCATCCTCAACTTGCTTCTTCGATGCTTCATACCTTGTACCACTTCTCAAGTGAATGGCACTAACCGTTTCATGTCTAGGGGGATTACTTTGAGGTGGTAATTGCCCCTTTTGTCTTTGTGAGCTTGAAGATGCTAGTTGAGTCAATTGTGTTTCCAACATCTTGGTGTGAGCTAGAATGTTGTTGATGGTGGTTTCCTTTGCTTGGCTATCTTTTTGCATTTGAGTGAAAAATTCTTGTTGATTCTTTTGCATTTGGAGGACCGCTTTTTGGACATCAAAGCCTTGGTCATTTTGGTGATTGTATGGATTTTGATTTTGGTAACCTTGGTTTTGATTGTAAAAGGGTCTTTGATTTTGGTTTCTCATGGGTGGTGGAGTGTATGTTGTTTGAGGGTTTTGAACATTTTGGCTTTTGTATGAGAGATTTGGATGGAATTTGGTGTTTTCATTGTAAAAGTTGGAATAAGGGGTACCACTCTTGTATGCTTGGAAAGCATTCACTTGTTCATTTGTTCCCCTACATTCACCTTGGTCATGTCCCAAAGTTCCACAATTCTCACATATCCCACTTGGGATTGATGAGGATGCCGTCATGGCATTAACATGATGCTTCGATGATTTTGAGTTTTCCTCAAGTCTAGCCATAGCTTGTTCAAACTTCAAGTTGATTGTGTCAATGTGAGCACTAAGTTTAGCACCCAATTGAGTAACGGAGTCCACTTCATGCTTTCCTCCTCTAGTAGCCTTGCGAGGCCTACTATATTGTGAGTTATGGACCGCCATTTCCTCAATCTTGTTCCATGTTTGATTGTCATCAACTTCGGTGAACATTCCATTTGATCCCATATTGAGAATGTTCCTAGAATCTTCATATAAACCATTCCAAAATTGTTGCACCAAAAACCATTCGCTAAGTCCATGGTGAGGACATGAGCGACAAATTCCCTTGAACCGCTCCCAAGCTTCATACAAATACTCTTCATCCCTTTGCTTAAAACCCGTAATTTGAGCTCTTAGCATGTTAGTCTTTTCCGGTGGGTAGAATTTTTTGTAGAAAGCTAGAGCCAACTTCTTCCAAGAATCTATTCCAAGGGTGGCCTTATCAAGGCCCTTCAACCATTGCTTCGCGATGCCGATTAAGGAAAAAAGAAATAAGACCCATCTAATTTGGTCTTGAGTCACGCCCGTTTGAGAGATAGCATCACAATAGTCGCAAAAGGTTTCCATATGAGAATGAGGGTCCTCACTAGGCATCCCCCCGAA
This sequence comes from Silene latifolia, assembly GCF_048544455.1. Lineage (NCBI taxonomy): Eukaryota > Viridiplantae > Streptophyta > Magnoliopsida > Caryophyllales > Caryophyllaceae > Silene > Silene latifolia. Next base: position 113,178,987 of record NC_133527.1, on the reverse strand, counting down.
TTGGCTCCTCTCAACTAATTGGATGAAGGCGGACTTGGCAATAAAATTTCCGGTTAGATGTTGCGGTTTAGGAGTACCATTTGGTAGATTCTCCTCGGTGGGTACGGAGTGTGACGAGAATTTTGGCATTGTAGGTGGATTTTGTGGGGTATTGTGTAATGGGTTTTCTTCTCCTTCTATTGCGAAAGGATTGACAAACTCACTAGTGGGTTGGACAACTTCACTAATACCTCGTAAATTCCTCCTAACAACTCTCCTATTGTTCGTCAAGGTTCTTTCGATTTCACGGTCAAAAGGTAACAAATCACCTTGTAACCTTCTAGACATGCAAAATATCAAACAACTCGAAAATGATTAGAACAAACCTTGAGGAGTTTTACTTCCTCAAGGCGAAGAAAGACACAACTAATGACAATAAAAAGAAATCTAAATCAAACAAACACCGTCCCCGGCAACGGCGCCATTTTTGATGCGATCCCGCTAAGTGTTCACAAATTAAGATGTGGTCGTTGGTCACGGTCGAATCAAAACACAATTTATAGCTCCACAAACAACTCTACAATTAGTAAAGAGGCAAGTAAAGGTCGGATCCCAAGGGACGGGAGTTGAAATGAGATTTCTATTGCAACTAGTGGTGTCTAAGGGGTGTCACAAATTGGGTTGATGTAGAAGGTTACTAAACTAAAATAGCAATGAAAATAAACAAGCAAGATGAATTAAAGGGGTGTAAACAATTGATTAAAGGCACTAGGGTGTCATGGGATCATAGGGGAATCATGGGATATGATCATACAAACATGTTCTCAAATTATAAGCAAGCAATTATTGTTGTGATGGATTGAGTTGGGTTATATCTTACAATCCTAGGAAAGTTTGGGTCCCGGAGCCGAATCGATTAGATTGTACAACACCTACAAGTCGACTTAATCTTCCCTACTCAACAACATGCATGGTCTAATGAGACTCGAGTTGGGTTATGTCTTACAAGTCTCATTGAAAAGATAGAAGATGATAGTAAATGCAAGGATTCATAGGCTTAGCATTTCATCAAATATAACATGTGCATGAGTTGAGATCAAAACAAGCAAGCAAATAAAACATAAAAGCATATTAATTTAAGCATGAATCATTCCCCATGTTGGTTTCCCCTAATCACCCATTAACCCTAGCTAAGAGACTACTCACTCATTATCATGTTGACCATGCTAGCAAGGTTGTCAATCATACCAACAATATGAAACATGATGAATAAATGAAAGTAATTAACAATAATTAAAGAGGGATTAAGAGATTATACCTACTAATGATTCCAATAATAAAGCAAAGATAAAAGAAGTACTTGAATGCTTGATTGAGAGGTTGTCAATCTCCCAACAACAACCCAATTAATCTTCAATTACCCAAAATAAAGGATGAACAAAAGAGAGATTAAAGAAATAAAACTCGGATTAAAACTCGGATTAAAACTCGATTAATACTTGATTACAATATTAAAGAGAGATTTGATTGATATTAACTACACTAATTATTGATAAGAAGAACATGCTCCTCTAATTAGACTAATGGGGTATTTATAGTGGAAATTAAGGAGGATGCATTAGGGTTAACTAAGGGCTAAACTAGTAATTACACTTTTTAAGTTGAGCAAGGAGGAGCCGGTATTTTCGAGAGAAGGGCTTCTTTCTTCGTAGCTTGGAGAAGACAATCCGTGCTGTGCTAGAATCCGGGCGGAATAGGGTCGGGACGGGCGGATTCTGGCGTTGGAATCCGGGCGGATTGTGGAGGTGGAATCCGAGCGGATTGTGGCAAAGCCGCTCGGATTGTGCTGCTGCGGGACGGACGGATTGGTGACAATCCGCTCGGATTGTCAGTCAGCAACAATTCTTCTTCTTTTCTTCCCTTTTCTTCATAAATTCCTTGGGGATTTCCTTGGGGACTCAAGGATCCTTTCTCAACATTGCTCTTCTACTATGATATGTACAAAGGCCTTCTAATCTTGTCTCTCCTTGATGCTTTGTCATTGAATTCGATCAATTTAGTCTCGTTTTGCCATGAAAATGCAAGATTCTTACTCCTTTCCTGCCAAGGGATCAAAATCTCAAAGAATATGCAAAACAAAGAACTAAAGATAAGAAATGACCCAAATAAGCACTAAAAAGCATGGGAACAAGGCTAATTCGGGGGCTAAATATGCGCTAATTATGGTCACATCAAAAACCTTAGTCTTATTTGGTTAGATAGTTGTGCTCCAATTCATGTAAGAGCGTAGTAAATCGCATGTTGTTTAAAGCAACATGGCCCGATTTATGCTAATGCATGCTTAGGTGTGTGACCCAATGTCTAATTCGATAAGATTAAGCGAAAGCACACATTACGAGGAGTGACCCAAGGCCGTGAGTCATGTAAGCCGTGGGCCACCTCCCTTGTGCACGTTTTCCTAGGCCAAATTGGCCGTGTAGTGTGTCGTGTATGGTTTTGTGTATAGCGTTGTATTTTAGATCGAGTTGTATCTTTAATTTCTCGTTGTGTCGGCATGAAATGCCTGGGTTGTAATAAGGTAGATCCCAACGGCTCCCTCATTCCCCTTAAGCCTTGTTTGTTTCGTTTTATGTGTTGTTAGATCAATCAACCCACATGCTAAATTACAACTTTGACAAAGTTAGTTTAGTTGCATCTAAATCGACATAGGAACTTCACATGTTAAGGTTTTCGAAAACGATGTTTGCATATCATATATCGTAGTAGCTATGACCTTGTTTGAAATCCGACACTTGACTTATTAGAGGCCGTTATTGACGGGCGGGGTTAGGTGTCCTTATGGGCTTCCTAACACGTACCCTCACCCCTTACTCAAGATCTATGGTTTGTGGATCCGTCTAAATACCATTGGATTACGAGAGTCATTCTAATCGAGTGATATAGGGTACAAGTCTTTATCTTTAATCACTCGTAGTCGATTGGCTTTATGCTTTTCGATGAAAGGTGTAAAGTTGACTTGAACGGTTCCAAGTTCCCATAAAACTTGGTGGCGACTCTAATTTGTCTTAATTCGATTCGAAAGAACCTCGAGTCGATTATGCCTAGTGTGGATCCCGAGGACGCAGTTCCCGAGGGCCTTGTCCACGATTTGGCGACTACTTTGGGAAAAGAGGACTAGTTACACTTTGTTTCTAGGGTCTTTTCCTCCGAGGTGAAACTTGAAAAGAAAGTATTGGAAAGTAAAACATTACTCATAGTGCTACGATTCATGCATAAACCCTTAAGGACTTTCCCGGGCCGTCCCAGCGTTTCTTTGTGATGCGTGGGGGGCGACGTCCCACTATGCCAGGAACTTGCACATTGCTTGCTTCCGCTCCTCCTCGTCGTGGTTCTTGATGGTGGGGACGCTCTTCTAGGTACTCTACCTAAAGGCCCTTGCTCTATAAGACCCAAAAAGGATGGAGGGCATAGACCTTCTTTTAGAAAACTTGCCGAGACTTAGAGATGTCTAGGAGCATACATCCTTATAACATGAGAATGACAATGTGCAAGGTGTTTTTCCCGAGTCTTTTCAAAATTTCCATATCAATTTCAAAACCGAACTTTTTGACCAACTTACTTTCAAAATAGCATGGTTTTAAAAACGCGGAATGCTGCCCAAATAGGACTAGAATTTTCGGCCAAAAATAAGCTTTTATAGCCGGCATGCTGTCCATTTCAAATCTCATTTTCAAATCAATCCTTCGTTTTTCAAAATCAATCCAAAATGTTTTTCGAACCTCAACCAAGCATGAAATGCGTCAAGTCGTGTCCGGGTCATGGCCGTGTTAGGCCGGGTGTGTTTCGTTCTAAGAGTCTAGAACACGACCTTGTTGGGTCACCCAAGCTCACCTCTTGGGCTTCGAGTCGTGTGGGTCGACCAATTGGTCTAGTATAGTCCACAGAAACGTCCAAGCTAGGCCATTGTGGACGTTTCATGTGAACCTATGGGCTATGTTAGTCCAATCACGGGTTTAGTCACACCGAGTCCGGGTTAGAACCGAATTATGATGGTTCGGATCGTGTCGTTTTGTCGAGTCCAAAATGAATCAAGGTCTAAATCCAACCGTGAGTCGAACCTTTTGGTTAGTCAGTCTCAGGTCGAGTCTTTGTTTGAGTCAAGTTGGTGTCGTGTCCTTAAGTGTGCAGGGGCTCTTACATTTGAATATTGACTCGGTTCGGGGTATTCTTGTAGAAAGGCCGCCAAAAACCCGACGTCAAGCAATGGAAGATGCTGTTAACAAACTCACCGAGGCCGTGAACCTCATGATGACCCGAATGGATGCAATCGAATCTAAGCTGGGTGAAGATTCCCCTCCATCTACCCCACCTCTGACTGATCTGGAGAAACGGTTCAAGTTCATTGAAGACCGTCTGAAACTCTCCCAGGGGAAGAACATTCACTATGAAAATGCTAGGGCCTATGCCCCAGTTCAGGATAAGTTGCCCACGAACATGGTACTCACTGACATCCCAAAGTTTAAGGGCACCAAAGATCCAGTCCACCATGCTAAGGCCTATAAAGGGTACTTTACACATGAAGGGAGTACCTTTGACATGCTCTCGAAATTTTTGCCCAATCTCTCGGATGAACACCGAAGGCGTGGTTCTACAACTGGACCTAAAGAACTTCCCTACTTTCGAAGATATCACGGTGGAGTTTTGTAAGCACTATGCTGACAATGTCGAGATTCGAACCAATATAAGAACGCTGGAGGTTATGACACAGAAAGAAAAAGAAGGCTTTACTGAATTCCTTGCAAGATGGCGCGCTGAAAGCGTGAAATTAGCCAAGAAGCCTGACGAAGTTGAAATGGTAGATAAGTTCGTAAAGAATCTACGACCTGTTTACCGCAATGCTCTGAAATACCAGAATTTTGGCTCTTTCAAAGAATTGATAAGAATCGGGATAAAGGTAGAAGATGATGTCATAAGGGCAGAGGCTGAAAAGCCGAAAGGGTACCATGGGGCCTCATCGTCTAAGGGCAAGGCCCTAGCAACGACCCATTTGGATGAAGCCATCAATCTCTTAGAAGGGCAATCGAAGAAGTCGCAGCGCCAAACACCTAGGGCATTCACCGATATCGGATGCACTTATACATATGCTCTCCAAAGGCTCATAGCCCAAGGAAAGCTTAAGCTTATTGGTCCAACTCCGGACCCTCCCGCTGATCAACAAGGTAAATGGTATAAACCAAATGCCTACTGTGCCTTTCATAAAAGGAAAGGCCATGATACTGAAAGGTGCTATCGACTGAAGCACGAAATTCAAGACATGATTGAGAACGGAATACTTCCGATCCCAGCTGTTAAACCTCATAACATCACCAATCCATTCGGCGATCACTCTAACTTTGTTTCTGTTGAAGACAATGTCGATTATTCCCATTTTATCCGTCCATGTCACTTGAAAGGGGTGTTTATCGGGAAGATATTTGTGGATTGCTTTGAATTCTTGCTAAACCCGAAGAATGAAATTCAAGTCGGGAGTCTTGCTCCAGAATGTACTCCTCTCATTAACGAAGTTAATAAAAGACAAATCGACTCACCAACCTCCATCACTGGCGTAGATCCTCAGAGGACTACCTCGGGATGGAGGTAGACCATCAAAGGGATCAAGGACCAGAGCCGAGCATCTAAGCTGACAGCTGAACAAGGGAAAGCTCATGACCAGATTTGAAATTATGAGTCGGGATCTGTTTTCTTATCTTAGTCAAGTCGAGTCTAGAACTTTCTTTTCTTGAATTTGAGTCGTTTGTTCCGCGATGACCTAGGATGGGTCCTAGGAATCGTTTCTTCGAATCTGTTAAGCATGTCTCATTCCAATAAAAAAGTTGCAGTTTCGTTTCCAAATATGTCTTGTTTCCAATCCTCAATCATTCCAAAACATGATAAAACGCACAACACACTCAAAGGAATACCTGGGGTAGAAATATGTCCTGTTTCAAAATGTAAGGTACACTAGGATCCCGTGTTTGATTCCTTTACCTATTCCATGTCTGGCGGTAGAAAACCTCCATCAGAACCAGTGCTTTTGACAAGCTTTTAGATGATTCTAGGACGAACCCGGACTAGCTCCTTGTTTTCCATATCTATGACGGAAGGCAAGCCCATCCCCAACAAAATCATCCCCTCTCGAAGAGAGAAGATATCGACCTGTTCTAACAAGTAATTGTTAGTTCTTACCCAAATTAGTTGGCGAAGCCCAGTTTTCAAGGTGTATCCATTTATGACTAAGAGAATGAATAGAAGATCATTTTCAAACAGAGAAAAAAGATGAAAAAGAATGAAAAAATGAGAAAAAGAGAAAAATTGGAAAAATGAAGAAAAATGAAAATGAAAAGAAAAATGAAAAAAAAGAAAAAAAAGATGTTGAAGTTATTGAAGAACGCTTTTGGTTGAATGTCGAAGTTACGGAAGCCAGAAGTCAAGTCAAGTGCACATAGTTGAAGTTCAATGGGCGAAGCCCAAAAGCTTAAGTAGTAACCTCTTTACCCTCTAAGTCCTTCCTGAGACAGTTACAAAGGGATAGTCGGGAATTTTGAGAATTATTCCGCTTGTGTTGTTGCACCCAGCCTTTAGGGTCCAGACATGGAAATTTGAACCCACATCTTTTTTCAACCCATTTGCACTCGTGGTTCATCAAACCCGAGACACCCATTCCAACCACATCAGCAGCCATAGCCCTTGGCCTTAGCACCACAAAACAAACCTTCAGAATGATGGTTAACCATTCCAATTTGTTATTACCAAGCTCCACATCCCAAAAGATCCAAGCCTTTTACACCTAACCCCAAACACGGGATTTAACGGTACTTTACAGGCTAGAATGGGATATGACATGATACCTTAGGTGAAACCTTCGAGTGTGTACACACAATCAAAATGCCATGTTTATGCACCATGATCGAACTACGTCGGATTTGATTTCGCTCCACGTGAATACGTAGGCAGTCCTTCAGAATAAGGGATTCAATCCACCCATCATCCAAGTTGTCATCTTGTCGGTTTCTTACGGGTCCTAACCAAGTCCAAATGAAGCCACCTTTGTTTGAGTCGGTCTTAGCACTCGATGTAAGCTAGGATAAGGATATAGGTTCAGATGAATAGTATCAAGTCTCAGAATGAGCTTTATCTAACGGTGTAGACAATGATGCTGAGTCATATAGATGTGGGTTTGTGTTGGGAACCGAAAATATAAAAAAACCCGCTGAAAAGAAAGAAGGCGTGGAAGAAAAATAATAAAAAGACCGCTGAAAAGAAAGAAGGCGGTGGCAAGAAATGATGAAAACTCGCTGAAAAGAAAGGAGGCGAGGAGAAGAGTGACATGATGTTCCCAACAAGAGTGATGTGTGATGTCTAACTGTTCTCATAAAATCAGTCTGTGTTTAGTGTCTAGGCGAGGCTAACGTTGTTGCTCCGTGAGTTTAATCCACCCTGTCAATGCCAAGTGATTTTGATTCCCATGTGCCCTTGGGAGCACGCCCATGCCATACGATATCTCTGTCTCAAGTTCGACGACCTAGTGATTCCCATTTGCCATCTTTTGGTGCCAGAATGGCCAATTTACATTTTTACCCCCAACAAGTCCATAATTGAATTAAAACTCGTGCACACTTACGGTTTTATTTTCCTTTTTTGTTTTACGGTAGCGGGCTACGCCCACGTTTGTTTACGGGTCATACAGAGTGTCTGAGTTGTATTTCATGCTCACCCATCAAAGTTCGATTTCAAAATTCCAAAAACTTTTTTGCGAATTGTGGATAGATGATCCAAGTAGTGGAATCTTTGTGGGTCGTTGATCCAATCCTTCGAAATTCAAAATTCAAGATTCAATTTTTGAAGGGCCGATGGCCCAACATACCAAGTGATGTCAAATTTAAACTTCGGGTCGATGGCCCAATTATTCAAAATTTCCAAATTCAATTTTCGGGTCGATGACCCAATCTTTCAAATAATCCAATTTTAAGATCGATGATCCAAATGTGCTTATGTGATGATTATTGCTAGTACGTTTTTGTGTTTCAAATATAGCAGGATATGCTTCAACTGGGGGCTCTAAATTCTTCGACTTTAGAGCCATTGCAAACTGGGGGCTCTGAAGCCGTTGGCGTCAGAGACCATTATCAAGACCAAATGGATGACATCCACTCAGAATTCAATTCAATACAAGAGTATGAAAGGGAAGAATTCCGTAGCTGAAAGCAAATGATGAAAGTGGCGGCAACCTCCTTGGAAAGTCCCGTCCCATTCGGACAAGCGCCAGCAGATGATAAATTTTGGGCAAATGTCAACAGATGATGAATTTTGGACAAACGCCAGCATATGATAAACTTTGGGCATATGTCAGCAGTGGCCGAACTACGACGCGGGTTTGATTCCGTCAGAAACGGATACGTAGGCGCCCGAGGATAAGGCTCAACCCACCATATATGCAATTTATGGGTCGACGACCAATGATGCCAGTTTGACGCAACAGAAGCAAGAGTTAATCCCCGACGAAGTTTCAGGTATGATCTCTTCTTATGGCTGGCGAGCTTATATACGTAAGTCTAATGGACTATAAACGACCCGCGGAATCCTCAGGTCGAGAGGGACCTAGGGTATACTTTGACTTTCGCCTTGTCCAAGCCTCAGTCAAAGTGGGGGCTCTGTAGATACCCGTATCCGTCGATATTGGAATTTATAGAGAACCCGACAAACACCCGATGATGATAGGACACATATATTCTTTAGTTGTCATTGTCATTATTTGGAGCTCGTTTTACGATGTAGAATGGGCGTCGTCGATGAAGTATTTTATTAATTTAAATGATATTTAAATTAAAGCTTTTTTAAAAGTGAATTCATTTTACTTTGTTTTGAGTTTATTTTCTCAAGTTTATTTTATTGAAAATAAAATAAATATTTGATTTGAAAAATCATTTTATGGGTATATTTGATTTGAAAAATCATTTATTTTAATGTGTTAATCGATTTGAAAAATCGATTTAAAAATCGAAAAAAACTCGTTTTAAACGCACGTTTTGGAGCTCGATTATAGCTCGGTTTTTGAGCCCGTTTTCTTTACGAGTTGGCACGAATCTCGAGTACACTAACCAACCTAGGCTTCTACCCATCCAACCCCAGTTCGAACCCCCTTATCCACATCCCAAATCTCGTCCCAAGCCCCCCAACATAGCCCAACTCCTTCCCAACCCGTGTTCAACATAGCCCGTTTGTCTTGCTCCAAACTTGGTCCAAACCCGCAACCCATCACCACCAACCCGTACTACACACTACCCACCATTCCTACGTCCAAACCCACCATGAAACCCCTCCACGAAACCCGTCTCGAACACTCCAAAACAGGCCCCAAACAACACGACACAAACAGCCCCCTGTTTTCGTTCAGCTCAAACCCGAGTCCAAAACCCGCTCCAAACACCTGCAAAACCCATTCCCATTAACCCTAAACCATACCCTAGTATCCTACCTATACTTCCCTAGCTTAACCACCAAGAAAACCCCTCACAAAGCCTCTCAAACCCTCACAAAAGCTGCTGGACAGCAGCTATGCGCGAATGAGCCCGTCTGCTTCTCCCCTCTAAAACCCTACCTTAACTCCTTATAAATACCCCCCCCCCCCCTTCACCATACATTCATTCCTCTAAGTTCTCCATATATACTACCGTCACTTACAAACTTTAAACCCCAGAAACAAACCCTAATTGCCTCTCAAAAACCCTCGACAAAACCGACTTACAAACTGAGAATCAGTTTGTGTGTCCTCTTTGAAACCGTTTGTTCAACCATCAAACCTCCATTAAAATTCGAGTTTCTTGTTCCAAATTAACCATACAACATCCATCTACACATTAGACAAAGATTTATGAGCCAAATTGCCCTTGAGAGTACACGAATTCCCTCGAAAAACAGAGTGTTATACACTCTGTTTTCGCGGCTTTTCCTGTCTGTCCAGTTCTGTTTGTGCTCGTTTTTCGTGCCCAATAACTCAAAACGAGCAGGGATTGTTTTAAGATCTCTGTTCTCCTCTCTTTCTAGTTTTCAAAACATCTTTTAAATCGAATTTTCACCGTGAAACGAGAGAGAAATCGCAGTTTGAAAGTTGCTGTCCAGATTTGCAAAAAACGTGTTGTTTGCTTTGTTTCTTCGTTGACGACGGCCTCTCGAGATAAAATCTACCATCGATTATGACCCAAGACGGTGTCAACGATACATGTAGGTTGAGGGTGCATCAAATCCTCCTCTTTCTCCCTTTTATTTCGTTTTTTTATGTTTGTTTTTTTATTGTTTCGTTTTATTTTGTTTATCGATTGTTATCATTAACTATGAAACTAGTTTAGTCCGAGTATGAGTTAAAGTACCACCATGAACACCCGCGTTGACTTGAGATGGGAAAGAAATCCGCTACATCAGTCGGTCGTAACCCCCGTCTCATTTACATATCCTCGTGTTCAAGGTAGGGCATTAATAAAACGAATTCTAACTTCGCTCTTCGCTTTTTACCCCTCTTTTGTTTCGTGTAACTCGACCCACCTTAGGACCCATCACATGTTAGTATGACCTCTGATTGTTAACATATAACTCATTTAGATGACATTAGATCAATTTAATAACCTAATTAGACACGTTAGGGTACATCGACATAGCTTTAAAAATCAACTAACAATTTTATAACCTAATTGAACGCATCTCTCTTTTCACTCGATTTCTCGCTAGCATAGGAGTGTGTGATTAGAACCTTCCTATTAACACTCGATGAGTAGCATTAATATCGTAACTCCTTGACCTAATTTGACCCCTTTAGGCCGTGTAGAATACGCGTTTGCAAAACATCTTTTCAATCGATCAACGTCGTTTCTAACTTGTTTTCTAGCCCGCTTTCGAACTCGTTTCACAATCAATTGATCTAACTAATGAACCTGACCTAGGACCTAGGGTAGCCGTGTCTGGGGCCGTGTGCTTGGCCGTGCCTTTTGTCATTCTTGCTTCATCTTTATATCGTTTATTCATCGTTGTTTTGTATTTGGCAATTACCTTTTGTTTATCGAGTCGTGTTTTGTAATTTGTTTGTAATTAGTTTTCCGTCATCGAGTCAAATGATTTCTAAAAAACCTTAGTCTTATTTGGTTATATAGTTGTGCTCCAATTCATGTAAGAGCGTAGTAAATCGCATGTTGTTTAAAGCAACATGGCCCGATTTATGCTAATGCATGCTTAGGTGTGTGACCCAATGTCTAATTCGATAAGATTAAGCGAATGCACACATTACGAGGAGTGACCCAAGGTCGTGAGTCATGTAAGCCGTGGGCCACCCCCCTTGTGCACGTTTTCCTAGGCCAAATTGGTCGTGTAGTGTGTCGTGTATGGTTTTGTGTATAGCGTTGTATTTTAGATCGAGTTGTATCTTTAATTTCTCGTTGTGTCGGCATGAAATGCCTGGGTTGTAATAAGATAGATCCCAACGGCTCCCCCATTCCCCTTAAGCCTTGTTTGTTTCGTTTTATGTGTTGTTAGATCAATCAACCCACATGCTAAATTACAACTTTGACAAAGTTAGTTTAGTTGCATCTAAATCGACATAGGAACTTCACATGTTAGGGTTTTCGAAAATGATGTTTGCATATCATATATCGTAGTAGCTATGACCTTGTTTGAAATCCGACACTTGACTTAGTAGAGGCCGTTATTGACGGGCGGGGTTAGGTGTCCTTATGGGCTTCCTAACACGTACCCTCACCCCTTACTCAAGATCTATGGTTTGTGGATCCGTCTAAATACCATTGGATTACGAGAGTCATTCTAATCGAGTGATATAGGGTACAAGTCTTTATCTTTAATCACTCGTAGTCGATTGGCTTTATGCTTTTCGATGAAAGGTGTAAAGTTGACTTGAACGGTTCCAAGTTCCCATAAAACTTGGTGGCGACTCTAATTTGTCTTAATTCGATTCGAAAGAACCTCGGGTTGATTATGCCTAGTGTGGATCCCGAGAACGCAGTTCCCGAGGGCCTTGTCCACAAAGTGGTATCAGAGTATAAGGATGTTGCATGCATAATCGGTTATTGTTTTTCCGAGTTAAAAAGTTGACATATAAAACTTAAAATTTGTGATTTATAAGTATAAGCCACGAAATCACCATGCATGTTATATATTCTGGTCCTAAAATGTTTTTAGGTTATTTTTATAATTTATGGAAATTTATTGCTCATTTTAATGATTTTTAGTGATTTTATTGCATTTTTATTATTAAAATGGGAATTAAAATGCTAAAAATAGTTAAATTAAGTTTCTGACCTTGGAAATTTTATATGACCTCACATGCATATTTTACAAGTTTTGTGTAAAAGGTCGAGTTAATTTGATTAATATTGCATGATTTATGATTTTTATGAGATAAAAATGGATTAAAAGAGGTAAAATGGTTAAAATTAGTTAAATTTTGAATTAAGCCATGATCTTTTAATATGATGTCACATGCATAATTTACAGAGAGTATGTAAATTTGTAGATTTTATGATCTCTTTTAGCATGATTTATGGATTTTTGAGTAAAAATGGCATAAATAGTGACTATTTTAGCAAAAATTAGCTAAAACGTATTGCATGGCTTGAGAAAATTATTTTAAGTTGCATTAATATCCCAATAATAAGATATAAAGTTGTAAAAATTATTGGATTAAGTTTCGGATACTTTATGTATTTTATGAGATAAAACGGATAAAATGCAACTATATTTTCTCAAAATTAATTCGAAAATTTTAACCATGATTTTTGATATTATGAGGGTCATGGAATTATTCCAGAATGTTCAAAAATTTAAAATTCAAATTTTGAAATTTTTATGAATTAATTTGGATTTATTTCATATAAATAATGATTTTAAGGTCAACAATGAGCATAAAATTAAATCAAGTTGAATTATTGTCAAAAATTGAGTAATGACTAATTTTTGAGTCCTAAAAAGTGTTAGGATAATTAACTTGAGCTTAGATGTGATTTAAGTGTTAATTAGTGATTTTAAAAGGTTATTATCACGCATTTCCATAAAACCGGGTTATATGTACGACATAAGTTAAATAAGGCGATTTGGCACATCATTTGGCATGATAGGTACATATTATAATGCTGCATATTTCAATTTTTGAATGTCTTTTATTTATATAATTTTGAATTATGTAATTTTATCTTAGTATGGCCTTAGTTTAATCAATATTACCCGTAATGAAAGGGAATATTGATTCGGTTGTAATTTAATGTGATCTCGTATCACTTTTATTTTTATTTTATTAGTTTTTCCATTTTACAAATGTATAATAGGAATAGCTTTGTATTTTTATTATTATTTGTAATTATGGAGCATCTTCAAAGACGGTGCCATTCGGAAAGGTGATCCGACAAAGATGGTGTCTTGGGAGGCGTGCCGATTGAAGATTCAAGGGACCAAAGGAGTTGGTTTCCGAATATGTAATAGATTATTTGATTTTGTATTTTTAGGAAGGCCATACAAGGAATTTTATTTATTGCTTTGCATTTCTTTTAATATGTTGCATGCATTGCCAAATCGCCACAACAACACATGCATTTCATATCGAGCCATCGACCGTGTCAATTATAATTATCGTAGTTCACCGTTTTAGTTCACTTAAAACGTGATAGATAATAAATTGACAAGACCTCTCACATATAATAATTGAGAAATAGCCTTACCAAATAGTAGAACCCATGAAGTACCAATTTCATAAGGGAGTTAATCCGGCTTCACCGTAATACAAACCTTGTTACGTTGGCGAAATGGGGTAGTAAAATGTTATTACATAGAAATTTGGATTGAGCTCAACGGAAGTATTGTTGACCGTAGTCGCATGTGTTCCGCGCTAAAGATGAGAATTAGAGTAATTTTTATCGACCGAGAGTTCTAAAAGTAGAATCGATTAAAAGGTTAATCTACCGAGTTATATTAATAAGGGATGAATCGGCTCACCGTGCCCGAGTTGATATGAATTTGAATCTCGGAATCATTTATATAGTTGGGTGGAGGTCACTATATAACTGCAATACTTGTAGTTAAATTTACGAGTATTATTAAAACGATAGATGATAATTAATTCCTTCATTTCCTATTTTGTAGTCAAATATGTTTTATCAATCGCAATGGCAACTCCAATCACGTCCGCATCCACTAGTTCCGCCACACTTACCAATGTGTCATGGCTCCGATCCTTCATGGATCGATGTAAGTTAGAAAAGAATGGGTCTAATTTCGCCGATTGGGACGCGCAACTTCGCTTGGCCGCGCAAGGTGACGACAAGCTTCGTTACCTTACCGAGGCATCTCCCACCGAACCTAATGCTAGGTCCACCCCCGCCGCTAGGCAAACCTATGAGGTTTACCAAAAAGAGTCGGCTGCGATCAAAAATGTGTTGATCTTTGCTATGGAGGCCGAACTCCAACGAAGTGCTATAAAGATTAGCACCGCTCATGAGATCTACATGAAGCTTGTGAACATGTTTTCACGAGCTCCTAGAGTCATTCAATATGAGGCGGCTTCCGCATTCTTTGATCTTAACATCAAAGAGGGCCAAAAGGTGAGCCCTCATGTGCTCAAGTTGATGGAGCATGTTGAGACCTTGAAAATGCATAAGGTGGAAATTCCCAATGAACTCGTAATTGGTCGAATTCTTCATTCCCTCAGCAAAATCAAAGCATATGTTCAATTCCGGGTGAATTTTAATATGCAAGATAAGAAAGTTTCTCTTGATGAGTTGCACAAAATGCTTGTGCAAGCCGAAAGGGACATGGGGCTAAGTGTTAGCACCACCAAAGATGTGCTCAATGTCAATCATAAGAGCAAGGGAACCTTCAAGAAAGGCGGGAAGAAAGGGAAAAAGCGAACTCCCAACAGGAATATAGCTAAAGCTTGTGAAGCTAGCACCTCCAAGCCCAAGTACAGTGCCCCCTCCGGGGACAAGTGCCACTATTGTTGTGGTGTTGGGCATTGGAAGAGGAACTGTTCCAAATACCTTGGCGACATCAAACCTGGAAAGGTTATTCCAGTAGGTATATAACTATTCCTATCTTTTATGTTTCAATCTCAATTAGTATGTGATACAAGTTGTGATGATTACCCTTTTTATTGTAAATAGGGGCCCCTCCTAGCAAGGACAAAGGCAAGGAGAAGCAAGCCTAGAGGATCATAAGGGAAGCTAGAGTAGCCAACCGTTGTGATGGATCAATGGAAGCTTAGCTTTAATTTGCTTTGTCTTTAATTTTATGATGAATTTCGTGTTTTTAGAACTATTTTGATTTCCTTGTGTGACTTGGAAATTGGTTTGTATCCTTTAAACACGGGTTGTATTTTGGATATTGGTGATTTGGTTTTCAACCCAAATCACTTGTTTTATTATGTTGTTTATTCTAAAATCATCATCATTGATTACTTGCGTAGAGAAACATTAGATGAACAACTTAAATTGATCAAATAGACGATTATGATGATGGGATCATTATATTTCCATAAGATATGAATCTGATTCTCCTTATGTCATCATTACTAAAAGTAACAACTTACTTATGTAAGATTAATTATAAAGTTGTAATGAGTTTTTTGAACTCATCAAGTAAGGAATTTTCGATACTATTCGGACATATTATTTTAAACGGATGGTCCACCAGGATATACCTAGAATAGAGAGTCTATTAAACAGATGACATGGATAAGACTCGCATATTATCAAGCTTCCATGTAAGGATGGCCTTTTGGAAGCTAATACATAGTCTAGATAAACACTAATACTCCGTCAAATATATATATGTCTGTGACTCACAAAGCTATCTCTCAAGAAGATAGATGTATTTCTGAGAGATAGAGTGGGAGAAGATTGTATCGTCACAAACAACTCTTATAGTTAAAATGTTACTTTGTGAAAGTAATAGAATTATAGAGTTGGAGTGTAGTTGAACTATTGTCTATAAAGATAGAAAGAGAGTATAGTTCAGTGGGAGTTTATCGCACATGTCTTATTGTTTAAAAATATTACTTTGTGAAAGTGATAGTATTATGACCTTGTTACATATGAGCCATCACATTACAATCCGAAAATTGTTACTCAAGAGTAGA
This sequence comes from Silene latifolia, assembly GCF_048544455.1. NCBI lineage: Eukaryota > Viridiplantae > Streptophyta > Magnoliopsida > Caryophyllales > Caryophyllaceae > Silene > Silene latifolia. Next base: position 113,162,846 of record NC_133527.1, on the reverse strand, counting down.
TTTACTTTAAGGCGAGGGTCTTCTCAAAGGTAAATAGAGCTTTAGAGTACACAAATGCATAAGATTTACATGAAGATGTTGATCAAAATTAATTATGTTAGGAATTGCCGCATTTCATTTTAATGATGAATGGCAAATGAAATTATAAATTCGCTTTTCTAAAATGGTAATTTAGAGAAGAAAGTGTTTGAAACACGAAACCTTAGATGAAGATCTAAGAATCCTAACATCTTATGCGAAGCTTTCTTAAGTAAACCTAGGATGGTCTTAAGCAAGCATTAAAGGATCATACTTTACGTTCATGTGATTATAGTGAATTTTTTCATTCACATGATTGAAGAATCATGATATACATGAAGTTAAGTGGGAGCTAGAATTGTTTCTCTATGTCTTATATGTTGATAACATATTACTTATTGAGAATTATGTACCAATCTACTCTTCTGGCAAGAGTAATTGGCAAGAGTAATTGGGACACTTGGAATGGGATGCAAAGTATTCTAGATTTTGAATCTATGTGAGAGAATATTGGCATAGAGTTGAGAATATTATGAGGATAAGATATTTCACATCTGTTGTACAACAACAAAGTTGAATGGCTTCTTCATGATGATGAAAGTGGAATTACTATGACGGAATCATAGTCGTTCACTGAACCCATTAAGTTGTTGATTACATGAAATCGATTGCTAATGTTTCCGCCATTAGAACGATTATGTATGCCAATAGACGCACGTGCTGTGATGTACCATATGCTAGGTACATTATGAGTCAATAATAAGTTAATTCATAAGATGGGCTTGTGAAAGCCTTAAAGTACAATTGATGACTTGCACACATGTTTGGATGATAAACTAAGTTAGGTGTTGAAGGGTTGCACAAACTTTAGTTTCCAAGCTTAAAAGGATTTGATGAAATCCTAAGCTAATGTTATTGATAAAGGAGTAAGAAACTAAGAAAAGTGTTTTAGTTTCGTGCATTGCAAATTCTACAAAAGGAATCTAAGTAAAATTGTGATAAAATAGTCAATGAAGGGATTAAGAGTGAATATCTCCACAAATGACTTTATCACAAGTTATGCGATAACAGTGGGAGCTTCTTTTCAAGTTAAAGAACTCAAGTCTAGTAAGAAGTCTAGACACATACTTTGAAAAATTCATGTCATTAGAGATGACATTGAATAGAAGGAAATAGCAATTGATAAAGTTGGAATATATGGATATCGGGTATATCTACTTTCCAAGCTTTTATTGCATTTAAACTAGTGTTAATAATACACTAAAGATTATAGAATATGAAGTAGTAATAGTGTATTGACTATTCATATGTGATAATCACATTTATCGTTTGAGTTTTATTAAACTCACCCGCTACCTTGTCGTATCCGAATGGGTTGTAGAGACACATTGAACCCCATTAAAGTGAACTGGATTGACATGGTATTCGTCCCTAGTTACTTATATGAGGTGACGTCTCGAAGTGACTAGAGTGTGATGCGATTGATGGCAAGTTCAAGTGCCATAGAGTCATATGAGATGACTAGTCGATCACATAGGCAGAATGTATGGGATATTCTGTCGGGCAGTGACCGCTTATAGAGTTCTGGTAATTCATAAAGCCTGGTCGTGGCAAGAGCTACTATAGTATTCTTATGAGTCAATTCTTTTGACTAGAGACTATTCGCCCAAGTTCGCACAACTTCTGATTAGCTTTGATTTATACTCTACGATTTCGTAAATGAGGTCAAACTGGGTATATTTTGGGTTATGATGGACTGTGGCTGAACGAAGGGAATAGGGCGATAGGAATTGTCCACCCCTTGTCAGGGTTGTTTGAAATCTCAAGGCCACTCGAGGAGTAGTTAACTGGAAATGCGTGGCCACGCTCGGAAGGTATCTCCGATAGATAATTCCGGTCAGACAGTTAATCTCCAGATCGAGAAAACCACTCAAGATATGATCAAATGTAAGTACGACCTGCAAGACACCTTGCATTGAGTGGGAGATTGTAATAGGACAAGAGAATTGGTGACGCACACTTGTCGAGGAGAAGTGGGAGATTGTTGGAAAATGTGTCCTCAACAATAGTGCGATCACATGATTTAAATATCATTATTAAATCTCATACTAAGAATACGTGAGGGATGATTCTTTATACAGTCGACTGACCGTCATTAATCGGTAATGATTGGCTAACTAGAGTTTGACATTACTGTCGTGTGACGGTGGTGGTCAGTTGATCCCTTTAGGTCACACCTATCGGATGAGGCCCAAATAGATAATTAATTAATGGTATGAGATACAGATTAATTAATTCCTTAATTATGGGAGTGCAATTTTGCGTCTTATTGTAATGTGATTAAATAAGATTAAATTTAGTAATTAAGTGTTATATTAATAAATTAGTTGAGGTTTTAATATAAGTTTTGAAGTAGAGGTAATTAGTTATTTAAAGTTACAAGAAGTTGTAATTTTAACTAACTAGTAATTACGGGACCCATTATATGTTGATATAATGGTAGTATACTACTCAAAAAGTGGAGTGTATATTATATTATTATTTGTAATATTTAAGTGTTAAATGATTACATTAATAATTAAATATGTAAGATAGTTAAACATGTGGCTTATAAGCATTTGTGGGACAAATGACAAAAGGCAAAAATGGACCAAATAAGGATCAAATTTTCGGCCATAATAAGAGCACATAAGATGCTCTTTTGTCTTATGTTGATGTTGGTTATTGTGTGATTGTGACACATCACACTAGCCTTTACATACTACATCTTACACCTAGGTCTCCTACACTCTACCCATCATAAACAAACAAGTAAAAACAAAAGGGAAAGATTCCCCCTTTGCCTTATGCCAACCGGTTTTGGCTCAATAAAATGAGCATTTTGTTGCTCATTTTTTGTTTGCTAGTATTTGCTTGTATCTCTCTAACTTTCCTCACGTGCAAAATTAATAAAAGCTCTCTACAATACTAATACTTATCATCCTATTACTAGAGGTAGTAATACAAGAATATTAGTATTATTAAGGATATATTTCTACTACATATCTAGTTAATATTAGTAGGAATTTTTGGGATTAATCTTGGGTGCAATTTATTGGAGTGGCTTCTATACTTGGAGTCTTAGGAGGATCATCCATCTTATTAAGCTCAAGAACAAGTGAAGGAAGGTGACCTTACTTGTGCCCACATTTTCGAACCAACCAACAATGTAAGGAACATTGTTTTTCTTATAAATATTTCATTTTGTTATGCATGCACTAGATCTAAAGAACAAATAATTAACAAGTTAATTAGTTCACTATTAGAGGAGTCTAATAATAGGTATATGAACCCAACAATAAGAGGGTTGCCCGTGTCAAAAATTGTGAACGCTTGTTTCTTCCATCCATTTTTTGAAGGCAATTCGATTTGAATCCTCCTAAACATTTGCACTTGGGAAAGTGGTATTTTGTGGAAAGGGAGAAAGGCTTATTTTTGTATTTTGTGGGAAAGGGGAGTGGTTTCCCTTTCTTTTTTTGATGGGGATGTTGTTTTGTATGTGGGTGATGTGTGTTTTTTTTTATTATGGGGATGGTTGTTTTTTTGATTGTGGGAATGGTTGTATCCTTCTTGTGTAAGAAAGGACTGCCTACGTATCCACCTGAAGAGGTGAAATCAAACCATGATCGTAGTTCGAAATGATTTGTAAATTTGATTGGGTTTTGTGGTTGTATCCCTCAGGCATAAGAGGGACTGCTTACGTATCCACCTGAAGAGGTGAAATCAAACCATACTCGTAGTTCAGGGGTTTTTGTTTTAGTGCAAATGGATGTTGCCTTTGAGAGATCAAAGGACCTTCGAAACGGGCAAGGTGCCGCAACTTAGACTCGATAAAACATGCAATTTCAAATCAGAACACGTTGAGGAACTTGACTTTAAAAGGGGTTGAGGTGGTTGCTAGTTGTAAAACTAGGCTAGGTTATTGTTTGTTATGGTTCAAGGGTAGTATTTCTTGAGTTGGTCCAGGTTGGTCGGGTTTGTAAAGTCCTCCCCATCTAGGTCACTCAGTCTCACTGCGCCCCCTGAAAGTATTTTCTTGACCAGGTATGGCCCGTCCCAGTTGGGTTTGAATTTCCCCCTCGGATCGACGGGTAACGGTGCTCGAACTGACTTGAGGAACAAATCGCCCTCCTGGATATTCCTGGGTTTAACATTCTTGTTAAATGCCCATTGTATACGTCGTTGGTATAGCTGGACGTTGTGCAAGGCGTTGAGTCATCGTTCGTCGAGAAGAGTGAGTTGCTCGTACCTTTGACGGGTCCATTCCGCCTCAGGGACTTGACTCTCCAGTAGGATGCGTAGAGAAGGAACCTCTAACTATACCGGTTGAACTGCCTCCATACCATATGCTAGGTAGAAGGGTGTGGCGCCTGTCGGTGTTTGAATGGAGGTTCGGTATCCCCAGAGTGCGAATGGGAGTTTGCTCGGCCAATCGCGGTAGTTGTCTTGCATCTTCTTGATAATGGTTGAAGGAAAAGAAGATCTATATACTAACATACTCATATATGTTTTAATTTAATTTGTCATAAAATTAAATGGTGGAACTTATGCATGCAAACATTAAAACAATATAAAGAAGAAACCATCATCTTACATTGTGATTTTCGGATTTATGGGCACAAGTGAGTTCACCTACTCACTTGTTCTTGAGCTCTCCAAATGGAAGAACAAGGATTCAAGTATAGAATCCCTCCCAAAAGCATATACCCAAGGAAAACTCATAATAACCAATATTATTTAGATCTAGTAATAATATTAGTTTTACTATAAAATTGACACAAAATAAATTGTATTTTACTCTTGAAAATTTCGGTCAAGAGGTAGTGTTTTGTGTGTTTTATTTCTCTAGAAATCTCATAAGATGTAGAGAGCATATCAATTTTCTTACACTGTAAATTAGATAGGAGGAATGAATAATGATAATGTATGAGAAAAGCTCTTCTCTCTTTTCTTTGGAGTGGCCGAAAAAATGCTTGGGTAGGATGCCCAACACTTTTCATTTGTGCTCTTCACAAGAGATTAGGCATGCAAGCCTACTACCTAGTGTTATGATTGTGTTTTCATTTAAAAATAAACAACACAATATAAACTATGTACACACCCCTTTATTTTCGGTTTTGGGCATAAAATGGAGAATCCATTTTATTTTTGTCATTTGTCAAATTTGTCACATGTAACATGTTACATGACATGTCACAATGTAATGTATTTTTAACATATTAAAAATCAACATACTCATAAGATATGTCATTTACAAAATCGACTAGTAATTCGTAATTACTTGTACCAAAAATGTTTCCAAATTATAAACTACAACATTCTGTATTTATAATAATTTATTCATTCCGTTTCAATTGTTTCTATAAACAATAATTTCATCCAAGTAATAAAATAATTCGATTACTTAGACCGTGTCTTATTTAATCATATTTACAATAAGATACGTAAATTATACTCACAAAATCATCCGTCAATTTTAAGCAATTTAATTAACTCGTATCGGTATACGATCAATTAAATAATCAATTAAGAGTATTTCCCTATAGGTATGACCTAAGGGGATCAACTGATCACCACCGTCGCACGACAGTAATGTCAAACTCTAGTCAGCCAATCATTACCGATATGTGTGGACCAGTTGACTATAAAATATTACATCCCACATGTATTCTTAAAATGAGATTTAATAATGATATTTAAATCATGTGATCGCACTATTGTTGAGGACACATTTCCCAACAATCTCCCACTTGTCCTCGACAAGTGTGCGTCACCAATTCTCTTGTCCTATTACTATCTCCCACTCAATGCAAGGTGTCTTTCAGGTCGTACTTGCAAGTGATCATATCGAGAGTGGTTTCCTCGATCTGGAGAATAACTGATTGACCGGATTTATCTATCATAAATACATTCCGAGCGTGGCCACGCATTTCCAGTTCATTACTCCTCGAGTGGCCCTGAGATATTGTTTTAACCCTGACAAGGGGGTGGACAATTCCTATCGCACTTATTCCCTTCGACTAGCCACAACCATCATAACCCAAAATATGCCCATTTGACCCCATTTACGAAGGTCGTAGTAACACAAATCAAAGTTAATCTGAAACTGTGCCATCTTAGGTGAATAGTCTTTAGTCAAAAGAATCGACTCATTAGAATACTATAGTAGCTCTCGCCACGACCAGGCTATATAAATTGCCAGAACTCTATAAGCGGTCATAAGGCCCGACAAGGTGTTCCTAACAATCTGCCTATGTGATCGACTAGTCATCTCACATTACTGTATGGCACTTGAACTTGCCATCAATCGCATCACACTCTAGTCACTTCGAGACGTCACCTCATACAAATGACTATGGGCGAATACAATGCTAATCCGTGTTCACTTTAACGGGGTTCAATTGTCTCTACAACCCGTTTGGATGTAACAAAGTATAATAAAAGAGTTTTAAAGTAAAACTCGAACGACAAATGTGATTATCACATATGAATAGTCAATGCCTGATTACTATTTCATATTCTATAAGCTAATTTGATCTTGTACGTAGTTGTTCATTTCAATTCAATTGAAATGACATGACTCATCATGTTTAGCCTTTGAGAAGGCTTTGGTTAGTAGGTTTTATCAACTTCTTGTACCTTACTCAACCTTACTACATACTCGTTTTCCTTTGTAATGTATACATTTGCATTACAAAACTTTCTGAGTACGTGTCGAGATCCAATCAAGACATAGGCCCTCTAGCCTAAGAATAGCTCCCACTGTTTTCACAGTGTGCAGGACTCATCTTTCTTGCACATCTCATGATCGCAAGTGTACTCAATTTCCGTTATAAATATCTCTCATTGTTCTTTATTGCCTAGAACGATTCTAGAAAATCTACTTCTTAATTAACATTGCCACAATGGTATCTTAACCATCCTAATGTGTTTTGATTATGGTTTTGTCGGAAACCATGCGCAATCTCAATTGTCAATTGTCACTTGTGTAACACCCTTACACAATATTGCATCATAAACACTTTGCTTTACTTCCTTAATGCTTCTGCAAGCACTTAAGGGTAATATTTATAACTTACTTGGTAAAGATTACTTAAATTCGATTTTGAAAACAATTCATCATACTCAAAGCATATGAAGTGTTATACATCATTACTCATTTAATTGATCCGGCAGCGGAAGCAAATAGAATCAATCAAATATGTTCAAATTAATTGAACTAGTCATGAATCTTATCAACATAAGACTTCTTATTGACGCTAATATCATGTGGATTTATCTTCATAAATCCGGATAATAAAGATGTATTATAATACTCCAAAAGTCTTATATCATTCGCAATGATCAATATGTCATCCACATATAAGACTAATTAAAACTTCCGTAACTCCCACTAAACTCCATGTATAAACACAACTTCTCGACTTATCGAGAAAAGTTTTATCACATGATCAAAATGTTGACTCCAACTCATTGATGTCCTACTTAAGATTCTCTCTTAAGTTTCACATTATCTTAGGATTGCAAGAATCTATAAAACTCATGACATGTATTGAATACATTCCTTCTATTGAAGAAGTGGGTTTTAGATTCACTTGCTGTATGCATATCCTCATAATGAAACACAATCCCTAAGAAGATCCAAATAGACTTAATCATTTCAATTAGTGCAAAACCCTTTGCCACCAATCTTGCTTTGAAATATCTCTTTATTAGTGCAAAACCCTTTGTCACTAATCAAGCCCTTTCGTTTCGGATTTTCATGGCTCTAAGCCTTGTATTGAGTTGTGACTTAAACACTCTTATGTAAGTCATATGTTCATTACTTTCTAGAAGTAATCAACTTGGATCAAACAATTTCTTTTGTAAGTAATAAGCTCTTTACTTTCTTAAAAGTAGCATGAATTCATCATTTTTAACAAGTGACGAATTTAACCTCCTAGGTTTTAAAGCAACAACGTCTTACACAAAATGTCTCATGTAGCCAAGAAAGACCAGTTTCTTGCGACATAACATTCTTTGTGGCATTCTTTATGGCTCTTGAATAATTTCTCCCACTCTGTCTTCTAGAAATAAACTTGTATTTTAGTAAGACAGCTTCACGAGCCGCAAACCCGTCGTACTCGTGATAATTGAAAAGGGAAAAATGAGCGTTTGTTTCTTGTGAAAACTTACAAACATGGTACCCTTACCATTTCATATCTCATATGATTCGATTTAGTGGAAAAATAATTTAGACAAAAATGATAAAATCCCCAAAAGGATCAAGTAACTCAAAGTAACTTGATTGAAGACTAAACCATATCGAATAGCGTTTGATTTCTTATCCAACCACACATTATTCCATAATGCGTGCTAAGAGAGATTAACTTGTGATACTATATCACATTTCCTTTGGCTTATATCAAGGTCTTCACTTTGATAATCCCATCACGACTAAATCGTGATTTTTGAACACTTTGAAATTCTTCAAAGATTTCTCTATTTACCTTATTAAGTGAACATATTAGCGTCAACTTAAATCATTGGTAAAAGAAAATGATCAACCTATTTTGGATCGATGATTTACAACCTCGATCTCCTTTTCAACCAAAAGGCACGAGACATCTTGCTTTGAATACAAGATATGCATATACCATTAACAATCTAATGGTTTCAAGAGTACTCGATAACTCTTTACGTTCATCATTCCAAAATTTAAGGTTTAATCTTGGGTTACCAATTTGAATCTTACATCATCTACATGATATATCATTCTAGTTTGTTTTAGAATATAATCACCTTGATAATGGGCTAGCCATACATCAAATCGTGGTGTATAGGGTCACAAAAGTGAAAACCTCTTTTGTATCTTAACAAGTTTATATTCTTATTTAGAGTTTATGCACTTAATAGTCACAATTAAGTACAACTTTAAATCCAAAAACTAGATCGAGCACACAATTACTCTATCTCTCGTCATTATTGTTGCTAGTCGTCATATTGTAATCATCCTATGTGTCGAATACAATGATGAAAACCTCCACTGGTTTCTAATATTGACGAATTAGTACTAGCAAAATTTATGTTTAATCAAATAAACATTTAAAGAAGAAGGTCCCATTAGATGTCCCACAACTAACTTGTTGATTCTTCAATAATTTGGGGTAGTTTCCTTTCTAGTGTCCAACATTTAAGACAATGGAAACTTTATCGGTCGGGATTGATAGGTTTAGTATTGCTATTCTCAACAACTTTACTTTCAACATTACCTTGTATCAATTCCATTATAATCTTTACTTCTTGAACCTCATTCTCATCTTAACGGTTTAAGAGAATGCTCCCACTCATTTCAATGAGTCTTTACTTAGATAAGCAAAGTTGAATCTTATGAAGATTACTCTTCAATTTAATCGTTTTAGTCTTAAAACTTTCATTGAAGTGGTGACGATATTTTGGTCAATTACGAATTCTAACAAAACTAATTACCAAAATAATTTATCGCTTCAAGGTACTTAATTCAATTAAGTATATGAATAATAATCCATTGTAAGTAGATGTGTTAGTCAAGTATCAAAAACCTGTTTAATAATGAATAACTTTAATCTATACTCTTTACAAGAGATCCTTAGCAATGGTTCATATGAGGTTTTAGAAGCAAATTCAAATTTGTCTTTAGTTACGATATTTTAATGGAGATTTGAATCAAAAACGAAATGATATCGTATATGAATTGTGGTAAAGAAATAGAACAATAATAACAACGGAATAGTGGAAAACTTAACATTTATCGTTTTATTAATACTTGTAAACAAGTATAGCATTTACATAGTGACCTCTACCCAACTATGATAAATGATTCCAAGACCCGAATTCATATTAACTTGGGCATGGTATGGCCGATGAAACCCTTATCAATATAACTCGGTGGATTAACGTTTTAATCGATTCTACTTTTAGAACTCTTGGTCGATAAAATTACTCTAATATTTATCTATAGCCCGGAACACATGCAACTACGGTCGCGAATACTTCCGTTGAGCTCAATCCAAATTTCGAATAAATGTGTCCATGATCCAAATCCACATCAACTTGGGCACGGTATGGCCGATGAAACCCTCATCAACATGAATTCGGTGGATTAACACTCATCACCCACTTCCCCTACGTAACAAGGTTTGTACCCCGGTAGGGCCGAGTGCACTCCCTCGCGAAATAGGTTTTCATGGTTTCTACTATTTGGTAAGGCTATGTCTCAATTGTTTATTTTAGCGAGAGGTCATGTCAATTTATTATCTATCACGTTTTAAGTGAACTAAAGCGGTGAACTACGATAATTTTAATTGACACGGTCGATAAACTCGATAAAATAAGGATGCATGTTTTAGTTATGGCGATTTAGCGATGCATGTGACATAAAATAAAATGCAAGCATAAAGATAAATAAATCCTAGTATGGCCTTTCCTAAAATAGAAAAACTATTTAACTATTACATATTCGGAAACCAACTCCATTTGTGCCTTGAACTTCGGTTGTGGCACGCATCTCGAGGTAACACCGTCTTTATGTATCGCCGTTCTTGAAGAAATCCGTCTTTGGGAACTCCGGAATGAATAAAATTATATAATAAATTACATAATTTCCTATTATACATTTGTAACTAAAAAAAAATAAATCTATTAAATTACAAAACGGTGATACGAGATCACAATAAATTACAACCGAATCGATATTCCCATACATTTCGGGAAATACCAATTAAAACTAAGGCCATACTAAGTAAAATTACATAATTCAAAATTACATAAATTAAAATTATGACAATCATAAAGAAAAAATTGGAAAAATGCAGCATTATAATATGTATGAACATGCCCAATTTTATGCTAAATCGCCTTTAATTAGCCAATATCGTATATTACTCGGTTTTTACGGATTTGCGTGATTTCAACATTTTTATAATCACAAAAATACATAAACTCATATTTATGCATAAGTTAATTACCCTAACCTCTTAGGACTCAAAATTTAGTCTTCACTAATAATTTGACCATAATTAACCCATATTTTATAAAATTGTTCATAAATGGACCAAAAATTACAAAAATAAGCTATAAACTTCAAATAAATCACAAAATTTCAAATAAATTCTAAATTTGAAATTTAAACTCATTAACATTCTAGAAAAATACCATGACACTCATAATGTTCAAAATCTTAGGTTAAAAAAAAAAATTCGAAATTTTCCCGGAAAAACAATGTTGCGGTTTATCGATTTTTTAATAAAATAATCATAAAAACATGGAAAAATTATATTCATTAACTTTTCAATTTTAGATCTGAAAAAGATAATAAAAAGCAATATTAGACGTTTTTTCTAAGTCATAGATTATGTTTTATTAATTTTTCACTAATAATGTCACTATTTATGCTATTTTTCTTCAAAAATCCATAAATCATGCAAAAAGACTTCTTTATAGCCAATTATTTTACACACATCTTTTAAAATTGCATGTGACAACATATTAATTTTCTATGACCAGATTCGAAATTTATCTCATATTAACCTATTTTTCACCTAAATCCGAATTTAATAATGAAAAATCCATTTTTCGAGCATAACAAGTCCAAAAATTATGAAACTTTACAGGTTATCTCAAAATAATATATGTGACAACATATCCAAAAATCAATGGAAAATTCGAAATATAGCTAATTTTAGACCGAAAATGACATTTTTATTCATAAAATCATATTTAAATGCCATTATTGTATAATATGAACAATAAAAATCCGTAAAATTAACCAAAATATCCTAAAACATTTTAGGACCAGAAATATTAACATGCATGAATTAATTTCGTGATATATCATAATAACACAAATTTTACAAGTTTTATATGTTATTCTTGTAACTCGGAAAAACTTTTAACCGATTTGCATGCAAACAACCGTGGCTCTTGATACCGATTGAAGGAAAAGAAGATCTATATACTAATATACTCATATATGTTTTAATTTAATTTGTCATAAAATTAAATGGTGGAACTTATGCATGCAAACATTAAAACAATATAAAGAAGAAACCATCATCTTACATTGTGATTTTCGGATTTATGGGCACAAGTGAGTTCACCTACTCACTTGTTCTTGAGCTCTCCAAATGGAAGAATAAGGATTCAAGTATAGAATCCCTCCCAAAAGCATATACCCAAGGAAAACTCATAATAACCAATATTATTTAGATCTAGTAATAATATTAGTTTTACTATAAAATTGACACAAAATAAATTGTATTTTACTCTTGAAAATTTCGGTCAAGAGGTAGTGTTTTGTGTGTTTTATTTCTCTAGAAATCTCATAAGATGTAGAGAGCATATCAATTTTCTTACACTGTAAATTAGATAGGAGGAATGAATAATGATAATGTATGAGAAAAGCTCTTCTCTCTTTTCTTTGGAGTGGCCGAAAAAATGCTTGGGTAGGATGCCCAACACTTTTCATTTGTGCTCTTCACAAGAGATTAGGCATGCAAGCCTACTACCTAGTGTTATGATTGTGTTTTCATTTAAAAATAAACAACACAATATAAACTATGTACACACCCCCTTATTTTCGGTTTTGGGCATAAAATGGAGAATCCATTTTATTTTTGTCATTTGTCAAATTTGTCACATGTAACATGTTACATGACATGTCACAATGTAATGTATTTTTAACATGTTAAAAATCAACATACTCATAAAATATGTCATTTACAAAATCGACTAGTAATTCGTAATTACTTGTACCAAAAATATTTCCAAATTATAAACTACAACATTCTGTATTTATAATAATTTATTCATTCCGTTTCAATTGTTTCTGTAAACAATAATTTCATCCAAGTAATAAAATAATTCGATTACTTAGACCGTGTCTTATTTAATCATATTTACAATAAGATACGTAAATTATACTCACAAAATCATCCGTCAATTTTAAGCAATTTAATTAACTCGTATCGGTATACGATCAATTAAATAATCAATTAAGAGTATTTCCCTATAGGTATGACCTAAGGGGATCAACTGATCACCACCGTCGCACGACAGTAATGTCAAACTCTAGTCAGCCAATCATTACCGATATGTGTGGACCAGTTGACTGTAAAATATTACATCCCACATGTATTCTTAAAATGAGATTTAATAATGATATTTAAATCATGTGATCGCACTATTGTTGAGGACACATTTCCCAACAATGGTGACAAGAGTCTTGTTAGTTGCCTCCACCGCTCCGTTGGTTTGGGGACGGTAGGGGGATGATCGATGTCGTTTGATTTTATATTTGTCCAGCAAAGCTTGAGTTTCCGCTCGGAAGTGAGAGCCTTGATCGCTGATGATTTCATGGGGTACCCCATACCGGCAGATGATGTTGTTTTGAATAAACTTGGCCACTTGTTTGGCGGTCAAGACTGCATATGACTGTGCTTCCACCCACTTGGTGAAGTAGTCGATGGCGACGAGGACAAAGTAGTGCCCCTTGGTGCCTACCGGGTTGACTTTCCCGATGATGTCGATGCCTCAGGTTGAGAAAGGCCAAGGTGAGGTCATGGTGTATGAAAGGGATGGTAGTATGTGTTATATGTTGGCGAAGATTTGGCAGAGTGGCAATGTTTGACGTAGTTACGGCAATCAGCTTCCATGGTGGTCCAGTAGTAACCTAGCCGCATGATTTTCTGGGTTAGCATCATTACGCTCATGTGAGGGCCACATTCTCCGTCATGGACCTCTCCCATGACTTTTTTGGCTTTGTGATGATCAATGCAAAGGAGGAGAATTCCTTGGGGTGTTTTTTTGTATAGTTGGTTTTGGTTTATCACGAATTGTGATGCAAGTAAACGGATGGCTCTTTGTCCCCTTTGATCAGAGTTGGGAGGGAATTCGTTTTTGGTTTTGTAATTGAGGATGGCTTGGTACCAAGGTTCATCATGGCTATCCTCGTCGTCAATGATGGCGCAAACGTGAGCTGGCTCGCTCCTTCTCTCGACACATAGGGGCATTGATGTCATGTCGTCAGGTATGTTGACGAGTGTGGCAAGCTTTTCCAGGGCATCGGCAAATTGATTTTCCTCTCGCGGCAAGTGGAAATAATCGACTTGGTCGAAGAACTCGGCCTCTTGATTGATCTTTTCTCGGTAGGGAGCTAAGCTGTCGGATCGGATTTTCCATGATCCGGACACCTGATTGATGATGAGCGAGGAATCGCCGTGGACCCTCAGTCTCTTGATGCCAAGTGTGATGGCTGCTTGTAGGCCGATGAGGCATGCTTCAAATTCAGCGGCATTGTTGGTGACGGCGAAGTCCAGCTTGCCCGAGATCGAAACATGTTCCCCCTCCGGTGATATTAGAAGGATTCCTACCCCGAAGCCTCTCAGATTAGATGCACCGTCGAAGTATAGGTCCCATGCGTCGGAATCAGCACAAAGGATATCTTCGTCAGGAAGTGACCATGTGTCGGTCGTTGGATCTTCGTTGAGGGGATTCTCTGCTAGAAAATCGGCGACTGCTCTTCCCTTGATAACCTTGAGGGGTACAAACTTGAGATCAAACTCGGACGGCATGAGTGTCCACCTAGACAGGCTTCCGTTTAGTACGGGTTTTTCGAAGATGTATTTGACCGGGTCCATCTTGGAGTAGATGTGGATCGTGTAGCTGAGCATGTAATGTCGCAGCTTCTTTGTTGACCATACTAGGGCAAGGCATGTCTTCTCCAGTTGGGTATACCTTGTCTCGTACTCAATGAACTTTTTGCTGATGTAGTAGATGGCTCGTTCTTCGTTGCCAACTGTTTGTGCCAGCATAGCTCTCATGGCTGTGTTTGTGACAGTTAGGTACAAGGATAAAGGGATCCCTGGTTGAGGTGACATGAGGACAGGAGGTTTGGATAGGATTTCCTTTATCCTGTCGAAGGCCTTTTGACAGTCGTCATCCCAATCGGTGTGATCGGAGGCGCGCAGTTTCTTGAATATTGGTTCACAAATCATAATGAGCTTGGCAATGAAGCGGCTGATGTATTGGACCTGACCGAGAAATACTCGAATCTCCTTCTCGTTCCTAGGCCGAGACATTTGCTGAAGGGCTTTGATTTTGGTTGGGTCAATCTCAATGCCTCTTTTGCCGACGACATGTCCCAAGAGTTTTCCGGAGGTGACCCCGAATGCACACTTCTGAGGATTTAGTCTCATGTTATATTTCCGCAGACGGGCGAAGAATTTCCGAAGGGCGTCGATGTGGTCGTCCCGTTCTCTTGACTTGACAATCATGTCATCGACGTACACCTCTACCTCCTTGTGCATCATTTCATGTAGGAGAGTGGTAGCGGTTCTTTGATAGGTTGCTCCGGCGTTGATGAGGCCGAAAGGCATGACCGTGTAGCAATATGTCCCCCAATGTGTAGTGAATGCTGTCTTGTGCATGTCTTCCTCAGCCATTTTAATCTGGTTGTACCCAGCATACCCGTCTATGAATGATAGGAGAGCATGTTCGGCGGTGTTGTCCACCAGAATGTCAACATGTGGCAAAGGGAAGTCGTCCTTTGGACTCGCCTTATTCAGATCCCTGAAGTCGACGCAAACCCGAATTCTTCCGTCTTTCTTTGGTACGGGCACGATGTTGGCCACCCAATCAGAGTATTCAGACACCTTGATGAAACCGGCCTTGAACTGTTTGTCTACTTCTTCCTTGATTTTCAGGGCCCATTCAGGACGCATCCGGCGTAGCTTCTACTTCACGGTTTTAGCTCCGGGCTTAATGGGTATCCGGTGCTCTGCAATTTCCCTGTCAATCTCAGGCATGTATCTGTACGACCAGGCGAATACGTCCTTGTATTCGTGGAGGAGGTCAATGAACTGTTGTCTTTCCGAGGGGTCCAGGGTTGTCCTTATCCTAAGTTCTTGAGGTGTGTCGTTGGTTCCTACGTTAATAGGTTCGGTCTCCTCAATGATGGGGGTTATGGTTTCCCGTTTGTCAAGTTTTTTGGCTAGGTGAGGTGGGTAGTCACTCAAGTCAAATTCCTCATAGTCATTCAAAATTGTATTGCAGTTAAATTGAGACGAGTCATAAGCAAACTGAGTGTTCATTAAGTTGACACGAGCGAAAAGCTCGGAAAGGACAGACATTTTGTGGTCAGTCAGAGGCGACACAACAGAGGAGGTGGCCCCTGGAACAGGCTCCAGGTTGTCACCTTTCATGGGAGTGGGGGTGACCCTAGTAGACTCGACCTCTGAATCGGCCACGACTTTGTGGTAAAACAGCGGGAAGGGGACCTTGACTAGGACATCAGGAGTGTTAGGAGCTACGACAGACTTTGACTCCGACTCAGACTCAGATTCAGATCCTTCTTCGCTTCCATCCTTGAACATAGGGCCTTCTCGAGTTATGATTATGAGAATGCGGCCTTGGCGATCGGTCCACTTGACGGTCTTCCTCCAGCCATGGGTAGCTTTCTCCGGGTCAGTGTCGGAGATCAAGGCGGTTGGGTCAAATTGATTGTCCTTCAGGGCGATGTTGATAATGTCCTCATAGTCGAGGTGCTTGATGTTATCCTCCCCAAAGAGGAGTGTGACAGCTTGTCCATCGAGGCATGACGACGGCCTAAACTCGGTTGAAGCAGCTTCGGTGTTGTTGGGGATGAAGTAGCAGTCCTGGAAGACTTCCACACCCGGGTACCTAGCCTTGGTCACAGAGTCATAGATCGGCTCCGGAAAACCATGGTAGAGCTCGGACTCTCCCTCGGGGACAAAGTATCCATTGAGAGTCAGATGATAGGGACGGAGGATAACCCCGTGCTTCTTGCGTTTTCGGACTAGGAGGTTCATCTCCTGGATATCTTCATCAGTAGGTTCAAATCCCAGTCCGAAGGGAATTTTGGGGACCTTAGCCTGTTTCAAGGGAGGTAAGGTGCTCTTCAGGGGATTGAGGGGCAAACCCGGGAAGTAACCCTGGCGCATCATGATGCGGTTGACTATGAGGTTGGCAAACAGGTCACAATCAAAGAGTGTTGATTCATCAGTTATGGCATTCACAGCTTGGAATCCTCACATTTAATGATCATCCTCCTCAATGGTTTGGGAGGCTATTCCCTTCCTCATGACAGCTTTGATTGGGGAAGCAGTAATTGTGATTGTTTTCCCATTGAAGGGGACCCTGATTTTCTGGTGGAGAGTCGAGGTAACTGCCTTGACGGCGTGAATCCAGAGACGTCCCAAGAGCATATTGAAAGAGGCGTCGATGTCGACCACCTGAAAACTGGTTTGCCTTTCCAGTGGTCCGGTTGCGACAGTCAAAGTGATAAGCCCGGCGACCTTGCGACGAGTGTCGTCATAGGCGCGTACTCCTTGATTTGTCGGGACCAAATCAGCTTCCTTAATACCCAGCTTGTGAGCAGTCTTGAGAGGAATGACATTCACTGCGGATCCGTCATCTACGAGGATCATGGGTACATTTTTCTTGAGGCATTGTACGGTGATATACAGGGCCATGTTATGATTGGCTCCGAACGGAGGGATATCCTCGTCAGAGAAGACGACTGGGTTGTTCAGATCAGGGGCGTCCCTCGTCATATGTGCCACTATTTCTTCTAGGGAAGAGGTAGAGGGCACGGTTAACTTTCCCAAGGCCTGTAGCAAAGCCTGTCGATGCTCAAAGGACGTTGCGATCAGTTGCCAGATTAAGATTTCGGCTTTTGCCTTCTGAAGCTGCTTGAGGATTGAATTTTCAGCAGCCTTCGGTTGAGTGTCTACTTCCGGGACAACTTGGTCATTCGTTGTTGGAACGACCGTCGGATTGTTCGGGTTCTGATAGGGGCGTCCGGACCGGGTGAGGTGATCGATCTCTTTCGCCCATTTCTCTTTCTCTGGGACCAGGTAGACATCCTCAACGTCATCTCTCCAAATGCCGTTGATCTCGGAGTCTCGAAGACACCTTGGAGGGGTATTCCTTGGTGGGCAGTTCTTGTGAGGGATATTTTTGTGGGGGTTATTTTTGTGAGGGTGATTTTTATGAGGGTAGTTATTGTGAGGGTAGTTTTCGTGGGGTTGATTATTGTGAGGTTGATTGTTGTGAGGTGCATGCCAGAATGGTCGCGGGAGCAATCCATCCTGGTGTGAGTAGTTTTGGGCGCTCGGGGGACTCTCCCTTGGGCACGGTCGTGGAGGATTGAAGATAAGTCGACGGTAGGCATCGTCAAGTCGGGTGATCCTTTCGGAGAGACTGGTTATGGCTTCCTCAACCTGTTGTAACATAGTGAGCATAGTGGCAACACTAAACACGAACACCCCGTCTGACGGATCTTTTTCCAAGGCATTCACCTCATCATCAACTGGCAGGATAAGGTGAGAGCAGTCCAGAGTTGGCTCATCGTCAGAGATGGCGTGGATTCCCAGAGGATTTGTTTTGTTGTTTGGCTTAGTCGGTGGGGGTAGAGGCAAATCTCCTTTATCAATCATGTCCTGGATGATGTGTTTGAGTTTGAAGCAAGTTTCAGTATCATACCCTTTCCCTTGGTGGTACTGACAGTAGGCGTTGGGGTTCCAGAAGCGGAATTTCTTAGCATCAGTCGGATCCGGGGTGGGTCCGATTGGTTGTAACTTCCCTTGCTCCATGAGCCTCTTCAGAGCACTTGCGTAAGTTGACCCTATATTAGTGAACACTCTCTGGGGGCGCTCAGCTCTCTTAGCAGATGGTTCAACGAGGATGACCTCATCGATCTTGTTCGTTTGACCATAAGGGCGAGATCCGGTTGAGGTGGATCCCTGGTAGTCTCTACCAGTGGTCTTGGCTAGGACACCCTTTCGGAGGTCATCTTCAATATGTGTCCCCAGAATCTGCAGATCCTGGAAGGTCTTAATATTTTGATATCTTAGTAAGTTGGCATAAACTGGGCGGAGATTGTTGACGAACTTTTTCACCAACGTTGATTCACTCGGCTTACTGACCAGTTGAGTACTCACCCTCCTCCAATGGGTTAAGAACTCGGTGAATCCTTCCTTATCGTTCTGGGTTAGCACTTCGAGAGTACGGGTATTGGCCTTGATTTCGACATTGTCGGCATATTGTTTGGCAAACTCAACTGCGACCTCGTCCCAAGTGGTATGGTTTTTCGGATCAAGGGAGTAGTACCACTGACAAGGGATCGGTTCCAAGGAGGATGGGAAGATCCGGGTAAAAAGCTCCTGTTTGATCCCTTTAATGGCCATGTAGTCTTTGAAAGCACGGATATGATTGAGTGGGTCCTCCACTCCTTTGAACTTAGGTACATCAGTCAGGTTAAAGTTGTCAGGTAATTGATCCCCCAACAGGTTCAAACCTTCGGTTGTTCTCAAGATGGATATTGTTACCCCGGGCTAGGAGCTGTTCTTCCAAGAGCTTCAGCCTCTTCTCAGTTTCAGTCAAAGGTGGAGTATTATGTTCTCCGATTTCTTTGTTTTACAGGGCGTCGATACGAGTCTCGACGCGGTCCAGGGTGACCTTAAGAGCGGTGAGCAGGCTGGCTAGCTGATCAGTCGTGACATTTCTGTTATTATCATTGTTGTTGGACGATGCTGAAGATTTGGCCATGGCTCTGAGGCAGAAAAACGGCTCACATTACAACTCAATCCGACATGGTTCAAAGACTGAACGCAGACAACACAAAGGACAAGACAAAGATCAGACTCAACAAGACGAGGGTGACCGTGTATGGTTCCTCGGTGCTGACTCGGTTTATGACGTGACGGTGTTGACCGAACCTTTTTGACACGAGTCCAACATGACGGCGCGACGCCATTGGACGGGTCTCGTGCTAAGACGACTCATAAGTAAAGACCCATAAGTACGTTTGCTTCGACTCGATTGACACGAGGCGGAATTGGAATGGTGGACTGATGCTTTCGAAAATAGAAATTTTCAAAAAGATTCATTTGTCGCTTTAAGGGTGGCTTCCAAAGATAGAGATCTCCGCAAGTCGATCGGTTGAAAGGGTTATCTTAAGTTTATTTGCAAAAGACGGTTTGAGTTTGAATCGGCTCGGAAAACAGTGTATTGTTTCCCAAGTCGGTTTTTGAAATTCAAAATTGTATGTTTTGAAAATCGGGTTTGAAATGTTTGAAGAGGTCTCGGGGATGGTGCATGTCCTCTGGATCTCGAAAGTGTCTCGAGAAAAGGGTGTGTGCTTTTCTCGGGTTTTGAAAGAGCCATTGTCGGCGCGAAACGGTTTAAAATCCCTGTCTAGACGCGGCGATTATAACGGCGTGAAAATGTGATTTGAAATGGTTGTAGAAAACCGAGTTTGAAAATTGTCATTACGACGGCCTAGAAAGGCGTGTTGAAATGGTTATAAAAACCGGGTTTGAAAATTGTCATTACGACGGCCTAGTAAGGCGTGTTGAAATGATTATAAAAACCGGGTTTGAAAATCGTCATTACGACGGCCTAGAAATGTGTGTTGAGATGGTTATAGAAACCGGGTTTGAAAACCGTCATTACGACGGCCTAGAAAGGCGTGTTGAAATGGTTATAAAAACCAGGTTTGAAAATTGTCATTACGACGGCCTAGAAAGGCGTGCAACAGTCGGCGAAAGACCGTGGTTTGAAATGGCCATTATAACGGCGCAAAAAGGTGTTTTTGAAAGTTTGAAAATGACACGGAAGGACTTATGATCAAGTAGCAGATAAGCACTCACAGTTCATTATATTATGCATTATGCTGACACGGGTTTTGGCTCAGAAGGGTGGGTTACAAACCAAGCAATCAAACCCCGATTTGCGAGAGGGATACCAATCCAAACAAAATGTGTAAGGAGGGTGCCCTAGCCTCATGCTCGAAAGTGATGAAAGCTCTTTGACGAGACAGAAATGTGTAACGTCAATGGTATGCTTGACTCAATCAGGATTCAAAACACGGGGATGAGAAAACTCACGCTGACGAGACGAGCCAATTGGTCGAAAAGGGTTAGGTTGTGGGCCCGGATAAGGAACCCGACCGTGACCGTAATATCAATTAATGCATTCCAACCAAGACCTCATTCGAGTCTCACCATCTAGGGATCACAAAGACGTAAGTGTCCTAGCTTTCCCCAGCGGAGTCACCAATCTGTGGACATGGGCCACGTCTCGGTTTGTGGATTTGGGCCACAAGCGGATCCGCGGTCACGGGCCACCTGCACGCCAGGCCAATCTGTGGACATGCAGCGGTCTATTGAAAGCCACGCTCGGCGGCGTAAAAATGCTTTCGACCGGATCGTTTTAGATCGGTCGGTTTTGTCTCGGTAAGGGTCTCAAAACGATTAGAGATGTTCGGAGTTGCCACCAAGAATTTGTGGGATGCTTGGAACCCGTTCGAAATCCACTTTATACCTCAGTCAAATCGAAGCACAAAGCAGCGTTTGACATAGGTACTAAAGATAAGGAAATCGTCCCTCTTTAGTATCCTATCTCTAGAATGACTCTCGTACGCCCTGGATAAGGTCGTCCACTATCCAAAGTTTCTGAGTAAGAGGTGAAGGTACGTATTGGGAAGCCCTTTAATCAGACACCCAATCCCGCCCATGTAGCGCCTCTACTGATCGATCTTGGTTGGTTGAATGCAAAAGTTCATAAAACGGCTTAAATGCATGAATGCGCATCCAATAATTTAAACCTAACATGTGAGAGCTTTCTAAGTCGGTTGATTAAATCTAAGTATCAATTATAAGATGTCGAGTTGGATTAATGATTGATTTACATGCAAGACGGAAATTAAACATCCATTTACCGTATTAGGTTTAGGGTGCATAACGTGATCCATTTGTCTTGGTATTTTGCAAACATGATTTTGAACGAGTAAATAGTCATCTGATCCATCCCGTATCCAGGCTAACCGGAGTCGGGATCGTCCCAGACTAATGCTGGAAGGGAACAGACCCTGTACCAGACGGCTATATGAGGCGTGAGCCAGCCGGCGGTGTAAGGGGCCTCTCCCTGGTTTTGAAAATGAGAAATGAAGGGCCTGTTTAGGCGCGGGCTAGCCTACGGTTATATGCCGTATTCTGACCATTTGAAAAACGTTATAAAACGTGTTGGAAAATGGGTGTTTGAACCCGGTTTGATTTGAAAGGGTCGTTTAGACCGCATTTGTTGATTTGAAGAACTAGACCCGAATAACCATCATTATTTTGATAATATTCGGTGTCGGGTTCGATTTGACAAACTTGACATGAATAGTTTTGAAAATAAATATGAACTAATTGTTTTAAGTTCATTTGAATGTAATTAGTCGATACTCGTCATCGTACCCGGGTTGAAATCCGGCATGGTATATAGAACCAAGGATGACTTTGTGTCGGTGACTAATATGAAATATAAAGAAATGAAATAAAAGGTTTTAAAATACCTTTTAAATGTTATTAACCAAATATTGTCACCGAAACACGGATTTAACCGTCATGGTATGAGGAACCAAGGGTGAAAAATGTTTTATGGTTAAAACAAATAAGATGAAATAAAAAGGGTTTGAAAATATTTGAAATGGTGAAAACCGATTACAAATATGAAAAGAGATTAAAGGGAAATGACGAGAACAAACACGGTTGATCTCTGACCTGGACACCCCATTCAGGCGCGGGCTAGCCGGCGAACCAAGGGGCTTCTGTCTCAGGCCAAAAATCAGTTTTGGCTCGTTTATTCCATGTTTTGGTTCATGTTATGCACGTTTTAGCATGTTATAGTCATGAAACAAATGAAAACGTAATAAAAGAGGATTTTTACACCCTCATACTTACATGTTTGGTTATGGCGAGTGACCGACGTAAGTGTAACAACTCGTTTGGTCGGAAAAGACTCGGTTTAAAACCGTTTTGGTAAGTAAAAAGTGTGTTTTAAGTTTAGTGACGGTGTAATGGTCGAAATGGTCGGTCAAGTGATTTAATGCACGATGATGGTACCAAGCAATGTGTAAGGCTTGTATTTACGATCGGTAGGTCGTAAACACGCATTGGATTGTGACTTAAGAAGTCGAGTCGAGAATTTTAAGGGAGAAAAGAGGGGGCGGACACTCGCGTAAGTCTCAAATGGGGGGCATTTGAAGGGTATTTATAGGAGAATGAGTGGTTGTGTGAGTTTTGAGCGACGTGGCCACTTGGGCTGCTCAAAGAGGCGCGAGCCACGTCGCGGTTCTTCGAGGTGAGTTGTCGCTTTCACAACAAACGCAATCATGATTTGTTCTATCCTAGGTTTTGTAGTCACATGTTTGGTACTTGACCATTCATGAATCCGGGAAAACTTAAGGTAGAAGGTTTGAAATATTCTGTTTTTGGTGGTTGACTCGGTTTGACTCGTTGTTGGAGTCGGGATTTGAATTTTTGAGTCGGTTTTTGGTCCGGTGTCGGTTTTGACTCAAGTTAGTGCCATTGTGTCCCCGTCGTCGTGCATTAAACACTCCAGGTATTTTTGAAATGTTTTATTTTTGAAATCGTTTTAAGTTTTCCGACGTAAAGTTGTATACAAACTGTCGATCAAACGCCGCGATTCCAAAACATGTTATAGTCCGATAATCATCGGGTGTTTGATGGAGTCTCAGCAGATACTGGGTATCTACAATTACTGTCGTGTGACGGCGGTGATCAGCTGATCCCTTTAGGTCACACCTATAGGATGATGCCCAAATGGAAAAACTAATTATTTGTATGAGATACAAATTAATTAAATCCTTGTATTAATTGACTTTTAACAAGGCATGTGAGTATATTATTTGATGATGAGTTACGAACTCGGGCCAAGGGAATTTATTATTTAATTATTTGATAATTACTTAATAAATTTAATAGTTAATTAATATGAGTTGTGTATATAAGTTTTGAGGTGAAGGTTATTAGCTATTTAATTTACAAGAGGTTGTAAAATTAGCTATATGGGGTAGTATTGACACATTGTATGTTGATAAAATGGTCTCATGATTAGTTAATAGTTAAGTAGTCATTAGTGGTTAATTTGTATTATTTAACCGTTAAATAATTAAATAAATATTTAATTATATAGGATAATTAAATGTATGACTTATAAGCATTTGTGGGACAAATGTCGAAAGTCAAAATAAGACCCATATAAATCCCAAATGAACCGAGATTATATGTGATTTGATCACATGTTCCTTGGCAAACTTTTGCCTAACTTTGATGATGTAAGCAATGTGACATCATGAGGCCTATAAATACCCCTTGACTTACACACATAAGGTGATATAATTTTTTGGAATTGGTCAAAAAATCACTAAATTGCTCCATGTTGGCCGGATATAGTGAGAGGAAAAATAAGACCATCTTCTCATCTTTTTATCTTATAACTTGATCAAAAATTGATCACAATTCATCAAATATATTCACAATAAAATTAACATACATCAAATATTATTAGGGTAATGATATTTGTAGTGATAAACTAGGTTTATACTAATTATTATCTAGTTGATAATATTAGTATCATTTTGGGTCTTATCTTGGGTGTATCCAAAGGAGGCCTTCTACTTTGGGGGCTAAGGATAGGAGGATCATCCACCATTTACATAGCTCAAGAACTACAAAGATAGGTGATCTTTGTAGTGCCCATATTTTGCCTTATACCAATGTAAGGAACGTTTGTCTTAAGATGGTTTAAAACCATTTTTTTATTTTTTTTATTTGTATGCCTGTAGATTTAGACCATATTAAATTAATTTGTAATTTTAATATCATAAGATGAGTATTAACATGGTCTAAATAACTAACAGCTTCATGGTGGTTGTAGTGCAATTGAGTAAGAGTTTGTAATTGTTGAACGAAATAGCATGCTGTATATTTTCTTTCGGTCGTTATTCGCTATGATGACTTGAGAATTTCAATGTTATTAGCAGAATTATGTTGTAAGGTCAGAGTAATCGAATATAATGAAACATATATAATGTAAGTCAGGAACGTGTGTTGTTGTGAATTTGTGACAAAACCGTTGGGTGGTGTGTCTTACAAGTGGTAATTGTTGAATGGTGAGGAATGAAAGTATAGTCTCGTGGTTGTGTTGGTGCGTGTTGAATAGGGTGATTTAGTAGTGTAAGTGATAGTCGAGTCGGTCGTCTTTATGGTTGGTGTGTGATTAGTTGAAGATTGTGTGTGTGACGTGTGTTAGGTTGTTGATGATGATGATGTTCGATGAACATACGTAGGGGAATAGTATTGCTAAACAGTTTTGTTGACCTGTGTCGGGTAAATGGTGGTATCGACTTTGGTTTTCGTCGTGTGGTTCGGGAGAGGATGAGTCGAACTTCGGGGACGAAGTTCTTTTTTAAGGGGGGGAAGACTATAATACCTGTCCTTTTAGGGACCCGTTGACTGACGTTGACCGACCTTAGTGACATGTATTAGTCTTTAAGGAAACCTTACGAGAGATATCTTATGTCATGATAACCGTTGGGAATGTGGTACTCGATCTAGTCGAGGCTACTCGATCGAGTAAGTGGGAGGCTCGATCGAGTAGGGGTCACTCGATCGAGTAAGTTAGTTACTCGATCGAGTAGCGTCTTTACAACGGGGATTTATAATCGTGTTTCGGTAGAATCGCAAATCATTTCTGCCTCTTCCCAAAAACCTAAAAGTCGTCTCTCCTTCTTCCCTTCACCCTGGTTCTTTCCATGGAAGCCTTTGAGGATGCTTGTGCCGTAGGGATGGGTTGCTTGAGTCGGGTAGCGGTCTTGCCGCCGGTATGCTATGCGTAGGTATGTCATCATCATCATCATTGTCGTTATTATTTCTGTTAGGGTTGTAGTATAGTAATAGGTGATTGTACTGCTTTTATAGGTGTGTTGATTGGTTGGTTGATATCTTGGGTCGGACTCGGAATCGCTGCAGTTGGCTAGAGGTAGGTTTGCCTACTTAGTACTGTTGGGTGTCTAGTGTGTCTTTTGATATGAGTTGGTTGATGTCGTGTTGGTGTGATTGATAGATTATGATAATCGGTTGATGTCGTGTTGTCTCGGTTGATGTGATTATTGTATAGCTGTCTGTGATCTTCGGGGCGTGTTCCTGGCTGAGTGGAGTCACTTGCGGGAGTGGCTTCACGCCCTTGTGTGGACATGGCCCACCTGCAAGCCTAGCCGATCTGTGGACATACAGCGGTCTTTTGAAAGCCACGCTCGGCGGCGTAAAAAGAATGCTTTCGACCGGATCGTTTTAGATTGGTCGGTTTCGTCTCGGTAAGGGTCTCAAAACGATTAGAAATGTTCGGAGTCGCCACCAAGCATTTGTGGGATGCTTGGAACCCGTTCGAATCCACTTTATACCTCGATCAAATTAAACGAAGCACAAAGCAGTGTTTGACATAGGTACTAAAGATTAGGAATCGTCCCTCTTTAGCATCCTATCTCTAGAATGACTCTCGTACGCCCTGGATAAGGTCGTCCACTATCTAAAGTTTCTGAGTAAGAGGTGAAGGTACGTATTGGGAAGCCCTTTAATCAGACACCCAATCCCGCCGCATGTAGCGGCCTCTCGATCGATCTTGGTTGGTTGAATGCAAAAGTTGATAAAACGGTTTAAATGCATGAATGCGCATCCAATAATTTAAACCTAACATGTGAGAGCTTTCTAAGTCGGTTGATTTAATCCAAGTATCAAGTATAAGATGTCGAGTTGGATTTATGATTGATTTGCATGCAAGACGGAAATTAAACATCCATTTACCGTATTAGGTTTATGCTGCATAACGTGATCCATTTGTCTTAGTAAGGCATTTTGCAAGTATGATTTTTGAATGAGTAAAGTAGTCATCTGATCCGTCCTATATCCGGGTTAGCCGGAGTCGGTATCGTCCTAGACTAAAGCTGGAAAGGAAACAGGCCCTGTGCCAGACGGCCATATGAGGCGCGAGCATGCCGACGGTGTAAGGGGTCTCCCCTGGTTTTTGAAAATAAGAAAGAAAAGGCCTGTTTAGGCGCGAGTCAGTCAACGGTTATATGCCGTGCTCTGACCATTTGAAAAACGTTTAACGTATTGAAAAATGGGTATTTGACCCGATTTGGTTTGAAAGGGTCGTTTAGACCGCGTTTGTTGATTTGAGGAACGAGACTCGAATAATCGTCATTATTTTGATGATACTCGGCGTTGGTTTCGACTTGACAATCTTGGCATGAATAGTTTTGAAAATAATTATGAACTAATTGTTTAAGTTCATTTGAATATAATTAGTCGATACTCATCATCGTACCCGAGTTAAAATCCGGCATGGTATGTAGAACCAAGGATGACTTTGTGTTGGTGACTAATACATTTATTTTGAAAATGTAAAGAAATGAGGAAAGGCTTTAAAATACCTCCCAAAATGTAAAGAAATGAAATAAAAGGCTTTAAAATACCTTTTAAATGTAATTAACCAAATATTATCACCGAAACACGGATTAAACCGTCATGGTATTAGGAACCAAGGGTGAAAAATGTTTCATGGTTAAAAACTTGTAAAAATAAATAGAAGGGTTTGAAATTATCTAAAATGGTAAAAACCGATTACAAATATGAAAATGAATTAATGAGGAAAGACGAGAACAAACACGGTAGAGTCTGACCTGGACACCCCATTGAGGCGCGAGCCTCTGTGCAGAACAAGGGGCTTCTGTCTTAGGCCAAAACTCAGTTTTGACTCGTCTATCCTATGTTTTGGATCGTGTTATGCATGATTTAGCATATTATAGTCATAAAACAAGTAAAGACATGATAAAAGAAGGATTTTTACACCCTCATACTTACATGCTTGGTTATGGCGAGACACCGACGTAAGTGTAACAACTCGTTTGGTCGGAAAAAGGGTTATGGTGTTTGTTGGAGTCTCAGCAGATACTGGGTATCTACACCTTGGT
Source organism: Silene latifolia (assembly GCF_048544455.1). Lineage (NCBI taxonomy): Eukaryota > Viridiplantae > Streptophyta > Magnoliopsida > Caryophyllales > Caryophyllaceae > Silene > Silene latifolia. The sequence goes on along the minus strand of NC_133527.1, from coordinate 113,134,933 downwards.
TGGCCCTATGTGGAACCCGCCACAGGAGGGGATGTGCACATTAAGGAAACTTGTGTTTATCGCTCTGTATGATGAGCGGGGATTTGGTGGGTATGGATGCGGTCCCCCACTGGCAGGGCTGGTCCAGTGGACAGTCGGTTACAGTGATTGGTTGAAGCAATTGTGGCTTGTGTGTGTGTGCTTGGTTGTGTCTGTAGTGTGTTGGCTGTTGTTGTTGTGTCTTTCCTCAGTTACTGACCTTGTGTGGTTTGTCTTCTTATTTCTGTTGTGTCTGCCGTGATCCCTTATGGTGAGCAGCCAGTCTAAGCAGGTGATGTCTTGGATAGTAGCTGGAGTCTTGGCGGGATGAGTCCTTCACGAGTCACGACAAGAGTAGTTCAAATAGTAGTGTTGAGTTATATCTTTTATATCAGTAGTTGTGTTTAATCTTGTAATAAACTATCATTGTTCTTTTATCGACTTTTGATGATTACTATCCTCGGGCAACCGAGATGGTAACGCTATTATATGCTAGGGAAGGCCTTGTTAAGACTCCTTGGTATATGGGGGTGTTACACAAATCTTGGTTACCCCTTAGGTTGAACTTATATTTGGCCTCCTTCTCGTTGATGTTTTCCTTTAGGGCCCCACACCCTAGCTCAATCCTTACATATCTTTTAGGTCTTACCCTCAGCTCCTACGCAACTCCGGAAACATCTCGGAAAAGAAGTCTCGGGTATGATTTCTTCTTATGGCTGGCGAGCTTCCTTATGTAGTCTAATGGACTTTAAACGACCCTCCCCGGAAGTCGACAGACTCTAAAATTTTCCCGACAACAGGTCCTTGGCTCAGACCCCTTGAGCCGCCTCGCGTCGCCATAGTCTTCAGGTTGTAATCTTCGAGACCTGATGGCTATACTTTGACTTTCGCCTTGTCCAAGCCTCAGTCAAAGTGGGGGCTCTGTAGATACCTCGTTTCTGCACCTCCCGCCAAACACCCAGTGATGATTGGGCCGCATGTTTAGCATATATCGCGATTTTATGACGTTTCGTAAATCGGTTAATAAAAGGTAACTCATACACTTGTGTATACCCCTTGGTTGTCATCTAGGTGTCATTACATAATTAGAGTACATTTGGAGTCCGGGTCAAAAACCGTCTTCATTTCCTAAAACCGTCAAAATCCCAAATCAAAGCAATGTACTTGTCTACCTAAGGTTAAGATGTCATAAATGTTATGGGTATATCTCATTTTGAGGCCCATGTCATTTCTTTAGGCTAAACTTAAGTTTACATTACAAAATGTGCATTTCATTTAGCTAAAATGATAACCCAACCTTTAGACCCGTTTTACGAGGTGATAACGACTTTTTTGTGTCAGGCCTATTTCACATAAAGTTCGACATCTATTTTTTAGATTTCCAACGCCACCAAAATAACCTTATTCCGAGTCTTGTAGAGAAAGTTATGCCTAAAATACGACAGGCTGTCAAACGTGTTTTCTACGCGCAGAAGGATCCTACCCTAGAAAGGACGCGGTAAGTGTTGCGCCTCTTTGAAGGATCGCAGCACCTGCTGCGCCTTTTCTCCAGGCTTTCTTTTTGTCCAAGTTTCCGTGTTTCAACTAAGTCGGTGTAACACCCCCATACTCCAAGTGCCTTACCAGGACCACTCAGGTATGAAGACATTACCATCTCGGTTACCCGAGACAATGATAATCAAACAACAATAAAGAAACAATGCTTAATATAATAATTTAGTGAATAGTTAAAATCCTCAAACCAAACCAAAAGTACGATACATTATTTCAAACTGACTGTCTAACTGAAAAGTAAATAAACTAAAGGCTATAGCGGAAGACTCCTATCATCATGTCGTGGCATCCCGCCTATCCCAAAGTACTCATCTCAATACTGCTCAATATCTGCTCACCATCCCCGAATGGATCACCGCAGTTTACAAAACAACACCGGGTCGAGTACTAATCACACAATCAATATAGATAACAATAATAAGACAAACAGACAAATTTGAACTGTCACACACACACACACACCACCAACCAATTCCCATCGTCTCAATCGATCGTCCCTTTGGACCAGCCTCGCCGATGGGGGACCGCAGCCGTTCCCACCTAAGCCCCGCTCATCATACCGAGCGATAACCCTGTCCATTAATGTGCACATCCCCTTCCGTGGCGGGTTCCACGAAGGGCGAAACTAGGGCGTGAAGTCACTCCCGCAAGTGACCCCACTCAGCCGAGAACGCATCTCGAGAACCATCAACAACAATCACAACCACAAACACAGTATAATCATTATATCAAACAACCAAATACAACACATCACCAATATCCCATTATGGGACTAATACTGAGTAGGAAATCCTACCTGGAAAGCACAACGATCGGACGGTATCAACAATTTGAGTCAAAAAGCCTCTTCTACGAACCCTCCTCCTATCATATAACACATAGAGGCTACACATCACATACTACACACAAAACCCCCCAACTCTAAATTAGGGTTTAACCAAACTTAACAAAACATTATAAAAATTATATTAAAAGCTTACCCTCGATGCAAGGAACTCAACGACACGAATAACGACAAGAACTGACCGTCTGAACTCCGGGGATTGCTAAGAATGCGATTAGGAAGATGAATTGGTTGCTTTCTCTCTTAAACAGGGTTTTAGGTTTTGTAAAAGTGATTTAAAACAATGACGACTATGTTTAAATACCTTAATCGCATAATTAACAAAACCCGAGAAAACTCCCCGTAAAACCGGACACTCGATCGAGTACCCAAGGTACTCGATCGAGTACCCCCTTACTCGATCGAGTACCCCAGCTACTCGATCGAGTACCCAACAGGTCAGAAACTATTTTATTTCGCAACTTACCCTTACTCGACAGAGTAAGGGCTACTCGATAGAGTACCCCAAGACTTATAAATACGGAGTATTACAGTCTTCCCCTCTTAAAAGGAACTTCGTCCCCGAAGTTCAAACCACTACTAAACAAAGGTACTCCCATAAGCTTCCCGACTCGGCAACCAAAACAAAATTCAACGTAAAACATGATACTAACCCAACTTATCCCGACAAACATACCGACACAACATATAAAAGGGGTATAAAACTCTTAAAAACTGCTCGTGATCATCTCCTACCCCCCTAAAAGAAACAAGGTCCCGACGATGTAGGTCTGCATAACTCTTTTGTCGATCCTGGGCTGCTCTCATCCGTTCCCTGATCATCTTAATCTGTTCCACCATCTCATGCACCATCTCTGGTCCTAAAACCTTTGCCTCAAAACTTTGTCGTCCCAACAGATTGAACTCCTACATCTCCTCCCATACAAAGCCTCAAACGGTGCCATACCAATACTGGTGTGATAGCTGTTGTTGTAAGAAAACTCTATCAAGTCCAACCTCTGCTCCCAGCTACCACCAAAATCCATCACACAAGCTCGCAACATATCCTCAAGAGTCTTGATTGTTCTCTCGATCTGCCCGTCGTCGCGCAGGATGAAATGTTGTACTCATCTTCAAAGTTGTTCCCAACGATTCCTGCAACTCCTTCCAAAACCTTGATATAAACCTCGCATCTCTGTCAGACACTATGTCCTTAGGGACTCCATGTAACTTAAGCACGTTCTTTCGATAGGCCATAGCCAATTGTGCCTTGGTCCATGTATCTTTCATTGGAACAAAGTGAGCTGACTTGGTCAGACGATCCACTATCACCCAAATCATGTTGTTACCTTGTTGACTCTTAGGCAAACCCACAATGAAATCCATGGAAATGGATTCCCACTTCCACTCAGGCACCTCTAAAGACTGAATCTTACCTTGTGGTCTTCTCTGTTCCCCTATAACTCTCTGGCATGTCAAACAACGGGACACAAACTTAGCTGTCTCTTTCTTCATCCCAGGCCACCAAAACGTTTTCTTCAAATCCTTGTATAGCTTGTCTCCACCTGGATGAACTGAATATGGTGTGCAATGCGCCTCTGTCATGATCGTCTTTTTCAACTCCTCATCATTAGGAACACACCACCTACCATCAAACCTCAAACTACCATCCGTATGAATAGAAAACAGGACACTGTCCCTTTCTCTACTCCACTCTCCACTCAACTATTTTAGGATCCAAAACCTGTTTACCTCGAATATCATCATAAAACTCAAGTCGCATCTTGTCATATCACCCATGGCATCTCCTTTCTGCATCATATGTATCCCAAAGCTCGCTACCTCATCTCTCAGCCTCATCAAAGATAGAGCTGTACACAAGGAATGTACACTCTTCCTACTCAAAGCATCAGCAACAACATTGGCCTTCCCTTCATGGTAGATGATTTCCATGTCGTAATCGCCAATCAACTCCATCCACCTCCTCTGTCTCATGTTCAACTCCTTCTGCGTGAAGATGTACTTAAGACTCTTGTGATCAGAAAATACCTTAAAGATTGCTCCATAAAGGTAATGTCTCCAAATCTTGAGAGCAAACACCACTGCACCCAACTCCAGATCATGAGTAGGGTAGTTCTCCTCATAAGGCTTCAACTGCCTAGAAGCATAGGCAATCACTTTACCATTCTGCATTAACACACATCCCAGCCCATTCTTCGAGGCATCCGTATAAACCTCGAAGTTCTCGCTCCTTCGAGGCAATGCGAGGACAGGAGCGTGGTCAAACGCTCCTTTAATGTTTGGAACGCCGTCTCACAACTCTCATCCCAACGAAACCTGTTCTCTTTCCTCATCAACGCTGTCATCGGTCTAGCTATCTTGGAGAAATCTTTCACGAACCGTCTGTAGTATCCAGCTAAACCCAAGAAACTTCTAACCTCAAGAACATTCTTTGGTGCTTCCCACTTTGTCACCGCCTCAATCTTCGCCGGATCCACAACTACCCCATCTTTAGAGATTACATGCCCCAGAAAAGCAACTTTCTCTAACCAGAACTCACACTTGGACAGCTTAGCATACAACTCATGATCCCTCAAAGTCTGCAACACGATCCTCAGATGCTCCTCATGCTCCTCCTTAGTCTTAGAGTAGACTAAGATATCATCGATAAACACTACTACACAAAACCGGTCCAAGAACGCCCGAAGATTCTATTCATCAAATCCATAAACACGCCTGGCGCATTAGACAACCCAAACGGCATCACCACATACTCATAATGGCCATACCTTGACGTGAAAGTTGTCTTTGGTATATCCACCTCTCTAATCTTCACCTGATGGTACCCCGACCTCAAATCAATCTTAGAAAAGATGTTGCGCCGCTCAACCGATCAAACAGTCATCTATCCTTGGCAAAGGATACTTGTTCTTTATCGTCACACGGTTCGGCTCCCTGTAATCTATGCATAGCCTCAAACTCCCATCTTTCTTCTTCACGAAAAAGAATCGGTGCTCCCCAAGGCGATACACTTGGTCTAATGTACCCCTTCTCTATCAAATCATCCAACTGCTTCCTAAGTTCCTCCATCTCCTTAGGACCCATACGGTACGGTGCCTTAGAGATTGGCCCCGTCCCTGGCTTCAACTCTACGGTGAAATCTATCTCCCTCCTCGGTGGCAACCCGGAATTTCCTCTGGAAAAACATCCGCAAACTCTCCCACCACTGGTATCTCATCAACTGTCGGGCTCTCTATCCGGTCATCTCTCACATGGCACAAGATCAGAGGACATCCCTTCCTCAGATAAGACTTCAAGGTAACAGCTGCAATCAACTTAACTTTGGGTTTGACGAGAAACCCACGATAAGACACACTAACACCCTTTGGACCTCTTAAGGACACTTTCTTTTGATGACAATCTATCTTAGCTTTATACTTTCCTAACCAATCCATCCCAACTATCATCTCAAAACCGTTAAAAGGAAACTCTAGCAAGTCTACGGGGAAATCAACTTGCCCAACTATCAAAGATACATCTCTAAACAATCTCCCACACGATACAGACTCACCCGAAGGTATGAAAACTTGCTCACTAACAGACTCATATACTCTCAAACCCAACTGTTTTACATGACTCGAAGACACAAACGACTGAGAAGCCCCCGAATCAAACAAAACAAAGGTAGGAATACCATTAACAAGGAATGTACCGGTGATAACGTGCGCATCTTCCTGTTTGCCTTCTTCTCCATCATGAATAACTTGCCATCGGTCTTGTCCACCTCCCTGGACAAGATCTTGGTGATGCGGTCGGCTTAGCACCCGACCCTTGATTGTTGTTGTTGTTCGTCGGTGTTTTTTGATAAGAATTACCGCCGTTGCGGTTGCCTCCACTCTGTAACTCGACTTCCCGGTTTGGCCATGATCCGGCCCGGTCTGTTGCTCGCGAAGCTCGTGCGGTCTCTCGAAAAGATCCGGTGCACTCGTGCATTCATGTCTCTTGTGGCCTACACCACCACAACCAAAGCAGGTCACTCCCCAACTATTACTCACACTTCCACGGCCACGCCCAAAGGAAGTCCCAACACTAAACCCGGACCCGAGGAAGAAAATCCTTTAGATCGATTGTGGTTGCCTTTCTTGTGATTCGATTGGCCACCACCCTCGCTCTCAGACTTCCTCTTCTCACCACCTGACCTCTCCTGAGCCATCTCCACCAACCTCTCCGCTCTCCCAGCTCTCTCATAAGCTTCCTTAACATCAGTAAGGATCCCCACGGGTAACTTATCCATAATCTTGGTGGTGAACCCCCTCTCAAATGTCAATGCCAAATTCTCCTCACTCAAACCCATGTCCTCAGCATACCTAGACTTCTCATTGAACAACCTGTAGTACTCAGCCACAGACATCTCAGCAGTCATCTTAAAACCATCAAACTCTTCTCTCATCTTACTCCTCACATGCTCCGGTACAAACTCCTTCCTCATGACCTTACGAAACTCCTCCCAAGGTATAGCGGGTAAGCCTTGGTTTGTATATATCTCCTTAGCACTCACTTTCACCGAATCCCACCACTTGCCTCGCCGCCTCCCTCGGATAGAACGCGGCTGTTCCACTCTCATCTCATCGGGACAATGAACCAAGTCTAAGATGTTCTCCATCTCTCTCAGCCAACTATCAAGCAGATTAGGCTCCCCAACCCCCTTGTATTCCTTCGGGTTAAAGCTCGCAATGTAAAGGCTGATTTTTGAATGATCAACCTCCTTCTCCTTATCCTTATTCTTGTCCTCATTCACTTTCTTTAGGGTCTCAGTAAGAGCATCCTGGTGCTCTAACATCTTAACGATGTCATCCACGGTCATAAGCTCGGCTCTCGCGTACAAAGCAGTTCTCTTGGGCGGCATCTTGAAACTATACATATATAAGAAAAGGGGTAGATATGAACATACGTACTAAACTTCAAAACACGAAGACGCGACCCCCAGAACCTACTCGATCGAGTTCCCAAACCCACTCGATCGAGTAACGGGCTACTCGATCGAGTGCCCCACGTACTCGATCGAGTACCCAAACTTCAGACCCAAACAGATCTTCTGATCTCTTACCTACTCGATCGAGTATCTAGGCTACTCGATCGAGTGACCCCCTACTCGATCGAGTACCCCTAGTTACTCGATCGAGTGCCCCAAAACTCGATTCTGGACTCAAAATCGCCAAAAACCCACCCGATCGAGTCAGTCCCACTCGATCGAGTAACACTAATTCGTAAGAGCTACCCGCATGTTACGTCATATGCTAACATGTTAAACTTTATAAATCACATATTATATCATAACAATTATGCTACACATCTTTTCTATATCTACGAGTTCATTTCATCATGCTATTAATTGCCACGTTGTAAAACATTCAACATGTTATCATTTCATCAACAGTTTCTATATATCATCACTTTTCTTCCACCTTCTCAACTTCCAACTTCGAACATCCAACAATCAACACATTCCATCACATTTGTAAACAAGTTAACCAAACACACATATGACTCGACAAACACTTCCCCCATGTGACCGGTTCAAAGTTGTAGGGCGACCCCTGCGACTTTAGGACGTCTCCCAAGCCTTTGCACTAGCTCCTACAACTTTTACCCCGGGTTCATTTTAATTGACTCCCTATGTTCATTAAGTTCATTGGTTACAGGTTTCAGGATCGTCGCTCTGATACCATTTGTAACACCCCCATACTCCAAGTGCCTTACCAGGACCACTCAGGTATGAAGACATTACCATCTCGGTTACCCGAGGCAATGATAATCAAACAACAATAAAGAAACAATGCTTAATATAATAATTTAGTTAATAGTTACAATCCTCAAACCAAACCAAAAGTACGATACATTATTTCAAATCGATTGTCTAATCGAAAAGTAAATAAACTAAAGGCTACGCGGAAGACTCCTATCATCATGTCGTGGCATCCCGGCCTATCCCAAGACTCATCTCAATACTCGCTCAATATCTGCTCACCATCCCGAATGGATCACCGCAGGTTTACAAAACAACACCGGGTCGTGACTAATCACACAATCAATATAGATAACAATAATAAGACAAACAGACAAATTTGAATGTCACACACACACATACACCACCAACCAATTCCCATCGTCTCAATCTTCGATCGTCCACGGACCCGACTACGCCGATGGGGGACCGCCGTTCCCACCTAAGCCCCGCTCATCATACCGAGCGATAACCCCGTCCATTAATGTGCACATCCCCTTCCGTGGCGGGTTCCACGAAGGGCGAAACTAGGGCGTGAAGTCACTCCCGCAAGTGACCCCACTCAGCCGAGAACGCATCTCGAGAACCATCAACAACAATCACAACCACAAACACAGTATAATCATTATATCAAACAACCAAATATAACACATCACCAATATCCCATTATGGGACTAATGCGAGTAGGAAATCCTACCCGGAAAGCACTGTGATCGAGACGGTATCAACGGTGAGTCAAAAAGTCTCTTCTACGAACCCTCCTCCTATCATATAACACATAGAGGCTACACATCACATACTACACACAAAACCCCCCAACTCTAAATTAGGGTTTAACCAAACTTAACAAAACATTATAAAAATTATATTAAAAGCTTACCCTCGATGGAAGGAACTCAACGACACGAATAACGACAAGAACTGACCGTCTGAACTCCGGGGATTGCTAAGAATGCGATTAGGAAGATGAACTGGTTGCTTTCTCTCTTAAACAGGGTTTTAGGTTTTGTAAAAGTGATTTAAAACAATGACGACTATGTTTAAATATCTTAATCGCATAATTAACAAAACCCGAGAAAACTCCCCGTAAAACCGGACACTCGATCGAGTACCCAAGGTACTCGATCGAGTACCCCCCTTACTCGATCGAGTACCCCAGCTACTCGATCGAGTACCCAACAGGTCAGAAACTATTTTATTTCGCAACTTACCCTTACTCGACAGAGTAAGGGCTACTCGATAGAGTACCCCAAGACTTATAAATACGGAGTATTATTGTCGGTTATTTTCGTATCCTTTCTTTCCTATTCCTTCCCAAATCCTACTCTTACCATAATTCCCGTGTGATTAGTATAAATAGGGACCTTCGTTCCTCATATTTTTCACGCGAGTGTCCTCCCTTCTCTTCTCCCTTAGCATTCTAAGACAGTGCTCTAAGCTTATTGACGTCTACGTGCTTGATCAATCGACCACGTAAGCTCGGATCCTTTTGAGTAGCAGTCACGTTGCATGACCGACCAATTTGACCAACTACACTCAATTAATCAATCAATTTAATCTAAATCCTCTTACGAGGGCACTTTCATCATACATTCGAGTCGAGCAATCACTAAACATTAACTTAGTTAATCTCGTTTCGTCAAACATGTAAGTCTGAGGGTGTCAATCCCATCTTTTGTTATTGTATTTTATTTTTGTACTAATTAATGTAAGGTTTACGTCAAAAATATATTTAAAACCGATTTCTAAAACCCCTTTATTAAACTGTTTTTACGGATTAACAGAAGACAGATGTCGAGAAGAAATGCAGCAACTGCTGCGCCTCTTCGAAGGGTCGCAGCATCTGCTGCGCCTCTTCCTGAGGCTGCCGCAGTTCCTGTCTTTCTTCTTCTTCCTTTGTTCTTTGTTATTTCGTCTCTTTCGTTTCGTCTTTTCTTATTTTCTTCTTATTTTCTTCGTATAAAATAATTCTAACGTATTTATAATAATTATCGCTTTAATCCCGACCTAAATCGCTAATAATCAATATTTGCGGGTTTTCCTCATTAAATCAAATCCGAGTTTTGGAGATTCGATTCGTTCATATCAAGTCTCTGGAATTCAATTTTTGTATACGCTTCCATCAGTTTATCAGGTTTGTCTAGTTTGTTTCCGTCTCTATAAATAACTTAACTAAATTGTAATTAACCCTATCTCGTTTTAATTATTCTTAGTTCGTTTTAATTCGTGTCATCGCTTTTATGACCCGAATTCACATGTAAATAACCTGTTAAATCACTTCCATCCGAGTCAAATATCCGTAATCAACCATTAAAATCACCAACGAACATTAACAATCCGCAGTTCTGGCTTCACAGCCAGAACTCACCTCAGGAACAGACGCAGTGACCACTGCGCCTCTTCCAAGAGGTGCAGCATTGTTGCGCCTGTTCCGGGTTGAGTTCTGTCTCTGAACTTCCGTTCTTGCTTTGACCTAATTCGTTAGTCTACGTATTAACTGACTATTATTCGTATTATCACCTCTTAATCTGTCCGTATTTAACCTATTTTATTTTCTCTTGTTTTTCTCAAATCATCCGTATTAAATGTATTTTTGACGTAAATCGACTAAACCCTTTGTAATTTATTGTAATTTTAATTATTGCGTTTATTCAATTATCGTATTGTATGATTTATTTACTTGTCTTCACATGTATTAATTCTAAACCCTAATTCGACATTAATGAGTGCTAATTAATTGTTCACCGACTTAGTTTAATTCACATGCTAGGATTAATCTGTGGATGTTGCATTGCATGCATATAATCGACAACATATCGAATACAAACGATTTCCCTAATCATTAGTAGAGGCCGCTATCGAGGCGGGCGGGATTAGGTGTTCGAATTAAAGAGCTTCCTAATACATACCCTCACCCCTTACTCCAGTTATCTCTGGACATCCGTGTTCATTGGCATCTTCGAGAGTCATTCTAGACATAGAATGCTAAGGGTAACGAGTTCTTAGTGTTCATGTCACTACTTTGTGTCTTGACATGATACGAGGTATTCGAACGGTTCCAATTTTCCATAAAAATTGGTGGCGACTCCACAAATGCAAACGCTTGTTCCAAGCTCCCCCCCGTGGCCCATTGTCCACAAAATCACTTCAGGAAAAATCATAAATTCAAAATGCAGGATAATATTACAATGAAGGAATTGCGGAAACATAATAACGACATTAAAGTACTCGAATAAGTAAACCTAGTAATAATTAAACTGAAAAACGGAAGTGAAAGCATATAAAGCATGAAATAAAACTGAATAACAGAATAGAAGAGGGAAATGGCATGAAATTACCTTCAATTGGAAGATAGATGATGAACAGCGAAGAGAGAAGAGGCGAAACTATACACTTAGATGAAGAATAACACCAGAATAATAGAAGGGAGATAAACGGTGGTCGGACTATCGTTTTCAGTTACTTGTCGTTAGGAGCACCTAGACCAAAACAATATTTATAACTTCACAAACTACTCTACTATTAGTAAAGAGGTAAGTAAAGGTCGGATCCCAAGGGACGGGTATTGATGTAGGATTTTCGATTGCAAGTAGTGGTGTCTAACGGTGTCACAATTTGGGTTGAGATAAGAAGATCACTAAACTAAATAACAATGTAAATAAACAAGCAAGATGATTAAAATGAGATGTAAACAATTGATTAAAAGCACTAGGGTGTCATGGGTTCATAGGGGATTCATGGGATTTGATCATACAAACATATTCTCAAATTATAAGCAAGCAATTATTGTTGTGATAGGATCGAGTTGGTTTATATCTTACAATCCTAGAAAGGTTTGGGTCCCAGAGCCGAATCGATTAAATTGTACAACACCTACAAGTCGACTTAATCCTCCCTACTCAACTATATTCATGGTCTAATGAGACTCGAGTTGGTTTATGTCTTACAAGTCTCATTGAAAAGGTAAGTGATGGGTAAAAAATGCAAGGATTCATAGGCTCCCATTTCATCAAACATAACATGTACATAAGTTGAGATCACAACAAGCAAGCAAATAAATTATATATGTGAACATATTAGATTAAGCATGAATCATCCCCCATGTTAGTTTCCCCTAATTCCCCATTAACCCTAGCTAAGACACTACTCACTCATTATCAAGTTTAACATGCTAACAAGGTTGTCAATCATATTAACAAAGCAAAACATGATGAATGAATGGAAATGATTAACAATAATTAAAACAAGGGTTAAGAGAATTATACCTAATGATGATTCCAAAATAATAAGCAAAGAATAATAGAAGTACTTGATGATTGATGGAAGGTTGTCAATCTCCCAATAATACCCAAATAATCTTCAATTACCCAAAATAAATGATGAACAATAGAGAAATTAAGGAAATGAGATTTGTATTAATGCTTAATTAAAAGTTTATTACAAGATTAAAATGAGATTAAGATTTCATAAGAAGAACATGATAATCTAATTAGTACAATGGGGTATTTATACTAAGGATTAGGTATATAAATTAGGGTTACAAAGGGCTTAAATGACGATGAAGACCCTTAAGAAAAGTTGAGGAAGTGCTCCTCTCGAAGGAGATGCTCATCTCCACTTCGCTAGTCTTCAAGGAATATGCGCATCCCGAGTGGACTGCGGAGGAGACGGCTTGCACACGGAAGGAATCCGAGCGGCCTGAGGCATGAGACGCTCGGATTGTAAAGGGCTAGGACGAGCAGACTGGCTATGGGACGCTCAGATTGTAGCCATCCAGGACGCTCGTCCCGTGGCCAAGACGCCTGGATAGTAGCTCAGCAAGGTTTCTTCTTCTTTTCTTCTTTTCTTCTTTTCTTCTTCCAACAATCCTCAAGGATCTGTTGGGGATGCAAGGATCTTCTCATCATTGCCCATCTACTTCATTATTTACATAGGCCTTCTAGTCTTGTCTTTACTTTGGTGCTTGGTCATTAGATTCAATCAATTTAGCTCCATTTTGCCATGAAAATGCAAGGTTTGCACTCCTCTCCTACCAAGGAAACAAAACCTCAAAGAATATGCAAAACGAAAGACTAAAGATAGTAAATGACCCAATTATGCAGTAAAAAGCATAGGAACGAGGCTAATTCGGGGACTAAATATGCTCAAATATTGCTCATATCAAATATCCCCAAACCGAACCTTTGCTCGTCCCGAGTAAAGAGGTGACAAAACTAGGACCCTTATTTAAACTAACCTACTAATATAGCCGATATGAGACAATTAGCGGGTCTCACTCCGCCCCTTCAACTCACAACAAGATAACATGAGGTAGGATGCCTACTTGTAAGGCAAGGTGGGTCTTGCCAAAATGGCGACACATCCAATCATTAAAGCACGTAAAACCAAGTAATGGATGCATCTACAAAACAATAGCCACTTTCCTCATCTAAGTGGCGGAAATTATCTAAAGGGGAAGCAATTCAAGGGTACACATTCCATTAGAGATATAGTTTCTTCAAACTACTAAGCCTAGAAGGATACCAATAAATCACCTCCAAGTTGTGTCAAGCTAGAGTACCTTTGTCCTCAATTGTTAAATGCTTTTGTCAAGAATAGACTCCCTATGGTGTTAGAAACACTGGAGGATCGCGGAATTCCCCTTCTTGCCTAGACAAGAAGAAGGGTCGTCCCCTCTCTACCATGCACAAAAGTGGATACGATGGAAAAGGAATCAATAGTATTTGAGTTTCATATGGGAGTTTGCTTTTGTTGTTGTTTTCCCCCCAATTTCTTGTGGCATTTGACATTTTTAAGAACACTTTCTTTGCCATTTCTTTTGATGTTTGGCATTTCAATACTTGAAAATTTCAACTTTTTGCATTTCTTTTTAACATTTTCAAAGCTACCCTATTTGTAGTGAGGGTGCTTGTATTTGAAACATAGGAGTTTTCATTTTTGCTCCTCTTTTCATTTAATGCAATTTGTGCAAACTTTTTCAACTTTCATTTCATTTTTTGAACTCAAATTTTTTGAAAAATTTTTGTGCCCATTCCCTTTGATGATAAAATGTGGTAGAGTATGGATGATGGTTGCATGGTTTCAAGGGTCACCTTGGAATAAACGGTAGTCAAGGAGTTATCACACCACAAGGTACTCTTGACTAGGCCTTAATCCATGGGTCAAAGGATACTAGCATGACACATCCTAGGGTGTTTTACAAGTATTCTAACAAGCAAAGTCTTAAGAAGAAAAAGTATCTACAAGGGCCTTATATACACTTGTCAAGCTTCCCAAATAGATGCTTTCACAAAAATTTTCCTAACATGCAACTACATGCCATGATGCAACTAACATTTATACAATCTAATGCATATGCTTCTACCAACTAGTATGCCAAATAATTTAAATGCAATCCTAATTTCACATTGTTTATACCGCATCAATCAAAATAAAGCCACATAGTCATTAACATAAAGAGGAAAAAGGAGATTGGAAAGATCATACCATGCGGTCTTCAATATCCTCATGTCTCGGATGTGGCGTAGTAGATCAATGTGGAAAAGGATGGACAAACACAATATATACAAAACAATATATATACAAGACTACACTACAAAGGAAATGAACATGTTTTGGATTTTTCAATTTTGTTTTAATGAAATTAAAGGACATATTTTTGTATTTTTCAAATTTTTCGATTTTTATCATTTTTGTTTTAAAAAGGTCAAGTTAGAATTTCCCATTCCCACACTAGTATGGGCATTGTCCTCAATGGCTAATACGATAGGAAATTATGCAATTTATATGAAAATGCATGATTTCTAAGCTAAATGCAAATTATATGATATATAAACAAGAGTGAACGCAAACTAAGCTATGCTATATGATTCATGGTTTTTCGTTATGGTGGAGAGCATAATTTAGATTAACTCCCAATGCATATGCATAAACTTCCCCAAACCAAAATAAACATTATTTCTAATGTCAAAAATTTTGGGAGAGTTCATGCACAAAAATGCAATGCATGAAACTAAAATTTGCCATTTTGGATTTTGAAAGTTGGGAACAATAAAAATGAACACCTTAATGGAACCAAGGTGTTAGTTCTCTAATGTTGCTAGGACTCCACAAACATGAAACAAATACTATACAACAAGTTATCAAAACACGAAATTCTTTTCATGAAAAATTACAAAGGGGATAAAAGAAACTTCACTTGAGCCTTGATGGGTGCCTCTTGCCCGCTCAATCTAGCCATGAAGTGTTCTTTAAAGATCGCCATCATCCCCTTCCAAGTCGCTATCCCAAGCTCCTCTTGATGCATCGCTTCCATTGAAATCCATGAATTCATCACCTGATGTGACCATAATTAGAGCATATTTAGTCCCCGAATTAGCCTTGTTCCCATGCTTTTTTGTGCATATTTGGGTCATTTATTGTCTTTAGTCCTTTGTTTTTCATATTCTTTGAGGTTTTGTGTCCTTGGTAGGAAAGGAGTGCAAACCTTGCATTTTCATGGCAAAATAGAGCTAAATTGATTGAATTCAATGACCAAGCATCAAAGAGAAGACAAGATTAGAAGGCCTTTGTACATACTATAGTAGATGGGCAATAATGAGAAAATATCCTTGCATCCCCGAGGAAATCCTCGGGAATTTTATGAAGAAAAAGGAAGAAAAGAAGAAAGAAAGAAGCTGTAAGATAATCCGACCGGATTGTCCACAAGACGCTCGTCCAGCAACCACAATCCGAGCGTCTTCCCCCCGTGGACGCCCGTCCAAAACACGCCCAATCCGCCCGTCTTCCCCATCTGGACGCCCGTCCAGAATCCGCCCGTCCCGAATCACCAGAATCCGCCTGTCCCGTGCCCTGGACGCTCGGATTCTCTAACAGCCATTTCGTCTTCTACAAGCTTCAAGGAAGGATGCGCATATTTTTCTAAGACCGTCGAAAAGGAGACCGGAGTCTCCCTAGAGACCGGCGATTCCTCAAGGACTTAATCGTCATTTAAGCCCTTAGTAAACCCTAATTTATGTAACTAATCCCCACTATAAATACCCCATTAGTCTAATTAGAAGAGCATGTTCTTCTTAGCAATCTTTAGTGTAGTTAATATCAGTCAAATCTCTCTTTAATTTTGTAATCAACATTTAATCAAGTTTTAATACAAGTTTCATTTCCTTAATCTCTCTCTTGTTCATCCTTTGTTTTGGGTAATTGAAGATTATTTGGGTTATTATTGGGAGATTGACAACCTTCCAATCAATCATCAAGTACTTCTATTATTCTTTGCTTTATTATTGGAATCATTAGTAGGTATAATTCTCTTAATCCCTTTTTAATTATTGTTAATTATCTTCATTTATTCATCATGTTTCACTTTGTTGGTATGATTGACAACCTTGCTAGCATGTTCAACATGATAATGAGTGAGTAGTTTCCTTAGCTAGGGCTAATGGGTAATTAGGGAAAACCAACATGGGGGATGATTCATGCTTAAATTAATATGTTTTCATAGTTTATTTGCTTGCTTGTTGTGATCTCAACTTATGCACATGTTATGTTTGATGAAATGCGAGCCTATGAATCCTTGCATTTTTTACCCATCACCTATCTTTTCAATGAGACTTGTAAGACATAAACCAACTCGAGTCTCATTAGACCATGCATATAGTTGAGTAGGGAAGATTAAGTCGACTTGTAGGTATTGTGCAATCTAATCGATTCGGCTCCGGGACCCAAACTTTCCTAGGATTGTAAGATATAAACCAACTCGATCCATCACAACAATAATTGCTTGCTTATAATTTGAGAATATGTTTGTATGATCAATTCCCATGAATCCCCTATGACCCCGTGACACCCTAGTGCCTTTTATCAATTGTTTTCACCCCTTTTTAATCATCTTGCTTGTTTACTTTCATTGCTATTTAGTTTAGTGATCTTCTACTTCAAACCCCAAATTGTGACACCCTTAGACACCACTAGTTGCAATAGAAAATCTCATCTCAATTCCCGTCCCTTGGGATCCGACCTTTACTTGCCTCTTTACTAGTTGTAAAGTTGTTTGTGAAGTTATAAATTGTGTTTTGGTCTAGGTGCTCCTAACGACAAGTACTGAAAACTAAACCCTTAAAAGGGAACACGACCAAAAATGGCGCCGTTGTCGGGGACGGTGTTAATTTGATTTAGATTTTCTTGAATTGTTATTAGTTGTGTCTTTCTTTGCCTTGGGGAAGTAAAACTCCTCAAGGTTTGTTCTAATTGTTTTCAAGTTGTTCGATATTTTGCAAGATGGACCTTATAGATTGTTTTGTAGAGGACCACTTAAGTATACCTTTCTTCAAAGATCTCATGCAAGCATTGGAAGCCTTGGAAGCAAGTGAGGCTAAAAATATGTATTGGTAATTAGAGGTAGATCTTTTTGAGGCCGCTCTAGCTAAAAATATGTGTATTGACTATCGAAAATTGAATTCCGCAACAAGAAAGGATCATTTCCCCCTACCATTCATTGACCAAATGCTTGAGAGGTTAGCCTCCAACAAATTCTTTTGTTACCTTGACGGGTATTCGGGATTCTTTCAAATCCCTATACACCCGGATGACCAACATAAGACCACCTTCACATGTCCTTATGGTACTTTTGCATATAGGAGGATGCCTTTTGGCTTATGTAATGCCCCCGCCACTTTCCAAAGATGCATGATGAGTGTCTTCTCCGACTACCTAGAGACCATAATGGAAGTTTTTATGGATGATTTTAGCGTGTATGGAAAGGACTTTGACTCATGTTTGTATAATCTTTCTCTTGTATTGTAAAAATGTGAAGATGTTAGTCTTGTTTTAAATTGGGAAAAGTGTCACTTCATGGTCAATGAAGAAATTGTTTTGGGTCATTTAATTTCGGAAAAGGGCATTGAGGTCGATCAAGCTAAGGTTGAGATGATAGAGAAACTCCCACCTCCCGTGAATGTTAGAGGGGTGAGAAGTTTTCTCGGTCACGCGGGTTTCTATCGCCGTTTCAGAAACGATTTTTCAAAAATAGCGAAACCCCTCACTCAACTCTTACTTAAAGATGCCCAATTCCATTTCACTGATGAGTGTGTTGAAGCCTTTAATATAATCAAGGAAGCCCTAATCTCGGCACCGATCATTCAACCTCCGAATTGGGAACTACCATTCGAGATTATGTGTGATGCTAGTAACTACGCCGTTGGAGCGGTTCTTGGCCAACGGGTAGGAAGAGCTCTCCACGCCATCTATTATATAAGCAAGACTCTTGATCCCTCCCAAGTGAACTATGATACCACCGAGAAAGAGCTTCTTGCCATTGTCTACGCTTTGGAAAAATTCCGTTCCTACTTACTTGGATCCAAGGTGATTGTCTTTTCGGATCACCGTGCTCTCCGACATCTCTTGATAAAGAAGGAGTCCAAACCAAGGTTGTTAAGATGGATTTTGCTTCTTCAAGAATTCGACTTGGAGATAAGAGACAAGAAAGGAGCCGAAAATGTAGTGGCGGATCACTTGTCAAGGATCCGGTTTCATGATGAACAAGGAGAAACACCGATCAATGAATCATTTCCCGACGATATCTTGATGGCCATTCAAACACAACTTGAAAGGCACATCACCCCATGGTTTGCCGATTATGCCAACTATATCGTTGGAAGAGTACTCCCTCCAAATTTGAACTACAACCAAAGGAAGAGGTTCTTATTCGAAGTAAAGAGGTACTTTTGGGATGACCCAAACCTCTACAAAGAGTGTAGTGATGGGCTCTACCGGAGATGCATCCCTCAATGGGAAGTCCAAGGAATCTTGGAAGGATGTCACTCATCACCCTACGGTGTTGCACCATGGAGCAAGGAGAACCATTGCAAAAATTCTTCAATCGGGCTTCTATTGGCCTACAATGTTTCAAGATACAAGGGAATTCATCATTCATTGTGATGCTTGTCAAAGAACGGGGAATATCTCTTTGAGGAACGAAATGCCACAAAGGGGCATACTAGAGGTGGAGATCTTCGATGTTTGGGGGATCGACTACCAAGGTCCGTTTGTGACATCCAATGGGAATAAGTATATCCTTGTGGCCGTAGATTACGTCTCAAAGTGGGTGGAGGCAATTGCCACTCCAAACGATGATGCAAAAACGGTCACCAAGCTCTTCAAGAAAATAATCTTCCCAAGATTTGGAGTTCCTAGAGCAATCATAAGTGATGGAGGAACGCATTTTCATGAGAAGAAGCTCGCATCTCTTTTGACCAAGTATGGTGTTCAACATAGAACCGGCTTGGGATACCATCCTCAAACAAGCGGTCAAGTTGAAGTTTCGAATAGAGAGATCAAGCAAATTCTTGAGAAAGTGGTGAATAAGACCCGCAAGGATTGGAGCACAAAGCTTGATGACGCTCTTTGGGCTTATAGGACGGCCTATAAGACTCCCATAGGAGCCTCCCCTTACAAGCTTGTCTATGGAAAAGCATGCCACTTGCCAATCGAATTGGAGTACAAAGCTTTTTGGGCAATCCGAGCCCTTAACCTTGATCTCAAATTAAGTGGTCAAAAGAGGATGATTCAAATTCAAGAGTTGGAAGAATTCCGACTATAATCTTATGAGAATGCCAAGATCTACAAGGAAAGGACAAGATTGCTCCATGACAAGAGGATTAAGCAAAAAGCCTTGCACAAAGGGGATAAAGTCCTTCTATTCAATTCCCGCTATCGACTCTTTCCGGGAAAGTTGAACTCTAGATGGATGGGTCCCTATGTGATCAGCGAAGTTGGAAAATATGGGGATTTTGAAATCAAGGCGGAAGATGGAAGCAAATTCAAGGTCAATGGCCAAAGATTGAAGCCATACTATGAGGGAGCGTTTATTGGAGAGGTCGAGGTCACCTACCTCGGGCATCCTCATCCTTGAATGAATCATCAAAGGGAGAGTTTGGTGGAGTCCTCCCTAAACCACCACTTGTAAATATACTAACCCTCTAACTTGTATTTATAATTTTGTTGCATTCCTTTTATCATAAACATAAATTCTTTCCATGAGAGTAAGTGAGGGAGGGTCACTAATGAATTTTGAATGAAGGAAGGAACCAATATTCAAGTGTGGGGAAGCTTTTATCGGAATCAAGGAAATCAAAAGAAATCCGCAGCAAGGAACCCGAGCGTCCAAAGAGAGAATCCGCCCGGTTTGTACAAAGACGTCCATATTTTTGAGAATCCGCTCGTCCGGCTGGAATCCGAGCGTCTGAAGACGAATCCGCTCGTCTTTTTGCCAATGCATTTTAAGAAAAGTTCCTGTCACATAATCCTCCCGTCTTTGGGAAAAGACGCTCGTCCTACTCCAGAAAAGACGCTCGTCTTGTGCTCGATCCGCTCATCTTGGCTGCGTCAAGTTTTTGCAAAAATTAGCTGTAAGGGAATCCGAGCGTCTTCCCTGGAATCCGCTCGTCCCAAAATGACTGAATCCGAGCGTCTTGTGCCCGAGTCCGCTCGTCTTCCTGCGTTATTCAATCCCGATTTTCCTAATTTTAAATCACCCCACCACACAATTTGTGACACATCACCCTTCCTTCCACTTATATTATAAAAACCTACCTCCTTATGACTCCAAAGCATATCCCAAACACTCTTTCATTCCACAAAATCAAAAAGCCCCAAATTTCTAGGGTTTCAAAAGCAACATTCAATCCACAAAGAGCATCTTTATACTTTAACAAATCAAAAATTCCAGCTCAACAATCAAAGAATGGCACCAAAGGGATCTTCCTTTAGGGATAGAAGAAGACCAAGGGTAAGAGGAAGCTCTTCTACCTCCCACATCAACACCTTAAGAAGGGAGCATGAAGAAATTGTGGATCTTACAAGGCTTGATGACTTCTCAAATGTTGAATTCGTCAATGATGTGCAAAGGCTCGTTTTTCACCGGCTTCTTCGTTGGAGAGTGTTTCAAGAATGATGGCTCTAGTGGAATTTGATAATGTGCTTGGTCTCGATGTCTCACCTACCCGGACATTAAAACCGAAGAGATATAGTGTGGCACCCCTATGGAGGGCCATGACCGGCCGAGATTTCATGTACATTAAGGAATGTCTAGCTTTCCACATTCAAAATCCTATTTTGAGACTTACTTACCGGTTCCTTTCCGGCACTCTACTTGCTCGCCAAGACCCGACAATAGTGAACGAACTTGACCTTGTGTTCATGGAGTCTTATCTCAATATCCAAGGAAGGGGTGGGTACCACTTTAATGCACCTCTTGTGCTACTCGAAAAATAGGCAAAGTTTAGGAACGGTGATGATGATGGGATGAAACACATTGTTAATGGAGGGCTCATTACAAAGATTGCAAAGCATTTCAATCCGAAATTCAATGAGAATAATGAGTATGCTCCTATTTCCGGAAATACAAGGATAAATAAAGACCTTCTTCTTGTTCATCATCATTGGATAACCCTTGAGGGGGTTGATAAAAGGGTCAAGTGGATTATAAAAGGAAGTGACCCAATCTACTTACCAATGACCAGACTGCCAAGAATCTCACCAAGAAGGGGACCTTTATCACCAATCCCATCCTAACTCATCCCTCCAAACCCAACCCAAGCAAGGCAAGCACCACCACCTCCAAATCCCCAACAACAACAACAACAAGAGCAGCAACCACAAGATGAGAAAATCAAAGTGCCTCCCTACCCTTTCCCATATCAACCATACAACCACCCCAACCCCTTTATCCTCCCCCGTGATGACTTTGTAACGGGAATTCTACAAGATTTGCACTTCCGACAATATAAAGCTACTTTGGACAATTATTATGCACTCTACCCTCAATACCACGATATGATTCAAAGAGGGAAGATTAGTGAGGAGGGAGCATTTCCCTCTTGGGCAAAATTGGATATACTCTTCCCCAATTCGGAGAGGACAAATGAAGGGGCAAATGGGCGACAAGAGGAAGGGAGCGACAAATCTTGCGGTAGGGACACGGTGGAGCTTGGTAGCGAAGAGGATGAGTTCATGGACCCGAATACAAGTGATGCATCCAAGGAAATATGGGATAGTGATCTAGAGGGAGATGACGGCGATCTCTAGAGGATCTCTTCATAGCTAGATGGAGCGGGCGTGGGGCCCCCATCTCAAGCTTAAGTGAATTTTCCTCATCTCTTCTCTTTATTTTCAATTTTCATGAAAGAAGTTTATGTTTTGTTAACTTGTACAATATTTGACTTGGTCTTTGGTTGGATAGTCCTAGAAACATAGAGGACTAATACCTTGGCCCCATTGAGGTGTTCTTATTTTATTGTTCCCATTTGAAAAATCCAAAATGACAAATTTAGTTTCATGCATTGCATCTTGTGTGCATGAACTACCCCAACTTTAAGACATTAGAAATAATGTCTATCTCGGTTTGGGGAAGTACATGCATATGCAACGGGAGGTAATCTAAATTACGCTCTCCATCATAAACAAAAACCCATACATCATGTAGTGTAGATTAGTTTAGCTTGCATTTAGTGTAGAATTCATGCATCATGTTTGCATAATTTCCCATCATTTTGGCCATTGAGGACAATGCCCATATTAGTGTGGGGATGGGGAATTCTAACTTAACTTTTATTCAAAAACCCAAAAAAATCAAAAAGTTTCGAAAAAATCAAAAAAAAAAAAATTGAAAAATTGAAAAAATCAAAAACAAGTTCATTTCCTTTGTAGTGTAGACTTGTATATATTGTTGTATATATTGTATTTGTTTTATCCTTGTTCACATTGATCGACTACGCCACATCCGAGACATGAGGATATTGAAGACCGCATGGTATGATCTTTCCAATCTCCTTTTCCTCTTTATGTTAATGACTATGTGGCTTTATTTTGATTGATGCGGTATAACAATGTGAATTTAGGACTTGCATTTAGCTTATATGGCATATTAGTTGGTAGAATCATTTGCATTAGGATGTTTATATGTTAGTTGTATCATGGCATGTAGTTTGCATGATAGAAAATTTTGCGAAACCGTCCACTTGGGAAACTTGACAAGTGTATATAGGCCCTAGTAGATGCTTTTTCTTCTTAAGACTTTGTTTGTTAGAATACTTGTAAAACACCCTAGGATGTGTCATGCTAGTATCCTTTGACCCATGGTTTAAGGCCTAGTCAAGAGTACTTTGTGGTGTGATAACTCCTTGGCTACCGTTTATTCCAAGGTGACCCTTGAAACCATGCATCCATCATCCATGTTCTACCACATTTTTGTCATCAAAGGGAATGGGCACAAAAAGAAATTGATTTGAGTTCAATGAAATGAAAAGTGAAAGAAAGTTTGCAAAATGCATCAAAAGAAAAGAGGAGCAAAAATAGACTCCTAATGCTTCAAATATAAGGCACCCTCACTACATATGGGGTGACTTTGAAAATGTTCAAAAAGAAATGCAAAGAAAAGTTGAAAGTTGTTAAGTGTTAAAATGCCAAAAATCAAAAGAAATGGCAAAAGAAAATGTTTTCAAATGTTATGCCACAAGAAATTGGGGGGAAAAACAACAACAAAGCAAACTCCCAAAGTGAAACTCGAATACTATTGATCCCTTTATCCATCGTATCCATTTTTGTGCATGGTAGAGAGGGGACGGCCCTTCTTCTTGTCTAGGCAAGAGGGGGAATTCCGCGATCCTCCAGTGTTTCTAACACCATAGGGAGTCTACTCTTGACAAAAGCATTTAACGATTGAGGACAAAGGTACCCTATCTTGACACAACTTGGAGGTGATTTATTGGTATCCTTCTAGGCTTAGTAGTTTGAAGAAATTGCATCTATGAAGGAGTGTGTACCCTTGAATTGCTTCCCTTGTAGATAATTCCGCCACTTAGATGAGGAAAGTGGCTATTCTTTTGTAGATGCATCCATTACTTGATTTTTGTGTGCTTAATGTTTGGATGTGTCACCATTTTAGGAAGACCCACCTTGCCTTGCAAGAAGGCATCATACCTCATGGTTGTCTTGTTGTGAGTTGAAGGGGCGGAGTGAGACCCGCTAATTGTCTCATATCGGCTATGCTATTAGGTTAGTTTAAATAACGGTCCTAGTCTTTGTCACCTCTTTACTCGGGACGAGCAAAGGTTTGGTTTGAGGATATTTGATGTGACCATAATTAGAGCATATTTAGTCCCCGAATTAGCCTTGTTCCCATGCTTTTTAGTGCATATTTGGGTCATTTATTGTCTTTAGTCCTTTGTTTTGCATATTCTTTGAGGTTTTGTGTCCTTGGTAGGAAAGGAGTGCAAACCTTGCATTTTCATGGCAAAATAGAGCTAAATTGATTGAATTCAATGACCAAGCATCAAAGAGAAGACAAGATTAGAAGGCCTTTGTACATACTATAGTAGATGGGCAATGATGAGAAAAGATCTTTGCATCCCCGAGAAAATCCTCAAGGATTTTATGAAGAAAAAGGAAGAAAAGAAGAAAGAAAGAAGTTGTAAGACAATCCGAGCGGATTATCCACAAGACGCCCGTCCAGCAACCACAATCCGAGTGTCTTCCCCCTATGGATGCCCGTCCAAAACACGCCCAATCCGCCCGTCTTCCCCATCTGGACGCTCGTCCAGAATCACCAGAATCCGCCCGTCCCGTGCCCTAGACGCTCAGATTCTCTAACAGCCATTTCGTCTTCTACAAGCTTTAAGGAAGGATGCGCATATTTTTCTAAGACCGGCAAAAAGGAGACCGGAGTCTCCCTAGAGACCGGCGATTCCTCAAGGACTTAATCGTCATTTAAGCCCTTAGTAAACCCTAATTTATGTAACTAATCCCCACTATAAATACTCCATTAGTCTAATTAGAAGAGCATGTTCTTCTTAGCAATCTTTAGTGTAGTTAATATCAATCAAATCTCTCTTTAATTTTGTAATCAACATTTAATCAAGTTTTAATACAAGTTTCATTTCCTTAATCTCTCTCTTGTTCATCCTTTGTTTTGGGTAATTGAAGATTATTTGGGTTATTATTGGGAGATTGACAACCTTCCAATCAATCATCAAGTACTTCTATTATTCTTTGCTTTATTATTGGAATCATTAGTAGGTATAATTCTCTTAATCTCTTTTTAATTATTGTTAATTATCTTCATTTATTCATCATGTTTCACTTTGTTGGTATGATTGACAACCTTGCTAGCATGTTCAACATGATAATGAGTGAGTAGTTTCCTTAGCTAGGGTTAATGGGTAATTAGGGGAAACCAACATGGGGGACGATTCATGCTTAAATTAATATGTTTTCATAGTTTATTTGCTTGCTTGTTGTGATCTCAACTTATGCACATGTTATGTTTGATGAAATGCGAGCCTATGAATCCTTGCATTTTTTACCCATCACCTATCTTTTCAATGAGACTTGTAAGACATAAACCAACTCGATTCTCATTAGACCATGCATATATTTGAGTAGGGAAGATTAAGTCGACTTGTAGGTGTTGTACAATCTAATCGATTCGGCTCCGGGACCCAAACTTTCCTAGGATTGTAAGATATAAACCAACTCGATCCATCACAACAATAATTGCTTGCTTATAATTTGAGAACATGTTTGTATGATCAATTCCCATGAATCCCCTATGACCCCATGACACCCTAGTGCCTTTTATCAATTGTTTACACCCCTTTTTAATCATCTTGCTTGTTTACTTTCATTGCTATTTAGTTTAGTGATCTTCTACTTCAAACCCCAAATTGTGACACCCTTATACACCACTAGTTGCAATACAAAATCTCATCTCAATTCCCGTCCCTTGGGATCCGACCTTTACTTGCCTCTTTACTAATTGTAGAGTTGTTTGTGAAGTTATAAATTGTGTTTTGGTCTAGGTGCTCCTAACGACAAGTACTGAAATCTAAACCCTTAAAAGGGAACACGACCATCACCCTCACTATCAAGCTCCACCGTGTCTCCACCATTTGACTTGTCACTCCCTTCACTCTCTTGACCATGCGCTCCTTCATTAGTCCTCTCCGAGTTTGGGAAAAGAATGTTCATTTGAGCCCAAGAGGGAAACATTCCCTTTTCACTAATGATCCCTTGTCGAGCCATTTTATGAAATTGCGGATACAAGGCATAGTAATTATCCACATTGGCCTCGAATTGGCGGAGGTGCAAATCTTGAAGGATCCCCGTCATGAAATCATCCCTAGGAAGGATGAAGGAATTTGGGTGGTTATAGGGTTGGTATTGGAAAGGGTAGGGTCGTATCACAATCTTCTCATATTCATTTCTTGGTTGCTCATGTTGTTGTTGTGTTGGGGATGGTGCTTGATTGGCTTGATTTGAGTTTGTGGGGACGAGATAAGATGGGATTGGAGAAAGAGGACCTCTTCTTGGTGAAATTCTTGACAAACCATTCATTGGTAAGTAAATGGGGTTGCTCCCCTTGGTGATCCATTTAATCCTCTTCTCATAACCCTCATGGGTTATCCAATGGTGTTGAATAAGAATTAGATCTTCGTTGATTCTCGTATTTCCCGGAAGTGGAGTATATTCATTGTTTTCATTAAACTTGGGATTGAAGTGCTTTGCAAGTCTTGTGATGAGTCCTCCATTGACAATATGCTTCATACCATCATCATCCCCGTTTTGTAATTTTGCCCATTTCTCTAGGAGAACAAGCGGTGCATTGAAATGATGTCCACTTCTCCCTTGGATTTCAATATATGACTCCATAAAAACGAGGTCTAGTTCGTTCACTATCGCCGGATCTCGGCGAGCAAGAATAGTTTCGGATAAGAATCGGTAAGTGAGCCTTAGGATGGGGTTTTGAATGTGAAAGGCCAAACATTCCTTAATATATGAAAAATCTCGTCCCGTCATGGCTCTCCACAATGGTGCTACATTATACTTCTTTGGTCTTGATGTTCGGGTAGGCGAAACATCTAGACCGAGCACATTTGCAAACTAGACAAGAGTCGTCATCCTTGTTACATTTTCCAATCTAAACTCTACACAAATTGTCTTGTTCAAAGTGGTAATCTTTAAGAAACTCAAGAACTCAAGGACAAGAGACCGATAGGTTCGTTCATGCATATGGAACAAAGTAGAAAGACCAAATAACTCGAAGAGAGCTTCCGTTTGGGATAGATTCCAAGTTTTTTCAAGGTTTTATGGCACATGAATTTGGAAGGAAGAATATTCTTACCAAGTATTTGATGGAAAACGAGCCTTTGAACATCGTTGACAAACTCTATATTGGAAAATTCATCAAGCTTGGTGAGGTTAACTATCTCCTCATGTTCTCTTCTTAAAGTGTTGATGTGAAGTAGATGAGCTTCCTCTTACCCTTGGTCTTCTTCTTTCTCTAGATAATGATCCTCTTGATCCCATTCTTGGATGTAGATTTGGAATTTGACTTGTTGAAATATGGGGATGCTCTTTGTGAATTAGATCTCCTTGTGAATCTTTTTGAAACCCTAGATTTTAGGGGTTTTTGTTTTTGTTGGGTGAATGAGTGCTTGAGATATGATTGGAGTCATAAGAGAGGGGGGTTTTATATTATGAGTGGAAGGAAGGATGAGGTGTCACAAATTTTGTGGTGGGGAGGTTTTTAATTGGCGAAAAACCGGAGAATAAGACGCGGGGAAACGAGCGGATTCTGCCTCGGGATGCTCGGATCTCTGACCACGGGGACGAGCGACTTCTTTGCGGGGCGCTCGGATTGTCATCCAGGACAGATCCCAGGTTCTGAAGTAGCCAGGATGAGCGTATGCTAGTCGGGACGAACGTCTTGTTGTAGTAGGACGAGCGGATTCCATAGAGGACGCTCGTATTCTCTTCCAGGGAGAAATGCCAGAAATTGATCCACCGAGACGAGTGGATTGTTACTGAGGACGCTCGAATCTCGTGCCAGAACAAAACAGCTGCTTCTCAGCTCTCTTAGAACGAGCGGTTCACTAGGGGGACGCTCAGGTTGCTTGCCTGGACGAGCGGATTCCTCACGGGACGCTCGGATTGATCCTGTTTTTCCTCTACTCCGGTGTAGGTGCTTCTCCACACTTGAATTCTAATTCCTTCATTCATCAAAATGATTAGTGACCCTCCCTCACTTACTCTCATGGCAAGAATCATGTTTATGATTAAAAATGCAATAAAGTTAAAGATACAAGTTAAGGGGGTTAGTATATTTACAAGTGGTGGTTTGGAGAGGACTCCACCAAACTCTCCTTTTGATGATCTTTTCAAGGAGGAGGAGGCCCGAGGTAGGTGACCTCGACCTCTCTAATAAATGCTCCTTCATAATATGGTTTCAATCTTTGGCCATTAACTTTAAATTTGCTTCCATCTTCCGACTTGATCTCAAAGTCTCCATACTTTCCTACCTCGGTGATCACATAAGGACCCATCCATCTAGAGTTCAATTTACCGGGAAAGAGTCGATATCGGGAGTTGAATATAAGGACTTTATCTCCCTTTGTGCAAGGCTTCTTGCTTGATTCTCTTGTCATGAAGTAACTTTGTCCTCTCTTTGTAGATCTTGACATTCTCATAAGATTGTAGTCGGAATTCTTCCAACTCTTAAATTTGTATCATCCTCTTTTGACCACTTAATTTGAGATAAGGTTGAGAGCTTTGATTGCCCAAAAAGCTTTGTACTCTAACTCAATTGGTAAGTGGCATGCCTTCCCAAAGACAAGTTTGTAAGGGGAAGCTCTTATGGGAGTCTTATAGGCCGTCCTATAAGCCCAAAGAGCGTCATCAAGCTTCATGCTCCAATCCTTACGAGTCTTGTTGACAACTTTCTCAAGAATTTGCTTGATATCTCTATTTGAAACTTCAACTTGATTGCTTGTTTGAGGATGGTATCCCAAGCCGGTTCTATGTTGAACACCATATTTGGTCAAAAGGGATGTGAGCTTCTTTTCATGAAAATGGGTTCCTCCATCACTTATGATTGCTCTAGGGACTCCTAATCTTGGGAAGAATATTTTCTTGAAGAGTTTAGTGACCGTCCTTGCATCGTCGGTTGGGGTGGCAATTGCCTCCACCCATTTTGAGACGTAGTCTACGGCCACAAGGATGTATTTGTTCCCTTTGGATGTCACAAACGGCCCTTGGTAGTCGATCCCTCAAACGTCGAAGATTTCTACCTCTAGTATACCCTTTTGCGGCATTTCATTCCTCCAAGAGATATTCCCCGTTCTTTGACAAGCATCACAATGAAGGATGAATTCCCTAGCATCTTGGAACATAGTAGGCCAAAATAAGCCCGATTGAAGAATTTTCGCAATGGTTCTTCTTGCTCCGTGGTGTCCACCATAAGGGGATGAGTGACATCCTTCCAAAATTCCTTGAATTTCCCATTGAGGGATGCACCTTCGGTAGAGCCCATCACTACACTCTTTGTAGAGATTTGGGTCATCCCAAAAGTACCTCTTGACTTCGAACAAAAATCTCTTTCTTTGGTTGTAGTTTAAGTTTGGAGGGAGTACTCTTCCAACAATATAGTTGGAATAATCGGCAAACCATGGAGTAATATGCCTCTCAAGTTGTGTCTGGATGGCCATTAAGATATCATCGGGGAAAGAGTCATTGATCGGTGTTTCTCCTTCTTCATCATGAAACCGGATTCTTGACAAGTGATCCGCCACTACATTCTCGGCCCCTTTCTTATCTCTTATTTCTAAGTCGAATTCTTGAAGAAGCAAATTCCATCTCAACAACCTTGGTTTGCCTCTTTCTTTATCAAGAGATGTCGAAGAGCACGGTGATCTGAGAAAACGATCATTTTTTATCCAAGCAAATAGGAACGGAATTTGTCTAATGCATAGACGATGGCAAGGAGCTCTTTCTCAGTGGTATCATAGTTCACTTGGGAAGAATCAAGAGTCTTGCTTATATAGTAGATAGCATGTAGAGCCCTTCCTACCCGTTGGCCAAGAACCGCTCCAACAGCGTAGTTACTAGCATCACACATAATCTCGAATGGTAGTTCCCAATTGGGTGGTTGAATGATCGTGCCGAGATTAGTGCTTCCTTAGTTCTATTAAAGGCTTCAACATACTCGTTAGTGAAATGGAATTGGGCATCCTTGAGTAAGAGTTGAGTGAGGGGTTTCGCGATTTTTGAGAAATCTTTTACAAAACGGCGATAGAAACCCGCGTGACCGAGCAAACTTCTCACCCTTTAACATTCACGGGAGGTGGGAGTTTCTCTATTACCTAAACCTTAGCTTTATCGACCTCGATGCCCTTTTCCGAGATTAAATGACCCAAAACAATTCCTTCATTTACCATAAAGTGACACTTTTCCCAATTCAAAACGAGACTAACATCTT
Organism: Silene latifolia; assembly: GCF_048544455.1. NCBI lineage: Eukaryota > Viridiplantae > Streptophyta > Magnoliopsida > Caryophyllales > Caryophyllaceae > Silene > Silene latifolia. The sequence continues at coordinate 113,104,447 of NC_133527.1, read as the reverse complement.
CACATTTTTGCAATACAAGAGAAAGGTTATGCAAGCAAGAGTCAAAGTCTTTCCCATAAACGCTAAAATCATCCATAAAAACTTCCATTATGGTCTCTAGGTAGTCGGAGAAGACACTCATCATGCATCTTTGGAAAGTAGCGGGGGCATTACATAAACCAAAAGGCATTCTCCTATAAGCAAAAGTACCATAAGGGCATGTGAAGGTGGTCTTGTGTTGGTCATCCGAGTGTATGGGGATTTGAAAGAATCCCGAATACCCATCAAGGTAGCAAAAGAACTTGTTAGAGGCTAACCTCTCAAGCATTTGGTCAATGAATGGTAGGGGGAAATGATCCTTTCTTGTTGCGGAATTCAATTTTCGATAGTCAATACACATACGCCAACCGGTGATTTTCCTTGTGGGTATTAGCTCATTCTTATCATTTGTTACCACCGTGGTACCTCCTTTATCAGGTACCACTTGAACGGGGCTAACCCACAAAGAGTCCGATATGGAATATATGATTCCCGCATCAAGTAATTTCATGACCTCTCCTTTAACAACTTCTTGCATGTGGGGGTTTAATCTCCTTTGGGATTAGAGGGTAGGTCTATGGTATTCTTCTAGATGAATTTTATGCATGCAAAAATTGGGACTTATCCCCTTAAGGTCATCTAGACTATAACCTATAGCCTTTTCATGTTGTTTCAACACATCAAGCAATTTTCCCAATTGGTTCTCATCAAGTTTGTCATTAAAAATCACGGGTTTGGTCTTAGATTTATCAAGATAAGCGTATTTCAAATTTGGGAGAAGGGGTTTTAAAGTTGGAACTTGTACCTCACTTTACTCCATTGAAGGTTCATTAAGAACTTGCTCCATTTCCATTAGACACTCCATTCTCATGGCATATTCAACTTGTTCTTTAAGCTCACTAATCTCATCATACTTAAATTCCATGACAAATTCTTCTTACTCTTCGGTTTGTAAGATGTCATCTTCAATTGCTTGCTCTTGTTCCATGGGTTGATATGCTTCCACAAGGATGTTATGTACTAATTCGGATTGTTCACGAGTGAGTTCTTTGTTGGCTAGAGCGGCCTCAAGAAGATCTACCTCCAATTCCCAATGCATATTTTTGGCCTCACTTGCTTCTAAGGCTTCCAAGGCTTGCAAGGGGTCTTTGAAGAAAGGTATACTCAAGTGGTCCTCAACAAAACAATCTATAAGATCCATTTTGCAAAATATCGAACAATTTGAAAACAACTAGAACAAACCTTGAGGATTTTTACTTCCCCAAGGCAAAGAAAGACACAACTAAGAACAATCAAAGAAAATCAAATCAAGTTAACATCGTCCCCGGCAACGGCGCCATTTTTGGTCGGACTATCGTTTTCGGTTACTTGTCGTTAGGAGCACCTAGACCAAAACAATATTTATAACTTCACAAACTACTCTACTATTAGTAAAGAGGTAAGTAAAGGTCGGATCCCAAGGGATGGGTATTGATGTAGGATTTTCGATTGCAAGTAGTGGTGTCTAAGGGTGTCACAATTTGGGTTGAGATAAGAAGATCACTAAACTAAATAACAATGTAAATAAACAAGCAAGATGATTAAAATGAGATGTAAACAATTGATTAAAAGCACTAGGGTATCATGGGTTCATAGGGGATTCATGAGATTTTATCATACAAACATATTCTCATATTATAAGCAAGCAATTATTGTTGTGATAGGATCGAGTTGGTTTATATCTTACAATCTTAGGAAGGTTTGGGTCCCGGAACCGAATCGATTAGATTGTACAACACCTAAAAGTCAACTTAATCCTCCCTACTCAACTATATGCATGGTCTAATGAGACTCGAGTTGGTTTATGTCTTACAAGTCTCATTGAAAAGGTAAGTGATGGGTAAAAAATGCAAGGATTCATAGGCTCGCATTTCATTAAACATAACATGTGCATAAGTTGAGATCACAACAAGCAAGCAAATAAATTATGTGAACATATTAGATTAAGCATGAATCATCCCCCATGTTGGTTTCCCCTAATTCCCCATTAACCCTAGCTAAGAAACTACTCACTCATTATCAAGTTTAACATGCTAACAAGGTTGTCAATCATATTAACAAAGCAAAACATGATGAATGAATGGAAATGATTAACAATAATTAAAACAAGAGTTAAGAGAATTATACCTAATGATGATTCCAAAATAATAAGCAAAGAATAATAGAAGTACTTGATGATTGATGGAAGGTTGTCAATCTCCCAATAATACACAAATAATCTTCAATTACCCAAAATAAATGATGAACAATAGAGAAATTAAGGAAATGAGATTTGTATTAATGCTTAATTAAAAGTTGATTACAAGATTAAAATGAGATTAAGATTGCATAAGAAGAACATGATAATCTAATTAGTACAATGGGGTATTTATACTAAGGATTAGGTATATAAATTAGGGTTACTAAGAGCTTAAATGATGATTAAGACCCTTAAGAAAAGTTGATGAAGTGCTCCTCTCGAAGGAGATGCTCATCTCCGCTTCGCTAGTCTTCAAGGAATATGCGCATCCCGAGTGGACTGAGGAGGAGACGGCTTGCACTGGGAAGGAATCCGAGCGGCCTGAGGCATGAGACGCTCGGATTGTAGCCAGGACGCTCGTCTCGTGGCCAAGACGCCCGGATAGTAGCTCAGTAAGGCTTCTTCTTCTTTTCTTCTTCCAACAATCCTCAAGGATCTTGTTGGGGATGCAAGGATCTTCTCATCATTGCCTATCTACTTCATTATTTATATAGGCCTTCTAGTCTTGTCTTTACTTTGGTGCTTGGTCATTAGATTCGATCAATTTAGCTCCATTTTGCCATGAAAATGCAAGGTTTGCACTCCTCTCCTACCAAGGAAACAAAACCTCAAAGAATATGTAAAACGAAAGACTAAAGATAGTAAATGGCCCAATTATGCACTAATAAGCATAGGAACGAGGCTAATTCGGGGACTAAATATGCTCAAATATTGGTCAGATCAAACGGTTGCAGTAAAATTTATTATAGAGAGAGAGAGAAAAAAAAAAGGGAAACAGTTAGAGCAATGAATGATTGACAGACGAAGAGAGAGAGAGAGAGAGAGAAAAAAAAAGAGGAAATAAGTAAATAACAATGCTTTTATATGACAGCTAAGATTAGATCTTGGCCATTCATCTCTAATGTAATCTAGTGGCTGAGATTTCAAAGCGCAAACTCACCATAAGAACCAAAACTTACAAGAACCTAACATAATGAGAACCTTGAGAACTCCACCTTATGGAATTTTTTTTAAAACAAGAATGATATATTTGGATTTGGCATAGGATTTTATGGTTAGATAACATATTTCTTAGTCTAAAAAGTATAAAACTAGTGACGGAAATCGAGGCGAGATACATTTTATTAATTTTCATGCACCTACTACTCATTTTCATAAATCTGACAATTTTCACGCACCTAGAACTCGTTTTCGTGCACTTAGAGCCTGTTATTTTTATACACCTAGTAATCATTTTCATGCATGTAACAATTTTCATGCACCTAGTATTTGTTTTCGTGTATCTATAGCCGTTTTAGTATACCTAATTGTATATTTGTACATTAAGTTTATATTTTGTTAATAAAATCAATAATTTTTGTTTAACTATACTAAAAATGTGTTTGAATGAACTAAACTAAGGGTAAACTATCCATCAAAACTTTTGGAACAAGATTTGGTGGAGATTTAGTAAGGGTTCTCACGGTTCTCATTATGTTAGTGGTTCTCACCGGATCCTGATCATATATATATATATATATATATATATATATATAGAGAGAGAGAGAGAGAGAGAGAGAGATTGAATCATGTGAGGCACCCTTCTTAGGGTGAGGCGGCTGGACACCTTCTAAACCGTCAGATTAAAAAACTACAGATGGCTCAGATGATGACACGTGTCCCCATACAAAACCCCAACTAAAACACATTTCCGTCTTCAATTTTGTTCATTTACTCAGACGCGCAATCACTCACATCTCTTCACTTTCTCTCTCTTCATCTATTGTTCTTCAACTCAAATTCGACGTTCACTTCGGAATTCAATCACCATTTTATCACCCTGATTTTCATCGTCCACACCATAATCATGCTGTGATTCACCATGTTTCTTCGATCTTCACGTTTTGATCTGGACTCTTATTATGTGTTCATTATCAATCTCGGAGTAAGTATTATTCTCATTTCTCGCTGTTATTATTTTTTGTTTTTAATTTTCATTTATTTGAATGTTAAACTTGTAATCGCCATATCATGTGATTTTTGTCAGTTATTTGATAATATACTTGCTCTTTTATTGTTCAGATTTTATTATTGTTAGTAATTTCCGGTTTTCTAGGTTTTACTATTGAATTTGTTCATCTTACACAGCTATTATTTTGTTTATGTATTATTCTGGTGAAATTATTTTATTAATTCATTAGTTAATTGATCGATTGTGTGAAATTTAAGTATTTAGATATTTGATGATGATTATGATGAAAATGAGCTCGTGATTCACGGCGCGATGATGATTTTCGACGATCTCATAATTCTTTGATTGATTCTCCTGATTCTAGTTAATTGATCGATTGTGTGAAATTTTGTATGTAATTGAGAAATTAAGCTCGATCAGAGAATTTGACGAATGTGTTTGATTAATTTTGTAGGATAAAGACGAAGAATCTGAAGGTGACATAGAAAGTTCGCGCTTAAAAGGTACCGAATTATTCCTAATGTTCGTTTTTTTTGTTGATATAATTTCAGTTTAGTGTACTTGGATTCTTAAAACCTTAATTTTAGTGTTGCAACTTGCAACGACGATTCTTATGGATTTCGACGAATATCGGGTGGTACTTGTGAGTAATGTAATTGCATTGGGAGGGATAACGGGTGCAAAACCTCAATGGAAACGCAAGTATGCTTGTTTTTTTTTGTTTTTGATAATGGAGTTAGATTCGGAGTTGGTTTATCGACTGATATGGTGCTTTATACCTTCGCCATCACTAAAATAGGTCGTTGGTTACCTTTGCTGACTCGCTTACAAGTTCACAAGCAATACTTATTGTCCTGGTCTAAGAGAGTGGGAAATATGAATATAGTGTCACCACCGCCAATTTTATGGTGAGCAATGTTTATATTTGAATTGAATTATATGGTTTCCTTTTCTGTCTTTTATATGTTGTGATGCACTCTTCATTGGGTCAGAATTTCAAAAAACGGGATATGAAATCCGAAATATTGTTGAACGTTGCTTGCAGTCGTCAACCTGCCATTGGTGATTTGTTGAAGTCACCTTTATATGTGATACTGTATTTGTTTTTATCTCAAATAATGTAGTTTATGGTACAATAGCTGATTTTGGAAAACTGTAAAATTAGTCATTTTCCCTCGTATAAATTGGACCTGTTTCCTTTGAATTTCGTGCATTGACTTCAAATCCTTCTTCTTCTGGAACTAGGTTGAAACTTTAAAGTGAGCATTATCACTCGCTGCCTTGGTAAGGATTTGGAGGAAAGATGGTGTTACTGAAGATAATAGGTTAGTGAACTTTGCCTTATGCTTTCTGCGTGTTTCCATCCTATTAGCAGATAACGGAATGAATGATTTGTTCTCGCCTTAGTCAGTAATTGTTGATTGTTTATGAACTCTAATGCTTATCATTTCGGCTGATCTTTTAATGTGAAATGTCCATATAAGTTTCGATTTATTTGCTTTGCTTCCCTTAGGTTAAGCACCACGATTGATGAAGTCATTGTTTACCCCATTCCAGCAATTCTTTATCTTGTCAAGAATCTACTTCAGGTTTGTTTATGGCTTTGGGGATTAATGTACATGTATATTTACAAACAAGTAGTCAACTTGGACTGTTGTCGTTTACTTCTCATTTTACCCTTTTCCTTGAGCAGTATTATATCTTCGCATATGTGGATGCTCCAGGCTATCAGATATTGAAAAACTTAAATATCATCAGCACGGGTGTTCTATACCGTATCATTCTTAAGAAACGGTGAGCCGTGGTTTGTGTTGAGTCATGCTATTAAGTTCTTTCTACTAATCAAGTCAAGAAAAAAATATGGAGTAATAATTTTTTTTGCTGCGCACGTAATTTAGTTCACATCAATGTGATCTGGAACTGATAACATGACAAATCATAGTGCCTAATATGGTAATTCACTCCCGAACATATAATATCTTGCACATAGGCTTTTATCTTACAATACGAACATGGCATCAAGAGTGTATTTGATTCACAAAATGAGTTATTCTATTACTTTATTTCCAGGTTGAGTGAAGTCTAGTGGGCAGCTTTTATTCTACTTTGTGCAGGGTGCACCACAGCGCAGCTTAAGTCAAAGTAAGAGTGGTTATATACTTATATGTCCCATTATATTTCTTAATTGGGTTTCTGTGTGATTTTATCTATATATACTGAGGGGCAGTTTAATTACTTTGGTATGGAGGTAAAAGAACCGTTATCCTATCATTTCATCTTTACCACAATAATTAGTTCATTTGTCTTGCATATCAGCAGTACACACTACTTTATTAATTCCGTTTCCGTCTCGGGTGTCGGAAGACATGTGAATCAATCTGTACGTAGATTATGTCTGCTCTTTGTTTTCCTGTATTTAATCCCTGAGCATATTTCACTTAATTCGGGTATCTTTCTTCTACTCTGATATGGGATTTTCTTTCCCCAGCTGAAAAAGATAGGTGCAAAAAATATTGAAGCATGCATTGGTTGTGGAGTTGGTTTTGGCCATGGATTTTCTAATCGTCATTGATCATAATCAAGCACAGTCGATTTAGGTACTTTTGATTCAATAGTACCCGAACTTGACAACAACAAAAATTAAAGGGGGTGAGGCTTGAATCCTTAAAACGGGGGCTGACTTGAATCTTATGTAGTAGAAACTTGATTTTGTTGATGCTTTCGCTTGTACTTATTATCTATTAGCTCAAAAGGTAGAGCATTGTGCTATTGCGCAAGGTGTGGGTTCGAGTCCCACATAGATAAACCAATATAAATATACGATTATAATATATTTATCAATGTTAATATATGTCCACTGTCACTTGTTTGTGTGTTAGATTCACAAAATCGGGTCTAGGATTCACAAAATCGGGTCTAGGATTCACAAAACTATGAAGTAAATTGGTGAGGTCGGCCGCCTCGCCATAAACAAGTCAAATTCCAAAATACAAGCAAACAACAAAAAACTACTCAGCACCCCCTGGCGGGCCAGTCTCAGTCTCACCAGAAGTCGTGACTAAAGCAACACGATCTCGCACTCTGGCCACCTCTCTGGAGAGCTCTCTAGCGTCTCCTCCTCCATCACGATCTCTGGCTCTGTCGTGACACGAGAAGCCTCCGTTGTAGCTAGTTGGGCCCTAAGAGAGACGATCTCAGCCTCTCGACATCGCAGCTCCTCCTCTCAACGCAGCAACTTCTGGTCACGATTGATGATTCCAAGCTCCTGTCCATGGATCGTCGCCCTCGACTCATCTAACTCAGCATGGACCCGAGTCAACTCCTCCGGATCCGCAATGCTCTAAAAAAACATGGATCGTCAAACTCGAAACCATTAAAACAAAACACAAAAAACAACGAAATTACAAAAATAAGTAAAAGAGCAAAATAGGGGTCTAGATTCACAAAATAAGGTATAAGATTCACAACATAAAGTCTAGATTCACAAAATAAGAAAAAGAGCAAAATAGGTGATTTCGACCATTTTATGACCCAATTTCACAATATTGCCTTTTAGTTTCACAAAACAAGCTCTAGGATTCACAAAATAAGGTATAAGATTCACAAAATAAGACAAGGAGAAAAATAGGTGATTTTGATTATTTATAACCAAGTTTAAAAATATTGTCTTCTAGTTTCACAAAACAAGCTTTAGGATTCACAAAATAGGGCATAAGATTCACAAAATAAGAAAAGGAGGAAAATAGGTGATTTCGACCATTTATGACAAGTTTCACAACATTGTCTTCTAACATTCACAATATAAGCGCTAAGATTCACAAAATAAGGTTCAGGATTCACAAAATAAGAAAAAGAGCAAAATAGGTGATTTCGACCATTTTATGACCCAATTTCACAATATTGCCTTTTAGTTTCACAAAACAAGCTCTAGAATTCACAAAATAAGGTATAAGATTCACAAAATAAGACAAGGAAAAAAATAGGTGATTTTCATCATTTATAACCAAGTTTCAAAATATTGTCTTCTAGTTTCACAAAATAGGGCATAAGATTCACAAAATAAGAAAAGGAGGAAAATAGGTGATTTCGACCATTTATGACCAAGTTTCACAACATTGTCTACTAACATTCACAATATAAACTCTAAGATTCACAAAATAAGGTCTAGGATTCACAAAATAAAAAATGATCAAATTTTTCACAATATTTTCTTCTAGCTTTACAAAACAAGCTCTAGGATTCACAAAACAAAGTCTAGGATTCACAAAAAAAAAAAGAGCTGAGAAATGGGCAGGCTGCTCCATGGTGGATGGCTCGAAGAATGGGCAGGCTGCTCTTAGTTCTGTTATTCGAAAGCTGCAGAAACAGAAGGAGAATAGAAATACCAGTCGTAGACGAAAAATACAAGCGATGAGAAATAAACCCGAATGCAGTGCCGCGGTATAAACCACTGCCTTGAAAACTATTTCTCCGGTACGACCGTGGTGGCGATCAGCTAGTGCCGGTAGTTCCCCAAGGTTAACACTACAGTCCCCACGCAGTTCCGCCCACTCGGAACTGTGAGACTTGGAACGAAGAAAATATCAGTACCCAGAATTTTAAGAGAGAGCAGAGAAGACGAGAGAGAGAAGAGAGTTGAGTTTTTTTGTGTGTTTTAGAAGCTGCTTAAGGCTCGAATTTATAGCAAACCAGGAGCAGTTACAGGAGCCAAAACCGACTCCTGAAACTGTGCCTCAAATCCGAGTTAGTGGGAGAAAGACTCTCCCCACTAAATCAAAGTTGATCGACTTATTCAACACAACTAACAACAACAAAAAGCCCACCTAATTCAAAACTCGGCTCCGCCCAAAAAGATAGGCACGGCTGTTCGTTCCGTTCCGTTCCCGAATCCGGATCCGGATCGCCGGCCGGGCTCGGCTCGCACGCTGCGATGCGTGCGAGCTGAATTAAGCACCTCGCAAAGCTTCCACAAAAGCCTCCCATGACCCACTAGTGATATGGTAAGGAAGGTGGGTATATATAAACCCATAAAACTTCCTTTTCCTCACCAATGTGGGACAATTGGAAACACTCCAAAGGCAATAAAAGCCCCTATATTTCCAACAAGTTCAGTGACGCTGCTCTTGTGGGGGATTTTGGATTAATGTCCATTACATTTGGTACTTGTTCCGACAATGATACAATTACATATCATACAAGGCAAAGGCAAAGTGTTTGTCAGATACTTTAAGGTCTAACCCTTGAACAAGTAGGAAACATAAACAATTTCTCAGTCACGCCCCCCATTACGATAGGATAAAGGTCTTCATAAAAATTTCTACTCCATCCAATTTCATTTATGGTTCCTCTTTCCCTTTTCATCCATTTTCCTTATTGTTCCCTCTTTTCTTTTTTGGACAACTTTGTATGGTTCAAAATTAATTTGATGTGGGATTATGTGTATTATGTGGTCCAAATTGATTCCCTTATTTCTTATGCAAAAGAAAAAAGGAACAATAAATGAGATTGAAGGGAGTATTATTTTTCCTTTACATATTAAAAACTATGCGATTGAGTTAGATTTCTGCGGTTGGAAATTGCAGTAGCTTGTAGTAAACTTGTGTTTGGTTGATTGAATCATAAGGTTAATGGATTGATCTCCTATATAAGAGCATCTCACATACGCCCTCTATCTAAATCAATTAGCCCCATTTGCGTTTCTATGCGATGAGAAGTTTGAGTAAAAGTGACAATTGATCGAGACGGAAGGAGTAAGTTATTGCGCACAAATAATGGTACAACCAATGTCTCCTAATTAAATTAAATTAGAGAAGTGTAAGAATAACAAAAGAATAACACCACAATAACAATAACAATACAATAATAACAGAGTAACACCACAATAACACCAGAATAACAGTACAATAACACCACAATACCACGTGTTATTGTAGTGTAACAAAAAAAGAAAAAAAAGAAAAAAGAAAAATAACACTCGAATAACAAGAATTAACCCAAAAAAATCTGGAATAATATATGCTAACACAAAAAAATAAAATAAATTAGAAGGTAATTTAATGAGAAAACAAGAGAAACATAAAAACATAAAAATAACACTAGAATAAAATGTGAGCACAAATTCACCATAAGAAAACAAAACTCATAAATTCTAACCATTAGATTAAAGGAAATAGATGGCTGAGATTAACTTAAAATTGAAACAAAACCTAGCACCAAAACTCAAAAACACGCGTTCGTTTTTCCCTGACCATGAAAATTCTCCGTTCATCCTGTATCAACAACCCAAAGAAAAAATTCCTAAATTTGTCTGACAAAATAATTGATCAAACATGACAACTTCATCTATCCATGGCTGTCATATAGCAAACCTGGAAAACTCTTTCTTCCTCATCTCCATTGGGCCGATGAACTGTTCAAGTACAAACCTCTTGTCGCTTGTTCAATTCCAGGTTTTATTTGCAAACCCTAATCTTGGTGCTTGATTTTAACTAATTGATTATTTTGTTTGATTTTGTTAATTGAATAGATCGATTAATGTGATGGGTAGAAGATTAAGGATTCCGCAAGATACTACTAATACTAAAATTTAAGTTAATGTTGAAAGTTAGCAATAATTTCTCTCTCAAAGATCTTCGTGGCTGTAATTCGGATTCTACGCCTCTTCCTTCTCACTCTTAATTTTGCAATTTCTCTCTCAATTTCAATTTTACTGAAATATAATGATATATCAGTTGTTTTCAATTTGTTGTGATTGACATTAGCTATACGGTTTAGTCGTAGTGATATTGTTGTTGAATTGTAATTGAGCTGGTTAGTGGTTACTGTTTAGTCCTATGTTATTGTTACTCTTGTGAAACTTCTGTGTTATTCTTATATTACTGTTATTCTTATATTACCGAGCCAAAGGCAAACATCTTATATCTAAGGGCCTGCCTGGTATAGCTCTAATGAATGAGGAGGAGATATACCACCAAATTGATACAGGGAGAGATTTTTCCCCTGACACAAGGTTTGTCATTTTTGGGAAATAATCATGGCTTAATATTTCCCCAAGTTTGGTATGGGGTTAAATTTTTCAGCTACATTACATTACAAAGGGACCAAACAATACTTTTAATTATACCATTAATTCAACATTATCAAACTTCTTACTTTATTACATTGCCAAAAAAAAAGTGGCCTAATTTTAGAAACCAAAAAATAAAAACAAAAATTAAATTGTATCTCAGAAATCAGAATACTAATAAATGGAATGTGAAAGTCCATGTATATCTTCATAATCATCGTCACAATCTAAGGCCTACTTAAAATCATGGCCAAAAAGTCATATTTCTCACCTTCGTCCGTCAAGTCAAGAAAAAAAGCAACGTCGCTCTCCGTCATAATTGAGCACAAAGTAAGAATGTTCACCCTTAGAATGCCTTGAACCTTCCCTAACTCTTCACGCAAACCAACCTTGTAGTTTTTCGGTGCTTCTAACATAGCAGTGAGTTGAGCAATCTAAGCATTACTGTTTTCAAGCATGGTTCCCATTAGATTTTCGAAACTTTTCTGAACATTCAAAATCTCCTTGTTTTTACGCAACCTTTTCTTACTTGGTCGCTTCACACTTTCATCTCCACATCTCTTACTAGTTTCGGAACCTTCAGTGAGTTCACCACTTTGAACCTCTTGTTGTGCATTTTCACTTGTCTCATTAATTGCATCTTGGTCATCTCTATCAAGAGGCGTATTACCCTTAGCACCCGTTGCCCTATCTTTAGAGTAGATTTCCTCCATTGCATCAAACACGGAAATGGTTTCCGAAACATCCCTTTGGCATCTTTGTGACTAATAAACAAAATTATATAATACGTCAACCTTACACTGCATGTCTGCATGTATATAACACATTTTAATGCAGCACAAAAAAAATTTAACAGCCAATCTAGCTTGGGAGATCAAAAAATGACTAAGATGAATCCTAAGTCAGCAGGTAGAACACTATCTAAGACTCACAAATACATTCTTTATACATCCTACAAAGTAGGAACAACCAAGTACCCTTAAAATCTAAGAAAAGCAGTCTTAGTAATATCACTGAACTTAGGAACCTCACCCTATTTTACCAAGGGTCAAATTTAACACAGCATACAAGTGAATGAACTCCAATAAAAAAAAAAAGTAATAATGCAGAGGAGCACCTTACACCATCCTTCATACAATTTGCGCTCACCGGTTACCATCTTTAAATCATCATCCCATCCAAATCACGCCTTTGATTTAATATCAAGCAATGCATTAAACCGTTTTCTGAGATAACCAAGCCTTGATTCGATGTTAGTTGCTTTAAGTCCAGAATCTGGCAATTTTTCTGAAATTAACTTCTCCAAATGAACCAAATACCCAGACTTGAACCCACCCTCAGGCCTCAGCCTTCCATCTTCCATCCAAATGCAAGGATGACAACAAATTCACCAACACAGTATCTTCCTCCACAGTCCACCGATCTTTTCAGTACTAGCTTCAGTTTCGGTCATCATAAAGACTATGTATAATGTTTTTAAAGAGCAAACACACACGTTAAAAATTGTACTTCATTGAAAAACAGTTGAAAGTTTACAATATAATAGCTAACTAAGAAAGCAATCAAACATAATCTATAAACTTAAAAGGCCTACAAAATCGCCAACTATCATACATCTCTTTAGCTAAATTGTCTCTCCATTCTGTCCAAGACTCAGACGTATCAATTGCAGCTATACGATCTTCATTATCATCCATAAACTGTCTACCATATTCTGTATCTAACAAAGCTTCCATTGGATCGAAACTCATTTCTCGACGGATCAAATTATGAATAAGACAACAAGCACTTATAATGTCTGTATGAGTCTCTGGGTTATAAAAATTTTAGTTTCTAAGTATTGCCCAACGCATTTTCAGCAGCCCAAAACTCCTTTCAATGACATTTCGTGCTGATGAGTGTTTCATATTATAGAATTCCATGTGGTTAACCGGTTGCCGTCCATCTTTCCATTCATTGAGATGATATCTTGTCCCTCGATAAGGAGCAAGAAAGCCTTCACCATTTGTAAAACCATCATCAACTAGGTAATAACTACCTATCAAGTTGAAAAGTTCACAAGTTTAAATAATTTTATTTACTTCCAGCATCCTTTTAACTATCCTTTTAACTGAAAAACAGTGGGAGACATTCCTCACCATGAGAAACTATAAGAGGATGTCGCCTACTAACAGCATCTTGAAGGACTCTACCATTGCCGGGTAAAACATAGGTAAATTGCATATCCTTAGTACAAGCCGCTAAAACATTTGTAGCTATTTCTCCTTTTCTTGTACGGTATTTAGGTTTGTCAGTGATAGGAACCGTTAACCTTATGTGTGTGCCATCTAAAGCTCCAAGGCAATTCTACATACCATTGCAAATTCAAAAGAAAGTGAATCAAAAAATACAGCAACCTATGGACAAGGAGCCTTAAGATGACTAAACTTTACCTTAAACCATTTCCACCTTGAATCACCGCAATCCTCTTCAATAGGTTGTGGAGTCTTTATCAAATACTTATACAAGCTTAAAATAGCTCTTAAAACTTGACGGAAGTTTCTACTCAGAGTTTCTTTTGACCTTTTCAAACGATGCACAAGCATTCGTTGTTTCTGGTCATGTGCTAATATATTTAAAAATATAGCCACCTTTTCTTCTAAAAACATGTTTTTTTGACTCTTTAAGAAGACCATAAGTTCGAATTAACCCACACAACACATCGAATGTAAACCTGTCCATTCTAAGTTGATCTAAGCAACTTAGATCAGAATGTAGAAACTCTTGTATATTTTTAATTCTTGATTCATGGTTCGTTTAGCTTTGTGAGAGGTTTTCTTGCGAGGTATTTTCATAATTTCTAATATTTCTATCATGCAATAACAAAAGGATATCAAGATCATAGATCTCATTCTAATAAACCGATTAAGACCAACTACGATTTTTTGCTTCCGTGACAATAACCTACGCGCCATAACTACATACAAGGTCATAAAAAAAACATATAAACTAATCAATAGAGATAAGTAAATGAAACTCTATGTTGCTATGAGAATTTATGTTAAGTCAACTAAGAGACAAGTAAACAAGGAAAAACATGTATACTAATCAATAGAGACAAGTAAATGAAACATGTTATATATCAACAGTTTTGGAATTATGTCCAGCTTCTGGCTTCTTGGCCAAAATAAAATTTCTTGTTGGGGAAAATAGAGTTTGGGAGCTATTAGGCAGCTTTTAAAAATTAGAGTACGGAGTCTGGCGAGCCCAGATTGGAAACTGATATATTAGAGTAAGGAGTTCCAAATTAACTATACGATATTATAAGATTACTAAACTTCCAAGCAAAAATAGACCAAGATAATCAAATCAATCAGATTACTAAACTTACATGAGAATGATCTCAAAAACAAACAAAAAAACAAAAAAAAATCGTAATTTTAGGATGGTTAGGACAATGAACTTAAATTGACAGAAAATTAGAACAATGATTGACCTCAAGGGCCCTCGTTCTCGCTGCTCCTCTATACCAAAATTCATATCCACAAAAAAAATAATCCAAATTGACAGAAAATTATTATCAAACCCACAAATAGATCATAATTTCATAAACTAAATAGATCGTAATTTCATAAACTATCATAACCCAAATCATATTTGAATAAATTAGCATAAACCCTAATGAAATAATCATCAATTTTGAAACGATAATTATCATATTTCACCCACAAATTGATAACAATCGTCACAAAAATGGTGTTCAAGCAATTAGAATGGTGCAATAAAAATGGAGGAAAATGAATACCTGATGGTTGGAGATGACGAGATACACAGGAAATGAAAAGATATTGGGGGTGATTTTTATTGCGGCGTAATTGTTACTGATGGTGTGGGGAGGGTAATGGATTACTTCTCTTGGGAGTTTCTTGGGAGGTAATAGTTACTCGGCTGTACTTATTACTCTCATACCAAACCTCCACAAACGGCCCATAATAATTTCGTTGGACTTGTTCAGGCCTATTACCCCCATCCCAGGCCCTAAGAGATAAATGTTCATGTCAAAGATGCGTATATCGACTAGTGGAGCAGTAAAAGGAGATTAATTGTCTCTTTGTTACTCCGTATAACACTACCCATGTTACATCATGTTTTTTTTTTTTTTTTTTTTTAAAAAAAAAATGGGATACAATTTCACTCTTTAGTTGGTTGTAGTAGAAAAGACAAGCAAAAAGATAAGATTCGTAGGCCTTAGAAATTTAATGTAAAAAGGAAGCATACTATAGTCACCATCATTTGAGAATAATAACCCACTAATAATTCAACTGATGCTTGATTAGAAAATCAAATCATACAGTGAAATTAGTATTACAATATTAATTAATACAGCCTTTCGCCTCTCTTTCTCTTGCTTTACTGAGCCAAGGACTGAGACTTTCTAATCCCTGTCTTCCTTTCGACTGTTTAGAGTGTGAATCAAGATGTCTTCGTCGCACAGCAGGAGTCTGACTTCCTTTCTTTTGCTGGTGATAGATGCTTTGAACCAAATGATGGTGATAGATGCTTCCACAGCAAAGGACTTGCTGCTTCATGCATGTTTAGCAACAATCCTTACATGATTGGACTTGAAATTTTTGAGATTTTCTCATCTCAAATTCCAAACTTTCATAAGCTGACGTTTTTATCAACCATTGCTGCAATTATGTCTTTTGGGTATGTCTCAATTGGTATACTACTCTCGCTTGCCCAAATCATTGCAGGTAATAGATTTTTAATTTCCTAATAATGACTTGTCATTGTTACTTTTCAGTTTTTTCCTGATTTTCTGTGAAATTTATCCGAGATATCAACCAACGAGTTGTGCAGGAAAAGGAGGCAAGACTACCTTAACAGGGGTCGAGATAGGCGTGGATATAACCGCGGCCGATAACTTATGGACGACATTCCGAGCCCTTGGAGATATCGTGTTTACCTACAGTTATGGGGAACCCCCCTCACTCGGTATGACTTTTTCTTCATCATTGGGTGTAAGGTTGGGGTTGAGGGGGACTCCTTTCACAGCTAACCACTTCCTTTACTTACTAAGAGCTGCTTACTTTTCTCGTCACATTCTAGTTTACAGACTGTTAACTAGTTTTCAACATTTGAGATCAATTTAAGTAAAATTTCTGTAAGAGCCAATGAATTATGATGCTACTAAGGCTTGCTGAATGTTTTGCATCATGGAGATGTCACCCCTTTGCTCCGTAGTCAAGTCGATCTCCTTGGTGTAAGAATTGCCTTGATGGTCACTTCTTTGCCAAAATTGTCATCCTGTGTAGCACATCAAACACAACGGAATAATATAAAAAGTGAAGTAAGAAATTGAAGGCTCAATATTCAAACAGAACATAATATACAAAGTGAACTTAATATGTTCATTAGTGTGTCTCTTATTGGTGGTTAGATATCAATTGAGATACCTTCAATTCAGACTCGAGTTTTTGAAACCCCAAATTAATCAGCTATACAAAGACGAGGTAAAGATACGAGGCTTAGTATAGAAAAGGCTATTAGCTCAATGGTAGAGCTACGTATATATTTGTGTGCGGAGGTGTGGGTTCGAATCCCACATAGCCTAGAAAATATAGTATCGTCTTTGCATTGTTTCACGCTAGTATAACATCTTCAAAGGTTGAAGTTCCAATCATCATATTCATAATAGTGTGGAGCTATATTCAAACATAAGTCATAATTTATGAAACTAACCAAAAGTCGTAATTATGAAATTAATAAAAAAAAAGCACTAGTAACACAAGAATAACACTACAATAACACAAGAATAATACTACAATAACAGTATAGTAACACAAGAGTAGCACTACAATAGCACAAAAGTAGCGCTAGAGTAATACTACAATAACACTACAATAACACAAGAGTAACACTACAATACCACAAGAGTAACAAAGGGTAACACAACGGTAATACTACAATAACACAAGAGTAACACTAAAGTAACAAAAAGTAACACAAGAGTAAATGTACAATAACACAAGAGTAACACAACAGTAATACTACAATAACACAAGAGTAACACTAGAATAACAAAAGTAACACAACAGTATTGACAAAAAGTAACACGAGTAAATGTACAATAACAGAAGAATACAGTAATACTACAATAACACTATAGTAACACAAGAGTAGCACTACAATAGCACAAGAGTAGCGCTAGAGTAATAAAGGTAACACTACAATAACACAAGAGTAACACTACAATACCACAAGAGTAACAAAGGGTAACACAGCAGTAATACTACAATAACACAAGAGTAACACTAGAGTAACAAAAAAGTAACACAAGAGTAAATGTACAATAACACAAGAGTAACAAAGGGTAACACAACAGTAATACTACAATAACACAAGAGTAACACTAGAATAACAAAAGTAAACATAAAGTAACACAAGAGTAAATGTACAATAACATAAGAATAACAAAGGGTAACACAACAGTAGTACTACAATAACACAAGAGTAACACTAGAGTAACAAGAGTAACACAACAGTAATACTACAATAACACAAGAGTAACACTAGAGTAACAAAAAGTAACACAACAGTAAATGTACAATAACACAAGGGTAACACAACAGTAATATTATAATAACACAAGAGTAACACTAGAGTAACAAAAAAGTAACACAAGAGTAAATGTACATATGTTATTCTATTATTATTCTACTATTACCTTGTGTTATTCTAGAGTTACTTTTATTATTAACACGTGTTATTCTATTGTTAATCTAATGTGTTATTCTGGTATTATTCTTATGTTACTCTGTTGTTACTCCGGTGTTAATATGGGGAAATAGTAAAGCGATTTATAATTTTTATTAAACGACTTGTAGTACGAAAGAAATGAGTATAATGTAACGACTTGTAAGCAAGATAGTCTATGTGGGATTTGAACCCACACCATTCGTGTTATTACACGATGCTCTACCAATTGAGCTAATAGGCTTCAATTTACACATATTGACTCACCGGAAAAACATTACAAGTATTAACCTTGTAGAAGAAATCATCAAAGACAGATTTTGGAGTAGACGAACAGTCGCAACTGATTTCCCGGCAGTATTAAACCATTCAGAAGTGTGCCGAGAGCCAATATATCGTTTCTCCAGCCATACCTATCAAGGTACCAGGGCCATCAGTCCTAAGAAGACTCAAATGATTGTACAGCTTCACAAAGACATTAACATTACCTTGTGGTGTTTCCCCCACCCCTCACCCTGACAACTAAGTAATATCATCAGACCGTCTCACTTAACGACCGATATTCGGCTGCGACTAACTAATCAAGCACATAACAACAAAGAAATAAAAGGAGACACATACGAGAAAAGAGGTGAAGACAACAAAGAAAGCACCAAAACCCTTAATAACAGAAGTAATGTCAAGGTATTAGGAAACGATATGTTGCTCAATTTAACATTCTAACAGCCAAGCCAACCAAACACTGATACATCATACCACAAATCAAAGGAGTGTCCACAATGAAAAAAAGGAGTAATTAATGTTTTGTCTACTTCCACTTCCAAATCTTCGCAAATTTGTTATTACCTCTTGCAGCTCTTTTTAAGCAATAAACATATTTATGTTACAGCCATAATTATCAGTGTTTGATTGTCTGTTAGAATGCTCTATCTACTCTACTGGTAATCCCTATCCACTACAATTGAGCAGAAATAGTTTCAAGGTATTGGGAAATATTAAGCAAAATCAAGAGGAAGAGAAGACAGATAAGGGATAAAACACATGCCAAGGCGGGAAATTATCATCAACTCAATCCCACCGAATCAATACAACAGGCCAATTCCGGCAACCATATAAATCGCAATACTAATTGAATCTCAAATACCAAGCTCTCGGCATCCAATCCAACATGACTACTAGTAAATTCACAGTAGATTATTCTCTATCAATCAGCACATTAAAGTGACTAAATCAATCGAACAACCATCAAATGATATTTATACTAACTTTTGAAGACGGAATAAGGAAATGAGGTTTATACCAATTCCAGCGAGATTCTTTTTGAAGCCGCCACTCTTCTTCGTGAAGCCATCTTGACTCCTCCGTTGTATCGTAATCGCCATGTTTCGCCTTGAATGAGAAGACTAAACGTGAGCTAAGGAAGATCTAAAACAAGTTAAGAGAGAAGAAGAGAAATAAGAGGAGAAGAGACTGGAGGTAGACGGAGGCCATGGAAAGAGAGGAGAGAGAAACTTGGTTGAATTTCACAGAGATCGCATTATTAAGGGAAAAACCGAACCGAAAAGGGAAAACAAACAAATACATAGGCGCGCGAGATCGTATCCAAGCCTTTAATTTTGACTGATCTTATTGCCGAGATTTGTGAACACAAACTCACCATAAGAAACCAAACTCACTAAATATTGACTGATCTTATTGCCTTTAATTTTGACTGATCTTACGGTGAGTTGTGAGTTTGGAAAATCTCAACCACTAAATATAAGAAAATAGATAGCTGAAATGAAGCATATAATAACACCTAACACAATGAGAACGACCATCTGACTATCAACCCAAACACACTTTATAATCATCCCTTTAACCTCCCTCTAAACCCAAAATCACTTAAAAAATACAATTAAAACCAAGAAATTCTGGCAAAAAAACACTGCAACATTGATATCATCTCACTTTCGGCAAGGATTTCAGTTTGTCGCATCTGATAATGTTTAGTGTTATCAAGGATGTGAGGTTGTTGATCCATTCCGGCAGCGCTTCCAAGTTTTCACAGTCATCTATCCTTAACAATTGAAGGGAGGTCAAACTGAAGCTCCTTTGGCAGATTTATCAACTTTGGGAGAGAATAGAAACTCAAGTGAGAGAGCAAGTGAAGGGATTCCCATGACGTCGTCGCGGTCGCTGCTTCTTCATTATTGTTTTCCAATTCCAAGTTTTTACATCTCCCTATGGTCAGTATCTGCAGGCTAGTAATGTGCTTTACCATTCCTGACAAAAGGTTTGGGCAGTCCCATATTCCCAAATGTTTAATATAAGGAGCGTGCTCTATGCACTTTTCTGCTAAATGAATTTTTACTCGACCGCTCAAATCTCCAAGTTACTTGATTTCCATCCGTTCAACAGGGATGTCATTTTATGTAAAGAGGAGACAAAAAAAAAGGGTGACTCACCAGCTTTGCTCAACAAGTACAGCACAATCAGCAAGCTTTCTTCGGGTGCGGAAGCTATTATAGTAGTATTTTTATGGATTCCAACTTGTCGGTTCTTCAACTCATGTAAATAGTTTGGATTATCAAACACCACCTTATACAACTCATAACATAGGCTATCATCTTTATCACATCCCTCCTCGATTAAATCTATATCCCTTTTCCCATTTCTGTTTCTGATACTGAATTCCACACCCTCAATACAAACCAATGTTTTCGCCAATTCCAGATCCTTCCACTCTATTGTTATCTGCAATGGAGTGACTCCTCCATTGTCTCTGTGATTCTTTAGCTTTCGCAGCGTGTTTGGGTTTGCTAACAACTCTTTGTATCGCTGAAACCAAAACTCGTCAACATTATTGTGCTTGCATCGTTCTTCGATCATATACAAAACTGTTTTATGGCTCCGATCCTCAATGTCGAGTAGTGCACCTGCTAGTAGTACTATGTTTTGCTTGATGACCTCTGCTATTGAAGTATTATGAAGTAATGAACACTAATAAAAGAGACTAATAAGTTTGAACTGTTTCAGTTGTTTGATGTCTTTTGTAGTCTTCATATGTTCCAGATTTTTTATTTTCAGTGGAAGTTCAATTCATTAGTAATAATAAAGTTTGATATTATGTCAACAATTGAAACTTTTTCAGCTAATGTTGTTACTGTGAATTTGTCGTTTTCATTGAAATCTGATGATGATTTTTCCCAAGTTCAATAAAAAATTAACTGAAGATTCGACATTGACTTGTGCTAATTCATGCTGTAGGTTGAAACAAAGATTCTAGGAGAGCAACAGAACTTGCGGAAAGGGTTAGAAAGAGAAAATATAATTGTACAGACAATAATGAGGCACCTTTTATTTGCATTAGATGGACTTCACTCAACCGGAATAGTTCATCGAGACATTAAGCCGCAGAATATTAACACTACTATAATAGCACAATAACACGGGGAAAAAAATAGAAAAAAAAAAATCAAAGCTGTAAAAAAAATCAAAGTAACACCGGAATAACACCACAATAACACCAGAATAACAACACAATAACATGCGGTAAAAAAAAAGTAAAAAAATCAAAGTGACACCGGAATAACATCACAATAACAGCAGAATAACAGTAGAATAACATCACAATAACACGTGGTAAAAAAAAATCAAAGTCATAAAAAAAAAATCAAAGTGACACCGGAATAACATCACAATAATAGCAGAATAACAGTAGAATAACAGCACAATAACACGTGGTAAAAAAAAAAAAGAAAAAAAAAATCAAAGTCGTAAAAAAAATCAAAGTGACACCAGAATAACAACACAATAACATGCGGTAAAAAAAGAGTAAAAAAATCAAAGTAGTGAAAAAATAAAAGTGACACCGGAATAACATCACAATAACAGCAGAATAACAGTAGAATAACAACACAATAACACGTGGTAAAAAAAAAAGAAAAAAAATCAAAGTCGTAAAAAAAATCAAAGTAACAGCAGAATAACATCACAATAACAGCGGAATAACAATAACAGCACAATAACACGTGGTAAAAAAAGAGAGAGAAAAAAATCAAAGTCGTAAAAAAAATCTAGGTAAAAAAAAGCACAATAATAGCATAATAACACGAGGTAAAAAAAATAAGAGTAAAAAAAAATTTCAAGTATAAAAAAATACGGTACAAAAAGAAAAAGAAAAAAGGTAACATAATGAGTAAATTAAAAAAAAAACATAAGAGAAAACAAAAATCAAAGTGGTAAAAAAAAAGCATAATAACACAAGGTAAAAAAAAGAGAAAAAAATTAAAGTAAAAAAAAAAGTAACATTAGAAAAAAGAGAAAATAAGTAAATGACAATGGTTTTATATGACAGGTAAGATTTGATCTTGGCCACTCATCTCTAATATAATCTAGCCATATTGATATTCCCCAACTCACAACTCACCAAGTTAACCAAAATCAAAGTGAGTTGTGAGTTTGGAAAATCTCAGCCACTAGATTATATTAGAGATGAATGGTCAAGATCTAATTTTACATGTCATATAAAATCACTGTCATTTACTTATTTTCTCTTTTTTTCTAGTGTTACTCTTTTTTTTTTTAAAAAAAAAAAAAAAATTTATCTCCTTTTGTACCTCGTGTTATTATGCTTTTTTTTACAACTTTAATTTTTTTTTCTCTTATGTTTTTCTCTAATTTTTTCATTATGTTACCTTTTTTTCTTTTTCTTTTTGTACCAAATTTTTTTTTCCTTGAATTTGTTTTACTCTTATTTTTTTACCTCGTGTTATTATGCTGTTATTGTGCTTTTTTTACTTTGATTTTTTTTATGACTTTGATTTTTTTTCTCTTTTTTTTTTTTACCACATGTTATTGTTATTCCACTGTTATTGTGATGTTATTCTGCTGTTACTTTGATTTTTTTTTTACGACTTTGATTTTTTTTTTTACCACGTGTTATTGTGTTACATTTCATCGTTATTCGCCGTTATTGTGATGTTATTCCGGTGTCACTTTGATTTTTTTACTACTTTGATTTTTTTTACTATTTTGATTTTTTTACTCTTTTTTTTTTACTGCATGTTATTGTGCTGTTATTGTGTTGTTATTCCGGTGCCACTTTGATTTTTACGACCTTGATTTTTTTTTCTTTTTTTACCACGTGTTATTGTGCTGTTATTCTACTGTTATTCCGCTGTTATTGTGATGTTATTCTCACATTCTTGATTTTTTTACGACTTTGATTTTTTTTGTTTTTTTTACCACGTGTTATTGTCTTTGTTATTCTCGTTATTCATTTGTTATTGTGATGTTATTTCGGTGTCACTTTGATTTTTTTACTACTTTGATTTTTTACTCTTATTTTTACCGCATGTTATTGTCTTTGTTATTCGGTATTATTGTGATGTTATTAGGTGCCACTTTGATTTTTTTTTTTACGACTTTGATTTTTTTTTTTTTTTTTTTACCACGTGTTATTGTCTTTGTTATTCTTATTCGGTGTTATTGTGATGTTATTAGGTGTCACTTTGATTATTTTTACTACTTTTGTTTTTTACTTTTTCCTACCACATGTTATTGTACTGTTATTTTGGTGTTATTGTTATTCTGGTGTTATTGTGATGTTATTCCGGTGTCATTTTGATTTTTTTACTACTTTGATTTTTTTACCCTTTCTTTTACCACATGTTATTGTGCTGTTATTCTGGTGTTATTGTTATTCTGGTGTTATTGTGATGTTAATTCAGTGTCACTTTGATTTTTTTACTACTTTGATTTTTTTTCTCTTTTTACTACGTGTTATTGTGATGTTAGTCTGGTGGTATTGTTATTCTGGTGTTATTGTGACGTTATTCCGATGTCACTTTGATTTTTTTTTACTTTTTTTTCCCGTGTTATTATGCTGTTATTGTAGTGTTATTTTGGTGTTATTGTAGTATTATTGTGGTGTTACTTTGATGTTTTTGTAGTGCTATTTTGGTGTTATTCTCATGTTTCTCTAATTTTCGCAAAAGGCAAATATAAGAGAAATGAGAGTCAAAGTGAAAGAAAAAGTATACCTTATTCCTTAAGTGACACGATGTGTTTTCATCTTGTATATCTCTTGGATATAAAATGTAGAGTCAAAGTGAAAGAAAAAGTTGAATAATCATTATGATTACTAGAAAAGCTCTCCCTGAATGATTATTTCATTTGGTGTTGACCAATCATCGCTTTACCTTTTATAGCTTAAAAACCTTGATTATAATTGGTGCTTAAGAAAACCCAAGAAAAGCCAAGTTCCCAAACTAGCACCAAAAACATTATCCAGCTGCATTCGACTCTCAAAGGCTTATATGTATGATGATGTTGAGGGAATTCTGTTGTACGCGGTCTTCCTCTATCCTCATTTTATAAAACAGTTCATGTGTAGCAAAATGGAGTCATGACAAGTCTGATGCTTAAGTAAACTCATTGTTAATACAACTTCTCCGTCCTTAGAGGTTCCTACGATCAGCCATTAACAGACTCGTACATTATTGACAGGTTGATGAGCTAATGGGAGACATGGAGAGCGCGACTTCCTCATACTCAAAAGCTGTACCCCTGTTAATCTTCCTTCTTGTTGAAGCACCATCGTTAATACTAAATCCTCCTTTCTCTCTTACTAACTCGGATCGCTTTAGGCTTCGAAACTACATTAACATATTAAATGATAGGCAAGGTATTTCAAGGTCTCAGAGGCTGGCTGTCTTTAAGCCTGAGTAGTCATGCCCAATTGAGCTTGTGAGAATATTATTACTCGAGCCTAATTCTGCTGCCAAACCCGTCACCTGCATTACCCAGGTGAGACCACCATGGGGCTACTCCCTGCTCCTCCTGTAGATACCCGTATCCGTCGATATTGGAATTTATAGAGAACCCGACAAACACCCGATGATGATAGGACACATGTATTTATTAGTTGTCATTGTCATTATTTGGGTTCGTTTTACGATGTAGAATGAGCGTTGTCGACGGAGTATTTTATTAATTTAAATGATATTTAAATTAAAGCTTTTTTTTAAGGTGAATTCATTTTACTTTATTTTGAATTTATTTTCTCAAGTTTATTTTATTGAAAATAAAATAAATAATTGATTTGAAAAATCATTTTTATGAGTGTATTTGATTTGAAAAATCATTTATTTTAATGTGTTAATTGATTTGAAAATTTAAAACTCGTTTCAACCACGCGTTTTGGAGCTCGATTATAGCTCGGTTTTTGAGCCCGTTTTCTTTACGAGTTGGCACGAATCTCGAGTACACTAACCAACCTAGGCCTCTACCCATCCAACCCCAGTTCGAACCCCCATATCCACACCCAAATCTCGTTCCAAACATCCCCCCCAACACAGCCCAATTCCTTCCTTTACCCGTGTTTGTGTAGCCCATCGAAAGCCCTTCTAAACCGACTCAAACTTGGTCCTAACCCGCAACCCATCACCACCAACCCGTGCTCCACATTACCCACAACAACCCAGCACCTAGCCCACCACGAAATCAGCCTTTAAGCCCTCCAAACCGAAGCCCCAAGACATCCCTTTCCAATCCCGTATTCCCTGCTTTGGCAGCCCAAAACCCGTATCAAATCACCACTAAAACCCGTGCCCATGAACTAAGACTCTTACCCGACATCCATACCATATTACCCTAGCTTAACCACCAAGCAAACCCCCCATACAAACCCTAAAAACCCCACGAAATAGCTGATGGACAGCAGCTATGCGAAACAGCCCGATCGCTTGTTGCCCTACTTCTACCCTTGAAACTCCTTATAAATACCCCCCCTTTACCATACATTTATTCCTCTAAGTTCTCCATACATACTACCGTCACTTACAAGCTTTAAACCCCAAAAACAAACCCTAATTGCCTCTCAAAAACCCTCGACAAAACCGACTTACAAACTGAGAATCAGTTTGTGTGTCCTCTTTGAAACCCTTCGTTCAACCATCAAACCTCCATTAAAATTCGAGTTTCTTGTTCCAAATTAACCACACAACATCCATCTACATATTAGACAAAGATTTACGAGCCAAATTGCCCTTGAGAGTACACGAATTCCCTCGAAAAAAGAGTGTTATACACTCTTGTTTTTGACTTTTCTTGTCTGTCCAGTTCTGTTTGTGCTCGTTTTTCGTGCCCAATAACTCAAAACGAGCAGGGATTGTTTTAAGATCTCTGTTCTCCTCTCTTTCTAGTTTTCAAAACATCTTTTAAATCGAATTTTCACCATGAAACGAGAGATAAATCGCAGTTTGAAAGTTGCTGTCCAGATTTGCAAAAAAACGTGTTGTTTGCTTTGTTCCTTCGTCGACGACGGCCTCTTGAGATAAAATCTACGATCGATTACGACCCAAGACGGTGTCAACGATACATGTAGGTTGAGGGTGCATCAAATCCTCCTCTTTCTCCCTTTTATTTCGTTTTTTTTATGTTTGTTTTTTTATTGTTTCGTTTTATTTTGTTTATCGTTCGTTATCGTTAACTATGAAACTAGTTTAGTCCGAGTATGAGTTAAAGTATTAGGGTAGGCTAGAACGTGTAGGCCCTGTGCTTGGCCGTGCCTTTTGTCATTCTTGCTTCATCTTTATATCGTTTATTCATCGTTGCTTTGTATTTGGCAATTACCTTTTGTTTATCGAGTCGTGTTTTGTAATTTGCTTGTAATTAGTTTTTCGTCATCGAGTCAAATGATTTCTAAAAACCTTAGTCTTATTTGGTTAGATAGTTGTGCTCCGATTCATGTAAGAGCGTAGTAAATCGCATGTTGTTTAAAGCAACATGGCCCGATTTATGCGAAAGCACGCATTACGAGGAGTGACCCAAGGCCGTGAGTCATGTAAACCGTGGGCCACCCCCCTTGTGCACGTTTTCCTAGGCCGAATTGGCCGTGTAGTGTGTCGTGTATGGTTTTGTATATAGCAATTGTATTTAGATCGAGTTGTATCTCTAATTTCTCGTCGTGTCGGCATGAAATGCCTGGGTTGTAATAGGGTAGATCCCAACGGCTCCCCCATTCCCCCTAAGCCTTGTTTGCTTTGTTTTGTATGTTGTTAGATCAATCAACCCACATGCTAAATTACAACTTTGACAAAGTTAGTTTAGTTGCATCTAAAACGACATAGAAATTATTGTCACATGTTAGGGTTTTAAAACGATGTTTGCATATCATATATCGTAGTAGCTACGACCTTGTTTGAAATCCGATACTTGACTTAGTAGAGGCCGTTATTGACGGGCGGGGTTAGGTGTCCTTATGGGCTTCCTAACACGTACCCTCACCCCTTACTCAAGATCTATGGTTTGTGGATCCGTCTAAATACCATTGGATTACGAGAGTCATTCAAATCGAGTGATATAGGGTACAAGTCTTTATCTTTAATCACTCGTAGTCGATTGGCTTTATGCTTTTCGATGAAAGGTGTAAAGTTGACTTGAACGGTTCCAAGTTCCCAAAAAACTTGGTGGCGACTCTAATTTGTCTTAATTCGATTTGAAGGAACCTCGAGTCGATTATGCCTAGTGTGGATCCCGAGGACGCAGTTCCCGAGGGCCTTGTCCACAGTTTGGCGACTTCATTGGGGAAAAGAGGACTAGTTACACTTTGTTTCTAGGGTCTTTTCCTCCGAGGTGAAACTTGAAAAGAAAGTATTGGAAAGTAAAACATTACTCATAGTGCTACGATTCATGCATAAACCCCTAAGGACTTTCCCGGGCCGTCCCAGCGTTTCTTTGTGATGCGTGGGGGGTGACGTCCCACTATGCCAGGAACTTGCACATTGCTTGCTTCCGCTCCTCCTCGTCGTGGTTCTTGATGGTGGGGATGCTCTTCTAGGTACTCTACCTAAAGGCCCTTGCTCTATAAGACCCAAAAAGGATGGAGGGCATAAACCTTCTTGTAGAAGACTTGCCGAGACTTTGAGATGTCTAGGAACATACATCCTTATAACATGAGAATGACAATGTGCGAAATGAATTTCCCGAGTCTTTTCAAATTTTCCATATTAATTTCAAAACCGAACTTTTGAACAACTTACTTTCAAAATAGCATGGTTTTAAAAACGCGGAATGCTGCCCAAGTAGGACTAGATTTTTCGGCCCAAAATGAGCTTTTATAGCCGGCATGCTGCCCATTTTAAATCTCATTTTCAGATCGATTATCCGTTTTTTCAAATTCAATCCAAAATGCCTCTCGAACCTTAATCAAGCATGAAATGCGTCGAGTTGTGTTCGGGTCCTAGCCGTGTTTGGCTAAGCGTGTTTCGTCGTAGGTATCTAGAACACGACCTTGGTGGGTCGCCCAAGCTCACCTCTTGGGCTTCGAGTCATGTGGGTCGACCAATTGGTCCAGGATAGTCCACAGAAACGTTCAAGCTAGGCCATTTAGGGCGTTTCACTTAAACCTATGGGCTGTGTTGGTCCAACCACGGGTTTAGTCACACCGAGTCCAGTTTAGATTCGAGTTATGATGGTTTGGGTCGTGTCGTTTTGTCGAGTCCAAAATGAATCGAGGTCTAAATCCAACCGTGAGTCGAACCTTTTGGTTAGTCAGTCATAAGTCGAGTCTTTGTTTGAGTCAAGTTTGTAACACCCAACGGTAATTGAAGAGGTCCAGTCATAGGCTTAAATGACTAGTGCTTAAAGGGATTGGAAGTACTACTCATATCAACAAAGTGCACTTTCTTTTATGGTCATCCATGCGAAAGAACTCCAAAGTTAAGCGTGCTTGACTAGGAGTAGTCTTAGGATGGGTGACCTCCTGGGAAGGTTTCCGGGATGCGCATGAGTGAGGACAAATTGCGCTGTAAAGGACCCGTGTTGATCTGTGGGCCATGTACACAGCCTGGTGAGCTATCATAAGTAATCACTCCCGACCCGGTTTGGGCCGGGGTGTTACAAGTGGTATCAGAGCAACCCTGCGACCGTGTGGTGATCCGAGGCAGTTGTTATACGCTCATGGAGGCAGTGGTTATACGCTCCATTGTGATCACACACCTAGCGGGGGGGGATTCTGGGTTAGCGGTTATGCTCCCAGGCGCAACGAGGACGTTGCGTTCTTCAAGTGGGGGTGACTGTAACACCCCACGGTAATTGAAGAGGTCCAGTCATAGGCTTAAATGACTAGTGCTTAAAGGGATTGAAAGTACTACTCATATCAACAAAGTGCACTATCTTTTATGGTCATCCATGTGAAAGAACTCCAAAGTTAAGCGTGCTTGACTAGGAGTAGTCTTAGGATGGGTGACCTCCTGGGAAGGTTTCCGGGATGCGCATGAGTGAGGACAAATTGCGCTGTAAAGGACCCGTGTTGATCTGTGGGCCATATACACAGCCTGGTGAGCTATCATAAGTAACCGCTCCCGACCCGGTTTGGGCCGGGGTATTACAAAGTTGGTGTCGTGTCCTTAAGTGTGCAGGGGCTCTTACATTTAAATATTGACTCGGTTCGGGGTTTTCTTGTAGAAAGGCCGCCAAAAACCCGACGTCAAGCAATGGAAGATGTTTGTTAACAAAACTCACCGAGGCCGTGAACCTCATGATGACCGAGAATGGATGCAATCGAATCTAAGCTGGGTGAAGATTCCTCTTCATCTACCCCACCTCGACTAAACGGAGAAACGGTTCAAATTCAGAAGACCGTCTCGAAGCTCTCCGGGGGAAGAACATCCACTACGAAAATGCTAGGGCCTATGCCCCGATTCAGATAAGTTGCCCACAAACATGGTACTCACTTTGATATCCCAAAGTTTAAGGGCACATAAGATCCGATCCACCATGTTAAGGCCTATAAGGGGTACTTAGCACTGAAGGGAGTGCTCACGACATGCTCTCTGAAATTTTCGCTCAATCCCTGGATGAACACCCGCAGGCGTGGTTCTACAATCTGGACCTAAAGAACTTCCCTACTTTCGAAGATATCACGGTGGAGTTTTGTAAGCACTATGCTGACAATGTCGAGATTCGGACCAATATAAGAACGCTAGAGGTTATGACGCAGAAAGAAAAAGAAGGCTTTACTGAATTCCTTGCAAGATGGCGCGCTGAAAGCGTGAAATTAGCCAAGAAACCTGATGAAGTTGAAATGGTAGATAAGTTCGTAAAGAATCTACGACCTATTTACCGCAATGCTCTGAAATACCAGAATTTTGGCTCTTTCAAAGAATTGATAAGAATCGGGATAAAGGTAGAAGATGATGTCATAAGGGCAGAGGCTGAAAGGCCGAAAGGGTACCAAGGGGCCTCATCGTCTAAGGGCAAGGCCCCAGCAACCGCCCATATTGATGAAGCCATCAATCTCTTAGAAGGGCAATCGAAGAAACCGCAGCGCCAAGCTCCGAGGGCATTCACCGATATCGGATGCACTTTTACATATGCTCTCCAAAGGCTCGTAGCCCAAGGAAAGCTGAAGCCTATTGGTCCAACTCCGGACCCTCCCGCTGATCAACAAGGTAAATGGTATAAACCAAATGCCTACTGTGCCTTTCATCAAGGGAAAGGCCATGATACTGAAAGGTGCTATCGACTGAAGCACGAAATCCAAGACATGATTGAGAATGGAACACTCCCGATCCCAACTGTTAAACCCAATAACATCACCAATCCATTTGGCGATCACGCTAACTTTGTTTCTGTCGAAGACAATGTCGATTATTCCCATCTTATCCGCCCATGTCACTTGAAAGGGGTGTTTATCGGGAAAATATTTGTGGATTGATTTGAATTCTTGCCAAACCCGAAGAATGAAATTCAAGTCAGGAGTCTTGCTCTAGAATGTACTCCTCTCATTAACGAAGTTAATAAAAGACAATTCGATTCACCAACCTTTATCACTGGCGTAGATCCTCAGAGGACTACCTCGGGATGGAGGCAGACCATCAAAGGGATCAAGGACCAGAGCCGAGCATCTAAGCTGACAGTTGAACACGAGAAAGCTCAAGACCAGATTTGAAAATTATGAGTCGGGATCTGTTTTCTTATCTTAGTCGAGTCGAGTCCAGGACTTTCTTTTCTTGAAGTTGAGTCGTTTGTTCCATGATGACCTAGGGCGTGTCCTAGGAATCGTTCCTTCGAGTCTGTTAAGCATGTGTCATTCCAATAAAAGTTGCAGTTCGTTTCCAAATATGTCTTGTTTCCAATCCTCAATCATTCCGAAACATGATAAAACGCACAACACACTCAAAGGAATCCCTGGGGTAGAAATATGTCCTGTTTCAAAATGTAAGGTACACTAGGATCCCGTGTTTGATTCCTTTACCTATTCCATGTCTGGTGGTAGAAAACCTCCATCTGAACCAATGTTTGTGACAAGCTTTTAGATGATTCTATGACAAACCCGGACTAGCTCCTTGTTTCCTCTATCGATGATGGAAGGCACGCCTTTTCCCCAACAAAATCATCCCATCTCGAAGAGAGAAGATATCAACCCGTTCTAACAAGGAATTGTTAGTTCCTACCCAAATTAGTTGGCGAAGCCCAGTTTTCAAGGTGTATCCATTTATGACTAAGAGAATGAATAGAAGATCATTTTCAAAGAGAGAGAAAAAAAAAGGTGAAAAAGAATGAAAAAATGAGAAAAAGAGAAAAATTGGAAAAATGAAAAAAAAGAAAAAAAAGAAAAATGAAAAAAGATGAAAGAAAAAGAAAAAGGAAAAAAAGATGTTGAAGTTATTGCGGAATGCTTTTTGGTTGAATGTCGAAGTTACGGAAGCCAGAAGTCAAGTCAAGTACCCATAGTTGAAGTTCAATGGGCGAAGCCCAAAAGCTTAAGTAGTAACCTCTTTACCCTCTAAGTCCTTCCTGAGACAGTTACAAAGGGATAGTCGGGAATTTTGAGAATTATTCCGCTTGTGCTGTTACACCCAACCTTTAGGGTCCAGACATGGAAATTTGAACCCACATCATTTTTCAACCCATTTGCACTCGTGGTTCATCAAACCCGAGACACCCATTCCAACCACATCGCGAGCCCATAGCCCTTGGCCTTAGCACCACAAAACAAACCTTCAGAATGATGGTTAACCATTCCAACTTGTTATTACCAAGCTCCACATCCCAAAAGATCCAAGCCTTTTACACCTAACCCCAGACACGGGATTTAACGGTACCTTACAGGCTAGAATGGGATACGACATGATACCTTAGGTGAAACCTTCGAGTGAGTACACACAATAAATATGCCAAGTTTATGCACCTTGATCGAACTACGTCGGATTTGATTTCGCTCCACGCGAATACGTAGGCAGTCCTTCTGAACAAGGGATTCAATCCACTCATCAACCAAGTTGTTATCTTGTCGGTTTCTTACGGGTCCTAACCAAGTCCAAATGAAGCCACTTTTGTTTGAGTCGGTCTTAGCACTCGATGTAGGCTAGGATAAGGATATAGATTCAGATGAGTAGTGTCAAGTCTCGGAATGAGCTTTATCTAACGGTGTAGGCAAAGATGCTCAGTCAGATAGGTGTGGGTTTTTGTTGGGAACAGAAAATATAAAAAACCCGCTGAAAAGAAAGAAGGCGTGGAAGAAAAATAATAAAAAGCCCGCTGAAAAGAAAGAAGGCGGTGGCAAGAAATGATGAAAACTCGCTGAAAAGAAAGGAGGCGAGGAGAAGAGTGACAGAATGTTCCCAACAAGAGTGATGTGTGATGTCTAAGTGCTTTCATAAGATCAGTCCGTGTTTAGTGTCGGGCGAAGCCAACGTTGTTGCTCTGTGAGTTTAATCCACCTTGTCAATGCCAAGTGATTTTGATTCCCATGTGCCCTTGGGAGCACGCCCATGCCATACGATATCTCTGTCTCAAGTTCGACGACCTAGTGATTCCCATTTGCAATCTTTTGGTGCCAGAACGGCCAAATTACATTTCTACCCCCCAACAAGTCAATAATTGAATTAAAACCCGTGCACACTTATGATTTTATTTTCCTTTTTTGTTTTACGGTAGCGGGCTACGCCCACGTTATTTATGGGTCATACAGAGTGTCTGAGTCGTATTTCATGCTCACCAATCAAGGTTCGGTTTCAAAAATTTCAAAATTTCAAAATCACAAAAACTTTTTGCGAATCTTTGTGGGTCGATGACCCAATCTTTCGAAATTCAAATATTCAAATTCAATTTTTTGGGTCGATGGCCCAATATTCTAAGTGATGACAAATTCAAAATTCGGGTCGATGACCCAATTATTCAAACGAACCAAATTTATTTTTGGGGTCGATGACCCAATCTTTCAAATGATCCAATTTCAAGGTCGATGATCCAAATATGCTTATGTGATGATTTTTGCTAGTACGTTTTTGTGTTTCAAATATAGCAGGATATGCTTCAATTGGGGGCTCTAAAGTCTTCGACTTTAGAGCCATTGCAAATTGGGGGCTCTGAAGCCGTTGGCTTCAGAGACCATTATCAGGATGTAAAGGATGACATCCACCAAGAATTCAATTCAATACAAGAGTATGAAATGGAAGAATTCCGTAGCTGAAAGCAAATGATGAGAGTGGCGGCAACCTCCTCGAAAAGTCCCGTCCCATTCGGACAAGCGCCAGCAGATGATAAATTTTGGGCAAATGTCAACAGATGATGAATTTTGGACAAATGCCAGCAGATGATAAACTTTGGGCATGTGTCAGCAGTTGCCGAACTACGACGCGGGTTTGATTCCGTCAGAAACGAATACGTAGGCGCCTAAGGATAAGGCTCAATCCACCATATATGCAATTTTATGGGTCGACAACCAACGATGATAATTCGACGCAACAGAAGCAAGAGTTAATCCCCGACAAAGTTTCAGGTATGATCTCTTCTTATGGCTGGCGAGCTTATATACGCAAGTCTAATGGACTATAAACGACCCGCAGAATCCTCAGGTCAAGAGGGACCTGGGGTATACTTTGACTTTCGCCTTGTCCAAGCCTCAGTCAAAGTGGGGGCTCTGTAGATACCCGTATCCGTCGATATTGGAATTTATAGAGAATCCGACAAACACCCGATGATGATAGGACACATGTATTTATTAGTTGTCATTGTCATTATTTGGGTTCATTTTACGATGTAGAATGAGCGTTGTCGACGGAGTATTTTATTAATTTAAATGATATTTAAATTAAAGCTTTTTTTTAAGGTGAATTCATTTTACTTTATTTTGAATTTATTTTCTCAAGTTTATTTTATTGAAAATAAAATAAATAATTGGTTTGAAAAATCATTTTTATGAGTGTATTTGATTTGAAAAATCATTTATTTTAATGTGTTAATTGATTTGAAAAATCGAATTTGAAAATTTAAAACTCGTTTCAACCACGCGTTTTGGAGCTCGATTATAGCTCGGTTTTTGAGCCCGTTTTCTTTACGAGTTGGCACGAATCTCGAGTACACTAACCAACCTAGGCCTCTACCAATCCAACCCCAGCTCGAACCCCCATATCCACACCCAAATCTCGTTCCAAACATCCCCCCCAACACAGCCCAATTCCTTCCTTTACCCGTGTTTGTGTAGCCCATCGAAAGCCCTTCTAAACCGACTCAAACTTGGTCCTAACCCGCAACCCATCACCACCAACCCGTGCTCCACATTACCCACAACAACCCAGCACCTAGCCCACCACGAAATCAGCCTTTAAGCCCTCCAAACCGAAGCCCCAAGACATCCCTTTCCAATCCCGTATGCCCTGCTTTGGCAGCCCAAAACCCGTATCAAATCACCACTAAAACCCGTGCCCATGAACTAAGACTCTTACCCGACATCCATACCATATTACCCTAGCTTAACCACCAAGCAAACCCCCCATACAAACCCTAAAAACCCCACGAAATAGCTGATGGACAGCAGCTATGCGAAACAGGCCCGACTGCTTGTTGCCCTACTTCTACCCTTCGAAACTCCTTATAAATACCCCCCCTTTACCATACATTTATTCCTCTAAGTTCTCCATACATACTACCGTCACTTACAAGCTTTAAACCCCAAAAACAAACCCTAATTGCCTCTCAAAAACCCTCGACAAAACCGACTTACAAACTGAGAATCAGTTTGTGTGTCCTCTTTGAAACCCTTCGTTCAACCATCAAACCTCCATTAAAATTCGAGTTTCTTGTTCCAAATTAACCACACAACATCCATCTACATATTAGACAAAGATTTACGAGCCAAATTGCCCTTGAGAGTACACGAATTCCCTCGAAAAACAGAGTGTTATACACTCTGTTTTCGTGCTTTTTTTCTGTCTGTCGATTCTGTTTGTGCTCGTTTTTTCGTGCCCAATAACTCAAAACGAGCAGGGATTGTTTTAAGATCTCTGTTCTCCTCTCTTTATAGTTTTCAAAACATCTTTTAAATCGAATTTTCACCATGAAACGAGAGATAAATCGCAGTTTGAAAGTTGCTGTCCAGATTTGCAAAAAAACGTGTTGTTTGCTTTGTTCCTTCGTCGACGACGGCCTCTCGAGATAAAATCTACGATCGATTACGACCTAAGACGGTGTCAACGATACATGTAGGTTGAGGGTGCATCAAATCCTCCTCTTTCTCCCTTTTATTTCGTTTTTTTTATGTTTGTTTTTTTATTGTTTCGTTTTATTTTGTTTATCGTTCGTTATCGTTAACTATGAAACTAGTTTAGTCCGAGTATGAGTTAAAGTACCACCACGAACACCGGCGTTGACTTGAGATGAGAAAGAAATCCGCTACATCAGTCGGTCGTAACCCCCGTCTCATTTACATATCCTCGTGTTCAAGGTAGGGCATTAATAAAACGAATTCTAACCTCGCTCTTCGCTTTTGACTCCTTGCCTGTTTCGTCCAATTCGACATACCCTAGGACCATTCACATGTTAGTTCGACCTCTGATTGTTAACATATGACTCATTTAGATGACATTAGATCAATTTAATAACCTAATTAGACACGTTAGGTGGCTTCGACACAAGCATTAAAATCAACTAACAATTTCAGAACTTAATTGAATGCATCTCTCTCTTTCACATAATTTCTCGCTAGTATAAGAGTGCGTGATTAGCACCTTCTTATTAACACTCGACGAGTTAATTTAATTAGCGAACTTGACCTAATTTGACCCCTTTAGGCCGTGTAGAATACACATTCGCGTGACATCATCTCAATCGATCAACGTCGTTTCTAACTTGTTTTCTAACTCGTTTCCTAACCCGTTTCGCAATCATCTATCTAACCTAATGAATCTGACCTAAGGATTAGGGTAGGCTAGAACGTGTAGGCCGTGTGCTTGGCCGTGCCTTTTGTCATTCTTGCTTCATCTTTATATCGTTTATTCATCGTTGTTTTGTATTTGGCAATTACCTTTTGTTTATCGAGTCGTGTTTTGTAATTTGCTTGTAATTAGTTTTTCGTCATCGAGTCAAATGATTTCTAAAAACCTTAGTCTTATTTGGTTAGATAGTTGTGCCCCGATTCATGTAAGAGCGTAGTAAATCGCATGTTTTTTAAAGCAACATGGCCCGATTTATGCGAAAGCACGCATTACGAGGAGTGACCCAAGGCCGTGAGTCATGTAAACCGTGGGCCACCCCCCTTGTGCACGTTTTCCTAGGCCGAATTGGCCGTGTAGTGTGTCGTGTATGGTTTTGTATATAGCAATTGTATTTAGATCGAGTTGTATCTCTAATTTCTCGTCGTGTCGGCATGAAATGCCTGGGTTGTAATAGGGTAGATCCCAACGGCTCCCCCATTCCCCCTAAGCCTTGTTTGCTTTGTTTTGTATGTTGTTAGATCAATCAACCCACATGCTAAATTACAACTTTGACAAAGTTAGTTTAGTTGCATCTAAAACGACATAGAAATTATTGTCACATGTTAGGGTTTTA
Organism: Silene latifolia; assembly: GCF_048544455.1. Lineage (NCBI taxonomy): Eukaryota > Viridiplantae > Streptophyta > Magnoliopsida > Caryophyllales > Caryophyllaceae > Silene > Silene latifolia. Next base: position 113,067,574 of record NC_133527.1, on the reverse strand, counting down.
AAACGATGTTTGCATATCATATATCGTAGTAGCTACGACCTTGTTTGAAATCCGATACTTGACTTAGTAGAGGCCGTTATTGACGGGCGGGGTTAGGTGTCCTTATGGGCTTCCTAACACGTACCCTCACCCCTTACTCAAGATCTATGGTTTGTGGATCCGTCTAAATACCATTGGATTACGAGAGTCATTCAAATCGAGTGATATAGGGTACAAGTCTTTATCTTTAATCACTCGTAGTCGATTGGCTTTATGCTTTTCGATGAAAGGTGTAAAGTTGACTTGAACGGTTCCAAGTTCCCAAAAAACTTGGTGGCGACTCTAATTTGTCTTAATTCGATTCGAAGGAACCTCGAGTCGATTATGCCTAGTGTGGATCCCGAGGACGCAGTTCCCGAGGGCCTTGTCCACACCTCCGAATTAACATCACCCACTCCTTCTCATCCCAGCTCATAACGACAACCACCATCGAGTAACCCATTACTCGTCTCCCCTGCTCATTTTCGCTAGAGCACGTAGCTCGAATCCGAAACCGAGTGCGAAACAGACCCGCATCCACCAGCAGCAGCGGCACCAACATCCCTCACTCACCTCCACAGCCACCACTTTCGTCCTCCTCATCCACTCGTTCTTCGCCATCAACAAATGCATATTCTTTGCTTCTTTCACCCTTTCTTAATGCCGCTTCTAATTTCTTTACCAGGATCATTTCTTATTCTTACCATCTGTAACTTTCAAGTTAAATGGAATAATAATCAGCTCTGAAAATTACTTGTTCTTGATTTACATTAGTTTTCAAACCTCAAGGTGTATCTTTGTAAATATCAATATTTTTCCAACCAAATTTGAGTTGCAAAGTGAAGAGAGATTCAGTAACACTGAATCCATTTCTTGCAAATACACAGTGGCCTGTTCTTAATCATATACAGTATGTGCATAAATCTGGCATATATTTTTGAGTACTATACTACGACAGGAGAACTATTACACCGTGCCGGAGTGATTATTCACGGATTCACCTCTCCATGATCATCATCATCCAAATGAAATGAATCCCAACAAAGTGTAACACTCAAATCACCATCATCATTCACATTAGCAACACCAAAACTTTCCTCATCATCAGAACCCACATTCATCCCCAATAAAACATTATCAATCCCCTCAACCTCAACCTCGTCATCCATATCTCGACCCAGAACCGCCCTGGCCAGCCGTCTTGCACCACCGCATGCAGCAATCAGCATGAGTTCACCACCGAAATTGGTGAAATTGAGATGATAACAATGGTACGGCACCAAAATCAAGCACGAAAATAGTGAAATTGAGACAAAATCGATGTTATGGTAACTCTTTTACGGAAATTTCTAGGTTTTAATCGTAGTTATTTTGGGGTTTTTTTTAGTTTAGAGGGAGGATTTATAGTTCATTTTGGTTTCAATGTAGTGATTTTTGAGTTTTAATCGATGTTCAGGATGCGTGTCGGTGGTGTCGTTGATTGTTTTTTTTTTATTAGATTTAATCTCAGCCATCTATTTCTTTTTATCTAATGGCTGAGATTTGTGAGTACACAAACTCACAACTCACCGTAAGAACCAAACTCACGAGATCCCGCCTATATATATATATATATATATATATATAAGATCAAATGATTCCTCCTCTTACATGTGAGTCCATAAGTCCCATTATGGGCCATTGGATCTTGGAAATAGAGGGCTAAGATGAGAACAAAAAAATTAAGGTTAATGCTCTAATTTTGCCATCTTCCTATAATTTTCTCATTAACTACATTAATCCTCCCCATCTTTCATTCATCAACTCATTATCACATCTCCTTATTCTCTCTCTATATCTCACTTCTCCATATTCTCTCCAAAAAAACCAAGAAAAAAAAACCCAAAAAACCAAACAAATAAAAAACCCAAAAATTCCAAATAAATCATTTACTCATGTTTTCCTCATTCACCATCCACCTACCATCACCCACCGGAAACCACCACAGTCGCCAATCGCCACCGCCGCCGCCGCCCCGACGTCATTTTTTAATTTTTTTTTTTTTTTAAACTTTATGTTTGGGCGTTCTTTTTATTTTTTTTGTTGTTTTTTTTTTCTCCTTATATCGTCTTGCTATATAATATTGTTTCAAATTTATGAGTTTTTTTTTATTTTAATCTTAGATCTACTAAAATAGATCAATTTTCGTTGACCCGTTTTTTTTTTTCAATTTTGTTGTTTTGGTCTTTTTTTTTTCCGGTTATTGACATTCTTACAAATTATAGTTTGATTTTAGTACTAAATCTATTAGTTATGAAATCTCATTTTTTACTTTTTTCTTGTTGATATCACTTTGTTAATATCTGTCTTGTTATATATATTGTGTGATTTAGGATCTATTAAAATTACTTTATCGGTTAAAATTACACTTTTTTCCGTTAAAACCACACTTTTTCGATTAAAATTACACTTTTTACCGTTAAAATTACACTTTTTTCCGTTAAAATTACACTTTTTTTGGTTAAAATCACAGTTTTTTTCCTGTTAAAAGTACACTTTTTTCCGTTAAAATTACACTTTTTTCTGTTAAAATTACACTTTTTTTTCCGGTTAAAATTACACTTTTCCGTTAAAATTACACTTTTCTGTTAAAATTACAATATTTTCCTTTAAAATTACACTTTTTTCTGTTAAAATTACACTTTTTTCCTTTAAAATTACACTTGTCTTCATTAAAGTTACATTTATCTCTATTATTAAAGTTACACTTATCTCTACTAAGATTACCTTCTCAATGACTAAAGTTACGCTTTTGGACTGAAGTTACACAAATTTGGACTAAAATTACACAATTTGGACTAAAGACACACAAATTTGTACTATAGTTATACAATTTGGATTAAAATTACACTTTTATGGACTAAAATTACACTTTTTTGGACTAAAATTACACTTAGTAAATTTGGACTATAGTTATACAATTTGGATTAAAATTACACTTTTATGGACTAAAATTATACTTTTATGGACTAAAATTACACTTTCGTGGACTAAAATTACACTTTTGTAGACGAAAGTTATACATTTGTGGATTAAAGTTACACATTTGTAGACTAAAATTACACCTTTTTGGACTAAAGTTACACTTTTGTGGACTAAAATTACACTCATAAAATGATAAAAGATACACACACTATCAATTTACTAAGTTACCCTTTAGTGGACAATGATTGAAATTGCACAATCTCAATGACTCAAAATAAATGAATTGTGTAACTTTAGTTCAAATTGTGTAATTTTACTCTAAATTTAGTCGTAAATAATGTATTATTAGTTCAAAATTATTCGTAAATAGTGTATTTTCAGTCCAAAATTGTATTTTTAGTCCAAATTTAGTCGTAAATAGTGTATTTTTAGTCCAAATTTTAAATTTTCAGTCCAAAATTGTATAATTTTAGTCCAAATTTAGTTGTAAATATTGTATTCAATTTAGTCGTAAATAACTCCATTAGTTAGTCCAAATAGTCCAAATTAGTTAGTCCATATTGTCCAAATTAGTTAGTTCAAATTGTCCAAATAGTCCAAATTAGTCTGTCTAACTTTAGTCCAAGAGTGTAACTTTAGTCATTAATAGAGATAAGTGTAATTTTAACAGAAAAAAGTGTAATTTTAACCGAAAAAGGTGTAATTTTAAAGTAAAAAAGTGTAATTTTAAAGGAAAAAAAATGTAATTGTAACAAAAAATAGTGTAATTGTAACAAAAAAAAGTGTAATTTTAACAGAAAAAGTGTATTTGTAACAAAAAAAAGTGTAATTGTAACAAAAAAAACAGTGTAATTGTAACAGAAATAAGTGAAATTGTAATAGAAAAAAGTGTAATTTTAACAGGAAAAAGTGTAATTTTAACCAAAAAAAGTGTAATTGTAACAGAAAAAAATGTAATTGTAACTTTAATAGAAAAAAGTGTAATTGTAACAGAAAAAAGTATAACTTTAATGACGATAAGTATAATTTTAACAAAAAAAAAGTGTTACCAATGTGAATATAAAAACCCAAAACATAGAAATAAAAACCAAAATACCATTGAAATCCAAACAACAAAACTCCTCTTCTGTAACCGAGAATACATCACAAAGCCAAGTCTAATATGAAATCAATCAAACATCTATCAAAAGCGAACTCAGTAACTATGTTGTCTACTACACCGTGTATAACTTGACACAATCATCCTTTTCAAAAATAAACTAAAGAAAACAAATCCAACCGACAAAATTCCTCGCATCATTAAGCAAAGTCCAACACAGATTAAAGGCAACCAAACACCACAAATACAATAAACAATAGTACACTATGACGATCCCGATTGCCAAAAAGGGCTAACAATATACTCTCCATCTCAATCATTTGTTCGTCTTGTTTATTTTATGGGTATTTGATTCAAAGGTAAACAAATGATGAACAAAGGAAAAAAAAAAATACTGAAAAAACCGAGATCCAAAATGAAACAATCAACAACAACAAATATCAAATCAGAAAAAGAAAAATAAATAGGAAACAAGATCTGAAAAAAAAGACGAAAAAGAAAAATAAAGACGACAATGGTGTGCGGCGGATCTGGGCGTTTTGGTGGGGTGGCCGGAGGTAGTGCTGCGGCGTGCGGCGGCCGTGGGGTGTGTGGTGACGGTGGGTGGTGACAGGAGGCCGAGGAAGGAGGAAGTATAGGGATAAGCGGAGTGGTAGGCGGCGGTCAGTGGTGGTGTGTGAGGAAGTTTGGTTTGATTTATTTGGTTTTTTTTGGTGGTGGTGGTTTTTGAGTTTTTTTTTTTGCTTTTTTTTGTTTGATGAGAGAATGTGAGATATAGAGAGAGATGATGGGTTTGTGATAATGATTTAATGAGGGATGAATGATGATTAGGGAGGAATTTAATTGAGTTGAGTAGCTAATTAGAAGAGATTGGTTTATAGCCCTCCATTGAGATCTAATCTCACCCATTGATTCCCTTCATCCAAAGGCCCTTAGAAAGACTTAGGGACTCAATAGATGTAAGGGACTTATATGAACTTCACACTATATCTAAAACCCTTATAAATGTCCAAAGTTGTGAAAATTAGTTGCTTATGAACAGTAGAGCCGTGTTTCTTGTGCCTTCCGCGTGATGTACAACAACTTTGTACTCTCACCATTTCTCAACCACACGTTATTCCTCTTTGCCTTTAATCTCTTCATTTTTTTTGCACTCATTCATTCTCCATTTCTCCCCTCTGAATTTTTTCTTACTTTTCCTTTCCAAGCTTTCCCATTTACTCCATTCAATCAGTTATTTATACATACTTTCCATACAAACTCAAGGTGCTTTTAGTTTGTTCCACAAATTAATTTGGTATTGTGTTCGTCTTGTACTTAATTAATGAAGCCTTCGGATCAATCAATTTTTTGGTTTCTCAGGTATGATTAACTTGGTTTCTTTCAATTTAAGGTGGTTTTGTTCAGTTTTAGGGTTCTTTGTTTGAATGTTTGGAAAGTTATAGGCCTGATTTTGGGGTTTTGGGAGGTGGTTTATTCAATTTTAGGGCTGTTTGTTTGAATGCCCCTTATTTTGGGTGACTGATTTAGGCTCTTTACCCCTTTTGCTTCTTTTTTTCTTCCTCCAATTATCAAGTATACCTCTCTTCGGTTTATTTAATTCTTCAATTTTATTTTCATATTATTATCACATTTTTCCACTTTTCTATGTTAATCAGGCAATAAAGTTGAAGTCTTTTGAATAATTTTAAAATTTGTTTATGGGTTTTAATTGTTAATTGTTAAATTGAATTGGGTTCCCTTCGATAATCATTATAGTGTATAATTTCTTACTTCCTTGCTTATTTCTTCGTTGTTACTGCACCTATGCCGACGAGCTGGGAATCGGCAAGTTAAGGAGCTAATGGCATCACCAGCGAGTCTTGGAATAGGGTTCTACCGATTTGACTCGGTTAAACCCCTTTTATTTCGATAGATTATTGGTATTATTTTAATGTCTGATTTAGAGTTTCAGTTAGTTGTAATGAAGTCATTTGTTAAGGTTTTGTTTCTAATCTTGGTTCTTCATTTTCCGATTGATTTGTGCTCATTCCATTGCGCTTTTGGGTGGATGAATCTTATATTGCTGATGTGCATCTAAGCAAATTTGGATATTAAGCTTTGATTAAATTGGATTCGTGAATTATAGGTCTGGGTAACTTATAGCGTCATGAATTTGCGTTTTATGGATTTCTTAAAAGGTGATTTTCTGTTATGTTGATCAGAATTGAGTTTCATAGTTGCTGTAGAAGGCGCCTGCATCAGCGCTCAAATGGCGTTATCCCATACGCATATTTAGCTCTATGTTTACTAAGTTGGATCAAGACTAATGATTACTCAGTTTAGAGTCAGCGTCGTCCTTTTATCCGGGAACAGTGTAATGCCTCATGCCTAAACATAATTGGGCTTCGAGATAGGGTACTTTAATTCAGTATTAAGTAGTTCATAAGTTTCAGAGAGTACGCAGTTTATAGCTAAGTTTATATTATAAGTTCATATTAACTTAGAAACACTGTTAACCTCCTCAGACCTATTTAAAAAATCATTTGGGTAGTTCAACTTGTGTATCTATCAAAATCATATTTTAGGTTAATAGCAAGACATTAGATTGTCCAAAGACAGGCTTTTTTTTTTACTTTTATGCAGCTTTGGAACGAAATTTTATCTATGTATGATGCAGTTTTAGTTTTAGTTTCAAGAATATTAAATTTTGATTCATTCTTACCGTTTGTTTGCTGTATGTCTGGTAGGGGAGCGGGGTTCAACTAGCTGCCCTGGGATGATCCCTTGATTGTCCGAAGAGTATTGAGCAGATCGGCTGCAATGATCAGGGCAATGGATATGTTTCGACTTTGCTCAGATTAATTATGATTGTAGGTTGTGCTTTATTTTTGTACTTTCAATTATGTTCCATGTTACGAGCGAAATTGAACATTGATACTGCTCATGTCGTAGCAAGAATTTCCTTCCCCACAAATTCTCAATTGACAGGTCTTTTTATACTAATTAAAAGTTAGCTTTCTCCTTTGAATCTTTTAAATAATATCATGCTATACATGAGTTGTGGAGTGTCTTTTGTCAGGAAAGCTCTTAAGGTTTATCAGTTCAGAAAATTTCTCACATTGTGGCCTGTGATGCAGGTGAGAATATACTTACCTTGTTATGCATTTTTGAGGAACTACTTGAAAGATTTTATAGAGCAACATGCCGACTTCATATTCTCATTAGTTGCTGGATCTTAATTAGTTTATTAATGTAAGATTTGTTTCATTTGATTCCTAAATATTGGCTCTTTCATTTGTTCCATACATAATTAACTAAAACTCTCATATTTGAACTGGAGTTTTAAGTGTGCAATTTCACTGATATTTGATTAGATGTGCTGGGATTTTAACTACATGTGATGGGTATTTACTTCATTTCACGCAGTTAGACAAAAAGAAAAGTTGAATAGAGAACATGAGTAGAGCACATGTCATACCCACGTGGGTACAACTGCATTTTAAGGCCTATCGATCCTCCTCCTGGGTGCTATTTACAAGGTTAGTATTGTTTCTTCTACTTTAAAGAACTTGCTTTTTTTTTATGTCGCTTATAATTGTAACATTCACAGTATGGACAGTTTTAAGCCATAGCGATTTTCGTGAAATAGTTCATATGCCCAGTGGATTTATGACTGCCCTTGTTTTATTGCTTCTCGTTTGTTTGCTTTTTGTTTACTCTCATTTAGGGAGAAGATGGTGAGCTCTAAGTCCCAATTTTCGAAGGAGCAAGCGACTATGGACGCTAAATTTCAAACGTTTTGTGGACCACTGTACATGAAGGAGGTATGAATCTGCTAATTTCTAGCCAGTTTTGTCGTAGTGAGGTGGGTAGAATGACCTCAATCTTTACCCGTCTTGAATTCATACACACTTTCTAAAAAGTTAATTAAAAAGTTTTCACTACCGCCTATCAATATCCGCAATGGCTCTCATGATCGATTTACTTAGTTTACTCACCTTTTTTTGAGTTGGCGTCATTTCATCGTTGGTCATTTACTTTGTTTATAATTTATGGGGGGAATGATTCTATGTGACGATTAGTTGGAGGACTTTTAGGCAATTAAAGGCTGTAATTATGGTGTTTTGAACAGTCTTTCTGTTTCGACTAGGGTTGAGTAATGAAGATATGAACATTGATATCATCTGGCTGAGAATATTAATAGTTAACATGATTATTATTTCATCCTCATCCTCTCCATTTTCATTTCCTAATACCTTCCTCACAGCCAAACCGCTCTCAATTCGTACGGCGTCTTCATTTGCAACATCACAATGTCTCCATGACTCTTATAATCTGGTTCCTCTCTCTCATTTTATATTTTTATATTCATTGTCATTGGGTATTTTGTTATTTCTGTAACGCAAATGAATTTTGTAGATAAAAAATGTCTCGGTTTTTTTTGAACACGGTACCTGTGTTTGGAGTAATTGATTATTTGCTGGAGTAACTGAGTACTCGACAATAGAAGCTTGTAATTAGGTATGTTTTAGATCAGTTGAATATGGATGGTTTTTGAAGTGGAAGTTGAAGTTAGGTTAGATATCCCATCCACCTTATTGCTATGAAGATTTTGGTATTGCTTCTCTTTGTGTTCACTTAGAAGTAGAACAACCTCGTGAGACTATAACCTGAGTTATGCCAACTGAGTACTCGGCAATAGAAGCTTGTAATTATGGTGTTTTGATCAATCTTTCTGTCTCGGCTAGGATTGACTATGAAGATATGAACATTGATATCATCTGGCACAAAATATTGGTTTTGAGTACTCGATTTGCTTCGTCAAACATGTATTTTCCTTTCTTAGTTTATGTTCTGTAGCCCGAGTTATGCCAACTGAGTACTCGGTGAGTCTCAATTTATGAGCTGGAAATATGTTGAGTATTTGAGGTAAGATGTTGGTTACCTACTGAGTGTTGACAACTTGCGACGAGTACGATATTTTTGATTATTTTTTAGTTTGGACAAGTTCGTTTACAATATGATTAAGTTTGTTGGTTTAATTTGTAGGTACACAGATGGCGTGATGAGAGACGCTTCTTGAAATTGTTTATACGTGAACTCAGTTAATTATGGAATTAATTATGGCGTCGGACGAGGCTTCTAAATGGATCATTTGTAGGCCGGGTAAGTTAATTGTGGTAATCCACGAATTTGCACTGATTCACCAGTCTATATTACTAAATGTAATAGGCTCTTTTAGTTATGTACGGAGTATTTAATATTGTTACGAATGCTATTTCTCTGGTTCTGGGATGCTAATTAGTTTTTGCTGGTTGTGTTTGTGCTCCACAGTAGTAACTGCAATTGACTAGAGGCAATCACGGAATGAGCAATTGAATCCCGTGCAGGCCTGTGTGCTGAGGAGTGAGGACAATACAGGTATGCAACTACTAGCTGGTGTAATCTCATTTTACTACAGGCATGCTTTTTATTGACTGCCAATTTTTTGAACCCGATTTTTCCTATGGTAAGATTTTTACTCCATTGAATAAACCTTAGTACTGCTACAAGGAAAGGGAAGAACTAGATGTGATTTGTGAATATGTGATCATAACGTGCGCTTCCCTCTTCGTGCAGGTCTTAAGGCAACTTTAGTCATCTAGCCAACTAAACAGGATACTTGTAGGCACAGCCCACACTGAGGAGAAAAATGGTACTTCCTCTATTGCATCAGTTAATTTGTGTATTTCGTTTTCTAATGATTCATCCAATAGTTTACGTTTACGTTTACGTTTACTTTATAGGCAGGTTTTGTACGGTCGAGAATGCTTGCTGAACTCTACTCTTACTTGCATAAGCTCTAATAAATAAGAGTAGAAGGCAAACACAAACTATTCAGTTAGACAGAGAGAGTATAGTTTAATCAACGACAATCTTGACAAAGTTAGGAATCTTTTCTTTTAAGCCAACAATACTATTAGAATAACTTCAAACACTACGGCAGAAAAATCAAGAAGAAAAGAATACTCCCCCTCAGGCCTCAACTCTTCTAATGTTCTTCATCAAGAATAATATAAGCTCCTGTCGTCATGTTTCTGTGACTCGGGACAAAGCATTTCATAATACAGGGGGTGAGAATTGAACATTGTTGTTAAAACATGACTGTTACATGTTTCGAGCATTAATGTCTAATGATAACTGTTATGTGCTTGTTGTCTTAGGATGAGGTATGTGATTGTTGTCTTAGGATGAAATCCTCATCAGATACTCCTAAATTGTGCAATTGCAATACGCTCTTATGTACTCCCTGATAAGGTTTAGAAAATTACGGAAGACGTTTTATTAAGTTAAGAATTGCATAATTAATTCATGAAGGATTTTATTTAGCTAATGACTTATTTACCAAGACTACTATATACAGAGAATATGCTACGATGCGGAAATAATACAAGGAAGGAAAACAATATCTACGACATATTTTACAAAGATATGTGAACTTAATTAAGAAGACTGGAATATTCTCTATACTCCCTATGTTATATTGTTGCGACTTTTATAAGTACTATTCCTTCAGTTCCGGGATACTGATTAGTTCCTGCTGGTTGTGTTCATGTTCCACAGAAGATTATAACTCCATTCAACTCAGGCCAAAGGTGATCACGGAATGGACTTTTGAATCTCACTGTAGGCCTTTTATCAAGAACAATATAGGTATGATTGTATGAACAAGTACTATTTTTATAAATCTGATTGTATGAACAAGCACTTCACAAATTTGTGGTCATTGATTTGAGAAGAAGATGAAGTAGGTAGCAATGTAGCATATAGTAGTTGAGCAATCAGTCAGTTACAGTAATTTGGTTAGGTCTCATAATAAGATCGTTTACAGTCTTACAGAAGACTTACGGATTATATATCCTCTCAAGTGAATAACGAGACTACTCTATCGTACATCTGGACTCCAAAGCTTGTTTCCCTCATAAGAAGCGCCTATCGAGTAGGAACTACATGGTGGTGTCATCTCATTTTGCTACGGGCATGTTTCTATCGACTGCCAATTTTTTTGAACTGACACGATATTTCCTAATGTACGATTTGTACACTATTGAGCAGAATAAGCTATACTACTATTGAGCAGAACCTAGATGTGAATCATGTGATCATAACCAGGGCTTTCCTCTTCGTGCAGGGCTGAAGGCAACTTTAGTCATCTAGCTAATCAAACAGGATACTTGTAGGCACAGGGGAGAAAAATGGTACTTCCCCTATCTCATCAGTTAGTTTGTGTTATTTCATTTTGTCATGATTAATATAATAGTTTATATTTACTTTTTAGGGATGTTTTGTATGGTGAAAAATACGTGTTGAATTTCAATCTCGCCTGCATAAACTCATATAAAAGAATGATCCTAAAGCATAAACTACTCTATTCGATAAGGACATAGGGAGTATTAATCAAGGGGTATCTTGAAAAACTTGGGAATTTTTTTAAGCCAACCTTAGTATTAGGACAACCTCAAGGCTCAAACACTACAACAGGAAAACCAAGTGGAATACTTCCCTATCAACTCTTCCCATGTGTAAATAATTCATCAACATGATTATAGAGATTCCCATGAAAAGAGGGAAGAAGAAATTTAGAAAGCTTCAATGTCCTCTTAGTCTTTCCTACTTACTTTAGATATGATAACTTAAGTCAATTGGGTACCCACCATTATCTTTTATAATACAGTTAGTCTTGCTGGAGACGGGTCGGAGCAAGTGACGGGTAATGCCACTCACAAAACGGATAGGGAGGACAAGGTGGGGGCACCCCCATGTGCTTTCCTCTCTTCTCTATTTGGATCATTTGTGAGAGGAAATGGTATCCGTCACTCCAAAGTGACGGATACGTGCCGTCTTCAATGAGATTTTGTGTTTATAATAAGATCATCCTACTAAAAATGGTGTTTCCAGTCTACTTTTTTCTTGCTTTACTTTGAACTCACTAGCAAACATTGAAGAACAGTTTAAAGGTTTTCAAAAATGTTCGGATGTTGGTGAAGTGTTGCAACAATTACCATAAGCTTATGGATGTAAAAAAGAGCATGAACATATACAACCTGTTAAATTATATACGAATGGCACGTGAATGGGGACGAGCATGCTTCTACTGGGATTTTATATAGGCTAGGTAAATGGCGGGATTTGTGCCAAACCCTAGGCTGAACGCGGTTAGTGCAACCCTTAACTAGGTCAATTTTACTAATTAAAATTATACGTTTTATCGATTGTATTCAATATATAAAGAAGGATGTCATTTAATTAATCTGTGTATTTGAAGGTCTGAAAATGGCGGAAATATTTGAGTCAAACCCTGGGCTGACCTCTATTTGTACAACCCTAAGCTAGGTGAGCTTAATTAGTTTCGATTATAGGTTTTGGCCATTGCATTCATTTGGTTGGTTTATATGTGGGATTTAGCTGATGTCTTGGTTCGTCCCTTGGTAACCTCAAGTAGCTAAAATGATAAGCGTAACGTTATTTGATGGTTGTTATATTTACTGTGTTCGTTTTGGCTAAGAATCTGTGGGTCTGAAAATTGCAGAACTTGTGGTTAACTCTGGGATCCTCTCAATACTACGGCCCTAGAATGAGTGCCCTTAATTAATTACGAGTCCATGTGAGGAAGAAAGGGGGAGCGTATGTACGTGCTTGGTTAGTTACGATTGAGAGGGGGAATGGATAGATGAGAGGGTTTGGGGAGATGAAGGGTGGGAAAGAGAGTATTGTGTTACAGATACATAGTCTCTACTTTATTTTTATTTTGCTGAGTTAGAGAGGGAGGGACGGAAGCAGAGTAGGGTATGCTTAGCTTTGTTCGATTGATGGGCGAGGGAAGGAGAGGGATAGAGAAAGGGAAAGATCGTGTCTCCCTACTTGGTTTTGTTCAGATTTAGAGGGATGAAGGGATGAAAAAAGAAATTGGAGGGAGGGAGAGGATGTCTTTGCTTGATTATGTTCAGATTTAGGGAGGGGTGGCGAGAGAAGGAGATGGGCAAACAGTGAGAGTGTGAGCGTATGTGCTTGGTTTTGTTAAGAGTGAGAGAAAGGAAAGTGATGGATAATTGGGTGGAGTTAGAGGAGAGAGAAAGTAGGAGGGAGGTTGGCGGAAAGAGGAAGGGATAAGGAATGCAGTGACGGAGAGATGGTCTATATTCTGTTTTGTTGAGATTGAGGGATAGGAAGGCAGGGAGCGGCAATGTTAGTTTGGTTTTGTTCAGATTTAGAGCAGACAGGGGAAGGGGGATAGACGGAGGGAGGGATGAGTTGTCCAGATTTATTATTATTCAGGCTGTGAGAGATGGCCGGAGGAGGGATTGGAAGGTAGAAGAGGAGGTTGTTTTTTAGTGTTGAGGTGTAATTAGAAGGAAAGGCAGGAGGGGTGTATTATCAATAGTTTACTGTCTTTAAGAGAAATAACATCAATTTGATATTATATTTTGTACTTTTCTTAGTATTCGTTCTTGAAAATGAAATAAAACAATGAAGAAGCGAACTAACTGATAAACATTAAATTTCAATGTAGAATAGAAGGCATGTCGTGGAAAATTGCACTCGGGGGAGGGGGAGGGAGGGTATAGAGTAATTAAAAGGCATTAATTATCTTAATGAAGACAGCGTATTAACAGTCAATAACTTTGGTGTGGAGGCAGAGGGGCGGAGGGTGACAAGAACGGAGGGAGGGCGTTTATGCTTTTTTTTCCCCGTATTGAGAGGAAGGAGGGATAGATGGTCAGGAGCGGGGGCGGGGGCGGGGATTGAGGGAGGGAAGACAAGAAGGGAGAGGTAATAGGAAGCAGACTGAATAGTAGAGAGGTGACTGATCATGAAATCCAAAATAAAAAACATTGATAGAAGTAAATGTAAAAAAGAGTTGGTAATTCCCTTTTTTTTTCCACATATGTCATGTAATCGTGTTTTTGTCATAAAAGAAAGTACAACATAGTTTATCTAACCTGAAATTCTCTTTTTATATGCTGGATAAGTCTTTAGGATTCAAGAATCAAACAATTTTGGGCATAGCATTCGTACATTTTTATTGGTTGTTCAGAGTTCAGACGGTCTTGTTCTTGAGTTTGTGTGAATTGATTGCTAATTGGTAATTAAGACTTAAGAGCAACTCTAATATGTTCAATATATATGGGTAATTGAGGGATAGATTAGGAGTAATGTTTTTGGTTTAACAATGTTCTAAAGTTGAGTGATGGGTAGGATAACTGAGTTTAAATGATCTTGATAGGTGAAATAAAGACCTAACACCTACCATAACGAGTGCTATATTCTGTTTGGAAAAAAAATTCAGAACGATAAAATGACATTTTTGTAATCCGTATTTGAAAGGTTGTTAGAGTAGGGGAGTGACAGTCGGACTGACGGTTTATGGGTTAAGGCAAAATTAGTAGTAGAATGAGATATTTTTTTCCTAAAGAACTATGTTAGAGAAAACAGTGACCCTAACTGAAAGATCGTATTCATTCAAGTAATTAGCTGTTTGTGGATATATTTCATCCCGTTGGACAATATTGGAATCTGTGTCTTTCTTAAATCATATCATACAAGTAATAAACTGTTTGTTTGGGTACATTCCTTCCATTTTGTTAAAATTGATATATTTGTTCCCCTTAATTATCTCTTATTTCTAAAATTCATTCATACTTTTCAATGCAGGGATAGAAGCCGTGTTTGCTGATCTTCGACACCTCTCTCAGTTATTTATCAAGGTGCATCAACTTTAAAGATAATGCTAATCTTCGTTGATTTTGTCAAGTGTGGTTTGCATTAGGTTTAGTGATGAGCCCATATCAGGGAAAGGGAGGGGGTGGGAGATGTGAGGAAGGTATCGAGAGCATTTGTTTCGTTCCAGATTAGTTTCGCTCACATGTGTGATATACCCGTCATTCAAGATGACAACTAATTTGAAGAGTAGCTCCTTGGCATACAAAGTGTACAACTATCTTCATTCTCATCTAATGTTGTTATGTGTGTTGGCGTGACGTTTTCAATAATTTTCGTGTAATTAAAATATCTGAAGCCTGTTGAATCCATTCCAGATTTCGAAGTATGATACTCATAGATTGGCCTTACATTACGGCAATTTGATGAGGGAGTGCATTCAGCATCAGAGCATTTCAAAGTATGTGTTCTGTATATTAGTTAATCTACTTTGATATTGTAAAACTAACAAGCTATTAATATAAGGCATTCAGATTTTGATGACCTTGCTGGAAGCCTGGAATCCCACATTCGGAAGTTCTTCGATTATACTACAAGATATTCAGATTTTTACGTATCATCAAATGCTACAACTTTTCGGGTTGACTTATGTGTTTGTTTTGGAGTGTCTGCTAGACATTGCATTAGTCATAGTTTTGACTTCTTGTGAAAAACAAGTTCAATTTAGGTTGATTATGCGAGTTATTATATTTTGCACTCAACAAGCCCCCTTAGAAGTAGTTTTCTGAGGTAGGAGGCGGCTGAGTCAAAGTGGTTATTAATAATTTTTTTTAAGAGTGTTCCTGTGTTTGGATTGTGCGGACATCAAAAGAGTTGGATGTTCACCATTCGTGAAATTGATGCATGTTCATATTTTGTATTATTCAGCAATGGAACTACCACAACTCTGGGCAAGGTTGAATGTGTACTACTATTTAAGAGAATATGACCGACTATAGTCATCTTCTAATCCGAAGTAATGTTTTTACTAAATAAAGATATAGCGATTATCATCAATTGTTTCTTGGTGCACCGAATAATTTGATAGAGCACAAATGACAATTCTATCATTAAATATTTGAAGACAGTGCATTAGATTAAGAAACTAAAACGTCAAATTAAGGCAACTACGTTGAACATTACACGTAAAAAAAATAAAGGTTTCTACACTAGAACAAAACGCAACTACATCTACATACATTCGGTAATTCTCGCCAAAACTGAGACATAAACAGATTCGCTGCAATAACAAATAGAAACGTGTCTTGGATCTCCGCGCGCAACGTGCGCGGAGAGACAACTAGTATATATATAAGTCCACTTTTGGTTGAATCCCTAAGTTCTAATGTAAACCTTTAGATCTTAAAAGGTGGATGGTTGAGATGATAATGAAAAAGCACTCACCCACTTAGTAATTAATGCTTCATTAACTCTTCTCTCTCATACATTTAATTGTTAATTAACCTATTAATTACATTATTTTCCTCATTAACCAACTTTATTATGTCAATTTCATTTCTTATATGAAATAGTGATTTTAAAATCTGAAATTTAATTTCCGCGTAAAATTAAAACGGTTTCTTTAAACCCTCCGTAAATCTTCATCCGGACTCCAATTAAGGCGAAATGAAAGCCTAAATTTATTATTTTTTCGAGCCCGTCGCAATGATAATAATTTCATATACCACTTAATTTTTGAAATTATCAATCTGCTCTGTGAATTGGTAGTTACACCACATCTAATTTGAAATTACACCATATTACCTTGAGATTAATTAATCAATTTGAATTTGAAATTACACAATATCAATTGAAACTACATCATATCTGACTTGAAATTACACCATATGTGATTTGAAGTTACACAATATCATTTGAAATTAAACAATATTAATTTAAACTTATACGTTACATCATTTCCGCTGAAGTTACACAATATACTCGTATATACTTGATGTTACATCCTTACAAAATTGAAATTCAACACTATATACTTAAAGTTACACAGTTACAAAAGTGAAATTACACCCTTACAAAATTGAAGTTACACATTATATTCTTAAAGTTACATCCTTTGAAGTTAGACAATATAATTTGAAATTAAAAAATATTAATTTAAACTTATAGGTTACACCATTTCCGCTGAAGTTACACATTATATATATAGTTGTAGTTACAACCTTACAAAACTGAAGTTCAACACTATATACTTAAAGTTACACAGTTACAAAAGTGAAGTTACACCCATACAAAACTGAAATTACACACTACATTCTTAAAGTTACACCCTTACAAAAATGAAGTTACACACTCTACATTTAAAGTTACACCTTTACAAAACTGAAGTTACAACCTTAAGAAACTGACAATCACCAACATAATGATATATACTTGAATTACACACTAAAAATTGAAGTTACACCAAATCTGACTTGAAATTACACCATATCCAGTTGAACTTACACCATATTTGTTTGAAATTACACAAAATAAATAAAAGTTATACATTATATACTTAAAGTTACACACTTTAAAAATTAAAGTTACACACTTTAAAAATTGAAATTACACATTATATGCTTAAAATTTTACATTTTAAAAATTAGAATTACATAATATACAATTAAAGTTACACACTTTAAAAACTGAAGTTACACACTTTATATATATATATATATATATATATATATATATATATATATATATATATATATATATATATATATATATATATATATATATATATATATACTAGGTAGTATCCCGCGCTTCGCGCGGCCGGTTTTAAAAATTTATTTTTATAATTGAAGAAAAATAATATAATTTATATATGACCTTTAATATTTTTACCTATAAATAAAAATAAATTAATTTTTTTTTCAATTTTTTTTAGGTTTAACTTCAATGTTTAAAATAAAATACATATTTTTTTTAATTAAAACTAATAAGTTATAGTTAATTACGCATGATCAACGCTTTGCAAAAAAAAAATTTGTAACTAACAAATATCACATTAATTAAAATACAAGTTATTCGAATAATGCAACAATCAACATTATGATATCAAATTATATAATTTCACGACACGTTATGTTCCAAATCCGTTAAAATATTTGTTCAAAATGATGTGAATATAATTTTATGTAATTTTTAATTTTGTATGTATAACGTTTGATATTTATGTATCAAATATATAGGGCTCAAACTAAACTTATTCAAATGTTTTAATTGTGTGTTACATGTGCTATGTGTCAAACATATCTATAAGAAATTTGCAGCTTTTCTTTTTTTAACAACTATATATAGTGATGTTTAAGAGTTTAACTTAAATAAAATAGGTTGAACTTTATCAAATATAATTTTTAGGGTTATTTGATGAGAATAATCCAAACTATCGCCCGTCTTCTTAAATTAATCCCAACTATACTTTAACCCATATTAATCTAATCCTTGCACTCATTTTTCTTATACTACACCAGCCTTATATTTGACCGGCTATAACAGGTAAAGGGGAATCTTTGTGGGTTTTTTCTAGGTCTTCCTCCTCGTTCAGTCTTCTCCTTCCTTCTATCACCTCCTTCTTTAACAGTGAAAACATAATTGATAATTGATACCTTAATCCCAGTTTTTTGTTAATTCTTTATTTGCCCGACTCACATGATCTTAATCCCACCTTTTTTCTATCTACTCCTTCCACTACTTTCAATACATTGTTTTTGTAGGCGGTATCACTATTACGAAAACAATGAACGGTAAAACTTACAGAACCAGAAGAGATAGAAGTCGTGGCGTGATAAGAATCACTGCCCTAAAGTTGAATTTGCTCCGCTCAATACACACGGCCTCTTGGCAACCAACCCCCAGGGTTACAGGACTTCCGAGTCTAAGGTGTACGACAAAGACTCGGATTGAGGAGTAGTAACAGAACGTTGCCCAAAATCAGCTATGGAAATGGAGTGTAGAGAGACAGATAGAGAGAGGAGAGAATTGTTGTGTTGTTGTGTGTTCTGAAATGGTAGAAAGTGGGAGTGTATATAGGAGGTGTAGGAAGGATCCAGAGCCATAATAAATTGCCTCGTAAATAGCTTTTAGATATATGCAAAATCAGTATTGTAAAGTAGAAAAAGTCAGTACAGAAGACTGCACTTTCAATTTAGGAAAAACGCAACAATCACATGAAAGACTGAGCAATTAGTTTCGGAAATTGTGCAAAAACAATATAGATTATAAGTGATCAGACTACCAAAAACGGCCTATGGCACGCACCGCAGGTGCTCTACCAGAGCCCAGAGCCCAGAGCCCGTGCCCGAGCCCGGCGCGGCGTGGCGTGCGCGCGTGTGTGGTGGTACGGTCCCTTTACCACTACATATCTAGTAGTCAAATACAACTGATCACTTATAAACTATAATACTCCAACATATTTTATCAATGTGGGATTCTTTTGAAGCAAAACTAAGCAATACTTCCAACAATCCCCCACATGATTCAAAAGAAGAAGAAGAGAAATAGCTGATTATGGCAACGGAACGTAAGTCTTAAGATGACAATGTTCCTGAGGAATTGAATTGTCACCTAGTGCATACAATTACCTGCTACAGCCGTATCGAGTTGCTCTCGGCATTGGACTTTCCACGGTGGTTTGTAACGGATAACTGCACACAAACCTACATTCAAATCTGTGTTCGTCCTCGCGAAATGTCATAAAAGGTGCCCCTCACATGCCTGGGTTCTCGTGAACGCTCTAGAGGTCTTAAAGCCTAAAGACCTCATAGGGGGTAGGGCATTTCTCCCACATTCACATAGGTAAGTCCATCAGGTTTGACTGTCACAAACCATCCTTAAGCAAGGACTATGGACTTATTAAGAGCTTAGCTCAACCTTCCTCACTTGACAGAAATAACACAATATATAAAAGAATACTACATCACTTTTATTAAAATAGGAATGGTAGTAGTATTACAACATGAGATCCCCGTGACTTCGTTTGACCCATTGAACTTGGTAAACCCAAGTGGGGGAGCCCCGTCACGATTCACTCCCAATAGGCTTTAAACCCATTCCTCGTGCTGACTCTAGCACTAATTTTCTGCAGAGGCCTTTCGTGAGAGGATCCGCAATATTCCTCTCTGATTTTACATAATCCAGTGATATCACATTATTTCTGATCAGATTCCTCACTATAGCACGTCTCAAGCGTATATGTCTCCTCTTTCCGTTGTAAGCTTGATTGCTTGCCACACCAATGGCTGCTTGAGAATCGCAATCCATTGAAACTGATGGAGCCGGTCTCCCCCACAATGGAATGTCTGCTAACAGGTTCCTTAGCCACTCGGCTTCCTGACCTGCCAATTCTAAAGCAATAAACTCAGATTCCATTGTTGATTTTGCAATACAACTCTGTTTAGAAGATTTCCAAGAGATAGCACCACTAGCCAAAGTAAACACATATCCACTAGTATAATAAATCTCATCATTATCAGACACCCAATTAGCATCACAATATCCTTCTAAAACACATGGTGATTTGGAATAGTGCAAACCCTAATCCATTGTTCCCCTAAGGTATTTTAGAAGTCTATATAAAGCATTCCAGGGTGACTGATTTGGACTATGTGTATACCTGCTAAGACGACTTACCGTATAAGCAATGTCCGGTTTTGTATAATTCATTAAAAACATGACACTGCCAATTATCTTAGCATATTCTTCTTGGTTCACGCTGACACCCTCATTCTTTTTTAGCTGTATACTAGGATCATATGGGGTTTTGACTGGTGCACAATCAAAACAGTCAAATCTTTTAAGAATTTTTTCAACATAATGTGATTGATCCAAACTCAAACCCCATTTGGTCCTAGAAATTTTTATACCAAGAATAACATTGGCTTCACCTAGGTCTTTCATGTCAAAACGAGAACTTAAGAAGGCTTTGGTGTCATTGATAACTTTCATATTAGTGCCAAAAATGAGCATGTTATCAACATACAGACACACAATGGCACATCCATCTTTGTCACTTTTAGCATATACGCAAGCATCCGAATCATTTACATGAAAACCATAAGATGTAATAGTTTGATGAAATTTGTCATACCATTGCTCCGGAGCTTACTTTAGACCATACAATGATCTAACCAGTTTACATACCTTGTGTTGGGTTCCTTATGTTGATGATAACATGCCCATTTGATTTGTGTCATCTTAGTTTACCTTTTCAGGTTTATGATGTAATCAAGCATGGATTAAGAATTGTTGAAGTTGTTATTCATCCCATTGTATTAAGTCAAGTGTCATCTAATGTACAAGTGAGAAAGTAGAGTATATTAGAGTAATAGAAACAGTCCAGACGACTGTTGCTTTCACGAGTAAACAGCTGCTTGGATTATTGCCACAACTCGTAAAACTTGAAGTCCCTTTTTATCTTTCAAAAGCCTTTCACGTGACTCTTATTTTTCAAAGATAAAAATCAGATTTTTATTAAGGAGATGGTCTTCAATAAAGAGTGGTTTGAATTATTATTTTCAAAATGTTTCCTCTTTATGCAAATTCAACCCTTTGGTTCTTTAAGAAAACAAAGAATGCTTTTTGCCATTTTAGTGTTAACTTGTCATCATGTGACTTGTCTTTTCTCCCTTTGTTTTCTGAATTTGCATGAGCTTTTAAGGTTATCTTTCAAACCATCTTTCCCTATTCTTGCCTTTGCAAAAGAGCCCTCTTTGGTGCAAGTTTTGGGTGGTTGCAAATGCCCTTCACATGTGAGGTCTTTGACCCTTCAAAACCCTAGCAACCCCTTTACTCACCTTCTCTATATAAACCGTGCCTCTCCTTCATAAAATCTCAAGACTTCTTTCTGAAATTAATTTCAAAGTTTGCAAAATTGTTTTTCAAAGCTTTAAACCGTGTCACATTTGCAAAACCTTTAAAGAGTCTTCAAGTTGTTACAGTCGTGGCTACTGTTACTTTTATACTAAACTCTCTTGCTTAAGAATTGTTGATCTTGTAAAAGTTGTCCATCTCTATTCTTTGCTAAGAATATGTTAGTGGAAACTTGATCCTATAACATTCTAAGTGTGTTAGTAGAGTTTAGGACAGAGTAGTCTTTAACTCTTGACAACCGGAGTAGGTTGTGAGTTGGCAACCGGAGTAGGTTGCGAGTTAGCTTGTCATAAGAACGGAGTAGTTCTTGTACTAGCTTTACAACCGGAGTAGGTTGGTGTCTTTTATTGTAAGGGTCTTTTAGTTGTCGGAGTAGATCACTAAAAGAAAGCAATAAAAAGGTAGATTGGACGTAGGCACTTGAGTTTCTTGCCGAACCAATTCAAAAATCTCGTGTTTCATTGTCTTACTTTATTTCCGCTGCAATTTACTTTGTTTGTTTTGCTTTGCTAAACCTTCGAAGTAACAGTTCATCATACTGTCACATTTGGCCTGCAGTCGTATTCCACAAACTGAGACAAATAGCTACAGTCAGAACGATTGTTACTTTCATACTTCAGCAAACATTCATCGTGATACTTGTTTAGTCTTTCAATATTATTCAAAGTATCTCCTCATCTCTTTTGTCCTCGTAACTCACTTTAATTCAATAAAGTTGAAGTTATAAATTTTTAAAATAGTACCTAATTCACTCCCTCCCTCTCTTAGGTACTTGAATCCATAAACTCAACAATTGGTATCAGAGCCTCGTGCTCTTGATCGAGGCTAATCGCCTTAGAGTTTGATTCGTGGGTAATGGATTCCGAGAAACACTCCAAGATCCCGATCTTTACCGGTTCGAATTTTGGATGGTGGAAACTCAAAATGGAACATTACATCAAAAGTATCGATTATCAATGTTGGAACATCATCCAAAATGGACCTCTTGCCATTGAGGAAACCGATATTCTAAACGGTTTCACCAAGACAAAAGAGGAAAGAAATTACAATGAGAACGACTTCAAGCTTGCCGAAAAGAATTCCAAAGCAATGTCGATTCTTCAACGTTGTGTTGGTGAGGGGGAAGTTAGTCGAATCTCCGGGTGTCCTACGGCAAAATCTATTTGGGATTCCCTTGTACTTGCTTATGAAGGGACGTCCCAAGTAAGAAAACACCGTATTGACCTACTCATGCAACAATATGAGATGTTTAGAATGTCAAAGGACGAGTCTTTAAATAGTTTCTCTTCTCGTTTTTCTTGTATTATTAATGAGCTTAAAAGTCTAGGAAGGAATTTCGAGTCCGAGGACATCATTCGAAAAATCCTTCGTAGTCTAACTCCTAAATGGCAACCTAAAGTCACCGCCATAGAGGAAGCTAAAGACTTGTCAACCCTATCTCTTCATGAACTAATGGGATCACTAATGGCTCACGAGTTTAACCTCGATAAGCATTCTAGTGAGTCATCAAAGGGAAAGAGTCTCGCATTCACATCCTCTCCAAGTGATGGAGAAGATGAGGAGGAAGACGAGTTTGCTATGTTCACAAGGAATCTAGCCGGGTTGGTCAATGGTCAAGGACACAAAAGGTTCACTAATAATTACTCGAAAAAACGCTTTCCTAAGAAACGACCTAACTCCACCGTGGGATGCTTTAAATGTGGTGATAAAACTCATCAAATTAAAGAATGTCCCAAGTGGGAAGAAATCAAATCAAAGGAAAGAAGAGAAAAAGTTAAAAAGGACTATAAACATAGAGTCATGAGTGCTATTTGGGGAATGTCCGACTCCGAGGAAGATGAGGAACTCATCGAGGAGGATCTTGAGGCTAAAATGTGTCTTGCAAATCATGGTAAAGAAAAAGTCTCAAAAACCTCAAAACTTGAACACTTAAGATGCCTCATGGCTAATCCCGACGATTCCGACTCCGATTCCGACAACGAGGTAAATCATCTAAAAGCCAAGGCTAGAACTTACTCCAAAGAGAAAGTATGTAAGCTTCTTGACCAACTTTTTGATAAGTGTCGGTTTCAAAATGATAAACTCGAGGTAATGCAAAATGAGATTGAGGAAATTGCTCAAGAGAACTTTAATCTGAAAAATGAACTAAAAGCAACAGACTGCGTCACCGTCACCTCTGAGGCATATAATGAAGTTAAAAGAGTCAACAATTTAAACAAACATTTGACTAAAGAACTAGAGCGTCTTAGGTTGACACCCACGGACGTCTCTGACCTTGAAAATGTCAACACTACCTTGGTGATGCAAGTTTCCTCTCTAACCAAGGAACGTGATGATCTTTTGAAGGACAAAGATGCTCTTGAGAATGAGATCTATGACCTCGTAGTTGAAGTTGTAGACTTAAGAGAAACAGTGTCCAAGACTGTTGCTTCTGACCACGATTTAGACAAGTCTAAAAGAAAGAGTGAATGGTTGGAAAATGAAAACGAGTGTCTTAAGAGTGAGGTTGTTTGTCTCAAGAATGAAATAGAAGATCTCCATGATAGGCTTACCTTCTTTCAAAAAGGTATGCCCGAATGTAGCACTTCTAGCTCTTCTCCTCACCATAGATCCGATGAAGTCGTTGATCTAAACAAAAGACTTGACGAGATGACATCTAAATATGAAGAGTCCAAAGAAAGAATCATATATCTCGGGTCTAAACTCAACAACCACACCCATGACTTCATTGTTGAGAAAAGATTGTCCACAGAAAGTGTTAACAATGATGAACTCAAAAGAGAAAAAGAAAAGAATTTGCATCTCCTCTCTCGTGTCAATGACTTGACCAATGAACTTGTTAATGCTAAGAACATCACTGAAAAGTGGGAAGGAAGTCAAACCGTGTTAAACTTCCTCACGAATCAAACCGATAAATGTGATAGAGCTGCTGGTTTGGGGTTCAAATGGAACAGTCAGACTGACTGTTGCATCCAGAAGCCTAAAAACGATTTTAGAGGAAGGAAGTATGTAGGTCTTCCCGAATACATCATTTGCAATTATTGTGGTGACAATGGTCATGTTTTTAATGGATGTACAAAACGGTTTGATGACATTGACAAGAATACCAAAACTTTAAAGCAAATGAACATTAAGAAAGACACCACAAGTTATGTTGATCACAAAAGGGGACCCAAATTCATTTGGGTTCCTAAAATCAAAAACTAATTTTGTGTAGGGCTTGGTGAGAGGCGGCCTCAATTGGTACTTGGATAGTGGATGCTCTCGTCACATGACGGGTGATAGAAGCCAATTCCTCTCACTTAAAGCATATGATGGTGGCACGGTAAGGTTTGGTGACAACAAGAAAGGTGAAGTAATTGGCATTGGAAAAGTTGGTAAGTCATCATTACTTTGTGTCGACAACGTGCGGCTTGTCAAAGGTTTGAAACATAATCTCCTTAGCATTTCTCAACTTTGTGATAAGGGTAATTTTGTTGAATTTCGTGCCAATATGTGTCGAATTTTTGATGCCACTACTAATGAACTAATACTCGAAGGAAGACGTGTCAAAGATGTGTACTTAACTAATTTGAACTCTCTATCCGGTCACACCATGTCTTGCATGAGTGTAATGAACAATGATCCTTGGTTATGGCATAAAAGGTTTGGTCATGTTA
This sequence comes from Silene latifolia, assembly GCF_048544455.1. Classification (NCBI taxonomy): domain Eukaryota; kingdom Viridiplantae; phylum Streptophyta; class Magnoliopsida; order Caryophyllales; family Caryophyllaceae; genus Silene; species Silene latifolia. The sequence goes on along the minus strand of NC_133527.1, from coordinate 113,042,239 downwards.
GTACAAAAACTCTTAATACCCTTAAAAGACTTGACTTAGTTGAAGGCATTCCTAATATAAAGTTTGATTTTGATAAAGTATGTGATGAATGTGCTAGAGGTAAACATGTTAGAAGTTCCTTTAAATCCAAAAGAATTATGAGTACATCTCAACCTTTGCAACTTTTACATATCGACTTGTGTGGACCAATGAGAACTAGAAGTAGAGGTGGTAGTCGTTATGTGTGTGTCATTGTTGATGATTACTCTAGGTTCGTTTGGGCACTCTTCCTAAGCTCTAAGGATGAGACATTTGATGAGTTTCTAATTTGGTTAAGAAAAATTCAAAATAAACTTGGTTTAAAACTTGTTTCAATGAGAACCGATCACGGAACCGAATTCGAAAACTCATCATTTGGTGCTTATTGTGATGACAATGGTGTAGACCATAACTTCTCGGCTCCTAGAACCCCACAACAAAATGGTGTGGTTGAAAGGATGAATAGAACCCTTGAAGGAATGGCTAGAACAATGTTATTATCTAGTAAGTTGCCTAAGAACTTTTGGGCCGAAGCGGTAAATACCGCTTGCTAAATTCATAATCGTGTCATGATAAGGAGTATATTGAATAAAACTCCCTATGAATCGCTACGTGGAAGAAAACCCAACATTTCATATTTTAGATGTTTTGGAAGCAAATGTTTTGTTCATAACAATGGTAAAAACAATTTGGGTAAGTTCGATCCACGTAGTGATGAAGGAGTATTTATTGGGTACTACGATCATAGCAAGGCCTATAAAGTTTACAATAAACGAACTTTGTTAATTGAAGAAAGCATCCATGTCATTTTTGATGAATCTAGTGTGCTTGGACAGGTACAAAACATGGATGATGATGATGAGGATGAGGATGATGAGTTTGAGATTGGTCTTGTTCGAAAGGACTTCGTGTTCGTGGATGAAGAAGTTGCCAGCACTGAATTGCAACAGACACAGAGACTGTCACCTTCAAAGGAGGTCAGCAACTCAGGGAGAACACGTAGCACCCCTGCTACTGTTTCCTCTCTGGAAGCAACAAACCCAACGACTGTTGCCTCCACCTCCAGAACTGAAGCAATCCAAAACAGTAAGGATGAAGATCTTTCCAGGCCAAAAGAAACAGTCCATCGTGGATCGATTTGTTGAGGGGGAACAAGAAACCATTGTTCCAAAGAAGTGGAAACATCAAAGCTCTCATCCACTCACTAATCTCACAAGTGATCTCAACTCGGGAATTCGAACAAGATCATCCCTCAACAACCTCGCTCATCTCAATGAGTATTGTGCCCATAATGCCTTCCTTTCTCAAATTGAACCTTCAAATGTAACAGTCGCCTTGACTGATGCAGACTGGTTGCTTGCCATGCAAGAAGAACTCAATCAATTCAAAAGAAACGAGGTATGGCACTTAGTCCCTAGACCGCCTAATCGTACCGTCATTGGTACTAGGTGGATCTTTCGCAACAAGCTTGATGACTCGGGAGAAATTGTAAGGAACAAGGCTAGACTAGTGGTGCAAGGTTATAACCAACAAGAGGGTATTGATTACGATGAAACCTATGCACCGGTAGCTAGACTTGAGGCCATACGATTGCTTATAGCTTTTGCGGCTCACAAAGGCATTAAACTCTTCCAAATGGATGTCAAAACCGCGTTCTTAAATGGATATTTGGAAGAAGATGTCTTTGTAGAGCAACCACCAGGTTTTGAGAACAATGACTTGCCTAACCATGTTTTCAAATTAGACAAAGCTCTTTATGGTTTAAAACAAGCACCAAGATGTTGGTATGATAGATTGTCTAAATTTCTTATTGAAAATGGTTTTAAAAGAGGCTCCGTTGACAAAACATTGTTCTTAAAGCAACAGTCCAGTGAACTGTTGGTTGTACAAGTATATGTTGATGACATTATATTTGGTGCAACAAATGAACTCCTTTACTTATATTTTTCGGAACTAATGAAATCGGAGTTTGAAATGAGCATGATGGGTGAGCTAGGATTCTTCCTTGGGCTCCAAATTAAGCAATCAAAGGATGGAATCATGATCCATCAACAAAAGTATATTAAGGAAATGCTTAAGAAATTTGGGATGACTAATGGTAAGCCTCATGATACACCTATGGTAGCCGGGTCCAAATTGGACAAAGATGAACTCGGTAAGAATGTTAGTGATAAGGTGTATAGAGGTATGATAGGGTCACTTCTTTACTTGACCGCAAGTCATCCTGACATTCTCTTTAGCGTTTGTTTATGTGCTAGGTTCCAAGCAAATCCGAAAGAATCACATTTCAAAGCCGTTAAACGAATTCTTCGGTATTTGATTGGAACACAAAATCTTTACCTATGGTACCCTTTACATTGTCCTTTTGATCTTATAGGCTTTTCGGATGCGGACTATGCGGGGTGCACGGTGGATAGAAAGAGTACCTCCGGAATTGCAACGTTCTTGGGTCCTTGCTTGACTTCTTGGGCCTCAAAGAAACAAAACACGGTAGCTCTTTCTACGGCCGAAAGTGAGTACGTTAGTGCGGCACATTGTTGTTCTCAACTCCTTTGGGTAAAACAACAACTCTTGGATTTTGGTATTATTTTTGACTCCATTCCCTTAATGTGTGATAATACGAGTGCAATAAATATTTCCAAAAATCCTATTCAACACTCTAAAACAAAACATATTGATATTCGTCACCATTTTATTCGTGATCATGTTGAAAAAGGACATATTAAACTTATCTTTTGCAAAACCGAAAATCAAATTGCCGATATTTTCACTAAGCCACTTGCAAGAGAACATTTTGAGAAATTTAGATTAGAAATTGGGTTAATCAATTGCTTGTGATTTTTAGTGTGAGTTCTACAAATTTCCTTAATTGATTAAATTAAAATTGGATATATGTTATTAAGTGTTCTAAGTGCATTGACATCATGTTTAGACCAAAAATTGACACCGTATTTGTGAGTTGGTAATCACTCAACCTCATATCTAGATTTACGTTTATTATATGCTACCGTGCGTTTTTATTTCGAGTGATTAAATGTGTTTAAGTTGGGCCAACTACCTCACCTCCCTCATTTATTGGGCCATTAATTCCATCAACCCACCACCTATTCTTATCCGCCCAAACCGTCTAACCCACCATCTCTTCATCTCCCTAATCTTACCAAATCACCTACCCACTAACCTACCCTAATCCACCATGGTAAAAACATCCTTTAACACAACCATACCCATCAAACCCACAAAAATTACCTCACCACCTGTCACATCAAACCCACCGACATCAACAACTCCAACAATGACTTCAACCAAAATCTCCTACGCATTCCCTCCTCAAACCTCAAACACGACTCCTTCAACTAACCCAGATCCACCAAACCCACAACCATCACCGAACCCCACTGATCCACCATCATCCGACGACATCCCCATCTCCACTATGGTAAGACGTCGCACACGAGGAGGTCGGAAGAAAAGCACCGCCATTGCAAGCTCTTCCTCTGAACCGGTATTGGTGAATGTTGAAGATGTTGAAGAAGAAACCGAGTTCGATTTAAATGAGAATCCAACCAAGTCCGCCGAGTCTGACCCGACTCCGGCGAAGAAAAACAACAAAAGGAAAGAAAAAACCTCTTCATCCCAATTACCCCCAATTTCAGAAAATGTCGAGCAGAGTAACATCGAAAACCCCATTGTTGATACTCCAACTGAAACTCCCAGTGAACCTCCCCAGAAAAAATCAAAGCCCTTAAAGAAGAAGCTTGTGTACCTCTCTCCCTCAGATCCGGTTTCCCTAACCTCTAAATGGGACTTGGCTATTGTTTGGGATCACCTCGAAAGTATTGATCTTCCCACCTCAATCTATAAAAATTGTGAGAGGCTAATGCATCCCAAGGCAATCCATTCTCCGCGGGTTTACAACCAAACCTGGTTTGAGCCTCCTGCTTTTCATTCGGTCCGTGACATGATATTGGCTCAAGGTTGGGAAAAATTACTGGAAATGCGTGAACCGGTCTTTGTGAGTGAAGTGATTCAATTCTTTGCAACTGTCCGAATTGATAAGTCGGGTGAATTTATTACGGCTAAGGTGAACGGTAAGCCTCTAAAACTAACTCAATCTGATTTTGCTACCGCCCTTGATATCCCCGTCGGAGGTTATGACAAACTCCCCTCCGAAACATGGGTCGCTTTACCTTATGCCTCACCACTTAATGTCGCCCAAGTTGTGTGTCCCAAAACTGTCTCTCCTGGTCCAGTGAGCAACACCCAAATACCTCCTCCTCTTCGAATCATTTTTAACATGCTTTGTCGGTCAATTTATCCCTCCGGTGATCGGGGAAAACTCACCATAGCCCAACAATACCTTATTTATCACATTGCAACTCATAAGAAGGTGAACCTAGTCGGGTTAATGTTTAAGCGTTTTCATCTCATTTCGACCAAACTTCGTAGACCCTCTTCTAGCATGATTCACTTACCCTATGGAATGTGGTTGTCGGTTGTGCTCAAGGTACAAGGGGTTTTAGTGAGTACTAGCTTGGGTTCTTTGGATATGTGTGATGTTATGAGTGATGGTCAAATGGGGAAGATGCTTATCAAAATTGAAAATGATGAATGAATTTCGGTGAAAATTAAGAAGGACCCGGAGGTTGGGTCCAGTCAAGTGAATACGGGTGGTATGCGGGAAGTTCTTAATGCCGTGGCTGAGTTGAGTGCGTGGCTTAAGGAAGATGCTCGTCAAAAGGATTTGGCAATCTCGGCCCTTGCTTCTACAGTGGACCTCATCCGTGGTGAGGTGGATATCATTTCCACCCTCGTGTCAACAAAGGAAATTGGTGATGATGCTCATGTGGATGATGATCCTTTGGGTAGTGGCTCGGATGGTGAACAAGCTTCCTCCCCTTAGCCTTTCCCTTCCCTCTCGGCCTACTTGACTTTTACCCGTGCCCTCTTTCATTTTGCCCCACCTTGTTTGTGCCCTTCTAAGATATTATTTTCTTTACTTGTTATGTTAATGCTTGGTGGTGTATTCTAAACTCTATTTAGCCATGTTGAACTTTGATTAACTTATGTTTAATCCTTGTTTATGTTGACTTTGTTACCTTGTCACGACTACATGTGTCTTTTTGTGTTTTCTTGTGAAATATCTGCACTCTAATGCTTTTGACATCCCTAACCTTTTTGATGATGTCAAGAGGGGGAAAAGGTAAACTCATGCTCTTAATCTCTTTGCATATTGATTAACTAATGTCTTGTATAACCTTCTTAGTCTTGAATCTTGTTTTGGGGCAATGTAAAATTGTCATGGTAGTTTGATTCTAGCTATTGCCTTAGGTAAGGTAATATTGTCCCTTCTCTCATTTGATCTTGCTTGCTTAAAATCTTGAATCAAGGTGTTTACATTGCTTATACATTCGTTTGGGGCTTGTCATCATCAAAGGGGGAATTTGTTGGGTTCCTTATGTTGATGATAACATGCCCATTTGATTTGTGTCATCTTAGTTTACCTTTTCAGGTTTATTGATGTAATCAAGCATGGATTAAGAAGTGTTGAAGTTGTTATTCATCCCATTGTATTAAGTCTGTGGGGTAATATCCGTATACTACCCTATAAAATTAGGACTATAACGCAAATTTTACATATGATTTATAGTCATAAAACGAAAAACATGATGAAACGATAAAGATATAGAAATAACCTTCGGTCCTAGTGCAAAAGGCAATGAGAGATCAAGGTAGACCTCCTCCTAAATGATGCACCCAAGATTGTCCAAGATATGCCCTTGTGCTAGAAGGAATCCTCTAATTGCCTTGCAATATTGAGAGGATTATTTGTGAGGTTTTGTTTAGATGTGAGATCTAAAATTTTTAGAGGAATTTTCTCAAAACCCTAATGTTTTTCTCAAATGAATTAGCCTTAGGTTAACAAAAGAGAGAGAGCTCTCTTTTGTCTATGGTTCGGCCGTGAGCCCTTTTGGAGAGAGTGGGCTTTCCACTTTCTCTTATTTTTAACTCATGGTACGACCCGAAATGCGCTAAATGTATATGACACGGTTTCATTATAAACTGTCATCGGTTATCGGATATTAAAGCATCAACTAATAACACGGATTAGTTGAATTATTAATACGTGTCCGACAAAGACAATATTGTATAATTAATTTATCCAATATACATTAATCAAATATAAATCGCTTATATTTAATTTTACGAATTAACCGCTTAATTCGCCTTAGCCATTTTTATTTAATCCGTATTAAATAAAATATCTCAACATCACATTTTGACTTATTATTAGTCAAATAACTCGGACTAACTGGTTAGTCAAATTTGGCATCTACATGACTGTATTTTCATACCGTCACATCTCTCAAACGTATTCTATAGGTGTGACTTTTAGGGACCAGTTGATCACCGCCAACTGTATGACAATAACGTCAAACTTATCTAGCAAGCCAACCGTTATTGATAAACGTGGACCAACTGATTATGATACAAAACTATACCCTTTGATCCTTTTAGAGATTTATAAGTCCTTGCACTAACTGTTAAGGACACCAACCCCAACAAGCTCCCACTTGTCCGTACAAGTGTATGTGCAATGACGTTATCCGCACTAACTGGAGGACACAGCTCCAACAAACTCCCACTTGTCTGTACAAGTGTATGTGCGATAACCGATTCTCATATTCATTTAAAATTTCTCCCACTCAATGTAAAACAATTTGCAGATCTGGATCCACAAAGGTCGTATTTTACAATCGATCTGGATCAAGAGTGGTTTCCCCGACTAGAGGAGCGTTTCTGCAAATTGGGTTCCATTGCAAAAATGAGTACGTTTTTAATCGCACCCGCTTCCATACAGAAATCATTAAACTTGGTGATTTCAGCAGCTCTAGCCGTGGGACCTGGGTTTGCCGGGAGGGGCTCTAATAGATATTTGAGCTTCCCGTCGCAGCGGCGGATTCCGTAATGCCGCTCCCGTCCGCGAAGTTTGATCCATCATTCTTCAGTCGAGTAGACTGATTCATCTGATTCATGAAGATCCGAAGCCAGGACTCACGGTCCAATGTGGCACTTGGCATTGGGTTATTAGTAGAACCAGCCATTTGTTATTAGCAGTTTAAAAGTTCGTGATCTACACTGAAAAAGAAAGAAAAAAAACAAAAACGAAATAAGCAACTCATCGAGGTGATTTAAGTCTATTTAAAATTCATTTTAACGTGTAGACTCAATGCACTTGCATAATTGATCTCCCTCAAGAATGATACAAGTGATCCCAAGACTCAATTTCTGTAAATTGATAAGCCAACTGTTTAGCTAATTCTTCCGGAAGAATTCTTGGTCGATAGATTTCCGTAAATCCTATCTATAGTCCACCATAGTCACAGGATCGTACGAGTGACCATAGTGTTGAGATAAAATAGGTCAATCGGTTCCAACTTACCCGACGTAGAAGGGGTCATATTATGCCTACCGACGAAGAAGGGACTCATTGGAGTTTGACCTATAAAGACCGTTCTCAATTTTTGTTTATACGAGGAAGATCCCATCAACTGAATTATAATTCATATTTAGTGAACGAATAACTAGCGTCTGCGTGAATGAATTAAATTTGGGTGATGGCTTAAAAATCGTGTGACATGAGAATGTCAATGAAAACTAACTCGCAACCTCTATATGTGTCAGTTTTCATGCAATAATTAGGTGGTTTGGTTTTTAAGCGGAATATGATGTATATTATCGTTACGAAAAATAAATAAATGAATGCAATACGTAAAAATAAATTCCTAGTGTGGCCTATCCTAATAAAAAGAACATAAAACAACTTTGGAATCCACCGATGGACCCGAGAAGCTTGTCTTGATGTTCCATCTTGATCCAAGTAGCGGGAGTGAGCATCCGGTCTCCGTCTTTAGTCTTCTCAAAATTACAATTAAAATTTACAAATATAAACCTATTTACATTCTAAATAAAAACTGTAATTAAAAGAAATAAAAATGGAGATACGAGATCTCAAAATACAACCAAGACCGTGTTCCATCATTACGGTAACACGTTCTACTAAGGCCACACTAAGTTACAACCGTTTGCAAAATAAAATAAATACGTAATTAAAAGCATTCAAAATTAAACAAGAACGATAAATTAAAATGCATCAACTAAAAATTAAATTTATTCGTGACATAATTCCGTAATTATGTTAAATTTTTATCCAAACCACCAAAGATAATTAAAATTACATGACAAAACCGCTTTAGTCAAGTTAATTTTAATCCGAGATAATCCGTTACAATAAATCGTTTTAAAGTAACTTAGTTTTACGTGGGTGAACCGTTTCACTATCAAGCGAGAGCATAAAAACCGTTTTATGCATTAAAAAGGGCCGAAAAAATAAACAGAATTTTTTTTTTTTTTTTCTTCTGTACTGCTGTACGTGCCAGTACCCAAAAAAATTTTTTTTTTTTTTTTTTATTAAATGCTGCTGAACCGAGAGCAACAAAAAGAACAAAAAAAAAAATTAAATTGCTCAAACCGTGAGCAACAACAAACAATGCCGAAACGATTTGACAAAACTCAATTGCAATTTTACTCTAATCCTTATAGAATTCAAACTACAATTGACATGATCTTCACATATTGTTGTAATTATCGTTTAAAACAACAATCGCAAAGAACAAATCGAAAACAAAACCAAAAATCGACAAAGCAACCGTGTAAACTTGACACGGTTCCCAATGCAAAAAAAAAACAGTCCGTGTATAAAAACAGCCGAGACAAAAACAGCCACACGGTTTATCGTTTTGCAATTGATAGATCTTTAACATACTATAATGAATATCGATTACAAATAATATGCAAAGATTAAATCAAAACAAAGAACAATCGATAACCATCACCATGTAATCATTACACGGATCCCAAGGCAAAAAAAATTGCAACAAAAAAAAAACGCAGCAATTAAAGAATTGCCGAGGGCAAAAAAAAATTTGTGCCGAATGGAAAAAAAAAATCAGCCGCACCAATTTTTTTAAACAAAATTCATCAATTCAAAATCGTTTAATGAAAATCACATAGAAAAATTTACGTGGCCTCGCTCTGATACCACTTGTGGGGTAATATCCGTATACTACCCTATAAAATTAGGACTATAACGCAAATTTTACATATGATTTATAGTCATAAAACGAAAAACATGATGAAACGATAAAGATATAGAAATAACCTTCGGTCCTAGTGCAAAAGGCAATGAGAGATCAAGGTAGACCTCCTCCTAAATGATGCACCCAAGATTGTCCAAGATATGCCCTTGTGCTAGAAGGAATCCTCTAATTGCCTTGCAATATTGAGAGGATTATTTGTGAGGTTTTGTTTAGATGTGAGATCTAAAATTTTTAGAGGAATTTTCTCAAAACCCTAATGTTTTTCTCAAATGAATTAGCCTTAGGTTAACAAAAGAGAGAGAGCTCTCTTTTGTCTATGGTTCGGCCGTGAGCCCTTTTGGAGAGAGTGGGCTTTCCACTTTCTCTTATTTTTAACTCATGGTACGACCCGAAATGCGCTAAATGTATATGACACGGTTTCATTATAAACTGTCATCGGTTATCGGATATTAAAGCATCAACTAATAACACGGATTAGTTGAATTATTAATACGTGTCCGACAAAGACAATATTGTATAATTAATTTATCCAATATACATTAATCAAATATAAATCGCTTATATTTAATTTTACGAATTAACCGCTTAATTCGCCTTAGCCATTTTTATTTAATCCGTATTAAATAAAATATCTCAACATCACATTTTGACTTATTATTAGTCAAATAACTCGGACTAACTGTTAGTCAAATTTGGCATCTACATGACTGTATTTTCATACCGTCACATCTCTCAAACGTATCCTATAGGTGTGACTTTTAGGGACCAGTTGATCACCGCCATCTGTATGACAATAACGTCAAACTTATCTAGCAAGCCAACCGTTATTGATAAACGTGGACCAACTGATTATGATACAAAACTATACCCTTTGATCCTTTTAGAGATTTATAAGTCCTTGCACTAACTGTTAAGGACACCAACCCCAACAAAGTCAAGTGTCATCTAATGTACAAGTGAGAAAGTAGAGTATATTAGAGTAATAGAAACAGTCCAGACGACTGTTGCTTTCACGAGTAAACAGCTGCTTGGATTATTGCCACAACTCGTAAAACTTGAAGTCCCTTTTTATCTTTCAAAAGCCTTTCACGTGACTCTTATTTTTCAAAGATAAAAATCAGATTTTTATTAAGGAGATGGTCTTCAATAAAGAGTGGTTTGAATTATTATTTTCAAAATGTTTCCTCTTTATGCAAATTCAACCCTTTGGTTCTTTAAGAAAACAAAGAATGCTTTTTGCCATTTTAGTGTTAACTTGTCATCATGTGACTTGTCTTTTCTCCCTTTGTTTTCTGAATTTGCATGAGCTTTTAAGGTTATCTTTCAAACCATCTTTCCCTATTCTTGCCTTTGCAAAAGAGCCCTCTTTGGTGCAAGTTTTGGGTGGTTGCAAATGCCCTTCACATGTGAGGTCTTTGACCCTTCAAAACCCTAGCAACCCCTTCACTCACCTTCTCTATATAAACCGTGTCTCTCCTTCATAAAATCTCAAGACTCCTTTCTGAAATTAATTTCAAAGTTTGCAAAATTGTTTTTCAAAGCTTTAAACCGTGTCACATTTGCAAAACCTTTAAAGAGTCTTCAAGTTGTTACAGTCGTGGCTACTGTTACTTTTATACTAAACTCTCTTGCTTAAGAATTGTTGATCTTGTAAAAGTTGTCCATCTCTATTCTTTGCTAAGAATATGTTAGTGGAAACTTGATCCTATAATATTCCAAGTGTGTTAGTAGAGTTTAGGACGGAGTAGTCTTTAACTCTTGACAACCGGAGTAGGTTGTGAGTTGGCAACCGGAGTAGGTTGCGAGTTAGCTTGTCATAAGAACGGAGTAGTTCTTGTACTAGCTTTACAACCGGAGTAGGTTGGTGTCTTTTATTGTAAGGTTCTTTTAGTTGTCGGAGTAGATCACTAAAAGAAAGCAATAAAAAGGTAGATTGGACGTAGGCACTTGAGTTTCTTGCCGAACCAATTCAAAAATGTCGTGTTTCATTGTCTTACTTTATTTCCGCTGCAATTTACTTTGTTTGTTTTGCTTTGCTAAACCTTCGAAGTAACAGTTCATCATACTGTCACATTTGGCCTGCAGTCGTATTCCACAAACTGAGACAAATAGCTACAAATGTAACGATTGTTACTTTCATACTTCAGCAAACATTCATCGTGATACTTGTTTAGTCTTTCAATATTATTCAAAGTATCTCCTCATCTCTTTTGTCCTCGTAACTCACTTTAATTCAATAAAGTTGAAGTTATAAATTTTTAAAATAGTACCTAATTCACCCCCTCCCCCTCTTAGGTACTTGAATCCATAAACTCAACACCTTGTCTTCTTGTCCTGAAATTACACAACCCTCTGGTTGCTTCATATATATATTTCTTCGTTCAAGTCTCCGTTCAAAAAAGCTGTCTTAACATCCATTTGATGCACAAATAGATCATGTATAGAAGCTAGTGCAATTAAGGCCCTAATAGTAGCAACTTTAGTAATAGGAGAGTAAGTGTCAAAGAAATCCAAACCTTTGGTTTGTCGATTACCACATACAACCAATCTAGCTTTATATTTGTCGATAGATCCATCAGGATTGAGTTTATTCTTGAAGACCCATTTATTGCTTAGAGGTTTACACCCTCTAGGCAGATCGGTGAGAATCCAAGTGTTATTACCTTTGATGGAATCTATCTCACTGTTGATAGCTTCCAGCCAGAAAGTAGAATCGATGGAATTCATGGCCTCCTTGTACGTTCTCGGATCATTTTATAGAACATAGGCGCGAATATCCTCCTCATCAAGAAATTCCTTTTCTGCCAAACTTGTCTCGAAGTCTGGGTCAAAGTCTTTTGCTATTCTAGCCCTCTTGCTTCTTCTAGGTTCAGTCACTGCATCTGCATTAGTTACTGCACTAGTAGAAGCATTATCAACATTATTTGAAACAAGTGGTAAATGAGGTTCAGGGTTAGTTTTCATCGGAAAAATATTCTAAAAAAATACAACATCTCTAGATTCTTTAATAGAACCAAAACCTGAACCATCCTTTAGAATAAAATCATAGGCCGCGCTGTTAGAAGCATAACCAATGAATATACTGTCGATTGTTTTTGGTCCAATTTTGCTTCTTTGACATGCAGGTATTCCAATTTTCCCAAGCACCCCCACACTTTGAGGTAGTTAAGATTAGGCTTGTGGCCTTTTCAGAGCTCATAAGAAGTTGTTTCCAATCTTTTGTGTGGAACTCTGTTAAGTACAAAACAAGCAGAAAGAATGGCCTCACCCCACATGTTAGTAGGCATACCAGAACTAATAAGCATAGCATTCATCATGTTTTTCAAAGATCGATTTTTCCTTTCGGCTATTCCGTTTTGTTGAGGTGTGAATGGGGCTGTGATCTCATGGATAATGCCTTCACAATATTTTTTAAGTGGATAACCTTCATATTCACCGCCCCTATCAGACCTAACACATTTGATTTAAAGGTCTAATTGATTCTCAACTTCAGCTTTATAGATCATAAATTTTTGCTCGGCTTCATCTTTTGTACTTAACATACACTTTTGTATATCTAGAGAAATCATCTACAAAGGTGATATAGTAACGCTTACCTCCTCGGCTCATTGTGTTTCTGAAATCTCCCAAGTCTGAATGGATTAATTCAATAAGAGTCGAGGCACGATGGACTTGTTTATTAAACGGTGTCCTGGAATGTTTAGCCTCTACACATGTATCACATTTGTCAAAAGCCGTATTACTAAAGCCATGTATAAGGTCAAGATGTTTCAATTTTTTAACATAATCAACATTTATATGACCTAATCTAGCATGCCATAAAGTAAGAGACTCAGCAAGATAAAAGGAAGCGGTGGAGTTTTTATTAATAGTCACCACATCGAGCACAAAAAGCCCGCCATTACAAAAACCTTTTCCAACAAAATTATTGTTTCTAGTGAGTACAAGTTTGTCGGATTCAAAAGTGAGTTTTATACCGGCCTTGTTAAGTAGAGACCCTGAAATAAGGTTCCTACGAATTTCTGGAACATGAAGAACATTATTAAGTTCGAGAATTTTACCAGAAGTTAGCTTAAGTTGTACCTTTCCCTTACCAATGACGCGTGTGGTGCTAGAATTGCCCATGAACACGCATTGTCCATTAGTTTCTGGCACATATTCTTTGAACGCTTCTTTGTCACAACATATGTGACTCGTAGCCCCGGTATCCAAAACTCATTCTGTGATGTTGCTTACCAGATTTACCTCGAATACAACGGCAGCAATGACTTCATCTGTTTCGGCGAGATGAGCTTGATGCTTGTTTCTTGACTTTCCTTGGGATCCTTGCGGACAGAATTTTGCAGAATGACCCGTTTTACCACAAGTGAAGCATTCTCCTTTGAACGACCTTTTGGGTTTGAAATCTGTTTACTTTTTGACTCCGTGGATCTGGTTTGGTCCCTTATTGTTGTGGTTGTTGTTGTTATTACGTCTAGGACCCTTGTTGCGATTTTTTGTCTCAACGAGATTGGCATTGGAAGAGGAATGATCAACTTGTTTACCTCTTAACTGGATTCGATTTTGCTCTTCAATCTTGATGTGTGACACTAACTCAAGAAGAGTGAAATCCTTTTGTTTGTGTTTCATGGAGTGCACATAATTCTGCCAAGACAAAGGAAGTTTCTTGAGTAGACAATTATCTTGAAAAGTTTCACATATTTTCATACCCTCCGCGATAATATCAGCACATAAAGTCTCATACTCATGAACTTGATCTAACACAGGTTTATCATCAGTTATACGAAAATTTAACCATCTATTGCAAGCGTATTTTTTAGTGCCAAAATCATCTGTTCCATATTTTGTTTTAAGAGCGTCCCAGATGTCTTTAGCAGTTTCAAGCATGCTATATATTAAAAATAAAGGTTCCGTCATATAGTACAGAAAATGCCACGACAAGTTTTACTATCTGCAGGAAAATCCCGTTCACTGTTTTCTGGTGCTTCAGTTCCGGTTAAAGTATAATCTATCTTTAACTGGCTTAAAAGAAAATCAAGTTTTTCTGACCAAATCCTATAACTTTTACCATCAAGTAAATCCAATTTTGACATATCAGGGATAAAAACTGTAGGCATAAGAGTCAGATTAAAAGAAGCAGCGGAAATTGGCATAGCCATATATGCAAAATCAGTATTGTAAAGCACAAATAGTCATTATTGTAAAGCACAAAAAGTCAGTACAGAAGACTGCACTTTCAGTTTAGGAAAAACGCAACAATCACATAAAAGATTGAGCAATTAGTTTCGGAAATTGTGCAAAAACAATATAGAGAATAAGTGATCAGACTACCAAAAACGGCCTACGGCACGCACCGCAGGTGCTCTACCAGAGCTCATGCCCGTGCCCGGCCCGACCCGGCGTGGCGTGCGCGCACGCGCGCGCGTGTGGTGGTACGGTTCCTTTAGCACTACATATCTAGTAGTCCAATACAACTGATCACTTATAAACTATAATACTCCAATATATTTTATCAATGTGAGATTCTTTTGAAGCAAAACTAAGCAATACTTCCAACAGTTTTTATATTCATCTTTTACCTCTTACAAAATTAGCACGGTATAAGACTATAAGAGCCATTCAATTACTCTAAATAAAGGTTTTCTTCCTGTGAAAGACTTTATTTAATATTGAGTTTCCCTTTTCTTAATTACAAATCCTGAAGTTCTAGGGATTAAGGGACTAATTTTTTCGTTTATTTTCCAATGAAAGCCTCTCATTCCTCCGTGAAGATTCCATAGTCTCACATATTAATCAATTTGACAATCATTGCACACTATTGATAATCTCTAGCATGCATATTGAAATTGCTTCTGAAAATTGCTCTCGGTTGCATATAGAAATTTCCGGATTTCGCCATTGGCCTTCATCTGGTGGTGGTCAATCCACTTGCTCTGATTGTGGTTAATTTATCCATCGTTCTTGTTCACCTACTCTTTGGGTTTTCTCGGAATTGGTAGACCGTTTATATTGCCGATTTTACTAGTGTAATTCAATACACTCTTTTTATATTCATCTTTTGCCTTTTACAACCTGATTTTCGCACCATTGTTGAACATTATAGGAATGTTGGTATATATCGGTTCATTGAGTTTTGATAGCAGTCTGAGTATTAAGGTTGGTGGTTTGAAAATTGGTAAAGAAATAAGATGAAGAAAGAGTAATGGAGAGGTTAAAATGGGGTTTAAATAAGAAATGGGAAAAGGGATAAACCTGTTTTACAGGTTGCCCTTCCAAAAGAGCAATATAAGAAAAATGATTACAAAGATCATATTAATATGAGTTAAAGTGTAGTTGGGATTAATTTGAGAAGAGGGGCAATAGTTTGGATTATTCGCATCAAATAACCCTAATTTTTATAAGATAAAATATAAAATATTTAACTAAAAGTAATATCTAGTTAGTCATAATCAATGTTTTATTCTTGACATATACATTCTTAACTGAAGATATTAAAGGAAAATGTAATGTGTATTCTACTTTTTCATGTTGTTTATATAATAGGTTTTCTACATGATACCCTTGTATTTATACGAATTCTACGTGATACCCCTCGCTTTTCAAAAATATCGGTGGTATCCCTAAACATGATAAAAACATCTTAAAATACCCAAAATGCTCTAATCCACCTTTTTAGAATGTTTAATTTATAATTTTTTAATTTGATTTTTCATGTCATTAACATAAATATCGTCTACTCAATTGTAAACATATTTTTTACACAAAATCTAACATATTGTGATTTTTAGTAGATTGGGTACTTTTAGAAAATTTTACTAAATTTAGGGATACTACTTATATTTTCAAAAAATAGGGGTACCACGCAGAATGCGAAGAAACTCGGAGTACCACGTAGAAAAACCCTATATAATATTATTTTACTTAATAATCATTGCTTTTCTTTTAATTATTCAAACTTACTCGTGATCACTGTGTACATACATACTCGTTATCACAGTATTTAAACCTCTCAAAATCTCATATCTTAGTAGTTTTTTTAAAGTTTTGTTTTTAATAAATACAATGACTCTTCCAAATATATTTTTCTTAATAAATTTGAGGTCTAAGTTTTATAACTTTCTCAAAATGTTTTTTTACGTAAATGTAAAACATTGTAAGATACTAAATTGAATCATCTCTACATACCGAAATATATTAATAAATATAATGAAAATTATACTCGATTGAAAGCATTTTTCGCAATGAACGTTTTTATTTACAATTTAGAATTTTTGTCAAAATATTTTTTTAATAAATTTAGAATCAAATAAACATAATTATTTAATGTAAATTTATAATAAAATTTATTAAATTATACTCCCTCCATTCAACTCCACACTACCATTATCTATTTTGTATACTATTCACAGTTAAGCACTTAATTTCAATTTTCTCTCAATATATAAGTGAAAATATATTCATGCCGGATCTAATTTTATTCGTCTTTTCGAGTACATTAAAAATATCTAACTTTTATATTTTTTTGCAAATACATAGCTAATCATATTTAACGCGTAAAATACGTGTTGGCAAACGTGAAAAAGCTAAGTGGTAGTGTGGAGTTGAATGGAGGGAGTAATTAAAATTTCTGAGATTTATACTGCATTTATTATGTTCATATTAAATGATTAACTGTAATAAATGCTTGTTATTAAAGCTGTATGGGACACGTGGCGCATCCACAGCGTTTCGATTATATTATATATATATATATATATATATATATATATATATATATATATATATATATATATATATATATATATATATATATATATATATATATATATATATATATATATATATATAAGGAGGATCTCATAAGTCCACTTAGATACTTTGAGTCAAGTCTCATAGGAGCCCTTGGAAGAAGGAGATGGATGACTAAGATGAACAAAAAAAAAAGGTGTTTAAGAGTCTAATTTAGCTCACTTTCTCCTCCCTCACTAATCCACCCTAATTAAGACAAAGTTTATGACACTTTTTTGAGTGTAACTTTAGTCTTAAATCGTTTAACTTAAAATAGTGTAACTTTAAATTAAAAAATGATTTTTACGGATATTTTTTTGACTTTTTGTAATTTTTAGACGAGTTTACGATATTCAGACATTTTTTTGACAAGTTATTTTTATGGACATTTTTTTGTCTTTTTGTAATTTTAAACAAGTTTACGATATTCACAAATATTTTTGACAAGTTATTTTGACGGACATTTTTTTTGTTTTTATGTAATTTCAAAATATTTTTTACGGACATTTTTTTGTCTTTTTGTAATTTTAAGACAAGTTTACGATATTCGCAATTTTTTTTGACAAGTTATTTTGACGGACATTTTTTTTGTCTTTTTGTAATTTTAAGACAAGTTTACGATATTCGGACAATTTTTTGACAAGTTATTTTGACGGACATTTTTTTATCTTTTTGTAATTTTAAGACAAGTTTACGATATTCGAACATTTTTTTTTGACAAGTTATTTTGACGAACATTTTTTTTTTTTTACTTTTCGTAATTTTAAGACAAGTTTACGACATTTCAATATTTTTTAATACTTTTTGTAATTTTAAGACAAGTTTACGACGTTCGGACCTTTTTTTGACTTTTTGTAATTTAACTCACTTTGACGGATATTTTAAGACAAGTGATTTTGACGGATATTTTTTTTTTTACTTTTTGTAATTTTAAGACAAGTTTACGACTTTTTCAGTATTTTCAGAGTGTAACTTTAGCGTTTTACGAGTGTAATTTTAGTATAAAATAGTGTAACTTTAAAGTAAAAAGTGATTTTTAAGGATATTTTTTTGAGCTTTTGTAATTTTGAAATAAGTTTACGACATTTCATTATTTTTAGAGTGGAACTTCCGTGTTTTACGAATGTAACTTTAGCCAACTTTATGTAACTTTAGTCCTTTTTAATAAATTAATTGGAATTTATTTTATTTTAAGACAAGTTTATAATTTTAGTCCTACTGTATTTTTAGTTCTTTTGGTATAAATTTTGTCCAAAATTGTGTAACTTTAGTCAAGAATTAATTGGAATTTATTTAATTTTAAGACAAGTTTATATAATTTGTCCTATTGTAACTTTAATCCTTTTTGTATAACTTTAGTCAAAAATTGTGTAACTTTAGTCCAAAATCGTATAACTTTAGTCCAAATTTAAATTCAGATTTGAAATCAATACAATAACAAGACAAGATTGAAGTTGCACATAATGTCATTGAAATTGCGAATATTGTTATTGAAGTTGCGCATAATGTCATTGAAATATACGGTGAAGTTGCACTTATTGTCATTGAAGTTGCACATAATGTCACTGAAGTTGCGTATAATGACACTGAAGTTGTGCATAATGGACACTGAAGTTGCGCATAATGGGCATTGAAGTTGCACATAATATCATTGAAGTTGCACATAATATCACTGAAGTTGCGCATAATGACACTGAAGATGCGCATAATGACACTGAAGTTGCGCATAATGGGCATTGAAGTTGCACACATAATGTCATTAAAGTTGCGCATAATGACATTGAAGTTGCGCATAATGGGCATTGAATTGTACATAATGCCATTGACGTTGTGTATAATGGGCATTAGAGTTGCATATAATGTCACTGAAGTTGCACATAATGTCATTGAAGTTGCACATAATGTATAATAAAGTTGCATATAATGGGCATTGAAGCTGCACATAATTTCATTGAAGTTACATATAATGTGTAATAAGTTGCATATAATGGGCATTGAAGTTGCACATATGTCATTGAAGTTACACATAATGTGCAACTTTGTAGATACCTCATTTCTGCACCTCCCGCAAACCACCCGGTGATGATTGGGCCGCATGTTTGCTACGCAGAACGATTTGTGATAGTTCGTAAGTTTATCGTCAAGTGATTGCTCAAATACTAATGTCTACCTCTTAGTTGTCATCTACGTGCCGATACGGTCGTTTTGACAGTAATTAGAGTACATTTGGAGTCCGGGCCTAAAACCGTCTTCATTTTATGATAACCGTTAAATCCCGAGTCAGAATGTTCTGGAATGTTCCGGATATTTCTATTCCATATTTTATAAATATTTCACAATCTTTATCCTTTGGTAAACAATTTCCCGTAATATTCACATAAAATATTAAGGAAAACCAAATTATTCCGTCCTACCATAACTTAAACACGGAAATCTTTCTTCCGCAGGAGGAAACCACTTGGGAATAGACGCAGCAGGTGCTGCGCCTCTTCCAAGAGACGCAGTGGCTGCTGCGCCTCTTCCCAGGTCCTTTTCTGCGTAATTTTCGTATCTTTTTCATATCTTTCCGAGATTCACTTCCAAAGACTCTCCGAAACCCTAATGCCTTCACGTGATTAGTATAAATAGGAGCCTCCGCTCCTCATATTTCTCACGCGAGTGTCCGCCCTTCTCTTCTCCCTTTGCATTCTAGACCTTTGTTCTTACTTTTTGGCGTCTACGTGCGTGAACATTCGACCACGTAAGCTCGGATCTTTCTGAGTACCAGCCTCGTTTGCATGACCGACCAATTTGACCAACTCCACAATCAATCAACTTAATTAATCTTAATCGTTTTCCTCTTACGAGGACACTTTCGTCTACATTCGAGTCGAGCATCACTAATCGTAAACTTAGTTCATCTCGTTTCGTCAAACATGTAAGTCCGAGGGTGTAAATCTCTCTTTTATTATTGTTCTTTACTTTTTGTATCATTAATGTAAGGTTTATGTCGAAAACACCTCTTAAAACCGATTTCTAAAACCGTGCTTCAAAACCTCTTTTTTACGGATTTCCAGTAGACAAACGTCGAGAAAGGACGCAGCAACTGCTGCGCCTCTTCGAAGGAGCGCAGTTCCTACTGCGCCTCTTCTTGAGGCTGCCGCAATTCCTGCTTCCTTTCTTCTTCCTTCGTCCTCTTTGATTCGTCAAGCTTTCATTTGTTTCGTTTGTTTTCTTTAATTCTTCGACATAGTAGTCTAATAATTCATATGTATGTTATTTATCATTCATTAGCATGTAATCTAATCATTAAATTCGACTTAAATCCCTCATAATCTCATATTTGCGGGTTTTCGTCATTAAACTCAATTCGGGTTTTAGGAATTCAATTCATCAATATTGGGTTTCTGGAATTCGATCGTTGACATATTTACGTCTGTCTATTGTCATATTCGTCGCATATTCGTCATTAATTCGTCCTGTTTAACTTACTTTATTCACCTATGTCATTAATCAATCATTCGTTTGCATCCGTCTCATCCATGTTTTATTGCTTCTATGACCCATCATTCACATGTAATTAACCTATTAATCACTTTCATCCGAGTAAAAATCATAATCAATCATTAAAATTACCGACGAACATTAACAACACGAAATTCCGGCTTCACAGCCAGAATTCAGGTCAGGAACAGACGCAGCAACTGCTGCGCCTATTCCAAAGGACGCAGTTCTGCTGCGCCTGTTCCGGGGTGAATTCTGCCTCTAAACTCCGTTGTTGTTTGACTTAGTTTATCTAGTGTACGTATAATTGACTATTAACCGTATTATCGCCTTCTGTTTTATTCGTTAATTCATTCTTTTATTCTTTTTCTCAAATTATCCGTTTTGAAGGTATTCTCGACATAAATCACCTATCCCGATGTAATTATTGTAATTTTCATTATCGTAATTTTCTTATTGTATTTATCATTATTTTCTTGTATCATTTGTATGTTTTCACATGTAATTGAACATTAAATCCCACTTCGACCCAATTGTATGTTAAACTAATTGTCCACCGACTTAGCCTAATTCCCACATTCTAGGATTAAAACTTGGATGTTGCATTGCATGCATATAGCCGACGATATATCGAGTACGAATGATGTCCCTAATCATTAGTAGAGGCCGCTATCGAGGCGGGCGGGATTAGGTGTTCGATCAAAAGAGCTTCCTAATACGTACCCTCACCCCTTACTCCAGATCTTTGTGAACATCCGTGTTCATTGGCATCCACGAGAGTCATTCTAGACATAGAATGCTAAGGGTAACGATTGCTTAGTGTTCATGTCTCTACTTTGTGTCTTGACATGGCACGAGGTATTCGAACGGTTCCAATTTCCCATAAAAATTGGTGGCGACTCCAACAAAAATGCAAACGCTTGTTCTCTTCCTCCCAAGCGCCCCCGTGGACCCCCCGCTGTCCACAGTTTGGCGACACCGCTGGGGATAATACACTTACGTGTAGCCAAGGGTGAAACTTGAACAAGGTTAGGGAATAATTTGTACAAGACAATTGTCGGTTTTCATAACTCGGTCTTCCTAGATCGTTTTATTCGGCCTTCCTAGGCCCAACCCAACCCATTCGACCAATCGTCCCGTCTAAACAGTCCTAATTCTTATTTGGGCCTAAGGATGGATAGCGATTGACGTCATCCATACCATGATGCTTACACTTGTTCGTATCAAGGGCCTTCACTACTTGAGGAAATGGACTAGGAATCGGCCTTACTCTTGTTTGGTACGAGCCTCTCCACAGACTTCGGGTTTGATGGTTCGGTATGGCAACCCACCCTTTAAACCAAAACCCTTTTAAATGCACTCAGCATCCCGTTATAATGCTTGTATAAATGTTTGTACCTTACGTGATCACCATTTCTAAACGAAACCATGACGTTTTTTGTAAAAATCAAAATCCTTTTTTTAATCAAAATTTAGAAAAAGGCCATTTGATTAGCGCAAAACCAAGTCGAAATTCTGTCCATTTGTCGAGTCAAAATCCGGGTCACAAGCCCATTTCAAAACCTCACTTCGAGTCCACTCCTACAACTACACTATAGTTGACTAGGATACACATTTTCAAAACCCTTGTCTTTCTTCAAAGCTCACTCAACACAAGTGGCACACACCCACTTTACGAGTCAAAACATTTCTTCTTTTAGCAAGTGTGTTAGATTGGTCGATCGTGTTTTGATTCGTCATCGGTCTCTTATCCAGTTTTCAAGATGCCTGGATCCAGCGAAACAAACCTCCACCAACTTCAAGATGGTAATGATCGAATCCTAGCCGCGCTAGCCCAAATCCAAGTTACCCAAGTCCAAGTCCATGATCGCCTTGAAATCATCGAGGGCCGGATCTATGCCGTAGAGGGGAGGTTGCCTCCTCATGAAAGTGAAGTAATAGGTGACTCCGCGGATGAATCCAGGGATGAAAATCCTCCCATGGGACTAATTGTAGCCGAGAAAAGACTCCAATACTTAGAGGAGCAATTGATGTACCTTAAAGGGGATGATATTTATAGGGAGAATAACCACAAGTACGAGGCCGTCAATTCCAAATTGCCAACCAACTTCAACATTACGGATATCCCTAAATTCAAGGGGCACGAAAACCCTTTGAACCACATCGTGCCTTCAAGGACTACATGTCTATCAAAGGCATCAAACCCGAGATGTTATTAAGGATCTTTCCTTCATCTCTCGACACCATCCCGAAGCAATGGTTCTACTCCTTAGAACACAAGAAGATCGCTACTTGGGAAGATGTCGCAATCGAGTTTGCTAAGCAATATGCGGATAATGCCGAGATCCAAGTCAACATGCGCACTCTAGAGGTTCTTACCCAAAATGACAAAGAAGGATTCACCGACTTCCTAAGTAGGTGGAGGAAGACTAGTACCCAACTAGTTGAACGCCCGGATGAGGCTACCCTTGTGGAGAAGTTTGTGGACAATCTCAAACCCATCTACGCCAATCATTTGGGATACCAAAATATCAAAACTTTCAAGGACTTAACCGTACTAGGGACAAGGATTGAAGATGACATCCGTAAAGGACTCTTGTCCAAAACGGTAGGTCGAGGATATCAAGGCTCAACAAGTCATTCATACGGCTCCACTAGCAAGGCCGATGAAGTTAACCTTCTCGAGCTGTCCAAGAAAAGTAACCACCGAGGAAATTCACAAATCTTGGGGACACTTACTCCAACGCTCTAAAAAGGTTAATGAAGCAAGGCAAACTCCAACCCATTGGACCTACTCCCGAACCCAAAAGGAAATCCAAATTCTGGGACGAGAACTTGTATTGTGAATACCATAGGGGCAAGGGGCACGACACAGAAAAATGCTATAAGTTGAAAAATGTGCTTCAAGACATGATTGAAGATGGTCTATTGCCAATACCGCCGGGAGGTAAACCCAACAACACTCAGAATCCTCTTGGAGTTCTAGTGATTACAAGTGACGAATCTACCTTAGATTGTTCACACCTCATTTCTCCAGTTGAAGATGAAATCCATGCAATCGAGAATGAAGGGTTCTACTCTACTATCTCCCCTACCATTTCCGACTTCATCACATGGGCAAGGAGTGTGGATAGGCAAGTTTGGGAATTAGAAAATGTGGTGACAACTTTACGCGATCCCAACGCAACACCCAAAGAACATATGCCACTAATCTTCTCTCAAAACGCTACTATGCAAGAAATAATCGCCATGGTTGACAAACTAGTCGACCAAATCATACGACTAGAAGATGAAATCATGAGAATGAGGAAACTAGCTACAATCAATGGAGTTTTGGCCGACGATGACGAGGACGAGTACCTCATTGAGAACTCCCTAGTCAAGGAAATAGTCCAAAATGGTGAAGACCAAAATGTGGACCACCTAACTCGTTCGGGACGTCCATATCAAAGCACTACTCAAAATGGTCCAACCAACGTTGTCACACCAAATGATAACGAAGAGGACTCCACTAACCATTTGCTCAAGCAATTACAGAAGACAAAGGCTGATCTTTCAGTCTGGCAATTAATAGCGAGCTCATTCCCACATCGCCAAGCTTTACTGCAAGCTTTGGCCAAACTAAATGTAGCTCATAACTCGACACCCGAAGATGTAGTCAACTTGGTATTCCAAGAGTCACCAAAGCTAAGTAATCCTATTACTTTCTCAAACGAAGATTTGCCACCTTTTGGCGCTAGTCACAATTTAGCTCTTTAGATCACTGTAATTTGTCTAAAGAAGAACGTGCCAATGACCTTGGTAGATGATGGCTCCGCAGTCAACGTCATACCCCTCAAAACGGCATACAAATTAGGCATGAAAGAGTTGGATTGGACCCCCACCAACCAAGGTGTGCGTGCATATGATGGTACACGACGAAAGGTGGTAGGACTTGTTAACCTAACCGTAGCCACAGGGCCAATTGAGCGAAAGGTTAATTTCCAAATAGTGGACATTGAAGCTTCCTTCAACATACTTCTAGGAAGACCTTGGATTCACGCTTCCAAAGCGGTAACATCCACCCTTCATCAAAAGATCAAGATCCCACTTAATGGCAAAGTGGCGACGATCACTTCGTCACCCATCAAGGCAATAATCAAAAAGCAGTCGAACAATCAAGTCCTTGAAGATCCCGTATACGAACTTGGGGGCTTCCAAAGTATAAGTGTCATAGAAAGCGAATTGGCACCCTTATACTATGATCCCTACTCCAACTTGGTGGTCAACCACATGCTCAAAACCCAGGGATTCTTCCCCGGAATGCCTTTGAACCCTACCCGAAGAAACACCTTCGCACCATATAAGGAAAGCAACTAAAAAAGGATACCACTTGGACTAGGGTACAAACCCACTAAAGAAGAGGTTCTCGAGATGCTTGCTCAAGTCCAAAACCGTAAGCATGTAGGAGTCCAAATGCGACCCTATCTCTCTACCCTAAATGGGTACTTTGTTGAAGAAGGAAGTCTAGAACTCTTTCACGGATTTCCCGAGCCTTGGCATTATCTCGAGAGGAAGCTAGCCGGAATCGAGATCTTTCACGATTGCTACTTCATCCCTCCAGAAATGGTTCCTACCGTCAAAACGCGTCAAGCACCTTGCTTAGACGAACAAGCTGTTAGCCTATTGTTTGGAGAAGATCGATTTGTTAGGGCCGCGCAGGATGAGATCATTACCATGATACTTCAAGACGATCGTTTCAACCCCACTGCGTTAATCACAGAAACCAACGCAAGTCAGCATAAAGGATGGAGAAAATCAATCAAGTGGACCAACAATCAAGAAAGACTCTTCAAGCTCACCACTGGAGAAGGAGAGATGTTCAAAGGAGAACCAGAAGACGATGAGTTCGAGTCAGAGTCTAGAGAAGTCATTTGAGAGTCTCCTCCTGTCGTCATCCCTACTCCCTTTGTTTCTCCTAGCTTAGCCTCGAGTAGTCACAGTAGTTCGGGAAATGTCCCAACCACTGTCCCTTTGCCGCCACTGACCATGGATCAGTTGGCTTCTTTGTTTCAACTTTACTCAAACTTTAATATGAATAAATCAGGTTCTACTTACTCTTTGTGTTATCTTGAGTGAAATTATGTTTACGATGATACTGAGGATGACCAAGACCCAGACTCGATCGAAATACCTCCCTACGTAGCCAAAAAAAAACTAAAGGAAGGGGAAGGGGGACCAGTAATAGAGGACACCGAACCCATTAATGTAGGGACCGAACTAGAACCCCAAGAACTTAGGATAGGGACTACCTTGAGCTCTACCGAAAGGGCCGATTTCATAGACCTCCTAAACGAGTTCAAAGACGTTTTCGCTTGGTCCTACAAAGACATGCCAGGGATCGACATGGATATCGCCGAACATAGAATCCCGATTAAGCCAGGTTTCAAACCTGTAAAACAGAAGCTTCGACGAATGAGAACAGAATGGGCTCTCAAGATTAAGGAAGAAGTGGACAAGCAATTCAAAGCCGGGTTCATCAAAGTTTCCGAGTATTCTGACTGGGTAGCCAACATAGTACCCGTACCCAAAAAGGATGGGAGAATCCATGTTTGTGTTGATTTTAGGGACTTAAACAAAGCAAGCCCCAAAGATGACTTCCCTCTACCACACATCGACATATTGGGGGACAATACTGCAGACCACGCATTACTATCCTTCATGGATGGGTACGCGGGTTATAATCAAATCAAGATGGCCATAGAAGACATGCATAAGACCGCCTTTGTCACTCAATGGGGAACCTATTGTTATACGGTCATGCCGTTTGGATTAATTAACGCCGGAGCTACATATCAACGCACCGCAACTACACTCTTACATGACATGATGCACAAAGAAGTTGAGGTATACGTAGACGACATGATTTTCAAATCCAAGGATAGAGAGGGGCATATTGCGAACCTTCGCAAATTTTTCACAAGGCTACGAAAATACAACATGAGGCTCAATCCTCAGAAATGCACATTCGGAGTAACATCTGGCAAACTCCTGGGATACGTCGTTAGCCAACGAGGTATAGAAATAGACCCTTCCAAGATCAAGGCTCTGATCGAAATGCCACAACCTCAAACAGAAAAAGAAGTCAGAGGATTCCTGGGAAAAGTGCAATATATAAGTCGATTCATATCGAAACTCACCATGATTTGCGAGCCTATCTTCAAGAAGCTCAAGAAAACAGACCACGCCATGTGGGATAATGATTGTCAAAAGGCATTCGACCGAATCAAAGAAATATTGGCTAAACCACCAGTGCTCATGCCACCTCAACAAGATCAACCTCTTGGTTTATATCTCACAGTAACCGAAACAGCCATGGGTGCCATGCTAGCTCAGACCGTAGGAAGTGAAGAAAGGGGTATCTACTACCTTAGTAAGAAGTTCTTGGAGTACGAGTGCAAATACTCACAACTCGAAAAGACATGCCTCGCTCTTGTGTGGGCGACGAAGAAGCTAAGCCATTACATGCTTAGCTACTCCGTCAAAATATACTCCAAAATGGATCCAGTCAAATACCTCTTTGAAAAACCCGTCCTCAATGGACGCCTAGCAAGATGGACTTTGATGCTCTCAGAATTTGACCTCAAATACGTGCCTCTGAAAGTAATAAAAGGACGTGCCGTTGTCGAATTCTTCGCAGAAAATCCCATCAATGATGCACAAACAATAGATACTTGGTCATTTCCGGACGAGGATATACTCCAAACTGATGTAGACTCCTGGGACCTTTACTTTGATGGGGCATCAAACTTAAGAGGATTTGGAATAGGAGTGTTGCTCATTTCTCCCGAAGGTGAGCATACACCAATCGCTGTCAAACTCGACTTCGAGGTGACAAATAATGCTGCCGAATACGAAGCTTGTCTAATCGGATTACAAGCGGCAGTAAGCTTGGGCATTAAAAACCTCCGAGTACATGGGGATTCATCACTGATCATCAACCAAGTTACAGGATCTGGGAAGATTCGAAGCAAAAGCCTAGCACCTTATCAAGCCAGAATAGACCAAGTTGCCCAACTCTTTGATCACGTGACATATCTACACCTACCTCGGGAAGAAAATCAATTTGCAGATGCTCTTGCGAAACTTGCATCTTTGATTAATATGCCAGATGACATGGTGGAAATGCCTTTGTGCATCGAACGACGGTCAGAGCCGGCTTATGTACACCAAATCACCAACGAAGAGGAAATCGCACAGGAACCCTGGTTCCAAGCAATCCTGAATTTCAAGCTCAATGGTACCTATCCACCCGATATGGACAAGAGGGGACAACGTGCTATACGCCTACTAGCTTCCCAATACGTTCTCATGCAAGGAGAGTTATACAAAAGAACAACTCTTGGTGTAATCCTACGTTGCCTTGATTATTCACAGGCGCGGAAAGTGATGGAAGAAGTCCACGATGGAGAATGCGGTCCTCACATGAGTAGGCCCATGATGGCGAAGAAAATCACACGTTTGGGGTATTATTGAACCACAATGGAATCCGATTGCATCAAATACGTAAGACATTGCCACAATTGCCAAATCTTCGGAAATGTACAACATGTCCCTCCTTCATTGCTCTATACGATGACATCTCACTGGCCATTTTCTGCTTGGGGAGTTGACATAATCGGGAAGATAACCCCAGCCGGAACAGGAGGTCACTGTTTCATCCTAGTGGCAATCGACTATTTCACCAAATGGGTAGAAGCAGCCTCCTACACCAGTCTCACGGCTAAAAACGTGGCAAAGATTTATACAAAACAACATCATCTGTCGATACGGTTGCCCACATGAGATCATTAGCGATAACGAATCACATTTCCAAGCTGAGACTGAGCAATTGCTAGCCAAGTATAAAATTAGGCATCACCACTCTTCGCCCTATAGGCCACAGACTAATGGCGCGGTAGAGGCAGCAAACAAGAACGTTGTCACAATTCTCAAGAAGATGATTGACAACTATCGAGATTGGCCAAGCAAGATACCCTTTGCTTTGTGGGGATATCGTACATCTGTTAGGACGCCCACTGGGGCTACTCCTTTCTATTTGACCTACGGCATGGAAGCTGTACAACCAGTCGAGCTAGAGATACCATCCTTGCGTATTTTACTCGAAAGTCAAATCCCAGAAGCCGATTGGAAGAGGGATAGATATGAAGAACTCATCCTCCTGGATGAACGTAGGCTACGCGCTTTACATAATGTCCAAACATATCACGCACGTATCAAACGAGCTTTCAACAAAAGGGTTAAGCCAAGAAACATCAAGGAAGGAGACTTAATACTTAAATCGGTTAGAGCTCTTCTACCTGTTGACCCACTGGGAAAATTCAAACCTAATTGGGCCGGACCATTTCTAGTCAAATCCATACTTCCAGGGGGTGCGGTTAGAATCACAGACCTAGACGGGAATGAGTTTTCCAACCCGACAAACCTCAACCAACTAAAACGGTACTATGCCTAGAATAGGAACAAAAAACGCGCCTCACGTAACCTCACGTGTCGCTCTTGTGGCACTAAATAAACGGCCCCTGGTCAAGCTGAAATAAGCTAATGTCACTTTGCTCTTGCACTTTGGCAGTTTTTGTCATCCTCATATCATCAAATAAACTAAATTTGCACCTTCAGAGTAAGCAAAAGCTCATGCTTATTTTCTAAGTTCATTAAAAGCTCTTGCTTAGAACAATTATTCTTTTACATTTACTCGAACTACGCGCAATGGTTTGATTTCATTTTTTTAAGTGAATACGTAGGCAATCCTTTACAGGATACAACCCATTATATTTATAATGTAAATAGAAGGACATTTGCATTGCATTTGGAATTCGACAAGAATAATAAATAGAAAATCACAACGGTTTCATGACCATTTAACCTTTTTTTATTTCATTCATTCTCTAATAATAATAGTACGCTACATAATAAAAATAGAATAGGCTAGGATTCTAAAAACCCCACTTTTTTATTACAACAATAAATAATAATAATAAATAATAAATAAAGACTCGGGCTATTCTTCCATCTTCCCTTTGCCCTTGTCATTCTTGTCATATTTCTTGTCACGACCTCGAGCCGGACGCTCTTGCGCCACTTCGGACCTAATCACCAAAGGTCTTTCTCGAGGCCTAGACTTCCCATCTTTGCCAATCACCATCTCTACGACAGGAGAGGTCTTCGGTTTCTTCGAAGGATGAACGACTCGAAACCCGGCTTCCTCCTCTCCCTCAGTCAAATGCTTTTCTTTCTCTTTCTCCACCTCGCGCACCTTGTAGTCAACGGGCTCGCGCTTCCTCAATCTCTCGCGCTCTTCCGGAGTAGTAGCTTTCCTCCATCACAGATAAGAATCTGACACCCATAAGGCATTAGCAGAAGAGTTCAAGAACCATACATTTCTTTGAGCCCATTTAATGGCCCACTCCCTTCGGCTCTCTGTAGTAAGCGCCACAGCAGTCTGCGGGACGGTGTCAAGCTTCGGGATCGTCTGCTTTAGTCCAACTTGTCTCATCAGCCTCTCCGGGAAGATGCACACCATAAATTCCAAGCCAGGAATGCGCACGGACCGAGTAGGATCCAAAGAAGACACTCCAGTGACAGATTTGAGGTGCCACCACGGCACAATCCACCTAATCAACGGGCCATCATCACTCTTCAGTTTGTTCTCCCAATAATTGCAGACTCGGGTGAAATCCACCATATAAAGCCTGGTCCTCATCGCAATTGAACGAGCATGATGGGAAGGAACATGAACTGGGGGCTCGATCAATCGAAGCCGTTCCATAAGCCAAACCTACCAAAAGCGGGTATTAGAAATAAAAAAAAAAAACGAAAACGAAAAAAAAAGAAAAAAAAAGAAAAACGAAAAAAAAAAGAAAGGAAAAAGAAAAAGAGAAAATGTTCTTTTACCTGCAGAATGACGGGACTTCCCAAATACGGTAGGTCGCGATTGGCTTACCTATTATCCAAGCCCAAAAGGATCTCTCCTAAGCATAAACAAGCTGGGGTCCTGCGCAGCTCCATTTGCTCAACAAGGCCCAGAAGACGGGGATCACCTCTCAAGTCTTCATCAACATGCCCTTGGAAGACATACACATGCAACAAGCAAAACCCAAATGCCCTTCGCCTGGCAACATAAGAAACGGTGGGGTCAGCCCTGTTAATAAATCGGTCAATGAAGTTCAACATTCGCAATCCCTTCGAGGTCACTAGACGGTCCACCTCGAGTCTAGTCAACCCAAGCAAGTCTCTAAATTTGCTCTTGTACCCTTGCGAAGTAGAAGGAATGGCGGGCAAGTGTTCAGGGTCCCACCCACCAATCGCGACAATTTCTTCAGGAAATGGGCAAATATCGCCTCCAGGGAACGCAAAAACATGGTAATTCGGGTCCCAATAGTCAAGACAAGCATCCAAGAACGGTTTAACAACCTTGACGAGCTTTAAACTCAACAATGATCCAAGATTATAGGCGCCCATATCATATTTCTCCATGTTTGAAAATTCGTTGGCCCATTCCTTTAAGCGAATCTCCAAAGTATTCATGATGAAGAGTTTATTTTGAGAATTTTATGTAATAAGACGAAGAAGAGACGGAAGAATTGTGTGAATAAAAGGTCCATCGACGTTTCTATTTATACTAATTTCTGTTTCCAAAAATCCGCCAGAACAAAGCAACCTGGGAACAGGCACAGCACCTGCTGCGCCTCTTCAAAGGGACGCAGCTCATGCTGCGCCTCTTCCTCAGCTTAACTTCTGTGATTCTCCGCGTTGGATCTTTCCTAATCCCATGACGAATAATTTCCTATTCCTACGGAATATTGTTTCGGTAAATACGTGAAAATTACCATACTTCGGGTTTCCTAACTTCCGCGAGCACGCATTTCGAGACGACATCGACATTTTCGTCATTTTTCCACACTTGTACATTTTCATTTTGGGAAATAATTCTCATGTTAATATCATTTTCATTTTAGGAAATAATTTTCATTTTTTATAATTCATTTTAGGAAATAAACTCCAAATTTAAATTTGTTCCATTTATTTCATTCTTTTAATCATCTCATTTTTAACTTATAGATTTCTATTTTTTCCTTTTTTAGAGGGTAACCCTCCCCACCGTCCGGTCATTTTCCGGCAATTTTTTTTTATTTTTGCATTCTTTTGAGTCACTCGTTTTGCGCTAATTAAGGCCATATGTATATACAAATGTATGTTTTGCGTGATTTCTATGTAAATTTCGGCGGCATGACGGCGTAAACCGTCATCTACCAAACCTGTTCAAAGCTAACTGCGGTACAAGCAACGCAACCCCAACAAAGGCACTCGAGGCCATCTTATATACCAACCAAAAAGGGAAATGTACGACAAGCGGGGCTCGAGCCCCAAACAAAGTCCGAAGGTTCAAAATGAAGGTCCAAATGTACAACTATGCAAAATACGACCAACAAACAAACAAAAGCGCACAAAACTACTCGCTGGTCGCCCTCCAGCTCTGCAACCCTTGCCGCAAGAGCAGCAATCTCGGCGTCTCGAACCTCGAGCTCCCTCAACAAGCAAGCTGTCTCCTCCCGAGACTGGGTCAACTTTCGCTCCAGCTCGCGGTCACCCTGTAAACAACAAAATTGGCTCATGTCAATCGTTTCAAGAAAAAATGGAAAATCAAAATTCAAAAATGAAACAGGCACAAGGTTCATACCTGACGGCCACGACCACCGACAAGTGCCTCGACGACAGTAGCTCGCAGCCGGTTGGCCACCCTCCATAACGCCACGAACCGAGACGGCGCAACCTGCATTTTCAAAAATAAGTTCTCAATAATTGAATAAACTTAATCAAATGTGTTCTTACACAAAAGTCACACAAAATTAGATGTTTACCCTCCGAATCAGATGCCGCCAGTCGTCCAGGCCAGCATCCGTCACAGCTACGTCGAAGTCGCGTAGCTCGGAGATCGTCGTCCTCCCGGTCGCGTCAGTGTACTCGAGGGTCTCGGGGTACTCTGGGGGCTCGATGCCCGCCGCCTCAACCTCCTGCAAAACCAAATATTTTTCATTAATCGATGATCTTTCATCGTACTTCTCGAAAAATCAAGTAAAGAGGAAGAGTAAAGATGCTTACCACTACCGGCCAGTACGCCAACCTTCTGTAGAGGAACGCCGAGTAGGCCTCGCCAGGAAGAAGGAGGGCATCACCACTAGCGCCAGCCAAGTCCGCCTCCCTCTCAGCCTCAGAAGGCTCCCTGAACATCGTCCTAGGAGGATCGATGGGAACCGTCAACACGTCCCGAGAGCACTGACGAGCCAAACGCTCGCCCAAGTACCACACAGGACCCATCGACGTCCTCAACAGCAGCCGGCTCGAGCTCCTAGGTCGAAGGACCTCAACCACAAAAGGAGGCACGTCAGCGTACTCCGCCCAAGGCCTGGGCACCCACTGGGACAAGATAAACAAAGGAATCATTCTTATGATCAATTTAAAGGCAATATAGAAGCAAATGAATGTAAGTGAAATGCTTACGCTATCTAGCTGAAGAGCGTTCACGTCCCGCCGGTAGACACCGTGAGAAGAACGCTTGCTCTTCGTCCTGCACATCACCCAATCCCTCACCACGGGATAGGCCTTCTCCAGCGGCTCCGTCCTCTTGGGCGCGAGGCCCTGAAAGTAGGAGTACACCCACGCCTGTAAAGCAAGATAGTTAATAACGATCTTTCGTGATTTGATAAAGAAAGGAATGGATTTCGGTCTAAATGAAGGTTCATACCTCCAGCAGTAGTCCAGGTCCGACAGCACCTGGAGAAGTCCCCTTCTCCATTAACTCCGGACGAACCATGGCCCTCATGAAGCGGATGAGGACCGCAAAACCAGCAGTGACCCAGTCCCAATGTCCTAGGGAGCTCAGGTCAGAAAGGAAGGGAAGAAGCTTCGTCGACAGCCTCTCTCCCTTGTCTCCGAGGTAGATCGAAGACAGAAACCACCAGAGCCACAAACGGACCCTCTGCTCAGCTGTACAGGGAGGAGGAGCCGTCTCCCTCCCGTCAATCGTCACCAGCGCCGGGATCTTTCCCGCGAAGTAGTCTCGAACGTAGGAGCTGGGCACCAAACCCGGCACTGTGACAACCCTCGGCGACAAGTTCCAGCCGATCAACCTCTTAACCTCGGCCGAGTCCACCCTCATGGCAGTCTCTGGCCACTCCACAGCCTCAGACCCACACGGTAGACCAGAAATCATGCCGTAGTCCTCCAGAGTGACTCCCACCTCACCAAAAGGCATGTGAAACGTGGAAGTCGTATCCCAGAATCGGTCCAAGAAAGAGCGGACCAGGCTAAGGTTAGCCCGCAGCTTCCTCTTCGCGATATCCCTCCAGGCCTGCACCAAAGCACCGAACGCTCCGCGCTCGATCATGGCGCGCTCCTCCGCCGACAGTCACTCGTAGCACTCCATCGCTGTCGTGTAACCCGAGAACGACCTGATGTTCCCGGCCTCCTATTGTGATGTGAAACAAAAGCTATCTTTAGTTTCTTTTGAACGAAAATTGAAAGAGATGTGAACAAATGAATGAAAGAAGATGGGTGATGAGTAGTGAATTCCTATTTACCAAGCTCTTCACCGTCTTGTAGGACAGGTGACCCTCTGCAGCCCACAGCAAGTGCCTACTCTCCCAAGTCTCAGCCCACGCAGGAGCTCCTCTCAACTGACGACCTCCTCGTCCAACGTTGGCCCGTCTCGGGGCCTCCTCCTCCTCAACAGCCTCCTCCTCATGGACCTCGTCCCCAGCAGCCATCACCGCGGCAGTGAAGGCCTGCTCTAAAGCCTCCTCAACAGCAGCGACGTCTATCTCCATGGGAGTCCTCCCAGAAGTAGAAGCCTCATCACCTACGACATTAAAGCAAATTTAGGCCGCGTCACGTGACGACGAGCCTTGGTTAAGGGATTTTCGAGCCTTTGGAAGCCCTGAAATCGCTCTTTTCTCGCCATCTTTGGCCATATTCTCACAAACCCAAATGCTCATGTGGTAATTTGGGTCAAGTCAAGCCTAATTTGAAGCCTAGTTCTGGGTTCAAGTCGAAATTTCGGCAGCATTTTGTTATAACGGCGATTATGCCCTAGAAAAGTGTCCTGAAAAGTTGTCACAAACCAAAATTACGAGATGATAGGAAGTTTACCCATCATCCAAGGATCCCAAATATCAAGTTTCATCGCAAATGGACAATCCTAAGGCCATTTTCGAAGCAATTTACGGTTTAGCTGTGAAACCGTCTCAATTTCACTCAAATGCTCAAAACTCAACGAAAATTCGAGACAAATACATGGTTATGTTCCTTATACTACCAATTATCCGTTTCTAATGCTAAATTCACAAGGCAAATGCATTTGGGGAAAAAACCCCAAATTTTCGATCAAATTGGGTTGAAAACCCTGAATTTTTTCGATCCAAAATTAAGCCAATACGGAAGATTAATGCAAGAATGAAGCACATACCTCGATTAGTCATGATTAATGCAAGCTTTTGGATCAAACCTTGGCGGAAATGGTGAAGATTTGAGAGAGAAATGTGTGAATTATGTTTCGAACAAATGAACACAAACCCTTCTGATTATCGCGTTTTTACGCAGAAAATAAACTTTGGGGAATAGACGCAGCAGGCGCTGCGCCTCTTCCAAGGGACGCAGCTCTTGCTGCGCCTCTTCCTTGTGTTCCCTCCATACGAGTTTTCAAAAATTCGTTATGAGTTCGTTATTTGTGGGCCCATCTTTGGTGCACCTCTTCCCCGATGCTGTTTTATCCTTTTGGTCCGTTTGACGATTATCTTTCGTTCCGGCCCGCATTTTCTAAGCCAACAGCAAACTATTACACGTTATTTATTGCTTGCAAGACCTTGCTTGTCGCAACGAGCAAGTATTTCTCGACAGGTGTTTCGACACGCCTTCTCTTCATTATCTTGCCCCCAAGCGAGAGTAAGCGGATATACTTTCCCTCTCAAGGCACAGAGATAAAATTCCCGATTACGTTCCCCACACGAGAGTTCACGACCGACATGGAGTTCAACATTGTTTTCTCTCAGCAGTTCCCGCCTGTGTCCTGCTACTCGCAATTATTTCTCGAAGACTACCCAAGCAGTTTTCTCTCAGTAGTTCCTGCCAGTGTCCTGCTACTCGCAATTATTTCTCGAAGACTACCCAAGCAGTTTTCTCTCAGCAGTTCCCGCCTGCGTCCAACTACTCACCTTATTTAGCTCCCACGCTTGACCTTAGCTCCTATGTACCTCCGGAAACGTCTCTCAGGAAGTTTCAGGTATGGTCTCTTCTTATGGCTGGCGAGCCTCCTTACGTAGTCTAATGGACTTTAAACGACCCTCCCCGATAGTCGACAGACTCTAAAATGTTCCCGACGACAGGTCCTTGGCTCAGACCCCTTGAGCCGCCTCGCGTCGCCATAGTCGTCAGGTTGTAATCTTCGATTGACCTGATGGCTATACTTTGACTTTCGCCTTGTCTAGCCTCAGTAAAAGTGGGGGCTCTGTAGATACCTCATTTCTGCACCTCCCGCAAACCACCCGGTGATGATTGGGCCGCATGTTTGCTACGCGGAACGATTTGTGACAGTTCGTAAGTTTATCGTCAATTGATTGCTCAAATTCTAATGTCTACCTCTTAGTTGTCATCTACGTGCCGATACGGTCATTTGGACAGTAATTAGAGTACATTTGGAGTTCGGGCCTAAAACCGTCTTCATTTTCTGATAACCGTTAAATCCCGAGTCAGAATGTTCTGGAATGTTCCGGATATTTCTATTCCATATTTTATAAATATTTCACAATCTTTATCCTTTGGTAAACAATTTCCCGTAATATTCACATAAAATATTAAGGAAAACCAAATTATTCTGTCCTACCATAACTTAAACACGGAAATCTTTCTTCCGCAGGAGGAAACCACTTGGGAATAGATGCAGCAGGTGCTGCGCCTCTTCCAAGAGACGCAGTGGCTGCTGCGCCTCTTCCCAGGTCCTTTTCTGCGTAATTTTCGTATCTTTTTCATATCTTTCCGAGATTCACTTCCAAAGACTCTCCGAAACCCTAATGCCTTCACGTGATTAGTATAAATAAGAGCCTTCGCTCCACATATTTCTCACGCGAGTGTCCGCCCTTCTCTTCTCCATTTGCATTCTAGACCTTTGTTCTTACTTTTTGGCGTCTACGTGCTTGAACATTCGACCACGTAAGCTCGGATCTTTTTGAGTACCAGCCTCGTTTCCATGACCGACCAATTTGACCAACTCCACAATCAATCAACTTAATTAATCTTAATCGTTTTCCTCTTACGAGGGCACTTTCGTCTACATTCGAGTCGAGCATCACTAATCGTAAACTTAGTTCATCTCGTTTCGTCAAACATGTAAGTCTGAGGGTGTAAATCTCTCTTTTATTATTGTTCTTTACTTTTTGTATCATTAATGTAAGGTTTATGTCGAAAACACCTCTTAAAATCGATTTCTAAAACCGTGCTTCAAAACCTCTTTTTTACGGATTTCCAGTAGACAAACGTCAAGAAAGGACGCAGCAACTGCTGCGCCTCTTCGAAGGAGCGTAGTTCCTGTTGCGCCTCTTCGTGAGGCTGCCGCAATTCCTGCTTCCTTTCTTTTTCCTTCGTCCTCTGAGATTCGTCAAGCTTTTATTTGTTTCGTTTGTTTTCTTTAATTCTTCGACATAGTAGTCTAATAATTCATATGTATGTTATTTATCATTCATTAGCATGTAATCTAATCATTAAATTCGACTTAAATCCCTCATAATCTCATATTTGCGGGTTTTCGTCATTAAACTCAATTCGGGTTTTAGGAATTCAATTCATCAATATTGAGTTTCTGGAATTCGATCGTTGACATATTTACGTCTGTCTATTGTCATATTCATCATTAATTCGTCCTGTTTAACTTACTTTATTCACCTATGTCATTAATCAATCATTCGTTTGCATCCGTCTCATCCATGTTTTATTGCTTCTATGACCCATCATTCACATGTAATTAACCTATTAATCACTTTCATCCGAGTAAAAATCATAATCAATCATTAAATTTACCGACGAGTATTAACAACATGCAATTCCGGCTTCACAGCCATAATTCAGGTCAGGAACAGACGCAGCAACTGCTGCGCCTATTCCAAAGGACGCAGTTCTGCTGCGCCTGTTCCGGGTTGAATTCTGCCTCTAAACTCCGTTGTTGTTTGACTTAGTTTATCTAGTTTACGTATAATTGATTATTAACCGTATTATCGCCTTCTGTTTTATTCGTTAATTCATTCTTTTATTCTTTTTCTCAAATTATCCGTTTTGAAGGTATTCTCGACATAAATCACCTATCCCGATGTAATTATTGTAATTTTCATTATCGTAATTTTCTTATTGTATTTATCATTATTTTCTTGTATCATTTGTATGTTTTCACATGTAATTGAACATTAAATCCCACTTCGACCCAATTGTATGTTAAACTAATTGTCCACCGACTTAGCCTAATTCCCACATGCTAGGATTAAAACTTGGATGTTGCATTGCATGCATATAGCCGACGATATATCGAGTACGAATGATGTCCCTAATCATTAGTAGAGGCCGCTATCGAGGCGGGCGGGATTAGGTGTTCGATCAAAAGAGCTTCCTAATACGTACCCTCACCCCTTACTCCAGATCTCTGTGAACATCCGTGTTCATTGGCATCCACGAGAGTCATTCTAGACATAGAATGCTAAGGGTAACGATTGCTTAGTGTTCATGTCTCTACTTTGTGTCTTGACATGGCACGAGGTATTCGAACGGTTCCAATTTCCCATAAAAATTGGTGGCGACTCCAACAAAAATGCAAACGCTTGTTCTCTTCCTCCCAAGCGCCCCCGTGGACCCCCCGCTGTCCACAGTTTGGCGACACCGCTGGGGATAATACACTTACGTGTAGCCAAGGGTGAAACTTGAACAACGTTAGGGAATAATTTGTACAAGACAATTGTCGGTTTTCATAACTCGGTCTTCCTAGATCGTTTTATTCGGCCTTCCTAGGCCCAACCCAACCCATTCGACCAATCGTCCCGTCTAAACAGTCCTAATTCTTATTTGGGCCTAAGGATGGATAGCGATTGACGTCATCCATACCATGATGCTTACACTTGTTCGTATCAAGGGCCTTCACTACTTGAGGAAACAGTCCTAATTCTTATTTGTTCTTTTCCTCCCACGCGCCCCCGTGGGCCCCCCGCTGTCCACAAACTTTAGTCATATTCTCAAAGAGATATAAAAAATTAAATAATAAGAAGAATTTAGATCTGAAAAATTATTAGATTTAAAAAAAATTTAACCAAAAAAATAATAAAGGAAAAAATAAAACAAAAATTTTAAAACC
Organism: Silene latifolia; assembly: GCF_048544455.1. NCBI lineage: Eukaryota > Viridiplantae > Streptophyta > Magnoliopsida > Caryophyllales > Caryophyllaceae > Silene > Silene latifolia. The sequence continues at coordinate 113,003,368 of NC_133527.1, read as the reverse complement.
CAAAAAAACTAGATCTAAAACTTTAAAATGAAAAAAAAAGTATAAAAAAAATATAAAAAAACAATTTTTGAAATACAAAATAAAGAAGATCTGAAAAAACCATAAAAGAAAATAAAAATAAAAATAAAAATAAAAAGTTGCACACAATGCCATTGAAGTTACACATAATGTGCAGCCATTGAAGTTACACATAATGTGTAATAAATTTGCACATAATAAACATTGAAGTTGCACGTAATGGGTATTGATGTTGCACACATAATGGGCATTGAAGTTACACTTTAGTCATATTCACAAATAGATCTGAAAAATTAAATAATAAGACGAATTTAGCTCTGAAAAATTATTAGTTCTAGAAATATATATATATATATATATATATATATATATATATACCCGTATTAAGTACGCGTAAACTCATAAGATGAGAAAATGTTGAATTATGACTTAACTATCATAAATTATATATACTTCCATGGCTCTGATACCAAGTTAAGGCGGATCTTTTTACTGTACCAACATAGTATAAGAACGAGGACGCACACCCAAGTGCTCATTATAAGTGATTGGGATATTACCACGAAATTGTTTAATCTGAATCGTAATGTACGGAGATGACAAAAACGCCTAGCGCCTATCCACGGCATAACGGCAAAACGGTGTCTCTCCTTCCAGCTTATCAATTCGGTTTGAACAATATGCGTACCCTCACTAAACCTTCTTATTTTATGTTGATAGGTAATAAAACCATCTTAAAATAATAACACATCCATGGTTTAATATATAACTTAATCAAGTGTCGTCATAATTCAACAAAGGATTTAGCTTATTAGGCTCATCCTTAGAGTAAATTAAAATAAATTTAAAACAAGAAAAATAAAAACAAGAAAACTTACAAACTTAGATTGTGCTCAGTATAGAAGACTAACGGTTGACGAGATTTTATTAATAAAGAAGATTTACAAGGGGGAGAGAGAGAGCTAGAGAGAGGGGTAGGAGAAGCCTGCCTAGAACTAAAACATTTGCCCGTTTATATAGGCAAAATAAAAACTATTCACAACTATTACAAAACACTTTATTAGTGTTTAAAAACTATTGCAAAATTAGTGCGGGAACTGTTATTAGTGCCCATTATTGCCCATGTTGCTTATTATTGTCCATGCTATCATGCGTCATTGCATGCGTGTCTTCTGAGTGGTTTTTATTCCACTATTTTCCCTTTGTCGTCATTGCATGCGTGTCTTCTGAGTGGTTTTTATTCCACTATTTTCCCTTTGTCTTTTGATTTGCCATCTTTGGCCCTTTTATTGATTATTTCTTCTTCTATTAATAATTGGACTTCTGTTTCCGCTTCCATTTCTTGAGCATCTTGAAGAAGTTCAAATTTATTCTTGCTATTGGATGCTGTTGATTTTGTCATTGATACATCGCTTGTCTGGGATTTATTATCCTCTTGCATTTGTCTTTGAGCTAAAGCCTTTTCTGCCAATTTAGCATAATAACCGAGAATTTCAAACTTCAGTTTTATTTTTTGCACGAAATAATTCTTGGTAGTGGTAATCTTCCAATTCGCGATTCTTCCGCATTGAAGATGATCATACTATCAATTTTGTCTTGAATTAAATTGATTGTGTAAATACACTTTAACTCATTTGTATCTTTATCTTGTCTCATCATTGCTTCCCAAAAGCGAGAATAAGATTCTCGTTTTAAACAAAATAATTTGAGATCATTATATCCTGTTTTTGGGATAAATTTCCAAATCCAGGGAATAGAAAATTCAATAAAGAAATTTAATTGAATAATTCCAGGGATATCATCCTGATCAGTTTTTTGAAGCAAATCTTTCCATTCGTCATAAAGATTTTTAAACATTTGTGGCAGAATGTTTTCATTAGTTCCATAAAATTGCCACCATTTGATTAACCAATTTGGTAAATTTTGTTCAAAAACTTCTGGGTAAATTTTTATTAGCCATGTGTGGCTCTTCTTAGGATTTTCATATAAGAAAACTTTATCAAAAGCCTGGACATAATCCCAGTAATTGTATTCAACTTTGATATTATTTTTGTTTATCAAAGTTTTAGAAGTAGATGAAGTTATTCCCCATTCTTCAATGGATATTATCCTTTTGATATTAATTTTTGAAAATTTCCAAAAATTTCCTGGATCCTCCCAATGATTAAAATTGCATTTAAAATAACTCCTATTACCTAAGGAGCTGTTACTTTAAATTTTGGTAATAAACATATTCGACCAAGAAGTAGTACTTCAAAAATGACTAGATCTTTTTCTAATAGGACTTTTATTTCAGCCCTTGATCAAGATTTAGATATGCCTAGTACATCTAGGTGTTCAACTTCTCAATTAAGAGATGAAGATTTTATTGAAACAGATGAAGATGTTTTAAGAATGCATTCTGATAAAATTTTAAGACGACATTCTAAAAAAGAAGCGGACACATTGTCCCAAATAAGTTATACTGATGATTAAGAAGGCCTTACTAGATTTTTCTCCTGGTTCAATAACCAGAAAACTAATTAGTAATGAATTTCAATCTCCTATTTGGGAAAAATTTAGAAATTGGTTTTTTCATAATTCTGATAATGAATGCAATTTTAATCATTGGGAGGATCCAGGAAATTTTTGGAAATTTTCAAAAATTAATATCAAAAGGATAATATCCATTGAAGAATGGGGAATAACTCCATCTACTTCTAAAACTTTGATAAACAAAAATAATATCAAAGTTGAATACAATTACTGGGATTATGTCCAGGCTTTTGATAAAGTTTTCTTATATGAAAATCCTAAGAAGAGCCACACATGGCTAATAAAAATTTACCCAGAAGTTTTTGAACAAAATTTACCAAATTGGTTAATCAAATGGTGGCAATTTTATGGAACTAATGAAAACATTCTGCCACAAATGTTTAAAAATCTTTATGACGAATGGAAAGATTTGCTTCAAAAAACTGATCAGGATGATATCCCTGGAATTATTCAATTAAATTTCTTTATTGAATTTTCTATTCCCTGGATTTGGAAATTTATCCCAAAAACAGGATATAATGATCTCAAATTATTTTGTTTAAAACGAGAATCTTATTCTCGCTTTTGGGAAGCAATGATGAGACAAGATAAAGATACAAATGAGTTAAAGTGTATTTACACAATCAATTTAATTCAAGACAAAATTGATAGTATGATCATCTTCAATGCGGAAGAATCTGGCGAATTGGAAGATTACCAGCTACCTGAAGAATTATTTCAGGCAAAAAATAAAACTGAAGCTGAAATTCTCAGTGGATATTATCCTTTTGATATTAATTTTTGAAAATTTCCAAAAATTTCCTGGATCCTCCCAATGATTAAAATTGCATTCATTATCAGAAAGGATTCCTTCATAAAAACTTCGACTTTTATAAGTCTCCATAGGATATTGATTATTCGTTAAATAACGGTTATATAATAACCAAGGATTATCTTCCCATTTCTTGTCAGAATTTTGGAGTATAATAATCTCCCTTTCTTCTGGTGATTTCACCATTTTCTCTTTTTCATCAAGAGATTCTTTCATAATTTTTTTGAAAGATGGAGAACTTATATTAAGTTCTTTTTGTTTCCATATTTGGAATTCTTCAAAATCTTCCTTTGTGATATTATCACATAAATTTTTGGCTATTAGCCTTTTTCACCATATTGTGCCAAAATATTATTTGGTCTTATATAACCAGATGATGATCCTGGTCTGGGTTATTCCAGTTTTGATAATTTCGGATGATTGTCCTGGGTTATTCCCATATCCAATAATTGAGGATAATTGTCTTGTGTTATGGGTATTCCCATATCTGATAATTGAGGATGATTATCTTCCTCTCCCTCTATTAGAAGGATAAGAAAAGCGCCCCACCCACGCCTCGACCAAACTCCATTCTGAAACAATTAACAAACTCTTATAGAGTTAGATACTCCCTTGTTAAAAAATCGGGAGATGATTATCGAGATCCTTTTTTATAATGTATTTCAAAATCAAAAGGGGCTAAATGAGCTTGCCACCTTGCAAACATTTGTTTGGAAACATCATGTTTAAAATCTTTTTGAAACATAAATTTTGCAGAACTACAATCAGTTCTTATTGTAAATTTTTGGTTATATAAATCATTTTGAAATTTTAAAACACATCTGACTATGGCTAAAACTTCTTTAGCAACCGTTGCATAATTAGATTGTGCAGAATTCCATTTTCCTGAATAAAAACGGACTAAAAATTCCTGTTTATTATTAGGATCTATTTGTTTAAGAATCCCTCCATAACCAATGTCTGAAGCATCAGTTTCTACTATTTTTTCCCAATGAGGGTTTGCCAAACTAAGGCATGGTAAAGATATAACTTTACTCTTAATTTTCTGACTTGACTCTAGTGTGATCATTAGACCAAGCACGGGGATTTTTCTTCAACTTTGTCATATAAAATATTTTGTATCTTTTGCCAAGTCATCATAATAAGGTGAAATATAATTCAAACTTCCTAAGAATCTTTGAAGTTGAGTTTTGTCAATGATTTCATCTGGGAATTTAGACCCAAATTCAATACTTCTATTAATAGGAATAATTTGGCCTTTCTCAATATTATGACCTAAAAATCTGACTTTAGTCTGAAATAGAGACATTTTAGTTTTAGAAATTACTAAACCATTAGATATGACAATTTTTTTGAAAATATCAAAATGTTTAAAATGTTCTTCTATATTCATAGAGAAGATGAGAATGTCATCAATATAAACTATGATAAGATGACTATAATTGTTGAAAATATCATTCATAATTTTCTGAAATTCTGATGGAGCATTTTTTAAACCAAAAGGCATAACATTCCATTCATATTGTCCAAAAGGAACATTAAAAGCAGTTTTGTATCTGTCTGCTGGGTCAATTTGAATCTGCCAATAACCAGATTTTAAATCAAATTTAGAAAATATGAGAGCTTTATACAAACGATCTAATAAATCTTTTTTATTAGGTATTGGATATCTAATCCATTTTAAAACTTTATTTAAAGGTTTATAGTTAATAACTAATCTAGGAACTCCTCGTTCCTTTTCAGCATTTTTGTTAACATAAAAAGCTGTGCAAGACCATGGTGATTTGGATGGTCCAATAAGCTTTTTCTCTAAAAGAGAACTTATTTCTTTTTTGCAAAATTCTAAATATTCTGAATTCATTTGACAAGGCCTAGCCTTGGTAGGAACATTATCTTCCCTGAAATCTTCTTCATAAGGAAGATTTACTATATGCTTTTTTCTGTTCCAAAAAGCATTAGGATGGTCATTGCAAATAGATAAAGAAAATTGGTTTTCAATATCAATAATTTTTTGTTTTAATCTAGGATTATTAAGTTTTTGATCTATAGTCAAAATGTTAACTTCATGTTTTAAAAAACTTAATTGATTTTCTTTTAAAGAAATTTTATCATAAATCTCATTTATAGCTTTTATAAAAGGTTTCATGATAAAACTGAAAGTTATGATTTTTCCTTGATAATTTGCAGTTAAATTTTTATTATCTGCAGTAAAAGGATAAATTTTTGTTATAAAAGGTGTTCCAAGAATAATAGGAACCGAGAGTTTATTTTTGACTAAAAGAAAGCTTAAAGGTATGCAGGTGTTATTAACACATATATCAGCTTTTGGGAGTTTAAAATCAATATCTAATTTATCTCCTCCTGCTTGAGATAAACTATGAGTAGTTTTGACAAAATACCTGGAGTCAATTTCTCCTTCTTGTATAACATTTAAATCTGCTCCAGTATCAATTAAAGCAATAAATTCTTTAGAAAATTGATTATTAATTCTAAGAAGAATCTTAACATACCATTTTTGTCCAGCAACCATATTTATGGTTTGGAGAAATTTTTTATTTTTCTCAAGTTCTGGGAGAGTATCAACAAGTTGCATAGCTTGATCCTTACCATCAGGGTTAAGAATAGGAATCTCATGGTTATCAACTTTTTTGCCATTAGATTCTTGATCATTATTTAGCAAATCATTTTGAAAAATAAAAAGTTGTTCAAGATTAGAAATTCTTGTATCACTTCTTTGTTCTTCAATTTTTAGAAGTTTAATCTCAGATTTTAAATTATCCATCTCTTTCAAAATATCTTGTAAAGAAGAAGGATTAGAAATCGTATTTTTATTTTGAAGACGTTTATAAACTTCATTTAAAGAATAAGGTTTTTCTTCTGTAAAACTCTGTTTTCCATAATCAAAATTATTATGAGAAGTGCTTGGTATATTTTCGATAATTTGTGATCTTAAATCAGCACTTGGGATGGCTTTTAAAACTTCTAACCAATCATTATTGGTGAGAACCTGTAAATTGGCATCTTGAAAATTGGATAAAAGATTAAAGAATTCATCTCTTTTGGGATTAATACAAGCTTTTCCCTGTCCACAGGGTTCACATTCTGAATTAGTAGTTGCAGAACTACTGTCTGTGTAAAAAGAATCATTTTTAAGGATTTTTAAATTATTACTAGAACTACTAGAATTATCAGACATAGTTTCTGTTTCACTCTGTAGATCTAGTTCATTAAGAAATAATTTTGAAATCTTGTCTTTAAGATCATCATCTATATCAAGATTATTAATTTGTTTTGGGGTCCAGCAATTGTTTGCCATATGACCCTTTTTATTGCATTTAAAACACCTTATTTCTTTTGAAGGTATATAACCCTTTTTCCTATAATGCTTTTTATGGAATTTTCTCTGATTTTTTCGATAAGTTTTTTCTTCAAGTTTTGCTTTAGAATATCTTTTCTTTTTATATCTAGGAGAATAGATTCTATCATTACTTTTGTTTTGTTTTCTACGAGAAGTAGAAGGCATATCCATACCAAATTGTTCACAAAATTCACCTAATTGGCTTCTTTCAATAATGTTCTGATGTTTGAGTTGCTGGTTTAATTTAATCTCATTACAAAGGTTTATTCCTTCAGCTGTACAAGCTTTAATAAGGTGACCATAATTATATTTTTAAGTAATTAATAGAAGGATTTTCTCCACGAAGAATTTTTCTAATTCTTTCAGCAAATAAGTGTGGTAGACCATCAATAAATTTACCTTTCCAATGAGAGCTATTGCATTCCGGTAAAAGCATGTCTCTGCTAAGGAAGGTGTCTTTGTACCACCTAAAATCAGTTAAAGTTTTACATCTAAAATTTTGTAAAAGAGTTCTCGTGGAATCATAATTATTCCCCAATTGACCAGTAAAATGATCAAGTATATTGACAAGTAAAGTGTAAACCGCATGAGTTTACGTAGGCACTTCATCTTTAATTTCCGTATTAGTAATAATATTTGTTTTTGTTCATTAGTGAGGTAATTATCCCACCATCCTTTAAGTTGACGGTGAATCGATGCTATCATTTTAGCAACAGTGGAATCACTATTATTAGCATTTTTACAAACTTGAGAATACATAAGCATTCTATGGCAATGGTTATGAATTTGTTTTTCAGCAAAATAATCTATATTCCATTCATAGATATGAGATCCACTATAACTATGTCCAATAATCTCAAAGCATTTTCTTCTGTCCAATATCAACGGTGAAGGTCTTCTATTATAATATAGAGTATTAATAGGTTTTTGACCCCATTTATTTTTTGAAACAACATTCAAATCATCTTTGAAATTCGGATTGATTTCTTCATTTAAAGTCTGCAACTTTAAATTTGCAACCTATATCAGACCAATGACTTATAAGTTGTTCGTTTTTAATGTCGAGATAAAAATTTAAAATTCTTTATTTCAGGAGGATTTTTGATAATAGGAGTTATTTCTTTCGAAGAAGAAGAAGGGTCTTCAGTCTTGGTATTTTGAATGACTTGATTAAGAAGATTTATGACTTTATTAGCCTTATGGTGTAAATCTGTAACATGTTCACCAAGAATTTTTAAAGATAGATTAGCATAATTATTTTGTTCACTTAAATAATTTAAATGTTTAGTAGTCGTGGTAATAATTCCGTCTTCATAAATTTTTGAAAGGGGCATGTAAGAACACCCATCTAATTTAAATTTCTTAAGAGGAGGATAAACTCCCTTAACTTCATTACCATTGAGAAGTTCAAAATTTCTTTCAAGAATAGTTAAATGATTATATAAATAAGTTGAACAATACCAAGGGACAAAATAAATAACTGCATTTACTCATTTGCAGTATTCATAAAACTCATCTTGCAAGATGTCTTGTTGTTTTTCATCAAAATTATGAAAAAACCAATTTCTAAATTTTTCCCAAATAGGAGATTGAAATTCATTACTAATTAGTTTTCTGGTTATTGAACCAGGAGAAAAATCTAGTAAGGCCTTCTTAATCATCAGTATAACTTATTTGGGACAATGTGTCCGCTTCTTTTTTAGAATGTCGTCTTAAAATTTTATCAGAATGCATTCTTAAAACATCTTCATCTGTTTCAATAAAATCTTCATCTCTTAATTGAGAAGTTGAACACCTAGATGTACTAGGCATATCTAAATCTTGATCAAGGGCTGAAATAAAAGTCCTATTAGAAAAAGATCTAGTCATTTTTGAAGTACTACTTCTTGGTCGAATATGTTTATTACCAAAATTTAAAGTAACAGCTCCTTAGGTAATAGGCTAAAATTTTGGTTTTTAGCCTATTACCTAAGGAGCTGTTACTTTAAATTTTGGTAATAAACATATTCGACCAAGAAGTAGTACTTCAAAAATGACTAGATCTTTTTCTAATAGGACTTTTATTTCAGCCCTTGATCAAGATTTAGATATGCCTAGTACATCTAGGTGTTCAACTTCTCAATTAAGAGATGAAGATTTTATTGAAACAGATGAAGATGTTTTAAGAATGCATTCTGATAAAATTTTAAGACGACATTCTAAAAAAGAAGCGGACACATTGTCCCAAATAAGTTATACTGATGATTAAGAAGGCCTTACTAGATTTTTCTCCTGGTTCAATAACCAGAAAACTAATTAGTAATGAATTTCAATCTCTTATTTGGGAAAAATTTAGAAATTGGTTTTTTCATAATTTTGATGAAAAACAACAAGACATCTTGCAAGATGAGTTTTATGAATACTGCAAATGAGTAAATGCAGTTATTTATTTTGTCCCTTGGTATTGTTCAACTTATTTATATAATCATTTAACTATTCTTGAAAGAAATTTTGAACTTCTCAATGGTAATGAAGTTAAGGGAGTTTATCCTCCTCTTAAGAAATTTAAATTAGATGGGTGTTCTTACATGCCCCTTTCAAAAATTTATGAAGACGGAATTATTACCACGACTACTAAACATTTAAATTATTTAAGTGAACAAAATAATTATGCTAATCTATCTTTAAAAATTCTTGGTGAACATGTTACAGATTTACACCATAAGGCTAATAAAGTCATAAATCTTCTTAATCAAGTCATTCAAAATACCAAGACTGAAGACCCTTCTTCTTCTTCGAAAGAAATAACTCCTATTATCAAAAATCCTCCTGAAATAAAGAATATTAAATTTTTATCTGACATTAAAAACGAACAACTTATAAGTCAGTTGGCTGATAAGGTTGCAAATTTAAAGTTGCAGACTTTAAATGAAGAAATCAATCCGAATTTCAAAGATGATTTGAATGTTGTTTCAAAAAATAAATGGGGTCAAAAACCTATTAATACTCTATATTATAATAGAAGACCTTCACCTGTTGATATTGGACAGAAGAAAATGCTTGAGATTATTGGACATAGTTATAGTGGATCTCATATCTATGAATGGAATATAGATTATTTTGCTGAAAAACAAATTCATAACCATTGCCATAGAATGCTTATGTATTCTCAAGTTTGTAAAAATGCTAATAATAGTGATTCCACTGTTGCTAAAATGATAGCATCAGGATTCACCGGTCAACTTAAAGGATGGTGGGATAATTACCTCACTAATGAACAAAAACAATGCTATTATTACTAATACGGAAATTAAAGATGAAGTGCCTACGTAAAATGCGGTTTACACTTTACTTGTCAATATACTTGATCATTTTATGGTCAATGGGGAATAATTATGATTCCACGAGAACTCTTTTACAAAATTTTAGATGTAAAACTTTAATCGATTTTAGGTGGTACAAAGACACCTTCCTTAGCAGAGTCATGCTTTTACCTGAATGCAATAGCTCTCATTGGAAAGGTAAATTTATTGATGGTCTACCACACTTATTTTTGAAAGAATTAGAAAAATTCTTCGTGGAGAAAATCCTTCTATTAATTACGAAAAATATAATTATGGTCACCTTATTAAAGCTTGTACAGCTGAAGGAATAAACCTTTGTAATGAGATTAAATTAAACCAGCAACTCAAACATCAGAACATTATTGAAAGAAGCCAATTAGGTGAATTTTGTGAACAATTTGGTATGGATATGCCTTCTACTTCTCGTAGAAAACAAAACAAAAGTAATGATAGAATCTATTCTCCTAGATATAAAAAGAAAAGATATTCTAAAGCAAAACTTGAAGAAAAAACTTATCGAAAAAATCAGAGAAAATTCCATAAAAAGCATTATAGGAAAAAGGGTTATATACCTTCAAAAGAAATAAGGTGTTTTAAATGCAATAAAAAGGGTCATATGGCAAACAATTGCTGGACCCCAAAACAAATTAATAATCTTGATATAGATGATGATCTTAAAGACAAGATTTCAAAATTATTTCTTAATGAACTAGATCTACAGAGTGAAACAGAAACTATGTCTGATAATTCTAGTAGTTCTAGTAATAATTTAAAAATCCTTAAAAATGATTCTTTTTATATGACATGTAGTTCCGCAACTACTAATTCAGAATGTGAACCCCGTGGACAGGGAAAAGCTTGTATTAATCCCAAAAGAGATGAATTCTTTAATCTTTTATCCAATTTTCAAGATGCCAATTTATGTGTTCTCACCAATAATGATTGGTTAGAAGTTTTAAAAGCCATCCCAAGTGCTGATTTAAGATCACAAATTATCGAAAATATACCAAGCACTTCTCATAATAATTTTGATTATGGAAAACAGAGTTTTACTGTAAGAAAAACCTTATTCTTTAAATGAAGTTTATAAACGTCTTCAAAATAAAAATACGATTTCTAATCCTTCTTCTTTACAAGATATTTTGAAAGAGATGGATAATTTAAAATCAGAGATTAAACTTCTAAAAATTGAAGAACAAAGAAGTGATACAAGAATTTCTAATCTTGAACAACTTTTTATTTTTCAAAATGATTTGCTAAATAATGATCAAGAATCTAATGGCAAAAAAGTTGATAACCATGAGATTCCTATTCTTAACCCTGATGGTAAGGATCAAGCTATGCAACTTGTTGATACTCTCCTAACTTGAGAAAAATAAAAATTTCTCCAAACCATAAATATGGTTTTGGACAAAAATGGTATGTTAAGATTCTTCTTAGAATTAATAATCAATTTTCTAAAGAATTTATTGCTTTAATTGATACTGGAGCAGATTTAAATGTTATACAAGAAGGAGAAATTGACTCCATGTATTTTGTCAAAACTACTCATAGTTTATCTCAAGCAGGAGGAGATAAATTAGATATTGATTTTAAACTCCCAAAAGTCGATATATGTGTTAATAACACCGCATACCTTTAAGCTTTCTTTTAGTCAAAAATAAACTCTCGGTTCCTATTATTCTTGGAACACCTTTTATAACAAAAATTTATCCTTTTACTGCAGATAATAAAAATTTAATCGCAAATTATCAAGGAAAAATCATAACTTTCAGTTTTATCATGAAACCTTTTATAAAAGCTATAAATGAGATTTATGATAAAATTTCTTTAAAAGAAAATCAATTAAGTTTTTTAAAACATGAAGTTAACATTTTGACTATAGATCAAAAACTTAATAATCCTAGATTAAAACAAAAATTTATTGATATTGAAAACCAATTTTCTTTATCTATTTGCAATGACCATCCTAATGCTTTTTGGAACAGAAAAAAGCATATAGTAAATCTTCCTTATGAAGAAGATTTCAGTGAAGATAATGTTCCTACTAAAGCTAGGCCTTGTCAAATGAATTCAGAATATTTAGAATTTTGCAAAAAAGAAATAAGTTCTCTTTTAGAGAAAAAGCTTATTGGACCATCCAAATCACCATGGTCTTGCATGACTTTTTATGTTAACAAAATTTGAAAAGGAACGAGGAGTTCCTAGATTAGTTATTAACTATAAACCTTTAAATAAAGTTTTAAAATGGATTAGATATCCAATACCTAATAAAAAAGATTTATTAGATCGTTTGTATAAAGCTCTCATATTTTCTAAATTTGATTTAAAATCTGGTTATCGCGATTCAAATTGACCCAAACAGACATGATACAAAATCGCTTTTAATGTTCCTTTTGGACAATATGAATGGAATGTTATGCCTTTTGGTTTAATAAATGCTCCATCGTAATTTTAAAATTATGAATGATATTTTCAACAATTATAGTCATCTTATCATAGTTTATATTGATGACATTCTCATCTTCTCTATGAATATAGAAGAACATTTTAAACATTTAGATATTTTCAAAAAAATTGTCATATCTAATGGTTTAGTAATTTCTAAAACTAAAATGTCTCTATTTCGACTAAAGTCGATTTTTAGGTCATAATATTGAGAAAGGCCAAATTATTCCTATTAATAGAAGTATTGAATTTGGGTCTAAATTCCCAGATGAAATCATTGACAAAACTCAACTTTAAAGATTCTTAGGAAGTTTGAATTATATTTCACCTTATTATGATGACTTGGCAAAAGATACAAATTTATTTTATATGACAAAGTTGAAGAAAATCCCCGTGCTTGGTCTAATGATCACACTAGAGTCTGTCAGGAAAATTAAGAGTAAAGTTATATCTTTACCATGCCTTAGTTTGGCAAACCCTCATTGGGAAAAAAATAGTAGAAACCGATGCTTTGGACATTGGTTATGGAGGGATTCTTAAACAAATAGATCCTAATAATAAACAGGAATTTTTAGTCCGTTTTTATTCAGAAAATGGAATTCTCGCACAATCTAATTATGCAACGGTTGCTAAAGAAGTTTTAGCCATAGTCAGATGTGTTTTAAAATTTCAAAATGATTTATATAACCAAAAATTTACAATAAGAATCGATTGTAGTTTCGCGAAATTTATGTTTCTAAAAGATTTTAAACATGATGTTTCCAAACAAATGTTTGCAAGGTGGCAAGCTCATTTAGCCCCTTTTGATTTTGAAATACATTATAAAAAAGGATCTGATAATCATCTCCCTGATTTTTTAACAAGGGAGTATTTAACTCTATAAGAGTTTGTTAATTGTTTCAGGAATGGAGTTTGGTCGAGGCCGTGGCCGTGGCCGCTTGTCTTATCCTTCTAATAGAGGGAGAGGAAGACAATCATCCTCAATTATCAGATATGGGAATACCCATAACACAGCACAATTATCCTCAATTATTGGATATGGGAATAACCCGTGACAATCATCCGAAATTATCAAAACTCGGGAATAACCAGTGACCAGGATCATCATCTGGTTATATAAGACCAAATAATATTTTGGCACAATATGGTGAAAAAAGGCTAATAGCCAAAAATTTATGTGATAATATCACAAAGGAAGATTTTGAAGAATTCCAAATATGGAAACAAAAAGAACTTAATATAAGTTCTCCATCTTTCAAAAAAATTATGAAAGAATCTCTTGATGAAAAAGAGAAAATGGTGAAATCACCAGAAGAAAGGGAGATTATTATACTCCAAAATTCTGACAAGAAATGGGAAGATAATCCCTGGTTATTATATAACCGTTATTTAATGAATAATCAATATCCTATGGAGACTTATAAAAGTCGAAGTTTTTATGAAGGAATCCTTTCTGATAATGAATGCAATTTTAATCATTGGGAGGATCCAGGAAATTTTTGGAAATTTTCAAAAATTAATATCAAAAGGATAATATCCATTGAAGAATGGGGAATAACTCCATCTACTTCTAAAACTTTGATAAACAAAAATAATATCAAAGTTGAATACAATTACTGGGATTATGTCCAGGCTTTTGATAAAGTTTTCTTATATGAAAATCCTACGAAGAGCCACACATGGCTAATAAAAATTTACCCAGAAGTTTTTGAACAAAATTTACCAAATTGGTTAATCAAATGGTGGCAATTTTATGGAACTAATGAAAACATTCTGCCACAAATGTTTAAAAATCTTTATGACGAATGGAAAGATTTGCTTCAAAAAACTGATCAGGATGATATCCCTGGAATTATTCAATTAAATTTCTTTATTGAATTTTCTATTCCCTGGATTTGGAAATTTATCCCAAAAACAGGATATAATGATCTCAAATTATTTTGTTTAAAACGAGAATCTTATTCTCGCTTTTGGGAAGCAATGATGAGACAAGATAAAGATACAAATGAGTTAAAGTGTATTTACACAATCAATTTAATTCAAGACAAAATTGATAGTATGATCATCTTCAATGCGGAAGAATCTGGCGAATTGGAAGATTACCAGCTACCTGAAGAATTATTTCAGGCAAAAAATTAAACTGAAGCTGAAATTCTCAGTTATTATGCTAAATTGGCAGAAAAGGCTTTAGCTCAAAGACAAATGCAAGAGGATAATAAATCCCAGACAAGCGATGTATCAATGACAAAATCAACAAAGATCCAATAGCAAGAATAAATTTGAACTTCTTCAAGATGCTCAAGAAATGGAAGCGGAAATGTAAGTCCAATTATTAATAGAAGAAGAAATAATCAATAAAAGGGCCAAAGATGGCAAATCAAAAGACAAAGGGAAAATAGTGGAATAAAAACCACTCAGAAGACACGCATGCAATGACGCATGATAGCATGGACAATAATAAGCAACATGGGCAATAATGGGCACTAATAACAGTTCCCGCACTAATTTTGCAATAGTTTTTAAACACTAATAAAGTGTTTTGTAATAGTTGTGAATAGTTTTTATTTTGCCTATATAAACGGGCAAATGTTTTAGTTCTAGGCAGGCTTCTCCTACCCCTCTCTCTAGCTCTCTCTCTCCCCCTTGTAAATCTTCTTTATTAATAAAATCTCGTCAACCGTTAGTCTTCTATACTGAGCACAATCTAAGTTTGTAAGTTTTCTTGTTTTTATTTTTCTTGTTTTAAATTTATTTTAATTTACTCTAAGGATGAGCCTAATAGGCTAAATCCTTTGTTGAATTATGACGACACTTGATTAAGTTATATATTAAACCATGGATGTGTTATTATTTTAAGATGGTTTTATTACCTATCAACATAAAATAAGAAGGTTTAGTGAGGGTACGCATATTGTTCAAACTGAATTGATAACTGCGGAAGGAGAGACACCGTTTTGCCGTTATGCCGTGGATAGGCGCTAGGCGTTTTTTGTCATCTCCGTACAGTTACCAGTTCAGATTAAACAATTTCGTGGTAATATCCCAATCACTTATAATGAGCACTTGGGTGTGCGTCCTCGTTCTTATACTATGTTGGTACAGTAAAAAGATCCCCCTTAACTTGGTATCAGAGCCATGGAAGTATATATAATTTATGATAGTTAAGTCATAATTCAACATTTTCTCATCTTATGAGTTTACGCGTACTTAATACGGGTAAGTCTATCGTGAAAAACAAGATGATCAAGAGGTTGAATATCCTCGAATTTAGAGTTGCTAAACAAATGGACAATTCCAGAAGTTGGCAAAAGAACTATTTATAATTATGGGTTTTTTGAATATATTGGGTTAAAACACAGAGTTAAAACCACAGAGGAATCTATTTCTCTAAATAATGAAGAAATGTATCTTCAACTTTTAAACAATAGTGACTTAGAACCACTAAGAAAATCTAAGCACCAATTTATTCATATTGGTTTAGTCCAAGTGGCTTTTAAACCACTAACTCGGAAGGATTACGTAAAGCTTTATTGCAGCCTTAAGAGATGGCAGAAATTTGAATTGGCAAAAGTCAATTATTGGAGTTGTTAAATCCGATCTGGCTCATGGTCCAAGATATTTTGACGTTTACCCAAATTTACAATTATCTTTGACAGATTCTAATATATTAGATGCTTTAACTTTGAATGTTAAAACTCATGGTTACAATTATGCTAAAGGATCTGAATTAATTTGTATTTGTTACAGGATTTATTATGAACCTTTATATACTTTAAATCCTCACTGTAGATTAGCTGATAAAGCTATAAATGAAACTATTATTATTGAAACAAATTGTAACAGATCTAATATCACTACTAGAGAGGCTATTAAATGGGAAGAAATATCTTTCCCTGAAAATTGGACAATCACCCAGGCTATGCCTCCTCAACCGATTATGGAGACCAATTTACTTGATGTACAACAAACTCCTGAAGGAGCTGTTACTTTAAATTTTGGTAATAAACATATTCGACCAAGAAGTAGTACTTCAAAAATGACTAGATCTTTTTCTAATAGGACTTTTATTTCAGCCCTTGATCAAGATTTAGATATGCCTAGTACATCTAGGTGTTCAACTTCTCAATTAAGAGATGGAGATTTTATTGAAACAGATGAAGATGTTTTAAGAATGCATTCTGATAAAATTTTAAGACGACATTCTAAAAAAGAAGCGGACACATTGTCCCAAATAAGTTATACTGATGATTAAGAAGGCCTTACTAGATTTTTCTCCTGGTTCAATAACCAGAAAACTAATTAGTAATGAATTTCAATCTCCTCTTTGGGAAAAATTTAGAAATTGGTTTTTTCATAATTTTGATGAAAAACAACAAGACATCTTGCAAGATGAGTTTTATGAATACTGCAAATCAGTAAATGCAGTTATTTATTTTGTCCCTTGGTATTGTTCAACTTATTTATATAATCATTTAACTATTCTTGAAAGAAATTTTGAACTTCTCAATGGTAATGAAGTTAAGGGAGTTTATCCTCCTCTTAAGAAATTTAAATTAGATGGGCGTTCTTACATGCCCCTTTCAAAAATTTATGAAGACGGAATTATTACCACGACTACTAAACATTTAAATTATTTAAGTGAACAAAATAATTATGCTAATCTATCTTTAAAAATTCTTGGTGAACATGTTACAGATTTACACCATAAGGCTAATAAAGTCATAAATCTTCTTAATCAAGTCATTCAAAATACCAAGATCAAGACCCTTCTTCTTCTTCGAAAGAAATAACTCCTATTATCAAAAATCCTCCTGAAATAAAGAATTTTAAATTTTTATCTGACATTAAAAACGAACAACTTATAAGTCAGTTGGCTGATAAGGTTGCAAATTTAAAGTTGCAGACTTTAAATGAAGAAATCAATCCGAATTTCAAAGATGATTTGAATGTTGTTTCAAAAAATAAATGGGGTCAAAAACCTATTAATACTCTATATTATAATAGAAGACCTTCACCTGTTGATATTGGACGGGGGAAGAAAATCTTTGAGATTATTGGACATAGTTATAGTGGATCTCATATCTATGAATGGAATATAGATTATTTTGCTGAAAAACAAATTCATAACCATTGCCATAGAATGCTTATGTATTCTCAAGTTTGTAAAAATGCTAATAATAGTGATTCCACTGTTGCTAAAATGATAGCATCAGGATTCACCGGTCAACTTAAAGGATGGTGGGATAATTACCTCACTAATGAACAAAAAACAGCTATTATTACTAATACGGAAATTAAAGATGAAGTGCCTACAGAAACTGCGGTTTACACTTTACTTGTCAATATACTGGACCATGAGCCAGACTGGATTTAACAACTCCAATAATTGACTTTTGCCAATTCAAATTTCTGCCATCTCTTAAGGCTGCAATAAAGCTTTCTGGTAATCCTTCCAGAGTTAGTGGTTTAAAAGCCACTTGGACTAAACCAATATGAATAAATTGGTGCTTAGATTTTCTTAGTGGTTCTAAGTCACTATTGTTTAAAAGTTGAAGATACATTTCTTCATTATTTAGAGAAATAGATTCCTCTGTGGTTTTAACTCTGTGTTTTAACCCAATATATTCAAAAAACCCATAATTATAAATAGTTCTTTTGCTAACTTCTGGAATTGTTCATTTGTTTAGCAACTCTAAATTCTGAGGATATTCAACCTCTTCAGTCATACTGTTTTTCACAGTAGACTTACCCGTATTAAGTACGCGTAAACTCATAAGATGAGAAAATGTTGAATTATGACTTAACTATCATAAATTATATATACTTCCATGGCTCTGATACCAAGTATATATATTAATAAAATCTAGTCAACCGTTAGTCTTCTATACTGAGCACAATCTAAGTTTGTAAGTTTTCTTGTTTTTATTTTTCTTGTTTTAAATTTATTTTAATTTACTCTAAGGATGAGCCTAATAGGCTAAATCCTTTGTTGAATTATGACGACACTTGATTAAGTTATATATTAAACCATGGATGTGTTATTATTTTAAGATGGTTTTATTACCTATCAACATAAAATAAGAAGGTTTAGTGAGGGTACGCATATTGTTCAAACTGAATTGATAACTGCAGAAGGAGAGACACCGTTTTGCCGTTATGCCGTGGATAGGCGCTAGGCGTTTTTTGTCATCTCCGTACAGTTACCAGTTCAGATTAAACAATATCGTGGTAATATCCCAATCACTTGTAATGAGCACTTGGGTGTGCGTCCTCGTTCTTATACTATGTTGGTACAGTAAAAAGATCCGCCTTAACTTGGTATATATATATATATATATATATATATATATATATATATATATATATATATATATATATATATATATATATATATATATATATATATATATATATATAGGGTTGAGATCCTATGAGAACCCTCTTCCCATGAGAACCGTGAGAACCTCACGTTCAGAACCTTTGTACTAAACGTTCAAAACCTTTATACCTCAGGTTCAGAACTTTTATATTGAAGGTTCAACGTTTTCACCACCGAATGAAACAAACATCTCTTGCATTTTATTTGGCATAAAGGTAAAAGAAGGGAGGATGTCAATCTCATGTTTCGTTAGCAAAATATTATGCTAAATGTTTGGAGTATATCATGCTAACTAATGTTATTAAATTACCACGACCGAATCGACCAATTTAGCACGAGAACAAAATCAGATTAAAAAGGCCAACAAATTCAAATAAAAGAGTAACAACAGTCTAAGGCGAACATAAAAAATCATGTATTAAAAAGTTAATAAACAGCACATTGAATTACAAGTACCTTGAGGATAACAAAAAATAAGATGAATTGAAGCAATAGTTGAAAAAAATTGAGAGTGCATACGTACATGGTATAGCAAGAGATATAGTGAGTGTGAAGTGTGAATGGGTAAAAAAGGAGAGGACGAGTTAATAAAGTGAAAAAGACAAAGCTACCCTTACTTAAACAAGCAGGCACGCGCGTCAAATCTGAGACGTTAGTTTGTTTAATTTGATCCAATGATGGATAAGGGTTCTCATGGTTCTCATGGGAAAGAGGTTCTCATAGGATCCTAAATCTATATATATATATATATATACATATATATATATATATATATACATATATATATATATATATATATATATATATATATATATATATATATATATATATATATATATATATATATATTTCATGTTGGATTAATTTATTTGAATTTCCGTCTCGTGTTTTATATAACGTAATTCATTAAATATCGTTCATTTATATATTTTTCTCACATGATTTATAATTGTAGAATTCATTATTTAATTATTTCGTTTATATATGAAATGAGGTGTTTTTATTATAATATGGGTCCAACGTAATTATTTATGCTTTGTAAATCCAGTATTTAGTCTAACTATAAGCGTGTGTTATAAGTGGCTAGTATTTGTGTGATTGATATTGCATTTTTGTTATGTTATAATTGTATAAGTTGAGCTGTGCATGTATTTGTGTTCAAGATTTTTTTTTATAATACATCTGTCATAGGTTGACAGGTTGAAATATTGCTTTTATATTAATGCTAATTGAGAGTAGAATGTTGTTTAGTATGTTAGTACTATTTTTTTTTTATGACGAGGGGGTTGAGTCCTCTCCGGGTCCATGCATTCCTGCACCACTGATACCCGTCGTTGTGAGTACCAAAAATAAGATTTATAATTTCCTATTAAGACTAACCTAGGCTAGTGGTAACAGGGTCGAACCACAAGGAGGCAGACGTAATTTCTAGCTGTCTAATTATAGTCTAAAGTAACAATTGTGGGGGTTGAGTTGAATTGGTCTATAGCTAAGAATAAATAAAGACAGTAAACTAAAAAGACGGATTAAACAGATAAAGAAGGGGTACTAGGATGGTCGGTTCATTACAGTTTCGGCGGCAGCATACTAAGTCGGTCTGAATCAAACACAGGTGAGGCGGGAAACAAGTGGTCCTCTCGGTCCACTCTTAACAAATAGCATCTTTCGATCTCGCTATAGGTCCCTAATATCACTAATACTGACTCTCGTCCTGAAAAGTGACTAACGGTCTAAACTATACCTATCTTTCGATCTCAGCACAGTTTAGTCATCTTAATTGGTGATCAAACAACTTTCCCTATCTTACGATCTAATGGGTCAGTCATAAATTAAGCATCTAACTGGTCGCATGCATTCGATTCGTTAAACACAACATTAAAATCAATTAAAACGAAAGGTAAACTCACGAGGTCAGTCGATCGACCAAGTATGTCAGTCGATCGACTGACACGCGAATTCAGTCCAATTTAATACTTCGCCGCCTACGCCATAATTCGCCTACATCCTAGCACAAATTATTTAGCTACTCGTGCTGAAAGTGATAACAACAATAATACTAGGGCAATAAAGTACTGAATTCATAATTAAAGCGGTAGGAAAATCAATTAACATGCAACAATAATATGGGTTCGGGAATCTAACTAGCAATTCTACGCTATTAACGAAATAAAACGAACTGAAAGTAGAACAGGAAGAATACCGAAAATCGCAGGAGAACAGTAACAGAATGATTGGAAGTATGAATAAAAATCCGATGCAATCAATATCCCAAACCCTAACTATGATATTCTAAAATTCGATGTGAAACTTAGATAAAAACTTGATGTCAAAACTGAATGCCAAACTGATGTTTTTAGGTTACGTTATATAGCAACTAACGTAACTTTATTTCCTAAACCTAAAATAACTTTGGGTTTCAAGATTCACGGTCTTTTAATTCTCGTCTTTAATAGCAATTGGGTCGATCGACTGCTAGGACTGGTCGATCGACTGGTCTTCAGTAAACATTAGCTTCTAGAACCCGCAGGTTGGTCGATCGACCGATGGCAGAGGTCGATCGACTGATTGAGCTGCTACTTGACTTCTATAAACTCGTGGACTTGTCTTTTGGGCCTTGAATTGCGCACCAAGCTCGTTCCTCGGGTGAATACTTCACGTCACATGCAATGCAGGATACTCGGGGACGGATTTAGCTCGATTTCCGCTGGATTCTTCACATTTCTGCAATAATGTACAAAAATACGGAAGTAGACGGAAATAGGGAGAAATGTAGCATAAAATACATGAATGAGCTCTGAAATGCGTGCAAAATGGGATGTAAAACATCAAATAAAAGACACGCATCAACCACCACATGGACCATGTAAGACACCCCCTTCGGGAGCTGCAGTGGCCAAGTGATCATCGCCCCAGCTAGTATTCGAACCCGGAACCTCTCAACTCCTGCATTTCTGCAAGCTTCAAGGTTTAACCCGGCTACCACTGGACTAACACCACTTGGTTGTACTATTTTAAATTATATGACTACATGTTTATATGAAATACCTTTTGTCGCTAAATTTATATTATTTATTAAATTTTCAATTACATTCTCTTTATGTACAGTATTGCATAAATTAGTATGTGTATAAAGTCTATCTTACCCTTTGAGTAATTTATAATTCAATTCTTGTTTTGCTCATTATAAATGGTTCATTTCCATTTATTTACATTTTTATTCAAGTGACAAGTATTTAAGAAATGAGTTACTAATTCATGTTTATGAGTATAAACTAGTTTAATATCCCGTGAAAATCACGGGACTTCACTTAGTCTTCATTAATAAATGTTGGTTCATGTAATGTTTTTTGATATTTTTGTAAGTGCCTTGATATTCACGTCTTTCTTCAGTATTTTTTTTTGTTATTGAAACGTACTCTGTATTATTTTGTTATTCTCATTTGACTTTTGTAACTTAATGATATCATTTTTACTCAACATAAAAAAAAATGATAGTTTTGGTTGTCCAACTTTATTAAAATTATAGTATTAATTATAAAAATAATAATTAGTATTAACAATAGTTATGTACTTCTATTTTTTATGTTTGAAGATAGTGATGAAATCTAAGACTTAATATATATTCTTTACTCATTCTTTATAACCGTTAATATTTAATCATATAAAAATAGTTAAACTGAGGTTGGTATGATAGATAAAACAAACATCCACTCTCACTTATAAAATATAAATTTAAAGGTAAAAGTATGCTACTCATTAGTAAGAATAAAAAATAAAATATATAGATTTACCTATTTAACTTACTTCACAAAAAAATTAAGGAATACTATATTTACCTGCCTTGATCAATATTTGTAATTTGTTATAATATTAGTTCCAAAAAATCACTTCACATTAACAATTATGAATATATAAAAAATATCCCCACAATATTCTACCACTATAAAAACAATGTGTGATTAAAAAACTAAGGTTACAATTTAGTAAAGTTAGGATTTCCTTCAACAAAGTTTGCCGATTATATTCAATCATCGACGATCTCAAGGGTATTCACTAACGTTCGTCAATGCCTAAAATGAACTATCCAATACAAATGCTTGTGGAATTTTATCCTTTCTTCTATTTCCATCTTATCTCTTCATCTCTTGCCCATTAATTTGATTTCAACACACACCAAAGCAAATATATGAAAAGTTTTGAATAACTAATAAAATGAAATAAATAGGTGAGAGTGAACAAATTTTCCTCTCATTTTTTTCTAGGAATGTGCTAGACTTCTTTTCATTTGGTTTTCTTTTATAGGTGAAATTTAGTATATTGATTTTATAATCATAGAATATGAGAAGTTTAGCATTGAATTATGATTATGAAGTAGAGTAATGTAGGGATATGAAGGTTTGTTTACATAAGATGAGTTATTAGTATATTGATTACAACTTTGCCTTTTCATGTTCTATTTTTTTTCTTTATTTTTTTTTAATCTATCATGTAAGTGTATTAGTGCGCCACATGTCATTCTATTAGCTACTCAATCTAGCATTTTTATGTTATTATATAGATTTATTTGGAATGCCTTACTTGGATTATTGTTTGCTCATTACATTTATTCTTCTCTTTCCAAGTTGAATCATGCCATTTTGAATATTTATTTGGTTGAGTCGTATTCTTATGATACTGCCTTTATGCTATACCTTACTGCTTGACTTATCTTTACGCCCTATTTGTGCTGATCTGCCAATTATGGGTTTAACTCATATCTTCCGCCACTTTCGGATCATTCTGCCGAATGTGAGTTCTCGACTTCCGATCTGTCGTTCGAGACTTGGATGCGAACAGTCCTACCGCATGTCGAATCGGGAACTGTCCTGTCCTGAGAGTCTGACCAGATTTAGACTAGGACCGAGTTTTTGTGATCTTTATTGTCGTCCTACCAAGGGAATTATATTTAATGAGTAGTAAAGGTCTTGCTTTGTTATAGTTATTGACATATATCATTTAGGGCAAGAGTTATGCCTTATATTGTTTGGTGTGAGAGTCTTGGTTCTATCGGATACTAGAGGTGAGATGCAAGCCTTGTAGTTGTGATATGATCGCCGAGATCGATGCTCTCATCCATTCTTATGGTGAGATGCAAGCCATAAGTATGATTGTGACATTAGTAGCCACGTCCCGTGCAATGTTGGCTAAGAAGTTTTCAAAGTAATGGCTATGGTTTCCATGCTCGTATTTTGTATTGATTGATCCCTTACTTACTTACTTCATATGATTCGGATTCTAAATCTCATATCTATGTCATATTTCCTTGAAATGCGTGCTTTTATATAAATGACCATATTCTTGTCTTTCATAATATTTAATTATCTCACATGAATAGTGGATTCTTTATTATGCTAATATTGACCTATCTTGTTCTATCTCATTTAATTACCATGTTTAAGTATAGATTTTTATGTTCATGTCATTTGTAATTATCTTACATGATTTACCTATTTGAGTTACTTGTTATGTTTGTTTCGACAATTTGTGGCTGGGAGAACCTTGAGTTACTCTCCACTGACTGTGGCTTTCATGTTTACATGAATGATAGGTTTGTGAAGATGCATTTGTGGGGTTTAGACATGTGAGCTAGCAATCACCTTAGATTAGTAGTTTGTTTACTAGGATTGCTTAGACTCACCCTTTATCGTCTTGTCATTCGAGGGATATATTTTCCCCATTTTTGACTATCATGTTTGTATGAATCTAATTTCTTTTCCGCATACTTTAACTATGTTGTAGGTTTTATTGAACCCGCGCTTTAAACTTTAAAAAGTTTCAAAAATTTCCTAAAATTCCGCATTCTCTTATTGTATCTTCTTAACAATTTTGTCGGGGTGTCACAGTTGGTATCAAAGCCTTTGTTGCTCACGACGCACACACGTGTAGTCGTGTACCCCAAACTTAAATTTTGAACTCGACCTTGAATAATGAACGAGAGATGGGTAGAACTAAGGACCTAAGTTAGTTGTCTCTTTGTGTATGCTATTTGTTAGGTGCTAACTTGGTTGATTTATTTGGTGTCTTGAGAAGATGGTGCGACCGACCAAGGTGGAGAATACTATCATACGAGCCCTTACTCTAATTCTTCGGAATCAACAAAATGCCAATGCTTATGTCAATCAACGCCCTAAATTTCGTGGCAAGAGACTCTTTGTGCCCTTATCTTCGTCATCTGATAACAAGAAGAAGAAGCCCATTCCAAGAGGACAAGAACCATGTGGACAAGTGCAAGGTGGACAAGCTTCCCCGTCGGAAGACAACCCTGAGGAGACCCGCAAGTGCTTCAAGTGTAGGCAAGCTTATCACTTTGGGATTGGATGCTATGATAGGTCCTTGACGTGTTACCATTGCAAGAAGCTCGGACATCTCATCAAGGATTGCTCTGAAAAGAAGATTGCTCCTCCTCCTCATGTTCCGGAAGCTAAGCCAAGAAGATCTATTAATGTCGAGAATCAAGTTGTAGATACCCAGTATCTGTCGAGTCTCCAACAAACACCCGTTGATTATCGGACTACAATATGCTTAGGAATTGCAGCGTTTAATCGACAGTTTTGTATAACTATATGTTGGAAAACTCAAAACAATTTCAAAAACAAAACATTTCAAAACTTTTCAAAAGTACCTGAAGTGTTTATGCACGACGATGGGGTCGCAATGACACTAACTAGAGTCAAAACCGACATCGAACCAAAAACCGACTCAAAAATTCAAATCCCGACTCCAAAAACGAGTCAAATCGAGTCAAACACAAAAAACAAATATCACAAAGCTTCCATGTTAAGTATAAGCGGTATACTTGAATGCTCAAGTACAATCATGCCATCCAAAACCTAGGATAGAACAAATCATGATTTCAATTGCGTGATAGTGACAAGACAGCTCGAAGACCCGCGAAATGGCTCGCTCCTCTTCGAGTAGCCCATGCGGACACGTTTCTCAAAACACCCACAACCACCCATTTATCTAAAAATACCCCTCAAATGCCACCATTTGAAGGTACGCGAGTGTCCGCCCCCTCATTTCTCCCTTAAAATTTTAGACTCGACTTCTTAAGTCACAAACCAACTCGTATTTTCGACTTACCGATCGAAAATACAAGCCATACACATTGTTTGGTACCGTCATCGTGCATTAAATCACTTGACCGACCATCTCGACCAACTACACACTCATTAAACTAAACTAAACACTCTTTACATTGCTAAAACGGTTTTCAACCGAGTTTTCCGACCTAACAAGTTGTTACACTTTCGTCGATTTCTCGTCTCAAACCTAGCATGTAAGTATGAGGGTGTAATTATCCTATTCTTTCTTGTCTTTTTATCTGTTTTATGACCTTAACATGCCGAAACTTGCATAACATGGTCCAAAATATGGATTGAATGAACCGAAACCGAGTTTTGACCGAAAACAGAAGGCCCTAATCACCACTAGGTGCCTCGTGCCTCAATGAGGTGTCCAGGTCAGAACTCAAACGTGTTTGAGTTCATTCTTTCCATTTTTCATTTCAGTTTACAACCGGTTTTTACCGTCTCAAATCATTTTTATGATAAATATTTTAACCATAAAACATTTTCACCCTTGGTTCCTTATACCATGACGGTTTAATCCGTGTTTCGGTGATAATATTTGGTTAATTACATTTAAAAAGGCATTTTAAAACCTTTTTATTCATTTCTTTATATTTTAAAAACAAACATGTTAGTCATAAATGCAAAGTCATCCTTGGTTCTACATACCATGTCGGTCTTAACCCCGAGTACGATGATAAACATTGACTAATTATAAACAAATGAACTTAATACAATTAGTTCATAATCTTTTTTCAAAACTATTCATGTCAAGCTTGCAAAACCGAACCCGACATCGAATATTGTCTATACAATGACGATTATTCGAGTCCCGTTCATCACATTAACACAAAAGCGGTCAAAATGACCTTTTTAAACAAAGACGGGTTCAAACACCCCCTTTATAAACCGTTTTAAAAACGTTTCTAACAGTCAGAAGACGTCTCTTAGACAGCTTGCCACCCAGCGCCTAAACAGGCCAACTGTTTTCCAGTTTTCAAACCAGGACAGGCCTCCTTGCATCGCCTGATGGCTCGCGCCTCAATAGGCTACCTGATGCAGACCCTGCTTCCGTTCCAGCACTTGTCTAGGACGATCCCGACTTTGGTTAACCCGAATACAGGACGGATAAGATGGCAAGCCTGCCTCTATTACCTTGTATTTGCAAAACACCTTTCTAAGACAAATGGATCACGTTATGCACCATAATCTAACTCGGTAAATGGATGTTTAATTTCCGTCTTGCATGCAAATCAACATTAAATCCAACTCGACATCAATTACTTGATATTTGGATAAATAATCGACATAGAAAGCTCACGTGTTAGGTTCAAACTCGTGGATGCGCATTCATGCATTTACCCGTTTTATTAACTTTTGCATTTAACCAACCAAGATCGATCAGTAGAGGTCGCTACCATGGGCGAGATTGGGTGTCCGATTAAAGGGCTTCCCAATACGTACCTTCACCTCTTACTGAGAAACTTTGGATAGTTAACGACCTTATCCAGGGCGTACGAGAGTCATTCTAGAGATAGGATGCTAAAGAGGGACGACTCCTTATCTTTAGTATCTATGTCAAACACTACTTTTTGCGTTGGTTGACCTAGGTATAAAGTGGATTCGAAAGGGTTCCAAGCATCCCACAAATACTTGGTGGCGACTCCGAACATCTCTTGCATCGTTTTGAGACCCTTGCCGAGACGAAACATACCGATCTAAAACAATCCGGTCGAAAGCATTTTTTACGCCACCGAGCATGGCTTTCAGATTGCTGCGCGTCCACAGATCGGCTGGGCGTCGCAGGTGGCCTATGACCACGGATTGGCAACTCCGCTGAGGAGAACTAGGACACTTGTATCTTTCTGATCCCTAGATGGTGAGACTCGAACGAGGTCTTGGTTGAAATGCATTATTTGATATTACGGTCATAAGTCGAATTCCTTGTCCGGGCCCACAACCTAACCTTTTTCGACCAATTAGCTCATCCCGTCGGCGTGAGTTTTCTGATCCTCACGTTTTGAATTTCGATTGAGTCAAGCATACCATTGACGTTACACATTTCTGTTTCGTCAAAGAGCTTTCATTTCTTTCGTGCACGAGGCTAGGGCACCCTCCTTACACATTTTGTTTGGATTGGTATCCCTCTCTAAAATCGGGGTTTGATTGCTTGGTGTGTAACCCACCCTTTTAAGCCAAAACCTGTGTCAGCATTATGCATAATATAATGAAACTGCGAGTGCTTATGTGTTATGTGATCATAAGTCCTTCCATGTCATTTCAAGCTTTCAAAAAACACCTTTTGCGCCGTTATAATGACCATTTTAACCTCGGTCTTTCACCGACCATTGCATATAAAAAAGCACGCCTTTTTAGGCCGTCGTAATGACGATTTTCAAACTCGGTTTCCTACAACCATTTCAAAAAAGCACACCTTTTTAGGCCGTCGTAATGACGATTTTCAAACCCGGTTTCCTATAATCATTTCAAAAAAGCACGCCTTTTTAGGCCGTCGTAATGACGATTTTCAAACATGGTTTTCACAACCGTTTCAAAAACACCTATTTACACCGTTATAATCGCCGCATCAAGACACGGATTTTAACCTGTCTTGCACCGACACAATGGCTCTTTCAAAACCCGAAAATGGCACACACCCTTTTTCGAGGCTTTTCAAATCTCGAGGACCATACACCGTCCCCGGTACCACAACCTTTTTGAACCGTTCAAAATCCGATTTCCAAAACATACGATTTTGGATTTAACGAACCGTCTTTGGAAACATCACATTGTTTTCAGAGACGCCGCAACTCGAACTGAAACCCTCTTTTGAAAAAAAACTTAAGACAAATTTTCAACCAACCTACTTTCGAAGATCCCTACTCTTCGGAAGCCGTCCATAAAGCGACAAACGAATCTTTTTGAAAATCTCTATTTTCGAAAATTCCAGTCCACCATTCCAATGCCACCTTGTGTCTATCGAGTCGAAGCAAGCATACTTATGGGTCTTTAATTATGAGTCGTCTCACCTCTATACTCGTCCGACGGCGTCATGCCACTACGTTGGACGCGAGTCAAAATCCGGTCAAAACCGTCACATCATGAATCGAGTCAGCACCGAGACACCACACACAATTGCCCTCATCTTGTTGGGTCTGAAGTGTCTTTCCGTCTTTTGTGTTGTCTGCGTTTAGTCGTTAAACCATGTCGGATTGGGATGTAATGTGAGCAATTTTCTGGCTCAGAGCCATGGCCCTTCTTCAGCATCATCCAATAACAACGATGATAACAGATATCTCACGACTTCTCAGCTATCCAGCCTACTCACCGCTCTTAAGATCACCCTGGACCGTGTCGGGACCCGTATCGACACCTTGGAAAATAAGGAAACCAGAGAACACAACACTCCGCCTTTGATTGAAACCGAGAAAATGCTCAAGCTCTTGGAGGAACAACTCCTAGACCGTGGTAAAAACATCCACCTTGAGAACAATTGAAGATTCGAACCCGTTGGGGATCAACTACCCGAAAACTTTACTTTGACTGATGTACCCAAGTTCAAGGGGGTGGAGGACCCACTCAACCAAATTCGGGCCTTCAAAGATTACATGTCTATCAAGGGGGTCAAGCAAGAACTCTTCACCCGGATCTTTCCATCATCCCTGGAATCAATTCCCCGCCAATGGTACTATTCCCTCGACCCCAAGAGCATTACTACTTGGGACGAAGTCGCTGTCAAATTTGCTAAATAGTACGCCGACAACGTCGAGATCTAAGCCAATACTCGCACTCTTGAAGTCCTGACTCAGAATGATAAGGAAGGGTTCACAGAATTCCTAACCCGTTGAAAGAGGGTGAGCACTCAATTGGTCAGTAAGCCGAGTGAATCGACTCTGGTGGAGAATTTTGTCAACAACCTCCGTCCACTTTATGGCAACCTGCTGAGATATCAAAACATTCTAGGACCTACAAATCCTCGGAACCCGCATTGAAGACGACCTCCGCAAGGGTGTCCTAGCCAAAACCACTGGTAGAGGCTATCAGGGATCTACATCAACTGGATCTCGCCCCTATGGTCAGACAAACAAAATCGATGAGGTTAACCTCCTCGAACCAACCACAAAGATAATTGAACGTCCTCAAAGGGTTTTCACAAACTTGGGAACAACCTATGTCGGTCCCCTAAAAAGACTCATGGACCAAGGGATACTACCTAAAGACAGGCATGAAGCAAGGGCCCTTAGAATTAAAGCTTCCACCTATACTATTATAATTAACATTTTGTTCAAAAAGTCGCAGGTTGGTGTGGACATAGCCACCTACACGCCAAGCCAATCTGTGGACGTATAGCGGTCTTGAAAGCCACGCTCGGTGGCGTAAAAAATGCTTTCGACCGGATCGTTTTAGATAGGTCGGTTTCGTCTCGGTAAAGGTCTCGAAACGATGCAAGAGATGTTCGGAGTCCCCACCAAAAATTTGTGGGATGCTTGTAACTCGTTTGAATCCACTTTATACCTAGGTCAATCAAGGCAAAAAGCGGTGCTTGCCATATATACTAAAGATAAGGACTCGTTTCCCTTTAGCATCCTATCGCTAGAATGACTCTCGTACGCCCTGGATAAGGCCATCCACTATCCAAAGGTTGTGAGTAAGTCGGTTGTTTATGCATGTACCAAGAAATTGGTGTCAAAGTTGGATTTAGACTGATTTGCATACCAAAACGGAAATTAAACATCCATTTACCAAGTTCAGATTATGATGCTTAACACGATCCATTTATTTGAAAAAGTGTGTTTAAAGGTGACGTGACTCATATTTGAGCACATTTAGTCCCCGAATTAGCCTCGTTCCCATGCTTTCTAGCATATATTAGGGTCATTTCTTATCTTTAGTTTCCCATTTTGCATATTCTTTGAGGTTTTGTGTCCTTGGTAGGAGAGGATTGCTAACCTTGCATTTATGGAGCGAAATGGAGCTAAATGGATTGCAACTAATGACCAAGAATCGAAGAGGAGACCGATACTAGAGGCCGAAGCAAATAAATAGAGTGAAATGGGCAATGATGAAAAGATCCTTACATCCCCAACACAATCCCCGCGGATTGTTAAGGAGCCAAACAAGAGAAGAACCCTGTATTCCAACGATCCGAGCGGCCCGAGCTCAGGACGAGCGGATCAGAGCAACCATCCGAGCGTCCCTGAGCATGATCCGAGCGTACCAGAGCACGATCCGGGTGTCCCGACTATCAGCCCAAGCGGATCTTCTTATAGGACAAGCCGTGCTTCAGCTGAGGACGAGCGGATCCTGGTGGGAGTTGTAAGCATGATCCGCGCATGTCCCTCGGGAGTTGCATTTCCTTAAGCTTCTCTTAGGGTCTTAATAGTCATTTAAGCCCTTAGTAACCCTAATCCTTGTATTTAATTTTAGTATAAATACCCCTTTGTACTTCCTAGATTATTATCAATTGTTAATCCATTCTTAATCAAGTTTTAATCAAGTTTTAATCAATTCTTAATCAAGCTTTAATCATCTCTTAATTTAGTTGTAATACACCTTTCAATATTAATTACATCTTAATCTTTCCTTAATTCTGTCAATTGTTCTTAGTTTTATTTGGGTAATTAGAAGATTATTTTGGTTTATTTGGAGGATTGACTACCTTCCATCAATCATCAAGTACTTCTATTATTCTTTGCTTTATTATTTGGATCATCTCCATAGGTTTAATTCCTTTTTACCCTTGTTTAATTATTGTTAATCACATCATTTATTCATCATGTTTTGCTTTGTTAGTATGATTGACAACCTTATTATCATGCTAAATGATACGTGCATTTTATATAGTACTTTTAGGCCTTTTTATGCACGTATTTCTATGCTATTATCGTAGTTTTATGCTACGAAATGCCCCGAATATGCTACTTTGGTTTGTTTTGTTCTATTTGCAGGAATGGACCAGAAAGTACTGAAATCAAGCCTTTTACCGTCCGTTTTGCATGCATTTGAAGGAAGAGTGAATTTGGAGCGGAAATGTAGCTGTCTCGGGATGCGTGAAACCGTTCCGGGAGCTAAAAAGACAAGTCAAAGCTGAAACTAACGAAATTGTGAGCAGCTGAAGTCAAATATCACTCGATCGAATGCTTTATAGGTCGATCGAGTGGTTTTGGATGGTAGAATACCTCGATCGAGTACTTTCTTTACTTGATCGAAAGGATGCATTTTAGGGGTTGCTCGATCGAGTAGTTATTCTGGTCGATCGAGTTGTTTGAGCTTAATTCTGCTCGATCGAGTGGTTCTAAATCACTCGATCGAGTGGTTTATCTAATGGGCTCGGGATTTTTATCTTATTTCGTTATTAGGTCAAATAAAAATCCTATTTCTTATAAATAGGGAGGGTGAGACGTCATTTGGTATCATCATCTATCACACATTACTCTTTACGTTACCTTGCTACTGTTCTCTGTCTTCTCTATTTTCCGGATCTACTTTATGTTAGAAATCTATATCTCATTTTTAACATATTCGTGTATGTTACATTTAATTTAGTCATAAAATTAAATACAAATCTTATGCATGCAAACAATAGTAAATATAGAGAAGAAATCGTTTTCTCACCATATGATTTTCGGATTAAAAGGGCACCAACAAGATCTCCTTCTTGTTAGTTCTTGAGCTACAAAGAATATAAAGATGATCCTCCAAAATCCCAAAGTAGAGATTCTCCTCTTGATTGCACCCAAGATTATCCCTTATCCCCACTAAATAATATTAGCTAGATATTAGTTTAGTAGTTCACCTTAAAAATGATTACTAACACTCATATATTACATTAATAATTTTAGTAATCTGTATGAACAATTTCAATCAAAATCTCATGTTTTTGATGAAAGAAAACGATGAACATGAGAGAGAGAGTTTTGCATGTATTTTGAATGAACAAGCATTAAGAGAATAATTAGAGGAAAAATCATCCACTAAGAAGGGGGGAGGGAGCACGGTTATTAGGAGAGGAGAAGACCAATATATGGTCTTTTACTTTTTAGCTTTTGTCTTCTCAAAACCTTAGGCATGTAAGGCTAGTGTAGTGTAGGCTTATTATTTAAATTCTATCACATAAAATAATATAAGCACAACCCACTACATACTCCTCCTAATTCGGTCCACCCTCCATAATATGGACTACCATTTTATTTTGTCAATTTGACATTTGTCACACAATATATCACATGTAGTATGATACATGTTATTAATTAATTTAATGCATATTTATCACATAAATATCATTTCATGAATTAATTAAATTACATCCAATAATTTGACTAGTGATACTTGATTACATAAATAAAATGGGTCATGTAATTATAATTCACAACATCTTGTAATTATAATTAACCATTCATTCCTCTCTCTATTGTTTCTCAAACAATAAATAATTTTAGTAACAAAGCATTTTATTACTAAAATAAATCTTATTTAATCTCATTAAAATAAGAAATCAATATTCTCTCTCACAAATGAATTGTTCAATTTTAAGGAATTGATCAACTTGCATCGTCATACAATTAATCAAATTTATAGATAAGGGCATCATCCTTTAGGTGTGACCTTAAGGGATCAACTGACCACCACCGTCCCACGACAGTAACGTCAAACTCTAGCAAGCCAATCGTTATCGATTAATGTTGATCAGTTGACTATATAATTGAATCATCCCTTACGTATTCTTAAAATGAGATTTAAACATGTGATCAATATGATCGACAATTGTGATCGCATTATTGTCGGGGACACTTACTCCAACAATCTCCCACTTGTCCTCGACAAGTGTGCGTCACCAATTCTCTTGTCCTATTACTATCTCCCACTCAATGCAAGGTGTCTTTCTGGTCGTACTTGCAAGTGATCATATCGAGAGTGGTTTCCTCGATCTGGAGAATAACTGATTAACCGGAATTTATCTACCATAGATACCTTTCGAGCGTGGCCACGCATTTCCAGTTCATTACTCCTCGAGTGGCCCTGAGATATTGTTTTAACCCTGACAAAGGGGTGGACAATTCCTATCGCACTTATTCCCTTCGACTAGCCACAGCCATCATAACCCAAAATATGCCCATTTGATCCCATTTACGAAGGTCGTAATAACATAAATCAAAGTTAATCTGAAACTGTGCCATCTTAGGCGAACAGTCTTTAGTCAAAATAATCGACTCATTAGAATACTATAGTAGCTCTCGCCACGACCAGGCTATATAAATTTGCCAGAACTCTATAAGCGGTCACTGCCCGACAAGGTGTTCCTAACAGTTTGTCTATGTGATTGACTAGTCATCTCACATGACTCTATGGCACTTGAACTTGCCATCAATCGCATCACACTCTAGTCACTTCGAGACGTCACCTCATACAAGTGACTATTGGCGAATACCATGTTAATCCGGGTTCACTTTAACGGGGTTCAATGTTGTCTCTACAACCCGTTTGGATGTAACAAAGTATAAGAAAAGAGTTTTAAAAGTAAAAACTCGAACGACAAATGCGATTATCACATATGAATAGTCAATGCCTGATTACTATTTCATATTCTATAATCTAATTTGATCTTGAATGTAGTTGTTCATCTCAATTTAATTGAAATGACATGACTCATCATGTTAAGCCTATGAGAAGGCTTTGGTTAGTAGGTTTTATCAACTTCTTGTACCTTACTCAACCTCACTACATACTCGTTTTCCTTTGTAATGTATACATTTGCATTACAAAACTTTCTGAGTACGTGTCGTGATCCAATCAAGACATAGGCCCTCTAGCCTTAGAATAGCTCCCACTGTTTTCACAGTGTGCGGGACTCATCCTTCTTGCACATCTCATGATTGCAAGTGTACTGAATTTCCGTTGTAAACATTTCTCAATGTTCTTTATTGCCTAGAACGATTCTAGAAAATATATTCCTTAAATAACATAGCCACAATGGTATCTTAACCATCCTAATGTGTTTTGATTATGGTTTTGTCAGAAACCATGCGCAATCTCAATTGTCAATTGTCACTTGTGTAACACCCTTACACAAAATTGCATCAAAAACACTTTGCATTATATCCTTAATGCTTTTGCAAGCACTTAAGGGTAATCTTTATGGCTTACTTGGTAAATATTACTTGAATTCGATTTTGAAACAATTCATCATACTCAAATTATATGAAGTGTTATACATCATTTCCTATTTAATTGATTCGGCAGCGGAAGCAAATGGAATCAATCAAATATGTTCAATTTTATTGAACTAGTCATGAATCTTATCAACATGATATTTCTTATTTGACGCTAATATCATGTAGATTTATCTTCATAAATCCGGATATTAAAGATGTATTATAATACTCCAAAAGTCTTAAATCATTCTCAATGATCAATATGTCATCCACATATAAGACTAATTAAAATTTCCGTAACTCCCACTAAACTCCATGTATAAACACAACTTCTCGACTTATCGAGAAAAGTTTTATAACATGATCAAAACATTGATTCCAACACATTGATGTCCTACTTAAGATTCTCTCTTAAGTTTCACATTATCTTAGGATTGCAAGAATCTATAAAACTCAAGACATGTATTGAATACATTCCTTCTAATTGAAGAAGTGGGTTTTAGATTCACTCGCTATGTATTTCATAATAATGAAACCCAATCCCTAAGAAAATCCAAATAGACTTAAGCATTTCAATCAGTGCAAAACTCTTTGCCACCAATCTTGCTTTGAAATCTCTCTTTATTAGTGCAAAACCCTTTGTCACTAATCAAGCCTTTTTATTTCGGATTTTCATGGCTCTACGCCTTGTATTGAGTTGTGACTTTAAACACTCTCATGTAAGTCATATGTTCATTACTTTTTAGAAGTAATCAACTTGAATCAAACGATTTCTTTTGTAAGTTGTAAGCTCTTTACTTTCTTAAAAGTAGCATGAATTCATCATTTTCAACAAGTGACGAATTTAACCTCCTAGGTAATAAAGAAACAACATCTTACATAAAACGTCTCATGTAGTCAAGAAAGACCAGTTTCTTGCGACATAACATTCTCTGTGGCATTCTTTGTGGCTCTTGAATAATTTCTCCCACTCCGTCTTCTAGAAATAAACTTGTATTTTAGAAAGACAGCTTCACGAGCCGCAAACCCGTCGTATTCGTGATAATTGAAAGGGAAAAATGAGCATTTGTTTCTTGTGAAAACTTACAAATATGGTACTCTACCATTTCATATCTCAAATGATTCGTTTTAGATTTAGTGGAAAAATAATTTAGACAAAATGATAAAATCCCCAAAAGGATCAAGTAACTCAAAGTAACTTGATTGAAGTCCAAACCATATCGAATAGCGTTTGAATTCTTATCCAACCACACATTATTCCATAATGCGTGCTTAGAGAGATTAACTTGTGATACTATATCACTTTTCCTTTGGCTTATATCAAAGTCTTCACTTTGATAATCCCATCACGATTAAATCGTGATTCCTTGAACTCTTTGAAATTCTTCAAAGATTTCTTATTAAGTGAACACATTAACGTCAACTTAAATCGTTGATAAAAGTAAATGATCAACTTATTCTGTATCAATGATTTACATTCTCGATCTCCTTTTCAACCAAAAGGCATGAGACATCTTGCTTTGAATACAAGATACGCATATACCATAAGATCTAATGGTTTCAAGAGTAATCGATAACTCTTTGTGTTGATCATTCTAGAATTTAAGGTTTAATCCTGGGTTACCAATTTGAGTCTTGCATCATCCATATGATATATCATTTAAGTTTGGTTTAGAATATAATCACCTTGATAATGGGCTAGCCATACATCAATTATGGTGTATAGGGTCACAAAAGTGAAACCTCTTTTGTATCTTAACAAGTTTATATTCTTATTTAGAGTTTATGCACTTAATAGTCATAAATAAGTACAACTATAAACCCAAAGCTAGATTGATTACACAATGACTCTATCTCTCAACATGATTGTTGCTAGTCGTCATATTCTAATCATCCTATGTATCAAGTACAATGATGAAAACCACCACCGGTTTCTAATATTGACGAAGTAGTACTAGCAAAATATATGTCAATCATATAAACATTTAAAGAAGAAGATCCTATTAGATGTCCCACAACTAATTTGTTGATTCTTCAATAATTTGGGGTAGTTTCCTTTCTAGTGTCCAACATTTAAGACAATGGAAACTTTATCGGTCGGGATTGATAGGTTTAGTATCGTCATTCTCAATAACTTTACCTTTGACATTACCTTGTATCAATTCCATTATAATCTTTATTTCTTGAACCTCGTCCTCATCTTAACGGTTTAAGAGAATGCTCCCACTCATTTCAATGAGTCTTTACTTTGAGAAGCAAAATTGAATTCATGAAGATTACTCTTCATTTGTTTGTTTTAGTCTTAAAACTTTCATTGAAGTGGTTGCGTTATTTTGG
Source organism: Silene latifolia (assembly GCF_048544455.1). Taxonomy (NCBI): domain Eukaryota; kingdom Viridiplantae; phylum Streptophyta; class Magnoliopsida; order Caryophyllales; family Caryophyllaceae; genus Silene; species Silene latifolia. Next base: position 112,965,898 of record NC_133527.1, on the reverse strand, counting down.
TCAATTACGAATTCTACCAAAACAATTTATCGCTTCAAGGTACTTAATTCAATTAAGTATATGAAAAATAATCCATTATAAGTAGATGTGTTAGTCCAGAATCAAAAACCTGTTTGATAATGAATAACTTTTATCTATACTCTTTACAAGAGATCCTTAGCAATGGTTCATTTGAGGGTTTAGAAGCAAATTCATATTTGTCTTTAGTTACGATGTTTTAATGGAGATTTGAATCAAAATCGAAATGATATCGTATATGAATTGTGGTAAAGAAATAGAACAATATGATAACGGAATAATGAAAACAAAACATTCATCGTTATAATAATACTTGTAAACAACAAGTAAAGCATTTACATAGTGACCTCTACCCAACTATGATAAATGATTCCAAGATCAAAATTCATATTAACTTGGGGCACGGTGTGCCGAAATACCCTTTATTAATATAACTCGGTGGATTAACTCTTTAATCGATTCTACTTTTAGAACTCTTGGTCGATAAAATTACATTAATATTTTATGTCTAGCCCGAAACACATCCGGAAATCGTCGTGAATACTTTCGTTGAGTTCAACCCAAATTTCGAATAAATGTGTCCATGATCCAAACTCATCTCAACTTAGGGCACGGTGTGCCGAAATACCCTTCATTAACATAAATTCGGTGGATAGACATTTATCACCCACTTCCCCTACGTAACAAGGTTTGTACCCCGGTAGGGCCGAGTGCACTCCCTCGCGAAATAGGTTTTCATGGTTTCTACTTTTTGGTAAGGCTATGTCTCAATTGTTTATTTTTAGCGAGAGGTCATGTCAATTTATTATCTATCACGTTTTAAGTGAACTAAAGCGGTGAACTACGATAATTATAATTGACACGGTCGATAAACTCGATTAAAATGACAATGCATGTTTTAGTTATGGCGATTTAGCGATGCATGCGACATATAAGTAAAATGCAAAGCATAAAATAAATCCTAGTATGGCATTCCTAAAATAGAAAATCTAATTAACTATTACATATTCGGAAACCAACTCCATTGGTCCCTTGAACTTCAGTTATGGCACACATCTCGAGGTAACACCGTCTTTATATATCGCCTTCTTGAGTGACACCGTCTTCAAGGAACTCCGGAATAAATAAATTACATAACAAATTACATAATTTCCTATTATACATTTGTAATTAAAATAAAATAAATCTATTAAATTACAAAACGTTGATACGAGATCACAATAAATTACAACCGAATCGATATTCCCATACATTTCGGGTAATATCAATTAAAACTAAGGTCATACTAAGTAAAATTACATAATTCAAAATTACATAAAATAAAATTATGACAATCAAAAATAAAATGCAGCATTATAATATGTATGAACATGCCCAATTTTATGCTAAATCGCCTTTAAGGAGCCAATATCGTATATTAAACGGTTTTTACGGATTTGCGTGATTCAACCTTTTAGAATCACAATAAATTACATAAAATCATATTTATGCACAAGTTAATTACCCTAACCATCTTAGGACTCAAAATTAGTCTCCACTAACATATTGACTATAATTAACTTATATTTCTTAAAATTGTTCATTAATGGACTCAAAATTACAATAAAATACTATAAACTTCAAATAAATCACAAAAATTTCAAATAAATTCAAAATTTGAAATTTAAACTCATGAACATTCTGGAAAAATACCATGACACTCATAATGTTCAAAAACTTAGGTTAAAAATTTCGAAATTTATCGGGAAAAACAATGTTGCTGTTTATCGGATTTATCAAATATAATCATAAAAACATGAGAAAAATTATTTTTATCAACTTTTCAATTTTAGATCTGAAATAGATAATAAAATGCAACATGTGACGTTTTTCCTTACTCATGAAGTATGTTTTAGCAATTATTCACTAATTAAGTCACTATTTAGGCTATTTTTCATCAAAAATCCATAAATCATGCATGAAGACTTCATTATAGCCTATTATTTTACACACATCTTTTACAATTGCATGTGACAACATACTAAATTTCTATGACCAGATTCGAAATTTATCTCATATTAACCTATTTTTCATTTAAATCCGATTTTTATCATGAAAAATCCATATTTCGAGCATAAAAACTCCAAAAATTCTAAAAATTTTCAGATCATCTAAAAATAATATATGTGAAAACATATCCAAAAACCACTAGAAAATTCGAAGTTTAGCTAATTTTCGTCCAAAAATGACATTTTTATCATAAAAATCACATTTTAATGCCAATATTATATAAAATGAACAATAAAATCCATAAATTAAACCAAAATATCCTAAAAAATTTTAGGACCAGAAACTTTAACATGCATAATAAATTTCAGGGTAAATTGATAACTTATACCTACTATAACAACACTTTTTAAATTTTATACCTACGATAATTTTTCTTTAAAACTTATACCTACTATCTTAGTTTCTTCCAAACTTAATACCAAGATGCATTTCCGGCCAAGAAAATGGGGAAGAGACCGTTTTGCCCTTACTATTTAGCCCATAAACACCCATTTCTCATATTTCTCATAATTAAAAAACCAACAATAATATTATCTCACCAGTTAAGCCATCAACACTCACAACCACCACCACCGGACCACCACATTGGCACCCTCACTGGCGACCTCCTGCCATTCCATCACCGCCTGCCTCACTGGCGCCTTCCCTCTGCCATTCGTCACAAATGTCGAATCAATTCCCATGTACGACTTTGTGTCACCACCAATCCATATCCGCCACCAACGGTCACTGCTTGGCCCAATACCAAGCTCCCCTACAACTTCGCCCACAACCTGAGCTCATCGAAATCGCCGGCCGCCAGAAACGATTACATGGTGCGCAGCCACCAGAACCACATCAATCGAATTGAGATTTTTTTTTTTTTGTGTTCATCCGCCACCAACGACGCCCTCCTTAGTCCTCCTTCCTTCACCATCAATCGAATTATCGAGGTTTGTAGTGGTGGGTTTCGTAATAGCTTTTTAAATGTTTTGTTATATCTAGAGATGTGGGCCAGTGCTTGCGGTGGTGTTGGTGTTTGGCAGTTCTTGTGGCGGTTTTGGCGTTGGCGTTGATGATGGTGTTGGGCGGTTGGCCAAATGGTGTGAAGTTAGGTTGTGTTTATGATAGTGTTAGGAATGTAGATGGTGGTGCTAAGTGGTAATAATGCGTGTTGGGCGGTGTTAGATGGAGGTGGTACTGGTTAGTGATGGTGGCGGTGTAAGGTGGTGATGTTGTTGGGCAGTGATGGTTGTGTTGGGGGTGATGCTTATTTGTTAAGGTGTTACAGTGATAATTAAGTAAAGTTGAATAGGGGTAAAATTGGAAAACAACAATAAATTTTATGTTAAAAATAGAATTTAACCGGAATCAGGTCATTTTTTTTGCCGGAGGTGTAATTTGGTATTAAGTTTAAAGGAAAATAAGATGTTAGGTATAAGTTTTAAAGAAAATTTATGTTAGGTATAAAATTTAAAAAGTGTTGTTATAGTAGGTATAAGTTATTAATTTACCCTAAATTTCATGATATATCATAATAAACACAAATTTATAAGTTTTGTTTGTTAATCATATAACTCGGAAAAACAATAACCGATTTGCATGCAAACAACCAAAGGCTCATGATACCGCTTGTTAGAAATCTATATCTCATTTTTAACATATTCGTATATGTTAGATTTAATTTAGTCATAAAATTAAATACAAATCTTATACATGCAAACAATAGTAAATATAGAGAAGAAATCGTTTTCTCACCATATGATTTTCAGATTAAAAGGGCACCAACAAGATCTCCTTCTTGTTAGTTCTTGAGCTACAAAGAATATAAGGATGATCCTCCAAAATCCCAAAGTAGAGATTCTCCTCTTGATTGCACCCAAGATTATCCCTTATCCCCACTAAATAATATTAGCTAGATATTAGTTTAGTAGTTTACCTTAAAAATGATTACTAACACTCATATATTACATTAATAATTTTAGTAATCTCTATGAACAATTTCAATCAAAATCTCATGTTTTTGATGAAAGAAAAAGATGAACATGAGAGAGAGAGTTTTGCATGTATTTTGAATGAACAAGCATTAAGAGAATAATTAGAGGAAAAATCATCCACTAAGAAGGGGGGAGGGAGCACGGTTATTAGGAGAGGAGAAGACCAATATATGGTCTTTTACTTTTTAGCTTTTGTCTTCTCAAAACCTTAGGCATGTAAGGCTAGTGTAGTGTAGGCTTATTATTTAAATTCTATCACATAAAATAATATAAGCACAATCCACTACATACTCCTCCTAATTCGGTCCACCCTCCATAATATGGACTACCATTTTATTTTGTCAATTTGTCATTTGTCACACAATATGTCAAATGTAGTATGATACATGTTATTAATTAATTTAATGCATATTTATCACATAAATATCATTTCATGAATTAATTAAATTACATCCAATAATTTGACTAGTGATACTTGATCACATAAATAAAATGGGTCATGTAATTATAATTCACAACATCTTGTAATTATAATTAACCATTCATTCCTATCTCTATTGTTTCTCAAACAATAAATAATTTTAGTAACAAAGCATTTTATTACTAAAATAAATCTTATTTAATCTCATTAAAATAAGAAATCAATATTCTCTCTCACAAATGAATTGTTCAATTTTAAGGAATTGATCAACTTGCATCGTCATACAATTAATCAAATTTATAGATAAGGGCATCATCCTTTAGGTGTGACCTTAAGGGATCAACTGACCACCACCGTCCCACGACAGTAACGTCAAACTCTAGCAAGCCAATCGTTACCGATTAATGTTGATCAGTTGACTATATAATTGAATCATCCCTTACGTATTCTTAAAATGAGATTTAAACATGTGATCAATATGATCGACAATTGTGACCGCATTATTGTCGGGGACACTTACTCCAACACTGTAATTCTCTCTTTCCTTTTTCTCTCCTTTTACTTAATGCTTATTATTTCTCTTTCCTTTGTTTTTGTTCTTCCCTTTACCATGTCTAGCTAATTCTCTCTGTTAGGATTAGGGGATTCGATGAATGAATGTTAATTGCAAACTAGTTCATAGATTGTCGTTGTTGTTTTAGTCTATGTTGTTAATCGCTGCTTTAATTGTATCTTGCTGATTGAATCGATGCAATTAGCCTTTTTAATTTTCGTAAGCCTTGACCTAGACCGGAAGGTTGGAAGGGGTGAGACCCCCAGTGAACAATAGAATACTTTAGTGAGGGCGGAAGCTAAGCTAATAGTATTTTAGGGCGAGTTGAGACCGGAAGGAGATTTTCATTGCCCCTTAGACCCACACATCGACTAATCTGTGACCTTAACTGCAATTAATTGACATTCATTGATGAACCGACATCCTAGTTTCCTTTCCCTCTGCTTAATTCTTCTTATCTCTATTTCTCTTGCCTTAATCTCATTAGTTTAGTCAAAATAATCAAAACCCCCACTGTGACCTTAGACAGACCGAGTAGACAAGTAGATAGTGACCGCCTCCCTGTGGAGATCGACCCTACTTACCGCTGACTTCTGTTAGTAGTATCTAGGTATTTATTTTTGGTACCCGACGACGGTATCACTAAACTTGATCATGAGTGAGTAGTTCTTTAGCTAGAGTTAATGGGGAATTAGCTAGAGTTAATGGGCAATTGATCTATGCTTAATCTAATATGTTTTCATAATTAATTTGCTTGCTTGTTGTGATTCCAACTTCTGCACATGTGATGTTTGATGAAATGCGAGCCTATAAATCCTTGCATTTTTTACCCATCTCCTATCTTTTCAATGAGGCTTGTAAGACATAAACCAACTCGAGCCTCATTAGACCATGCATAGAGTTGAATAGGGGGAGACTAAGTCGACTTGTAAGACATAAACCAACTCGGCTCCGGGACCTAAATTCTCCTAGGGATTGTAAGATATACTCACCATCACACACCATAAACCTCACGCGACTCTCCGCCCCCTCACCTCTCCCTTAAACTTCTAGACCCGACTTCCTAAGTCACAAAATCGATACGTGTTTACGACCTACCGATCGTAAACACAAGCCTTACACATTTTGTTTGGTACCGTCGCCGTGCATTCGACCGACCCATTTGACCAAATCAATTCATCAATCAACATGTTTTAATTAACATATTTTCAAAACAAAATCCTTTTTTAAGGCACCTTTTAAACTTCTTTGATCGTGAGTAGTCGCTACGAGAAAACCGTCTCTAAAGTCGTTTACTTCGCAAACATCAATACACGTAAGTTTGAGGGTGTAAATATCTCACTTATTTCATGTCTCTACTGTTTTTATGAGTTTATGAGCATGAATAATGCATAACACGATTCAAATATAGGCTAGACGAGCCAAAACCGAGTTTTGGCCTGAGACAGGAGCTCCTTGCTATGCAGGGAGGCTCGCGCCTCTTGTGGGTGTCTGGGTCAGACTCATCCGTATTTGAGTTCGTCTTTCCTTCAACACTTTCTTTTATTTTTACTTCTTTCCTTTTACGGTTTTTACCATTTCGAATGTTGCAAATCATTTTTATGACAAACTCTTTAGCCATAAATTATAATCACCCTTGGTTCCATATACCATGACGGTTTAATCCGTGACTCGATGATATTATTGGTTAATTACATTTTAAAGGGTGTTTTAACCCCCTTTTATTTTATTTACCATTTTTCTCATTTATTTACAGTTGTAAATATATTAGTCATAATTCATAATCATCCTTGGTTCTTTATACCATGTCGGTTAATCCGAGTACGATGACAAACTTGACTAATTACAAATAATTGAACTTAACATAATTGGTTTAAATCAAACATTTCCCTTTTACACATTTTACTATGCTTTTCAAACTTGCAAATCCGACAACGAATATTACTAACATAATAGTAATTATTCCGAGTCATGCAAATCATACTTGCAAATCATTCATTACAAAATACGGTTTTTCATAACCTTTTTAACAACCAGAAGACGCCCTTTGGGTCGACTCATGGCTAGCGCCCCAAGAGGTCGTCTGTTTTCATATTTTAAACCCAGGGCAGAGCCCCTTCCCTCGCCAATAGGCTCGCGCCCAATGGGGCTGCCTGACACTGTTCTGTCTCATTTTGGTACTTGTCTAGGACGATCCCGAATACGGTTAATCCGAATACATGACGGATCAGATTGACAAGTTTACGTGTTTTTACACTTTATCTTTTAAACACACTTTTTCAAATAAATGGATCGTGTTAAGCATCATAATCCGAATTTGGTAAATGGATGTTTAATTTCCGTTTTCACATGCAAATCAATCTAAATCCAACTTGACATCTTATACTTGATACTTGGATTAAATCAACCGATATAGAAAGCTCTCACATGTTAGGTTAAATTATTGGATGCGCATTCATCCATTTACATCGTTTTATCAACTTTTGCACATAAACAACCACGATCGATCAGTAGAGGCCGCTAACGCAGGCGAGATTGGGTGTCCGATTAAAGGGCTTCCCATTACGTACCCTCACCCCTTAATCAGAACCTTTGGATAGTGGATGGCCTTATCCAGGGCGTACGAGAGTCATTTTAGGCATAGAATGCTAAAAGGGGGACGAGTCCTTATCTTTAGTACCTATGTCAAACACAGCTTTTTGTCTTGATTGACCTAGGTATAAAGTGGATTCGAACGGGTTCCAAGCATCCCACAAATGCTTGGTGGCGACTCCGAACATCTCTCATCGTTTCGAGACCTTTACCGAGATGAAACAAACCGATCTAAAACGATCCGGTCGAAAGCATTTTTACGCCGCCGAGCGTGGCTTTCAAAAGACCGCTGCATGTCCACAGATTGGCTTGGCGTGCAGGTGGCCCGTGACCGCAGATAGGTAGGTGGCCCAAATCCAGGGACTGGCCTGTGGCCCATGTCCACAGATTGGCGACTCCGTTGGGGAAAATTAGGGCACTTGTGTCTTTGTGATCCTTAGAGGTGAAACTCGAACGAGGTTGTGTTTAAAGTGCATTAATTGATATTACGGTCATAAGTCGGGTTCCTTGTCCGGGCCCACAACTAACCTTTATCGACCAGTTGGCTCGTCCCGTCGGCGTGAGTTTTCTCACCCCTGCGTTTTGAATCCCGATTGAGTCAAGCATACCGTTGACGTTACACATTTCTGTTTCGTCAAAGAGATTTCATCACCTTCGAGCACGAGGCTAGGGCACCCTCCTAACACATTTTGTTTGGATTGGTATCCCTCTCGCAAATCGGGGTTTGATTGTTTGGTGTGTAACCTACCCTTTTAAGCCAAAACCCGTGTCAGCATTATGCATAATATAATGAACTGTGAGTGCTTATGTGTTTTGTGATCATAAGTCCTTCCGTGTCATTTTCAAACTTTCAAAAACACCTTTTTGCGCCGTTATAATGGCCGTTTCAAACCTCGGTCTTTCGCCGACCGTTGCAAACCCTTTTTATGTTGTCGTACTGACGATTTTCAAACCGGTTTTCTACAACCATTTCCAAAACACATTTAGCGCCATTATGATGGCCGTTTCAAACCACGGTCTTTTGCCGACCGTCGCACACCTTTTTAGGCCGTTCTAATGCCGACTTTCAAAACCGGTTTTCTACAACCGTTTCAAATACACCCTTTTGCGCCGTTATAATGGCCATTTCAAGCCTCGGTCTTTCGCCGACCGTTGCATTTCAAAACAACACACCTTTCTAGGCCGTCATAATGACGATTTTCAAACCCGGTTTTTATAACCATTTTCAATTACACCTTTTCATGCCGTTGTAATGACGATTTCAAACTTCGATTTTCACAAACCATTTCAAAATACCCTTTTTACGTCGTCATAATGGCCGTTTCAAACCTCGGTCCCTCACCGACCGTTACATTCTAAAAGTGCCCTTTTATGCCGTCATAATGACAAATTCTATCCTCGAATTTTCAAAATCCGGAATCAACTTTCAAACAAAAACGGTTTTCAAACCGTCGTAATGACGATTTCAACCCGTGCAACTTTCCAAATTTCAAATCTCGTTTTCGAAATCAAATTTGGCTTTTCTAACCCGTCGTAATGACGAATTCAATCTTCATAATTTCCAATTTCTAGTCTTGAGAATGATTTTAGCCGTTTTCAAATTCCAAATAAAAAATCAAATAAAAAAATCAAATCATTGAAAACAAATTAAACTGTTTTCAAATCTCAAATAAAAAATCAAATCATTTGAAGGCCAATTTAACTGCTTTTAAATTTCAATCAAAAACCAAATCATTTGAAAATAAATTTAACCGTTTTCAAATTTCAATCCAATTTCAAATCATTTGAAAATGAATTTAACCGTTTTCAAATTCCAATTTAAAATCAAATCATTTGAAAACGAATTTAACTGTTTTCAAATTCCAATTCAAAATCAAATCATTTGAGCCTAATTCTGTTGGAGTTAGTGTCGTCCACAATAGTGCGTTTACATAATAAATCTCATTAAAGGAATATCATCAGATATTTATTTATTTGATCCTCGTTAGTTGATTAACGTAAATCGATAACGGTTGGCTGACTAGAGTTTGACGTTATTGTCGTGAGACGGCGGTGATCAACTGACCCCTTTCGGTCACACCTAAAGAAACGAACCCCAATAGACAACTAATTAATTGTATGATATACAATTTATTTAGTCCCTTGATTTGTAGACTAAAAGGTTAGTCAATTATTTTAAGAGAGAATTCGAGTTGCGAACTCGAAGAACGGCAGTTATTATTTAATTATGTGATAATTGAATAATAAATTTTGGGAGACGAGTTTTAGTTAATTAATTGTTAATTCACCAAAATTGTACTAATTGATTAATGTGATTAATATTAGTACGTAAATAATATGTGTAGTGGTACACGTTATTTACGGAGTGATTTGGACGAATTTATTGTGGAAGTATTTAAACATGAAACGATGTTTAAATAAAATTACACGTATTTGTGCGACAAATATAAGAACCAACATGGACCCGTAAATGGGTAAGTGGACCGTGTAAAATAGAGTAGTGGATGATTAGGAACATAATTATTTCACCTTACTTTATATACTACCATAAGTTATCTTATAAATAATTTTGCATGTGATGTAAGATAAAATAATACTCCCTCCGTACCACACCAAAGATAACGTAGGGAAAAATGGAGTATTTAAGAAAAGGTGGAAAAAGTAAGGGTAAAAAGAAAAAAAATAGGTGGGGTATGTAATTGTGGGTTTAATTGTGGGTTGGTAGGTGGGGTATGTAATAGCATTTTGTGTAAATATCAAATGGGTATAAGGATAACTTGGTAATGTTGTGGGCCAAATAAGGAATGTTACCTTTGGTGTGGTACGTCCGTTTATAGTAAGTGTTACCTTTGGTGTGGTACGGAGGGAGTATAAGACAATTGAACACTCTTCCTCACCACACTCCACCCGGTTTTTGTCCCCTTAATAGACCAAATTGTTTGTTCATTTTGACACACTACAACATTCACTTGTGCATTTTGCATGTGATATCATTTGGTCTTCTTCTTCTCTCTAAAAATAATACTCATCTTTACTAAGATTGTTAGTAAATAATTTTTATTACTAAGACTTGTTAGTAATATTACAAATACGATCAAGGGTATAATATTAACAAGTTCTAGTAAAATACTTGTTATTATTTTTGGGTAAGTTCTTGGGTGCAACAAGAAGGAGATCTTCTTTTTGAAGATTTGCAAGGAGGATCATCCATTTGGTATAAGCTCAAGAACAAGCTAGTAAGGTGAACTAGTTTGTGCCCTTTTTACCACAAAATCAATGTAAGGAAATTGTTTTTCCTTAAACTTTCATTTTTATGCTTTCATGTTAGCATGCATGTTACATTGATCACCTAAATGACAAATTATGAGATAATTTATTTTTTATTAGAGAGTCTAATACGGATCTATGATCTTTCAAGTGGTATCAGAGCTTAGGCTTGTAAATTGCATGTTGATTTTAAGCATTTTAAAGAACTATGAGATAATTTATAAAAAAACTCAAAATGGTGTTAGAAGAGGTTTTAGTACGAAATTTTTGGGACATGCATACCTACTGATCTCAAAAGGTTTCTGGTATTTTTTGGTGATTTTTGAAGTTATTTTGCAATTTTTAATGATTTTTGGTAGAAAACCGAGTCAAAATGCCGTATTTTAGTTAAAAAATTGACTAAAAATAGATAAAGGTTGATTCGGTGCATGGATTTTTTTATGCTATTTCATGCATATTGTTTACTGATTGTATGCAAAAAGTTGAAGGTTGGTTCGAAATTTTTGCATGTTTATTGATTTTATGAGATAAAAGTCGATAAAAGTGAAATTAATTAATCATAATTTCGAAACGTTTGATTCTGCCCATGATAAATTTATGTATGTGTGTTTTCACTTTGTTAAAAGTGATTTTGCATGTGTGTTTTCACTTTGTTTTGATGTTTATTGGTTTTAGTGGTTAAAAACCGATAATTATCGATCTTTTTCTTCATAAATTTTATCCGGAATTTTTGGGCAATTTTTCTGACTTTTTGGTGTTCTTGGGAGTGTTCCAGAATACTAAAATTTTTTGTTTCATTTTTTTTGGGTAATTTTTCAATTATTTTGGATTTTTACTTAAATATTATGATTTTACCGATTTAATTAGCATAATATCACCAAATCAAACTAATTATTTATCATAAAATTAGTGAGGACTAATTTTGAGGTTCAAAACAGTTTGGACAATTAGTTTGGACTTAAATGAGATTTAAGAGTTGATTATTGATTTTTACATGTTAAAAATCGATAAAATCCACAAAAACCGAGATGGATCCCAACGAATGATAGATAGGGCGATTTTGGCATCATTTTACAGCATTTTAAGCATATTTATTTAAGTTGAATGAATGATTGTCATTTATTTAAAGTATTTATCTTGTTGTACCTAGTATGGCCTAGTTAATTTTAATCGTTATTACCCGAAATGAATGGGAATATCGATTTGTTTGTAATTAAATACGATCTCGTATCGTCGCTTTGTAATTAATTAATAGTTTTATTTATTTTATTAATTAATGTATAATAGGAATAGCTATGTAATTCATTTGTAATAGTTATTTTTACCGGCGTTTCCAAAAGACGGATTGCATCGAGACGGAGTCTATTTTTGGAAGGTGTTTCAAATCCCACAAGAAGCCACTTTTGGAATGAAGAGGCAAGGGACCAAGGAGTTGGTTTCCGAAATGTAATAGACTAGTTTTTATTAACTAGGTGGCCATACTAGGATTTATTCATATGCTTACATGTTTGCTTGTTTTATTTTCGCGCATGCCAAAATCGCCATTCACATGCATTTTATTTTCGCGGTTGTCAATTCACGTCACTTACATTCACCGAATTAATTCACTTATAAGGAATTTATGACTAAATTGACAAGATCTCTCACATAACTAAAATTGAGATTAGCCTTACCAATTAGTAACACCTATAAATCTCTTGTTCATTAGAGCCACGCTCGCCCAAGCGGGGTGTTCTCTTTTTACCTTGGGTAAGTAGGGTGGTAAACGGTTATCACACGCTAAAATTGGTTGGACTCAACGGGATATAAGACGGTCTTGTGTTCCGGGGCTAGTAGATGGATATAAGGAAATTCGTCGACCAAGAGTTCTAGAGGTAGAATTAGTCAACGTGACTTACTGAATTTACACAATTATGGGATGTTTCACCCAAGCAATGCTCATTTTTGTTTAATATTTGGGTCTTGGAATCATTTATATAATTTAGTGGGAGATCATTATATAAATAATAAAACTTGTTGAACATGTTATTCACAAGTATTTTTAAAAAACATTGAATGTTAATTTTTCCTATTTTTCGTTCTTTTTCATTAATGAATTTACTATGACATCGCGCACTTCATCCTCCTTTCATCCTCTATTTATTGTTATACTCGTTTCGTTCTTTCATTGGAAGCGGTTTCTTTGAAGGAATTCGGTAGCAATGATTGGTAACATGATTTACTAATTCACCTACATAAGCTTACAACAATTATTGCGATTATTATACAACTTAACATCCATACATATTTAAAAAGGGGTTTTCATGTTGCAAACTCATATTACGAGTTTAAAAAGAAGTCACATTTTATCAAAAGAGTCTTGATTTTGGAAGTGACACCTCCGTCATGAAGATGACATATTAGTTTTTAATTACTCAAGAGTAATTCAAAAGTTTGCGAAAAGAGTTTTCAAAAACACAAATAATACTCCAATATAATACCGTCAAATGGCTCAATTCAATAAAAGCCAAATCGATTGTTTATGCGCTAAAGAATTTAGGCATTGATAACAATTGAACGGTTAGGTAGTCCGATTTCGCAAGAAGTTGAGATTTTGCCACATGTTTCACTCACTTTATAGTAATTCACTCTTACTAAGTGTATAAAATATCACAAATGACATGAAGAGAGGTCTTCATGAGATTCATTTTTGCTTGATTGAAGCAAAGAGGAATGTGAAAATGAGTGGGAGTTAAGAAGTAGTAACCCTAGATGTATGCGATAGGACAAAGTTGAAAGAGACATCTACTCAATGGATAGGCTAGTTCCACTATCTTAATATGAGATACCAAGTATGGATCAGTTGATTAACGTTTACCTAATAACGGTTGGCTTGCTAGAAAGTTTGACGTTATTATCATCCAGATGACGGTGATCAACTGGTCCGTAAAGGTCACACCTATAAGACGTGTTTGAGAAATGTGGTTATAGAAATATAATTACATTGATGCCCAAAATGACTAAAAAGTTAGTCAATGTGTTGATGAGATAATTATTTAATGAAAATTAAATAATATTAAGTTGAGACGAATTAACTGTCAATTCGTAAATTAAATATAATAAGTTATATTTAAATTAAATATATATATAAGGTTAGTTTGGACGAATTAATCTGTTAATTCGTAGTTAAATATAATCAGTTGTATTTAATATCAACAAGTTGAATGTGTCATAGTGGTAATAGTGAGGGTACACATACCAAGAGGTCATGGGTTCGATCCTCACTCGATGACAATTCAGTACATATTATATATTTTTGGAAAGACCAAAAATAAGGAAATTTTTATTCCTTATTTCGGTTCACTTGGCCGAAATTAGGGAAAGTTTTACTTTCCTAATTGACTCCAAGTTTCGGTCTGTATAAAAAGAAAGGTAGAGAATTATTTCTACCCTAATGCTTTTTCTTGACCTTGCCTCCTCTTTCTCATCACAAGAACACAAAGACAATTAAATTTTACAGAAAATTTTAGATTGATTTCTAGCATAATCAAAGGGCATATCTCAGATCGTTTTGGGTGCAACTGATAGGCGAATATCAATTTTGATATTGTTCTTAGGCCATATTTGCTAGGACCAAAGGTTATTTCTGAATCTTTTACCTTTGTTTATGTATTTTATTTTATGACCTTTGATCATCTTTATTAAATCGTTATAATCCTTCTAAATTAAGGGGAAGTATACAGATTATTTCTCACAAGTGGTATCAGAGCACTAGGGCACGATTTTAATTTTGATGATTTTCATAAAATTGTATGTAAACTATAACCTAATTTTCGAGTAAATAAATTAGGGTTCTTTTTTTTTCGGTTAAATTTTTTTTTTTGGCCGAGACATTTTTTTTATTTTCGGCCTGTTTTTTTTGTGTTTTGTTTTTCCTTTTGTTTGATGATTTATATCCTATTTTTTTTGATCATATCATTGTTTTAATCGGTTAAAATTATCATATGAAGAATTGGCGAATTTTGATTTAATTCAGATTAAGTTAGAATAGATATAGTATCATCATGTCATTGATACAAGAACTTGTTTTTGCTATATAGTTTTAGCATATAAGATTAATCATGCTTGTTAATCCATTTGCTAAACCATGTTCTATTAGCAACTGTAAACTTTGTTCTTCATCAATTTTGTTTTAGGGCTTTATGCCGCAAAAGGAAAAATTTTTGACGGCTCAATTTTTGGTTGCCGTGGAAAAAAAAAAAACTGATTTTAGGTTTTTTTATTATCGAATCAGAATAGGAAAGAAGGAAATTTTTGTTTTTTTTGAAAAGAAAAATTATGGAAAGGTTTTTTTTCCTCTTTTCTAATTGCCGATTAAAAAAAAAAGGGATGGGGCTGTTATTTTTTTTAATTTCAGCCGTGGTAGCTGTTAAAAATAAAAAAAAATTTTTTTTTTTTATTTTTCAGCCGAACCAATTTTAATTGGTTTTTATTTTATTTTATTTTTGGCCAATTAGTTATTGCGAATCGGTTCACAATTTAAAGATATCGAGTTATTTTAAAGCAGTTTAAAATTTTGACGGATAGAATTCATATTACAAGTTTAATATGGATTGAGAATGAAATTAATGTGATTTAATTGCGGAATTGTCACTTAATTTAATTTAAATAGGTGGTTTGGATAAATTAATCAACATAATTAATGTATTTTATTATGTATGTTTAATTTATTTTAGTTGATGCTTTTAATTATGTTGAATGAATCGAATGAATGATTTTTATTTACGTATTTAATTTTGCAATCGGTTGTAATTTGTAATATTTAGTGTGGCCTTAGTCAAATTATGTTTTCGTAATGAAGGAAACATGATTTTTATGTAATTATGAGATCTCGAATCTCCTTTATTTTAGTTTTGGGTTTTTGAAATTAGAATGTAATTAATAGGTCAATTATGTAATTTTTATTTATTGTAATTTCAAAGAAGACTAAAGATGAAGATTGGAGCTCACTCCCACTACATGGATCAAGATGGAACATCAAGACAAGCTTCTCGAGTCCAATGATGGATTCCAAACTTGTATTTATTGTTCATATTGATAGGATAGGCCACACTAGGACTTTTACTGTATTTTTTTTACGTTTTTCATTTTATTGCTTTTCCTTCACATGTTAGTAATTGCATCATATTCCGCCTAAAACCAAACCACCTACTACTAAAATGCATGAAAATTGACTCATATAGTTGTATGTTAGATTTCATGGACATGCAGATGTCACAGTCTTTAAGCCATCACCTTAGTTTAATTCATTCTTGCATGCTAGATTATAGTTCACTTAAAATGAATTAAAATAAAGTTGATGGGATCTTCCTCTAAAACGGAAATTGAGATTAGTCTTTATAAGGACAAACATCTATGAATCCCTTCTTCGTCGGTAGGCCTAATATGACCCCTTCTACGTTGGGTAAGTAGTTGTGTTGACTTAGTTTACCTCAACATCATAGTCCGAAGAGTTTCTCGTGATTATGATGGACTATAGATAGAATTTACAGAAATTTATCGACCAAGAATTCTAACGGTAGAATTAGCTAAAAGGTTAGCTTATCAATTTACAGAAAATTGAGTCTTGGGGTCATTTATATAATTCTTGAGGGAGGTCAATTGTGTAAATGTTTTTGAGTCTTCGTGTTATGACATTAGTTCATTAGACTTAAAATAAAAACGATGCACATGCTTATTATTTTATTCTTCTTTCGCAGTGTAGAACACGTTTATTATCAATAATACTGTTACAACAAATGGCTGGAAATAACGCAATCCCAATGCCTAGTGCCACACTAGATCGTTTGTCTTGGCTAAAAATGTTTATGGACCAAATGAATCAGTCTACTCGACTGAAGAATGATGGGTCCAATTTTGCGGACTGGGAGGCGGCACTACGGAATGCTGCCACTGCTGATGGTAAGCTCAGGTATTTAACTGAGCCAATACCGGTCAACCCAGGCCCAAATGCAGGAGCCGACGAGTCATTCGATTATAGTGACTTCGTTATGGAAGCGGGTGCGATAAAGAACGTACTCATCTTTGCAATGGAAACCAATTTGCAGAGACGCTTCATTGCCCAAGGTGCAAACAAGATTTTCACCACGCTCACTAACGAGTTCTCAAAGGCATCGAGAATCGTTACATATGAGCATACCTGTCGCTTCTTTGATGCGAAACTCCAGAAGGGCCAACCGGTTAGCCCACACATTCTTCACATGATTGAGAATGTCGAGAAGCTGGAGTCACTGAATTGTAAAATCAGTGAGAGCATTGTCATTGACCGAATGCTTCATTCTCTTCATGATGGTTTTGCCCTTTTCAGAGCGAACTACTATATGAATGACTTGAAAAAGAGTCCTCATGAGTTACACTCCCTCCTCGTACAGACCGAGAAGGATATGAAATTGAGTGGGAGCATGAAGCAGGATGTTCTCACAATTTACAACAAAGGTAAAGGTAAGGGCAAGGCTCATGGCGACCTAGCTGTAGGTAAGCCAAAGTTTAAGAAGCCAGGAAACGATAAGAGTGCGCCTGGTGAGACTAGTGGCTCACAGGGCAAGACTGTGGACAAGGCCCTCGGGAACTGCGTCCGCGGGATCCACACCAGGCATAATCGACTCGAGGTTCTTTCGAATCGAATTAAGACCAATTAGAGTCGCCACCAAGTTTTTTGGGAACTTGGAACCGTTCAAGTCAACTTTACACCTTTCATCGAAAAGCATAAAGCCAATCGACTACGAGTGATTAAAGATAAAGACTTGTACCCTATATCACTCGATTTGAATGACTCTCATAATCCAATGGTATTTAGACGGATCCACAAACCATAGATCTTGAGTAAGGGGTGAGGGTACGTGTTGGGAAGCCCATAAGGACACCCAACCCCGCCCGTCGATAACGGCCTCTACTAAGTCAAGTGTCGGATTTCAAACAAGGTCATAGCTACTGCGATGTATGATATGCAAACGTTGTTTTAACCCTATCATGTGACAACAATTTCTATGTCGTTTTAGATGCAACTAAACTAACTTTGTCAAAGTTGTAATTTAGCATGTGGGTTGATTGATCTAACAACATACAAAACAAAGCAAGCAAGGCTTAAGGGGGAATGGGGGAGCCGTTGGGATCTACCTATTACAAACCAGGCATTTCATGCCGACACAACAACAAATTAAAGATACAACTCGATCTAAATACAATTGCTACATACGGAACCATAAACGACACAAAACACGGCCACTTGGCCTAGAAAACCGTGCACAAGGGGGGGGGGGGGTGACTCACGGCCTACATGACACACGACCTTGGGTCACTCCTCGTAATGCGTGCTTTCACTTAATCCCATTGAATTAGACATAGGGCTACGCACCAAAGCATGCATTAGCATAAACCGGGCCATGTTGCTTTAAACAACATGCGGTTTACTACGCTCCTACAAGCATTGGGGAACAACCGTCTAACCAAATAAGACTAAGGTTTTTTGAAGAGGTTTTGACCCGTAAAAAAGAAAACTAACTCGAAAGATTACAACTCGATAAACAAACTATAAATTACAAGCTACGAAACAACAAAGAACAAAAGATAAACAAGGAAAGAGAAACGAAATAAGAAAGACAAAACACACGGCCAACTCACGGCCCAAACCAACGGCCACCCTCACGGCCAAGACAAGGCCAACCTAGTTCCTAAGTTAGGTTCATTAGTTAGATCGAATGATTGCGAAACGGATTAGAAAACGAGTTAGAAGACGAGTTATAAACGACGTTGATCGATTGAAAAATGGTCTTGCAATTGTGTATTCTACACGGCTCAAAAGGGGTTAAATTAGGTCAAGTTCGCTAATTTATTTAACTCATCGAGTGTTAATAAGAAGGTGCTAATCACGCACTCTTATACTAGCGAGAAATTAGGTGAAAAAGAGAGATGCGTTCATTAAGTTACAGAATCGTTGGTTGATTTTAAAAGCTATGTCGAAGCCACCTATCGTGTCTAATTAGATCATTAAATTAATTTGATGTCATCTAAATACGTCATAGGTTAACAATCAGAGGTTAAACTAACATACAACGGGTCCTAGGGTATGTCGAATTGGCCGAAATAACAAAGGGGTCAAAAGCGAAGAGCGAAGTTAGAAACTCGTTTTATTTATGCCCTACCTTGAACACGAGGATATGTAAATGAGACGGGGGTGTACGACCGACTGAAGTAGCGGTTTCTTTTCTCATCTCAAGTCAACGCGGGTGTTCATGGTGGTACTTTAACTCATACTCGGACTAACTAGTTTCATAATTAATTAGAACAAACGATAGTTAAAACGAAAAAACAAACAAAAAACAAGACAATAAAAAAAAGCATAAAACAAACGAAATAAAAGGGAAAAGAAGAGGATTTGATGCACCCTCAACCTACATGTATCGTTGACACCGTCTTGGGTCGTAATCGATGGTAGATTTTATCTCGAGAGGCCGTCGTCGACGAAGAGCAAAGCAAACACGCGTTTTGGAAACTTTCTGGACAGCGATTTTCAAACGATGATATCTCCCTCGTTTCACGACGAAAATTCGATCTAAAAGATGTTTTGAAAACTAGAAAGAAAGGAGAACAGGAATCTTAAAGTAACCCCTGCTCGTTTTGGGTTATTGGGCACGAAAAACGAGCACAAACAGAACTGGACAGACAAGAATAAACCGCGAAAACAGAGTGTATAACACTCTGTTTTTCGAGGGATTTCGTGTACTCTCAAGGGCAATTTGGCTCGTAAATCTTTGTCTAATGTGTAGATGGATGTTATGTGGTTAATTTGGAACAAGAAAATCGAGTTTTGATGGAGGTTTGATGGAGGTACGAATTGTTTTTCGAGGAGGACACACAAACAGTTTCAGTTTGTGTGTCGGTTTTGTTTAGGGTTTTTGGGAGGCAATTAGGGTTTGTTTCTGAGGTTTAAAGCTTGTGGGTGATGGTAGGATGTATGGAGAACTTAGAGGAATGAATGTATGGTGAAGGGGTGGTATTTATAAGGAGTTAAAATAGGTTAAAAGAGAGGGAGGGGCAATCGGGCTTGCTGAACATAGCTGCTGTCCAGCAGCTTTTGGGGGGGTTTCTAGGGTTCGTTTTGGGGGTTTTCTTGGTGATTAAGCTAGGATAATATGGGTAGGATACTAGGGTATGGGTTAGGGTTAATGGGTACGGGTCTTGGTGGTGTTTGGAGCGGGTTTGGGCTCGCGAATTGACACGCAAAAACAGGGGACTGCATTGGTGTTTTGCGGGCTGCTTGTGGCCTGTTTGGGATGAGAATTTGGGCCGTGGTATGGGGGGTTCGAACAAGGGTGAATGGGTATTGGTCTAGGTTGGTTAATGTACTCGAGATTCGTGCCAACTCGTAAAGAAAACGGGCCCAAAAACCGAGCTAAAATCGAGCTCAAAAACATGCTTTTAAAACGAGTTTTTATTCGCTTTTAAAATCGATTTTTCAAATCAATTAACACATTAAAATAAATGATTTTTCAAATCAAATATATTCATAAAATGATTTTTCAAATCAATTATTTATTTTATTTTCAATAAAATAAACTTGGGAAAATAAATTCAAAATAAAATAAACTAAATTGAAATCACCTTAAAAAAGACTTTAATTTAAATATCATTTAAATTAAAATACTCCGTCGACAACGCTCATTCTACATCGTAAAACGAACCCAAATAATGACAATGACAACTAATAGAATACATGTGTCCTATCATCATCGGGTGTTTGTCGGGTTCTCTATAAATTCCAATATCGACGGATACGGGTATCTACAAAGACAAAGAGCAAGGGCGGTGATATAGAGTGCCACCATTGTCACAAGACTGGACATTAGAGGAGGAACTGTCCCGTCTACCGTGAGGACATCAAGGCAGGCCGCGTCGTTCCTGTTGGTATGTCATCTTATATTCATATGATTGAGATTAACCATGCAAGTTTGAACTTGGGTACTGACATCTTGGTTGTGGTTCTCATCTGTGTAATCATTTGCAGGGCCTAAAGAACATTATACCTCTCGAAAAAGGTGATGTGGACCTGCGAGTCGGGAATGGAGCACGAGTTGCTGCTGCCTCGAAGGGAATATATGTAATCCAACTCCCTAGTGGTTTTGAGTTATCTTTAAATAACTGTTACTATGTACCCAGTTTATCTAAGAATATTATTTCTGTTTCCGTACTTGCTAAAGACGGTTTTACATTTTCAATAAAGGATAATAGTTGTATTTTCTCTTTTAATGAAATGATTTATGGCAAAGCAGTTTCCATGAATGGAATTTACATCTTAGATCAAACCACGGAAATATTACACATGAATAATAAGAAATTAAAGGTTGGTGACAAAGATCAAACCTATCTATGGCATTGTCGAATGGGACACATAAATGAGAAACGCGTAAAGAAACTCGTCGATAATGGGACTATTCCCTCATTCGGATTTTCTGCATATGGCATGTGTGAATCATGTCTCATTGGCAAGATGACTCGAATTTCCTTCAAAGGTGTTGGAATGCGCGCTAGTGACCTATTAGGACTCATACATACGGACGTATGTGGACCTATGTCAATTACCGCTAGAGATGGCTATAGATATTTTATCACTTTCACGGACGACTTGAGTAGATTCGGATATGTCTACTTAATGAAGCATAAAAGTGAGTCCTTTGAGAAATTCAAGGAATACCAGAATAGGGTACAAAACCAACTGGGTAGAAAGATTAAAGCACAACGTTCAGATCGGGGTAGCGAGTATCTTTCAAATGAGTTTGATCAACACCTGAAAGACTGTGGAATCGTTTTGTAGTTAACTCCACCTAGAACACCTCAATTGAATGGTGTGTCCGAACGGAGAAATCGAACCTTACTTGATATGGTTCGATCCATGATGAGTCACACCGTAGTGCCTGATTCATTATGGGGTTATGCTCTTTTGTCAGCTGCTCTTATACTTAACAGAAGTCCGTCTAAAGCTGTCGACAAGACTCCATATGAAATGTGGAAGGGAACGGTACCTAACTTGTCCTTTATTCGGGTTTGTGGCTGCGAGGCTTATGTCAAGTGGAGACACGAGGATAAGCTCGGCCCGCGATCGGTCAAGACATACTTTATAGGTTATCCAAAAGGAACATTTGGTCATTACTTCTATTCGTCTACCGAACATCGAGTTTTTGTTGCGGCTAGTGCGACGTTCTTAGAGAAAGAATTTCTCGAGAACAAGTCGAGTAATAGAACCTTCGATCTGTCGGAGATTCCATAACCAACAACTGAGGAACAGATGGAGGATGCTATACCTCCAACTGATGATACGGTTAATATTTCTGAGGAACCGAGGAGGTCGGGTAGAGACTCTCATCCTCCGGACAGATACATTGGTATGGTCGAGGAGAATGACGTTTTACTTCTAGAAAGTAATGAACCCGCAACCTATAAAGGTGATATGGCCTGTTCCGACTCAAAGCTATGGCTCGAAGCCATGCAATCCGAGATGGACTCCATGTATGAGAATAACGTATGGGATCTAGTTGATTTACCTAATAAGGTAAAACCTCTACAGTGCAAATGGCTTTACAAAATAAAGCATTCTGTAGACGCGCAACCAGATATCTATAAGGCACGACTTGTGACAAAAGGTTTCACTCAAGTGCAAGGATTGCATTATGATGAGATTTTTGCACCTGTAGTCATGCTACGTTCAGCATGACCAACTCCAAGAAGGGGAACCTTCCTATGACGACTGGGATGCAGTTGAGCAAGTCTCAGTCACCCACGACGCCTGAAGGGATTGAGCGCATGAGTCGTGTTCCTTATGCATCTGCAATAGGATCGATCATGTATGCCATGATATGCACACGTCCAGACATGGCATATGCATTGAGTATGACGAGTCAGTACCAAAAGACTCCGGTGAAACACCTTTGGATAGCAGTCAAAAATATCCTCAAGTACCTACGGAGGACTAAGGATTGGGTATTGACTTATGGAGGCGATACTAAGCTATGCGCAACCGGTTACGCAGATGCTAGCTTCTAAACGGATCGAGATGATTCAAAATCTCACTCCGGGTTCGTCTTCACTCTTAATGGTGTTGCGGTCAGCTGGAAGAGTTCCAAACAGAGTGTTGTAGTAGATTCTACTACTGAATCCGAGTACTATACCACTTCGGAGGCAGCAAAGAAAGCGATATGGATGCGTCAATTCTTACAAGGGCTTTCGGTAGTTACTAGTTCGAATGACCCGATCACCATCTATTGTGATAATAGAGGTGCCATCTTCCAGGCTAAGGAGCCAAAGTCTAGCAACAAATCCAGACATGTACTTCGGAAGGCTCACCTGATCCGTGATTACGTGGAGCAAGAAGAGATAGTGATTGACAAGATTGCGACGGATGATAACATCACGGATCCTCTCACAAAACCGTTTAATTATGATAAGCATGTAGGGCATGTTAATTCCATGGGAATTAAACATGTTCCAAAGTTGTAGTACTTGATTATGGATTTGATACATTATCTTTTTCATATACTATTTATAACTTCATCGTTTTATATATAATATTTTGTTTTTCATGTGGATTGTACTGACAACATTGAACGCCACAAAGTGAACTGAATTACATTATATTTGTTTTTGGTCCGTAATCACCAATGTGAGCTGATAACTCCGGCTATTATATTGTGCAGTCGATTGATGGTGGGTTCAACGAGCCATAAGTCAAACGGTTGACTGATCGATCACAAATACGAGATTATGACGATACCTCGTAGGACAACTTTTTGTGACAACGTAATGGAGTCCTAAATGTTTAAATAACATTAGGTGCCAGGTCGTGGATAGGACATCCATTGTGTTCCTAGAGTCGATTCTTTTGACTATCGACTGTCTCTTGAGATTAAGGCATTTTTTGGGTGACTTTGGTTTCTTTCTCACGGTCTCACCGTGAATCTTTGGGGCTAAGTAGATTTTTTCTGGGTCATTTCATACTGTGCTTACATCTGCAGGATTCGAGTTGAGGAAAATATCCAACCTTTATCAGGTATAGTTATTTCTCAGGGCCACTCGAGGAGTTGTAACTGAAATGCATGGCCATGCTCGAATGTTGATTCGTTTATCAGTTAAGTTACTCTCTAGTCGGGAAAACCACTCTTGATACTGATCGCTTGTAAAATACGACCTTTGTGAATTCGGATTTGCAAATTGTTTTACATTGAGTGGGAGAAATTTTAGGATATGAGAATCGGTTATCGCACATACACTTGTGAGGACAAGTGGGAGTTTGTTGGAGCTTGCGTCCTCCACAAATTAGTGTGATAACATTTGTAAATCTCTTACAGGTTCACAAGGGTATACTTCGTATATTTAATCAGTTGATTAACGTTTACCTAATAACGGTTGGCTTGCTAGAAAGTTTGACGTTATTATCATACATATGGCGGTGATCAACTGGTCCCTAAAGGTCACACCTATAGGACGTGTTTGAGAAATGTGGTTATAGAAATATAATTACATTGATGCCCAAAATGACTAAAAAGTTAGTCAATGTGTTGATGAGATAATTATTTAATGATAATTAAATAATATTAAGCTGAGACGAATTAACTGTCAATTCGTAAATTAAATATAATAAGTTATATTTAAATTAAATATATATATAAGGTTAGTTTGGACGAATTAATCTGTTAATTCGTAGTTAAATATAATCAGTTGTATTTAATATCAACAAGTTGAATGTGTCATAGTGGTAATAGTAAGGGTACACATACCAAGAGGTCATGGGTTCGATCCTCACTAGATGACAATTCAATACATATTATATATTTTTGGAAAGACCAAAAATAAGGAAATTTTTATTCCTTATTTCGGTTCACTTGGCCGAAATTAGGGAAAGTTTTACTTTCCTAATTGACTCCAAGTTTCGGTCTGTATAAAAAGAAAGGTAGAGAATTATTTCTACCCTAATGCTTTTTCTTGACCTTGCCTCCTCTTTCTCATCACAAGAACACAAAGACAATTAAATTTTACAGAAAATTTTAGATTGATTTCTAGCATAATCAAAGGGCATATCTCAGATCGTTTTGGGTGCAACTGATAGGCGAATATCAATTTTGATATTGTTCTTAGGCCATATTTGCTAGGACCAATGGTTATTTCTGAATCTTTTACCTTTGTTTATGTATTTTATTTTATGACCTTTGATCATCTTTATTAAATCGTTATAATCCTTCTAAATTAAGGGGAAGTATACAGATTATTTCTCACACCCTCATCAAAGGCTTTTCTATAGTATGAACTCTATGTGATGGCGTGTCACCATGCAATTCGAATTGATCTCCTTGCACACGATGCGATAAGGAAGGAAACAGGAGATGTTTTCGAGACTTAATTTAAGGTGAATACTTTGGTTGGTTACCTTGATCTTGTCGTAAAGGTTACATAAGATGTTTAAAATTTGGGCTTGTTATAGAGAGTTTGTGACAACCCAAATGCCTTTATCAATTCGTATGGTCTTAAAAATATAGCCTCTCATGAGGATGAGTTTAGGCAAAATGATAACGAAACTTTCTCCTTGAATGTATCTTATGAAGGGAGAAGTTTTGTTGATGTTGTCAATGCTAAGAAGCCTATCATGCTTGAAAGATCCCTTTTGTGATCTATATACGTCAAAGAGTTGGAACTTTGGGTTCAATCATGTAGTCTATCAAAATGGTATTATTTGAGTGTTTAGGTACCATTATGATACATGGAGTTTAGTGGGAGCTAAAGTAAGTTTCTTAGTCTAAATATGTGCTTGACATATTAGTGACTAGAAATGTAGCTAAGGTGATGTTTCTTAGTCTAAATATGTGATTGACATATTAGTGACTAGAAATATTCTCGGGTGAATATTTGAGAGTAGCATGGCGCATCATAAATATCCAGATCTAATGAGATAGATCTTCTTGGATATTAGCATTTTAGTCAAGAGACTTATGTGATAAGATTCTTGACTCGTTCAAGTTGTTGAACAATTAATATGATCTCTTGTGCTTCCGCTGCAGGATCTATTAAATATGCTAAAAGCTTCTCTCGTCGGGACTTATCATGTTGAGAATATGAGAAGTCATTACCATTCATTTTCTAGTGAGTGTCACTAGATTATTATCAAGAGCATCCTTGAGTACTTGAGAAGCACTGAGGATTTACTCTTGTTGAATGGAGGAATTAATGAATTTCATGTAAAAGGTTATATGATTACATTCCTATGCTTATAAGATGTTATGAGTCTCGTTAAGGAATGGTTAGCATGTAAGAGTGTTATGTGCATAAAGAATAATATGTATAAGAAGTTATACATATATGTATAAGAAGTTATACATGTATAAAGCAAACATGTATGAGGAGCCATACATAAAAGATGTCATATGAAGTATGTGTATGTATAAGTGTTATACGTACAAATCATGAACGAAAGCTAAGTACATTATAACATCCGATGTTGTAAGAGAGATACTTTATAACCGGATTTAAATAGAACTAGAGTAGTTCTGTTAGCCGAATATCGTTCCCGAGAGACTGTGAAAACAGTGGGAGTTTTTGACAGGCTTTAGAACCAGAGTCTAAAAACTTGTTTAGACATGTACTTAGAAAGGCTCTATGTGACGAAAAGATTGCATAGAACAAAGGAAAAGTGCAATGGAAATTAGAGTGATGCAACTGTTGCTAATCCTCTAACCAAAGCCGTTGGCATAAGGTAGACATGATGGTTATGTCATCTCAATGTGATTAAGCAGTATACCTTAATTGCTGAAGATCGTTATGTAAACCTTGGATAGAGTATTGATATTTACATAAGTGATGATCACATTCATTGTTAGAGTTTCTTTAAGAACTCAATTATTCAGTTTGACTGAAAACATTGAATACCTTGTTTATCTGAATAAGTTGTGGAGACAATGTTGAACACTATTCAAGTGAATAAGATGAACATTGTATTTTGTCCCTAGTCACTTAATGAGGTGACGTCTCGGAGTGACTAGATTGTAAGTCGATTGATGGTTGTTCAACACCATAAGGTCATGCGTGATGACTAGTCGATTACATAGGCAGAGTGTGCGACACTTTGCCGGACAGTGACCATTTAGAGAGTCCCTAAGTTCTATTATAGACGCCTGGTTGTGGCGGGGATCTCTAAGATGTTCTAATGAGTCGATTATTTTGACTGGAGACTATTATCTGAGCAAGTGCAGTTTTCGAGTGACTTTGGTTTTTGTCCTAGGTCGTGCCGTGAAAGGAGGCCAAAAGGGCATTTACTAGGTCATGGTGATCTGTATTGTACAATAGGATAGATAGGGCATACAAGGATTGTCCACCCACATTGGGTAACTACATCTCAAGGCCACTCAAGGAGTTAATGACTACAAATGCGTGGCCACGCTCGGAAGTAATATGTGAGAGATTTTTCCGGTCAGGTAGTCACACTCCCGATCGAGAAAACCTCTCGCGATATGTTCGTGTGCAAGTGCGACCTGAAAGACACCTTGCATTGAGTGGGAGATTAAAACGGACAAGAGAATTGGTAGCGCACACCTTGTGTCAGACAAGTGGGAGATTGTTGGAGTTTGTATCCTCCACAATAGTGCGTTTACATAATAAATCTCATTAAAGGAATTTAATCAGATATTTAATTATTTAATCCTCGTCAGTTGATTAACGTAAATCGATAACGGTTGGCTGACAAGAGTTTGACGTTATTGCAAATCATTCATTTCAAAATACGGTTTTTTATAAACTTTTTAACAACCAGAAGACGCCCCTTGGGTCGACTCATGGCTCGCGCCCCAAGAGGTTGTCTGTTTTCATATTTTAAATCCAGGGCAGAGCCCCTTCCCTCGCCAATAGGCTCGCGCCCCAATGGGGCTGCCTGGCACTGTTCTGTCTCATTTTGGTACTTGTCTAGGACGATCCCGACTACGGTTAATCCGAATACATGACGGATCAGTTTGACAAGTTTACGTGTTTTTACACTTTATCTTTTAAACACACTTTTTCAAATAAATGGATCGTGTTAAGCATCATAATCCGAATTTGGGAAATGGATGTTTAATTTCCGTTTTCACATGCAAATCAATCTAAATCCAACTTGACATCGTATACTTAATACTTGGATTAAATCAACCGATATAGAAAGCTCTCACATGTCAGGTTAAATTATTGGATGCGCATTCATCCATTTACATCGTTTTATCAACTTTTGCACTTAAACAACCACGATCGATCAGTAGAGGCCGCTAATGCGGGCGGGATTGGGTGTCCGATTAAAGGGCTTCCAATTACATACCCTCACCCCTTAATCAGAACCTTTGGATAGTGGATGGCCTTATCCAGGGCGTACGAGAGTCATTTTAGGCATAAAATGCTAAAAGGGGGATGAGTCCTTATCATTAGTACCTATGTCAAACACCGCTTTTTGTCTTGATTGACCTAGGTATAAAGTGGATTCGAACGGGTTCCAAGCATCCCACAAATGCTTGGTGGCGACTCTGAACATCTCTCATCGTTTCGAGACCTTTACCGAGACGAAACCGACCGATCTAAAACGATCCGGTCGAAAGCATTTTTACGCCACCGAGCGTGGCTTTCAAAAGACCGCTGCATGTCCACAGATTGGCTTGGCGTGCAGGTGGCCCGTGACCGCAGATAGGTAGGTGGCCCAAATCAAGAGACTGGCCTGTGGCTCATGTCCACAGATTGGCGACTCCGCTGGGGAAACTAGGGCACTTGTGTCTTTGTGATCCTTAGAGGTGAAACTCGAACGAGGTTGTGGTTAAAGTGAATTAATTGATATTACGATCATAAGTCGGGTTCCTTGTCCGGGCCCACAACCTAACCTTTATCCACCAATTGGCTCGTCCCGTCGGCGTGAGTTTTCTCACCCCCACGTTTTGAATCCCGATTGAGTCAAGCATACCGTTGACGTTACACATTTCTGTTTCGTCAAAGAGATTTCATCACCTTCGAGCACGAGGCTAGGGCACCCTCCTTACACATTTTGTTTGGATTGGTATCCCTCTCGCAAATCGGGGTTTGATTGCTTGGTGTGTAACCCACCCTTTTAAGCCAAAACCCGTGTCAGCATTATGCATAATATAATGAACTGTGAGTGCTTATGTGTTTTGTGAACATAAGTCCTTCCGTGTCATTTTCAAACTTTCAAAAACACCTTTTTGCGCCGTTATAATGGCCGTTTCAAACCTCGGTCTTTCGCCGATCGTTGCAAACCATTTTTATGTCGTCGTAATGATGATTTTCAAACCGGTTTTCTACAACCATTTCCAAAACACATTTAGCGCCGTTATAATGGCCGTTTCAAACCTCGGTCTCTCGCCGACCATCGCACACCTTTTTAGGTCGTTCTAATGACGACTTTCAAAACCGGTTTTTTACAACCGTTTCAAATACACCCTTTTGCGCCGTTATAATGGCCATTTCAAGCCTCGGTCTTTCGCCGACCGTTGCATTTCAAAACAACACGCCTTTCTAGGCTGTCATAATGACGATTTTCAAACCCGGTTTTTTTAACCATTTTCAATTACACCTTTTCATGCCGTTGTAATGACGATTTCAAATTTCGATTTTCACAAACCATTTCAAAATACCCTTTTTACGTCGTCATAATGGCCGTTTCAAACCTCGGTCCCTCACCGACCGTTACATTCTAAAAGTGCCCTTTTATGCCGTCATAATGACAAATTCTATCCTCGAATTTTCAAAATCCGGAATCAACTTTCAAACAAAAACTGTTTTCAAACCGTCGTTATGACGATTTCAACCCGTGCAACTTTCCAAATTTCAAATCTCGTTTTCGAAATCAAATTTGGCTTTTCTAACCCGTCATAATGACGAATTCAATCTTCATAA
Organism: Silene latifolia; assembly: GCF_048544455.1. Taxonomy (NCBI): domain Eukaryota; kingdom Viridiplantae; phylum Streptophyta; class Magnoliopsida; order Caryophyllales; family Caryophyllaceae; genus Silene; species Silene latifolia. Next base: position 112,936,083 of record NC_133527.1, on the reverse strand, counting down.
TTTCCAATTTTAAGTCTTGAGAATGATTTTAGCCGTTTTCAAATTCCAAATCAAAAATCAAATAAAAAAATCAAATCATTGAAAACAAATTAAACTGTTTTCAAATTTCAAATCAAAAATCAAATCATTTGAAGGCCAATTTAACCGCTTTTAAATTTTAATCAAAAACCAAATCATTTGAAAATAAATTTAACCGTTTTCAAATTTCAATCCAATTTCAAATCATTTGAAAACAAATTTAACCGTTTTCAAATTCCAATTCAAAATCAAATCATTTGAAGGCTAATTCTGTTGGAGTTAGTGTCCTTCACAATAGTGCGTTTACATAATAAATCTCATTAAAGGAATAACATCAAATATTTATTTATTTGATCCTTGTCAGTTGATTAACGTAAATCGATAACGGTTGGCTGACTAGAGTTTGACGTTATTGTCGTGAGATGGCGGTGATCAACTGACCCCTTTCGGTCACACCTAAAGGAACGAACCCCAATAGACAACTAATTTATTGTATGAGATACAATTTATTTAGTCCCTTGATTTGTAGACTAAAAGGTTAGTCAATTATTTTAAGAGAGAATTCGAGTTGCGAACTCGAAGAACGGCAGTTATTATTTAATTATGTGATAATTGAATAATAAATTTTGGGAGATGGGTTTTAGTTAATTAATTGTTAATTCACTAAAATTGTACTAATTGATTAATGTGATTAATCTTAGTACGTAAATAATATGTGTAGTGGTACACGTATATTTACCGAGTGATTTGGACGAATTAGTTATGGAAGTATTTAAACATGAAACGATGTTTAAAATAAAAGTACACGTATTTGTGCGACAAATATAAGAACCAACATGGACCCGTAAATGGGCAAGTGGACCGTGTAAAATAGAGTAGTGGATGATTAGGAACATAATCATTTCACCTTACTTTATATACTACCATAAGTTATCTTATAAATGATTTTGCATGTGATGTAAGATAAAATAATATAAGACAATTGAACACTCTTCCTCACCACACTCCACCCGGTTTTTGTCCCCTTAATAGACCAAATTGTTTGTTCATTTTGACACACTACAACATTCACTTGTGCATTTTGCTGTGATGTCATTTGGTCTTCTTCTTCTCTCTAAAAATAATACTCATCTTTACTAAGATTGTTAGTAAATAATTTTTATTACTAAGACTTGTTAGTAATATTACAAATAAGATCAAGGGTATAATATTAACAAGTTCTAGTAAAATACTTGTTATTATTTTTGGGTAAGTTCTTGGGTGCAACAAGAAGGAGATCTTCTTTTTGAAGATTTGGAAGGAGGATCATCCATTTGGTATAAGCTCAAGAACAAGCTAGTAAGGTGAACTAGTTTGTGCCCTTTTTACCACAAAATCAATGTAAGGAAATTGTTTTTCCTTATACTTTCATTTTTATGCTTTCATGTTAGCATGCATGTTACATAGATCACCTAAATGACAAATTATGAGATAATTTAATTTTTATTAGAGAGTCTAATATGGATCTATGATCTTTCAAATTCAACCGCTTTCAAATTTTAATCAAAAATCAAATCATTTGAAGGCCAATTTAACCGCTTTCAAATTTAATCAAAACCAAATCATTTTGAAAACAAATTTAACCGTTTTCAAATTTCAAATCCAATTTCCAAATCTTTGAAAACAAATCTAACCGTTTTCAAATCTCAAATCCAATTTTTAAATCTTTTAAAACAAATTTAAGCGTTTTCAAATTTCAATTCCAATTTCAAACCATTTAAAAACAAATCTAACCGTTTTCAAATTTCAATTAAAAATCAAACCATTTGAAAGCAAATTTAACCGTTTTCAAATTTCCATTCAAAACCAAATCTTTGAAAACCAATTTAACCGTATTCAGATTTCAAATTGTTTGAAAACAAATTTAAACGTATTCAAATTTTCAACCAAATTTTAAAATCCTTTGAAAACAAATTTAACCGTTTTCATGGCCATTGTGATAACGATTCCAAATTCTTCGATTCTCGATTTTCAAAATCGTGATTCGGAATTTCAAAAACCGTCTTCGGAAACAACACTTTGTTTTCAAAGCCGCCGCAATCTCAACTCAAACCGTCTTTTGAAAACAAACTTAAGACAACCTTTTCAACTAACCGACTTCTGAAGATCCCTATTCTTCGGGAGCCGTCCATAAAGCGACAAATGAATCCTTTTGAAAATTTCTATTTTCGAAAATTTCAGTCCACCTTTCTGATTCAGCCTCGAGTTGATTTCAAGTGAAGTCGTCTAGATAACATCGAGTGTCTGCCGAAGTTAGTACCTACCTTTTGGTCTAGGTCGTGTCGCCTAATTGTCGAGACATCTTCAATTATGGCGTTAGGAGAGTCAAAACCTCTAGGGTATTAAACCCATCTTTTCCCTAAATTACGGGTCAAAGGTCAAGTTTGTGTACATGTCTTGTCCAACGGCGTCACGCCAGTAACGCACATCCAAACTGAGTCAGAAGTCGTCTGTCTAGGCATCACTATGCCAAAGTCGACACTCGAGTCTAAGTTCAATGTCATGCACCAAGAGTTCAAACACAAGAGGTCATTCACGATCTTTATGAACTCATAACCTAGTCACACCGTCGCATCTTCTTAGCAAAACTGTCTTTTGTGCATATGTGTCGTACTTACCTTTGTTTGTGCAATCCCTTGCCAAGACAAGTTATAACACCTATCGTAATGTCAAATAGGAATCCCTTGGGTGCCATCGATCGTCGACAAGAAACTCAAGAAGCCGATCAATCTGCAGCTGCCATGACTTCTGCTAAAACCAACAACATGGTCCTTCGACTCCTAGCTACCGTGGAAGACTTGAGCACTCGTCTCTCCCAAGTTGAGGAAAAAATGATAACCGGAAATTCTCCCTCTTCCGATATTGAACAAAGGGTTAAGCTCCTTGAAAGCCGACTACTTGCCAACGACAAAACCAAAACCAGACGACCTCATATGTCCTTCCCTGATTTGGGTATGCCTTATGCCACAGCCTTGGAAAGGCTAATCTCCAAAGGAAAGGTCAAACCGATTGGTCCAACTCTAGACCCTCTACCTAACAAGCGAGGACATCGATGGGACGGAAAACTATTTTGTCAATACCACCAAGGTCGCGGACATGACACTAAAAAGTGTCTCCCCCTGAAAGGTGTCATCCTTGATATGATTGAAAAGGGTGAGTCACCATTACCTCCCTCAATAAACAACAAAAACAACCATCCTGAAAACCCTATTGGACACAGCCAGGAATCTTTCCTAGACTGCTCTCACCTCATCTCTCCTGACGATGAGAAAATTCATGCAATTGACGAAGATGGCATACAAAGTGCTATAATGATGCTCTCCGTCTCTATCAACAACATATTCTTAAAGCTGCAAGTTGCTATCGATGACTTGAGCACTCGGGTAGCTAATTTGGAGAAGAGGTTCGGTAGTACCGAAAATGAACCTGACCATCAAGGAAACCAACCCTCGGTTCACCAACCAACAGCTGTTGAAAATGAGGAGTCATCCGATGGTTCTCACATCCATGAACCCACCAACAAAGAACACGAAATTGCCTTGCCAAAATCCCTTTCAAAATACCAAGCAATTTCCCCAAAACTGTCCATTGACAATGACCAAATTCTGTTCCCGCTCAGGGTAAACAAAAACAAAACTCACAAAAATATCCCAAAAAACACCAATGTTGGAACCATGAGAAAACATCAAAGGGTTTTCACAGATCTGGGAATAGCATATGGCACTGCTCTAGTGATACTTGCTTCAGAAGGAATGCTGCAACCCATTGGTCCGACTTCGGACCCACCTGAACACAAAAGAGCCCGTTCATGGAACGAAAAATGTCTATTGCCAATACCATCAAGGCAAGGGCCATGACACCGAAGCCTGTTCCAAACTCAAGCATGTCATTGAAGATATGATTGAAGCTGGCAAAATCATAATTGCACCTCTGAGTCAAGACAATCCTCCTGAATGTCTCAAATGAAACAGCAAGGTTGAGCGTTCTCAATGGACATTCACTAAACTCAACACAGCCTATGCCGCAACTCTTCAAAAGCTCATGAATGAAGGGAAGCTACAACCAATCGGGCCCACTCCGGACCCATCTAAAAGCAGGAAATCCCGTTTCTGGGACGGCAGTGCCTATTGCCAAAATCATCAAGGGAATGGTCATGACACTAAAACATGCTTCAAACTGAAACATGTTATTCAAAATATGATCGACAATCACGAACTGATAGCTTCATCCCTATGCCAACCAAGTGATGAAGACAACCCTAATGAACATCTCTTTCTGCAAGGAGATAAAAGCCTCATCGACTATTGTCCTCATATCATCCCCAACAACGAGAGTGAAGTGCTCAAGTGGGTCAATGCTCAAGATCAAACATTCAAGCCGCTGGATGCTGCAAAGGAGATCCTTGAGGAGGAAAGTAATGATTAGGAGTCCGTATCTACGATTAAGTCTGAGTCCGAGTCCGAGTCTGAGTCTTAGGCTTTCTCATATCTATCCTAGTGTCTGTCCTTTTATTCCTAAGTGACAAACTGGGGGTTGTCCCCATGATTCACATGTATTCATCGAGTCTGTGCTAACATCTTATTTATCTAAATAAACCACAATTTCCAGCTATCATATATTCTCCTCTTTACCATTTCCTGTTGACAATGAGAATTGATTTGAGAATTGATTTAAAACAAACAACATGTTCCAATTCAATGTGAGTACACTCGAGTGACGTTCTGTGCCGAGTAAGCAGAGGACTCGAAACTCCGTGTCCATTTTCTTTACCTATTCCATGTCTGGCAATAGAAACCTTTCAATAGCACCCAATTTATAACGAGCTTTTATCGAAGGGATTCTACGATGAACCTGGATAACAAACCAGAACATCTCCTTGGTCATGATCAATGACGGAAGGAAAGCCCATTCCCCACAAAAACATCCCATCACCAAATATCAACCGCTCACCAACGGGTACATCCCCGTCTGCACCTTTACCTTTCTCGAACGAAGGACGGCAAAAAAACCGATATATCCAAAGCAAAGCCAAAGCAAAAGGCCAAAATCAAAGGCCCAAGCCAATAGCCATTCACCCAAAGTCAAAGTGAAAGGCTAAAATCAAAGGCCCAAGCCAATATCCATTCACCCAAAGCCAAAGCTCAAGGCCAAAGCAAAAGACCAAAGCCAAAAGCAATTCATCCCAAGGCTAAAGCCAAAGCCAAAACAAAGGCAAAAACCAAAGCCAAAGCGAAAGCCAAGGCTAAAGCCAAAACAAAAACGAGATAGTGAAATTCAAATTCACTATTTTCACGAATTTCAAACGATGGAAATTAAAACCGTCATTTTCAAATTAAAAAAACAAGATAGTTAAATTCAAGTTCGCTATCTTCACCAGCTTCAAACGACGGAAATTAAAACCGTCATTTTCAAATAAAAAAACAAAATAGTGAAATTCAAATTCGCTATTTTCACAAATTTCAAACGATGGAAATAAAACCGTCAATTTCAAATCAAAAACAAGATAGTGAAATTCAAATTCACTATTTTCACAATTCCAAACAACGGATTTAAAAACCATCCCATTCAAAAAACGAAATAGTGAAATTCAAATTCGCTAATTTCCCACAATTTCAACTGACGAAATTCAAAACCGTCACTTTTCAAAAAAATGAAATAAGCAAATTCAAATTCGTTATTTTCCCACAATTTCAAATAAGGGAATTAAACCGTCACTTTTCAAACTTCGGACCAACAAGTCCAACACCAACATATAAAGTCCAGGACCAACAAGTCTAAAGCCCAGGACCCATGAGTCCAACATATAAAGTCCAGGACCAACAAGTCCAAAGCCCAGGACCCATGAGTCCAAAACAGCAAGTCCAAGACCAACAAGTCCAAAGCCCATGACCAACGTTTCTTCGCTCCAAACTCCGGGATCAACAAGTATAAAACACAAAAATACCAAATTCTAATGTCAAAGAGCTAAAATAAGAGCTCAAGACTCGTCAACTAACAACAAACCCAACACTGCTTCACCCTTAAGTCCTTCTAGGGACTGTTATAGGCAGACCTATCAAGGATCATGAGGATTCCCCTTAAGATCATAACCAAAACTACTTCACCCCTAAGTTCAAAAGACTGTTACAGGGAGACCTATCTAGGATCCTGGGGATTCCCCTCAAGATCATAACCAACATCGCTTTACCCTTAAGTCCTTCTAGAGACTGCTATAGGGAGACCTATCTAAGCTTCTGAGGATTCCTCTCAAGCTCGTAATATCATACCTTAACCTTCAAGGTCCAGACATGGAAATCTGATCCCACATTAATTACCAACCATTTCGTGCTCAGGCCACATCAAGCCGGAGTCCCCATTCCGCACAACATTATAAGCCGCAACCCACTGGCCTAAACACCACATAATACAAACTCCAGATTTTTATCTGTCAAACAACCCTTTTATTACCAAGCTTCACATTCCAAAATGCCGGAGCCATTTCCACCTTGACCCAAATTCAGAGTCTTCAAAAAACATTGCTTTCTTAGGGTCCACTTTTTAGTGTGCTCACACAACAAGAAACATTTTCACCAGCTATGCCTCTTCGATTCATGATCAAGAGGTATTTCTCTCCAATCAACATTTGAGTCACCAAACGGAATTCACCGTCATGACTCTCAACTCCAGATTTTTATCTGTCAAACAAACCTATTATTACCAAGCTCCACATTCCCTAATATCGAAGCCATTTTCAACCTGACCTAGATACGAAGTCCTCGAATGCTTTGCTACCGAGAACGGGACATACCCAATCTATCCTTAGGGTCCACTTTTTAGTGTGCTCACATGATAAGGAACATTTTCATAAATTACACCTCTTCGATTCATGATCAAGGAGGAATTCTCTCAAATCAATTTCTCGAGTCACCAAACAGAGTTTACCGTCATGACCCTCACACTTTAAGGTCCTAACAACTCGCTTAGGCACACATCTAGACGAGTCACCAAATGGAATTTACCGTCGTGACCCTCACACTTCAAGGTCCTAACAAGTCGCTTAGGCACACATCTTGAACTACGATCTGGTTTGATTTCACTTCACGTGAATACGTAGGCAGTCCTTCAAGGACACAACCATACACCTCAAAATCACTTCAAGGTTCTAACAGTTAGCTTAGGTACACAAACACATTCAGAACTACAATCTGGTTTGATTTCGCAAACACACGAATACGTAGGCAATCCTATTACGAGGACACAACCCACCCCCACACACATTCAATTTTCAAACCCTTCAATTTGCAATCCATTGCACACACATTCAGAACTACGATCTGGTTTGATTTCGCAAACACACGAACACGTAGGCAATCCTATCACAAGGGAACAACCACATACTCCTTCCACAACATTTCCAATTTTCAATCCTCAATAACCAGCTTAGAACTACGATCTGGTCTGATTTTGCAAACACGCGAATACGTAGGCAGTCCCCCAACAAGGACACAACCGCACACCCATTTCAATCTCAACCATCAACATCAATCCTCAAAAGCAGCCCACCCAGCTGCAAAAAATTAATCGTATACCTCTTTATGGGAGCTTCTTCCTTAAGGCGTCGCTCATTCCTCCTTTTGCCAAATTCCAGTCTTCTCACTCTGGGGGCTTCTCTTTCGAGACGCCACCCGACCTTTATCCTCAAAAATCTTTTGAGTCTCAACTACAGTCCAAAATAAAATCGTCCATAGCCTAGTGCTCGGTTCGGACGATGACAAGGTCTTGGTTCCGCTCCCCGAATCATCATACCTCGAGAAGGGATTTCAAACAAGCAAACAGGGGGAAAGATGTCTGGAGAAGATAATCAATTCGTGTTCCCCAGCCGAGCGGACCTCCTACTCCAAGGATCTGATGCGCTTTGTCACCCCTTTCTTGGCTAAGAGTTGCACTTATATGTGCAATGTCCGTCAGAGTCACCCCCGTGTCGTGTCGATACCAAGTTTGTATCACGTTAACGACCGTCTGTTGTCAGTCTGTTAGTATGCATCCGTTTGAGTCAATGTCGCAACGGTCACGTGCCTCCAATCTATCAAATCACAGATGTACAAGCAATAAGACTCAATATTGAGCTTCACAACTTTCAAAACTTCTATCTCCCCTCACGCGAGATATTACGTGCTAATTGCTTACATGCTTATGTGCTTATTTGCTTACATACAACGTGCTTGTCTATGCGACTGCGGATTTGTGTGGTCACTGACCATGAAGATAATCTTGAGAAGACAAACTCACTCCAACTGGGTACTGGGTTCTTCCCAACAAACGGTGACCCATCAAGTCCAAGAGCTTTAATCCCGCCGATTACATGGCTTACGCTACCTCCCAACGAGCAGCAATTCATATCCCCGGCGAGTCCTGAGAAGTTTCTAACTCCCCAGCGAGTGCCGATTTTCAAATGGAAGTCACACAGGCTATTCTCCAGAGTCGATCTTTCGACCATTGATGGCTAGCGAGCCTAAAATCGCACCTTCAACATGGCTGGTGAGCCTTACAATGCATATGGCTGGCGAGCCTTTGTCCGCAAACAAGACACAACTCAAGGACGTATCCCGAAGATGCCTCGGGTATGACACATTTTCACAAGCTGGCGAGCCTTTGTCCGCAAACAAAGTACAACTCAAGGACGTATCCAGAAGATGCCTCGGGTACGACTCTTTATCATAGCTGGCGAGCCTTTGCACGCGCACAAGAAATAACTCAAGGACATATCCCGAAGATCACACATATATCTAACACATACCACTCTAATAATAGATACACACATAATAGATGCACACAACATACATCACCTAGCAATCCACGACTTACACTAGCTACCCTTTTTCCCGTGTCTGGCTTAAGTCCGATGGGGCCATGATTTTGAAATGAGGGCGCCTACTCACCCAAAATCTAGCATCGGCTGGGGCTCCCAACGTACATACACCAGGTTCATTTTAATTGACACCCTATGTTCATTAATTTCGTTAGTTCAGGTTCCAAAATCGTCAGCTCTGATACTACTTTGTAACACCCCCGCACACGAGAACGCCTTACCAAGGACCATTCCAGTATATGACGGTGTCACCATCTCGGTTTCCCGAGGAGGTAGATCAAATTAGACAATACAAGAACAATATTATATCATTAGAATATCTGTTACAATACCATTCTATTCAAGGTCCCTAAAATAAAGTTCAATTACAACACTTGTGATTCTACATCTCTAGACCAGTGGCGTGATGACTCGATCCCTCCAATCCCCCAGCAGATAATCAACAATACCGCTAAACCAATCGCTCACCATCCCCGAATGGATCACCGCAGATACCACAAAACAACACGGGGTCAGTACTGACTAATCAAATATAAGATAAGACAATAAAGTAAACAGCTGATCATCCACCATCTCAACCTTACCGCATCGTACCATAACCGACTACACCGCGAAGGGTGTAGCCCTGCCAGGTTACCCATCGCAACAGGTAACCCTCGCCGCCAGTGGGTGACCGCAGTCCATTCCCACCTAGTCCAGCTCATCATCGAGCGACTAACATTCCCTGTCCCTTAATGTGCACATCCCCTCCCGTGACGGGTTCCACGGAGGGCGAACTAGGGTGTGAAGCCACTCCCGCAAGTGACTCCACCATAATCACACCCACAGCATCACAGCTGTCACACCACAACGACATCATCACCCCAACAACCATACTCCGATGATCAGTAGATAAACACAAATTACAATACAATCATAATCTCAAATCAATTAACAGTAGACTGAGTAGGGAAACCCTACCTCATCGCAAAGCATGAAAGACTTCCATCTACAGCCACGCACGACTCCAATAAGCACCCTAACAATGATAACCATATCCTATTACACGACTATACTCAAAGAATCATTCAAAAGGGCACAAGGCAGAAACTTACCTAACCTTGCACATCGGTGACGACATAGACAACCACCACCCACGTCCTCCTTGCTCCGCGAATCCCGACATTCCCATGGTAGGGGTTTAGGCTAATTTCTTTAAGGTATGAGGCTATGGAGTGATAGAGTAGGGAGATGGGCTAGGGTTAGAGAAAGAGAAACTGTCGAGGAAATGAGAAAATAGAAATGAATCTCGCGAACTCGCATTTATAATAACGCGTCGACAGCAGCCATACTCGGTCGAGTATAGGAATACTCGGCCGAGTAGACTCCACTCGGTCGAGTATTGGTGATACTCGGCCGAGTGGCCTCAGCTAAGTCGAGTAATTAACCTATACGTCTCCTATTACCAGTCTGATCCCTCACCAAATCATCCCTAAGGTCTGTTTGGTCAACAAGATCAGTCAACAACGTTCCTACAATTCCTGGGTGTTACACTTGAGTTTTAAGCAGGCTTCGGTGTCATGGCCCTTGCCTTGATGGTATTGGAAATAAGCATTCTTGTTCCAGAAACGAGTTCTTTTGTGTTCAGGTTTGTCCGGAGTCGGGCCAATGGGTTGCAGAATTCCTTCTGAAGCAAGTATCTCCAGAGCGGTGCCATATGTTATTCCCAGATCTGCGAATTCCCTTTGATGTTTTCCCATGGTTCCCACATTGGTGTTTTTTGGGATGTTTTTGTGAGTTTTGGTTTTGTCAACCTTGGGCGGAAACAGGATTTGGTTGTTGTCAATGGGAAGTTTTTGGGATGTTACTTGGTATTTTGAAGGGGATTTTGGTGAGGAAATTTCATTTTCTTTGTTGGTGGGTTCGTGGGTGTACGAACCATTAGATGATTCCTCATTTTCATCACTCATTGGTTGGTGAACGGAGGGTTGGTTTTCTCCTTGATGGTCAGATTCATTTTCGGTACTACCAAGCCTCTTCTCCGAATTAGTTACCCGGGTGTTCAAGTCATCGATAGCCACTTGCAGCTTTGATAATATGTTGTTGATGGAGACGGAGAGCATCATTATAGCGCTTTGTAGGCCATCTTCGCCAATTGCATAAATTTTCTCATCGTAAGGAGAGATGAGATGAGAGCAGTCTAGGGAAGATTCCTAACTGTGTCTAATATGGTTTTCTGGAGGGTTGTTCTTGTCGTCTTTTGAGGGAGGTAATGGTAACTCACCCTTTTTGATCATATCAAGGATGGCGCCTTTTAGGGGGAGACACATTTCAGTGTCATGTCCGCGACCTTGGTGATATTGACAAAATAGTTTTCTGTCCCATCTACGTCCTCGATTGTGTGGTGAAGGGTCTGGAGTTGGACCAATCGGTTTAAGCTTTCCTTTGGAGATTAGCCTTTCCAAGGCTGTGGCATAAGGCATACCCAAATCAGGGAAGGACCTATGAGGTCATCTTGTTTTGGTTGGTGGAGAACCAAAGGAATTGGCTTCAGTGGTTTCGGTAGCCTTCCAACTAGAGTTGGTCTTGTCGTTGGCAAGTAGTCGGCTGATGTGTAAATTTTATATATAGTTTAACCCCCTATTTTAGCTCGATTTATTTGACTATTGCGCTTTATTTAGTGTTTTTGTGAGCTAATATTGCATTCTAGGTGTATTGCTCGTATTTGTTACATTTTGTAGGAATCTAAGCGATCGGAAGTTTTTTCTCGTCATTTTAGCAAACATCGGAATTTGAAAGGCTAAGTAGAGGCAAGCTTGATCATGGCATGACAATTTATAAGAAGTGTTGGTCCAAGCAAAAATGACACTAACTTATGTTAGTAGAAAAATAAAGAAATGAGCCCAAGTATAAAATCAAGTGTTAAAGCCCAAGTAGAGAAGATGGGAGAATGCCTTTGATGCTCATCTTAGGATTCTGTTTGGATGCTGATTGTGCAATTAATCGGATGTTTAAGAAGGAGTTAATGGCCAACATGGGATTCTCTAGGCAATTACTCAAGCAATTAAGAGAAAATATTTGGGGTTGACCCCTTGTATTTTACTCTAAGTTTCACCCCTCATTTCCTATATAAAGGGTGTAGACTACAACACTTCCTACACACCATTCCATATACATTTTTCACATAATATTCTCTCTAAGTCTTAGGTTAGTTTAGTCTTTAGTTTAGTTTAGTTTAGATTAGAATTACTTTTAGTTTTATGTTACAAACATTTTACCTTAAGCATTTCAATATAATTTCCATTCAAGTTCATTTAGAATTTACATTTCAAGTATTGTTCTTTCGAGTTCCATTTTCATTTCCATTGCAAGGTATCTCCATTCATATTTTCATTATGTTCATCATTTCATTTGTCATTAGTTTAGTTTGTATTTCATCATGTTAGAGTAGTTTCATTTGTCTAAGGAGTAAGGGAAGCCATGCATGATTAAGTAATATGTAAATGTCAAAATAAGGATAAGTTAATATTGTCTAATTGTTTCTTTCACAAGTTTGCGCCACAACGTTTAATCTTTGGTTATTGGCCGTAATTGTAGATTAAGTTTTTTAATTCGTACTATAAGTCGAGAGGCACGGAATCGGATTAGACTAATCATGTGTAGTAGGAAGACCTAGTCATAAACGAGAGTTTCTCTAGGACCCGGTCTATGGTTGACACTAATATCGTAAGGTGGGTGTCTTTAAGCCTAAACATTTATCGTAAAATCAACTTCCTAACTTGGCATGAGCATTTACATAATTAGCATGTGTGACCCGACCTCCCTTGACATTTTCTTTATTATTGTTTTATCATTACATCAAACCAAACCAATCAATCAATCCTTAATTAACCTACCGAGATAAAAGTTCAATCCATAACAACTAATTAACAACTACCGTCTCTCTATGGTTCGACCCCTACGTACTACATTCATTTGTTTTGCTAGGGTATAAATATTATTTTTGCATAGGTGTGCGATAGCCTATCAAATGTTGGAGCCGTTGACGGGTTAGTTATCTTTTCATTAGTTTGATAGGTCCATTTTATATGCATTTTAACCCCCAATATTAGCTCTATTTTGCATGTCATTTGCACTAATGTTAGTGTTTGTGAGCTAATCCGTGTTCTAGTTGTGTTTGCTTGTTTTCATTATGTTTTGTAGGAATATAAGCTTTTAGTAGCTTTTTCCCGTCAAATTAGCTATTACCAAGTTCACGAGGCTAATGAGAGCAACTCTTGACTATGCAAAGGTGTTTCGGGAAGCATATGGGCATTTTGGGAAGAAATTTGGAAAGCCGAGCAAGAAGAAACCAATCTAGTTGGTGGATATGTAAAGAAATGAAATACAAGTAAAAGCCCAAGCCATATGCAAGCATTGCATGCCAAATGATGCTTAGGATGCCTTAGACGGACGCATTAAGAAACAAGCATCAAATTCCGCATCAACAATAAGTGCAAAGTTAAGACGAATTTAAGAGAAAAATGAGAAAAGTCACGGCCCCGATAGGGGTTGGTGGCCCCGATCGGGGTTACCCCCCTGTAGCTTATATCCGTTACTCCCTTCACTCCTATAAATAGAAGCTTTGGTCGACACTTCTTGGACACTTCTTACATACTTTCTACACAACTTTTATACACTCATTTTAGTTCTTAGTTTAGGTTAGATTAGATTTCCTTTTAGCATTTCCATTTTGTTATAAACAATTTTAATTCAAGTTATATACAATTTACATATCAAGTTATTTATATTTACATTGTTCTTCAATTCCATTTCCATTTCCATTTCCATTTCCATTTCAAGGTAATTCTATTCTTATTTTCATTATGTTCATCATTTCAATTGTCATTAGTTTAGTTTACATTTACATTATGCTAGAGTAGTCTACCTTGTCTAGGGAATGAAGGGAGCCATGCATAAAAAGTATTTGTAACATGATAAACTAGGATGTTACAATATCGTTTCATTGTTTCTATCACATGTTTGTATCGTCACGTTTAATCTTTGTTTAAAGGCCTTATTCATTGATTAAGTTTGTTAATTCGTTCTATAAGTCGAGAGGCACGGAATTGAATTAGACTAAGCATGTGTAGTAGGACGACCTAGTCATAAACGAGAGGTTCTCTAGGACACGGTCTATGGTTGACACTAATATCGTAAGGTGGGTATCTCTAAGCCTAAACAATTGACAATGTTATTATTACCGAGTTTATCATGATCATATATTTACCTTTGCATGTGCAACCCAACTCCCCTAGACTCCCTTTAATCATATAGTTTACATCTTAATTTTTGTTAATCAACAAACCGAACAACAAACAAAACAAAACAAAACGAAATCGACCTTGATAAGAATCTTTCCATAGCATTTCACAATGCAATTTCCATCTCCTTGTGTTCGACCCCTATTGTTACATTAATTTGTGTCTAGGATAATTATCTTTGCATAGGTACATGATAAGCCTATCAAATTTTGGCGCCGTTGCCGGGGAGCACGGTTTTGTTTGCTAATTAGTTGTTGAATTTTATCTTGTTTTATTTTGTCTCGGGGAACACTTGTTCCTTGGGATTATCTCACGGTTTTCTTGTAGTTTTAGTGCCTATTTGGTAGGTAATAAATCTTGGCCTTTTATAATGAGTTATGAATTCGCCCCACAACTCCAAGATAAGCCTTTTCCTGACTATCTTGACTGATTCTACTACTTTTACGATGGTCTCATCTCCCTTGGACATGTCCTTGATGGAGATTACTTGTGTCATTTCGTGCTTGGTGGCATGGATTCTGAGACCCGTGGATTGGCTCTAAAGTTGAGTAATGGGAGTCTCTACAACATGATTGGGCTGAAACTTTGGAATTTCTTAGATTTCATGGCTACTGAATGTCGAGTGTTAGCACGCCAATTCGATGTGTGGCATATCCAAGAGGAGCTCAAAGTGCTTCAAGCTCGTTTGGAACAACTTTCTCAAAAGGAAGTAAGCCAATGTGAGCTTATTTCCTCTCCTTATGCTCTCCCAACCTCCCAATGTGAGTCTTTTGACCCAAACTATTTTGAATTATTGGATGACGATGACGATGAACCGACTTTCATTATTGAAATGTCCCTATTATCTTTCCAATTTACCATTTCGTGGAGGAGTTAGTTGACACACGTGACATGGATAAACTTGAGCCCAACCATAGTGAAACGAATGAGGGTTTACCCGAGACATGTGAAATCTTTGAAAATCCTTTCACATGGGATGTAGTTGACCAATTCAAAGTTGATTGAGGACTTAGTGATGCTAATATAGAGGTTAAGTGGGATGCACCCCCCCAATTTTTGATGAGTCCTACCACTTAGAGTTTTCATACCACCAATTTGAGATCGTTCATGATTATAATTTGTGCACTAACGGTTATTTTTATGGTTTTAAGCATGGTGCTCCTTCTCTTGCTGACGAGGGGAGTACGGTGGTTCTATTTGAAATCTCTCATGGGCAATTTGTTAAGATTAATCATTTCTTACCTTTGATCTTTCATGCTTATATCTTATCAATTGCTTACATATGCTTGTGTATTGCTCATGCGCAGGAATATGATCAACTTCTAAGGGCGTTGACATGATTTTTAAAGGATGATGGATATTCTTTTAGGAAAAATTGTTTTACTTATGCTTTTTAAGACAATTTATGATTGCAATTTCAATTTGGTTTTGATGTAATAGTTAGGACAATAAGACATTTTAGCTTGCTTTGGTATTGTAGTAGCTTGTCTTTTGCAGGTAC
Source organism: Silene latifolia (assembly GCF_048544455.1). Classification (NCBI taxonomy): domain Eukaryota; kingdom Viridiplantae; phylum Streptophyta; class Magnoliopsida; order Caryophyllales; family Caryophyllaceae; genus Silene; species Silene latifolia. The sequence continues at coordinate 112,920,395 of NC_133527.1, read as the reverse complement.
TTTGCTACTTGGATTGAAACTTACCCCGTTTTCAAGCTAGCTTGGGGGAGGCTTCTACACTTTAGTATGCTTTTTTGTCCTTCTTTATTTTTCGCATGTGTCATCTCATCTCCCCTTGTTGGTTTTTGTTAGTCCGTCTTTGTGTCACACGTTGAGGACAATGTGTTGTTCTAGCTTGGGGGAGGGATTTAGTGTGTCTTGCTTTATTGCTTTCACATATATTCAAAAATCCACAAAAATTGAAAAAAAATGAAAAATAAAATAAACTTTGGTGTCTTGTTGTGTCCACCCTTTTGTCTTATGCATAATGTTATTCCTCTTTGCATTTTCCATATTGTAGCTTTTTAAGCTAATGAATCATGCTTTAGACGGGGTTTGCTTTCATGGGGATGTCTTGACATAGTGGGTGAGGGATGGATTTTGGAAAAAGTAGACTTGATCTTGTCATCGGCAAACTACATAAATGGTAAGATAGAGCCTCTAAAAGGCCGGTACATCTTTACCCGGTCCTATTTAGGTGTCTGTAGTGTATCCTCTTGGTGTGCATTACATCTAAACGCACAAGTATGGTTTTTTGTTCCATTTATTATGAGTTTTGCTATCACGATTGCATCTAGAAGCCATTCTGTGGACAAGGCCCTCGGGAACTGCGTCTGAGGGATCCACACCCGGCATAATCGACTCGAGGTTCTTTCGAATCGAATTAAGACATATTAGAGTCGCCACCAAGTTTTTTGGGAACTTGGAACCGTTCAAGTCAACTTTACACCTTTCATCGAAAAGCATAAAGCCAATCGACTACGAGTGATTAAAGATAAAGACTTGTACCCTATATCACTCGATTTGAATGACTCTCGTAATCCAATGGCATTTAGACGGATCCACAAACCATAGATCTTGAGTAAGGGGTGAGGGTACGTGTTGGGAAGCCCATAAGGACACCCAACCCCGCCCGTCGATAACGGCCTCTACTAAGTCAAGTGTCGGAGTTCAAACAAGGTCATAGCTACGTACGATGTATGATATGCAAACGTTGTTTTAACCCTATCATGTGACAACAATTTCTATGTCGTTTTAGATGCAACTAAACTAACTTTGTCAAAGTTGTAATTTAGCATGTGGGTTGATTGATCTAACAACATGTAAAGCAAACAAACAAGGCTTAAGGGGGAATGGGGGAGCCGTTGGGATCTACCTATTACAAACCAGGCATTTCATGCCGACACAACGATAAATAAATTACAACTCGATCTAATTACAATTGCTACATACAACTCAAAACACGACACAAAACACACGGCCATTAGGCCTTGAAAACCGTGCACATGAGGGTGGCCCACGGCTCACATGACCCACGGTCCTTGGGTCACTCCTCGTAATGCGTGCTCGCGCTTAATCTCATCGAATTAGACATAAGGCTACGCACCAAAGCATGCATTAGCATAAACCGGGCCATGTTGCCTTAAACAACATGCGGTTTACTACGCTCCTACAAGCATTGGGGAACAACCGTCTAACCAAACAAGACCAAGGTTTTTGAAGAGGTTTTGACTCAAAAGAAGTAAAACAAACTCGAAAATTACAACTCAATAAACAACGATAAATTACAAACAACGCAACAACGAGGAAACAAACGGTATAAAAACAAAACGAGAAAGGTAAATAAAACGGCCACCCCACGGCCCAAACCAACGGCCACCCTCACGGCCAAGACAAGGCCAACCTAGTTCCTAAGTTAGATTCATTGATTAGATCGAGTGATTGCGAAAAGGGATAAGAAACAAGTTAGAAAACGAGTAAAAAAAAACGATGTTGATTGATTGTCGCGCAAGGGTGCATTCTACACGGCCTAAAGGGTCTAATTAGGTCAAATTCGCTAATTAATTTAACTCATCGAGTGTCAATAAGAAGGTGCTAATCACGCACTCTTATACTAGCGAGAAATTAGGTGAAAGAGAGAGATGCATTCAATTATTTACAGAATCGTCGATTGATTTTATAACTTACGTCGAAGCCACCTATCGTGTCTAATTAGGTTATTAAATTAAATTAAAGTCATCTAAATACGTCATAGGTTAACAATCAGAGGTTAAACTAACATGCAACGGGTCCTAGGGTATATCGATTTGGCCGAAACAAGAAAGGGGTCGAAAGCGATGAAAGTTAGACAACTCGTTTTATTTATGCCCTACCTTGAACACGAGGATATGTAAATGAGACGGGGGTGTACGACCGACAGAAGTAGCGGTTTCTTTTCCCATCTCAAGTCAACGCGGGTGTTCATGGTGGTACTTTAACTCATACTCGGACTAACTAGTTTCATAGTTAATTAAAACAAACGATAAACAAAACGAAAACAAACAAAAAACAAACTATAAAAAAAGCATAAAAAAAACGAAATAAAAAGAGAAAAGAGAAGGGGATTTGATGCACCCTCAACCTACATGTATCGTTGACACCGTCTTGGGTCGCAATCGATGGTAGATTTTATCTCGAGAGGCCGTCGTCGACGAAGAACAAAGCAAACACGGGTTTTGGAAAGTTTCTGGACAGCGATTTTAAAACAGTGATATCTCCCTCGTTTCACGACGAAAATTCGATCCGAAAGATGTTTTGGAAACTAGAAAGAGAGGAGAACAAGGATCTTAAAGCAACCCCGGCTCGTTTTGGGTTATTGGGCACGAAAAACGAGCGCAAACAGAACTGGACAGACAAGAGTAAACCGCGAAAACAGAGTGTTATTTCACTCTGTTTTTCGAGGGATCTCGTGTACTCTCAAGGGCAATTTGGCTCGTAATTCTTTGTCTAATATGTAGATGGATGTTATGTGGTTAACTAGGAACAAGAAACTCGAATTTTTATGGAGTTTTGATGGAGGAACGAAAGGGTTTTCGAAGGAGACACACAAACAGTTTCAGTTTGTGTGTCGGTTTTGGTTAGGGTTTTTGAAGGATGTTTAGGGTTTGTTTCTGAGGTTTAAAGCTTGTATGTGATGCTTGGATGTATGGAGGACTTATAGGAATGAATGTATGGTGAAGGGGTGGTATTTATAGGGAGTTAAAGTAGGTTAAAAGAGAGGAGGAGGCAGTCGGGCTCAATCCCGTATGGCTGCTGTCCATCGGTTTTTGTGAGGGTTTGAGGGGGGGTTTCTTGGTGATTAAGCTAGGATAATATGGGTAGGATACTAGGGTATGGGTTAGGGTTAATGGGTACGGGTCTTGGTAGTATTTGGAGCGGGTTTGGGCTCGCGAATTGACACGCAAAAACAGGGGACTGCATTGGTGTTTTGCGGGCTGCTTGTGGCCTGTTTGGGATGAGAATTTGGGCTGCTTGTGAGGGGGTTCGAACATGGGTTGATGGGTATTGGTCTAGGTGGGTTAATGTACTCGAGATTCGTGCCAATTCGCAAAGGAAACGGGCTTAAAAACCGAGCTAAAAACGAGCTCAAAAACAAGTGTTCAAAACGAGTTTTCTTCGCTTTTTAAAATCGATTTTTCAAATCAATTAATAAATTGAAATAAATGACTTTTCAAATCAAATATACTCATAAAATGATTTTTCAAATCAAATATTTATTTTATTTTCAATAAAATAAACTTAAGAAAATAAATTCAAAATAAAGCTTTAATTTAAATATCATTTAAATTAAATGAATAATGAATTCACTTAAAAAACACATTAATTTTAAATATCATTTAAAATAACAAAATACTTCATCGACGGCGCCCATTCTACCTCGTAAACGATCTCCAAATAATGACAATGACAACTAAAGAATACATGTGTCCTATCATCATCGGGTGTTTGTCGGGTTCTCTATAAATTCCAATATCGACGGATACGGGTATCTACAGAGCCCCCACTTTGACTGAGGCTTGGACAAGGCGAAAGTCAAAGTATACCCCAGGTCCCTTTCGACCTGAGGGTCCTGCGGGTCGTTTATAGTCCATTAGACTTGCGTATATAAGCTCTTGACCATAAGAAGAGATCATACCCGAAACTTCGTTGGGATTGACTCTTGCTTCGTTGCGTCGAATTATCATCGTTGGTCATCGACCCATAAATTCATATATGGTGGATTGAGCCTTATCCTTAGGCGCCTACGTATCCGTTTTCGACGGAATCAAATCAAATCCGCGTCGTAGTTCGGAATCGCCGACACATGCCCAAAGTTTATCATCTGCTGGCATTTGTCCAAAATTCATCATCTGTTGACATTTGCCCAAAGTTTATCATCCGCTGGCAGGTGTCCAAATGGGACGGGACTTTCCGAGGAGGTTGCCGCCGCTTTCATCATTTGCTTTCACTCTGAGAATTCTTCCATTTCATACTCTTGTATTGAATTGAATTCTTGGTGGATGTCATCCTTTACATCTTGATAATGGTCTCGGAAGCCAACGGCTTCGAGCCCCTGATTTGCAATGGCTCTAAAGTCGAAGACTTTAGAGCCCCCAGTTGAAGCATATCCTGCTACATTTGAAACACAAAAACGTACTAGCAATAATCATCACATAAGCACATTTGGATCATCGATCCTAAAATTAGATCATTTGAAAGATTGGGTCATCGACCCGAAAATTGAATTTGAAAATTTTGAATAATTGGGTCATCGACCCGAATTTTTAATTTGACATAACTTGGAATGTTGGGTCATCGACCCGAAATTTGAGTTTGAAAGACTGGGTCATCGACCCGAAATTTGAACATGTTGAAAATTTTGAATAATTGGGCTATCGACCCAAATTTTGAATTTGAAATGAATCACTTGGATGCTGGGTCGTCGACCCAAAAAGTTTTTGAAATTTCAAATTTCAAATCTTTGGCATTTTGAAATCGAACCTTGACGGGTGAGCAGGAAATACGACTCAGACACTCCGTATGACCCGTAAACAACGTGGGCGTAGCCCGCTACCGCAAAACAAAAAAAGAAAATAAAACCGTAAGTGTGCACGGCTTTAATTCAAATATGGACTTGTCGAGGGTAGAAATGTAAATCGGCCGTTCCGGCGCCAAAAGATGGCAAATGGGAATCACAAGGTCATCGAACTTGGGACGGAGATATCGTATGGCATGGGCGTGCTCCCGAGGGCACATGGGAATCAAGATCACTTGGCATCGACAAGGTGGATTAAACTCACAGAGGAACAACGTTGGCTTCGCCCAGACACTAAACACATGTTAATTTTATGAGAACACTTAGGCATCATATATCACTCTTGTTGGGAACATTCTGTCACTCTTCTCCTCGCCTCCTTTCTTTTCAGCGAGTATTCATCATTTCTTGCCACCGCCTTCTTTCTTTTCAGCGGGCTTTTAATATTTTTCTTCCACGCCTTCTTTCTTTTCAGCGGGTTTTTACTATTTTACGTTCCCAACGCAAACCTACATCTATATGACTCGGCATCTTTGCCTAAACCGTTAGATAAAGCTCATTCCGAGACTTGACACTACTCATCTGAACCTATATCCTCGTCCTAGCCTACGTCGAGTGCTAAGACTGAGAAGACTCCTAAGACTGACTCACAGGCGACAGGTGCGTGGAAACGGTTGGGTTCAAAGGCACACTCGGGCTCAGCCTTAGAAGGGAGGCTTGGTCCTCGCTTGAGTGTAAAAGATAGGCTGGGCCCTCGGGAGGAAATGACGATTCCTCCTAAGAAGCGCGCTAGACAGAACACAACTACCCCTCCCCCACAGGAGCCTCGGTCACGTGACCCAAAAGGCAAAAGGAAAAAGAAGATGTAGGAGCCTTCGACTCCAAATATATTATTTGATACTACTACTTATTATTTGTTGCTAGTTGTTTTCTTTTTTTTCTTTTGAAGGATGTAATGGGCATCGCCCGAGCTTTAATAAGACTTACTATCTATTAAAAATTCCAGTTTCTGCATAAAATTTCATTTTATTCAAGGAAGGGTCGGTTGTACTCTTTTAAAGAGCTGCCTACGTATCTGTTATCAACAGAATCAAACCGAGCTCGTAGTTCCACAAAACAAATGCGCTACAATCATCGATTTATAACGCACAAAAAGCAGCGAAGCAAAAGTGCCGCGGCCTAGACTCGCTCACGAGCACTGCAATTCAAAATTTTTATTTTATGACATTGAGATTGAGTTCTAAGGATAGTATTTCTTCAGTTGATCCAAATTCGTCGGATTCGCAAAGTCATTTCCATCTAGATCTGTCAGTCTGACTGCCCCTCCCGATAATATCTTCTTTACCAGGTAAGGACCGGCCCAGTTTGGCTTGAATTTTCCCCTCGGGTCAATTGGTAGTAAAGCGCGAACGGACTTTAGGACTAAATCCCCATCTTTTATTCCTCGAGGTTTCACCTTCTTGTTAAACGCCCTTTGTATCCTTTTCTGATAGAGTTGAACATGGTGTAGTGCATTTAACCGTCGCTCGTCGAGCATGACCAAGGAATCGTACCTGGCTTGTAGCCAGTCAGCTTCAGGAACCTGACTTTCTAACAGGATCCTTAAAGAAGGTACCTCTAATTCGATAGGTTGAACCGCTTCCATCCCATATGTTAAATAGAACGGAGTTACTCCAGTGGCTGTGCGAATAGACGTTCTGTACCCCCATAGTGCGAACGGTATCTTTTCTGGCCATTCGCGATAATTGTCGGTCATCTTTCTGAGAATCACAGTGATTGTCTTGTTGGCGGCTTCCACTGCACCATTTGTTTGGGGTCGGTACGGTGACGACTTGTGGTGTTTGATTTTATACTTTTCAAGTATTACGGCAGTTTCAGCCTGGAAGTGAGTGCCATGGTCGCTAATGAGCTCATGTGGCACCCCGTATCTGCAAATGATTTCATTCTGAATGAACTTTGCTACCTGCTTTGCTTGCAGAACTTTGTATGATTTCACTTCTACCCACTTTGTGAAGTAATCGATGGCGACTAGCATGAAGCAATGCCCACCTGTTCCAGATGGGTTGACCTTTCCGATAATGTCGATTCCCCATGTTGAGAAAGGCCATGGTGATGTCAGAGTATATAACAGTGACGGTGGCACATGCTGTATGTTTGCGAAGATTTGGCAATTATGGCAATGTTTGACATATTGGCGACAATTTGTCTCCATCGTGGTCCAATAATACCCTAATCTCATGATTTTACGAACCAGCATATGGGCGTTCATGTGTGGGCCACACTCTCCGTCATGGACTTCTTCCATGACTCTTTTCGCAGTTGGTGAGTCTATGCATCGCAGAAGGATGTTCTGCGTAGTCTTCTTGTACAATTGTCCGTCATTGGTTCTAATGAACTGAGCGGCTAGCATTCGAATAGCGCGCTTTCCGCGGTTATCCATGTCGGGTGGATACTCTCCTGATTCTTTAAATTTCAGAATAGCATGATACCAAGGTTCGGCCTCGGTTTCTTCTGTGTCTCCGATCACATTAACATAGGCGGGTGACGATCTTCGTTCGACACATATCGGCATAGTATCCATATGATCGGGTATGTTGATCGGAGCACTAGCTTTGATAGTGCATCCGCAAACTGGTTTTCGTCTCTGGGGAGGTGCACGTACTTGACCTCGGTGAACAACTTTTCTAGTTCTTCGATTTTTGCTTGGTACGGAGCCAAGCTATCACTTCGGGTTTTCCACGTCCCGGCTACTTGATTGATCACTAATGACGAGTCCCCATGTACTACAAGCTTTTTGATGCCTAACTCGAGAGCACTGTGCAAACCGAGTAGGCATGCTTCATATTCAGCCGCGTTATTAGTGACGTTAAAGTCCAACTTGATCGAAATAGGAACATGTTCACCTTCTGGCGAAATGAGTAGAACTCCTATCCCGTATCCCCTATAGTTCGATGCTCCATCGAAATAGAGGTCCCACGTATCATTGTCTATGTGAACGATATCTTCGTCGGGAAATGACCACGTATCCAAAACCTCAGTTTCTTCTATCGGGTTATCCGCCAGGAAGTCTGCAACCGCCCTTCCCTTTATCACTTTTAGCGGTACATATTTCAGGTCAAACTCGGAAAGCATTAGAGTCCATCTTGACACCCTGCCGTTCAGAACTGGTTTTTCAAACAAGTATTTGATTGGGTCCATCTTCGAGTGGATGCAGACACTATGACTGAGCATGTAGTGCCGTAACTTCTTTGTCGCCCACACTAAAGCCAAACATGTCTTTTCGAGCTGAGTATACTTGATTTCATACTCCAAGAACTTTTTACTAATGTAGTAAATTGCTCTTTCCTCTTTATCGACTGTCTGCGCCAGCATTGCCCCCATTGCAGTATCCGTGACTGTAAGATACAACAAAAGTGGTAACCCAGCCGTTGGTGGGCTGAGCACGGGAGGGGAAGATAGTATTTCTTTGATCTTATCGAACGCAGCTTGACAGTGATCATCCCATACGACGTGTTCCCCGACCTTCAATTTCTTGAAAATTGGCTCGCATATCATAGTTAGCCTTGCTACGAACCGACTTATATATTGGATTCTTCCCAGGAAACCTCGAATTTCCTTCTCGGTTTTCGGGTGAGGCATTTCTATTATGGCCTTTATTTTCGATGGGTCCACCTCGATGCCACGGTGGCTAACGATGTGACCCAACAGTTTGCCGGATGTGACTCCGAATGCGCATTTTTGTGGATTCAACCTCATGTTATATTTGCGCAATCGCTCGAAGAATTTGCGTAACGTACCAAGGTGGCCATCATGCTCCTTTGACTTGACAATCATGTCGTCGACATAAACCTCGACTTCCTTGTGCATCAGATCATGTAACAATGTTGTCGCGGTCCTCTGGTATGTAGCCCCTGCGTTTATCAACCCAAAAGGCATTCTTTGTGTAGCAATAGGTTCCCCATTGCGTTCGAACGCTTGATCTTATGCATATCTTCTACCGCCATCTTGATCGATTATAACCGGCGTATCCATCCATAAAGGATAGTAACGCGTGTTTTGCCGTGTTGTCCACCAGGATGTCGATGTGAGGTAATGGGAAATCGTCCTTCGGACTTGCCTTGTTTAAATCCCGGAAGTCAACACAAACCCGAACTTTACCATCTTTCTTGGGCACTGGAACGACGTTAGCCACCCGGTCGAGTATTCGACACCTTGATGAACCCAGACTTTGAGTTGCTTGTCGATTTCTTCTTTGACCTTCAAAGACCAATCTGTGTGCATTTTGCGTAGTTTCGCTTGATCGGCTTATACCCGGCTTGATTGGGATCTGTGCTCGCAATTTCCCTATCGATGCCTGGCATGTCTTTGTAGGACCATGCGAAAACATCTTTGAACTCATGCAACAAGTCAATGAACCCCTGTCTTTCGGTGGGACTTAAAGTAGTTCCTATTTTAAGCTCCTGTGGTTCTAAGGTTGTACCTACATTGATAGTTTCGGTATCTTCGATGATCGAAGTTTTCTGTTCGTACTCTTCCAACCCTTTTATCAACTGTAGAGGTGGTTCCATTTCTTCTTCTTCTTCTTCTTCGACCAACTGTTCATCCTCGACCTCAGTCTCAATGTCATTATTAAAACAATCATTTTCAAAGTTTGAATTGCAATGTAAGTAAGACAAGTCGTAAGCAAACTGGTTCATATTATTATTGATTTGAAATTGCGCGAAATGCGCTAACATTTGAGCCAACTGATCAGAACTCAGTGGCGAGATAGGGGTATTCGGGACAGGCCCCGGAATACCACCATTAGGAAAAGGTGCATAGGAAGGAAAGCTAGGGAGGGGTATTTTCAACACCGACTCCTTAGACTCGATCTTAGGACCTATCTCGGACTCGGACTCCGACTCGGACTCGGACTCGAGAATCGGTAACATCATTTGGCTTGAACATCTCTCCTTCTCCCGTTGTCAACTTGAAAAGAAGTCCTTTGTTGTCAGTCCACTTGATTGTTTTCCGCCATCCCGTGTTGGTCCTAAGAGGATCCACATCGGTGATGAGGGTAGATGGGTCGAACCGCTCGCTTCTCAGGATCATGCTTACCAAATCTTCGTTTGGTATTGGTGATTTCTTCTCTTCACCGAAAAGGAGACCCATAGCTTTTTCGTCATTTATTGGATCCGGTTTGGTTTCTCGGCATCACGGTCGAGAATGTCTTGGGGATGTAGTAGCAATCTTGGAATACTTCGATTCCTGGGACCATAAGGTTCTTATTCGGGTCAAAGATAGGTTCGGGGAAGTCCATGCAAGGGAGTTCTTCCCCATCTTTCACGAAGTGACCATTGAGAGTTAGGTGATACGGTCCCATTTTAATATCTCGATCTTCGATCGTTCTTCCCCTCTTTTCCCGTAGATCTTTCTCAGTGGGCTCATATCCAAGCCCAAAGGTTACTCCTTTGGCTACGGGTGGTTTCAACTCGAAAGCCTCCTCCTTTCTAGGATATAATGAGAAACCGAAGTACTTCCCAGTTTTGAGAATCACCTCTGAGACATGACTTCCGTATATAGATCCATATTTTCGGAGTTCAGCTCGATCATGTTGACAATCTCGAAACCACATGCGTCATTAGTAGCTTCGACCCTTACTTCAGAAGTAATGTCTCCTCCTGCCACAGTAATTGGCGTGGCGTCAATGGTGACGATCTTGCCATTGAGTGGGACCTTGATTTTTCGATGCAGCGTTGATGTTACGGCCTTCGCAGCATGGATCCAGGGCCTTCCCAACAATAAGTTGAAGGATGAGCATATGTCAATCACTTGGCAGCTTATTTTCTTTTCCACTTGCCCAGTCTGTACTACTAGATCGACAAGTCCACTCACTCGACGCACAGTGCCATCGAATGCCCGAACGTATCGCGTAGTGGGGATGAAGTCATTCTTCTCCAAGCCCAGAATATGCGCCGTTTTCAGAGGGAGTACGTTGACAGCCGATCCGTCGTCAACCAAGGTCATAGGGATATGCTTGTTGAGACACACGGTAGCAATATAGAGGACCAGGTTATGTCGAGGCCCGAACGGCGGCAGATCTTCGTCGGAGAATGTCACACCGTTGGTAATTTGAGGCCGATTCTGGGCGATGTGAGTGACCATGTCCGCAGGAGTAGTATTCGACGACACGGTCATGTTCATCAAAGCTTGTAACAAAGCTTGACGATGTTCGAAAGAGCTCAAGATAAGTTGCCAGATAGATACGTCGGCCTTAGTCTTTTGGAGTTGCTTGATGAGGGAAGCCTCGGAGGTCGACCCTTCACCAAGAACTTCGAACACTGCCGGCTCCTTTTGAGGTGCCTTACTCGGGATATCCTTAGCTTTCTCCACACGATATGGGCGCCCGGATCTAGTCAAATGGTTTGACTCTAGGGCATCTTGCCTCACTTTTAAGATTTCTTCTTGGGTGTGAGGAATCGTCGCACCTTTGACGAGGTAAACATCATCCTCGTCATCAGCCCAAACGCCATTGATTTCATTGCCGCTTTGGAGTATGTAAGGAGTACAATCGACAATAAAATCCCCGAATGTGATCTCGTTTCTCAAGCTTGGTAGGAATTCGGAGCAATCCACGAATATTCTTCCGACGAAAACCCCTTTTAGACGACATGGGCGAATCAAGTGAGAGTAATCGACACTATCTTCGGTAGAGACAAAGTTAGTGTGGTCGCCAAATGGATTGGTAACGTTGTTGGGCTTTATGGCCGGGATTGGGAGCGTTCCGTTCTCAATCATATCTTGGATTTCGTGCTTTAGTCTAAAGCACCTTTCAGTATCGTGTCCTTTCCCTTGATGAAAGGCACAGTAGGCATTCGGTTTGTACCATTTGCCTTGTTGATCAGCAGGAGGGTCCGGAGTTGGACCAATGGGCTTCAACTTTCCTTGGGCCATGAGCCTTTGGAGAGCATAGGCGTAAGTGCATCCGATATCAGTGAATACCCTCGGAGCTTGGCGCGGAGGCCTTTTTGACTGTCCATCTAAGAGATTGACGGTTTCAACAAAGTGAGCCGCTGCGGGCGCTTTTGCTTTTGATGATGAAGCCCCTTGGTATCCCTTTGGCTTCTCAGCTTCAGCAATTAGGACATCGTCCTCTACCTTTATCCCGATCCTTATCAATTCTTTGAAAGAACCAAAATTTTGGTATTTCAGAGCATTACGGTAAACCGGTCGTAAATTCTTCACGAACTTATCTACCATTTCAACTTCATCAGGCTTTTTAGCTAACTTCACGCTTTCAGCGCGCCATCTTGCGAGGAATTCAGTAAAGCCCTCTTTCTCCTTTTGCGTCATAACCTCCAAAGTTCTTATGTTGGTTTGAATCTCAACATTGTCGGCATAGTGCTTACAGAACTCCACCGTAATATCTTCGAAAGTGGGGAAGTTCTTGAGGTCAAGATTATAGAACCAAGCCTTTGGATGTTCACCCAGAGATTGGGCGAAAATTTCAGAGAGCATATCAGCGGGTACTCCCTTCAGTGCTAAGTACCCTTTATAGGCCATAACATGGTGGACTGGATCTTCAGTGCCCTTGAACTTTGGGATGTCAGTGAGTACCATGTTCGTGGGCAACTTGTCCTGAACTGGGGCATAGGCCCTAGCATTCTCATAGTGAATGTTCTTCCCCTGGGAGAGCTTCAAACGGTCCTCGATGAACTTGAACCGTTTCTCCAAAATCGAGAGGTGGAGTAGATGAAGAGGAATCTTCAACCAACTTAGACTCGATCACATCCATTCGGGTCATCATGAGGTTCACGGCCTCCGTGAGCTTGTTGATAGCATCTTCCATTGCTTGACGTCGGGTTTTTGGCGGCCTTTCTACAAGAAAACCCCGTACTGAGTCAATATTTAAAGTAAGAGCCCCTGCACACTTAAGGACACGACCCTAACTTGACTCAAACAAAGACTCGACTTGAGATTGATTAACCAAAGGTTCGACTCACGGTTTGATTTAGACATCGGTTCATTTTAGACTCGACAAAACGACATGACTCAAACTGTCATAACTCGATTCTAAACTGGACTTGGTGTGACTAAACCTGTGATTGGGCTAACATAGCCCATGGGTTCGTGTGAAACGTCCATAAGGCCTAGCTTGGACGTTTTTGTGGACTATTCTAGACCAAAAGGTCGACCAACATGACTCAAGGCCCAAGAGGTGAGCTTGGGTGACCCAACAAGGTCGTGTTCTAGACTCTTAGAACGAACCCGGCCTAACACGGCCATGACCCGGACACGACTCGATGCATTTCATGCTTGGTTGAGGTTCGAGAAACATTTTGGATTGATTTTGAAAAACGAATGATCGATTTGAAAAATGAGATTTGAAATGGGCAGCATGCCGGCTATAAAAGCTTGTTTTGGGCCGAAATTCTAGTCCTATTTGGGCAGCATTCCGCGTTTTGAAAATCATACTAGGTTTGAAAGTAAGTTGTTCAAAAGTTCGGTTTTGAAAAGGACTTGGAATTTTCGAAAAAAAGGACTCGGGAAAACACATTGCACATTGTCATTCTCATGTTATAAGGATGTATGCTCCTAGACATCTCTAAGTCTCGGCAAGTCTTCTATAAGAAGGTCTATGCCCTCCATCCTTTTGCGGTCTAATAGAGCGAGGTGTCTTAAGGTAAAGTACCTAGAAGATCGTCCCCACCCTCAAGAACCACGCGAGGCGAAGTGGAAGCGAGCAATGTGCAGCTTCCTGGCATAGTGGGACGTCGCCCCCCACGCATCACGAAGAAACGCTGGGACGGCCCGGGCAAGTCCTTAAGGGTTTATGCATGAATCGTAGCACTATGAGTAATGTTTTACTTTCCAACACTTTCTTTTCAAGTTTCACCTCGGAGGAAAAGACCCTAGAAACACAGTGTAACTAGTCCTCTTTTCCCCAGCAGAGTCGCCAAACTGTGGACAAGGCCCTTGGGAACTGCGTCCGAGCGATCCACACCCGGCATAATCGACTCGAGGTTCTTTCGAATCGAATTAAGACATATTAGAGTCGCCACCAAGTTTTTTGGGAACTTGGAACCGTTCAAGTCAACTTTACACCTTTCATCGAAAAGCATAAAGCCAATCGACTACGAGTGATTAAAGATAAAGACTTGTACCCTATATCACTCGATTTGAATGACTCTCGTAATCCAATGGCATTTAGACGGATCCACAAACCATAGATCTTGAGTAAGGGGTGAGGGTACGTGTTGGGAAGCCCATAAGGACACCCAACCCCGCCCGTCGATAACGGCCTCTACTAAGTCAAGTGTCGGAGTTCAAACAAGGTCATAGCTACGTACGATGTATGATATGCAAACGTTGTTTTAACCCTATCATGTGACAACAATTTCTATGTCGTTTTAGATGCAACTAAACTAACTTTGTCAAAGTTGTAATTTAGCATGTGGGTTGATTGATCTAACAACATGTAAAGCAAACAAACAAGGCTTAAGGGGGAATGGGGGAGCCGTTGGGATCTACCTATTACAAACCAGGCATTTCATGCCGACACAACGATAAATAAATTACAACTCGATCTAATTACAATTGCTACATACAACTCAAAACACGACACAACACACACGGCCATTAGGCCTTGAAAACCGTGCACATGAGGGTGGCCCACGGCTCACATGACCCACGGTCCTTGGGTCACTCCTCGTAATGCGTGCTCGCGCTTAATCTCATCGAATTAGACATAAGGCTACGCACCAAAGCATGCATTAGCATAAACCGGGCCATGTTGCCTTAAACAACATGCGGTTTACTACGCTCCTACAAGCATTGGGGAACAACCGTCTAACCAAACAAGACCAAGGTTTTTGAAGAGGTTTTGACTCAAAAGAAGTAAAACAAACTCGAAAATTACAACTCAATAAACAACGATAAATTACAAACAACGCAACAACGAGGAAACAAACGGTATAAAAACAAAACGAGAAAGGTAAATAAAACGGCCACCCCACGGCCCAAACCAACGGCCACCCTCACGGCCAAGACAAGGCCAACCTAGTTCCTAAGTTAGATTCATTGATTAGATCGAGTGATTGCGAAAAGGGATAAGAAACAAGTTAGAAAACGAGTAAAAAAAAACGATGTTGATTGATTGTCGCGCAAGGGTGCATTCTACACGGCCTAAAGGGTCTAATTAGGTCAAATTCGCTAATTAATTTAACTCATCGAGTGTCAATAAGAAGGTGCTAATCACGCACTCTTATACTAGCGAGAAATTAGGTGAAAGAGAGAGATGCATTCAATTATTTACAGAATCGTCGATTGATTTTATAACTTACGTCGAAGCCACCTATCGTGTCTAATTAGGTTATTAAATTAAATTAAAGTCATCTAAATACGTCATAGGTTAACAATCAGAGGTTAAACTAACATGCAACGGGTCCTAGGGTATATCGATTTGGCCGAAACAGTAAAGGGGTCGAAAGCGATGAAAGTTAGACAACTCGTTTTATTTATGCCCTACCTTGAACACGAGGATATGTAAATGAGACGGGGGTGTACGACCGACAGAAGTAGCGGTTTCTTTTCCCATCTCAAGTCAACGCGGGTGTTCATGGTGGTACTTTAACTCATACTCGGACTAACTAGTTTCATAGTTAATTAAAACAAACGATAAACAAAACGAAAACAAACAAAAAACAAACTATAAAAAAAGCATAAAAAAAACGAAATAAAAAGAGAAAAGAGAAGGGGATTTGATGCACCCTCAACCTACATGTATCGTTGACACCGTCTTGGGTCGTAATCGATGGTAGATTTTATCTCGAGAGGCCGTCGTCGACGAAGAACAAAGCAAACACGGGTTTTGGAAAGTTTCTGGACAGCGATTTTAAAACAGTGATATCTCCCTCGTTTCACGACGAAAATTCGATCCGAAAGATGTTTTGGAAACTAGAAAGAGAGGAGAACAAGGATCTTAAAGCAACCCCGGCTCGTTTTGGGTTATTGGGCACGAAAAACGAGCGCAAACAGAACTGGACAGACAAGAGTAAACCGCGAAAACAGAGTGTTATTTCACTCTGTTTTTCGAGGGATCTCGTGTACTCTCAAGGGCAATTTGGCTCGTAATTCTTTGTCTAATATGTAGATGGATGTTATGTGGTTAACTAGGAACAAGAAACTCGAATTTTTATGGAGTTTTGATGGAGGAACGAAAGGGTTTTCGAAGGAGACACACAAACAGTTTCAGTTTGTGTGTCGGTTTTGGTTAGGGTTTTTGAAGGATGTTTAGGGTTTGTTTCTGAGGTTTAAAGCTTGTATGTGATGCTTGGATGTATGGAGGACTTAGAGGAATGAATGTATGGTGAAGGGGTGGTATTTATAGGGAGTTAAAGTAGGTTAAAAGAGAGGAGGAGGCAGTCGGGCTCAATCCCGTATGGCTGCTGTCCATCGGTTTTTGTGAGGGTTTGAGGGGGGTTTTCTTGGTGATTAAGCTAGGATAATATGGGTAGGATACTAGGGTATGGTTTAGGGTTAATGGGTACGGGTCTTGGTAGTGTTTGGAGCGGGTTTGGGCTCGCGAATTGACACGCAAAAACAGGGGACTGCATTGGTGTTTTGCGGGCTGCTTGTGGCCTGTTTGGGATGAGAATTTGGGCTGCTTGTGAGGGGGTTCGAACATGGGTTGATGGGTATTGGTCTAGGTGGGTTAATGTACTCGAGATTCGTGCCAATTCGCAAAGGAAACGGGCTTAAAAACCGAGCTAAAAACGAGCTCAAAAACAAGTGTTCAAAACGAGTTTTCTTCGCTTTTTAAAATCGATTTTTCAAATCAATTAATAAATTGAAATAAATGACTTTTCAAATCAAATATACTCATAAAATGATTTTTCAAATCAAATATTTATTTTATTTTCAATAAAATAAACTTAAGAAAATAAATTCAAAATAAAGCTTTAATTTAAATATCATTTAAATTAAATGAATAATGAATTCACTTAAAAAACACATTAATTTTAAATATCATTTAAAATAACAAAATACATCATCGACGGCGCCCATTCTACCTCGTAAACGAGCTCCAAATAATTACAATGACAACTAAAGAATACATGTGTCCTATCATCATCGGGTGTTTGTCGGGTTCTCTATAAATTCCAATATCGACGGATACGGGTATCTACACATTCACTTGTTTGCTTACATATAATTCCCAAAAAAACACTCTTTTCTAGCCACATATAAAATTTCCCACCCTTGTTGAGCTAGTGACTTGCTACTTGTGTTGGGGTGCTCTCTTCTATGGGATATGGTTATTTGATACTATTGTGAGCATTTTTGTTACGGGATTGCTGATTCCCGTAATTTGGTGAATGGTGGTATTGAAAAAAAAAGTTGAAAAAAGATAGGAAAAAATATGAGAAAAGAAAAAAAAAAGAAATGAAAAGAAAGAAAGAAGCATGAGAAAAATGATAAGCAAAGAAGAAAAAAATGTGAGTTGCTTCCATGTTTGAGATATATTGTTTTGGGAAGTAGTCTCTTGTGCTATAGTGAAAAAATGAGTCATCATCCTATTTTTGGCTCTAGTTCTTGCTCTTGGGAAAGGTTAAGGTTCGGAATAAGCATCCTTGTACTTTTTGGTTAGTTACTAGCTTGACACTTGCTCCACATGACTAAAAACATTTGTCCACCTTCTTACCTATTTCCCCTAAGCCTTCTTCTTTGTTCTTGGCTTCTTTTCTTGTGCATATTTGATCATGATTAGCATTATCTTGTTGACATGGAATGTTTACCATACTATATTGCGGGCGCATTCTCTAGAGTCATAGATAGGAGAGTGTCACATTCACATATAAATTGCCTTGTTCATTTTATGAGTGTGAGTGAATCTCGTGAGGAGTCCGATGTCAATAAGATCATGCAAAAGTTAAAATTTCCATGTGAAGTCCTTTGTGCTATGCTGTCATATAAATCTCATCCATGTTGTTGCATTTTCCCTATGCCCAGGTTGTTTCGGGATTTGATTCATTAAGCTTTAAAGTTACATGACGGGAATTGCATTTGGATGGGATGATTGTTGTTCTTACCCTTGTCCTTGTCATACATTATATTGTGTGCTTTCTTGAGGACAAGCAAGGGTTTAGCTTGGGGGAGTTTGATAGGTCCATTTTATATACATCTTAACCCCCTATATTAGCTCTATTTTACATGTCATTTGCACTAATGTTAGTGTTTGTGAGCTAATTCCGTGTCTAGTTGTGTTTGCTTGTTTTCATTATATTTTGTAGGAATATAAGCTTTTAGTAGCTTTTTCCCATTAAATTAGCAATTACCCAAGTTCACGAGATCAATGAGAGCACGTCTTGACCATGCAAAGGTGTTTCGGGAAGCATATGGGCATTTTGGGAAGAAATTTGGAAACCCGAGCAAGAAGAAACCAATCTTAGTTGGTGGATATGTAAATAAATGAAATACAAGTAAAAGCCCAAGCCATATGCAAGCATTGCATGCCAAATGATGCTTAGGATGCCTTAGACGGACGCATTAAGAAACAAGCATCGGATTCCGCATCGACAATAAGTGCAAAGTTAAGACGAATTTAAGAGAAAAATGAGAAAAGTCACGGCCCCGATCGGGGTTACCCCCCTGTAGCTTATTTCTGTTACTCCCTTCACTCCTATAAATAGAAGCTTTGGTTGACACTTCTTGGACACTTCTTACATACATTCTACACCACTTTTATACTCTCATTTTAGTTCTTAGTTTAGGTTAGATTAGATTTCCTTCTAGCATTTCCATTTTGTTATAAACAATTTTAATTCAAGTTATATACAATTTACATATCAAGTTATTTATATTTGCATTGTTCTTCGATTACATTTCCATTTCCATTTCAAGGTAATTCTATTGTTATTTTCATTATGTTCATCATTTCAATTGTCATTAGTTCAGTTTATATTTACATTATGCTAGTGTAGTCTACCTTGTCTAGGGAATGAAGGGAGCCATGCATAAAAAGTATTTGTAACATGATAAACTAGGATGTTATAATATCGTTTCATTGTTTCTACCACATGTTTGTATCGTCACGTTTAATCTTTGTTTAAAGGCCTTATTCATTGATTAAGTTTGTTAATTCGTTCTATAAGTCGAGAGGCATGGAATTGAATTAGACTAAGCATGTGTAGTGGGACGACCGAGTCATAAACGAGAGTTTCTCTAGGACCCGGTCTATGGTTGACACTAATATCGTAAGGTGTGTGTCTCTAAGCCTAAACAATTGACAATGTTATTATTACCAAGTTTATCATGATCATATATTTACCTTTGCATGTGCGACCCAACTCCCCTAGACTCCCTTTAATCATATAGTTTACATCTTAATTTTTGTTAATCAACAAACCAAACAACAAACAAAGCAAAATGAAATAGACCTTGATAAGAATCTTTCCATAGTATTTCACAACGCAATTCCCGTCTCCTTGTGTTCAACCCCTATTGCTACATTAATTTGTGTCTAGGGTATTTATGTTTGCATAGGTACACGATAAGCCTATCACATTTAGTGTGTCATTTGCACTAATGGGACGATCCAAACTTGTTCAAACATTGCTCCGACGGGCTATTCCGGAGATGTATCCCACATTGGGATGTGAAAGGGTTGCTAGAAGGATACCATTCCTCTCCTTGTAGTGGTCATCATGGACCATCCAAGACCGTTGCAAAGATGTTGCAATCCGGCTTCTATTGGCCAACTATGTTCCAAGATGCTAAAATTTTTGTGATGGCTTGCGATGCTTGCCAAAGGACGGGTTCCATATCAAGGAGGCACGAGATGCCTTTAAATGGTATCTTGAAAGTGGAGATATTCCATATTTGGGGTATTGATTATCAAGGACCGTTTCCTTCCTCAAAAGGGAATCAGTATATTTTGGTTGCCGTTGATTATGTCTCTAAATGGGTAGAGGCAATTTCTACTCCAACAAATGATGCCCGTGCCGTAATCAATCTATTCAAGAAGATCATATTTCCGAGGTTTGGTGTGCCAAGAGCGGTCATTAGTGATCGTGGTACTCATTTTGGTGAGAAACAACTTGATGCTTTATTAGAGAAATATGGAGTCTATCATAGAAGAGGTTTGTCTTACCATCCACAAACTAGTGGCCAAGTAGAGGTTTCTAACCGTGAGATCAAGTCCATACTTGAAAAAGTTGTTGCCAAGTCACGAAAGGATTGGAGTATGAAGCTCGATGATACCTTGTGGGCTACTGTACCGCATATAAGACACCTATTGGTACCTCACCATATAGGTTGGTCTATGGAAAGGCGTGCCATCACCCCGTTGAGATGGAATAAAAAGCTTATTGGGCGGTTAAGGAGCTTAACATGGATCCGAAATTAAGTGGAGAAAAGTGGTTGTTGCAACTCAATGAACTCGATGAATTCCACTTACAAGCTTATGAGAGCTCCCGTCTCTACAAGGAGAAAACAAAGAGATGGCATGATAAGAAGATCTTGAACAAGGAATTTCAAATTGGTGATAAGGTGTTGCTATTCAATTCCCGTTACAAGCTATTTTCGGGAAAGTTACGATCACGGTGGTCCGGTCCATATCCCGTCACAAATGTCAACAAGTTCGGTTCCGTTGAAGTGATGACCACCAAGGGCGAAAAATTCAAAGCAAATGGCCATCGTTTGAAGATTTATCATGAGAATGTGATCGTTGGTGTGATAGAGAAAATGACCGTTCAACCTTTACTAGACTTGACGATGTTTGTTTTGTGATTATAGGTGAACAATGAAGAAAAAGAGGCTTAAAGGAGAAAATTCAAGCTTCCCCATGCATGCAACCCCGTTCGGGGTCTTAACTTTCAACAAACGGAGGAGCTAAAAGAAATGCGGAAAAAGTCAAAATTCAGTAAGATATGGTCAACCCCGATCGGGGTTGGGGTTGGTGGCCCCGATCGGGGACGCAACTTTTTCAGATAAAAAAAATAATTTTTTTTTTAAAAACTGCCTAATCACTTGCGAACATCGTTCCTTCTTCAAACTTTCAGTTTTTGGACCCTTTCTTAAATTTTTGATGAATGGAAGAGTCCGCCGTTTACATACTAGCTTGGGGGGAGGCTAGCAAGTCTAGTACGTTTTATTTGCTTTGCATTTTAGTTTAATTTCTCGCAACCCATTAAATATAACCTCTAGTCATTGTTGTTTTGTGCTATTGAGCCATTTTTATGGTTTAGTGGGTAATTTAATTGTTGACACATTGAGGACAATGTTGTGTTTAGCTGGGGGGGGGGGGGGGATTGCTGCATTTGCATTGTAGTGTAGAAAATTTGAAATTTTTTGAGACATTTGTGCTTTTTGCTTGCTTATCACCTGCTTTCCTTCTTGCTTATCCTAATGATAGCTTTTAGCTAATGATTTATTCTTTCATGATGGGATAATAGCTACATGGGGATGTCTTGACATAGTAGGTGGGAGATGGAAAATGAACCAGATAAGCTTGATCTTGACTATTGGCAAGCTACAAATTGGTAAGGTAGAGCCTCTTTAGACCGATGCATCCATATTCGGTCTCTCTTAGGTGAGTGTAGGTGTCTCCTTATGATTTGTGTTTCATCAAAACGCACAAGTATGATTCTCATGTCATCTCTTTGTAAGCATTCATTCATTTGTTATAGCATTTTGGAGCCATTCACATGAATATATTTGCCTTTTTGACCCCTTCACAAACATTTTTTCCTAGCTACATTATAATTTGCCTACCTTGTTGAGCTAGTAGCTTTGTTTGGTTTTGTTTAGGTGCTCAATTGGGATTTGTTTCAAAGTCTGGAAATCATGTGAGCTTGGTCTTAATGCTCAAGAAAGAAAAAATGAAAGAGAAAGATGATGAAAGAAAAAAAAATGATGAATTGAAATGAAAAATTGAAAAAGAAAAAAAAAGCATGAAATGAAAAAGAAGTATGAATTGAAAAAAAAAGAGAAGAAGTTGATGTGAGAAACTCTCATGCATTATTCACATGTTTTGGAGAGTTTACTTATGATTTGAATTGCAAATTGGGTTAGAATTGGGATTGAGCATCCTTACATTTGGTTGTTGCTAGCTTGACATTAGCTCCACAATCCACAATTCATTTGTTCCCCTTTCCTACCCATTACATATTGCCTTCTTCCTACCCATTTGGCTTCTTTATGATGCTTGCATTTGATTGTTTTGGCTTACTAGTTTTGATTGATTACCATATTAGATTGCGGACACATTATTATAAGTCGAGGATAGTTGAGTGTTTATTCACAAAAATGTCCTTTCACATATAAAAGAGTTTGAGTGCACCGTGAGAGTCCATAAGTCAAAAGTTCATGCAAGAGCTTAAAGGTTCATTTCAAGTTCTCCATGCTACGCCGTCATGTAAATCTCATCCATGTTTTGTTTTCTTCCTTGCCTATGCTGTTTTGGGTTTTTAAATCATTATGCATAGCTTGTTTTGGGATATTGCCGTCGATGGGATATGGTTTTTTGCTTGGGGACAAGCGAGGGTTTAGCTTGGGGGAGTTTGATAAGTGCATATTTTATACATATTTACCCCATTATTTAGCTACATTTTATATGTATTATGCACTACCTTTAGTGTTTATGAGCTAATATTTGCTTTCTAGTTTCATTTGTATGTTTTCTCATGTTTTGTAGGAAAACGAGCTAAAATGAGCCCAATTCTACTCAAGTACACATACTAGAAGCATGAGCTAAGCTAAAGAAGAGATGATGGACCAACATGGAAGATGTGCATGGACTTGCATGGATAAAATCATGGATTAATTTGAAGAATTACAAATGTAAAGTCAAGCCCGTAGTTCACAAGTCAACAAATGCCTATGATGCTAGAGTCACATTGAGATCCTCTCTAAGATGCCAAACATTGCATTCAACCGGAGGATTAAGAAGGCATTAACACAAATTATAGGATTCTATAAGACTTTAAGGAGACATTTAATGAGAGGTCCTCGGGTACTGATGACCGATCGGGGTGACCTGTCCCCGATCGGGGTTCCCCGTCTTTGGATTCTTTACGTTTCACTTCCAAGTCCTATATAAAGGGGACTTGTATGCATCCAATTCCATCTTTTCTTACGTCTTATATTGTCTATAATAGCCTTAAGCAATATTTCTCTCATTAGTTTTCATATTTGTTTTCAATATTGTTAAGCATTTAGTTATCAAACATTTGGTTATTTATATATTCAAACATTTGGTTCTACTTTGTTCTTCCTTACAAGTTCATTTCCATTACGGTATTCCTATTTCTAGTTTACTATTTACATTTCTATTTAGTTATTGCATAGTTATCATTAGCACTTTTATTATATCATATTAGTATTATTCTTGTTATATGTTTCACCATTTAGTTTACATCATTTCTACAATTATGTCTAGCATTTTATTCAATAAAATTTATAGTTTACATTGCATTATGAGTAGCTAAATTTCTTATTCTAGGGGCTGGGAAGCTATGCAAAATCAAATATAAAATGGTAAGTTAGGTTGATATAATATTGTCTAATTGTTTCTATCACATGTTTGCATCATCACGTTTAATCTTTGTTTAAAGGCCTTATTCATTTATTAAGTTTGTTCATTCGTTCTAAAAGTCGAGAGGCATGGAATTGAATTTGACTAAGCATGTGTAGTAGGACGACCTAGTCATAAACGAGAGTTTCTCTAGGACCCGGTCTATGGTTGACACTAATATCGTAAGGTGGGTGTCTCTAAGCCTAAACATTTGACAATGTTATTATAACCGAGTTTAACATGAACATATATTTACCTTTGCATGTGTGACCCGACTCCCCTAGACCCTCTTTTATCATATAGTTTACATCTTAATATTTGTTAGTCATCAAACGAACAACAAACAAACAAACTAAAATCGACCTTGATAAGAATCTTTCCATAGCATTTCACAACGCAATTCCCGTCTCCTTGTGTTCGACCCCTATTGCTAGATTAATTTGTGTCTAGGGTAATTATCTTTGCATAGGTACACGATAAGTCTATCAAATTTTGGCGCCGTTACCGGGGACACACTAAATCCCATTTGATAGGCTAAGTTCTTATCCTCTATTTATTTTGGCATAGGTGTGCGATAGCCTATCATTTGTGTCTAGGGTAATTATCTTTGCATAGGTACACGATAAGCCTAGAAATAATGGATATGATGCGAGACTTGAACATAAGTGTTAATACAATTCGTGATGATCAAAGACTTGCATTACATCCAATTTATGATCACTTTGCTAGACAAGGAGTAATACAACCCGAGGGGCCACCCTTCATTTTATACTTATCCCCTGGGTGGATTTCCTCCTCCTCCTCCCCCTCCTAACAATGATGCACGTACTTTTACTACATATGCTCCCGGTCCGAATTTTTGTGGTTCGGATTATGGAGTTGAGGCATTACATGGAGGATATGGAGGGTATGGTGGCAATGGAGGGTATGGTGGTTATAGTAGCTATGGTGATGGTCTTGGTAGTGGCAAAAACCTTGGTGAGTATGTCACTCCTCTTCAAGAGGATGACTCTAGTGGAAGTGGTCAACAAGGTGAAGCAAGTGGAAGTGGTAAGAAGAAGAAAGGAAGGAAGGGGTTCAACTTTTGTCCCTTTTCTTAGATGAATGATGAAGAAGTCCCCCGTATACATACTAGCTTGGGGGGAGGCTAGCAAGTATAGTAAGTTTTATTTTCTTTGCATGTTAGTTTAATTTCTCGCAACCCATTAAATATAACCTCTAGTCCTTCTTGTTTTGTGCTATTGAGCTATTTTTATGGTTTAGTTGGGTAATTTAATTGTTGGCACATTGAGGACAATGTTGTGCTTAGCTTGGAGGAGGGGGGGGGGGGGATTGCATTTGCATTGTAGTGTAGTTTGCATGTAATGTAGAAAATTTGAAAATTTTTGAGAGAAATTTGTGCTTTTTGCATGTTTATCACCTGCTTTCTCTCTTGCTTATCCTAATGATAGGTTTTAGCTAATGATTTGTTCTTTCATGATGGGATAATAGCTACATGGGGATGTCTTAACATAGTAGGTGGGAGATGGAATATGAACCGAATAAGCTTGATCTTGACTATTGGCAAGCTACAAATTTGTAAGGTAGAGCCTCTTTAGACCGATGCATCCATATCCGGTCTCTCTTAGGTGAGTGTAGGTGTCTCCTTATGATGTGTGTTTCATCAAAACTCACAATTATGGTACTCATCTCATCTCTTTGTAAGCATGCATTCATTTGTTATAGCATTTTGGAGCCATTCACATGATAATAATTGTCTTCTTGACCCCTTCACAAACATTTTTTCCTAGCTACATTATAATTTGCCTACCTTGTTGAGCTAGTAGCTTTGTTTGGTCTTGTTTGGGTGCTCAATTGGGATTTGTTTCAAAGTTTGGAAATCATGTGAGCTTGGTCTTAGTGCTCGAGAAAGAAAAAATAAAGGAGAAAGATGATGAAAGAAAAAAATGATGAATTGAAATGAAAAATTGAGAAAGAAAAGAAAAAAAAAAGAAAAAAAAAGTTGAGAAAAAAAAAAAGAAAAAAGCATGAAATGAAAAAGAAGTATGAATTGAAAAAAAAAAGAGAAGAAGAAGTTGATGTGAGAAACTCTCATGCATTATTCGCATGTTTTGGAGAGTTTACTTATGATTTGAATTGCAAATTGGTTTAGAATTGGGATTGAGCATCATTCCTTTTGGTTGTTGCTAGCTTGACATTAGCTCCACAATCCATATTTCATTTGTTCCCCTTTCTTATCCATTACATATTGCCTTCTTCCTACCCATTTGGCTTCTTTATCATGCTTGCATTTGATTGTTTTGGCTTACTAGTTTTGATTGATTACCATATTAGATTGTGGGCACATTATCATAAGTCGAGGATAGTTGAGTGTTTTCACACAAATGTCCTTTCACATACAAATGAGTTTGAGTGCATCGTGAGAGTCCATTAGTCAAAAGATCATGCAAGAGCTTAAAGGTTTGTTCAAAGTCTTCCATGCTATGCCGTCATGAAAATCTCATCCATGTTTTTGCATTATTCCTTATACCCATTTTGTCTCGGA
The DNA here is from genome assembly GCF_048544455.1 of Silene latifolia. Lineage (NCBI taxonomy): Eukaryota > Viridiplantae > Streptophyta > Magnoliopsida > Caryophyllales > Caryophyllaceae > Silene > Silene latifolia. The sequence continues at coordinate 112,894,424 of NC_133527.1, read as the reverse complement.
TTTTGAATGATTATGCTTAGCTTGTTTTAGGATATTGCAATTGATGGGATATGGTTTCTTGCTTGGGGACAAGCAAGAGTTTAGCTTGGGGGAGTTTGATGTGTCCATTTTATATATAGTTTAACCCCCTATTTTAGCTCGATTTATTTGACTATTGCGCTTTATTAAGTTTTTTTGTGAGCTAATATTGCATTCTAGGTGTATTGCTCATATTTGTTACATTTTGTAGGAATCTAAGCGATCGGAAGCTTTTTCCCGTCATTTTAGCAAACATCGGAATTTGCAAGGCTAAGTTGAGGCAAGCTTGATCATGGCATGACAAATAAGAAGTGTTAGTCCAAGCAAAAATGACACTAACTTATGTTAGTAGAAAAATGAAGAAATGAGCCCAAGTATAAAATCAAGTGTTAAAGCCCAAGTAGAGAAGATGGGAGAATACCTTGGATGCTCATCTTAGGATGCTCTTTGGTTGCTAATTGTGTAATTAATCGGGTGTTTAATAAGGAGTTAATGGCCAACATGGGACTCTCTAGGCAATTACTCAAGCAATTAAGAGAAAATATTTGGGGTTGACCCCTTGTATTTTACTCTAAGTTTCACCCCTCATTTCCTATATAAAGGGTGTAGACTTCAACACTTCCTACACACCATTCCATATACATTTTTCACATAATATTCTCTCTAAGGCTTAGGTTAGTTTAGTCTTTAGTTTAGTTTAGTTTAGATTAGAATTACTTTTAGTTTTATGTTACAAACATTTTACATTAAGCATTTCAATACAATTTCCATTCAAGTGCATTTACAATTTACATTTCAAGTATTGTTCTTCCGAGTTCTATTTCCATTGCAAGGTATCTCTATTCATATTTTCATTATGTTCATCATTTCATTTGTCATTAGTTTAGTTTGCACTTTCATCATGTTAGAGTAGTTTCATTTGTCTAAGGAGTAAGGTTCGACTCCCGTCTCTATGTGGTTCGACCCCTACGTACTACATTCATTTGTTTTTCTAGGGTATAAATATTATCTTTGCATAGGTGTGCGATAGCCTATTAAATTTTGCAAAATTTGATAGGCTTATCGTGTACCTATGTAAAGGTAATTGCCCTAGACACAAATTAATGTAGCAATAGGGGTCGAACACAAGCAGACGGGAATTGCGTTGTGAAATGCTATGGAAAGATTCTTATCAAGGTCGATTTCGTTTTGTTTGTTTGTTGTTGGTTTGATGATTAACAAATATTAAGATGTAAACTATATGATAAAAGGGAGTCTAGGGGAGTCGGGTCACACATGCAAAGGTAATTATATGTTCATGTTAAACTCAGTTATAATAACATTGTCAATTGTTTAGGCTTATAGACACCCACCTTACGATATTATTGTCAACCATAGACCGGGTCCTAGAGAAACTCTCGTTTATGACTAGGTCGTCCTACTACACATGCTTAGTCTAATTCAATTTCATGCCTTTCGACTTTTAGAACGAATGAACAAACTTAATCAATGAATAAGGCCTTTAAACAAAGATTAAACGTGACGATGTAAACATGTGATAGAAACAATTAGACAATATTATATCAACCTAATTTACCATTTTATATTTGATTTTGCATGGCTTCCCTAGCCCCTAGACTAAGGGAAATTAGCTACTCGTGATGTAATGTAAACTATAAACTTTGATGTAAGAAATGCTAAACATGATTGAAGAAATGATATGAACGAAATGATATAACATAAAATAAGAATATTACTAGTGTAATATAAATAAGGTGCTAATGATAAACTATGCGAAAACTAAATAGAAATGTAAAATAGTAAACTAGAAATAGAAATACCGTAATGGAAATGAACCTGCAAGGAAGAAACAAAGTAGAACCAAATGCTTGAATATATAGAGTAACCAAATGTTTGATAACTAAAAGCTTAACAATATTAAAAACAAATATGAAAACTAATGAGAGAAATATTGCTTAAGGCTATTGTAGAGTATATAAGATGTGAGAATAAGATGACCCTAATGACGGATTAAGGCCCCTATTTATAATTAAATAGGGGCATAACGTAAAAGTGCTAGAGAGGGTCAACCCCGATCGGGGTTGCCAGCCCCGATCGGGGGCGTGGTTGTCCGGGCATTCTTTCTTAATTCCTCGATTAATTGCTTGAGGAATCTCTATGTTCATGCTTTATTGCCTCCTTAATCACCCGGTAATGCTCTATATTCTTAGCATCCAAAGCTCCTTAGCATCCAATGCTTTCACCTTAATTTAGACTTTCATTTTGGGCTTGACTATGCATTTGACTTCATTTGTAATTCTTTACTTCAATCCACTAAATCTTCATGCAAAAACCCATGCAACTTCATACACTTAGTCCAATACTTGGTCTTGCTTAGCCTTTGCACTCTAGCATGCAACTTTGTTGGATTTTAGCTCCTAAAAGCTTAAACTCCTACAAAACATGTGGAAACAAGCAATTGCAACTAGAATAACAAATATTAGCTCAAAACACTATGGTAAGTGCTAAATGACATGTAAAATGGAGCTAATATAGGGGGTAAAACAATATAAATTATTCACTTATCATCGGCTTTCAAGGAGCTTAACCCTTTGCTCAATATCAGAAGAGGGAAAATTCCCGGTTATCATTTTTTCCCCAACTTAGGAGAGACGAGTGCTCAAGTTTTCCACGGTAGCTAAGAGTCAAAAGACCATGTTGTTGGTTTCGGCAGAAGTCATGGCGGATGAAGGTTGATCAGCTTCTTGAGTTTCTAGTTGGCGATCGATGGCACCCAAGGGATTCCTATTTGACATAACGATAGGCGTTATAACTTGTCTTGGCAAGGTATTGCACAAACAAAGGCAAGTGCGACACATATGTATAAAAGGCAGTTATGTCGTGAAGACGCGACAGTGTGATTAGTTTATGAGTTCATTAAAGATCGTGAATGACCTCTTGCGTTTGAACTCTTGGTGCATGACTTTGAACTTAGACTCGAGTGTCAACTTTGGCATAGTGATGCCTAGACAGACGACTTCTGACTTAGTTTGGAGGTTTGTCGATGGAGTGACGCCGTTGGACCAGACATGTAGACAAACTTCACCTTTGACCCGTAATGTAAGGAAAGTATGGGTTTAATACCCGAGAGGTTTTGACTCGGCTAACGCCATTGAAGATGTGTCGACAATTAGGCGACACGACCTAGACCAGAAGGTAGGTACTAACTTCGGTAGAGACTTGACGTTATCTAGACGACTTGACTTAAAATCGACTCGAGGCTGAATCAGAATGGTGGACTAAAATTTTCAAAAATAGAAATTTTCAAAAAGATTCATTTGTCATTTTATGGACGTCTTCCGAAGAGTAGGGATCTTCAAAAGGTCGGCCAGTTGAAAGGATTGTTTTAGGTTTGTTTTCAAAAGACGATTTAATTTAAATTGCGGCGGCTCTAAAAACAAAGTGTTGTTTCCGAACACGGTTTTTGAAATTCCGAATCACGGATTTGAAAATCAAGAATTGAAGAATTTGGAATCGTCATCACAATGGCTATGAAAACGGTTAAATTTGTTTTCAAAGAATTTGAAATTGGGTTGAAAATTTGAAAACGGTTAAATTTGTCTTTGAAGATTAGACTTTTGATTTGAAATTTGGAAACGGTCAAATTTGTCTTCGAAGATTTTATTTTGAATTAAAATTTGAAAACAGTTAAATTTGTTTTCAAAGATTTGACTTTTGATTTGAGATTTGAAAACGGTTAAATTTGTTTTCAAAGTTTTGATTTTGAATTGAAATTTGAAAACGGTTAAATTCATTTTCAAGATTTGAAATTGGAAATTATGAGGATTGGATTCGTCATTACGACGGGTTATAAAACCGTTTTAACCTTTGAATTGCGGTATGCAAATCGAAAATTGTGAGAATTAAAATCGTCATTACGACGACTTAGAAAAGCCAAATTTGATTTCGAAAACTAGATTTGAAATTTGAAAAGCTGCACGGGTTGAAATTGTCATTACGACGGTTTGAAAATCGTTTTTGTTTGAAAGCTGATTTCAAATTTTGAAAATTCGAGGGTAGAATTTGTCATTACGACGGCGTAAAAGGGCGCTTTGAGAATGCAACGGTCGACAACAAACTGAGGTTTGAAATGCCCATTATAATGACGTAAAAGGGTATTTTGAAATGGTTTGTGAAAACCAAGGTTTGAAATCGTCATTACAACGACGTAAAAGGTGCATTTGAAATGGTTATAAAAACCGAGTTTGAAAATCGTCATTACAACGGCCTAAAATGGTGTGCAACGGTCGGCGAAAGACCGAGGTTTGAAATGACCATTATAACGATGCGAAATGTGTTTTTGAAACGATTGTAAAAACCGGGTTTAAAAATCGTCATTACGACGGCCTAAAAAGGTGCTTTTGAAACGGTTGTAGAAAATTGGGTTTGAAAATCGTCATTAAGACAGCCTAAAAAGGTGATTTTGAAACTGTTGTAGAAAACCGGGTTTGAAAATTGTCATTACGACGGCCTAAAAAGGCGTGTTGTTGAAATGCAACGGTTGGCGAAAAACCGAGGTTTGAAATGACCATTATAACGGCGCAAAAAGGTGTTTTTGAAATTTTGAAATAACACGGAAGGACTTATGATCACATAACACATAAGCACTCGCAGTTTCATTATATTATGCATAATGCTGACACGAGTTTTGGCTTAAAAGGGTGGGTTACACACCAAGCAATCAAACCCTGATTTTTGAGAGGGATACCAATCCAAACAAAATGTGTAAGGAGGGTGTCGTAGCCTCGTGCTCGAAGGTGATGAAAGCTCTTTGGCGAAACAAAAATGTGCAACGTCAACGGTATGCTTGACTCAATCGGGATTCGAAACACAAGGATGAGAAAGCTCACGCCGACGAGACGGGCCAATTGGTCGAAAAGGGTTAGGTCGTGGGCACGGACAAGGAACCCGACTATGACCATAATATCAATTAATGCACTTTAACCACGACTTCGTTCGAGTTTCACCTCTAAGGATCACAAAGACACAAGTGTCCGAGTTTTCCCCAGCGGAGTCGCCAATCTGTGGACATAGCCACCTACACGCCAAGCCAATCTGTGGACGTATAGCGGTCTTAAAAGCCACACTCGGTGGCGTAAAAAATGCTTTCGACCGGATTGTTTTAGATCGGTCGGTTTCGTCGCGGTAAAGGTCTCGAAACGATGCACGAGATGTTCGGAGTCACCACCAAGCATTTGTGGGATGCTTGGAACCCGTTCGAATCCACTTTATACCTAGGCTAATCAAGGGAAAAAGCGGTGTTTGCCATAGGTACTAAAGATAAGGAATCGTCCCTTTTAGCATCCTATCGCTAGAATGACTCTCATACACCCTGGATAAGGCCATCCACTATCCAAAGGTTCTGAGTATGGGGTGAGGGTACGTATTAAGAAGCTCTTTAATCGAACACCCAATCCCGCCCGCTCTTTAGTAGAATGACTCTCGTACGCCCTGGATAAGGCCATCCACCTCGAGACTCGTCCGACGGCGTCATGCCACTACGTTGGATGCGAGTCAAAATCTGGTCAACACCGTCACATCATAAATCAAGTCAGCACCGAGGCACCACACACGATTGCCCTCGTCTTGTTGGGTCTGAAGTGTCTTTCCGTCTTTTGTGTTTTTTGCATTTAGTCGTTAAACCGTGTCGGATTGGGATATAATGTGAGCCATATTCTGGCTCAGAGCCATGGCCCCCTCTTCAGCATCAGCCAACAACAACGATGACAACAGAGATTTCACGACTGCTCAGCTAGCCAGCCTACTCACCGCTCTTAAGGTCACCCTGGACCGTGTCGGGACCCGTATCGACACCTTGGAAAATAAGGAAAACGTAGAACACAACACTCCGCCTCTGACTGAAACTGAGAAAATGCTCAAGCTCTTGGAGGAATAACTCCTAGCCCGTGGTAACAACATCCACCTTGAAAACAATCGAAAATTCGAACCCGTTGGGGATCAACTACCCGACAAAATTACCTTGACTGATGTTGTAACACCCCCATTTATTTAAGGGCCTGAACTAGGTCTCCTCAGATAAATGATGGTGTTACCATCTCGGAAACCCGAGGCCGTAGATAACAAAGGAAAGAAACACAGTACTTTATTATAATGTTTATAGTGAAATTACAACTGAAATTAAAACAAAGTCTCCAAATACGACCAAAAGATAAGTCTGATAAAACTACTAAAAAGACTAAGGTGGGCTAGGCACTAAGTCAGTCATCCAAGCTCTCTTCCCGGCCAGCTCCCATCAGTCTCTGAATACCTGTCAATCTGCTCCCCAAAATTGGATCATCACAGGCGTACACGAATACACGGGGTCAGCCACGAAGCTGAGTAGGTAATACAATAAACAGTAACATGAAACACATGCTCCTCCATCACCACCATCGCCATCACAACTCATAACCCGGACAACCCAGCCATACCGATCCCCGGTAGACTATAAATATCGACCGTAGCCGATCGCCACTCCTTGTTGAGGACACCAGGGCAAGTCCTGCAGAACCCGCCTGGGCCTTATCACAACGTCATCATCACCACCTCCACCAACTCCAATGTAATAATATAATAAAACAGTTCAACAGTAGTACTTAACGGAATTAAATCAGACAATCATATTATAACATGTAAATCACCGATTTAGTCAATCCAGTCACATAGTACGATATCAAGTCCAGTGTATTCCCTTACCTCAAATAGCGGTAATAAGCTAACTGCAGATCAGAAGTACTCCACCCGAAACTCGCCACCTAAACATATACATAACATAATTAATTCAATTAACTATTCCCGTTCCTATACTCAAGAGCTACTATAAGTAGAAACTTTCCCAATTTAGAAGTTACTAAAAATATAAGTTACTCAAAATAGAAAGTTTCCTAAAATGGGAAGTTTCCCAAAGTAGCAATTACCAAAAATAGCAAGTTACTAAAAATAGTAACTTTCCGAAATAAAATCCCGACTCAAAAGCTTAAATACATTATTCCGTCACCGCTACTTAAAATTAACTTAATAATCAAAACTAATAATGTAAATATTAGAAGTATACACATTCCCGACTCATTAAAATAAAACCCGTAACAAAATTAATTCAAAAACAACGCACAACCCGACACACGCGCACCCCCCTTTTCAACCCGTCACAACTCGCCCCTCAACCACCAATCCTCACCGCCGACCACCAGGCCTGACACCAGGTCTGGCCTGGTCACCTCCCACCACCACCAACGTGGTTGACCCACGCCGACGGTCAGAGCCACCACCACTAAAACCCCCTGCCTGCGTCCCTGCCGCCACAAATGCCACCAACAGCCCCCTTTCCCAACTCGCCTACCACCACGACACTCCCCTGCCACCTTACCAACCACCACCATTGACACCACCGTCGCACGGCGACTCTGACACACGTGGCACCACCGATTCGACCTCCCCCGAGTCCACGGTGGTGCCACCCCTTTTTCCTATGTCTGAAATGTAACCAAAAACACCCAACCAACCCCGACACCTAAACACCACCACTGCAACCACCACCAGCAACGACCACCACTCTACCCACCACCACCCGACTCGACTCAACACCAACAACACATCCCACAACCCCACGACAACCACAACAGTCCCTAAAAGACGCATAACTCAATTCAAAACAGCGGGACAGAAATGAAAACGGGAAACCTTACCTATGACGGCCGTCGACCTGTGCTTTTCCGGCCAGTACAACCACCCTCGACCACTAGCAAAGGCTTCCCTAGACTCACGGCAGACCCTATTCCCTCCACACTCACCGGCGTGCGTTCGTTGGCTGCGATTGTTGCTTGAGGCGGGAAAGAAAAAGGGTTGATGATGGTGAAGTGTAGAAATGACGGTATGAAGGGGGTTGGGTTTTAATGATAGATTAGGGTTTCATTTTAGGGTTTTGGTAGGGTAAAAAGGTAAATGGGTAAGTGGGTACTGAGTGGGTAAATGGGCTAAGACACCTCGACCCAAAATGCCACTCAACTACAAACCTGACTCATCTTGCGATATGAATTAATCAATTATTTTTACGCTTTTACCATTACCTTACGCTACCATTAAATAATAAAACTCGCCCAACGATAATAAAATACGGGGTATTACAGATGTACCCAAGTTCAAGGGGGTGGAGGACCCACTCAGCCAAATTCGGGCCTTCATAGATTACATGTCTATCAAGGGGGTCAAACAAGAACTCTTCACCCGAATCTTTCCATCATCTCTGGAACCAATTCCTCGCCAATGGTACTATTCCCTCAACCCCAAGAGCATTACTACTTGGAACGAAGTCAGTGTCAAATTTGCTAAATAGTACGCCGACAATGTCGAGATCTAAGCCAACACCCTCACTCTTGAAGTCTTGACTCAGAATGATAAGGAAGGCTTAACAGAATTCCTAACCCGTTGGAGGAGGGTGAGCACTCAATTGGTCAGTAAGCCAAGTGAATCGACTTTGGTGGAGAATTTTGTCAACAACCTCCATCCAGTTTATGCCAACCTACTGAGATATCAAAACATCAAAACATTCTAGGACCTACAAATCCTCAGAACCCGCATTGAAGACGACCTCTACACGGGTGTCCTAGCCAAAACCACTGGTAGAGGCTGTCAGGGATCTACATCAACTGGATCTCGCCCCTATGGTCAGACAAACAAAATCGATGAGATCAACCTCCTCGAACCAACCACAAAGAAAACTGAACGTCCTCAAAGGGTATTCACAAACTTGGGAACAACCTATGTCAGTGCCCTAAAAAGGCTCATGGACCAAGGGATACTACCCAAAGACAGGTATGAAGCATGGGCCCTTAGAATTAAAGCTTCCACCTATACTATTATAAATAACATTTTGTTAAAAAAGTCTCAGGCTGCTGTGGACATAGCCACCTACACGCCAAGCCAATCTATGGACGTATAGCGGTCTTGAAAGTCACGCTCGGTGGCGTAAAAAATGCTTTCGACCGGATCGTTTTAGATCGGTCGGTTTCGTCTCGGTAAAGGTCTCGAAACGATTCAAGAGATGTTCTGAGTTGCCACCAAGCATTTGTGGGATGCTTGGAACCCGTTCAAATCCACTTTATACCTAGGTCAATCAACGCAAAAAACGGTGCTTTCCATGTGTACTAAAGATAAGGACTCATCCCCCTTTAGAATCTTATCGCCTAGAATGACTCTCGTACACCCTGGATAAGGCCATCCACTATCCAAAGGTTCTGAGTAAGGGGTGAGCGTACGTATTGGGAAGTTCTTTAATCGAACACCCAATCCCGACCGCGTTAGCGGCCTCTACTGATCGATCGTGGTTGTTTAAGTGGAAGAGTTGATAAAACGGTTTAAATGTTGGAGTATGTGTACTCGACAATAATGCGATCACATGTTTAAATCTCATAATAAGATAATGAGGGAAAGTAATATTTATTGTCAACTGATCCACATTAACCGGTAATGGTTGGCTGGCTAGAGTTTGACATTACTGTCGTATGACGGTGGTGATCAGTTGATCCCTTAAGGTCATACCTCTAGGGAAACATTCTTAATTGATTAATTAATTAATTGTATGATTGATACAAGTTAATTAATTCCTTAAAATTGACAAATGATTTTGTGAGTAATACAACGTATCTTATTGTAATTTGATTAAATAAGATTCATATTAAGTAATTAAATTGTTTTATTACTTAAGGTTTATTTATTGTTTATGAAACAATTAAAATAAGAATGAATGGTTTATTACAAATACAAGTAGTTGTGATTTATAATTCTATGACCCATTTTAAGTAATTGTAATTGTGAATTACTAGTTAAATTTTTGTATGTGATTTATTTTGTTTCTATAATGATTTTTAATAATTTAAAAATGCATTATTTAAATTACATTTCTAGTAACATGTCCAATATGTCACACTACACAAATTAACATTTGACAAACTTAAAATGGACCCATTTTATATGGGTGTGCCGTGTAGAGGAGGGTGCAAGGAGTTGGTTGTGCTTTATTCATTTAATTAGTGGAAGGCATAATGATGACCTAAAAATCATATGCTTGTATGCCTAGTCTCTTGAGAAGACAAAATAGAAAAATAATTGGGCACTCTTCCCCTATGAAATTTCGGCCACTCATAAAGAACAAGGAGTAGTAATCTCATAATATTAGTATTTTTAAGGACACAAATATTAATTTCTAGTAACTAAATTAATATTTGTATTAAGAGTGTTTCCTTGGTACAAATCCTTAAGGAGTAGATCCCATTATTGGATCTAGGGTTTTTGGGGCATTTGGATTATTCTTTAAGAAGACTAATTTGGTAGGAGACCAAATTAGTATAAACCACTCGACTCTCATTGTAAGAATAACCGTTTTTCTTCTTACTTCGTATTTTTGTTATGCATGCATAAGTTCCTTCTAGTTTATGATTTAACTAATAAACACTTAGTTATTAGAGGTTTCTAATAAGAGATTAATGAATCTAACAATTGGTATCAGAGCAAGAGTTGTTGCATGCATAATCGGTTATTGTTTTTCCGAGTTAAAATGTTAACATATAAAACTAAAAATTTGTGATTTATGAAGATTAATGCCACGAAAATTTTGCATCTTAAATATTCTGGTCCGAAATTGATTTTAGGTCATTTTGATGATTTATGGTAATCTATTGCTCTTTAAAATGATTTTTAGTATTTTTATTACATTTTATTGAATAAAATGACACTTAAAATGCTGAAATTAGTTAGACTATGATTCTGACCTTTAAACTTTTACATGATCTCACATGCATATTTTACACATTGTATGTAAAATTTCGTATAAAATGGTTTTATATAGCATGATTTATGATTTTTACATTATAAAAGTCGATTAAATAGAGGTATTTTGGTTAAAAATGGTTAGACTTCGTTTAAGCCCGTGAAATTTTAGTATGTTGTCACATATAATATTTACACACTGTATGTAAATTTTGAGATGAAATGGTTTCATTTTGCATGATTTATGATTTTTAGATGTAAAAATCGAATAAATAGTGACTATTTTAGCAAAAATAGCTAAAATCAATTTTATGGCATGAAAATTTTTCCCAGTGTTGAATATATAATATGAACATCAGATCTAAAGTTGCATATTAAATTTCGTATGATTTTAATGGTTATTAATTTTATGGGATATAAATTGATAAATAGCAACTTTAATAGTCACTAATAAAAATTCGACTTTTGGATTTAAAATTTGTCATTTCCAGTTTTTAGAAACTTAATAGAATATTCAAAATTTTGATTTTGATTTATTGCATAATTTTATGATTAATTTGAAATTAATAGGTTAAAATTATGTTTTATACAATTTATTTGTGAAATAAATTAAAATGATCTAAAGGCAAATTTTTATTAAAATTTTGGAATGTTGGGAATTTTTCAGAATATACAAAATTATGATTTCGAAATTTTCGAATTTTTATGAATTATTGGGAATTATTTCCTTTTATTATGAATAAAGTGTTTAAAGAGCAATAATAAAATATCAAGTTGAATTATTGTCAAATATTTAGTGAAGACTAAATTTTTGAGTCCTAAGAAGGTTGGGGTAATTAACTTGGACATAGATTTGATTTATGTAATGTTGTGTGATTTTAATAAGTTAATTGTCACAATTATCCATAAAACCGGACATAATATACGCTATTAGGTTAAATAGGGCAATTTGGCACATCACATGTGTAACACCCCCATTTATTTAAGGGCCTGGACTAGGACTCCTCAGATAAAGAAGGGTGTTACCATCGCGGAAACCCGAGGCAGTAGATAACAAAGGAAAAATAAACAGTACTTAAATTTAAAGTTATAAATGTTTACAACTCAAATAGAATATGTCCCAAAACTGAAAATAAAGTCTGATAGCTAAACTGAAATAAAAGTGGGCTAGCTCTAAGTCAGGTGATCCATGCTCTCTCCCCGCCGACTCCATATGTCTCAACAACTGTCAATCTGCTCCCCAAGAAAAGGATCATCACGGACGTACACGAATACACGGGGTCAACCGCGAGGTTAGTAGGTAATACGATATAATAAAGAATGCAATGATATGATCCTCCAATCCCAACTCCATCACACACATCCCGGGAACGCCCACCATACCAACCGGCAGACTATACAAATCGACCGTCGTCGATATACCGGCTAAATGGCCGAGGACACCAGGGCAAGTCTGCAGAACCCTTTGGGCCTTAATCACGATAATCTCATCTCCTCCAACTCCAACTCCAATGCATAAGAAATGTATAAAATATATGAAACAATAATGCTCAACGAGATAAATAAGATAAACAGATATGTCATATAATCACCGAACATGTCAACTCTTTATAATCGTAAGAACTCAATCAGTGTATTCCCTACCTCGATCTTTGAGTCAAATGGACAGGATGCTCAATAATATTCCACAACAAATTCGCCCTCTGAAAGATAAATAAATGATAAATGATTACTTAACTATTCCCGTTCCCAAAATAGAAGGTTACTAAAAATAGAAACTTCCTAACATGGAAAGTTTCCTTAATTGGAAACTTCCCCGATATAGCAGTTTTCCATTTTAACCAACCCGACTCAAAACCCGTCTCTAATTATTTAAATGACTCGGGAATTAAATTAAATAACTAATACGATAAATAAAAGATTAAACGAATTATACGATTAAGAAAAACTGAATCAAACATTGAACAACCCTAACAACCCGACTCCCACAACCCGTGACTTCACACTCGCCCAAACCCCTCACGCGCCGCCTGAACCACCACGACAACCACCAGGCCCGTTCCCCAGTTCGACCCAACCGCCGACAACCGACCCCAATCTGGTCGACTATAGCCGGCGAGTCAAACTAGGGCTACCAACAGCCCTGACACACTGCCTATCAGGGGTTGCCGCCACCAACAGCCTCCCTTTGCAACCCTATAGCCACCACCGTCATCAACATCATCCTATGCTACCACCACCACTCTGCTCGCCGTCAAACAACGCACACAGACGCCGTGGCGCCGCTGTTTCGACCTCCCCCGAGTCCACGGTGGCGCCACCCCAATTCTAATCATCTAACCCGTCTGAAAACCCCTGTTTAAACCCGTTTGATTGTCCCTGTCGATAACGCCTCTTACCGCCATTTCCACCGCCTAAAACCTCCCTAACCGCCACCAATAGGGGCGACTCAAACCACCCAATACAATTTCCCCGACACCAACCACCATTATCACCTCCCTGTGACACACGGCGACAACAACTACAACCCGACAAACGACAAAAATGGAAAAGAAAGGGTGACTGCTTACCTAAACTGCCACGTAAACCACCACTAAGGCCGCCTCAAAGCGTCGACAACCACCCTATGCTCTTCCCTACTGCGCCGTTACTACCCACGTTCAATCTCTCCCTCTCGATTTATGTGATTGTGAAAATGTGTGCCGTCGAAGTGAGGGAGGCGGGTGAGAGAAGAGTGTTTTGTAGAGCTAGGGTAAAAATTAGGTTAAAGTAGGTTAGATGGTAGGTGGGTCATGGGTAACGTGATTGGGTAAATGGGCTATCTAACGTGACTTCGTTCACTTAAACCCGTCTCAACAAGTCTACGAATAACTCGATCTTACGATATCAACACGATTAGATAGCTTAGCGTAATAAATCGATATAACCCGTCTTAATTAGTCATATAAAATACGGAGTATTACAGTCTTCCCCCCGTAAAATGAACTTTGTCCCGAAGTTCGCTCATCTATCAGCCTCCAAGCATCGTTGTGGGTACCAAAACAGATTTTCTAATGTAGATAACTCATGGATTTAGGTTAATAAAACAAAATGTTACATTCTACCCTGCTAAAAAGAAAGTTACGTCCCGGAACTTACCTCATGTAAACAGGTGTGGATAGCTTTCCTTCATGGAAAGCTCAGTCTCCCATGTAGCTTCCTCAACATTGTGGTTAGTCCACAAGACTTTCACCAAAGTTGTCTCTCCATTCCTAGTCTTCCTCACTTTCCTGTCCAAAATCTCCTTAGGTGTCTCCAGATAGGACAACTGCTCATCCACCTCGATCACCTCAGGACTCAACACATGTGATGGATCGCTCAAGTACCTCCGCAACTGAGAAACATGAAAGACATTGTGAACTCTGGCTAACGCTGGTGGCAAAGCTAAACGGTATGCCACCTCTCCAACTCTGTCCAATATCTCATAAGGTCCAATGAATTTCTGACTCAGCTTTCCTCGCTTCCCGAACCTCATAACTCCCTTCATCGGTGACACTTTGAGTAATACCTTCTCTCCCACCTCGAAAGAAATGTCACTTCTCCTAGTGTCAGCATAGCTCTTCTGTCTGTCCTGGGAAGCTCTCATCATTTGCCTAATAATCTGTACCTGTTCAACCATCTCTGAATCATCTCGGCCCCAAAACGACGGCGTCGATCGATCATCCCAACACACGGGACTCCGCATTTCCTACCATAAAGTGCCTCAAATGGAGCCATCCCAATGCTAGCGTGATAACTGTTGTTGTAAGAAAACTCGATCAACCCCAGTCTGTCTTCCCAAGATCCGCCAAACTCTAGAACACAAGCTCTCAACATATCTTCGAGGGTCTGAATAGTCCTCTCTGTCTGACCGTCAGTAGCAGGATGAAAAGCGGTGCTCATCTTCAGTTGAGTACCCATCAATGACTGCAATTCTGCGAACTTGGATAGAAACCTGGAATCTCGTCGGAAACGATATCTTTAGGCACACCATGCAACTTTACCACGTCTCGAACATAAGCCTTAGCCAACTCAGCCTTACTCCAAGTATCTTTCATGGGAATAAAGTGAGCTGACTTGGTCAGCCTGTCGACGATCACCCAAATCATGTTGTTACCTCTCTGAGTCCGAGGCAACCCGACGATGAAGTCTATGGATATACTCTCCCACTTCCACTCTGGCACATCTAGCGGCTGAACCTTCCCCTGCGGTCTCTTGTGTTCACCCTTCACTCTCTAGCATGTCAAACATCGAGACACGAACTCAGCAACTTCCTTCTTCATATTAGGCCACCAAAACGTCTTCTTGAGGTCCTTGTATAACTTATCCCCTCCAGGATTTACAGAATAAGGAGTAGCATCTGCCTCAGTAAGAATTTTCCTCTTCAGTTCCTCATTAGCTGGCACACACCACCTCTGTCCAAACCTCAAGCTCCCATCTGAATGAATACTGAATTTAGAGTAGGGTTCTGCACCTGCCTGTTCCACTGCACTGCGCCATTTCTGAACTCTAGCATCCTCTTTCTGTAACTCTCGAATCTCCTCGTACAACTCTGGCTCAACTGTCATATCTCCAATAGTCTCGCCTCGTCGGATCATGTAAATCCCCATCTTCCTTAGCTCACCTAACATCCTCACCCTAGATCTGGCACTGATCAGGGCATGGATAGACTTCCGACTCAAAGCATCAGCTACGACATTCGCCTTCCCTTCATGATAGAGTAGGTCCATGTCATAGTCACCAATCAACTCGATCCATCTCCTCTGTCTCATGTTCAGCTCCTTCTGAGTATAGATATACTTCAGACTCTTGTGATCAGAAAATACCTTGAAAGTCGCTCCATAGAGATAATGTCGCCACAACTTGAGAGCAAACACTACGGCTCCCAACTCCAGGTCATGGGTAGGGTAGTTCTCCTCATAGGTCTTCAATTGTCGAGAAGCGTAAGCGATTACCTTCCCGTTCTGCATCAACACACACCCCAACCCTTTCTTGGAAGCATCAGTATATACTTCGAAGTTATCATTCCCATCTGGCAAAGCAAGGATAGGAGCTGTGGTTAGGCGCTCTTTGAGGGTCAAGAAAGCCTTCTCACAACCCTCATCCCAGACAAACCTGTTCTCTTTCCTCATTAGTGATGTCAATGGTTTTGCTATCTTCGAAAAATCTTTGACAAACCTCATGTAGTATCCAGCTAGTCCCAAGAAGCTTCGAATTTCGCCCACATTCTTTGGGCTCTGCCAACTAGTCACAGCCTCGATCTTGCTTGGATCCACTGACACCCCTTCCTTGGAAATCACATGCCCCAGAAAGGCAAATTTCTTCAACCAGAACTCGCACTTACTCAATTTGGCATACAACTGATTCTCTGCCAAGGTTCTCAGTACTATCCCTAGATGCTCCTCGTGCTCTTGCTCATTTTTGGAGTAAACCAATATGTCATCGATAAACACAACCACGAACTTGTCCAGATAAGGACTGAACACCCGATTCATTAGGTCCATAAACACAGCTGGTGCATTGGTCAATCCGAAGGGCATGACCACGAACTCATAGTGTCCATATCTGGTTCTGAATGCAGTCTTAGGAATATCCTCGTTCTTTATCCTCAGTTGGTGATAACCCGACCTCAGATCAATCTTCGAGAATACTCCAGCTCCCCTCAATTGGTCAAACAAATCATCGATCCTTGGCAATGGATAACGGTTCTTGATAGTCATATTATTCAACTCTCGGTAATCCACACACAGCCTCAAACTTCCATCCTTTTTCTTGACATATAGCACAGGTGCTCCCCAAGGTGAAACACTGGGTCGAATATATCCCTTCTCAGCCAATTCATCCAATTGCTTCTTTAATTCTTCCATCTCTTTCGGTCCCATACGATATGGTGGCTTAGAAATAGGTCCAGCTCCCGGTTTTAGATCAATGGAAAAGTCAACGTCGCGCCTAGGTGGTAGCCCAGGAATCTCTTCCGGGAATACCCCCTCAAAGTCTCTCACCACAGGTATCTCAGAAATCCTAGGGGTCTCAGACTCTCTATCCCACATCTGACACAAGATCAACTGGTCTCCCTTCCTCAGACTCGATTTTGGGGTATTTACAGAAATAAATTTGACTTTGGGTTTGACCATGTATCCCTTGTAGGATACTCTAACTCCCTTAGGTCCTCTCAGTGATATTTTCTTTTGGTAACAGTCAATGAAAGCTTTGTACTTTCCCAACCAATCCATCCCTAGAATCACCTCGAAACCACCCAATGGAAACTCCATAAGGTCACAGTGAAAGACAACCTCCCCAATCTGAATAGGTACACAAGTATAGATCCTATCACAAGACACAGACTCTCCCGAGGGTACTATAACAGAATCAATGACTCTATCATATGCGAAGGTTCAAGCTCTAACATGCTCCCTAGATATGAATGAATGTGTGGCACCAGAATCGAATAACACGAAAGTGGGTTTAGAATTGACAAGAAATGTACCAGTCACGACATGGGCATCCTCCTTTGCTGCTTCCTTTCCCATGGAAAAGAGCTTGCCACTGGACTTAGCTCCAGACTGACTCGATGAAGCGGTAATGGGTTGCTTGCTCCCCTCGTTCTGGTTCCTCTGGAAGTTACCACCCCCGCTGGGCTGGTTTTGCTGGCTACGGTTCTGATAGTTGTTGTAGCTTCCTTGATAACTGTTACTTGCCCCAGATCGGGCACCTCCTCCATAGCCAGTGTTAGGAGCACGATAGTTGTTGTACCCGATCCCATTTGTAAGAGATCCGTCGTATCCAGATGTAGGTGTCCAGGAAACCCCGACTTGGTTTCCTCCGAACTTCGCATTCCCACTTCTTGTGTCCCAACTTTCCACAGCCATAACAGGTGACCCTGGGCGCATTACCTTCACTACTAGCACCTCTGTAACTGCCTCCGCTTTGATTCCTCATCCCCCCGGGAGCACTATTGGTGGAGTATCCACCGAACTTGCCTGAATTCTGCTTCTTGGCCCCAGTATTATCACTGACAGTTTCCGGCTTCCTCTTCTCAGCTTTTCCTTTCTTATCCTCCTTGATCGCTCGGAGAGCCTCTCACAAACACCGGCCCTCGGGTAGATGTCCCGAACGGTGGTAGGTGGAGCCGCCGTGAGCCTCTTCTTGATATCCACCGTCAGTCCCCTCTCAAACCTCATAGCCAGCATGGTCTCATCCCTAGCAAATTCGTCGAAGTATGAAGCCAACAGTCGGAATTTCCTGTGATAAGTGTCCACTATCATGTCCTCTGTCATCTAAAATGTATCAAAATCCTCCCTGAGCTTAGCTTTCCTGAACTCTGGCATGAACTGGTCCGTCAGTATCGCTTGGAACTCTAACCAAGACACATAACCCTCCTCGATGTCCCTAGCAACATGTCGGATCTCCGCCTTGTTGTTCCCGATCCACCATTCTCCGGCCGTGGCCCTAAGATAGTGGGCGGCTGGTCCACTTGCGGCTCCTCGGACAAGCAATCAGCTCAAAAAGGTTGGTGAATTCCCGACACCACTCACCAAAGCAAGTGAGGTTCCCCTTCCCAGTGAAGATGGTAGGATTATGCCTCGCCACTGTGGTACTCATCTTAGCAGGATCAATTCTTTTGGCCTTTAGGGCCTCATTCTCAGCCCGTAGCTGATCTAACTCTGCCTGGGTGATGTTTACAGCTGTGTCTCTTCTTGGAGGCATGCCTATAAGAAAATTTTAGGAATTAGCTGCAACACAAAATCACATTGGCAACTCTAGCCAATTCTATCACTTCTTACCCTACTTGTCTACCTAGCATAGTTTAGGGATCATATAACCGCATATCACTAGACATAGGCTTCTAACACAAACTTTATAGAGATATAAGTATGAATCAACTTTAAAACATGCAAAGCATTATGCCACAACCTCCCATCAACTCTTTTATGCAACAATTAATATATCAATCAGTTAACACTTAGGCAACGATATATGAATTCATGCTCAACATCATGCAACTTTTCTACCCTTTCTCTCATATACACTCAGGATTCCCGGGTCAAACTGAGAGGGCCAATGGTTCGGTGTGAGGGGGCCCATAACTCATCCCTTACCTTTAGTGTGCTCCTAACAGTTCTATCCCGGGGGTTCATTTTATTTAGACTCTTCCTATGTTCATTGGATTCATTGGTTTAGGCCTGAGGATCGTTCGCTCTGATAACACTTTGTAACACCCCCATTTATTTAAGGGCCTGGACTAGGACTCCTCAGATAAAGAAGGGTGTTACCATCTCGGAAACCCGAGGCAGTAGATAACAAAGGAAAAATAAATAGTACTTAAATTTAAAGTTATAAATGTTTACAACTCAAATGGAATATGTCCCAAAACTGAAAATAAAGTCTGATAGCTAAACTGAAATAAAAGTGGGCTAGCTCTAAGTCAGGTCATCCATGCTCTCTCCCCTGCCAGCTCCATATGTCTCAACAACCTGTCAATCTGCTCCCCAGTAAATGGATCATCACAGGCGTACACGACTACACAGGGTCAACCGCGAGGTTGAGTAGGTAATACGATATAATAAAGAATGCAATGATATGATCCTCCAATCCCAACTCCATCACAGACATCCCGGAACTTGACCATACCGATCCCGGCAGACTATACAAATCGACCGTCGTCGATATACCGGCTAAATGTAGCCGAGGACACCAGGGCAAGTCCTGCAGAACCCGCCTGGGCCTTAATCACGATAATCTCATCTCCTCCAACTCCAACTCCAATGCATAAGAAATGTATAAAATATATGAAACAATAATGCTCAACGAGATAAATAAGATAAACAGATATGTCATATAATCACCGAACATGCCAACTCTTTATAATCGTAAGAACTCAATCAGTGTATTCCCTACCTCAGGTCTACTGAGTCAAATGGACAGATGCTCAATAATATTCCACAACAAATTCGCCCTCTGAAAGATAAATAAATGATAAATGATTACTTAACTATTCCCGTTCCCAAAATAGAAGGTTACTAAAAATAGAAACTTCCTAACATGGAAAGTTTCCTTAAATGGAAACTTCCCCGATATAGCAGTTTTCCATTTTAACCAACCCGACTCAAAACCCGTCTCTAATTATTTAAATGACTCGGGAATTAAATTAAATAACTAATACGATAAATAAAAGATTAAACGAATTATACGATTAAGAAAAACCGAATCAAACATTGAACAACCCTAGCTAACAACCCGACTCCCACAACCCGTAACTTCACACTCGCCTAAACCCTTCACGCGCCGCCTGAACCACCACGACAACCACCAGGCCCGTTCCCCAGTTCGACCAAACCGCCGACAACCGACCCCAACCTGGTCGACTGCCGCCGGTGAGTCGAACCAGGGCTGCCAACAGCCCTGACACACCGTCTATCAGGGGTTGCCGCCACTAACAGCCTCCCTTTGCAACCCTATAGCCACCACCGTCATCAACATCATCCTATGCTACCACCACCACTCTGCTCGCCGTCAAACAACGCACACAGACGCCGTGGCGCCGCCGTTTTGACCTCCCCCGAGTCCACGGTGGCGCCACCCCAATTCTAATCATCTAACCCGCCTGAAAACCCCTGTTTAAACCCGTTTGATTGTCCCTGTCGATAACGCCTCTTACCGCCATTTCCACCGCCTAAAACCTCCCTAACCGCCACCAATAGGGGCGACTCAAACCACCCAATACAATTTCCCCGACACCAACCACCATTATCACCTTCCTGTGACACACGATGACAACAACTACAACCCGACAAACGACAAAAATGGAAAAGAAAGGGTTACTGCTTACCTAAACTGCCACGTAAACCACCACTAAGGCCGCCTCAAAGCGTCGACAACCACCCTATGTTCTTCCCTGCTGCGCCGTCACTACCCACGTTCAATTTCTCCTTCTCGATTTGTGTGATTGTGAAAATGTGTGCCGTCGAAGTGAGGGAGGCGGGTGAGAGAGGAGTGTTTTGTAGAGCTAGGGTAAAAATTAGGTTAAAGTAGGTTAGATGGTAGGTGGGTCATGGGTAACGTGATTGGGTAAATGGGCTATCTAACGTGACTTCGTTCACTTAAACCCGTCTCAACAAGTCTACGAATAACTCGATCTTACGATATCAACACGATTAGATAGCTTAGCGTAATAAATCGATATAACCCGTCTTAATTAGTCATATAAAATACGGAGTATTACAACATGGCATGTTTCATACATATATTAATGCTGCATTTTAAGTATGATTGTCATATTATATTTTATATAATTTTGAATTATGTAATTTGTACTTAGTATGGCCTTAGTTTTAATTGGTATTTCCCGAAATGAATGGGGGTATCGATTCCGTTGTAATTAATGTGATCTCGTATCACTTTTTCTTTTCTTTTTTCTTTTTATAATGTATAAAGGAGAAAGCTATGTAATTTATTTATCCCGGAGACCCTTGAAGACGGTGCAATTCGAGAAGGTGTTCCGAAAAATACCATGTTGCCTTGGAGTATGTGCCATATGAAGTTCAAGGGACCAATGGAGTTGGTTTCCGAATTTGTAAATAGTTTATTTAATTTCCTTTTTTTTAGGAAGGCCATACTAGGATTTTATTGTTTTTGATTTGCATTTGTTTTATATGTTTGCATGCATAGCCAAATCGCCATAACTACACATGCATATTATTTTATCGTATCATCGACCGTGTCAATTATAATTATCGCTAGTTCACAGCTTTAATTCACTTAAAACGAGATAGATAATAAATTGACATGACCTCTCACAAAATAATAATTGAGGATTAGCCTTACCAAATAGTAGAACCATGAGCCCCAATTTCATAAGAAAGTAGGCTCGGCTCACCGGGGTGCTAAACTTGTTACGTTGGGTAAGTGGGTGGTAAATTATTACTACATCGAAATTTTGGATTGAGCTCAACGGAAGTATTCGTGACCGTAGTCGCTTGTGTTCCGGGCTAAAGATAATATTAAAGTAATTTTATCGACCGAGAGTTCTAGAAGTAGAATCGATTAAAGAGTTAATCCACTGAGTTATATTGATTAGGGATGAATCGGCACACCGTGCCCGAATTGATATGAATTTGGATCTTGGGATCATTTATAATAGTTGGGTAGAGGTCGCTATATAAATGCTAAAACATTATTAAATGTTTTATATATATAACGATGAATGTTTGATTTTCCCACTATTTCGTTATTTTATGTTGTTCTTTATTATCGCTCATACTCATATATGATATCAATTTGATTGTAACACGAGTCTCCGCTAAACCACTATTACTTACGACAAATAGAATCTCTTTCTAAAAGGAACCGTATCATAGGTTGTGGACTAGATCCATAGAAATCGTTCTATTCCATAGAACTCAATAGGAATCGTCCTATGCAACTATAAGATTAACATCTTAAAATTACTTTTATACCTATATTCTCTTGTGAAGAATATGAATAGAAGTAGTACTTGATCAAAATATGTTTTGATAATATCTTCTATGCATCCACGGTTCAAAAGTCTTATTGCTCAAACTAAACACTTGTCATCAAAACACTTAAGTTGTTAAGCACATGACAATGTAAAATTGGTAAATTAATTTATGAGAAATTTTGATTGACCAAATACCACTATAAAGTTCATCCTTGTGAAGGATTAACTAGGAATTTATATGAAGATAAGCCTTCATCGAATAAAAATTCTTGAAGTGAGTGAGAGCAATAAGAAGTAAAGTATCTATCTTAATTGTTAAGGATAGAACTAGGCTCGAAAGAGAAGGTGTTAGACACTAAAATAGAGACAAATCCCTAATAAGTAAAGATCAAGGAAGTTGGTCGTGTGACACCAATATATTCCTTCTTGAATATGTATGACATTGACATTGCCTTCTTGCGAATTATCACGTCATGAGTATTTGATACTTATTTGTGAACAATGTTAGAAAATCCCACATTTCATGATTATGAAATATGGCAAAAGGTTGTCAAAACCACCTTTCTAAATGGGTATTTAGAGGAGGATGTGTTCATAACACAATACGAGGGTTTTTTAAACCCTTAGAATCCTAACATTGAATAATCGTACGACGACTAGCAAGAATGAATTCAGAAATTTACATGAATGGAACTACGGTAGTTTCTATTTCATCCATAGACATATAAGTGTTATAGTTTACTCATTGTATAAGACTCAAATTGGTGACCCCAATTATTTCTCGATTCTCGATTGAAATTGCATTTAGAGACTAGTTTTGACTAGCGTCCCAACCATCTGATTGGGAATCTCTTGGTATGTGTGTGAATCTTGTATTCAAGGCAAGATTAATTCATGACTTCTTTCTAGAAAATAATTATGAATAAAACAAGATATTCGCCCTATTTACACTTTGAAGTGTATGGTCGAATACAATTTCAATCAAAAGGGGTTATTACTTCTTCATCTCTTTTACCAGCGAACTAGATAGATACTTGGTATCCACTTAATGAGGTAAGAAGAGAAATTCTTTGAATAAGTTCAATGAATGTTTAAAAGTATCATAACCTAGAGATTATGACCAAAGTATTAGTACCTTGCTAATACTGGGAACAATAAAGTGAAGACATTTATATGCACCAAAAGGAGTGTGATATGGTATCAAAAGTTCACCTTCATAATTTCACCTTCATAATATTAAAAAGTGACAAAGAATCCTTTATACGATATGATTGTATCTTTACTATAAAATTGGAAGTTGTTTCTATCATAATTTGTCTAGTATTTATTTATTCAACTAAAACAAAACATAGTTAAAGCAATCAAATACAATTCATATATGATATGATTAGGCATGGTACCTAAGTTGTAGCTTGTTTCGAAAGAAAACATGTGGTCTTTCTTCCTACATGATCACAAGAACAAAGGGTTTGTGGTCCGTGATGCTTCTATTAGAGAAAAGAGTATTATTTCTTATAGACAGAGTGGGAGAAAATGTTCAAGAGCCACAAACTGATAATAAGACGTAGGAAGATGTTCTTTCTTGGTCAAAATCAGTAATTATTTCCTCGAATTCTAAGTGGACAGGAGTCATGTTATTTTTGAAAGTAACAAACCTGTAACTTATTAAGTTGCTTTATCTAGTTTCAATTCCGCAAAAGTCCGAAGCAAGCATAAACATGAAAATGTTTATTTAGCTTGGTTGGTTGGTGGCAAGGGTTTTTGCATGCAACAACAATGCTTCATTGTATTCGGATATGATTTGATATAGTTGGATTTTAAAATCATCTTGCATGAGTTTTGTAAATCGCAACTATCCTAAAGTAGGATGCGAACTTAAGAGGAAGTCTTAAGTAGATGTTAAAGAGTTGAATTGTATGTTTTGATCATGTGATAAACATTTCTCGAATTATCGAGTAGTTTTGTTTATATATGGAGTTTAGTGGGAGTAATGTGGTGTTATTAGTCTTATATGAAAGGGACATATTGATCATTGTGAATGATGGAAGACTTAGGAGAAGAATAATACATCTCTAAGGTATCCAGACCTATAAAGATAGTTCTGAGAGGATATTAGCGTTAAATGAATATTCTTATATTGATAAGAGTCTAGTCAAGTTCAAAGGTATTGAACATGTAGAAATTAAATCCACTTGCTTCCGCTGCGGGATTAATTCATTACGCTTAGATGTATCACCATTCTTAAATTTCGTATACTTGGAGTATGACGAAAAGTTACAAATCGAATTTTTGAGAGAAGTCTCGATATAGCCATATAGTTCATTGGTTAGTTCTCTTGGAGCACTAAAGAAATGAAGCTAAGTGATTAGAATTGATATGGATTTATGTGCAAGGAGTTACACGATAACCATATTCTAATTACACAAGGATGGTTAGAGAACCATCTTGGCTATATTAATTAAGGAGGATATCTGCTAGATACGCTCTAGGTAGTAGAACAATGAGAGATTTACAACGAAAATTGAGTACACTTGCAATTATGAAAAATGCAAGTAGGAAGGGATCTTATTAGGATTCAGTTTTATGAATTGGAGGAATCATGGTAGTTCGTTCGAACAACCGAAGGTCCTATCCCTGCACACTGTGAGGACAGTAGGAGTGATTCCAAGGCTAATGAACCTATCTCTAGATTGGATCTGGACATGTACTCAAAAGTAAATATTATACAAAGGGAAATGGTTCAAGGTTAGGGAAAGTGCAAAGTGTTGCTAAAACTTGCTAACCAAGGCCTTTTCATAGGCTAAGCATGATAAGTCATGCCATTTCAATTGAGTTGATATGTATATTTGTATTCAATATTGAGTATGTATTATAGATTATGTAGTAATTGATACGGTATCAATTTTAAATATGTGATAATGCATTTATCGTTTGAGTTTTATTCAAACTCTTTTATTACTTTGTTATATCCAAATAGGTTGTAAAGACAATGTTGAACCCTATTAAAGTGAACTGGATTAACATAGTATTGGCCCCTAGTTGCTTATATGAGGTGACGTCTCGAAGTAACTAGAGTGTAATGCGATTGATGGCAAGTTCAAGTGCCATAGAGTCATGAGAGATGACTAGTCGATCACATAGGCAGACTTTATGGGGCACTCTGTCAAGCAATGACCGCTTATAGAGTTCTGGCATTTTTTTATAGCCTGGTCGTGGCAAGAGCTGCTATAGTATTCTTATGAGTCGATTCTTTGACTAAAGACTGTTCACCTAAGATGGCACAGTTTCAGAATGACTTTGATTTATGTTCTATGACCTTCGTATTGGGGTTAAATGGGCATGTTTTAGGTCATGATGAGCTGTGGCTATTCGAAGGGAAGAGTGCAATAGGAATTGTCCATCCCTAGTCAGGATTATCTTATATCTCAAGGCCACTCGAGGAATAATGAATTGGAAATGCGTGGCCACGCTCGAAAGGTATCTACAGTAGATAATTCCGGTCAGACAATTATTCTCCAGATCAAGAAAACCACTAATGATATGATCAAGTGCAAGTACGACCTGCAAGACACCTTGCATTGAGTGGGAGATAGTAATAGGATAAGAGAATTGGTGACGCACACTTGTCGCGGACAAGTGGGAGATTGTTGGAGTATGTGTCCTCGACAATAATACGATCACATGTTTAAATCTCATAATAAGAATACATGAGGGAAAGTAATATTTATTGTCAACTGATCCACATTAATGGTAATGGTTGGCTGATTATAGTTTGACATTACTGTCGTATGACGGTGGTGGTCAGTTGATCCCTTAAGGTCATACCTCTAGGGAAACATTCTTAATTGATTAATTAATTAATTGTATGATTGATACAAGTTAGATAATTCCTTAAAATTGACAAATGATTTTGTGAGTAATACTATGTATCTTATTGTAATTTGATTAAATAAGATTCATATTAAGTAATTAAATTGTTTTATTACTTAAGGTTTATTTATTGTTTATGAAACAATTAAAATAAGAATGAATGGTTTATTATAAATACAAGTAGTTGTGATTTATAATTCTATGACCCATTTTAAGTAATTGTAATTGTGAATTACTAGTTAACTTTTTTTATGTAATTTATTTTATTTATATAATGATTTTTAATAAGTTAAAAATGCATTACTTAAATTACATGTCTAGTAACATGTCCAATATGCCACACTACACAAATTAACATTTGACAAACTTAAAATGGACCCATTTTATATGGGTGTGCCATGTAATGGAGGGTGCAAGGAGTTGGTTGTGCTTTATTCATTTAATTAGTGGAAGGCATAATGATGACCTAAAAATCATAGGCTTGCATGCCTACTCTCTTGAGAAGAGAAAATAGAAAAAGAATTGGGCACTCTTCCCCTATGAAATTTCGGCCACCCATAAAGAACAAGGAGAGTTTTTCTCTTCTCATTCCATTATTCATTCTTATTAAGTTATATTGATAATTTTTACATTCTCTCTAATTGTTGTTGGGAAAACTTAAGAAGAAAAATCACATTATCTCTAATATTATTCCTAAATTACTAGAAGTAGTAATCTCACAATATTAGTATTTTTAAGGACACAAATATTAATTTCTAGTAACTAAATTAATATTTGTATTAAGAGTATTTCCTTGGTACAAATTCTTAAGGAGTAGATCCCATTATTGGATCTAGGGTTTTTGGGGCATTTGGATTTTTCTTTAAGAAGACTAATTTGGTAGGAGACCAAATTAGTATAAACCACTCGACCCTCATTGTAAGAATAACCGTTTTTCTTCTTACTTCGTATTTTTGTTATGCATGCATAAGTTCCTTTTAGTTTATGATTTAACTAATAAACATTTAGTTATTAGAGGTGTCTAATAAGAGATTAATGAATCTAATATTAAATGCATGAATGCGCATCCAAAAGCTTAACCTAACATGTGAGAAATTCCTAAGTCGGTTGTTTATGCATGTACCAAGAAATTGGTGTCAAAGTTGGATTTAGATTGATTTGCATGCCAAAACGGAAATTAAACATCCATTTACCAAGTTCGGATTATGATGCTTAACACGATCCATTTATTTGAAAAACTGTGTTTTATGGAAAAGTGTAAAAACGTAAACTTGTCAATTTGATCCGTCATGTATTCGGGTTAACCGTGATTGGGATCGTCCTAGACAAGTGCTTAAACGAGACAGAACAGTGCCATGCAGCCCTATTAGGGCGCGAGCCTATTGGCGAGGGAAAGGGCTCTGCCCAGGTATTAAAACATGAAAATACACGGCTTCTTGGGGCGCGAGTAAGACGACAACCCAAGGGGCGTCTCCCGATTGTTAAAAAGGTGGTTTAAAACCATATTTGTGACGAAATGATTTGCAAGTATGATTTGCATGACTCGGAATAACTACTATTATGTTAGTAATATTCGTTGTCGGATTTACAAGTTTGAAAAGCATAGTTTACAAATAAAAATTTAAAATGTGTGTGCTTAACCGTTTTATCACCGTACTCGAATTAAATCGACATGGTATTTATTTTAACCAAGGGTGATATACAATATGGCCAAGATAAAGATAAAAATAAAATGAAATAAAAGTGACAGGAAAATGTTTGATTTGAACAAAATATGTTAAATTCATTTATTTGTAATTAGTCAAGTTTGTCATCGTACTCGGATTAAACCGACATGGTATAAGGAACCAAGGATGATTATGAATTATGACTAGTATGTTTACAAATGTAAAGAAATGAGAAAATGGTAAAGTAAAAGAAAAAGGTGTTAAAATACCCATTAATTTGTAATTAACCAAATAATATCACCGAGTCACGGATAAAACCGTCATGGTATAAGGAACTAAGGGTGATTATGATTTATGGTTAAAAAGTTTGTCATAAAAATGATTTGAAACATTTGAAATGGTAAAAATCGATTGCAAATAAGAAATGAAATAAAGAGGAAAGGCGAGAACAAACACGGCTGGATTAAGGCCTGAGAGGGAGTTTAGGCGCGAGCCCTCCTGCTATACAAGCAACCCCTGTCTTCGGCTAAAATCCGATTTTGGCTCGTCTAACCTATATTTGAATCGTGTTATGCATTGTTCATGCTTATAAATTCATAAAAATTGTAAAGACATGAAATAAGTGAGATATTAACACCCTCAAACTTACGTGTATTGATGTTTGCGAAGTAGACGAATTTAGAGACGGTTTTCTCGTTGTGACTAATCGCGATCAAAGAAGTTTTAAAAAGTGCCTTAAAAAAGGATTTAGTTTTGAAAATATGTTGAAAACATGTGGTTGAAGAACTTGTTGATTAATGTTGAGTTGATCGAATAGGTCGGTCGAATGCACGGCGACGGTACCAAACAAAATATGTAAGGCTTGTGTTTTCGATCGGTAGGTCGAAAACACGTGTCGATTTTGTGACTTAGGAAGTCGAGTCTAGAAGTTTAAGGGAGATGTGAGGGGGCGGACGCTCGCGTAAAGATTATGGTGTGTGAAAGTTGGTATTATAGAGAAATGTGGGGTGGTAGGTCGGTTGAGTTTGCTTGCAGGCTAAGGAGATAGCCCATTGAGGCGCGAGCCACCTAGTGATTGAAAGGGGTGTATTGTCTCTTTCAATTTGGACGTGGCCTTTGCTCTATCCATTGTTTGGTTGGTTTGATTTGTGGTAATCAAATAACATGTCGTGTAACAATATGGGCACCTAATAAGATGATTTTGAGTGTTACTTGAGGTAGGTGCTTTGTGTGCTTGACTCGGTTTGACCCATGTGAGTCGGGATTTGAATTTGGAGTCGATTTTTGGCCCGGTGTCAGTTTTGACTCTAATTAGGGTCATTTTAATGGAAATTACATGATGAAGACATTCATGGCATTATTTTTGACATTCGAGATTCGGGTTGACTTGGGTTGACTCAGGTTGACTCGAGTTGCGGGTTCCTGAGTCGGTTTTGGCCCCGAAGACGGTTTTAACTCTAAATAGTGTTATTTTAATGCAAATGAAGTTAGAAAACCATTTATGAAATTATTTTTCATATCCGAGTAGTGCATTAAACCGTCTCATGTATAGCCAATCCACGCACGCATATCAAAAACACGTTATAGTCCGATCATCATCGGGTGGTTTTTGGAAGGTGCAAATACTGGGTATCTACAGTTGGACCTTATCTGCGATGCCTGGAACCTCAAGAAGCCGAACAGGTTATTCAGGACATACATTATAGATACTGTGGAAATCACAAAGGCGGCAGAAGCTGTTGGAGCTTGTGTCCTCCACAGTTAGGGGCGGCCCATTGGATTTGGAGGCCCTGTTCCAAATATTAGGTGGAGGCCCCTACGATGATCGCCTTGTATTTTTTATAGTTATAAGAAAATATGAGACCTTTAATGTATGAGGAGGTGTAATATTCAAAATTTCAAATACTATAAATATAAAATTAATCGTGTTAATGATTCGATTTTAATCATAAAACTTTAGTTATATTATTTTTTTTCTTGTAAAAACAAACATTCTCTCTATTTCTTCCAATTAGCGTATTTATACTTTTACTTCTAGGAGTAAAGTAATTTGAAAAATAAGGCTACAATAAAAAAAATCAGTACGGTAAGTGCATCATCAATAATAACATGCATATTTGTTCCGTTAAATAAGATCACTTTTCTAAGAATTCTAACACCATTCTTATTTAAAACCGTCTTAACTTATAGACTGTTTTCACACTCGATTAAATTAGAGGTAGTAGTAAAACAAGGGAGTTAGAGGTTTCAGGTTAAGACGGTCATAAGTAATTAAGACCAACATTTTTTTAAAGCGACAAAATTATCTAAAGTCACTTACAATAAAATGGTGGATTGCTTTTAAATATTGAGGGGATATTTCATACAAATGAACTTTTAAAATTTACGAAGTCAAAATTAAATATTGAGGGGATACTTCATACAAATGAACTTTTAAAATTTACGAAGTCAAAATTAACAAGAGATTAAAAAAGAAGAAAGAAACTAAAATAATTAATTAAAGCTAACTATTGAAAAAAAAAAGAAATTAATTAATTAGTTAACTGAATCATCATTTTGAAAAACCCCAAAAATAATTGATGTAAAATGACAACATGAGAGGAATCGAGCCTAGGACCTAGGGGATACTTCATACAAATGAACTTTTAAAATTTTTTTGTTGTTTGCTATTAGGCCCATTACCAGTTTACCACTATGCCATAAAAATGCTTGTTAACATCAAAGAACGTAATTACATACTTAAACAATAACTCTTTCTAGATGAGGCCCCCAAACCCATTGGGCCCCAGTTCGGTGAACCGAATTAAACAGGGTCTGGGCCTCCTCTGGTACTGTGATAACGTATATAAATCTCTTATAGGTTCACAAGGGTATACTTAGTATTTTATCAGTTGATTAACGATTACTTAACAACGGTTGGCTTGTTAGAAGTTTGACGTTATTATCCTACTGATGGCGGTGATCAACTGGTCCCTAAAAGTCACACCTAAAGGATGTGTTTGAGAGATGTGATTGTATGAAAATATAATCACATTGATGCCTGACTAAAAGGTTAGTCCATGTATTTGACTAAACAGTTAGTCAATGTGATGATGAGACGATTATTTAATTCAATTAAATAATACCAGCTGAGACGAATTAATTGTTAAATTCGTAAACTGAAAATAAAATGTTATATTTAATTAATGTATATAATGTTAGCTTAAACGAATTAAGATGTTAATTCGTAATTAAACATAATCAGTTATATTTAATTAGCGAACTATAAATATGCGATATTTATAGTTAATGTATATATTATACGATATTGTCATAATAAATGATGACGGGCCGGTATTAAGTGTGTGGACTTATTAATACGAGACAATATATATGACAATTGATAAAATGTGCACATATTATACATTTTGATAACTACCTAAAAATAAGAAGATTTTTCTTCTTATTTTTATTTGGTAGTTGGCCGAAAAAAAAGAAAAAGAAAAATCTTCCCCTATTTTTCTCTTTTACACAGTTTAAAGGAGGAATGGGAATCATTTTTCTTAACCTAAGTTTTGACCAAAAATTCTCTCATCAAAGAAACACAAAACCCTAAAAATTTCACAACAATTTTGGGGATCTATTCTAGCAAGAACAAGAGGCATTTCTCATCACATTTTGGGTGCAACGATTAGGAGAATATCGATTTCGATATTGTTCTTAGGCCAATTTTGCTAGGACCAAAGGTTGATTCATATCTCTATACTTTTGTTTATGTAATTTCATTTATGACTCGTTTTTCATAATCATAATTTCGTTATAATCCGAAAATTTATAGAAAAATTATACCGATATTCCCACAAGTGGTATCAGAGCCAAGGCCACGAAATTATTTTATATGATTTTCATAAATGGATTTAAACAAATTTGAAGAAGAAAAAAAAGGGTTTCGGCTGTTTTGAAAAAAAAAAATTTTTGCCGAATGATTTTTTTTTTCAGCCGTGAGTTTTTGTTTTGTTTTGTTGTTCTCATTTCCATTTTGATTTATTCATATTGTTGTTTTAATTAGTTAAGATGATAATATGATAAATTTGTAGATGTTTTGATTTAATTAGAATTAAATTGAAATTGTTTGATATTGTTCAATTGTTTTTGCTATATTGTTTTTGGTATACAAGTTAGTTTAACAAATGTTCAAATCAATTGTGATGATCGGTTTAATCACGATTTAGATATTCATTTTAATAGGCTAAATTGAATCATCTAGTTTGGATATATGTTTAAATTAAACAGATGATTATACCAATCTTGTTATAATAGCAACATTAAACAATTGTTGATAACAAATGAGTTGTTTAAAAAAAAAAAATTTCAGGTTTTAGGGCAGAAATGCCGCAAACTTAAAAAAAAAATGTTTTTTTTCGTTTTATGGTTATGCCGAGGCATTTAAGAAAAAAAATATATTTCTGTTTTTTGTAAATGCCGTGAGGTTTTTTAAAAAAAAAAACTGTTTTTCTTTATATTTTGGCTAAAAACCGAGAGCAAGAAAAAAAAAAGTTTTTCGAAACTATTAGGGCTTTATGCCGAGTGAATTTTTTATTTTTGTCTTGTTTTTGGCCAATAATAATTATACATTAAATTTATAATGTATGATGTTAGTTGTGAAAAGGTTCACAAATTAAAGATACCTAATTATTAAAGAGGTTTAAAATAATATTGGATTAATTCATATTACAAGATTAATATGTATTTAGATTGAAATTAATGTGAGTAATTGAGGAATTGTCACATAATTTGATCATTTAAATAGGTAGTTTGGATAAATTACTCTACATAATTAAGGAATTATGTCTTGAATGTTTAATTTATAGTTGATGCATTTTTATTTAGTTAAATGAATCGTTGAATGGTTTTATTTACGTATTTTTGCAATCGGTTGTAATTTGTAATACCTAGTGTGGCCTTAGTTAATTATGTTTTCGTAATGATGGAAACATAATTTTTATGTAATTTTGAGATCTTGTATCTCCGTTTGGTTTTCTTTTATATTATGGTTTTTAAATTAGAATGTAAATAGGTTTATTTTGTAATCTATTAATAGTAATTTTGAGAAGACTAAAGATGGAGATTGGATTTTGCTCACTCCCGCTACATGGACCAAGATGGAACATCAAGACAAGCTTCTCAGGTCCAAGGATGGATTCCAAAGTTGTATTTATGTTCATTTTGGTAGATAGGCCACACTAGGACTTTGTTTTTGTTTTACGTTTTTCCATTCTTATTGCTTTTCTTCACATGATAGTTAATGCATCATATTCCGCCTAAACCAAATCACCTACTAACATGCATGAAAATTGACTCATATAGATTGTATGTTAGTTTTCATAGACATACAGATGTCACTCAATTATAAGCCATCATCTTAGTTTATTCATTCTCGCATGCTAGATATTAGTTCACTTAAAATGAATTAAAATAAAGTTGATGGGATCTTCCTCTAAAACTGAAATTGAGACTAGTCTTTATAAGGGCAAACAACTATAAATCCCTTCTTCGTCGGTAGGCATATAGGACCTTACTCTCCATATGACCCGTTCTACGTTGGGTAAGTAGTTTGTGTTGACTTAGTTTACCTCAACATTATAATCCGAAGAGTTTCTCGTGATTATGATGGACTATAGATAGAATTTACAGAAATTTATCGACCAAGAATTCTAAAAGTAGAATTAGCCAAAAGGTTGGCTTATCAATTTACAGAGAATTGAGTCTTGGGATCATTTATATAATTCTTGAAGGAGGTCAATTGTATAAATGCTTGAGTCTTCGCGTTATAACAGTATTGCATTAGACTTAAATCATAACGATGAGTATGCTTATTATATGTTTTTCCTTTTCGCAGTGTAGAATTCGTTTATATTGATAATACTGTTACAACAAATGGCTGGAAATAACGAAATCCCTATGCCAAGTGCCACACTTGGACGCGAGTCCTGGCTAAAAGCTTTCATGGACCACATGAATCAGTTCACACGACTGAAGAATGATGGGTCCAACTTTGCGGACTGGGAGGCATCATTACGGAATGCTGCCATTGCTTACGGTAAGCTCAAGTACTTAACTGAGCCAATACCGCCAAACCCAGGCCCCAATGCAAGAGCTAACGAGTCAATTGCTTATAGTGACTTCATTATGGAAGCGGGTGCGATAAAGAACGTACTCATTTTTGCTATGGAAACCAATTTGCAAAGACGCTTCATTGCCCAAGGTGCAAACAAGATTTTCACCACGCTCACTAATGAGTTCTCAAAAGCACCGAGAAGCGTTACTTATGAGCATACCTGTCGCTTCTTTGATGTGAAACTCCAGAAGGGCCAACCGGTTAGCCCACACATTCTTAACATGATTGAGAATGTCGAGAAGCTGGAGGCACTTGATTGCAAAATCAGTGAGAGCATAGTCATTGACCGTATGCTTCATTCACTTCATGATGGTTTTGCCCTTTTCAGGGTAAATTACTACATGAATGACATGAAGAAAAGTCCTCATGAGCTACACTCACTTCTCGTACAGACCGAGAAGGATATGAAATTGAGTGGGAGCATGAAGCAAGATGTTCTCATGATTTCCAACAAGAATAAGAGTTAGGGCAAGGCTCATGGCGACCTAACTGTAGGAAAGCCAATGTTTAAAAAGTCAAGAAACGGTAAGAGTGGGCCTGGTGAGACTAGTGGCTCACAAGGTAAGGCAAAGAGCAAGGGCGGTGACATTGAGTGCCACCATTGTCACAAGACTGGACATTGGAGGAGGAACTGTCCCGTGTACCGTGAGGACATAAAAGCAGGCCGCGTCACTCCTGTTGGTATGTCATATTATATTCATATGATTGAGATTAACCATGCATGTTTCGGAACTTGGGTACTTGATACTGGTTGTGGTTCTCATCTGTGTAATCATTTGCAGGGCCTAAAAAACATCACACCTCTCGCAAAGGGTGATGTGGACCTGCGAGTCGGGAATGGAGCTAGAGTTGCTGCAGTCTCAAAGGGAACATATGTAATCCCACTCCCAAGTGGTTTTGAGTTATATTTATATAACTGTTACTATGTACCCAGTTTATCTAAGAACATTATTTCTGTTTCCGTACTTGATAAAGACGGTTTTTCATTTTCAATAAAGGATAATAACTGTATTTTCTCTTTTAATGAAATGGTTTATGGCAAAGCAGTTTCCATGAATGGAATTTACATCTTAGATCAAACCACAGATATATTACACGTGAATAATAAGAAATTAAAGGTTGGTGACAAAGATCAAACTTATCTATGGCATTGTCGAATGGGACACATAAATGAAAAACGTGTAAAGAAACTCGTCGAGAATGGGACTATTCCCGCATTCAATTTTTCTACATTTGGCGCGTGTGAATCATGTCTTATCGACAAAAATGACTCGAATTTCCTTCAAATGTGTTGGAATGCGCACTAGTGACCTATTAGGACTCATACATACTGATGTATGTGGACCTATGTCAATTACCGCTAGAGATGGCTATAGATATTTTATCACTTACACGGACGGTTTGAGTAGATACGGATATGTCTACTTAATGAAGCATAAAAGTGAGTCCTTTGAAAAATTAAAGGAATACCAGAATAAGATTGAGAACCAACTGGGAAGAAAGGTTAAAGCACTCCGTTCAGATCGGGGTGGCGAATATCTTTCAAATGATTTTGGTCAACACCTCAAAGACTGTGGAATAATTTTACAGTTAACTCCACCTGGAACACCTCAATTAAATGGTGTGTCCGAACGGAGAAATCGAACACTACTTGATATGGTTCGATCCATGATGAGTCACACGGTAGTACCTGATTCATTATGGGGTTTTGCTCTTTTGCCAGCTGCTCTTATACTTAACCGAAGTCCGTCTAAAGCTGTCGACAAGACTCCATATGAAATGTGGAAGGGAACGGTACCTAACTTGTCCTTTATTCGGGTTTGGGGCTGCGAGGCTTATGTCAAGTGGAGACACGAGGATATGCTCGGCCCGCGATCGGTCAAGACATATTTTATTGGTTATCCAAAAGGAATGTTTGGTCATTACTTCTATTCGCCTACCGAACATCGAGTTTTTGTTGCGGCTAGTGCGAAGTTCTTAGAGAAAGAATTTTTCGAGAACAAGTCAAGTAATAGAACCTTAGAGCTGTCGGAGATTCAAGAACCAACAACCGAGGAACAGATAGAGGAAGTTGTTCCTTCAACTGATGATACGGTTAACATTCCTCAGGAACCTAGGAGGTCGGGTAGAGTTTCTAATCCTCCAGACAAATACATTGGTACGGTCGAGGAGAATGACGTTTTGCTCCTAGAGAGTAATGAACCTGCTACCTATAAAGGTGCCATGACCTGTTCCGACTCAAAGCTATGGCTTGAAGCCATGCAATCCGAGATGGACTCCATGTATGAGAATGACGTATGGGATCTTGTTGATTTACCTAATAAGGTAAAACCTCTACAGTGCAAATGGCTTTACAAAATAAAGCATTCTGTAGACGGGCAAGCAGATACCTATAAGGCACGACTAGTGGAAAAAGGTTTCACTCAAGTGCACGGATTGCATTATGATGAAATTTTTGCACCCGTAGTTATGCTGCGTTCCATTCGGATAATCTTAGTGATTGCCGCTTTTCATGACTATGAAATTTGGTAAATGGATGTGAAAACCGCCTTCTTAAATGGTTATTTGGAGGAGGGGTTGTACATGGTGCAACCCGAAGGTTTCATAGATCCTGAAAATTCTAAGAAAGTGTGCAAGCTTAAGCGTTCCATTTATGGACTTAAGCAAGCTTTTCGGAGTTGGAATCATCGTTTCGACCGGGTGATAAAAGAGTATGGTTTCACTCGATCGGTCGAGGAACCATGCTTATATATCAAGTCGAGTGGGAGCAAGATTGTTTTCTTGATATTGTATGTCGATGACATACTCTTGATTGGGAATGACATTCCCCTCTTATCTTCGGTTAAAGGATGGTTAAAGAACCATTTCCAGATGAAAGATCTGGGTGAGGCACAACGCATATTGGGAATCCGTATCTATCGAGATAGATCACGACGGATGTTATCACTGAGTCAGGAGTCTTATTTAGATAAGATTCTTGAAAGGTTCAGCATGACCAACTCCAAGAAGGGGAACCTTCCAATGACGTCTGGGATGCATTTGAGCAAGTCTCAGTCACCCACGACACCTGAAGGGGTTGAACGCATGAATCGTGTTCCTTATGCATCAGCCATAGGATCAATCATGTATGCCATAATATGCACACATCCAGACGTGGGATATGCCTAGAGTATGACGAGTCGGTACCAAAAGAATCCAGGTGAAACACACTGGATAGTTGTTAAAAACATCCTAAAGTACCTACGGAGGACTAAGGATTGGGCATTGACTTATGGACGAGATACTAAGCTATGTGCAATCGGTTATGCAGATGCTAGCTTCCAAACGGATCAAGATGATTTAAAATCTCAGTCTGGGTTCGTCTTTACTCTTAATGGTGCTACGGTCTGTAACACCCCGGTTTATGAAGGAGCCTTTAGAAAGACATTCCCTAATAAACCGGACTGTTACCATCTCGGTTTCCCGAGGTAGTGAATAACAAAGTACAACAATACCAAAGTACTTTAAATTAAAACTTAACGATTACGTGTTTATTACAAATTATCCAACTAATACTTAATATAAGATAAATACAACCCGCAGCGGAAAATAAATTATGTGATAAAATCTTCTATGTGGTCTAGACTTCTAGGTAGATTGGCCAAGTCCTCACGCATCCCATAGCTCCCAAGTCAGCTAATCTTTAGTACCTGTCAAATCTGCTCCCCATTATGGTTCATCACAGGTGTTCACGAATACACAGGGTCAACCACGAGGTTGAGTAGGGAAAACAATGAAACAATAAATATGATATGCATGCTCCTCCGTCACCTCCATCTCCATCTCAACTCATATCTCATATCTCATACCCCGGACAACCTGACCCATACCGATCCCCCGGTAGACTATATATATCGACCGTAGCCGATCCGCGCCAGCTAGCAATTTGAGGACACCAGGGCAAGTCCCGCAGAACCCGCCCGGGCCTTATCACAACATCACATCGTATCCCAACATCGTCACCACCACATCCTCCTCCAACTCCAATGCATATGAAATGCTCAATGATAATTAATGCAATGCAATATGTATATAAATCATCGAACCGATAAATCATAAAGTCATGCCGATTTACCCGATGTTGTGATATCATACTCAATACGATAAATTGATCAATCACTTCCCGTATATAAATCATAACGTAAGTCAACAACCAGGAATCAAGTCAACACAACTCAACAACGACGATAATAAGACAAGTGTATTTCCCTACCTCAAAGTGCCAGCAAATCCAATTAAGCGATTAAGCGAGTCGAGAAATAAAAAATGAATTTGATTATCGATCCTTCACGAATCCGTCACCTAAAACAATTATAATATTTATTATTACTAACTACTAAATATAGAATTTCCCAAAATAGAAACTTCCCGAAATAGTAACTTTTCTCTTTTAATAAACCCGACTCAAAGTAGTTAATTATGATTACTTATTATTTTATTTTAAATACTCGGAACTAAACCCAAATGATATTCAAAGGATTAAACGAATTATATGATTAAGGGAATCCGAATCAACATTGGACAACTCCACAATCCCGACTCAAACCCGTCTCTAATTATATTAAATGGTTCGGGAATTAAATTAACTAAATTATTTAATTGACTCGGGAATTGAATTAATTAATTAAGGATACGACCAATTAACGAATTATAATGATTTAATTTATGAAAACCCGTTTCAAAAACTAAAAACAACTCGTCACCAACACCACCCCTTCACACGCACTCCCACACTCCCACGCGCCACCACAAGGCCGTGACAGCCACCAGTCCGAACCCCCACACTGACCCAACCACCAAGAACCACCCCCAGGAGGGTCGACTCCCGCCGGCGAGTCAAACCGTGGCCTTCTTTTGGCCTGGTTCCACGCCGTGCCTCACCAAACACCTCCTTTTCTCTCCTGACCACCACCGCAACCAACAACTACCACCTGCAAACTCACCACTGTCCTGCTCTCCGTCAACCCGTGAACCCAGACATCGTGGCACCACCATTTCGACCTCCCCCGAGTCCACGGTGGTGCCACCCCAACATAGTCGTGTAAACCGCCTGAAAAACCCATATTATAAACCCGTCTGAAAGTCTCTGTCGACAAAGCCCCCTGCCGCCATTTCCACCGCCTAACACCCACCTAACCACCACCAAAAGGGGCGACTCAGACCACCCATTACCAATACCCCGACACCAACCACCCCTATCCCCTCCCTAAGACACGAAACTACAACCAACAACCCACGACATAAATACAAAACAGAGGAACAAGGGGTTGAGTTCTTACCTTTACCGCCACCAAAACAGCCGCCAGGGCCACCCTAGGTCGTCGCCAACACCCCCTAGCTCTTCCTTGCAGCGCCGTCAACAACCAAGGTCACTCTCTCTCTCTCTAAGCGTGAAGATAGAAGTTGGAGCTGATGAAGGAGGGAGGCGGGTTGAGGTGTGGGTCGTGTGTTGCTAGGGTAAAATTAGGTTAAAACTTAGGTTAGAATATGATGTTGGGTGTTGGGTTAAACATGATATTGGGTAAACCCAAATGGGTCGAGGGTAAATGGTTTAGCTCACGTCTCGAATACCATATAAACCCGTCTCAGATAACTTATGCAACAACTCGATTTTACGATATCAACACGACTAAACAATTAACTCGACTCAACTATTATCCCGACATAATTAGTAATATAAAAATACATAATAATTAATATATAAAAATATCCGTTTACTCGATTATATAAAATACGGGGTATTACAGTCTTCCCCTCTTAAAATGAACTTCGTCCCGAAGTTCGCTCCCGTACTCAACCTCAGAAGGGTACACTAAATCGTACATACGGACGTCACGCATTTCTAACACAGTTAACACACTTTTGACACATCAATTAAACATAACAGACACGAAATGTTACATTCTGCCCTCCTAAAAATAAACTTCGTCCCGAAGTTTAACTCATCTTCACTTAACCCAACTATCTACAACTAATAACTACCTGACAACACAAATGTATAACAACTAAATAATCATCTGAGAACACCGTCGTCTTCCATCTAAATTCCGATCTCGAACTCAAGTAACTCAATAACCATGATCACACTGGACCGTAAACATAACTCGGCACAAAGGCCCCACAACTCAATACTAGTGGCCAATCTCAATCTCAATATCAATAGTTTAACTACACTCTTCTTTTACACATCAACCAACTAACAGAAGTATGAATAAGACATATAGAACTCATTTGCATAGATACCCCACAACGAAACATCTACTTGGTCAAAACTACCATCTACAAACAAGTGCAACATAAACATTAAGATTTTACAATCCTACCCGACTAGAAACATGGTTACGTCCTCGTAACCTCTTTTCAATTTTCATATACCTATACAACAAAATCATTATCAACCACATGTGACAGGAAAGAATACCTGATAAGAGATTGCGCATCAACATTAAGGTCGAAACGAGGTTTTATTAAGGAATTAACTGATTACTAGCATTTATTACTAGCTCATGCTTAACTTAAAAACACAACATCAAACTAAAAGAACAACAAGAAAGGAACCAAGGTTTACACGGTTTCACAACTAAACAAATTTGATGATCAATTATAGACTATGAACGAGCGAGAGCAAAATCAACAAAACAATTTAAGAACTTCTCACATTTGTAAACATATCACAGAAATAGATCTACCACTACTATCTATCACAATCACAGGATCTTATTGACACGTCCATTGAACCCTTTACTCACTCACTGGTTTAGGTCACGAATTAGGTCGATGAATTTAAGCAATCAACAACATACCCATAATTCATACTTTTAATTATAAAAATTGTTTGCACGATATCAATTCTGAAAACATGTTTCCCAATAAAAGTAACTACATATGATCTATGACAACGACAACATTACTTCCCTATCACACCTATGTTTCACATTTTAGCAACCATATCATTCAATTGTGTCCAACAACTTAGTATAATTCATTCTCAGCAAAACAAGAGATATTGTATAAATAGTTTAAACATATACATTTGCCATCATATACTTTGTAGAACACTAGCTATGATAAAAGATTAGCAACTTGAACAACTTCTCTGATTTGCATGATTGAATAATTAGGCAACTCGTAGGCTCAATTAAATGTAACTATAATGACTATCATTTAAACCAATGCACATCATGTGAATCATCAAAAGAGTTATCCCATTATAATTGCCAACATAGTTATCATGACAATTTTTTTATTATAATATAATTGATAGTAACGACTCAAGTATATAGATATGTCAATTGTCATGTTATATCAAACAGTTCCCTTTATATCACACCCATACAATTGCAAGAATCACGTTAGCATTTTATGACAATATAATAACGAACATATTCAATAAAGAATGACAACATTGTTTATTATCATGTTATAATTTTAGGTCCAACTGAAATAATTTAATGTGATGAAGGTAATAAATATAACTATTGGCACACAACTCATATGAAAGACATTAGAACTTAGATGCATCCTACATGTGTGAACATTTGGACATACTCATTACTATCATCCATGTGTAAACATTTAGACATAATTATTATAATTATTCATGCGAGTATATTAGAACAATCAAATTAACTTTTAACGCCATCAACTTTACCAAGATATGAGAACATAGTTTTATATTTATATATATCCGACCACCATGTAAATATGATGAACATACTAGAGATATTACAACATGCCAAACATACATAAAATATGCAACAACTGGACTCGTATAAAATATTTCACCCTTGATTAAGAATCAATTTAAGCTATCCAATTTTACTCACGCTATCATGCCAACAATGTTATTAACTAGACTTTAATTTTATCGCCTGTTAAGATACATAACTACTGAACATGCGTGCTACTATCATCATATAAAACATTATAAGATCACATTAATAAGGCTCATGAAATAACCAAACAATTATATGAAAACTCACATAGTATACACATTTTACAAGTCATGATTCACGTTGTAACTTTCAAAAAAATCACAAATAAATAATCGTCCAACGAATACTTGAGTTAGATTACTTTTTATGACATACCGAGAGTTAAAAACACAGGGGAAAAAGAATTATGTCTAAAGCACAAGAATTTCATTTTTAAAGCATTTTACAACTCAGTTGTTCCAAATAAGTATGTGACGGCAATTGGTTCGAAACTTTGGTCAGTTTGCAAAATGTACCATTTAATATAGAAACATCAAGAATTTTCGTGGCTTAACAATTTGAAAACATATGCGAATCTTCTGATCGATGGAGTTGGAATTATGCAAAAATTATCAATACAATTTAAATGAGGATTTTTACAAAATCATTGGTCAAAACATCACTGCACAGGAACTTCCTGACCACAGCCCACTAAAACGTTTATTACTCCTAATCCGTATATCATATAAGCATGAAACTAACGCCAAATGAACACTAACTCACGAGGCTACCTCTCACAAAATTTTCATCCATAGGGGATTAACAGAAAAGAAATGACAGCAAGATCAATTAGGGAGTAAAATCAAACAAACGTGTTTCAGCACTAGGTCATTCATCTACTATGTTCCAAGCTCTTACAACCACACTATCGATACTAACTCATCCTAACTTAAATCTCACACTGTATACCTTCGTAACATCTACCCCATAGAATCCCGTTGCATCTCGATCTACTCCTTAAATCTAATCACGATTGCTATGACTAGAAACATGCAGTTCAATAGTGTTTCTTATTACTATCACAAGACTATACTAGCATGGCTTTGGGATCACATAACCGCATATCACTAGACATAATAGTACTATCAGCACATCATTCAACATCCACCTAGGTAAATATCATAATTTCGTAATTATTTTCACGCTCACGATTACCACATTCCAACACTTCACTGATTATCAATCTGAACACGAAGATTTATTTCTCATTTCCACAACATCATATGATCACATCATCATTCATACAAAATACTTACCGTAACGTTGTCCTGTAGAATGGTTAGAACATATGGGTCTCAAGGTGTACATCCACTCGATTATATTCAAGGTTTTCCATCTAACTACCCATTCACTCAATTTCTCTCGGGTTACCTGGTTCAAAACTGAGAGGGCAAAAGAGCACGTATTAAGGGCGCCTTCTTAACCGCACTGTGAGCTCCTATCGGTTTATTCCCAGGGGTTCATTTTACTTGGACACACCCTACGTTCATTGGGTTCATTGGTTTAGGCCTGAGGATCGTTCGCTCTGATACCACTTTGTAACACCCCGATTTATGAAGGAGCCTTTAGCAAGACATTCCCTAATAAACCGGACTGTTACCATCTCGGTTTCCCGAGGTAGTGAATAACAAAGTACAACAATACCAAAGTACTT
This sequence comes from Silene latifolia, assembly GCF_048544455.1. Taxonomy (NCBI): domain Eukaryota; kingdom Viridiplantae; phylum Streptophyta; class Magnoliopsida; order Caryophyllales; family Caryophyllaceae; genus Silene; species Silene latifolia. Next base: position 112,850,986 of record NC_133527.1, on the reverse strand, counting down.
TAAATTAAAACTTAACGATTACGTGTTTATTACAAATTATCCAACTAATACTTAATATAAGATAAATACAACCCGCAGCGGAAAATAAATTAAGTGATAAAATCTTCTATGTGGTCTAGACTTCTAGGTAGATTGGCTAAGTCCTCACGCATCCCATAGCTCCCAAGTCAGCTAATCTTTAGTACCTGTCAAATCTGCTCCCCATTATAGTTCATCACAGGTGTTCACGAATACACAGGGTCAACCACGAGGTTGAGTAGGGAAAACAATGAAACAATAAATATGATATGCATGCTCCTCCGTCACCTCCATCTCCATCTCAACTCATATCTCATATCTCATACCCCGGACAACCCAGCCATACCGATCCCCGGTAGACTATATATATCGACCGTAGCCGATCCGCCATTTCGCCTTGTTGAGGACACCAGGGCAAGTCCTGCAGAACCCGCCTGGGCCTTATCACAACATCACATCGTATCCCAACATCGTCACCACCACATCCTCCTCCAACACCAATGCATATGAAATGCTCAACAGTAATTAATGCAATGCAATATGTATATAAATCACTGAACTGATAAATCATAAAGTCATGCCAGTTACCCGATGTTGTGATATCATACTCAATACGATAAATTCAGTCAATCACTTCCCGTATATAAATCATAACGTAAGTCAACAACCAGGAATCAAGTCAACACAACTCAATAACGACGATAATAAGACAAGTGTATTTCCCTACCTCAAAGTGCCAGCAAATCCAATTAAGCAGTTAAGCAGTCCAGAAATAAAGCAATGAATTTGATTATCGATCCTTCACGAATCCGTCACCTAAAACAATTATAATATTTATTATTACTAACTACTAAATATAGAATTTCCCAAAATAAAAACTTCCCGAAATAGTAACTTTTCTCTTTTAATAAACCCGACTCAAAGTAGTTAATTATGATTACTTATTATTTTATTTTAAATACTCGGAACTAAACCCAAATGATATTCAAAGGATTAAACGAATTATATGATTAAGGGAATCCGAATCAACATTGGACAACTCCACAATCCCGACTCAAACCCGTCTCTAATTATATTAAATGGTTCGGGAATTAAATTAACTAAATTATTTAATTGACTCGGGAATTGAATTAATTAATTAAGGATACGACCAATTAACGAATTATAATGATTTAATTTATGAAAACCCGTTTCAAAAACTAAAAACAACTCGTCACCAACACCACCCCTTCACACGCACTCCCACACTCCCACGCGCCACCACAAGGCCGTGACAGCCACCAGTCCGAACCCTCACACTGACCCAACCACCAAGAACCACCCCCACGAGGGTCGACTCCCGCCGGCGAGTCAAACCGTGGCCTTCTTTTGGCCTGGTTCCACGCCGTGCCTCACCAAACACCTTCTTTTCTCTCCTGACCACCACCGCAACCAACAACTACCACCTGCCAACTCACCACTGTCCTGCTCTCCGTCAACCCGTGAACCCAGACGTCGTGGCACCACCATTTTGACCTCCCCCGAGTCCACGGTGGTGCCACCCCAACATAGTCGTGTAAACCGCCTGAAAAACCCATATTATAAACCCGTCTGAAAGTCTCTGTCGACAAAGCCCCCTGCCGCCATTTCCACCGCCTAACACCCACCTAACCACCACCAAAAGGGGCGACTCAGACCACCCATTACCAATACCCCGACACCAACCACCCCTATCCCCTCCCTAAGACACGAAACTACAACCAACAACCCACGACATAAATACAAAACAGAGGAACAAGGGGTTGAGTTCTTACCTTTACCGCCACCAAAACAGCCGCCAGGGCCACCCTAGGTCGTCGCCAACACCCCCTAGCTCTTCCTTGCAGCGCCGTCAACAACCAAGGTCACTCTCTCTCTCTCTCTAAGCGTGAAGATAGAAGTTGGAGCTGATGAAGGAGGGAGGCGGGTTGAGGTGTGGGTCGTGTGTTGCTAGGGTAAAATTAGGTTAAAACTTAGGTTAGAATATGATGTTGGGTGTTGGGTTAAACATGATATTGGGTAAACCCAAATGGGTCGAGGGTAAATGGTTTAGCTCACGTCTCGAATACCATATAAACCCGTCTCAGATAACTTATGCAACAACTCGATTTTACGATATCAACACGACTAAACAATTAACTCGACTCAACTATTATCCCGACATAATTAGTAATATAAAAATACATAATAATTAATATATAAAAATATCCGTTTACTCGATTATATAAAATACGGGGTATTACACGGTCAGCTGGAAAAGTTCCAAACAGGAAGTTGTAGCAGATTCTACTACTGAATCCGAGTATTATGCCGCTACAGAAGCAGCAAAGGAAGCTATATGGATGCGTCAATTCTTACAAGGACTTACGATAGTTCCTAGTTCGAATGACCCGATCACCATCTATTGTGATAATAGAGGTGCCATCTTCCAGGCTAAGGAGCCTAAGTCTAGCAACAAGTCTAGACATGTACATCGGAAGGCTCACCTAATCCGTGATTACGTGGAGCAAGAGGAGATAGTGATTCACAAGACTGCTTCGGATGACAACATCGCGGACCCTCTCACTAAACCATTAAGATATGATAAGCATGAAGGGCACGTTATTTCCATGGGAATTAAACGTGTTCCTGAGTTGTACTAGTTGATTATGGATTCGATACATTATCTTTTTCATATGCTATTTATAACTTCATCGTTTTATTATAATATTTTGTTTTTCATGTGGATTGTACGACAAGTTTGAACGCCACAAAGTGAACTAAATTACATTATATTTGTTTTGGTCCGTAATCGCCTACATGAGCTGATAACTCTGGCTATTATTTTTTGAAGTTGATTGATGGTGGGTTCAACGAGCCATAAGTCAAACAGTTGGCTGATCGATCACAGATGCGAGTTATAACGATACCTCGTAGGACAAAAATTGTGACAACGTAATGGAGTCCTAAATGCTTAAAAACATTCGATGCCAGGTCGTGGATTGGACGTCCATTGTGTTCCTAGAGTCGATTCTTTTGACTATCGACTGTCTCTTGAGATTAAGGCAATTTTTGGGTGACTTTGGTTTCTTTCTCATGGTCTGCCGTAACAGGAGGCTAAGCAGATTGTCACTGGGTCATTTCATACTGTGCTTATATCTGCAGGATTCGAGTTGAAGAAAATATCCAACCTTTATCAGGTTTAGTTATTTCTCAGGGCCACTCGAGGAGTTGTAACTGAAATACATGGCCATGCTCGAATGATCATTCGTTTATCAGTTAAGTTACTCTCTAGTCGGGGAAACCACTCTTGATATTGATCACTTTTAAAATACGACATTTGTGAATACGGATTTTGCAAACTGTTTTACATTGAGTGGGAGAAATTTTAGGATATGAGAATCGGTTATCGCACATACACTTGTGAGGACAAGTGGGAGATTGTTGGAGCTTGTGTCCTCCACAGTTAGTGTGATAACGTATATAAATCTCTTATAGGTTCACAAGGGTATACTTAGTATTTTATCAGTTGATTAACGATTACTTAATAACGGTTGGCTTGCTAGAAGTTTGACGTTATTATCATATTGATGGCGGTGATCAACTGGTCCCTAAAAGTCACACCTAAAGGATGTGTTTGAGAGATGTGATTGTATGAAAATATAATCACATTGATGCCTGACTAAAAGGTTAGTCCATGTATTTGACTAAACAGTTAGTCAATGTGATGATGAGACAATTATTTAATACAATTAAATAATACCAGCTGAGACAAATTAATTGTTAAATTCGTAAATTGAATATAAACTGTTATATTTAATTAATGTATATAATGTTAGCTTAAACGAATTAAGATGTTAATTCGTAATTAAACATAATCAGTTATATTTAATTAGCGAACTATAAATATGCGATATTTATAGTTAATGTATATATTATACGATATTGTCATAATAAATGATGACGGACCGGTATTAAGTGTGTGGACTTATTAATACGGGACAATATATATGACAATTGATAAAATGTGCACATATTATACATTTTGATAACTACCTAAAAATAAGAAGATTTTTCTTCTTATTTTTATTTGGTAGTTGGCCGAAAAAAAGAAAAAGAAAAATCTTCCCTTATTTTTCTCTTTTACACGGTTTAAAGGAGGAATGAGAATCATTTTTCTTAACCTAATTTTTGACCAAAAATTCTCTCATCAAAGAAACACAAAACCCTAAAAATTTCACAACAATTTTGGGGATCTATTCTAGCAAGAACAAGAGGCATTTCTCATCACATTTTGGGTGCAACGATTAGGAGAATATCGATTTCGATATTGTTCTTAGGCCAATTTTGCTAGGACCAAAGGTTGATTCATATCTTTATAATTTTGTTTATGTAATTTCATTTATGACTCGTTTTTCATAATCATAATTTCGTTATAATCCGAAAATTTATAGAATAAGTATACCGATATTTCCCACAGAAGCCTGGCAAGCAAGGTTCTAAGGACAGGCTACTTCTGGCCAACCCTAAGGGCTGACTGCCTAACTTACAGCTCCAAGTGTGAAGCCTGCCAACTTCATTCTCCATTCATCCATCAACCATCAGAGCTACTATACTCCATCTCAGCTCCCTGCCCATTCATGAAGTGGGGAATGGATATTTTAGGCAAACTACCCCAAGCTCAGGGACAAAAAGTCTAGATGTTTGCCATGACTGACTACTTTTCAAAATGGATAGAGGTTGAATCATACAGGCAAGTCAAGGAGAAGGATGTCAAATCATTCATCAATCGTAATATCATATGCAGATATGACATTCCCTTAGAAACAGTTTGTGACAATGGTACTCAGTTCGTGGGAAAAAGGACAATGGCTTTCTGTGCACAATGGAATATCAATCTAGTAACCTCTATACCAGGCTATCCAAAAGCCAATGGTCAGGCTGAATACAGCAACAAGGTGGTAATCAGCTGCCTGAAGAAAAAACTAAAAAGAAGAAAAGGCAGATGGGCTGAAGAACTTCTTTTAGTCCTCTGGGCTGACAGAACTACACCTAAAACATCCACATGCCAGACCCCTTACTCCCTGATCTATGGCTGTGAAGCAGTAATCCTAGTGGAAATCCATGTGCCAACTACCAAATGCAGCCTGTGTTGGAAAATATATTTTAAATATCACATAGTTTGGTTTAAAGTTTTAGTCTTAAAAACTTAAGGATCTTATGCATGCAAAATTAATAAAAGGAGATGAAGAAAAAACGATTTCTCACCATCTAATTTTCGGCCATTTTGGGCACAAGTGAAGTCTCCTACCTCACTTGTTCTTGAGCTTTCCATATGTTAGGATGATCCTCCAAAGACTTCAAGTATAGAAGCCACTCCTCTTGATTGCACCCAAGATTATCCCTTATCTCTACTAAATAATATGTGCTAGATATTTGTTTAGTAGTTTACCTTAAAATTGATTACTAATACTCATATATTACACTAATAAAATTAGTAATGTGATTGAACAATTTTGAATCAAGATTTCTCAAGTTTTAGAGAAAGATGAAGGAGTAGAGAGAAAGATGCATGTGAATTTCTTGAACATGCATAAAGAGAATAAATTAGAGAACAAAAACAAAAGTCCCCTTAGATAGTGGGAGGGTGTACCGGTTTTTGGGGAGTATATGGACCAATATATGGTCCTCCCTTTTTCCTTTTGTTCATATCTAAATGTGTAGGTATGCTAGCTAGTAAGACTAGGTATGATTACAAGTATTTTATCTCATAAAATAAATCAACCACAATCCACTACTACTACCTTCATTTTGGTCCATATATATAAAATGGACTACCATTTTATTTTGTCAATTTGTCACTTGTCACACAATATGTCACATGTAGTATGATACATGTTATTAATTAATTTAATGCATATTTATCACATAAATATCATTTTATAAATTAATTAAATTATATACAACAAATTGACTAGTGATACTTGATCACATAAATAAAATGGGTCATTTAATTATAATTCACAACATCTTGTAATTATAAATAACCATTCATTCTCATCTCTATTGTTTCACAAACAATAAATAATTTTAGTAATAAAATATTTCAATTACTAAAATAAATCTTATTTAATCCCATTATAATAAGATATCAATATTCTCTCTCTCACAAATTGAATTGTTCAATTTTAAGGAATTGATTAACTTGTATAGTCATACAATTAATCAACTTTACAGATTAGGGCATCCTCCTTTAGGTGTGACCTTAAGGGATCAACCGACCACCACCGTCCCACGACAGTAACGTCAAACTCTAGCAAGCCAATCGTTACCGATTAATGTTGATCAGTTGACTATAAAATGAATTATCCCTTACGTATTCTTAAAAATGAGATTTAAACATGTGATCATCATGATCGACAATTGTGATCGCATTATTGTTGAGGACACATACTCCAACAATATCCCACTTGTCCTCGACAAGTGTGCATCACCAATTCTCTTGTCCTATTACTATCTCCTACTCAATGCAAGGTGTCTTTCAGGTCGTACTTGCAAGTGATCATATCGAGAGTGGTTTCGTCGATCTGGAGAATAACTGATTTGACCGAAATTATCTACCATAGATACCTTCCGAGCGTGGGCACGCATTTCCAGTTCATTACTCCTCGAGTGGCCCTGAGATATTGTTTTAACCCTGACAAGGGGGTGGACAATTCCTATCGCACTATTCCCTTCGACTAGCCACAACCATCATAACCCAAAATATGCCCATTTGACCCAATTTACGAAGGTCGTAGTAACATAAATCAAAGTTAATCTGAAACCGTGCCAGCTTAGGCGAACAGTCTTTAGTCAAAAGAATCGACTCATTAGAATACTATAGTAGCTCTCGCCACGACCAGGCTTTATAAATTTGCCAGAACTCTATAAGCGGTCACTGCCTGACAGAGTGTTCATAACAGTCTGCCTATGTGATCGACTAGTAATCTCATATGACTCTATGGCACTTGAACTTGTCATCAATCGCATCACACTCTAGTCACTTCGAGACGTCATCTCATACAAGTGACTATGGGCAAATACCATGTTAATCCGAGTTCACTTTAACGGGGTTCCATATTGTCTCTATAACCCGTTGGGATGTAACAAAGTATAAAAAGAGTTTTTTAATTTAAAAACTCGAACGACAAATGTGATTATTACATATGAATAGTCAATACCTGATTACTACTTCATATTCTTATAATCCAATTTGATCTTTGTACGTAGTTGTTCATCTCAATCCAATTGAAATGACATATGACTCATCATGTTATGCCTATGAGAAGGCTTTGGTTAGTAGGTTTTATCAACTTCTTGTACCTTACTCAACCTTACTACATACTCTTTTTCCTTTGTAATGTATACATTTGCATTACAAAACTTTCTGAGTACGTGTCTAGATCCAATCTAGACATAGGCCTTCTAGCCTTAGAATAGCTCCCACTGTTTTCACAGTGTGCGGGACTCATCCTTCTTGCACATCTCATGATTGCAAGTGTACTCAATATCCGTTGTAAATATCTCTCATTGTTCTTTATTGCCTAGAACGATTCTAGCAAATCTATTTCTTAAATAACATAGCCACAATGGTTCCTTAACCATCTTCACGTGTTTTGAGTATGGTTTTGTCTGAAACCTTTCGCAATCTCAATTGTCATTTGTGTAACACCCTTACACAAATTAGTTAATTGCATCAAAAACACTTAACTTTCCATCCTTAATGCTTCCTCAAGCACTTAAGAATAATCTATATGGCTACTTGGTAACTATTACTTAAATTCGATTTTGAAACAATTCATCATACTCAAAGTATATGAAGTGTTATACATCATTACTCATTTAATTGATCCGGCAGCGGAAGCAAATGGAATCAATCAAATATGTTCAACATGATTGAACTAGTCATGAATCTTATCAACATAGGACTTCTTATTTGACGCTAATATCATGTGGATTGATCTCAATAAATCCGGATATTGAAGATGTATTATAATACTCCAAAAGTGTCAAATCATTCCCAATGATCAATATGTCATCCACATATAAGACTAATTAAAATTTCTGTAACTCCCACTAAACTTCATGTATAAACAAAACTTCTCAACCTATTGAGAAATTTTTTATCACATGATCAAAATGTTGATTCCAACTCATTGATGTCCTACTTACGATAATCTCTTAAGTTGCACATGGTCTTAGGATTGTAAGAATCTATAAAACACATCACATGTATCGAATACATTCCTTCTTTAATTGAAGGAATGGGTTTTAGATTCACTCGCTATATATATATATATATATATATATATATATATATATATATATATATATATATATATATATCATAATGAAACACAATCCCTAAGACGATCTAAATAGTGCAAAACACTTTGCAACTAGTTAAGCTATGACATCTCTCTTAGATATCCAACAATTCCACTTGGAATTTATTTTGGATTTTCATGGCTCTAAGCCTTGTATTGAGTTGTGACTTAAATACTCTCATTTAAGTCATATGTTCATTACTTTCCAGAAGTAACTTGAATCAAACAATTTCTTTGTAAGTTGCAAGCTCTTTACTTTCTAAAAGTAACATGAATTCATCATCTTCAACGAGTTATGAGTTCAACCTCCTAGGTTTTGAAGAAACAACGTCATGTAGCCAAGAAAAACCAGTTTTTTGCGACATACAATTTTTGACACAATTCTTTTGTGGCTCTTGAATAATTACTCCCACTCTGTCTTCTAGAAATAAACTTGTATTCTAGAAAGACAGCTTCACGAGCCACAAACCCGTTGTACTCGTGATTATTATAAGGAAAAATGAGCATTTGTTTCTTGTGAAAAACTTACAAGCATGGTACCCTACCATTTCATATTTCATATGAATTATTTTAGATTTAGTGGAAAAATAATTTAGACAATATGATAAAATCCCCAAAAGGATCAAGTAACTCAAAGTAACTTGATTAAAGTCCAAACCATATCGAATAGGGTTTGATTTCTTTATCCAACCACACATTATCCCATAATGTGTGCTAAGAGAGACTAACTTGTGATACTATATCACATTTCCTTTGGCTTATATCAAAGTTTTCACTTTGATAATCCCATTACGACTAAATTATGATTCCTGGAACTCTTTGAACTTCTTCAAAGATTTCTCTATTTACCTTATTAAGTGAACACATTAGTGTCAACTTAAATCGTTGGTAAAAGAAAAATGATCAACCTATTTGGATCAATGATTTACAACCTCGATCTCCTTTTCAACCAAAAAGCACGAGACATCTTGTTTTAAATACAAGATACGCCTATACCATAAGATTAACGATCTATTGGTTCCAAGAGTACTCGATAACTTTTTGCGTTCATCATTCCAGAGTAATCTTGGCTTACCAATTTGAGTCTTGCATCATCTACATGATGTATCATTCTAGTTTGGTTTAGAATATATTCAGCTTGATAATGGACTAGCCATACATCAAATCGTGGTGTATAGGGTCACAAAAGTGAAACCTCTTTTGTATCATAACAAGATTATATTCTTAATCAGAGTTTATGCACTTAATAGTCATAATTAAGGTACAACTATAAACTCAAAACTAGATTGATTACACAATGACTCTATCTCTCGACATTATTTGATGCTAGTCGTCATATTATAATCATCTTATGTATCGAATACAATGATAAAAACATCCACTGGTTTCTAATATTGACGAAGTATTACTAGCAATATTTATGTTAATCAAATAAACATTTAAAGAAGAAGGTCTCATTAGATGTCCCACAACTAACTTGCTGATTCTTCAATAATTTGGGGTAGTTTCCTTTCTAGCGTCCAACAATTAAGACAATGGAAACTTTATCGGTCGGGATTGATAGGTTTAGTATCGTTATTCTCAATAACTTTACTTTTACCATTACCTTGTATCAATTCCATTCTAATTTTACTTCTTAGAACCTCATCCTTTTCTTAACGGATAAGAGAATGCTCCCACTCAATTCAATGAGTCTTTGCTTAGAGAAGAAAAATTGAATTTCATGAAGACTACTCTTCATTCGTTCATTTTGTCTTAAAACTTTCATTGAAGTGGTTGCTTTATTTTGGTCAATTACGACCTCTAACAAATCTAATTACCAAATGATTTAACGTTTCAAAGTACTTAATTCGATTAAGCACATGAAAAATAATCCATTGTAAGTAGATATGTTAGACAAGAATCAAAAACCCTTTTGATCATGAATAACTTTCATCTATACTCTTCACAAGAGATCCTTCCAATGGATAACACGAGGTTTTAGAAAAAAATTCATTTTTGTCTTTAGTTACGATGTTTTAATGGAGATTTGAATTAAAACCGAAATGATATCATATAAATTGAGGTAAAGAAATAGAACAATATGATAACGGAATAAATAAAACAAAACATTTATCGCTATAATAATACTTGTAAATATAATAACAAGTAAAACATTTACATAGTGACCTCTACCCAACTATGATAAATGATCCCGAGATCCAAATTCATATTAACTTGGGCATACGGTGTAGCCGATTCATCTCTTATCAATATAACTCGATGGATTAACTCTTTAATCGATTCTACTTTTAGAACTCTCGGTCGATAAAATTACTCTAATATTTATCTTTAGCCAGGAACACATGCGACTACGGTTACGAATACTTCCGTTGACCTCAATCCAAATTTCGAATAAATGTGTCCATGATCCAAATTCACATTAACTTGGCCACGCTTTGGCGATACAACCCTCATCAACATGAATTCGGTGGATAGACATTTATCACCCACTTCCTCTACGTAACAAGGTTTGTACGCCGGTGTGGCCGAGCGCACTCCCTCACGAAATAGGTTTTCATGGTTTCTAATTTTTGGTAAGGCTAAGTCTCAATTGTTTATTTAGCGAGAGGTCATGTCAATTTATTATCTATCACGTTTTAAGTGAACTAAAGCGGTGAACTACGATAATTGTAATTGACACGGTCGATAAACTCGATTTAAAATGAAATGCATGTTTAGTTATGGTGATTTAGCGATGCATGCAACATATCAATAAAATGCAAAGCATAAAAAAAATCCTAGTATGGCCTTCCTAAAATAGTAAATCTAATAAACTATTACAAATTCGGAAACCAACTCCTTTGGTCCCTTGATCTTCGGTCTTGGCACGCATCTCGAGGTAACACCGTCTTCATGGAAACTCCGGGAAATTACAAATAATAAATAAAAATTACATAATTTCCTATTATACATTTGTAATAAAAATAAAAATAAATCTATTAAATTACAAAACGGTGATACGAGATCACAAAAAATTACAACCGAATCGATATTCCCATACATTTCGGGTAATACCAATTAAAAACTAAGGCCATATTAAGTAAAATTACATAATTCAAAAATTACAAAAAATTAAAATATGACAATCATAAATAAAATGCAGCATTATAATATGTAGGAACATGCTTAATTTTATGCTAAATCGCCTTTTAAGAGCCAATATCGTATATTTTGTCGGTTTTTATGGATTTCCGTGATTTAACTTATTAAATCAAAATAATTGCATAAATTCATATTTATGTACAAGTTAATTACCCTAACTCACTTAGGACTCAAAATTAGTCTTCACTAATATTTTGACAATAATTCAACTTGATTTGACAACATTGTTCATAATGGACTTAAAATTACAATTTTATAACATAAACTTCAAATTAAATCAAAATAATTTCAAATAATTTCAAAATTTGAAATTCAAACTTATGAACATTCTGGAAAAATACCATGACTCTCATAATATTCAAAACTTAGGTTAAATATTTCGAAAAATTATCGAGAAAAACAATGTCGCGGTTTATCGGTTTTAACAAATATGACCATTAAAATATGAGAAAATTTATTTCATCAACTTCACTTTTAGATCTGAAATATATGATAAAATGCAACATTTGACGTTTTTTTTTTAGTCATGAAGTATGGTTTAGCATTATAACTAATTATAGTCACTATTTATGTGATTTTTCATCAAAAATTCATAAATCATGCAAAAAGACTTCACTATAGCCAAAATTTTTACACTCATCTTGTAAAATTGCATGTGACAACATACTAAAAATGATGATTAAATTCGAAATATAACTCATATTAACTTATTTACCCATTTAAATTCGATTTTAACATATAAAATTCAAATTTCGAGCAAAATAATTCATCTTGACATGAAAATTTACAGGCCATCAGTAGATAATATATGTGAAAACATATCCAAAAACCACTGAAAAATTCGAAGTTTAGCTATTTTTCGTTCAAAAATGACATTTTTTTCATAGAAATCATATTTTAATGCCAATAATATATAAAATGAATAATAAAATCCATAAATAAACCAAAATGTCCTAAAAATCACTTAGGACCAGAAAATTTTAACATGTAAAGTTATTTCGTGATTTATCAACATAAAACACAAATTTCAAGTTTTATTCGTTAATCGTATTATCTCGGAAATACGATCCCGATCTTGCATGCAACAACCATAAAGCTCTGATACCACTTGTTGGAAAACATATTTTAAATATTACATATTTTGGTTTAAAGTTTTAGTCATAAAAACTTAAGGATCTTATGCATGGAAACTTAATAAAAGAAGATGAAGAAAAAACGATTTCTCACCATCTAATTTTCGGCCATTTTGGGCACAAGTGAAGTCTCCTACCTCACTTGTTCTTGAAATTTCCATATGTTAAGATGATCCTCCAAAGACTTCAAGTATAGAAGTCACTTCTCTTGATTGCACCCAAGATTATGCCTTATCTCTACTAAATAATATGTGGTAGATATTTGTTTAGTAGTTTACCTTAAAATTGATTACTAATACTCATATATTACACTAATAAAATTAGTAATGTGATTGAACAATTTTGAATCAAGATTTCTCCAGTTTTAGAGAAAGATGAAGGAGTAGAGAGAAAGATGCATGTGAATTTCTTGAACATGCATAAAGAGAATAAATTAGAGAACAAAAACAAAAGTCCCCTTAGATAGTGGGAGGGTGTACCGGTTTTTGGGGAGTATATGGACCAATATATGGTCCTTCCCTTTTTCCTTTTTTTCTTATCTAAATGTGTAGGTATGCTAGCTAGTAAGACTAGGTATGATTACAAGTATTTTATCTCATAAAATAAATCAACCATAATGCACTACTACTACCTTCATTTCGGTCCATATATATAAAATGGACTACCATTTTATTTTGTCAATTTGTCACTTGTCACACAATATGTCACATGTAGTATGATACATGTTATTAATTAATTTAATGCATATTTATCACATAAATATCATTTTATAAATTAATTAAATTACATACAACAAATTGACTAGTGATACTTGATCACATAAATAAAATGGGTCATTTAATTATAATTCACAACATCTTGTAATTATAAATAACCATTCATTCTCATCTCTATTGTTTCACAAACAATAAATAATTTTAGTAATAAAATATTTCAATTACTAAAATAAATCTTATTTAATCCCATTATAATAAGATATCAATATTCTCTCTCTCTCTCACAAATTGAATTGTTCAATTTTTAGGAATTGATTAATTTGTATCGTCAACAATTAATCAACTTTACAGATTAGGGCATCATCCTTTAGGTGTGACCTTAAGGGATCAACTGACCACCACCGTCCCACGACAGTAACGTCAAACTCTAGCAAGCCAATCGTTACCGATTAATGTTGATCAGTTGACTATAAAATGAATCATCCCATACGTATTCTTAAAAATGAGATTTAAACATGTGATCATCATGATCGACAATTGTGATCGCATTATTGTCGGAGACACTCCAACAGCCTGAACACCGTAGAGGAGAACAAGTCATTACTATAGGATAGCCTAACCCTGGCAGAAGAATTGAGATATGCAGCCAGGATCAGAATAGCCTCCTACCAGCAAACAGTAGCCAGAAGCTACAATAAAAATGTAAACATCAGGGTATTCAAGGAAGGAGACCTAGTCCTTCGCAAAAGTCTTCCCAAATACGAAAGACAAGAATGCTGGCAAACTAGCTCCTGCATGGGAAGGACCTCACCTGATTGATTCAATAGTAGGACAGGGAGCCTACAGGCTACATACCCTAGACGGAGAAATGATCCCTAGATCCTGGAACATCTCCCACTTAAAACTATTCCATATATAAACTTATTATTTTATACTTCAAACCAGATAAGGCCATTAACTTTATCTCTTACCTGGCAAAATTTTATAAAATAACATATGACCTTTCTATGCTCTCAATACATGCTTTCCTGCTAATTGTCATTTTGCCTGAATACTTGCTTGTTACATTCTTATTTACTCCTTAATTAACATAAAGTCCAAATCTACCATATTATCTTGTTAAATCCTGAAAACTTGTTTTACGCCTTTCCTATAAATTATCTAGGTCATTATAATCACAGGCTTAAACAAATATTCAGGATTGAAGGCGACTCCACCCAACCTGAACAGCATCTCAGAAATGCTTCACAAACCTTGGCATTTTTTCCACATCCAAAAAAACACATAAAAACTGAGCTCAGTATGAAAAAACAAGTATGATGGTGAAAAAGACCAGACCACTTTTCTTAAAGTCCTCCTGACATGCTGAGGGCCATAAGCCCCCCCTGACTGGCAACCACCCCTCTTACCCAGAAAAGCCCTCCAGACAGGCAAAAAGCCATGATTTCCTAAAAAAGGGTTGAGAGCCATAAGCCCTCTTGACAGGTGTTATCTTAACAAAATGGCTCAAATTGTATTATTGCAGGTACCACTTAATTAAACCAAAGCACACAAAGGTACAGAAAAACATCTTCAAATTATGTCAAGGCAAAAACAGAAAATTCAATGTTTGCCCAGGGAACATCCCTCCCGGGTAGGACAAATACCAGCTAGCAACGAAAAATTAAAGATAGTTTGTCCAGGAAACATCCCTCCTGGATGGGCAAAAAAGTGTTACCCTAAAAAACTAAGCTATCAGCCTGCCTTGGAAGCAGTAGCAGAACTAATGCGCTCATCAGGTGCCTCCTCCTCCTCATCATGATCCTCTTCCTCGTCAGGCTCACCACTTTTTTCTTTGGATGGAGGAGAGTCAACCTCGTCATCAGCATGTAGCTTGCAAAGGTCAGGATAGGTGGCATTAAGATCAACCATCTCTTGCTCTGGGTTCCAATATGGCCCGACTTCAACAAGCTCCTTTATAGCATCTACACGACCCTTGCCAAAGAAATACATGGCAGCATCCTTGTATCTACCCTGCACCACGTCCCTTTCAGCAGCTAGCTCCTCTTTTACCTTCAACTGATCCTACATTGCCTGCTTCTCAGCTTTCAATTCTTCCTGGACGGTGACAAGGTTAGCCTGGATAGACTTCACAACGTTCTGAGCAGACCCCAACTTTGATGTCTCCACAACCAGCTTTGCTTTGCCTGCCTCATTCTCCTTCTTTAAAGATTCATTCTCCGTTTTCAGCACTTCTAAATCCGTCTTCAGCGTTTCAGCATTATTCTTTAGGCATTGCACCTTCAGTCCAGGGTCTCTTTTTTAGCATTGGAGGCTTCCAGCTCACAAGCACCTTTCAGTATGTCATTTAGATTCTACAAACAAAACACAAATCAGGCAAACTCGAAATACATAACCAAAACAAAACCAAGGAGAAAACAGTCATACTTCCTGCAGCATGGAGACCAGGTTAGCTGCATAGTCCTTGGAACGATACATAGCCGCCACTGCCTGGGCAGACATTTCCTCAGCCTGGTAGTTGTAGTAAGGATCATCAACAAGAAAGGAATGAGCCTGAATTTGTTCCTTAGCAAATTGAACATCCGCAACCCTGACCCTAACTTCCCTAACCTCACTCATACCACCAACTCCCTCAGATGCCTCATCTGACCTTTTCCTCTTTCCAGCCTGACTAAGCTCATCAACATCAACCACAACCTGAGGAGGAGACACCAATTGAGCCTGATGAGCAGGCACCTGGACTTGCATCGTGCTATCACTCTCTGTAGCTTCACTGCTCCGGGATTTTTCCCCTGTGATCTGGGAAACGCCTGTCTTTACTAAAGACAAGTCAAAACTGGCAATCCTGGCAGAAGCCCTGGTGGCTACATAACAAAACCCTATATCAATAATACTAACATGTGTTCAGGCAATAAAATTTACAAAGAAAATAAAATAAACTGACTGCCTGATGAAGAGACCCCTGAAGCCTTGGCACCTCTAACAGCCTTGTAAGTATTTAATTTAGCCTTCTTGAAATGAGGTATGGGCCCCTGTTCAAGGCAGGAAGGCCACACCCTCTCCTCATCTGGCAGGGCCATGAAAGCTGCAATCCGATCAGCCGACTCCTCAGCATCAGGATTATTAGCCCAATCAGCCACAACAAACACAATACAAGTAAGTCTATCTTTAAAATTTAATCAACATACTGTTATAACCTGAATTGAATACAGGGAAAAGAACTTACCTCCCTCCACAGCCGGATAATTAAGATAGTCCAGATCAGGGGCAACAGAATCTGCCCTGATGAACATATAGGTTGTGGCCCAACCCTTATCGTCGCCTGAATCAAAATTTGCTATCAGATGAGTCATCTTTACCCTGACTCGTAGATTAAAGCGCCCAGTGGTATTACTCTTCAAATGGTAGACATTCTTGAAATCATCAAGAGTAATCACCAAGTTATGCTTGGCACATAGGTGTTAAACAGAATGAACAATCTTCCAAACCATCGGCATAAGTTGGAAAGGGGCAACTTTGATGGCCCTGATGAATTCAACCATAAATGGAGAAAAGGGAAGCCTGCAACCTCCTTTAAACGCCCCTTCAAAGATACAGAACTAGTCAGGACCGCACCAGTTAACCCTGACTGGACCACTCTCAAGAATCCAGACCTCAGCACCAGAGGGAAGAAGACCCCTACCTTTTAAGTAATGCTTAAAAGAGGGCTTGAATTGATTGACCCCGGGGAAAGAAGCAGGCAAAGATTTGACAGGGGCAAAAGTGACCCCCTTGTACATCATAGATAGAATTTCTGCAGAGGCAGAAATCTCCATAACTTCATCTTCAGGAATAATTTCTGGAACATCTACCACTACTGGAACCTGTTCAGCCCCAGCAACATTCTTTGATGCAGCAGTCTTCCTCCTTCCACCGGCCATTTTTTATGATTGGAATATGAATTGATTTTTCGTGGAAGGGTTTAATTCACAAAGGGATTAGAGAAGAGAGAAATTTTAGAGAATTGAAAAATGGGAATGTGAAAGCAAAGCAAACAGTTCAAGCATTTTATAGCCACAAAAATCCAACGGGTAACACAAGTGGACAAATACAATCATGACTCTCCTAGGGTTTGATGAACCTACCTCATTTATGAGCACTAACCGTTATAGAAGTTGAAAGGAACTTAAACTCTTTTCCGATAAAATATTCCTATACACTTTGCCTGGTCCGAATTTTTATCCCCTTATCTCTCGCCAGATCCACTGGGAATAAGAAGATAAGGGGCTATTGTTGGGCCCAGATTTACTCTGCCTGATAAGACAGGAATTAGGCAATGTCCAAGCTAAGCCTGAACATATAACAATTTAGTATAAGGCGTCCAAACACCTGAGCAGGCACCAGCCAGGAGGGAAAGGCAGGGCAGGCATCCATTAGGCTAAGCCTGAAGAGATATCACACCAAGCCACATATTAAAGCACAACCAGAACACATCGGGCAACGGCTAAAGTTCAGAAAAGTCGTTCCTATTTACACGGGAGACTTATTCAACAAAACCAACAACAACTATGAAGCAGTCAACCCAGCAGAGACAAAGGCGACCAACTTTAGGAGTCAACCAACCTCTCCCGGGTAAATAGGGCATGAGGCCTATTAACTAGGGAAGCCTAAAACAACTTTGGAAGACTGTTGCAAGGCCACTATAAATAACAAAGAAGAAGAAAGAAGAATGGACACTTACTCAGTCGCATTTTTACTCTCATCTTTGTAAGCATAAACTACCATAGCATTGTTATTAAACAGTCATACTCTATTCCTAGCCTGACATACACATTCCCTGTCAGGATACCCAAAATCATAGTAACAATCCCTTCTGGCTTGGCGCCCGTGGTTTTTTCCCTTATTCCCAGGGTTTTTCCACGTATAAATCTTTGTGTCTTACTTTATTATTTACTCTTTACTTAATTTTTCATACTAGCCAGGCTTAGGTATTTTGAGTTAGATTGCCCTACAATTACATCCTTGGCAGGACATTATCTTTGTGAGAAATCCTGCTAAAATGGCAAGGTTTGGAAAACTAGGTCCAGGGAAACGGTGTTGCTTAAGGTTTTATGGTCTAATCATGAGGTTGAGGAAGCTACTTGGGAGGTGGAAGAGGCTATGAGGGAGCGGTATCAGTCTCTTTTTGATCAGGTATGTGTGGTTACGGGGACGTAACCATGTTTTTTTTAGGGGGTCGGAGATGATCGCATAAGGTTTTGGTATGGTTTTATGTCAGTTTTTGTATAGTTAGTAGTTGTTGTGAGTCGGTTTGAGTTGTCGTTGGTGGTTTTTGTATTAAGTTCGTGGCTGCATTGTTGTGTCTTGTTCGAGTTGGTATGGTTGTTTTTTAGTATGGGTTGAACATCAGGGACGAAGTTCCTTTTAAGGAGGGAAGACTGTAATACTGCGGTTTTCTGTACTGCTGGTTACTCTATCGAGTAGGGCTTACTCTGTCGAGTAAGGGAGTTTGGTTACAAAACAGTACACTGTCTGATAGGTACTTGATCGAGTAAGTGTGGAACTCGATCGAGTAAGGGTCACTCGATAAAGTAAGTGACTTACTCGATCGAGTAAGTCGGTTCTACGGGTTCTTTTGCCAGGTTTTCTTAGCAATACGAGAAGGATATATAAACACTTCCGTCAGTTTCTTTTTTTACTTTTTACCTTTTTTCTAAATCTTTCAAAACCTAAACAAAGTTACGGTTCTTTCTTCTTCGCATTGCTATCAAATCCTAAGGGCTAGAGTTGTCGGATCATTGTGTTCTTTACGCCGTTGAGTTCGTCGTATTGGGGGTAAGATCCTTGTACAGTTTTTATGTCTTTTCGTTGACTTTGTTTAAAACCCTAAGTGGGTATTTTGGGGGATTTTGGGAGTATGATGTGTATTAGATAGTAATTGTATGATTGTTTGGTTATAAGAGGTGATTTCGTAGAGGCGTAGTTTTGAATAGCTGATTGTGACGGTCTTGGTAAATTGCTTATTCCAGGTAGGGTTTCCCTACTCGGTTATTGATTGCATGGTCTTGTTGTTGAATTGTTGTTGGTTGTTTACTGTTGTTGATCTTTGTCGTATTGGTAATTTTTGTTGTATAATGTGGTTGATTGTGTTTGTCTGTGGTTCGCGAGCCGCGTCCTTGGCTGAGTGGAGTCACTTACGGGAGTGGCTTCACACCCTTGATTCGCCCTCTGTGGAACCCGCCACAGGAGGAGATGTGCACATTAAGGAACTTGGTTTTCACTCGGAATAGATGAGCGGGGATTTGGTGGATATGGCTGCGGTCCCCCACTGGCGACGTGGAATATTTGTTGCGATGGGTATTCTGGCAGGACTACACACTTTAGTGTGTAGTCAGGTGTGTGGAGATATGATGGAGTTGGGCGATATGTGTGTTGTATCTTGTGTATATTATTTTGTGTAATCAGTAACTGACCCCGTTTAAATGTTTTGAAAACTGTGGTGATCCATTCGGGGATGGTGAGCAGTTATTGAGCAGGTATGTGATGGATTGCGCATGGGATAGCTGGGATAGAGTCGCCACGTGTCACTAGAGTCTTCCGCTTTGTCTTTGAACTCGTTTTCATTTAGTTGGATTTTGTTTTGGAACATTTATATTTCATTTATCAGTTTTGGGATTTTGATGATTGTAACCACTTAAACTCATTTACTTAATTAAGTACGTTTTATTATGGTCAATTTGATATACAGTGCCTCGGGTAACTGAGATGGTAGCACTTTCATGCATTAGATGGTCTTGGTAAGGCACCTTGGTGTATGGGGGTGTTACAGTTGTCCCCTAAACAAACATCAAATAGCAGAATACACATCTGCCCTTTTCTATAAAATTCCAACAAACGACAATAAAGACCGTCACCTCTCTTCGAGATTGAAAATCACTGCCGTCCACACGAGCCAGGCTGACAAGCCTATCTCTTTCCGGTGCTACAAACATCCAATGTAGACATCGAAATTCTTCAGCAGGATATCGGAGGCCTCCCCACGGAGCCCGCTAAACTCAACGACCTCTCGAAATAGGCCCGTCCAACACGTCTATTTCCTACTGTCGATCGTTCTCAACATGGCTAGGAAGCCTCACAACGCACCTTCAACAGGGTTGACGAGCCTCACAATGCACCTTAAACATGGCTGGCGAGCCTCGAAACGCACCACCTTCAACATGGCTGGCGAGCCTCACAACGTAACCTCAACGCGGCTAGCGAACCCCATCATATCTGCAACACGGATGGCTAGTCTTTGCCCGCAAACAAGAAATAACTCAAGGACATATCCCGAAGATGCCTCAGGTATGACTTCTTCCTATGGCTGGCGAGCCTTTGTACGTAGTCTAACAGACTTTAAACGACCCACACGGATAGTCGACAAACGCTAAACTATTCCGGACGATAGGTCCTAGACTCGTATCACCGAGTCGCCTTGGCGTCGCCCTTCCCGACAGCAGCTCCTTGGTCCGAACCCTTTCGAGCCGCCTCGACGTCGCTTCGGTCTCCAGGTTGTAATCTTTGATTGACCTTGGGGTTATACATTGACTTTCGCCCTGTCCAAGCCTCAATCAAAGTGGGGGTTCTTTAGATACCCAGTATCTGTCGAGTCTCAAACAAACACCCGATGATTATAGAACTACAACATGCTTAGGAATCACAGCGTTTAATCGACAGTTTTGTATAACTATACGTCGGAAAACTCAAAATGATTTCAAAAACAAAACATTTCAAAACTTTTTAAAAGTACCTAGAGTGTTTTATGCACGATGACGGGGTCGCAATGATACTAACTAGAGTCAAAACCGACACCTGACCAAAAACTGACTCAAAAATTCAAATCCCAACTCCAACAACGAGTCAAACTGACTTAAACACAAAAAACAAAAATCACAAAGCTTCCATGTTAAGTATACCTGGTATACTTGAATGGTCAAGTACAATAATGCCATCTAAAACCTAGGATAGAACAAATCATGATTTCAATTGTGTGATAGTGACAAGACAGCTCGAAGACTCGCGAAATGGCTCGCGCCTCTTCGAGTAGCCCATGCGGCCACGTCTCTCAAAACGCCCACAACTACCCATTTCTCTATAAATACCCCTCAAATGCCATCATTTGAAGGTATGCGAGTGTCCGCTCCCTCATTTTTCCCTTAAAATTCTAGACTCGTTTTCTTAAGTAACAAACCGACACGTATTTTTGACCTACCGATCGAAAATACAAGCCATACACATTGTTTGGTATTGTCATCATTCATTAGTTTACTTGATCGACCATCTCGACCAACTACACACTCACTAAACTAAACAAAATACTCTCTACATTTCTAAAACGATTTTCAACCGAGTTTTCCGACCTAACAAGTTGTTACACTTTCGTCGATTTCTCATCCCAAACCTAGCATGTAAGTATGAGGTTGTAATAATCCTATTATTTCAGGTCTTTTTATCTGTTTTATGACCTTAACATGCTAAAATTTGCATAACATGGTCCAAAATATGGATCAAATGAACCAAAACCGAGTTTTGACCGAAAATAGAAGGCCCTAATCTCCACTAGGTGCCTCGCGCCTCAATGAGGTGTCCAGGTCAGAACTCAAACGTGTTTGAGTTCATTCTTTCCATTTTAATTTCATTTTACAACCGGTTTTTACCATCTCAAATCATTTTTATGATAAATCTTTTACCCATAAAACATTTTCACCCGTGGTTCCTTATACCATGACGGTTTAATCCGTGTTTCGGTGATAATATTTGGTTAATTACATTTTACAAGGCATTTTAAAACCTTTTTATTCATTTATTTACATTTCAAAAACAAACATGTTAGTCATAAATGCAAAGTCATCCTTGGTTCAACATATCATGTCGGTCTTAAACCCGAGTACGATGATAAAAATTGACTAATTATAAACAAATGAACTTAATATAATTAGTTCATAATCTTTTTTCAAAACTATTCATGTCAAGCTTGCAAAACCAAACCCGACATCGAATATTGTCAATACAATGATGATTATTCGAGTCCCATTCCTCTCATTAACACAAAAGCTGTCTAAACGGCCTTTTCAAACAAAGACGGGTTCAAACACCCTCTTTATAAATCGTTTTACAAACGTTTCCAACAGTCAGAAGACGTCCCTTGGACAGTCTGCTGCCCCGCGCCTAAACAGGCCAACTATTTTCCAGTTTTCAAACCAGGACAGGCCTGCTTGCATCGCCTGACGGCTCGCGCCTCAATAGGCATCCTGATGCAGACCCTGCTTCCTTTCCAGCACTTGTCTAGGACGATCCTGACTTCGGTTAATCCGAATACATGACGGATCAGATGGCAAGCCTGCCCCTTTTACCTTGTATTTGAAAAATACCTTTCTAAGACATATGGATCACGTTATATACCATAAACCTTACTCGATAAATGGATGTTTAATTTTCGTCTTCCATGCAAATCAACATTAAATCCAACGTGACATCAATTACTTGATATTTGGCCAAATAATCGACAAAGAAATTTTAAATGTTAGGTTCAAACTCGTGGATGCGCATTCATGCATTTACCCATTTTATAAACTTTTGCATTTAACCACCAAGATCGATTAGTAGAGGCTGCTACCGCTTTAGTACCTATGTCAAACACCGCTTTAGTACCTATGTCAAACATTCTAGAGATAGGATGCTAAAGAGGACGACTCCTTATCTTTAGTACCTATGTCAAACACCGCTTTTTGCCTTGGTTGACCTAGGTATAAAGTGGATTCGAACGGGTTCCAAGCATCCCACAAATGCTTGGTGACGACTCTAGACATCTCTTGCATCGTTTCGAGACCCTTGCCGAGACGAAACCGACCGATCTAAAACGATCCGGTCGAAAGCATTTTTTACGCCACCGAGCGTGGCTTTCAGACTGCTGCACGTCCACGGATTGGCTTGGCGTCGCGGGTGGCCTATGACCACATGCACAAGCCGGAACCGCAGTTCATCCTGACACTACTATGGGTGTGTTTTCTATCCTTGATCAACCTCATCTTACTTTTATTCTGTGATGCTCATCCTTCTTCTAAACTCCTTTTTGTTTTACCTTGGGGGTTCCTCTTGTATCCTTCTTTCCGCCTTACCTTTGGAATCCCTTTAGTAATTCACCCCCCCCCCCTCGACTCACCCTTGTACCATCCCCTCCTCTCGGACCATAAGCTTTATCGTTCATGCATATCCTACTCTTTTCGTTGTGCTTCCCCTTTGGATTCGAGTCTAGTAACTTTATCTGTGACATCCATGTTGATCTCATGTCGACCTTCTACTCCTAAAAGTCGTCATAACCCTTTTATTTAAATTTGGATTCTTTTAGCGTGCTTTGTAATCGTGGTGTCTAAGTTGCTTTTCAATTCGTACAATTTCTAAAAAATTCAAGCTACCATTTTTGATTCGTTGTTAAAAATTTATGTTACTTTTGCAATACTTTACCTATTTTTAAAGGTGTGAAAATGAAAGTATGATTTAATTCCCTATTTGTTCTTTGAGTATGACTTCTTCATCATGATCTTTGATTGCTAAACCCGGGATTACTTTTAATTTTGCTCAATTTCTAACTAACTTTGATCTAGTTATGATTTCTTTTTCAAAGTTTGATGTTATATTTTCAAGAACTTGACTCCTTTTAGAGTTTAAAAATGAATCTTTTAATTTTCATTTGGCTTTTGCAAAAGAAAATTTGAGTGGATTATCATTTACATTTGGTTTTAATGTTGATGGGATGTTAGGACTCGTTATTAAAGCACGACAAGAGCAATTTCGTTCCATGAAGGAGACTTATGCATTTGAAAAATCTCCATAAATGTTTTGGAAGCATTTTGATTTTTCATTTCTGCAAATGATTTGGTGTTTGACCTTGTCTTTGATTTGAAATGTTGATGTTCTTGAATGTGCAACGAGAACACTTCCGTTCCTTTGACGAGAAATTTGTGATGTTGGAAAATTCTACTTGAAACTTTTGAAGGAATTTTAATTCTTACAATGATAAACCTTTTAATGTTGCAGTTACCGATTTCAAAAAGTCCAACTTTATCGTTATAACCTTTCGTTTTCTACTTTCAAGTTTCTAGGACGAAACTTTTTAAAAGGTCGGGTGATTGTAAAACCCGCGAATTTTTCATTTTGACATTTATAATTTAATTAACCATTCTATTACTTTATTTTAGATTTTTAGATTTCTTAATTTAATTAATTCATTTTAAGCATAGATTTTATAAAAATTATATTTTTAAGACTTGGATTATATAAAAAATATATATATTTGGTCGGATAGTAATAATAGTGATAATAATAATAATAATAATAACAATAATAATAATAATAATAATAATAACAATAACAATAATAATAATAATAATAATAATAATAATAATAATAATAATAATAATAATAATAATAATAATAATAATAATAATAATAATAATAATAATAATAATAATAATAATAATAATAATAATAATAATAATAATAATAATAATAATAATAATAATAATAATAATAATTTCCGTCTTAAGTTATAGTAGACTTGAGACGTACTTCCGTCTAGCAAAGTGTCACATTTCACTTTTGAATCTAAGTTAATTTCAGAGCAATCACAAGTCGACAACACACCCACTTACTTTTTACAACTCACTAAAATAATGATTTTTCCTCACTCACTCTCACACTCTCATACACGGTCAAACCCCCCTTCATCCTTTCTTTTTTTCGAAAAAACACCAACAATACTCAGGGAACTACAAACCATGAACACCATTGTTGGCCGACCTTCAAACTGAGATTTCTCCTCCATTTCTCAACCGTTTCCTTTGATTCTTGCGCCAAATTCTTCCACTTTCCTTCCTCCATCTTTCTAGGTAACAAAGTTCCACTCTTATTTTCTTATGGGAATTTCGGTTTTAAGCTCAGAGATCTCGTCTTTCTTGTTCTACGTGAAGGATTTGATGACCCGGAGGAAGACTCATGCTTTGTGGACCATTCACTTGAAGATTAGAGAGCTTTCGAGGTAACGCTGATAGGTTACTCGACAAAAATGTCGAAATTTCGTCTTATGTGTCGTTTTACATACCCTTGTGTGATAAAGTTAGGTTGTTTGTGCTTTTCTCATATGAATGGTTGAATGTGTCGGAATAATACTCGACTTGTATGCTTACTTGAAGTGCTTTAGTGTCTTGTGCTTTATATAACGAATTTCCATCTCAATGCCCTCTTAACTTGGTCTGTTTTGGAACCGTTTATGTGGTTTTTCGGGATTGTTTTTGAGCTTGATTTATACGTGTGAATTTCCATCTCAACCTTGGTTTCAAAGTTGTCTTAATATGGGCTTGAGGTGGACTGACTTGATGCCATTTTTGGAGCTGTGAAAGACGGTTTTGGTGCTGAAATTGGGACTGTTTTGGTACCATTTGTGGTACGGTTTGATGTGGCCTTTTTGGGTCTGCTTGGGCAGTCGAAATGGGGGAGTTGTACGGGCTGTTGTTGGACGCTATTTGGATGTCATTTTGGGTTATGTTGGTTATTGTTGTTGTGTGTATATTATTGAACTTCCGTCTCAAGTATACGTTTGAATTTTCCCGCTATTTACATGTTATCTTTCATTGGGCTGTTTTGAGTGGTGAAGGTGGCTGGACAGGGGTTGGTTGGGCAGTAGCCACGGCTGTATTGGGTTGGACAGGGCTGGCTTGGTCGTGGCTCGCCTGGCCTGGGCAGTGGCCTGGTTGGGCTCGGGCAGTGGGCAGCAGCGTGGCCATGGCTGGTTCGGTGCGACCTTGGTCACTGGTTGTGGTGTTGTCTTAAACCGTGTACCGTCTAGTTGAACCATGTTTGTATAACTTGAATTTGGTGCCGTATGTATGTATGTAATACGTATATATATATATATATATATATATATATATATATATATATATATATATATATATATATATATATATATATATATATATATATATATATATATATACACCATGAAATCACCATGGCCTTTCTCGACTTGGGGCATGGACATCATCGGGAAAGTCAACCCGATAGGCACCAAAGGGCATTGCTTTATCCTCGTTGCCATCGACTACTTCACCGTATAGATGGAAGCACAATCCTACGCAGTCTTGACCGCCAAACAAGTGGCAATATTCATCGAGGACAACATCATCTGCAGATATGGGGTACCCAATGAAATCATCAGCGACCAAGGCTCCCACTTCTAGGCTGAAACACAAGCACTGCTGGACAAATACAAAATCAAACGGCATCGACCATTCCCCTATCGTCCCCAAATCAATGGAGCGGTAGAGGCAGCAAACAAAACACTCATCACCAGCATAAAAAAGATGTAAGACAATTACCGCGATTGGCCGAGCAAACTCCCATTCGCATTCTGGGATACCGAACCTCCATTCCAACACCAACAGGAGCAATGCCCTTCTACCTAGCATAGTGTATGGGGGCAGTATAACTAGTAGAGTTGGAGGTTCCATCTCTACGTATTCCACTAGAAAGCCAAGTCCCTGAGGCGGAATGGACCCGCCGAAGG
This sequence comes from Silene latifolia, assembly GCF_048544455.1. Taxonomy (NCBI): domain Eukaryota; kingdom Viridiplantae; phylum Streptophyta; class Magnoliopsida; order Caryophyllales; family Caryophyllaceae; genus Silene; species Silene latifolia. The sequence continues at coordinate 112,824,027 of NC_133527.1, read as the reverse complement.
TTCGAGCAACTCACGCTCCTAGACGAACGAGGGCTCAGCGCCTTGCACAACATCCAGCTATACAAACGACGTATACAACGGGCAATCAACAAAAAATTAAAACCCAGAAACATCAAAGAAGGCGACTTGGTCCTCAAGTCGGTTCGAGCACCATTACCTTTCGATCCGTGGGGGAAATTCAAACCTAACTGGGTCGGGCCATACCTGGTCAAGAAAATACTTTTGGGAGGTGCAGTGAGATTAAGTGACCTGGACGGGGAGGATTTCACAAACCCGACCATCCTTGACCAACTCAGGAAATACTACCCTTGAACCCTAGTAACTAGCAACCGTTCCCTAGTTTCACAACTAGTGACCACAATCTCCCTTTCAAGTCAATTCCTCAAAATGTTCCTAGAGTTCAAGGGTAGTATTTCCTGAGTTGGTCAAGGATGGTCGGGTTTGTGAAATCCTCCCCGTCCAGGTCACTTACTCTCACTGCGCCTCCCAAAAGTATTTTCTTGACCGGGTATGGCCCGACCCAGTTAGGTTTGAATTTCCCCCACGGATCGAAAGGTAATGGTGCTCGAACCGACTTGAGGACCAAGTCGCCTTCTTTGATGTTTCTGGGTTTGACTTTTTTTGTTTAATGCCCGTTGTATACGTCGTTTGTATAGCTGGACGTTGTGCAAGGCGCTGAGCCCTCGTTCGTCTAGAAGCGTGAGTTGCTCGAACCTTCGGCGGGTCCATTCCGCCTCAGGGACTTGGCTTTCTAGTGGAACGCGTAGAGATGGAACCTCCAACTCTACTGGTTATACTGCCCCCATACACTATGCTAGGTAGAAGGGCGTTGCTCCTTTTGGTGTTGGAATGGAGGTTCGGTATCCCAGAATGCGTGTAACACCCTAAGTTATTAAGAGTAAGGTTGTCCCACATCGAGGAATTGACGAGGTTGTGATATATTTATAAGGAATTCCACCCACCACTTAGTAACAAGGCCTTGTGCTTTTAGGCTTAAGTGAGGACAAGTAATGGGCCCAAAAGTGCATATCCCATCTTATTGGGTTGTGTTACGACCGTGGTGGGTTGGGTTATTATAAATGGTATCAGAGCGACCCTGCGACCGTGTGGTGAGCTCGTGGTCGGGAGTACCCGGGTCACACACCTAGCGAGGGAGGATTCTCGGCTTGGCTGCGGTTAAGTTGGAGGCACAACGAGGACGTTGTGTTCTTTAAGTGGGAGATATTGTAACCCCCCCAAGTTATTAAGAGTAAGGTTGTCCCACATCGGGGAATTGAGGAGGTTGTGATATGTTTATAAGGAATTCCACCCACCACTTAGTAACAAGGCCTTGTGCTTTTAGGCTTAAGTGAGGACAAGTAATGGGCCCAAAAGTGTATATCCCATCTTATTGGGTTGTGTTACGACCGTGGTGGGTTGGGTTGTTATAATGCGAATGGGAGTTTGCTCGGCCAATCGCGGTAATTGTCTTGCATCTTTTTGATGCTGGTGACGAGTGTTTTGTTTGCTGCCTCTACCGCTCCGTTGGTTTGGGGACGATAGAGGGATGGTCGATGCCGTTTGATTTTGTATTTGTCCAGCAGTGCTTGTGTTTCAGCCTGGAAGTGGGAGCCTTGGTCTCTGATGATTTCATTGGGTACCCCATATCTGTAGATGATGTTGTCCTCGATGAACTTGGACACTTGTTTGGTGGTCAAGACTGCGTAGGATTGTGCTTCCACCCATACGGTGAAGTAGTCGATAGCAACGAGGATAAAGCAATGCCATTTGGTGCCTATCGAGTTGACTTTCTCGATGATGTCCATGCCCCAAGTCGAGAAAGGCCATGGTGATGTCATGGTGTATAAAAGGGATGGTGGTATATGTTGTATGTTGACGAAGATTTGGTAATTGTGGAAATGTTTGACGTAGTTTCTGCATTCGGCTTCCATGGTGGTCCAGTAATAGCCTAATCGCATGATTTTTCTGGCTAGCATCATTTCGCTCATGTGAGGGCCGCATTCTCCGACGTGGACATCTCCCATGACTTTCTTGGCTTTTGGTGATCAATGTAAAGGAGAAGGATCCCTTGGGGTGTTCTTTTGTATAGTTGTTCTTGGTTTATCATGAATTGTGATACAAGTAAAAGGATGGCTCTTTGCCCTCTTGTATCAGAGTTGGGAGGGAATTCGTTTTTGGTTTTGTAGTTGAGGATAGCTTGGTACCAAGGTTCGACATGGTTTTCCTTGTCGTTGTTGATGGCGCAAATGTGAGCTGGCTCGCTCCTTCTCTCGACACATAGGGGCATCGATGTCATGTCGTCGGGTATGTTGATGAGCGCGTGAAGTTTTGCTAGGGCATCAGCAAACTGATTTTCCTCCCGTGGCAAGTGGAAGTAGTTGATTTGGTCAAAGAATCCGGCCTCCTGGTTAATTTTTGCTTGGTAGGGTGCTAATCTATTGCTTCGAATTTTCCATGATCCGGACACTTGATTGATGATGAGTGAGGAATCTCTGTGGACCTTCAATCTCTTGATGTCAAGGGTTATGGCTGCTTGTAGGCTGATGAGGCATGCTTTGTATACGTAGGCATTGTTGGTGACGGCGAAGTCTAGCTTGTCTGAGATTGGAACATGTCCCCCTTCTGGAGATATTATAAGGATTCCTACCCTGAAGCCTCTCAGGTTTGATCCACCGTCGAAGTTTAGGTCCCATACGTTGATGTCGGCATAAAGGATGTCTTTGTCAGGGAGTGACCATGTGTCGGTCGTTAGATCCTCGTTGACATGGTTTTCTGCTAGGAAATCGGCGACTGCCCTTCCCTTGATAACCTTGAGGGGTATGAATTTGAGGTTAAATTAGGATAGCATGAGTGTCAACCTGGACAGCCTTCCGTTTAACACGGTCTTTTCGAAGATGTATTTGACAGGGTCCACCTTGGAGTAGATGTGAACCGTGTAGCTAAGCATATATTGTTGTAGTTTCTTTGTTGACCAAACCAGAGCAAGGCATGTCTTTTTCAATTGAGTGTATCTTGGAGTAGATGTATTCGATGAACTTTTTGCTGATGTAGTAGATGGCTCGTTCTTCGCCGTCGACTGTTTGCGCTAACATTGCTCCCATGGCTGTGTCGGTTACAGTCAGCTATAGGGATAAGGGAATTCCCTGCTGAGGTGGCATGAGGAAAGGAGGTTTGGATAGGATTTCCTTTACCCTGTTGAAGGCCTTTTGACAATCGTCGTCCCAATCGGTGTGATCAGAGGCGCAAAGTTTCTTGAAGATAGGTTCGCAAATCATAGTGAGCATGGCTATGAAGCGGCTGATGTATTGGACTTGCCTGAGAAATCCCCGAATCTCCTTCTCGTTCTTAGGCCGAGACATTTGTTGAAGAGCTTTGATTTTGGTAGGATCAATCTCGATGCCCCTTTTGCTGACGATGTGTCCCAAGGGTTTTCTGGAGGTGACCCCGAATGCACACTTCTGAGGATTTAGTCTCATGTTGTATCTTCGAAGTCGAGCGAATAATTTTCGAAGGGCGCTGATGTGGCTGTCTTGCTCTTTTGATTTGACGATCATATCATCGATATATACCTCCACTTCCTTGTGCATCATGTCGTGTAGGAGAGTGGTGGCGGTTCTTTGGTAGGTTGCTCTTGCGTTGATTAGACCGAAAGACATAACGGTGTAGCAATATGTGCCCCACTGCGTAGTGAATGTAGTCTTGTGTATGTCTTCCTCAGCCATTTTGATTTGGTTCTACCCAGCATACCCATCCATGAATGACAATAGGGCGTGCTCGGCGGTGTTGTCTACCCGGATGTCAACATGTGGTAGAGGGAAGTCGTCTTTTGGACTTGCTTTGTTCAGGTCTCTAAAGTCGAAGCAAATCCAAATTCTCCCGTCTTTCTTGGGTACGGGGACCATGTTGGCTACCCAGTCAAAATATTCAGAAACTTTGATGAATCCGGCTTTGAATTGTTTGCCTACCTCAACCTTAATTTTCAGGGCCCATTTCGGGTGCATAAGGCGCAACTTTTGTTTCACGGGTTTATTAGCTCCGGGTTTAATGGGTATCTTATGCTCTTCAATTTCCCTGTCGATCCCAGGCATGTCTTTGTAGGACCATGAGAATACGTTTTTGTATTCGTGTAAGAGGTCGATGAACTGTTGTCTTTCCAAGAGGTCAATGGTGGTCCTTAACCTAAGTTTTTGAGGTGTATTGTCGGTCCCTACGTTGATAGGTTCGGTCTCCTCAATGATGAGTGTCCTATCTTCTCGTTTGTCAAGTTCTTTGGTTAGGTGAGGTGGGTAGTCACCCAATTCAAATTCCTCATATTCGTTCAGAATTGCACTGCAGTTAAATTGAGACGAGTCGTAAGCAAACTTGGCATTCATTAAGTCAATCAAAGCGAAAAGATCGGATAGGACAGACATCTCATGGGCAGTCAGAGGCGACATAGAAAAGGAGGTGGCCCTTGGAACAAACTCCAGGTCGCTACATTCTGCGGCAGTGGAGGTGACCCTAGTTGATTCAGCCTCTGAGGCAGTCAGAAGTTTGTGATAAAATAGTGGAAAAGGGACATTGACCGGGCCATCGGGGGCGTTAGGAGCTAAGACAGACTCTGACTTAGGTTTCTCATCAGACTCAAACTCAGACTCCGTCTCGTCTTCACTTCCCTCTGTGAACATGGGGCCTTCTCCAGTCGTGATCTTGAAAAAGCGGCCTTGACGATCGGTATCAGAGATTAAGGCAGTGGGATCGAACTGGTTGTCATTGAGAGCGATGTTGATGTTGTCCTCATAGTTAGGGTGCTTGATGTTGTCTTCTCCGAAAAGGAGGCTCATAGCTTGCCCGTTCAGGCAAGGGGTTGATTCAGATTTGGTCGACGCAGGTTTTGGTGTTGTCGAGGATAAAGTAGCAGTCTTGAAAGACTTCTACGCCCGGGTGCTTGACCTTTGCTACGGGGTCTTAGATTGGCTCAGGGAAGCCGTTGTAGAGCTCGGACTCTCCCTCGGGGATGAAGTAGCCATTGAGAGTCAAGTGGTAGAGGCGGAGGATGACTCTTTACTTCTTACGCTTCCGTACTAGGAGACCCATTTCTTGGATGTCTTCATCGATCGGTTCGTACCTATCCCGAAGGGGATGTTGGGGACCTTGGCCTGTTTCATAGGAGGCAAGCTGCTCTTAAGTTGGTTGAGAGGTAGGCCCGTGAAATAACCATGGCGGATCAAGAAGCGGTTGATTGTGAGGTTCGAGAATGGATCACAATCAAAGGGTGTTCATTCATCGATTAGGGTATTCACAGATTGGAATCCCCACATTTCGTTGTCAACCTGCTCAATGACTTGAGAGGCTATTCCCTTCTTCATGATGGCCTTGATCGGGGATGCAGGAATTGTGACTGTTTTCCCGTTGAAGGAGACCCTGATTTTTTGATGGAGGGTTGAGGTGACGGCTTTGGCGGCATGAATCCAGGGGCGCCATAGAAGCATGTTGAATGAGGCATCGATTGAAAGATCATAGATCCTAATTAGACTCTCTAATTAAAGATCAAATTATCTCATAATTTGTGTTTATATGATCTATGTAACATGTATGCAATATAAAAGCATATTAATATAAAAGATGAGGAAAATAATATTCCTTACATTGAAAAATGGTAGTATTTGGGCACAACCAAGATCACCATCTTGGTTGTTCTTAAGCTTTTTGTCAATGGCAAGATCCTCCATAACCCAAGTTTCAAAAGAGAAACCCTCCTCGCAAAAGCACCCAAGAACTTACCCAACAACCTTACTAATATTTAGATATTAGTAAGATTACCCTTGATAATATGTAAATATTACTAACAATCTTAGTAACAATTTTTGTTTACTAATAACTTAGTAAAAATGCTTATATTAATTTTAGAGAGAAAAGACCAACAACTTCATTCACATGCAAAATACAGAAAAATGAAGTAGTGTGTAAAATGAGCAATTGTTGTTCTATATGGAGGAGGAAAACCGGTGGGAGTAGGTGGAGTGAGGGAGTGTACTTGTTTTGTTTTTGTCCAATCTTATATCACATGCAAATGATCATAAGATGACTTATGGAAGAAAAACAAACAAAGTGAAATGATTATGTTTATAATCATCCACTACACTCCATTTACACGGTCCAATGTCCCATTTACGGATCCATTTTGGTTCTTATATTTGTCGCAGAAATACGTGTAAATTTTACTTTAAACATCAATTTATGTTTAAATACTTCACGATTAATATCGTCTAAAACACTCCGTAAATATACGTGTACAGCTACACATATATTTTACGTACCAATACTAATCACATTAGTTAATTAGTACTAATTTAACAATTAACTACTTAATCATTAATTCCCGTCTCAAATAATTTATTATTTAATTATCGCATAATTAAATAATAATTTCTGTGCCTAGAGTTCACAACTCAATATCTCTCTAAATAAATTAATCAACTAACTCTTAGACAATTTATCAAGGGACTAATTAAACTGTATCTGATACAATTAATTAGCTTTCGTGTTGGGGCTTGTTCCTTTAGGTGTGACCGAAAGAGATCAGCTGAATACCGCTGTCTCACGACAGTAACGTCAAACCCTAGTTGGCCAACCGTTACCGATATACGTTGATCAGCTGACTAGTATTACAAATGAATATCCCATGCATATTCCTTAATGAGTTTTAATAATATTATCATGCACTATTGTGGAGGACAAAAACTCCATCAATCTCCCACTTGTCCGAGACAAGTTGTGCGATGATTATAACACACAATTGTGGACAATCTCCTTATCCCTACAATATCTTGTTTGTACTCTACAAGGTTGTGTTACCGATTCTCTTGTCCGTTTTAACAACAATCTCCCACTCAATGAAAGGTGCCTTTCAGGTCGCACTTGCACATGAACATATCGTGAGTGGTTTTCTCGATCGGGAGTGTGACTAACTGACCGGAAAAATCTCCCACAGATTACTTCCGAGCGTGGCCACGCATTTGTAGTCATAACTCCTCGAGTGGCCTTGAGATGTTTAAACCCGATGTGGGTGGACAATTCCTATATGCCGTGTCTATCCTTTTGCACAATACAGATCACCATGACCCAGTAGATGTTCTTTGGCCTCCTTTCACGGCACGACCTAGGACAAAAATCAAAGTCACTCGGAAACTGCACTTGCTCAGATAATAGTCTCCAGTTTAAAGAATCGACTGATAGGAATATCATAGAAGTCCCTGCCACGACCAGGCGTCTGTAATAGATCTAAAGGACTCTATAAATGTCACTGCCCGATAAAGTGTCCCACAGTCTGCCTATGTAAATGACTAGTCATCCTTATGACTATATGGTGTTGAACCTACCATCAATCGTCTTACAATCTAGTCACTCTGAGACATCACCTCATTAAGTGACTAGGGGCTAATACAATGTTCATCCTATTCACTTGAATTGGGGCTCAACATTGTCTCCACAACCAATTCGGATAAACAAGGTATACTTGTTTTTAGTCAAACTGAATAATTGAGTTCTTAAAGAGACTCAAACAATGAATGCGATCATGACTTACGTAAATATTAATACTCTATCCAATATTTATATAACGATCTTTAGCAATTAAGGTATACTCCTCAATCACATTGAGATGACATTACCATCATGTCTAGCTTATGCCAACGGATTTGGTTAGAGGATTAGCAACAGTTGCATCACTCTAATTTCCATTGCTATTTTCCTTTGTTCTATGCAGTCTTTTCATCACATAGAGCCTTTCTAAGTACATGTCTAAACAAGTTTTTAAACTTTGGTTCTAAAGCCAGTCAAACACCCCCACTATTTTCACATTCTCACGGGAGACTATATTCGGCTATCGGAACTACTCTAGTTCCATCAAATTCCGGATATCTACTGTCTTTTTTACAACATCGAATGTTGTAATGTACTTAGCTTCCGTTCATGATTTATACGTATAACTCTTATACAAATCCTTCATATGACATCTTTTATGTATAACTTCTTAGACATACATGTATAACTTCTTATACATGTTATTCTTTAAGCACATAACTCTTTTACATGCTAATCATTCCTTAACTAGGCCCATAACATCTTATAACCATATGAATGTTTCCGTGTAATCCTTTTACACGAAATTCATAGATTCCTCCAAACTACAAGAGTAAATTCTTAGTGCTTCTCAAGTACTCGAGAATGCTCTTGATAATCATCTAGTGACACTCACTAGAAAATGATTGGCAATGACTTCTCATATTCTCAATATGATAAGTCCCGACGAGAGTAGCTTTTAGCATATTTAATAGATCCTGCAGCGGAAGCAAAAGAGATCATATTTGCATTCAACAACTTGAACGCATTAAGAATCTTATCACATAAGTTTGTTGACTAAAATGCTAGTATCCATGGAGATCTATCTCATTAGATTCAGATATTTAAGATGCACCATGCTACTCTCAAGTATTCACCAGAGAATATTTCAAGTCACTAATATGTCAAACACATATTTAGACTAAGAAACATCATCTTAGCTATATTTCTAGTCACTAATATGCCGAGCACATATTTAGACTAAGAAAGTCACTTTAGCTCCCACTAAACTCCATGTATCATCATGTTACCTCGACAACTCGAGTAATACCATTATGATTAATGACATGATTTAACCCAAGGTTCCAACTCTTTGACGTATATAAGTTCACAAAAGGGATCTTTCAAGCATGCTAGGCTTCTTAGTATTAACAAGATCAACAAAACTTCTCCCTTCATGAGTAACATTCAAGGAGAAAGTTTCGTTATTCTTTTGCCGAACTCATCCTCATGAGAGGCTATATTGTTAAGAACATACTAATTGATAAAGGCATTTGGGTTGTCACAAACTCTCTGTAACGAACTCAAAATTGAAACATCTTATGTAACCTTTATGACAAGATCAAGGTAACCTAATTTGGTGCAAAGTATTCGCCCCAAATCATGTCTCGAAAACATCTCATGTTTCCTTCCTTATCACATCTTGTGCAAGAAGACCAATTCGAATTTCATGGTGACACGCCATCACATAGAGTTCATACTACAGAAAAGCCTTTGATGAGGGTTGATGATTCGTCAGTTCCGAAAAGTAACGCAATCTTATCGCAAAATTATCTCCTTATAACCACTGATCCTCAATAAAGAACGTCTTCTTGTATTGTACTCATTTTGTGGGTCTTGGACTTCCGTAAGTTCAAAATTTCCCCCACTCTGTCTTCCTGAAAATGAAAATCTTTCTAGAAAGACAGCATTAAGAGCCACAAACTCTTTGTTCTCGTTTTGGAGGAGTAAAAACCATGTGGTTCAATTTTGGATAACTCTCAGAAATACATAAATTGATTATTATAGTTAGGGACTATCCTTATCCATTTATCATATAGAGTCATTTAGGCTATTATAGTCGGGTTTTAAACTTTTAGTGAGAAAATAGCTTACAAAATTGCGAAAACCTCAAACCATATCTCATAAAGTTTGGTTTATCTTCTTGACTACACCATACTCTATGGTTCACAATCTTCTTAGTGATCATCAAGGTCATTACTTGATATTACCCATTTGATCTTCAAAGTCATTACTTTGAAATTTCCGATCAACATTTTTGAACTTGTCGTACTTTTGGTTTACTACTTTATTCTGAAAATATTCCACGTTTCAAAAATCACTTTTATGTCTTATTAAATAGATACGACATTTTCATATCTACTTAACATTACGGTAAAAGTAACGAAGTATATATATAACCAACTATCGGTCTTACACGTCTGTATGTATATGGTCAATCACCTCACTATTGTATTTCTTTTCAGCAAAAGAAAACATAATACATGCACACATACCATAAGATTCTCAATCAAATGGTTGTTCGATGCACTTATCGTTTACTCGTTTTAAACGAATTTACTGGACGTTTGATCAATTGGGTTCACTGCATTAGAGACTTTAAAATCTACAAGATAGTATAATATTTAGTTTTCGTGAAGAATGTAAAATTCCTCTAACTTGAGTGGTCTAAACCAACCACCAAGTTATCATAGGATTAGGTACAACCTTTTGTTTTAAATCACATGAGTGATGCCTTCTATGTATAAACATAGATGATTACATTCTTTTAAAACCAAATTTAGGTACATTTGTCCCTATCGAAATCATTGCTACTCTAGCATCATTTCGATACAAAAATGTCTTATGCTAGACGTCTTATGTTTTATCAATTCATGTAAACTTCTTTATAAAGAAATGACCCGTACTTGGTATCTCATACCACGATGGTGGAACTAGCCTTTCCTTTACGTAGATATCTCTTTCAACTTTTTTCTATCGCATACATCTAGGGTAGCTTCTTCTTAACTCCCACTCACTTTCACATGCCTCTTTGCTTCAACAAGCAAAAATGAATCTTATGAAGACGTCTCTTCAAGTCATTTGTGCTATTGTACACTTAGTAAGAGTGAATTACTATAAAGTGAGTGCAACATGTGGCAAAATCTCAACTTCTTGTGAAATTGGACTACCTAACCGTTCAATTGTTATCATATGCCTAAACTCTTCAGCGCATAAATAATCGATTTGGCCTTTCTCGAGGTGAGCTATTTGACGGTATCATATTGGATTATTCTTTGTGTTTTTGAAAACTCTTTTCGCAAACTTTTGAATTACTCTTGAGTAATTAAAACTAATATGTCATCATCATGACGGAGGTGTCACTTTCAAAATCAAGACTCTCTTGATAAAATGTGACTCCCTTTTAAACTCATAATAAGAGTTTTCTACATTAAACCCCTTTTTAAATATGTATGGATGTTAAGTTGTATAATAATCGCAATAATTGTTGTAAGCTTATGTAGGTGAATTGGTAAATCATGTTACCAAACATTGCTACCGAATTCTTTCAAAGAAACCGCTTTCTATGAAAGAACGAAACAAGTATAATAATAAATAGAGGGTGAAAGGAGGAGGAAGTGCGCGATGTCATAGTAAATACATTAATGAAAAAAGAACAAAAAATAGGAAAAATTAACATTCAATGTTTTAAAAAGATAAACATTTTTAACAAGTCCATTTATATAATGACCTCTCACTAAATTATATAAATGATTCCAAGATCCGTCTTTAGACAAAAATAGGCATCGCTTGGGCGAAACATCCCATAATTGTGTAAATTCAGTAAGTCAACGCTTGACTAATTCTACCTGAGAACTCTTGGTCGACGGATTTCAACAAACCCATCTACTAGCCCCGGAATACAAGACCGTCTTATACCCCGTTGAGTCCAACCAAATTTGGCGCGTAATAACCGTTTACCACCCTACTTACCCGAGGTAAAAAGAGAACACCCCGCTTGGGCGAGCGTGGCTCTAATGAACAAGGGATTCATAGGTGTTACTAATTGGTAAGGCTAATCTCAATTTTAGTTATGTGAGAGATCTTGTCAATTTAGTCATAAATTCCCTATAAGTAAACTAATTCGGTGAATGTAAATGACGTGAATTGACAAACGCGAAAATAAAATGCATGTGAATGGCGATTTTGGCATGCGCAGAAAAATAAAAGCAAGCAAGCATATGAATAATCCTAGTATGGCCACCTAGTTAATAAAAACTAGACTATTACATATCGGAAACCAACTTCTTGGTCCCTTGCCTCTTCATTCCAAAAGTGGCTTCATCTTGTGGGATTTGGAACACCTTCCAAAAATAGACTCCGTCTCGATGTAAATCCGTCTTTTGGAAACGCCGGTAAGAATAACAATTACAATTGAATTACATAGCTATTCCTATTATACATTAATTAATAAAATAAATAAAATTATTGATTAATTACAAACCGACGATACGAGATCGTATTTAAATTACAAACAAATCGATATTCCCATTCATTTCGGGTAATAACGATTAAAATAAACTAGGCCATACTAGGTAGAACAAAATAAATACTTTAAATAAATGACAGTCATTCATTTAACTTAAATAAATATGCTTAAAATGCTGTAAAATGATGCCAAAATCGCCCGATCTAACAATCCTTGGTATCCATCTCGGTTTTGTGTATTTAATCGATTTTTAAATTGTAAAAATCAATAATCAACTCTTAAGTCTCATTTAAATCCAAACTAATTGTCCAAACTGTTTTGGACCTCAAAATTAGTCCTCACTAATTTAATTATGAATAATTAGTTTAATTTGGTGATATTTGCTAATGTAATCGGTAAAATCATAATATTTAAGTAATAAATCCAAAATAATTGAAAATATTACCAAATATTAAAACAAAAATTTTTGATTATTCTGGAACACTCCCAAGAATATCAAAATGTCAGAAAAATTGCCCAAAAATTTCGAATAAAAATTATGAAGAAAAAGATCGATATTTATCGGTTTTTAACCACTAAAACCAATAAACATCAAAACAAGGTGAAATCACATTTTAAATTTCACTTTTAACTTTTAAAATAAATTTTTAAATGTACATAAATTTATCAAGGGCAGGAACAAATGTTTCAAGTATATGATTAATTTATTTCACTTTTATCGACTTTTATCTCATAAAATCACTTTTATAGACTTTTATCTCATAAAATCACTTTTATCGACTTTTATCTCATAAAATCAATAAATCACCAAATTTTACCACAAACCTTTTGAGATCAGTAGGTATGCATACCCAAAAATTTCATGCTAAAACCTCTTTTAACACCATTATTGATTTTTCCAAATAATCTCATAATTTGTTTAATATGCTTAAAATCAACATGCAAATTACAAGCCTAAGCTCTGATACCACTTGAAAGATCATAGATCCTAATTAGACTCTCTAATTAAAAACCAAATTATCTCATAATTTGTGTTTATATGATCTATGTAACATGCATGCAATATAAAAGCATATTAATATAAAAGATGAGGAAAATAATATTCCTTATATTGAAAAATGGTAGTATTTGGGCACAACCAAGATCACCATCTTGGTTGTTCTTGAGCTATTTATCAATGGCAAGATCCTCCATAACCCAAGTTTCAAAAGAGAAACCCTACTCGCAAAAGCACCCAAGAACTTACCCAACAACCTTACTAATATTAACTAGATATTAGTAAGATTACCCTTGATAATATGTAAATATTACTAACAATCTTAGTAACAATTTTTGTTTACTAACAACTTAGTAAAAATGTTTATATTAATTTTAGAGAGAAAAGACCAACAACTTCATTCACATGCAAAATACACAAAAATGAAGTAGTGTGTAAAATGAGCAATTGTTGTTCTATATAGAGGAGGAAAACCGGTGGGAGTAGGTGGAGTGAGGGAGTGTACTTTTTTTGGTTTTGTTCAATCTTATATCACATGCAAATGATCATAAGATGAATTATGGAAGAAAAGCAAGCAAAGTGAAATGATTATGTTTATAATCATCCACTAAACTCCATTTACACGGTCCAATGTCCCATTTACGGGTCCATTTTGGTTCTTATGTTTGCCGCACAAATACGTGTAAATTTTACTTTAAACATCGATTTATGTTTAAATACTTCCCGATTAATATCGTCTAAAACACTCCGTAAATATACGTGTACAGCTACACATATATTTTACGTACCAATACTAATCACATTAGTCAATTAATACTATTTTAAAAATTAACTACTTAATCATTAATTCGCGTCTCAAATAATTTATTATTTAATTATCGCATAATTAAATAATAATTTCCGCGCGTCGAGTTCACAACTCAATATCTCTCTAAATAAATTAATCAACTAACTCTTAGTTAATTTATCAAGGGACTAATTAAACGGTATCTGATACAATTAATTAGCTTTCGTGTTGGGGCTCGTTCCTTTAGGTGTGACCGAAAAGGATCAGCTGAACACCGCCGTCTCACGACAGTAACGTCAAACCCTAGTTGGCCAACCGTTACCGATATACGTTGATCAGCTGACTAGTATTACAAATGAATATCCCATGCATATTCCTTAATGAGATTTAATAATATTATCATGCACTATTGTGGAGAACAAAAACTCCAACATCGATATCGACCACCTGAAAATTGGCTTGTCTTTCCAAGGGTCCCGTTGCAATGGTCAGGGTGATGAGACCTGCAACCTTTCGACGGGTGCCGTCATAGGCGCGTACTCCTTGATTAGTGGGGATCAAGTCAGCTTCCTTCATACCCAGTTTATGAGCCGTTTTGAGGGGAATGACGTTGACTGCAGATCCGTCACTACAACAATTTACCACTTGCGCCACGTTATAATTCGTGGCGCAAGTGCCAAATTCCCGTGGCTAAACGAATTGGCCACGGGAAATCTTCTGTGGCGCAAGTAGTCGTGGCTACTAACTAGCCAGGGGAAAAACTAAGACGAGGCAAACATCTACTTTGTTTGCCATAGATTTCTCCGTGGCTAAAAATCGTGGCAAATAAATTATTCCCGTGGCTATAACTTTAATAGCCATGGGATTCTAACGCAGCAATGTGAAAAATTCTCTTGGCTAAATGTTTTGAATGAAGTATTGTTTTCCGTGGCAAAACATTTATTTTCCGTGGCTAATGCCTTTTAAAATACAATATAACAACGTGGCAAGATATAAATTTTTTCCGTGGCTAGCTGTTTACTAGCCACGTAAATTGTCGAGGCTTTAATTTTTTTTGTGGCTTAGCTTCAGATGATCTTAACCATCATACTTAACAATCATAGTGATCAATACAAAATAACAGACGTGTGATTTAGACAAGTACGTGCAAAACAACACCTTGATATTACCAAAGTATTTAATCAAATATACAATATCTTTAATCAAACAAAAAATTACCCAAAAATTCATAGTAATGAAAAAATAGTTTTAGATTATTTAATACGAATTTCTGCTTTATACTGTTGGTGCTCGGCATCAACTCTATAAGACGAAAATTATTAACCTGCAAAAATAATAATAAAAACGTTATTAACCTTAAAAGAAAATTATAAACATTAAAAGTTTACATCACTTCTTATATCGCTCTTCATATCAATAAAGACAAACCTATGGTAACATTTTTGTTACTTTAACTTCTATTATAAAAACTTCTTTTAAGAATTCCACAAAATTTTCCTCCCAAACTTGGCTCCAATCTTTGCATCAACCTCATTTTCTTGTTCTAAGCTTCTTTTTTTTGGGCTTGTGTGTTGTTCTGCTTTTTTTTTTATCAGTATTTCCACCTCTTTTTTAGCTTTTTCCAAATCATATGTCATAGTTCTTTTCTCTTTCATAAATAAAAACAGGTGGTAACAAATATAATATTGATTCATGTACAATTCATTGTGAAAAGAGTAATCAGTGTAGTCTTTGTTATTTTCCAACTACACTTTTAAGGGAGGATTAAGCCGCCTTTGATCCTATTCGCCCTTAATGTCCAATTTCTTATGAAAGACATGCTTACACTGTTACATATCTTATCGTATTATAAAACATTATTCCATTTGACGTGAATATTTTTATAGAAGTTTCATACTAAATCGTTGTACACAAGACTAATCGTTATACTCCCTTCATTTCGGTCATTTGTTTACCTATGATTTTGCATAAAGAACAAAGAGCGGGGAGGGGACCATTTATGGTACTGCTATTAAGTGACAAGTGCACAATATGTTATGTAGATGATCAAATTACCTTTCAAAAATTTCTCACTATAGAAAGGAAAACAAATGAATGAGATATACATAAACAAGATAGGTAAATAAATGAATGACCGGGACGACGAGAGTATTAGTATATTTGAGCCTAGCTTACCAAATTAAAGTTCTGTTGTATTTTAGCTCTACAAGAGCTAGTTGTATTAGAGATTAGTGGCTTAAAGTTACTCCGTTGTATGTGTGGCTTAATAGCAATTGTAAGTTGCTCACTTGCTTGTTAGTAGGAGTAGTTTGTATTTAGTACTCTGCTGGCTATTTATTTTGTATTTCAAATCTAGTTATAATTATAAGGCCAAATGACAAAAAAATTTACAATGTCTACTTGCTACTCATATTTAGATTTTGAATAGGTTGGTCGAGCTAGTTGTTTCTAATTTGTATAATATGTCAAATATACTCTTCAATCTTCAATCCGCATGTATTTTACTTACCGTCATTACAGAACGTGAGTTCTCAAATTTATAAGTACTCCATAGTTACTATAAGTTGTTTACTCAAAATGAACTCATAATACAACTTATGGACTCAGATAATTGTAATTGATGCTAAAAACTCCATGGAAAATACCTCTTTCTAATTAAAAATTACTATTTATAAAACTCCTTTTAATTAAACAGAAGGCCAAAAGGGTACTAAATAAAATTAGCATGAACTCAAAATACAATGGAGTACTAATCTTTAACATTACATTAACAAAGGTATTATCGTACCAAAAGGCTAATTATTTAGTTTTACTGCTAATTTTTACCTTTAAGATCAACGAAAGTATCCGTCGTAATTAAAACGGATCACGTATCATCCCACATAGGTATATAGGTAAAATCTTTTAGTTTTCCTAGTGCATTTGCTTTTGACTTATTCATCTCACATGAGCATATTTGACCTATCTTAAGTTTAAGATGGATATAGCGTCTTAGATAAGATTTTGCCATAATGATAAAACTTGCTAATTAGCATTAAAACATTAAACATCAATAATCAACAAACATGTAAGTCCACCAACATAGTAGTACGATAATCAACAAACAAACAAACGTTATCATTTAAATCAACAAAGTACAATAACACCCATCAAACATTAGTAATCAAATAAGGGCTCTTGTTAACAAATAGCCTTTTGGTTGTACCAAAAAAAAAAAAAACAAATAGCCTTTTGGTACAATGATAATTAGACCAATCAAACATGAAAAAATCATATCACGTAGTAAGAGAATTGAAAAAATTGTCAAAAAATTTCATTGTAATCCGATACCCGTTATTAGGGCTCTTGTGAATTCATAGTAATCCGATGGATAACAGTAATCCGATTAACAACATTAATCCGATTAGCAATAGATTGATTCATAGCAATTTAATTAAGTAAATAAAAACTGATTTCAAATTGAAAATTAGGGCTCTTGTAATTACCTTTAGAATTAAGATGGTGGACGACGGTTCGTGTCGAATTCAGATGTTTAATGAACTCGGGCAGGTTCTCTCGATTGTCGCTGATGGTTCACGTGACGGATTGAGTGGTTTCATGGGGACTTCCGAAGGGTTATAAATTGTACTTTTGGTTCATTTTGTTGGTGTGCTGATTTTGTTTCATTTGTGTAGGGCAACATTGTAAATGTTTATTGTTTCTGTCTTATGGGTTTAGAACGAGTATATTAACCTTGTTTTCATCTCTTTTTTTTCACATATTTATTAGATATGGTCGGTGTTCGGGTGTCCAATTTAATATTCCCTCTTTTGTTTATTTATTTACCTTAATTTTTGGCACGAAGACAAAAAACAGAGGAGTAGACTAATTATTGGATAATAAGTAGAACAAATTGAGCGTGGAGGATCAAGTTATCCATCAAAGGTAAACCCGACAAAATTGACTCGACTGAAATTTGACCCGACCCGAATAACCCGACTCATACTCGACCCGACACCCGGACTCAAGACTCAAGCTTGACCTAAAACCCGAGACCCGACCCACTATAAGCGGAACTGAATGTTTATTGTTGTAAACTGATTATTATCCAAGAATAATTTGATAATAGTTGACACGAAAACTAGAACCCGAAATAACCCGATCCGACCCGAAACTAACACAAAGCTAGCAAACCCGAAATTAACACGACTTGAACTGACAAACCCAAACCCAACCGGGTAAATTCGATTGCCAGTCTAAATCTCAAAAGTATTTCTAAAATAGAAAGGTAAATAATGACTCGGACGAAGGGATTAATAAAAGAATACTTTGAATGCTAATAAATTTACGCTGAGTGTCCGAATCGATTGAATTCCTTTTCAGGTCATTTATTTCGACGAGATGAATGTCATATTCCGGATCTATTCCCGATCTTGGCCAAGTATTTTTCTTAAAAAAAGGTGGCCAACTATTTATTTAAAAAAAGGTCTTTAAAGCCTTCATTTTTATCTTTTGTGTTTTTTTACATGATGTTGACTTAATTTTTGTTGAATTTGATAGATAAAAAATGATCATATTCATTAATAATATTTAAGATAACTTTATATTTTTTTTGGACAATAAGTCAGTTTTGATCGTGTCGTATTGAGTAAGTTCGGGTCAGGCCATACATGTTCACAAATTCATATAATAACCGACTTCGAAAGTGCTAACACTACAACTCTGTAAATTTGTCATGAATTTCTCTCTTTCTTAACGTAAGACGTTATTTGTTACAACATGGTGTATTCGTGGCTAAGACAATTTTTTTTGGCCATGGTTCGCTTTATTCGTGGCTAAGATAATTATTTGCCACGATTAGCCTTATTCGTGGCTAAAGAAGTTGTTTTTGCCACGGGCGTGGCTTAATTCGTGGCTAAAAGCACAATTTGCCACGGGCGTGGCCATAATTCGTGGCCTAAGTGAATATTAGCCTCGGTTGTATTTTTCCCGTGGCATAACTTTTCAAATAATTGTATCCTATATTTTTTCCCGTGGCTAAGTAAATTTCTGCCACGAATTACAAATTTCCGTGGCGTAATTTATGGCGCAAGTGATGATTTGTTGTAGCACTAGGGCCATAGGTACGTTCTTTTTTAGACACTGCACAATGATGTACATGGCCAAGTTAAGGTTGGCTCCGAAAGGAGGGATATCTTTGTCAGAGAAGATGACCGGGTTGCTCAGGTCAGGGATATTCCCGGTCATGTGTGCTACCACTTATTCAGGAGAGGAGGGAGAGGGCACTGTTAATTTCCACAAAGCTTGAAGCAAAGCCTGTCGGTGTTCGAAGGACGTGGCAATCAGTTGCCAAATGGATATTTCGGCCTTGGCCTTTTGTAGTTGCTTGAGGATCGAGTTCTCGGGAACGCTGGGTTAACCGTCCACGTCTTGGACAACTTGGTCATTTGTAGTTGGATTTTTTGTTTAATTGTTTGGATTCTGGTAGGGAAGTCAAGATCGGGTAAGGTGATCGATCTCTTTTGCCCGTTTGCCCTTTCTTGAAAAAATGTAGACATCTTCTACATCGTCTCTCCAGATACCGTTGATTTCGGGGTTGCGAGGGTACCTTTGAGGGGTATTCCTCGACGGATAGTTTTTGTAAGGGATGTTTTTATGGGGGTAGTTTTTGTGGGGTTTATTATTATGAGGTTGATTATTGTGGGGCGTATGCCATAATGGTCGTGGGAATAATCCCTTCTGGAATTGGAAGTTCTGGGTGCTTGGAGGACCCTCCCTTGGGCCTGGTGCTGGTGTTGGCGGGTTGAATACCAGCCAGTGGTAGGCATCCTCAAGTCGGATGATCCTTTCTAAGAGACTGGCTATGAGTTCTTCAACCTGCTGGAACATGGTGAGCATGGTTGCGGTGCTGAATACGAACATCCCGTCGGGGGTGTCCTTTCCAAGGAGTTCACCTCACCTTCAATAGGCAGTATGAGGTGTGAGCAACCAGGGTTAGCTCGTCATCGGAGATGGCGTGGATTCCCAAGTGGTTTGTCTTGTTATTTGGTTTTGCGGGCGGAGGTAAGGGTAATTCTCCCTTCTCGATCATATCTTAAATGGCGTGCTTTAGCTTGAAGCAAGCTTTCGTGTCACGGCCTTTGCCTTGGTGGTACTGGCAATAGGCGTTAGGATTCCAAAAGCGGGTTTTCTTTGCTTCAGATGGGTCCGGAGTGGGCCCGATTGGCTGTAGCTTTCCCAAGTTGGTGAATGCCCTTTGAGGACGCTCAACTTTCTTTGTAGTTGGTTCGGGGAGGTTGACCTCATCTATTTTGTTTATCTGTCCGTAGGGACGAGATCCAGTTGATGTAGACCCCTGATAGCCTCTACCTGTAGTTTTGGCTAGAACGCCCTTGCGTAGGTCGTCTTCAATGCGGGTTCCGAGGATTTGCATATCCTGGAAGGTTTTAATGTTTTGATACCTTAGCAGGTTGGCATAAATTGGACGAAGGTTGTTGACAAATTTCTCCAATAAGGTTGATTCGCTCGGCTTACTGACCAATTGGGTGCTCACCCTCCTCCAACGGGTTAGGAATTCGGTGAATCGTTCTTTGTCATTCCGAGTCAGGACCTAAAGAGTGCGTGTGTTGGCTTTGATTTCGATGTTGTAGGCGTATTGTTTAGCAAATTCGACGACGAATTTTTCCCAAGTGGTAATATTCTTGGGGTCGAGGGAATAATACCATTGGCGGGGAATAAGTTCCAAGGACGATGGAAAGATCCGGGTCAAGAGTTCATGTTTGACGCCTTTGATGGACATTTAATCCTTAAAGGCCCGAATGTTATTGAGCTGGTCCTCCACTCCTTTTGAACTTAGGCACATCAGTTAAGGTAAAGTTGTCAAGTAGCTGATCCCCGACGGATTCGAATCTTCGATTGTTTTCAAGGTGGATGTTGTTTCCACGGGTAAGAGTTGCTCTTCGAAGAGCTTGAGCCTTTTCTCAGTTTCGGTTAAAGGCGGAGTGTTGTGTTCTCCGGTTTCCTTATTTTCCAGGGTGTCGATACGGGTCTCGACACGGTCCACAGTGACCTTAAGGGCTGTGAGCAGGCTGGCTAGCTGAGCCGTTGTGAGATCTCTGTTATCATCGTTGTTGTTGTTGAACGAAACTGAAGATGGGTCTATGGCTCTGAGGCAGAAAATGGCTCACGTTACATCCCAATCCGACACGGTTTAATGAATTAACGTAGACAACACAAACGAAGGAAAGATACTTTGGACTCAACGAGACGAAGGCAACCGTGTGTGGTGCCTCGGTCCTTACTCGATTTATGGTGTGATGGTGTCGACCGAACTTTGATTCGCATTCAACGTAAGGGCGTGACGCTGTTGAACAAGTCTCGAGGTGAGATAACTCATAAGTGAAGACCCATAAGTACGCTTTGTTTGATTTGGTTGACACGAGGCGGAATTGGAGTGGTGGACTGAAATTTTCAAAAATAGAAATTTTCGAAAAGATTCTTTTGTCGTTTAATGGACGGTCTCTGAAGAGTAGGGATCTTCAAAGAGTCGGCCAGATAAAAAAGGGTTATCGTAGGTTTGTTTTCAAAAGACGGTTTGAGTTAGAGTTGCGGTGGCTTTGAAAACAATGTGTTGTTTCTGAAGACGGCTTTTGAAATCCAAAATCATGCGTTTTGAAAATCGAGTTTTGAAAGGGTTTGAAAATGTTGTAGTCTCGAGGACGGTGCGTTGTCCTCAGGATTTGAAAAGCCTCGAAGAAGGGAGTGTCATTTTCGGGTTTTGAAAGGGTCATTATGTCGGCGAGAAGCGGTTAAAATCCGTGTCTTGACGCGGCCATTATAACGGCGTAAAAAGGTGTTTTTGGAAACGGTTGTGAAAACCGTTTTGAAAATTGTCATTACGATGGCCCAAAAAGGTGTTTTTGAAACAGTTGTGAAAAATCGGATTTGAAAATCGTCATTACGATGGCCTAAAAAGGTGTTTTTGAAACGGTTGTGAAAACCCGGGTTAAAAATCGTCATTACTACGGCCTAAAAAGGTGTTTTTGAAACGGCCGTGAAAGCAGGTTTGAAAATCATCATTACGACGGCGTAAAAAGGTGATTTGAAACGGTTGTGAAAAACCGGATTTGAAAATTCTCATTACGACAGCATAAAAAGGTGTGCAACGGTCAGCGAAAGACTGAGGTTTGAAATGGCCATTATAATGGCGAAAAAAAGTGTTTTGAAAGTTGCAAATGACATGGAATGACTTAGGATCACGTAGCACATAAGCACTCGCAATTCATTATATTATGCATAATGCTAACACAGGTTTTGGCTTAATAGGGGTGGTTACACACCAAGCGATCAATCCCCCATTTTTGAGAGGGATACCAATCCAAACAAAATGTGTAAGGAGGGTGCCCTAGCCTCGTGCATGAAAGAAATGAATGCTCTTTGACGAAACGGAAATGTGTAATGCCAATGGTATGCTTGACGCAATCGGGTTTCAAAACGCGGGATGAGAAAACTCACGCTGATGGGATGAGCCGATTGGTCGATAAAGGTTAGGTTATGGACCCAGACAAGGAACCCGACTTATGACCTTAATATCAATTAATGCATTTCAACCAAGACCTCGTTCGAGTCTCACCATCTAGGGATCACAAAGAAACAAGTGTCCTAGTTATCCCCAGTGGAGTCCCCAATCTGTAGACATGGGCCACCCGCACGCCAAGCCAATATGTGGTCATGCGGCATTAAAAAAGCCACGCTCGGTGGCGTATTAAATCTTTCGACCGGATCGTTTTAGATCGGTCGGTTTCGTGTCGGCAAGGGTCTCAAAACGATGTTAGAGATGTTCGGAGTCGCCTCCAAGAAATTATGGATGCTTGGAAACCGTTTGAATCCACTTTATACCTAGGTCAATCAAGGCAAAAAGAGGTGTTTGACATAGGTACAAAAGATCAGGAATCGTCCCTCTTTCGCATTCTATCTCTAGAATGACTCTCGTTTGCCCTGGATAGGGTCGTCCACTATCCAAAGTTTCTGAGTAAGAGGTGAAGCTACTTATTGGGAAGCCCTTTAATCGGACACCTAATCCCGCCCACGGTAGAGGCCTCTACTGATCGATCTTGGTTGGTTGAATGCAAAAGTTGATAAAACGGGAAAATGCATGAATGCACATACACAAGTTTGAACCTAACATGTGAAGTTTACTATGTCGGTTGTTTATCCAAATATCAAGTTATTGATGTCAAGTTGGATTTAGTGTGATTTGCACGAAAGACTAATGTGACTCGTATTTACGCACATTTAGTCCCTTAACTAGCCTCGTTCTTATGCCTCCTAGCATGTATTAGGGTCGCTTCTATCTTAAGCTTCCTACTTTGCATATTTTATGTGGTTTTGTGCCCTTGGTAGGGAAGGAGCAATAGCCTTGCGTGTATGGAGCAAAACGGAGCTAAATGGATCACATCTAACGACCAAGCATCAAAGAGGAGAGCGATACTAAAGGCCTAAGTAGATAGAACAAATAAATGGGCAATGATGAAGGATCTCCACGGCTCCTCAATGATCCCCACGGATCATGATGCAACCAAATGAAGAAGAAGGAAATCTGCATGGAAGGACGGGCGACCCAGAGCCGGATCGGGCGTCCTATTACTAAGGATGAGTGTCCTAACGAATAGCCTGGGCGTCTAGAAGGCAGGTCGAGCGTCCTTTGATGCAACATGAGCGGGCAAACAGCAACAGGTCGAGCGTCTCAAAGCAAGACTTGCAAAGCGTTAATCTTATTTTTAGGGACTTAATCGTCATTTAAGCCCTCAGTTAACCTAATACTTGTACTTAGTATAAATACTCTCTTGTAATAGAAGATTGGCATAAAGTCATTAGAGTATATTAGGGATCAATTAGCTTAATTACATCTTAATCCTTCCTTAATTATTGTTCAAGAATTCGTAGCTCTAGTTTGGTAATTTGAAGATTATTTGGGATTTATTGAAGAATTGACAACTCTTCATAATCAATCAAGTTCTCTTCTATTATTCTTTCCTTTCCATTTGTTCATCATAAGTTTTGGTATAATTTCTTTACTCTTTTCTTAATTATCGTTTTTGCTCATCCATCATGTTTACATTTGTTAAGATAATTGACACCATTATTAACATGTTTTCCATGATCATGAGTGAGTAGTCTTCTAACTAGGGTTATTGGGGGATTAGGGAGTTAGTCATGGGGAAGATATTTACTTAGTAAGTTCACATGATTGCTTGCTTGTTGTAGTTTCACCTTATGCACATGTTTTGTTTGATGAAATGCTTGATTGACAACCTAGCATGATTATCTTATCCCTTCAACAAGACTTGTAAGACATAAACCAACTCAAGGCTTGTTAGACCATGCATATAGTTGAATAGGGAGAATTAAGTCAACTTGTAGGGGTTGTAAAGTCTTGACCGACTCGGCTCCAAGACCCATAATTTCCTAGGAATTGTAAGATATAAAATAACTCGATTCCACTACAACAATAATTTGCTTGCATCTATGAAACTTGTTTATGTGATCTCACCATGATTCCCTTATGAATCCATGATATCCTAGTGCCTTTTATCAATTGATTAATTTCCCATTTACTTATCTTGTTTTGTTTGTCATTTGTTTACATTTCCCTTGTTATGTAGTTTAGATAACCAACTAAACTCAAACTAAATTATGACTCTAAGGCATAACTACTTGCATTTGATAGCTTA
Organism: Silene latifolia; assembly: GCF_048544455.1. Lineage (NCBI taxonomy): Eukaryota > Viridiplantae > Streptophyta > Magnoliopsida > Caryophyllales > Caryophyllaceae > Silene > Silene latifolia. The sequence goes on along the minus strand of NC_133527.1, from coordinate 112,799,680 downwards.
ATCCAATACCTGTCCCTTGGGATCCGACCTTTACTTACCGCTCTACTAAGGCTAGTTTGTGGAGAATATAAATATTGTTTGAGGGCGTACAACGACACGCCGCATCAAAATGGCGCCGTTGCTGGGGACGGTGTTCAATTGAATTGTCATCATTTGTTGTTTTTAGCCGTGTCTTTCTTTGCATTGGGGAAAAGAATTTCCTCAAGGTACTTCTCGCCTTTTTCTCTTAGTTTACATTGCAAGATGGACCTTATATATTGTTGTGTAGAGGACCATGCGAGTTCTACTCTCATCAAAGACCCTTTGGAAGCATTGGAGGCCTTGGAAGCAAGTGAGGCCAACGGTAAACATTGGGCATTGGAAGTATATCTCCTTGAGGCCACTCTAGCCAACAACGAGCTAACCTATGATCAATTCATGAGGATAGATGGCATCCTCAAAGAATCATCACAACCCATCAAGGTGGAACAAGTATTAAGGGTAGAAAGTATAGTAGAGGTGGAAAGCGTATTGGAGGTGGAAAGTATTCCCAATGAACCATCAAAGGTAGAAATTGAGGTACAAACACCATCTTTAAACCCCCTTCCCCCAAATTTGAAGTATGCTTACCTTGATGAGTATAAAACCAAACCCGTGAATGTCAATGAAAAAATGATGAATGTCAATTGGAAAGTTTGCTTGGTGTGTTGAAAGAACATAAAAAAGCTATAGGTTATAGTCTAGATGACCTTAAGGGAATAAGGCCCGACTTTTGCATGCATAGGATTCATTTAGAAGAAGACCATAGACCTACTATTCAAGGACAAAGGAGACTAAATCCCCATATGCAGGAAATTGTAAAAGCGGAGGTTATGAAATTACTTGATGCGGGAATCATTTACCCCATATCGGATTCCTTGTGGGTTAGCCCCGTTCAAGTGGTATCGAAGAAAAGAGGTACCATGGTGGTGAAAAATGACAAGAATGAGCTAATACCCACAAGGAAGATCTCCGGTTGGCGAATGTGTATTGATTATCGTAAGTCGAATTCCATAACAAGAAAGGATCATTTCCCTCTTCCATTCATTAATCAAATGCTTGAGAGGCTTGCCTCTAACAAATTCTTTTGCTACCTTGACGGGTATTCGGGATTCTTTCAAATATCAATACACCCGAATGACTAATATATGACAACTTTCACATGCCGTTATGGTACATTTGCCTATAGGAGAATGCCCTTCGGGCTATGTAATGCTCCCGCCACATTTCAACGTTGCATGATGAGTGTCTTTTGCGACTACCTAGAAACCATAATGGAAGTTTTTATGGATGATTTAATTGTCTATGGGAAAGATTTTGAGTCATGTTTGCATAATTTGTCACTTGTCTTGCAAAAATGTGAAGATGTTAGCCTTGTTTTGAATTGGGAAAAGTGTCATTTCATGGTCAATGAAGGCATTATCTTGAGTCATTTTATTTCGGAAAAGGGCATCGGGGTGGACAAATCTAAAGTTGAGGTGATAGAGAAATTACCGCTACCCGTGAATGTCAAAGGGGTGCGGAGTTTTGTCGGTCATATGGGGTTTCACCGACGATTCATAAAAGACTTTTCAAAAATTGCAAAACCCCTCACTCAACTTTTGCTTAAAGATGCCCAATTAAAATTTACTCATGAGTGTGTTGAGGCTTTTGATAGGATCAAAGAATCTCTAATTTCGGCACCAATTATTCAACCGCCAAATTGGTATTTGCCTTTCGAGATTATGTGTGATGCGAGCAACTATGCCGTTGGCGCGGTTGTTAGAACACATTGAGTTGATGATGCCAAGTCCTCTTGTTATTTGATTGTTTGCTTTTAGTTGAAAATGATTAGTGATTGAAGCAATCAAATGGACTTTCAACGATGACTCAAGATGATCAAGATAATCAAGAAAGTCAAGACAATGATATTATCCTAGCCTTAGTCGAAAAATGTAAGAGTAAGTGTAACATTCTCATCCAAGTCCAGTTATGGCAAAACCATGCAACAGTAAACTTAAAAATCTGGCTAATATATTTGATGCATTCAAATTGGTCGAACAAAGTAAACTTAAAAATCTCTTTGTGCACTTGAGTTAATAGCATTGAGCCACTAAACTACATTATTTCCAATCACCTAAAGCCTACAACCTAGACTTAACCTCTCAACACTCAACCGTCCACTCCCCTTGTTAACCACACCAACCCCACATTTATTTCCCATGTTCTCACACTAAACTACCTATTATCCACTAAACAAAAACCTCCCCTTACTTTTTTCGAACTCCCAAACCATCAAAACCCTTTCCTTTGCCAATAATTCAAATGTCTTGAAAACCAAAATTTTCAAGGGAAGTTCTCCAACTCAGAAACAACTTTAATCCAAAATACATTGCCAAAAAGAAAATGCCTCCCAAATCCGCTGCCAAAACTGATGATGTCATCCCTGCTACTGCCAAGACCACTGTTGGATGCCGAGGTTGACTTTGAAACTGATGAGGAACCCGCTACCATGGAATCTGAGAAAGTTGAAACAATCGAAAAGGAGGATGAAATTGTGAAATCGAAAGAAAAAGAAAGGAGGAAAAGGGTCATTCAAGTGAAAAGAAAGAGGGGGAACTTGAAGAGGAAAAATAAAAAAAAATGAGGAGAAATCAGAAGGAAATGAAGAAGAATCAAAAGAAAATGAGGGAGAATTAAAAGACAATGAGGAAAAATCAAATGAGAAAGAGAAAGAATTAAAAGAAAAAGAAGAAAAATCAAAAGAAATTGGTGAGAAAGGAGAAGAACTTGAAATTGATAAGGAAAAAGGGAAGAGTGATGAAGATGAGGAAAATAAGGATGATGGTGTTGATGAAAACTTGAAAGACTTGGTAAATGATATAATGGAGGAAGATGTGCCGACTGAAATGGATGCAACAAAGGCTCCCACTGTTGAAGCAGAAATCGACCCGAATGCCTAAAAAATTGATGAAAACTCCAAAATTGATGCCACAAAAACGGTGCATGTTAAAGAAATTGTTGATTTTGAGGATCTAGGGAATGCCGAGCAAGTGTTCGATGATGGGCTTGACCCATTGTTCTCAAAACCGGCCTCTAGAACTCGGTCTAAGAGGAAGATGGTCGAGATCTTTGGTGATGACGATGATGTAACACCGGAAGCATCCCCACCAAAACCCAAAGTCACTCAAAGGAAAAGGGGATCCGGTTCAAAGAGCAAGGCACCCAAACGGCCTCGTTATCATCGGGATTTGCCAAGTGTAAATGAGGATGAGATTATTGAGGAGAAGGTTCCGCTCAATACATGCATGGATTTTGATACCCGTCGTAAGGTGTCAAAAATAATATTTATAATTCCAACTACAACTATAGATAGCGGTAGCAGGGTCAAACCACAGAGAGGCGAATGCAATTATTAGTCGTCTGATTTTAGTCTAAAGTAACCAATGAGTGGGGGGGGGGGGGGGGGGTTGTTGTTGTTTTGAGTTGATCTATAACTAAGGCAATAAATGAAAAGTAAACTAAGCTAGTAGATGAAATCAAATATTAAAAAGGTGCTAAGATGGTCGGTTCACTATAGTTTCGGCGGCAGTATACAGGTAGGTCTAAAACAAACACGTGAGACGGGAAAATAAGAAGTCCTCTCGGTCCATTCTTAACAGGTAGCATCTTTCGATCTCGCTACAGGTCCCTAATATCACTAATGCTAACTTTCGTCCTGAAAAGTGACTTAAACACCTAAACTAACTTATCTTTCGATCTCATTAATCTAGTCGTCTTAATTAGGTAGGTTATCTCCCTTCCCTATCTTTCAATCTTTATTGGGTCGGTAAATTCCTAAACATTCAACTAGTCGCGTGCACTCGATTCGTCAAATATAACAATTAAATTAATTAAAACGAAGCATATCTCACGTGGCCAGTCGATCGACCAGGGAACCCAGTTGATCGACCATGGCACGTTCTAGGTCTACTATTATAATGCCGCCTATACTACAGATTCCCCACATCCTAGCACAAAGGATTTAGCTACTCATACTAGAAATAATGACAGCAATGAAATCAACAATTAAAGAATTTGAATTCATACTTAAATTAATTAACTGAACAATTAACATAAAACAGTCATTGGCTTCGGGAGATCTAACCTAACAATTCTATACTTTGAGCGAATTTAAGCAATGAAACTGAATATTAGAACAGAGAAATACCAAATGGAAGCAGGACTAAAGATCAAAGCAGGGTGCGGAAAACAAACTTTTATTGACGGAAAATATTCTAACCTAATGAACTAACCCTAATGAATTTTATGATAAAAACTGAATGAAAACTTGATAATGTCAGGTTACGTTATATAGGAATCTAACGTAACACTTATTCCTAAACCTAATATACAATGGGCTTTGGAATTTCGTTTTATTTCTTTAATTTGCGTGTCAGCTCGTGTGATGGTCGATCGACCATGCAAGGCAGTCGATCGACTGGTCTGCACTGAACAGCAGCTTCTGTAAGTCGCGCTCTGGTCGATCGACCATTCAAGGCAGTCGATCGACTGAAGTAGCTGGTACTTGGCTTCTAATTCTTCATAAAATTATCTTTCAGGCCTCAAAATGCGCACCAAGTCCGTTCTTTGTGTAAATACTTCATGTCAAATGCAATGCAAGGTACTCGGGGACGGATTTAGCTCAATTTCTACTCATTTCCGCATAAATCTGCAATATTACATAAAAATACGAAAGTAGACGAAATGGAGCAAATAGTAGCATAAACTACATAAATGAGCTCTGAAATGCGTGTAAAATGAGGTGTAAAACATTATATAAATGACACGCATCAAACTTCCCCAAACCTACCCCTTGCTTGTCCCCAAGCAAGAACTAGACTCGATCCTAAAACCTAATCGAACGAGTTCAATCTCAGAGCGAAATGCAAACCGAATAGCCTAAACCAATTTAATGCAACAACCAACAATCAATTAGCAATATGAATCATGCAAACGAGTTATGAAGTCGTTAGAAGCTGCTGAACCGTCAACTATAGAGACTTATCAAATCGGACTCTCACGGGTCACTCATATCACTCAATAAATACAGGTGAGTATATGTAAAGATAGAAAGAATTCATTTTGTAATGACACTCACCTAACTACGACCTATAAGAACATGCCTGCAATCTAATATGAAAATAATCTCTACAACCGTACATATGCATTCCAACCAAACAAATGACCATGACACATGCCGAGGTAAATATGGATATGTGAGGTATGGGTAAGAAGAGGCTAAGATAAATTTGGATAAAAACAGAGTTAAAAGCCAAGCTAGTAACTAAGGGAACAAAATTATAACAACATCCAACTTCTTGCTCAAGATTTCAAATCGAAACGGTGCTAATTATCAAGCACAAATCTCACAATCTCCGATGTAATTGTAATTCCCCAAATGATGATAATAAAGCATGGGAATAAAATCACCAACTAATCAAAACTCCAACCATGCGATTTTGATTTTTCTCTTTTCTCGGGTTTCAGTCGATCGACCAAGATGGGCAGTCGATCGACCACCCTCTAAGCACGCGTTTCTCTTTTTTTTTTCTTTTTTTTTCAATTCTATTTTTTCTCCTTCATTCCTTTTTCATCTTCCCAACATCATCTCAAAATGAGCATTAGCTACCAAAAACAAAGTAACAGTCCCAAAAACATAAACTACTAGCTTGACAAGGGTAGGCTAAGTGTAGGATGTAGTAACGGGACAAAAAGGTTATTTCTGGCAGTGTGGAGCTTATGGGCAAAATGAATAAAGGAAACCTCTTCCACATGTGTCAACAAGCCACAAACCGAATGCATACAGGTATTAAGCAGATTAAGTTCATATTTATGCACATTTATGTAACATGTCTCATAAGGAGTAACTACTCACAATCCTAGATAAACTGGTCATGAATGTCACCAGTTATAAGCTCTAAACCTCAGAAAATGATTTAGCTTGCCAAAAATCAAATTTGATGCGGTCGTTTCTACACCAAAAATAAAATACCTAGATTACTACTAACAGAAGTCAGCGGTAAGTAGGGTCGATCTCCACAGGGAGGCGGTGTACTATCTATTTGCCTGTTTATCTGTCTAATGTCACTGATGGGGGTTGAATTGATTCAACTAAACTAGAAATTAAGGCAAGGGAAAGAATTAACAGTAAAAGAAAGAAGTATGCTAAGAGTCGGTCCACCGTGGCAGCTATCAGATCTATTATATCAGGGATATTAAGGCGATTAGACTATTGATAAGAAGAGCTATGGTCGTCACCTTTCGGTCCTTAAACCGCCCTAGAGTGTAAACAGCTTAACTTTCGCCCTCACTGCAATACCCTATTGTAACTAAGCAAGCCTTCCCTTCCAATCTTTCGATCTAGGTCGGGGTTAACTAGGATTATGGGTCTCCTGCATGCATACATTCGACCAGATAACAATTAAATTGCCTAATACAATTCCTATATAGCAGTCTAATCATTTAATACGAGTTAAAGCATCGCTACCACGGCTTCCCTAATCCTAACATACTAGGGGATTTAGCTATGCATGATAAAATAAACAAGAACAATAATAAAAGAAGAAATAAACATTAAAAAGTGAATAAGGGAAGAAGAATTACTGAAATTAAGCGATCCGGAAATAAGAGAACAAAGTAACAGTGTATAGAGAAAAGGGAGAAAGGCAACGTGATCCCCGGATTATTCGATGATTCACTAATGACGTCCTAACTCCTATTTATAAGAAAATAGGAGTAGGATTAAACCTAATGACGGAATTGAACTAAAAAGCCCAACCCGTAGCAAAGTCCACTCGATCGAGCAGTGATATCACTCGATCGAGTGAAGTCAACTCTAAAACCTGCTCGATCGACTAATAGTGTCCTCGATCGAGTAATGCACAAAAAGAACTGGTCGATCGAGTAATCTAACCCCTCGATCGACTTATTATACAACCTAAAACCACTCGATCGAGTAATAAATCACTCGATCAAGTGAAACTTGACTTCAGCAGCTCGTATCCACGCTAGTTTGACTTTGACTTGTCCTTTTAGTGCCCGAAACACCTTCACGCATCCCAAGACAGCAATATTTCCCGCTCCAAATCTACTCTTTCTCCAAATGCATGCAAAATAGACGGTAAATGACTTGATTTCGCTACTTTTCGGTCCATTCCGCAATTAAGACAAAATACACCAAAGTAGCATATTCGGGGCATTTCGTAGCATAAAACCACGATAAAAGCATAGAAATACGTGCATAAAATAGGCCAAAAAGACTATATAAAATGCACGTATCAAATCTCCCCAAACCAAACCTTTACTCGTCCCCGAGTAAACTCAAAACTATATGCTAATGGAACGGAAAAATAACTCAGAGCTAGCTACAAATGTCCGCTTAAGCCAATTTAATGCAAGCAAACTAACACTTATAGCTAACAGTCAAATGCAAACGAGTTATAGGATGTTATAATAAAGCTGAACCGTCGACCTTGCAAGACCGTTAATAATGGACTCTCACGGGTCACTCTTTCTCTCATGAAGCAAAGGGCGAACATATATGTATAAGAGAGAAAGAAAAATAGTCGCTCACCTAAACTACGACCCACATAAACATGCATGCAACTAATATGATAGACAATTCTAACTACCGTACATACATTCCAACCAAACAAGGTCCGTCACAGCCGAGGGCTTACAAAAATATGGTAAAGTGAGGCAATGGGTAAGAAAAGGCAAAACATTTATGGGAATGTGGAGGCATAGGTGATCAAGCTAGTACCTAAACAAAACCATATATCAACATCCGATTCTAACTCAATTATGAATTAAGCACAATGCCCTTCATTTGGCATAAAACTCACCAAACCAAACCGAACTCACTCCTCAAATAATGTAAGATAGAACATAGGAGCAGAACCGATCTCATCTTTTTCTTTTTCTATTTTTTCTTTCTTTCGGTTTCTTCTTTTCACATCATTTTCTTCTTCTTTTTTTTTTCTTTTCATTTCATTTTTTTTTCACTTTCATTCTTTTTCACGTTTTTTTTTTCCTCATCCTCCCTTTCTTCATAGATACCAACTCCGAATCAACAGATTATGCGCCAACATTTGATGCAATGAAACATATACCGCAAAACAACAATCTAAACTAGCTTGACAAGGCAGGCTAAATTTGGATGTAGCTAAGGGTCAACTGGCAAATTTGGCTAATGTGGAGTTAAATGGGTAAAAATGAAAGAAAGGGAATTTGTAAGCACCTCCCTGCATGTGACACCAACCACTAACCCGAATGTATGACGGCAAAAAGCAATTGAATTTCATAAACGTGCAAATTGATGATACATGATATGCAAGGAGTAACTACTCACAATCCTACATGAAACTGGTCATAAATGACACCAGTTTATACGGCTCTAATCCTTAGAAATTATAAGTAGGTTGCCAAAATTTCAGGTCAAGTCTATATGTTCAGCTAAATTAAACATTAACTCGTAGATATACAATAAGACAATGCTAATAGAATATATAGTTCAATGCAAGGCTTAAGCAAAAAGACAGTTATAGAGCAATATCATCATGGAAATCTACCGTTCCGACTCAACCTATATGCTAAAATAAACGTGAATATTTTTTGAATTTTTGAAAATTTTTCAATTTTTATGGAATTTTAAAATTTTATGAAATAAATAACAATGCAAGCAGAAAGTAAACGTGATAACTGAAATGCAGTAAAAACAATATGCAGACACGGATATGGATGCATAACCTCCCCAAACCAAACCGTACAATGCCCCCATTGTACCAAAACAAGGAAAGGAAATGCAAACTAAAGGAAGAAAAGAGTAAAGAGCGGAAAAAAACTCACCAGATGCGCGAATAGGGGGACCTCCCCAAACCGACCATGAAATGGGAGGTTGCTAAGGCCCGGAAAACCGTCTCAGGAAGCTAATCCAAGTCAAAAACACTCGATGTCTGTCCAACAGTGGTCGATCGAATGAATGGGCGCTCAAAAACTGCTCGATCGAATGGTGCACCAGTCGATCAAGTAGTTTCCTTCCTGCAGGCACTCGATCGAGTAGTCCTCTAATCTGCAGGCGGTCGATCGAACAACATCTTCACTCGATCGACTGGATTCATCAGCAAAGGTACTCGATCGAGTAGAGAAACTACTCGATCGAGTGGATCTCAGCGTGTACCTGCAAAACACAATGAAAAACAGCCCGTAAACTAACTAGACAAGCAAACTGATAAAGTCTATGGTTCAAAAACCATTTATTACAACTGAAAAGAAATAAAAACAAAAATAAAATCGCCGGGTTGCCTCCCGGGTAGCGCTAGCTTCAGTCAGGTCCCAGCTCGACCTTCTTTTTCTTCGAGCCTTCTAATTAATCATGATCAAAACAGCTCAAAGCGCGCAGCATCAAATCATACATCTGCGCATGTGCTACACAAAAGCATAAGTAGCACAAAAGTGGAATAGCAAGGTAGGAAATAAAGATATGTAGACATTTAAGTCTAACAAATTTCCTATGGGCGCTCCTAAATTTATCCACCAAATAAAGGAGCGCGGGAGCAATTGTCAATAATTTAGGGCTCCAAATTAGATTAACAATTTTAAAATGACAAGGATGGTGAGAAATTGCTAATTTATGCGTCCACATATGAGGGGGTATAGCTTTGAAAAAGGAAGCATGAATAAGACGAGGCAATTTACAAATAATAATAAAATTACCGTTTACTACCTCGGGTTGATCACTCTCAATGACGGAATCATAGATAAAAGAATTCATTACCTCTTCCGTGCTAGGAGTAATTACCGACTTAGCTGTCCTTTTGTTGCCCTCAGTGGAATCCGTCCCGTAAATCTCAGCCTCAAGCGCATCCAGCTCGGCTTTGAATAAGGGAGACTCACCATAACCGTTGTCATCATCAAAGTCGTCATCTAAATCAAGCCTAAATGACGAATTACAGCTCCCAATAACCAAATCAGTCGATCGAGGGGTCAGTTTACTCGATCGACCAATCTCTTCCCGCAATTTACTCGATCGAGTGGCAGATTTACTCGATCGAGAACTATCCTCCTGCATGCCACTCGATCGAGCAGTGATATCATTCGATCGAGCAAGTTCTTCTGGAGATTCACTCGATCGACCAATAATTGTCACTCGATCGAGTGATTCCTCCTGCACAGCGCTGAAATCTTCGCGTGGGGTAGTGAAATATGATAGGAACTCGTCGTCCGAGTCATAGAAGTCATCCTCATCATTGGGCAACACGGTTTCCTTACGAGAAAAACCGCTCTCAGCGAGATAAACTTCTTCTTCTTGCATCTCAGCTGCTAACTGAGCTATTTGTGACTCCAGTTCAGGGATTCGAGCATACATATATCTATCACTCTCTTGCATTTGTGATACAAGCATTCTCATCGAATATGTCAGCTCCGCGATCTCTTCTCTCTCCATCTCAGCTGCTAATTGAGCAACTGCAGACTCGAGCTCATCAAATCGCGAGACATATTCCTGCACTTGGAATGCAAGTTCCTCCATCAAGAATTTCAGCTCCGCAAGGTCTTCTTCTTGTATATCGGGGGAATCTTGTTGCGGTGGCCATTGATAGGGCGGATGTGGCGGCACAACTACAGCTGCATTGTGCTCAGCAGGACCACATCTCCCGCCGTAAATCACCGTCTGTTCCATAAAATGGGACATAGGTGACGGGTCAAAGGTACTCAAGCCTTCCCTTTGACTGTCTTTCACCTAGAACTGTCTAGGTAGTACCTGTAAGGCCTATCAAAACAGCACTAAACAAAAGATTAAAACGGCCTCAAGGGAAAAATCCCCTGAGGCTACAAACAGATAAAATTAAACAAATAAATAAATAGATTGCCTCCCCGGCAACGGCGCCAAAATTTGATGCGGTCGTTTCTACACCAAAAATAAAATACCTAGATTACTACTAACAGAAGTCAGCGGTAAGTAGGGTCGATCTCCACAGGGAGGCGGTGTACTATCTATTTGCCTGTTTATCTGTCTAATGTCACTGATGGGGGTTGAATTGATTCAACTAAACTAGAAATTAAGGCAAGGGAAAGAATTAACAGTAAAAGAAAGAAGTATGCTAAGAGTCGGTCCACCGTGGCAGCTATCATATCTATTATATCAGGGATATTAAGGCGATTAGACTATTGATAAGAAGAGCTATGGTCGTCACCTTTCGGTCCTTAAACCGCCCTAGAGTGTAAACAGCTTAACTTTCGCCCTCACTGCAATACCCTATTGTAACTAAGCAAGCCTTCCCTTCCAATCTTTCGATCTAGGTCGGGGTTAACTAGGATTATGGGTCTCCTGCATGCATACATTCGACCAGATAACAATTAAATTGCCTAATACAATTCCTATCGCAGGTCTAATCTGTTTAATACAGTTAAAGCATCGCTACCACGGCTTCCCTAATCCTAACATACTAGGGGATTTAGCTATGCATGATAAAATAAACAAGAACAATAATAAAAGAAGAAATAAACATTAAAAAGTGAATAAGGGAAGAAGAATTACTGAAATTAAGCGATCCGGAAATAAGAGAACAAAGTAACAGTGTATAGAGAAAAGGGAGAAAGGCAACGTGATCCCCGGATTATTCGATGATTCACTAATGACGTCCTAACTCCTATTTATAAGAAAATAGGAGTAGGATTAAACCTAATGACGGAATTGAACTAAAAAGCCCAACCCGTAGCAAAGTCCACTCGATCGAGCAGTGATATCACTCGATCGAGTGAAGTCAACTCTAAAACCTGCTCGATCGACTAATAGTGTCCTCGATCGAGTAATGCACAAAAAGAACTGGTCGATCGAGTAATCTAACCCCTCGATCGACTTATTATACAACCTAAAACCACTCGATCGAGTAATAAATCACTCGATCAAGTGAAACTTGACTTCAGCAGCTCGTATCCACGCTAGTTTGACTTTGACTTGTCCTTTTAGTGCCCGAAACACCTTCACGCATCCCAAGACAAAGAATATTTCCGCTCCAAATCTACTCTTTCTCCAAATGCATGCAAAATAGACGGTAAATGACTTGATTTCGCTACTTTCTGGTCCATTCCTGCAATTAAGACAAAATACACCAAAGTAGCATATTCGGGGCATTTCGTAGCATAAAACCACGATAAAAGCATAGAAATACGTGCATAAAATAGGCCAAAAAGACTATATAAAATGCACGTATCAAAAGTCAAGTCTCAAGTTCAGCAAGAAATTTAACGAAAACTTGTAGATATGCATATACGATTCTACTAATAACATGCCAGTTAGCAAGGCTTAGGCATAAACGGCTGAAAATGCAGTGTCATCATTGAAATACTACCGTTCCGACTCGACCTATATGCTAAAATAAAAGTGAAATTTTTTTGGAATTTTTTGAAATTTTTCAATTTTTTTTTTCTTTTTTTTTGAATTTTGTATATATGAGGGAAAATAAAAAACAATGCAAGACATAAGATGCAGTAAACTTGAATGCAAAACAGAATGAATGCGATGCAAAACCCTTCCCCAAACCAAATCGCACAATGTCCCCATTGTGCAAAATCATATAATGAAATAAAAGGGAAACGGGAATTTTGCGTTAAATTAACTAAATAAGACATAAAGTAAGGACTCGGAAACTCACAAGACTTTAAGCACAGCAAAAGGGAACCTCCCCAAACCAGCGCGAGCTAGGAGGTTTCGGTAGCCAGCAGTGCTACCATAGGCACCTGAAAAGACAAACAAAAGTCCCGTGCGTAAATCCGAGAAAACAATTTTTTTTTTAAACGCAAAAATATGTGTAGAATAAGGAAACGGAAGAAAACAGAAATGAAACGGAGAATAAAGTGAAGAAAAGACTCCCTAAATTCCGCAAATCGACCAAACACAGCAAGGGAATGGTCATGAACAGGTACAGCAGCGAACATGGTCGATCGACCACATCACCCAGTCGATCGACCAAGGTGAACAGGAACAGAAGCTCCTGAAATTCGCAGCTCAGTCGATCGACCATACTGGTCAGTCGATCGACTGAAAAACCTGCTGTAAGTTCTGATTTTCTTCGAATTAGCTCAATAAATTTAGCCAATATGGTCTATTAACCTGCAAATACACACAATAACGCGCCCAAAATTGCGCAAAATCCAAAGTAACAGTCTAAAGTATTTAAAATTCTAAGCAAACTTGTGAAATACAAAGTCTCGCGCACACAAAAGCAATAAAAAGAGAGTCTAACAAAAGCAATAAAAAGAGTTTAACGAAAGCAATAAAATGTTTTATAAAGCATTCGATTAACTAATAGTTGATCAAGAACGGCCACGGGATGGCCCACTTGCTCGGCTTCTGGCTACAAGAGGTAGCCTCTACAGTGCTCATCTCCTCAGATGCACTCCTATCAACTTCAACATCCGCAGAACTCAACGGATCAACAGCTTCAACATCTTCCCAAGCAACGACCTCTTCTGACTCATCAAAGTCCAAGTCGGACTACCTCACTTTAACTGGCTCCTCATCAGGCTCCTCATCTGTGCCATAGCTAAGACATCCTAAGTCGCCTCTTTGAATGATTGGCTCCTTCACAGCTGGAGCAATATGCAGCTCTTCCTTCCCCAAACCAGCTCCTGCAACATCCAAAACAGAAGAATCTTCCTCCAATTTGCTCCCAATCTGGGGCGGAGGTATTACAACAGGAATAGGCATAGAGGCAGGCATATCAGAAAGCACAAAATAGGATTTCTTTTCAGAAACCGTATTACAAGTGACTGGCCACATAGGATCTTTCTTCTTAGTTGTCTGGGCAAAGACGATGGAATGTTTCCCTACTTTGAAGGTCAAAGTCCCTGAGCCAACATCTATAACTGCACCAGCAGTGTGCAGGAATGGTCTATCCAGAATGATAGAAATCTGAGCATCCTCGGGCATATCTAGTACAACGAAGTCAACAGGGAAAAAGAACTTTCCTATTTGCACAAGAATGTCCTTTACGACTCCTATTGGCTGGACCGCAGATCGATCAGCCATCTGTACTGTCATGTTGGTGACTGCAAGCCTAGTCAATTTCAACTTCCTAGCAAGACTCAAAGGCATGACACTAATACTGGCTCCTAGGTCACATAATGCCTTCTCAATAGAAAAGGTGCCAATATTACATGGGACTGAAAAGCTACCTAGGTCTTCTAGCTTATGAGGTGCAGTATGAGTTAAATAAGAACATGACTCCTCAGTTAGTGCGACAGATTGCACAGTTTCAAGTGACTTCTTTTTAGACAAAAGTTGCTTCATAAATTTCATGTAAACAGGCACTTGATTAACTAATTCAAGAAAAAGAACTTGTACATTCAAGCTACGAATAACATTTTCAAATTTGTTAAGCGATACCTGTTCCTTTGTCGGCACCAATCTCTCTAGGTAGGGGGTTGTAAGAAGTAAATTAGCCCTCTCCTCTAGGTCTCTCACACCGGCGTCGGTGGATTTAGGCTGAAAATCCACTACCTTCTCTTTGTTGTAGCTCGACCCTTCTTCAGACCGTCTCAAGAATGAGCCATTAATCGTCATCAGATCATATTTCGGAACCGGAACAGACCCATCAGCATTTAGGTCTTGCCTCAATAATTCCGGAGTTGTCGTACCCCGAAAAAAGCGGTCCCTCAAGTTATCCGGCATTGGAGGACGAAAAGGTTCAATATCAGCAGCGCTGTCAGTCGATCGACTGACTTCTACAGGACTAGAAACTGTTTTGTTTAGCGTATCAGTCGATCGACCGGGAGTATCAGTCGATCGAGTGATATACCTGGTAGACGTCTTTTTCTTGCCACTGTTCGTCACTGCCTTCTTCTTGTTTGGTTCCGCCTCATCTTTTCCAGTAGCTTCCTCGACCATAGCGGGTCCATCAAGGGTAGACCCACTCCTCAAAGTAATGGCATTAAGGGTCTCTTTTTGGTCCGGCTACGACGGTAATTGCCCCGGAGCTCTTGTTGCACTCTTGCTAGCCAATTGAGCAATTTGGCTCTCTAACATCTTCATCCCGTCCTCTCTAGCTTGAGACTCTTTCAGCAACAAATTTTTCAATTCGGCAAAATCGGAGCCTTGGTACTGCTACTGCTGCTGGGGCACATACGGAAGCTTTTGGAACTGTTGTTGCTTATGAGGGGGCACATAACTTTGCTGCTGCTGTTGTGGGGGTGGAGTCGGATTTTGAACATTTTGGCTACTTCACCTCAAGTTTGGATGGACATTCGGCTCAAAATAAGTATTTGTCTGCCTATAGTGTTGAAAAGAAGCACAAGACTCATAGGGATTAGGACAAAAATCAGAAACATGTCCCTCAGCTCCACATGTTTTGCAGACGAAAGGACCGTCTGACACAGCATTCACTTGATAAATCCCTCCTTTTGAAGCTCCTCCCAACTCGTACTTATCAAAACTCACCGTAAGAGCCTCTAATGCAGCTACAGAAGGGGATTCAGCAGCTCTCCTTTGATTTCCCTTGGAATTTTCATACTCAGCTTTATGGGTGGCCAAATCATCAATAATTTTCCACCCCTTAGTCTCTCCGACATTCTCCTGGAATCTGCCATTTGCTGCCGCATCCAGGATAGCCCTCTGATCGTCATAAAGCCCATTATAAAATTGATTGCATAGGATCCATTTTTCGAACCCATGATGCGGAATAGTCCGCACCAGCTTCTTGAAACGGACCCATGCCTCATGAAAATTCTCATCAGGACCCTGTTTAAAGCTCGTGATCTGAGCTCTAATGGCATTTGTCTTCGAGGCAGAGAAATATTTCTTGTAAAATGCTAGGGTCAGTGACTTCCAATCAGTGATCCCGTTGGCGGCTCGATCCAGGTCTCTGTACCATTCCCTTGCAGCATCACGAAGCGAGAATATGAACATAGTCTCCTTCACCTGGTCCTGGGTCACACCGGTTGGTGGGGGTATGGAACAGCAATAATCAATGAATGTCTCTATGTGCTTAGCTGCATCTTCATTTGCAGCTCCCCCGAATTGGTTTCTCTCAACCAAGTTTATATAGGACGGTTTCGGCTCGAATTTTATATCCGTCCCTGGTAATGCGAATCCCTTATAGAGATTCTCAGCTGTCGGCTCAGAGTGACGTGCTATACTTGCTTCTTCGGCCATGTCTGGTGATGTGACGGTCTCAGCTGAGGAAGTAGAAATAGGAGATGAAGGTGGATCCTCCTCAAACAGCTCATTCTCGTAAACACTAGAATGAGAACCAGGCTCTTCCTCTGACTGTTGTTCTTGAAATAATCTCCTCTTCATGCACAAAGTCCTCTCAAGCTCGAGATCAAGGGGAAGTAATTCCCCTTGTTGAGACCTGCGCATAAGATGAAACTACAAGAAGAATATAAGAATAGTTTAAGGAACAGATGTCCCTTAAACTAAGAAAAGACTAAAATAAAAACAACTAAAAATTTAAACAATTGCCTCCCCGGCAACGGCGCCAAAATTTGATACCCGTCGTAAGGTGTCAAAAATAATATTTATAATTCCAACTACAACTATAGATAGCGGTAGCAGGGTCGAACCACAGAGAGGCGAATGCAATTATTAGTCGTCTGATTTTAGTCTAAAGTAACCAATGAGGGGGGGGGGGGGTTGTTTTGAGTTGATCTATAACTAAGTCAATAAATGAAAAGTAAACTAAGCTAGTAGCTGAAATCAAATATTAAAAGGGTGCTAAGATGGTCGGTTCACTATAGTTTCGGCGGCAGTATACAGGTAGGTCTAAAACAAACATGTGAGACGGGAAAATAAGAAGTCCTCTCGGTCCATTCTTAACAGGTAGCATCTTTCGATCTCGCTACAGGTCCCTAATATCACTAATGCTAACTTTCGTCCTGAAAAGTGACTTAAACACCTAAACTAACTTATCTTTCGATCTCATTAATCTAGTCGTCTTAATTAGGTAGGCTATCTCCCTTCCCTATCTTTCAATCTTTATTGGGTCGGTCAATTCCTAAACATTCAACTAGTCGCGTGCACTCGATTCGTCAAACATAACAATTAAATTAATTAAAACGAAGCATATCTCACGTGGCTAGTCGATCGACCAGGGAACCCAGTTGATCGACCATGGCGCGTTCTAGGTCTACTATTCTAATGCCGCTTATACTACAGATTCCCTACATCCTAGCACAAGGGATTTAGCTACTCATACTAGAAATAATGACAGCAATAAAATCAACAATTAAAGCATTCGAATTCATACTTAAATTAATTAACTGAACAATTAACATAAAACAGTAATTGGCTTCGGGAGATCTAACCTAGCAATTCTATACTATGAGCGAATTTAAGCAATGAAACTGAATATTAGAACAGAGAAATACCGAATGGAAGCAGGACTAAAGATCAAAGCAGGGTGCGGAAAACAAACTTTTA
This sequence comes from Silene latifolia, assembly GCF_048544455.1. NCBI lineage: Eukaryota > Viridiplantae > Streptophyta > Magnoliopsida > Caryophyllales > Caryophyllaceae > Silene > Silene latifolia. The sequence continues at coordinate 112,782,225 of NC_133527.1, read as the reverse complement.
TTGACAGAAAATATTCTAAGCTAATGAACTAACCCTAATGAATTTTATGATAAAAACTGAATGAAAACTTGATAATGTCAGGTTACGTTATATAGGAATCTAACGTAACACTTATTCCTAAACCTAATATACAATGGGCTTTGGAATTTCGTTCTATTTCTTTAATTTGCGCGTCAGGTCGTGTGATGGTCGATCGACCATGCAAGGCAGTCGATCGACTGGTCTGCACTGAACAGCAGCTTCTGTAAGTCGCGCTCTGGTCGATCGACCATTCAAGGCAGTCGATCGACTGAAGTAGCTGGTACTTGGCTTCTAATTCTTCATAAAATTATCTTTCAGGCCTCGAAATGCGCACCAAGTTCGTTCCTTGTGTAAATACTTCATGTCAAATGCAATGCAAGGTACTCGGGGACGGATTTAGCTCAATTTCTACTCATTTCCGCATAAATCTGCAATATTACATAAAAATACGAGAGTAGACGAAATGGGGAAAATAGTAGCATAAACTACATAAATGAGCTCTGAAATGCGTGTAAAATGAGGTGTAAAACATCATATAAATGACACGCATCAGATTTAGTTGTTGCTCCTTTTGGAGAATCATTCAAGAATGATGTCCTCAACCATCTCAATTCACTTGATCTTCCAGAGGAGGTACTCAAGCTATGCCATGGTATGCTAATCTGTTGCTTTCACAGTGGAAGGAGATACAAAAACTCTTGGTATGATAATTCTCTTGCCTTCAAATATTTCATGGAAGCAATGTATGCACAAGGTTGGGTGAATCTGTTGGACAAGTATAGTCCCATGTACTTGTCCGAGGTTATTCAATTGTATGCAATAGTCAAAGTGGATGTTGCATCTAGAACTCTTTCAGCCTATATAAATCAGAAACACTTTGTCCTAACAATTGACCAACTCGCTGCCCACCTTGATGTGTGTGATGTCGGGCTTACCTCTTTTCCCAAACGTGACTGGGGTGAAATTGACAAGGTAACATCTACCCAAGTCATGAAGGTTCTTCGACATCATGATAACAATGGCCCAACCAAGATTTATGCCCTCGAATTATCCACACCCGTTAGGTTTATGTTTAACCTTGTTTTCCGCAACCTTGTACCTAGCAACAATAGTCGGGGGAGATGCTCTCTTCTTGACATGCTCCTTATCCACCATATCATCAAATACAAACCCATAAACCTTCCCCGTCTTATGTTTCATATGAAGGTTATAAAGGGGCGCGCCGTTGCCGAGTTCTTCGCAGATAATCCCATCAACGACACCCAAGCAGTAGACACGTGGTCATTCCCAGACGAAGCCATACTATAAACTAGTGTAGACTTCTGGGACTTTTATTTTGATGGAGAATCAAATTTAAGAGGATTTGGAATATGAGTGTTGCTCATTTCTCCTGAAGGTGAGCACACACCACTCTCTATCAAACTCGACTTCGAGGTGACAAATAACGCAGCAGAATATGAAGCTTGCCTCATTGGGCTATAAGCAGCAGTAAGTTTAGGCATCAAGAATCTTTGAGTTCATGGAGACTCATCCTTGATCATCAACCAAATTACTGGATCTTGGAAATTTGAAGTGAAAGTCTAGCACCCTATCTGGCTAGGATAGATCAGGTTGCCCAATTCTTCGATCAGGTCACTTATCTACACCTACCTCATGAAGAGAATCAATTTGCAGACGCTCTTGCGAAACTTGAATCTTTGATTAATATGCCAGACAACATGGTAGAAATGCCCTTATGCATCGAACGACGATCAGAACCAGCCTATGTACACCAAATTATAGATGAGGAAGAAAATCCAGGGGAGTCTTGGTTTCAAGCCATTCTAAATTTCAAGCCCAATGGTACATATCCACCAGATATGGATAAGAGGGGACAACGTGCCATACGCCTACTAGCCTCTCAATACCTCCTCATGTGGGGATAATTGTACAAAAGAACACCTCTTGGTGTAGTCTTGCGTTGCCTTGATCATTCACAAGCACAAAAAGTGATGAAAGAAGTTCATGAAGGTGAATGTGGTCCTCACATGAGTGGATAAATGATGACAAAGAAAATCATGCGTCTAGGATATTACTGGACCACGATGGAGTCAGATTGTATCAAATACGTCAGACATTGCCATAACTGCCAAATCTTCGGGAATGTGCAACACGTCCCTCTTTCACTGCTTTACACCATGACATCTCCTTGGCCGTTTTCTGCTTGGGGAATTGATATCATCGGAAGAATCACTCCCGCCGGAACAGGAGGTCACTGTTTCATTTTGGTAGCCATCGACTACTTTACCAAATGGGTCGAAGCGGCATCCTACACTAGTCTCATAGCCAAAAACGTGGCAAAGTTCATACAAATCAATATCATCTATCGATAGGGTTGCCCACATAAGATCATCAGTGATAATGGATCCCATTTCCAGGCTGAGACTAAACAATTGCTAGCCAAATACAAAATCAAACACCACCATTCCTCGCTATACAAACCTCAAACCAATGGCGCGGTAGAGGAAGCTAATAAGAATGTCGTCACAATCCTCAAGAAAATGATCGACAATTATTGCGATTGGCCCATTAAGATACCATTTGCATTATGTGGTTATCGCACATCAGTTAGCACGCCCATTGGGGCTAATCCTTTCTATTTGACTTACGGCATGGAAGCTGTACAACCAGTCGAGCTAGAAATCCCGTCCTTACGTATTCTGCTTGAAAATCAAATTCCAGAAGCTGATTGGAAGAGAGATGGATATGAAGAACTCATCCTCTTGGATGAAAGAAGGTTGCGCGCATTGCATAATGTGCGAACATATCAGACACGTATCAATCGAGCCTTCAATAAACGGGTTAAACCCAGGAACATCAAAGAAGGAGATTTGGTCCTCAAATCAGTCAGAGCTCTACTACCTGTCGATCCACGTGGAAAGTTTAAACCCAACTGGGCCGGACCATTCTTAGTCAAGTCCATACTCTCGGGGGGTGTGGTTAGGATTACAGACCTAGATGGGAATGAATTCGCCAACCCAACTAACCTCGACCAACTGAAACAATATTATGCCTAGTGTAGGATAAGAAATGCGCCTCGCATAACACCCATGTGCCGCTCTTGCGACACGAAATAAAAATGGCCCTTGACCCGCTGAAATAAAGCTTATGTCACTTTGCTCTTGCATTTTGACACTTCGACATCCTCATATCATCAAATAAATTGAGTTGTATTTTAGGAGTAAGTAAAGCTCATGCTTATTTTCTAGTTCACTACAAGCTCTTGCTTAGAACAATTATTCTTTTACATTTACTCGAACTACGCACAAGGGTTTGATTTCATTTTTTTAAATGAATAGGTAGGCAATCCTTCACAGGAAACAACCCATTATTTTAAATGTAAATAGAAGGACATTTGCATTTGAAATTCGACAAGAATAATAAAAGAAAAATCATAATAGTTTCTTAACTAATTGATCTTTTATTCATTTATTCCACAAATAATAATAATAATATGCCACATAATATAAAATGTTAGGCTAGGATTCTAAAAACCCGGCTGTTTATTACAAATAATAATAATAAATAGTACTACAACTAAGGCTACTCTTCCCGGATGAATATGGAAATAAATATGTAAATAAAGGATGAGAAATTGGAGCGGAAAAATCAGTCCGGAAGTGGTGCTACGATAGGTTCTACTGTTGAATTGGGGGTGGTGCTTGCAAAGTTGGATCAACTCATGGGACTTGTTAATCATTTGGTCAAGGAAAATGCCAAGCTACGGGATGAGGTGGCTGATCTTCGTACCATGAATGAGGATCTCTTTGAACGTCTTGATGATAAGAAGCCATAATCCATGGCTTAAGCTCATGCCTTCCTAACCCGTTTATCTCTTATCAACTTTTGGCTCTCTTTAAAACTCTTATGCACTTGTGGATGTTTTTTTTATCTTACTTGAACAATTTATGTGTGTTTTAAATCGTGTGGCTAAATCTTGAACATGTTTTCTCCTCCCTTGATGATATCAAGAGGGGGAAGTAATTCAAACTATGCTTATGTGTGATCTTTTAACTCTTAGGCTAACGTTCACCGTAATTATGTCTTAGCTACCATGATTAGATGTTTTACTTTGGCCAAGCATGTTGCACCCTTCGAATACCTTGATCATGTTTATAAATTATGCATATGTTCAAATGACCAAAGACCGACTAACCATGGGCTAAGGGGGAATATCACACATGTTTGGACTTGTCATCATCAAAGGGGGAATTTGTTATAACACATTGAGTTGATGATGCCAAGTCCCCTTGTTATTTGATTGTTTGCTTTTAGTTAAAAATGATTAGTGATTGAAGCAATCAAATGGACTTTCAACGATGACTTAAGATGATCAAGATAATCAAGAAAGCCAAGACAATGATATTATCCTAGCCTTAGTCGAAAAATTTAAGAGTAAGTGTAACATTCTCATCCAAGTCCAGTTATGGCATAACCATGCAACAGTACGTTGTACTGTGGTTTCTGATACTACCGTATGAAGGACGTTTTTCAACGAAATGTTTTAAGTGTTAAAACTTTGCAAATTTCAAACCTTAGCATTTGAATCTTCAAAAGCTTGAAAACAAATCTGAAATTTTTGAGTCACAAATCCACTTGAATAAATCTCTAGATTTGTGCAAACACCTTTTACATAAATGGTAAGTTTGACTTGTCAAACTTTTAAACCTAGAAACATTTTTTGCCATTTTTGTAAAAGGTCACATGTTGAGTGTATTAGCTTAAGTTTTCTGATTTCTTCAATAACTTAAGCCCCAAGCCTATAGTCTAACACTTACCATCACTCAAAGCTACTAATTTTATATTGGGTTTAATTTCCCTAAGTTGTACTTACTTGAGATCAAATCGAATATAAATAGAGTGTCTTAGTCTCATTTATTTCTTAAGACTTTCCAAAGCATTTATTGTAAAACATTGCAAATCATTTGTGCATTTAAAGCTTTGTTCTTCAAGTGTTTGAAAAACGTTTTTCAGATTTTAAAGTCTTTAATTGTTTTCGAAAAAGCTGTAAACCTCCAAGTATCAGTTCGTTGTACTGTGACATAATGAGTTTGTTCCATGATTCTCGTGTTAGATCTTAATTGTGATCTCCATGTTCATTTAGTGAACTCTTGAGATTCAAGATTCTGTAACACCTTCAGATAGAACCCATAAACTCTTGAAGCGGAGTAGCTTTAAGTTTGAGTGCAACCGGAGTAGGTTGGCGAGTTATTTTCATTGTAAGGGGTTTAGTAAGTTTGACTAAATTTCTAAACAAGAAATAAAATAACGGTTGGACGTAGGCCTCGGAGTAGAGGCTGAACCAATTTTTAAAAAATGACGTTTGTTTGTTCATTTACTTTTACGTTCTTTCACCTTGCTATTTCTTGCTTGTACCTAGTCAAGTTCCGTGTCACAGTCACCTATACTGTGACATAAAACTAATGTACCTTCTTGTGAACTTACATTCAATTAAGTTTCTCAAGTCTAGTACTTCAACATTCTTTACTTAAGTTAATCAATTAACTAAGTTAAGGATAAAATTTTTAAAAGATACACCTAATTCACCCCTCCCCCTCTTAGGTCGTTATTATTCCTAACTCTTCAGCAGTTCTTGGTCAGCGGGTTGGGAAAACTTTACATGAAATATACTATATAAGCAAAACCCTTGATGCCACACAAGTCAACTATGATACCACGGAAAAGGAACTTCTTGCTATAATGTATGCTTTGGACAAGTTCCGCTCCTACCTAGTTGGATCAAATGTGATAGTATTCTCGGACCACCGTGCTCTTAGACATCTCTTGGTGAAGATAAAATCAAAGCCACGCTTGTTAAGTTGGATATTGTTGCTCCAAGAATTTGACTTAGAGATAAGAGACAAGAAAGGAGCCGAGAATGTAGTTGCGGATAACTTGTCAAGGATTCAAATTGACAACAATGAAGAAGATACACCAATCAATGATTCCTTTTCCGATGATGTTCTAATAGCCATCCACACACAACTCGAACAACACACAACATAATACCATGGTTTGCCGATTTTGCGAACTACATTGTGAGAGGAGTTCTTCCTCCGAATTTGAACTATAATCAACGAAAGAGATTCCTATTTCAAGTGAAGAGGTATTTTTGTGATGATCCCAATCTCTACAAAGGATGTAGTGATGGTCTTTACCGTAAGTGTGTGCCAGAATGGGAAGTTCAAGGAGTTTTGGAAGGTTGCCACTCATCCCCATATGGAGGACATCAAGGAGCAAGAAGGACAGTTGCCAAAGTCCTACAATCGAGCTTCTATTGGCCTACCATGTTTGAAGATGCTAGAGAATTTATCCTTCATTGTGATCCTTACCAAAGAATCGGGAACATATCTTGGAGAAATGAGATGCCAGAACGAGGCATTTTGGAGGTTGAAATCTTCGATGTTTTGGGAATTGATTACCAAGGTCCCTTTGTATCATCCCAAGGTAACAAGTACATTCTAGTTGCCGTTAATTACGTATCAAAGTGGGTAGAATCAATTGTTACTTCAACCGACGATGCAAAGACGGTGACCAAGCTCCTAAAAAAAGTGATCTTCCCAAGGTTTGGAGTTCCTAGAGCAATTATTAGTGATGGTGGAACACACTTCCATGAGAAGAAACTTGCATCTCTCTTAACAAAGTATGGTGTTCAACATAGAACCGGCTTGGGATATCATCCTCAAACAAGCGGTCAAGTCGAAGTTTCCAATTGAGAGATCAAGCAAATTCTTGAGAAGGTTGTTAACAAGACTCGTAAGGATTGGAGCATGAAACTTGATGACACTCTTTGGGCTTATAGGACGGCCTATAAGACCCCCATAGGAGCTTTACCTTACAAGTTAGTCTATTGGAAGGCTAGTCACTTTCCACTTGAATTATAATAGAAAGCCTTTTGGGTAATCAAAGCTCTCAATATTGATCTCAAGCTAAGTGGAGAGAAGAGGATCTTGCAAATTGAAGAATTGGAAGAATTTCGGCTTCACTCATATAAGAATGCAAAGATCTACAAAGAACGCACCAAATTGCTTCATAACAAGATAATCAAGCATAAAGCATTGCACAAGGGAGACAAAGTCCTTCTATTTAACTCTCGATATCAGCTCTTCCCCGAAAAGTTGAATTCACGATGGACGGGTCCCTTTGTAATCACAAATGTTGAAACGTATGGTGAGTTTGAGATAATGTCGGAAGATGGAAATCAGTTCAAAGTCAATGGTCAACGGATCAAACCTTATTATAAAGGAGCTTTCGTAAGATAAGTTGGGGCCATCCTCCTTGAGCCTCTCTCACCATGATAATAACATTGAAATGGAGCAGAGTTTGGTGGTGTCCTCCCTAAACCACCACTTGTAAATATGCTAACTTACTTTCTTGCACATTAACTTCATTGCATTGCATTTTAATTCCTTGCTTTAAGTACAATTTTTGACATGAGAGCAAGTGAGGGAGGGTTACTAATCAAGCTTGATATGTGAAGTTTATGAAATTCAAGTGTGGGGAAGCTTTAGCATAGGCTAAGAGAGAGCCTATGTCACTCAATGGCGGAAGAGGAAGCAATGGAAGAGCTAAAAGGAGGATCCCCACGAGTTGGCCTCAACTCGGGGGACTTGGAGCCAAGAATATTGAAAGAATTTTAGCTGAAGCAAAATTCGGGCGTCTTAGTATCGGCCCGGGCTTCCCGAATGCTCAGGACGGGTGTACCATCCATGGGGAAGCACGTCCCTATCTGCTTGTCAAAACAAAAATTAAGCCGTTGCGAAATTTGGGCATCCCAGTACCTAGGATAGGCGGACCGACTTGAGGACGTACGTCCCTCTGCGCATACAAAAAAATTCTGAAGGAAGAAACGCCCGGCTCTCTTATCAAACCGCGCGTCTCCCTCCCGTGCTCCTCTTATATTGACTAAAAATCGTCCCTTCTTTTCCTCATTTCCACCACATATATTAAGACACATCAACTTCTCTCTTCTAGTAAACCCAAATCTCCCTAAAAAAATAATCACAATCACCCAACCTCATCCCCAAACAAAGAAATCAACCCTCTAAAATTTTGCTCACCCAAATCTAGGGTTTGAGATATTCCACAAAATAATTAAAGAGATCTAAATTAGGAGGTTTGATTTCACTCTTAGATAAACAAAGTTCTTGACTCAAATCAAAATGAAAACACCAAGAAGGTTCATGACAAAGGAGCAAAGAAGAACAAGGATAATTGGGAGTTCTTCTACCTCACATCTCAACACAAGAAGAAGGGAAAATGAGGAGATTATTGATCTTTTAAGACTTGATCATTTTCCCAACATCGAGTTTGTCAATGATTCACAAAGAATTGTCTTCCACCGAATAATGGGTAAGTACATCCTTCCCACTAAGTTCGTTTCTCATGATACATTAAGGAAGTTAGGAATCTATCATTAAACCGAAGCATTGTTCGACTTGTTGGAACTCTCAACTATGTTCCATATGCATGAGCTTACATATAAATAACTTGTGCTTGAATTCCTAAGCTTCTTAAAGATTTCCATTCTTAACAACACAATATGCATTGAGTTCCGGTTGGAAAATGTCACACGAATGATGACATCAGTTGAATTCGCGGATGTATTGGGCTTACATGTGTCGACCACTCGGTCATCCAAGCCTAGAAACTATAGTGTGGAACCTCTTTGGAGAGCCCTAACGGGCCGTAATATGTCAAGGATAAAATATTGTTCGGCTTCCTACATCCAAAACCCCATTATAAGGTTCACATACCGTTTCATCTCGAGCACCCTACTAGCTCGACGTGACCCGGCCATAGTCAATGAGCTTGATTTTACTTTCATGGAATCATACTTGCAAATTCAAGGTAAGAGTGGCTACAAATTCAATGCTCCTTTGGTATTGCTTGAAAGATGGGCACGGTTTCGAAACGGATGTGATAATGGGATGAGGCACATTGTCAATGGAGGCTTAATAACAAGAATTGCAAAGTGGTTCAACCCGAATTTCAACAATGATCTCATATGTCTATCTTCTAGGCAACACTAGGCTCAATGAAAGGCTTTTATTCCAATAACACCATTGGATAGCTTACGAAGGTTATGAAAGGAAAATCAAATGGTTGACAAAAAGAAGCGCCTCATTAACCCTTCCAATGGAAGGATTGACAAGGATTTCACCGACGAGGGGTCCTCTTTCCCGATTACCATCCTACCTAGTGCCCGGAAACACAAGACAAGAGAACCAAACTCCACCCCCTGCTCAACAACAACAAGAGCATGAGCAAAAGAATTAAGGGGAAAAGATCACTATTCCTCCATAACACTTCCCTTACCAACCCTACAACCACCCTAACCCGTTCATTCTCCCAAAGGATGACTTTGCTACGGGTCTACTTCAAGCAATGCATAGATAACGATACGACGATAGGGTGGATGCCTACTATGCTCTGTATCATAGTTTCCATCAAATGGCCCGCCAACGGCGGATTAATGAAGAAGGATAACTTCCCTCTTGGGCTCAAGTTGACATACTATTCCCAAATTCGGCCCGTGGGAATGACGGAGCAAGTTGCAACGGTAACGGAAGGGAGGAAATCTCAAGTGACGGTGACACCGTGGAAGTGAATAGCAATGGGGATGAGTTTATGGACTTTTATGAGAGTGATGAGTCAAATGTGAATTGGAGTGATGAGCTTGGAGGAGATGATGATAATGATAAGTGAAGAGTTCTTCGGCTTGGTGGAGCGGGCAAGGGGCACCCACCATGGCTTTTGTGAGCTTTTTCTTCCTCTCTAATTTCTTTGTCAAAAATTGATTTGCATAATAACTTAGTTTGGATAATTCTTGTTGTTTTGGCTTTTGCCTAGTGAGTGTCCTAGTAACACCAAAGGACTTTTTCCACCTTAGTAACATCAAGGGGATGACAACTTTTACTCTCACTAGAAAAATCCAAAATGACAATTTGCATAACATAGCATGCATGGCCTTGTGGCCAAACTTCCTCCATAACTTAACCGGTTTGGGGAAGTTTAGTCACAAGCATCCCGAGTTAATTTAAATTAGCTCTCCGAACAATTGAAAGCATGCATCACTTAGAGTAGTTTAGCATGCATCATTTGTAATATATTTCATGTAGAATGCACTTAGTATAACATTCATGCATCTCATATAATTTCATGCATTTGCATAATTCCCTATCATTTTGTCCATTGAGGACAACGTCCATACTAGTGTGGAGATGGGAAATTCTAACATTTAACATTCTAACATGTAACCCTTATTTCAAAATATGATAAAAATTTTAAAAATTTAAAAATCCAAAAACATGTTCTTTCCTTTATAGTGCAGAATTGTATATATTTGTTTGTTTGTATGTCACTCTTATCACATTGGGACAACAACGCCACATTCGAGGCAAGAAGGACATAGAATACCGCATGGTATGATCTTTCCAAATCTCCATCCTCCTTCTATATGTTAATGGCAATGTGGCTATATTTTAATTGATGCTGTATGAACCTATGTGTTATTAAGAGTTTGCATTTAGTGTACATGGCATATTAGTTGATAGAAGCATATGCATTAGAGTTTTATATATGTTAGTTGCATCATGGCATGTAGTTGTATAATAGAAAATTTTGTGAAAATGCCTATTTGGGAAGCTTGACAAGTGTATATAAGGCCCTTGTAGATAATTTTTCTTCTTGAGACTTTGTTTACTAGAATACTCTCACGACACCCTAGGATGTGTCATACTAGTATCTTTTGTCCCATGGTCTAAGGCCTAGTCAAAGGTTTGTATGTGTGTTACCTATCCAACCTTATGTATGATGCGATATGGACTTGATCCACTTATCTAGGGGACCTTGATTGACTTGGTGGCTTGGCAACCCAAAAATACTTTTCATCAATAAGTTTGAAGTGTTAATTTCAAAAGTTTTGTGATGTGGAATTGTTTTTAATCGTCAAGGAAACCTCAAATGTTTTGAATTGTTGAAATGCTGAGAAATTTGATGGAGGCGTACCACTTCAATGTGCTTTGGTGCGGGATCCATTGAATTGGGCCCCCACACGGTTGTGAATTCGGCCGCCCAAAGACAAAGTGACTATCACCCCAAGATCTATTGTCTAGAAGTTAACCGGTTGCCTAATAAGCGATTGGGGAAAGCAAAGGACCCTAGAAAATGAGGGACAAACCCCATCTCAAATTTTTGAAATGGGAAATGCGAAAGTTGAGTTTACGTCAAGTTTTGAAAGTTAGTCAAATCCACTAGTTTTGTTTTGATTGACTTGAGCACTTCATTCCCAAAAATCATTTTTGTTATGCCACCTCATTGAGCTTTGGATAATCCATGGCCTTTACACTTGTAGAGAATCCGAGATTTGTCATGTGATATGCCACTAACGTCATAAGGATCATCATTCCACCCCCATCCGATCGCTCTTGATAAAAGCATTTAGCAATTGTGGACGAAAGTAGCCTAGTTTAACACAATTTGGAGGTGACTTGTTTGTATCCTCTTGGACTTAATAACTAGGAGAACTAATATCTATGATGGAGTGTGTGCCCTTGAATTGCTTCCCTTATAGATGATTTCCGCCACTTAGATGAGGAAAGTGGCTATACTTTTGTAGATGCATCGTTTTACTTATTTTCATGTGCTTAATGTTTGGATGCATCGCTATTTTGGCAAGCCCCACCATGCCTTGCAAGAAGGCATCTTACCTCATAGTTGTCTTATTGTGAGTTGAAGGGGTGGAGTGAGACTCGCTAAATATCTTACATCGGCTATGTTATGAATAAGGGCCATAGTTTAAGTCACCTCTTTACTTGGGATGAGCAAAGGTTCTGTTTGGGGATATTTTATGTGACTTGTATTTACGCACATTTAGTCCCTTAACTAGCCTTGTTCCTATGCCTCCTAGCATGTATTAGGGTGGTTTCTATCTTAAGCTTCCTACTTTGCATATTCTATGAGGTTTTGTACCCTTGGTAGGGAAGGAGCGCTAGCCTTGCATGTATTGAGCAAAAGGGAGCTAAATGGATCGCATCTAACGACCAAACATCAAAGAGGAGACCGATACTAAAGGCTTAAGTAGATAAAACAAATAAATGGGCAATGATGAAGGACCCCCACGGCTCCTCAATGATCCCCACCAATCATGAGGCAGCCATATGAAGAAGATGGAAATCTGCATGGAAAGACGGGTGACCCAGAGCCGGACCGGGCGTCCTATTACTAAGGACGGGCATCCCAACGAACAGCCCGGGCGTCCCAAAGGCAGGTCGAGCGTCCTTTGAAGCAGCATGAGCGGGCAAACAAGAACTTGTCGAGCGTCCCAAAGCAAGACTTGCAAGGCGTTAATCTTCATTTTAGGGACTTAATCGTCATTTAAACCCTTAGGTAACCTAATACTTGTACTTAGTATAAATACTCTCTTATAATAGAAGATTGGCATAAAGTCATTAGAGTAGAATAGGGATCAATTAGCTTAATTACATCTTAATCCTTCCTTAATTATTGTTCAAGAATTCTTAGATATAGTTGGGTAATTTGAAGATTATTTGGGATTTATTGAAGAATTGACAACTCTTCATCATCACTCAAGTTCTCTTCTATTATTCTATCCTTTCCATTTATTCATCATAAGTTTGGTACAATTTCTTTACTCTTTTCTTAATTATTATTTTTGCTCATCCATCATGTTTACATTTGTTAAGATGATTGACACCATTATTAACATGTTTTCCATGATTATGAGTGAGTAGTCTCCTAACTAAGGTTAGTGGGGGGGGGGGGGTAGAGGAGTTAATCAGGGGGTAGATCTTTACTTAGTAAGTTCATATGATTGCTTTCTTGTTGTAGTTCAACTTATGCACATGTTATACTTGATGAAATGCTTGATTGACAACCTAACATGATTATCTTATCCCTTCAACAAGACTTGTAAGACATAAACCAACTCAAGGCTTGTTAGACCATGCATATAGTTGAATAGGGAGAATTAAGTCGACTTGTAGGGGTTGTAAAGTCTTGACCGACTCGGATCCGAGACCCAAAACTTCCTAGGAATTGTAAGATATAAACTAACTCGATTCCACTACAACAATAATTTGCTTGCATCTATGGAACTTGTTTATGTGATCTCATCATGATTCCCTTATGAACTCATGACACCCTAGTGCCTTTTATCAATTGATTACATTCCCATTTACTTATCTTGTTTTGTTTCTCATTACTTTACATTTCCCTTGTCAAGTAGTTTAGATAACCATCTCAACCCAAACTAAATTGTGACTCTAAGGTATAACTACTTGCATTTGATAGCTTAATCCAATACCCTTCCCTTCGGATCCGACCTTTACTTACCGCTTTACTAAGGGTAGTTTGTGGAGACTATAAATATTGTTTGAGGGCGTACAACGACACGTCGCATCAAAGACGGGAATTAAACATCCATTTACCGAGTTAGGTTTATGGTGCATAACGTGATCCATTTGTCTTAGAAAAGCGTTTTGTAAATGCGAAGTAAAATACGGACTTGTCAATCTGATCCGTCCTGTATTCGGGTTAACCGAAGTCGGGATCGTCCTAGACGAGAGCTGAAGAGGGAACAGGAGCTGTATCAGATAGCCTATTGAGGTGTGAGCCTTAGGGCGATGCAAATGAGCATGTCCAGATTTGAAAACTGGAAATCAGAGGGCCTGTTTAGGCGAGAGGCAACAAAAGACCTAAAAGGGTGTCTTCTGGTTGTTGAAAATGTTTATGAAATTGCTTATAAAAGGGTATTAGAACCCGTCTTTGTTTGAAAAGGTTGTTTAGACCGCTTTTGTGCTAATATGAAGAACGGGACTTGAATAATCATCATTGTGTTGATAATATTCGATGTCGGGTTCGGTTTTGCAAGCTTGACATGAATAATTTTGTGAAAATGGATGTAAACATGTTTATTACGAACTAATTAAGTTCATTGCTTTGTAATTAGTCAATGTTTATCGCCGTACTTGGATTAAATCGACATGGTATATAGAACCAAGAATGATTATGCATGTATGACTAATGTGGTTGTTTTGAAAATGTAGACAAATGAATAAAAGGTTTTAAAATAACCTTTAAAATGTAATTAACCAAATGTTATCACCGAAAGATGGATTAAACCGTCATGTTACAGGGAGCCAAAGGTGAACATAATTTATGGTTAAAAATATTTATAATAAAAATGATTTGAAACGGTAAAAACCGATTGTCAAATGAAATGAAAATGGAAAGAATGTTTCAGTTCTGACCTGGGTAGCCAGTATAGGCACGAGCCACCTAGTTGTGACTAGGGGCTTCTGTTTAAGGTCAAAACTCGGTTTTGGCTCATTCGATTCGTATTTTGGACCATGTTATGCATGTTTTAGCATGTTAAGGTCATAAAAACATATAAAAGGACATGAAAGAAGAGGATTAATTACACCCTCATACTTACATGCTAGGTTGTTGGTGGGAAATCGACGGAAGTGTAAAAACTTGTTAGGTCGAAAAACTCGGTTGAAAACCGTTTTACCAATATAAAGAGTGTTGCTTTGTTTAGTGATTGTGTAGTTGGTCGAAATGGATGGTCAAGTGATTTAATGCAAGATGACGGTACCAAACAATGTGTATGGCTCGTATTTTCGGTCGGTAGGTCGAAAATACATGTGGTTTGTTGACTCGGGAAGTCGATGTCTAGAATTTTAAGGGAGAAAAGAGGGGTCGGACGCTCGCGTACCTTCAAATGGTGGCATTTGAAGGGTATTTATAAAGGATTATGTGGTTGTGTGCATTTTGAGCGACGTGGCCGTATAGGCTACTCGAAGAGGCGCGAGCATATTCGCGGGTCTTCGAACTGTCTTGTCACTATCACGCATTTGGAATCATGATTTGTTCTATCCTAGGTTTTGTATGTCATGATTATTGTACATGACCATCAAGTATACCGTGTATACTTAGCATGGAAGACTTGTGATATTTGATGTCATGATTGTTGTACATGACCATTAAGTATACCGTGTATACTTAGCATGGAAGACTTGTGATGTTTGTTTTTTGTGTTTGACTCGGCTTGACTCGTTGTTGGACTCGGGATTTGAATTTCGAGTCGGTTTTTGGTCCGGTGTCGGTTTTGACTCTAGTTAGTGTCATTGCGACCCCGTTGTCGTGCATAAAACACTCCAGGTACTTTTGAAAAGTTTTGAAAATGTTTTGTTTTCGAAATCGTTTTGACTTTTCCGAGGTATAGTTATACAAACTGTCGATTAAACGTAGAAATTCCTAACATTTTGTAGTCCGATAATCATCGGGTGTTTGTTGGGGATCAACAGATACTGACTATCTAAAGTTATACTATCCTATAATTTGCTAGTGATGTTGTTCACATATATGTACAGTCAGTTATACGCTGCATTGTTTATGGGTTGGTTGTATAGATGACGTGAGGTAACAGTTATATACCAAACAGAATGAACTACCTCTACCCTTCGAGGTCAGGTGTATGGTCTATGGTCAGGGGGGTAGTAGAGGCAGTTGTTATACGCTCTGTTCCCCGAGTGTCTTTCGGTGTACAGTTATTGCATCGAGAGTCTACCCAGGTCTTAGACTTATAGGCAGTGGTTATACACTATACATAGTACCTTGGAAGAAGGTACTACACGATCCACAGCGATTGAGGCAGTTTTTATAGGCTCCGTCAGTTCAGAGGCAGTTGTTATACGCTCTGACAAATAGAGGCAGATGTTATATGTTGGAGTATGTGTCCTCCACAATAGTGCGATCACATATTTAAATCTCATAATAAGAATACATAAGGGATGATACATTATATAGTCAACTGATCAACATTTATCGGAAACGATTGGCTGACTAGAGTTTGACGTTATTGTCGTTTGACGGTGGTGATCAGTTGATCCCTTGAGGTCACACCTATAGGATGGAACCCAAACTATTAACTTATCAAATGTATTTGATACAGGTTGATCAGTCCCTTATATTTTATATATATATATATATATATATATATATATATATATATATATATATATATATATATAGTTGTGTGAGTTTGTTGAAGTCAAGTTTAGAACTCGAGTCAACACAAGTTTATTATTTAATTATGCAATGATTGACTAATGAAGTTTTATATCTTATTATAATGTGATTAAATAAGATTTAATTTAATAATTAAGCGTTAATTCGTTAAATTAATCGAGATTTTGTATTTTTAGAGGTAGAGGTTATTTGTTGATTATATTTACAAAAGATTGTAAATTAATTTAATTGGACATTATAGGACTCATTATATTTTAATATAATGACATAATTACCACTTAAGAGTTAAGTGTATATTAATTATTAGTTTAAATTATATAATTGTTACATGATCAAACTAATATTTATTTATGTAAGATAAATAAATATATGATTCTTATGTTTGTGTGACAAACATTACAAAATCAAAGTGGTCCATTTTACACCATGTTGGCCGAAAATAATATATTGTTGTACAACATTTTATTTTTGTCTTTTCTTTAATCAACCACTTGCATGTAATCATTCACCTAGTTGCATGCTTATGACAAAGTTCTACCTTAATATACTCATTACCTATTTGCATGCATATTAAAATAAGGAAAAGTAATTGCTCACTAAAGCACATTGGGTGCCGGTTTTGTGAGGCTTAAAAGGGGCAATTTTGTTGCTCATTTTTCAACTTATGATCTTATGCAAACTTCTCTCTAATATTCACACAACCACATTATTATTATCTTATATTACTAGAATCGTAATAAAATAATATTAAGAGATTTAATTTCTTGTAAAATTTAGTTAATATTACTAGAAATAAATCTTGGGTGCAATCAATAGGAGAGTTTCTAATTTAGAACTTGGAGGATCATCCTTATATTCATAGCTCATGAACAAGGTTGGAAGGAGTCAATCCTCGTGGCCATATTTTTGTCTCATTCAAATGTAAGGAAAACATTATTTTCTCTCCTTACTCTTATATTTGTTTGCATGCAACTAGATTCATAACATCTAAATTAATAAGTAACTTAGATCTATATTAGAAGAGTCTAGTAAGAGGGTTAAAGAACCTAACATTATACGCTCTAACGGCATTCATTTTAAACACTATGCATGTAACTAGAGGCAGTTGTTATGATGGTTATGATGGTTCTATGATGTGCATGGCGTTGTAATGTGGTTTGTGTTATGCGTCATCACATGATGTTTGACTTGGAGTCAATATTTCAAAAGAATGTCTTATTATGCCATTGTCTGGCGGTAAGTTTATATCGGGTCTTCATGAGTAGAGATGGTCTCACATGTTTACTGGTTTTACATTTCAATTGTTATTAATTGTTGGTTATATTCAATTATTGTAAACATGACTGGGAGAGCATCTAGTTACTCCCGACTGATTGTCAATCTCCAATCTCGGGTTGAATGTTCGTCGCTATTTGGATGATGTTGCTTGGGATGCATCAAGGGGCGAGACGAATAATAAACTAGGAGCTTGTTTTTCTGTTTTGAGAATCTTTAACAATGTATCAGTTTGGTTTTGGATTTAGTAGCGAACCGAATTGGTCAGGTGTTTCCACCACCTTTACCCTTTTATCAGTGTTATACTCTAATATTTATTCATATTATGTTTTTCTTTTATTTAATAATACGGGTTGTTACAGTTGGTATCAGAGCGAACATGCTCCCAACTCTCGCTTAGTTGACGACTAAAATAAATGGCCTAGTAAATGAGTGAGAGTAAATGGGGTAGAAACTAATAGGTTTGTTTATTTTCTTACGTTTGTAGAGTGTATGAGTACTTGTTTGGAGTGGTACTTCGGTTATACCACTTCTAATGAGTATTCGTTCTTGCAGATGGTGCGCAACGCAAAGGGTGAGATTGATGTTGATCGCATCAGGAGACTTGAGGCCGGTTTGGCAAACATGCCCGACGGTTTCACAAATCACCTCAATAACAACAATAAAAACAATAACCATCCGCGTCAGACTGTGTTCGATCGCTTAGCTCGTCATCTCGTCCCCTTGATCTTACGATGGTGCGAATGATCCTACTGCTTTGGAGGCTTGGATCAGAGAGATCGAGAAGTTGTTTCTAGCTACTGAGTATCCTGAGGATCAAAAGATGAATATTGCCACCTATTATTTGAATGATGAGGCTGACAACTGGTGGGCTCTTGCTAGAATTGGTGTGGAGATTCAGCAAGGACATGTTTAGACTGTCTTCACTAAGACTCTTAAGAAGAGGTTTTACCCTGACGAGATGCGCTGGCATAAGGAGCAGGAATTCCTTCATCTACAGCAGGGTTCTATGACCGTAGAGAAGTACACTAACAAGTTCGTGAAGATGTCACGATTTGTTACTTCTGTGGCTATAGACGAGGTCTCGAGGACTCGTCGTTATGAGAAGAATGTAGCTCCCAAGGTCCGGACTGCCATGTCTAGTATTCCTTCGACTTCCTTCTAGCAGGCTTATGATCGAGCTCTCGGTATCTATGATTCTGTTCTTGCTACTGAGGCTGAAGAGAGCGCGAAGAGTAAGTTCGTGACGAGGTCGTATGTTGCACCTAATGCCTCCCCGAAGAAGCAGAAGTTTGGGGCTCGTTCGTCTTCTCCGCGTGATCAAGGTCAAGCTAAGAGGGAATTTTCTTGCTTCAGGTGTGGAAATGCTTACCGCCTGGGTAAGGACTGCGATGGTAAGGTTCTCACACGTTATCTTTGCAAGTCGTCAGGTCACAAACCTATTGACTGTCCAACAAAGCCAAAGACTAATGCTCTGAAGGCTAGTGCGCCAAAGGTGGATGTTCTAAATACGGGTCGTGTGTTCGTTATGAGTCGTACTGAGGCAAATGTTAATCCAGATGTGGTTACGGGTACTTTTCTGGTTTACTCATTATCGGCTTTTGTTCTTTTTTATACGGGTGCATCGATGTTGTGGACATAGGCCCCCTACATGCCAATCTGTGGACATGCAGCGGTCTGAAAGCCACGTTCAAGGACGTAGAAATGCTTTCGACCGGATCGCTTTAGATCCGCATCTCGATGAAGGTCTCAAAAACGATGCAGAGATGTTAGGAGTCTCCACCAAGCAGTTATGAGATGCCTAGAAACCGTTATAATCCACTTTATACCTCGGTCAAATGAAGCACAAAGCAGTGCTTACATAGGTAATAAAGATACAGACTCGTCCCTCTATTAGCATCATATCGCTAGAATGACTCTCGTACGCCCTGGATAAGGCCACCCACTATCCAAAGGTTCTGAGTAAGAGGTGAGGGTACGTATTGGGAAGCTCTTTAGTCAAACAACCAATCCCGCGCGCGTTAGCGGCCTTTACTGATCGATCTTTGTTTTTTAAGTGCAAAAGTGGATAAAACGGGTAAAATGCATGAATGCGCATCCACAAGTTTAAACCTAACATGTAGAATTTGCTATGTTGGTTGTTTATCCAAGTATCAGGTAATTGATATCGAGTTGGATTTAAAAGTTGATTTGCATCAAGAACGGAAATTAAACATCCATTTACCAAGTTAGGCTTACGGTGCTTAACATGATTCATTTGTCAAAAAAGGTGTGTTTAAAATGTGAAATGTAAAATATAAGCTTATCAATCTAATCTGTCATGTATTCGGGTTAACCTAAATCAAGATCGTCCTAGACAAGTGCTGAAAACGAAACAAGAGCAGTGCCAGGAAACCCTTGAGGCGCAAACCTATGGGCGATGCAAGGCGGTTCCCCCTAATTTGGTAAAAGATGAAGAACATAATGGCATTGGGACGTAGGTCAGAAGACAACCCAAGTGACCTTCTGGTCTTACAAAAGGTTGTTAAAACCGTTTAAAAGGTTGTTAAAACTGCCTTTGTTGAAAAGGTCGTTAAGACCGTTTTTCTGTTAAAGTGTAGAATATGACTAGGAACATTCATCATTATGTTGATGATATTAGTTGTCGGGTTTGAATTTGCAAGTTTGACATGAATAGTTTTGTAAATAAACATGTAAAATGTGTTTCCTCAACCGTTTCATCACTTTACTCAAATTAAATCGACATGGCACATGTGTTAGCCAAGGGTGACATGCAATATGGTTAAGACAAAGACAGAAATAAGATGAAATAAAATGGAAAGTTTTTTATATGAACTAATTATATTAAGTTCATTGCTTTGTAATTAGCCTATATTTATCATCGTACTCGGGATTAAACCGACATGGTATGAAGAACCAAGGATGATTAATAATATCATCATAAATATAATTTGAAAAGGTAAACAACAATATCATCGTTACACGGGATAAAACCGTCATAGTATAAGTGACCAAGGATGATTTTTGTAATGGTAAAAAATATTCATCATAAAAATGATTTGAAATGGTAAAAACCGTTTTAAGAAAAGAAAGGAAAAATGAATTAAAACATAAGGAATGATGAACTCAAACTGATGCGTATAGGCGGGAAGCGGAAGACATTTTTGTTTGTTTTTGTGTTTTCTTTTTGTGTAAGAATAAAGGGATATTTGTTTCGATATCTTGTAAAGAGATCGAACCAATGGGGTATTTGCTATCGTTAGACCTATATCGATAACAATGGGGGAATTACTCGAAACGCGTCAAGTAATTCATCTTAAACTTCGGAACGCATCCTTGGTTTAAGGCAAGATTCGAAACTCGTCGATCTTTAAGGGAAACAAGAGAAAGCGTCTCAAATTTTAATTCAATTTTCTTCAAACATGCATGCCTTACAAATGAGAAGAATCGGCCCTTATATAGACGAATTCTCGTTGGCCTCCAAGTCTAGTATTTATTATTTACATAAGTTCCTAGGTGCCTAGTTTTTAGCTTTGACTTGGGAATAAAAACTAGGCTAGACTTTAGTAGAAAACTAGAAAATGACAAAAAACTAGGATGTAGAAAAACTAGGTGGTTCTAAGAACCTAGCACACGGCTTTCTCACGGCTTCTACACGGGTCCAATGCATCTTATCTACGGCCTTTCACGTTTAAGGAGTTTCCTTGCGGGTGTCGGATCCCTGAGTCGAGATCACGCATCATTCTCTCCTTCTTCAAAAAGAATCGTCCCGATTCTTGGACCTAAGATATGGGTTATACAAAGTCGATTAACCCTCGAACTACCTCACTCGAGTTTAACCTTTGAATTCCAATCGCAATCGGAAATTCAACCAACAACGTGAACAGTAACTTTTTTTTTTTTTTTTTTGCAACCGTCATGCCTTGAATAGCAAGTTTCTAGAACTTTGCTTCTGAGATGCAAAACCGATTAACCCTCAAACTACCTACTTGAGTTTAACCCTTGAACTCCAATCGCAATTAGAATGTCAACTAACGGATTTGATGCACCTAGGACCGTCTTGAATTTTAGGAAATCAAGAGTCGAAGCTCTGATACCACTTGATACGTATTGCGAGCGGAAGTCTTAATTGTGCTACAAATAAACGAAGGACCCGAATGCACTAGGTGCAACCCGATCAATTCGTGTTACTTGAAGCTAATTAAAACGTAAATATATGGGATATTTGCTTGATCTAGACTGATAGATCGACCAATGGTGATTGATTCTCAAGACCTATTGAGAATAATCGGGTTTTACTCGAAAAGGCGTCAAATAAAACAAAGGTTTTTCGCAACATCGATTTTTATCACACAATGTGAAATTTTCTTAAAACTTGGATTGATTTATAATGAAGGAATTCGGACTATATATAGGCCGAATATCCTTGGGCTCCATGGTAAAAATAAATGCTAACCTTGATTTTCAAGGTGATTAATTAATACCCTTATGAAAAATACAAATAACAATTAACTAGAAGCTTAGGATGATTAGATGCATTGAACAATGTTGGAGCTTGTGTCCTCCACAAATTAGTGTGATAACATTTATAAATCTCTTATAGGTTCACAAGGGTATACTTCGTATTTTATCAGTTGATTAACGATTACCTAATAACGGCTGGCTTGCTAGAAAGTTTGACGTTATTATCATACTGATGGCGGTGATCAACTGGTCCCTAAAGGTCACACCTAAAGGATGTGTTTGAGAGATGTGGTTATGGAAATGTAATCACATTGATGCCTTATATGATAAATAGTTAGTCAATGTGTTGATGAGACGATTATTTAATGCCGATTAAATAATATTAGCTAAGACGAATTAACTGCAATTCGTAAATTGAATATAATATGTTATATTTAATTAATGTATATAATGTTAGCTTAAACGAATTAAGATGTTAATTCGTAATTAAATGTAATCTGTTATATTTAATTAGCTAATTATAAATACACGATATTTATAATTAAAGAATGTATATTATACGATATTGTCATAATAAATTATTACGGAATAATATAAATGACAATTTATATTTAATACATTTTATACATTTTGGTAGTATGCAAAATTGTATGTTTCCATCATTACGAAAACATAATTTGACTAAGGCCACACTAGGTATTACAAATTACAACCGATTGCAAAAATACGTAAATAAAACCATTCAACGATTCATTCAACAAAAATAAAATGCATCAACTAAAAAACATTAAACATACAAGACATAATTCTTTAATTATGTAGATTAATTTTACCCAAACCACCTATTTAAATGATCAAATTAAGTGACAATTCCTCAATTAATCACATTAATTTTAATCTTAATTCACGTTAATCTTGTTAATAGCAACTTTAAACAATTGTTTGTTTTTTTTTCGATCAAAGGGTGCGGCTGTTTTTCCAAAAGAAAAAAATTGAGTTTTTTGTTTTTGGGTTTTTCAGCCGAGAAAAAGAAAAAAAAAATTCTGTTTTTTTTTCGGTTTTTGCTGAAAAACCGAGGAAAAATTTTTTTGGGGCTGTTTCGGTTTTTTTGCCGAGAAAAACTTAAAATTTTTTTTTTTGTTTGTTGTTTTTGGCCAATTAATTATTGTGAAGCGGTTCATAATTCATAGATACCTAATTATTTTAAAGAGGTTTAAAATAATGATTGGATTAAATTCATATTACAAGTTTAATGTGAATTAAGATTAAAATTAATGTGATTAATTGAGGAATTGTCACTTAATTTGATCATTTAAATAGGTGGTTTGTGTAAAATTAATCTACATAATTAAAGAATTATATCTTGTATGTTTAATTTTTTTTAGTTGATGCATTTTATTTTAGTTGAATGAATCGTTGAATGGTTTTATTTACGTATTTTTGCAATCGGTTGTAATTTGTAATGCCTAGTGTGGCCTTAGTCAAATTATGTTTTCGTAATGATGGAAACATAATTTTTAATGTAATTTAAGATCTCGTATCTCCGTTTTGGTTTTCTTTATTTATTACGGTTTTGAAATTAGAATGTAAATAGGTTTATTATGTAATTTTAAATTGTAATTTTTGAGAAGACTAAAGATGGAGATTGGAGCTCACTCCCGCTACATGGATCAAGATGGAACATCAAGACAAGCTTCTCGGGTCCATGGATGGATTCCAAAGTTGTATTTATGTTCATTTTGATAGGATAGGCCACACTAGGACTTTATTTTGTTTTACGTTTTACCGTTCATATTGCTTTTCTTTCACATGATAGTTTATGCATCATATTCTGCCTAACACCAAACCACCTACTAAAATTCATGAAAATTGACACATATAGGTTGTATATTAGTTTTCGTAGACATACAGATGTCACATGTTTATTAAGCCATCACCTTAGTTTATTCATTCACGCATGCTAGATATTAGTTCACTTAAAATGAATTAAAATAAAGTTGATGGGATCTTCCTCTAAAACGGAAATTGAGATTAGTCTTTATAAGGGCAAACAACTATGAATCCCTTCTTCGTCGGTAGGCATAATATGACCCCTTCTACGTTGGGTAAATAATTTGTGTTGACTTAGTTTATCTCAACATTATAGTCCGAAGAGTTTCTCGTGATTATGATGGACTAAAGATAGAATTTACAGAAATTTATCGACCAAGAATTCTAACAGTAGAATTAGCCAAAAGGTTGGCTTATCAATTTACAGATAATTGAGTCTTGGGATCATTTATATAATTCTTGACGAAGGTCAATTGTATAAATGCTTGAGTCTTCGCGTTATAACAGTATTGCATTAGACTTAAATTAAAATCGATGCACATGCTTATTATTTATTCATCTTTTCGCAGTGTAGAACACGTTTATATTACTGTTACAACAAATGGCTGGAAATAACGAAATCCCAATGCCAAGTGCCACACTTGGACGCGAGTCCTGGCTGAAAGTTTTTATGGACAACATGAATCAGTACACGCGACTGAAGAATGATGGGTCCAACTTTGCGGATCGGAGGCAAAGACTACGGAATGCTGCCATTGCTGACGGTAAGCTCAAGTACTTAACTGAGCCAATACCGGTCAAACCAGCCCCCAATGCGGGAGTTAACGAGTCACTTGCTTATAGTGATTTCGTCATGGAAGCGGGTGCGATAAAGAACGTACTCATCTTTGCAATGGAAACCAATTTGCAGAGACGCTTCATTGCCCAGGGTGCAAACAAGATTTTCACCACGCTCACTAACGAATTCTCAAAAGCACCGAGGATCGTTACTTATGAGCATACCTGTCACTTCTTTGATGCGAAACTCCAAAAGGGCCAACCGGTTAGCCCACACATTTTTAACATGATTGAGAATGTTGAGAAATTGGAGGCACTTGATTCCAAAATCAGTGAGAGCATTGTCATTGACCGAATGCTTCATTCTCTTCGTGATGGTTTTGCCTTTTTCAGGGCGAACTACTACATGAATGACTTAAAGAAAAGTCCTCATGAGCTACACTCACTTCTCGTACAGACCGAGAAGGATAAGAAATTGAGTGGGAGCATGAAGCAGGATGTTCTCACGATTTCCAACAAGGGTAAAGGTAAGGGCAAAGCTCCAGGCGACCTAACTGTAGGTAAGCCAAAATTCAAGAAGCCAGGAAACTTTAAGAGTGGGCCTGGTGAGACTAGTGGCTCACAGCGCAAGGCAAAGAGCAAGGGCGGTGACATTGAGTGCCACCATTGTCACAAGACTGGACATTGGAGGAGGAACTATCCCGTGTACCGTGAGGACATTAAAGCAGGCCGCGTCGTTCCTGTTGGTATGTCATCTTATATTCATATGATTGAGATTAACCATGAAAGTTTCGGAACTTGGGTACTTGATACTGGTAGTGGTTCTCATCTGTGTAATCATTTGTAGGGCCTAAGAAACATCTCCTCTCGGAAAGGGTGATGTGGACCTGCGAGTCGAGAATGGAGCTAGAGTTGCTGCTGTCTCGAAGGGAACATATGTAATCCAACTCCCTAGTGGTTTTGAGTTATTTTTAAATAACTGTTACTATGTACCAAGTTTGTCTAAGAACATTATTTCAGTTTCCGTACTTGATAAAGACGGATTTTCATTTTTAATAAAGGATAATAGATGTATTTTCTCTTTAAATGAAATGATTTATGGCAAAGCAGTTTCCATGAATGGAATTTACATCTTAGATCAAACCACGGAAATATTACACGTGAATAATAAGAAATTAAAGGTTGGTGACAAAGATCAAACCTATCTATGGCATTGTCGAATGGGACACATAAATGAGAAACGTGTAAAGAAACTCGTCGATAATGGGACTATTCCCGCATTCGAATTTTCTATATATGGCACGTGTGAATCATGTCTCATTGGCAAAATGACTCGAATTTCCTTCAAAGGTGTTAGAATGCGCGCTAGTGACCTATTAGGACTCATACATACTGATGTTTGTGGACCTATGTCAATTACCGCTAGAGATGGCTATAGATATTTTATCACTTTCACGGACGATTTGAGTAGATACGGATATGTCTACTTAATGAAGCATAAAAGTGAGTCCTTTGATAAATTCAAGGAATACCAGAACAGGGTTGAAAACCAACTAGGTAGAAAGGTTAAAGCACTCCGTTCAGATCGGGGTGGCGAATATCTTTCAAATGAGTTTGATCAACACCTTAAAGACTATGGAATCGTTTTGCAGTTAACTCCACCTGGAACATCTCAATTAAATGGTGTGTCCGAACGGAGAAATCGAACCTTGCTTTACATGGTTCGATCCATGATGAGTCACACGGTAGTGCCTGATTCATTATGGGGTTTTGCTCTTTTGTCAGCTGCTCTTATACTTAACCGAAGTCCGACTAAAGCTGTCGACAAGACTCCATATGAAATATGGAAGGGAACGGTCCCTAACTTGTCCTTTATTCGGGTTTCGAGCTGCGAGGCTTATGTCAAGTGGAGACACGAGGATAAGCACGGCCCGCGATCGGTCAAGACATACTTTATAGGTTATCCAAAAGGAACATTTGGTCACTACTTCTATTCGCCTACCGAACATCGAGTTTTTGTTGCGGCTAGTGCGACGTTCTTAGAGAAAGAATTTCTCGAGAATAAGACAAGTAATAGAACCTTCGAGCTATCGGAGATTCCAGAACCAACAACCGAGGAACATATGGAGGAAGTTGTTCCTCCAACTGATGATACGGTTAATATTCCTGAGGAACCTAGGAGGTCGGGTAGAGTCTCTCATCCTCCGGACAAATACATTGGTATGGTCGAGGAGAATGACGTTTTACTCCTAGAGAGTAATGAACCCGCTACCTATAAAGGTGTTATGGCCTATTCCGACTCAAAGCTATGGCTCGAAGCCATGCAATCCGAGATGGAGTCCATGTATGAGAATGACGTATGGGATCTTGTTGATTTACCTAATAAGGTAAAACCTCTACAGTGCAAATGGCTTTACAAAATAAAGCGTTCTGTAGACGCGCAACCAGATACCTATAAGGCACGACTAGTGGCAAAAGGTTTCGCTCAAGTGCACGGATTGCATTATGATGAGATTTTTGCACCTGTAGTCATGCTACGTTCCATTCGAATAATCTTAGCGATTGCTGCATTTCATGACTATGAAATTTGGCAAATGGATGTGAAAACCGCCTTCTTAAACGGTTATTTGGAGGAAGAGTTGTACATGGTGCAACCCGAAGGTTTCATAGATCCTGAACATCTTAAGAAAGTATGCAAGCTTAAGCGCTCCATTTATGGACTTAAGCAAGCTTCTCGGAGATGGAATCATCGTTTCGACCAGGTGATAAAAGAGTATGGTTTCACTCGATCGGTCGAGGAACCATGCTTATATATCAAGTCGAGTGGGAGCAAGATTGTATTCTTGATATTGTATGTCGATGACATAGTCTTGATTAGGAATGACATTCCTCTCCTATCTTCGGTTAAAGAATGGTTGAAGAACCATTTCCAGATGAAAGATCTGGGTGAGGCACAACGCATTTTGGGAATCCGTATCTACCGAGATAGATCACGACGAACGTTATCACTTAGTCAGGAGTCTTATTTGGATAAGATTCTTGAGAGGTTCGGCATTACCAACTCCAAGAAGGGGAACCTTCCTATGACGTCAGGGATGCAGTTGAGCAAGTCTCAGTCACCCACAACGCCTGAATGGATTGAGTGCATGAGTCGTGTTCCTTATGCATCTACAATAGGATCAATCATGTATGCCATGATATGCACACGTCGAGACGTGGCATATACATTGAGTATGACGAGTCGGTACCAAAAGAATCCAGGTGAAACACACTGGATAGCTGTTAAAAATATCCTCAAGTACCTACGAAGGACTAAGGATAGGGTATTGACTTATGGAGGCGATACTAAGCTATGCGCAATCGGTTACGCAGATGCTAGCTTCCAAACGGATCGAGATGATTCAAAATCTCAGTCCGGGTTCGTCTTCACTCTTAATGGTGCTGCGGTCAGCTGGAAGAGTTCCAAACAGAGTGTTGTAGCAGATTCTACCACTGAATCCGAGTACTATGCCGCTTCGGAAGCAGCTAAGGAAGCGATACGGATGCGTCAATTCTTACAAGGACTTACGATAGTTCCTAGTTCGAATGACCCGATCACCATCTATTGTGACAATAGAGGTGCCATCTTCCAGGCTAAGGAGCCAAAGTCTAGCAACAAATCTAGACATGTACATCGGAAAGCTCACCTGATCCGAGATTACGTGGAGCAAGAAGAGATAGTGATTCACAAGATAGCTTCAGATGATAACATTGCGGACCCTCTCACTAAACCGTTGAATTTTGATAAGCATGAAGGGCACATTATTTCCATGGGAATTAAACGTGTTCCTGAGTTGTAGTAGTTGATTATGGATTTGATACATTATCTCTTTCATATACTATTTATAACTTCATCATTTTATAATATTTTGTTTTTCATGTGGATTGTACTGACAACTTTGAACGCCACAAAGTGAACTGAATTACATTATATTTTGTTTGGTCTGTAATCGCCTTAATGAGATGATAACTCTGGCTATTATATTGTGCAGTCGATTGATGGTGGGTTCAACGAACCATAAGTCAAATGGTTGACTGATCGATCACAGATGCGAGATTATAACGATACCTTGTAGGACATATTTTTGTGACAACGTAATGGAGTCCTAAATGTTTAAAAACATTTGGTGCCAGGTCGTGGATAGGGCATCCATTGTGTTCCTAGAGTCGATTATTTTGACTATCGACCGTCTCTTGAGATTAAGGCAGTTTTTGGGTGACTTTGGTTTCTTTCTCACGGCCGTGAATCGAAGGCTAAGTAGATTTTTTTCGGGTCATTTCATACTTTGTGCTTATATCTGCAGGATTCGAGTTGAGGATAATATCCAACCTTTATCAGGTATAGTTATTTCTCAGGGCCACTCGAGGAGTTGTAACTGAAATGCATGGCCATGCTCGAATGATGATTCGTTTATCAGTTAAATTACTCTCGAGTCGGGGAAACCACTCTTGATACAGATCACTTGTAAAATACGACCTTTGTGAATACAGATTTTGCAAATTGTTTTACATTGAGTGGGAGAAATTTTAGGATATGAGAATCGGTTATCGCACATACACTTGTGAGGACAAGTGGGAGTTTGTTGGAGCTTGTGTCCTCCACAAATTAGTGTGATGACATTTATAAATCTCTTATAGGTTCAGAAGGGTATACTTCGTATTTTATCAGTTGATTAACGATTACCTAATAACGGTTGGCTTGCTAGAAAGTTTGACGTTATTATCATACTAATGGCGGTGATCAACTGGTCCCTAAAGGTCACACCTAAAGGATGTGTTTGAGAGATGTGGTTATGAAAATGTAATCACATTGATGCCTTATATGACTAAACAGTTAGTCAATGTGTTGATGAGACAACTATTTAATGCCGATTAAATAATATTAGCTCAGACGAATTAACTGTCAATTCGTAAATTGAATATAATATGTTATATTTAATTAATGTATATAATGTTAGCTTAAACGAATTAAGATGTTAATTCGTAATTAAATGTAATCGGTTATATTTAATTAGCTAATTATAAATACTATTGGAGCTTGTGTCCTCCACAAATTAGTGTGATAACATTTGTAAATCTCTTACAGGTTCACAAGGGTATACTTCGTATTTTAATCAGTTGATTAACGATTACCTAATAACGGTTGGCTTGCTAGAAAGTTTGACGTTATTATCATACAGATGGCGGTGATCAACTGGTCCCTAAAGGTCACACCTATAGGATGTGTTTGAGAGATGTGGTTATGGAAATGTAATCACATTGATGCCTTATATGACTAAACAGTTAGTCAATGTGTTGATGAGACAATTATTTAATGAAGATTAAATAATATTAGTTGAGACGAATTAACTGTCAATTCGTAAATTGAATATAATAAGTTATATTTAATTAAATGTATGTAATGTTAGCTTGGACGAATTAATCTGTTAATTCGTAATTAAATGTAATCGGTTATATTTAATATCAACAAGATGAATGTGTCATAGTGGTAATGGTGAGGGTACTCAAACCAAGAGGTCATGGGTTTGATCCTCAGTAGATGACAATTTACACATTTTATACATTTTTGGAATAACTGAAAAAAGAGAAATTAACTCTCCTAATTTCGGTATATGGGCCAAAAATTTGGAAGGAAAATATCTACCCTATTACACCTTATACTCGGTTTTATAAGGGAATGGGAGATCATTATTTTGTAACCTAATTTTAACCTAGTTTTGCTCATCATTTCTCTCATCAGAAAATCACACAAAAACCCTAATATTTACAGAAATTTGGGGATCACATTCTAGCAATTTTGAGGGGTATTTCTCGGAGCATCTTGGATGCAACTGATAGGAGAATATCATTGTGATATTGTTCATAGGCCGAATTAGCTAGGACCGAAGGTTATTTCTAATTCTCTTTACCATATTGTTTATGTAATTTAATTTTATGACTAGCATTCATCATGATATATTCGTTATAGTCTTTAAATTCAAAGGGATGCATACAGATAAATCCCACAAGTTGTATCAGAGCCAAGGCCACGAATTTTATTTTGATGATTTTCATAAAATTGGATGTAAACTATTTTTAGGGTTTCGAAAAATAAAATAAAAAAAAAAACACGGTTGAAAAAAAAATTTCTTTATGCCGATTGGAAATTTTTTTAGAGCAGCCGGTTTTTGTTTTTTTTGTTGATGCGATTTCCATTTTATTTTTCATATTGTTGTTTTAATCAGTTAAAATAATTATATGAAGAATTGGTAGATGTTTGATTTAATGAAGATTAAGTTAAAATGTAAATGGAATCGTCTTGTTGATGATATAAAAATTTGTTTTTGCTATATAGTTTTTAGCATATACGGTTAATCATGTTTCAATAATTCATATGCTAATCTTGTTCTAATAGCAACCATAAACGATTTTTGTTCATCTTTTGTTTTCTATTTTACGGGCTGTTTTTTTTTTTAGCCGAATGCATTAAGAAAAAAATTGGTTTCATTTTTGTTCTTGAATGCCGTAAAAAAAGAATAGGGGGCGCTACTGTTTTTTTTTTCTGCTTCAATTACTGTTCACGTTCAGCATTTTTTTTTAAAAAAAAAAAAAATTGTTCTTTTTTTCGTTTCGGTTTTTGCTGAAAAACCGAGAAAAAGTCTTTTTTTTGGGCTGTTTTCGGTTTTGCCGAGAAAAATTTTAAGAGAAATTTTTTTTGTTGATTTTGGCCAATGATTATAATTATACATTTTAATGTATGATTAATTGTAGTGAAAAAGTTCACATATAAAGATACCTAATTATTTTAAAGCAGTTTAAAATATTGATGGATTAAATTCATATTACAAGTTTAATATGAATTAAGATTAAAATTAATGTGATTAATTGAGGAATTGTCACTTAATTTGATCAATTTAAATAGGTGGTTTGGATAAATTAATCAACATAATTAAGGAATTATGTCATGAATGTTTAATTTATTTAGTTGATGCTTTTTTTTTGTTGAATGAATCGTTGAATGAATTTAATTTACGTATTTTTGCAATCGGTTGTAATTTGTAATACTTAGTGTGGCCTTAGTGAAATTATGTTTTCGTAATGAAGGAAACATAATTTTTATGTAATTATGAGCTCCTTTATTTTTCTTTAGTTTTTGGGTTTTTGAAATTAGAATGTAATAAATAGGTTTATTATGTAAATTTATTTATTGTAATTTTCAAAGAAGACTAAAGATGGAGATTGGAGCTCACTCCCGCTACATGGATCAAGATGGAACATCGAGACAAGCTTCTCGGGTCCAAGGATGGATTCCAAACTTATATTTAATGTTCATTTTGATAGGATAGGCCACACTAGAACTTTATTATTGCTTTTCAGTTTTCATTCCTATTGCTTTTCATTCACATGATAGTTTATGCATCATATTCCGCCTAAAACCAAACCACCTACTACTAAAATGCATGAAAATTGACACATATAGGTTGTATGTTAGTTTTCATAGACATACAGATGTCACATGTTTATTAAGCCATCATCTTAGTTTATTCATTCACGCATGCTAGATATTAGTTCACTTAAAATGAATTAAAATAAAGTTGATGGGATCTTCCTCTAAAACGGAAATTGAGATTAGTCTTTATGAGGGCAAACAACTATGAATCCCTTCTTCGTCGGTAGGCATAATATGACCCCTTCTACGCTGGGTAAGTAGTTGTGTTGACTTAGTTTACCTCAACATCATAGTCCGAAGAGTTTCTCGTGATTATGATGGACTAAAGATAGAATTTACAGAAATTTATCGACCAAGAATTCAAACGGTAGAATTAGCTAAAAGGTTAGCTTATCAATTTACAGATAATTGAGTCTTGGGATCATTTATATAATTCTTGAGGAAGGTCAATTGTATAAATGTTTTGAGTCTTCGCGTTATGACAGTAGTTCATTAGACTTAAAAATATAAACGATGCACATGCTTATTATTTTTATTCTTCTTCTCGCAGTGTAGAACACGTTTATTTTGATAATACTGTTACAACAAAATGTCTGAAAATAACGCAATCCAAATGCCTAGTGCCACACTTGGACGCGAGTCCTGGCTGAAAATATTCATGGACCAGATGAATCAGTTCACACGTCTGAAAAACGACGGGTCCAACTTTGCGGACTGGGAGGCGGCACTACGGAATGTTGCCATTGCTAACGGTAAGCTCAAGTACTTAACTGAGCCAATACCGATAAACCCAGGCCCCAATGCAGAATTCAACGAGTCACTCGCTTATAGTGACTTCGTTATGGAAGCGGGTGCGATAAAGAACGTACTCATATTTGCAATGGAAACCAATTTGTAGAGACGCTTCATTGCCCAAGGTGCGAACAAGATTTTCACCACGCTCACTAACGAGTTCTCAAAAGCACCGAGAATCGTTACATATGAGCATACCTGTCGCTTCTTTGATGCGAAACTCCAGAAGGGCCAACCGGTTAGCCCACACATTCTTCACATGATTGAAAATGTTGAGAAGCTGGAGGCTCTTGATTGCAAAATCAGTGAGAGCATTGTCATTGACCGAATGCTTCATTCTCTTCATGATGGTTTTGCCCTTTTCAGGGCGAACTACTACATGAATGACTTGAAAAAGAGTCCTCATGAGCTACACTCCCTTCTCGTACAGACCGAGAAGGATATGAAATTGAGTGGGAGCATGAAGCAGGATGTTCTCACAATTTCCAACAAGGGTAAAGGTAAGGGCAAGGCTCATGGCGACCTAGCTGTAGGTAAGCCAAAGTTTAAAAAGCCAGGAAACGGTAAGAGTGCGCCTGGTGAGACTAGTGGCTCACAGGGCAAGGCAAAGAGCAAGGTCGGTGACATTGAGTGCCACCATTGTCACAAGACTGGACATTGGAGGAGGAACTGTCTCGTGTACCGTGAGGACATAAAAGCAGGCCGCGTCGTTCCTGTTGGTATGTCATCTTATATTCATATGATTGAGATTAACCATGCAAGTTTCGGAACTTGGGTACTTGATACTGGTTGTGGTTCTCATCTGTGTAATTATTTGCAGGACCTAAAGAACATCATACCTCTCGAAAAGGGTGATGTGGACCTGCAAGTCGAGAATGGAGCACGAGTTGTTGTAGTCTCAAAGGGAACATACGTAATCCAACTCCCTAGTGGTTTTGAGTTATTTTTATAACTGTTACTATGTACCCAGTTTATCTAAGAACATTATTTCTATTTCCGTACTCGATATAGACGGTTTTGCATTTTCAATAAAGGATAATAGCTGTATTTTCTTTTTAATGAAATGATTTATGGCAAAGCAGTTTCCATGAATGGAATTTACATCTTAGATCAAACCACGGAAGTATTACACGTGAATAATAAGAAATTAAAGGTTGGTGACAAAGATCAAACCTATCTATGGCATTGTTGAATGGGACACATAAATGAGAAACGTGTAAAGAAACTCGTCGATAATGGGACTATTCCCGCATTCGAATTTTCTACATATGACACGTGTGAATCATGTCTCATTGGCAAAATGACTCGAATTTCCTTCAAAGGTGTTGGAATGCGCGCTAGTGACCTATTAGGACTCATACATACTGATGTTTGTGGACCTATGTCAATTACCGCTAGAGATGGCTATAGATATTGTATCACTTTCACGGACGATTTGAGTAGATACGGATATGTCTACTTAATGAAGCATAAAAGTGAGTCCTTTGAGAAATTCAAAGAATACCAGAACAAGGTTGAGAACCAACTGGGTAGAAAGGTTAAAGCACTCCGTTCAGATCGGGGTGGCGAATATCTTTCAAATGAGTTTGATCAACACCTTAAAGACTGTGGAATCGTTTTACAGTTAACTCCACCTGGAACACCTCAATTAAATGGTGTGTCCGAACGGAGAAATCGAACCTTACTTGATATGGTTCGATCCATGATGAGTCACACGGTAGTGCCTGATTCATTATGGGGTTTTGCTCTTTTGTCAGCTGCTCTTATACTTAACCGAAGTCCGACTAAAGCTGTCGACAAGACTCCATATGAAATGTGGAAGGGAACGGTCCCTAACTTGTCCTTTAGTCGGGTTTGTTGCTGCGAGGCTTATGTCAAGTGGAGACACGAGCATAAGCTCGGCCCGCGATCGGTCAAGAGATATTTTATAGGTTATCCAAAAGGAACATTTGGTCATTACTTCTATTCGCCTACCGAACATCGAGTTTTTGTTGCGGCTAGTGCGACGTTCTTAGAGAAAGAATTTCTCGAGAACAAGACGAGTAATAGAACCTTCGAGCTGTCGGAGATTCCATAACCAACAAACGAGGAACGGATGGAGGAACTTGTTCCTTCAACTGATGATACGGTTAATATTCCTGAGGAACCTAGGAGGTCGGGTAGAGTCTCTCATTTTCCGGACATATACATTGGTATGGTCGAGGAGAATGACGTTTTACTCCTAGAGAGTAATGAACCCGCTACCTATAAAGGTGCTACGGCCTGTTCCGACTCAAAGCTATGGCTCGAAGCCATGCAATCCGAGATGGACTCCATGTATAAGAATGACGTATGGGATCTAGTTGATTTACCTAATAAGGTAAAACCTCTACAGTGCAAATGGCTTTACAAAATAAAGCGTTCTGTAGACGCGCAACCAGATACCTATAAGGCACGACTAGTGGCAAAAGGTTTCACTCAAGTGCACGGATTGCATTATGATGAGATTTTTGCACCTGTAGTCATGCTACGTTCCATTCGGATAATCTTAGCGATTGCCGCTTTTTATGATTATGAAATTTGGCAAATGGATGTGAAAACCGCCTTCTTAAACGGTTATTTGGAGGAAGAGTTGTACATGGTGCAACCCGAAGGTTTCATAGATCCTAAACATCCTAAGAAAGTATGCAAGCTTAAGCGTTCCATTTATGGACTTAAGCAAGCTTCTCGGAGTTGGAATCATCGTTTCGACCAGGTGATAAAAGAGTATGGTTTCACTCGATCGGTCGAAGAACCATGGTTATACATCAAGTCGAGTGGGAGCAAGATTGTATTCTCGATATTGTATGTCGATGACATACACCTGATTGGGAATGACATTCCTCTCCTATCTTCGGTTAAAGAATAGTTGAAGAACCATTTCCAGATGAAAGATCTGGGTGAGGCACAGCGCATTTTGGTAATCCGTATCTACCGAGATAGATCACGACGGACGTTATCACTTAGTCAGGAGTCTTATTTGGATAAGATTCTTGAGAAGTTCAGCATGACCAACTCCAAAAAGGGGAACCTTCCAATGACGTCTGGGATGCAGTTGAGCAAGTCTCAGTCACCCACGGCGCCTGAAGGGATTGAGCGCATGAGTCGTGTTCCTTATGCATCAGCTATAGGATCAATCATGTATGCCATGATATGCACACGTCCAGACGTGGCATATGCATTTAGTATGACGAGTCGGTACCAAAAGAATCCATGTACATACGGAGGACTAAGGATTGGGTATTAACTTATGGAGGAGATACTAAGCTATGCGCAACCGGTTACGCAGATGCTAGCTTCCAAACGAATCAAGATGATTAGAAATCTCAGTCTAGATTCGTTTTTACTCTTAATGGTGCTGCGGTCAGCTGGAATAGTTCCAAACAGGAAGTTGTAGCAGATTCTACTACTGAGCCATTGAAGTATGATAAGCATGGAGGGCACGTTATTTCCATGAGAATTAAACAGGAAGTTGTAGCAGATTCTTACCAATTTGACCAACTCCACTACACCATAATCAATTAATCAAATCAATTTGCTTTTAAATCCTTTTTCAAGGGCACTTTCATATTTGCATTATAGATCGAGTCGAGTTACCACTAAAAACCGATTTAGTTAAATCTCGCGACGCTAACATGTAAGTCTGAGGGTGTAAAATCCCAATTTTATTTAATGTATTTTATTTAATGTATTTATTTTCTGTATTATAATTAATGTATGAATTTATGTCATAAGCATGATCGAAACCGTCTTTTGAAATCACCTTTTTTAAAACCCTTTTAACGGAAGTAACACAGATCTGACGTGGGGAAGAATCGCATCAACTGATGCGCCTTCCGGAAAGGGCGCAGCACCTGCTGCGCCTCTTCTAGGGGCTGCTTTCAGTTGACGCACTTCTTCTTTTTCCTCGGGTTTTTGTTCCTTTCGTCTTTTATTTTTTCTTTCTTCGTTCTTTCCCTTATTTCACCTAGTAATTTTCAAATTTGTTTTTATGAATCCATTTCAATAATTTTCGACTTAAATCCCTTATAATTAATATTTGTGGGTTTTCGTCGCAAATTCAAACTCGGATTTTAGAGACTCGATTCGTTCATATCAAGTCCCTTGATTTCGTCTTTGATACATGTTTTAAATCTGTTTTCTTCATCAATTCGTAATCCTTTGTTTCCACCATTAACTTCAAGTTTGTAAATAAATCAATTCCAACATCGTAAATAATATCTAACTTATAATAATTCGTTTTAAATTGTTTTCTTTCACTTCATGACGATCCCAGATGCATGTAAATCAATTAATCACTTCTACTCGAGTTACCAATCAATAAATCAATGTAAATTAACCAACGAACAATAAAAAAACCGCGAGTCTGACTTTCACAGTTAGAACGCAACTCAAGAACAGACGCAGGAAGTGCTGCGCCTCTTCCAGAGGACGCAACAGATGCTGCGCCTGTTCTGAGGTGGTTTCGGCCTCTGAACTCTTCTCGTTTTGACGTAGGGTTTCTAATTAGGATTTTAATTAACCACTATTCTTATTATCACCATAATTTCCATATTTTCCATAATTTCCATATTTTCCAAATTTCCTTAATTTCCATATTTTCCATATTTTCATAATTTCCATAATTTCCATAATTTCCTTATTTTCCAAATTTTCATATTTTTCATATTTTCCTTATTTACCAAATTTTCCTTTTCTTCAAATTTCCTTATTTTCCAATTTTCCTAATTTAAATCAATTTCTGATTTTCTTATTTTTTCCAATTTTCCAATTTTCATTTATTCTTTTATTTTATTTCTTAAACTCTTTTGGGCATATTTATGACGTAAATTCAAGTTTATCAATTGTAATTTATTTCTTTATTTCGTATTCGTATTTATTATGTATGATTTATTTACTTGGCATTCCCATGTAATTAATCTAACATTCACTTCGACCCCAATTTATGTGCTAATTACTTGTTCATCGACTTAGTTAATTCTCACATGCTAGGATTAATTTAATGGATGTTGCATTGCATGCATATAACCTTCTATATCGAGTATAGACGATTTCCCTAATCATTAGTAGAGGCCGCTATCGAGGCGGGCGGGATTAGGTGTTCGATCAAAAGAGCTTCCTAATATGTACCCTCACCCCTTACTCTAGATCTTTGTGAACATCCGTGTTCATTGGCATCCACGAGAGTCATTCTAGACATAGAATGTTAAGGGTAACGAGTTCTTGGTGTTCATGTCACTACTTTGTGTCTTGACATGGCACGAGGTATTCGAACGGTTTCCAATTTTCCACAATAAATTGATGGCGACTCAAAAAATGCAAACGCTTGTTCCCAAGCGCCCCCGTGAGCCCGCGTCCACACCCAAGCGAACAACAATATTGAGCAAGTCCCTCGATCTCGTTCATCGACCATGTTTACCGATGCCCTACCTCGATACTCGAACCAACTCGCACCAATTGAACTAGGACCATTCATGTTTTCGAATCTCCTTAAGCCTTTATTAACTATAAAATAAGAAAAATAAGCTACTCAATTATTCATAAACTTGTCTTGAATTTTATGATGCGTGGTCGTTTATTAACCGTCTCGCCACCCGCATCACAAACAAGTTGAGTTCTGAATCGTGTTATGCATGTTTTATGATGTTAAAATCATGAAAACAGTAAAAAGAACATGAAATAAGAGGATTAATTACACCCTCATACTTACATGCTCGGTTGCTTGACGAGGAATCTACAAAGTCTAAAACTTGTGAGTCGGAAAGCTCAATTTAAAAAAACTGTTTTGCAAATATGGAGTGTTGCTTTGCTTTAGTGTGAGTGTAGTTGGTCGAAGTGGTAAGCTAAGTATTTTTAATGCATGATGACGGTACCAAACAAAGTGTAAGGCTCGTGTTTTCAATCAGTATTTCAAAAACACGTGTCGGCTTTTGACTTTAGAAGTCGAGGTCGAGAATTTTAAGGGAGAAAGAAGGGGCAGACTCTCGCGTGGTTGTAAATGGTGGTGCTTAAGGGGTATTTATTGAGGAATGTGTTGTGTTGTGCATTTTGGGCAACGCCGCCTTGCTGGCCACCCAAAGAGGTGCTAGCATGTGGGCGATACAAGGGTTATCCTGTCCTTTTCGCAAATTTGGAATTTGTGCTTTGTTTTATCCTAGGTTTTGTTATGATGTGTTTTGTGGTTGATTTTGTTTGCTTAAACATGCAAACTTGTGTTTGGGTGTTATTTAGGGTGGGTGTTTTGTGTTTGACTCGGATTTTATTTGGTGTTGAGTCGGGATTTGAATTTTGAGTCGGTTTTTGGTCCGGTGTCGATTTTGACTCTAATTAGTGTCATTGCGACCCCATCGTCGTGCATAAATCACTCTTGGTTTTTTTGAAAGGTTTTAATATGTTTTTTCATTTTCGAAACCGTTTTCTGAGCTTTTCGACACGTAGTTATACAAACCGTCGATCAAACGTAGCGATTTCCGAAACATGTTCTGGTCCGATAATCATCGGGTGTTTGTTGGGGATTCCATATATACTGGGTATCTACAGAAGTCTTTCGTATCCGAATCCTTTTTCGTTCATGATGGACTAACTTCATCATCATCTGTTGATACCTCTATATCCTTTCCTACGTGTGAGATTGTTTCTTGCTCCGTTCTGTTTAAGGACGTACCTATTAGTATTGTAGGTGCGATCCTTACTGCTGATCTTATCCAATTCAAACTAGGGGAGTTTAATGTGATTTTGGGTATGTATTGGTTAGCTCGTTATAATGCTAGGTTTCAGTGCCATGATCATAAGATCGTGCTTAAGTCCTATAGGTTCTAGGGTTTCTTAACAAGGTGTTAGAGTTACACCTACGGTCAAGTGGGTTTTTTCTATGAAGATGGTTAGCATGGATAGAAAGGGTCATGATCTATCTGTGCAGTGTTCATGATGTTTCAGCTAAGCTGAAGTTGGAGGATATTCCTGTGGTTAAGGAGTTTCCCGATGTCTTTCCCGATGATCTACCTAGTATTCCTTGCGAGCGAGATGTAGAGTTCTAGATTAATCCGTTGCCTGGAACTTGTCCCATTTCGAAAGCTCCTTATCGTATATCACCAACTGAGTTACAAGAACTTAAGAAGAAACTGGAGGAGATGAACGATAAGACTTTTATTTGACCGAGTGCTTTGCATTGGGGTGCTCTAGTTGTGTTTGTCAAGAAGAAGGATGGTAGTATACAGTTGTGCATCGACTACCGTGAGCTGATATAAATGATGATCAGTTGACCATATAATTTCCGTTGTATATATTCAGATTTATTCCTCAAAATTATAGCCAAGATGGTTCTCCAACCATCCTTATGTGTTTAGAATATGATTTTTGTGTAACTTATTGCACATAAATCCAATAATTATTTATAAACACTTATCCTCTCGTATATATCACTTATAGATTCGGATATTAAAGATGCTTTGCATCTCTTCCTAGTCTCCCAATCCCTCCTTCACGGAAGAGAGCATTGGTCCATCATTCTCAATGAATAATATGTTATCTACATATGAGATATAGAAGACATATCATTAGTGCTTCTTGAGTACTAATGGATAGACTATATGGCTATATATTGACTTTCACAAAGATTCAATTTTAATTTCTCGTCATACTCCAAGTATACGAAGTATAAGAATAGAGATACATCTTACCATAATAAATTAATCCAGCAGCGGAATCAAATGGATTCAATTTCTCCATGTTCAATACTTTTGAACTTTTCAAGATTCTTATTAACATAAGAATATTAAATTTATGCTAATATTCATCGAACTGGATATCTTAGAGATGTATTATTCTTCTCCTAAGTCTTTCATCGCTCACAGTGATGAATATGTCATTCACATATAAGACTAATAATAACACTGTACTCCCACTAAACTTCATGTATATACAACACTATTCGACAAATCGAGAAAAGTTCATTACATGACTGTAACATACCATTCAACTCCTTGACTTCTACTTAAGATTTCTTCTTAAGTTCGTGTCCTACCTTAGGATAACTGCGATTTATAAAACTCATGCAAGATGATTTTAAAATCCAACAGTTAAATAATATTATGAAATCCGAATTTAACGAAGCGTTGCAATTGGCGTAAACCTCTTACCACCAATCAACCAAGTCATGGAAAACATCTTAATGTTTATGTTCAGTTCGGACTTTTGTGGAGTTGAAACTAGATAAAGCATCTTAATAAGTTACAGGTTTGTTACTTTCAAAAAATAACATGACTCCTGTACACTTAGGTTTCGAAGAAATATTTACTGATTTTGACCAAGAAAAAAAAAACATTTTCCTACGTCTTATCTTCAGTTTGTGACTCTTGAACATTTTCTCCCACTCTGTCTTTTAAGAAATAATCCTCTTTTCTTTAATAGACAGCATCACGAGCCACACATACTTTGTTCTTGTGATCATGTAGGAAGAGAGAGCACATGTTTACTATCAAAATAAGCTACAATTTAGGTACCATGCCTAACCATATCTCATATGAAAAGTAGATGATTGCTTTAACCATGTTTTGTTTTAGTGGAAAATTTAAATGCCAGACAAATTTTATAACAGAAAACTACCTCCAACTATATTGTAAAGATTCAATCATATCGTAATGAAAGTGAACTTGTGATACCATATCACACTCTTTTTGGTGCAGATAAAATTCTTCACTTTATTGTTCACCATTTTAACAAAGTACTAATACTTTGATTTTATAATCTCTAGGTTTTGATACTTTTTAAATATTCATTGAACTTATTCGAAGAATTTCTCTTCCTACCTCATTAAGTGGATACCAAGTATCTACCTAGTTCGTTGGTAAAAGTGATGTAGAACTAATAACCTTTTCTAATTGAAATTGTATTCGACCATACACATCAAAGTGTAAATATGGCGAATATCTTGCTCTATTCATAATCATTTTCAAGAAAAATTCATGAATTATCTTGCTTTATACAAGATTTGCACACACCAAAAGATTTCCAATCAAATGGTTTGGGACACTAGTCAAAACTAGTTTCTAAATGCGATTTTCAATCGAGAATTGAGAAATGATTGGGGTCACCAACTTGAGTCTTGTATATATGACATTTTATTTCTAGTTTGAATATAATTATCTTGATTTGTATGGTCTCACCATAAACTTAATCATGGTATGTAAGGGCACAACGCTTGTTTTAATTGCATAATAGAGAAACCCTTTGCGTCTTATACAAAAACTTGAATTATATTCTTATTTAGACTTATTGTACATCATAACAATTATTGAGGTACATTTCTAAACACAAAACTAAAATGAGTACACGACAACATTCTTGCTAGTCGTCACATGATAATACCAAATATTATGATAAAATCCACATGTTTGTATCAAATATAATACTTATGATGTAGTAATTGGCAAGAATGCAACGTCAATGTCATAGATATTAAAGAAGGAATATGTTGGAGTCACACGACCAACTTTCTTGATCTTTACTTATTTGGGGTTTGTCTCTATTTTAGTGTCTAACACTTTCTCTTTCGAGCCTAATTCTATCCTTAACAATTAAGATAGGTACTTACTTCTTATTGCTCCAACTGACTTCAAGAATTTCTACTTGATGAAGACTTATCTTCATTTAAATTCCTAGTTAATCCTTCACAAGGGTTAACTCTATTGTGGTATTTGGTTAATCAAAATTTCTAACAAATTAATTTATCAATTTAACATTGCCATGTTCTTAACAACTTAAGTGCTTTATGACAAGTGTTTAGGTTGAGCAATAAGACTTTTGAACCGTGGATGCATAGAAGATATTATCAAAACATATTTTGACTAATCATTACTTCTATTCATACTTCTTCACAAGAAATCATACATAGGTATGTTAGGAATTTAAGATGCTAATCTTATATGACATAGGACAACTCCTATGGAGTTCTATGGAATAGAACGATTCCTATGGAGCTAGTCAATGTCCTATTTAAACGGTTCAATTGAGGCTTTTAGAAAAGAGATTCTATTTGTCTTTAGCTATAGTGGTTTAATGGAGACATAAGTTAAAATCGAAATGACAACGTATATGTCTAGGAGCAAAGATATAGAACAAATTTAAACAACGAAATAGTGGGAAAACTAACAGTCATCATAATATATGAAAACTTTTAGCAAGTTATAGCATTTATATAATGACCTCCACCCAATTATATAAATGATTCCAAGACCCAAATTCATACTAGCTCGATTGTGGGACAACGGTCCCTCTACAACCTTTACTAATACAATTTGGTGGGTTAACCCGTTTAACCGATTCTACACTTAGAACTCTCGGTCGATAAAATTACATTAAGTTCATCTTTAGCCCGAACCTATTGGGACTACGGTCCCTCTAATACTTTCCTTGAGATCAACCAAATTTCGAAATGTAATAACATCTTATTACCCCACTTACCCAACGTTAAAAGAAAGCACCCCGGTATAATATTTCAATACCGTATTGTACCCCTAATGAAATTGGGATTCATGAGTTCCTACTATTTGGTAAGGCTAAGTCTCAATTTTTAGAAATGTGAACGTCTTGTCAATTTATTATCTATCTCTTTTGTGAACTAAATTAGTGATCTAGTGATAATTATACTTGACAAGGTCGAAGATTCGATATAAAAAGATATGCATGTGATGTTATGGCGATTTAGCATGCATGCAAACATATAAAATAGAACATGTAAAGAAAAGCAATTTCCTAGTATGGCCTTTCCTAAAATAAAAAATGTAATAATCTATTACACTTCGGAAACGAATTCCTTTGGTCCCTTGAACTTCATGTGAAACGAATTCCTTTGGTCTCCGTCTTTAGGAAACTCCGAAATTACAAAATAATAATAAAATACGTAGCTATACTTATTATACATTTGTAATAAAAATTTAAATCTATTAAATTAAAAAACGGTGATGCGAAATCACATTAAAATTACAACCAAATCCATATTCCCTTACATTACGGGTAATACCAATTAAAAACTAAGGCCATTCTAAGACAAATTACATGATTCAAAATTACATAAATTTAAATGACATACATCTATAAAATATGAAGCATTATATATGTATTCAACATGCAAAAATGAATGTTCCAAATCGCCTTACTAGATTATATCGTATATCGCTTTGGTTTTATGGGAATGCGTGACTTTTACCTCATTAAAATCACCAAAATAATACTTAAATTAAATTTAAGCCCAATTTAATTACCCTAACTTTCATTAGACTCAAATATTAGTCCACACTAAGATTTGACAATAATCTAACTTGGTTTAACATTATTGCTCATTA
Source organism: Silene latifolia (assembly GCF_048544455.1). Classification (NCBI taxonomy): domain Eukaryota; kingdom Viridiplantae; phylum Streptophyta; class Magnoliopsida; order Caryophyllales; family Caryophyllaceae; genus Silene; species Silene latifolia. The sequence continues at coordinate 112,738,143 of NC_133527.1, read as the reverse complement.
TAATTTTATTAGTCTTAACAATTAAGAAATAATTCCCAATAAATCATAAAAATTTGAAAAAATTTGAAATCAAATATTGGTATATACTGGAATATGACCAAAATCCCAAAAATTCAATAAAAATTGCTCACAAATCATTTTTAATTTATTTCATGAATAAATAGCATAAATTATAATTTTTACAAGTTTATTCCAAATTAATCATAAAAATTATGAAAAATTCAAAATCAAAATTCTGAACATACTATAATAATTTCTAGATCCTGGAAAAATATAAATCCAACCCAAAAATTTCGACTTGAATTTTTTTACTAATAAAGTTGCCCTTTATCGATTTTATCACATGAAAATCAATAAACACACAAAATTAACAAAATTAATTTTTCTATTTTCACATCTGATGTTCTAAATATGTGTGCAACTTTGGGAAAAACCTTTATGCCATAAATTTCGTTTTATCTATTTTTAGCTTATATAATCTCGATTTAATCCAATTTTAAACATTAAAATCATAAAATATGCAAAATTAATCACATTAATCTCAAATTTTACATACAATAAGTAAAATATGCATGTGAGATCATATTAATATTTTGTGGCCAGAAACATCATATAACTATTTTTAGTTATTAAATAACCATTTTACTCACTAAAATGTTATTATTATCCAATAAATTATGAAAGTGAGCAATAAAATTCCATAAATCATCTAAAATGACCTAAAACATTTTAGGACCAGAATATATACATGCATGGAAAAATTTCGTGCATATACTATATAAACACAAATTTTCCGGTTTTTATTTTAGTCATCTAATAACTCGTAAAAAACTCAAAAAACGATTTGCATGCACCAACAAAACTCTGATACCACTTGTTAGGTTCTTTAACCCCTAATTAGACTCCTCTAATTAGTTTCTAAATTACTCACTAATTTAGAATAATAGATCTAGTTACATGTAATATGTAAATAAATAAAATAAGGAGAAAAACGGTTTTACCCTTATAATTGGTGGACCGAATTTTGGGCACAAGGTATGACACCTTTCTAACCTTGTTTTTGAGCTCAATAAAATTAGGATGATCTTCCAAAAACCAAAGTTCCATATTAGGAACTCTCCTCTTAGTTGCACCCAAGATTATCCCATAACACTAATAATATTATTAACTAGAAAATATTACGAGTTACCTTAAATATCAAATCTAATACTTATATTATTACTACAATAGTAATATTGAGTTTTATTATATTTTTAGAACTAAATTTGAACATAAAAACCATTTTTATGAGAGAGGAAGAGTGAGAGATAAAGATAAGATGAATAATAAAAATGAGAACAGCACATATCCTCATATGGGAGGTGGTGACCGGCTTTTGAGAAGCGTGGGGGAGGAAAAATGCTTTTCCTTTTTGCTTTTTGTCTTACCCAAATAATAGGCTAGGTTTAGAAGTGTTTAGGTATGATGATTATGTCTAATCCATAAAATAATCAACTACACACACCCTAAAACTACCCATTAAAAACCGGTCCCTACACTTAAAATGGACCTCCATTTTAACTTTCATAATTTGTCAATTGTCATATAATATCTGACATGTGACACATGGCATGTTATTAGATAATGTATGTATATTTAACAAATTAAATATCATACATAATCAATTAATTAAACTTAACAACTTAAGTAGTAATTCACAATTATATGTATATTAAATGGGCCACATTAAATCTAGTTAATATAATCTACAGCATCTTGTAATTATAACTAACTAATCACTCTTATCTCAAATATTTCATAAACATTAATCAATTTTAGTAATAAAACATATTAATTACTAAATTGAATCTTATTTAATCAAATTACAATAAGATATATAATTCTCACTCACTGATAAAGATTTGTTCAATTTAAGGATCTAATTAATCTATATCGACATACAATTAATTAACTTATCAGTTAAGGGAATTGTCCTACAGGTGTGACCTTAAGGGATCAACTGTTCCCCACCGTCAAACGACAGTAACGTCAAACTCTATTCAGCTAATCGTTACCGATTAATATTGATCAGTTGACAATATATTGAATCATCCCTTTTGTATTCTTAATATGAGGTTTAAATATGTGATCGTACTATTGTTGAGGACACATACTCCAACAAACACGTCATGGGCCGTTACCGATTGGTGAGGCATTGAAACCGGTGAAAGGTTGAATAAGCCTGAATTTATGGAGTCGCCACCAATTTATTGTGGAAAAATTGGAAACCGTTCGAATACCTCATGTCATGTCAAGACACAAAGTAATCACATGAACACTAAGAACTTGTTACCCTTATCATTCTATGTTTAGAATGACTCTCGAAGATGCCAATGGACACGGATGTCCAGAGATAACAGAGTAAGGGGTGAGGGTACGTATTAGGAAGCTCTATAATCGAACACTTAATCCCGACCGCCTCGATAGCGGCCTCTACTAATGATTAGGGAAATCGTTCATATTTGATATGTCGTCGATGTAATGCATGCAATGCAACATCAAGTAGATTAATCCTAGCATGTGAAATTAGACTATGCCGGTTAACACGTAATTTAGCAAACAATTGGATCGAAGTTGGATGTTAGATTAATTTACATGTGAAGGCCAAGTAATTAAATCATACATAAATAATAATTACAATAAATAAAATTACAAGAATTACAAGGTTTACAAGGTTTATTTGATCTACGTCAAAAGCACGCTCAAAACGGGATTTCGAAGAAGAAAAGAAGAGAAAATAAAGTTTGGAAAAAAATATGAAAATACGTCAGATTAGAGGTGATAATATGATTAATATTTGATTTAATACGTAATTAGGAGCTACGTCAAAGCGAGAAAGAATTCAGAGACAGAAGCCAACCCAGAAGAGGCGCAGCATCTGCTGCGTCCCTTGGAAGAGGCGCTGCACTTCCTGCGTCTGTTCTTGAGTTGGATTCTGACTGTGAAGTCAGAACCGCGTATTGTTAATGTTCATTGGTAAATTTAAGGTCGATTGTTGATATTAGAACAAAGTAGAAGTGATTTAATTGATTACATGCATCTGGAACCGTCATAAAACAAATTAAAGATGATAATTTACAGCGATTTACATAATTATGACGAACTCGTGTCGGAAATACAAAAAGAACGAACTTTGAACTCAAAAATAAAATAGAATCAAATAAATTGAAATCAAATACAGAAAATTATATACAAAGTATGAATTCCAGATAATCGATATTAACGAATCGAGCCTCTAAAATCCGGGTTTGAATAAGATGAAAAAACCAGCAAATAATTAAACGTAATAATTTAAAACGGATTTATTAAGACATGATTATGCACGGGAATGAACAAAAGAAATCAAAGAAAGAAGAGAAAATAGAAATTTGCATAAGGCCGAGGAAGAAGAAGAAGAAGAGCAAAAGCAGCGGTAGCCTCAGGAAGAGGCGCAGCAGGTGCTGCGACCCTTCGAAGAGGCGCATCTGCTGCTGCATTTCTTCTCGAAGTCTGACCTCCGCCGTTTTGTAAGTACGGTTTAAAAGATGGTTTTTAAAGAAGGTTTTGAACGTACTTTTGATATAGACCTTACATTAATGATATGAAATAAAAGTACAATAAAATAAAATAGGTTTTTACACCCTCGTACTTATATGTTTGACGAAACGAGATTGACTAAAGTTATCATTTATTGATTGCTCGACTCGAGTATGCGTGGAAAGTGCCCTTGTTAAAGGATTTAAAAGATTGAATAGATTGATTAAGTGGAGTTGGTCAAACTGGTCGGTCTATGCAACATGACTAGGACTCAGAATGATATGAGCTTACGTGGTCGATTGACCAAACACGTAGGCGTCAAAAGCAAAAGTGTGGTCTAGAATTCAAAGAGAGACAAAGAAGGGGCGGAATACTCGCGTGCCAAATATGGAGACCGAAGGTCTCTATTTATACTAAACATACGAAGGAGTTTAGGAATGACACGGATACGGAAACAAATCACGGAAATATTCTGGAAAGAGTGGAAAGAGGGCGGGGGAAGAGGCGCAGAAGCCACTGCAACCTTTGGAAGAGGCGCAGCACCTGCTACGTCATTTCCCCAGAGGTTTCCTCCTCAGCAAGAAAGATTTCCGCTTTTTTTATGGAATTTTGGTAGATATACAGTTCCTTATTCCGTGAAACACTATATACAAAAAATATTTCCTTAAAATATTAAATTTAATTAGGAATAAATATCCAGAGAATTCTAGAACATTCCAGAACATTCCGACTCTGCATTTAAACGGTTTTTTAGAAAATGAAGCGGTTTTTGACCCGGACTCCAAATGAACTATAATTACTGTCAAAACGACCGTATCGGTGCGTAGATTATGACCATGAGGTTTACTTGAGTGTTTGAGCTATCACCTGTAGATAAATTTACGAACTGTCATAAAATCGTTCCGCGTATGAAACATGCGGCCCAATCATCACTGGATGGTTGGCGGGAGGTGTAGAAATGAGGTATCTACAGAGCCCCCACTTTGACTGAGGCTTGGACAAGGCGAAAATCAAAGTATAGCCATCAGGTCAATCGAAGATTACAACCTGACGACTATGGCGACGCGAGGGGCTCAAGGGGTCTGAACCAAGGACCTGTCGTCGGAAACATTTTAGAATCTGTCAACTATTAGGGAGGGTCGTTTAAAGTCCATTAGACTACGTAAGGAAGATCGCCAGCCATAAGAAGAAATCATACCTGGGGAATCCGCTTGTGTTGGTCCTCGAGCAAACTCTGTCTTTGAGAAGTACGCGGGCTATGAGCGGCAACGAACTCTCGCTGGGGAACATATTGATGACTCTGTCGGGATCGAATCATAACTTTCGTTGGGGAACATATCGATGACTCTGTCGGGGTCGAATCATACGTTGTGACATATTGATGACGCTGTCGGGGTTGAATCATACATTGGAACATATCGATGACTCTGTCGGGGTTGAATCATACATTGGAACATATTTATGACTCTGTCGGGGTTGAATCATGTATTGGTACATATCGATGACTCTGTCGGGGTTGAATCATACATTGGGAAATATATCGATGACTCTGTCGGGGACGAATCATAACTCTCGCTGAGGAACATATCGATGACTCTGTCGGGGTCAAATCGTAACTCTCGCTGGGAAATATATTGATGACTCTGTCGGGGTCGAATCATAACTCTCGCTGAGGAACATATCGATGACTCTGTCGGGGTCGAATCATACGTTGGAACATATCGATGACTCTATCGGGGTTGAATCATACGCTAGAGCATATCGATGACTCTGTTGGGGTCGAATCATACGTTGGGTGGACAACGGTGCACCCTTGGCACCGCTAGGGAGAAAATCGACAACGACGCGTCCTTAGCATCACTGAGGAAAAATAAAGTTATCGACAACGGCGCATCCTTAGCAGCGCTGAAGAAAATAAATGTATCAACAACGACGCGTCCTTAGCATCGTTGAAGAAAATAAAGGTATCGACAACGACGCGTCCTTAGCATCATTGAAGAAAAAATCTGCTTGGGTCATCGAAGAGAAATTCTGATAAAGAGGAGAAGCCCATGAATTGTATTTGGTGATCATGAATTCTTGCTGGGGAAAATCTTGACCGTCGCTGAGGGGAATGAAGACTTGGGCGAACCCCGACCGGAGCAAGCTATATTTCTCATACTGAGCTGCATGGTGAGTAGCCATATAAGAATGCGATCTAATAGGCAAACAGCACGTAAACACATAGGCACATAAATTTTGAAAGCTCTTTTCTTTATAAAATTTTTTAAAACCTAAAATAAAGGTGGAACTTGTTGCTTGTAATGCGTTATGCATATTCAATGGGCTTTAGACATATGACTGACACGAACACAGACCTTATATGGACGCAAAATGTAAACTCACGCAACACTAACTTAGACTTGACGCGACACAGGGGTGAATTTGCCAGACTTTGCTTAAGTATGCGCAACCCCTAGCCAAGTGTGGGTGACAATGCGTATTAGTTCCAAAGGTAAAAGACCTGCAAGAATGATGAAGGCATATAAAGGCAAGGCATGAGCCATGGATCAGCTATCTACTTAGACATCTTTGACACTGTTTGCTGTAAAAAAAGAGACACCTCTTGAGGCACGACAACTTGGAGAATCGATCTAAGACCTTTGTCATTGTCCGGACCAAGCACTAGCTTGGCTTAAATGAGACTCAAGAGTAAAGGGGTGGAATAAAGGAAGGGTGGCATCTTGGAAGAGAAGCCCCCAGGATGAGAAGATGACTCTGGATTTTGGGTAAAAAGGAGACTGGGTGACAAAAAGGAGCCCCCAGTAAAGAGGTATAAATGGAAATTGTGGTTGGAAGGTTATGAAATGGAAAGGGATGGTAATTGAGGTCGAAAGTTGATGGTGGGGATGGTTGTGTCCATGAGGAATGCCTTAGTATTCACATGAAAATGAAATCAAACCAGGTCGTAGTTCAGGTGTGTGCCTAAGCTGTCAGGGCCTTAAAGTGTATGGGTCACGAGGGTATATTACTTTGGTGACTGGAAAAATTGATTTGAGATAACTCCCTCTAATCATAGACCAAAGAGGTAAAACTAATTTTGTAAAAAATTGCTTGTCGTGTGAGCACACTTAGAAAATGGACCCTAAGGATGGATATAGGCATCGTCCCGTCCTAGGTAGCAAAGTATCTGAAGACTCCGTGTCTGGGTCAAGGTGAAACTGGATTGGATATTTGGAATGTGGAGCTTGGAAATAAGAGGCTTTGATGAACAAATCTCTGGAGCTTGATTTTGTGGTGTTAAGGCTTGATGGGGTTAGGGCTTGTAATATGGCTTGGAAATGGAGTCTCTTGGCTTGATGTAGCCGGAGCACATAAAGATAGGTTAAAATGACGTGGGTTCAAGTTTCCATGTCTTCGCCCTAAAGGATGGGTATACTTGACAAGCTTGAGAGGATTCTCAAAATTCCTAACTATCTCCCTGTAACGGTCTCGAGAAGGATTTACGGTGTGTGATGGGCTAAGTGAGGGTGCTAGCTGACCATCTCCATTGATGTCTTGATTCTATATAGAATTCAGCATTATTCCGTTTAGCATTTAATTTCATACTCGTTCTTGATTCAGACTCAGATTCTTGGTCTAGAATATATCTCGGATTTTTGCTCAGATTCTTGATTCAGGTCTTAAGATAACCTTGACTTTGGATATTGACATTGACTTGTGTGATTGAGCCTTCTTCTTTTGACTCTTTTGTCTTGGATTACAGGCATAACTGCGGCCTTGGATATTGACACCAGTTTCTCTTGATTGAGCCTTTGTCTTTGAACATGGCTCGTATCATCTTGGATCTTCTTGCTACCATGGATTTGGGTCAGACTAGCACCTTTGGTATGAAACGGGTTGGTCTTTAGTAACACGGGTTGTTTATTGTGGGGAATGGGATTGCCTTCCGTCATGGATAATCAACAAGGGAGATGGTCTGGATTTATCCTAAAATCTCTTGACATATGCTCGTCCTAAACTAGGGTTATAACAAGGGTTTCTATTGCCAGACATAGAATAGGTAAGAAAAGAAGACGGAATTTCAGGTCCTCTACAAGTAGGAGTGGAACATCATTTAAGTGTACTCACATTGACTCGGCATGCGTTATTTTAAAATGTCTCAAACCAATTCATGTTGTCACGGGAAAAGGGTAATGAAAGAGATAGGATAGAATATGTGGATTGAAAAGTGTACTTTTATTGAAACGAGTAACGAATGTATTTAACATAGACTCGAGGAAACATGTGACTGGCGGGACAGCCCCCGGGTTGTCGCTAGGAATGGAAATGGACACAAAGAAAGATACTAGAAATAATTATGGGATAGAAAGCCTAAGACTCGGACTCGGACTCGGACTCGGACTTTGACTTGATCTTAGATCCAGACTCGTAATCATCGGCACACGCATGAACATTTTCTTTTCCAACAACTGGCTTCGGCATCTGACTTTGAGCATTCACCCATTTGAGCACCTCGTCCTCATCATGGGGAACATTGAAGGATAACCATCAAGAAAAGTTTCCTGATAAGTGGTATATCCATGAGGATTGCTTAAGCTACCTTGTGAGTTAAAAGTTGAGAGGGAAAGTTTCCTTCTTTCAATTATATCCAGGATCGCATGCTTGAGCGTATAGCACATCTCAGTGTCTTATTGTTTGCCTCTGTGATACAGGCAATAGGCATTACTATCCCAGAACCTAGACTTCTTTTCTGGATCTGGTTTAGGATCGATAGGCTTCAACATTCGTCGTTCCATTAGTCTTTGGAGGGCATCAGTGTATGTAATACCAATGTTGGTAAATTTCCTAGGAGGTGTATCCTTCTTATCGGAAGCCTTTGTGAATGACCTTGGAGAGTTGTTTGGTCTCTTTGACGAAGGCTCTATGAGGTTGCCTTTGTTGATTTTGATACCTGGACGAGAAGAACTAGGAATAGATTGCTCACTTGTTGCTTTAGGACTGTCAGGTCGAGGATTTGTCTGGACACTTTTCATCTTGAGAGGTTATGCCTCGAGCTTCTTACCCATTTCAGCAAACTGGTTCTCTATGTTGGAAAGCCGAGAGTTTAGGTTATCAATGGCTCCCTCTATTATGGAAAATTTATCATTGAAGGCAATGGAAAGCATGAGAATTCCACTTTGGATGTCATCTTCCTCGAGCATGTTGATCTCTTCGTCGTCACGAGGATCAAGTAGATGAGAACAGTCTAGGGATGATTGTTCATCATGTTTAGTGCTGCTAGACTCAAAAGGGTTGATCCTCTCGAATTGCTCAACAGAAGGTGGTACTGGAAGCTTGCCCTCTTCGATCATATCTTGGATGGTGTGTTTCAAGAGAAAACACTCTTCATTATCATGGCCTCTGCCTTGATGATATAGACAGTATTTGTTGCCCTTCCAGAGGTTCACCTGCCTCTCTAAAGGTGGATCCGGTATCGGACCTATTGGATGTAGCTTACCTTGGGCAGAGAGTCCCTTCAAAGCATCGGCATAAGACATGCCTAAATAAAAAAGCACCCTTTGATGCCTCCCAGGTTTCCTTTCGGTTGTTTTTGTCTTTCTAGGACGGCAGTTATTGCAAGAGGTAAGCTTTGGACGACCTAGGCTAGAGGTTTCTCTAGGTGGCGTGTTCTTTTCCACCATTCCATTCTCAAGGGTGAGGACGCGAATGCTCAAATTTTCCACTGTAGCTTGAACTCGTAGGACCATGGCATAAACGTCTTGGAGAGACACGGTGATTGTGGCTTGAGTTGCTTTGTGATTTTGCTGACTGATGGAACTTGCTGGATTCCTACTCGACAGAAATGACGTGCATTACAACTCGATTCGACATGGGATCACGCATACAAAGGCAATAAGCAACGAACACAAGAAGGGACAAGTAATCACGAGGATAAGACGACAAATCTAGACTTGACTCGTGAATTCGTGAAATGTCGTGAGCGACTTCTCGTGTTCGAATTCACGGTGCTTGACTTAAATTTAGACTCGAGTTTTGACTTTGACATAGTGACCCTTATATGGTTGACCTTATTGACGAGATTGATGTTGGCGTGATTTTAAGACATGTGTTTAAGATAGACTTGACTCGGGGTTCGGGTATGTGTGTCCCGAATGTGTCATTAGGAGAATTCGAGAGACGAATTTTGGAACGACTCGACGTGTTAGCCTCAAGTGTGTGAGTCGAGGTGTGGAAATGTTTAGATGCTAACTGATTTGGAGTAGGGGTCTAAAATGACGGCGTGACGCCTTAAGACTTGACTCGAATTTAAAAAGACCTAAAATGTAAAGGAAGACGGGTTTATAACCTGGCAGAGTTCCGACTAGGACATAGTCGGTTTGAACTTTAACTCTAACTTAGCCCAATTGAATTTACATACTTACATTTACATGGTTTGAAAATATTTTTTATTTAAAACGTTTTTTTTTGTTTTTTTTTTTACGTTTTTTTTTTGTATTTTTTACGTTTTTTATTTTTATTTTTATTTTTTGGACTTTTTACGTTTTTTGAGAAATTATAAAGGATTTTATTTGTGGAAAATTTAATAATTGACTTGGACTTTGAAAATGGAATTTTACAAAAAGTGATTTTTGAAAGGAAATGGATTTTACATTTACAGAAAATTACAAAATGGATTTTTGAAAGAGGCTTTTTTGGAAAATTAAAAAAAAACGGCATTATTTGGTTTACAAATAGGACATTTGAAAAGGTTTGAAAATTAATTTGGACACGTGATTGATTTGGAAAACACACACAAAAGGTACACATACAAACATGCATTATAACTGTATGCTGAGTAAGGTCGGTTCCTAGTGCATTCCCTCGAGTAGTGAAGTCTCTCGATACAAACATGAGTATGTACCGCGGTATGGTTGACGTCAATCGCTATCCATCTTTAGGCCCAGATAAGAATTTGGACCGTCAAGACGGGACGATTGGTCGAATGGTTTGGGTTAAGCCTAGGAAGGTCGAATGAAATGACCTAAGAAGGTCCAGAAATGAAAACCGACAACTGTCTCGTATAAACTATTCCCTAAACTCGTTCAAGTTTTACCCTGGGTAACACATAAGTGTATCATCCCCAACAGAGTCGCCAAACGATGGACATGGGCCACCCGCGCCGCGCGCACCCGCGGGTTGGTTTCAAGGCGGCGGCACTTTTCCCATGGAACCTTGGTTTGCCAAAGCACGTCATGGGCTGTTACCGATTGGTGAGGCATTGAGACCGGTGAAAGGTTGAATAAGCCTGCATTTGTGGAGTCACCACCAATTTATTGTGGGAAAATTAGAAACCGTTTGAATACCTCATGTCATGTCAAGACACAAAGTAATGACATGAACACTAAGAACTCGTTACGTACCCTTAGCATTCTATGTCTAGAATGACTCTCGAAGATGCCAATGGACACGGATGTCTAGAGATAACTGAGTAAGGGGTAAGGGTACGTATTAAGAAGCTCTTTAATCGAACACCTAATACCGCCCGCCTCGATAGCTGCCTCTACTAATGATTAGAGAAATCATTCATATTTGATATGTCGTCAATGTAATGCATGCAATGCAACATCCAGTAGATTAATACTAGCATGTGAAATTAGACTATGTTGGTTAACAGGTAATATATCAAATAATTGGATCGAAGTTGGATGTTAGATTAATTTACATGTGAAGGCCAAGTAAATAAATCATACATAAATAATAATTACGATAAATAAAATTACAAAAATTACAAGGTTTATTTGATCTACGTCAAAAGCATGCTCAAAACAGGATTTCGAAGAAGGAAAGAAGAGAAAATAAAGTTGGGAAAAAAATATGAAAATACGTCAGATTAGAGGTGATAATACCATTAATAGTTGATTTAATACGTAATTAGGAGCTACGTCAAAGCGAGAAAGATTTCAGAGACAGAGGCCAACCCAGAACAGGCGCAACATCCGCTGCGTCCCTTGGAAGAGGTGCAGCACTTCCTGCGTCTGTTCTTGAGTTGGATTCTGGCTGTGAAGTCAGAACCGCGGATTGTTAATGTTCATTAGTAAATTTAAGGTCGATTGTTGATATTAGACTCAAGTAGAAGTGGTTTAATTGATTACATGCATCTGGAACCGTCATAAAACAAATTAAAGATGAGAATTTACAGCGATTTACATAATTATGACGAACTCGTGTCGGAAATACAAAAATAACGAACTTTGAACTCGAAAATTGAATAGAATAAAATAAATTGAAACCAAATAAAGAAAATTATATACAAAGTATGAATTCCAGAGAATCGATATTAATGAATCGAGCCTCTAAAATCCGGGTTGGAATAATATGACAAAAACTCGCAAATATCAAATTATAAGGGATTTAAGTCGAATTAAACGTTATAATTTAAAAAGGATTTATTAAGACATGATTATGTACTGGAACGAACAAAAGAAATAAAAGAAATAAGAGAAAATAGAAATTTGCAGAAGGTCGAGGAAGAAGAAGAAGAGCAGGAGCACCGACAGCCTCAGAAAGAGGCGCAGCAGGTGCTACGACCCTTCGAAACGCGCAGTTGCTGCTGCGTTTCTTCTCGACGTCTAACCTCCGCTGTTTGGTAAGTACGGTTTAAAAGATGGTTTTTAAAGACGGTTTTGAACGTGGTTTTGATATAGACCTTTCATTAATGTTACGAAATAAAAGTACAATAAAATAAAATAGGTTTTTACACCTTCAGACTCACATGTTTGACGAAATGAGATTGACTAAAGTTATAGTTTAGTGATTGCTCGACTCGAATATGCGTGGAAAGTACCCTTGTTAAAGGATTTAAAAGATTGATTAGATTGATTAAGTGGAGTTGGTCAAATTGGTCGGTATATGCAACGTGACTGGGACTCAGAATGATCTGAGCTTACATGGTCGATTGATCAAGCACGTAGGCGTCGAAAGAAAAAGCGTGGTCTAGAATGCAAAGAGAGAGAAAGAAGGGGCGGAATGCGAAGGAGTTTAGGAATGACACGGATACGGAAACAAATCACGGAAATATTCTGAAAAGCGTGGAAAGAGGGCTGGGAAGATGCGCAGCAGCCACTGCGACCTTTGGAAGAGGCGCAACACCTGCGTCGTCATTTCCCCAGAGGTTTCCTCCTCAGCAAGAAAGATTTCCGCGTTTTTTATGGAATTTCGGTAGATATATACTGCCTTATTCCATGAAACACAATATACGGAAGATATTTCCTTAAAATATTAAATTTAATTAGGAATAAATATGCAGAGAATTCTAGAACGTTCCGGAACATTCCGACTTGGCATTTAAACGGTTTTTTAGAAAATGAAGCGGTTTTTGAACCGGACTGCAAATGAACTCTAATTACTGTCAAAATGACCGTATCGGCGCGTAGATGACGACCATGAGGTTGACTCGAGTGTTTGAGCTATCACCTGTCGATGAACTTATGAACTGTCATAAAATCGTTCCGCGTATCAAACATGCGGCCCAATCATCACTGGGTGGTTGGCGGAAGGTGTAGAAATGAGGTATCTACACTAGGCCAGTCCAATATCCATTCAAATTATCCACCAGATACATGGTTTATAGAACCAGCCTCGAGCCGTTCAATACTCACAATCTATTCTCAACAACTTCTCATACATAACATAAGAAATTCAACCAATTTATAATAACAGCTCAAGTTCAATAATAGTAATCCTTCTCCTGACAATATATCAAATCTCAACAACAATTATCATATTCCATGCTCAAGTCAATTCAAACAGACACAGTTAAGATGAGTAGATTATCCTACCTCACAAGCAATATCTAATTACGTAATCCGAGCTAATCAAATAGTAGCACTCTTAAAAAAACATCACCTAGCAATTATAATAATTATTCAATATTAATTATTTATACTTTGTTTATATATCATTATTAACTTATCATATTTTGTTTATAACTTACTATAATTAATTATAACATTACAATATTCAAAACCCAATTCAATTTACGAAACCCAAGTCACATAATCACCTAAACCCGTTCACCAACCCTGCCACGGCCTAAACACCAACAACAACCACTTTACTCATCCACCATCACACGCCCTAGCAACCCAACTCGCAACAACAATAACAACAACCTTCACGCAACACTCAAAGAAAGCCCCAACACACCACCACACGCGACACCACACCACCTCTGGCCACTACCTTCATCACCACTGACTCATGGTGGTTCCAGGGATGGTCTCCTTGTCCGCTCGACACCAACACACAGGACACGACAGTCAGTTTAAGACGATCACACACAAACACCCAAATCTCGTCCATTTTCGTGTTTTCCGGCCACCATCACCACCAAGGTCCCACCTTTGGGTCACCAACCACCCCACCATGGTCGACTCCTCCTCCCACGACTAACAAACCCCGACCCAGGTCACGATGGTTAAAGCTACGAGTTCAAATCCTTGTTTTAATTATACGGTTACACCCAATCAAACACCACGAAAACAACCCAAAAACCCGCCTGAAACTTCCTTTACCTGTGGTCCCTGGTTGTCAACGGTGGGTCCTTGTCAATCCCTCGTGTTCCACGGCCAAGGTCACGACAATAGCAAGTCCGATGCTGGTTCAATTTACGAGTTATAGCAATTATCAGATGAGTATGTTAGTTGTTAGGCGGTTTTATAAAACTTACCTTGAGGCAAATAAAATACGATAAATTCCTTTGCTTTTCTCCTCCTAGATCCCCCCCCCCCTCTCTCTCTCTCTCTCTCTCTCTCTCTCTTTCTCTCTCTCTCTCTCTCTATTATTAATTATTTTCAGTTTTGATGAATACTGACAATTGTTGAGGTTTACCATCTATTTATATTGATAGGTTAAGGTTATAAGGAAACCAATTAGGAAATATATAATAATAATAATAATAATAATAAATTATTATTATTATTATTTTTTTATAGAAGGATGCGCGCAACTTTCATTAAAATAAAAATAAAAGTTTACATGAAATTGGTGGGGAGCCGAGAAACAATCTGGGCTCCCACACCCTTAGCAATAGCAAAGCTAAGTCTAGTAAACATGTAAGCGGCCACCCGAGCCCCCACATCTTCAGATACCGAGAATTTCTGGATCCGCTTGAGCAAGAAAACAGCATCCGAACCCAGCTCCCCAAGTGAAGAGAAAGAGAAAGGAAGGAAACCATAACCCGCTACCGCGCACAAATCCCCACACTTAGCACACTTTATTTGAGCAAAGAAGATCGACAACCCCGGCCAGGCACAAAATGCGTCATCCCGATCCGAGTCAAATGAGAAGAACTCGTCAAGTCAACGCACACATCACGCTCCTGTCCCAAGAATAAAGCAATAAATCCGCAGGACGAAGAGAGCCACCATGTCCATCAACCAAACCGATATCAACCTCCTTTCCGCGAATAATACCGGATCTATAACGGATGTCGAAAAGAGTGTCCCGGACAAGGTTATGCCGATGTTTAACGCCCACAGTACCAGTACAAGAAACAGCGTGGTCCCCAAAAACATCCTCAGCAAAAACCCGAGAGCAAGCCGGACAGGGCCTAGAGACCGTGAATAACGGAAAACCAAGACGATACCCCAGTACACTACGGTAAGTCCTCCCGTTCATAGTCTGGCCCAACCCCGAGATAGGAACCGCACGTAACCAATCAGAGGAGTGAGAACCCTGCTGGGACTTCCATAAAGCAAGCTGGCGTAGTGTCAAAGAGAAAACAGACTCTGAGGCAGCAGCAACTGTCGCGAAATAAATGTATGCCAATTTCTTCATAAGTTTGGGGGCAGCAATTTCACTAGGGTTACCTAAAATACCAGTTCCTGTAGTCCCAGTAAACACCTGCGCGGCATCATTAAAAGCAGGGCCAGCAGCTACAATACCAGAAGGGCCGAGGAGCTTAGCTCGCAAAACCAGATCGCAAACGGG